>NC_058085.1:89253416-91924660 GCF_014858855.1 Bufo gargarizans
CCCCCCCCCCCCCCCCCCCCCCCCCCCCCCCCCCCCCCCCCCCCCCCCCCCCCCCCCCCCCCCCCCCCCCCCCCACAGACCATCCACAGTGTCCCCATTAAAAAAAAAAATGGTTTGTTTAACCACATTGCACCCACCCAGCGACCCACTGTCCCGGATCCACAGAATAGACTCAGGCTCGCCTGACAGCAGGCTTCTTTTCAGCATCAGCACTGCTCAGGGCGGGTGGTAACAAGCAGTCAGTGCGGCGCTCATTCACTGTACGTCACGCGCCTGCGCCGCCTAGTGGGAGGAGCAGGCGCGTGACATCAGTAAGTGCCGCCCGCACCCGCACGTACCGGAGCTGAGTAACTGGACTCTGTAGTACGTACGGACAGAGGACTCGGCACTCGGGCGCAGGGCAGGCGAGATCTCAGAGGGAGGAAGCCAGGGCGCACGGCACGAGAGTAATAACAGGCAGAGAAACGACAAGAGGGCGCCCCTGCCGGCGCCCCCCTTCTGACAGCGCCCCGGGCGGCCGCCCGGCCCTAGAAACGGCCCTGCGCAGTGCTATCTTGAAGAGGAAGCAGTGCTCGTATTCCTCAAGACGGCTGCCAGGAGTCGGATCCCATAGATCAGATATTTACGACCTATTCTGAGGATAGATCATCAATAAGTACTGGCTGCCCAACCCTGTCTACAATATCAAAATCCTGGACAATCCCTTTAAGGGCATCTAACAGATGCATAGACTTCAATAGATGTGAGGTGACAGATCCCTCTACTAAATATATATCCCTTGGACAACTAAATATATTTAATGCATCAGAAATACTACATTGCCCTAGGGTGGGCAAATACCAGAAGCCGAGCCACTGAAGAAGTCAATATGGCTCCAGCCATGGTGGAACTGCTCAGTGATATTCCTAAAGTCAACTAAATCCATCAGGATCCTTTTAAATACGTTACACAAGGGATCCATCATAGCTTCCCCAGACTCCCAAGTTGTGCAGGGATATATCTCCCATTCTGCGGTATAATTTGCTGTTCAGGAGTAGAGATGTTGAGGGACAATCATTTTGAGAGCCATCATGGTGGCCATATTTGATGAGACATAGGTCCTGACTGTACAGAACTGTTCACAACCTGACCGCAGTGTTATACTAAGTGATTCAGCAGTTTTCTTCAGGGGAAAACACAAGCCTCCAGCCCGACCCAATATCTTAGTCCCTGGAGTTTTCCAGGAGTGGCAGAGATCATGTTTAAACAGCAGATAGAGAGTCCACAGATGAAAATAGCCGTGTGGAGGAAGGGAGCAGGCGTCATGCTGAGCCTGAGGAAGGATATGCTCTGGACGGCTGCCATGCTTCTGTGTCTAAATCAGGTGTAAACAGAACACCAGAGCAAGAAGCATATACAAGGCCGTCTACACGACGCCAGGCTTAGGAAAGTAGCAAAGGGTATGCAAGGGCAAAACATCCACACTGAAAGGTGGGATCCTGTCCGGCGGGCCCTGTTTACTAGGGAGGGGGTCTCTCCGGCGGGCCCTGTTTACCAGGGAGGGGGTCTCTCCGGCGGGCCCTGTTTACCAGGGAGGGGGTCTCTCCGGCGGGCCCTGTTCACCAGGGAGGGGGTCTCTCCGGCGGGCCCTGTTCACCAGGGAGGGGGTCTCTCGGTCACACGGGGAGAGCTCTCTGGTTGTCTTCCTTTACGGGGTGCTCTCTGGTGGTCACAGTTTACAGAAGAAGGACTTGCTGGTGGTTTCTGTGACCGGTGGCAGGCTTTCTATGCACCTGGCTCCCCAATTCCCATCTCTAGTGGGAGACCAGAGCAGGACAGACTGTACCCTGCAGCTCAACAACTGGTGGCGAGTCACTGCTGACAAGGTGACACAAGAGGACCCCTCACTCCTGATCTCCAGAGGACCCCTGATCTCCAGAGGATCCCTCTATCTCCTGATCTCCAGAGGATCCCTCTATCTCAGGCATCCTCAAACTGCGGCCCTCCAGATGTTGTAAAACTACAACTCCCACAATGCCCTGCTGTAGGCTGATACCTGTAGGCTGTTCGGGCATGCTGGGAGTTGTAGTTTTGCAACAGCTGGAGGGCCGCAGTTTGAGGATGCCTGCTCTATCTCCTGATCTCTGTCAGCTACAGAAGTACAGATTCTGGAAATAATTAACTAGGGACAAAATCTGATTATTCTACAATAAGACCTCAGGTTTCACATATTTCCATACCCCCTATCCAGAGGAAGCTCCAGCTAATTACTGTGGTTTATGTCAGGTGGACTACATACTGGAGACGCACTTACCTGCCTAATTTAAAAAGTAATCATTCCAGATTCCATACTTGAGTAATCACAGGAAAAAAATGTGAATAACAAGAAACTAAACACCACGTGAGGGCGCAGGGGGCACGCGTCACCTGCCAGGTGCAAACGTTCTGACGTTCAGTATATTTATGACAGTACATATTAACTCCTCCTGTCCCAGCCGGTCATTGGGTTTATGTACACACCAAGGCGCTGAACTATCAAATACTGTGGACTATAGGACGGTCATAAAGCTGTAAACAACATGAGGACAGCACAAAATAAAATATAAGGTGTAGTGTCAATGATGCGTTTTTTGGGGCCCAGTTGATTTCGGATTAACCAGAACTTCTGGGACTAATGGACTCCATGTCATCATCTGTGAGGTTAGGAGAGGGGCAAAGGATATTCTTGCCACCTGCTCATCATAACAACCGCCCCCCTATGTCTATTATTAATATTGGGGGGCTTCTGAGCTGTGGTGTATGGGATCAAAATACTGAAAGGAGAAACTTTCCAATATACCCACCTTACCGCTTTCCCATGATCCTCGAAGGTCTACCGCCCATAGTGATGACATATCACTGTCATGTGGGGACATCACTATGGCAAAATGGCATCAGAGTGGGAATAATACAAAATCAGTCATACCGCCGCTCTAGCTTTTGGAGACTGGCGGCCATCTTCCACTTTTAGGGCACCTATCAGTAAGCATAAGTGACACGGTGGTCACAAGGAATAAGGAACATGGAGGTCGTCCCCCCCCCGTACCACTACCAGCGGCGTCCGCTAACAAGCTACTGACAAGTCTGTTTATTAGCAATCAACATTGCAAAAAAAAAATATATGGGAATTTAAAGGACTTCATAAAAAAATTATTTGTGGTCGGAGTTTCCCTTTAATTACCTTCTCAACAGGTCAAATATGTATTCTAGCGACGCAAACTATTTCGTATACGCCGGGCGATGTCGTCTTGGTGTCCCATATCAATCACGACCCATCGACTGGCAAAAACAAAAAACTTGAAGCAATGGCATCCGTTTGCGATGGCCCCCAGTTATCGATGGCGGACATGGCTATGGGTGGCATCATGCCATAGTGGCCCATTAGTGACACTCAGGCCCCTAGAAAGTCCAGGCACAATAACAAATAATGCACTCACCAAAGCTCCTCCTGTGCTTAAAAGGCCGCTCTGACGGCATCTTGGGCTCTACCAGTCCCGACTCCAAGCACGTCCAGATAGGGTCTTCAGAGGTGTCTACCCGGCCGCTCGTCTTCTCTCTGCCCCCAGTGCTGCCCTCCCTAGTCCTCCTAGTGCCCAGTGCCCAGTGCCCTCTGCCCGAGCCTCTGAGCTCACACCGTGCTGCGCCGCTGGAACAAACATTATGACGTCACCAAGGGGGAGGCTGGAATCTGCTGAACGTGAAGCGCCATCTTGTGGTATTAAGCGTACACTGCAGGTTTCTCTCCGCCCTCCTGCTGATCAGTGCCTCGTGTAGCTAGCAGCAGGTAGGTAGATATACAGCCCGGGCAGCCGAGGATCTGCCTATGGCGGCGAAATAACTTGGAGTGAAACAGATCAATTAAATCGCTATTGAAAAAGCTAAGGATCGATCATTAGGTCTACACTCAAGTACTGTGGATCAGCAGATTTTTGCAGAGCCTCGTTAGCGCAGTAGGTAGCGCGTCAGTCTCATAATCTGAAGGTCGTGAGTTCGATCCTCACACGGGGCACAAGCTTTTTTTTTTTTATATAATTCATTTTTTGTGTCGTTTAATCTGATTTACTACACTGACTTCTATATAACATTAACAATTTATAGGAAGTATAGCCGTTACTGTTATATATCTGGCAGGGATTGTGACTTTATTCTAGGAGTGCTGTGACAGGCAGGGATATATAACATGCATATCTCCTAATATATAAAAAGGCCCGACTGGGACATTATTTGCGCAAATAAAAAATTAAACTACACCTCTAACTCGGCTCCAATGCTATACACACTCAATCCCACTCAGTCTCTCCACACTAGGGTGGCCACACGTCCGGTTTTCTGTCTCCCTGCCCTCCGTCCGGCGCGTGACCTGGACGGACACAGGGATGTCTACTAGTGTTGAGCGAGCATGCTCAGCTGAACACCATTTTGACTTGAGCATGGTGACAGCGACATTATATGTGCTATATCTCCTGTATAACGTTTGCACATCCTAAATATCAGTGACATTCTGTGTACTTAATTTGCACATACACTTAAAAACCTGCGCTACTGTACGTGTGACATACATGTAAGCATATATACCATTAAGGCGAGCAGTAAGGGAGGGGAAGTGGCCGTGCTGCTGGTGCACACGGAGGCTGTGGCCCTGGGCGCGGTGAAACTGTGCCCGCTGCCAGAGCACAAGAAACACACTCATCCATGATAACTAGCTTCATGTCCCAGTTTGCAGGGCGGCGCAGGACACCACTCTCAACGTCACACCAGTGAGACCAGGTGGTCGGTTGGATTGCAGCAGATAATGCTTCCAGTCGGTTAAGCACCACCCTGTCTTCCACAAAGTCCAGTCTCGGTAGCCAAGAGTCTGGTCAACAGAATCCTCACCCTGATCCTCCCACCATGGAGAGTCTTGGCAAACAAGTGATCACACACTCGGATATTCCGAGTAGCTTTTTTTAGCGCCATTCTTTGATTTGGGCCTCTCGACAAGCCCGCTTGAAGAGGGACATGAGGAGATTTTGTGCCCTGATTCCCAAACTCTGGAGCATCCACAGTCAGAAGAAGATGACGGTGGGGAACGGCAATTAGTTTGTCACAAGGTGGATGATGACGATGAGACACAGTTGCCAAAAAGACAACGGCAATTAGTGTCTCAAGAGGTTGATGATGAGGATGAGACACAGTTGTCAATAAGTGAGGTTCTTGTTAGGTCAACAAGTCAGGAGCCATTTTGAGGAAGTGGAAGAGGAGGTGGTGGACGATGAAATCACTGACCCAACCTGGGAAGGTGACAAGCCGAGCGAGGACAGCAGTACTGAGGGGGAGGGATCCGCAGCACCGCAACAGGCTGGAAGAGGCAGTGGGGTGGCAAAAGGGAGAAGGCGGGCCAGATCCAAACAGGCCCACAACTGTTTCCCGGAGCACCCCCTTGCGTCAATCTCCCTTGGCAAGGGGTAGGTGTTTCGCAGTCTGGGACTTTTTGAAGAAAGTGCGGACGATAAAAGAATTGTCATTTGCAACCTGTGCCGTACCAAAATGAGCAGGGGTGTGAACACTAGCAACCTCACCACCACCAGCATGATCTGCCACATGGCATCAAAGCACCCTAATAGGTAGGTCGAAAGCCTGGGTCCACAATCAGTGTCTGCGGGTCACACTGCAGTACGCCAGTCCCTTAGGGTGAGCGAATGTGAGGTCACGGGGGTCAGTTAACAGACCGGGGGTTGCTCTTAGTACTCACAGTTTGTAGGATACCCTGGGCAGGCGTACAGCAGTGATGGAGAGGCTGGCACGTAGATCCTCTGGGACACTCTCTGGATATAGGGACCAGGCCGGGTGATGGTTGAGGTGCCCTGGGTGTTGTAGGTTTAGCGTGCCTGTGGCAAGATCCCTTACAGTTTGTGACGCCAGTGCCAATAACGGTGGCAAACCGATTGTTAGAAGGAATAATGGAGGTACACACGGTTGTAGTGAACTAGAATTCCTCTTTACTGAACAGTTCAACTATGTACAAGCTTCAAACAGTTCCATGTGAATAATATTTGATAACAGACAGGCTTTACATCAATGGCAGGTAGAATCCTAGCAAGATAACTCAGAGGGAATAAACTCACAGATCAGGCTGTACTTCCTTCAGATCCTGTCTGGCTTTCTCCAAGGCCCGTATGCCTAATAACTGGCTTTATCCTTGGGTAGGGAAACCTTTCTCTGGTATAAATCCTCTTGCTGTAAATAAACTTCTGCCCTTCAGCTTTCTACTTGGCTGGATAAGATTAGCACTGCTCTGTACTTTGCAAGATGCAGGATATCTTTAGGAGGAAACTTCTTCTCCTGGCATAACCTCTGAGCTTCACTTGCTTAGGACTGCAGGCAGGCTAGACTGAACTACTTAGCCTCCTTGACTAGACTGGACTAACTCTTTCCTGTCTGGGCCTAACTATATATACTAGGGGGTTCCCTAGCTCCCTCTACAGCTTAGGAGGAGAAACTACACCCCTAGCAGGCCTTGTACACAGGAGATAACATGACAATATACATTATAATGCATCACAAAATATAATAGCAATTTCCCACAGGAGGTGGGAGACAACATGACCCAATTGACCCTTAGTAGTGCCCACCTTTACGTAGTGGGACACTACAACACCACTGCCTCCTCTTCCCCTGTGTTACGTGCTGGCCAATCCCCTGTCCAAGACGCAGGCCTGGATGCCTCCCGCCCTGCACCTGGACCTTCGCAAGCACCATCATCTAGCATATCCACTTCTGTGTCCTAGCGCAGCATACAGATATCCATACCTCAGGTCTTTGAACGAAAGAGCAAATACCCAGACCATAGCACTAAATGCGCACCTTTCCAAATTGCTGGCCCTGCAAATGTTGCCATTTAGGCTTCCGGACACTGAGGCTTTCCGCAGCCTGATGGAGACGGCTGTCCCTCAGTACTCAGTCCCCAGTCGCCACTATTTTTCTCGTTGTGCCGTCCCTGTCTTACACCAGCATGTGTCCCGTAACATCACCTGTGCCCTGACCAATGCAGTGTTTGGGAAGGTCCACTTAACGACTGACACATGGACAAGTGCTTTTGGCCAGGGACACTTTATTTCCCTGACGGCACACTGGGTGAACGTTGTGGAGGCCGGGAGCGAGTCGTACCCTGAGATGGCACAGGTGCTACCAACGCCAAGGATTGCGGGCCCTACTTCCATCAGGATTACCGCCACCGTCTACATTAGTGGCTGCAACCCCCCCCCCTCCCCCTTCTCCTCCACCTCCTCCTCCACTTCCACCTCTAAGTTTTCTCATCTTGCAGCACCAGTCAGACATCAGTCAGTAGCTGGAAGCAGTGTAGCACTGCAGCGGGGAAGCGGCAACAGGCCGAGCTGAAACTAATTTGCTTAGGTGACAAACAGCACACCGCCGCAGGGCTGTGGCAGGGGATAAGGGACCAGACTGAGCTGTGGCTCTCTCCACTCAACCTACAGCATGGTTGTGTCTGATAATGGCTGTAACTTGGTGGCGGCTTTGGAGCTCGGCAAGCTCACACACATACCATGCCTAGCCCACATGTTCAACTTAGTGGTTCAGCGGTTTCTCAAAACCTACCCCAATTTGCCTAAGCTACTGGTGAAGGTGCGCCGCGTGTGTGCCCATTTCTGAAAGACATCTACAGCTGCCGCCAATCTGACAACGCTGCAGCAGTGCTTGCAATTGCCAGCGTGCGTGAGCACGCGCTGGAGCTCCACGGTCCACATGTTGGCCAGGCTTTGTGAGCAGCAGAGGGCAGTAGTGGAATACCAGCTGCCACACGATCGTCGCCTTTCCAGTCAGCTTCCGCTCTTCACAAGCGACGAGTGGGCATGGATGTCTGTGAGGTTTTACGCAACTTTGAGGAATCAACACAGAAGGTGAGTGGCGATGCCGCTATTATCAGCGTAACAATCCCACTTCTTTGTCTGAAATGCTCGCTGCTCACAAATAAAGGCAGACACTTTGCATGTGGAAGAGGTGGAAATGGGGAAAAACAGTACACAGGGTGATAGCCAGACCACCCTCAGTTCGTCTTCTCAGCGCGAATTGGATGATGATGAGGAGGAGGAGACAGTTGCCTCCGCTACAGTGGGTAGTACCCATAGCAGGTTTGTTCCATCTGTTCATCGTGGATGAGCCGTAGAGGAGGAAGAGGATAAGGAGATTGAGAGTCATCCTGGTGATGAGGACAGCGAAGTCTTGTCTGTTGGGACTCTGGCACACATGGCTGACTTTATGTTATGCTGCCTTTCCCGTGACCCTCACGTTATGTGCATTTTGGCCAACACCGATTACTGGTTGTTCACCCTTCTCGACCCCCGCTACAAAGAGAACTTATCTCTCACTCCTGTCGTGGAGAGGACTAGCAGAATGGTACAATACCAGAAAATCTTTGTGGAAAAATTGCTCTTAAAAATTCCAGCTGACTACGCTGGCGGCAGAGTACGTAGTTCCTTGGGCAACCGAGGAGTGGAGACGAGGGGAACACACAGCAGTTCCAACAGAGGCAGGGCAACACTCTCCAGGGCCAGGGACAGTTTCATGACACCCCGCCATCACCCTCACCCTGATACGCGGCCTAGTGTCACAAGGAGTGAAAAGTTTTGGAAGATGGCGAAGGAGTACGTAGCAGACCATGTCAGCAGCCTCATTGATTCCTCTGTGCCTTGCAACTATTGGGTGTCCAAGCTGGACACGTGGCACGAACTGGCGCTTCACGCCTTGGAGGTGCTGGCCTGCCCTGCCGCCAGTGTTTTGTCAGAGCGAGTATTTAGTGCTGCTGGGGGCATAATAACTGATAAGCGCATCCACCTGTCAACTGAAAATGCTGACCGGTTGACTCTTATCAAAATGAACAAGGCCAGGATTGCCCCTGACTTCTCTACTCCACCAGAGTAAAGCGGCTGAGCATATGTAGTGTCCCACTAGGTAATTGTGGGCACTACACAAGGGTCAATCGGGCCACGTTGTTCTCCACCTCCTGTGGAACAGTAGCATTGTGTTTTACAGTCCATTTTTATGTATATTGCTGTACTTTTATGTGTATTTTTCCCTGTTATGTGTGTATCAGGCCTATCAGGGTGTAGTTCCTCCTCCTAGACAGTAGAGGGAGCTAGGGAACCCCTAGTATAAATAGTCAGGTCCTGTGTAGGGAAAGAGTCTGTGTAGTCAGGAGTCTGGGTAAAGACAGAAGAGAGTGTGCACTTCAGCAGAGAGGAGCTGAGGGCCACCTCTTGACATGCAGCTAGACAGCCCAGGCTTCTAGCTGACCACCAGGGGAAGAAGTTACCTCCTGAGAAACCTGCAGTTCCCACAACCAAAGTGCAGAGCAGAGCAGAAGAGCAACCAGCCAACCTGAGGGCTGAAGGGCAGAAGGATCTTACTTAATGCAAGGATATATATATACCTGAGGAAGTTTTGGTGACCAAGGATAAAGCCAGCATTAGGGCATACGGGCCTTGGGATAAAGACAGACAGGAGTTCTGAGGAATAGTGCACAGGATTTCTGAGGAAAAGTGCAGCCTGATCTGTAAGTGTTTTAACCCTCTGAGTATCTTGCAAGAACATTATGCCTGCCATTTGTAAAAGCCTGCTTATAATTGCTACTGCCATGTGGAACTGAACCTAGACTGTATAAAGTTAACTGTTTCCAGTAAAAGGAAGTTTTGGCTCACCACAACATGGTGTTCCTCAATTATTCCTATCATAAATCGGTGTGCCACCGTTACCGGCACTGGCGTCACGAATCTTAAAGGGACCTTGCCCCCGGCACATTAAACACCAGCAAGATCCAGGGCACCTCATCTACCAGCAGGCCTGGTCCCTATACACAGAGAGTGCCCCAGAGGTCCCCTGTACCAGCCTCTCCATCACTGCTGTATGCCTGCCCAGGGTCTTTCAAGAAAACTGTGAGTAACCCAGAGTAACCCTCATTTGCCTAAGTAACCGTGACCTCACCATCGCAATACCCTGCAGGGCTGCGTACTGCGCATAAAGGCTCTTTAAATGTGGATTTTATGGTGTATTGAATACACTGTATTCCCATGCACCCCTTCCACCACAAAAAAAGGGTATATGGTTCAATCTTCCTTTTCTCGTCCTCCTCCTCTTCCTCCTCCATTATATCAACATGCTTATTAGGCTGCCCTCGCTCCTAATATTTTAGAGGGTCAGCTCAGCAGCAGACCCTCACCCCTAATGTTTTAGATGGTCTGATCAGCAGCAGGCCCTCGCCCCTAATGTTTTAGAGGGTCAGCTCAGCAGCAGACCCTCACCCCTAATATTTTATGTTTTAAAGGTATTTATTAAGGTTTTATACAGCAAAGAGGTACAGAGCACAGTGTGTACATAGTAAAGGACAAATTGTCCAGTCAAGTAAACAATTCGGACAAATAAAATAAAAAAAACAGTGTAAGGGGTAATAATCAAGCAATGACGCGTCGGCTAGGCTTCTTCTCGGGTGACGTACATTAGTGAGGTGACCCCTAATTTTTTAGATGATCACCAGCAGGCCCTCGCCCCTAATTTTTTAGAGGGTCACCAGCAGGACCTTGCTCCTAATGTTTTTGAGAGTCACCAGCAGGCCATCAATCATAATTTTTCAAGGGTGCGTATGATGCTCTCCTTTATGTGTAATAAAGTGTGTATTGGAGTGCTGGTTCCTTGTAATTTTTGGCAGCCCTTTCACTTAGTGCATAGGCTTTATGAGTGTAGGAGTCCCACTACCTGAACAATTGTACCACAATGTGAATGAGGCCCTCCTTTATGTGATATATAGGTTGTATCAGAGTGCCTCTTCCTTGTCATTTTTGGCAGCACTTGCACTTTATATACAAGTAAATATACAGGAAAGATTCTTTCCTAACAAGTTTTCCTCTAAAATTGATTTTATCTTCGGTTTTGTGTGTATTATTGTCAGTCTGTAAAAGTGGCGTACTACTCAGACAACATCGTTCCTAGCAGTGACCTGGGAGTCTAAGATGCATCCAGACATCCTCCCCATGCTGTTCCCGAACCATTTCAGTGGTGTTTCCATCAATTTCTGACCTTTTCCTGTAAACCAGACACCCTCCCCTCTTCAGAGCAGGGGGTGCCTGGTTCAATGCTCGGGTTCTCCCATTGACGTCCATTGTGCTCGGGTGCTAGGTAGAGCACCCGAGCATCCCAAAGTCTTCTACTCGAGCACCCGAGCACTTTGGTGCTCGATCAACACTAATGTCCACCTCTTCAGTAGCTAACACTCAGACAGCAGCACTGCGCTATCTGAGCGTGAGCTGCAGCAACTGACTGAGGCTTCTCTCACCCCCAGTTAGTCACTAGAGCCGCAGACATGGCTGACTGAGGGGGAAAGAAGCACCCCGGTTGCCCCCAGATCACCTTCCCCACAGAAATTTCTTCTCTCCCCCCCTAATTTTTTTTACCCAGCCGGCGATGGGGGCGTAGCTTCACGGGGATGGGCGTGGTGTATCAGTTTGGGGGTGTGGCCGGTGAGGTCCGGCTTTCTTGGGTGAAGCCAGTGGTCACCCTACCCCACACAATAGCTATGCCTTCTTTATGCCCCCATACAGTGGTTATGCCCTCTTTGTGCCCCCATACAGTAGTTATGCTTCCTTAGTGCCCCCACACTGTAGGTATACCCCCTTAGTGCCCCCATACAGTATTAATGTCCCCTTAGTGCCCCCACACAGTAGTTATGCCTTCTTAGTGCCCCATGCAGTATTAATGTCTACTTAGTGCCCCCACACAGTAGTTATGCCCCCTTTGTGCCCCCACACAGCAACTATGCACCATACAGTAGTTATGCCTCCTTAGTGCCCCCATGCAGTATTAATATCCCCTTAGTGCCCCCCACAGTAGTTATGCCCCCTTTATGACCCCATACAGTAGTTATGCTTTCTTAGTGCCCCCACACTGTAGTTATGCCCCATTACTGCCCCCACACAGTAGTTATGCCTTTTTACTGCCCCCACACAGTAGTTATGCCTTCTTAGTGCCCCCACGCAGTAGTTATGCCCTCTTTTGTGCCCCCACACAGTAGTTATGCACCCTTTGTACCCCCACTCAGCAACTATGCCCCCATACAGTAGTTATGCCTCCTTAGTGCCCCCATACAATATTAATATCTGCTTAGTGCCCCCATTCAGTAGCTATGCCCCCTTTGTGTCCCCATACAGTAGTTATGCCCTCTTGATGCCCCCACACAGTAGTTATGCCTACTTAGTGCCCCCATGGAGTATTACTGTCCCCTTAGTGCCCCCACACAGTATTTATACCCCCTTTGTATCCCCATCCAGCAACTTTGTCCCCATACAGTAGTTATGCCTCCTTAGTGTCCCCATACAGCATTAATGTCTGCTCAGTTCCCCCTACACAGTAGCTATTCCCCTTTTGTGTCCCCATACAGTAGCTATGCCCTCTTTATGCCCCAACACAGTTTAACGACAGCACCTGCAGTGCCACTGTACCAGCAGATCATAATGTAACCAAACACTTATACCTTATACATCGGGTTACAGATATGGGCTTACTGCCACGGCGTATATAGTCATTCCGCGGTAAGCAAATGGTTTATCAGCATGCTTAGAAAAGTTTATGATTGTGTTTTACAAATTGCTGTGACCGCGACCCCCCAGTTATAAGTAATAAGGCAGTTTTGGATGTTTCGCGATTGTTGAGTCTCAGTTTTGGCAACTTGTGAGTCGCAGTTGCACAATTCTGCGATCTTTGGCCACACAGCTTGCAGCCAAAGTCACCGTTTAGGCCCACAAAGTGATGCAGTGAAGGAATAATGCACACAGTGATGTAATAATAGTTGTATAATATTCACAGTTATATCACAATATTGGCAAAATGCACACAGCAATGTCACAGTAAAAGGATAATGCACACAATGATGTCAAAGTACAGGGATAATAAACATTCAAGTCACAGTGCAGGGATAATGCACTCAGTAATGTCACAGTATAGGGATAATGCACTCAGTAATGTCACAGTACAGGGTTAATGCACTCAGTGAGGTCACAATACAGTCATAATAAACATAATGATGTTTCAGTACAGGGATATAAGCACAGTGATGATATAATACAGGGATATTACGCACTTTGATGTCACAGTACAGGGATAATACACTCAGTGATGTCACAGCATTGGGTAAATAAACACAGTTGTCATGCCTTCAGCAAGTTTATTGTTAATTTATGCATAACTTTCATACATAGTTAATGTTTTCTGTATAATTCTCTGTATATTGTGTAACAGCCCCATCTAGTGGCCGTTTTACATACAATTGCAGCTATTCATACTACAAGTTTGGTCTACTTCAGCTTCCTTATCTTAGTGACATCATCATCCCTGCACATAGCAGGCATTTTCTTCATTCACAGTCATCACTGCCTGAGGATAGCACATGGCTTGGAAGCCTCTTGATACTCCCTCCACATCTAAGCTCACAGTAGCATCGCTGGTATGTCACATAGCCACATTACAGCCTGTTTGCATCTGTTTTTATATGTATTTGCATATCTTTCTCCTTTCCTTTATAGCAGCCTATAGTTAGCAGCTAGGGTAGGGACCATCCTTGTTATGCAGATAGGAAACATGCTCTGGTTAGATAGGTATCTGTGTTTTTTATGTACATTGCTATATGTCAGACCCCATTAGTAAGTGCATAGTTTTTTCTGTTCCCCAGTTTTACCATGCATTTACATCCTTGCAATAAAGATAAAGTTGGACGTTACTCTATTGCCAAATTATTGCCAGGATAAGGTTTAGCTGTCTGTCAAGCTATGTACCTTCACACATAAGGAGGACAGAACAACAGTGATGTCACAGTACAGGGATAATAAACATTTAGGTCACAGTACAGGAATGATGCACTCAGTGAGGTCACAATACAGTCATAGTACAGGGATATAAGCACAGTGATGCCACAGTGCAGGAATAATAAACACAATGGTGTCTTAGTACAGGGATTTTAACCCTTAGGATACCAGAGGTTTTTTAGTTTTTGCGTTTTCATTTTTCTTCCCTATCTTCCTTGAACCATAACTTTTTTAGATTTCTTATATAGCTTATATATAACTTATATTTCATATATAGCTGTATGAGGGCTTATTTTTTGCGGGACAAGATGTGCTTTCTAATGCCACCATTAATTATGGCATAAAATATAGTTGGAAGCGGTAAAAGAATTCCAAATGGGGTGGAATTGGGAAAAAAAACACAATACCTCCATCGTTTTATGGGTTTTGTTCGCACAGCGTTCTGTTTGTGTCAAAACTGACCCATGCCCTGCATTCTCTGGGTCAGTACGATTACAAAGATACCCCATGTGTATAGGTTTTTTATGTCTAAATAGTGTAAAAAATAATTTTTACATCACCATATTCTGACCCCATAACTTTTTTATAGTTATATCTACTAATTTTTGTGGGACAATCTGTAGTTTTCATTGATACAATTTTGCCGTGTGTTTGACTTTTTGATCACATTTTATTAGGTAAGAGAAGCAATGAAGAAAATGGCAAATTGGCTATTTTGACGCTTTTTTCTGTTACACCATTTCCTGTATTGAAAAATATTTTTATATTTTAATAGTATGGGCGTTTTCAGTCGCGGCGATACTCATGATGTTTATATTTTTTTGTTATTTAGGTATTTTTTTTTATTGTACGGAAAGGGGGGTGATTTAAACTTTTATATTTTAAAACATTTTTATATCTTTAAAAAAAAAATTCAATAATTTTGAAGCTCATATATGAGCATATAAAATAGATTTTTTATTTTCTAATTTGGAACAATCATGGATTTTTAAACTGGACTTATTACTGAGAATTGATAATTTCTTATGTTGACCTGCCACCTGGTGGGCAAAATAAGAATTGCAGTTTGAATGTCATTCAAACTAATTATCTCACTTGATCACGGCATCTAAAGGCTTTAATTACCGCGATCGGCATTATTGCGATCGGGCGCCATGTTTGCCAATCGCTCCAGCTCCGTACATGTGCAGCGCTGGTAACAAAAGGGTTAGGAACTCTGATGTCACAGTACAGGGATAATAAACAGTGTTGTCACAGTACAGTGATAGTAAACTCAGTAATGTCACAATACAGGAGTAATAAACACATTGATGTCACAGTACAGGAATAATAAACACGTTGATGTCACAGTACAGGATAAACATGGTGATATTTATTTTTAGTTGTCAGGGATATAAAGCAAATGCTTTATATAAAAGTTAGGATCAAAGGAAAAATTTCAAAGGGAATTGATCCTAGAGGTGGACATATAAAACACCTGAAAAATAGTTTGTCGTTAAATTAATTATATTGTGCAATCAGTAAAACATGGTACAAGCGTCTATGCAAAAATATAAATGATTTATTATACAATAACTTAAAATACAATCAAAGCTTAATCAATATAAAATTCAATAATATGCAATAACACACAGTAATATGTAGTGCCCTAAATTCGCCACTAGATGGCTCTAACACAAATACCTCTCAAACATAAAATGTAATACAACCGTCTTGACCACAATTATGAGATATACTATTAGTTGACACAGTAAACTCAAAAGTGATTAGGGTAGATACGAACCCTTGCTCTGCTCAAACTATGATCAATATCGGGTAGTATTGCGACCCAACTTATAAATTATCAGGCCTGATATTGACTATGGAATGTGAATATTCCAATCAGAGTTTCTCCGATATCAATATTAGATCTTTTATTCAGTAATATGCATCTTAACTGAATAGTGATAATATTGATGTAGCACTTTAAACATTATACATCCGCACTAAAGCGGGGAGTTACTAAATATCAGGCCAATTAATTCAATCAATACTACACATAATAAAGTTATACGTTACCCGAGAATGCAGATGATATGCAGAGTCTAAGGGAAGTCAGCTCTAAAGTCCGTTCTAATCATTGGGATTTTTCTCCTGGGGTCTGTCCTCTCTTCCTTTTCTTCCTTTTTTATGTGTGGTTTATTATCCAAAACTTATCAGTTAGACACACCTTCCCAACTTGGAGTTTTCCAATCATTGTCGGTTAGGCATGTACATATGATAAAGACTGTGATGTCACTGTATTACCCAGAATGCATTTCTGCTGTTGGTGTAATGTTATTTATTTATACCTAGGTGTCACTATTGCATAAGCTATTAGTATCATTACCAGTAAGGGTTAAATGTCCAGGTCTGACTTAATCTTACATTCCATACACATAACATATCGAATCCTAAATCAGAGCTACAGGGATTAACTTTGACACATGTACCAATCAAAGCATAGACATTAAGGTACCAGTTTAGACATCTCCCAAACTATCAAATTTATGGTATTGATAAGAATATAATAGACCTTGTACTCTCACAGACATGTGTCTCCCCTATCACTTCAACGGGTGATTGATTGTTAGTTAAAATAAAACTGCCTTCCCTAAACGGAGACTCATTAACAAAGTCTATACTTAAAATTCTTCTCATCATATTTTAGGAGTATATGAGTTCCTAGTGAGAAATATATAAGATATTAGATGCATTGATGTCCTTCATAATATTTAACAATATAAAACAATACATACAGCCATGTCCATAATTATTGGGACATCAACACAATTCTAACAGATACACCACCACAATGGATTTGAAATGAAAGGAAAAAGATGTGCTTTAACTGCAGACTGTCAGCTTTAATTTGAGGGTATTTACATCCAAATCAGGTGAACGGTGTAGGAATTACAACAGTTTGCATATGTGCCTCCCACTTGTTAAGGAACCAAAAGTAATAGGACAATTGGCTTCTCAGCTTTTCCATGGCCAGGTGTGTGTTATTTCCTCATTATCCCAATTACAATGAGCAGATAAAAGGTCCAGAGTTCATTTCAAGTGTGCTATGTGCATTTGGAATCTGTTGCTGTCAACTCTCAAGATGAGATCTAAAGAGCTGTCACTATCAGTGAAGCAAGCCATCATTAGGCTGAAAAAACAAAACAAACCCATCAGAGAGATAGCAAAAACATTAGGCGTGGCAGGAATGCACCAGTGAGCTCAGCAACACCAAAACACCCGGAAGATCAGGGAAAACAACTGTGGTGGATGACCGAAGAATTCTTTCCCTGGTGAAGAAAACACCCTTCACAACAGTTGGCCAGATCAAGAACACTCTCCAGGAGGTAGGTGTATGTGTGTCAAAGTCAACAATCAAAAGACTTCCCCAGAGTGAATACAGAGGGTTCACCACAAGATGTAAACCATTGGTGAGCCTCAAAATCAGGAAGGCCAGATTACAGTTTGCCAAACGACATCTAAAAAAGCCTTCACAGTTTTGAAACAACATCCTATGGACAGATGAGACCAAGATCAACTTGTACCAGAGTGATGGGAAGAGAAGAGTATGGAGAAGGAAAGTAACTGCTCATGATCCTAAGCATACCATCTCATCAGTGAAGCATGGTGGTGGTAGTGTCATGGCGTGGGCATGTATGGCTGCCAATGGAACTGGTTCTCTTGTATTTATTGATGATGTGACTGCTGACAAAAGTAGCTGGATAAATTCTGAAGTGTTTCGGGCAATATTATCTGCTCATATTCAGCCAAATGCTTCAGAACTCATTGGACGGCGCTTCACAGTGCAGATAGACAATGACCCAAAGCATACTGCAAAAGCAACCAAAGAGTTTTTTAAGGGAAAGAAGTGGAATGTTATGCAATGGCCAAGTCAATCACCTGACCTGAATCTAATTGAGCATGCATTTCACTTGCTGAAGACAAAACTGAAGGGAAAATGCCCCAAGAACAAGCAGGAACTGAAGACAGTTGCAGTAAAGGCCTGGAAGAGCATCACCAGGGATGAAACCCAGCATCTGGTGATGTCTATGCGTTCCAGACTTCAGGCTGTAATTGACTGCAAAGGATTTGCAACCAAGTATTAAAAAGTGAAAGTTTGATTTATGATTATTATTCTGTCCCATTACTTTTGGTCATTTAACAAGTGGGAGGCATATATGCAAACTGTTGTAATTCCTACACCGTTCACCTGATTTAGATGTAAATACCCTCAAATTAAAGCTGTGACAGTCTGCAGTTAAAGCACATCTTGTTAATTTCATTTCAAATCCATTGTGGTGGTGTATAGAGCCAAAAATGTTAGAATTGTGTCAATGTCCCAATATTTATGGACCTGACTATATGTCCTATTGATTATCTTATACAAAAAAATAAAATAAGGTTCATTATATGTGTATACAGACACCACAGATTTTCTGCTTCACCAATAGACATCAAATGTAGGGGTAATTAGTACCAGATACGTCTAGAGAATATCCTTATCTCAGTCCAAAATCTATAAGGAGACAAGAATGACTCTTCTCAGATTGGTACATCTATAGAGAAGAAACCTTATGAACAGTGTCCTTTCCATGAACCTACAGTACAGACCAAAAGTTTGGTTTGCGTTTAGTTGGACCATCATTTATTTTTCAACAGGCAATGACCCCAAACACACCTCCAGGCTGTGTAAGGGCTATTTGACCATGAAGGAGAGTGATGGGGTGCTGCGCCAGATGACCTGGCCTCCACAGTCACCGGACCTGAACCCAATCGAGATGGTTTGGGGTGAGCTGGACCGCAGAGTGAAGGCAAAAGGGCCAACAAGTGTTAAGTATCTCTGGGAACTCCTTCAAGACTGTTGGAAGACCATTTCAGGTGACTACCTCTTGAAGCTCATCAAGAGAATGCCAAGAGTGTGCAAAGCAGTAATCAAAGCAAAAGGTGGCTACTTTGAAGAACCTAGAATATGACATATTTTCAGTTGTTTCACACTTTTTTGTTATGTATATAATTCCACATGTGTTAATTCATAGTTTTGATGCCTTCAGTGTGAATCTACAATTTTTATAGTCATGAAAATAAAGAAAACTCTTTGAATGAGAAGTTGTGTCCAAACTTTTGGTCTGTACTATATTTCGGCCAACTTTAAAAATACATACAAAAATTGTGAATATATCACAATATGGCCTTATATATAAGAGCACAACAAATACCCCTTCATTACAATCTAATCCATTGAAATAAATTGAATTATATTGGAATGTCAAAAGGGCTTTTCATACGGGTTCCTTAAGAACTAGGGTGTTTGGACTTGGTTTGTAATGTTCCAGCCAGAGCTTTGCTAAAGTCTTTCTGAAAAATTGCATCCCTTTTTGTATTTCATTGTGATAGATCTGTGTATGGAAGTCAATACGCTCCTTTAGGCCTCATGCACACGAACGTATTTTCATTCCGTGTCTGTTCTGTTTGTGGACTGTATACGGAACCATTCATTTCAATGGGTCTGTAAAAAAAAACAGAAGGTACTCCGTGTGCATTCCGTTTCCATATGTCCGTATTTACGGTCCGCAAAAAAATAGAACATGTCCTATTATTGTTCGCATTACGGACAAGGATAGGACTGTTCTATTAGGGGCCAGCTGTTCTGTTCTGCAAAATATGGAATGCACACAGACGTCATTCGTATTTTTTGCAGATCCGTTTTTTGGCGGACCGCAAAATACATACGGTCGTGTGCATGAGGCCTTAGGAAAATAAGTTCTAGTTTAAATTGTTCGTTACTCTCATGAAGATTTATTGAGTGGGTCAATAACGGAATATAAGTCCGATAGATGTTGCTTCTGATTTTCCATCTCTGCATGAATAGTCATCAGATTCCTTTTTAGCGAACTGATCTCAAGTTCCAATGTCTTTATAGAAATAGAATTAGCAGCTGATACACCGGTGGCAACGACAGCGCCTACTACGCCAAGGATTATGGCAGCTGCAATTGCAGAAATGAACCGCTTTGGTCGTTGACTCGTGGAAAACTGTTCCCTGGTCAGAGTCTTTCTTGTCTGTTCCAGGATTTGTGTAATCCGTTCTTGGGAATAACCGACGTGTATTTGATACCACATCTTTATCTCTTGAGACTGAATCTCGGAAACGTTGAACTGTCTTTCAACGGAGATGCGTGGATCCAAACTGACGTAGATCTTCTGGGATAGAATCCTCTTATTCGTCAAGATGAATCCCGTGGTATTCTGCAGCATGATCCCAGATGAAGCGCCTGGTACAGCAATTAGTTCAGCGTGGAACTCCTTCCCCAAGATTAGGACGATGTAGATAACAGCAAATATAAGCACATACATCTTTCCACTTTTCTTTTTATTAACCCTACAATAAAAAAAAGTCATACTACTATACATCTTCAATTTGGCATAGTTTTATTTCTTTAACAGAGCAAGTTCTTGGTTCAGAAGTGAGTCAAGAGATAATTAGTTACAGAGGAAAAATACGTGAGGATAGGTTAGTACACTAGTTTGTTTATATGATATCGATCCTGGGTTTCCGTCTTTAGCTGGAACCTTGATATCTCTTCACTCCTCATCATCCGGTAATCCTTCCATTTTGTGAAGTTGTGACCTATAAATCCATCCCCCTTAGGAATTTTGATCTTGTAGACCACAGGTGACAATTTGTCAACGACGACATAGGGTCCCTTCCAGTGAGGCAGGAACTTCCTTTCCTTCACCTGATCCCTGGCAAAGTTATAGAGATAAACCTGATTGGAAATCTGGTATTCCTTTTTAGTAGTCCTCAGGTCATAGTAGGTTTTGGCACTTACTGCTACTTTCTCTAGATTCTTCTGGGCAAACGCAAATGCATGGTGAAGGTGCTTGCATAGATTCTCCATATACTGATGAGCTGTTAAAGCATTTATCAAATTGTGGTCTGTTGTCCGGTAGAGTAAATGTTGGGGTAACACCATCTTCCTGCCTGTGATCATTTCAAAGGAAGAAAGTTTGGTTGCCGCACTTGGGGTGGCCCTGATGGCCATGAGAACCAAAGTCAACCTTACATCCCAGTCTTTACCGGATTAATTGACAAATTTCTTTAGAATTGTTTGGTTGTAGCATTCTACTCCACCACTAGAGGCTGACCAATAAGCTATATGGCTTCCTTTTTTACCCCCAGTATCTCCTACATTTTCGTCATCACCTCACTAATGAAATTACTTCCGCGATCGGACTCGATGCGTTGGGAAAGACCAAACCTGGAAAATACGTGGTTAATGAGTAGAGACGCACACACACTTGAACTGCATGTTTTGCAAGGCAAACATTTTACCCATTTTGTGAATAAACAAGTCACGGTTAACATATATCTATTGCCTTTTGATGAAGTTATTACTGGTCCAATAAAGTCAATCTGGATGTCTGACCATGGCATGGACATCCCCCTTTTAATAAGCGGTGCCCGATGAGTGGGTGCTTGTGGCTGGAATTGAGGACAGATTAATCGTTGACAATATGTTCGAACGTCTTGCAACATATGAGGCCACTAAGCGTAATCTCTTAATAATTCATACGTTAACTTCTTACCTCGATGACCAACCGTTGGGGCGTCATGGGCGTGCTGTAACATCAAACCTCGGAATGCCGCGGGGTGCCACCCATTGTGAGATACCATTCTTTGAGGTTCTTACTAACAATCCATCCTGTAACGAGAATTGGGACTTACCTTTCATCAAAATCAGTAACTCTTCTTTGCCTACACAGTCTTCCACGGTTATGGGACAATTCTGTGGATCTTCAATGTGTTTGTAAAAGATACCAATGACTGGATCCCCCTTTTGACTCGCAATGAGATCCTCAATAGGGAAATCTTGGCTCCATTGCACCACATTGGCTTTGGCCTTCTTTTGGGCCTGTCTTCTTGTCATTGCCTCCACTTGAACAGTTCCCATGAGGTTATCAACGTTCAGGAATTCTCTATTAATAGCTCCGTGTTTGGCAAGGGAATCTGCCAAATCATTCCCTTCCTTATCCACACCTAGATATTTTAAGAGGCCTCTTACCTTTTTCCAGTAAATGGTGATACCGTGGGAGAGAACCATCTCATCAACCCTACAAAACATTTTACCATGCTTGACAGGCTTGTTGTTGCTTCTTACCATGTTAGACCTTTCCATCCAGGGAAATACCCCACAAAGCTGTTGCGAACATAATTAGAAATTGTGATTATAACAAACTCTTTAATACCAGATTCAATAGCCATTGTATGGCTTTATACACAGGGGTAAGCTCTGCGACTTGGCTACTTTTGGGACCAATTTTGTACCCCACGGACATATATTATTCCACACGACTCCAATACCCGCAACCAATGTACGTTCAGTTCCTATATTGGTATGGAAAGAACAGCTGTCTACATATACACATGGTAAGGATTCGCAATACTCTTCTTCATAAGACTTGTATAGAGATAAAGATTGTTCTTCCAGGAAATCATTTCCTGGTGATTCACCTTTATGTTCTGCATTGGTACAATCGTAAAGTTCAGCTAATCTTTGAGCAACTGGATTCTTATAATTTTGTTTGTATCTGATTTCCAATGGCCATGTCATGGAACCATGAACCAGACGTACAACAAGAGATGAGTGGAAATAAGAAGGCTTTATTGGAAATAAAGCTGTAAGGCAAAAGTCCAAACGGATGGCTAAACCGAAGCAGGGTCTTGCGAAGCCAGAGGTCAGGAACCAGAAGGGTAGTCAGACGAAGCCTGGATCAGGAACCAGCAGGGTAGTCAGACGAAGCCTGGATCAGGAACCAGCAGGGTAGTCAGACGAAGCCAGGATCAGGAACCAGAAGGGTAGTCAGACGAAGCCAGGATCAGGAACCAGAAGCAGCAGCAGTCTTAGAAGCATGTGAACACAGGAGGACCAAGCAAGGAACTGAAGCCACAGACCTCCTATATATATGAGCTAGGCATCCAGCTCCTCCCAGTGGGAAAGAGAAGCCGCAGGGTGGGAGGCTACAAGAAACCCAGAAACCAAGATGGCCGCCAGCACATGTCAAACGAAGGAGAACAGCAGAAGGTAAGACCATGACAGTACCTCCCCCTCAAGGGCCCCTCCTCCGCGGAGTAAAGAACGGTTTCTGAGGGAAGCGTGCGTGGAAGGCTCGGAGCAAGGCAGGAGCATGGACATCTGCGGAGGGAACCCAGGAACGCTCCTCTGGACCATAACCACGCCAATGGACCAAAAACTGCACCCGACCGCGGACCAGGCGTGAGTCCAGGATATTGCTCACCTCATACTCCTCACGATTGCCCACTTGGACCGGACGAGGCCGAGGAACCGAGGAAGTGAAACGATTACACACCAGTGGCTTCAACAGGGAGACATGAAACACGTTGGAGATCCGCATGCCAGGAGGAAGCGCAAGGGCATAGGCTACCGGGTTTACCCTGCGAAGCACTCGGAAGGGACCAACAAAGCGAGGCGCCAGCTTGGTAGTGGGCACTCGAAGGTTGAGGTTGCGGGTGGACAACCATACGCGGTCTCCGACCTGGTAGGAAGGAGCGGGCGCTCGT
This sequence comes from Bufo gargarizans, assembly GCF_014858855.1. NCBI lineage: Eukaryota > Metazoa > Chordata > Amphibia > Anura > Bufonidae > Bufo > Bufo gargarizans. The sequence goes on from NC_058085.1 coordinate 89,276,879, forward strand.
CTGCGATCAGCCTGGAGTCTCTGGCGCTGCGCAGAGACCTCAAGGGACCTCTGGATCTGTACCCAAGAAGCACGTAGGACGGAAAGGTGATCCTCCACAGCCGGAATATCCTGGGGAGAGAATACCTCCGGTAACACGGCAGGTTGGAACCCATAATTGGCCATGAAGGGAGACGTCCCAGAGGAAGAGTTCACCGCCGTGTTCCTGGCAAACTCAGCCCAAGGCAGGAGGTCAACCCAATTGTCTTGGTGATCGGAGACATAGCAACGAAGGAATTGCTCCAAGGCCTGATTGGCTCGTTCTGCGGCCCCATTGGACTGAGGGTGGTAGGCCGAGGAGAAAGAGAGATGAATCCCCAACTGGGAGCAAAAGGCGCGCCAGAACCTGGACACAAACTGACTCCCCCGATCCGACACAATCTCCTTGGGCAAACCGTGCAACCGGAAGACCTCCCTGGCAAAAATCGAGGCCAACTCTTGTGCAGAGGGTAACTTCTTGAGAGGAACACAGTGGCACATTTTGGAAAACCGATCCACAATCATGAGAATGACCGTATGGCCTCGGGATGCAGGGAGGTCCACAATGAAATCCATCCCCAGGTGTGACCATGGACGCTCCCCGGTGGCTATGGGTTGCAAAAGGCCCAACGGAAGGTGCCAAGGGGACTTACTCTGGGCACAAACGGAGCATGCCGCTACATATGCGGCGATGTCGGAACGTAGAGAAGGCCACCAGAACAGACGTGAAACAGCCCAGGACAGCTGATTCTTTCCAGGATGCCCCGCGGCCTTGGAGTTATGGTAGGTTCGCAACAACCGAGTGCGCAACTCCTCAGGCACAAAACATCTGCCGTTGGGTCTCCCAGAGGGAGCACCAGATTGAGCCGCCAAAATCTGCTCACCCAGGGGAGAGGTCAGGCTGGTGCGAATGGCGGCCAGGATCTGATTCGGAGGTATGACCGAAGTCGGAATCGGCTCCTCCCCGGACAGCTCGGAGTACTGCCGTGATAAGGCATCCGCTCTGATGTTCTTGGAACCGGGTAGGTAGGAGACCACGTAATTAAAACGTGACAAGAACAGAGCCCATCTGGCCTGACGTGGTGTCAATCTCTTGGCCTCAGAGAGGTAGGTCAGATTCTTGTGGTCCGTCAGGATGAGAACCGGAACCACCGAGCCCTCGAGCAAGTGCCTCCATTCTTTAAGGGCCTGCACGATGGCCAATAACTCCCTGTCACCAATCTGATAGTTGCACTCCGCGGAAGACAGTTTCCGGGAGTAAAACCCACAAGGAAGCAGAGGGCCCTCTGGTGTTCTACGCTGAGACAGAAGGGCGCCTACTCCCGTCTCAGACGCGTCCACCTCGAGGACAAAAGGCAACCCAGGGTTGGGATGCGACAGAATCGGAGCCGACACAAAGGCGGACTTTAGAGCCTCAAAAGCTCGGATGGCCTCGAGCGGCCAGACCTGGGGATTACTGCCCTTCCTGGTCAGATCCGTGAGAGGCTTGGCTAGCATGGAAAAGTCCCTGATGAACTTCCGATAATAGTTGGCGAAGCCCAAAAAGCGCTGCAGGGCACGAAGACCACTGGGCTGGGGCCACTGTAAGACAGCCGAAACCTTCTCAGGATCCATGGAGAACCCCTCAGCGGAAATGATGTAACCTAAGAAGGTTACCTGGGATCGGTGAAATTCGCATTTCTCAAGCTTACCGAACAGCTTGTTCTCTCGTAACCGTTGCAACACTCGTCTGACATCCAGAATGTGGGCCTCCATGGATTCAGAATATACCAAGATGTCATCCAAATAGACCACCACACATTGCTGCAACAGGTCACGGAAAACATCGTTGATGAATTCCTGGAAGACTGCGGGCGCATTGCACAACCCAAAGGGCATAACCAAGGATTCATAATGACCGGTCCTGGTGTTAAACGCGGTCTTCCACTCATCGCCCGCCTTGATCCTTACCAGGTTATATGCCGCCCTCAGGTCGAGTTTGGTAAAGACCGTGGCCCCTTTGAGGCGATCGAACAGCTCGGAAATCAAGGGTATCGGGTAAGCGTTCTTGATCGTGATGCGATTGAGACCCCTGTAATCGATGCAAGGCCTCAACTCACCGCCCTTCTTTTTCACAAAGAAAAATCCAGCCCCTGCCGGGGACGAGGATTTGCGAATATGTCCGCGTGAAAGCGCCTCCCTCACGTACTCCTCCATGGCCTCATTCTCCGCTACCGACAGTGGATAGACTTTGCCACGAGGAGGAACGGCACCAGATTGTAACTCTATGGCACAATCGTATGGGCGGTGCGGAGGTAGGGCAACCGCACGCACCTTATCGAATACATCCCGGTACTCCTCGTATTCAGGAGGCAACAGAGAGTCCGAGGAAGTACACAGCAACTTGACAGGCCCATGGATGCAACTAGCCCCACACTGCGGTGACCACGAGAGGATCTCGGCCGATCTCCAATCGAAAGTCGGATTATGCTTCTGGAGCCAGGGGTACCCCAAGACCACCGAGTAGTGTGGAGACGAAATAACCTGGAGACAGACCGACTCTCTGTGAACGGCACCAATGGCCATCCCCACTGGAAGGGTCTCCTGAGTCACGTGTGGCGGCAGAAGGGGTCTGCCGTCTATCGCCTCAAGAGCCAGTGGGGAACCTCGAGGCTGCAGAGGAATGGAATTGGCGGCAGCGAACACACTATCAATGAACAAACCACCAGCACCAGAGTCCACCAACGCCTGGGTCGTCACCGAGCCCCCGACCCAGGAGAGGACAACAGTAATCAGTGGTTTGTCAACACGGGAAACCGGGGACGAGGAGACTCCACCCAAGATCTGCCCCCGACAGGATCTCAGGTGCGAGCGTTTCCCGGACGGTTCGGGCATGCCAACCGAAAATGCCCACCGAGACCACAGTACATGCAACGGCCCTCGCGTCTCCGGAGTACCCTCTCCCCCTCGGACAGGCGAGCAAACCCCAGCTGCATGGGTTCACCCCCAGACAAGTCATCCCCAGGAGGCGTGGGAGGAGAGGGAGGCACGGGTGGGACAGCAAACGTAGACGCCAATCTGTTAGAAGACCTCCGCAGGCTCTCCTTAAAGGAAGGTCTCTCCCTGAGTCTGGTGTCAATCAAAATCAGGAAAGAAATAAGAGACTCGAGCTCCACTGGTAGGTCCTTAGCTGCAATCATCCTTCAAGGCATCCGAGAGACCATGAGAGAAAGCAGCGACCAGAGCCTCATTATTCCAGCCCACCTCTGCTGCCAGGGTACGAAACTCAATGGCGTATTCAGCTACGGATCGTGAACCCTGTCTGATGGACATAAGGAGCTTCGCAGCAGAGGCAGCACGAGCCGGCACATCGAATACCTTCCGAAGAGAAGCAACAAAACCGGAAAACTCGGCAACCACCGGATTGTTGTTCTCCCATAAAGGGCTGGCCCAGGCCAAGGCCTTGTCCGAGAGCAGCGAGATCAAGAAGCCCACCTTTGATCTCTCAGTAGGAAAGGCATGTGGCAGCAACTCGAAATAAATGCCCACCTGGTTAAGGAAACCTCGGCACTGAGTTGGCTCTCCCCCAAAGCGCTGTGGAAGGGGGGCAGAACCGGTCATACCCCGAAACACCGTAGGCGCAGCAACAGGTGTCGGGGTAGACTCTGGCGCAACAACCGGAGCGGCAGTAGGAGCGGGCCCAGGAGCGACAACCGACCCATGGGCAACGGAAGCTAAATGAGCCGTGCGTTCAAGCAGGGTTTGCAACGCCACAGCGAACCGACCCAACAGGTGATCCTGCTGATCAAGTCTGGCAACCAGCGTAGGTAGCGAGGATGGCCCTGTACCGTCAGAATTCATGGCTTGGTCCTAATGTCATGGAACCATGAACCAGACGTACAACACGAGATGAGTGGAAATAAGAAGGCTTTATTGGAAATAAAGCTGTAAGGCAAAAGTCCAAACGGATGGCTAAACCGAAGCAGGGTCTTGCGAAGCCAGAGGTCAGGAACCAGAAGGGTAGTCAGACGAAGCCTGGATCAGGAACCAGCAGGGTAGTCAGACGAAGCCTGGATCAGGAACCAGCAGGGTAGTCAGACGAAGCCAGGATCAGGAACCAGAAGGGTAGTCAGACGAAGCCAGGATCAGGAACCAGAAGCAGCAGCAGTCTTAGAAGCATGTGAACACAGGAGGACCAAGCAAGGAACTGAAGCCACAGACCTCCTATATATATATGAGCTAGGCATCCAGCTCCTCCCAGTGGGAAAGAGAAGCCGCAGGGTGGGAGGCTACAAGAAACCCAGAAACCAAGATGGCCGCCAGCACATGTCAAACGAAGGAGAACAGCAGAAGGTAAGACCATGACAGGCCATCCCATTAAGGACATCGTCCAGGCGGTTATCCTGCTGTTTGACAGATTTCCATCCTTGATTCTATAGCTTTGCAAATATTGCAGTGGTTGGTGTGCAGTTTCCACAATAATCTTTTCGCCTTGGATAAAACTCCTGAAATATTGCAAAGCCCACACCGTTGATGGTAATGCTTTTTCACAGTCATTGAATTTTACCTCAACCGGTGATAAGGACTTGCTGGCATAGGCGATGATCTTATTCAGGTTTCCCTGTTTCTGGAAAAGGACTGCACTCACGCTTTTGTTGGTGAAGCCTGTTTCAATGAAGAAAGGTTTCCCACCTTCTGGGTAAGCAAGGCATGGAGCCTGGGTGAGTCTGGCTTTGCGCTCATTCACAGCTTGCTTGTGATGTTCACTCCATTCCCATTTCACCCCTTTCTTCAGCAACTGCAAAAGAGGTTTCGTAATCTTGGCATAGTTGTCTATGAACTTACGTGAATAGTTCATCATACCCAGAAAGGACCTTAACTCCTTGAGATTTGTAGGTGACTTTGTATTGGTCACTGATTCCACCTTCTTTTTTCTGCGGGTTGATTCCATCAGCAGTGATTTTGTGACCTAGGAAATTGACTTTGGTATGACACCATTGAGCCTTCTGCAAAGTTTCACACCAGCTTTCCTCAGTTGGTTTAGTACATGCCTCAAATCCGCAATGTGTTCCTCAAAAGTCGTGCTTTTGATCAGGACGTCACCCACATAGGATAGGGTACCTCATTCAGTGGCATCAGGCATCGCCTTATGCATGAACACAGCAAACTCATGGCCTGCATTAATGTACCCGAAAGGCAATTGGGTCCAGGCATATTGCTGCTTCCCAAATGTGAAAGCCAATTTGTATTGATCCTTCTCGTCCACCTTAATCGTCCAATATCCTTGCGTACAGTCAAGAACAGTGAAAATTTTGGACCCCTGTATTTGCGCCAAACACTGGTCAATATATGGCATGGGCCATCCGGACATATATACCCTTTTATTTAACTGCCTCAGGTCTGAACAGAGGCGAAATTGACCATTTGGTTTGAGAATCCCAAGTATAGGATGGTTGAACGAGCTGTGCACCGGATGGATGATTCCCCGCCTCTCCCAAGTTCTTGCTGATTTCCTATAGCAACTCGTAAGCTGCCAGCGGAAGTCGGTACTATTTGACATATACAGGGGGTGCATTGGGATCCGTCTGGATTCTTGCAACATGCAGGTCCGTTTCCCCACAGTCATAAGAGTCCTTAGCAAACATGTCCTGGAATTCTGCGAAGAGCCCCTTTAGCTGTTGACGCTCCGACTCATCGGAGCATGCGTCAGCTATAGAGATTTGCTTTTCCACCCGTTTCTGAAATTCTGGAAAGATTTCAGCTTGACTTAACTCACTAGTTAAATAGTTTTGAGTATTGCGTACCTTTTCTTTTTCCTGTTGGCATGACTCATACTCCTTCTCATCGATCTCATGGTTGAAAACCAAACATGATTCTTTAATGTGTCATGTACCTTCTTCAGGACTGAAAGGATAAACAGAGTGGATATTGAATAACCCCTCAGGTGTTGAGGAAAAATGTTGTTCCACTACTTGTTCTTCTGTCAAGTATTCATCAGGAATAAGTCCAATGACATAATTCTGGAATCCAAAAGTGTAATACTTCTAATCCATACCTAGACCAATTATGGTGCCTTTTTGTAAAAATATGCTATGGGGAGCCATATTATGAATTACCATATGCAATGGATTCTGATGGATGTTTACCATAGGAGTGGGCTTTACCTTCAGGCCGAGTTGCTGTATCCGGTTAGACAAACAGATCAAAGCATTCTTCAATTTTTGCCCCTTCTTTACTTGAATGGGAAGAAGAAATGGCTTGCACCCTTCAGGGATTTTAACCTCATCAGCAACCGTGATACTTACGGCATAGGGCATCTGTTGTCCCCATTTCAAGGCTTGCTCTTCATCCTGGAACCCCTCCGGGTCTCCAGGTAATCTGGACCATAGAGTATTGTTGACCAGATCAATCTGCACGGCAAATCGGTGTAAATGGTCATTACCTAAATATACCTGGTACCGTGGTTCATTCAACACGATGAATAAATGTTCTGTAGCCTTATTTCCTATGGAAATAGACAATAGACATCTCGCAATCACATTATGACTTTGAGAATCTCCATCCAGATCATGAACCCATTGGTCCTGTAGAGAGGAACCTTTAATCACTTTAGGGTTGGCGACCTGTTTTAAGAGACCTAGATTTTTATAATTGGCTTTGATTTTAGATCCAACTTGGCATATTTCACCCGGGCTATATTGTTCACCTGTATGGGAATCAATAAGTTATCACTGACTTTCTCAATCTGTACCATGTATTGAGTATGCTTGGTCAGGTCTGCAACTTCGTAATTTCCCCCTACAATACAAATAGTTAATACATCTCCATCCAAGGTTACCTTTTCAATTCTGTCCTTCTGGGTGGTTATGGTATGAGCGGTACCATTGACATCTTCCCCAGGCATACCATTTTTCAGGATCGTGACATCCGGCGTCCGGTTGTTCCTAAAACGAACTTCAACAGAGTTAAGCCTTTCTTCAATCACATGACAATTACGTTGGGGTTGTGCATTGCAAGAGTACTCATAGGCAATAGGTGCCTTTACCTGAGTCCAGATTGCTTCATTGATTAAGTCTACTATGGAACTCAATCTTTTCACAAGGTCGATTCCTATGATCAGCCGATCATAGGGAAGGTCCACAATGAGTGTCGGATGTCTAATTACTTTCTTGCTTATTTTAAATTTTACCATGCTGTACCTCTTACCTGCAAAGAGTCTCCGCCTACACTTATCACAGAGCCATCAAGTGATTTCAATTTTGTCCTCTTTGCTGTCACATCCATAACCTGTTGGAAATAGCTATATGACAATATAGTGGCTTGTGATGCCGTGTCAAGTAAACCCCAATGGGCCCGATAAGTTCATCTTGGAGATAAGAATTAACAAAATATCGGCCTTCAACCTGAAACAAATCACATAAGAAATTAGGATGTTCACTCATCTGATGCTTTCTGAGGATTTGATCCTTTTGCAGCGATGCGACTTCTGGAGAAACCGAGATATTCTTACTGCACGCGGCAGCAGCCGCCACTTTTGGGGAAAACTGGATTATATCACAGCTTACAGACAGCAGCTCACAGATTGACGCTGAGATCATGGGATCACTCATTCGAGAAGACACATTAGTGCACAAATCTACATGGTTAGACTGCAAGATAGACAACACGTTAGACACCTCCTCTTTGGCCTCAATTTTAGTATCAAGAATGCTACAAGGCAATATAGGATTAGGAATCACATTAGATTCTCCTACAACCAGCTCAGTAGCCCTGCGTTGGCCTGGGCTCTGACCCTGCCCTGCCTGCTTTATAGGGCTGATCTGGGACCTGCAACCGCCCCTAAAAAAGGCTCAGGTTGTTTTTCGATGGACACCTGGGACATCTTATTAACTATTTCGCTTAATTTAGCCACTTGATCTGCCAACTGATCAAACCGATCATTTGATTTGTGCACAGTTTGGTTTTGTGGTGTACCCTTACTAGAGGTGAGTGACTGACTTCTAGGTGAAGTAGAGGCCTACCTTCCTTCTGTTGTCTGGGACTGTTATTCCAGCGCCTGTATCCCGGGGGACCCCTATTGTAATATTGGGGACGGTAGTTAGACCTCTTATCACCATTAATATGCCCCTCTGACCCGTTAGGGCTATGAGGCTTTGTTTGCTTGGGTCCTACCTGTTGTTGCTTGGTTTGTTGAAAAGGTCCTGTAGACGGAGGGTACCTGCATGACTGCGTTTCAAATCCCAGGTAAGGGTTTATTTTAGCTTCTGCTACGTTTTCTTCTGGGGACCTTTTGTATCTTTTCTCACCCATAGCATGGCACTCACTGATGTTATACAGTGAAGTGGCAGCCATCAACAATATGTCCAAGGGAGCTTTAAGATCAAGATCTCTAGCTAGGCTAAATTTAATTTGCATAGGCATTGCATCATAAAACAGTTGTTTGAATTCCCAATTTGGGGACCTATACACTAACTGATAGGAATTTTTAAGGATAGAGAGGAATTCCCGGGGACTTTGATTGGGTCTACATGTAAGTTTATAAATATCATGTTTTGCAGCAGTAATAGTCCGGTAAGGGCCGACTTCTAATTTCACCTTGTGCAAAACATCCTGCCAATCCCAGATCTCCCTGTCTCTGAAGGAAATACAGTAAAGTAGTGGTGATACTTATTTTCAAATGTCAATGGTAGGAATCTGATCCTGTCTGCATCAGAATGCAATTTTAAAGAATCCATGGTGGACTGGTACAGTTCTAAGTCATCAGCAATTTCAGGAGAACCTCTCTTAGAGAATTTAGGTACAGTGGCATTTAGAAATGTAATGATACTCGAGGACCTCTGATCCCCTTCTGAACTCTGAGCATTTTTCTTTCTAGAGACCACCTCAGCATATGACGGTTGCCTGAACTCTCATCCCCCTTGTGGGCAAACTCATGCCTGCGCGGTAGGGAATAAGCCACACGCTTTTCCACATCACTGTCATAATCACTCATACTCCGATCGCTTCCACCACTTGGCACAGGTGACTTAACCTGAACATTCCTCTCTAGGGGAAGGTGTGGGGGGACACTTCTGTGGCTTTTTGTGTCGCTAGCACCTACTAAGGTGGTTACTGCTTGAAACACCTGAATTAATTGGGTGGGTTAATGCCTCCTGTGTAATCATGCCATCACCCTCGGGTGGCTTAGGGTCTCGGATGGATTCCGCTTTAAGAGCACGTGATGATGACATGTCTGTATTTTGTCGGGCGGTAATAATTCAATTAAGAATTATTAATTATGGTCATAAAATAATTAACCATGAAAAAATAAAATTTATAAAATTTGCTATAAATTCTTGAAATCATGACCTGGTGAGTTGTAGACAACCTAATCGATACAATTCACATCTGAGTCCGACTATTTCCTCAGATAATAAGTTCTTTTGACGTGAGATGACGTTTGTGGCAAACCCAGCCACTGTATACTGTAATTCCTGTATGTATGATGTTAGGGCATATGGGTATACCACTTTAAAGAACCAAGCGTATATATGTTTGTGTAACTTGTGTCAGCTTGGGCGATAGTTGGGTGGATAGACAGAGGGGAGGAAAATGCTGGGTGTGTTCTATTGTCCCATTGTGCCATTGTCCCATTGTGTGTTTAAATGGTGATGTCTGTCCTGTTGTCTCCACATGTGTATTGGCGATTTCCCTTTGTCCTGAGAGATAATTGGATTGCTCCTCGGTTGTCTCTGGGGCAGAGAGGAGGAAACCATGATGCATTGTGGGGATGTGTTGTATCTGTCCTGTGTCGCAGTCTCCCTTCTGGGCCCCTAGGGGCGTTAACGACCCCTAGGTTGCTGTACATTGTATGTGTTGATTGGTTGTATTTCAAAACCCTGTGGGCAGTACTATGTTTGTTTTTTGTGAATAAAAGAGGCTGTACTTGAAGTACAGTCAGTTCCTGTTTTATCCTTCATCATGTTGAGACTGGTGTTTGGATAACTGATCAAAACTGGGGGATTGCTATACGCTGAAGATTTGCTATACTCCCCTGGCATAACTACTAGCTCTTGTAAGAGCTGTTCCTGCTCTCTAGTTTTAGGAGAGGTTCATCCCGGACGAGCCTTTAACTTCCTTGTCGTAGGTCCAGGGTGGGTAGGAGACGGTGAGACCTCAACCAAGCTACGGCGGTTCGTGGGGTCTGCAGTGCGTACGGTGTCAAGTGGAGTGCTTGGAGTCCTCGGAAAGCACTAGGAGCATCCAGCAACGGAGGTATTCAGTCAGGGTGCCAGGTGATCCGTTACAACGTTAATGCTAAAGGTGTAGTTTTGCATTATACAATAATACTCAGGTATTATAAAAATATGCAGATTTTTTGGTTACAAACAAGGTTATAAACATAAATAAGTAAGTAAACACAATGATACATGCAAATGAATATATTCAGCGTTGATATAAAGCATTACAAGCTCAACAATACATGTGAGTAGAAGTAACTTGTCACATTATACCAAAGCTATTATTAGGTTACGGTATCAAAATAGGAAAATAAGTTATATACATCACTTCTGTTCGGAGGAAACCTCATGATATCAGGATGGGCATGTCTAATCCTAGACATCAATATGGAATGCTAAATACATTTCGCCGCCTTCTAACCAACTACACATTACATGACTTCAAGAATGGGCAAATCAATTCAAGGATATAACTTAGAAGAGATAACTGTATGCTTCCGCCCCATCCTGGACTATTTTCACACATATGACTTTGGTAAGACTATTAAGACAAACAACAGGGATCTATGATCAAAGCTATTATTATATCTTAAATGGAAAGAACTTGAAACAAGTCTTTCCTGTGGGAATCTATCACTTAGCTTGGTGAAGAATATTACTATCAATATACCGTATTTTTCACCCCATAAGACGCACTTTTCCCCCCAAAAGTGGGGGGAAATTGGCAGTGCATCTTATGGGGCGAATGCTGCCATTTTTATTTCACTAACGCTAATACATCGCCGGCTGCGATGCTGCGCAGCGATGTATCAGCGGGGAGAGAGGAGGGGCTGGAGGCCGGAAACTCGCGGCGGGGCCCAGTGCAGTCACTAGGCCTCGCCGCTCACAGCAGTATACATATCTAAACAGTAATCCTTAACCTTGAGTAACTAACTTTAAAGCAGCGCTATCCTGTTTACTACCTTACAGTCAAGCTCCAGTAACAGTCAGAGCGGGCGGCGGCGTAATGTCACTCACTCACGTCACGCGCCTGCTCCTCCCACTTTATGAATGAAGCAGGCGGAGCAGGCGCGTGACGTGAGTGAGTGACGTGAGTGACGTTACGACGCCGCCTGCTCTGCCTGTTACCGGAGCTTGATTGTAAGGTAGTAAACAGGATAGCACTGCTTTAAAGTTAAAGTTACTCAAGGTTAAGGATTACTGTTTAGATATGTATACTGCTGTGAGCGGCGGGGCCCAGTGTATTGGGGGACACTGTTATGGGGGATCTGTGGATGACACATATAGCATAAGCATCCACAGATCCCCCATAGCATGGTCGTCCACAGATACCCCCATAACAGTGTCATCCACAGATCCCCCTCCCCATAACAGTGTCATCCAAAGATCCCCCTCCCCATAACAGTGTCATCCAAAGATCCCCCTCCCCATAACAGTGTCACCCCCTCCCCATAACATTGCCATTCACAGATCTCCCATAACAGTGCCATCCACAGATCCCCCTATAACAGTGCCATCCACAGATCCCCCCCATAACAGTGTCATCCACAGATCCCCCATAACAGTGCCATCCACAGATCCCCCATAATAGTGTCATACACAGACAACCATTAGTTCAAAACCCACCAAAAGCACACCTTTTGGTTCAAATTTTTTTTATTTATTTTCCTCCTCAAAAACCTAGGTGCGTCTTATGGGCAGGTGCATCTTATAGGGCAAAAAATACGGGTATATAAGCAATCATTTAATGCTTTGATAGATTATGAGTCTTGATTCTTCTGCATGGCTGACATGAAATAATAATCCATATTCCTCACAATGTTCTCTAAACATCTGGTATAAATCACAATATCCTAAGACTACATCTCAATATGAAGATAATCAATTAATTTATTTATTTATTTGCCAATCTAGATGGTATAATTTCACCCACATTATCCAATCAGTCTTAATAAAATGAAATATCATTCTTTGTATCTCTTACCGAGTCCTAGTAGGAATCTCACTCCTGGTCCTAGAAAAACTGGGTGGTACATCATCGCATATCTCACCATGGCTTTCATCTTGATAGACCCCTCTAGAGAGCTCAACTTGTCCTTGTGTGTCTAAGCCTGTCTTCTAACCTCTGTATGTGTCTAGCTGTTTGGTTTTCTGATCTCCTGGTTGCTTGGTTCTCTGGGATCCCTCCTCCTCTGTGTATCTGGCTTATTACCAAAAACTTATCAGTTAGACACACCTTCCTAGCTTGGAACTTTCCAAGAATTATCGGTTAGGCGTGTACACACAATAAGGACTATGATGTCATTATATTAACCAGAATGCATTTCTGCTGCTGTTGGGATGTCACCTACTCATACCTAGGTGGCACTGTTGTATAAGCTATTAGCATCATACTATAAAGAGTTAACTACGCAAGTCTGACTTCATCTTGCATTCTATACATTTGACATCTAGAACCTTAAATCAGAATGATAAGTATTAACTTTGACACCTATACTAATTAAAATGCAGACTTGGTGGTACCATTAGACATCTCTCAATCTGTCAAATTTATGGTACAGATAAGAATACAATCGGACACTTGCATATGTGTCTTCAAAGAGTAGTTAATTGCATGATTTTCCTATCTTATGACGTAAAGTCATGATTTTATTAAAGACACGGAGGCGAGTATTGCTATCTCTTTCTTTACTAAAATCGTATAGCAGCAAAAAACGAACAAATCAATCAAAGTGGAAACCATGGCAACTGACTCCTCCCCACTGTGCCAGTATAACAGTCCTAGTCACTGTCGACTCCTCCTCTTTCTTTGATGGTGATAGTCCACTGGAAAAACTGATCCTGATGATTAAAAGTCCATAGAAACTGAAGATCAATCAACTCTTTAACCGAAGAATAGAAACTGGAAACTGAAACGATAGCAGCAGTTGGGAAGTAGTAAATTCATCCTATGAAAAGAAAAAGAGACAAAAGGTAGAAAAACGTCTAAATGAAGGTAACAATCATCAGTTACGCATTGCAGTATACATATAGTACTGTAACTGTCAGATGTAGATATAATATAAAAACCACAGTTATTCAAATCCCAAAACCTCAGGGGGGGAAATAGGGTGGGGCAATACTCGCCTCCGTGTCTTTAATAAAATCATGACTTTACGTCATAAGATAGGAAAATCATGCAATTTTATTACATGACACGGAGGCTCCTATTGCGAGTTCAAAGCTGACTTACCACAGAAGAAAAAACATGAACCGGAGGCCGGAAATAGAATTCACGAAAGGTAGAAACTCGTGACCAATCCGCTAATTTCATAATGTCCTCCAAACGGGCGCCTGCCATAGTCATTGAGGTTGCTGAAGCCCCTCTAGTGGAATGTGCGGTGAAAATTTCCGTATTCACACCTGCCAAGGACATAACCCACTTCACCCAGCGGGCTAGAGTGATTGTTGATACCGGTCCAAAAGGGCGACGGTATGATAGAAAAAGCTGAGGACAATTAGGTGAGCGAAAAGGGAGAGTACGTACCTCATATTCCCGAAGGCAGGTCACTGGGCAGAGGGCAGGGGAGTCTGGAAAACATGGATAAGAAACGGACCTGATACTAGTCTTGGTGCGTCGTGTGATGTTGAATACAACCCCATTGGGAGTGAAGGATCTAGCGTCGTAATCTAAAGCGCGGACGTCGGATACCCTCTTGCAGGAGATCAAACAAAACAAGGAAACCAGCTTAGCCGAAAGCTGGCGAAGGGTAAGGTCCGTATTAGAAGGCCAGGAGGAAAAAAGGGACAGAACAGAAGAGACATCCCACGTAGAGGAAAAACGAGGTCTGGGCGGACGGGAAAGACGGGAACCTCTAAGAAGACGGCAAACAAGGGGATGCTGACCCGCCGGGCACCCCCCAAACCCGTGGTGAAAAGCGGAAATAGCAGAGCGGTACAAGTTGATGGTACGGTAAGCTTTACCGTCCTCAAAAAGCGAAGTAAGAAATTGAAGTACGTCTGTTACAGGGGCTGAAACGGGATCCAGGTGCCTAGCCAGGCACCAATCAGACCAAGATCTCCAGGCTGACCGATAAGACCGTCTGGTCCCCGGAGCCCATGCCTCGTCCAATAGGCGTCTAGCTGAGTCCGAAATTCCAGCGATGTTCCAGGGTTCCCTGAAATTCTGCACGCCAGAAGTTGGAGGGAGCCTTCGAGGATAAGAGGATGTCCGAGACCCGAAGGATCTAACAAGAGGTCCGGGAAGATCGGAAGAAGTAGGGGACACTGAATTAAGCACTCCAGAAGTTGGGGAAACCACGACTGGGTGGTCCAAAACGGGACTATAAGAACAAGATCCGCTCCCTGAAGGCGGGTTAGGGTTAAGACCCGTGGGATCAGAGCGAACGGAGGGAAGGCGTAGGAAATGTGACCTGTCCAATCTTGAAGGAAAGCATCTACCGCCTCTGCGTCTGGATCCGGACGCCAGCTGTAAAATCGTGGAAGTTGGGAGTTCAGGCGAGACGCAAAAAGGTCTAGATAGAACGGACCCCAACGGGATGAAATGGATGAGAAGACTGTGGTGTCTAATCTCCAATCGCTGGAGTCCGACAGAAAACGAGAGCTCCAGTCCGCATGGGTATTGTGTAGGCCCGGTATATATTCTGCCGACACCGTGATCTCCCTGGCAAGGCAGAAAGTCCAGAAATCCCGCGCTAGGTGGGATAGGGTTGTCGAATGTGTGCCTCCCATGGCATTGACATACCTGACTGCAGAGATGTTGTCCATCCGTAATCTGATGCAAGCCTTGGTCAGGTTGCTCGCGAAACTGCGAACTGCAAAAGAGCCCGCCAGTAGTTCTAAGGCGTTTATGTGAAGGGTCGACTCCTCTACCGACCAACGACCTCCAGTAGACACACCGTTGCTGTAAGCTCCCCAGCCTAGAAGGCTGGCATCTGACTCTATCGTGATGTCCGGACGGGGACGAAAAATCGCCTTCCCATTCCACACTTCCAGGTTGTGGATCCACCAAGACAACTCGTCTCTGGTGTCTTCGTCCAAGGTGATCAAATCCGCGTAGGATGCTCCCGATTGAAGGTGGGCAATCTTGAGCCTCTGCAAGGCCCGGTAATGTAGAGGAGCTGGGAACACTGCTTGGATGGACGAAGAGAGAAGGCCTATTATACGGGCCAGGTGGCGTAGAGAGACTTGTGGAAGAGAGAGGGCATGAAGGAGCTCCTTGCGGATGGCTCGCACTTTGGAAGGAGGGAGACTGAGGGTCTCCGTGGACGAATTGATGGTGAAGCCTAGAAACTCTATGGACTGAGCCGGAGTCAAAGTCGATTTCTCCAGGTTGAGAAGAAAACCCAGTCGAGATAATAGGTCCATGGAACATTGCAGATGTGTAAGCAGGACGGAAGGGCACTGGGCCATGATGAGGATATCGTCTAGATAAATAATCAGACGAATCCCTTGACTGCGGAGACAGGAGATGACCGGCCGTAGAAGTTTGGTGAAACACCAGGGGGCCGAAGAAAGTCCGAAAGGTAGACATGTGAATCTCCATATCTCCGAGCCCCAGAGAAAACGAAGAAGATCCCTGGACGACTCGGCTACCGGCACTGTCAGGTAGGCATCTTTCAGGTCTAGTTTGACCATCCAGTCGCCATGGAGTAGCAAGTCCCTGAGAAGGTGAATGCCCTCCATCTTGAAGTGCCGATATCGCACGAAAGCGTTTAGGGCCCGAAGGTTGATCACGGGGCGCATTTGACCTCCTTTTTTGGCCACCAGGAACATACTGCTTAGGATTCCCTCCGTGGATACGGGAGCTCGCTCTATGGCACCCTTCTGACGTAGCGCCGTCAGTTCCTGATGTAACAGCCTGCGCGTAGAGGACGGGAGGACTACAGGATGTGGGGGGGGAATTAGGATCTGCGAGCAAATCAGTTCTATGTGGAATCCCCGTACAGTAGAAAGAACCCATGGGTCGGTCGTGATGGTTGACCAGACATGGGAAAAAATACGGAGTCTGCCCCCTACCCAAGGGGTCAAAGAAGATGTTGGAAGTCGACTTACCGAAAGGGCGTCGGTTAGATGAACCCCTTGGTCCACGGGAACGCCAAGTTGATCCTCGGGTGGGGAAGAAGGCGGGTGGCTGTCGGAACTCTTGAGTGTAGTGACGATAGGGGAAGGAGCCTCGACCCGAACCACGGGTCTGGAAGGAAGGACGGCCGGACAGGCGGCCCCTGGAGCTGCCGGCCCTGTGAGAGACCCTACCCTGGAATACTCGTTTCATCGAGGTCTGGGCCTTGTCAAGGGCAGTGAAGGCTCCTACGAACCGGGACAGGTCCTTTATAAAGGAGTCCCCAAACAGTAATCCCTGGGCCTCTTTACCAGCCTCTGTGAGAGCTAAATTGGAGAGTTTGGGTTCTATTTTGAAAAGAATCGCCTTCCTTCTCTCTATGGATAGTGACGTATTAACGTTGCCTGTTATGCACACAGCCCGCTGAACCCATCCCCGGAGTTCCTCCGGATCCACCAGTGAATTCTGGGATTTGGCTGACTCAGCCATTTCAAAAATTTTTGTTAGTGGGCCCAAAAGGTCTAATAGTTTGTCCTGACAGGACTTTAATGCCGACTCTAAACCCTTCTTTGGGTTCCAGCCCGATTTAGCGAGGAATTGACACATTTTCGGGTCAACGATAGGTGTCTCGCATACTTTATTTGGAATTATGGGTCTGGGGCACTCCGCTTTCATTTTATTGCGCGCCTCCTTAGAAAGAGGCTGGCGCACTCGGGCTTCTAGGTACTTTGCCACATGTGAGGACGGGAGCCACTCTGCAGACCTTGGGTGGTGCAATGTATCGGGATCAAATAGGGGTTCACCCTCGGGATCTAAAATGGCTGAAGATTCTATAGGAACCTCCGTGGAAGCAGACCGTGGCGTGATAGATCTGGAGGATGGACCTGGAAGGTCCGAATCCAAAAGATCGTCCTCCTCCAAGTCCTCAAATTCAATAGAATTATACTGAGCCTCCTCATCTGAGTCGGGTTCAGAGCCCGAAACATAATCTTGTAGCGCTCTAGCGCTTTTCCACTGCCTCGCCTTTTCTGCCTGGCGGGCATAGGCTCTTTTGCGTGAACGGGGCACGCCATCTTGGGTGGCTTCAGTTCCACCAGTCTTAATGGTTCTGGAGGCAGGTAGTAAGGTCTCGGATGGATGGGACCTAGAAGTTTTGGAGGAGGAGGGGCCGGCAATAAGGGCTTCAGAAATTGAAGTGGATATGGCCGTGGACATAGACCCCATGGCAGCCTGGATAGCTGCAGTCACTGAACGCTGAATAGCTGAAGTTTGTGCCTCTACAGACATGGCAGCTTGTTCTTGTGCATCAGAGGGCACCTCTACCATTTCAGGGTTAGATTCACACCCACCCATATTCACTTTGGACATTGTATCCAAGACCGTGTATTATCAATAGAGCCTAATGTGGCTTAACAAAAACGGTCTAATATTAATAGGGCCTAATGTGGCTTATTAACAGAGGGCTAATATTAATAGGCTGATATTAATAGGGTTATAAGCAGTAAAATATAGCTCAATATTCAAGCAAAAAACTCTAAATTCTATATCTCTAAGAGGCAGCAGATATGCTGAGGTGTACTGTGATGCTCCGGCAGCTCCTCTGAGGAGAATCGGCGCAAATCTCGCGAAATCCCGCGAGATCACGCTCGATTCAGAGCAGAGAGCGGGATGCGCGCGAAAAGACGTCTGAGGTAAAATGGCGGCCGAAATCTCGCGAGATCTCGGCCGCCCAGAAGGAAGCAGACGCGGAGCGGTGCAGAGGTGGCGGTGGGTGACGGGAGAGTTATGGAGCGGCGAAATGGCCGCACAGGGAGTGGGGACGAACCCAGCAGCGCTACAGGTGGGAAATGAAGCCTAAAAGGGAAGAAAACTTGTGCCTATGGGAAAAAGCAATAAGGGCAAAAGGAAAGGGTGGGGAGGGAAAACACACCTCACCAGAATGAGGACTACAAGGAGGCATAAATATATATATATAACATATAATATATGACATATACTTAATACTAATAATAATAATACCAATAATAATAATACTAATAACGCTCAGCCCACAGACAATAAGACCACTGTACTTATCTGTGAGGAGAGCAGCAAAGAAAGAGGAGGAGTCGACAGTGACTAGGACTGTTATACTGGCACAGTGGGGAGGAGTCAGTTGCCATGGTTTCCACTTTGATTGATTTGTTCGTTTTTTGCTGCTATACGATTTTAGTAAAGAAAGAGATAGCAATAGGAGCCTCCGTGTCATGTAATAAAATTGCTAGTTACAATAACATAGCTTTCTTTGGACAGAGACTCATTAACACAGTCTAATACTTAAAGATTCTTCCTATATTTTAGGGGTGGAAGCATTCTTAGTGAGAATTATATAAGATAATAGATGTATTGTATATCTTTTATAACATTTAACAACATACATAACAATACCATATATCCTATTGATTATCCTATACTTAAAGAATTAAGGTTCATTACACGTGTATATATATATATATCTCAAAGAACGAGGCAGCACTCAAGAATGACGTGAAAGGGTGAAGACCCCAAACCTTAATCTCCCAGCAACGTTTCGGCCTACTCAATGAGGCCTTTGTCAAGCTATACAACAGTGTAATCACAGTGTATATATACCCAAAAACAGGTGCAATCAAATCACATTATACAAATTAGCAAAACCACATGATACCAAAAGTGCTCAATCACGTGACAACACAATCGATTATAATAAATGCATTTAGTCGGGGGCGTGGCCTGACCGGCATGGAGTGAGGACGCAGGTCGCTTCAGCTCCGGTGCTTTCCTGCTTATATCCTGACCATCTGCTCCGGTGGATCCTGCTTCTTGGACTTAAAAGACCCTCTGTGAGTCCCGTTACCTGCTCCCCCTATATCCAGCTGGTACTTTTCCCTGCGGCCGCGACCGGATAAAAGCGCAAGGCCGGGCCTGAGCGTGGGCCTACATCCCGATCTGCTGCCCTATCCTGCCGGTGGAGGACCTGGTGAGGAGTGACTCCCTGCTACACTTACCCACGCCGGAGGCCGAGCAGTGCCTGGAGGTACGGACCGGGGCTCTCCACATCCCCGCACCAATCAGGCGGCTGGCGCGTCCCCTACATGTGCAGCGGCTGCAGGCGCCATCTTACCTGCGGCACTGAGGCCGGCTGAGCTCCTTCCTCTGTGGCCAGCGCTCCGGATGAGGATTCCTTTCCCCCCCTGCACTGTAAGAGAGATTTCCCTGGTGTGGGGCGGCGTGGTGTTGGGGTCTGAGTGGCTCAGTCTCATTATATATAGAGAGAAGCCTGGCTCCTGTATTAGGCCGCAAGTGACAGTACTACAGTGATCTTTAACCCTCTCAGTGAGGTGAGTGCTGAAAGTTTTATGGGCCGCAAAACGGGCACCTCCGGGCCTTCTATCCCCCCTAAGTCAATGATGGACAATATGAGCCAAACGGACGGCCATGAGGCTGGGGCCTCTCCTGATCGCCCAGAGGTAGATCTTGCAAAAGTTATGGCGGCCATTACTAACTGTCAAACAGCGCTCACGGTCAAAATTGACCATGTACAGGCCGACCTCACTCTCCTCAGACATGATATTGATAAAATCCGAGAAAGAACAACTGAGGTGGAGAGGAGACTGGGGGAGGTGGAAGATAATGTTCAACGCGATGATGCGGCGGTCCGTGCACTGCAAAATCAAGTTAAAGCCTTGGCGGCAAAAGTGGAGGATGCCGAAAACCGTAATAGGAGAAATAATATTCGGATTATGGGGTTGCCGGAGAGAGCAGAGGGCCCTTCTCCTGAAGAATTTACGGAGCGGCTCATCAAGCAGGTCCTGGACCCAATTAACTTATCAGTGACTTTTGCAGTGGAGCGAGCGCACAGGATTCCTACTCGTCCTCTGCCCCCAGGGGCTCCGCCACGTCCTTTCATCTTCAAAGTACTAAATTATAGAGATCGTGATGCTGTTCTGGCGGCGGCCCGTCGTCTGAAGGACATTCATTTTGACAACGCCCGGATTTCCTTCTACCCGGACTTCTCTACAGAGGTCCAGAAACAACGCAGGCAATTCACTGCTGTGAGAGGTCGGTTGCGAGAGAAAGGTCTTGTCTACGCCATGATGTATCCAGCTCGTCTCAGAGTCCAGGATGGAGATCTGGTGAAATTTTTCGCCACCCCAGAAGAGGCGTCTGACTGGCTCGACCGCAGGGGCTGAGTATATTGGGACTTGTGTTTTGAGAGTCTTAATTTATGTTACAGTTGGTCAATTTATAAGATGGAGCTGACTGTACCTAACTTATGTTGTCCTACTATCTAGGTTCTGTTCTTGGTTTACCTAGGGTGGTGGGCTGTAGGACGGGCCTCCCCGTCATTTCCTTCTAGTGAAGAGACTAAACGAGGGGTATTCAAGCTTGGATATGTTGGGGTTATCTGGGCAGGGTGGGGGGATTTGCCCGCAGTTCTGGGCATGTTGGGAAGTTCTTGCTGTATTCTTGAGGATTTGGAGTGACTGTGTGTGTGTATGGGTTGGGTGGTGCAGTTTCCTAGCGGGATATAACTTGACCATTCCACCATAATGGCAGTCTGTCGGTTTGTCTCCTGGAATGTCAGGGGCCTAAATGATAAGGTTAAAAGGTCCCTTGTCTTTAATTTTGTAAAGAACCATAACCCTGATATATTGATATTGCAGGAGACACATCTGCAGGGACGGAAGCTGCTGGCGCTGAGGAGACCCTGGGTAGGAGCGGCCTTTCATGCGGTATATAATTCCAGGGCGAGGGGTGTGTCAATTCTGGTGGCGAAGTCTCTTCCCTTCCGTTCTTACTCGGTTCAAACTGACACGATGGGGCGCTTTGTGGTCCTCCACACTGCAATCAGAGGCATCGACTACCTTGTGATAGGGGTTTCTGCCCCCCCCCCTTTTCGGAAGGATGTACTGGACGAAATTATGAAACTTGTAGCAACACTCCCTCCGTTGCCTCTGATTGTACTTGGGGACTTCAATGCGTATTGGACCGGTCGATGGATAGGCTTCGCCCTGGGGTACCACATACAGACGCGTTGAACTCCTGGGCGGGGGTTTTTGCTCTAACAGAGGGCTGGAGATATGTGCACCCTGATCTTCGGCAGTACTCCTGTTACTCTGCCTCTTATGCAGCTCTCTCCCGGATTGATTTAGTGTTTCTTAGTAGAGAGTTGTTGCCCTCGCTGATAGCCACTGAATATTTACCGAGAGGTATTTCTGACCACGCCCCCCTATTGGTGGTTCTGAGACAGCCTATTGCACCTGCTGAAAGGCTGTGGAGACTTAATAGTAAATGGCTAGAGGTGTTGCCGGTGGTTTGGGCTGCGCAGCAAGGGATGAAAGACTATTGGGAACTCAATGAGGGCTCTGCTGGCCCCCTGGTGGAATGGGAAGCCTTTAAGGTTGTGTTGCGCGGTACCTTGATCCAGGCAATTGCATCTTACAGGAAAGAATTGAATGCCACTAGACTTAAATTAGAGGAGGAGGTGGTAGGGAAAGAACAGGCTTATATTACAGAACCAAATGATGGGACCCGTAATCTATGGGATGAGGCACAGAGGAAGCTTAACTTGCATCTCACAGAGTACACCCAGAAGAAGTTGCTATTCCAGAGACGTCTAGTCTTTGCAGATGGAGATAAAAATGGGAGTGCCTTAGCTTTCCTGGCTAGAACTGAGGTGCCGCAGACGGCTGTTCCACACATTACCTGTGGGGATGGCTTGAAGGTATATCGGCCGGGAGAAATTTGTGAACAATTTGTTCAGTTTTATACGGACTTATACAGTTCTAAATCCATCTCTTCTCCGGGAGAGATCCGTTCATTCCTTCAATCCATCCCACTTACGCCTTTAGTTGCGGCCGATAGTAAGTATTTAGGGAGATCTATTGACGAAGGGGAAATTAGGGCAGCAATTGAGGACATGGCGCCTGGGAAGTCACCTGGCCCGGACGGCTTCCCGATTGAATGGTACAGGTTGGAAGTTACTTTGCAATCTGCACGCTTACTTAGACTTTTTGATCATGCATATGAATCCGGGATGTTGCCTTCTTCCTTTGGAGAGGCGACCATTGTAGTGATTCACAAAGCCGGTAAGCCGCCGGATCAGTGTGCATCGTACAGGCCAATTTCCCTGCTGAATACAGACGCAAAAATCTTAGCCAAAGTCCTAGCTAGGCGTCTCGGTGGGGTGAACTTGTCCATTATTGATCCGGATCAATCCGGTTTCATGCCTGGCAAGACAACGGATATAAACCTCAGGAGATTATTTACGAACTTGCAGGTCAGACACGATAATGCGGGTTCAAGAGTCTTGGCGTCTCTAGACAATGAGAAGGCCTTTGACTCGGTAGAGTGGCCCTTTATTTGGGAAACAATGTTCCGCCTCAATTTCCCTCCCTCCTTTATCAAGTGGGTCCAGTTGTTATATCAGGCACCTACAGCACGGATTAGAGTGAATGGAGCTTTCTCCCGTCCCTTTAGATTATATAGAGGTACTAGACAAGGGTGTCCGCTCTCACCGTTGTTGTTCGCCCTGGTAATGGAACCCTTGACACAACTGATTAACAATAGTTCCTTGATTGAAGGGTGGACGATTGCGGGGATTCAGGAGAAGGTGTCACTGTACGCGGATGACCTGCTGGTTTACCTGGCAGATCCTGGCCCCTCCTTGGAGACCCTCCTAGATGTGGTAAATGGATATGGTAGATACTCGGGGTTGAGGGTAAACTGGGCCAAGTCTAGTTTGTGCATAGTTGATGTGGACGAAGCTGTAGATATTTCCCCGGTGTCTCCCCTGAGAGTAGTAGATAGTTTTCTCTATCTAGGGATTCATATTCACACGGACCCTAGACTGTTTTGTCAATTGAATTTGAGACCCACCATGGAATATGTCACGCGTAAGTTAGAGGCCTGGGAAAACCTTCCTTTGACTCTGGTGGGTAGAATCGACATTGTTAAGATGGTGTTGTTGCCCAAACTTCTGTATATATATAGAGCGGCTCCGGTAAGGATCCCGATTTCCCATTTTGACTCTTTAGATAGAACCCTGTCCCGTTTCTTGTGACATCATCAGTCCCCAAGGTTGGCGAGAAAGACATTGAAGGCTTCCTATACACAGGGTGGTCTGCAGCTTCCGGATATGTATATTTATTATATAGCAACGCGTTTAATGTATGCATCTTGGTGGATTAGGGCGGATGCTAATAACCCGGCGGTGGTATTAGAGGCGGCGCTGACCGGGTCCTATGAAGCGCTAGCTAATCTCGTTTATAGGGGAGGCAGGGTTACAGGTACTGGGATTTACACGGATAGTATGGTAACAGTTATCGAGGCTTGGGTAAAATTTGTGGAGATACATACTGAGGGTCAGACAGGTGACACCTGGTCCCCATACATTCCACTCTGGCGTAACAAGCTCCTTCCGGAGCTCTTGCACCTCCCAGATTTTGAATTCTGGCCCAGGAGCGGCCTTAAATATTTAACACAACTGTTTCATGAAGGGATCTTCCGTTCTTTTGAGACCCTACGCACTGAGTTTCAGCTGTCCCGGACGAGCTTTTACCGCTACCTCCAACTGAGACATGCCTGTGAGAAGCAGTTTAAATCCCTGTCCCTAAATTTAGAATGCGGCCCACTAGAGTCGGTAGCTAGGAGGAAAATCCCACACAAACCAATTTCTTCCTTCTATGTTGAAATTGTCCGAATGCAAGATTCTCCTATCAAGCGGTCCTTTGCTAAATGGGCTGTAGATATCCCGGAGTTGGAGGACTCTCATTTGGAGGAGTGGAGTCTGAGGTGGAGGACATCGGTTATAAGTGCTAGGGATTCAAGCTAAATGGATGCATAGAGTGTACTTGACCCCACTGCGCCTTCATCAGATGCGGCAAATACCGACGCCTGGCTGCGATAGATGTGGAGAGGCTAGGGGTTCCTTTTTCCATATGGTGTGGCTCTGTCCGGTGATGAAGGCATACTGGAAAGGCATATGTGACTTTATTAACGCTAAGTTGGGGCTCCCAGGGATTTGTAGCCCGATAATCTGTATGCTAGGGTTAGTGTCGGAAGCTACGCCCTCCAAATATAATAGAATACTGTTACGATTGTTGTTGTTCTATGGTAGGAAAAATATACTCCTGAACTGGAAACTGCCCAAGTGTCCTACAGTGAGCCAATGGGTACTCCTCATTATTAAGGACCTTCAGATGTATAAGTTGACGTATGAGGCAAGAGGATTGCCTGATCGATTTGATAAAATCTGGGGTCTTTGGGTTCAGGCTGAGGGTACGACTTGAATCATTAACGGTGGAGACTGTATCACCCAACGTGTGTATGAGGGTGTGTATGTGGTTTGAGCGAGTCACGGGTATCTCTTAGTGATGGCAGGAGAACCCTGTATTAAAATCGCATTGCTGTCTTCTATGGTCATGATATATACTGACGATGAACTTGCTGTAGTGAATGTGTGCGTCATGAAGAATTGTTTTTCTTTGTTCTCCCTCTGGGAGTGTTGTATAAAATTTAAAATGTCTAAATAAAAGCTATTAAAAAAAAAAATGCATTTAGTCACAAAATTGCATAGAAAACATCAATAGATGAATAAAATAGTTGAATAAAGTGCAAGATAAAGGTGCTATAAGTATACATAAATACTTTCCTATCACAAATATGGATTCAAAGGCCTGTATAACTGTGCAAATATACAAAAGTGCTTGGTACAAGTAATTAAAGGGTTAAAAAAACAATCTATAACAAAAAGGATATATTAATATATTAAAATAGCATCGCATACCATAGGTGGTTCAGTGTAGCCACGAGTGTTTGGCGTCTCCATCCGCGCTGTGCGCATGCGCCGAGCCCGACAGTCAGTCCTGTCCTCCCAGCTCCTACTGCGTAACCACGTTCTCACGCTCACCTGATCTGCTGCGTGGTCACGTGGAACGTAATGCTCGTATCATGTGACTCAGCGACATCCAACCAGCAACAGAGGGGACGTCCAGTCGCCATAGTAGCACAGAATGTAAATATACACTCCGAATCTGACATTAGTGGGAACATCTAGATGATCCCACTGATGTCAGATACGGCATATGTAGGCCTGCATGTCTGTTATATGCATAGTTCTACTCTTTAACAGGGTACTGACTTCTAATATTGTATACAGGACTAGTGGCAACATCTTTAAGAGGTGTTGGTCTTTACTGGCGTTACTTTAAAGCACACCAAAATAGGTTAGATGACACATTCTCTCTTGGCTTCTGCCTGCAGCTCACTTAACCATGCAGTTACATCCTGATCCAAACCCAACCGTGAATTTACATATTTAACAATCTTATGGATTAACTGTCCCAGGCTAGATAGACTATCTCCTGTAACTTCACCAGAACCTGCTTCACTACTGGCTGCGCTCATTTTCCCTACCAATAATTAGTACACAGATATATGAACAATCTGGTTAGCCAAGAAAATTATGGAACATTTACTATTTGCACAAATAATTAATAAATTAACTTGATCTCGGTGGGACCTCCAATTTATGTCAGGGATATAAAGCAAATGCTTTATATAAAAGTTAGTATCAAAGGAAAAAATTCAAAGGCAATTGATCCTAGAGGTGGACATATCTGAATCACGCCAGATGCGTTTCGGGGACTGCTTTCCCCTTCCTCAGAGGCTCCACTGAGGAAGGGGAAAGCAGTCCCCGAAACGCGTCTGGCGTGATTTACCCCTGCATATTCTCATCCATTGGAAACACCGAGTCACATCTTTGTACGGACTTACCAAAAAAATCGGAGCGCTCCAAAGTCCTATATCACCAGGATTGTTCATCTTCAATTTGGAGACGGCAGATGAAAGTCTCTTCTCACGACTCTTGACCCGGACCACGTGATAGCTAGCGGCAATCGAGGATGCCGGTGAGTTATCGTAGAGACGGACAGCGCGGTGAGTAGTAGCATTGCCTTATGTGGTTCGGAACCAACAGTCACCGGCCTTGAGCACACATCACCGGTAAGACGCCAAGTACCTTATAATACAACATCAGCATTGAAGTATTCTACTATCTCTACCTAACCAATAGATCCATATATTTGACTAACAAAGTCCAGAGTTAGTCTATATTCCATCTGACTAACCAAGCCTAATCTCTGTATGATTGGATCAACATAGTCCTAATTGTACATTTTTGGACTAACCATCTTGCAAGTTGAATACCTGGACTTATTCTCAGGAACATATCGGTATTTCATCTTTGTGAAAACGGTACCCCCAGAACCTAGAGGGGGATCTTTCCACCACACTATTTGGATTTCCCTTTCTCTACAGCCAATTAAGGGACTTTATATGCGGTTTAAGAGAGATTTATTGTGATCCATACTCGACCTCTCAGCCCCCCCCCCCTTTGAGGCATACCATTACTGTATTTTAGTACTAAGTTTGTAAAAAAAACTATCGCCATAGGCATGAACCACTGAAGCCTTTGTGTGACTTTTTTTTTGGATCCATTTAGAGTCATATAAGTGTTTTATACTATTTTATTTGCATTTTATATATTTTATTGAGATTTATTGATTTATTTCCACGGCTTATATGTATCCAATAAACTGTTATTGTTCCATATGGTACACATATACTTGAGTGCCAGTCTTATTTACTCATTGATAAGAATATAATAGACCTTGTACTCTCACAGACATGTGTCTCCCCTGTCACTTCAACTGGTGATTGATTGTTAGTTAAAATAACACCGCCTTCCCTGAACAGAGACTTATTAACAAAGTCTATACTTAAAATTATTCTCATCATATTTTAGGAGTACAATAGATGCATTGACGTCCTTCATAATATTTAACAATATAAAACAATACATATGTCCTATTGATTATCTTTTATACAAAAAAAAAATATGGTTCATTATATGGGTATACAGACACCACAGATTTTCTGCTTCACGAATAGATATCAACTGTAGGGGTAATTAGTACCAGATATGTCTAGAGAATATCCTTATCTTAGTCAAAAATCTATAAGGAGACAAAAATGACTCTTATCAGACTGGTACATCTATAGAGAAGAAACTTTATGAATAGTGTCCTTTCTATGAACCTATTTCGACCAACTTTAAAAATACATACAAAAATTGTGAATACATCACAATATGGCCTCTTATATATAATCAAATCTGCTATAATTATATTTAGATATAAATTTTATATACCTATGAAAGAGCACAAGATAGCGTACCCGCCCTAATGCTTGTCTCATAGATTGTAAGCTCTGGCGTTCATAGATTGTAAGCTCTTGCGCTCATAGATTGTAAGCTCTTGCGAGCAGGGCCCTCATTCCTCTTGTTGTAATTATTTATTTGTCTGTTATTATGTTATTTATGACTGTTTGTACATGAACCCCTGAACTGTAAAGCGCTGTGGAATATGTTGGCGCTATATAAATAAAGATTATTATGATAGTATTATTTTTCAATTTCCTTTATATAATCTTCTTGCATCATGTATATCAGTGTTTCACACATTACAACCAATTATGTAACACCTACCTCAAAGTATCTGCTGCAGCACGCTGTTTTTATTTCCTTCTTGTCTTCAATAAACATGGTGATGTCACAGTACAGGGATAGTAAACACAGTGATGTCACAGTACAGTGATAGTAAACACAGTGATGTCACATTACAGGGATAATAAACACAGTGATGTCATAGTACAAGGATAATAAACACAGTGATGTCACAGTACAGGAATAATAGTGATGTCACAGTACAGGGATAATAAACACAGTGATGTCACAGTACAGGGATAATAAACACAGTGATGTCACAGTACAAGGATAATAAACACAGTGATGTCACAGTACAGGGATAATAAACACAGTGATGTCACAGTACAGGGATAATAAAAGCTGTGATGTCACAGTACAGGAATAATAGACAGTGATGTCACAGTACATGGATAATAAACACAGTGATGTCCTAACTGTACATTTTTGGACTAACCATCTTGCAAGTTGAATACCTGGACTTATTCTCAGGAACATATCGGTATTTCATCTTTGTGAAAACGGTACCCCCAGAACCTAGAGGGGGATCTTTCCACCACACTATTTGGATTTCCCTTTCTCTACAGCCAATTAAGGGACTTTATATGCGGTTTAAGAGAGATTTATTGTGATCCATACTCTCCCTCTCAGCCCCCCCCCCCCTTTGAGGCATACCATTACTGTATTTTAGTACTAAGTTTGTAAAAAAAACTATCGCCATAGGCATGAACCACTGAAGCCTTTGTGTGACTTTTTTTTGGATCCATTTAGAGTCATATAAGTGTTTTATACTATTTTATTTGCATTTTATATATTTTATTGAGATTTATTGATTTATTTCCACGGCTTATATGTATCCAATAAACTGTTATTGTTCCATATGGTACACATATACTTAAGTGCCAGTCTTTTTTACTCATTGATAAGAATATAATAGACCTTGTACTCTCACAGACATGTGTCTCCCCTGTCACTTCAACTGGTGATTGATTATTAGTTAAAATAACACCGCCTTCCCTGAACAGAGACTTATTAACAAAGTCTATACTTAAAATTCTTCTCATCATATTTTAGGAGTACAATAGATGCATTGACGTCCTTCATAATATTTAACAATATAAAACAATACATATGTCCTATTGATTATCTTTTATACAAAAAAAAATATGGTTCATTATATGGGTATACAGACACCACAGATTTTCTGCCTCACGAATAGATATCAACTGTAGGGGTAATTAGTACCAGATATGTCTAGAGAATATCCTTATCTTAGTCAAAAAATCTATAAGGAGACAAAAATGACTCTTCCCTTACGTCCTCAACAGCAGCACAGATGGGGTTAACTGCCCCTGTGGACTGGTAGGACCGGCGGAATTTTAATGAGCCCAAGAACCAATAAACGATCTTCAGCTCCCTGAAAGGGAGGAGATCACCCCCCAGCCCACCGTGTTTTTTTCTGTCCTCTGGACAGGTGGACTGGCGTGTCGCTCCCTCTTTGGGAGCTGAAGATTGCTTAGGGGTTCTTTTTTCCCTCCTTAAAGCTTAGCTCGCTTTCTATGCATCTCAGTGCCTTTATTTTAGGCCTGATCATGGCGATTTCGGTCTGGGGTACCGTTGGGGAGGGGGGCGTCCCCTCCCCTCTTCTTTCATCATCTGTAGACGGTGCTCCGTTCCTCTGTTACCGCATGTGTGCGGCGCTATGGGCGCCGCCATTTCCCGGAAGTGACGCGCCTTAGGTGCGCTACGTCACTTCCGGTTTTCCGAAGCGATGCGGTGATGTATAAAACTCACCTTTTCTTAAACTGGCTCCCTAGAATGACATCCTGGACTTAGGATTAGTCTGGGGAGACAATTTTTCGTTTAGGTAGAGCCAGTATAGGCTCTGGTTTTTCTGAGTGCTTGCTTTGGCAGCACATATACAAAAAAAAAAAAAAGGGAGTGGTGCTGATCTCGTTTCAGGAACCCGCCCATGGGCGGGGTTTCCTCCTTTTAAGCGCCCAGAGCCCATCAGTCAGTGCTCTGGTTGCGTTGCTTTCACAAGTTAGCTCCAGAGCTCTCCTGTGCTTTGTGATATTCCTGCAGTATTGCTTTGCTTGGGTTTTGTACTTCCTCTTCTTTCAGCTCTATTTCTTCTAGTGCTGGTGGGCCCCCTTAAGGTCTGGTTTTCTCCACCTCCTGATGTTGTAGGTGTTATGACCTGTTTTGTTTCTTCCATTACAGACTATGGCTTCCCCTAAGGAGGATCAGCGGAAGGCTGGGGCCAAGAGGAAGCATTTGGCATGTTACGAATGTAACACACCCCTAGTTGACAGCTGTCCTTACTCCAGATGTGAGAGTTGTCGCACGGCATCCACGGAACCCACGATGCAGGAGATGTTCCAATGGACCAAGACATACGTGGATGATTCCATCAAGGGAGTAGTTCAGCTACTTAATGAGAGGCTACCAGGTCCCTCTCAGACTCCCATGGAGGTGGTCGCACCGGTCGAAAGACCTACCCCCTGTTCAGTGGGGTCTTCTTCTTCTGAGGAAGAAGAATCTACTTCTTGCTTTTTTCCTCCAGAAAAGACGCAGAAGTTACTCAAGTCCATCAGGTCGGGGGACCAGGATGTTGACATGGGGGAGTCCTCCGATCCCGCCGGTCGGACACAGCGTGTCTTTAGAGCGGATGAGACCCTCCTCTCTGTGATGCGCACAGAGTGGAAGAAGCCTGAGAAGGGTCCAGTGCTTACCAGAAAATTCAGACTCATGTACCCGATGGCTAAACCCTTGGTGGAATCGTGGGGTTCCGTTCCCAAGGTGGACATGGCTATAGCCAAGTTGTCCCGGCGCACTCTAGTCCCTGCAGACGATGGGTCTAGCCTGCAGGACCCCCTAGACCGGAGGGCAGAGTGCACCCTTAGGAGGGGTTACGCGGCGGCCGCCGCCTCCGCATCTACTTCCATTGCGGCCACTGAGGTAGCCACCTATCTACGCTCTAGGCTTAATCAAATCCAGACGGATGTGGACCAGAGCGTATCAAGAGACGACATCCTGGCAGCCTTCAAGTCAGCCAACCTGGCTATGGACTTTTTAGTTGATTCCTCCCAGATGCAGCTAAAGCTGGCCGCCAAAACTATGGCCCTAGTTTCAGCTGCCCGCAGACCACTCTGGCTGAAACCGTGGATTGCGGATAACGCATCCAAGTTTAACCTTTGTGGGCTCCCCTTCGAACCAGATAGGTTATTCGGGTCCGAATTGGACAAAATAATGGAGGGGCTCTCCGATAAAAAAGGGAAGAGCCTCCCCCAGCAGCCCTTTCGGGGACGCCCCAGACAGGAAAAGAAGGGTGGAGGTCGTTCTGGGCAGCAGTCTAGGCGCAGAGATTGGGGGGGGCCATCTCGTAAATATCCGAGACGCCCCCGCAAACCCACCAGGGAGGCAAAACCCTCCTGACTATGGGCCTCCTCGAGGCTCTTGGATAAGCCCTGCTGCCCCTGCAGTGTCTCCTCTAGATTTTCCCGTACCCCTCCCCCAGATTCCCGTGGGGGGCCGTCTTACCCATTTCAAAGACTCTTGGAGCCGGTTGATTGCAGACCCCTGGGTCCAGGACATAGTTTCCGCCGGGTACCGGGTAGATCTTATCTCTCTCCCCCCAGAGAGATTCATCGCCACACGAAGCTTCGGGTCTGCCAAACAGGTGGTCCTAGAATCTTACATTCAGGACTATATTTCCAAGGGAGCCCTGGAGGAGGTACCGGCAGGGGAGAGGGGCCTAGGGATTTATTCACCAGTGTTC
The DNA here is from genome assembly GCF_014858855.1 of Bufo gargarizans. Lineage (NCBI taxonomy): Eukaryota > Metazoa > Chordata > Amphibia > Anura > Bufonidae > Bufo > Bufo gargarizans. The sequence continues at coordinate 89,308,503 of NC_058085.1, forward strand.
CTGGTTCCCAAGAAGACAGGAGATCTCCGGATGATCATCGATTTGAGATTCCTCAATCGATTTATAAGGAAAACAAGGTTTCGCATGGAAACCATAAGGTCAGTCAGCCATATCCTCAATTCTGGGGACGTCATGGCTACTCTGGACCTCAAGGATGCGTACCTTCACATTCCGATCCATTCCGCTTCCCGGAAACTCCTCAGGATCGCGGTCCAGATCTGGGTTTGCAGGCACTTTCAGTTCGCCGTGCTTCCCTTCGGAATCTCTTCTGCCCCCCTCATCTTCACCAAGGTGGTGGTTTCGGTGGTGGCAGCTTTGAGACTCCAAGGACTGACTATTATTCCTTATCTGGACGATTGGCTTTTCATAGCCTCTTCAGTTCCGATCCTTACCCACCATCTTCAGGTCGCAGTCTCCTTTCTCTTCCGCCTAGGCTGGATTATCAACTGGCAGAAGTCGAATGGGAGCACATCGACTTCAATCCATTACTTAGGATTCGTGGTCGACTCTGTGGAGATGTCCCTCCGGTTGACTCCAGAAAGGAGAGCGCGGATTCAGGACCTGGCAAAGGTCCTTTATGTCCCTCGTCGAGTCTCTATCCGGACTCTCATGAAGATGCTGGGGCTCATGTCATTCGCTGCGGATGCGGTCCCTTGGGCGTTATGGCACCTCCGTCCTCTTCAGTCGGAGGTCTTACACCTATGGAACGGCAGCCCTGCGGGGCTAGATTCCCTGTGCTCCCTGTCCGGTCAAACCCGAAATTCCCTCAGATGGTGGTTTCAGCTACCAGCAGGGAAGTCTATGACCCAACCAGCTTGGGTCATATTGACTACAGACGCGTCCCTTGTAGGCTGGGGCGCTCACCTGGACGGATCCCCAATTCAGGGATCTTGGTCTCCTCTGGAGCGGCATCTTTCCTCCAATCTTCGCGAGATGCGAGCTATCCGGCTAGCCCTCCTTCACTTTGCGCCTCAGATCCGGGGCAAAGCAGTGAAAGTCCAGTCAGACAATATGACTGCTGTCCTCTATATAAACAAACAGGGAGGCACAAGATCATTGCCCCTTCTGTCAGAGATCGGGGTAATTCTTCGGTGGGCAGAGCTGAACCTTTCCCATCTATCTGCCGTTCATATTCGAGGCTCCCTCAATATAATAGCGGACCGCTTAAGTCGAGGATTACCGACCATGGACTGGTCTCTGCATCCGGAGATCTTCAGGCAGCTAGTTCACAGATGGGGTATGCCAGAAGTGGATCTCATGGCAACCAGGTTCAACGCCAAGGTGATGAGGTTCTGTTCCCTCTACAGGGAAGACAACCCCCTGGCGATAGATGCTCTGTCAATACCGTGGAGGTTCAGGCTGGCTTACATCTTCCCTCCCTTTTCCATGATACCGAGGGTATTGATGAAAATCCGTCAGGATCAGGCCTCGGTAATAGCCATCATACCGTTTTGGCCCAGAAGATCCTGGTTTACCCAGCTCATTCAGATGAGTCGGGGACAATACTGGAGACTCCCCCCGGAGCAGACCCTGGTGTCGTGGGACACTCACCTCTGCCCAGATCTGCACAGGTTCAACCTGACAGCCTGGAGGTTGATCAGTCCCTTCCCAACATAGAAGGGCTTTCCGAGTCGGTCCTGAGAACTTTGTCGCATTCCCGAGCAGAGTCTACAAAGAAGGCCTACTCCAGGATCATGAGAATCTTCGAGGCATGGTGTGATTCCAGACAGGTGGCGTCTGCAGATCCGCCCCTTCCTGCGATACTTCAATTTCTTCAGGATGGATTAGATAGAGGCCTATCTCCAGCTACCTTGAAGGTACAGGTTTATGCCATCTCGGCCTGTCTCAACAGGCCACATTCTCGGGACCCACTCATCAAACGCTTCCTGAAGGGAGCTGAAAGACTAAAGCCTACTATACTGAAACCTATCCCCCAGTGGGATCTTTCAGTAGTGCTCAGGGGGCTAGCATCTCCCCCCTTCGAGCCCTTGGAGGAGGTAAATTTTAAATTTCTGACTTTAAAGATGGTCTTTCTTCTGGCTATAGCTTCAGCCAAAAGAGTTTCTGAATTGCAGACTTTTTCCGCAAATCACCCGTACATTATTTTTCTACAGGATAGAGTACTCCTGAAGTTTTTACCTTACTTCAGGCCTAAGGTGCCTACTTTCCAGAACATCAATCAGGTAATATCTTTACCAGTTTTGTTTACAGCCTCCTCCTCTGATACTCCAGCTAGAGACCCGCTGGATATTTCAAGATGCCTCCAGATCTATGTGGATAGATCTAGTGAGTTCAGGAAAGATGAGAATCTTCTTATCCTGTTTGCCGGTAAGTCTAAAGGCCGTAAAGCGTCTAAAGCCACCATTAGTCGCTGGATCAAGGAGGCCATTTTGGAAGCTTTCGTCTCCCAATCCTTAGATCCTCCCGAGTTTGTGAGGGCCCATTCTACTAGGGCGGTCTCCACCTCGGTTGCGGAGAGAAGACTCCTCCCCTTAGAGTTGATCTGTAAGGCGGCCTCCTGGAGCTCTGAGTCAACCTTCATCTCCCATTATAGGATAGATGCTAGGATGGCAGAGTTTTCGGCTTTTGGGCAGACTGTTCTTAGTTCTGCCAGGCATGAGGACCCTCCCTAGGGGATTCTTCTTGCTATCTCCCCATCTGTGCTGCTGTTGAGGACGTAAGGGAATCGTTAATTTCTAACGATAATTTGTTTTCCCTTAGTCCTAACAGCAGCACACAAATATCCCACCCTAAATACATTATGCTTGTTAAAAACACGGTGGGCTGGGGGGTGATCTCCTCCCTTTCAGGGAGCTGAAGATCGTTTATTGGTTCTTGGGCTCATTAAAATTCCGCCGGTCCTACCAGTCCACAGGGGCAGTTAACCCCATCTGTGCTGCTGTTAGGACTAAGGGAAAAAAAATTATCGTTAGAAATTAACGATTATCAGACTGGTACATCTATAGAGAAGAAACTTTATGAACAGTGTCCTTTCCATGAACCTATTTCGACCAACTTTAAAAATACATACAAAAATTTTGAATACATCACATTATGGCCTCTTATATATAATCAAATCCGCTATAATTATATTTAGATATAAATTTTATATACCTATGAAAGAGCACAAGATAGCGTACCCGCCCTAATGCTTGTCTCATAGATTGTAAGCTCTGGCGTTCATAGATTGTAAGCTCTTGCGCTCATAGATTGTAAGCTCTTGCGCTCATAGATTGTAAACTCTTGCGCTCATAGATTGTAAGCTCTTGCGCTCATAGATTGTAAGCTCTTGCGCTCATAGATTGTAAGCTCTTGCGAGCAGGGCCCTCATTCCTCTTGTTGTAATTATTTATTTGTCTGTTATTATGTTATTTATGACTGTTTGTACATGAACCCCTGAACTGTAAAGCGCTGTGGAATATGTTGGCGCTATATAAATAAAGATTATTATGATAGCATTATTTTTCAATTTCCTTTATATAATCTTCTTGCATCATGTATATCAGTGTTTTACACATTACAACCAATTATGTAACACCTACCTCAAAGTATCTGCTGCAGCACGCTGTTTTTATTTCCTTCTTGTCTTCAATAAACATGGTGATGTCACAGTACAGCGATAATAAGCACAGTGATGTCACAACACAGGGATAATAAACACAGTGATGTCACAGTACAGCGATAATAAGCACAGTGATGTCACAACACAGGGATAATAAACACAGTGATGTCACAACACAGGGATAATAAACACAGTGATGTCACAGTACAGCGATAATAAGCACAGTGATGTCACAACACAGGGATAATAAACACAGTGATGTCACAACACAGGGATAATAAACACAGTGATGTCACAGTACAGCGATAATAAGCACAGTGATGTCACAACACAGGGATAATAAACACAGTGATGTCACAGTACAGCGATAATAAGCACAGTGATGTCACAACACAGGGATAATAAACACAGTGATGTCACAACACAGGGATAATAAACACAGTGATGTCACAGTACAGCGATAATAAGCACAGTGATGTCACAACACAGGGATAATAAACACTGTGATGTCACAATACAGTGATAATAAACACTGTGATGTCACAACACAGTGATAATAAACAGTGATGTCACAGTACAGCGATAATAAGCACAGTGATGTCACAACACAGGGATAATAAACACTGTGATGTCACAATACAGTGATAATAAGCACAGTGATGTCACAACACAGGGATAATAAGCACAGTGATGTCACAACACAGGGATAATAAACACTGTGATGTCACAATACAGGGATAATAAACACTGTGATGTCACAATACAGTGATAATAAACACAGTGATGTCACAGTACAGCGATAATAAGCACAGTGATTTCACAACACAGGGATAATAAACACTGTGATGTCACAATACAGTGATAATAAACACTGTGATGTCACAATACAGTGATAATAAACAGTGATGTCACAGTACAGCGATAATAAGCACAGTGATGTCACAACACAGGGATAATAAACAGTGATGTCACAATACAGTGATAATAAACAGTGATGTCACAGTACAGGGATAATAAGCACAGTGATGTCACAACACAGGGATAATAAGCACAGTGATGTCACAACACAGGGATAATAAACACAGTGATGTCACAACACAGGGATAATAAACACAGTGATGTCACAACACAGGGATAATAAACACTGTGATGTCACAACACAGTGATAATAAACAGTGATGTCACAGTACAGGGATAATAAACACAGTGATGTCACAGTATAGCGATAATAAGCACAGTGATGTCACAACACAGGGATAATAAACACTGTGATGTCACAATACAGTGATAATAAACACTGTGATGTCACAATACAGTGATAATAAGCACAGTGATGTCACAACACAGGGATAATAAACACTGTGATAATTATCCAGTGATAATAAACACAGTGATGTCACAGTACAGCGATAATAAGCACAGTGATGTCACAACACAGGAATGATAAACACTGTGATGTCACAATACAGTGATAATAAACACTGTGATGTCACAATACAGTGATAATAAACAGTGATGTCACAGTACAGCGATAATAAGCACAGTGATGTCACAACACAGGGATAATAAACACTGTGATGTCACAATACAGTGATAAAAAACACAGTGATGTCACAGTACAGGGATAATAAGCACAGTGATGTCACAGTACAGAGATAATAAACACAGTGATGTCACAGTACAGTGATAATAAGCACAGTGATGTCACAGTACAGGGATAATAAACACAGTGATGTCACAGTACAAGGATAATAAACACAGTGATGTCACAGTACAGGGATAATAAACACAGTGATGTCACAGTACAGGGATAATAAGCACAGTGATGTCACAGTACAGGGATAATAAACACAGTGATGTCACAGTATAGTGATAGTGATAATAAGCACAGTGATGTCACAACACAGGGATAATAAACACAGTGATGTCACAGTACAGGGATAATAAGCACAGTGATGTCACAGTACAGGGATAATAAACACAGTGATGTCACAGTACAGTGATAATAAGCACAGTGATGTCACAGTACAGGGATAATAAACACAGTGAAGTCACAGTATAGTGATAGTGATAATAAACACAGTGATGTCACAACACAGGGATAATAAACACTGTGATGTCACAATACAGTGATAATAAACAGTGATGTGATGTCACAGTACAGGGATAATAAACAGTGATGTCACAGTGCAGGGATAATAAACACTGATGTCACAGTACAGCAATAGTAAATACTGTGATGTCACAATACAAGGATACTATACACAATGATATCTCAGTACAGAGATAATAAACATAGTGATGTCACAGTACAGCGATAGTAAACACAGTGATGTCACAGTCAGTGGCGTACATATAGGGGTCGCACTTGCGACCGGGCCCGGCACCCCAGGGGGGCCCGGCCGCCTGCGGACCCCTGGCCCCTGCTGCAGCTGCGTCTGGCATCCATTTAAGTTGCCCCCCCCGGGCCCGCCTCCTTCCCTCCTCCAGGCCCGCCTCCTTCCCTCCTCCAGGCCCGCCTCCTTCCCTCCTCCTTCCTCCCTGCGGCCGGCGCCGGGCCCGTGAACTCCCGTGAGACCTGTGTGAACTCCTGTGCAGGTCTCGCGGGAATTCAGAGAGGACGTCAGATTCGAGAAGAGGACCGCCGCGCCGAGGCGCCGACCGGAAGAACAGAAGAAGAACTGAAGTTCCCCTGCCCTGCCAGCCGGTAACTCGACGGTAAGTAAAAGCCGGGGGGGGGGGAGCGGACCCGACCGGACCCGACCTGACCGGACCCTGGGCTGGCCTGGCAATCGTCGGCTCTCTGGGGCACAGGGCAAACTAGGCCCCCGGCATCCCCCCCTGCCAGATGACCGGGGGGGGGGGCAGCGGCAGGCCGCAGCTGCAGGGCACATTAGGCCCCCAGCCCCCCAGGCACCCGGGGGGAGGGGGGTTTGAGCTGCCTGGCAGGAAAAGCCCGCCTCAGGCTGGGCCCCTGACTTAAATAGTGAGGGCCCCTGGGGGCCCTGGCCTACCATGACCCCAAAAGTGGCTGATGGGGGGTCTTTGGGCTGATCTGAGGTCTGATGGGGGCTGACTGGGGGTCTGGGCTGATCTGAGGTCTGATGGGGGCTGACTGGGGGTCTGGGCTGATCTGAGGTCTCATGGGGGCTGACTGGGGGTCTGGGCTGATCTGAGGTCTCATGGGGCTGATCTGAGGTCTCATGGGGGCTGACTGGGTGTCTGGGCTGATCTGGGGTCTCATGGGGGCTGACTGGGGGTCTGGGCTGATCTGAGGTCTGATGGGGGTTACTGGGGGTCTGGGCTGATCTGAGGTCTCATGGGGGCTGATCTGAGGTCTCATGGGGGCTGACTGGGGGTCTGGGCTGATTTGAGGTCTGATGGGGGCTGACTGGGGGTCTGGGCTAATCTGAGGTCTCATGGGGGCTGATCCGAGGTCTCATGGGGGCTGACTGGGGGTCTTTGGCCTGATCTGAGGTCTCATGGGGGCTGACTGGAGGTCTTTGGCCTGATCTGAGGTCTCATGGGGGCTGACTGGAGGTCTTTGGCCTGATCTGAGGTCTCATGGGGGCTGACTGGGGGTCTGATGGGGGTAGGAAACTAAGATGTCTGTCTGTCAAACTCTGCAGAGATGAGAGATGGCTGAAAGAAATCATTATGGTGGTCCGGTCTGAATGGAGAAGATGAAGAAAGAGAACATCTACATCAAAGGAGACGTCACTGGATGTAAGAGGTATGGGCGCGATATATAGGTAGGGCTGTGCGTAGGTGTGGCTTGAGGGTGGGCGACTGGGCGGGGACACTGGGGGGGGCGGGGACACTAGGGGGGCGGGGGGGCCCTTGGATCAGTTTCGCACAGGGGCCCCATGGATTGTGTGTACGCCACTGGTCACAGTACAGGCATATTAACCACAGTAATGTCATAGTTCAGGGATAATAAACACAGTGATGTCACACAGTCCAGGGTCAATAAACACAGTGATGTCACAGTACAGGATTAATGCAGTGATGTAGGGGTTAACCATGTGACTCCAAACTTTTTCCTGCCTTCAAAATGCATTTCACTACAAATTGCAGCTTATGCCAAGGTGGAGATGACTGCCTTACTTGAGGGCCCCATTGCAGCCCCTATGCCTGGCAGTGATGCCCATGGTAACAGGGAAACTGCTGTAGGTCCGGCGGACGTAAGGGGTGCTCCCAGGGGTCCCTTTAAGGTGTTTTATTATAAGAGTTTTAGTCGTGACGCCAGTTGAATTTCAGCCACGAGGGACGCAGTCCCCCTAAGTAGACTTGTATTGAAGTTGATAACAGCTTTACTTGAATAAACGTGCATCAGGAAGCAATCTTCCAACTTTATCTTGGTTACCAGCACACTTTGGAATAAATTCTGGCCTGCAAACACATTCTGCACTGCTACATCCGTACTCTTTAGCTCTGCTGTACTGTGAGCATTAAATAGAAACTTTTCCTTTCTTTCTGCTGTACTTCGCTTGGTAGTCTGACTCTGTCTTTATCGTGATCTGTATCTATATCTTGGTCTTTCTCCAGGGAACCTTTCCTCCTTGCCTCTGAGGCTCTTAGCTCTCTGGTCCAGCAGAGCAGACAGGGCTCTGCTGGCTGGCTTTAACAGGGCTGCTGGACGAGGGCCTGCTGCTTCCCCATACAGGGGCTACTCTGAACTGACTTTCACTAACTAAACTCCTCGCTCTCTAGAGAGGGCTAGAATGGAAAGAAACTAGCTCTGCCATTGTTGCCGCCATCTGCTGGTAGACCAGGCACATTACACTTTAACAGTCATAAAATCTGAAATACAAATACACATTAAGCAGGACCTGGAAATCCGTACACATGATGATACTGAATAAACCATAGAAGATAGTAGAGGGGTATAAAAGGTGGTAATGCCACACTGGAGCATTACATAGGGACTGTTACCATTAAAGGGATGGTGATATGAAAAACATTATGCAAGGGTGTAAACTCCTGGGCCCCAATGCAAAACCTATATCAGGACAATCCCCTACCATGTGCCATTTATAATCTGTGTCTTCTTATGTGGTAGAGGGGCCTTTGGGTCCCATCATGCACCAGGACCCAAGCGTGACCTGGGCACCCCTGCATCTATATCCCTGGTATAGCGATCCACTACCTTCACCCAGGTAAAAGATTCAGCTTGGTGCCCCCAATAACACATAATTGGGTACAGCAAGTAGCTGTATTCTGCTAATAGGAAAAGCCTGTACAGCAGGGATCATAATGTGTCTCGTCGGAGCAGCAAGAAGTATTATTGACGACGGGTACAAAGTACATGAAGACAGATAATAACTCCCATAAATAGCCCCGCTTAGCAATCAGTGGAGACACGAGGCTTGTTCCAGTATTAGCCCAGCAATATTATCACAGAAATATTTGGCAGCCATGTTTCTCGCCCCACCCTGAGCATATTTTGTAGAGTAAGTGGGCACACCCTGAAGCCCACAATGCCATTCTGTGTGCCCCCCAACCATCTGGACGCACAAATGCTTGTCTATGTGTGGTGCTTTCCTAGTCAGAGGGGAGAAGCATGGCATACAGCTCAGGAGCAGGGACAGGCAAGTACCAATGGAGGAACGGTGTAGCCATCTCCGGCCCCCATATATGTGTGGAGTCCTTTGACACTTCGGAAAGGAGTATATTTAGGAGTTAGAGGTGGCTTTCTTTGCATGTGTCTAGTTTTTGGGAGCTATGCAATGCTAGGCTGTTACCACAACACCCATAATCTTAAAGGAGTTGTGTCACTCCAGCAAGTGACATTTATCATGTAGAGAAAGTTAGTACAAGGCACATACTAATGTATTGTTAATATCCTTATTGCTTCCTTTGCTGGCTGGATTCATTTTTCCATCACATTATACACTGCTCGTTTCCATAGTTACGAGCACCCTGCAATACATCAGCAGTATATAATATGATGGAAAAATGAATCCAGCCAGCAAAGGAAGCAATATAGATATTAACTATACATTAGTAAGTGCCTTGTATTAACTTTCCCTACATGATAAATGCAATTTGCTGAAGTGACAACCCCTTTAGGCTACTTTCAAAATGGCGTTTCTGGGTCCACTTGTGAGATCCGTTTCAAGGTTCTCACAAGCGGCCCAAAACGGATCAGTTCAGCCCCAATGCATTCTGAATGGCTAAGGATCCGTTCAGAATGCATCAATTTGGCTGCATTTGGTCTCCGTTCCGCTTTTTAGGCGGACACTAAAACGCAGCTTGCAGCATTTTGGTGTCCGCCTGACGATGCAGAGCCAAACGGATCCGTCCTGACTTACAATGTAAGTCAATGGGTACGAATCCGTTTTCACTGACACAATATGGTGCAATTGAAAACTGATCCGTCCCCCGTTGACTTTCAATGTAAGTCAAGACGGATCCGTTTTGACTTAGAATTTTTTTTTGGGGAATAATGCAGACGGATACCAGCGTTTGCATTATGGGTGCGGATCCGTCTGTGATACAAGATGCAGATACAAGACGGATCCGCACTGAACGCAGGTGTGAAAGTAGCCTTAGATGCAGAGAGCTGCAAGCATGCAGGATCTCCACTCTGAAGCGCTCATTGACGGAGAAGGTGACCCCCATTCTCCCATTAAGTGGGAGTCCTAGAAGTGGATATATAACACTAATAAAGATATGAATGTTATGCGTTCAGATTAATTACTGAAATCTCAACCCGAAAAGAATGTTAAAAATAAAACTAAAAATACTTTATTTGTAAACACTTGAATAAAATCAGGGCATCTAAACCCACAAAAGATACAAGAACTGGCTGTAAGGGTGAGGGGTATATATAGAGGCACAACCCTCAACTACATTGCACCCACAAATGCACTTTTTGGTAGTGGCCAGGTAATGAAACCTGACACAACTAACGTGCCTCAGCTCACTGCCCAATCCTCTGGACTACGATAGCGTTGGCTGCCTGCAGCAGTGTATTTGCGGCCAGAGCTAATGTGTAAGTGAGGACACGCTAAATCTCCGGCTAAGTATAAAGCTAATAGTACTTTGTTTTTCTGTACCTAGTGCTAAAGCCGGTGACACTACTTGACCCCACGTGTCATCGGGAGCATTGTTTAAGAGAGCAGTGATATGCCAAAAGAACGCTGTCCACCACTGATGGCGTATGGATCACAGCACACGTGCCCGGCGCTAGGATGTCCATACACAGCCGCTCCATGTGTGGGTCTGAATGTGGTAAGCTGTGTGCCTCCGGCCGCCGCTACGCCAATCAGGAGTATGGGCGTGTCAGCCGACTCTGCCCCCTGATGACGGCGTGCGCAGACAGCGCTGCAGGTAAAGGGAGGGGGGGGGGGGGGGGGGGGACAATAGGTGGCTTGAAAAGCAACCTCCAGCACATGTACAGTGGTTCTACCTAATTGGCACCGCAGACCCAGTTACAGGGGACCAGGGAGGGTGAAGCCACTTTTACAAAATGGTTTGGGACAAGGAACTAAAGATTGTCCTTGAAAATTAGACACAGGGGCCACTAAACTATTAAGCCAGACTTATCGGTGTAAAATATGGAGAAACATAAGAAAAGGAGAGTGGGTGACCACTATAGATTTGGAGTCAAAATTCACATAACTCATAACAAGTTGCATGTAAATAAAGTAAAACTTGCCAACCCACAATCTGATAAGCCCATGTATCAAATAAAACATGTGTAAGAGATAGCATCATTAAGCCCTTTAGGAGACACGGTCCCCAAGTTGAAGATCCATTGGGCCTCTTTACATAGGAGTTTCACTTTAATATCCCCACCACGTTGGGACCTCTTGACACTCTCTATGCCCTGAAACTTGATCATTTTCACATTTTCATCATGGTGATCGCCCACATGATGTTCAATCGGGGTCTCCTTTTTGTTTCTAATATCTGACAGGTGTTCTCCAATCCTTTACTTAAACTCACATTTAGTTTTGCCTACATACTGTATGCCACATTTACATGTAAGTAGGTAAATTACCCCTTTTGTTCGACAGTTAAAGGATCTGATATGATATTTCTTGTTCGTAGCGGAGTTCCTAAACAGTTTGCCTTCTGAAATAAACTCACAGGCCACGCAGAACCCAAATGGGTAAGTCCCTTCTTTGAATGGAGCAGTAGTGTAGATAGTGGTCCACCTCTTCATTTACTTTTATGGGACTGATGTAGACAGCGTTCTGTCAGTCTACAGAAAGGGAATGGAGTGGTGGATTCAGAGAGGGGAACCGGTTCCTAAAGGTTTGACTTCTTCCATCTGATATTTATCACCTGTCCTGTAAATAGCTAATACTTTTTGTAGGGTTTCCTCTTCATGGGCCAAAATTAGGACATGCATTTTTAGCCAAAGCCAGAAGTGCTTCATAAAGAATGGAAATATGTAAAGGAAAGACTTACGCCTTGACTTGTTTTTATCCACTCCTGACTGCACCAAAACTGGATGTGTTAATCCAAGGTGATTATCAACTAACTTTCTAAAGAACATCAAAATGTGTAATAGGGATCAATATGTAATGAAAGACAACTCCAGTGGAAGCCGTTAGGGTAGCCAAATCCAGTGTAGTAAATATGTTACTGCACCACTGCTCGTATCGAGTGAATCAGACCAGTGCTGCAGTAACCAGTTCCCTCCGCTAAACATTTTAGAAACAGCTGATAGGCAGGGACGTGGGGTTCTGGACCCTTGTCAATCTGGGCCTGTCCTATCCTGCGCCAGTTACAGGAGAAAACCACCCCCTGTGGTGGTACTTTACACTGGCAGAGCTTATCTGGGTCTGCTAAGACCCAGCAGCTCTGCTTTGCCTGGAGAACCTGTCAATCATGTAATAGTCAGGCCCAACAGAGTCAGGGGCACTGCAACTACCTCTATTTGCTACATAGGTAAAAATCTTCCTTCTCCTCTATGTCCTGGCTGTCTCTGGCAGCAGAGATCCAAACCTGCTCCTGTTGGACTGCAGGAGCAGGAGAGTTACTGCGACGATGCCAAAAAACATAATTATTCTTTTTTTTTAATCTAAGATGATACAGAGCAATAAAAAGTGGCTGTGAAGGTAGATATAAGCTCTACACATCTATACAGTTTATTTGACAATAAACCAAATCTGTACAATTATTGTAGATTTAATGCAGATTAAATATTACACGACTTTTTGCTGCAACGGGTGAAAAAAAATGTATGCAATGACTTGGCAAAAAGGTTTGCAAATAAAACAGTTTACAGTGTCATAATGGCTGCTGAAAGAAAATGGAAGAAGACAGGAAGAATTCATGGCATGAATGATCTAATAGGGTTAAAGTCTGTATGCAATCCCATCCCTCGGGGCAGCTTTCTATATGGGCCTGGGTAGGATGCTCTTCGTGTATATGGTTCCTCCTTGCAGCGTTGTCCAGGAGAGCAAGCAGTAGATACATGGGTGAGATCTGTAGACCTAAGTCTTCATTCTGCGTCTCCAGCTTTACACCAAGCAGGGCCATATCCAAGCGACATGGGAGGAATATATAACAAGGGGATGAGGAAGGGGGGCATCCGTCGGGGTGATCACTCTGAAGGCTGCTGGATAACAACTAATATGTAGTCTTTATCTGAAAATAAAAGACAGTCAAAACATTATTAAAAAGTAAAGCAGTATATGACGTCTACAATATAGCGAGGTAGGTGTAGTGTGGAAATGACGTTATAGATTGATTATAACTATAGATGCGTTCAATTCAGTCTGAGGATATTCAATGAATAGACCCTTTAAAGGGGTTTTCCGGAAGATCAATACTAATGGTCCTCAGGATCTGATCTGTGGGGGTTGGACTCCTGGTACCCAGCTGCCAATAAGCTTGTTTGAAGAGGCCTCAGCACTCTTCCTAGGCCAGCGACGTCACGTTCATCAGTCACATGGCCTATTCGCGGCTCAGTACCAATCAAATGTATAGGCCTGGACTGCAATGCCAAGCACAGCCCCTATACAATTTGCGGCGCTGTCGTTGGCAGCATTATGTAAAGGAGGCCGCAGCACTAAATCAGAGGAGTAGTGGTGAGGAGGACCTGACCATCATAGGCCATCGATATAAAAAGTACCAGTTTTAGTGTAAAAGTCCTTTTTACTGTACAGCACGTTTTCTTTACACTGGGAGATCTATAGGATCTCTGTAACTGGTTGCACTAGCGGGTGGGGGGGGGGGGGGGTGCACTTACTACACAGCCTCTAGAATGGACATTCCAAGGTGTACAGATTTTTTCTTAGGCCTCATGCACACGACCGTTGTGTGCATCCGTGGCCGTTGTGCCGTTTTCCGTTTTTTTTCGCGGACCCATTGACTTTCAATGGGTCCGTGGAAAAATCGTAAAATGCACCGTTTTGCAGCCGAGGCCGTGATCCGTGTATCCTGTCCGTCAAAAAAATATGACCTGTCCTATTTTTTTGACGGACAACGGTTCACGGACCCATTCAAGTCAATGGGTCCGTGAAAGAACACGGATGCACACAAGATTGGTATCCGTGTCCGTGATCCGTGGCCGTAGGTTGCTTTCATACAGACGGATCCGAAGATCCGTCTGCATAAAAGCTTTTTCTGATCTAAGTTTTCACTTCGTGAAAACTCATATGCGACAGTATATTCTAACACAGAGGCGTTCCCATGGTGATGGGGACGCTTCTAGTTAGAATACACTACAAACTTTGTACAAGACTGCCCCCTGCTGCCTGGCAGCACCCGATCTCTTACAGGGGGATATGATAGCACAATTAACCCCTTCAGGTGCGGCATCTGAAGGGGTTAATTGTACTATCATATCCCCCTGTAAGAGATCAGGGCTGCCAGGCAGCAGGTGGCAGACCCCCCCCCTCCCCAGTTTGAATATCGTTGGTGGCACAGTGTGCGCCCCCCATCGGGCCCCTCTTCCTCCCTCTAGTGTAATAAATCGTTGGTGGCCAGTGTGCGCCCCCCATCCTCCCTCTAGTGTAATAAATCGTTGGTGGCACAGTGTGCGCCCCCCATCGGGCCCCCCTTCCTCCCTCTAGTGTAATAAATCGTTGGTGGCACAGTGTGTGCCCCCCTTCGGGCCCCCCTTCCTCCCTCTAGTGTAATAAATCGTTGGTGGCCAGTGTGCGCCCCCCATCGCCCCCCCCCCCTTCCTCCCTCTATTGTTATAAATCGTTGGTGGCACAGTGTGCGCCCCCCATCGGCCATGGTTACTTAGCAATAGTACAACAGTAGAAGATTCATACTTACCTGCTTGCTGCTGCGATGTCTGTGACCGGCCGGGAGCTCCTCCTACTGGTAAGTGACAGTTCTTTAGCAATGCGCCGCACAGACCTTTCACTTACCAGTAGGTGGAGCTCCCGGCCGGACACAGACATCGCAGCAGCAAGCAGGTAACTATGAGTCTTCTACTATTGTACTATTGCTAAGTAACCATGGCAACCAGGACTGCAGTAGCGTCCTGGTTGCCATGGTTACCGATCGGAGCCCCAGCGATTAAACTGGGACTCCGATCGGAACTCCGCTGCCACCAATGATCGGGGGGGGGGAGATGGGAGGCCGCACACTGCCACCAATGTTGTTACTGCTATAGAGGAAGGGGGGGCCGATGGGGGGCGCACACTGTGCCACCAACGATTTATAACAATAGAGGGAGGAAGGGGGGGCCGATGGGGGGCGCACACTGTGCCACCAACGATATTCAAACTGGGGAGGGGGGGGGGGTCTGCCCCCTGCTGCCTGGCAGCCCTGATCTCTTACAGGGGGATATGATAGTACAATTAACCCCTTCAGGTGCGGCACCTAAGGAGTTAATTGTGCTGATCACGGCCCCCTGTAAGAGATCGGGTGCTGCCAGGCAGCAGGGGGCAGTCTTGTACAAAGTTTGTAGTGTATTCTAACTAGAAGCGTGCCCATCACCATGGGAACGCCTCTGTGTTAGAATATACTGTCGGATCTGAGTTTCACGAAGTAGCTCATATCCGACAGTATATTCTAACATAGAGGCGTTCCCATGGTGATGGGGACGCTTCAAGTTAAAATATACCATCGGATTGGAGAAAACTCCAATCCGATGGTATAAAAGAACTCCAGACTTTACATTGAAAGTCAATGGGGACGGATCCGTTTGAAATGGCACCATATTGTGTCAACATCAAACGGATCCGTCCCCATTGACTTGCATTGTAATTCAGGACGGATCAGTTTGGCTCCGCACGGCCAGGCGGACACCAAAACGACTTTTTTTTCATGTCCGTGGATCCTCCAAAAATCAAGGAAGACCCACGGACGAAAAAACGGTCACGGACCTACGGACCCCGTTTTTGCGGACCGTGAAAATAAACTGTCGTGTGCATGAGGCCTTAAGCAGCAGGATTTGGCAGTCGGGCGGCACAGTACGAGAGGAACATCCAGATATGTTTCCCCAAGGATTGCATTTTAGAAGATTACTGCAGCTCACGTTTAACCCTTTACTGATTTCTTGCAAATATCCATGTTTGAGGTGCAACTGTCTCCGAGGTTTCTTCTCACAGGGATCTAGCAATCCTGTGATTTGCTCTGCATAATTATGTACCATTCTGGGAAAGAGGAATACATTGTGTCCATATTCCTCTCCCAGTACAAGGCACATGAGCACAGAAAGGACTTGCGTTCTTAGGAGACCCATTTTCCTTAATTTGTTTATAGGGCTCATCATGCTGCAAACAAAATCAGATGACAAGGTCACAATGCCCTGTTGGATTAAACTGGCACCCGGTGACTGACTGCTCTAGTGAACTATACGGTGCGAGTGTGGGAAAAAAAATTCGGAAACCAAGCTTCTTGCTGCGGTAATACCTGGAGCAATCATAATTTCATTCTTCTTGGATCGGACCCTGAGGAATGTCAGGTCATTCTGGGGGTCAATATCCCGCAATGAAAATCTGGCCTTTGTCACTAACTGATGCATTAGGCCTGCATATTGTGCGGTGGTGGCATTATCCATGGTGCTCTTTATGGGAATTCCTGAAACGAAAGAACAAATACATTGTATAGAGGTCAAAAGATTAATTTGGCTAAGATTTGTTACCCCCGACCCCACTATACACATGCAAACTCAGCAAGGATGGGGGGCAGTCACAAAATCGTTGACTCCAAAGTTACAAAACATACTTCTCCAAAGTCGTTGACTCCAGCAACCTTTGGCACGCCAGCTGTGGTAAAACTACAATTCCCAGCATGCACACTTGCTTCACTGTTCTCAAAACTCTCAATAAAGTGAATAGAGCATGCTGGGAGTTGGAGTTTCACAGCAGCGGAATTTGCCGGCCCCTGATATGGGATATAAAGAGGACGGGAGATGGGTGGCTACCAAACACCTCTGGCAATGCTTTGACTAAGGGTCCACTTTAAGGTCTGAAACGTGTTATCACCTGCTGTATGCTGCTTTAAAGCATTCAAATAGGGGGGTGGAGCCTGACCTCTATGGCGGCTGCTTTGAGAGAAGCACTCCCGCTACCAAGCTCCTAATAAGCCTGTACCTGAGCACTATCTCACTGGCATGGGGAAGATACAGCCAAAGGATAGCCCCAGGGACACATCTGGCACCCAGAAAGCTGAGAAACTCCAGTCTGAAATGGAGAAATACCTTCATAAACCTCCAACTCATCCAACTGCACAGACACCCAAGATGGCGCAGCAGCGTCCCTGCACGGATCTTCCTTGCGCACAGAGGCTCAGCGGGGACTCTGACGCTGATAGAGTCCCAGAGCTGCCCGGGTTGAGCGATTTTTCATCCCTCACCCGAGATTACTTGAATCAGGCCCTACAGCGGGCGTTAGCCCCATTAGCTGCAGATCTCACGGTCATTAAGGCGGATGTCCGCCATATTGGAAACAGGGTGGAGGCCCTAGAACAGGCGCAAGAAGAGCTGACTATTTTTAACTCCGCCATTAGAGAGCCATTACGGACACATCGTGCAGCCATCAATAACTCTCTGATGCTACTGGAAGATCAGAATAGGAGCCGCGGGAGGAATATTAGGATACATGGTTTGCCTGAGGCTGCAGAATAGGAGGCCTTATTTTCTGTGATGCAGGCCTTATTTACTATTCTGCTTGGTCCTGAACTGCGGCTGTAATTGTAGAAAGAGCGCACAGGGCACTGCACCCCAAACCGTCTCCCACAGAGAACCCCAGAGATGGTATATGTGGGTTCCTGAGCTTCCAAGATACTGAAGCCATTCTGCACAAATCTAGAGAAATGAGGGAAGATTAATTTGAGGACACAAGTTTTCCAAGACCTGGCTCCATCAACGCTCCAGAAAAGGAGGATCTTAAAGCCTCTTATGGATCTGCCGTGCACTTCTAAGATCCCCTACCGTTTGGCTGTTCCCTTTTGGACTCCTTATCGCATCTGGGAATCAACGCCTCACTGTCCGCACACCGGAGGATCTACATCAATTGGATGCCTTACTGTCACTGCCTGCCCTGTGAGAGGTCTGAGAAGATCAGATAGACTTGCAGCACGCGAGTATCTGACAGGTCTTTCTGTTTTTCCTTGCTGTCTGTTGTTGTGGGCAGGATCTCACCTCTCCACAGGTTCTGCTCATTTGTTGTTTAGTGGCTCTATTTATGCCCGCAGACCTTGCGGTTGTTAGTTCCTTCTGGAGTTCTAAGCTGGTTATTAGAGGTTCTCCTGCTTCTTACTCATCTCAAGCTAAGTCTTTTTGTTTTTACTTTGTGTGTGTGTTGTGTTTAGGTCTCAGGGAGACGCTGATCCCTTCATGGTGGAAGGTCCCGGCAGTCTCATCCCCGCTCCTTAATTTAGGGCTTGTGACAGTTCCAGCAGGTCTTAGGTTCCGGTTTATGAGTTCTTCCAGCATTAGGATTTGTTCATACTGTCAGCAGTCAGGGAAAGGCTCAGGGATAACTAGGAGGTTACCATCCACCTCCTCACTAGCTTTGGGGCCTAGTCTGTGTTACTGCTGTAGTTTGTTTATTTGGTGTTCTTCCTTTCCCCACTACCGTGACACTTACGTTTTCCCCCTGTTGAAGTTCCATGATGGCTACCTATCCCTGAGGAGGAGGAGGACTTATCCCCTTTACCCGCTTCAACAGCATGGTCAATTGCCCGGAAGCAGAAGAATCCGAGATCAAAGAGATCTTCTAAGAAGGGTTCATCTACCTGAGCTACAAGATGTTATATGGGGGCCTCCATTTCTTGAGCTAATTTATGGTAGCATCTTACTTTGTGATGAGCTTTCCGCCCCATATCTTTCTTCCCCCTCCTCACGATTCTTCTAAGGGTGGCAGGTCACAGATAGTTACAGCGGTTTATTTTACACTTCAGGCTTACGTTGTGGAAGATTGGCAGATGAGGTTGTACAGATATGTGTGTTTACCTCCCTCCCGCTGGCTCCTTTGTGTCGCCACTTATTTGCTCTGCCTTTTCTGTTTGTTCTAGATTGTTTACTGTGGTTTGTTTTTTGTTGGAGCAGACAGACAGTTCAGTTCAGTGTCAGATAAAGATGGCGGCTCTACAGCTCGAGTTCGCTTCTTTTAATGTACCCGGCTGTAATAACCCTGTTAAAAGGAGCCATATTTTTCAAGTCTTAAAAAAAAAAGCAGAGGCAGATGGTTTTTATGCTCTAGGAAACACACTTTGTATTCCCATCACAGACAATTGGGGCATATTGCCACCTCTGGGACCCCCACCGAGAACGGAAGGTGGAGGATGGTGCACTGAAAGCCCTGGCTTGGGCTATTTTCGTCTGCCCCACAGAAATTAATGAGAGCAGTGGCCGTGCAAACGCGGTGCGCTCCCATTCACTTGCGCTTGGGCACCACTCTCCGCGTAGGTGTGGGTCCCAGAGGTGGGACCCGCACCTATCAGACAATGGGGGCATATCCTAGCGAAATGCCCCCATTGTCTGTAATGGGAATACCCCTTTAAGCTTGGCCACGTACCAAAGCTTTCTCACTCTTTTTACCAGTTTAGGTACTATTCCTGTTATGACCGTTCTGCATCTAGGGGTGTCAATATGGGGATTCCACAGAATTGTGCCTTTTACTAAGACCTCTGATCTGGCCGATCCTGAGGGGCAGTATCTACTGCTGAAGGGTATGTTGGCCAGTGCTGAGGTCATGTTTTATACACATTCAGGAAAATTCTTATAAGCTAGTTACGAAGTCGTATCATCCTCCGGATGTCCATCATAGGATTAACCCATCTCTGCCCACAGAACGTTGGCGGTGTCATAGTGCCGAAGGAACTGCATTACATATTTGGTGGACATAGCCCCCTGATGATTTTTGGAATGCCGTTTCCGATGCCATTAATCAAATTTGTTCACATGTAGTTCCTCGTTCCCCATCTTTAGTTCTTTCTAAATCTATCAGAGTATGCACCTTCTGTAAGCGAGTGCACCAGAAAGGTTCAGGAAATCAGTAGATTGGAGGAGTTATCTAGCTGGGAATCTTTTTCTCACAATAAGTTTCACACTTTGTGATCGCCATGGGTTAAATGGAGCAGAAAATCTACTCTATAGTTTGTTGCATTGAATTGATACCGCCCAGTCCTTTTTCCTTGCATTACCAATGGTTATCTCCATAAAAACAGGGATGGATCCAGGACGTTCATGATCCAAGACAGCCCAATAATTTCCATGAGAGATGTGCAATGTCCTCAAGAGGACCCGTCCCCTCTCCCGACATGTCTGTTTTAGTAACTACTTACATTCCCCATGTTATACCCATTCTGGAGCATCTTTTCTACTATCTGTATGGCATGTCTTTCCTCTATTATTACTACTAGAAATCTACGAATTGTCAGCAGTCTGGAATAAAGGTACACCTGGGTGTTACCATTTAGGAACATTCCGACACTGGCAGCAATGACTGGATAGTGTCAAACTGTGCAGAGAACCCCCCCCCCCCCCTCCCCACCTAGTTACACCCAGTTGTACCTTTATTCATAATCTCCTAGTAGGAATAATAGAGGAATGCCACAACATAGAGCCATAAGAACAGATACAACCCTATGGTAATTTAAAGGGGTATTCCCATCACAGACAATGGGGACATATTGCTAGGATATGCCCCCATTGTCTGATAGGTGCAGGTCCCACCTCTGGGACGTGCACCAACACCGAGAATGGAGTGGGGAAGGTGGCGGAGGGCACACTATGCACGAGCAGCCACCCTCCATTAATTTCTATGGGGCCGCCGAAAATAGCAGAGCGCTGGCTCGGCTATTTCCGTCGGCCCCATAGAAAATGAATGGGAGCGTTGGCCGCGCAAGCTCGGTGCGATCCCATTTACTTGTATGGGGAGAGCGCTTGGCGATAGCCGGGGTCCTCCAGCCACCACTCTCCCCTCTCCGTGTAGATTCTAGTGATATGCCCCCATTGTCTGTGATGGGAATACCCCTTTAATGTGGCATAGAATTATTTACTAAAACAAACAATGTCAGAAGAGGTGATGGATCCTCTTTAATGCACATTAACAAGAGAACGATAAAAGGACTGATGACATCTACTTAGGTGTTAGAAAAAAACTAAGTAGTCCTCTAACATATTGTTCAAAGTTTCAACCCACATAGGGGTCTTTCTCAAGCACATTTGGGTACATACAGGGTATGTATAGGTGCACATAGTAATCATTATGGCATCGTGCGGTCGCAGTCCTCCCCCTCCCTGCCATATTATACTATAGACATAACATCCGATCACAGCGCATCCCCAGAAGACGTTCATCAAAATTAAGCCTATTATCCTTGCTCATTCATATGCAAAACCTGCCCATAAACCTATACTCGGGAAGAGCTTCCCTCACATCATCGTCCCCTTGGCCCTACTGCAGATGCTCAGCGGCCAGATGTCCTGCATATAAATGAGCATGGGGAAGGGGTTTAAAGGGGTTGACTCCAGCAAATAGCATTTATTATGTAGAGAAAGTTAATACAAGGCACTTACTAATGTATTGTGATTGTCCATATTGCTTCCTGGATTCATTTTCCCATCACGTTATACACTGCTCGTTTCCATGGTTACAACCATCCTGCAATCCAGCAGCAGTGGTCGTGCTTGCACAATATAGGAAAAGGAGCCGGCCACTTTGATGGATGGGACCATGGGATTGCACATAGACATGCATGCGCAGCAGCTCCCACCCGGGCCACTT
This sequence comes from Bufo gargarizans, assembly GCF_014858855.1. Taxonomy (NCBI): domain Eukaryota; kingdom Metazoa; phylum Chordata; class Amphibia; order Anura; family Bufonidae; genus Bufo; species Bufo gargarizans. The sequence continues at coordinate 89,330,223 of NC_058085.1, forward strand.
TGTATCTGTGATGCAGGGTAGTCGGAAATGAGCAGTATATAATATCATGGAAAAATGAATCCAGAAAGCTAATGAAGCAACATAGACAATCACAATACATTAGTAAGTGCCTTGTATTAAAGGGGTTTTGCCATCACATACAATGGGGGCATATCACTAGGATATGCCCCCATTGTCTGATAGGTGTGGGTCCCACACCTACACCAACAACGGAGCAGGGAACGTGGCGGAGGGCGCACTGCGAGCCCTGGCTCGGCTATTTCTGTCTGCCCCACAGAAATGAAAGGGAGCAGGGGCCGCGTGTGCGCGGTGCGTTTCCATTTACTTGTACGGGAGCAGATCTCCACCTCTGGGAACCTATCAGAGAATGGGGGCATATATTAGCGATATGCCCCATTGTATGCAATGGGAATACCCCTTTAACTTTCTCTACATGATAAATGCCATTTGCTGAAGTCAGACAACCCCTGTAATTTAACTCCAGGTGGCCATGTGCTGTGACCAGATGTTATAGGTCTACACGCTTATGTTCACCGACAAATAGGGGCCCATTTACGTACAGATATACGCCATATATCGGCGTATATATCGGTCGCAGATTTTGTCAAAAGCCATCTTGCAACAAAATCTGCAACTTTTCCCGGCTCACGCCACTTTCCTGACAAAAACTGGCAACAAAATGACTTAAATATATACACCGACAAGGGAGCTGGCATAGATTTTAGTTTGTCGCACGTCCTGCTGGAGGAAGCAACAAAGTTATGTAGAGGCATGCGGTTCCGCATAACTTTGGCGCTTCCTCCAGCAGCATCGGAACAATTAAGACTGGCGTCTAAATTGCCGGTCTTAATAAATGAGCCCCATACTCTGTATGTACACATACGGTTGTGCTTGAGAAAGCCCCCTATGAGGGGAGGAACAAATACTTTTTGTTTTTTTTTGTACCCCAAGTAGATGGCGATGCGATGTGCGTTTGCCCTTAGGTTCTTTTACACAGGCCAGTAAGATGCTTGTTCACAATCATCACCCCACACACATATGACCAGCGATTGCCTGTTTGTGGGTGATCGTATCTTTTACGTGGGTAGCACTGGCACATCTCCCCGGATGACCAGGGGACGTGCTGCCAACAAATAACTGCAGAAGGGGTCGGAACGAGGGAAGATCATTCATTAAAAACCCATGAAAATTAAAGTAAGGGTTCATACACACGACCGTATGTATTTTGCGGGCAGCAAAAAATATGGATGACGTCCGTGTTGCATCCATTTTTTTTGTAAAACCATGGTAACAATGCCTATCCTTGTCTGCAAATCGGACAAGAATAGGACATGTTCTATCTTTTTTTGCTGGGCTGCGGCACAGAAACACGAATGTGGACAGCACACAGTGCGCATATCCGTTTTGTGATCCGCAAAACACAGATACAGGCTATGTGCATCCCACATTTTCCTTTCCGTACGTCCAACCTTAGGTTAGAGATGTCTATTGTCTGCAAAACGGACAAGAACAGGACACGTTCTATCTTTTTTGTGCGGCCGCGGATCGTACATAAGGATGCGGACAGCACATGGTGAGATGTCCGCATCATTTGCAGGCCCCGCTGAAATTGCAGATCGGATGCAGCCCAAAAATATGGTCGTGTGCATGAGGCCTCGGGAACGGCTGATCTCCAGCAGTCAGAATGACGGGTCACCACTCACCCTCCGAGTTGACAATAATGATCCCCTGCACGCCCTTCTGGCTCTGGATCCTCTTTAAAGTTTCTTCGACGTCTGCCTGCAGAACACAAGCAAGAAAAGATGGCTGCCAAACTCATGGTCTCTGAACGTTACGCTGCTATAGGCAAGGGGACGACATCTAAAGCCTAGTTCATATTTCCATTTTCCGCGGACAGCACACGTACCCCTTGATTTAAATGTCTGTTCACATTTCAGTATTTTGTTACTGACCGTGGGTCAGTAAAAGAAAATAACAAATTCAGGGACATGCACTACTTTGGTCCGTGATACGGACCAAGCACACCCATAGAAGTCTAAGGGTTCGTGACATTCACTGACACACCCTGGATGGCCTCCGCGTTGTGTCCGTGGTGCGTCTGTTTTTCACTGAAGACTGAAAGAAGATTCTTTAGAAATAAATTTTCAGCTGAGCAACTTCTGTGAATTATGGATGACACACGGATGCTAAAAAACAGACACGCGGTCCAACCGCAGATCCTTCACGGATGAAACACATACACTTTTTTTTCACGGAAATGTGAACGGGGCCTCAGTGTTTGGTCAGTGACTGTGAGACAACACCAGGCCTGGGTCTGAACACAGAACAGGCCAGATCTTTCCCTTATCTCTGTGTAGCCTACAGGTCTGGTTTTGGCCCCACAATCACTGATCAAACACTGATAGCACAAATATACGATTGAGACTCTGTAGCACTATGAACAAAAGTGCAATGTTTATAAGGATATAAACAGAACTTTTATAGATCAATTTTAACAAACTGCAATATTTTATACCTGACTGAGATATTATATACTTTGTATTTTATTTTATATTTCATACTGTCTTATTCTATATTATGTATGACATATTGTGATATAATAAATAATTTATTACAAATTGGACCTGATATATAGCAACAGATATTGAGTGCCCACTATTATATCCTTCAAATTGTATATAAGCTGCCTGTCAAGTCCCAGTCCGTAGATGTATCGTTTATTGGAGGAACCCGCTGGCACAATGGGCATGATTCTTCATCTCATCTATACTTGTCTCTCAGTAAATGGTAGGAAGGGCATGCCCCCCAGATGGTGAGTGCCAGAGGGCATCAAGGAGCCATTTCCATTATGCTTTGGCCGAGTGTAGCAATCTGAACCACGTGATACTGGACCAACACCCACCAACCAGCACAATAAAGGGGTGGCTGCTGCCAGCTGCACCCAGGCATTCCCAGGAGCCTCATCAGGAAGCCTGTGACTACTGCCCCCCAGAGGATGCTGCCATAATGGTAGATACACAGTATACAGAGGGGCGGGATATGGAGAGCTCCCATCTGAGGTGACGTGACGTCATCCCCCCGGTAACCGTCTACCGGCGGCTCTAACACCCCGGTGCTGCTGAACAGAACATATCCCGACCACTGACATCACTCACCATAGCGCCCGGCTCCCCTCAGTAAGGCTGTCACTAGAATACACCGCGCATGCGCACAGACCAGCGTCACCCAGCGACCAAACCCTCAGTAGTTCCGCCCTGACTGTGACCAGTGCTGAGCGTTGTCTGCTAGAGAATAAAGTGTCCGACGTGTTGGAGACATGTTGTTGGAGCCGCGGCGCATGCGCATTAGCCACTGCGAAAATGGCCTTTTTTTATTTTATTGTATAACGATCTGTTTCTACTTCTAGGGGTAATAGACTGCTGTACATAACAGAATCTTCATATAACTCCCATTTTTTTTTATACGACTTTCAAAGTGCTATAAAATCTCCGTATACAGTATCTTGGACACATTGAGCTGTGTTTATCAATCCCATGACATAATTGCCAATAGCAGCCAATCAGCTACAGGCTGACAGTTCCAAGATGGCCTCTGAAAAATGAGAGCTGGATTCTGACTGGTTGCTGGATTCATTTGCCCCAGTTTAATAAATATCTCCCTTTAGGATAAGTCTACGCGGCGACATGTTACTCGACAATTCGTGGAGTGAGACTTAGGGCTCGTGCACACAAACTTATTTTTGGTCCACATCCGATCTGCATTTTTTGCGGGTCGGATGCGGGCCTATTCACTTCAATGAGGCCACAAAAGATGCAGACAGTACACCGTGTGCTGTCCGCATCCGTATGTCTGTAATGCAGTTCCCGCAAAAAAATTAAACATGTCCTATTCTTGTCCATTTTACAGACAAGGACAGGACAGCTCCATACAGTGTAGGACACTCAGTTCCGCAAAATGCAGAACACACACGGCTATTATCCATGTTTTGCGGACCACGAAACCGGCCGTGTGCATGACCCTATAATTTGATGTGTACCAGGAGCAGTCTCTTAGGGTGCCTTCACACATGGCAGAATTTTCCACAACAAAATCCACATGTGCAAATTTTTCAAAGTTGCAGTTTTTGTTGCGGATGTGAGTGGATTAAGGCTAGGTCTACACAACATTTGTCGCGCGACCGATAGGGCACAACTACACTGCAACATCTGTCGCACAACAATTTTTATAATGCTAGTCTATGGTGTCGCACTGCAGCAGTCGCAGAAAAATCAATCTTGAATTGATTTTTGTGCGACACCATAGACTACCATTATCAAAATTTGTTGTGCGACAAATGTCATCATGTAGACCTAGCCTAAGGCTACATTTACACAAACCTTTTTTGTTTCTGTGTCTGTTCCGTTTTTTTCTTTTTTTGAGGATAGGATGCAGACCAATTCATCTCCATGGGTCCGCCAAAAATGCCGAGAGCACACCGACACAGTGTGCTACCCGCATCTGTATGTCCGTTCCGTAGCCTCGCAAAAAAAATAAAAAAAATAGAACATGTCCTATTCTTGCTCGTTTTGTTTTTGTTGGACATGGATAGGCATTGTTACAATGGATCCGCAAAAAAATAAAATAAAAATACCATACGGAAGGTATTCAGTTTTTTTTTGTGGACCGCAAAACACATACGGTCATGTGAATGTAGCCTTATTCTATGGATTTCTGTGCAGATTACACCTCCATTGAAATGAGTGGGACATTCAGCTACAGGAAATCTGCAACAAAACGTTATTTGTGTTCCGTTCCTCTGCAGAATGTTAGAGGTTCTCCGGGTGTTTTTACTACTGACAACCTATCCCTAGGCTAGGTCATCCATATCGGCAATGACCATAGACCGCAGCAGAGGACAGGAAGGGAGACGGCACGTGTCTCTTCATACAGCTGATCGGCTATCTGAGGATTGACACTTTTCATCCCCATAGGTGAGGTCTCCCATGTTCGCCTGACATTATGGTGAGGATTTTGTTGCAGAAAATTCATCAGCCGTTGAAGCCACTCTTAACATCAAAGGAAAATAATAATAAAAATAAAATCGGCAAGACCTCAAAAAGAAATGTGGCCCTCCACAAGTCTGGTACATCCTTAGAGCAATTTCCAAAACGCCTTTCTGACAAGCGAGTTTCCCGTCCAGATGTGATGTGTGTAGTGAACGCACAGCCTCCGGACGGAGCGTCAGTTTTCACCCATCATCTGTGTTCAGGAGAAATCGCAGCATGTTCTATATTGTGCGTTTTTCACGCAGCTCTAGCTCCATTGAAGTGAATGGGGCTTGTGTGAAAAACCATTTCACTGATGGTTGCTGGGAGATTATTATTCTGCAGCGTTTCTTCATAGGCATAAAAAAACACATACAATCCGGACAGAAAAAAAAAATGCAACCGCAGACAAAGCTGGTTGAACAGATCCTGACACAATCCATTTCGGAGGCCTAAAAGGTGCCACATTTATCTGTTCAAAGTAAACGCTACTAAATTTACACAACGTCCGTTAAAAAACAGCAAAACATTATTACCAGATTTTTTTTTTTTTTTTTTACTGATGCCTGTCTGAGAAACAGACATTAAATAAAGTTCTTTTCAACTTGTACGGGGGCTGTCGGTCCAGGAAAACTGACTATCATTGGAGCACGCAGTCATCAGTTCTGGAAGGAGACACATTGGGGTTAATTTACAACGTTCGGCACTGGCAAAGAGAATACCTAATTTAGGAGGAGCAGCAGGCTTCACCATAAGTTAGGTTCACTCTGCCAGTCCATGTCCCTGGTCAAAACTGTTCACCTGACTGTTTTACTCCAATTTTACACCTTTATCTAGTTGTAAAGGATAATATGTGTTGGGCCCAGTGTCCCTGCCCTGGACGCTTGCTGTTACCACAGTTTTCTACGATTTGACATTCCCACCATTGTGTACTTCTACATTCTTCTACCTGTTGGGAGTCACTTGTACCTATGAATTTGTCATGGTTTGGTTACAGATTTTTTCCCCTCTTGAGTTCAATAGAAAGTCAAAATCTGCACTTTACCTGCAGATATATATATATATATATATATTAGGATAAATTTATATCTGCGTTTTCCCTGGATTGACAAATCCATTATGTGTGGACACGTCTAACGCTGGGTTCACACCTGAGCGTTTTACAGCGCGTTCCTACGCGCTGTAAAACGCACAACAGGCAAGAACCAATGATTCCCTATGGGAAGGGTTCACACCTGGGCGTTTTACAGCGCGTACGATCGCGCTGTAAAACGCCCGACGCTCAAACAAGTACAGGAGCTTTTTTTGGCGCGTTTGGGCCATAGACTCTTTGGACAACACTGCTGTCAATCACCCAAACGCGCGTCACTATAAAAAAAAACGCGCATAAAACCCGCGACAAAAACGCGCATAGAAACGCCTAGGTGTGAACCCAGCGTTAGGGCACCTTTCACACAAGCGAGTTCCACTCATTAGACTTGCAGCGCGAGTATGCGGCAGCTCCCGTCCTGACCTCCCAGCACCGCTGGGGTCGCAAAGCATTGTATTGATTTATCATTTAATGTAACCCTTAAAGTTCTGGAATGTATTGTATAACACTGACAGTATTATACAATACATTCCAGACCTCTAAGGGTTACATAGCATAGTAAATCAATATAATGCTATGCGACCCAGTCAGTGCCTGGAGGTCAGGACGAGTGCTCCCGCTGACACACGGTGGGGGGGTCCAATGTGTGGAACTTGCTCGTTTAAAAAAGGGGCCTAAGTATATCTTCTGAGCTGTAATATGAGAGGATAGTAAAGTCTTGATAGTTTAACAACATTTATAGCACCAACAGGATAGACCATAAAATGTCTTGCTAGGTGGGTGAATGGGTATTCACCCCAGTTGGGCAGCAGCCTGGCAATGCCAGCTGCCAAGTGGAGGAAAAGCAGAGTAGAGCCGGCAGTACTTTAGCATGGCACCCTATTAGTCACTTTACAATGGATATAATGGATTTAAATGTAGTGGTGTAGTTGATGTCTCTCCTCCTGTGTCCTCCACTGCATTTAGATTGTAGGCTCTTACAGGCAGGGACCTCTCCTTCTTGGATACTGCCCCAGTTGTAAAGCAGTGCAGAATATGTAGAGTCTATAAAAAAAACACATTATAAATATGTTGGATTGCAAATGGCCGATCTTTATATTATGTCAAGGTCTTGTCTCTCCCTCCCCGCTGATGTCGCCAAACAAGTAGCAAATATACAAACATATATCAGCTCCCACTCCCAACAGTGTATAAAAACCCCAATTGCTTAGCTGTGTGTATTAAAGGGGTCGGGCCCATCAGACATTGCTGGCATCTGACTAGAACAGAGCCGGCAAAAGGAAGGAAATTGGACCGTGCATGACTGGCTGCACTTCATTCATTTCCATGAGAAAATTCCAGCAGAAAATTTTTGGAAGTCCCATAGAACAGAATAGGAAGCACAACACACAAGGGCAGCCACTGCTCATTTATTTCTCTGGGGCTGATGGAAATAACCGAGTCAGCAGCTTAGCTATATGGGGGTGGCCGAGAACGCGCGGTCTGCCCTCCTTCACTTTGCAGGCTTTGTTCTAGAGATTCTGGAACCCACAGCTATCAGACATTGGTGGCATATCCTAATAAAGACCAATCCCTAGAAAATGTTTACGGCAATCTATAGAATATGGAGAGGGAAGCGTTCCCATAGCATGCCCCTCATTAGGCTTCTATTGAGCCAGTCTCCTGCAATAAGAAGAGCGAGAGCGCCAAGCGCACGCTTCTCTCTCTTCATTCTAGCGATCATGGGGATCTCAGCACTCAGACCTCCACCTATCAACACCTTTGATATGTTGCTATGACATACCAAAAGTTTCTGGAAAGCTCGGTCACACTTAAAAAAAAAAAAAAAAAAAAAAAGACCTGTCAAAACAAAAACACAAATTACACAACTGGGTAAAATTATAATTTTTTTTATTTGTAATATTTTTTATTTTACTGATAATCTCTTTCAGTAGATCAAATTTTATTCAATCAGACAAAATTTGAAAACAAAAAAGAGGGAGCAGGGAGAGGGATCGAGGATTTAAAAATATTTTGTTACCAGGGTCAACACCTTACCTACAAGAAAATATCTTGCAATTAAGGAGTAAAAAAAAAAAAAAAAATATCCATCTCCCTGCCCCTCTTTAGAGACAAAAGTCCCCCTATATATATATACACATGTATATATATGTACACAAGCAATTATAACGTCTTCCTATATCAATCATAAAAATATTGTAGGAGCCTACCCTATAGAACTAGGGAGATGTCCATATTAATTATAACTTTACTTTGTGTTAAAAATATAGGGCAGAGCGCCGCTGTATCAGATCTGCAAATGATTTACACACCGCTTTAACCAATGTAAGATGTGCGTGGGTTAAGACGTATAGTGACAGAACAGAAATGACGTGAATGGAAGGTGAACGACTACTGGATGCCATATATACAATTACTGCTAATGTCCTTTTCACACAGTTTGGTAGAAATAGATGCAGCTACAATATTCAATGTCTAAGGTTTGAGGTGAAAAAAAAATAAAAAATCCACAGGTTATCGGTAAATTTAAAGGAGCACTAAACTTAAAAGTTCTTTGGATGATTGAGATGTAGTAATCACAGAGGCAGATATTTATCTCACGAGCTGCCCACACACGATGGATGTGCATTGACTGAACTGGCCAATTTCACCAGGACAAGACGCCATCCAATGTGTATGGAGGGGGCCTCCTGACTCTCCCTGCATATAGGGAGAGATGGGGATCGGCTGGTTGGATTTCAAATGCTTGAAACTTTTCTTCTTAGGGACATAAGCCACCACCGGAGGTATCTGGCATTTGCTTTCTCCCATCTCCCCATTGGCCACACATGCCCACTCTGCCAAGCTTGTATGTGTATGGAGGGGTCGGCATACATCAGCCTTAGACTCTACCCTGCCTTCAACTACACAGCGTGTGAAAATAAGACAGAATTTAGGTTTAGTGTCCCTTTAAATGTATGAGGGAACACAAGTAAATGGAGCGCACTAGCTGACATACTGACTGGCGGCTTAGATAACGTCTAATTGTAAGTGTTCCCTGGAGGTATACGGGGTTATACATGAGGGAAGGACGTTATATGTAACACAATTACATGAGATGAACTGCTCTTGCTACAACCAACCTGCCACAGACTGCAATGTACGGTAATTCCCTAATATACTACCCTGTACAGATCCGAGCAGAACACCACTCTAAGGCTGCGTTCACACGGGCGAGATTTCCGCGCGGGTGCAATGCAGTAGGTGAACGCATTGCACCTGCACTGAATCCTGACCCATTCATTTCAATGGGGCTGTGCACATGAGCGTTTTTTTTCATGCATCACTTCTGCAATGCTTTAAAATCGCAGCATGTTCTATATTCTGCGTTTTTCACGCAGCCCTGGCTCCATAGAAGTGAATGGGGCTGCGTTAATAACGCATTGCATCTGCAAGCAAGTGCGGATGCAATGCGTTTTTCACTGATGGTTGCTAGGAGATGTTGTTTGTAAACCTTCAGTTTTTTATCACGCGGGTGAAAAACGCATCAAAACGCATTGCACCCGCGCGGAAAAAACTGAACAACTAAACGCAATTGCAGCCAAAACTGACTGAACTTGCTTGCAAAATGGTGCGAGTTTAACTGAACGCACCCTGAACGCATCCGGCCCCAATCCGTCACGCTCGTGTGAACTCAGCCTAAAGCAGGGATCAGCAACCTCCGGCACTCCAGCTGTTGTGAAACTACAATTCCCAGCATGCTCCATTCATTTCTATGAGAGTTTCACAATAGCTAGAATGCCGCAGGTTGCCTACCCCTGCTCTAAAGTATGTGTCTGCCTTCAAACACAATTTTCTGTTTTTCACCTATAGACTATTACCCATCTTGTACTAGCCCATCCATACTATAGCTCAGAGCGACATTCACAATCAGCATTCCTTGTTGGATCAATCACTGCACATAATTTGTCCTGATAATTTGCACCATGCAATGATGTAGCGGAAGTCTGCTGTTGGATGGCATTAAATGAGCTCAGCTAAGCCATTTAAAGGGGGTTGTCCAAGTTATTTAAATTGATGACCTATCCTCAGAATAGGTCATCAATATCTGATAGGCGGGGGGTCCGACACCCAGGACCCCTGACGATCATCTGGTTGAAGTGGCAGAGCTGCCTTCTCTTCATTGTTTACCTGCTCGCCGTTGCAACAGCAGCGGTAAGCAAGTGTAACTACAAGAAGCTGTCCCATTCACTTCAATGGGACCGCTCCCTCCTATTTAAGTGTATGGTGTCGGACCCCCGCCAATGATGATGGGTCATCAATAAAAATAACTTGGACAATCCCTTTAAGGAACAATAAACACATATAAAAAAAGAAAAATCCCACAACTTCCTCCCTCATTGTCTCATATTACAATGGCAGACATATAAAGAAATCTGCTGTGTGTTGTGGCTGGCTGTAAGACAGCTGGCTGCAGCAGGAGCTTCCCCCCTCGGTCTTGTCTGCAGTGCAACAAAAAGATCCATGTGGACATTTACGACAGCTGCAGGTTACCAGAGGTGGGATTGGCACCTATCAAGAAAATAGGGCTTGGACGCGCACATGTGGCGCTCTCCATTCACTTCGCTGGCATTTCTGGAAACAGCCAAGTACGTTAATTGATTATCTCATATTTACTTTTGTCCTTCATTTCTAGGTTTAGTGTTCCTTTAAGGGTTTGTCCTACTAAAAGGTTAATGCCTGTTTCCAACAACAGGATATAACGCTAGTAGTAATGCAATGTATGTACCAAAGTAACTCAACTTTAAAGGGAATCTGTCTCCAGGATATACACTGATGAAGCAGGCACAACGCCTTGTAGAGCTAGGTTAGCGATCTGTTACATCAGCAAATGGAAGTTAATACAAGGCACTTTCTAATGTATCCTGATTGTCCATATTCCTCCTTTGCTGGCTGGATTCAATTCAGCAGCGGTGGCCGTGCTTGCACGCTATAGGAAAAAGCGCCTGCCTCTCTGATGGTGCGCAGCAGCTCCCTTGTATCTGCGCAGCAGCGGTGGCTGCAACCAATGTGGACAATCACAATACATTAGTAAATGCCTTGTATTAACTTTCTCTACATGATCAATGCCACTTGCTGAAGTGAGACAACCCCTTTAAGTGCTGTGAGGAAGGCCTCCCAAGTCTTTACTGTCAATCAGGAAGGAGGAGGGGGAGCTGGCAGAGGAAGCAGGAGGAGCAAGGGTGCACAGGGTGACTTGGGCCCTCCCTTGGTGCACTTCACTGATCTGCATATGGATTAGAAGTACCTTTTCCTCCAGAACGACGCATCGGATCACTAAGTGAAAGGTATGATCACATTCAGCATATCTAGCTCTACAAGGCATTGTGCCTGGTTTATCAGTGAATTTCCCGGTGACAGGTAACCTTTACGCCACGGACGAGTGGTATAATCACCTCGTTAATCAGCTGTCAGTCACATCATCATCATCTTGCTATATATTTTCTCGACAGTCCAGACACAGTTGTAGGCTAGGAACCATAAGATCCTGCAGTTCTAAAGGAGGTCTGGTTTGGACCACATTCACCGACATCACACAAGTGAGGTTCATGCTCAGTTGTCAGACACATAAAAGCAGGTTATCAGCCTCAAGTAAGAGTACAAAATACACATGGAGTACAGACAGATCTAAGAGCTTAAGACTTCATTCTTCAGACGTTTGCTCTAAATCTCCAGTCGCCTATAAAATGGTCCTCTATGAAATAGAAAGCATGCGCGTTTACGTGATATCTGTCGAACAAACGTAAAATGATCTGTATGAAAGTTACAGTGCTTTTATGTTCTGTACAAGGACCGCAGACAATCCATACAGTAATAAACTAATGGGGGATGAGATGCCTATTAGAAGTCTGCTTCCCGAAATAACCAGTGACTGGAGGCCACTCTGTGCAAGCTCTGAGGTGACATGATCAAGTAGACAAAGTCCCGCTTTCTACAGGTGTAAAAACAACACCCCCTAATTCGAGTAGACCTCGGGGTATTGCTTTCATTAGAAAGCAGGAGAGGTAACTTTCCTCTTGAGCGTCTCTCCGCAGGACACCCTCCCGTAGTGCATAATAAATATGGCTATATACAGCTCAATGGGCTGTGGGTGTCCTGCGGCAGAACTCGGGTAAAGTGGACAGAACTCTGTGAATGTTATCCCCACATGGGATGCATAGTGTCACATCCCTGGAAGACTGTAATAAAACCAAAGCCTCAGCTACATTTACAGAGAGAGCCATGTATCTCCAGGTGACAGATCACAGATAAAGATGTGCAGAAAACGGTCCGGCTGAGAAGGACGTAAAACAGTCTGGAAGATGTCTTGAGACCATATGCCGTCACTGAAGACTGGATCCTTGAGGAAAAAGAACTAATTGGAGAACGGAGGAGGCCAGGGAGGGGATCAGCAGTATACACACTCTCATTGTGCCAGGAGGATATGTCAGGGGCTTCTCACTCTTGACCAAATCCTTCTGTTTCTTCTATTGCAAAGAGCAATTTTTCCTTAAGTTGTTCAAAGCTTTTATAAGGTGGAAGATCCAAACGGTTAAAGCTGAAAATAAGAAAAAAAATAAAAAGTGATTGAGTTGACATCATTGCAGACTGGCTACAGACTTGTTAAAGGGGCTGTCCAATCTGTCAGACTGTAAGGGTGGATTCACACGACCGCAAGTGTTTTGCAGGATACCAGCCGTGCGCGTTCCGCATTATGCAGACCACACATGGCCGGCGCTATATAGAAAATGCCTATTCTTGTCCGTGATTGCGGACAAGAATAGGACATGCTCTATATTTTTGCGGGGCCGCAGAACGGACCTACAGCCCCATTGAAATGAATGTGGAACAGATGCAGATCCATTCATACAGTCATGTGAATGCACCCCAAGACTGGAGGTGGGTGTGTGTCCCTTATGTGGAACATGCACCCCCAATATGAAGGGGAGCACACTGTGTACATGAAGCTTGCTCTTTATTCACTGTTATGGGACTTCTGAAAATAGCTGAGCGAGCATGGCTCTATATTTGTAAATCTCATAGCAGTGACGAGAGAAGTCTCATAGCAGTGACGAGAGGGAGGCCACGAATGAGCGGCACACTCCCTTCACTTCAGGGGGTCTTATTCTGTAGATAGGAGTGGGTCCGAGAAGTGGGACCTGCAACTATCTGACACTAATGGCATATCCTTGCGATGACCCAGATGGGAATACCTTTTAATTATCAGTAATCAGATCAGATGAGCCCATAACAGTTACAGAAGGAGACGCACAAGAATGCTGCCTCCTTGACTTGTTTTTGGTCTAGATCAAGTGATCCCAAAACCTGCTTTCGCCGGTATAAATCAGATTCATGTTAGCACAGTGTATTTACCATGTGTGACTTCTAGGTAGCCAGTTTTCTTTCCCCACCTTCTCAATGCAGAATTTCTGAGGGCCATTGCTCCCTACAAGACAAGAATTTATGTTGGAAGAAAAAAAAAAAAATGTCAAAAGTGGCAACTTTAAATGCACAGCCGTTTTCTCAGTCTTTATGTCATACCTAGCCATTTGATCTAGTTAAAAGGACTGGCTGGGTGACTGTGATACAGTCCAGCAGGCAGAAATATGTCTCTACAGAGTATGCATGTCTGATAGGGGTGCACCGAAATGAAAATTCTGGTCCGAAACCGAAACCGAAAATTCAGGATGCCCTTGACCGAAAACCGAAACTGCCTTTTTGCCCAAATACTTTTAAAATACTTTTTTTAAGTAAAAGAAAAGGAAAGTGAATTAAAATATAAAGTTAAACAGATACATAGATATTATACACACAATGCCACCCAAAGTGGTTATTTTTAAAAAAAATGTCACTCTCATTCTACCCCCCCTCCCTTGTCACTCTCATTCTACACCCCCCCCTTGTCACTCTCATTCTACACCCCCCCCCCCTTGTCACTCTCATTCTACACCCCCCCCCCTTGTCACTCTCATTCTACACCCCCCCCCCTTGTCACTCTCATTCTACACCCCCCCCCCTTGTCACTCTCATTCTACAACACCCCCCCTTGTCACTCTCATTCTACAACACCCCCCCTTGTCACTCTCATTCTACAACACCCCCCCTTGTCACTCTCATTCTACACCCCCCCTTGTCACTCTCATTCTACACCCCCCCCTTGTCACTCTCATTCTACACCCCCCCCCTTGTCACTCATTCTACACCCCCCCCCCTTGTCACTCTCATTCTACACCCCCCCCTGTCACTCTCATTCTACACCCCCCCCCCCTTGTCACTCTCATTCTACACCCCCCCCCTTGTCACTCTCATTCTACACCCCCCCCCCCCCTTGTCACTCTCATTTTACACACCCCCTTGTCACTCTCATTTTACACCCCCCCCCTCCCCCTCCCTTGTCACCTCTAGTGTAGCCTGGCCGAGCGCTGTTCGGTCCGCGGTACAGGAGCATTTGTTTCTTGTAACCGGCCGGACTGAAAGGAAGTGCACACTAAGTGAGCACTTCCTGTCAGTCCGGCCAGGTACAGGAAACAAAAGCTCCTGTACCGCGGAACGAACAGAGCTCGGCCACGCTACACTAACAACAGCAGTAGCACAGAGCAGACACAGCAGGCTGCGCAGCACTGAGCCGGAGATTCTTTAGAGCGGCAAGCGTTTAGGAGACACAGCATGAGGGGCGCCGCCGGCCGGCCGCCCGAACGTATATAACCAACCATATTTTCTGCCGATATGTACCAATATCGGCCGAAATGGATTAGGCCCATTTTCGGCCAATATTTTCGGCCGCCGGAATTTTGGTGCACCCCTAATGTCTGATCATCCGCCATTCTAAAGCCAGACAACTTGAAACCAGGACAGTACATTAATTCACCAGCCGCATTAGCAGCCATGCTGTATAAGCTTGGTTTCCATCTGCGGCCACAGGGTAGTAGTGTGCAGTGCAGCCAAGAACCATGCAGCAGGGGCACGGCGGTCTACTGTGAAATGCCATGGTTTCATGGCAAGCACAGATGAAGCACATGGTCCTGTGATTTTGAATCCCTCATTTCATGAAGAATGAAGCGCCGGCGCCCCGTTCCCAATCACATAAGCCAGGGATGCTCAACCTGTGGCCCTCCAGCTGTTTTAAAACTACAACTCCCATCATGCCCTGCTGTAAGCTGTCAGAGCATGCTGGAAGTTGTAGTTTTGCAACAGCTGGAGGGCCACAGGTTGCGCATCCCTGACAAACATAAATTCAGTGGTCATGGGATGTTGAGCCCCACAGACATCAATAGCAGTGTCATATAAGCCTGTTAAACCAGTATTCCAAGGACATGTTTTGTGGAAAACAGGTTGGTTTGGAAAGATTTCATTCTACGGTTTCAACTGAAGACAAGGTCCTAAAGCAGATTCTCTCCAGCTGTGTATTAAATGTGCAGACTCAGCAAAGTGCACATTATATCAGGGCTGATTATGTCGGCTGAATGATGGTTTAACCAACAGTTACTTCATCTGCACGGCTGCCTTAGTATGGAGAGAAATAGATGATCTACATACCCATCAAATCTGCAAAGCCTCCAACTGGTAATCTGCAAGTCCCAGTGACAAACTGAAGGAGTCTCATGCGCTTCTCATTGTCAATTTCTTTAGCAAACTAAAACGAAATAGAAAAAAATAAATAGTAAATGAAAATAAAGGGAAATTCTTATAAAAAATAAATAAATAATATTATGTAAAACCGTGAACGAATGAGCTGCAATACTGAACACAGCCCATGGACTAACCCTAAGTTCACACCTGAGCGTTTTACAGCGCGTTCAAACACGCTGTAAAACGCTCAACACATGAAAACCAATGCTTCCCTATGGGAATGGTTCTCACCTGGGCGTTTTACAGCGCGTATGTGGCCATAGGACACTGCAGTCAATCACACAAACGCGCGTCAAACGCGCGTTTACTATTACAAAAAACGTGCATAAAAACGTGCGACAAAAACGCGCGTTTGAGAAACGCTCAGGTGTGAAAGCAGGGTAAGTGGTTCTGTTTCTGGGAGAGTAAAACAAGACTTTCATATTCTAATCTCATACAACCTATGTAACATATATGGGGCACTGGATTGTCATATACCTATATCCTATCAAAGCAAGTAAAAATCCTCACCTGCCAGAACCACACTATTTGCTTGCTGGTTCTTGTGTAGTGTCGGTAGATTGCGTTTCGCTGCCAATCGTTCAAATCAATTTCCTGCATCCCACATAGGAGAACCTGTTGGGGGATGAGAAAACAGATTATGTACACATTGTTGACCGCACAGCAGCCTTTACTTGGATTACCATATTGCTATATTCAACTTACTTCCAATTCTTTGGCATCAAAATACTGCAAATACTGCTGGGGTAGAATTTCATTAAAACCCTCAAAAAATGCCTGCGTCTGCCCCTCCACTCCTCGAGATAATCTCCACTCTGCGACAAGCCTGCAGTAAGTGGGTACAAATGGTCAATTGGGATCAGTATGTGTATCAGGAATGCTACTTATTACTTACACCATATATCCTGAGCATTGCCATAGTACAAGAGCTAGAAAGCTATAGCGTGGCAATGCCTATATTAATGCCTGTAAGTGTGCAATGAAAGCAGTAAGCAATACTTTAAAGGCTATGCACACTATTTGGTGGCAATAAAAAAAAAAAATATATATATTACTGCATAGTACACATTTTGAGCTAAAAATCATTTTTTCACTTGGTCTTGAGCCCCTTTCTCTGTACAGCCTTGAGATTCTCTAGTAGCAGGCTCTGCATTTTTACTGTTTTCCTTAAAGGGATTCTGTCACCAGTTTTTGACCCCCACATTCAAAAATATGGTTATGTGCATGGTGCCCTTGTGATTCCTAATGTGGTCTTATAAGCTAAATCTGTAGGCTCATTGAGTGTAAAAAACGTTTTATCTAACCTGTCATTCATCAGATTAAGGTGCCCAGGAGGACGCTCATGTCTCCAAGATGCCGCCCGACGCCGCCGTTCGTGCCTAGCTCCTCCTTTGCTTTCATCAGCGATGTGCCCAGCGCCTCCTTTGCAGTCCTGCTCCAACGGTCTTCAATCTGCCCAAGGGGCGGCGTTTCACCTCTCTTGCGCCCAGCCAGCCTCCCCCAACTGCCACTTTGAAGCGCCGCCCAGCTCATGCATATTCAGTTTGCTGGGCGGCTTCTGCGGTCCCCGCTCTGAAGCGCTGCGCTGAACAGTGCCCGGCGCATGCGCCGGATCTTGTGAAGTCCGGTACAGTAAGCGCCACCCAGCTCATCAATATTCACTTCGCTGGGCGGCGCTTACTGTCCCCGACTTCACAAGATCCGGCGCATGCGCAGGGCACTGTTCAGCGCAGCGCTTCAGAGCGGGGACCGCAGAAGCCGCCCAGCAAACTGAATATTCATGAGCTGGGCGGCGCTTCAAAGCGGCAGTTGGGGGAGGCTGGCTGGGCGCAAGAGAGGTGAAACGCCGCCCCTTGGGCAGATTGAAGACCGTTGGAGCAGGACTGCAAAGGAGGAGCTGTGCACGAACGGCGGCGGGCGGCATCTTGGAGACATGAGCGTCCTCCTGGGCACCTTAATCTGATGAATGACAGGTTAGATAAAACGTTTTTTACACTCAATGAGCCTACAGATTTAGCTTATAAGACCACATTAGGAATCACAAGGGCACCATGCACATAACCATATTTTTAAATGTGGGGGTCAAAAACTGGTGACAGAATCCCTTTAAGGCAGCTCAGCTGACAGGCTTATCATCTCTTAAGTTACAAGCACTCATTATAGCTCATCTTACTGATAAGAATGTGGCTTAAATAAGCGTCAATGACCTTTACAGATAAGGTTTATTATGGCACAAAGTGAAAGTACGATTCAGGTAGACAAACCTTTTGTGGCACAATAATTTTTCAAAAGACCAATTGAAAAATAATATTTTAGCCCAAAATGAAGAAAATGCAATCATAAAAAGAAAGGTGTAGTCTCGGAGACATTGGTGTAACAGCGGCCAATCATTAAAAAGGAGATTTTTGTATAACTTACCAGTAAAATCTCTTTCTAGCTCTTCATTGGGGGACACAGGAGCCGTGGGTATAGCTATGTCCTCTAGGAGGCGTTGACACTAGATAAAGCTGTTAGCTCCTCCCCTGGCAGCTACACCCCCTCCAGCCTGGAGAGAGAGCTTCAGTTTGTGTACACGCAGTAGGAGAAGCAAGCCAACCAAAGAAAAAACATGGAACAGCCACCATGCCAAAGGACCCAATGGGGTTCAAACCAGCAACTGCCCAACTGTGGTCGACATCCAAAAGCAGTCTACAGGGAGGGAAAAACCACAGACCCATGGAAGCAAGCATCCCTGCAGGCATCTAAGAACTGCCGCCTGCAAGACCATGCGGCCTAAGGCAGTGTCCGCCAATGCAAAGTATGCACCTGGTAAAATTTTGTGAATGTGTGTAAGGAGGACAAGTAGCCGCCTTACACAATTCTGCAGCTGAAGCGCGATTCCTCCGAGCCCAAGATGCGCCCACCGCTCTGGTGGAGTAAGCCGTGACACCTAAGGTCGGAACCCTGCCTCAGGCGCGGTATGCTTCAGCAATTGTAGACCGAATTCAGCGTGTGATTGCCACCATGGAAGCCGCCAATCCCTTTAGAGGACCCTCCGAAATGACAAAAAGGGGATCCATACGGCGGAAGGGACTGGAGGCTGCTAAATAGATTTTCAGAGCTCTGACAACGTCCAAATGGTGTAACTCCTTTTCCTTAGGGTGTGAAGGAGATGGGCACAGTGAGGGAAGGACAATTTCCTCGTTAATATGGAAGTCAGAGACCACCTTCGGAAGAAAAGAAGGGACAGACCGGCGAACCACCTTGTCCCTATGAATAACCAGGAAGGGTTCTCTGCAGAGAGCACCGCCAACTCAGACACCCGTCTGATGGAAGTTATAGCAACCAGAAAAACTACCTTCCAGGACAGGAGTCGGAGAGAAATCTCCCGCAAGGGCTCCAGGGGAAGCTTGGAGTGTTGAGAGGACTAAATTCAGATCCCAAGGTGGTAAAGGGGGAACCATATGTGCCACTCCCTGAAGAAGGTCCTTACAGGCCCAGGGGGGCCAGAGGGCGCTGGAAAAGGATAGAAAGCGCCGGCACCTGACCCTTCAAGAACTCCGGGTCAGACCAAGGTCCAACCCTGATTGTAGCAAGGACAGGACCGTGGGGAGAGAAAAACGAAGTGGCAGAACATTTCGGCTCCAGTTCCTGACTAGATCCTGGACGATGCAGGCTTACGGATGACATCCGCCGAAAAAACCTCTTTGCGTAGAATAGCGGTCTTAATAGCCACGCCGGCAAACAAAGAGATCTTAAATACTAACGGAAGACCAGACTCTGCGAAAGAAGGTCATCGCTGAGTGGCAGTGACCAAGAACGTCTCCTAGGAGAACGAGGTCGGCGTACCACGTGCGACGGCCAATCCCAAGGGCGACTAGAATAGTCGGAATATCCTCCATCCTGATCTTCCGTAGAACTCTGGGTAGGAGGGGGAAGGGAGTAAAACGCAAAGGAGGGAGAACCCCTGCCAAGGGGAAATCAGGGCGTCCACGCCGCAGGCTTCCGGATCTCTTTCTCAGGAGAGAAAGGTGGTAAGCTTCCGAGTCAGTCTCAAAGCCCTCAAGTCCACGTCCGTGCAACTCCAATGCAGACAGATCGCCTCGAACACCTTCCGCAGTCCCGAAATACAGAAAGGAGAGGCCGGCAGCCATTCTCTTCGAGGAGGAAGAAGAAATAGAAGAGTGTTCCGTTCCAGGAATGGAACGTTTATCAGCGTGGCAAGACGTGACAGCAACTCCGCTCCGTCTGGTGTGGGGAGTCTCGTAGCCTACCCACGGAATGGGCGGTGGAAAGTATGATCACCAGAGGGCTGACGTGACCTAGACATTAGTCATGTGTTGAGAGGTAATGTAGATACAGGTAGCACACCCATTGGATCGTGCAGGTGGAGAATTATCAACCAAAGGGCCCGGAAGACTGATTGAGAATCCGGAGGTCCTGTACTAAAGTGCGATGGAAAACTATCAACCACACGACGCAGAGGGTGGATTGGGAATACTTCAGCTGTCCTCCATGGATCTGCGCAGGTGGAGGATTATCAACCAACGACCCTGGAGGGCGGATTGGGAACTATGAGAGGTCCTCCTTTGTCCGATATAGGACACAGGCCCAGCCTGGTACCACACAGACAGGGTGGTCCTGCGGTGATGAGGGCTGAGGAGGGGGAGGGGGGTCCGTATGAACGCGCATTTTTCTATATATATTTATTTTATGAAACTAGGATGCCCAGCGTCAAGTAGGCAGAGAGACAGTTAGGGGTTAACTGTTTTAACCTTAAGGCACATTGCACCTGCATGGTCCCGGTCCACAGCGGGGGATAAAGCTGTGACCTGGCATAAGTTTTCGCGCACGGCTAACCGGGAGCTGTCGGTCGGCCAGGGCGCATAGGGACCATGAGCAGAGAGCAGAAGCGGTCGCTTGCGCCCACCGGCCGGGGGTGTTCACCCCGGAATGGGAATATCGCGGGCCGGAATCCCTTGCGGCGGTCGGCATCGTTCGGGCGTTAACCCTTCCGGAGCGGCACTTCATGGTGCCCGTTCGCGAAAAGGGTGGATCCTGGTGGTAGCTGCGGGACCGGCCGGGGACACAACAGTGTATGACCCTGGCCGGCCGAGAGGGCAGCGCGCTCACCTGAAACCGGCTCCCGGTTCGTAGCGGAATCACTAATCCTCTGTGCACGGCCTCCCGCTGTGTTAAGCAGTGCCTGCCAGGATATTATTAACCCCCCAAGTGGCCACGTAGCCGTCGGCCTAGAGGGGAAGTGAGAGGGGGTCCTGGTGCTACAAAATAAATAAAGCCTCATGCCTGTTTCCTGGCGCCCAACCCTAGGAAACTATTGCCACCAAAGAGGGTTCAAACATACTTACCTAATCCCGTGTACTCACCTCATCTTCATCCTCTTCTCTTCACCCTCCTTAAGTGAACCTGCAAGGTCACCTTTTCCAGCAGGGTCACCTCCTCAGCAGCTGGCACTGGAGTGGCAGGAGTCTGGTATGGCGGGAGGGTCTTCTCTTTGGCGGACCTAGGTGACCCTTCTGCTGGCGGGATGCAGGGTAGCGAGCTGGCCTGGTCCACCTTGTCTTCTTGTGGGGGAGGAGGCAGCGTGGCGGACCAACGCTGGTGTGCTCCCCCGGGAGAACAGGAAGGTGAGGCAACCGCTGTTTCCCACCTGAAAAGAAGGAAAAAAAAATAAAAAATCTGCAGGGAGGTCTTGCCTCCTATTGACACTAAAAAAAACTGAAGCTCTCTCTCCAGGCTGGAGGGGGTATAGCTGCCAGGGGAGGAGCTAACAGCTTTTACTAGTGTCAACGCCTCCTAGAGGACATAGCTATACCCACGGTTCCTGTGTCCCCCAATGAATATGGGCGAGAAATGAAGGGTAGTAAAGTAGAGTGCCACTTCATCTTGTCAGACAACAGTCGAGGAATGTATTTTACCTGATGTACTCCTCTTTGTTTTCCTCGGTCACCTGGATATCGCTCCCATCTGGTTTTAGGTCATGGCTTTTAACTTCACCAAGCAGTTCCTTATCCACTGAAAAATACATTTCCAAGCCGCACTCTTCTATGTTGTTTTCTCTGTGAAAAACAATTAGGTTATGCTTTTTTGTGGCGGATTTTCATGAATTTTATTTTTTTTCTATTTCCAAGTCTTAGCATTTTTGTTTCATTCTCGACAACAATGAGTCTAAGGGCTCTTTCACACTTGCGCTTTTCTTTTCCGGCATAGAGTTCCGTCGTCGGGGCTCTATGCTGGAAAAACCCTGATCAGGATTATCCTAATGCATTCTGAATGGAGAGAAATCCGTTCAGGATGCATCAGGATGTCTTCAGTTCAGGACCGGAACGTTTTTTGGCCGGAGAAAATACTGCAGCATGCTGCGCTTTTTGCTCCGGTCAAAAATCCTGAACACTTGCCGCATCGATGGATCCGGAATAATTGCCCATTGAAATGTATTATTCCGGATCCGTCCTAACATCTTCAGTTACGACGCAACGACGGATCCGGAAGTTGCGTCTGCGCCAGGAAGTAGGAAGGGCTTGGCTGGCGCGGAAATCCTGAAGCCAACATCAACGTTTTTTTTGTTGTACGGATCCAGCCCCATACCGGATCCGTACGACGGATCCTGAAAAAAAAAACGTTGATGTTGGCTTCAGGATTTCCGGATCAGTATCTTACCAAAAAAGCTGGAAAGTCGCATCCGGAAAGAAAGAAAAATGCGTTCTTACGCATTTTTCTCGATCCGGCGTGTAATTCTGGCAAATGGAGTACACGACGGATCCGGACTTTTTTTTTTTTTTTTTTATAGTGACATTCACAGGCAGCACCCTGCCATACCTCTACAACCATGCGTGACCCCACTGGGGCTTATTTATCAAAAGGGATTGTGTCACGAAACATGGTCTACATTTTTCAAACCAGCACCTGGATCTGAACACTTTTGTAATTGCATGTAATTAAAAACTTAGTATAGCTAGTGAGCTATTCAATAAAATATATCTGCATAGCGCCACCTTTGTTCTTTTCCTTATTTTTGGTCTGTCTCGCTGAGCTGTCTCGCAAACATAGAAGAGGATTCTTTACGGTAAGAGCAGTGAGACTATGGAACTCTCTGCCTGAGGAGGTGGTGATGGTGAGTTCACTAAAAGAGTTCAAGAGGGGCCTGGATGTATTTCTGTAGTGTAATAATATTCCAGGTTATAGCTTCTAGAGAGGGGTCATTGATCCAGGGAGTTATTCTGATTGCCTTATTGGAGTCGGGAAGGAATTTTCCCCCCTAAAATTAGGGTAAATTGGTTTCTACCTCTCAGGGTTTTTTGTTTTTTTTTGCATTCCTCTGGATCAACTTGCAGGATAACAGGTTGAACTAGATGGATGTCTTTTTTCAGCCTTCTAAACTATGTTACTAATAAAACCTAAACCCTTTATTAGAAAAAATTATAAAAAATTACAAATTGCCATTTTCGGCCTAAAAGTTACAGACCAGGCCCCTGACAAATTTTGCGGAACGGAATTGCAGACCCATTCATTATTTCCGGGTCCGCATTTCCGTTCCCGAAAAAAACAGAACATGCCCTATTCTTGACCGCAATTGTGGACAAGAATAGGCATATTCTATTAATGCCGGCGATGTGCGGTCCGCAAAATGTGGAATGCACATTGCCAGTGTCCGTGTTTTGTGGATCCGCAAAACAGACACGGACATGTGAATGGACCCTAATAAAGGGGTTGTGCAGGCAGTATTTACCGATGACCTATCCTCAAGATAGGTCATCAATATCTGATCAGTGGGTTCCAATACCCGACACCCATGACTATCAGCTGTCTGAAGAGGATGTGTCACTCCATGCGAGTGCTGCCTCCTCTTCCTTACATTGCCCATCGTCTCAGAAGTGAGTGTAATTACAAGTACTTGCTCCATTCACTTGAATGAAGGGAGTACTTGTAATTACACTACGCCACTGCAAGGAAGACAATGAGTAGTGTAA
Source organism: Bufo gargarizans (assembly GCF_014858855.1). Taxonomy (NCBI): domain Eukaryota; kingdom Metazoa; phylum Chordata; class Amphibia; order Anura; family Bufonidae; genus Bufo; species Bufo gargarizans. Next base: position 89,353,955 of record NC_058085.1, read on the forward strand.
TGAAAATTAAGTACCACTCACATGGAGCGACAATATAAATATAAACTGCTTGCACAACCCCTTTAATAAAGAGAAATTATATAGTATTTTTAAGTCAACACTTACTTGATCCAGATGAGAGAATTGTAAAACTCAGGATCCACAGATTCCAAGTCCTTTAGCCCCACCGGCTTATTTAATATGCGTTTGTAGAATGGCAAGGAGAAACCAGTGTCTATAAATTTGCCATGAAATAATGCCTATAAGGAGGAGATGAATCCAACATGACCACATAAGAAATCTTAACTTATTGTACATGTGGAAAGAACTTGGATTGTTTCCAAGTACGTTTTTTAATAATGCACGGTTAATTATTCCTGAGGAAAATTATTATAAAATTGCATCTTACGGTGTTTATCACTTAGAGAATATTAGTTTTCAGTCATTGGCGAGATTCACCACATATCACCCAACACTCTTATTAGTTAAGTTTCCAGCTTCAGGATATATATGGTCTACCCTGAAGATAGGCCACCAGTATTGGACTGGTGGGCAGCTGACTCGTGGAGAACCACAACCCTTTAAACAGCTGATCGGCTGTGGGAGCTGGGAGATGAACCCCATGAGGCCAGGCCATCGATATCCTGAACTTTGAAAACCCATTTACAAGGGTTCCTCATAGACCTTCAAAAACCTGAACTCACCATGGCAATGAACCTGCCAATAAAGCGGAAGTAGCGCAGATGGTCGGGGTTGATATAGGAGGCAGGGTTAATTTGCAAGCAGTAGTTATCTTTTCCAGCATACTCAAACAGGCAATACATGGGGTTAAGGACTTCATGGGACAGGAGGAAAAACCACTCCCTGTGGAGAAAAGAATAAGGTATGAAACATGTATGGGACTTTTCAGTCTGGATACTTCATGCCATAGCTCAGGGTGTTACCTTGCAACTCCTCCATAATCGAGCCCCTCCTCTCCGGGGATGATAATCCAAAGTCTTCTCCTCAGATCTTGTGGGTTAAAGCTCATGATCTAAATGTGACAAGGAAATCAATGGGTAATTAACTAGTCCTACACTGTACAAGTCTATTATTAACAGGAGCAGCATGAAATCCAGGCAGGGCCCCTTTATTACAGACAGCTAGTCATCTGGGTGGCTCCCTAGCCGGCTTGACTGGCAGATCTCTATTTATGTATAGGCAGAGACCTGTTAATCAGGCATAGCCAGGCAGTGGGCCACAGAGATGACTATGGAAGAAAAAACTGCACAGGCCAAACCCTGAAGGCTAGGCTCATACATGTTATACAAAGTAAATTACGTTTTACAAAGTCCTATTGACAGGGGAAGGAAGAATTCAATGTGGATTTTAGGCATGCTGCCCAAATCCACAGCACGCCCTACACATTATATTTTTCTTTTGGATTTTTGCTGTGGATTTCACCCTTTTGATACAGAGGATGAAATGCAAAACTTGCCATCTAATATAATCAGTATTTTGTTGGGGATTCCAGACCATGTGCATAGAGGGAATTATGTGCCACAACTGACCACGGTCTTAAAGTTTCTCCTTCCCAGCTAGGAGAACTGTCCTGTTCCATGGCAAGATACCCCAAGGGATAAATAGGTGATTTATAAACCGCTAATGGTCACATTACAGCAACATTTTCCAACGTAATAATACATTTACAAGATCATTAAAGAGGACCTTTCATGGGATTATAGGTTACAAACTTGTATGCTTACCAGATAGAGCGGCCCCTACAGATGCCAGCTCTTTTTTTTTCTAAAATACCCCTCCGTTAGGTGCCTGATATGTTAATTTACAGTATCGGTACAGGGAGGAGGAGACTGCCGTGTTTCTCAATGGGCATCTCCTTCTCCCTGGCTGGGAGAAGGGGAGCTGTTTTTTCTCCCCATTGAGAAACCCGGCTGTCGACTGCTCCCTGTACCTATACTGTAAATTAAAATATCAGGCGCCGGAACGTAGGGGTATTTTAGAAAAAAAATAAAAATAAAAAAAGTGGTGGCATCTGTAGGGGCCGCCCTATCTGGTAAGCATACCAGTTTGTAGCCCATAATCCCACGAAAAATCCTCCTTTAAAGGGACACTGACAGGCCCAATTAGCATATTTAGGTATATATATGTCAGTACAGGTCTTCTAAAGTCTATTAAAATCATCTAAGTAACCCCCCCCTGTCCACCTTATAAATACCGAAATATAACGTTTTATAACCTGCTTGTCCGGTCACCAATCTGCCCAAGGGGCGGTGTTTCATGACTCAAGTGCCGGGCTCATGCGCTGAAGATTGGACGGAGGACGTGCCCAGAGGATTGAATGGGCCATGCGCAGAATCGTGAGTCGGGAGAGTTGTAGCCGCCGCCCAGCGAAGTGAATATTGATGAGCTGGGCGGGGCTTCAGAACGGCAGTTGGGAGCGGCTGGCTGGGCGCATTTTGACATGAAACGCTGCCCCTTGGGCAGATTGGTGACCGGACAAGCAGGTTGTAAAACTTTATATTTCGGTATTTATAAGGTGGACAGGGGGGCTACTTAGATGATTTTAATAGACTTTAGAAGACCTGTACTGACATATATATACCTAAATATGCTAATTGGGCCTGTCAGTGTCCCTTTAAGGGTTAGCAGTGTTGAACTTTCTATTTAGTCCAGCCAATTGCTTAGTTTTAGCTGTGATATCTTGGCAAGTATGGATGAGCAGACGACATACTGATGTAAAATAGGCATATGGTAGTATTCTAGTATTTAAAGCTTGGGAAACTCTGCCCTTATCAATAGCTGGGCGAATCAATATAATGACCCTTCTTCCCAAAGGTCAGGGGAATATCCTTCCAGACTTCTAATTGCATTTCCTGGCCAGCCAATTGAGATGCCCATCATCCTGGGTTACTGGAACTAACTTACTTCAGAAAGTCCAGACGATATTTAAAGGCCACTAACCTTTGGCCAGTGTGGGAATCAGTGTCTATAGACAGAGCACAACTAGGTGTGGAAGGCAGCAATGCTGTTATGTCATTATCAGGATTTATTGGAAATGATATCTTAACCGGTCCCCTGTGTTTCTGAGATTTGCTCGTTAGGTTTTTTACCAGAAGAACAATGGCCCCACCATACTAGAAGCTTTCTTAGAGACACTGTTTTTAGTCCAGAATAGCCCTGCTCTGGATGACAGATTGCCCTAGTAAATGAAATACTCCTATATGAAAAGGATGTGTTCAGAAAGAGGCGGCCACAGAAGTTTCGGAAAGGTGTGTGGCACTTGCCTCCTTTACCTGTATTTACCCCCGAATGTGTTGATTTTCTTTCTTATACTCTATCTGATATACCAAGAATGATCTCAAGATATTGTAAAACCTTGCCTTGTTCTCTGTATATACCACTCAATAAAACGAGACCAAAAAGTAGAAACCCAGTCAATATGATCATGTAAACTCTTTCGGCACTGCACTGAGATTTCTGTCTAACTTTCTGATGAAGTTGACATGGGTTTGAATGGTCCTTTGCTTTGCAGTCCATCATGTGCAAATGTAAGCCACTACCCTTCAGTAATGTCAATCAGTTCACATTAGGAAGGGAGCTTCTGTACGTGTGTGCCTATGTGCACTGCCATGGTCCTGGCCACCAGACAGACTGGCCCGGGAGGCCAGCTGCGCACCCCAGAGCTCTGGCAGGGGACTCTGACCCCTGCCAATCTGATAATGATGACCTATCCTATGGATAGGTCATCATCATCAGTACCTGGATAACCCCTTTAAAGTGGAGTTTACTTATTTCATGGTTACAGACCTGCTGAAAGGAATCCTCAAACAAAGTTTTCCTATTGACTGTGATCTTGATGTGCTGCGGCATGAAGAGTTGCTGTAATGAAATAGTGAAAACTTTTAATTTAATTGATAAAAAAAAAACAAAAAAAAACAATAGCTGAAATTTAATGCATAATAAAGTTACTATAAAATACAGTGCAGTTGAAAAATGGGGCGGGATTGGGTGCAACTATCTTTGCCCAGATTTAAAAGCTCTATTGACAACTACAAGCATGTACTTACCTGACACCAGAACCTGAAGTACTGCACCTTGGCCTTGAAATCCCTCACATAGGCGATCTGGGGTCCATTATCTCTGTACAAAGGGAGAAAGGAGAGGACTAATGTTTTACGGTTTGTTTTTGTTGTCAGAAAACTAGTAAAAACCAGCACGTGACAAACGAGCGTCACTCTCATGATAAACGATGACTACTCACAAGGCAGATTTTCCAGTCCGAGGATCAATATATGTAGTGGTTCTTCTATTGTGATCTACAAAATATGGAACACCATCCACAGTGAATCTCATCTCCCAGCCCTCTGGCAGTGGTTTTTCATTCAGTTGCCTGAAATACACAACAACAAATGAATACAATTAACACTGCACCAAAAACCAAAACGTGCTGTGAATCCTGGACACATTTTCTGGCACTTGTGGTTAAAAAAAATCCAAATCTTTATTTCAAGCGCATAAAAACATCATCATGCAATACAAAAAAAAAAAAGCTTTGTTTTTTTGTATTGCATGATGATGTTTTTACGAGCTTGAAATAAAGATTTGGAGTTTTTAACCACAAGTGCCAGAAAATGTGTCCAGAATTCCCAGCACAGAGGGTGGACTGGACTGACACAGTCCTGTGGAAATCCAAGAGGTGCGGTCCTGCTGCAAAAGGGTGAGCGAATACACGTCTATTTACTTTACCAAAAAGGCAAACACTAGGCAGGGGAGCTCCTCTATGTGCACCAAAAAAACGCCAAGTGCCGCACAGATTCTGTTTCTGCCATTGTTTTCAATGAGAGGTTGTGCTGCGATTCATGCAGCAACGGTTTATAGCCACGACAAGAAAGGCCACGTTCTTTCTTAGCATGGTCACGGCTGTAAACTGTGACAATGGAAGAATGATTCTGAGCGGCTGACGGCAACGTTTCGGTGCAGAATCCAGGCGGTCTTTCTTTTTTATGTAATGAATCCAAATGTAAAGGGAACCCTTCATTACAACAGACTTAAAGGGAACCTGTCACCGGGATTTTGGGTATCAAGCTGAGGACATGGGTTGCTAGATGGCCGCTAGCACATCCGCAATACCCAGTCCCCATAGCTCTCTGTGCTTTTATTGTGGAAAAAAAACTATTTGATACATATGCAAATTAACCTGAGATGAGTCCTGTCCCTGACTCATCTCATGCACAGGACTCATCTCAGGGTAATTTGCATATGTATCAAATCGTTTTTTTTTTACACAATAAAAGCACACAGAGCTATGGGGACTGGGTATTGCGGATGCACTAGCCGCCATCTAGCAACCCATGTCCTCAGCTCTATACACAAAATCCTGGTGACAGGTTCCCTTTAAAATAACAATATCAGTATGCGAGTTAAAAAATTAAAATAAAATACGCACATACAATGAATACTATGTAAAATTTCCTGTTCCACTACTATTGTTAGTAACGGCCACTTGACTTACCCCTGATTTCTTGGATCCTCCCATTGAGTTGTCCGTGTAGCGTGATTCACAAAATACACCCTGCCATTCCCATCTGTCCGCTTTTCTACAATAAATGAAAGCATAACATTTCATGGTAAATTCAGAGGTCAAATAATGAGCTGGTTACCAGAAACTTCCATTTTTGTGCATTGTAAATAGGGTTTAAAGAGGACCTGTCACCACAACATGCAACGCAATCTGAAAGCAGCATGTTATAGAGCAGGAGAAGCCGAGGAGCAGATGAATATATGTTTTTTTTATACATTTATATCTTTGCTTTTTCTGCCTGAACACCTAGGGGTCATCAGTGACTATGCATTGTCTGTACAAGTGTGCATAGAAAGACATCTGTCACTGAAAACACCTTCCTCTTGTACCGATCGGTATTCACAGGAAGTAATAAAAACCAAACAGGTTTTACTGAATATTTTCATACAAAAATATGTATATCAATCTGCTCAGCTTCTCCTGCTCAATATCATGGGGCTTTCAGATGGCACTGCGTTTTGTGGTGACAGGTCCTCTTTAAAATACCCAGATGTAAACGGATAAGTAGCATCTAACCCGTGTACTTACCCCATCCAGCAGGTAAGGGCCCCAGGGGATCATACTCTTTATTTTGACTATAATCTTGGTTCTGGAAGAAATAAAACAGCAAATGCTAAAACATATCTGTACTAGTATGCACATGTATGTCTTTCTAACACTGCTCATTTGAAATATATGAAAAATTAAAGACAAAGTACCTCTAAAATCAACAGATCCTCAGGACAGGCTATCAATATCATCAACAGGGCGTCCAACACCCTGCTGATCAGCAGCCAGAAAATCAGCTCCAGTGCTGGAGCCACATAGCGCCATCCACTTTGTAGTGAATGGTACTGGTTACTGCAGAGCTGCTCCTGGTCACTTCAATGGGGGGAGAGCGCCAGTATCCAGCTCTGTCCACTACAAAATGGACAGAGCTGTGTAGTACAGGCAGCAGAGCTACTGCAGAAAAGCTACTGTCAGAACCCCACCGATCAGATACGGATGGCCTATCCTGAGGATAAACCATCAGCAGCAAAATCCCAGACATCTTTAACTATATGCACCGTTTCACCCAGCCAGTTATTGGCACCATACTTGTTTTTTTTTTGGGTCCTGCTTTATAGAATAGTATTTCTATGTAGAAAGATCCGGGGGGGGGGGGGGGGGGGGGGAGGGTGTAGACCACAGTATGTCTATGCAGTGACATAAGTTGTTAATCAAATGATGTTTTGCCCTTTCTATATGTGACCAAAGGTTAGCACTGCAATTCCTAGTACAAACACTTCACTGCGGTAATATCAGACACTCACCCCATAGATGAACCTCTGGTTGAACTGCTGCTGCATTGCCCCTTGCAGCTGGTTACGCTGAAGCTGCCACTGCTCGTAGTTACGTACAGATTCAATGGTGGGCCTCTGCCATGTGGTAGTCCGTGTTATGTGGTCTACATAGTAGATTCGCGCCATGTTATCTACACGACGCTCCCACCTGAAAATTAAAACACAAAAAAACCCAAAACTTTTTATTCAAAAGAAAAAAAAAAAAAAGCAGTCTTGGCAATTGAAGAAAAGTCCACAAGAGTATTTGACATTTATTGGCAGGGTTGCTCCACAGTCGGCATTTTGGCTCTGGTAGCAGTATTATACCGTTTTTGACACATGCAGTGCTTGGGGAAAGCAAATGGGTGCCACAGAGCATTGTGCCTTCTGTTGTGAACAGAGCCTAAAGCCTGTAATACACTGCACGATTTTTCAGCAGATAATCGCTAAAGAGCGTTCGCATGAATGCTAATTAGCGATCATCTGGCAGTATAATACTGCTGCCGATTGCACAATGAACGAGCAAACGCTTGATCATTGGGCAATCCCAATCTAATGAAATGTTAAAAAATTCAGGCAGCAGATCGCTGTGTCTAATAAAGATCTGCTGCAGTCAAACCACTATACAACATAGGGACGAGTGATGGCATAGCGATCGCTCCTCCCCATGCTGCAGAGGAGTTCACTGCATGTAAGTGGTCTCTTTCACTAGCTGGGAGGAAACGCTCGCCTCCCAACAATCATCTGCCACATCAGGCTGTGTAATGCATCCCTTAACATAACTGCAGCCTAAACGGATCAATCAGTTCTTACCCAGGGGGGAGAGGCTCTGGTCTGTCCCAGGTCGTCCTTTTTGCCACATGATCCACAAAATACACACGTCCCTGTTGATCCACTCGCTGCTCCCAACTGTGAGAAGGGACAGTAGACATAAAATATCTACACATAGAACACATTTGTGCTTCCCATTGTGAATTCCGTGTATGAACGTGCAAGACATGAAAACCAACCAAAGACTTTCATAATCTTACAATTACAAATGAAAACTTTCACATGACAAACACTGTCCAAATACAGGAATACCAGGCAATCACTGCCTTCTATCATGTATTCCCTTCTACAGAAAGTATGCCTATGCTGGTTGCCAGAACAGACAATATCAGTAAATGACACTTATGCCTTCATACCCGGGAGGAAGGGCTCCTTGGGCGACATTGCCGATTCTCTGGCTATCAACGTTGACAGGAAGAACCTGACTGGAAACAGGAGGGATGCCGGGTGTCGCATCTGTCTCAGGAGGAGGACCGCTGCCTGCCAGGTTTGCAGTGGTTTCTGAATTACTGAAGAGGGCGTTATTAGAAGGGGCTGGAAAAAAGCAAAGAATCACTCATTTGAAGAAAAAATAAAAAATAAAAAAAGGTTTAAAGGGCACCTGTCATAGCATTATACCGATTTATACCTATAAAACTAGCTGATTGTAACAGGTCAGCCGGTGTCATAGGCACAAATCTGCCGACATAGGCCCCTTTAATTTTTTTGCTAATTATCAATAAGTCAATGCATTTATGTGATACCTGAACATGATCATAGAGATGGGAAAGTTGCCTCCATTGTGACCCGAAGTCTGATCATTTTAACACCTTAGCAATCATCTGTCTTGACAGGATAAAATCTGCCATACTGTCTTTCAGTGTCACGTCCAGTAATGTTCCCACAATTCAGCTAGAGTAAGTTGGATCCCCCCACTATGGCCACTTTCAGGCGAGCCGGTTTCACACTGCGGACTCGCAGCGCAGCACCCTTCCTGACCTTCCAGCACTGCCGGGGTCACATAGCATTATACTGGTTTGGAATGTACTGGATAACACTTGGGTGCTGCGCTGCGAGTCCGCAGTGTGACACCCGCTCGTCTGAAAGGCGCCCATCAGAAACAGCCAGAGACCCAGTCTCTGAGCACACAGAGGCAGCTTATTCCAGCTTCCGTCTTCTCTTGCGCTTAATGAGCTCTATGTAGTGGACAGAGGAAGCACAATGCTGCGGTCCCTACAGGACCCTGCAATCACACGACTGCCAGGTGTCCCCAGACAAAGCAGGCCCAGATCAGCTCCGCCAATAATCATGATCACGACAGAGGGCTTTTTATCTCCACCGCCACACACTTCTTTCACTATCTATTTAGTACACCACCTCACTATTAGTACTATTAGTACTCAGTTTCAGCAGAGATCAAGTGAGTACTTGAGCTTCCTCAGACTGGTACTGCATACTCTTTTCTGTATGGGGAATGAGCCATACTTACTGACCTCAAACACCCACAGGGCCGGTCACCCTGCATTACTGCACAGCTGGGCAGACATGTGATCCACATATCTGAGAAAGCAGGGAGACGACTCTTATGGGTGCTTGAATGGTGGCTCTCATCTTTATTTGAGGTCATCCAGCTTTCTATGGCAATATTAAGAAGCAGATTGAGGGTGCTGCCACACGTTGCGGCTATGCTGCGCTTTGAATGTGGGGGGGGGAGGGGGGATGCTAGGTTTTGCAGCAACATACCTACAGTTATGGCGATTTTCTTCCAGGTAGGGAACACACAGCAGATTTCAAATTACACGAATGTAACTCCAAATTTTGTAATTAAATATCATTCAGTTTTGCTCTGTGTGATTTGCCTTTTTCGCATGTATGCTGTTGCGCAAATGGTACGCTTTTTTATCATATTCAAAATGCAGCAGAGCCTCGACGTGTGGCAGCACCCCTATAGCATTTTCCACAATAAGGAAGCAAAGGACAATTTAAAGGTAATCTGTCACTATGTTGTCCAAGCTGAGGGTGGTATAAACTGGTGAAAAATACCCTTACCAAAACGTGGGGTCCCTTACTTGAACTCGCCCAGTTGTTTTGCTAAAATCTGTATTGAGCAGCTCTTGCCTAAGCCCAGCACTGGAAGCCACTCAGTACACAGCACATACCAGTCCTCACAGTCATGAACTCCTGCTCTCCCTGGCTCCTGAAGATGATTGCAATAGGTGAAAAAGATGTCAACTCTGTACAGATTTTTTTAATATTTTTTTATCGTTTGCTTACAAAATGTAAAATTAAACATCTTACTAAATAGTTTTTAGTAAGAAGCTGCTACCATTGCGCATCTGCAGAGTGTGCAACTGCTTCACATGACTGGTGCTGCTGCTGAATTTGACAAATCTAAGTGCTCTCCCTTCCCCCAGTATGAGGCTTCTTGCATACAACCGTATGCCCTCCGAGATATACGGTCCGTGAGCGGGCCATATGTCCCGGAGCAGCATTGATCGTGCGCACAGGATCACACAGCATCATAGATTACAATGATGCTGTGCACATCTGGCCGCCCGCGGGGCTATTGTCCAGCACTCATTTGATCTTATGAGTGCGAGACAATAGTTCCGTGTGTGGCCCGACGTGCACAGCATCGTCGTGTGCAAGAGGCTTTAAAGAAAGCAGCAGGGAGGAGTTTGTACACCGTATGGAGAGGCAGAAAAGCATCACATGGGTTGTAGATAAGGAGGAAAGCAAACACAAAGCAATTTACAGGGGGGGAAAAAAAAAATCACCCAGGCCGCGTTATGAGAAAGAAGAGCTCCGACTGCAGACTCTGCAGTGGGAGGGGAATGATATACTCTTCAGCATCAGCAGGAAATCATTTCAGGAATTAAGCAGTCTTCATACATGAGAGATGGTGAAGAGAGCAACATCCTAAACACACTGAACCAGCGTGTTTTGCTGGGTGGGACACGGCCACGAGAAAAATCTGAAACTAGGAGCAGGTTGCAAACTAAAAATTTATGCAACTATTTAACTGAAGGTAACCATTAACATATGTAATAAAAACAAAACATGTCAGATTTCACTGAGGGTCACATGACCTGTGATGTCAGCTTCTCTCCCTGCTCTGATAAAGTTAGTTTACAAGCCTGTAAACCAGATGTCACTGTGCTGGCCACGCCCCCCTCACTGCCGTCTACTCTCTCTCCTAAGATTCTTAACCCCCTCAGCTGCACATACTGGCTAGCTGCAGCAGTGACAATTCTGGGCACAGGATCTGACAGACTAGAGAGCATTGCACAAGAAGTTAGGGAGAAGAGCCTGTGTGTATTAGCAGTGTCATTATACAAGTGCGACTTGTAGTGCTACACATGCAACATGCTGCTGATTCTCCCAGCAGGCAGACATGTCACTCAGGGCAGCTCTTGTAGCCACTCCCTTAGCAGTGTCATTATACAGATGGGACTTGTAGTTCTACACATACAACATGCTGCTGAGTCTCCCAGCAGGCAGACATGTCACTCAGGGCAGTACTTGTATTCACTCCCTTCGCAGAGCAGGGGGAGGGGCAGAGATGGTTGTTATTGCATGTAAACAAAGGGCCAGAAAATAACCAGGGAAATTAGGAAATAAATATATATAAAAAAAAAAAAATTTTTATTATAATTTCTTTTTTTTTGCATAAAACTTGCTTAGCTCAGTTATATATTGCTGCCAATCAGATTTTCAGTGCTATATATTTTTTTTCATAACTCGGACAACCCCTTTAATCACAGCTTCCAAGTAGTGTTGAGCGAACTTGTGTTTTAAGTTCGGCGTCTAAAGTTCGGGTTATCGAAGTATCCCGTTATGGATTCCGCTACCACGGACCATAATGGAATTTAGAATCCATAACGGGATACTTCGATAACCTGAACTCGAACTTTAGACGCCGAACTTAAAACACATGTTCGCTCAACACTACTTCCAAGTCATTGATTTGAAACTGAAATTTTCTTACCATACCTGAGATAGAAGTTCTCTGAGGGGTAGGTGGTGGTGGCCGCGATGGTCTGGGTGGTCTGCTGGGTTTAAAACCTCCATTGGACAACGATGGTGAATTGGTGCCATTGGATCTGCGATCTTCACTGGGGCTTGCGCCATCTGTGCCATCAGTGCTGAAAAACAATCTGGGTTAAAGGGCTACATGGACCATCAAATACAACAAAGCCACAACTATTCACCAGAGCAACGGTGCAGATACATATAAATTCATTAAACAGGACCGGTCACCACAATATGACGTGTAATCTGCAGGCAGCGTATTATAGAGCAGGAGGAGCTGAGCAGATTGATATTTCATTTTGTGGGAAAACATTCAGTAAAACTTTTAATTTATAGATTTAAATCGCTGATTTTTCTGACTTCAGTTGTACACAAGAAGGCGTTATCAGTGAATCATAGCAATCTCTGTGTAAGTGTGTATACAGAGATAGCTGTCCGTCACTGGTAGCTGTACACATGGGTGGTATTAAGTTCAGAAAATGCAGAAATTTAGAGGTTGTCCGCTTTTTGCTATTGATGATCTATCCTCAGGAAAGGTCATCAATATCAGATAGGCGGGGGTCCAACTCCTACCACCCCCTCTGATCAGCTGCACCTGTGGCGAGCAGGTAAACAGAGCAAAGAAGGCAGAGCTCGTACGTGTGCTACCTTCTCTTCAAACAGCTGATTCGCAGGGGTGCTGGGAATCGATCCCTGTCCGATCGGATATTGAGGACTTATCCTGAGGATAGGTCTTTGATAGTAAAAATCGGACAAACCCTTTAAGGAGTCTCCAGAGATTCTGGCAAACAGCAGGACAAAATACTACCTTTTCCCATTTGTAGTATATTATACCTTGGGAGCCTACAAATTCACTATAGAAAATGACTAGAAATATCTCATAATATATTTACTAAAAGGAGTCTCGTAAACCTGAGCTTACAGTAGGATCAGTTGAGGAATACAGGAGTGTTAGGCAAAGTATTTCAGAGTTTATTCCTGCCAGTGAAGAGGAATATCCTGATTATAACAGCGGCGGAGTCTCACACTGACTTCCAAGGAAAGTAAAAAGGTTTAGGCCTCATTATTATCTGCACTGAAGGATCCATTAGAGCAGTGATGGCGAACCTATGGCACGGGTGCCAGAGGCGGCACTCAGAGCCCTAACTGTGGGCACCCGCACCCTGAAAAAAGTCTACGGTGTACCAATATGTCTTAGACTTTTCCTGCAATTCATTCAGCGCAGGACACACTATAAGCAGCACAGGCAGGGCACTGAATGTAGGCAGGCTATTATAGCTAAATAATAAAGTACATGCAAGATAGACTATACTGGACTGTAGTATTCAGGGTAAATTGCTGTGTTGGCACTTTGTGATAAATAATTGGGTTTTGGGTTGCAGTTTGGGCACTCGGTCTCTAAAAGGTTCGCCATCACTGCATTAGAGTAACAAATGCTGAACAAAGTAGCACAGCATGCAGCACTATCTTTTAAGTTAAATGCCCGGCTCCCTGGCAGAAACTTGACAAAGCTCATTATAGTCAATGGGGTCAGCTGGGGTCTGTCAAGTTAACCAGCGTTTCAGTTGTTTTCCTTGTTCTGCTCCTATCAGACAGCAGAGTGGAAAAACTAACACAGATGTGAACAAGGTCTTCGGAACATATCCTCAAATATAATACTGAAGATGATAATCTAAATGCTTGCATCAGTAGTAACAAGGCGGCCCTCATACGGTTGGAGACAGGGGGCAAAAGTTTATTAAAACCAGAGGGTAAATCTGAAAAGGAACACTTGCCAAGAAATCTACGTTTTTGATATTTGTAACAAGGTCTCTTCAGCTGACAGCTTCACTTTCAGTCCGTCAGTCTGGTATATCAGTCATAACTCCAGTCGTGTGCACATAAACCAGTCACTATTGGTACTATTCACATTTGTACACGTAGCATGGCACTTACCTGGCAGCCGCAGCATCCATCTGTACTCTTGAGTTATCAGTGGAAGCTACACAAGAACAGAATAAAGAAATACCATAAAAATCTAATTCCCCTAAAATAGAGCTGCGTGTTCTAACGTATGTCAACCTGAATAGAAAGCATCCGCTCAGATAAAGATTGTGACTGTCCATATTGCTTCCTTTCCTGGGTAGATTATTTTTTTCATCACATTATACACTGCTTGTGTCTTTGGTTATGACTAGTGTTAAAGGGAACCTGTCGCCTCCAACAAACATCCCAAGCCGGCAGCAGTACCTGACAGTAGCCAGCAGCGTGTTTGTAACGATCATTTTCTTCCTGCAGGCAGAGAAGCAGAAGCTGTAAAAACGATCTTTAATCCCCTGCCCGGCGCGCTTCTCTAGTCAGGCTTGAAGTCACGGGGGTAGCGGCCTCCTTGCTTCAAGTCACGGTAAACACGCCCCGTGCCCCTTCGCTGTGATTGACAGCGCTTATGCACGACAGTTCGGCTGGCTTTATCGAACTGCCGGCTGTCAATCACAGCAAGGGGGCAGGGAAAGGGGGCGTGTTTACCGTGACTTAAAGCAAGGAGGCCGCTGCCCCCGTGACTTCAAGCCTGACTAGAGAAGCGCGCCGGCAGGGGATTAAAGATCGTTTTTACAGCTTCTGCTTCTCTGCCTGCAGGAAGAAAATGATCGTTACAAACACGCTGCTGGCTACTCTCAGGTACTGGTGCCGGCTTGGGATGTTTGTTGGAGGGGACAGGTTCCCTTTAAGCTAATTGAAATTGGGATCCTTGATCCAAAGTCGATTCGCTCAAAACTTCAATCCATCTCCATTTCAGCATTCAAATGTACGGGCTCCGGCGAAGGAAACTCGTTATTCCCAAAGTCTCGGGGGACTTCGGTGAATAACTTCAGGGTTTGAGTTTTTAACTTTAAAAATCGATTGACACCAATAAGTTAACTACAGGGGAGGGAGGGGGGACCCACTGGACACCAATGAGTTAACTACAGGGGAGGGAGGGGGGGCGGACGCACTAGCCACCAATGAGTTAAAAACAGGGGGGGGGGGGGGGTCTGCCCCCTGCTGCCTGGCAGCACCTGCCAGGCAGCAGGGGGCAGTCATGTACACAGTTTTTCAGTATATTCTAACCTGAAGCGTCCCCATCACCATGGGAACGCCTCTGTGTTAGAATATACTGTCGGATCTGAGTTTTCACGAAGTGAAAACTCACCTCTGAAAAAGCTTTTATGCAGACGGATCTTCGGATCCGTCTGTATGAAAGTAACCTACGGCCACGGATCATGGACACGGATGCCAATCTTGTGTGCATCCGTGTTCTTTCACGGACCCATTGACTTGAATGGGTCCGTGAACCGTTGTCCGTCAAAAAAATAGGACAGGTCCTATTTTTTTGACGGACAGGAAACACGGATCACGGTCTCGGCTGCAAAACGGTGCATTTTCCGATTTTTCCACGGACCCATTGAAAGTCAATGGGTCCGCGAAAAAAAAACGGAAAACGGCACAACGGCCACGGATGCACACAACGGTCGTGTGCATGAGGCCATAGGTCCAGGCTGTGCTCAAATTGCAAGGTGAGACAACCCCCTTAAGCATAAAATGAATAGAGCCTTAGGGTACTTTCACACTAGTGTTCTTTCTTTCCGGCATAGAGTTCCGTCCTAGAGGCTCAATACCGGAAAAGAACTGATCAGTTTCATCCCCATGCATTCTGAATGGAGAGAAATCCGTTCAGGATGGATCAGGATGTCTTCAGTTCAGTCTTTTTGACTTTTCAGGACAGAGATAATACTGCAGCATGCTACGGTTTTATCTCAGTCCAATATTCAGGAACACTTGCCGGAATGCCGGATCCGGCATTTTTTCCCCATTGTCATGTATTAATGCCAGATCCAGCCCCGAGTGTTGCGGCAAAACCGATCCGGCATTGCGGACTGCAAAAAAATTTGGAAAAAAAAAAATGCTGGATCCGTCCGGACAGACGGATACGGCATTTTAATGCATTTGTCATACGTATCGGGATCCTGATCTGTCTGACAAATGCCATCAGTTTGCATACGTTTTGACTGAATCCTCTGCCGCAAGTGTGAAAGTACCCTTACTCTGTGGAGAAATTAAAATGGCAGCTGTCGGAATAAAATTCACCTCGTACTCGCAGGCTGAAGCGTAGGAATGGAGACCAGACACGTTCTGCATTTTAATTTCTCCACCGATTGCCCCATAGAGTAAACAAGCCATTATAAATTATTAAAAGACATTTAGGAATTTATCTACAGTTGAAACCAGAAGTTTATATACATTATATAAAAAGACACATATGCATGTTTTCTCAATATCTCACATAAAATCAGAATAAACCTTTCCTGTTTTTGGTCAATTAGGATTACCATAATTATTATTATTTGCCAAATGCCAGAATGTTTTAAGGCATTTTTATTACTTTCTGCAAAGTCAAAAGTTTCCATACACTACGATTACTATGCCTTTAAACAATTCTGGACTGCCCACATGATGTCATGTGTTTGGAAGCTTCTGTTAGGTTTGTTGATTAGAAACACACCTGTGGGTGTATTTAAATGCACACCTGAAACACACGGCTTCTTTGTGTAGCATCATGGGAAAGTCTAAAGAAATCAGCCAAGATATCAGGAAGAGAATTGTGGACTTCCACAAGTCTGGCTCAACCTTGGGTGCAAGTTTAAGATACCTGAAGGTCCCTCGTTCATCTGTACAAACAATTATACGCAAGTACAAACAAGATGGGAATGTCCAGCCATCAGACCGCTCAGGAAGGAGACGGGTTCTGTGTCCCAGAGAGGAACGTGCTTTGGTCCGACATGTAAATATATAAACCCAAGAACAAAAGCAAACGACCTTGTGAAGAGGATGGCGGAAGCTGGTAAGATTGTGTCAACATCCACAGTGAAACGAGGACTGTATCAACATGGGCTGAAAGGCCACTCTGCCAGGAAGAAGCCATTACTCCAAAAGAAACAAAGTCAGATTAATGTTTTCAAATGCACACAGGAACAAAGACCTACATTTTTAGACACATGTCCTGTGGTCTGACAAAACAAAAATTTAACTTTTTGGTCATAATGACTATCGTTTGTGGAGAGAAAAAAGGGAGAAGCCTAAGAACACCATGCCAACTGTGTGGCAGCATCATGTTGTGGGGTTGTTTTGCTGCAGTAGGACTGGTGCACTTCACAAAATAGATGACATCATGAGGAAAGAAGATTATGTGGAAATACTGAAGCATCATCTCAAGACATCAGCCAGGAAGTTAAAGCTTGGGCGGAAATGGGTCTTCCAAATGGACAATGACCCGAAGCATACTGCCAAACTGGTTACAAAGTGGCTTAAGGATAACAAAGTCAATGATTTGGAGTGGCCATCACAGAGCCTTGATCTCAATCCTATTGAAAACGTATGGGCAAAGCTGAAAAGGCAGGTGCGACAAAGGTGACCAACAAACATGGCTCATTTAGGAGTTTTGTCAAGAGGAATGGGACCAAATTCCGACCAACTACTGTGAGAAGCTTGTGGAAGGATATCCAAAACATTTGACCCAAGTCATACAGTTTAAGGGCGATGGTACCAAACATTAATGAAATTGAACTTTTGACTTTGCAGAAAGTAATAAAAATGCCTTAAAACATTCTCTCTCTCATTATTCTGGCATTTGGCAAATAATAGTAATTATGGTAATCCTAATTGACCAAAAATAGGAAAGGTTTATTCTGATTTCATGTCAGATATTGAGAAAAACATGCATATATGTGTCTTTTTATATAGTGTATGTAAACTTCTAGTTTCAACTGTATATTTATCCGACAGAGAACCTCTAAAAAAAAAAAAAAAAAAGTCTGTCAGCAGTTTAAACCATGCTAAACTGCTGATGGCACCAAGTAGGGGCGGGGAAGTGCAATACAAACACACCTTTTGTGGAGCTTTGTCATCGGGAATAGTGTGAATATAAATTGTGCCAGGTTCTGCTCCTGCAAATGCCCAGGGCAGGATTTCACTGTGGAGTGCTCTCTGCACTGAGCCACTTCATTGCAGCGGTCACTCGGAGCAAAGAGTACAGGTAGTGGTCTCCTGGTGAGATGCTACAGTCACTCAGAGCAGCAAGGAGGGGCTGTGAAGCAGCTCAATTCAATGAGCAGAGGGCGCTTCACGGTGAAACCCCGCACTGGGAGCTTGCAAGAGCAGAACTTGGCAGAATAAATGTTCATAAACACACTACACCTGATAATAAAATTCTACAAAAAGGTATGTTTGTAGTTTACTCCCCAGCCCCTACAGCAGTTTAGCATTTCCAAAACTCCCTTTAAAAAATATTTTAAATTGGTCCTCCCCCTTTTCCCCCAAAAAACACATTTAGATTTTACCTGGCACAGAAGTAGCATCTCCATTAGCCAAGAGCTCGGGATCTACCTGCAACCCATTCAAGCACACTGATAGGTCACCCACTGTCTCTCTGTCTCCTTGCAGCTGTAAGTTCACAATCACTTCCTCCACTGAAATGAAAATGATCCAAAATATATTTTATTATCCAAATAATCAATTCTGTACAATGCACTTCTATGTGCTAAAGATAAACCAATGCATTCCTAGATGCTAAAGAGAACAATCACTCAATATCAGTGTATTTTTGTATTTAGTGCCTCATGCACACAACCTTATTTTGGGTTCGTGTCCGATCCACATTTTTTGTGGATCACACATGGACCCATTCTCTTCTATGGGTCAAAAAAAAAAAAAAATGCACAAGGATGTCATCCGTGTGCTGCCTGCATCCATGTGGCTGGGCCACAAATTATAGAACCCTTTATGGACAAGAAAACTGTAGGACCTGCAAAAGTTGAGGGAAGCACACAGACCGCATCTTGTAGATTTGTAATTTGCAGAGCTCAAAACGGATACGGTTCTGTGCAGGAGGCCTAAAAAGAGCTGGCCGACTGCTCAGCATCACTGCCACTAGATGCATGAGGATAGTATTACATCCGTTTGAAAGACTTTTACCATCTTAGGATTCATTCACACGACCGTTGGTGTCCCGTTCCTGTATTGCGGATCCGCAATACACAGGCATCGTTACGTTGTCATTCCGCATCACGGATGCGGACCCATTAATTTTAATGGGTCCGTAAATCCGGAACGGAACACGACGGAAGCACTACTCCCGGGAGAACAAAAGGATTTCCAGAAAATATTTATTTTGCCTGATCTTTCTCTTCCCCGGCGTCATCTGTCAGGGAAGAGTCCCCAAACACAGAGTGTCAGTACAGTACACTAGTGTATGGGGGCCTTAAGGGTTAAACCATTATCGGAACCTGCTGTCCGAGTCAGAAGTGTTCTCTGCAATGGTGAAGTAGACCGAGAGCCAATGATGGACAGACAGACGCTAACAAAGCTCTTCCCAGCTGGATGTCAGCCACAGGAGCTGCTCAATAAGCTCCCCGGTTCATGGACTATGGACGTCTTTTAACACTTTATGTACCGTTGTGCTGTTTGTTTTTTTAAAATAAATAATTCTGTCAGACACGATGGCTCAGTCTGCAGCTCCTCTCTTACCTCTCCTGACACTAATCTGATCAAATTCTATTCGAGTTACATATATTAATTGAATTTTTTTTTTTTATGATTCAAACTTAGATGATCTTTAAGCACCTTACTTCAGTGCTGGGGTCCGTTATACCAGTACACGACACAAAAGAGCAGCAGACTGTTGGGGAGATTTATTATGGCTCTGTCAGTGTTCTGGCGTAGAAAAGTCACAGATTTTGGCTACATGCACACAACCGTATGCGTTTTGCGGTCCACAAAAAAAACGGATAACATCAGTATGCTATAATTTTTTATTTTTTTTGCAGATCCATTGCAAAAATGCCTAAAGCGGACAAGAATAGGACATGTTCTATTTTATTTTATTTTTTTGGCGGGGCTATGGAATGGATATACTGATGTGGACAGCACACAGTGTCCTGTCCGCATTTTTTGTTTTAGCTCTCTCCAACATAGTGTCGCTTTTACAAAACGCTTCCGCAGCCCGACTCATTGAACAACATGCACCCCAGAACACTTGAGCACATTACACCACAAAATGTACAGTAGAAAATTAGTCACTAAGATACGTAGCTGTATTCTTGCGCTGCAGATCCTCAATGTGATTTGGGTAAAATCAGAGGAACAGACAATTCATCAAAGTAGGGGACCGCGCTGCTATCGACACCTCCTCCTTTCACGATACAAGGTTAATTGGTGACACGGGAAAGACCTTCAAGCTCCACGCCTGGGAAACTCCTCTATCCGACACTCCTGTAGGTAGTCAAGGAATCCCAGCCGTAGTGAAGCTCAGACGTCCACCGTATAGTAGAAAAGTTTATTATACCTGTGTGTGTGCACTTTCATGATTTTATATGCTTTTAACAAGAAGCTGTAAGTATAATAAACTTTTCTACTATACGGTGGACGTCTGAGCTTCACTACGGCTGGGATTCCTTGACTACCTACAGGAGTGTTGGATAGAGGAGTTTCCTAGGCGTGGAGCTTGAAGGACTTTCCCCGTGTGGATTATTTGCTACTTTCTCTATTTTTAACAATTTTAAAAATATTTGAGCAGCATATGAATTAACTGCCTTCTAGTAATTAGCATCTGAGTGCAAAGCTAGATAGAGCTATGCCCATCCATGCACACAACTATGAGTTTTCACAGCAAAACACGGATATCGGCCATGTGTGTTCCACGTTTTGCAGATCTGCACGTTCTCCCCTTTGTTATAAAGTCCTATTGTACGTTTTGCAGACAAGAATAGGCAACTTTTTCTTTTTGCAGGGCCGCGGAACAGACCGCGGACCCGTTGTGGGCCGAAACTACCGTCGTGTGCATGAGGCCTTACCCTGTAAGAGAGCACTAGGGTTCTGGAGGAATATTGAGACGGTAAATACAATAAGGATGCAAGCTTCCAATTGGGTTCTTTTTAATTTCGACACTAGAAGAGAGATGCCAGGGGACCAGGTCTCTCATAGCTATGGGTCAGCGTTTCCGTGTAGTCAGATGGATCTTATGAGCCACTACTGTAGGGCAGTGTTAGAGCAACCAGGCGATTACTTCAACCTGATAACATCTGAAGGAACTTTACAAATGAAACAAAAGGCAGCACCAGGATTGGAAAGCCCCTGCTGTTCCTCCTTCACATGAAATGTCACGTCAACAGTAGGAGGCATACTCACGTTTCATGTTATTAGCAAGTAGGGTTTCCTGCAAATTCAGCGATGCGGTGCCAAGGAGGGCATCTGATTTTAAAGTCTGATGGCTCCATACGCGGAAATTTAACACACTGAATGGGGTAACAATGCTGCAAACGGAAGCAAGAAAAAAAAAAATCTTAATACACAAAATATGTACAAATAACAAGGTGCCAACCATAAATTATTGACGCTCTGTGTATGAGAGGTATATCCTGTCCTGAATGCTGCTTCTGTGACATGGACCCACAGCATTATAATGATTTATAATGCTGTGTGTTCCTGCCTGACCTCAACTCTAATGATTTGTACTGACAGCATTATCGGAGTACAATTCCTTGGAGTTAAGGTCAGGCAGGCACACACAGCATGTCACAAAAGCAGCTTTCAGGACAATGTCTCTCACACATGCATATTTCTTGCATTAAATACGCTTGTGTGAAATTGGCCTTCGGGCTGCAAAAAAGTGTGTGTATATATATATATTATTTTTTTGCCTTGTATTAAAAAGTGTCACAATAACTTTTCACAAAAAACTTTTGATATTTCATAGAGGCATCAAAAGTTTTGACCTGTGAGGGTCTGAGTGCAGAGACTTTTTTTTGAAAGGTTAAGGACGCTTTAAACGGGTTCCCCAGGCTTAATATTGATGAACTATGCTCAGGATAGGCCATCAATATCAGATCGGCGGGAGTCCAACAACCCGCCGATCAGCTGTATGAGGAGATGGTGGGCTCAGTGTGTATGTGCCATCTCCCATCTCTCTTGCTGCTGTCTACGGCAAAGCAGAGCAGGAAGCGAGACGGCGTATGCACATTATGCGTGCGGTTTCCTCATACAGCTGATTTGGAGGGGGTAGGGGGGCTGCCAGGTGTCGGACCCCTGCCGATCTGATATTGATGACCTATCCAGTCATTAATATTAGAAGCCTGGTAACATTACAGATTACTATTCAGATAAACTATACTGAAAGTTACTTACTGTGACTTTGGACATGTCCAAAATAATAATATTCCTCTGAAAAGCAAGTCAAATTTACAGCGTCTCTGAAAAGGCCATACTTACTAATACAAGGCTGAAATACCACTTCACTGCAGGACTCCGAAAGGTTATAATGGTCTATGATGAACCCCCACTCCATGAGGTGGTGGCCGATCAGTATTCTAAATGAACAGAGATAAGGTGCCAGTCACACTGTTAGGTGTAGTGCACCATGCTGGCTAAGGGTACAACAGCACAGCATGATCATGTCATGGTTCCGACTTTGCCAGCCAGCATATGTACAATTGACAACTGGCTCCTGTTAAACCAATGAGGAGTGCACTGTTTAGTCCATCTGCATTGCTAACAGCCACACAGTATGGCAGGTGCCTAGCTGCCACTAACAATGCAGTCTGCATTAGTGTTACAGGGCCTAGCTGCAGCCCATACCGCTGAACAGTACTCAATCGCTGTGTGGCTGTGTCACAACACAACCTCGCTGTTTGGTCATACCCTTACATTAAACCAGGCAGGCATGGCCAGCACCATATAAGCACACCCCAAAAGCACTGACACCCTGTTCTCCCCCAAAATCATAAGACCAGGCTGCATCCTGCAATAATGATCTACACTAGGTATTATCTAACATTTTGGCCAAAATACACAGGCTCACAACCCACCAGATCTAACAGGATGGGCATGACCAGGAGGCTGGCAACCAGCGTAGTGCACTACAAATAACTAACTGTGTGACTGGCACGGGATAAGGTGTCTGAGTGGATGCTCATCAAACCTGCACAGTCTCCCTCATATGAATTAGTGGCCTCTCAGCGGCCTGCAGGGACCTGGAGTTTTAAACCTTCTATTGGTAAGTATGGGCTTTTCTTAAAAAAATAAAAATAAAATAATAATCTGATTTCCTTTTCAGTTAAGGGGGTATATTGCTAGGATATGCACCTATTGTCCGATAGGTGCGAGTCCCACCTTTGGGACCCTCACCTACACCGAGAACGGAGCGGAGAAAGTGGTGGCCGGAGGACCGGGTCCGGCCACCACCAAGCACTCTCCCCATGGCAGTGAATAGGAGCGCATTGCGCTTGTGCGGCCACTGCTCCAATTCATCTCTATGGGGCAAACAGAAATAGCTGAGCCAGCGCTGTTCTTAGAGCTTTGCATTGTGCCATGTTATCCTTCCGAGAAGTTTATGAATAAATGGACAACTCTGCGTAACCAGTCCCCGTGTCAGAGGGCTGCTGGAACAGCCTGCCGGTTCTCTAGAGCTAGTATGAAAGTAGCCCAAGTAGGGACCCTCCATAACTGATCACTTTATTCACAAATTTCAAGGAAGAATAACAGAGGAATCCCACAACACAAAGTTCTAGAGAAAAAAAGCTACAGAAATGTTATTTGCTGAGGAACACATTTACTAAGAAAGACATGAAACGTGTGGTAACATGTCCTCATTAAACTCCACAACTACTGAACCCAACACACAAAAGCTTAAAGATAACTGGCGCACACAATACTAGACTGCTGCGCAGCGCCACTTGTAATAGATTGCACAGGTGTCTCCATGTTTGTGTCGTCTCATCCGTATAGATCGCTACTTACACAGTGAGGTGCTGCTTCCATTTGGGACTGTGCGTGTTGTTCCGGGTTTCAGTTTTCTTTGATTGTCCATTGACTGACACTTCCACGTACGGGCTTGGGCCGAACCAGTTCTTTCTGCTGTCTTTCAGTTTAGCAGATATGACTAGAATAGAGAAAAATAAGGATTATGCATTTTCTTCAAAACTGAAAACAGCCCAGATTTATTAATGTGTCTACACCAAAAACCTGTCTAAAGTGGCACAAACTGACACATTTAGGGTTTTTACACCTTCCCCCCCCCCCCATCATCATGCCCCACAAGGAGGAAGAGTTTAGCAGGAAAGGGTGAGGTCTAAGATGCGCCACAATAATTCTGGCATAAAAATACTGTACTGCGGCGGCGGCAGCAGGAAGCGCACGGCGTCATAGCAACCAATGACGCCGTGCGCTCCTGCTCTGAACAGGAATCCAGGCAGTGTTACCACGGACCGCTCTCGGCCGCGGAACACGGCCGTGTGCATTCGGCCTAAGTGGTAGAGTCAGTGAGTGTATGTTGGAATGGAATCAAATGTCCTATGTGTGAAGGTAATGGTGATATAAAGGAGGCTCGAGGACCTCTAGCCTGGATACAAGACTAGATTGAAGGGCTCCATACTCGATCCTGACAGTCGTGGGACCCCAACAAACCTGGATTTCTTACTAAAGACAATACACTTCCAGTCCAGGCTTCTCGTTCACAAAACCACTGGAAACGAAGGCAATAGGGCTGTTACGATACCCAAATTTTGATTTGATTTCGATACCATAAAAAAGTATTGCAATACTTGATACCATGGATCGCCATATCCTCTAATAAGAAAAGATTTTTTTTTTTTATTGAAAAAAAAAAACATTTTGAAAAAATAAATTTAAATCCCGGTATTGTATCGAACCGGGTGAAAAAGTATCGATTTGGTATTGAAAGTTTGATACCCGATGCAACCCAAGAAGGCAATGGTATCTGGCTGTCAATGGCACGACACGGAATGGGCACCGTGACACCGAATTTCCTTCTGCTAAGCACCAGGAATTGGTCTGGGCAAAGACATGGGTGTGCAATAAAAGGTGCCACCAGTGTCTGGATGGTGGGTAATTAAACTGTGGGACCTGCAGATAAAACAATCCTCTCTACTGGTGGTCTGTCTGGAGCCTGTACTTCATGTGTGCGTGCCCTCACGTAACCACAGCCCCCAATGCCTACATCAGAACAACGGCAATTTGCCAAAACGACCATCCTGCTTCTCGATGTGTTTCCTCTTAAAGTTTGCCAACTTGGCAAAATGCCCCCAAGTACGTCGTAGAGGCATGTCTAGCAGTCAATAATCTCTCATCATGAAGTACACTACCCAAAAGTAGCCTCTGAGAGCCTTTTTATAGTGGGGGAAGCACTTTTACGCCCCATGTGACATGACCTAGTGTCTAATATCAGAACACACCTGTAAGAACTTACATATCTGCCTGAGACATAACTGCATGCCGAGCTTTGCAGCAATCAGATTATTTTTTTCACCGTAGTGTGTACTTCTGGTGACAAGGCCAATTCCGATTTTTTCCAATTAACAGATCTCCTGTTTCACGGCTGTATATGTTAGAAAATCACATTTGTGAATTCTGTCATCTCAAACTGAAATAAAGCCCTTTGGCACTGCACTGAGATTTGTGGTACTGAAAATCTGACGACTGTCAAGGACTTGAAATGGACCTTTACTTAGAATGTGATGTCAAGATTTCCAGGAACAGGAATGCTTGGAGCTTCAGATTTTTTCTTACATATATCTTTGACCTTAAATATTAATTCAGTAAGGATTGGCATTCCACGTGTAATAATTCTGGACAATCTTCTCACATCTTTGCTTTGTGCAGTTCCTCTACTACTGCTCCTAGAAATTTATGAATAAACTCACAACTCTTTGTTACTAATTTGGGGGGTGTTCCTACATAGTCTGAGGGTACGACCACAAAGCACGGTTGCGAAGCTGGCTGCGCTTTGGTCAAGTACTACGCAACTGTACGGGCCGCAGTGGACCCTAATTAAACTAATCAGACTGTACTGTTTAGTTGGTTTGCATTGTTAATGGCTGTGCAGTATTGTGGGCGGCGTGCGAGCATTAACAATGCAGTCTCAGGTTAATTAGGTCCCGCGGAGGCTTACATGGGCACACTGCACCCAATGCAACAGGGAGATGACCATGCCACGTGGTGGTACCCCAACAGTGCTGCCAGTGCCAGACTGTGTAGAGACACACCCCTTGAGGAGAATGGTAAAATTCAGTTTTCAATCTATTCATACATTTTCAGGAGGAATAATAGAGGAAAGCTTAAACGCTCCAGAATTGTTATTTCAAGAGAAATACAAGTATTTACTAAAATAGGCATGTCAGGAGAGCGGACAGGTCCCCATAATCAACAGAACATAGTACAATGATGTCACATGGCACCTGTTATTTCACTAGGACCACCCAGGTTTTTAACTTAATGTCCCCCCCCCCCCCCCCAACTACTGACGGAATTTATTCACACACCCAATGTTTTTCAGATCGGTCATTAACTGGAAGGCTGTGATCTCGCATTAACACCCTCAGTGGTACTTCTTACGTGTGATCACATTTTATAGTTCTAACCGCATGGCTTCCTTCTAACCAAAGTGTAATGTCTGCTGTGGAAAAGCACCTAAACACTCAGACCCCAAGGTTTTTGAAAGCATTCAAATTACCTCCCGGCAAAGGCTTCCCTGATGGAATCCATTTGCTTACTTTTACCCATCAGTCAGTTTGTTCCTGCTCTTCAGATTCCATTCACACGTTCGTATGTGTTTTGCCGATCTGCAAATTGCAGATCCGAAAAATACGGACACCGCCAATGTGCATTCTATATTTTGCGGACCACACATCGCCGGCACGGTCATCGAAAATATCCTTTCTTGTCTGCAATTGTGTTCTATTTTTTTTTTTTGCGGAACGGAAGTGCGGATCCGGAAGTGCGCGGATGCGGACAGCACATTGAAAATGAATGGGTCCGCACCTGTTCCGCAAAATTGCAGAACGGATGCAGAACATTTTGCAGACGTGTAAATGGACCTAAAAGAGGACGCCGGCTGCTTTTGCCCACAGCAAGTCATAGTAAACGCGTTGTTTTTTTTCTCCCCCTTTTGCAGGGCCAGGGAAGTGCGGATGCGGACAGCACACGGTGCCCTGTCTGTATGTTTTGTGGCCCCACAGAAATAAATGGGTCCTCTTCCGATCTGTAAAATTGCGCCCACGACCCAGACATGGAATTCATTCAGAGGACTCCTGCGCACATGCACGTATAGGAGAGGACTCCAGGAGAAGTCCTCTCTATGCATTCCACCAGTTTCCCATTGGGAGAAGATCTATACCGCCCCCTTTCTACAAATAGATGGCAGCAATAGAAATCCCTTGGTGTGGAAAAGATATATAGATGACTGCATCTGTATGTGGAGACGTAGTATAGTATACTCGATATATCAATGAAAATGATTGGAATATCAAATTCACTGAAAATATTAGCCAGATGTCCATTAGTCTTTTAGATTTAGAAATTTTTGAGAAAACTGCACAGCAGAACATACGTTAAGAGTGCAGATCGCAATGGCTACATTGACAAACAGCTCTCACTACGGGCCTTGGGTTAGAGACATTCCGAAGGGACAGTTTCAGAGAATTTATAGAAACTGTACTAGATCTGAAGAAAAGGAATATAAAACAGAAGAGTTAGAACGAAATAGAAATAGGAACCAAGCCCATAAGAAAAAGGAGAATGAATAGAAATTTGCCTTTCTAACCCAATATTCTGAGAAATGTCCCCAGATCAAACCTATTATTAAAAAGAACTGGAGGGTCCTTTTAAGTGACCCAATACTGGGAAACTTGTCACCCAAGAATCCACTATTCATCTTCAAAAGAGCACCAACGATTAGAAACAAGCTGGTTCACAGCAGCGTAATGAATGACGAGCCATGCAAGAGTAGGAGCACATTCTCATGGTGCGGTTTTTGCGTGGGGTGCAGAAATAGAACGCAAGAAGATAAAAATAAAAAAAGAGACAGAAAAGATTAGAACCAATATAGGGGATAAGGAGGAGTTAAAAATCTAAGGAGATATTTCTTGTGAATGTGCCGGAGTAATCTACGTACTGGAATGTCCATGTGGACTCCAGTACGTGGGTAGAACATTAAGGAAACTGGAAACAAGGATCGGGGAACATGTCCAGAATATCAAAAAAAAGGGACCAGATACTCATCATGGAAAGAACCCTAGAGGTGTGAGATTATTGGGAGTGGAGTTGGTGAGAAATAGATGGAGAGGGGGAGACCCAGTCAAACATATTAATTTGAAAGAAGCAGAATAAAGTTCGGGTTATCAGAGTATCCCGATATGGATTCCGCTACCACGGACCATAACGGAATTTAGAATCCATAACGCGATTCTTCGATAACCCGAACTTTAGACGCCAAACTTAAACCACAAGTTCGCTCAACACTACTTACAACCCAAGGGCTTGACTATAGAATGGGCTATCAAAGCGGTCTGCATGCAGTAACAGGGTGTACCTCGGAAGTTACAACCGCTAGGTAATCAATATGAGGGGAGGAGAGCGCTGAGGGTAACCCAGATCGCAGTCAGTAGGGGTTTTTTGAATACGGGATGTAAATGGTCTACATATGTGAGCCATGAGAATATGTTTTCACTGTGATTTATTTTAATAATAATGAAATTGTTTTCATATCTTCAGTTTGTGATTATTGAAGAGCAATATACTTCTACATACATTTTTTACCGCAATAAGCAGAAGTGACATAGGCTTTGACGGGATATAAATACCGCCAATACGGATAGACAAACCACGTGACTCCCCTAAAGAAGCGGGGTAAAACCCAGGTCGGGCAAGTTTATATTACATGTGCTGTTTAAGTGTTTTTTATCTAAGTTATGAAATGGTCTCTGCGTGAAGCCTCTGGTGTTTTGGTCTGCACTATGTCCATTCTTTTTTTTTGGAGGACGAACACACGGAGGTCTTGGCCATTTGTGAGTGCAAGCCATCTCTAATTTAACAGCAAGAGGTTGGTGGGAGGAAGACATCTTCCGAAGGAGGGGATTAAGTCGTCTGTGGAGAAACTGAAAATCGGGAATAGGCCCATTCCCATACGTTGTGACCTGCAGCCGTGTGTGTATTTTATTTCTCTTTGTTCTCCTACACAAGCACAGGAGTCCTCTCTGGGTGCAGAGCTGGAGAAAGGGGGCGAGTATCGACATACAAATTACTGAACTTTTTGGGGGTTGCTGGAGGTGAACGATTCCCTTTTGAGGACTCAAAAATGATCACAATACAAATTCAATGCGATATCGCAATATGAAGGCAAAACCCTCGACAGGCTTCACATGATACCCACTGGCACTGGGTCACCACACGAAGGATACATCTCTTGTGACAAAAAAAATTGCAGAAATCATTTTTTTTTTTACCTCTTCCAGATATTTGGCGTACATGTACATAACCAGTGGGAAGGAGTTCCTGTAACATTGCACGCATGTACGTCAAGGTGATCGGCGGCGGGTACAGGAGCTGCATAAAAAGCACAGAGGCCTGGCTATCTCTGGATCCAATTCTGTGGATTACAGAACTCCAATCCTAGATGTTTAACCCTAAATGCTAACCATGGCATCGGTACCTCATCACCCAGCAATGTGATTGCAGAGGAGGGGGCAATAACCCACAAACTTGGCATTGCTGAATCCGTAACAACCTGACCTATAAAAAAAAAAAAAGAATTATCATTTAAGGCTACTTTCACACTCGTGTTTTGGGCGGATCCGTCATACAATAATACAACCGCATGCATCCATCATGAACGGATCCGTTTGTATTATCTGTAACATAGCCAAGAAGGATCCGTCATGAACTCCATTGAAAGTCAATGGGAGACGGATCTGCTTTCTATTGTGCCAAAAACGGATCCGTCCCCATTGGCTTACATTGTGTGCCAAGACAGATCCGTTTGGCTCAGTTTCGTCAAGCGGACAGCAAAACGCTACAAGCAGCATTTTGGTGTCTGCCTCCAGAGCGGAATGGAGACTGGTTGGAGGCAAACTGATGCTCCCTAAGCGGATCCTTATCCATTCAGAATGCATTAGGGCCAAACTGATCCGTTTTGGACCGCATCTGAGAGCCCTAAACGGATCTCACAAACGGTAAGCCAAGACGAGAGTGTGAAAGTAGCCTAATCTGTATAGTAAATGCAAAGAAAATAATTTAAATAAAAAACAATACCAAATATGCAGTTTTAGCACATGCTGCCAGCCCCCAAGTCATATTTACCCCAAACATGGTACCTAGCAAAACAAGCCCTGAAACAGCTGCATCAAGGAAAAAAAAAAAAAAAAAAAAAAAAAAAAAAAAAAAAGTTATGGCTTTCAGAATATGGGGACTCAAAAAAAAAAATGTAAGCGTATTTTTTTGTACAAAAGTATTTAAATAAAATATATATTTTTTTTAAATTAGATTCACTCTCAGAATGAGTTAATCATTTTTTTCAATGCACCCTAAAAGGGTGGCAATACTGTCTGCCGTTGTAAGGGGTTAAAAAAAAAAAAGCTAGTAATCTTGTGACGCACATCTCGGGATAAGTTGAGCCCAGAGCAAAGGTAAGGAAGGGCACGTCTACAGCTAGGATGCAAGCATCACAGGGCTCTAAAGATGAATACTAAAATGTCCAGCTTGCCGGGGAAGCAGTTTCCGCTCCGGTATAGCTCCAGCCCAGCGTGGCGGTATCCAAAAGATTATCCAGCTCCAGAGGCAGAAAACGCATCATTCCTCTGCAGTAAAACCATCCACGGATAGAGGAGGTTCAATATCACAAGTTTTTTGAGCATGCCCGATATCATAGCCATGGCATAATATGACAAGTTTTATGATCCTGATGCTGGATGATATTTTGGGTCACAGGACCCTACAGAACTCCATGCCCCTTAGGCATCATTCAGACAAGGTGTCGATCATGGATGTCACAATACCAGAATTTTGTAAACCCTCCCCATCAAAAATAGTCTGTCTCACTACTGATCCCTGCGCCCTCACCTCCGCAGCCGCCTCGATTCCCTGCGCCCTCGCCCCCGCAGCCGCCTCGATTCCCTGCGCCCTCGCCCCCGCAGCCGCCTCGATTCCCTGCGCCCTCGCCCCCGCAGCCGCCTCGATTCCCTGCGCCCTCGCCCCCGCAGCCGCCTCGATTCCCTGCGCCCTCGCCCCCGCAGCCGCCTCGATTCCCTGCGCCCTCTCACCTCCGCCTCGATTCCCTGCGCCCTCTCACCTCCGCCTCGATTCCCTGCGCCCTCTCACCTCCGCCTCGATTCCCTGCGCCCTCTCACCTCCGCCTCGATTCCCTGCGCCCTCTTACCTCCGCCTCGATTCCCTGCGCCCTCTCACCTCCGCCTCGATTCCCTGCGCCCTCTCACCTCCGCCTCGATTCCCTGCGCCCTCTCACCTCCGCCTCGATTCCCTGCGCCCTCTCACCTCCGCCTCGATTCCCTGCGCCCTCTCACCTCCGCCTCGATTCCCTGCGCCCTCTCACCTCCGCCTCGATTCCCTGCGCCCTCTCACCTCCGCCTCGATTCCCTGCGCCCTCTCACCTCCGCCTCGATTCCCTGCGCCCTCTCACCTCCGCCTCGATTCCCTGCGCCCTCTCACCTCCGCCTCGATTCCCTGCGCCCTCTCACCTCCGCCTCGATTCCCTGCGCCCTCTCACCTCCGCCTCGATTCCCTGCGCCCTCTCACCTCCGCCTCGATTCCCTGCGCCCTCTCACCTCCGCCTCGATTCCCTGCGCCCTCTCACCTCCGCCTCGATTCCCTGCGCCCTCTCACCTCCGCCTCGATTCCATGCGCCCTCTCACCTCCGCCTCGATTCCCTGCGCCCTCTCACCTCCGCCTCGATTCCCTGCGCCCTCACCCCCGCAGCCGCCTCGATTCCCTGCGCTAAAATCCATCAGAGCTGCTCTGACAGCTCCATCTGTAGCCCTTCTCTCTGCTTTCCTGAGCACTGAAACACTCTTAAAAGGGAACCAGTCGTCAACTTTATGCTGCCCATACTAACGTCAGCATAAAGTAGTGACAGGTGAGTTGATTTCAGCGGTCTGTCATTTATAAGTTAGAAGTAAGTGGTTGCCGAGAACCAACATCACAATCATTGCAGACTGGGCCTGGAAAAAGAGTCCCGGCCACCTGAGAAGAGTCCTGGTTATTCATGGATTCCCACCCACCTGCTGATGACTGACAGGCTACTACCTAGTTTTCTCCCTTTCTCTCTAGGAGAGAACTGCCAGTCATCAGCAGATGGGCGGGAGAGCAGGAGATTATGAATAACCATGACTTATCAAGTAGATTTGACTCTTCTCAAGGCCTGTGCTGTAATGATTATGATGCTGGTTCTCAGCAACCACTTACTTTTAGTGACACACCACCGATATCAGCATTTCTGTTACTATTTTATGCTGCCCTAAGTGAGGTCAGCATAAAGTTGATGATAAGTTCCCTTTAAGCTGAATTCTCATGAAACTGATAAGGCTTCAGCTTAAGTGTACTTTCACACTAGCGGTTTTTTTTTCCAGTATTAAGTTCCGCCACAGAAGCTCTATACCGGAAAAAAAAACTGATCAGTTTTATCCTAATGCATTCTGAATGGAGAGCATTACGTTCAGGATGCATCAGTTCAGTACCGGTCTCGTTTTTTGGACAGAGAAAATACAGCAGCATGCTGCAGTTTCCTCTCCGGCCAAAAATACTGAACACTTGCCGGAATGCCGGATCCGGCATTAATTTACATTGAAGTGTATTAGTGCCGGATCTGGCATTAAGTGTGGTCTGGCAAAACGGATCCGGCTTCCCAGTCTGCGCATTCGCAGACCTTTAAAAATGCAAAAATAAAATAAAATGAATACCGGATCTGTTTTTCCCGGATGACACCGGAGAGACAGATCCGGCATTTCAATGCATTTGTCAGACTGATCCCCATCTGGATCCGTCTGACAAATGCCATCAGTTTTCGTCTGGATTGCCAGCAACGGAACTGCCCGCCGGAATCCTCTGCTGCAAGTGTGAAAGTACCCTAAAAAGGTTGTCCCCAATTTTAATATTGATAGCCTATCCTCAGGATTGGGAAGGCGGGGTCAGACACCCTACCAATCGGCTTAAGAGTAGCTCTGGTGCCAGAACTTAATAGCTCCACCCCAACGTGTAGAGGATAGAGCTTGTTACTGCAGTGTTGTTTCCATTCACTTAGACAGGAGCACGGCTACTGTAACCAGCTCAGTCCACTACACAATGGACAGTGTTGTGCGTTGTCGGACCCCAACAAATCAGATATTGACTAACTACCCTGAGGATTAGCCAACTTTATAAAAAGGAGTGGACAACCCCTTAAAAAGGGGTGGTCCAAGTTATTTTTTTTGCTCTTTATATGTTTCTAACTAAGCTAATGTTAGGGGTTTTCAGTTCACTTACTTCATCTCTAGTGGCCCCGTTTTCCTAGTTAGCAGAGGTCACATGACCTGTGAAGTCAGCTTCTCTCCCTGCTCTGATGAAGTTCTGTCCACAAGCCTGAGGGAGCAGGAGGAGAAGGTCTGCCTCTGTGCATGGAACATCACAGTAAAGGCTGTGATAGTTGTAGCCATGCCCTCTTCACCGCCTGATCTGCTGGCCACGCCCCCTGAACTGCCCGATCTGCTGGCTGAGCTGTCTGTCCTGTGTCTTCTTCCCAGTGGATGCTTCAAATTTTAACCCTTACCATAAGCAGCACAGAGTCAGGGCTGGACGCTCTGCCTCGGGTACTGAGCAGCTGCAGGATTTCCTCTTCTCCAGGCAGTGAGGAGACAAATGCTGTGCACAGGATCTTCCCTCCCTCCTCACCCTGAAGACACAGAGCTGACAAAGACTGCAGGAGTCTTCTCCTCTGCTGGCTGTGAGGAAGGGTCTGCAGAGCATTGCACAACAACAAGTAAGGGAAGATCCTGTGTGCATCAGCAATGTGATTGTAGCGTACAGCTGGGACTTGTAGTCCTACACATACAACATGAGTATCCCAGCAGTCGGACTGCAGGCAGAACAGCAATTTTCTTTACTCCCTTTGCAGAGAAGAGGGAGGGGAAAGGCAGTCTTTGTTGACACCCACAAATATTCAGCCAAAATACACCATGTAAGTGCACAATGTACTGATGTTTTAGAAGCGGCCAGCGCACAACTGCCCCTATTTTATCACTAAAATACAGCTGTAATTAAGAAACTGTGATATTGCCATTTCTTAATGCCGTGGTATACCGCTCAGCACTACCTGCAGCCCGCTGAAATGAAAAGTGGCCGGTCGGTTGGCATGCATGCAGCCACTCCATTCATTTCTATGGGAGTTCGGGATATAGCCGAGCACTGTACTCCACTGGGACCCCCACCACAGGATAGGGGAGAACTTAAAGGGAACCTGTCACCGGGATTTTGGGTATAGAGCTGAGGACATGGGTTGCTAGATGGCCGCTAGTACATCTGCAATACCCAGTCCCCATAGCTCTGTGTGCTTTTATTGTGTAAAAAAGACGATTTGATACATATGCAAATTAACATAAGAGTCATATCTTACTTGTGTGACCAGAGAAGAGTCATATTTTCTAACTCTAACTCATCCCAGGTTAATTTGCATATGTATCAAATCGTTTTTTTTACACAATAAAAGCACACAGAGCTATGGGGACTGGGTATTGCGGATGTGCTAGCGGCCATCTAGCAACCCATATTCTCAGCTCTATACCCAAAATCCAGGTGACAGGTTCCCTTTAATGTAACCAAAAGGAGTACCCCTTAAGTGAGAGCGTTTATGACAGTGTAGATAAGAGCCAGCAGAGCAGCTCGCTGATAGATTTCAGCGAGAAGGAGAGAACAGTCTGCCTGCAGAGTCAGGGACAACATTTAAGACCAATTGGAAAAATGCTCCCCCAAGGTGTTTGTAGCCATTAGTTTAACTCAACTAATCCTTAATATAGAATAATAATTTGTGAGTTGCAAGTAATAAATTATCCTTACAGTACCATAATAGAAAATATATCACAGGGCAGCATGCTCAGGAGAGGATAGGAGTGATAGTAGCAAGCATGGTAGTCGTGGTTGTTACTCACAGTTATGATTTCCACAATGTCCTCACCGGGATGTGGTATTCTCGATACAGCTGGCCACATTGTTTTATAATATATGTCTAGGCACTTTAAGACTTAGGCTAGTTTCACACTATTCCTTATAGATCTGGCAGACTGCCAGGTCTCTCTGCATTTCGGCATTGTCGGAAGCTTCTGCTTCGCCATCCATCCCCTTTCACTATAATAGGGATCTGTGCAGATATAGCCGCAATCAGGTAAATATGCAGAGAATCCGCTGGAAGAAAACCGTTGCGCACGGTGGTTTTCGTCCAGCTAAAACAATGCAAGGTTGCGGCCGGATTTCCACCAGTCCCTATTACCCTGGGTTCACACCTGAGCGTTTCCCAAACGCGCGTCAAACGCGCGTTTTTGACGCGCGTTTCTGACGCGCGTTTTTGTAATAGTGAACGCGCGTTTGACGCGCGTTTGTGTCATTGACTGCAGTGTCCTATGGCCACAAACGCGCGTCAAAACGCCCCAAAGAAGCTCAAGTACTTGTTTGAGCGTCGGGCGTTTTACAGCGCGTTCGTACGCGCTGTAAAACGCCCAGGTGTGAACCATTCCCATAGGGAAGCATTGGATTTCATGTCTTGAGCGTTTTACAGCGCGTTTGAACGCGCTGTAAAACGCTCAGGTGTGAACCCAGGGTTATAGTGAATGGGGTCGAAGGGTGTCAGATAGCATCCAGCAGTGCCGGATCCAAACATCTCCGGCAGTCTGCTCCCTGCCAGAGATGTCTAATGCTTGTATGAAACTAGCCTTAAATCTCCTGAACAAGTTTGCTGTAGAACCTATAAAGTCCTTTCAGACAGCTAATCTCCACAGAACTTCTATACGCACCCCCTCGCAACACTGGAATGCTCCTTAAATATATCACACTCTTTTCTCCACTTTTGGTTTAAATACTTCTAGTTGGCTAGCCGTCTGCAGGGTTGTGTTCTGCTCCCTCAGTACACTACACTGTACAGACATCCACCATCCCAGACTGACTGCCGTAGGGCTCATGCACACAGCCGTAGTTTCTGTCCGCATCCGATCCACACTGTTTGGAGATCAGATGCAGACTCAATTTCAATGGGGCTGCAAAAGATGCGGACCACACACCGAATGCTGTCCACATCGGCACGTCTGTTCAGCGGCCTGCAAACAACAAAACACTTACGGATGTGCAGATTAGTTCTAACCACTCACTACGGGGAGGGTGACAATAGCCCCACCTGTGAAAAAACAAAGTGTAGCAGCACAATGGAAAAAAGGGTAAATACTGTTCCTTAATGTGGTGGTGCCAGCCGTGTCGGGAGTCAGTCCTGAGCTCCCCCAGATATACAGGGTGGGCCATTTATATGGATACACCTTAATAAAATGGGAATGGTTGGTGATATTAACTTCCTGTTTGTGGCACATTAGTATATGTGAGGGGGGAACTTTTCAAGATGGGTGGTGACCATGGTAGCCATTTTGAAGTCGGACATTTTGAATCCAACTTTAGTTTTTTTCAATAGGAAGAAGGTCATGCGACACAAACTTATTGGGAATTTCACAAGAAAAACAATGGTGTGCTTGGTTTTAACGTAACTTTATTCTTTCATTAGTTATTTACAAGTTTCTGACCACTTAAAATGTGTTGAATGTGCTGCCCATTGTGTTGGATTGTCAATGCAACCCTCTTCTCCCACTTTTCACACACTGATGGCAACACCGCAGGAGAAATGCTAGCACAGGCTTCCAGTATCCGTAGTTTCAGGTGCTGCACATCTCGTATCTTCACAGCATATGCTGTGACGATACGAGATGTGCAGCACCTGAAACTACGGATACTGGAAGCCTGTGCTAGCATGTGCTGCAAATGGCGCGTAACAAGCAGGAGCTGAAGTATGATAACAACAACATCATGATTTTCCCGGATTTTTCGTCCGAATTACAGAAGCGCAGGGTAACATTCAGCACGGTGAAAAAAAAAATCCAGGAGCAGAACTTATCCTACTCTATGGCATATCCGGCACGATTAAGAGTGGTAGATGGGGAAGTGAGCCGGTTCTTCAACAATCCTGAAGAGGCCACAAACTGGCTGGATGGCAGGGGCAGAAACACCAGACCTCCAAGATGAAAGCCCGCATAGTCCTTCACCGCCAACGGCAAGGAGGGGGATCTCTGGACCTGGACTCTGCGACCTGTGGGGACACTTACACTGACTAAGTATCAGTACTCTCTAATGTTATCGTTTATCACCGATTTCACTTCTCAGCTAAACCTCACAAGAGATAGAGTGATTAAGCCCATAGTTAGTTAAGAAGGGAAATGTGAGATTAGCAGGGGAATTATATATGATAGTATAATGATCTTGTATGTCACAGCTACTGTCTGGGCAAAACAGAGATAGCGTGAGTGAGGGGGGTGTCCCTGTTGGACTACTTACTTGAGTCCTAGGTCTGGATACCATTAGAAGTTAGGGATTGGGTCCTTTGTCACTATGTTATATATCTTCTATAAGTAAGATACGAGTTATATGGTGCTACTGGTGACTCACCATACGCACACCCCGTTCATTTGAACACAACTGGTGAAGTGTCTTGTCTTTAACTGCCAAGAGTGTTATACAGACGTGGACAAAATTGTTGGTACCCTTTGGTCAATGAAAGAAAAAGTCACAATGGTCACAGAAATAACTTTAATCTGACAAAAGTAATAATAAATTAAAATTCTATAAATGTTAACCAATGAAAGTCAGACATTGTTTTTCAACCATGCTTCAACAGAATTATGTAAAAAAATAAACTCATGAAACAGGCATGGACAAAAATGATGGTACCCCTAACTTAATATTTTGTTGCGCAACCTTTTGAGGCAATCACTGCAATCAAACGCTTCCTGTAACTGTCAATGAGACATCTGCACCTCTCAGCAGGTATTTTGGCCCACTCCTCATGAGCAAACTGCTCCAGTTGTGTCCGGTTTGAAGGGTGCCTTTTCCAGACTGCATGTTTCAGCTCCTTCCAAAGATGCTCAATAGGATTGAGGTCAGGGCTCATAGAAGGCCACTTTAGAATAGTCCAATTTTTTCCTCTTAGCCATTCTTGGGTGTTTTTAGCGGTGTGTTTTGGGTCATTGTCCTGTTGCAAGACCCATGACCTGCGACTGAGACCAAGCTTTCTGACACTGGCTAGTACATTTCTCTCTAGAATTCCTTGATAGTCTTGAGATTTCATTGTACCCTGCACAGATTCAAGACACCCTGTGCCAGACGCAGCAAAGCAGCCCCAGAACATAACAGAGCCTCCTCCATGTTTCACAGTAGGGACAGTGTTCTTTTCTTGATATGCTTCATTTTTTCGTCTGTGAACATACAGCTGATGTGCCTTGGCAAAAACTTCGATTTTTGTCTCATCTGTCCACAGGACATTCTCCCAGAAGCTTTGTGGCTTGTCAACATGTAGTTTGGCATATTCCAGTCTTGCTTTTTTATGATTCGTTTTCAACAATGGTGTCCTCCTTGGTCGTCTCCCATGTAGTCCACTTTGGCTCAAACAACGACGGATGGTGCGATCTGACACTGATGTTCCTTGAGCATGAAGTTCACCTTGAATCTCTTTAGAAGTCTTTCTAGGCTCTTTTGTTACCATTCGGATTATCCATCTCTTAGATTTGTCATCAATTTTCCTCCTGCGGCCACGTCCAGGGAGGTTGGCTACAGTCCCATGGATCTTAAACTTATGAATAATATGTGCAACTGTACTCACAGGAACATCTAGTTGCTTGGAGATGGTCTTATAGCCTTTACCTTTAACATGCTTGTCTATAATTTTCTTTCTGATCTCTTGAGACAGCTCTTTCCTTTGCTTCCTCTGGTCCATGTCGAGTGTGGTACACACCATATCACCAAACAACACAGTGATTACCTGGAGCCATATATATAGGCCCAATGGCTGATTACAAGGTTGTAGACACCTGTGATGCTAATTAGTGGACACACCTTGAATTAACATGTCCCTTTGGTCACATTATGTTCTGTGTTTTCTAGGGGTACCATCATTTTTGTCCATGCCTGTTTCATGAGTTTATTTTTTTACATAATTCTGTTGAAGCATGGTTGAAAAACAATGTCTGACTTTCATTGGTTAACATTTATAGAATTTTAATTTATTATTACTTTTGTCAGATTAAAGTTATTTCTGTGACCATTGTGACTTTTTCTTTCATTGACCAAAGGGTACCAACAATTTTGTCCACGTCTGTAGCTGGTTTAGTGTTTTACCATGCAGGCACTTATCACCTATATCAAGGTACACCTGATGTTATATGTTATGTGCCGGGTCGGGAAGGGTAAATTACAGAGAGGGAGACAGGAGGGCAACAAGGTCCTTTTCACAAGATTGACATGTCTGAAATACGTATAATGTCCTGGAATGTTAGGGGACTGGGTAGCGCCAGGAAACGCACCATGGTCTTTTCTGCAATCAGAAGATTTAATCCACATATACTCTGTTTGCAGGAAACCCATTTAACGGCAGATACTACTAGACGTACCCAAAAGCCATGGGTTCAATGGGCACAACATTCATGCCATACCAGCTTGTCTAGGGGGGGTGTCGTTGCTGGTACATAAATCCCTTAGGTGGGAAATGGAGGCCAGCCAGATAGACCCGGCTGAGAGATTTGTGTTCACAGCGGCATACATTAACTGTATACTGTATGTTATACTAGGTATCTACATTCCGCCGCCTTTCTCCTTACAGATTGTTTAGCAGGCAGTGAGTTTTGCAGCCTCATATCCATCGGCCCGTATAGTAGGTCTTGGTGACTTTAATACGACCTTAGATAAGGACTTAGATAGACATCACTTGGCTGAGGCTTCTGACAACCGCCCTAGTAATAAGACATCTCTAGCCACATTAATGGGAGAGGTAGGATGGATAGACATGTGGCGTCTTAAATACCCCGATACTAGACAGTACTCATGTCACTCGACTAGCCATAACATACCATCACGAATAGATTATGCTTTTGGTAACTCAGCTATGTGCTCTCTGACATACTGTATAGAGTACGGACCAAGGGGCATTTCTGACCATTCGCCGATACAACTAGAGGCTGGGAGGGTATAGGATCAGACGCTCAACACTGATTAATCCTTTCTGGCTGTCCCTGTTTGGACCTTCTGATCGCATTCCTGATCAACTGAAGGTTTTTATGGAGGGGCATGGAGAAGTTACAGATTACTCATTACTCTGGGAAACCATGAAGGCATATCTTAGGGGATGCCTGAGATCTACTATATCATTCATCAAAAAAAAAATCAGCAGCTAAACAAGAGGAAAGACTAGCAGCGGAATGCACTAGACTAGAAGCAGCATATGTTGCTGACCCCAATGACTTGAATAGAGAATCTTGGTTCACATTAGGGAGTCAGTATTTGACCCTACTCAAAGAAAAGGCCCAACAGAAAATGTTCTTCACAAAACATATTTTGAATTGGGCAACCAATCTAGCAAATGACTCGCTCATATTGTCAGACAGAATCAGGCATCCCCGACTGTATTACGTATCAAGGCCTCAGATGGTCAGATATGGTCAGACCCTGAACCCATAGCGGGTAGATTTCAATAGTACTATAAGGACTTATATGAGACCAAAGTAAACTATGAGACGGATGACGTCATTCAGTATCTTGATGACCTAGAATTTCCTACATTGACGCTGGAGGAAATAGACAGTTTAGAAGCCCCTATATCCACTCAGGAACTAGAAGATGCTATAGCACAACTAGCTAGGGGTAAATCTCCTGGCCCCAATGGATTACCCCTAGAGGTCTACGTTAAATATGCTGCCCACATCAACCCATTGCTAATCCGTATGCATGAGGATGCATTTCATAAAAGATGCTTACCACCATCAATGTATGACGCCACCATAGTGGTTCTCCTTAAGCCGGGCAAGGATCCAGACGAGTGTTGGTCGTATAGGCCGATATCCTTATTGAATATCGACTATAAAATTATAGCAAAGATTTTGGCCATACGTCTTGGGAAAGTGGCTAGTACCTTGGTTCATCCGGATCAATCTGGATTTTTGCCCGGTAGATCTACCACTGATAATATCAGACGGGTGCAGGTGGTGACCCAAATTGGAGTAGAGAAAGGAGAGCGATGGGCTTTAGTGTCTTTGGATACCGCAAAGGCGTTCGACTCTGTTGAGTGGCCCTATTTGTTTCAGGTGCTTCACAAATTTGGTCCTAATTTTATCCAATGGATAGCTATGTTATACAAACATCCCAAAGCGGGTATATTAGTCAATGGGTTGATGTCAGATAGTCTCAGCTTGGGGCGGGGTACGCAACAGGGATGTCCTCTGTCACCATTGCTATTCGCCCTAGCTATAGAGCCGCTAGCTATGCGAATCAGAGCGGATTCACAATTCCATGGAATTAGAATAGGAGAGCAGGAGGATAGGGTCGGCTTATATGCTGATGACATGGTGCTATTCATGTCACAGACGGAAGCCACACTTCCTAGAGCGATAATTGAAGTATTCAGCCGGTATTCTGGACTGAGGATAAACTGGTCCAAATCGACCTTATGTCCTTTATAGCCACTAGATGATACATTCCCCCAGGGAGAATTAAGAATTACCTGTTGTACCTAGCTATAAATACCTGGGTGTATATATTATATATATATATATATATATAGCAGGGATTACCCCTCTCAGTACCTGGGAGAATCAATTTAATAAAATTGATTATTCTACCTAAGTGTCTATATATACTGCAACATGCCCCCTATGTAGTCCCAAAGGCATTTTTTTCAGAAGCTCGTATCCTTAATGTCACCTTTCATCTGGGGTACGAATAGACCGAAGTTGTCTATATTAAATCTGACGTGTCTTAAAAAGGAAGGTGGCATGTCTCTGCCTGATATACACTTATATTACCTAGCTGGGCAATTGAGAAATATAAGAATCATGGCTATTGCCAAACGGCACTCTGTGCAGACAAGAAAAGCATCTTGCAGAATAGCTAGATCTCACTAATCTATGGCCAGTTCTAGAACAACCTAAATTGTTCCCCCATAGGTTGCTACCGATTCATAGGGTGGCTGTTCAGATATGGTTGGCTTGTAAGCATCTACATAAAATCGGGTCAGACCTAATGGAGACACCAGTTTGGAATAATCCCATGTTTCCTGATCTGATTGTACTGCGGGACGGTGCATTCTGGAAGGAGCATGGGGTTGTCACACTGGGTAACTTATATAATAATAATGTTTTTAATGACTGAGTCCTTGAGTCATAGACATGAGTTGCCCAGGAATACATTCTTTAGGTTCCTGCAGCTAAGACATGCCATGCAAATGCATTATAGGGATACCCCAGTCCTATTGTCCACATTCCCGATAATTGGAGTCATACGTTCTCAAGGACCATGTGGCTTTATATCAGCACTTTACACCCATCTCCTATGTGTCAAACTAAGATGTAACCCGATGCAAGCACTGTCAAAATGGAAGGCAATGATTCCGGATTTGTCTAATGAAGACGATGAGGAAATACTTGAATCCCCCACACTAGTATCACCAGCCATTAACAATAAGTTTATACAATTATACATAATACATCAAAGTTATGTCTCCACGGAGGTTACACAGGATGGGCAGGATTGCCCACTCCAGGTGCCATAGATGTGCGTCAGAAAATGCTCATTTCTGGCATCTTATATGGGCATGCCCTTCCATAAATAAGTTTTGGGAGGAGGTGGTGACTCTACTCACAGATTTATTGGGATGTACAGTGCCACTTCATCCTAAAATATGCCTCTTTGGAATATTGGACGAGATTCTATATTCCCACCATACAAGGATATTCGTGAGCGAAACCCTATTTTTGGCACGAAAAGCGATAGCCATTAGATGGATGGGAGACAGAGCACCTACTCTAGCACAATGGAAGCAATTGGTCAATACTATAATCCCATATAAAAATATTGTGTTCAAGAACAGGGGCTGTATGCCCAAATTTCAGAAGGTGTGGGGGGCATGGTGTTCATCAACACGAACGCTCTATTCAGCTCACAGATTGACAGAGGCTTTGCGGGCGGAACAAGGTTTGACAGGTTGGAGAAGATGGGAAATTGTAGACCTAGATATGCCACTTTAGCTGTTATTATTGCCACTACCTTTTATTAGCAATATGAGCCCTCCCTCTAGAGATGGGATTAATCTTACCGATACGGCACAGGTGTTAAAGGTTTTATTCATTGAGTCATGTATATGTTACTTGCACAACTCACTTTCATTATGCTGATGTACAATATATGGAAGTATTTGTACATGAGTGTCATTATAATTGGCTTTGTGTGTTCAATAAAGCGAATAAAAAAATAAAATAAAAAAAAAGATGGTAGCTAGGGCCTATTAGCTCCTTATGCATACAATACATGAAATATATACATCACAAAGCACATTTTCAACCCTTTTGCAGTGTACCACTGCTGTAGTAGTGGGGCGCTGCGCTGAGACGCACATCACTTACCTGTAACCTGAAGTTGTGATTTCATGGTGACGCCATTTACCGTTGGTTTTGGGGTTCCGCCATCCATTTCCCTTCTTCAAATCTGTGTCTGCAGGTAAAGCACACAGAAGCAAGAGGATTACTACGCAATGTTCTGGCAGATTTTGCAGAATGTATTGGTTTATTTTGCACTCCGTTAACTAGGGAACCTAATATTAATCTTTATAGAGGGGATTTCATTTTGTGCATTACTTGGCACATCAGTATTTGCTTCTAGTATGTTGGCTTCATATGGTTGTTACATTTATTCTATGCGTCATTCTGCGTTAAAAATTCTTCAATGAAATATAGTAACCTGGAAAGCCCCTGTAGACTACAAAGCCTGAAAGCCTCGGGTGTCAATCCCTACAAACCACAATTTATACATTCTTTTGGATCTTATGGGAGAAGAGGACCCCCCCAATCAGTTTTTATGTTGCAAATTTTGCAGAATTTATTTTCATTTCATTGCTATCATTTTGTAGTACACAACCATTTTTGATTGTTATTTTTTTTGGTCAAATAATTCACACAAAACCACAGCAATTCTGTCTTTTATATGGTATTCACTGTAAGGGATAAATTACATGATAATGATATAGGGTTATTAAGGAAGTGGCGATACCAAATATGTGGAGGGGTTTTTATTTTTGCAATGTTTTTCAATGGAAAAAAAAGGTGTATTTGTTAACCTGGCGTTCTTTTTATTTAATAAAACTTTATTTAACTCTTATTTTTACCGCTCCCTAGGACCAAAAGGGGACATGCGATCTTTTGACCACTTAGACAGTACACTGTAGTACTGGTTTGCGGGGCGGAGGCACGGACCAGGAAACATGTGAAAGGGCTTTCGTGACTCCGCTCTGCAAAAGATGTGTCCAATCTTTTCGCCACACCTTGCGGATCACTTCAACGGGTCCGCACGGCCGGTGCCTATATTGGCAGATCCGCAGATTGTGGCTGGCAACACAGGCATGGCCATTCCACAGTTGTGATTGTGCCCTAATTAGGAGGCAAGATGTGTTTTTCCTTCTTTCTTTCATTTCATACAGCCCCCTACTGTTTAGCACTTTTTAAAACCCTTAGACAACACCTTTAAATGAGGACCAGTACCAACCCAGATACTCTAGAAATAAGGGCAATATTTCCATTAATACCACCCTAAAATAAATCTGCGGTAACCCTAAACAAATGCCATTTGTTCTGAAATGCACAATGGCAGGTTTACAACCAGAACGGACTGGTCATGTGAGACCAAAATACAAAAAAATTAAAATACGCCGAATACCCGAATAAACTAAATATTAACTCTGCTGCCGCCCGCACAACCCGTGCATTAATGTATTCAGGAGCGCTCGCTGGAATGTAAGAAATCCAGAAGTGATACTGATAGAGAATGACAGTGCTGATATATAGGAGTGAGCTGTGAATCACACCACAGTCACCGGGCATGTTGTCATACATGGCACTGCTGATAGGAAGGCAGAGACATCTCTACTAATCTTCAACATGAAGATAGAAATAGGAGGTAAAAGAAGAAAGAAAGAAAAAAAAAGAAAAAAAAAAGAAAAAATTTAATTCAATGACAACAAAAGGGAGAACGAAGCGAAGGGCAACACTCAGATCCTGCGCAGCCG
Organism: Bufo gargarizans; assembly: GCF_014858855.1. Classification (NCBI taxonomy): domain Eukaryota; kingdom Metazoa; phylum Chordata; class Amphibia; order Anura; family Bufonidae; genus Bufo; species Bufo gargarizans. The sequence continues at coordinate 89,398,845 of NC_058085.1, forward strand.
CCTGTACAAAGCAGACAATGCGCCATTTAATGGACTCATTAATAACCAATGGCGCTTACGTATACCTGTGCCACAGTTCACAACTGAGAAACGTGACCGTACGTTTCTGAACACTTCCTTTGCTGCTCTCTGAATGGGTGCACAGCGCAGGTTTTTACATCAAGTCAGGATGGCAGAGGCGACGGCAAGAGGTTCTTGGCTGATCTTCAGCGTAGGTTCACACGTAAGCGATTAGCTGACGATTTTCATGTGGTAAATCTGCAGCGTTTTACAGTACCAGCGACATGAGTGAGTTTTTATTTATTTATTTTTTAGCAATTCTCAGATTCTCTTCACACGTGGCAGAAAAAAAATCTGCGGCATCCATGGAGCGGATTTTAAATCTGCAGCATGTCAATTTATACCGCATTTTTTTTCTTGGGGGGGGGGGGGGGGAGGGGGAATAAAAAAATTTAATATGTGGCATTTCAGATCTGTTCATAGGAAATGAATTGCTACACAAAATAGAATACATCTAGTGAGCCCACTCTGATGGCCACGTAGTGTAAATGCAGGCAGAACGTTCTAGAGCTACATGAGTTGACCGGATTCATATATTAGTTTTGTGGAAAAAGATTTAGTATAACTTGTATTTCATTCACTAAACACCCCCCTCCACGCACGCACCGATTAGCCGGAGCTGGGTTCAGACCTGAGGCTGGGTTCCTACGCGCTGTAAAACGCCCCAAGAAGTACAGGCGCTTCTTTGAGGCGTCTTGTCGCGCGTTCCCGTACATAGACTTCCGGGAACGCGCGACAATGGGTGTTCGCTTGTCTCTGTATGCGCGATTGCAAACGCCGGTACAATCGCGCATACAGAGCGCGACATCCCGAACGCTCAGGTCTGAACCCAGGGTCAAGCTAAACAGGACAATACCGTATTGAATGAGTCCAGCTCGGGCTGAGGGGCTCCATCGGAGGTCACTTCTGAGGGGTCTCTCAGGCTGGAATGCAGCTAGAGCCCATCTTGAGCTCTTAGCCATGATCTAGCCTGAATTAGAGCTGCTTGCTGCTCTCACTACTTCCTGCGTGGAGACGGAGGGGGGTAGCTGGAGGCGCAGGGAGAGGAAGAGAATCACGGATGTTCCTCCTGTCCCTGTATGGGTTTAGACAATCCCAGGCACAGGGATGACATTAACGGGGTTGTCCGAGCTTTTACTAGTGATGACAGATGGTCAGATAGGTCATTAATATCAGATGGACAGGGGTCCGACACCCAGCACCCCCGACGATCAGATGCAAGAGGTCTTACAGCTGATCGGCGGGAGTGCCTGGTGTCGGATTCCCACTGATCTGATATTGGTGACCTATCCTGAGGAAAGCCCGGACAACTCCTTTAACTGTTTATGTTCTCTCCCAGGAAAGGTGACAGGTCCTCTTTAAAAGCTATGAATCAACCCTACGGAGCAGGATGCCTGGTTTCATAGGGTGATCCTGCTGAAAAGTGCTCTTTAAGGGGAGTTCGTCACCAGTGACCTTTACATCCAACTGTTTGCATAGACACAAAGCTGTGGTTAACCTGTTTAAAATGCGGTTTTTCTTTCGCTGATGCGAGGCTCCGTTCTCAAGTCATGATACTTTTTCTTAATAGGCAAATTAGGACTTTTGTGCACTGAGGGCGTCACCATTGCACTTGTTGCACCCAAGCACCACTCATTTCTGTGACCAGCCCTTTGATGGCTGCTTTGATTGACAGGGCCAGGAAGAGGCAACACGGCCAGGGATGGGCTGACCACAGAATGGGGTGGAGCTTGGGTGCAACAAGAGCAATGATGATACCCTCATTGCACCAAGGGCCTAACTGGAATATCAAGAAAAAGTATCATGACTTTGATCAACAACAAAAAAGTTTTATTCGGGTGAACCACGGCTATGCGCCTATGCAAACAGTAGGATAGGGAGGTCGCTGGTGACAGATTCCCTTTAAAAGGTGTTGTCTCATTATAGACAATGGGGGCATATCGCTAGGATATGCCCCCATTGTCTTATAGGTGCGGGTCTCACAGCTGGGACCCGCACCTATATTGAGAACGGAGCCCAGCAAGTGAAGGAGGGCACACTGCCATGCGCAGCCGCCCTCTATTTATTTTCTATGGGGCCAGCGAAAATAGCAGATTGAATGAATGGGTGTGCGGTATGCTCCCATTCACTTCTATGGGGAGCCGGCTTGGTGGTGGCCAGACCGGAGTCCTCCAGCCACCACCTTGCGGGGCTCTGTTCTCGATATAGATGCGGGACCCGCACCTATAAGACAATGGGGGCATATCCTAACGATATGCCCCTATTGTCCATGATGAGACAACCCCTATACATACACACACACACACACACACACGCGAATATGTCAATTCAGTGTATGACAGTACCAGCAAGGCGGATAATATTTTAGCAAAACTCATCCACATGCTGCTGAACACATTTGCAGAGTAAATTGCAGGTGTATTACAACCATAGACTCTTACAAGCACGTTTTTCCCCATGATACAGTGCACACACGGCCGGCGCCCGTATATTGCGGGTATGGTCAGCACACAGTTGTGTGGATGAGGCCTTACCCAGAGATTCGCAGGATGACGGGTTTGCAAAAAACTTTTGGGTGGGATCCCACATGCTGCAAATGTTGCGGATGCTCCACAGCAGAATTTAGCGTGGAAAGTCTGCAGCATTTACAGTACAAAGAGACATTTTAGAAATGGTACCCACACGCTGCAGAGAAGACCCACAGCATCAACTGACTTATATCCAATGTATGCTGCAGGTTATACCCACGACTTTCAAACTTTGCAACGCAAGGTTTTAAAACAGCAGAGGACCTGCTGCGATCACTCAGAGAAAAGGCCAGTATGGCTGTTTTTTGATGGGTGTCATTTTTTTCCCCAGATCCACAGTGGACCGGGCACAAGTGGATGTATCCTTATACTTCTATCAGTGAAAGGTATACCTTTGGAATGACGGAAAGCGCAAGTAAATCTGTCATACTTGCACTAGTGCAGGACACAAGGAAAGGGCTGAAAACAAGGCAGGGAAAACCCCAAACTTCCTCCGAGACTGTAAACACCTCGCCCTGTAGTGTTCTTCATACAACCTGAAGCTTATGTAACATTTCATTCACCTTCCAACATGAGATCGGTTTTTAGCTATTAGACAACGGCTATACGGTATAACCATTTCCCCCAATGCCCAATATACATCAGATCATGTCCTTTCCTAATGTGTATGACCCTCCTTGTGCTAGTAAAGTGTTGGCCCGACACACCGATCTCAACAGGACCAGCCATCTAATGGATAAATCCGTCACCAGGTCAGTCCATCAAATCAAGGCAGTTTTTAAGTTGACTGTTCGTCGGCACGCAGCTTTGCCAGCAAAACCGCATCGTCAATAATAATGGATCTAAAAACTGCATAGATCTATAGAAAAACCGCACGTCGGTGTAGTTTTCTGCTGTGCAACGGACTCCTGAGGGGGACTCCTTCTAGGATGTGTATATGCTCTGCGGTTGTCATGGTCTGAGAGCTTTATATCGATTACCTGTGCTCAGGATACATCATCCGAATATTGGGAACCCTGCTGATTAGCTGTTTAAAGAGGCCGTGACGCTCCGGTTTACGCTGCGACCTCTTCCTAGGCCAAGTGACATGTTCACCGGTCACGTAGCCGCGCTGCAGCTAAGTACCTGCAATACCAAGCACAACCACTATGTGGAGAGTGCTGGGCTTGGCAAGCTGCGAGGAAGCCACGGCCTCCTCAAACACCTAATCAGTGGTAGTCCGACACCCAGGATCTGATATTAATGATCTATCTTGAGGATAGGTTGTCAATATCAGAATCTAAGACAACACCTTTAGCAGTTTATGCAGATTTAAAAAAATTGATAGCCTATCTTTAGGACAGCCCATATAAGGCCTCATTCACATTTCAGTGGCCGTTTCACGTCCGTGAGAAAAAATAAATAAGAAAATCATTCTGTGTTATATCCAAGAAGATGTCTGAAGGATCCGTGTTTGGACTATGTGTCTGGTTTTACCCTCCGTGTGTCATCCGTATTCCACATGTGATTTCCACTGACCCAAAAACTTCAATGGGCAACACTGACCAAACAAGTGATTTTTTTTCACTGACCCACAGTGTGAACAGACACATTGAAATAAATGGGTACGTGTGCCGTCTGTGGAAAATGCGGACGGTGGAAATGTGAATAACACCTAAGATTTAAAGGCTCTGACTTACTGCTGGTAAGCCGTCTCAAGGGGCCATGGAGCTGCAGTACCACTGCGAATAGTTGGTCCCCCCACAATCTAATACAGGCACCTATCCCAGAGAGGAGACTGATAAGTCGCAGCCCTCCTTGCGTTGTCCGGTGTATTACTTTTATAGTGAAAACGTCTTCCTCGCTTACACAATAGGAGCTAGTACAGAAGCCAAATTAAATTTTTACCTTGCTAATGTGCCTGCCCGCTGGAGACGTGATCTGCCTGCTGAAATGTTACTCCGGCTAGTGTGACAACAGGGAAAGTATGCCGCACTATTATGAAATGGATACCAGCAACGTGTTGACAAAACACCGGAGTGAATCACGTGGACGCTCATGCTGAATGGGCCGCACGTTATACCAGGGCTTGAAAAAATTTCCTTGGAATCTAGGAGCCAGCTAAAAAGGTTAGGAGCCGTTTTTTTTTTGTTTTTTTTTAACCTTATAAAGCCTTATTTTCAGCGACAAAAAGAACACCTCTTAAATTAACATATAAAGAAATCTAGAACCAAACAACATGGGCATTAACAACATATACAGCGGCAGTGTACAGAGTAGAGTTGTTGTGATACCAAATTTTTTATTCGATTTCGATACCCTAAAAAAAGTATTGCGATACTCGATACCATTCGATAAGACGCAAAAAAAATTTACAAAAAAAGGCACGTGCATCCCGCATTTAAAATAAAAAATTGTGAATTGCGCAGTTTGATTTATTTTTTCTGTTCCGGCGTTCACTGCATAGATTTTTTTCATATTTTAATAGTTTGGACTTTTCTGACGTGGCGATATGTTTATTTATTGTTTATATATTTAATGTGTGAAATTGGGAAAGGGGGTGATTTATACTTAATATTTTGGTGTTTTTTTTTTTTTTTTACACTTTTTATTTAATACCCATTTACCCCCTTAGGCTACTTTCACACTAGCGTTCATGGGTCCGTTCGTGAGCTCCGTTTGAAGGAGCTCACGAGCGGACCCAAACGCCTCCGTCCAGCCCTGATGCAGTCTGAATGGACGCGGATCCGCTCAGACTGCCTCAGTCTGGCGGCGTTCAGCCTCCGCTCCGCTCGCCTCCGCACGGACAGGCGGACAGCTGAACGCTGCTTGCAGCGTTCGGGTGTCCGCCTGGCCGTGCGGAGGTGAGCGGATCCGTTCAGACTTACAATGTAAGTCAATGGGAACGGATCCGCTTGAAGATGTCACCATATGGCTCAATCTTCAAGCGGATCCGTCCCCCATTGACTTTACATTGAAAGTCTGAACGGATCCGCTCAGGCTACTTGCGCATTTGCGGATCCGTACTGAACGGAGCCTCCGTCTGCATTAATATGATCGGATCCGTTCAGAACGGATCCGATCAAGCGCAAGTGTGAAAGTAGCCTTAGGGGCTAGAACCTGGGATATTTTAATCCCTTGTCCTATTCACCCCAATAGAGCTCTATAAGGGTGAATAGGATCTCCTGCTGTTCCTGCTGCCCTGTGCTTTGTGCACACAGCAGCAGAGAGCCGACTATGGCTTCAGTAGCGTCCTGGCTGCCATGGTAACCGATCGGAGCCCCAGGATTACACTGCTGGGGCTCCGATCAGAAGCTGCCACTAATGAAGAGGAGCGGAGGGGACCCTGTGGCCACTGCCACCAATGATTTTAATACTGGGAGGTTGAGAGGGGCGGGCGCACTGTGCCACCAATGATAATTAACCCATAATACAGGAGACTGGTACTGGCAGCAGATCAGCGGCAGTTAACCCCTCAGGTGCCGCAGAGGCAGGGTGCCGGCTATGTACAAAATTCCTGATCGCCATGGCAATCTGGGATTTGTCGAGCCCTGCGTTACACCACCTACTACTAATCCGCACTCGCCGAACCAAAGGGCTATTCCCATTATATCCACGGACTACGTCATAAACGACCCTCCAATATGGAGAATAGGGCCTCGTCTCCGGGCCACTGTGAATGGAGAAGTGGACGTACATCTGTGGCTTTCCATAACACTTCTATGGGAGTTCCAGAAATAACATGCGCTCTTACCAGGGCTATTTTTGAAACGCCCACAGAAATAAATGGAGAGGACCATGCACGAGTGGTCACCTCTCCATTCATAGCAGATGCGACAAGACGTTCTAGCAGCCAGAAGGAACAATATTTGTTGTGCCCTCCGGCTACTAGTGTTATCTGACATATTCTATTCTAACATACCTGTCGGCATATTAAGCTGACCGATCGGCTTAGAACTGGAGGTTTTGAGTCTCTGGATTTACGTGAGAATGTTTCCACTCACTAGTAGAAATCAGAGATCTTGAAAATAGTTCGGGACTGAAAAATGGTTAGAAAAATTGAAACTCCTTTAAAGGGGTTTTCCAGGAACTAAATACTGATGACCTGACCTCAGGATAGGTAATTGGTATCTGATCTGTGGGGGTCCAACACCCGGGATCCCGCCGATCAGCAGTTTGAGAAGGGGTTGGCAGCTTTTCCTAGGCCAGTGATGACACATTCATCGGTTACATGACCTAGGAGCAGCTGAGCCCCATAGATATGAATGAGGCTGCGATACCAAGCACAACCGCTATACTATGTACAGCACCGGGCTTGGTGAGCTCGAGGAGGACTCACAGGAGCGCCGCTGCCTTCTCAAACAGCTGATCGACAGAGGATAGTTTTTTTTTTTTTTGCGGACAGAAAAATACACACGGTCATGTGAGTGCACCCCCAGCAATTTACGAGTAGTATACAGTGGGGGAGACTTATCAACTTGCTTAGTTGCCCATATCAACCAATCAGATTCCACCTTTCATTTCTCAGAGCTCCTCTGGAAAATGAAAGATGGAATCTGATTAGTTACTATGGACAACAAAGCCAGTTTTCCTCAGCATTAGTTTTGATAAATGTCATCCAGCAAGTCTTGCATGTTGCTTCCACCCCGAGCTCGGACTACCTGTACTTGCCTAATAGCCAGTAAGAACTGATCTGCTATTCGCTTTCTATCTAGTGACATCATGCACAGCAATCACCTGCTAGAGAACCAGAAAATCCAGAGACACCGGTGTGACATAGGGAGATTCAGCGACCAGCTATCCAGCGCATGGCATTTTAATTGCTTCTTAAATTCAGAGAATGCACAACGTGACAACCGAAATATATGTGGACAGTCTTTGGCCTCGACCACATTTCCGTTTTTCACTGACGTGTGCTGTCCGCATTTTCCACAGACAGCACATGCACCAATTGATTTAAATGTGTCTGTTTACATTTCAATATATTTTTTTTATTGACCGTGGGGGTCAGTTAAAAAATAAATAAATAAAAAAAAAAATCACAAAGACATGCACTACTTTAATCCGTGATTGGGACCGCGCACGCTCATAGAAGTCTATGGGTCTGTGAAAATCTTGTGTGCGTTTTTCACTGATAACTGATAGGAGTTTCTTTGGAAATAATTTTTCAGTTGAGTAACTTCAGTGAATTATGGATGAAACACGGACCGACCACGGATCCTTGACGGACATCTTCATGGATGAAACACGTATGCTTTTTTTTCCCACGGATGTGTCACTGACATGGAAATGTAGACGAGGCCTTAAAGGGGTTTTCAAGGAATTTTATACTAATGGCCTATCCTAATGATTGATGGACTAAAGTGATAGGGGGTGCCAGGAGTCTGACCCCCAACTATCAGCTGTTTCCTTGGTCAGTGATGTCACAGTCATTGGTCACATGGCCTATTTACAGCTCAGTCCCATTCAAGGGAATGGGGCCGAGCTGCAATACCAAGCACGGCCACTATACAATGTACGGCGCTGTGCTAGGTATGTTGCGAGGAGGTCACAGCCTCTTCAAACAGCTGATTGGAGTTGTACCCTAACTGTTTATTACCAATCCCTAAGATAGGCCATCAATCTCAAAATCCCAGAAAACCCCTTTAATCTAGTATCTGCAACACAAACGACCCATCACATATGGTCCGAGACATCATTTTAATGTGGAATCGCCTGTTTAATTGGAATTTTTAAGACTCAAATGGGTTGTTTCCGTCTCAGAGGTCCACTCATGGTGAACAGCTGATGTAGCCGGGGAGGCCGCGGCCTGCTAGGCATGTCAGGCAATAGCAGTCTAGAAGGCTTGGGTCCACCTGAATAGGAGGCGCTTTTATTGGCTGATTCTATTCCCCCCCCCCCCATATGATATTCATATGCTGTTACAGGGCACATGAAACAACCCCTTTAAATTTGCCTCAAGTGCATAGGAGGATAGGGAAAATGGGAACAATATAAGACCTAGTTCACGCTGGGCAGTTTTAGGATCCATTCCTAGCTTTAGGTAAAAGGACCAAAAGATTGCTAGACCAAAGCACCCTGTGTGAACCTGGCCTGAAGGCTCACACACAGCAATGCCATATGAATGGTCCCATAATGCCTTTGTGTGCCACCATATGGTTAATGGGGTTAACTGGCTGTCAAAAAAAAAAAAGGGTCAGTAAGTACTACTGACCTCACCAATTACCCGCTGCTCTTCTCACGTTTTATGGGTGCCCACCCCCCCAAAAAAAACTCTATTTCATGATCCTTCTCAACAAGGAAACACCCACCATCTGCGGTCACTAACTGGCTGAGAAATCACACTCCATGCTGAGAAGGACCGGGGGGGGGGGGGGGGGGGGGGGTGTCAGGGCAGAAAGTGTCAGAACAGGAGCGGTGGGGGATCGTGAAGAGAGTATCACTATTTTTTAAAGTGTACCTAAGCTTACAACTAAACTTTTTTAAAACCTATTGTAAATGTGCTAAAAAGAATATTCGTAATGTTTTTGTTTTTTTTTGTTTTTTCCTGCGCTCGCTCTGCTCCGCTAATAGCCTGCATATCACATTGGTAGAGGTTGAGCAGGAGCTCATACACCACAAGGCTCCTCCAACCCCAACACAGCCCCCTCAGGAGAGAGCCGCTGGTACAAGCAGGAGCTCATACACCACAAGGCTCCTCTCAGCCCGACACAGCCCCCTCAGGAGAGAGCCGCTGGTACAAGCAGGAGCTCATACACCACAAGGCTCCTCTCAGCCCGACACAGCCCCCTCAGGAGAGAGCCGCTGGTACAAGCAGGAGCTCATACACCACAAGGCTCCTCTCAGCCCGACACAGCCCCCTCAGGAGAGAGCCGCTGGTACAAGCAGGAGCTCATACACCACAAGGCTCCTCTCAGCCCGACACAGCCCCCTCAGGAGAGAGCCGCTGGTACAAGCAGGAGCTCCTACACCACAAGGCTCCTCTCAGCCCGACACAGCCCCCTCAGGAGAGAGCCGCTGGTACAAGCAGGAGCTCCTACACCACAAGGCTCCTCTCAGCCCGACACAGCCCCCTCAGGAGAGAGCCGCTGGTACAAGTAGGAGCTCATACACCACAAGGCTCCTCTCAGCCCGACACAGCCCCCTCAGGAGAGAGCCGCTGGTACAGGCAGGAGCTCCTACACCACAAGGCTCCTCTCAGCCCGACACAGCCCCCTCAGGAGAGAGCCGCTGGTACAAGTAGGAGCTCATACACCACAAGGCTCCTCCAAGCCCGACACAGCCCCCTCAGGAGAGAGCCGCTGGTACAGGCAGGAGCTCCTACACCACAAGGCTCCTCTCAGCCCGACACAGCCCCCTCAGGAGAGAGCCGCTGGTACAAGTAGGAGCTCATACACCACAAGGCTCCTCTCAGCCCGACACAGCCCCCTCAGGAGAGAGCCGCTGGTACAAGCAGGAGCTCATACACCACAAGGCTCCTCTCAGCCCGACACAGCCCCCTCAGGAGAGAGCCGCTGGTACAAGTAGGAGCTCATACACCACAAGGCTCCTCTCAGCCCGACACAGCCCCCTCAGGAGAGAGCCGCTGGTACAAGCAGGAGCTCCTGCAACACAAGGCTCCTCTCAGCCCGACACAGCCCCCTTTAGGAGAGAGCCGCTGGTACAGGCAGCGACGTGCCGGCCTGTAAGGTGCCAAGAGAATCCGTACTGTCATACACAGCGGTGTACGAGAACTTCAAGCAACTATTTTGCTAACAAACGTAAAAAATTAAGAAATCATAATTAAAAGTGCCTCCCGCCCCTTCTACTAAAGTAAGTGGTGTATACTGTGAACGACCTCAATGTGATTATTTGTATCTTCATACTCCTGATGCTATGCTCCCAGAAGCATGCAGTAACACGCATAGGGCAGGACTCTTCCTGGAGTCCTCTCCATCATATGTGCACGCTCAAAGAGTCCTCTCAATGCATTTTATCACTACAGTGGCGAAATATATGAGCATACACAATCAGACTCGGCATATCTTACCCCAGTGATGGCTAACCTCTGGCGCTCCAGCTGTGGTGAAACTACGACTCCCAGCATGCTTTATTCATTTCTATAGAATTCTGAAAATAGCTAAACAAGTGTGCATCTTGGGAGTTGTAGTTTGAGTGCCAGAGGTTAGCCATCACAGACTTACCCTATACACCACTCACTCTGATTTGTATTGAAGGGTCTGGACCTCAGGGAACAGACACGCACAGTTCCAACAGACGGCCTGGTGAGCCGACGTAGATGGTTCGTGGGAGGAATATAGTCCACAACAAAAACGCTAATTCTATCCTGACCCAGAAAAAGAACAGCTCAATCCTGATGAAACTTGCTGGGGGAATTTTTACCTTGAGGCCAGAACAATTTTTGGATTTTCCCTCTTTGCATTTTGGTGTATTTCGGCACTTATATAACGCTGAAATATTCAGCAGCGCTTTACAGATCACTCACTGTCCCCAGTGCAGCTCATAATCTAAGGTCCCTATCAGTGTGTCTTTGGAGTGTGGGATAAACCGGAGAACCCGGAGGAAACCCACATAAACCATACAAACTCCATGCAGATGTCTTCCTTGGTCGGTAAGGCTACTTTCACACTGGCGTTTTGGCTTTCCGTTTGCGAGATCCGTTTCAGGACTCTCACAAACGGTCCAAAACTGATCAGTTTAGCCCCAATGCATTCTGAATGGATAAGGATCAGCTCAGAATTCATCAGTTTGCCTCCGTTCAGCCTCCATTCCGCTCTGGAGGCCGACACCAAAACGCTGACTGCAGCGTTTTGATGTCCGCCTGACGATGCAGAGCCAAACGGATCCATCCTGACTTACAATGTAAGTCTATGGGGACGGATCCGTTTTCACTGACACCATATGGTGCAATTGAAAACGGATCCGCCTCCCATTGACTTTCAATGCAAGTCAAAACGGATCCGTTTGCATTGTCATGAATACATTTTTTTTTTTTTTGTTTTTGTTTTGTTCATGGTAACGCAAACGGATCCGTTCTGAACGGATACAATCGTTTGCATTATAGGTGCGGATCCGTCTGTGCAGATACCGCACCTAACGCAGGTGTGAAAGTAGCCTAACAAACCTAGGACCCCAGCGCTGCAAGGCACCAGTGCTAACCACTGAGCCACTGTAATTTATGTTAATTTTTACTTGGACAAAAATGCTGAAAAAGCCATTTTTTTTTAACATACTGTCAGTAAAATTCTCTGCCATTTCTGCTGTTCCCACAGAGAATGAATGCAGAAGCAGGGCACATGCTTGACGTGCCACTCCATCAGGAAGGGACTTGGCACAATCCCTTTTATTTAAAAAAAAAATAGGACTTAAATTTTATTGTTTTGCAATTTTTTTTAAAACATTTAATTTTCTTTATTTTAGTTCATTGATGACCTCATGGGGATTTTAATAAAAAAATGTTATATATTTTTTTGTAACTATAAAAGTAATGACATACAGTCCTGTTCATCTGGAAAGTGAAAGTGGTATGGAGCGCGTCATTATGCTGATATCAGCACCAACTCCTCCTGTCTGCTCTGCGGTTAACCCAAAAGTTCTTGTAAAATGAAACATAACTGTAGTAGGCAGAAGCTTCAACATCATTGTAGCTTTTGTGAAATTTGAATTGTTGATATAAATCCAAAGATACCTGCTTTTGTTTTTTTATTACTCAGAGTAAGGATCCATTCCCACGTCCGTAGTGTATTGCGGATCCGCAATACACCCGGCCGGTACGCCCATAGAACTGCCTATTCTTGTCTGCAATTGCGGACAAAAATAGGACATGTTCTATTTTTTTTTTCTGAAGCGCTCCGGAAATGCGGACAGCACACTGTGTGCTGTCCGCATCCATTCCTGCCCCATACAGAATGAATGGGTCCGCACCCGTTCCGCAATTTGCAGAATAGACGCGGACCCATTCTGCGGACGTGTGAAAGGACCGTAAAGAGTCCTTTCAAATTGGACTGATTATGAGGCAGATTATAAGGAACAAATCAGATATCGCCTGATCACCGGCAGGGCTGGATCTACATGCAGCAATCGGCGATCGCTACAGCAAACGCTCGTCCCCTTAGAAAACTATTGCTCCTGCTCAGCAGATCATTGCTGCATACAACTGATGATTTTTGGAATTAAAATAACGAAAGTGCAGGATTTAAGCAAATAACGGACAGTACCAGCGCCTAACAGATCCCTATGACTATAATTGGATCCGTTAGGTTTCCTTTTGGAACTTAAATTTTTGGAGTGGAGAAAAAAAAAAAAAAAAAAAAAAAAAGAAGGTCCTGAATGCAGGACTTTTCTCTCCACTATTTTTGATGAATTCTGTGACGGAAGCCCCGAATGGAGCTTCCAACGTAGATGTGAAAGCAGCCTAAAAAGCATCATGTGTGTACTAGCACACACTGCAATACGTGCGTTTTTAGGCGGCGATTCTCATGCGGAACAGTACTAGCATACGTGTATAAGATTATCAGACCGTTTGGTTCATTCCGAAAAAACTGCTTGACGTATCGGTCCGTATAAAAGAATCCTTAGCGCTCTTTTACAAGAGCGGATCCAGTGCGTGGAATCCGCTGAGTGAAGGTGAGCCAAGCCCCGTTCCGGACAGCAGAGACGTGGAGCATTAACATGATTGATAATGCTCCGTGATCTTTTTACTACAAAATGACAGTGAGATAAAGTTGTCACCGTGATTTTGTAGTAAAAAGATTACAGAGAGGCACGGAGCATTTTAGGCTACCTGCACGCGTTGCGGATTACGTGCGCCTTCAGCGCGGATTGTCATACTGAAAAACCGCCGTGTAATACAGTGCCAGCAAGGTGTATGAGACTAGACAAATCTCAACTCCACTTAGCTTTTTTTCAGTGCAGGTTTAGAAAGCTGCAGCATGCCAAGTCTTTGTCCAATTTTTGTGCGGATTTCACTCTTTTCAATGCAAGAAAAAACTAAGTTACACGCGTGGTTTTTTTTTTAATGCCGAAACCTACATGAAAAACCATGCTGATTTTCGGTTTTGAAATCCGCAGCCGTGTCCGGGGAGCCTGGTGGTTTACTAACAGAAAATGCACAGATTTCCATGCCGATTCCTGTACATTTCCAGAGGTCTTAGGTTAGTTGCACTCTAGCGTTCAGAGTTGCGGCAGGGGACCGCGCGCCAGAGCTTTTTGGATCTGGCATTGCTGGATACTGCCTGAATAGCCGCTGGCCCAATTTACTATAATGGAGACCGGCAGAGATCCTGCAAATATGCAGAGAATATCCAGCCAATTCTCTGCCTAGTGTGAAACTAGCCTTAGGGTCCATTCACACGTCCGCAAATGGGTTTGTATCTGTTCCGCAATATTGGGAATGGGGGCGGACTCATTCATTCTCTATGGGGCCGGAAGAGATGTGGAGAGCACACAATGTGCTCTCCGCATCCGCATTTCCGGAGCGCAGCCCTGAACTTCTGGGCCACTGCTCCGCCAAAAAATAGAACATGTCCTATTCTTGTCCGCAATTGCGTAAATGGACTCTTACTTGTGTTTTTTGGTGCGGATTTGTTGCAGATCTCAAGATTTCCACATAGAAAAAAACCGCATGTAATCTGCAACATGTGCAGGTATCCCAAGGGTCCTTTTACACGAACCGATATATCAAGCAATTTTTGGGAATGAACTAGACATATTAATAATTACCTGATAGTCAGTGGAGATGAGGGCAGCATTTACATGCAGCAGTCACTTCTGCTACAGCAATCGCTCGTCCCCATGGAAAACCCTTAATCCTCGTTACGCGGGGCCGTTTCACAACAAATTGTCGTAGTTTTCAGACGTGCAGCCTCTGCAGGTGAGGTGCATTGTAAGTGTAACCACATTAGCTTCACCTATAAAAGCAGTCCAGGCCAAACACAGAATTAGCATACCGCGGCAGTTTTCAGTATAAGTGATTGCCGGGCTACATGTGCGGGCACCTGTCTGTCTACATAACTACTCTAGGAAAATGTGACTGGTAAATTTGAGGAAATTTCATATATATATATATATATATATATATATATATATATATATATATATATATATATATATATATATATATATATATATATATATATATATATATATATATATATATACACACACACACACACACACACATACACATACACACACACACACATTTACCAGATTCTTAATATCATGGATGAGTATTTATAAAAAAATATATATATATTTTTTTTGTAAACTTAAAAAAAAAAAAGACACTTCTTTATTCAAGACCCTTCCCCCCCCCCACCACCATTAACTTCCCATCCGCTGCCAGCACATCGCCATGTGGCAGTACTAGGCATCAGATTCACCTTTGGTACAAAGTCTCTATCGAGATAAGTACTTGCAGAGACTGCGAAACAAATCTAGAAGCTATCTGCAAAGATAAAAGTAGAATAAAGGTCCTTCTACACTGGCCGATTATACAGGCACATTTGGTTCGTCCTGATAATTGCATGACCATGAGCACAGACTGGCGTCTGCATGAAGCAATACTCTCTCCGGTATGGGCATGAATGAACACTACTGCCATCACTTATCCAACACAGAATAATTGCTTGCCGGGAGCACGTCCCTGGTCAAAAATGATGACTTGCTGCCCAAGTAGAGGATTTTTGCTATTGGTACCAGCTAAGGGTAGGATTTTCGGCACGGATTTCAGCGAGGAAAACCGGGCAGAATCTGCGCTGTAATGTCCTTCTACTGTTTTCAACTTTTCAGTTCATGAGGCCAAGGGTTTTTGCCACACAATTTTCAAGACCACGCCAAGAGGGTACAGGTCCATTTTTGGCGCAGTTACCGTGCAGACCCCTCTCAAATCCGCAGTGGGAGCCTGCTCGCAGTGTAGCACCATTCATTGGACCTAAACCTACACCCGTTGCTCAATAAAACCTACGGCAGAAACCACAGCACAGCCATGGGGTACACGTAGGATTTAGTGATCTCTAATAATATCCGATAATTGCCCTGTGTAAAAGGGCCAAGCATTCGTCTGAACGCTCATCCACACTACTCGGTCCATGTAAATGGACTTGGAAGAGCAGACCGGTTCCAGTCACTCAGTCCTATCTCGATACATTTTTAAGACATATGGTCCACTACAGAAACATACATGGGTCCCAGTTAGACAAGAGGGATGTCAACCCTAAAGGGCCGTTCACATGGTAGATTTTGACCTAGGCGGTTTCTGCTACAGCATTTTGAGTCAGACACTACGGACCTGCTCGCGGCTTAGCTCCATTGACTCCACACAACACGCAAAAAAAGTGATGTGTCCCTTCTTGGCATGGTCCAAACTTTTAACTGCCCGGCTGTGAACTAAAAGTTCCAAGTGCAAGATCCACCGTGTGAACGACACCTTATTTTGCCAGCGCTGCCAAAGAACTGAACAGAACTGTAATATACAAGTCCTGGACCTGGCGCCTTCACTGAAGTAACGGATACAGCAACACTACCCTCTGTCACAGCTCAATTTGGTAACTATATGGAGGAAATTATCAAGAATCTTCATACATAAGAGACAAGAGAAACATAGGGACTGCAACTCCATCTGCTCAAGGACTAGGGTCCTACGGTGGTCCATGTTCAGCTTCACTGAACCAAAGGGAGCAGGGATCTTGCGGACACAATATGGAATCTAAAATGGGGCCATATAAAAAGAAAAATCTGTATCCAATATAAAACTATACAACTGTCCAGAATCAGTATAATAGGATTACAGGTTGGCCCCAGGTCAAGACTAACATGTATACGTCACCAGCTTCAGTTCACTTACATAAGGCCGACCTGTGACTGATCCTCTTTATATGTAAAGGAAGAAGGGAAAAAAGAAGAAGAAATAACTTGCACAGCAACGTTACAAGCATAAAGATAATTGTGATTAAAGGAGAGCTTTTAAAGGGACGCTACCAGAAAACTTTTTTAATCACTTATTAACAGCTTATTTATAAATTTTTCTATGGAATTGTTTTTACATGATTTTCTGGATAGATATACATCTCTTCTGCTTCCCTTCCTGCCTCTTAAACGTCCTCCTTTGGCAAACAGCCTCTTGACCTTCAGTCAGGCCATACAAGAGAGGGAAGAGGGGTGAGGGCCTCACTGATAAGTGCCGCGCTCGTCTGCGGACAGCTTCTCTAGGCCTATCAGGAGCTTTCACTGTTAAGGGTGTATCAGACACCCCGATGCCACAGACGATTGTCAGAAGGCAAGAGTTCCCTCCCGGCAGTCGTAAGATAGCTAGTGGAGGACACAGCTGCTATTACATGCAGCAATGTCCTCCATAGCATGGGGAGGAGCGATCGCTATGCCATCGCTCGTCACCATGCAGGGCAGGGGTGAGCCGGTGGCAGATCGCTATTACACAGCGGGATCTGCCGCTGGCAGTATTGTGATTTTTAAGCATGCTGGAAAAAAATTAAAATAAATTTAAAATAATTGGCGATTCATCTTCGGCGGCAGTATTACACTGCAAGATGATCGCTTGTAAGCGATTATCGACGAAAAATCGTCCAGTTTATTAGAGGCTTAAGAATGGGTTCACTATACGAGTTTTCTCTCTCTGTGCTGACTGCTACAGAAGGACAATAGTCAGTGTTTAATTCTCAATGTTATAGTACTGCAAAAGAAAACCAGGAAAAAATTGTTTACATTGTTTCCTATGAATATTAAGTTTATAACACCTTTCTGACGGAAGTTTACATCAGTCAGAGATGCATCCTTCAGCTGCAGATCTCTGCACAGCTCTACGGTGATCTAAAGGTGGCCAGAAAAATTACACCGGACCATAGGGTGGGTTGGACATGTTGGATGCGTCAAGCAGCCGATTTTGCCAGGGAAAGCCGGCTCAATGAGATGGATGGCTGTCCACGTAATACAAGGACCTCAGAGCAGGAGCCGCTCTTATAGACCTCCACGAGACAACCCCTTTTTTAGGGCGCTGTTCTAATGAGGTCAGTGATGGAATGGACTAAAACTTTGCAGGCTTCAATACTGGAAAAACTGTAACCCTCCTCGAACAAGTGAGAGGAGTGAGTGTGCATTGTGACACGAGTGAAACCGCGCTGTCATGGCTATAACCCAGCTCTCATGAGGCAAGCAAAGAAGATCACGCCCTGTACAACGTAGTGGAAAGGTGATCCTACAGAAGGCACGCAAGCTTCTCCCTGCTCAGAAAGATATGCGGCTCACAACAACCGCTTTAGGCTAAAGACCGCATTCTTGTCACCTGAAAAATAGGGGACAAAGAAAAAAGTAAAACAGCAGACTCTCAGGAGAATGGGGAGCGCAGCTAACTTTCCTGAAAAACCTGTTGCCACTTTGATCTCTATTGATTGAATAATGGTGGCACAGCCTCGTGATCTTCTGGCAATCATCTTGGATGAGGTATCCCCAAGTGAGGTTAAAGGGCATCTGTCAGCAGATTTGTGCCTCTTACATGTGCGCTTGGCAGTCGAAGGCATCCGTGTTGGTCCCATGTTTACAGTATCACAAGAGTCAGTCCACCCCGCACACTTTTGTAAATATCTTTTCCTGGGACAACACTGAAGATATGACACGTTGATACAATGTAAAGTAGTCAGTGTACGGCTTGTATAACAGTGAACATTTGGTCTGCCCTCAAAATAACTCAACACACAGCCATTAATGTCTAAACCGCTGGCAACCAAAGTGAGTGCACCCTAAGTGAGAATGGCCAAATTGTGCCCGATTAGACATTTTTCATCCACGGTGTCATGTGACTCGTGTGTGGCGGCAACCAGGTGAGGAGTACAAAGACAAGTACATACAGTCAAGCATGGTGGTGGGAGCGTCATAGTTTGGGACTGCATGAGTGCTGCCGGCTGTGGGGAACTGAGAAAGTGGAGCCTCTAGGTGTAACGGCAACGCCCCCATTGCTCCTAGAGGCTCATTTGCATATATCAAGAATTCATATTTCTTAGCAATGTGGGCACACATGAACACAGGACTAGGGCTGAAACGATTACTCGGATTAATCGATTAATGCGACACAAAAAAAATCCTTGATGCAGATTTTTTGCATCGATGATTCGTTTGTGTCATGTAACCATGGGGTGCGAGTGAAGAGCTTGCTAATACTCACGCTGCGTGGTCACCCGCACAGCGCTGCACTGGATCCTGACGCACACACGCAAGATGACCTGATGCTGTGTGAAGTTAGGTCCCAGTGCAGCACGTAAAGAAGAGGATGGAAGCTCTCTGGAGTGTCATCAGTGCCCCTACAGAAAAGGTAAGTATTTTAGTTCACTGGCACTGTGGCTGGGCACTGATGGCTAGGAGGGGGAGTGGGGATACTGAGGGCACTGGGAGGGGAAGCAACTGATGACATGGGGAAGTTGGTGGGAGCTAGTGGCATTGGGGGGGAGCTGGTGGCATTGTGGGGGGGGGACGATGGCATTGGGGGAAGCTGGTGGTACTGCTGGAAGAACTAATTGCATTGGAGGGGGAACTGATGGCAGGGGAGCTGATGAGTTTTTATAGAAAACGCTCTTTTGATTAGCTGCTTCCTATTAGAGTACCCGATTAATCGTTGGATTAATCGGTAGAATACTTGATTACTAAAATAATTGATAGCTGCAGCCCTACACAGGACCCCCAAAGATGCCCTCAGCTCCCAAGCGCACATGTAACAGGTCAGCCAGTGTCATAGGTACAGAACTGCTGACAGATGCAATTAAAACTCTGGGACTTATCAATAAAGTTTAATGAAGAAAGCACAGGACAGCTTGCCCATTAGGATACCATTTTGTACATGTATTATACAGTATTATCATACAATATAACGTGCAATAAGAAATAAAAATACACTTTACCCTAAAAAACACACTGGGATTGATTTATCTAAATGGGAAGAAGGAAAAAGGTGATCAGTTTTCCAGAGCAACCAATAAGAAGCCCTATGGAAAGTGAGAGCAGGGACTTGATTGGTGGCTTGAAATTATTTTTTTTTAATTATAATTGTAAATACGATTGTGTATGAAACGGGAAGGAAATTACCATTTCCAATCTCCTTAGTTCTTTTTAGAGACAAATACCGATGACTAATCCTCTGGATAGGTCATCTGCATCTGATTGGTGGGGATCTGCCACCCGGGACCCCCACCAATCAGCAGTTTGAGAAGGCAGCAACGCTCACAGTAGCATTGCGGTCTTCTCTCAGCTTTCCTGGGCCGAGTGACGACACATTCGTCGGTCACACGACTTAGGCGCACTGAAGTGAATGGGGCTGAGCTGCGATACCAAGCACAGCCGGTAAACAATGTACAGGGCTCTGGAGAGGCTGTGGCACTCACAGGGGCGCTTCTCTGATCAGCTGGGGGTCCCGGGCCCCAACCAATCAGATACTGATGACCTCTCCTGAAGACAGATCATCAGTATTTAAATCTTGGAAACCCCTTTTATTGGTTAGAACTAGGGGTGGGCGATATGCACGATATGAATTTGTGCAACGATACAGATTTTGTCTATAATCGCCGGACCGCGATATGACCACGGAGCGGTAGTGAATTGAAGAAGCTTCTCACTCGCCGCTCCGTGGCCTCCTGACTCCGCAGTCCACACCGCCCTGTACTGGCCAGGGCCTGGCGTGCACACAGCGTCAGCCCGCTGGCTGCCGCTGTGTGTGACGTCAGGTCCCGCGGCCCGCCAATGCATGCTGGGAAGTAGACTCGACACCTGCCGACTCCATCAGCCAGCTGCTGTCGAGCACCCTGCAGGAAAGGCAAGCATAACAACAGCGATCCTTCTGGGGGAGGGGGGGGGGGGCTGGAGGATCGGGGGAGGGGGGGAATCTATTTGCAAAGGATGGCCATGGGGCTGATCTGATGGCACTGGCTCTGGGGGAGATGTATGAAGATGATGATGGCAAATGCAACGGGGCTGATGGCACTGGCTCTGGGGGAGATGTATGAAGATGATGATGGCAAATGCAACGGGGCTGATGGCACTGGCTCTGAGGGACATGTATGACGATGATGGCAAATGCCATGGGGCTTATGGCAATGGCTCTGGGGGACATGTATGACGATGATGGCAAATGCCATGGGGCTTATGGCAATGGCTCTGGGGGACATGTATGACGATGATGGCAAATGCCATGGGGCTTATGGCAATGGCTCTGGGGGACATGTATGACGATGATGGCAAATGCCATGGGGCTTATGGCAATGGCTCTGGGGGACATGTATGACGATGATGGCAAATGCCATGGGGCTTATGGCAATGGCTCTGGGGGACATGTATGACGATGATGGCAAATGTCCCCCAGAGCCATTGCCATAAGCCCCATGGCATTTGCCATCATCGTCATACATGTCCCCCAGAGCCATTGCAATAAGCCCCATGGCATTTGCCATCGCCGTCATACATGTCCCCCAGAGCCATTGCCATAAGCCCCATGGCATTTGCCATCGCCGTCATACATGTCCCCCAGAGCCATTGCCATAAGCCCCATGGCTCTGGGGGACATGTATGATGATGATGGCAAATGCCATGGGGCTGATGGCACTGACCCTGGGGGACATGTATGAAACGTGTGTCTTTACAAAACTTTTCAATAAATTTTTAATGTGTATTGTGTAACAGGTACTTTTCCAAACAATGTAATTTGTATTATTTGTATACATACAGAAGAAAATAATATATCGCAATATATATATATCACACATTCTTCAAATTATATCGCAATCTAGATTTTAGGCAATATCGCCCACCCCTAGAAATTACATGGCAGCGATCTTTAGAGAAACATTCTTCTTCCATCTGGAGGAGAGCTAATTAGCATAGATTTTCCCAGGAAGCATTGCTTGTAAAACCCCCTATGTCAGCTGGGGGTCCCAACAAAGAGATACAGTATCACCCAGGACTTTTTGGACCTGCATTGCCACACACATTCAATTCAACTTCAAAAAGAAATGTTTGGTCCCAGCACTGTCCATATCAACCAATCTAATCACATGGATACCCTAAAAAACGTACTCTGAAAGACAAAGAGGAAGCAGCAGAAAGGCCACGTCTACACTGCAGAAACTCTGCTGTGCATCTTTCAGACATAGATCAGCATCATGCGTTACAGCTCATCTGTGGCTTTTCCATTCGTAATACAGTGAATTACCTTCCATGAGATGAGAAACCCCCCATCTACTTACACATTCTACATGATCTAGGTGGCGAATCAACACCCGAATCCTGGCAGAATCCTAAACGTGTGAACGTGGCCCTACAGCACTGCAGGAGCCACACATTTCTGGGTATGCAGGCTACCTGCTAATCAGCTTTGTGAATATTACATGCCATCATATTAACGTATTCAAATCTAGTCCGAGGGCTTCTAGGAAGTCTAATACCGCGCAGACGTACGGTTACAACGCAAACAAAACCACAGTGGAAATATTTCACGTATGCAAAATAAAACCTTGCCCTGTAAGAATATTAAAAGGGAACCCGTCACATTGAACATGGTGCCTGAGCTACAGGTAGCGATAGATAGATAGACTTGATTATATATAGGGGGTCATTTATCAAACTGGTCTAAAGTAGAAATGGCTTCGTTGCCCATAGCAACCAGATTCCACCTTTCATTTTTCAAAGGAGCTGTCCAAAATGAAAGGTGGAATCTGATTGGTTGCTATAAGCAATTAAGCCAGTTCTACTTTACACCAGTTTGATAAATGATCCCAATAGTTTTGTGGGAAAATCTAATATATAAAGCTGAGTATATATATGTGTGTGTGCATGTATGTTCGCTAAAGGAATCCGCTCCATCGCATTTACAATCACAAAGTTTGGCACACAGCTACATCAGGTGTCCGGAATGGTTTTAGATCAGGTCTCAGCTCTCTAGAACGTACCGTTCCTGAGATATTCCCCAAAAATCCAAATATCGCACATCACATGACCTACATTAGCCAATACAAGCCTTCAGGTCTCTCTCTTCATATTCCAAATGCCATACACACGGTCACATTTCCCTCATCAGCCAATAGAAGCTCACAGGTCCTTAGTCTCCACATACACACAGTTTTACTCCAGGTTTCCATAACAACCCAGCCCTTTTTCTTCACTGTTCCGCTGTCCGAGAGTGAGCTTTTAAAAAGGACATCCCTGTATCCGTCCAGGCCCTGCGCCGGACGGAGGACAGGGAGTCTGAAAGCCGGACTGTCTGGCCTAAAACCGGAACTCTGGCCAACCTTGGGGCATAGCGCTAGGATATGCCCCCATTGTCTTATAGTTGCTGGTCCCACCGCTGGGACCCGCACCCATATCGAGAACGGAGCCCCGCAAGGGAAGGAGGGCGCACTGCGCATGCGCAGAAGCCCTCCATTCATTTTCTATGGGGCCAGCAAAAATAGCCGAGTGCTAGCTCGGCTATTTTCGTCGGCCCTATAGAAATGAATGGGAGCGGGGTGTGTGGTGCGCTCCCATTCACTTCTATGGGGAGCCAGGTCGGTGGTGGCCGGACCGGAGTCCTCCAGCCACCACCTTGTGGGGCTCCGCTCTCGATATAGATGACTCTGGGACCCGCACCTATAAGACAATGGGGGCATATCGTCCATCATGAGACAACCCCTTTAAGGGGACGGTCCGCTATGGAGGTCAGTGTTAAGGGGGCAGGGTGTTGTGGAAATCACTTAAAGGGGTTATTTCATCTTAGACAATGGGGGCATATCGCTAGGATATGCCCCAATTGTCTGATAGGTGCGGGTCCCGCACCTACAAGGAGAACAGAGTCGGGGAGAGCTGTGGCTGGAGGACCCCGGGTTTCCCGGGGTCCGTCCACCACCAGGCGCAGCTCCCCGCCTCTCCCATTAAAGTGAATGGGTGCGCACCGTGCATGCGCGGCCATCGCTCCCATTCTATTTTCGGCGGCTCCATAGAAATGAATAGAGGGCGGCTGCGCATGCGCAGTGCATCCTCCTCCACTTTCTCCGCTCAGTTCTCCTTGTAGGTGCGGGTCCCAGAGGTGTGACCCGCACCTATCAGACCATGGGGGCATATCCTAGCGATATGCCCCCATTGTCTAAAGATGAGATAACCCCTTTAACGAGATGGGGTACTCTGGGGGTCACTGTTAAGGGGGTGGGGTGCTGTGGAAATCACTGTTAAAGAGGCAGGCTGCTGTAAAGGTCAAAGTTAAGGGGGTGGGCTGCTATGAAGGTCCCATTTTAAGGAGACGAGGCACTGTGGATGTCACTGTTATAGTGAATTCTGTCAATATATTTTAACGGCACACACAAACATTAAATGAAATAGATTAAATATACCAGTGCGAAGACGGGTTCTTCAGCTAGTTTTCAATAAAACTTACAATTTATAAAATGTATATCTAAGCTTGCTCTGGGGCCAAGGAGGCAGTCCGATCAGTGACTGACAGCCTTCCGTCTATGACTGTGTATAGAGATAGCTGTCAATCACTGATAGGACCGCCTCCTTGTCTTCAAAGACCAGAACGAGCAGAGATATAAATTAATAAAATTACAAGTTTTCCCATAAAATTATACATCAATCTGCTCCATAACATGCTGCCTGTAGCTCACACTGCAGTTTCATGGTGATAGTTGCCCTTTAAAGGATTACGCCTGTCTTATAAAGTTATTGGAATATCCTAGAATATGCCATCCCTTTATAATCGGTGGGGGTCTGACCTCTAAACCACCAAGAACTTTAACCTGTCAAGCTGTGCCAAGGCAGCGCCTTCATTCTCAGGATCAGAGGAGGTTCCAGAGGTCAGTCCCCCAGCGATCATAACGCGCCATCGTTTCAGAGAGTCTTCTGTGGATGCACTGAACAGTAAGTTACGATGTTTGCGCAAGCGAAGAAGAGGGTCTCTCCAAGGAATGAGCAGAGCAAGGAAACTTCCCACTGTACCTACATGCTTGGACCCTTAAAGGGGTTGTCGGAGAAAGAATCATGCTTACCCGCTTCCCTACGGTCCTGTGCGCTGGCTCCCGCGTGTCCACCTTCACCCCAGCATGGGTATGATCACCCTCTGGTGGACACGTTACTGGTGTAGCCATTAAATCGACAACTTCGCGATTTCTAGGATGGGTTTTCACACAGCAGTTTGGATGCGCTTTTGAAGTCACCGGAAGACCTCATCAGAAAAACGCATGCGGTTTTACTTCTGCATTACCAGCTGATGAATCCACTATCACCATAAGGTCAGAATGTGAATGAAGTCTAAACCAATCTCAGGTACATGCTGTATGACGGTATTCAGCAAAGCAAACATAACAAAGGTTCCTCAGTGAACACAACCTCCAAAGTCCACTGATAATCCCAGATATATCTAGTTTGCATACATCCGCTACACTACAATGCAAGCCGAGGAAGCAACCATCGTCCTAAATTGTACAGATTATTTGCACAACCCCAAGCAATGTGCACAGGTCCGGTACCAGAGCGACATGTTGCACTATATTTCATTGCAAAAAAAAAAAAAAAAAAGGACTTCTAGAAACCCAGTGATGTAGTGTGGAGTGGGATGGCGGTGGCTGGTGAATGGAGTTGCCAACCAGTGCCCGCCATCTCCACAGAGGAGACTGTGCTGATATATCTTTGAAGGTGGTTTTAGATCACAGCTACCACCTAGCAGCAGTCTGAACCAATGGCGACATCTGCCACCATGACTACCAGTATTTTTTTTTTTTTTTTAACCACTTCTTAGATACAGGCTGAAGCCTACACGTTTCACGAGTGGTTAACATATGACTGGAGGGTCATTTTATAGGGGTATTCCCTTCTGGACATTTATGGCATATTGAAAGAAAATGCTATACAATTCCATTAGGTGTGGATCTGGGACCTGCTCCTCTGTAAATCTACAAGAAGTGCATGCCGGGCATCCTCTCAATTCACTGTTATGTGTCCTTCCGAAAATAGCCGAGCTTGGCTATGTTCACAAATCTCATAGCAGCGAGCGGAGAGACCACTGTGCATGTGCAGCCAGCCTCCATTCACTTCGGGAAAAAGCCAGCGCTTCAGTATTCTTGGAAATCCCATAGCAGTAAATGGAGAAAGATGCTCCTGCACGGCTCGCTCTACCTTCGTGGTGGGGCCCCATTCTCGGGAAAGTAGCGGGTCCCAGATGTTAGACAATTATGGCACATCCCAACGATGAAAATACTCAGTGCCCTCCTGCACTCCACAACACTGCTCAGCTTTCCGGGCTACTCCCAAAAAAAGAATGCTGGGAGTTGTAGTTTCACAACAGCTGGAGTGCCTGACGTCCATGACCCCTGTTTTATTGAATGAATACTTTTTAGACAAACCTGATGGCGAATCGTCAATGCACTAGACTGCAATACATGGAGCAGACGGCTTTGTGAAGCTACGACGAGTACTGATGCCGCATCTGCTGTAGACCCTTCTGCGCCGGCTCCACCAGTGGTCGATAGTCGCTCTAAGACAAGGGCTTCGAGCAGGCGACCTCCTCTACAACATTCATGGGCCCTCACAGGTACCACAGACAGGAGCTGTCAAAATGAGACTACCAGTTGCGACAAGTTATCCCCTATCTCCAGGATATGCGGGGGGGTTGGGGGGGGGGGATAACTCTTAGATCGGCAGGGGTCCTACCACCAGCACCCCTAATGATCATGAAAACAGGATCCTGTACTCGTTGGGCCATCTAAAATTAACGAAGCGGCCTGTTGGGCACGTGCACTGCGGCTCCATTCACCTCTATGGGAGTTCCGGCTCTACATGGCACCACCCTGAGGGAAGGTTCACATAGGTGGCACCGGATCCAGAGCCTGACAGATTTCGCAGTTCACCTCTGGATCCCCATTGACCGTAATGGGGTCCGGATGTGATCTGGCATAAATGCAGTGTTTCGGATGGACAAATACCGCCGAGTGCTGCGGATGTTGTCTAACCGACAGCTACCATGTATGCCGGACCAGGCTGCCAGATCTGAATCACAACTGTGAACATGTCCTTTAAAAGAGCTGCATCTAGGGTAGCTTCAGGAGGCCGTGAGGGTTATGGGTCCCCATTCTGATGACTGGAGCCCCCAGCGGTAGGACCCCCAACAATCTAATAATTATCCCTTTTCCTGTGGATGGGGGAGAACTAGTCACAACCCTCCGATCACCCCTTCCATCTCTGTATTCTGATTGGCTTGTCATTCTGGGTCTAACAGCAGGAATGGCAGGAAGGGAATAAAATCCCAGGAGTCGGTAGTTGCTGACACTTAACCTGTTGTTCTTTATGGATGTCTAGATATTTCTAATGTACTAAAAAAATAAAAAAAATAAAACCGGCTTCTGAAGTTTCTGAAAAAAAACTGATCAGCACTGGGCAGAAGTAACAGGGATCTCTCCACAGTCCACCAGGACCACAGCAGGACTGTCATGAGACCACGTAACAACAGCCACATACTACGAGGACATACCCACCGCTGCGTAGCTCCACAGCACCAGTCACAGGCACATGACAAGACGGAGCCACAAGCCACCGCACAACAAAACGTTTACCCCCCGTTCCTAATGACACTCACCACGCCAGGGAACGGCCTGACACAACACAGCTGGGGCCCGAAGGCGCTGTCAAGACGAAACTCGCGTACTCGACTCTTCCGCCCCGGTGAAGATGGCAGCGGCCGCTGCAAAAGGAGGAAACTACAGTAATCACTGCGCATGCGCAGGAGGCAACACAACACAGACTGTCTCCACGCAATAAAGCTTTTTAGTTGAAAGAGGCGTGCACGGCAGAGGACTTGCGTAGTGGACGCGTTAGTACGACGCATGCGCGGGAGTACTTGCGTCAGCTAGGTGTCAATAAAGTTTTTAATACACTTTTGGCGGGAAGCTTGAAAAGGGTTTTATGTACATTCTAGTGTGGCGCCGCGTTTTAGTCGGTGTATTGAAGCCACAACACTAACAAGCCAAATTCATTATTTGTATAGCAATTCCTAACTATTCACACTATTCAATATTTGAAAATGGAAATTAGTGGCTTAAGAATGGAGACCCTTGGGCAGTGCATGCAAATTAAAGGAGTTATAAAAAAATAAAAAATTCCCCCGACAAGAATGGTGATAAAATGACATATATTCATCAATCACCTCTACCCAACAGCTGAAACCAGTCAGTGGCCTCAGCAGTCATGGTGTAAACGGCAGAAGAATACCTGGCAACTTGCTCCAAACATACGTGAGGAGAGAACTCCTGTTCAGTTTTTACAAAGGAAAATGAAGGAAAAGGACCTCAGTTAGGAAGGAAGGAAGGAAGACTAATGAATCTTTTGATGCATGTGTCTTTACAGGGGAAGAGGTTCTAAGTCAGCTGTCCAAAATTAGTCACAGGGGCCTGATGGGATACACCCAAAGCTATTAAAAGAGCTCAGCGGTGAACTAGCAAAACCATTAACAGATTTATTTAACCAATCACTGGCAACAGGAGTCGTCCCAGAAGATTGGAAATTAGCAAATGTTGCGCCCATTCACAAGAAAGGTAGTAGGGAGGAATCGGGCAACTATAGGCCAGTAAGCTTGACATCAATAGTGTCACGAGGGTGTCAAGAACCACGCCTGACTCCGTTATACCCGGGGTCAGGAAGTCGCAGCGGTTGGCTGCGCGCTCTAGGTAGAAAGATAGGGCTGTTTCTTTATGGTAGCTTTCTGGGTTTGCTTTGCAACCCTTTTTGGCTCACTCAGGGATCCGTAGCTCTTTCTCCTCAGCTGTTCCTTGTCCAGCACTCCCAACCTCCTTATATTCCCCTCTCACACTTCTCTGGTTGCCAGATATAGAGCTTCCTGCCTGGACTTCTATACTGACCCACTGGAGCTGTGTTGCTGCGTTCTCTGGTTGTTGGTCCAGAACGTTTCCCTCGGGGGCGTGGCTTGCTCATGGCAGAGTGAGACGTGTGTCGCTGCAGCTCTCCCGCCATTCTAACGAAATAAGCTATTCCCACGATTCCTAACAGCCTTCAACTGACAGATATGGGGAGGAAAACAGCCAAGAACACGGCGGACACTGACCAGTCCGGGGATGGGGCCGGTATTCAGAAGTTTTTCGGCTCCCAGTCGAGCACAGCGGGACATCAGGGAGCTCCCAAGATGGCCGCCGGCTCCTCCACGCCGCTCCCAGAAGGTGCCTCCCGATCGGCTCCCTCAGACACTGACTCCAGGAGTCCCTCCTCGTGCATCTCCGATATCGGATGGGACCTGCGCGCACAGCTGAGAGCCCTACCTACCAAGGACGACTTGGAGCACTCGGTCTCCCGCCTCGAGCAAACTTACAAGACAGAGATGGAGGTACTGAAGGGGGAGATCGTGCATCTGGGTCATCGGGTGGAGGCCTCCGAAAAAGCACAGGAGACTGTCTTTGATCATCTGGCAGATCACCAGCGGGTGCTCTCGGCCCACTCCTCACAGATATCCCAGATCTTATCCCACATTGACGACATCGACAATCGTCACCGTAGAAATAACCTACGGATTAGGGGTCTGCCGGAGTCCGTCACACCGACCGACTTGGAGGCCTCTGTTCAGGAGTTGTTCAGCTCCCTGCTGCAGGGCTCGTCCGATTCCCCCATCGAGCTTGATCGGGTCCACAGGGCCCTTGGGCCTAAATCTGCTGACCCCAACAGACCGCGGGACATTGTGTGCCGGGTGCACTTTTACAGAGTCAAGGAGGACATCATGAAGGCAGCGCGCCAGTCCGAGGACTTGTCCTATCAGGGGACCCCGATACAGATCCTGCCTGACTTATCAAGGAGGACACTTCAATTACGGAGAGCGGTGCGCCCTATTCTCACCTTGCTGAAGGAAAGGGACATAATTTATCGTTGGGGCTTCCCGTTTCAGCTTCATGCCAGGAAGGACGGCAAGACAGCGACGTTCCGAGACCTGGAGGATCTCCCGAAGTTCCTGGAATCCTTTTCATTGCCGAAGATCTCTCTCCCTGACTGGCCGGTGATGACATCTCCTGCACAGCTGCCGGACAGAGTACAATGGTCGCAAGTTTCTCCACGGTCCGCAAAGGCTAAAAAGTCCCCGTGACTCTGGGGGTTAATCTCCTTTCTTTCGTTAGGCCCACGTACTGGACTTTCTGCCCATAGTCCTATTTAGTCCATTCTAATATGTTGTCGGTTATCTTTTCTTTGTACTCACCTGCACGGGTTACTTGCACTGTTGCCAGACCCGGCCTTGACTAGGCCTTGATTTGAGATTGCCGTACGGGTAGTAATATGGTTATGTAATAGCTGTTCGCCTGTTTTCTGTTTAGTAAAATGGCGGGAGAGTGTTTGCTCATCCTGGGCTTCTACTGTTCCCTCCAGTTAAGTGGTGTGTCAGAGACTTCTCTGAGATGTCATCTTTTCAGATGGTTTGCCACTTTTTTGTATTTAATGTGAGTGTTTGTATTGTCTCCCCTGTTTTGTCTTGTTCTGTCTTCCTTGCTGTTCTTCCCCCTCCCCCTTTGTCCCTGACAATATTGTACCTTGGTCTACTACACCTGCTTTCTTTGATGGCGTCTGTTAGAATTAGCTCTTATAATGTGAATGGATTCAATGAGCCTGCTAAGCGCAATCAAATTCTATATAATATGCACAAACAAAGGGTCTCTATCGCTCTTTTGCAGGAGACACACTTTAAAACTGGCCATGTGCCCTCCTGCAAAAACAGGTATTTCACGACTTGGTTGCATTGTACACATTCCGAGTCCAAATCTCGGGGCGTTTCCATTGCTGTCCATAAGTCGATACCGTGCGAAATCTTAGATACGGTCTCTGACGTCTCTGGTCGTTTCCTCTTTATTAAGGTCTCCCTGTCGTCAAGACTTTTGGTAATTGCTAACGCTTACTTTCCTAATTCAGGACAGTCTCGTTTCGCTTCCAAGATGTGCTCCGCCTTGACTGACTTCGCGGATGGCCTGCCGATCATCCTGGGTGGCGATATAAACTTTCCTCTGGACGTTTCTTTAGATGCCTCCTCCGGTAGGTCCTCTATCTCTCCTGGGGTGGCCCGTAGCTTCAAGAGACATCTCAGATCTCTTAAACTGGTAGATGTGTGGCGAATTTTATTCCCTACCACGAAAGACTACACGTACTTCTCCGCATCTCACAACACATACCACCGCCTGGACTATGTATTCATTTCCCACTCCCTACTTGACCTGCGCCCAACTGCGGGGATTGAACCTGCTTTATTCTCAGATCATTCCATGACATGGGTGTCTCTTGACATTGGCGACCCCTCCAGGACATTTGGTTCCTGGAAACTTAATGACAATATACTAAGGGACCCTATTTGTGCTGCGGACATTAGATCCGCCCTCACTGACTTTGCCTTAAATCACGAATCCGACCCCTCCAGCCCGACCATTCAGTGGGAAGCCCTGAAATGTGTCATAAGAGGCAGATTTATCTCACATGCTTCTAGACTCAAGAAAATTAGATCTGGAGCAGAAACATAAGGGATCACTCTTAAGCGAGGTTTTTCAGGAGCTATGTGAGACTCGCACAGCTCTGAGGAAAATAATAGATCAAAAGTACCTGGGCGCTAGGGACAGATTGCAGAAGCTCTTTTATGGTCATGGTGATAAAAGTGGCAAATTGTTGGCGAGGATGCTGCGGCCCAAATCGAACGCCTCCTATATTCCCTCTCTGAATCGTAGATCAGGTGGGAAAATACATGCTACGAGAGATATACTGCAAGAATTCCGCTCCTATTATGAGGAACTGTATAATATTAAGGGGAAGTATGCGGATTTACCCATAGAAGCTAGAGCTCAGAAGATTAGGGACTATATGTCCAACTTACTTGGCCCAACACTGTCCGTCGGACAGAGAGAGGAATTAGAAGGCGACATAACGGAGATAGAGATCCATAGATCTATTAAGGGATTGGTGGTTGGCAAAAGCCCCGGACCGGACGGCTTCACGCCTCGCTTTTATAAGAACTTTTTGAACGAGATCTCATCCCCCTTTGCTAGAATGTGTAATTCCCTGGCGAAGGGCTCGTCTTTCCCTCCTCAGGCTTTAATGGCCCACATTTGTGTTATCCCGAAACCCGGGAAAGATCCGTTAGTTTGTGGCAATTACCGCCCTATCTCTCTGATCAACGTGGACGTGAAGATCTATGCTAAAATTCTAGCAGATCGAATGAAGCCCCTCATTCCATCTTTGATTCATGTGGACCAGGCGGGCTTTGTACCTGGGAGGGAAACGCGAGATAACACCATCCGTACCATGGCCATTATCGACTATGCTAGCAAGGGGGGATTTCCTCTGTGTCTCTTGTCGATCGACGCAGAGAAGGCGTTCGACCGGGTAGATTGGTCCTTCTTGTCTGAATCCCTAAAGGCGTTCGGTTTTGGCCCCAGCATGATAGATAGGATCTTAGCTTTGTATCGGGACCCTAGCGCCCAGGTCCGAGTTAACGGGTCACTATCGACCCCCTTCCGTATCCATAATGGAACCAGACAAGGATGTCCACTTTCCCCTCTGCTTTACATTATGGTTATGGAATTTTTAGCTAGAGCTCTACGGGCCAATGACTCCATCAGGGGACTAAGTACGGGTGATCTGGAGTCTAAGATCGCAATTTACGCAGACGACCTCCTGATTTTCTGCACGGATCCACTAGTTGGCTTCCCTAATATCCTAAAGGAATTCGTGATCTTTGGTGACCTCAGTAATTTTAAAGTTAACCTCCATAAGTCTGAGGTCCTTAATAGCTCCCTGCCCCAGACACTGGTCGGTAACCTACAATCCTCCTTCCCCTTTCGCTGGGCCCGTGGACAAATATCTTATTTAGGCACGATCATTCCCTCCGACTTGACCAGCCTCTTTTCTCTGAACTTTGCTCCCCTTATCGAGGAGGTCCGTAGGGACTTGAAAGACTGGAAGGGGCTACCATTATCCTGGTTTGGTAGGATTCACACACTCAAAATGAACATTCTCCCCCGCATACTATACCTTTTTCGCACCATACCAATACCCCTTCCGAACACCTTTTTCAGGACTCTATGATCTGTGATCCTTAAATTTATTTGGGCAGGGTCCTCCCCTAGATTGGGGTTGAGATTCTTAACGCGCAGCAGGGTGAGGGGAGGAGTGGGGGTTCCGGATTTACCAAATTATCATAAAGCAGCAATCCTGTCCTACATTTTAGATTGGTTCCACAATGGACGCTCTAAAAGGTGGGTCCAATTCGAGAAGCAGGTGATAGGACTCCCATCCCAAAATCTACTTTGGATTTCTAGGTCTAGGAGACCCTCACGACTCCCCTTACTGACACTGGGTATATTGAAAGTTTGGGACAGAATTGCAATCCCCTT
The DNA here is from genome assembly GCF_014858855.1 of Bufo gargarizans. NCBI lineage: Eukaryota > Metazoa > Chordata > Amphibia > Anura > Bufonidae > Bufo > Bufo gargarizans. Next base: position 89,431,786 of record NC_058085.1, read on the forward strand.
GGGCCTTACTCAGTTCCCCAGCCCTCTAACTCCCCTTTTTACTAATCCTGACTTCCCTTTGGGCCTAGGTTGTATGTCCTTTTTGGGGTTAGATCGCGCGGACAATCCCACGGTTTCTGTGGTCTGGGCAGGGGGATCCCTTCAGCCAATTTCATCCTTCCCGGGCGGGTCGGATAAGGGGGCTTGGCTTCATTACATTAGTCTGAGGAATTTTCTGTCTTCACTTGGCCCCAATAACACTTGGTCCAGAGATCTTTCCCCTTTTGAGACGCTTTGCACCCAAACATCCCCACCTACACATCTGGTGTCTCTAGTTTACGGGCTGCTCCAGGGGAGAGATGATGCTATATCTGACCTTCCCTTTGTGAAGGCTTGGGAACGCGACTTGGGAAAGTCTTTTCCTCCTGCTATATGGGAGAATGCATTTGAGATATCATATAAATCATCAATAAGCAGCAGTCTACAGGAGAAGAATTATAAGATTATGTCCAGATGGTACAGGACTCCGGTCCTGCTGCACTCTTTCTTCCCTTCTTGTCCTAGTTCCTGCTGGCGATGTGGCCAGGAGGAAGGTAACATGTCTCATATCTGGTGGTCCTGCAACAAAATCGCCCCATTTTGGGAGGCTATTAATGATTTATATGATATGGTTTGTGGCAGTTCCCCCAGATGGACTCTCGAGGGCGCTTTGCTTTCTATGTTCCCTAGCACTTTATCTACTCTGAAAAAGGGTCTTCTGAGGTTCTTTGTTCAAGCTGCACGTTTGGTTATCCCAAGATTCTGGAAATCCACACGCGCCCCTCTCCCTGGGGACTGGCTTGCCACCTTTGAAAAAATTTACAGAATGGAGGAACTATGGGCGGAGGACATGGGCAATACTAATAAGTTCCTGAAAATCTGGACCCCTTGGATTCTATTTAAGGGTTCTCCTGAGTTTATCACGTGGCTAAATAGGGGGTCGCCAGTTCCCTAGGGAGATTGCTCGCCCAATTGGATCTTAACCCGCATGTATTTGGCACGCCTAATCAAATATACTTTACACAGTCCTCTCTACCTCGACTTGTTTGGTCAGGGATGCCCCCCCTCCCCCCCCCCCCTTCTCTCTTTGTTCCTCCTGTAGCCCTGTCTTGTTTGTCTAAATTTGTTGTGTGTCCTAGGTGGGAGCTCTCGATATCGCTTCCCCGCAACTGGGTCTTTGTGATGCTTTTATTCTGATGTTGGGATCCTATGTTATCTCTTTGCTCATATTCATGTTTACATGGTATCTGCTTACATTTATTGTGATCATCTACCTGTGTGATGACATTTTGTGTGGTCCCGTTTTATGTTCGGGCTATTCTTAATGTGAAGTGTTTATTTTGGCTCTTGCTAATAAAAGTATTTGAACAACAGAACGTTTCCCTCCGGATCCCTGTTGGACCTTTGTGGTCTGCTGTGGTCGCCCACCTGGGTTTATGTGTTTGTCTGTATTGTCTGTCCTCTCCCTGGTGTTTCCCTCTTAGTGTCAGTGGTGCGGACTAGCGATCCCACCGTTCACTATCTAGGGCTCATTTTAGGGAAAGCCAGGGTTTAGGCACGTGACCGCCGCACGGGTGAGGAACCCGTCTAGGGACGTCAGGGCAGTCAGGTGCCAGCCGCAAGGTGAGTCAGGGGTCACCACCTTTCCCTCTCCCTTGGGCAGGGCTTTCCCTTTTCCCTCCCTGTGCGTGACGCCGGTCATTACAAATAGTGGGGAAATTAATGGAAACCATACTTAACCCCTTAAGGACACAGGGCGTACATGTACGCCCTGTGTATTTTCGATCACTGCCGTGCGGCTGGCAGTGATCGGAACCCGGTGCCTGCTCAAATCATTGAGCAGGCACCTAGGCTAAATGCGCGGGGGGGGGGGGGGGTCCCGTGACCCCCCCATGTCGGCGATCGTGGCAAACCGCAGGTCAATTCAGATCAGAAACTTTAGCATTCGTAAAATATAAATGTATCCATCCCCCCTGCACCCCTGAATGATTTTATCCGGGTGGGAGGTGCAGGGGTGCGGGAGGCGGGCGGTGCGGCAGGCGGGATCGCGATCCCCCGCCTGCCTCCCATTGAATAATCGTTGGCGTCTAGTGGCTATACCAGGGTGCCAGCACATTGCTGGCACCCTGGTATAAACGGCTGACATTGTTGATGCGATGTCAGCCGTTTAACCCTTTCCATACAGCAGTCCGTACGGACCGCTGTATGGAAAAGGTTAACAGCTCAGGGAGCTCCCTCCCTCTCCCATCAGGGGGCTGCTGTGCCTTTGCAGCCCCCCGATGGGAGAGGGAGAGAGCCCCCATTCAGCCCCCCGAAGCCCCGTCCTTACCCTTCCCCGTCTGCGCAGTTCTGACCACTACTGAGCAGACGGGGAAGGTTCCCATGGCAATAGGACGCCTTCTCAGGTGTCCTGCTGTCCATGGTGCTGAACAGATCTATGCTAAAGGCATAGATCTGTTCAGACAAAGTGTAAGTAAAATACAGTGCAGTACCTTATGTGGTGTACTGTACTGTATTATACAGACATCAGACCCACTGGATCTTCAAGAACCAAGTGGGTCTGGGTCAAAAAAATGTAAAAAAAAAAGTGAAAAAAGTTAAGATAAAAAAAAAACACATTTATCACTGAATAAAAATAAAAATACACTACACATATTAGGTATCGCCGCGTCCGTAACGACCTGATCTATAAAACGGTCATGTTACTTTCGCCGCACGGTGAACGCCATAAAGATAAAAACTATGAGAAAATTTTAATTTTGCCCACCTTACTTCCCAATAAAGGTAATAAAAGTGATCAAAAAAGTCGCATGTACGCCAAAATTGTAACAATCAAACCATCATCTCATCCCGCAAAAATCATACCCTACCCAAGATAATCGCCCAAAAACTGAAAAAACTATGGCTCTTAGACTATGGAAACACTAAAACATGATTTTTTTTTGTTTCAAAAATGAAATCATTGTGTAAAACTTACATAAATAAAAAAAGTATACATATTAGGTATCGCCGCGTCCGTATCGACCGGCTCTATAAAGATATCAAATGACCTAACCCCTCAGGTGACCACCGTAAAAAATAAAAATAAAAACGGTGTAAAAAAAGCCATTTTTTGTCATCTTACGTCATAAAAAGTGTAATAGCAAGCAATCAAAAAGTCATATGCACCCCAAAATAGTGCCAATCAAACCATCATCTCATCACGCAAAAAATGAGACCCTACTTAAGATAATCGCCCAAAAACTGAAAAAAACTATGGCTCTTAGACTATGGAGACACTAAAACTTTTTTTTGTTTTAAAAATGAAATCAATGTGTAAAACTTACATAAATAAAAAAAATTGTATACATATTAGGTATCGCCGCGTCCGTGACAACCTACTCTATAAAATTACCACATGATCTAACCTGTCAGATGAATGTTGTAAATAACAAAAAAAAACGGTGCCAAAAAAGCTATTTCTTGTTACCTTGCCGCACAAAAAGTGTATTATAGAGCAACCAAAAATCATATGTACCCTAAACTAGTACCAACAAAACTGCCACCCTATCACGTAGTTTCTAAAATGGGGTCACTTTTTTGGAGTTTCTACTCTAGGGGTGCATCAGGGGGGCTTCAAATGGGACATGGTGTCAAAAAACCAGTCCAGCAAAATCTGCCTTCCAAAAACCGTATGTCATTCCTTTCCTTCTGCGCCCTGCCGTGTACCCGTACAGCAGTTTACGACCACATATGGGGTGTTTCTGTAAACTACAGAATCAGGGCCATAAATAATGAGTTTTGTTTGGCTGTTAACCCTTGCTTTGTAACTGGAAAAAATATATTAAAATGGAAAATCTGCCAAAAAAGTGAAATTTTGAAATTGTATCTCTATTTTCCATTAAATCTTGTGCAACACCTAAAGGGTTAACAAAGTTTGTAAAATCAGTTTTGAATACCTTGAGGGGTGTAGTTTCTTAGATGGGGTCACTTTTATGGAGTTTCTACTCTAGGGGTGCATCAGGGGGGCTTCAAATGGGACATGGTGTAAAAAGAAACTGTCCAGCAAAATCTGCCTTCCAAAAACCGTATGGCATTCCTTTCCTTCTGCGCCCTGCCGTATGCCCGTACAGCAGTTTACGACCACATATGGGGTGTTTCTGTAAACTACAGAATCAGGGCCATAAATAATGAGTTTTGTTTGGCTGTTAACCCTTGCTTTGTAACTGTAGTTTCTTAGATGGGGTCACTTTTATGGAGTTTCTACTCTAGGGGTGCATCAGGGGGCTTCAAATGGGACATGGTGTAAATAAACCAGTCCAGCAAAACCTGCCTTCCAAAAACCAAACGGCGCAACTTTCACTCTACGCCCCGCTGTGTGGCCGCACAGTAGTTTACGGCCACATATGGGGTGTTTCTGTAAACGGCAGAGTCAGGGCAATAAAGATACAATTCAATAAAATAAATAGTGTCTCTGTTAGAAATACTTGTTCCCTCAGGCGCTGCAAATCCAAAGACAATGTGGGAAAAAGTCCGCTAAAAAGGAGAAAATATATAAAGGATTGCGCTGCAGGAGAGAAATCTTCTCTGGGTATTAAAGTTCTCTTTGTGCAATCTTCAACTAATAGGACCACATGCAAACTTCACAGTCCAACACTGGTAGGAAACCTGTAATGTGATGAGAAAGCACACTATGGTGTAGTAAGCACCAAACACCTAACGCACCATGTGAATAGGATATACTCACAAAGCTCCGCTAGTGAAAACGTATAGAAATCTGAATAGTGTCTCTCTTCGAAAATCTGTTGCAAAAAAGATCACTATAGTGTAGTATGTAGCAACACTTTACACGCCTGCAAACAGATTGTACTCACAGAACTTCACTGGTAAGGTGCGTGGATGATGATATTTAGGAGCAACTTCAGCTTGGTGGATGGAGCGGGCGTGGATCGGAGCACGTCGATATAATAGGCCGGTCCAGCAGATTGAATGCCGTTACACCTGAATAACACCAGACCCCAGCTTCCAAGGATCTCATAGGAAGGAAGTCGCAAGTATGGTGAAGTACGCACCAGTGGGTCAGATAAAAATTATTTAATATACTCACAAGAATACAGCTTAAAACGTGTTAAAATGTCTCTATATTGCCCGACCCAGGTTTGGCCGTGATGCTTCGTCTGGGGCGTTAATTGGTAAGTGGATACCACTGGGTTTAAATTAGCAGGGAAACCTCCCCTAAACCACGTCATGATCACATCCAAAAAAAATACAAGGCATAAAACAAACACATACAAACAGATTAAAATTGAATAAAATACAAAGATGATAAAAGTAGGCAGAGGAGAACCTAACTAGCTTGTGGCAAGTATATTCAAACTAAGCAAGCATTAACGTCACATTCAATATTCAATACTTGTGGCTGAATAGTGCCCAACAGGAACATCCACTCAACCTCTTTTTTATTTATCAGAGCAATAAAGTCCCCTCCTCGAGTAGGGGTATGAACTAATTCTAATCCAGTGAAACGCAGACCTCTTGGGTTTTTGTCATGTTTGATCTTAAAATGTAGCGAGACACTATGGGTCTCAAGTCCTTTTTTAATGTTACGGATATGCTCCTGAACCAGAGTCTTGAGACTCCGTGTAGTCCTTCCAACATATTGGAGACCACAGGGGCACTCCAAAAGATAAATCACACCAACATTATTGCAGGAAAATTCACCTCTAATTTTAAGAGTTGTATCTTTCATTTTAGTAGATGTGATTTTGTCAACAAACCTTTCTCGATCTTTTAAGATGCGGTTTTTGCAGGGTAAGCAAAAGCCGCACCATGTGAACCTGCCTTTATTTGTAATAATGCGCTTTTTATTAGTTGCGAGACTGGCACTGCGGACCAATTTATTAGCAAGATTATCGGCTCTTTTACAGACTACTGGTGGTTTAACAGGCAAATCTTTATTGAGTACAGGATCATTCTGAAGGATGTGCCAATTTTTGTGGATCATATTCTTAATACAACCTACTTTGCTGTTATATTGGGTCAAAAATGTATATCTAAAATCTTTCTTTTTCTGTTCATTCTTATTGTTTATCCGTAACTTGATATCAGTGCGTCTTTGTTCTCTATAGTCCTCTAACTTGCTACAATTTTTTGAAATGCGTTGGAACTGGCTTTTAGGTATGTTGTGGAGCCATGATGGGTGATGACAACTATTAAGTTCAATGTACGTATTCACATCCACGGCCTTAAAAAAGGTCTAAGTTTTGAGTTTCCCCTCTTCCACAAAAGTAACCAGATCGAGAAAATCTATAGAAATGTCACTGATATGGCTAGTAAATTTAAAATTGTTAACGTTAATGCCCGCTATGAAGGTATCCAGACCCTCCCTCTCACCTTTCTAGATGAGAAGGCAGTCGTCTATATACCTCCGCCACACTAATAACTGTCCCCTTCCTAGATCTTTTTTGAGGATCTGGTCAATTTTCTCCCTCTCCCACATAGTCATAAAAAGGTTGGCGAGGCTTGGGGCGAACTTCGCCCCCATCGCCACGCCAGAGTGCTGGAGGTAAAACGTATCTTTGTAAAGAAAATAATTATGAGTGAGGCAAAAAGTCACACATTCCAAAATAAAACTTTTTTGATCAAACCCCATGTCCGGATAATTTTCCAGAGCTTCTTGGACCCCTCTAATACCCAAATTCTGAGGAATGCAGGTAAAGAGGGACGATACATCAACTGTGGCTAGCCACAGGGACCCCTGAATGTCACCCATCTCCTCAATGAGATCGATGACACTAGTGGAATTCTTAAGATAGGAGGGTGCCACTGTCACATATTTTTGCAGAAAAAAATCAATATATTCGGAGACTCTACTGTTCAGGGAATCAATCCCTGATACAATAGGTCTCCCTGGTGGATGGATAGGATCCTTATGAATTTTAGGCAAAAAATATATAACAGGGGTAACTGGACATTTTAAAAAAAGGTAATCAAATTCTTTTTTATTCAAAACTTCTTTTTCCAAACCCTTCTTCAAAATAGCCTCCAATTGTTTTTTGAACAACACAAGTGGGTTATTTTTCAGAACTGAATATGTGTCCCCTTCCGAAAGCAGTCTATCCATTTCCAAGGTATATTGTTCGACATCCATTATAACGACTCCTCCCCCCTTGTCAGCCGGTTTTATCACTATCGTATCATTTTTTTCTAACTTTTTTAATGCCTCCTTTACCCCCCTAGAAAGATTCTGGTTTTTGGGTTAACGATCTATCTTCTCTAGTTCGTTTAGAAGGCTTCTTTTGAACGCATCAATGCATTCATTATTTTTATTTTTTGGGCAAAATTTTGATCTATTCCGGAGGTCAGTATGTGAGACCCCCGAAGTGGTTGAAACATTGACCGGCAGGGATGGTTGTGTATTCAAATAATATTTCGCTATATTTAATTTCCTAATATATCTGTGGATATCGAGAAATAGACTAAATTTGTTAATACCATTACTAGGTGCAAATTTAAGTCCCTTTTGTAGAACCAATTCTTCTTCTTTGGATAACGGATGCCTACTTAGGTTAAAAATTCCTATTGACCCCCCTTGCTTCTTTTCCCTCCCGGGATTGGATTTCCGTCCCCCACCTCTATGTCCTCGATGTAACTTCTTTTTTGGGGCGTTCTCATGGTTTCTTGTAATGTCTTTTCTTGAGGAGAGTCCCTCTGGACCCCCCGCATGCTCTGATGGGGAAAATTTTGACTCAGATCTCTCTCATGCATAACCGTTGTTACCAATGCCTTATCTTTAACATCTTCCTTCCCTTTATGATCAAGGACCATCTGCTGTACACTATTGTCATCCTTGGTCGATTTGAGGAGGATGACCGGACCTTTTTTAATGATATCTCCTCCACTGTCCTTCTTGGTTTTTAATGGACTCTTAGTTATTTAATCTAAGTTGTTCCCTGGTGGGATATGAATGAGCATACCTAGATCCATTATAGATAGGTGGATTGTATTGTCCTACATTATTATATTGATGCTGTCTATATTTTTTATTGTTATGATTATAATAATTCCCCTGATTGTGATGAGCTATAAAGTTATCTCTACGTCCATTGGGAATATAATATTGATCGTGATATTGTTTAGAAATTCTTCTATTACTGTAAGGGTCCCTATTCTCATAAAATTGTGGTGGATGCTGTAAATTGTTCCCGATATTACCAATTGTTATCTGTTCTCTATTCACAACTTGTGTAACAGACATATCCATACCCTTTTCAATTAGTCCCTTATGGTCCACATTAGCTGACGATTTCCATTTATACACCCTATCTTTCTGATAGTCCTCACAGACCTTTAAGAACTTTTTGCATTTTTTTGTTTTGACTTCCGTTTCCACCTTCATAACATTCTTTTGGCATTGTTTGGAAAAACTTAAATATTCACTAGTTTCCCTATGTGGTGTCAACAAAGCTTGTAGTCTCTCTATATTATCATTAATCTTCTTAAGTTTTTGTTTCCTTTTGCATATAATAAATGTCATAGCTCTGAAGCTACATTCATTCATTAGCAATTCCCACTCATCTTTATCCTCCTTAACCTCAGAGTTCAAAGGAAGTTGCCATCTTAAACCTTCTGGAATCATCTTTTCTGAGAGATATTTTTCCAAGGACACCACATCCCACATTGTTCTAATCTCCTTGGAAAAATCCCTCTCTAAATCCAGAAAGAGACTCTCCAAAGCAAATTTTTCATTAATGACACCCTCACTAGGAAAAACTGTATCTATATCACAGACTAAATTAGCACAAAAGTCAAAAATATCCATAATCATAAAGTACAAAAACAGAGAAAACCCACAACAACAATTCAATAAAATAAATAGTGTCTCTGTTAGAAATACTTGTTCCCTCAGGCGCTGCAAATCCAAAGACAATGTGGGAAAAACAACCATCCCTGCCGGTCAATGTTTCAACCACTTCGGGGGTCTCACATACTGACCTCCGGAATAGATCCAAATTTTGCCCAAAAAATAAAAATAATGAATGCATTGATGCGTTCAAAAGAAGCCTTCTAAACGAACTAGAGAAGATAGATCGTAAACCCAAAAAACAGAATCTTTCTAGGGGGGAAAAGGAGGCATTAAAACAGTTAGAAAAAAATTATACGATAGTGATAAAACCGGCCGACAAGGGGGGAGGAGTCGTTATAATGGATGTCGAACAATATACCTTGGAAATGGATAGACTGCTTTCGGATGGGGACACCTATTCAGTTCTGAAGAATAACCCACTTGTGTTGTTCAAAAAACAATTGGAGGCTATTTTGAAGAAGGGTTTGGAAAAAGAAGTTTTGAATAAAAAAGAATTTGATTACCTTTTTTTAAAATGTCCAGTTACCCCTGTTATATATTTTTTGCCTAAAATTCATAAGGATCCTATCCATCCACCAGGGAGACCTATTGTATCAGGGATTGATTCCCTGAACAGTAGAGTCTCCGAATATATTGATTTTTTTCTGCAAAAATATGTGACAGTGGCACCCTCCTATCTTAAGAATTCCACTAGTGTCATCGATCTCATTGAGGAGATGGGTGACATTCAGGGGTCCCTGTGGCTAGCCACAGTTGATGTATCGTCCCTCTATACCTGCATTCCTCAGAATTTGGGTATTAGAGGGGTCCAAGAAGCTCTGGAAAATGATCCGGACATGGGGTTTGATCAAAAAAGTTTTATTTTGGAATGTGTGACTTTTTGCCTCACTCATAATTATTTTCTTTACAAAGATACGTTTTACCTCCAGCACTCTGGCGTGGCGATGGGGGCGAAGTTCGCCCCAAGCCTCGCCAACCTTTTTATGACTATGTGGGAGAGGGAGAAAATTGACCAGATCCTCAAAAAAGATCTAGGAAGGGGACAGTTATTAGTGTGGCGGAGGTATATAGACGACTGCCTTCTCATCTGGAAAGGTGAGAGGGAGGGTCTGGATACCTTCATAGCGGGCATTAACGTTAACAATTTTATTCTTAAATTTATTAGCCATATCAGTGACATTTCTATAGATTTTCTCGATCTGGTTATTTTTGTGGAAGAGGGGAGACTCAAAACTAAGACCTTTTTTAAGGCCGTGGATGTGAATACGTACATTGAACTTAATAGTTGTCATCACCCATCATGGCTCCACAACATACCTAAAAGCCAGTTCCAACGCATTAAAAAAAATTGTAGCAAGTTAGAGGACTATAGAGAACAGGGGCAGATGGTCAAAAATAGATTTTTAGAAAAAGGATATGAAGAGGAATTTTTAGACCGCTGTAAAGAGGAAATAGAGCAAAGACGCACTAATATCAAGTTACGGATAAACAATAAGAATGAACAGAAAAATAAAAGTTTTAGATATACATTTTTGACCCAATATAACAGCAAAGTAGGTTGTATTAAGAATATGATCCACAAAAATTGGCACATCCTTCAGAATGATCCTGTACTCAATAAAGATTTGCCTGTTAAACCACCAGTAGTCTTTAAAAGAGCCGATAATCTTGCTAATAAATTGGTCCGCAGTGCCAGTCTCGCAACTAATAAAAAGCGCATTATTACAAATAAAGGCAGGTTCACATGGTGCTGCTTTTGTTTACCCTGCAAAAACCGCATCTTAAAAGATCGAGAAAGGTTTGTTGACAAAATCACATCTACTAAAATGAAAGCCTTAAAATTAGAGGTGAATTTTCCTGCAATAATGTTGGTGTGATTTATCTTTTGGAGTGCCCCTGTGGTCTCCAATATGTTGGAAGGACTACACGGAGTCTCAAGACTCGGGTTCAGGAGCATATCTGTAACATTAAAAAAGGACTTGAGACCCATAGTGTCTCGCTACATTTTAAGATCAAACATGACAAAAACCCAAGAGGTCTGCGTTTCACTGGATTAGAATTAGTTCATACCCCTACTCGAGGAGGGGACTTTATTTCTCTGATAAATAAAAAAGAGGTTGAGTGGATGTTCCTGTTGGGCACTATTCAGCCACAATGTTGAATATTGAATGTGACGTTAATGCTTGCTTAGTTTGAATATACTTGCCACAAGCTAGTTAGGTTCTCCTCTGCCTACTTTTATCATCTTTGTATTTTATTCAATTTTAATCTGTTTGTATGTGTTTGTTTTATGCCTTGTATTTTTTTTGGATGTGATCATGACGTGGTTTAGGGGAGGTTTCCCTGCTAATTTAAACCCAGTGGTATCCACTTACCAATTAACGCCCCAGACGAAGCATCACGGCGAAACCCGGGTCGGGCAATATAGAGACATTTTAACACATTTTAAGCTGTATTCTTGTGAGTATATTAAATAAATTTTATCTGACCCACTGGTGCGTACTTCACCATACTTGCGACTTCCTTCCTATGAGATCCTTGGAAGCTGGGGTCTGGTGTTATTCAGGTGTAACGGCATTCAATCTGCTGGACCGGCCTATTATATCGACGCCCGCTCCATCCACCAAGCTGAAGTTGCTCCTAAATATCATCATCCACGCACCTTACCAGTGAAGTTCTGTGAGTACAATCTGTTTGCAGGCGTGTAAAGTGTTGCTACATACTACACTATAGTGTTCTTTTTTGCAACAGATTTTCGAAGAGAAACAATATTCAGATTTCTATACGTTTTCACTAGCGGAGCTTTGTGAGTATAGCCTATTCACATGGTGCGTTAGGTGTTTGGGGCTTACTACACCATAGTGCGCTTTCTCATCACATTACAGGTTTCCTACCAGTGTAGGACTGTGAAGTTTGCATGTGGTCCTATTAGTTGAAGATTGCACAAAGAGAACTTTATTACCCAGAGAAGATTTCTCTCCTGCAGCGCAATCCTTTATATATTTTCTCCAATAAAGATACAGTCTTGTTTGGCTGTTAACCCTTGCTTTGTTACTGGAAAAAATGGGTTAAAATGGAAAATTAGGCAAAAAAATGAAATTCTCAAATTTAATCCCCATTTGCCAATAACTCTTGTGCAACACCTAAAGGGTTAACGAAGTTTGTAAAATCAGTTTTGAATACCTTGAGGGGTGTAGTTTATAGAATGGGGTCATTTTTGGGTGTTTTCTATTATGTAAGCCTCGCAAAGTGACTTCAGAGCTGTAGTGGTCCCTAAAAATTGGGTTTTTGTAAATTTCTGAACAATTTCAAGATTTGCTTCTAAACTTCTAAGCCTTGTAACATCCCCAAAAAATAAATAATCATTCCCAAAATAATTCAAACATGAAGTAGACATATGGGGAATGTAAAGTCATCACAATTTTTAGGGGTATTACTATGTATTACAGAAGTAGAGAAACTGAAACTTTGAAATTTGCTAATTTTTCCCAATTTTTGGTAAATTAGGTATTTTTTTATGCAAAAAAACAATCTCACAATGGCCTGGATAAGTCAAAGCGTTTTAAAGTTATCACCACTTAAAGTGACACTGGGCAGATTTTCAAAAAATGGCCTGGTCCTAAGGTGAAATAAGGCTGTGTCCTTAAGGGGTTAAGGAGAGGATTGTGGAACATCTAAAACCGCATGGATTGAAAGATGAAAAACAACATGGGTTTACTTCAGGGAGATCATGTCAAACTAATCTTATTGATTTTTTCGATTGGGTGACTAAAATAATAGATGGAGGAGGTGCAGTAGACATCGCTTATCTAGACTTTAGTAAGGCTTTTGATACTGTCCCACATAGAAGGCTTATCAATAAATTGCAGTCTTTGGGCTTGGACTCCCATATTGTTGAATGGATTAGGCAGTGGCTGAGGGACAGACAACAGAGGGTTGTAGTCAATGGAGTATATTCAGACCATGGTCTTGTTACCAGTGGGGTACCTCAGGGATCTGTTCTGGGACCCATATTGTTTAATATCTTTATCAGCAAAATTGCAGAAGGCCTCGATGGTAAGGTGTGTCTTTTTGCTGATGACACAAAGATTTGTAACAGGGTTGATGTTCCTGGAGGGATACACCAAATGGAAAAGGATTTAAGAAAACTAGGGGAATGGTCAAAAATCTGGGAACTAAAATGTAATGTTAATAAGTGCAAGATACTGCACCTGGGGCATAAAAACCCAAGAGCAGAATATAAAATCAGTGATACAGTCCTAACCTCAGTATCTGAGGAAAGCGATTTAGGGGTCATTATTTCAGAAGACTTAAAGGTAGGCAGACAATGTCATAGAGCAGCAGGAAATGCTAGCAGAATGCTTGGGTGTATAGGGAGAGGCATTACCAGTAGACAGAGGGAGGTGCTCATGCTGCTCTACAGAGCACTAGTGAGACCTCATTTGGAGTATTGTGCTCAGTACTGGAGACCATATCTTCAGAAGGATATTGATACTTTGGAGAGAGTTCAGAGAAGAGCTACTAAACTAGTACATGGATTGCAGGATAAAACTTACCAGGAAAGATTAAAGGACCTTAACATGTATAGCTTGGAAGAAAGATGAGAGAGGGGATATGATAGAAACTTTACTTAATACATAAAGGGAATCAACAAGGTAAAAGAGGGGAGAATATTTAAAAGAAGAAAAACTGCTACAAGAGGACATTGTTTTAAATTAGAGGGGTAAAGGTTTAAAAGTAATATCAGGAAGTATTACTTTACTGACAGAGTAGTGGATGCATGGAATAGCCTTCCTGCAGAAGTGGTAGCTGCAAATACAGTGGAGGAGTTTAAGCATGCATGGGATAGGCATAAGGCCATCCTTCATATAAGATAGGGCCAAGGGCTATTTATAGTATTCAGTATATTGGGCATGGGCAAACTAGATGGGCCAAATGGTTCTTATCTGCCGACACATTCTATGTTTCTGGAAGAGATGCCAAACTTCCTGGAAAGCAGGCTTGCATGTAACTGTGGAGCAAGAATTCGTCATCATTAGATGCAGCCCCAACACGCAAAGCCCCTTAAGAGTAAATGCACAGGTTCAGGATTTATGTGTGGACAATCTGCATTGAAATCCGCAGGTGTTCGCAGGGAAATCAGTGTGTACAATCAGCATCAATTGGTGCGGATTTGGTGCTGATTTTCCACCAGCGGATTTTACTCTCCTCATTGAAGAGAATGGAGAAAATTCAGTCAGAAAAAAATAAAATAAATTGACATGCTGCGGATTATAAAATCCAGGTCAAATTCCGCACTGAAAAAAATTGCATTGTGTGCATGAGAATTTTAGGTTCCCATAGAATACAATATACATGACCTATGGTGTGGATTCTCCGCACGCAAATCCGTGCTGAAAATCCGCACACAATCCTGATAGTGTGCATTTAGCCAGAGGGCAGGGAGATTGTCATGGAACCATGAACCAGACGTACAACAGAGATAGGTGGAATAAGAAGGCTTTATTGAAAATCAAGCCGTAGCTAAAGTCCAAACGGATGGCTAAACCGAAGCAGGGTCTTGCGTAGACGGAGGTCAGGAACCAGGAGGGTAGTCAGACGTAGCCAGGATCAGGAACCAACGGGGTAGTCAGACGAAGCCAGGATCGGGAACCAACGGGGTAGTCAGACGAGGCCAGGATCAGGAACCAGAAGCAGCAGCAGTCTTTGAAGCATGTGCACACAGGAGGACCAAGCAAGGAACTGAAGCCACAGACCTTCTATATATATGAGCTAGGCATCCAGCTCCTCCCAGTGGGAAGGAGGAGCCGCAGGGTGGGAGGCTACAAGAAACCCAGAAACCAAGATGGCCGCCAGCACATGTCAAACGAAGGAGAACAGTGAGAAGGTAAGACCATGACAGTACCTCCCCCTCAAGGGCCCCTCCTCCGCGGAGTAAGGAACGGTTTCAGAGGGAAGCGTGCGTGGAAGGCTCGGAGCAACGCAGGAGCATGGACATCTGTGGAGGGAACCCAGGAACGCTCCTCTGGACCATAACCACGCCAATGGACCAAAAACTGCAACCGACCGCGGACCAGGCGTGAGTCCAGGATATTGCTCACCTCATATTCCTCACGATTGCCCACTTGGACCGGACGGGGCCGAGGAACCGAGGAAGTGAAACGATTACACACCAATGGCTTCAACAGGGAGACATGAAACACGTTGGAGATCCGCATGCCAGGAGGAAGCGCAAGGGCATAGGCTACCGGGTTACCCTGTGAAGCACTCGGAAGGGACCAACAAAGCGAGGCGCCAGCTTGGGAGTGGGCACTCGAAGGTTGAGGTTGCGGGTGGACAACCATACACGGTCTCCGACCTGGTAGGAAGGAGCGGGCGCTCGTCTGCGATTAGCCTGGAGTCTCTGGCGTTGCGCAGAGACCTCAAGGGACCTCTGGATCTGTACCCAAGAAGTACGTAGGACGGAAAGGTGATCCTCCACAGCCGGAGTATCCTGGGGAGAGAATACCTCCGGTAACACGGCAGGTTGGAACCCATAATTGGCCATGAAGGGAGACGTCCCAGAGGAAGAGTTCACCGCCGTGTTCCTGGCAAACTCAGCCCAAGGCAGGAGGTCAACCCAATTGTCTTGGTGATCGGAGACATAGCAACGAAGGAATTGCTCCAAGGCCTGATTGGATCGTTCTGCGGCCCCATTGGACTGAGGGTGGTAGGCCGAGGAGAAAGAGAGATGAATCCCCAACTGGGAGCAAAAGGCGCGCCAGAACCTGGACACAAACTGACTCCCCCGATCCGACACAATCTCCTTGGGCAAACCGTGCAACCGGAAGACCTCCCTGGCAAAAATCGAGGCCAACTCTTGTGCAGAGGGTAACTTCTTGAGAGGAACACAGTGGCACATTTTGGAAAACCGATCCACAATCATGAGAATGACCGTATGGCCTCGGGATGCAGGAAGGTCCACAATGAAATCCATCCCCAGGTGTGACCATGGACGCTCCCCGGTGGCTATGGGTTGCAAAAGGCCCAACGGAAGGTGCCGAGGGGACTTACTCTGGGCACAAACGGAGCATGCCGCTACATATGCAGCGATGTCGGAACGTAGAGAAGGCCACCAGAACAGACGTGAAACCGCCCAGGACAGCTGATTCTTTCCAGGGTGCCCCGCGGCCTTGGAGTTATGGTAGGTTCGCAACAACCGAGTGCGCAACTCCTCAGGCACAAAACATTTGCCGTTGGGTCTCCCAGAGGGAGCACCAGATTGAGCCGCCAAAATCTGCTCACCCAGAGGAGAGGTCAGGCTGGTGCGAATAGCAGCCAGGATCTGATTCGGGGGTATGACCGTAGTCGGAATCGACTCCTCCCCGGACAGCTCGGAGTACTGCCGTGATAAGGCATCCGCTCTGATGTTCTTGGAGCCGGGTAGGTAGGAGACCACGTAATTAAAACGTGACAAGAACAGAGCCCATCTGGCCTGACGTGGTGTCAATCTCTTGGCCTCAGAGAGGTAGGTCAGATTCTTGTGGTCCGTCAGGATGAGAACCGGAACCACCGAGCCCTCGAGCAAGTGCCTCCATTCTTTAAGGGCCTGCACGATGGCCAATAACTCCCTGTCACCAATCTGATAGTTGCACTCCGCGGAAGACAGTCTCCGGGAGTAAAACCCACAAGGAAGCAGAGGACCCTCTGGTGTTCTACGCTGAGACAGGAGGGCGCCTACTCCCGTCTCAGAAGCGTCCACCTCGAGGACAAAAGGCAACCCAGGGTTGGGATGCGACAGAATCGGAGCCGACACAAAGGCGGACTTTAGAGCCTCAAAAGCTCGGATGGCCTCGAGCGACCAGACCTGAGGATTACTGCCCTTCCTGGTCAGATCCGTGAGAGGCTTGGCTAGCATGGAAAAGTCCCTGATGAACTTCCGATAATAATTGGCGAAGCCCAAAAAGCGCTGCAGGGCACGAAGCCCACTGGGCTGGGGCCACTGTAAGACAGCCGAAACCTTCTCAGGATCCATGGAGAACCCCTCAGCGGAAATGATGTAACCTAAGAAGGTTACCTGGGATCGGTGAAATTCGCATTTCTCAAGCTTACCGAACAGCTTGTTCTCTCGTAAGCGTTGCAACACTCGTCTGACATCCAGAATGTGGGCCTCCATGGATGCAGAATATACCAAGATGTCATCCAAATAGACCACCACACACTGCTGCAACAGGTCACGGAAAACATCGTTGATGAATTCCTGGAAGACTGCGGGCGCATTGCACAACCCAAAGGGCATAACCAAGGATTCATAATGACCGGTCCTGGTGTTAAACGCGGTCTTCCACTCATCGCCCGCCTTGATCCTTACCAGGTTATATGCCGCCCTCAGGTCGAGTTTGGTAAAGACCGTGGCCCCTTTGAGGCGATCGAACAGCTCGGAAATCAAGGGTATCGGGTAAGCGTTCTTGATCGTGATGCGATTGAGACCCCTGTAGTCAATGCAAGGCCTCAACTCACCGCCCTTCTTTTTCACAAAGAAAAATCCAGCCCCTGCCGGGGACGAGGATTTGCGAATGTGTCCGCGTGAAAGCGCCTCCCTCACGTACTCCTCCATGGCCTCATTCTCCGCTACCGACAGTGGATAGACTTTGCCACGAGGAGGAACGGCACCAGATTGTAACTCTATGGCACAATCGTATGGGCGGTGCGGAGGTAGGGCAACCGCGCGCACCTTATCGAATACATCCCGGTACTCCTCGTATTCAGGAGGCAACAGAGAGTCCGAGGAAGTACACAGCAACTTGACAGGCCCATGGATGCAACTAGCCCCACACTGCGGTGACCACGAGAGGATCTCGGCCGATCTCCAATCGAAAGTCGGATTATGCTTCTGGAGCCAGGGGTACCCCAAGACCACCGAGTAGTGTGGAGACGAAATAACCTGGAGACAGACCGACTCTCTGTGAACGGCACCAATGGCCATCCCCACTGGAAGGGTCTCCTGAGTCACGTGTGGCGGCAGAAGGGGTCTGCCGTCTATCGCCTCAAGAGCCAGTGGGGAACCTCGAGGCTGCAGAGGAATGGAATTGGCGGCGGCGAACACACTATCAATGAACAAGCCACCAGCACCAGAGTCCACCAACGCCTGGGTCGTCACCGAGCCCCCGACCCAGGAGAGGACAACAGTAATCAGTGGTTTGTCAACACGGGAAACCGGGGACGAGGAGACTCCACCCAAGATCTGCCCCCGACAGGATCTCAGGTGCGAGCGTTTCCCGGACGGTTCGGGCATGCCAACCGAAAATGCCCACCGAGACCACAGTACATGCATCGGCCCTCGCGTCTCCGGAGTACCCTCTCCCCCTCGGACAGGCGAGCAACCCCCAGCTGCATGGGTTGACCCCCAGACCAGTCATCCCCAGGAGGCGTGGGAGGAGAGGGAGGCACGGGTGGGACAGCAAACGTAGGCGCCAATCTGTTAGAAGGCCTCCGCAGGCTCTCCTTAAAGGAAGGTCTCTCCCTGAGTCTGGTGTCAATCAAAATCAGGAAAGAAATAAGGGACTCGAGCTCCACTGGTAGGTCCTTGGCTGCAATCTCATCCTTCAAGGCATCCGAGAGACCATGAGAGAAAGCAGCGACCAGAGCCTCATTATTCCAGCCCACCTCTGCTGCCAGGGTACGAAACTCAATGGCGTATTCAGCTACGGATCGTGAACCCTGTCTGATGGACATAAGGAGCTTCGCAGCAGAGGCAGCACGAGCCGGCACATCGAATACCTTCCGAAGAGAAGCAACAAAACCGGAAAACTCGGCAACCACCGGATTGTTGTTCTCCCATAAAGGGCTGGCCCAGGCCAAGGCCTTGTCCGAGAGCAGCGAGATCAAGAAGCCCACCTTTGATCTCTCAGTAGGAAAGGCATGTGGCAGCAACTCGAAATAAATGGCCACCTGGTTAAGGAAACCTCGGCACTGAGTTGGCTCTCCCCCAAAGCGCTGTGGAAGGGGGGCAGAACCGGTCATACCCCGAAACACCGCAGGTGCAGCAACAGGTGTCGGGGTAGACTCTGGCGCAACAACCGGAGCGGCAGTAGGAGCGGGCCCAGGAGCGACAACCGACCCATCGGCAACGGAAGCTAAATGAGCCGTGCGTTCAAGCAGGGTTTGTAACGCCACAGCGAACCGACCCAACAGGTGATCCTGCTGATCAAGTCTGGCAACCAGCGTAGGTAGCGAGGATGGCCCTGTACCGTCAGAATTCATGGCTTGGTCCTAATGTCATGGAACCATGAACCAGACGTACAACAGAGATAGGTGGAATAAGAAGGCTTTATTGAAAATCAAGCCGTAGCTAAAGTCCAAACGGATGGCTAAACCGAAGCAGGGTCTTGCGTAGACGGAGGTCAGGAACCAGGAGGGTAGTCAGACGTAGCCAGGATCAGGAACCAACGGGGTAGTCAGACGAAGCCAGGATCGGGAACCAACGGGGTAGTCAGACGAGGCCAGGATCAGGAACCAGAAGCAGCAGCAGTCTTTGAAGCATGTGCACACAGGAGGACCAAGCAAGGAACTGAAGCCACAGACCTTCTATATATATGAGCTAGGCATCCAGCTCCTCCCAGTGGGAAGGAGGAGCCGCAGGGTGGGAGGCTACAAGAAACCCAGAAACCACGATGGCCGCCAGCACATGTCAAACGAAGGAGAACAGTGAGAAGGTAAGACCATGACAGAGATGCTCATACGGTGGTGGGGCACAGCTCTAAAGGGGCAGGACCTGTAAAAGAGGTGCAGATTTGAAAATAATTTTTTATTTCAAATCTGCGCCTCTTTTACAGGTCCTGCCCCTTTAGAGCTGTGCCCCACCACCGTATGAGCATCTCCCTGCCCTCTGGCTAAATGCACACTATCAGGATTATGTGCGGCTTTTCAGTGGTAATAAAGAGCCTCCAAGGTGCCCAGAGGGGCATTATTCTTCATCTCTTGATCCCAGTAAAGCCCCCTGCAGTGCCCATCCCGCCTTAATTTCAAGCCCAAGCATGCCTACTCATTATGAAATATTGTCCCACAGCCGAGGTGAGCGGATCCGCCCCCTCCGCTACGTCAACTAATACGTTCAAGCTACATCCCTGGCTTCTTTCTTTCGACCACCGGAAATCTCGCGCAGGCGCAGTTCCGCCGACTGCCTGCGCCTGTGCAATCAAATAGATCCTGAGGGCAACAGCTTCAAAAGTGTCACTGGGCTCGGCGCCGAAAGAAAGAAGCCAGGGATGTAGCTTGAACGTATTAGTTGACGTAGCGGAGGGGGCGGCTCCATGCAATTCGATCCGGTTAAATACACAATTGGATCCGGTTCTGTTGTACAGGAATAGGCACACAATTCAATACGATCCTGTTCCAGTGACGCCATTTTTGCAATAGAGCAGGACAGTGGTACGGTGGCCAACTATGCAGTGTGTCAGGATAGATGTATAGAAGTCTATGGTTTGTTCGTGACGCCAATTGCAATGTGCGCAGGGTACTGTTGCAGGGCCCTTTAAGATGTAATAACTCACGTACCAGGTGAGGAATGCCAGAGTGGGGGTAATGTCTCTGTGTAATAGGTATAGTGTCAACGGTGTCTCCTACCTTGGTACGGCTGGACTTCTGGATCCTGGCTCAGTTGCAATAAATTGAGTGTTGCTAATAGGAGTAATTGCGGAATGAATGAGATCCAGACTTGTAATATAATTCAACTTGTCTTTACTGGATGCAGCATAAATCCATACGAGTTACAGCATTAGTCTTGGGTCCCAGCAGGTATTGGCAATATGTGGCAGGGATCAATATGTCTTCTGCTTCTTATCATATGCCTGGAGAATATGGCAGGTATCTATCTTCTGCTCTGTCTATCTTCTGCTTGGTGTGGGCCTGACTAGCTGAGAAGGAATTTGGCTTCTCCTGGACTCTGGATATGTACTCACAGCTATGCTCACAGGGAATGCTCTTCCTGGAGGACTGGAGGTGGCTGCTTGCTTGTCAACCAGCCGAGACTGATGGCTCAGGCTGGGAATGTTCTCTGGTCTCAACCGAGACAGGGTCCTGGTTTGGGATCCCTATTTTCTGGGAGCTCCTACTAACACAACCTTCCCCTAGCTGGGGTGGCTGGTACACTAACTGAACGCCTCCCAGGTGAAGTTTCCTCTGATGTAGATCTTCTCCATTCGGCCCGGACACTTCTGTCAGCCGCCCTGTATCTGCAGAGTGTGACACACAGACATCTTAGGTTCCTCAATTTTCTATACCCCCAAATACTATCCTGAAGAAAAATGAGTGCCATGTAGATAATCTTACCCATAGTAAACGCGCTCCTCATAGTCCCACTAATAGTAATTCCTTTCTAGAATGCCCTCATTAGTAATACTGCCCCCAACAGTGCCTCCAATAGTGATAGTTTTTCCCAAGAATGCCTCTACTAGTAGAAGAGCCCTCCAGTAATAATAATGCCCTTTCAGGGCCCCCAGTAGAAATAAGACCCCCCTATTGTTCCCCCAGTGGTAATAAAGCTCTCTATAGACCACCCAGTAGTAATAAGGCCCTGCATAGTGCTCTTAGTAGAAATAAGGCAGATCTATAAGTCCCTCCTATAGAACCCCCAATAATAATAAAAACGCCTATAATGTCCCCCAGTGTTTATAATGCCCCCTACCGTTATAATGCTTGCCCTGAAGTGCCCCCAGAATTTATATCGCCCCTACCGTTACAATGCTTGCCCTGAAGCACCTCTAGTATTTATAATACCCCCATGTAGTGCCCTCTGTAGTTATATTCCTCTGTTTACTGTCCTCAGAAATTATAACTCCTCAGCCCCTTCACCATACAGTCCCATGTAAATAACATTATTTCCCTTCCTCTGCCATAGAGTCCCATGTAAATACCATCACACCATCTCTGCAGCCCGCTCCAATATACAGTCCCACGTAAATAACATCACTCCCTCCCACAGCCGCCTTCAACATATAGTCCCATGTAAATAACATCACCCTGCCCCAGCCACCTCCAACATGCATTCCCATGTAATTAACATCACCCCCTCAACTTTCACTCCCATGTAAATTACATCACTCCACCCCACTGTCCCATGTAAATAACTTCCCTCCCTTCAGCCCTAACATACAGTCCCAGTTAAATAACTACAACTCCCAACATTGCTCTGCCTCTCACACTGAGTAATCTACCCCTTCACTTAGGGTACTCTTTACTCTTGCGGTAGAGGATTCCGGCAGGCTATTCCGTCGCCGGCAATCCAGACGCAAACTGATGGCATTTGTCAGACGGATCCGGATCCGTCTGGCAAATGCATTGCAAAACCAGATCCGTCTCTCCGGTGTCATTCGGAAAAACGGATCCAGTATTATTATTTTTTGCATTTTTGAAGGTCTGCGCATGCGCAGACTGGAAAGCCGGACCTGTTATGCAAGAACACATAATGCCTGATCTGACACTAATACACTTCAATGTAAATTAATGCCGGCATTCCGGCTAATAGGAGTAATTGAGGAATGAATGAGATCCAGACTTGTAATATAATTCAACTTGTCTTTACTGGATGCAGCATAAATCCATACGAGTTACAGCATTAGTCTTGGGTCCCAGCAGGTATTGGCAATATGTGGCAGGGATCAATATCTCTTCTGCTTCTTATCATATGCCTGGAGAATCTGGCAGGTATCTATCTTCTGCTCTGTCTGTCGTCTGCTTGGTGTGGGCCTGACTAGCTGAGGAGGAACTTGGCTTCTCCTGGACTCTGGATTTGTACTCACAGCTATGCTCACAGAGAATGCTCTTCCTGGAGGACTGGAGGTGGCTGCTTGCTTGTCAACCAGCCGAGGCTGATGGCTCAGGCTGGGAATGTTCTCTGGTCTCAACCGAGACAGGGTCCTGGTTTGGGATCCCTATTTTCTGGGAGCTCCTACTAACACAACCTTCCCCTAGCTGGGGTGGCTGGTACACTAACTGAACTTTCTTCTCCTCCCCATGAGACAGGACATGGGATCGGCCCACTTCTGCTCACAGAAGGGAAACTAAACTGGAATGAACTATTCCAGTCTAGCAATACTAAACTGGCTAAGGTCCTGCTACATACTGCTGCCACCTCATGCATCCTGAACGGATTGCTCTCCTTTCAGAATGCATTAGGATAAAACTGATCAGTTTTTTCCGGTATTGAGCCCCTGTGATGGAACTCAAAAACGCTAGTGTGAAAGTACCCTTAACCTCTCCTCATGTAGCAGACCTCACCACAGCTTCTTCCCAGGACTTCTCTTCACTGCTGAGCCGTCCTCTCCTGCACTGGTCACATAACATATTCGCAGGTCCTTTTCAGCTACTACATTTAAAACTGATCACATGACCTGTGATGTCACCACAGCTCCTTCAGCTCTTGCAGGGCATTAGATTCAATTGTATTATCGTCCTGAGGAGAGCAATACAGTCAGGGGTGTACATACAGGGGTCGCAGTTGCGACCGGGCCCGGCACTCCAGGGGGCCCGGCTGCCTGTGGACCCCTGGCCCCGCCCTGCAGTAGTGCTGTGCCTGCCTGTATAACCCGAGCGGCCGACCCGGGGCCCGCCGCCCAGTGTTGCGTTTCTGCGCTGCAGTGCCAGGCCAAGCCAGCCCTACCCTCCTTGAGTCTCCTACCCGTGCGGGTGCCTCGTCATTTCCTGTTGGGCGGCCGCACCGGACATGATGTTTCCCTAGGCTGCACAACAACTCCGAGACGCAGCAGGGAGAAGGCGCTGGAAAAGCTTTCGAGAGAGCGCGAAGAAGCCGGTGCCGGTCCGGAAGTGAAGATAAGATTTGTAAAAAAAAAAAAAAAAAAGGTCTTCATAATTGCCCACCACATTTATGGTGAGAGTTCAGAGTAGACTCGGAGTAGGGCCTGATGGGGGCGGAGAGGGGCTGGCAGGGGCTGGCTTTATAACTAGCTCTGCTATATTATAGCAACCTCTGACTGCCCAGTTGGGCTGAAACTACTAACATATTGGGTGTAGTAGTTTCAGCCCAACTGGGCAGTCGGAGGTTGCAGGCTACAGAAATATAGCAGAGTTAGGCTACTTTCACACCTGCGTTAGGTGCGGATCCGTCTGGTATCTGCACAGACGGATCCGCACCTATAATGCAAATGCTTGTATCCGTTCAGAACGGATCCGTTTGGCTGCAAGCAGTGTTTTGGTGTCCGCCTCCAGAGCGGAATGGAGGCTGAACGGAGGCAAACTGATGCATTCTGAACGGATCCTTATCCTGAATGCATTGGGGCTAAACTGATCAGTTTTGGGCCGCTTGTGAGAGCCCTGAAACGGATCTCACAGGCGGACCCAGAAACGCCAGTGTGAAAGTAGCCTTAGGCTTGGCAGGACAGCAGGATTGCCATCCAAAATCGGCCTGTCCTGCACAAAGTGGTACTGTTGGGAGGGATGTTGGGTGAATGGTAGGCGGTTTGGGGGTGGAGGGAGGTTGGGGGGAGCGGCGACGGGGAGGGGGGCCCCATGGTTCAGTTTTGCACCGGGGCCCCATGGATTGTGTGTACGCCAGTGAATACAGTTGTATCTACCTGGCAGACAGTACATTCGGGGCCTGGGACAAAACAAGCAATGCCCCTGGTATGGAGTCCCTTTCTTGCTGTTTGGAGGACTTCACCCTTTCTTGGTTTTGAAAAACTAGGGCCTTGATCACCATCTTTTGAAACTAAAGGAATTTCCTTCGCTGGCCTGCAGATCGAAATAACAGGTAAGCATTATACAGTGTCATATGCACAATGTAAACGGACAATTTTTGGTACCTCCTTTGTTTTCTGCATGGCACTGTGCGGCTTCAGCACTTGATATGAAAGAACAACCTCTCTCATGTTTGTTATCACGATCGGCGTGACTATCACATACGTGACACAGAGGGAGGGAAAGAGGAAGGCCCTGCCCAAGTGAGAGGGAAGGTGGTGACCCCTGACTCACCTTGCGGCTGGCACCTGGCTGCCCTGACGTCCCTAGACGGGTTCCTCACCCGTACGCCGATCACGTGCCTAAAACCCTGGCTTTCCCTAAGATGAGCCCTAGATAGTGAACAGGGCGGTGGGAACACTAGTCCGCACCACTAGCTCTAAAGGAAAACACCAAGGGGAGGACAGACAATACAGACTAAACATATAATCCCAGGTGGGCGACAACAGGAGACAACAAAAAGCCCAACAGGGATCCGGAGGGTAGCACTCTGGAACAACAACCAGGATTCACAGCTCCAGTGGGTCAGTATAGATGTCCAGGCAGGAAGCTCTATAACTGGCAACTAGAGAAGTGTGAGAGGAGAATATAAGGAGGTTGGGAGTGGCAGACAAGAAACAGCTGAGGAGGAGAAGCTACGGATCCCTGAGTGAGACAAAAAGGATTGCAAGGCAAACACAGAAAACAATCACTAAGAAACAACGTGATCTTTAGACATAGAGCGCGCAGCCACCCGCTGCGACTTCCTGACCCCGGGTATAACGGAGTCAGACGTGGCTCTTGACACCCTCGTGACATTTGTAATGTAGTCCAGGATGCACTCTGATTTGGGGATAGTGGTAACTCGTACAGGGGTAGGGGAGCTGCTCTTCTCCTGGACTGTGGTCAGTACAAGGCTCCATTCACACATCTGTATAATGGGTCCGTATCCATTCAGCAAATTGCGTAACGGGTGCGGACCTATTCATTCTCTTTTGGGACGGAATGTATGCGGAGAGCACACTATGTGCTTTCCACATCCGCGTATCTAGAGCGCGCCCCCGATCTTCCGGTCCGCGGCTCCGGAAAAAAATAGAAAATGTCCTATTCCTGTCCGCGAACAAGAATAGGCAGTTCTATGGGGGTGGCGGCCGGGTGTATTGCGGATCCGCAATACACTACGGACGTGTGAATGGACCTTTAACCTTTTCAGGACACATGACGTACCGGTACGTCATGATGTCCTGGTACTTAAGGACACATGACGTACCGGTACGTCATGTGTTGTTCCGATCACTGCCGCCCGGCTGGCAGTGATCGGAACAAGGTGCCTGCTCAAATCATTGAGCAGGCACCTAGGCTAAATGCGCGGGGGGGGGGGTCCCGTGACCCCCCCCATGTCGGCGATCGCAACAAACCGCAGGTCAATTCAGACCTGCGGTTTGATGTGCTTTTTGCCGTTTCTGATCCCCGCGGTCCCTGACCGCGGGGATCAGAAACTTTACAAAGGCCAAAATATATATGTTCTTCCTCCTCCTGCACCCCTGAATGATATTATGTGGGCGGGTGGTGCAGGGGGAGGGTTGCGGGCGGTGCGGCAGGCGGGATCGCGATCCCCCGCCCGCCTCTCCTTGAATAATCGTTGGCGTCTAGTGGGTATACCAGGGTGCCAGCACATTGCTGGCACCCTGGTATAAACGGCTGACATCGTTGATGCGATGTCAGCCGTTTAACCCTTTCCATACAGCGGTCCGTACGGACCGCTGTATGGAAAAGGTTAACAGCGCAGGGAGCTCCCTCCCTCTCCGATCGGGGGGCTGCTGTGCCTTTGCAGCCCCCCAATGGGAGAGGGAGAGAGCCCCCAGACAGCCCCCCGAAGCCCCGTCCTCACCCTTTCCCGTCTGCGCAGTTGTGGCAGACGGGGAAGGTTCCCATGGCAACAGGACGCCTGCTCAGGCGTCCTGCTGTCCATGGTGCTGAACAGATCTGTGCTGAAGGCATAGATCTGTTCAGTGTAAGTAGAATACAGTGCAGTACCCTATATAGAGTACAGTACTGTATTATACAGACATCAGACCCACTGGATCTTCAAGAACCAAGTGGGTCTGGGTAAAAAAAATGTAAAAAAAAGTAAAAAAAAAAAGTAAAAATCAAAAAACACATTTATCACTGATTAAAAAAAATTAAAAATTCCCCACACATGTTTGGTAGCGCCGCGTCCGTAACGACCTGATCTATAAAACGGTCATGTTACTTTACCCGAACGGTTAACGCCATAAAAATTTAAAATTAAAAACTATGATGAAATTGAAATTTTGCCCACCTTACTTCCCAAAAAAAGGTAATAAAAGTGATCAAAAAAGTCGCATGCATGCCAAAATTGTAACAATCAAACCGTCATCTCATCCCGCAAAAAATGAGACCCTACTTAAGATAATCGCCCAAAAACTGAAAAAACAATGGCTCTTAGACTATGGAAACACTAAAACATCATTTTTTTTGTTTCAAAAATGAAATCATTGTGTAAAACTTACATAAATTAAAAAAAGTATACATATTAGGTATTGCCGTGTCTGTATGGACCAGCTCTATAAAAATATCACATGACCTAACCCCTCAGATGACCACCGTAAAAAAATAAAAATAAAAACGGTGTAAAAAAAGCAATTTTTTGTCATCTTACGTCACAAAAAGTGTAATAGCAAGCGATCAAAAAATCATATGCACCCCAAAATAGTGCCAATCAAACCGTCATCTCATCCTGCAAACAATGAGACCCTACTTAAGATAATCGCCTAAAAACTGAAACAACTATGGCTCTTAGACTATGGAGAAACTAAAACTTTTTTTGTTTTAAAAATTAAATCATTGTGTAAAACTTACATAAATAAAAAAAATTGTATACATATTATGTATCGCCGTGTCCGTGACAACCTGCTCTATAAAATTACTACATGATCTAACCTGTCAGATGAATGTTGTAAATAATGCACCACACGGATATGCCACTGACTATACTGGCTAGTCATAAATGCAGATATTAAAAGCTGAGACTTTTGCCAATATATTCCTGTCAGGAAGATATCGGAGCCCACATGCACCACGTCACGGTTCTCAGCATGGCAAGGGGTCCTACCACTACGCTACCTATGGTGTGAACAAGGTCTGAAGGTGATGTAATCCAGCTCACAGCCAAGCTTCCACACAACCGCCTAGCAGGACAACTAGTGCAATGTGAACAAAGCCAGACTGTAAGCCACACCCATATCAGACCATGTGATGGAGGCTACCAGGTGCAAAGGAGAGTGTTTGAATGCCAGGTGAAGGCACATACACTACATATAAAACAAGACAAAAACACAGAAATATAGTGGCAAATCTGGGGGAGCTGCTCAACCCCTAACACTGTAGCGTGTTTTTCATTGGGGGAGGAGCCACACCGCATGTGGACCGCAGCAAACGACTATCCCCAGCAAAAAATATTTTGCATACGGTGGAGGATGTCGGCGCGGTCCACATGCACCACAAAGGCATCCTACACAAAACGGAGCATTGTGCGGATGAAAATATAATCATAAATCACAGAAAAAATGCACCACACGGATATGCCACTGACTAGTCATAAATGCAGATATTAAAAGCTGAGACTTTTGCCAATATATTCCTGTCAGGAAGATATCGGAGCCCACATGCACCACGTCACGGTTCTCAGCATGGCAAGGGGTCCTACCACTACGCTACCTATGGTGTGAACAAGGTCTGAAGGTGATGTAATCCAGCTCACAGCCAAGCTTCCACACAACCGCCTAGCAGGACAACTAGTGCAATGTGAACAAAGCCAGACTGTAAGCCACACCCATATCAGACCATGTGATGGAGGCTACCAGGTGCAAAGGAGAGTGTTTGAATGCCAGGTGAAGGCACATACACTACATATAAAACAAGACAAAAACACAGAAATATAGTGGCAAATCTGGGGGAGCTGCTCAACCCCTAACACTGTAGCGTGTTTTTCATTGGGGGAGGAGCCACACCGCATGTGGACCGCAGCAAACGACTATCCCCAGCAAAAAATATTTTGCATACGGTGGAGGATGTCGGCGCGGTCCACATGCACCACAAAGGCATCCTACACAAAACGGAGCATTGTGCGGATGAAAATATAATCATAAATCACAGAAAAAATGCACCACACGGATATGCCACTGACTATACTGGCTAGTCATAAATGCAGATATTAAAAGCTGAGACTTTTGCCAATATATTCCTGTCAGGAAGATATCGGAGCCCACATGCACCACGTCACGGTTCTCAGCATGGCAAGGGGTCCTACCACTACGCTACCTATGGTGTGAACAAGGTCTGAAGGTGATGTAATCCAGCTCACAGCCAAGCTTCCACACAACCGCCTAGCAGGACAACTAGTGCAATGTGAACAAAGCCAGACTGTAAGCCACACCCATATCAGACTATGTAATGGAGGCTACCAGGTGCAAAGGAGAGTGTTTGAATGCCAGGTGAAGGCACATACACTACATATAAAACAAGACAAAAACACAGAAATATAGTGGCAAATCTGGGGGAGCTGCTCAACCCCTAACACTGTAGCGTGTTTTTCATTGGGGGAGGAGCCACACCGCATGTGGACCGCAGCAAACGACTATCCCCAGCAAAAAATATTTTGCATACGGTGGAGGATGTCGGCGCGGTCCACATGCACCACAAAGGCATCCTACACAAAACGGAGCATTGTGCGGATGAAAATATAATCATAAATCACAGAAAAAATGCACCACACGGATATGCCACTGACTATACTGGCTAGTCATAAATGCAGATATTAAAAGCTGAGACTTTTGCCAATATATTCCTGTCAGGAAGATATCGGAGCCCCAAGCACCACGTCACGGTTCTCAGCATGGCAAGGGGTCCTACCACTACGCTACCTATGGTGTGAACAAGGTCTGAAGGTGATGTAATCCAGCTCACAGCCAAGCTTCCACACAACCGCCTAGCAGGACAACTAGTGCAATGTGAACAAAGCCAGACTGTAAGCCACACCCATATCAGACCATGTGATGGAGGCTACCAGGTGCAAAGGAGAGTGTTTGAATGCCAGGTGAAGGCACATACACTACATATAAAACAAGACAAAAACACAGAAATATAGTGGCAAATCTGGGGGAGCTGCTCAACCCCTAACACTGTAGCGTGTTTTTCATTGGGGGAGGAGCCACACCGCATGTGGACCGCAGCAAACGACTATCCCCAGCAAAAAATATTTTGCATACGGTGGAGGATGTCGGCGCGGTCCACATGCACCACAAAGGCATCCTACACAAAACGGAGCATTGTGCGGATGAAAATATAATCATAAATCACAGAAAAAATGCACCACACGGATATGCCACTGACTATACTGGCTAGTCATAAATGCAGATATTAAAAGCTGAGACTTTTGCCAATATATTCCTGTCAGAAAGATATCGGAGCCCACATGCACCACGTCACGGTTCTCAGCATGGCAAGGGGTCCTACCACTACGCTACCTATGGTGTGAACAAGGTCTGAAGGTGATGTAATCCAGCTCACAGCCAAGCTTCCACACAACCGCCTAGCAGGACAACTAGTGCAATGTGAACAAAGCCAGACTGTAAGCCACACCCATATCAGACCATGTGATGGAGGCTACCAGGTGCAAAGGAGAGTGTTTGAATGCCAGGTGAAGGCACATACACTACATATAAAACAAGACAAAAACACAGAAATATAGTGGCAAATCTGGGGGAGCTGCTCAACCCCTAACACTGTAGCGTGTTTTTCATTGGGGGAGGAGCCACACCGCATGTGGACCGCAGCAAACGACTATCCCCAGCAAAAAATATTTTGCATACGGTGGAGGATGTCGGCGCGGTCCACATGCACCACAAAGGCATCCTACACAAAACGGAGCATTGTGCGGATGAAAATATAATCATAAATCACAGAAAAAATGCACCACACGGATATGCCACTGACTATACTGGCTAGTCATAAATGCAGATATTAAAAGCTGAGACTTTTGCCAATATATTCCTGTCAGGAAGATATCGGAGCCCACATGCACCACGTCACGGTTCTCAGCATGGCAAGGGGTCCTACCACTACGCTACCTATGGTGTGAACAAGGTCTGAAGGTGATGTAATCCAGCTCACAGCCAAGCTTCCACACAACCGCCTAGCAGGACAACTAGTGCAATGTGAACAAAGCCAGACTGTAAGCCACACCCATATCAGACCATGTGATGGAGGCTACCAGGTGCAAAGGAGAGTGTTTGAATGCCAGGTGAAGGCACATACACTACATATAAAACAAGACAAAAACACAGAAATATAGTGGCAAATCTGGGGGAGCTGCTCAACCCCTAACACTGTAGCGTGTTTTTTGCCACTATATTTCTGTGTTTTTGTCTTGTTTTATATGTAGTGTATGTGCCTTCACCTGGCATTCAAACACTCTCCTTTGCACCTGGTAGCCTCCATCACATGGTCTGATATGGGTGTGGCTTACAGTCTGGCTTTGTTCACATTGCACTAGTTGTCCTGCTAGGCGGTTGTGTGGAAGCTTGGCTGTGAGCTGGATTACATCACCTTCAGACCTTGTTCACACCATAGGTAGCGTAGTGGTAGGACCCCTTGCCATGCTGAGAACCGTGACGTGGTGCATGTGGGCTCCGATATCTTCCTGACAGGAATATATTGGCAAAAGTCTCAGCTTTTAATATCTGCATTTATGACTAGCCAGTATAGTCAGTGGCATATCCGTGTGGTGCATTTTTTCTGTGATTTATGATTATATTTTCATCCGCACAATGCTCCGTTTTGTGTAGGATGCCTTTGTGGTGCATGTGGACCGCGCCGACATCCTCCACCGTATGCAAAATATTTTTTGCTGGGGATAGTCGTTTGCTGCGGTCCACATGCGGTGTGGCTCCTCCCCCAATGAAAAACACGCTACAGTGTTAGGGGTTGAGCAGCTCCCCCAGATTTGCCACTATATTTCTGTGTTTTTGTCTTGTTTTATATGTAGTGTATGTGCCTTCACCTGGCATTCAAACACTCTCCTTTGCACCTGGTAGCCTCCATCACATGGTCTGATATGGGTGTGGCTTACAGTCTGGCTTTGTTCACATTGCACTAGTTGTCCTGCTAGGCGGTTGTGTGGAAGCTTGGCTGTGAGCTGGATTACATCACCTTCAGACCTTGTTCACACCATAGGTAGCGTAGTGGTAGGACCCCTTGCCATGCTGAGAACCGTGACGTGGTGCATGTGGGCTCCGATATCTTCCTGACAGGAATATATTGGCAAAAGTCTCAGCTTTTAATATCTGCATTTATGACTAGCCAGTATAGTCAGTGGCATATCCGTGTGGTGCATTTTTTCTGTGATTTATGATTATATTTTCATCCGCACAATGCTCCGTTTTGTGTAGGATGCCTTTGTGGTGCATGTGGACCGCGCCGACATCCTCCACCGTATGCAAAATATTTTTTGCTGGGGATAGTCGTTTGCTGCGGTCCACATGCGGTGTGGCTCCTCCCCCAATGAAAAACACGCTACAGTGTTAGGGGTTGAGCAGCTCCCCCAGATTTGCCACTATATTTCTGTGTTTTTGAATGTTGTAAATAACAAAAAAAAAAACTGTGCCAAAAAGGTACTTCTTGTTACCTTGCCGCACAAAAAGTGTAATATAGAGCAACCAAAAATCATATGTACCCTAAACTAGTACCAACAAAACTGCCACCCTTTCTAAAATGGGGTCACTTTTTTAGAGTTTCTACTCTGGGGGTGCATCAGGGGGGCTTCAAATGGGACATGGTGTAAAAAACAAACAGTCCAGCAAAATCCAGCCTTCCAAACACCATATGGCATTCCTTTCCTTCTGCGCCCTGCCGTGTGCCCGTACAGTAGTTTACGACCACATATGGGGTGTTTCTGTAAACTACAGAATTAGGGCCATAAATAATGAATTTTGTTTGGCTGTTAACCCTTGCTTTGTAACTGGAAAAAAAATATTAAAATGGAAAATCTGCCAAAAAAGTGAAATTTGGAAATTGTATCTCTATTTTCCATTAAATCTTGTGCAACACCTAAAGGGTTAAAAATGTATGTAAAATCAGTTTTGAATACCTTGAGGGGTGTAGTTTCTTAGATGGGGGCAAAATCTGGCTTCCAAAAACCAAACGGCGCACCTTTCACTCTACGCCCCGCTGTGTGGCCGTACAGTAGTTTACGGCCACATATGGGGTGTTTCTGTAAACGGCAGAGTCAGGGCAATAAAGATACAGTCTTGTTTGGCTGTTAACCCTTGCTTTGTTAGTGGAAAAAATGGGTTTAAATGGAAAATAAGGCAAAAAAATGAAATTTTACAAATTTCATCCCCATTTGCCAATAACTCTTGTGCAACACCTAAAGGGTTAACGACGTATGTAAAATCAGTTTTGAATACCTTGAGGGGTGTAGTTTCTTAGATGGGGTCACTTTTAGGGAGTTTATGCTCTAGGGGTGCATCAGGGGGCTTCAAATGGGACATGGTGTAAATAAACCAGTCCATAAAAATCAGCCTTCCAAAAACCAAACGGCGCACCTTTCACTCTACGCCCCGCTGTGTGGCCGTACAGTAGTTTATGGCCACATATTGGGTGTTTCTGTAAATGGCAGAGTCAGGGCAATAAAGATACAGTCTTGTTTGGCTGTTAACCCTTGCTTTGTTAGTGGAAAAAATGGGTTAAAATGGAAAATTAGACAAAAAAATGAAATTCTCAAATTTCATCACCATTTGCCAATAACTCTTGTGCAACACCTAAAGGGTTAACGACGTATGTAAAATCAGTTTTGAATACCTTGAGGGGTGTAGTTTCTTAGATGGGGTCATTTTTGGGAGGTTTCTATTATCTAAGCCTCACAATATGACTTCAAACCTGAACTGGTCCATAAAAAGTGGGATTTTGAAGATTTCAGAAAATTTTCAAAATTTGCTTCTAAACTTCTAAGCCTTGTAACACCCCCAAAAAATAAAATATCATTCCCAAAATGCTACAAACATGAAGTAGACATATGGGGAATGTAAAGTCATCACAATTTTTGGGGGTATTACTATGTATTACAGAAGTAGAGAAACTGAAACTTAGAAATTTGCAAATTTTTGAAATTTTTTGGTAAATTAGGTATTATTTTGTGCAAAAAAAATATTTTTTTTGACTTCATTTTACCAGTGTCATGAAGTACAATATGTGACGAAAAAACTATCTCAGAACGGCCTGGATAAGTCAAAGCGTTTTAAAGTTATCAGCACTTAAAGTGACAGTGGTCAGATTTGCAAAAAATGGCCTGGTCCTTAAAGGGATTCTGTCACCTCCCCTCAGCCAAAAAACGATTTAAAAGCAGCCATGCAGCACAGCTTACCTGGATTAAGCTGTGCTGTTTAATCTTGAAATCCGTCCAGCAGTTACTTTAAAAAACGACTTTGATCAATAAGGAAATGCGTCCTGAAGGTGCCCAGAGGGGCGTTTTTTTCTTCCTAGTGAGCCCAGTACCGCCCCTCTTTCAGTGCCCAGCCCGCCTTCCTTGTATTTTCTAACTGCCGCCCCCAGCCTGCCACAGCCTCTCCTGCCTCTCCTCCCCCTCCCTCACGCCGAACGAAGTCTCGCACAGGCGCAGTACCCACTGAGGGCTGCGCCTGTGCGATCATCAGGAGACTGAGGGCGGCAGCTTCATCTTCGTCACTGGGCATGCGCCGAGCCCAGTGACGTCCGATGCTCTCTCTTCCCTGCTGACTGAGGGAAGAGCGAGCATCGGACGTCACTGGGCTCGGCGCATGCCCAGTGACGAAGATGAAGCTGCCGCCCTCAGTCTCCTGATGATCGCACAGGCGCAGCCCTCAGTGGGTACTGCGCCTGTGCGAGACTTCGTTCGGCGTGAGGGAGGGGGAGGAGAGGCAGGAGAGGCTGTGGCAGGCTGGGGGCGGCAGTTAGAAAATACAAGGAAGGCGGGCTGGGCACTGAAAGAGGGGCGGTACTGGGCTCACTAGGAAGAAAAAAACGCCCCTCTGGGCACCTTCAGGACGCATTTCCTTATTGATCAAAGTCGTTTTTTAAAGTAACTGCTGGACGGATTTCAAGATTAAACAGCACAGCTTAATCCAGGTAAGCTGTGCTGCATGGCTGCTTTTAAATCGTTTTTTGGCTGAGGGGAGGTGACAGAATCCCTTTAAGGTGAAATAAGGCTGTGTCCCTAAGGGGTTGAAGTGGTTCTCTGGGAATTAAGAAAATAAAAATACTAATAATATTACTTTAAAGTGGTCTAGGACTGGCCTAATTTTAAATAGACGGTCAAATCTAGGGTCATTTTGGGGCGGGCATAGTGCACTATCATTGTAATGCAAAAATTTAAGAATTGCTTCAAATTGTGGCCGAGACATAGCCATGCTGTAAATTGGAGTGAAGTACAAAGCATCTGTACTCCAATACTGTCTAATTTGTAGCTTTTTTTACGACACTAGAAATGTCACAATCCGCAAAATGTTATCATCTCTGCTGCATTAACGGCGATCCTTCCTAGGGGCTGAGCAAATGATGATGTGGGATTTTGGGCAATAAATTGCTGGTTAATATAAATTCGTTAAATTAAAAAAATCTCAGAAAAATAAATTTTGAAAAAATTTATTTCTGTGAAGAAGTATGGTCAACATGGATTCCTGATCTGCCCACAAACTCAGGAACTCGAGGCTGATAAACTTCAGGGGGTGGGATCCATATGGGATCACTCTGGGGGGCTTCCTCAGCTGTTGTCCTGGTGCGTCTTCTTGAGCATCCATCATCACTAGATGATGAGGAGGAAGAGGACAAAAGGAGTGTGGCATCATCTTCTACCTCACTGACAGTATCTGGATCAGAGGCAATGAGGACATATGTCTCATCAGCTGAATACCATCTTTGGGATGAATGAGACATTTTTATCTTTATTGCTGTGTGTAAAGTATGTGATTCAACAAGTGTATATTCATTTTATGTATTCACAGTGGGGTGTATGTAGTGCTTTTGTAGTTCCCTAGAGGGGGCACTACCATTCTAACACCTAGCTACTGTCTCTAATTGCTATCAGAGAATGTCAACTGTGTATTTAATTCCAGGTCCTCTCATACTGTGCCTTAATAATATCGTTATGCAACTGTTATTACATGTAATGTGCCTGGTTGTCCAGCAGGTCAGTGTATCTGCCAGAATACCTTTAGATAGAATGGAACTTCCATTTTCCCCCCTTTTGGGCAGAAGTGGACTAGTCTTGCTTCTTACCAAGCGAGAGGTTGCAGGAAGCTGTATAGGGAGTCTAAAGGGACCAGACATGACGCAGTGAGGGGAGCGTTCCCCCCTCCTGCAGCAAGAGTCTTGCTTGTAAAGCACCCCAACTCCTTGCAGTTCATAGACTAAGTACTACGAGGGGGTCAACAGCCAAAGGCACCCCACTCAATGCTACCAGAACCTTTAAAATGTCCAGTAACCAGACTGAAGCCAGAGATTAGCACAGCAGAGAGAGAAAGCAAAGTATTTAAGGCTACCTGCCACTTTACTCTTAGCATACTGCACGTGCTGTCTCCTCATATAGCTGATCGGCTGGGGTGCCAGGTGTCGGACCCCCTCTGATCTGATATTGATGATATATCCTAAGGATGGGTCATCAACAGTAAAAGGGGACAACCCCTTTAATACCTGTGAGCTGTGGGCCTGAGGGGTTCTATCTTCAGCTTTGCTGGGTGCAGGATGTGTGCACCTGACCTGGAGTTTTGCCATCTGCCCTTTCTGTGTGGTTGCCTGGTAGCGATATTATATAACAAATAGGCCAGCACTAATACGTGTAAGGTAAGAGATACAAGGCGGCACTGCCTTCACTGATATGGCCTTCAATAGTGGGGAACCGATGATGTGGTTAGATGTACTCTGTCGCGTGGTGCTCTGCAAAGTAGAGGTTGAATCAATAATTCACGATTTGGAGAGAGAGTATAAAGAAGATCGCGGCACTCACCAGAGTAGAAGTAATGTTGCTGCTTTATTGATACACTTTCGTGAGAGGCTTGTGCATAGAGGATCCTGGGGCGGACACACAGTAGCAAGCGGCGACGGCCCCATAAGAAGGCATCCTAGCCGAAACGCGCGTCGGGGTACGTGGCTCTCCTGAGTTTGGACTGTCTTTACTATATGGGTATGCAATGTTATAGTGTGAGGCTCCTCCTTGCTTTGTCAGCTTATGATCTGCAGCATGATTCAGCTATGTCTTTTTTAGTGCAGGAATCGATCTTAGTGACTATCTCTAATATCTTGATTGTATCTATCTAGACATGGTCACTCAATTGTTTGATTTCTAGGGTGCATATATTTGTATGTGCGTGTCTTTGCATTGCTCCATTTGGGCACTAGTAGGTATTTTCATCTGCCCCTGAGGCAACATGCACGTTCATGCATCTTTATAGGACTCTGTTTCTACTTTTTATAATAGATGATAACATGCACACATGCGCTTT
The DNA here is from genome assembly GCF_014858855.1 of Bufo gargarizans. NCBI lineage: Eukaryota > Metazoa > Chordata > Amphibia > Anura > Bufonidae > Bufo > Bufo gargarizans. The sequence continues at coordinate 89,468,917 of NC_058085.1, forward strand.
TTTGCTGAGTTTAAGGCACTAGTCCCCTTTTCCCATGTGGGTCTGGGTCTGTGCGCTATACACATGTATGTCCTAATTTGATGCACTGGCAGTGGAGATACAGGTGTATATATTAGCATAAATTGTGAATATTCGTGATATATCTGGAGAACTTTTTTGCATGTGAAACAGGTCCTATATATGTACAGGTCCTTCTAAAAAAATTAGCATATTGTGATAAAGTTCATTATTTTCTGTAATGTACTGATAAACATTAGACTTTCATATATTTTAGATTCATTACACACAACTGAAGTAGTTCAAGCCTTTTATTGTTTTAATATTGATGATTTTGGCATACAGCTCATGAAAACCCAAAATTCCTATCTCCAAAAATTAGCATATCATGAAAAGGTTCTCTAAACGAGCTATTAACCTAATCATCTGAATCAACTAATTAACTCTAAACACCTGCAAAAGATTCCTGAGGCTTTTAAAAACTCCCAGCCTGGTTCATTACTCAAAACCGCAATCATGGGTAAGACTGCCGACCTGACTGCTGTCCAGAAGGCCATCATTGACACCCTCAAGCAAGAGGGTAAGACACAGAAAGAAATTTCTGAACGAATAGGCTGTTCCCAGAGTGCTGTATCAAGGCACCTCAGTGGGAAGTCTGTGGGAAGGAAAAAGTGTGGCAGAAAACGCTGCACAGCGAGAAGAGGTGACCGGACCCTAAGAAAGATTGTGGAGAAGGACCGATTCCAGACCTTGGGGGACCTGCGGAAGCAGTGGACTGAGTCTGGAGTAGAAACATCCAGAGCCACCGTGTACAGGCGTGTGCAGGAAATGGGCTACAGGTGCCGCATTCCCCAGGTCAAGCCACTTTTGAACCAGAAACAGTGGCAGAAGCGCCTGACCTGGGCTACAGAGAAGCAGCACTGGACTGTTGCATGTCATTCGGAAATCAAGGTGCCAGAGTCTGGAGGAAGACTGGGGAGAGGGAAATGCCAAAATGCCTGAAGTCCAGTGTCAAGTACCCACAGTCAGTGATGGTCTGGGGTGCCATGTCAGCTGCTGGTGTTGGTCCACTGTGTTTTATCAAGGGCAGGGTCAATGCAGCTAGCTATCAGGAGATTTTGGAGCACTTCATGCTTCCATCTGCTGAAAAGCTTTATGGAGATGAAGATTTCATTTTTCAGCACGACCTGGCACCTGCTCACAGTGCCAACACCACTGGTAAATGGTTTACTGACCATGGTATTACTGTGCTCAATTGGCCTGCCAACTCTCCTGACCTGAACCCCATAGAGAATCTGTGGGATATTGGAAAGAGAAAGTTAAGAGACGCAAGACCCAACACTCTGGATGAGCTTAAGGCCGCTATCGAAGCATCCTGGGCCTCCATAACACCTCAGCAGTGCCACAGGCTGATTGCCTCCATGCCACGCCGCATTGAAGCAGTCATTTCTGCAAAAGGATTCCCGACCAAGTATTGAGTGCATAACTGAACAAAATTATTTGAAGGTTGACTTTTTTTGTATTAAAAACACTTTTCTTTTATTGGTCGGATGAAATATGCTAATTTTTTTAGATAGGAAATTTGGGTTTTCATGAGCTGTATGCCAAAATCATCAATATTAAAACAATAAAAGGCTTGAACTACTTCAGTTGGTGTGTAATGAATCTAAAATATATGAAACTCTAATATTTATCAGTACATTACAGAAAATAATGAACTTTATCACAATATGCTAATTTTTTTAGAAGGACCTGTATACAGGTTCCCCTTGACTGTTAAAGGGAAAAGATACTGACAATCTGAATGCAGAGGTACACTGAAAAATCAATCACAGTGAAACAGGTAGCTATAGACGAAACTTGGGACAGCAGAGTGTGGGGATTGGGCACTATTGGGGTTTGTAGGACTGTAACTTTGTTGACCTCTCTAAGGATCATGGACCATTCGATATGTGACAGGCTGACCCTTAACAGCCTTCTTCACTGGAAAAAGGGGAGTGTTTGCCGGGGACACAGTCTTGACAAGAACACCTGCTCAGAGAAAAACATCCATTTGGATTTGATATCAGCATGGCCAACATCAAATATATGTTAAACAATATCAATCTTTCTGTGAATTTGGAATTCGTTTTATATACATCATTTACTATCTTCGGATCCGCCGATTTTGATGTGACTGAAAGCATTTGTGAGACGGCTCCGGATGCGGATCCGTCTCACAAATGCATTGCAAGAACGGATCCGTCTCTCCGCTTGTCATGCAGACAGACGGATCCGTCTTGTATATTTTTTTTCCACATTTAGGCAAGTCTTCAGTTTAGGCAAGGATGGATCCGGCATTTAGGCAAGTCTTCAGTTTTTTTCGCCGGAGATAAAACTGTAGCATGCTACGGTTTTATCTTTTGCCTGATCAGTCAAAATGACTGAACTGAAGACATCCTGATTCAACCTGAACGGATTACTCTCTATTCAGAATGCATGGGGATAAAACTGATCAGTTCTTTTCTGGTATAGAGCCCCTGTGACGGAACTCTATGCCGGAAAAGAAAAACGCTCGTGTGAAAGTAGCCTTATTTATAGCTTCCCAGAAAGGAATAATGTGTGGGCATCTGCACCAGATGTGTGTGTAGTTACCAGTTTCATTTTTAAATCTCCAGCAACAATCAGATATCTCCTGGTTGATCCTATGCATTAGGGCTGGAGTTTTGTACCAGCAAGTTATTTTATATTGCATTTCTTGATAGTGATAAGATTTAGAGACAGTGAGGTATTTTTTCGAAATGTGTTCTGTTTGCATATTTTTAAATTAGGAGTTAACTTCCTTGTTCCATATACACAAAATCTGCAAAAATACAAGGACATATGAAGCGCTTGGTTGGAATATTTGACTCCAGAGAAAGTTTCTCAATTACTGTCATGTTGATCTGTTTAATTGTACAAAACATTTTGTCCAAAGTGATAATACACATTGTATTAACTTACATATGAATATTTTGACTGGTACCTCCTTACCCTCTTCCCTCCCCCCCTTTTTTATTTTCACTCTTCCCTTTCCTTCCTTGTTGGTTGTATTATTCTGTTCTTGTCTTGCTTAGGGTACTTTCACACTTGCGTTTTTCTTTTCCGGCATAGAGTTCCGTCACAGGGGCTCTATACCGGAAAAAAAATGATCAGTTTTATCCCCATGCATTCTGAATGGAGAGTAATCCGTTCAGTTTGCATCAGGATGTCTTCAGTTCAGTCGTTTTGACTGATCAGGCAAAAGAGAAAACCGCAGCATGCTACGGTTTTCTCTCCGGCCCAAAAAACTGAATACATGCCTGAACGCCGGATCCGGCATTTTTTCCCATAGGAATGTATTAGCGCCGGATCCGGCATTCAGAATACCGGAATGCCGGATCCGTCGTTCCGGCATGCGCATGCGCAGATCGGCAAAAATGTGAAAAAATTTACAAGACGGATCCGTCTGTCCGCATGACAAGCGGAGAGACGGATCCGTCCTTGCAATGCATTTGTGAGACGGATCCGCATCCGGATCCGTCTCACAAATGCTTTCAGTCAGCGGCAGATCGGCGGATCCGGCGGCCAGTTCCGACGACGGAACTGCCCGCCGGATCACACTGCCGCAAGTGTGAAAGTAGCCTTAATGATATCGATATAACTTGATTTGATTGGAGTGAATTAACTCCAAATGTTTGTAAAGCATTATTTACTCTTATAAATAAGAAAAACTTACAAGAAAAACATCTATTTGGCTGGACACTGCTATTTTCTGAGTGTGACTCAATGGGTACAGTTTAACTCGCGGGGGCTGACACCCGGGCTTTAGAGACATCATCACAGGGGACACAAGTAATTTGCCTATGTCAGTCTTTGAGGTGGCCCAAAGGCTCTCGGGGACCTGGCTGAGCAGACTCTTTTCAGATTCTGTCCAATCAGGAAGTTTAATTGGGCAGAGAACTTCTTCTGGGACTCCAAAGTCTACGTGACTAGTCCCATCTGGGTGTAGATGGATACTGGCACTGAGCGCTTTAAGTACATCAGTTCCCAGAATAGGTTCAGGGAGATCATCCTTTACCAAAATTTGAGTGATAACAGTACTGTCTTTGATTTTTCATTTGACTGGTTTAGACTAGGGTTGGGCGATATACCGGTATCACGATATACCGCGGTATTAAAAAAACGGTGATATGGCGATATCGACGTTTCCTAAATACCGCGGTATTTTGTGACGTCATCAAAGCGGTCAGCGCACATTGTGCGCTGACCTCTTCTAAACGTGCGTCCGCCCGCCCCTGCACCTTGCATAGCGCTGGGTAACATTACTTCCTCTCGCTCCTGGCCTGCCTCCTTCTTGCTCCACCTCCCTTAGTCAAATCTCCACCCACCATCTGACGTCGTCATCCACCAGTGCCGGCTCTGTGTGTGGCGAACTGGCGATCCCCTGTGTGAGTACTGGTGTCTCTGGAGAGACTTTTTCTGCGGCTGTCTCACTAGTGTGTGCTCTGTCTGATGACGAAATTATAAACCTACTACTTCCTGCAGCGGCCGCCCCGACTCTCCCTCCTCCTCGCTCCCATAAGACCTTATTATAACGCTCCTTGTGGCCCCCTTATACAGTGTAACGCCTCCTTGTGGCCCCCCATACAGTGTAACGCCTCCTTGTGGCCCCCCATACAGTGTAACGCCTCCTTGTGGCCCCCCATACAGTGTAACGCCTCCTTGTGGCCCCCCATACAGTGTAACGCCTCCTTGTGGCCCCCCATACAGTGTAACGCCTCCTTGTGGCCCCCCATACAGTGTAACGCCTCCTTGTGGCCTCCCATACAGTGTAACGCCTCCTTGTGGCCCCCCATACAGTGTAACGCCTCCTTGTGGCCCCCCATACAGTGTAACGCCTCCTTGTGGCCCCCCATACAGTGTAACGCCTCCTTGTGGCCCCCCATACAGTGTAACGCCTCCTTGTGGCCCCCCATACAGTGTAACGCCTCCTTGTGGCCCCCCATACAGTGTAACGCCTCCTTGTGGCCCCCCATACAGTGTAACGCCTCCTTGTGGCCCCCCATACAGTGTAACGCCTCCTTGTGGCCCCCCATACAGTGTAACGCCTCCTTGTGGCCCCCCATACAGTGTAACGCCTCCCTGTGGCTGCCCCCATACAGTATAACGCCTCCCTGTGGCTGCCCCCATACAGTATAACGTCTCCCTGTGGCTGCCCCCATACAGTATAACGTCTCCTTGTGGCTGCCCCCATACAGTGTAACGCCTCCTTGTGGCCCCCCATACAGTATAACGTCTCCTTGTGGCTGCCCCCATACAGTGTAACGCCTCCTTGTGGCCCCCCATACAGTGTAACGCCTCCCTGTGGCTGCCCCCATACAGTGTAACGCCTCCCTGTGGCTGCCCCCATACAGTGTAACGCCTCCCTGTGGCTGCCCCCATACAGTGTAACGCCTCCCTGTGGCTGCCCCCATACAGTGTAACGCCTCCCTGTGGCTGCCCCCATACAGTGTAACGCCTCCTTGTGGCCCCCCATACAGTGTAACGTCTCCTTGTGGCTGCCCCCATACAGTGTAACGCCTCCTTGTGGCCCCCCATACAGTGTAACGTCTCCTTGTGGCTGCCCCCATACAGTGTAACGTCTCCTTGTGGCTGCCCCCATACAGTGTAACGTCTCCCTGTGGCTGCCCCCATACAGTGTAACGTCTCCCTGTGGCTGCCCCCATACAGTGTAACGTCTCCTTGTGTTTTTTTTTCTTTTAAACGGGCATTTATCGCGATATATATCGTTATCGCGATAACTTTTTTAATATCGTTATCGTCTGAATATTTTTGATATCGTCCAACCCTAGTTTAGACTCACGGACAAACACGGTTTCCCCAGTGAAACCTATAGCTAAGACGTGGTATGGACTGAGTTGATAGGGTTTTAAAAAAGTTCTGGTCAACAACTGTTTTGGCTGCCCCCGTGTTGACCAGGAATGGTGCTGCCTTTTTATTTTCTTGGGATATGTATTTGGGGGCCCACGGACTCTACTTTTACAGGCAGAACAGTCAGTGGGGTACCAGTATCCTCGTTTGAAGACAGTGGTGATCGTGGACTAAATTGGCCACTATTGTCTCTAGGTTTCCCGAGAGCCCTGCAATCTCTTCATGTGACCTGGTTTGCCGCAATTGTAACATTAAAAAATCACATTTGGGTTTGGGACCAGTGCCCTGCCCCATGTATTTAACCAGAGTACTGGTTTTCTTCAGGTTTTTCCCCCCATGTTTTCAGCTTGATCACAACCCATGTTGGTCCAGATAGTCCTTAGTCCTGCAGCATAAGTCTCTACAGTCTCCTGAGGACCCTGTACTACGTCTAAGACTTCGGGAACTTTCTTCTTCCCTTATATGTGCCAATTCTGTAAAAACCCTGACAAGTTCAGTCCCAGGCTGTAAAGTCGTGACCCAGTCTCTAGTCATAATATCCATGGGGACATTTCTTTGTTCGTTCATATAGTCAGTCACCATTTAATGTTGTGACTCGCCCCCATCTTCAGCAACATCAGATCTTTCAAGTCAGTCCACGTAGCCCCATGTCACCTGTATCTGTTGAAGTAGGCATAGGTCTCGTCAGAGGGTCGGGCAGTCTGTTCAAAAGTCCGAGTTGGTCTTTCGGACTCCAGGGGTGGTACTCACTGGCGTGAAAAAAATTCAGGTTCCCGATTCCGGCTGGTCGCTCCAATGACTTGTCCAGGTGTCCTGAGGTTGTATCAGGTCCTCCTCCCATCGCCTCCTGTTGTGGGTCTGGGTAGGAGTCTTGTCTTAGTCAGAACAGGGTAGTCCTACAGGTCTGTGGGGTAGGGGGGCACCACAGGCTCGGCACGCATTGGCCCAGTCTGGATTCTGATTGCCACAGACATTCCAAGTCCATCCCTCCGGTCCATTCCCTCTTGGAGGTCTAGGGGCAGTTGGATATGGGGGAAGGTCATTCGTCAGCGTCATTGTCTTTTGATTTCTGAGTATACAACAGTCTTCCTCGGACTAGTTCGCCTCGCCATCCCTCAGTTTCAACTTCCCCTGCCACTTTAATCCAGGTATTAACTACTTCACAGCCTTTACTACTTAACTACTTCACTTTATCCAACCAAAGTGTCCTTTGGAATCTTTTCACAAGTATCCACATTCACATTTCCATCCTTCATTCCTACCTTTAACACCCTGTCAATATTTTTCAAGCCTTCTTTTCCTTCCCTCTCTTTGACTGTAGTCTTAGCTGTTTTCTAACCCTCTGGTATACTGAAATTGTTCCCCACTTTGTATGTCAATCTTTTTCCACAGAAAGTTAAACAATTATTCAGACGTCTATTTTCCCTCAGTTTCCTCATAATTTCCCCCTTCTATATTTACCTAGTGTATTCTGTTACTGAGTTTCTTAACTCCTTAAGGACACAGCCTAATTTCACCTTAAGGACCAGGCCATTTTTTGCAAATCTGACCAGTGTCACTTTAACCCTGGGTTCACACCTGAGCGTTCCTCAAACGCGCGTTTTACGCGCGTTTTTGTCGCGCGTTTTTATGCGCGTTTTTTGTAATAGTAAACGCGCGTTTGACGCGCGTTTGTGTCATTGACTGCAGTGTCCTATGGCCACAAACGCGCGTCAAAACGCCCCAAAGAAGCTCAAGTACTTGTTTGAGCGTCGGGCGTTTTACAGCGCGTTCGTACGCGCTGTAAAACGCCCAGGTGTGAACCCTTCCCATAGGGAAGCATTGGTTTTCATGTCTTAAGCGTTTTACAGCGCGTTTGAACGCGCTGTAAAACGCTCAGGTGTGAACCCAGGGTAAGTGGTGATAACTTTAAAACGCTTTGACTTATCCAGGCCATTCTGAGATTGTTTTCTTGTCACATATTGTACTTCATGACACTGGTAAAATTAAGTAAAAAAAAACTTTTATTTTTTTTATAAAAAAATACCAAATTTAGCAAAATCTTTTAAAAAATTGCAAATTTCCAAGTTTCAATTTCTCTACTTCTATAATACATAGTAATACCTCCAAAAATAGTTATTACTTTACATTCTCCATATGTCTAATTCATGTTTGGATCATTTTGGGAATGATATTTTATTTTTTGGGGATGTTACAAGGCTTAGAAGTTTAGAAGCAAATCTTGAAATTTTACATAAATTTTGAAAAACCCAATTTTTAGGGACCAGTTCAAGTCTGAAGTCACTTTGCGAGGCTTACATAATAGAAACCACGCAAAAATGACCCCATTCTAGAAACTACACCCCTCAAGGTATTCAAAACTGATTTTACAAACTTTGTTAACCCTTTAGGTGTTCCACAAGAATTAATGGAAAATAGAGATACAATTTTAAAATTTCACTTTTTTGGCAGATTTTCCATTTTAATAATTTTTTTACAGTTACAAAGCAGGGTTAACAGCCAAACCAAACTCAATATTTATGGCCCTGATTCTGTAGTTTACAGAAACACCCCATATGTGGTCGTAAACTACTGTACAGGCACACGGCAGGGCGCAGAAGGAAAGGAATGCCATACGGTTTTTGGAAGGCTGGACTGGTTTATTTGACACCATGTCCCATTTGAAGCCCCCCTGATGCACCCTAGAGTAGAAACTCCATAAATGTACCCCATCTAAGAAACTACACCCCTCAAGGTATTCAAAACTGATTTTACAAACGCCGTTAACCCTTTAGGTGTTCCACAAGAGTTATTGGCAAATGAAGATGACATTTCAGAATTAAATTTTTTTGGCATATTTTCCATTTTAATCAATTTTTTCTAGTAACAAAGCAAGGGTTAACAGCCAAACAAAACTCAATATTTATTGCCCAGATTCTGTAGTTTACAAAAACACCCCATATGTGGTCATAAACTACTGTACGGCACACGACAGGGCGCAGAAGGAAAGGAATGCCATATGGATTTTTTGGAAGGCAGAATTTGCTGGACAGTTTATTTTTTTACACCGTGTCCCATTTGAAGCCCCCCTGATGCACCCCTAGAGTAGAAACCCCCAAAAAGTGACCCCATTTTAGAAACAACCGGGATAGGGTGGAAGTTTTTTTGGTACTAGTTTAGGGTACATATGATTTTTGGTTGCTCTATATTACACTTTTTGTTAGGCAAGATAACAAGAAATAGCTGTTTTGGCACCGTTTTTATTTTTTGTTATTTACAACATTCATCTGACAGGTTAGATCATGTGGTATTTTTATAGACCCGGTTGTCACGGACGCGACGATACCTAATATGTATGCTTTTTTTATTTATGTAAATTTTACACAATGATTTCATTTTTGAAGCAAAAAAACAAATCATGTTTTAGTGTTTCCATAGTCTGAGAGCCATAATTTTTTCAGTTTTTGGGCGATTACCTTGGGTAGGGTATGATTTTTGCGGGATGAGATGACGGTTTTATTGGCACTATTTTGGGGTGCGTGTGACTTTTTGATCGCTTGCTATTACACTTTTTGTGATGTAAGGTGACAAAAAATGGTTTATTTAGCACAGTTTTTATTTTTTACGGTGTTCATCTGAGGGGTTAGGTCATGTGATATTTTTATGCCATATTTTTTTTCTGGGGCGATTGTCTCAGGTAGGGGCTCATTTTTTTTGCGGGATGAGACGATGGTTATATTGGTACTATTTTGGTGGGCAAAAGGCTTTTTGATCGCTTGCTGTTGTACTTTTTGTGATGTAAGGGGAAAAAATTTTTGTTTCTTTAGCACAGTTTTTATTTCTTATAGTGTTCATCTGAGGGGTTAGGTCATGTGATATGTTTATAGAGCCGGTCGATACGAACGCGGCGATACCTAATATGTATACTCCCCCCCCCCCCCCCCTATTTTTTTTTACTTTATTTGGGGAAAATGACGTTTTTGTTTTTTTTTACTTGAAACTTTTGATTTTTTTGGGGGAAAACTTTTCAACTTTTTTTTTCACTTAATTTTTTGTCCCACTTTGGGGGGGGTCTAATCCTTTACAATGCATTCCAATACTTCTGTATTGGAATGCATTGGCTGTATGAGTAATACTGTGTATTTCTCATACAGATTCCGGGGCCTGTGAGATCCAGGGGGCTGGATCTCACAGGCTCTTCACCGGAAGGCAGCGCAGATGCCTCAGGAAGGCATCGCGCTGCCTTCCATGCCATCGGTACCCCGTACAGCCCCATGGGGACCCGATGGTACCGCCCGCCGCTGCAATAAATAAAAGCCGCAAACCGCAGGTCTGAATTGATCTGCGATTTGCGGCAATCGCCGACATGAAGGGCATTTAGCCGAGGTGCCTGCTCAATGATTTGAGCAGGCACCGGCTTCCGATCACCACCACCCTGTACGCCCTTGTGTCCTGAAGAGGCTAAAGGGAGTCTTACCTATACTGACCGTTATAGAACACTAACACCATTATCAGCATTATAGTCCCCATATGTAAATGCTAATTACTGTTTAGCTGGCCGTCGCTTATTTTCTTACAAAAACACTTGTATTCAATATACAAATTAGGTCTGAAGGTGCCCAGGGGCGGCGTTCTAGCGGCCAGTGCCCAGGTTCCTCGTCGCTATTCATCTGAAACCCCTCGCCTTTCACCACTGTGGCCCTCCCTAGGTTCTTTTGATAACATCCTCCCTTCAGTGTAAAAATGCAGCGCCTGCGCCGTGCATCCGAAACACCGCACAGCATTACCCATTATGGGCATCGGCATCCGAGTGTTTATTGCGCATGTGCCGGCCCCAACATCCCGATCTAGCTGACTTGGGATTTAAAGGACCAGTAACCCTAAATTACAGAGAATGAGTGGTGTGGTCTCTGGTCAAGTGGACTTGGTTGCAGAAATGTCTGATCTGATGACCGAATATGTCAGATGGTGGATGCATATAAAACGGCAAGAAAGCCTGGCCAAAGAGGTGGGTTATGGCCCAAGTGAAATGGTGTGCTTTGATGTGGAGCGGGAGACTTTGAAGGCGCAATTGCAGTGGGCCGTGAGACAAAGTCTTCAACACTGAGAGGACACTTTGCAAAAGTCCAAGGTGTCGGTGGTGTGCCTGGAGGATGTGCACATGATACGGTTGCTAGGATAAACAACTACCTGGTGAAAGGTGGTCCGGTGTCGCGGAAAACAAGGGCCACAGAGGAAATAATGAAGCAGCTGGTGCAGGAAACGAATTCCTTGTTGAGGAAGCAGAGTGCTGCAAGTGGAGAGGCTTCTCTTAACTTGGCTGAGAGCGGATTCCGGTTGAAAAGCAGATGTATGTTGTTGCCAAGGGCAACAGTCGGGAAGACAAAAAAAATAAAAAGGAGCAGTGCAGTTTTACGGAGTTCCTATATTACCTGCAACTGTGCACAGATTCCTAAAGGGTGCGGCTGGAGTGACTGTCCAGGAAAAGTCAGGACTCCGGGCCATGCTGTTTCCGGGGCAATGGTTGCAGTACGGAGTCTGCGGGTGTTCGGGATACCAGGAACCAAGAGAAGGCTGGTGATCTTGGTAGAGATGTCCTGGGAATATCGTAGTCTCCAGAGACTACCGAATCCACAACGTCAGGCGGTAAGACTGTTCCTGTTGATAATTTTGTGGCAGTTCCAGTGACAGTGAGCCGGCCGCAGTGGAAACCGGCTGGGCCGACAAGTGATAAATCTCTGAGGCGAGAAACTGTCTCGGAAGTGTGTGACATTGGGAAAAATGCAGTGTCTGAACAGGCGGCTATTCCTGTTACGGTTTCTCCCTCGCAGGATCCTGCAGGGGAGATAGTTTCTGGGTCGACCAAAGAGACTGTGATTAAGGCTAGATTTGGGGTGGTGAAAGTCAGAGATCCCATGCTAGCCCGGGTAAGATGTAGAGTGATAGCCGTCCCAGAGACTGATAAAATGTTAAATGTTCGGGACAATTATGCGGATAATACGGACTATCAGGTGGTTCTCACTGAGGGGGAGACTCCAGTGAGAACGGGGTCTTGTGAACTTGATGTTACAAATATGCTCATACATGAGGGAAAGTAGGGCCATAATTTCCCCTTATTCCTGGAGGTTTTGAGTAATGGAGACACTTCTGCAGACAGTGACAAAACTCCTGCAGAACCTGTCCCTTTAAATGATAATGTGAAGGAGCTGCACATTGAAAACAAGGGTGCAGATAAGATGCAAAGTGAAAGTGTCAAGTTACTTGAACGGCATAATGACCATGTGGATTTTTGCAAAAAATGTGAGCATGAGATGCCTTTTCCATTTCAGGTCATGGACAGGGGAGAAGCACCCCCTGGTGGAAAACATATAAATGATGCAGAAGTGCATATAAATGAACAATCAGAGTGGAGCAATTCTACTCTGGTAAACATGCAAGAAAGGGTGGCAGTCCTAGAGGGTGTACCACACGTACCAGAGGTGGAAATGCGGTCTCCACAGTGTTCTAGGGTCAATAAACTAATGTCCCAGGTGGGGAATAGCTCATCGGTGCCCCTAAAGGTCAAGGTTAATAATGACCCGAGCAGTATAGGTGACGTGTGTGCTGTGACAGTTAGCAACTCCGAGAGGGAAGCTACCATGTTAAGGTCTTGCAAAATTGAGGTGGTTACCGGTAGCGACAAGACAAGGGTTGTACCTGACATGACGGAAGTTAAGTAGGGAGACTTCAGCCTAGTGTCTGAGACCCATACCCGGGCCGTGGTAGATGAGCTGACATGTCAGTACAGCTGCAATCAGGAAGAGGATTCCTCCCTCTGTACACATTCCCTAGATATGAGAAAGAAAAGACTAGCTGTCTTCACAGAGTCACCGAAGAAGGCTGCAGAGGGGTCAAGGGAGGAGAAATGAGTGAGCTGAAGGGTCTATGGCCTGATATCCAGGTGAAGAGCAAAGGCTCCAAAGAAATAAAGAAAACTGCGGTAGACACCAATAAAGTGCTTAAAGGGAATGTGGGTTGAACCCCCACAGGAACTCAAAGAGAATAGTGATACTCCTATATCTGCAGCAGAACCCAGCAAGGAACAGCTGGACCAGGAGGCCCAAGAGCGGGGCACTTCCAACAAACTTGCGCAAAAAACTAAGAACAAACAGAAGAAGTTTGACTGGCCCTGGGCTGAAGAGAAATAAATGTTGGCCCGATATGCCGAAAAACATGACCAAGCGGAAGCGGATGCTCGGGAAAAAATAAAAACAAGGCCCTCTCCTTGGCTAGAGTCCTTGAAGAAGCACAAGAGGAGCGAGATGAGTTTGAGAGGGTGAACAAGCAACTCAGAGCAGAGATGGAGGATCTCATGAGCTCAGATGATGACATCAGGAAGAACATCTATGAGTTGAAGAAGTCTAAGCCAGAGCGTATTAAGAAGGGGTCTGGAGATAGAGGCGCTACGGTGCCGACCGAGGCAGAAAAGACTGAAGATCTTTCTGCTGAACCAGTTGATGGGGCTGTTGTGGATGCAGAGGCCAATAGACTCATGGCAGTGGGTAGCCAGGACCTGGTCCCGAAAGACGTCCCCTCTGCCTGCAAGGCCATCCAAGTAGCCAGCAGCCTGCTGGGGAAGGAATACAATGAGATGGACGACCAGTATGCAGATCCTCTCTACTACTGTGGGCTGGCTCTCCTGAATTCTTCCCAGAAAGAGAACAGTGTCCTAAGTGAGCCTCTGAAGAAAATGCCAGTAGTCAATGAGTCTGGTGAAGACCCAAGTGTCCCCGGTACCTCCTACCTCGATGAGAAAGAGAAAAATAACTTAAGAGGGAAAGTATATGATGCCGGGTCCAAGAAAACCAAGGCTGAAGAAGTTAAGGCCGAGGTGTTGGAGGATGTGAAGTCCTCAGGTGCTGCAGGAGCGGCTACCGAAGTGAAAAAAAAATAAAAATAAATACACACTAAAGATGCAGAAGTTTCTGAAACTACCGCCAAAGCAGGGGAAACCACTACTGTAAAGAAGGAAGAAGTGAATTGGAGGCACGTAAAAGAAGCGAGCGGGGATAAGCCTGCTCTGCTGATGGAGCTCTGCAAATCAAAGAAGAAAAGGTTGGGACACGACCATGACTGGGAACAGTTGCAGCAGTCCAAGAAAGGACATGAGGAGCATGTGCAGAAGCCAGAAAATCTAAAAAGAGAGCCTGACGGTCATATAAAAACCATCTTCTGAAAGAAGTTCCAGAGACCGAATGCCAAATGTGGAGAGGAACAGAAAAAAAGAAAAGAGACTACAGGTGCGAAAGTGCATCCTCCTCGCTCGTGAAAGAGTACCTGCTCAAGAAAATCCCATAGGTGTTATCTGCTCCGGAATAAATTCATGTTTGTGACAAACCAAGCTCTGTTGTCCTGGGTCTGGCAGAATAAGGGGAAAACTGTAGGCCAGGTCGATGCCTGCTCACGGGCATCTGGATTTGATGCTAGTGTTCACCCCCTACGGGCATGAACAAAGGGGGGGGGGGGTATGTGAGGCAGTGACAGGCCTCATAGCTGCTAGGGGAGATTTATGGCAGGAGTTTCCATGTCTTCCCTATTAGTCATCATGTCTGAGGCAGCACCAGGTGACAATCAGTCTGGTATAAGAGCCCAGCCCAGACTGTCAGTCAGAGAGAGAGTCTTTGTGAAACAGAGTCCTGCTGTAGGCTCTGTACGAGTGGTCTCAGCCGGGCTGGCAGAGGGGCAACGGGGCTAGGTCCTAGCCGGGGCATTGGGGGAAGGCCAGAGTCGGGAGGACTACTGGGCCACAATCCTCCAAAAAGGTGTTGAAGGATCACCTAGACTGATTGGCTGTCAAAGCCGCATGTGATGACAGTGTGTGAACGGTACTTTAGGGTGAGTCAGGGATATGACTACGTTTAGGTAGAGCCCATACAGGCAAGGTGTTTATTTATTATTGTTTTGTTGTTCTATTTTTGCTGGGGTGCCACAATAAATGCATTGTTTGGACCTTGAACCTTATGTCCTGAAGATAACTGAGAATGACCGCCGAAACAAGAGCTTATCCCTCACAACATACTGACACTCTTTTACACACACACTTCTACATATGCCGTCACTCTTTTACTTCTAGACATTGTGAGGGGTAGCTTTCTTTCAGGGGGATCATCCTCAAAGCAAGACAAACAAAACAATAAACACTCGCCTGTCCAGGCTCTAACTAAGCACAGTATTCCTGACGCACCTAAGTCACCGTTCACACACACGTGAACCCATGCGGCTTTCCCATCCAATGTCCCACAGCCTCCTGGCTGCACAGAGCACAGTACACACAGTGTCTCCAGTCCAGTGTCTCTTGTGGGGGATTGGGGCTCAGTAGTCCGCCTGACTATGTGAGAGACCTGTCACTGTCTCACATCCCCCCCCCCCCCCCCCCCCCGTTGTTCAAGCCTGAGAGGGTGAACACATGCATAACCACGGGAGGCAGTTTTCCCCTTGTTTTTCCACAATCATGCCAGAAGACACAGTTCACACCAACACCAACTCAGGTTCTCTCTCAGAATTGACACCGGTTACATCCACAAACACTTTAATCAGCAGCCTCCACGGATTTCCCTCCATGACTTATCACTAGTTCTGTACACCCTTCCAGCATACAGTCACCACCAGGTATTCTCTGTTCCCACACCAAGCTCACAGACTTGCCACACACGTTCATCTCCTGGTTGCCACTAGCAACCACGTTCGTTTTACCAGACTGACATGGCAGCCTCACTCTCCGAGTTGCTATCGGTCACAGCACATACGTCTCATATAGGTAAAATATAAGAAAAAGAACTGGATCGCACATCCTCAATACTATGCTTTTATCTA
The DNA here is from genome assembly GCF_014858855.1 of Bufo gargarizans. NCBI lineage: Eukaryota > Metazoa > Chordata > Amphibia > Anura > Bufonidae > Bufo > Bufo gargarizans. Next base: position 89,484,676 of record NC_058085.1, read on the forward strand.
ACTGCTTCTCAGCATAATTGTTGTGGAAATTTTATTATGAGGACATTTTATCTTAGGATGTGTGTGTATTTTATAGATTGTCATCTGTCTCCCTGTGTCGGATTTAGCCAAAGAACACTCGAGCAGAGGGTACTTCGGTTGAATCGGGACCAGTGGTAAAACCGTCAGTATGAAAACCTTCTCATGGGCTTGGAGACGTGTTCTCAGTATGTAGGGGAGGCGTTTGATGGTTTGTGAGCACTAAGTGCAATGCACTGGGCTTCTTCCTTTCAAATGTCTATACACATTAGAGAAGTGAAGTCTGCATAACGAGAGATACATATTATACCTCTGCTGCGGCTTCGCTATACCTTTCTGGATACATATCTGCTTTTAAGACATGCATATCTGCCTTGTCGGTATACTCGCACCGTATACTGACAATAGCCGTAGCAATGTCTCGCAGATAATCTCAAATCTATAAAAACCAGTAGAATGATCTTCACTAGATACTGGTCACTTTAAGCAGTATTGAATGGGATCCATGCTGACAGTGATAGGGGATGGGCGGCCACCTGGCTGATCAGACAATGGACATGACTCATCCTTCCTTATACAGGGATGGGGTGTGTGCATTGCACTGTCCAGCCACGTTGATGCCCTCCCCTGTCCTTTGACAAGTACCTATTGTTACTGTGACTAAATAAAAGGTGAGAAGACTGTGGAGGAGGGGGAGTTGCTCAGAAGAACTCAAGATGGTCACACCTTTGTCTGACTGCGGTTGAGGGATTTTTACCTTTCCTTACACAAAGCCTCATGCGAGCGGATTTCTAATATTAATATTTCTACAACAATAATTAACATCACTTCTCTAGTTATCATATACCTACCCCTATGCTGCATGCTATACGAGGCATTAGTATCCAATTTGATCAAAAAGCATAGGCCCACTCACCGCGACAAGGTTGCCTCTTCGAATGGGACCCTAGTCTAAATTTGGCGCAGCACTGCACGGCTACCCCAGTACGCAGCGGGACCCAGCAGTCTAACAGTGCCCCTGGTGTCCGACAAAGCCACCCTGGCACTGGGCCCCATATTTATAAATATAATGTGTTAAATGGCTTCTGTGCTCTCTGCTGGTTCCTTTTCGTCGGTTGGTCCCAGCAGAGAGCACACATCACTGTAAGTACACAAGACACAACACATTTAGCCCCAGATCACCCCCCCATCACCCCAATTAACCCCTTGATCACCCCTGTCAATCACTAGTGAAAGGGAAAAAAGTGATCAGTGTAAACTGTCACTTTTTTTCCCACCAGTATTGACTGTTAGATTTTAAGTTAGGGCCCCTTTGGTAGGTAGTTAGCGTCAGTTAGCGCCCAGCCCACCGCACTTACTGATTCGCTGATTAGCGTATCGCTAATCAGCATTGGTACTTTTATAGTATCTGTAAGTGATCAGAACTGATCACAGTCAGATCTATGATAGTATTAGTGTCACCTTAGCTCGCCCTCCACCCAAAACGCAGTGTTTGCCCGATCAGGCCTGATCGGTCGCCCACACGTGCGTTCACCCACGCCCGCCCCGCTGCAGTGACACATTTTTATTTATTTTTTATCACTGCACAATCACTTCACAAGCGCTGCGGCGATAAAAAAAAATCAGTTTTGATATTTTTTATCAATTGCAGGAGCTTCCTGTACTTCGCTAGCCTCCCATTTGTAAGACAGGCTTGCTTTTTTCTTGGGTAGTCTCAGGGAATACCCCCTAAATTTAGTTGACCAAATGGTAAGTAACGGGTATTCTTCTGAAGAGGCCTACAGGCTTCTGACCCAGTCGGATGAGGAATGGGAACCCTCATCTGACGAATCCAGTGGGTCAGAATGCGAACCTGTAGAAAGCAGTGGCAGTCTGACCCAAAGTTCGGACGATGAGGTTGAGGTCCCTAATACCACCAGGCGTACCCGGCCCCGTGTTGCTAGACCACAGGTTGTGCAGGATCCGCTTTAAGGGCAGCAGAGTGGGGCTGGCGCTGTCAGATTACGTGGTGAGGCATACACAAGCAGCGCAGCCCATCCTGGACCTAGTACCAGCACTGCCGTAGAACATGGTAAAGTGGCGAGCACCAGAAGGGCAGTTGAAGCTGGTACGGTGGCACGTGCATTAGTTCCCCCGTCGCAGCCACCGCACAGACAGGTCCGTAGAGCCTGCTCAGGGGTAACGCTCAGTCCTGGGCCTTTTCGCTGCCGGAGGGGGCACGGCCCCTCCGTTCAGTGGATGAATTCTTTTTAGCCCTGGGTCAGATATATGATGATCCGGATCGTATTGCTCTGGCGGAGTCTAGACTACGTCTCCTATGCCAGGGTAAACAATCCGCAGAAATGTACTGTTCAGAATTTCGGAGTTGGGCAGCTGATACTGGTTGGAATGATGCTGCACTCCGAAGTCAATTTTGCCATGGTCTTTCAGAGGGATTGAAAGATGCATTTGCCTTTCATGAAAGGCCTATTTCTTTGGACTCTGCTATGTCTCAGGCCGTTCGTATTGACAGGCGTCTTAGAGAGAGAGGAGAGATCTCTCCTTCCTGTCATACTCGGTCCCAGGACTGTGCAGCGGTCCCATTCTCTGCGCAGGGGTCTCAGTCGCTGTCAGCCCCTTCTGAGCAGGAGTCCATGCAGCTGGGGTTGATTGCTTCTGACAATAGAAGATTCAGCCCGCATGGGAGGGTTTGTTTTTGTTGTGGAGGTATTAATCATTTGGCAAATATTTGTCCCTCTAGGAGATTCGGGCAGTTCTCTGGGTATAATAAAGAAACAAAGAGGAAAAAATCTTTGAAAAATGTTCCGTCTGTTACTATTGGCAGGATTGAGGCGGAGATTGAAGATTTTCCGTTTGCTTGTAGTTCCCGTTTTGTCCTGCCGGCTAGGGTGGCGCTAGAGAGGAAGAACATTTTTTGTGAGATTTTTGTGGATAGTGGAGCAGCGGTCAATCTCATTGATAATCACTTTGCGATAACTCATGGTTTCCAGGTGTGCGCTTTGAGAAAGGATATTCCTGTGTTTGCTAACGATTCCGCTCCACTTTCTCAGAACTCATTAAAGGGCATAGTTCACAATATCCGTTTAATTGTGAGTGATGCTCATGTTGAGGATGTGTCATGTTTCGTCCTTAGCGGTTTGCCGACTCCTCTAGTGTTGGGGCTACCCTGGCTCACTAAACATAACCCCACCATTGATTGGCAAGCAAGACAAATAAATGGTTGGAGTGACTTTTGCAGAGAGAATTGCCTCACGACATCTGTTTCTGAGGTTGCTACTAAGACTGTACCATCTTTTCTCTCTGAATTTTCGGATGTCTTCTCTGAGAGTGGAGTTCAGGATTTGCCCCCGCACAGGGAGTACGATTGCCCTATTAATCTCATCCCAGACGCCAAGCTGCCTAAATCTCGTTTATACAATCTTTCCCAACCTGAGAGGATCGCTATGCATGCTTATATCTCTGAGAGCCTGAGAAAGGGACACATACGACCCTCAAAGTCACCTGTTGCCGCTGGTTTTTTCTTTGTTAAGAAAAAAGATGGTTCTTTAAGACCTTGTCTGGATTTCAGGGAGCTGAACAATATCACAATTCGTGACCCTTATCCGCTTCCTCTGATCCCGGACCTATTTAACCAGGTTGTTGGGGCTAAAGTCTTTTCCAAATTAGATTTAAGAGGGGCATACAACCTGGTCAGGGTCAGAGAAGGGGACGAATGGAAGACGGCCTTCAATACCCCTGAGGACCATTTTGAGAATTTGGTTATGCCTTTTGGTTTGATGAATGCCCCAGCTGTTTTTCAGCATTTCGTGAACAGCATTTTTTTTATCATTTGATGGGAAAATTTGTATTGGTGTATTTGGATGACATTTTGATTTTTTCTCCCGATTTCAAAACTCATAAGGAACATTTACGTCAGGTCTTGCTCATCCTGCGGGAGAATAAATTATATGCGAAACTGGAAAAATGTGTGTTTGCGGTTCCAGAAATTCAATTTCTGGGGTTTCTTCTCTCCGCTTCTGGTTTTCGCATGGACCCCGAGAAGGTCCGCGCTGTGCTTGAGTGGGAGCTTCCTGAGAATCAAAAGGCGCTGATGCGTTTTTTGGGCTTTGCCAATTATTACAGGAAGTTCATTTTGAATTATTCTTCTATTGTTAAACCACTCACTGATATGACCAGAAAGGGGGTAGATTTTTCTTCTTGGTCAGTAGAGGCGCGTAAGGCTTTTTCTGATATCAAGGAGAGTTTTGCTTCCGCTCCCATCTTGGTGCAACCTGATGTTTCGTTACCCTTCATAGTTGAGGTTGATGCTTCTGAGGTGGGTGTGGGGGCGGTCTTGTCTCAGGGTTCCTCTCCTGCCAATTGGCGACCGTGTGCCTTTTTCTCAAGAAAACTCTCCTCCGCAGAGAGAAATTACGATGTGGGAGATAGGGAATTGTTGGCCATCAAGTTGGCTTTTGAGGAATGGCGCCATTGGCTAGAGGGAGCCAGACACCCTATTACCGTATTTACTGACCATAAAAATCTGGCCTACTTGGAGTCAGCCAAGCGTCTGAACCCGAGACAGGCCAGATGGTCGTTGTTCTTTTCTAGGTTTAATTTTGTTGTCACGTTCCGCCCTGGAGTTAAGAATGTGAAGGCAGATGCCCTGTCACGTTGTTTTCCGGGAGGCGGGAATTTTGAAGACCCGGGTCCCATTTTGGCTGAAGGTGTGGTGGTCTCTGCTCTTTTTCCTGAATTAGAGGCAGAGGTGCAGGCAGCCCAGTCAGAGGCTCCTGATCTTTGTCCTCCTGGGAGGTTGTTTGTGCCTCTCGCTTTAAGACACAAGATTTTTAAAGAACACCACGATACGGTCCTTGCTGGGCACCCGGGGGTAAGAGCCACACTGGATCTCATCGCTCGGAGATTCTGGTGGCCTGCGCTTCGTAAGTCGGTTGAGGGTTTTGTGGCAGCCTGCGAGACTTGCGCTCGTGCCAAAGTCCCTCATTCACGGCCATCAGGTCCTCTCCTTCCCTTACCCATTCCTTCCCGTCCTTGGACACATCTGTCCATGGACTTTATCACGGACCTGCCTCGTTCCTCGGGGAAGACTGTGATTCTGGTGGTGGTGGACCGTTTTAGCAAAATGGTGCATTTCATCCCTTTTCCTGGTTTGCCCAATGCTAAGACGCTGGCGCAGGCATTTGTTGATCACATTGTCAAATTGCACGGTATTCCTTCAGACATAGTCTCTGATAGGGGCACGCAGTTTGTTTCCAGATTCTGGAAGGCTTTCTGTTCTCGCTTGGGGGTTCGGTTGTCATTCTCTTCTGCCTTCCACCCGCAGTCGATTGGCCAGACAGAGCGCGTCAATCAGAATCTGGAGACATATCTGCGTTGTTTTGTGGCGGAGAATCAAGAGGATTGGTGTTCTTTTTTGTCCCTTGCTGAGTTTGCTTTAAATAACCGTCGTCAGGAGTCCTCTGATAAGTCACCATTTTTTGGTGCATATGGGTTTCATCCACAGTTTGGGACTTTCTCGGGAGAGGGGTCTTCTGGTTTACCTGATGAGGACAGATTCTCCTCGTCTTTGTCATCTATTTGGCAAAAGATTCAAGATAATCTAAAGAGCATGAGTGAGAGATATAAGCGTGTGGCTGATAAGAGACGTGTGCTTGGTCCGGACCTGAATGTTGGTGATCTGGTGTGGTTGTCTACCAAGAATATCAAATTGAAGGTTCCCTCCTGGAAGTTGGGTCCTAGGTTTATTGGGCCTTACAAAATCCTGTCTGTCATCAATCCTGTTGCATACCGTCTTGATCTTCCTCAGACTTGGAAGATCCATAATGTTTTTCATAAGTCCTTATTGAAACCTTATGTTCAACCCATTGTACCCTCGCCTTTGCCTCCTCCTCCGATTATGGTTGATGGGAATCTTGAATTTCAGGTATCTAGGATTGTGGATTCTCGTCTTGTCCGCGGTTCTCTTCAGTACCTTGTTCAGTGGGAGGGGTATGGTCCTGAGGAGAGGATGTGGGTCCCAGTGACGGACATTAAGGCCTCTCGTCTCATCAGGGCTTTCCATAGGTCCCATCCTGAGAAGGTGGGTTCTGAGTGTCCGGAGTCCACTCGTAGAGGGAGGGGTACTGTCACAACCAGACAGCTGAGAAGCTCTGACAGAGGCCTTTCAGAACCTCCTCCTTGAATTTCTGTGTTGTGGTATTCAGCTCCTCCTCTCGTCAGCCTCTCTCAGCTGTCATGTGTTAATTGCTTCCCTTTAAATGCCTCCCCAGAATGCTTTTCTGGGCGGCTTATATTACTTCCTGGAGTGTGTGTGCACGCTGATCTGTCCTCCTGTTTGCTTCAAAGCTAAGTGTACCTTTATCTGTTAATATCTGTTTGCTGGATCCCAGGTGACCCTGACTCCCTCCGTGTCTTGTGTAGGGAGCCGGTGGTCGTGTCCCCTCACTATTGTAGGGTGCTCAGGGCTTTATAGTCAAGGTTCGTGGATATGCAAACCTCCACCATTCGGATCTTTGCATAGGCTGAGCAGCCAGGGAAAGTGCCAGGTCTTCTGCAGGGGTCTCCCTTGGTTCCTTAGTTGTTGGATCCAGCGAGTCGTTTATACATGTTGCTTTGCCTTGTTACCTGTACACATTCCGTGACAAATAGTGAGGGGACACGACCACCGGCTCCCTACACTTGATACGGAGGGAGTCAGGGTCACCTGGGATCCAGCAAACAGGAAAACACAAATGAATGAACAAAACTTATCTGTAGAAGACTCAGTAGTAGCATCCAGCATGCACACACTCCAGGAAGTTGTATAAACCGCAAAGTGATGCAGTATGGGAAGGGATTTAAAGGGATGCAATCAGTTCAACTACATGACAGCTGAGAGAGGCTAACGAGATGAGAAAACGAAAGCAAAACAAAAGGAACCTCAAGCAGGAGGTTCTGAAGAACGTCTGACAGAGCTTCTCAGATGTCTGGTGGTGACACTGCAGCACTGATGTGCATTCTGACAGAAGCATTGCTCTGCTGTCAGATTACACAAAAGTCGGTGTATGTGGCGCTGCAAGACGAGATTTCTCCTCTGCAGTAAAAAAAGATACGTTTGCCTAGGCTTATGAGCTGAGGGGCTGTGTTTATATGCTTTGGCAAACACTTTGTATATAAAAAAAATAAAAAAATAAAATCCCGGCAATGATTTATTCATCCACATCGATTGATGTGAATGGATAAATCGGGTTTGCCAGGGCATACGGGATGAGTGGGTTTGGATGTTGGGCGGAGCTCCTATGTCCTGGCAGACGCCTTTCCCCTCCTTTTTTTTTTGGGCAGAGATTTTTTCATCCAAATTGATCGATGCGAATGAAGAAATCTGTGCCGTTCATTTTTTCTTTCAGCCCAGAGGCTGAACGGAAAAAAAAATCTCATTACCCGTATGCTCAATATAAGGAGAATAGCAGAAACTCCTAATGCTGGCCATACATGTAATGATTGTGGAGACCCTCAAATGCCAGGGCAGTACAAACACCCCACAAATGACCCTATTTTGGAAAGAAGACACACCAAGGTATTCGCTGAGGGGCATATTGAGTCCATGAAAGATTGAACTTTTTGTCCCAAGTTAGCGGAAAGGGAGACTTTGTGAGAAAAAACAAATAAAAATCAATTTCCGCTAACTTGTGCAAAAAAATAAATAATCTTCTATGAACTCGCCATGCCCCTCATCGAATACCTTGGGGTGTCTTCTTTCCAAAATGGGGTCACATGTGGGGTATTTATACTGCCCTGGTATTTTAGGGGCCCTAAAGCGTGAGAAGAAGTCTGGAATACAAATGTCTAAAAATGCCCTCCAAAAAGGAATTTGGGCCCCTTTGCGCACCTAGGCTGCAAAAAAGTGTCACACATGTGGTATCGCCGTACTCAGGAGAAGTTGGGCAATGTGTTTTAGGGTGCTTTTTACACATACCCATGCTGGGTGAGAGAAATATCTCTCTAAAATGACAACTTTGTATAAAAAAATGGGAAAATTTGTCTTTTAGAGAGATATTTCTCTCACCCAGCATGGGTATATGTAAAAATACACCCCAAAACACATTGCCCTACTTCTTCTGAGTACGGCAATACCACATGTGTGACACTTTTTTGCAGCCTAGGTGGGCAAAGGGGCCCAAATTCTAAAGAGCACCTTTAGGATTTCACAGGGCATTTTTTACACATTTGGATTTCAAACTACTTCTCACGCATTAGGGCCCCTAAAATGCCAGGGCAGTATAAATAACCCACAAGTGACCCCATTTTGGAAATAAGACACCCCAAGGTATTTCATGAGGGCCATGGCGAGTTCATGTAAAATTTTATTTTTTGTCACAAGTTAGTGGAATATGAGACTTTGTAAGAAAAAAAATATATATATATAATTTTCCGCTAACTTGTGCCCCAAAAAAAATAATTCTAGGAACTCGCCATGCCTCTCACGGAATACCTTGGGGTGTCTTCTTTCCAAAATAGGGTCACTTCTGGGGTATTTATACTGCCCTGGCATTTTAGGGGCCCTAATGCGAGGTATGGCGTGAAGCTGTACAAACTTTGTGAGTACCTCAAGGTACACTTACAAGTTTCGTGTGTACAAGGGGCGAGATTCCCGTATTGAACCCCCAGAATGTCCCCCCACTCTGGGTGTTAGCGGGAAACTTGTGTGGGACCTTATGCACCCACTGCTAGATAAGGGTTACCACCTGTACGTGGATAACTTTTATACTAGTATCCCCTTGTTCTAGTCCCTCGCCGCTAGATCCACGTCTGCTTGTGGGACTGTGCGGAAAAACCAACGCGGCCTCCCTACGCACCCCCTCCAGGTACCTATCCCCAGTGGTGAGACCCGTGCCCTTACCAGTGGAAACCTGTTGCTGGTCAGATATAAGGACAAGAGGGATGTCCTTGTACTATCCACAATTCACGGTAACGGCATTATCCCTGTCCCTGTGCGAGGTACCGCCGCGTCAGTAAGAATCTTCTCTATAAAAATACCCCATGACCTAACCCCTCAGATGCACACAGTCAAAAAAAATAGAATAAAAACGTTTTTTTTGTGGCAAATTTTCTATTTTAATCAATTTTTTCCAGTAACAAAGCAAGGGTTAACAGTCAAACAAAACTTAATATTTATTACCCTGATTCTGCAGTTTACAGAAACACCCCATATGTGGTCGTAAACTGCTGTATGACCAAACGGCAGGGCACAGAAGAAAAGAAACGTCATATGGTTTCTGGAAGGCAGATTTTGATGGCCTTTTTTTTGGCACCATGTCCCATTTGAAGAACCCCCAAAGCACCCCTAGAGTAGAAACTCCATAAAAGTGACCCCATCTAAGAAACTACACCCCTCAAGGTATTCAAAACTGATTTTACAAACTTTATTAACCCTTTAGGTGTTCCTCAACAGTTTATGGCAAATGGAGATGAAATTTTAAAATTTATATTTTTGGTAACCTTGCCTCACAAAAATGTAATAAAGAGCAACTAAAAATCATATGTACCCTAAAAATAGTCCCAACTAAACTGCCACCTTATCCCGCAATTTCCAAAATGGGGTCACTTTTATGGAGTTTATACTCTAGGGGTGCATCAGGGGGGCTTCAATTGGGACATGGTGTAAATAAAATAATCCAGCAAAATCTGCCTTCCAAAATCAACACGGCGCTCCTTTCCCCCTACGCCCTGCTGTGTGCCCGTACAATAGTTTACGACCACACATGGGGTGTTTCTGCAAACTACAGAATCAGGGCAATAAATATTGAGTTTTGTTTGGCTGTTAACCCTTGCTTTGTTACTGGAAAAAATGGACTAAAATTGAAAATTTGCCCAAAAATTAAAATTCTTAAATTTCTTCTCCATTTGCCAATAACGCTTGTGGAACACCTAAAGGGTTAACAAAGTTTGCAAAATCAGTTTTGAATACCTTGAGGGGTGTAGTTTCTTAGATGGGGGTCACTTTTATGGAGTTTCTACTGTAGGGGTGCATCAGGGGGGCTTTAAATGGGACATGGTGTAAATAAACCAGTCCAGCAAAATCTGCCTTCCAAAAACCACACAGCGCTCCTTTCACTCTATGCCCTGCTGTGTGCCCGTACAGTAGTTTACGACCACATATGGGGTGTTTCTGCAAACTACAGAATCAGGGCAATAAATATTGAGTTTTGTTTGGCTGTTAACCCTTGCTTTGTTACTGGAAAAAAATATATAAAAATGGAAAATTTGGCAAAAAATTGAAATTCTTAAATTTCATCTCCATTTGCCAATAACTCTTGTGGAACACCTAAATGGTTAACAAAGTTTGTAAAATCAGTTTTGAATATCATGAGGGGTGTAGTTTCTTAGATGGGGTAATTTTTGGTGGTTTCTATTATGTAAGCCTCACAAAGTGACTTCAGACCTGAACTGGTCCTTAAAAAGTGTTTTTTTGAAAATTTCTGAAAAATTTCAAGATTTGCTTCTAAACTTCTAAGCCTTGTAATATCCCCCCCAAAAAATTGCATTCCCAAAATGATCCAAACATGAAGTAGACATATGGGGAATGTAAAGTAATAACTATTCTTTGCGGTATTACTATGTATTATAGAAGTAGAGAAATTGAAACGTGGAAATTTGCAAATTTTTAAAAAATTTGGGTACATTTTGTATTTTTTTATAAATAAAAATGAATATTTTTGACTCCATTTTACCAGTGTCTGAAGTACAATATGTGACAAAAAAAACAATCTCAGAATGGCCTGGATAAGTAAAAGTGTTTTAAAGTTATTCACACATAAAGTGATACTGGTCAGATTTGCAAAAGATGGCCTGGTCCTTAAGGTGAAATATGGCCGTGTCCTTAAGGGGTTATGGTCGCACCATGATTAGGGCCACAATGTGCCATGCAACCAAGGATCACAGCGGCATGCTGGTACACTGCAGTAAGTTAAAATGAAAGGTTTTATATAGGTGCGACCTGTACGTTTCTTACAATCACAATCCGAAAGTTACAAGAAATCCAGTAGGTTGGATTTTGTGCCATTGTGCACAACCCCATTTCCTTTTACTAGTTCAGATGTACAGTCCAATACAATCCACAGTTTATTTCTTGAAAAAAAATATAAAAAATCCTTATACAGGAACCGACTCCCTGGTCTTGGGCTCCTGTATATGTCTGTAAAGAATAAATCAAGGCAACTGGACGTACTGTAGATTTCTTGAAAACGTTTCCTTCGTTCTTCCAACGAGCTTTCTGAATTCTGATGGACTTTTTGTATTTTTTCAAGAAATAACCTTTGGATTTTATAGGACTGTTTCTGGTGCAGGATTTATTCCTATTAAAAAATGGATTCTAAGGAATTGATTTGTCTCATTGGCCAGACTTCTTCACTTCTAGAGGGCTGTTCCCAGGGACATAACTATAGCAGTGATGGCTAACCTCCGGCACTGTGGTGAAACTATGACTCCCAGCATGCTCAATTCATTTCTATGGAGTTCCGAGAACAGCCAAGCAAGTGTGTATCTTGGGAGTCTTAGTTTACCATGGCGGGAGTGCCGGAGGTTAGCCATCACAGCTATAGTGGAAGCAGGGGAAAGGCCACTATGGGGCCCGAACACAGAAGGTGTCTGCCTGGGAGGAGGACTGAAATATTTTATTGTCAGGGCCCCGTCAACAGGATTATACACTGACAGTATATACAGTGACATGACATACAGTATATATGTGTAGGAAACAGATGGAGCGGCTGCCGGGGCCTGATCTTAGAAAGCGATCTTGACTAGCCACAGGACGGAGGGTTGCATGGGAGGAGGAGTTTGCTGGGGGGGGGGGTGTTAAGGCCACTGGCTGTCCCCACAGGTGAAGAAGCGCCCACCTATCATACCATTGACAGGGCCAGACATCCCACCCAGCTCTGTCAATCTCCTGCTTATGCTGCAGCTACTGTTGGGAGCAGCTACTGCGCATGCACTGCAACACTTCCGGGTAGCGGCGCATGTGCGGAATATATACAAAAGGTATTTTCACCTAGAAGCATTGCTTTGTAATAAGATTCCATAGGTTCCCTGTATACTGTGTATTGTGCATGGTCCAAGCACAGGGCTTTGCCACAGGCATGAGCAATTTAATGGGGTTGTATATTTTTCAAAGCAGTATCTGGATTTGAATATTTGTGTAATTACATGCAATAAAAAATGTAGTATAGGCACTGACTGATTCAACTAAATGCATCTGTATAGCGCCACCTGCTGTTTCTCCCTTATTTATCTCTCCACCTTGCTGAGTGCCGAGTTTTACCCTTTAACTGCCAAGACGTTATCTTCTGTTCGAAGTTCTGACAGTTAGGCCTCATGCACACGGCCGTTCCGTTTTTTTGCAGTCCGCAAATTGCAGATCCGCAAAACACGGAAGCCGCCCGTGTGCCTGCTGCAATTTGCAGAACGGGCGGTCCATTGTAGAAATGCCTATTCTTGTCCGCAAAATGGACAAAAATAGGACATGTTATATTTTTTTGCGGGGCTACAGAATGGAGCAACGGATGCGGACAGCACACGGAGTGCTGTCCGCATCTTTTGCGACCCCATTGAAGTGATTGGGTCCGCACCCGAGCCGCAAAAACTGCGGCTCGGATGCGGACCATAACAACGGCCGTGTGCATGAGGCCTTACAAAGAGAGAGCTGCAGTATAAAGGACACACCCCTTGAGCTGTGATAAAGAGCTGCAGCAGAAAGGACGTGCCCCCTGAGCGTTGATAAGAAGAGTGCTGCAGCAGAAAGGAAGCACCCCTAAGCTGTGATAGAGAGACAGGACACGTCTCCGGGAAAGGAGGCATCCCCTGATCTGCCAGCTTGAAATAAATTGGAGCAATGAATGGGGACATCTCTGGATCCATATGAGGTGGAGGGCTGGCTATAGCTTTGTTATAAAGAGATTGTCATGTATACATGATGCCTGATTTTCATTTTTTATATTAATCATGGGATAATTCCTTTAAGAGGATGTCCTATCCAGACATACCTTCTGCCCTAGTTCTTCAATTGAGGGGTTCTCTTATCAGAAGTTCTGAAGTCGGACCCCACTGATCATAATTTTACCCTAGGAATATGCCATAACATACCGGGTGATGCCAGAGAATGAGACGAGAGAAGCAACTATTTGCTAGACACGTTCGGATTATTTTCACAGAAAGTGACATTTGCTGTTTTGGAGACGAGGACAGCGCACATTGCAGTGGGAGTATGCAGCTGGCCAGATTTCATTGGGTCCGACTGGCGGAATATCCCAGGTTACTTCAGGATAGCTTGTGCTTGGGTTTTCTATTCTGGCAGGAATGTGAAATGCTCTGCTATTATCAGGGGCTCAGCGGCAACTCCTCATATCTGCTTAAAGCTATATTAGCAGAATATGTATTTTACACTCTCAGACATTGGATTTCTGCATAACTGAATAATAAAACAATATATGGTTTATGATGTATTCTGGGTTATTGGACATTAATAGAATGGTATATAGAAGGGGTAGAAAGCCTTCAAAAATGGCCAAAATAAAATATTAACACAGATTCTTGTCTTGTGAAATTCCACATGATTTTTCTTTGATAAACAATCATGGCACGCAAGGCAAACTGTTCTGGGGTCTATGCTCCCTCTCTTTTTGTCCAGGGTTGCCGCTGGGGGAGCGCAAACTGGGCCATGCTCATGTCCTGACACTACGGCGGTGCAGACAACGTCCTGAGACTGGACAGCATCAGTGCACAGTACAGAAGCTGCGGGTGCCTGGAGCTGAAGGAAAGCCATAGGAGGGTAAGTATATATGAATGCTGCAGCACTGGTCTGGGGTCTGATTGTAATTTATTTTTCTCCGATCTGGGGTCTGATTTTTAGTAAAATCTGGGTTGGGTGGTCTGGGTTGGGGGGGGGGGGCTTTTTCTATGTAATTTCTAGTCTGGGTTTTTTTTTTTTATATATTTTGTTCTGTTCTGGGTCTGTTTTTTTTTTTCTAGTCTGTTTTTTTTTTTAAACATTTTCTTGTCTGGGATAGGGGGACAGTTTTTTAAATGTATTTTCTAGTCTGGGGTCTTTTTTCAATTTCAGTATTTTGTTCAGTTCTGAGTCTGTTTTTATTCTTTTCTGGTCTGTTTTGTTTTTTCTACATATTTTCTATTCTGTTTAAAAAAAAAAGAAATATTTTAGTATAAATAAAATCATAAATGCCTTTAATTAGCAGTTTAGGAGGGGGTAATCAATGTGGTATATAAAAATGGTTTCCATTACGTTATTCTGTCAGAAACTCATCCCCGAATGTACAGACATATAGATATACATGAATTTGTTATTAACCCCATCCTGCCTGTCCCACATAAATAAATGGACTTGAGAAAGGCCTGCATGCTGAAACGCTGGTTTGTTTTTGGATTATGTGCTCAAGATAATGCAGCTTATACTTCATTTGGCGGTGCCTTGGACTCCTCTTACAAGTTGACACATTCCTCAAAATCTTATATACTTTGATGGCATTCCTGAACACGTTTCCATCAACTGGATTGGTCTGTTACTCTGACAACCTAAGGGCTCATGCACGCAAACGTATTTTCTTTCCGTGTCCATTCAATTTTTTTGGGCGGACTGTATGTCATTAATTTCAATGGGTCCGCAAATAAAAAGGAAGGTATTCCGTGTGCATTCCGTTTCCGTATGTCCGTATTTCTTTTCCACAAAAAATAAGAACATGTCCTATTATTTTCCACATTACGGACAAGGATAGGACTGTTCTATTAGGGGCCAGCTGTTCCATTTCGCAAAATACGGAATGCACATGGACGTCATCCGTATTTTTTGCGGATTCGTTTTTTGTGGACCGCAAAATATATACGGTTGTGTGCATGAGGCCTAACTCTGACCATGAGTTAAGTTACAATATAATATACAGCATACTGTGTATACTGAACTGCTGCACACAGATTGCAACCACTCACCCCTCTCCCCTTAGGCTAGGTCTACACAACGACATTTGTCTCGCGACAGATAGGGCACAATCTCGCGACAGATAGGGCACAACTACACTGCAACATTTGTTACGCAACATTTTGTTGCACTAATGTCGTGCAGCAATTTTTATAATGGCAGTCTATGGTGTCGCACTGCAACATGCGACATGCTGTGACTGCGATGCAACAGTCGCAGAAAAATCCATCTGGAATGGATTTTCTGCGACTGTTGCTTCGCAGTCGCAGCATGTTGCAGTGCGACACCATAGATTGCCATTATGAAAATTGTCACGCGACATTGGTGCAACCAAATTTCGCGCAACAAATGTCGTCGTGTAGACCTAGCCTTAGGTTACGGACACATGTTGCAGATACACCGTGGCTGAAAACTATGGCAGTGTGCTGTTTTACTGCCCCAGCACTGCTGTATCTAATAAAATAAACTAGAACCAGTAATGACACCTGCGCTGCGTTTCTTGGTGGTGCCAGTGGGAGGAAAACACCAGATCTTAGATAAAATCCACAACGCTCAGTATTTGGTTGCTCAAAGAACAGGGTCCAGAACAGGTAAGACTTTAGTATTAGATAAAGCTCATATTTTCTGGAAAGTTTTTCGGTCAAAGACCTGCTTCAGCCCTATGAGCCTATAGATATATAAGGAATAATAGAACAAAATAATGTACAATTCATGTCTGAAATAAATTACAATCAATATCATAATTTCAATAATACATAAAATATGATAAGCTGTAATAGACATCATGATTTTAATCTACAGAACCATACTCCCTTTTCTCACCTGCCTCTTCCTGTGACACACTCCAGTCCTCCCCGCCAGTGTTTGTTTTCCTGGCTGCAGTGTACAAGCCATGCCACTGCTGTAGTCAATGACTGGCCTCAGCAGTCATGTGCCGTACACTGCTGAGGCCAGTGACTGGCTGCACAGTGATGAGGTGTGTACGGGACATCACTGCTGCAGTCAGGAAGATGATATTAGCACTGAAGGATTGGAGCACACCTCTGGAAACCACAGGATAGCGGATGCGTTTGATCGATTATAAGAATGGGGGTCTGCAAGTGCCACCAACCTGGACAATGAGAATGGAGTGGTGATGCGCATGTGTGTCCACTGCTGTGTTTACTTACATGGGACTGCTGTGAGTACTGTCCTCGGCAATCCAATAGAAGTGAATGGAATGGTGGAAACGCATGCGTGCCACCGCTCCATTCTCATTGGGAAGTTTGAAGCCACTTATGGACCCCCTTTCTGTAATTGCTGGGTGGCCCAGAGGTTGGAAACAGGGATCAAACACATCCCCTATTCTGTCTGGCAAGCGAAATGGAGAAGGTTGAGTCCCTTGTTCTAGAGGAACACATTCACTTAGTTGGTGTGGCTGGGACATGGCAGAATGCCAGAAGGCCTCTTTCACACGGGCGAGATCACACTGAATCCGAACCCAATTATTTCAATGGGGCTGTGCACATGAGCGGTGATTTTCAAGCATCACTTGTGCGTTGCGTGAAAATCGCAGCATGCTCTATATTGTGCTTTTTTGACGCAACGCAGGCCCCATAGAAGTGAATGGGGTTGCGTGAAAATCGCAAGCATCCGCAAGCAAGTGCGGATGCGGTGCTATTTTCACGCATGGTTGCTAGGAGATGATCGGGATGGGGACCCGATCATTATCATTTTCCCTTATAACATGGTTATAAGGGAAAATAATAGCATTCTTAAAACAGAATGCTTAGTAAAATAGGGCTGGAGGGGTTAAAAATAATAAAAAAATAATTTAACTCACCTCATCCACTTGTTCACGGAGCCCGACTTCTCTTCTGTCTTCTTCTTTGCTGTCTAGGAGGAAAAAGACCTGTGGTTGACGTCACTGCGCTTATCACATGGTCCGTCACATGATCCATCAACATGGTGATGGATCATGTGATGAGCGCAGTGACGTCACCACAGGTCCTTTTCCTCAAAGAAGAAGACAGAAGAGAAGCCGGGCTGCGCGAACAAGTGGATTAAGGTGAGTTAAATTATTTTATTTATTTTTTTAACCCCTCCAGCCCTATTTAACTAAGCATTATGTATTAAGAATGCTATTATTTTCCCTTATAACCATGTTATAAGGGAAAATAATCAAATCTACGGAACACCTAACCCAAACCCGAACTTCTGTGAAGAAGTCTGGGTTCAGGTCTGGGTACCAAACATGCCGATTTTTCTCACGCGCGTGCAAAATGCTTTGCACTCGCAGGGAAAAATCATGCATGTTCCCGCAATGCACCAGCATCTTTTCCCGCAACGCACGTGTGAACCCAGCCTTAGTCTTCAGGAAGACAGGGCCAATAGAAAAGGCAGTGGAGTGTGTCTGTGTGTGAGGGGTGATATGAAAGTGAGTGTGACAGAAGCAATTACGAGTGAAGATGGTTATTAAAAACTTATAGGTGGAATTACAAAGGGGGCTAAATAATGAAAAAAATCTTATCTATACGCAGATAGTTACACAGTTGCATAGTTAATATGGTTGAAAAAAGACATAAGTCATAGAAACATAGAATGTGTCGGCAGATAAGAACCATTTGACCCATCTAGTCTGCCCAATATACTGAATACTATGGATAGCCGCTGGCCCTATCTTATATGAAGGATGGCCGTATGCCTATCCCATGCATGCTTAAACTCCTTCACTGTATTTGCAGCTACCACTTCTGCAGGAAGGCTATTCCATGCATCCACTACTCTCTCAGTAAAGTAATACATCAGATAAGTCCATAAGATGTGACATCATTAGGCCGAATGCACACAGCATCATAGATTACAATGATGCTGTGCACGTCGGGTGGCCCGCGGGACTATTTTCCCGCACTCATATGATCAAATCAGTGCGGAACAATAATCCTGCGGGCGGCCTGACCGTCACAGCATCATTGTAATCTATGATGCTGTGCGCATAGATACCAGTGTATTACTGTACTGCGGCAGCAGCAGGAAGCGCACAGCGTCATAGCAACCAATGACGCCGTGCGCTCCTGCTTTCAGCAGGAATCAAGCCCGTGTTACCACGGACCGCTCACGGCCGTGAAACACGGCCGTGTGCATTTGGCCTTACAGGCAGGATTAGACTGACAGATGAGCAGGTAACTTCAGTAAAGTGATCTGTACAGAAGTGGTGTCTACTAGGCTTAGTAACCAGTGTGAAAACTACAGGATTTTATGATTTTTGTTTAAATATAGATATTGACATGGAAAATTAAAAATAAAAACATTCTTTAACAAAAATTATTTAAAAATATGTTAAACCTAAAAGCGTGATTTAAACAATAGGTAATTTTCTGATGACACATTCTCTTTAAGGGACTGTATACAGGAGTATGTGACTGTAAGGCCTCTTGCCCACAGCCGTATGCCCTCCATGAGCGGGCCATATGTTCCGGAGCTGCAGTGATTGTGCGCACGGGAGCGCACAGCATCATAGATTACAATGATGCTGTGACGGTCAGGCCGCCCGCAGGATTATTGTCCCCTACTGATTTGATCATATGAGTGCAGGAAAATAGTCCCGCGGGCGGCCAGACGTGCACAGCATCATTGTAATCTATGATGCTGTGCTCTCCCGTGCGCACGATCAATGCCGCTCCGGGACATATGGCCCGCTCACGGACCGTATATCTCGGAGGGCATACAGTCGTGTGCAAGAGGACTAAGTATCATGAGTGATAGCCAGCACCAGTTTACCAAGGACAGATGTCAGACTAACCTGATTTGTTTCTATGAGGAGGTGAGTAGTAGCCTGGACAGAGGGGCGGCTGTGGATGAAGTGTTTCTGGATTTTGCAAAGGCTTTTGATACTTTCCCTCATAGACGTTTAATACGTAAAATCATGTCTATAGGCTTGGAAAGTACAGTTTGTAATTGGATTGAAAACTGGCTGAAGGATCGTGTCCAGAGAGTCGTGGTCAACGATTCCTATTCGGAATGGTCCCAGGTTATAAGTGGTGTACCCCAATATTTTTGCAGATGACACTAAGCTGTGTAGTACTGTGCAGTCTATGGAAGATGTCCATATACTACAAGCTGACTTGAACACTCTGAGTGATTGGACATCAACTTGGCAAATGAGGTTCAATGTGAATAAATGTAAGGTTATGTATCTGGGTAGTAATAATCCCCGTGCATCATATGTCCTAGGGCAGGCATCCTCAAACTGCGGCCCTCCAGCTGTTGCAAAACTACAACTCCCAGCATGCCCGAAAACAGCCTACAGGTATCAGCCTACAGCAGGGCATTGTGGGAGTTGTAGTTTTACAACAGCTGGAGGGCCGCAGTTTGAGGATGCCTGTCCTAGGTGATGTAACACTGGGAGAGTCACCAAAGAAGGATTAGGGTGTCCTTGTAGATCATAGATTAAATAACAGCAAACACTGTCAATCAGCTGCTTCTAAGGCCACCAGGATATTTTTCCTCAGTCTCAGTGCATAGTTACAACTTACTAGTATACTTCATTTAGCGGTTCTGTTCTTTTTCCTGCATACATTGTGTCCAAAGATCATTTGTTGTAGTCCCTAAAGTTGTCATCCACTGCATGCTGCCAACTGAATTTCTTCTCCATCTCCAAGGACTCTGTAGCCGATTGTTAAACTCCTGTGGGCAGCTCTAGCCTGGATCACCCGTACCCGCGGTGGTCACATGGTATACCTAAGAAAACGGAACACATGGACTTGCTTCCTCACTAGTCTACTGCAGATGGATGGAACACCGGAACATACAATCTCCATGGTGAGATGGTGGTGGTCTGCTTCATGACTACAACCCCAGTGCTGCATTTTCCATCCATTGCACATCTTCACGGGTTAGCAGCAACTATCATGCATTGGGGGATTTAGGAATATTAAAAGGGTTGTATGTTTCTTGAAAGAAAAAAACATTCATACTTGGGACTGGTGTCCCTACGATGGCACAGACAATGCTGTTTAGATAATGTATCGCATCTAACATTGTGCAATTCAGAGAAATAATGACATCTTTTTTTATATTCTATTTTTTTATTCTTTGGATTTTTCACTTCTTTTAGAACTCAATGGTACTATTCAGACTACATTCCACAAAGTCTGGACACAACATTGAAGACACAGGCATTGGTACGTTGTAAAGAGATGACTGATGAAGTCCATATACCTATGAGCAATTACTACGACAGGCTTGTAATAACAGGGACCTTTTATGCTCACACGTCTTCTAATTGTAATTTCACAGTTCATGACTGTAAGCTTTTAATTGCTAGAATATTCTGCTAATATGATTTCTAATATGCAGGATTTGTGTCTACAGCAGCAGGGGCAAAGCTGGTCATTTCTAGGCACACAGGAACGGTCTGAAGTGCATGAGGGAAAAAGCATCCCTGCAGATGTGTACTCAAGGAGACCACCGAAGGTGTGGTAGATCACTAAAATCAACGCCCAAGCTGAATATTCCCAGAATACTAATATTTCTCCTCAACGGACTCTGTATCTCCAAGACAGGGCTGTACAACCAGTATTGCTCGAAGAGTTCCTGCTTCTCTCATTAAAACCTAGGCCTCGCTGAGCACTGGCCGGGGTGAGCTTCTCACCCAGGCACACTGACTGCCCGCTGGACATGTGGTGGACATAAGTCAACCTAATGGAGTGCAAGGGAGGGAGGCTACAGCATCATGGAATCTGCTCTAATCCTTCATACACCCCAGGGGCGGACTGGACATAGACCCTACAGGAAAATTTCCCAGTAGGCCGATGCGCTATGGGTATATTAACTCCTTCTTCCAGGGGTCGAGTGGAGGGGGAACGCATGGGAACGGCGTTCCTGCACTATTTTCATGGCAGGAACGCCGTTCCCCTTTCAGCCTCAAGTCAGGAGAACACGGCTGAATCAGATTCACAGGGGGAGACGGAGCGCACTGTGCAGGGCAGGCTAAGGGAGGAGGGGCGGCTTCAGTTGAGAGGAAGCTGTCTGTGCCGCTGCCTGCGACTCCTCTCATGGCGCCCCGCCCCCTAATGACATCATCTCCTTCACTACGAGATCATTCATTTAGAATGTCTTTTAGAAAAGTTTGTCCTAGGATTCGAACTCACGACCTCTACACAGCAGAGGAAGGCATTTAACCTCACAGCCATGAAAGCTGTCTAGGTAGTTGCTTAAAAAAAAAAAAAAAAATAAGACTTCTACTTATACCTAGTGTACTGATACCTAGTGTACAACCATACACATGACAGCTGCCCACTGTGTATGGATGTAGCAGAGCTGGGTGTGTTGGGGCAGCTGTCATGTGTATGGTTGTACACTAGGTATCAGTACACTAGGCATAAGTAGAAGTCTTATTTTTTTTTTTTTAAACAGCTACCTAGATAGCTTTTATGGCTGTGAGGGTAAATGCCTTGCCTCTGATGTGTAGAGGTCATGAGTTCAAATCCCAAGACAAACTTTTCTAAAAGTGTTTTTTTTTTTTTTATAAGACTTCTACTGATACCTAGTTTACTGATACCTAGTGTACAACCATACACATGACAGCTGCCCACTGTGTATGGATGTAGCAGAGCTGGGTGTGTTGGGGCAGCTGTCATGTGTATGGTTGTACACTAGGTATCAGTACACTAGGTATAAGTAGAAGTCTTAGTTTTTTTTTTTTAAGCAGCTACCTAGACAGCTTTTATGGCTGTGAGGGTAAATGCCTTGCCTCTGATGTGTAGAGGTCATGAGTTCGAATCCCAAGACAAACTTTTCTAAAAGTGTTTTTTTTTTATAAGACTTCTACTGATACCTAGTTTACTGATACCTAGTGTACAACCATACACATGACAGCTGCCCACTGTGTATGGATGTAGCAGAGCTGGGTGTGTTGGGGCAGCTGTCATGTGTATGGTTGTACACTAGGTATCAGTACACTAGGTATAAGTAGAAGTCTTAGTTTTTTTTTTTTTAAGCAACTACCTCAATAGCTTTTATGGCTGTGAGGGTAAATGCCTTGCCTGTAATGTGTAGAGGTCATGAGTTCGAATCCCAGGACAAACTTTTCTAAAAGTGTTTTTTTTTTCTTTTTCTGATACTTCTACTGATACCTAGTGTACTGATACCTAGTGTACAACCATACACATGACAGCTGCCCCAACACACCCAGCTCTGCTACATCCATACACAGTGGGCAAAGTTACCTACAGTAGAAGTCTTATATTTTTTTTTTTTTTAGGTAACAAGCTAGACAGCTTTCATAGCTGTGAGGGCATATGCCTGGCTTCTCCTGTGTAGAGGTCATGAGATCGAATCCCAGGACAAACTTTTCTAAAAGTGTTATTTTTTTTATTTATTTTTTTAGTCCGCAGCGGCACAAATTACAGCATGCTAGATTTTCTGTGCTTTTTTATTTTTTGGAGGGGGGGGGGGGGGGGGGGGGGTTGCAGTGGATCTTGGGTGAGTTCCCACACTTTTTTTCCCAGGACTTGACCCCTGCCTTCTTCCCTTATTCTGAATGCAGCTATCCAGTGCTTCCATGGTTACCACATGTATTTGGTGCTTTAATTTTAACCCCATCCTCATATGCCCAGCAAGCAGCCACCCAGTAATCACTTTCTTAACCCCCCTTCCCCCTCCTATTTTTCTTTTCCCTGTATACTCAGTATAAGATGTTAAAGGGATTCTGTCAGCAAGATTTTCGATATGGAGCTGTTCATATCATCCTATCAGTCTCCATTATCTAATAAAAAATATACTAGTTTTACCCCCACCTGTCCTTTAATTTTTTATAAAAATCGGTTTTATTAATATGCTAATTACCTTACTAACATGCCCAAGGGGCTGTCCCTCTGGCCGTTTGTGCCCAGCCGCACCCCTTATCTCGTAGCCCAGCGCCGCCCCACTGCTAATTATGCACTACTCTCATCGCCGATGGTGCGCTGTAATCTCGCACATGCGCCCTAAATCCACTGGTCAGCGCCCGCGAGCGAAGTGCGCAGACAGCTGGTGCATGCACGCTTCGTTCGCTGAGGCTGCTGCCAGGACACCGCGCGGGCGCTGACCAGTGGATTTAGGGCGCATGCGCAAGATTATGGCTCACCATCGGCGATAAGAGTAGTGCATAATTAGCAGTGGGGCGGCGCTGGGCTACGAGATAAGGGGTGCGGCTGGGCACAAACGGCCAGAGGGACAGCCCCTTGGGCATGTTAGTAAGGTAATTAGCATATTAATAAAACCGATTTTTATAAAAAATTAAAGGACAGGTGGGGGTAAAACTAGTATATTTTTAATTAGACTGAGAGGATGAGAGGATGATATGAACAGCTCCATATCTTGCTGACAGAATCCCTTTAACTTCCTCACTAGGATATGCCATCACTTTAAGATCCTGGAGGGTCTGACCTCTGAGACCCCAGGCGATCCTGAAATCACAAATATGTTGTTTTTCTTTAGAAGGATACAGCACGTTTGACCAGCTCTTGCTGAGTTTTGCTATGGGGTTTTATCATTTTTGTGAATGCCACTGACCCCAGGATTGGGCTTTGATTTGTGACACAGGCATCGTCTACCGGATATAGAATACAAAAAAATATATAATTGATGTTTTTTCAGTGCAGTACACATCACATTCAGGATTCTGAGATACAAGCAGCATGCACAAAGCAAAGCACAATGTAACAGAATAAATCATTAGCCCAATCTCAGTGCATTAAATATGCAGCATTCCAAGGTTCATCATCAGCAAATAAAGGAGAGAACACAACCAAGTAAATAATTAGGGATGTTCTGGTGCTCCATACTGATATGGCGCACTATACGGAAACAGTGTACTAAGTAGGTGGGGTGCAGGTTGGGTTGGAACCATTAGAGGAACCTCAGTCAGACCTGTCACCAATGGTCATGATATATTATGTAGACAGACACTGTATAAGGCCTCCTGCACACGAACGTGTGCGCTCCGTGGCCGTATTGCAGATCCGCAATACACGGGCGCCGCTCCGTGTGCATTTCGCATCACGGATGCAGACCCATTCACTTCAATGGGTCCGCAAATCCGGAGATGCGGAACGGAATCTTGGAATGGAACCCTACGGAGTGCTTCCGAGGGGTTTCATCCCGTATTTCCGTTCCCCAAAAAGATAGAACACGTCCTATCTTTTTGCGGAATGGCCGGATCGCGGACCCATTAAAGTCAATGGGTTCGCAATCCGCTGCGGCTGCCCCACGGTGTTCGTGCATTGCGACCACGGGGCGCACACGTTCGTGTGCAGGAGGCCTGAGGAAAAGCTGTGCAACTTTCTGGCATGTTCTTGGTTTAACCCCTTCCCCCCTTAGGCCTCTTTCACACGGGTGTTGCGGGAAAAGGTGCGGGTGCATTGTAATGCATTTTGCACTCGTGTGAGAAAAATCGCGCATGTTTGGTACCCAAACCCGAACTTCTTCACAGAAGTTCAGGCTTGGGATCGGTGTTCTGTAGATTGTATTATTTTCCCTTATAACATGGTTATAAGGGAAAATAATAGCATTCTGAATACAGAATGCATAGCAAAATAGCGCTGGAGGGGTTAAAAAAATAATAATAATAATTTAACTCACCTTAGTCCACTTGATCGCGCAGCCGGCATCTCTTCTGTCTCCTTTGCTGATTGCAGGAACAGGACCTGTGGTGACGTCACTCCGGTCATCACATGATCCATCACCATGGTAAAAGATCATGTGATGGATCATGTGATGACCGGAGTGACGTCACCACAGGTCCTGTTCCTGCAATCAGCAAAGAAGGAGACAGAAGAGAAGCCGGGCTGTGCGATCAAGTGTTCTAAGGTGAGTTAAATTATTTTGATTTTTTTTTTAACCCCTCCAGTGCTATTTTACTATGCATTCTGTATTCAGAATGCTATTATTTTCCCTTATAAACATGTTATAAGGGAAAATAATAATGATCGGGTCCCCATCCCGATCGTCTCCTAGCAACCGTGCGTGAAAATCGCACCGCATCCGCACTTGCTTGCCGGATGCTTGCGATTTTCACACAACCCCATTCATTTCTGTGGGGCCTGCGTTACGTGAAAAACGCACAAAATAGAGCATGCTGCGATTTTCACGCAACGCACAAGTGATGCGTGAAAATCACCGCTCACGTGAACAGCCCCATAGAAATGAATGGGTCGGGATTCAGTGCGGGTGCAATGCGTTCAACTCATGCATCGCATCCGCGCGGAATACTCGCCCGTGTGAAAGGGGCCTAATGCATCTTGGGGCCTAATGACCAATCTTTTTTTCATTTGTTCATCATCACATTCCAACAGCTATAACTTTTTTTATTTTTCTATCGATGCAGCCGTAGGGGGGCTTGTTTTTTGCTGCACAAGCTGTAGTTTTTAAGGCCACCATTTTGGGGTACACATAATCAATGAATTTTTATTAATTCTTTCTGGGTAGGAATGAAAAAAACATCAATCTTGCTATTGCCTTTTCACATGACAACTTAAAGGGGTTATCCTGGGACTATTGTAAAAAAATGAAAATCAGACATCATACATGTCAATCTCTTCATAACAAAGCTAGAACCAGCCCTGTACCTCACATGGATCCAGAGATCTCATCATTCATTGCTCTGCTAGATTTATAATAAGCTAAAAAGCTCAAGGGGCGTGTCTTTTCTGGGGCGTGTTCATGCTCTCCCTATCACAGCTCAGGAGGCAGTTGAAGGATGAAACTGAGCATGTGCGGCCATCTCAGTGAGCTGGTCAAAGAAATAAGGAAAGAAACAAACAGCAGGTGGCGCTATCATGATACATTGTATTGAATAACTCTGTGGCTATGCAAATTTTTTAATTACATGCAATTGAAAATAAATTCAGATCCAGATGCTGGTTTGAAAAATGTACAATATTTTTCGTGGGACAGAATTTTTAATTCTCTGGGTTAGGGTACTTTCACACTAGCATTTTTCTTTTCCGGCATAGAGTTCCGTCCTAGGGGCTCTATACCGGAAAAGAACTGATCAGTTTTATCCCCATGCATTCTGAATGGAGAGTAATCCGTTCAGGTTGCATCATGATGTCTTCAGTTCAGTCTTTTTGACTGTTCGGGACGGACATAATTCCGAAGCATGCTGTGGTTTTATCTCTGGCCAAAAAACTGAACACTTGCCTGAATGCCAGATCCGGCATTTTTTTTCCATAGGAATGTATTAGTGCGCAGAAATTGATGCGTTTGTCCGTATGACAAACGGATCCGTTCTTGCAATGCATTTATGAGACGGATCCGCATCTGGATCCGTCTACAAATGCTGTCCATTTGCATGCAGATTGCCGGATCTGGCAGGCAGTTTCAGCGACAGGACTGCTTGCCGGATCACTCTGCCGCAAGTATGAAAATACCCTCAGTATGATCACGGCAATACCAAATATGTATATATAGTTTTTTTTTTTTATGTTTTACTACTCTTGTACAATAAAAGCCTTGTTTTTTTAATTCTAGTTAAAGGGAACCCGTCACCGGGATTTTGTGTATAGAGCTGAGGACATGGGTTGCTAGATGGCCGCTAGCACATCCGCAATACCCAGTCCCCATAGCTCTGTGTGCTTTTATTGTGTAAAAAAAACGATTTGATACATATGCAAATTAACCTGAGATGAGTCAGAGCTTGAAAATATGACTCTTCTCTGGTCACACAAGTAAGATATGACTCTTATGTTAATTTGCATAAAAGGCGGGAAGTACAAAAATGCATAATACTTATTGAATTCGTCTGCAAATGAAATTAAAAGTGTAATTTATATGTTTACCCTGGGTTCACACCTGAGCGTTCGCGATGGAGCGCTCTGTATGCGCGATTGTACCGGCGTTTACAATCGCGCATACAGAGACAAGCGAACGCCCATTGTCGCGCGTTTCCAAAAGTCTATGTACGGGAACGCGCGACAAAACGCCCCAAAGAAGCTCAAGAACTTTTTTGAGCGTAGGGCGTTTTACAGCGCGTTCAAACGCGCTGTAAAACGCTCAAGTGTGAACCAGGGCCATAGGGAAGCATTGGTTTTCATGTGTTGAGCGTTTTACAGCGCGTTTGAACGCGCTGTAAAACGCTCAGGTGTGAACCCAGCGTTAGGGTAACACAATGAACATTTAGAAACGCTCAGTGAGGGTAGCATAGTAGAGGTGACAGGTTCCCTTTAAATGTATACAAGCTTTCCGTTTAGAAAGCTGCACATGGTAGGACAGATTCTCAGCCTTAGAGCTCATTCATACAACCGTACCATGTTTTGCGGTCAGCAAATTGCGGATCCGCAAAACACGGATGCCGCCCGTGTGCCTTCTGCAATTTGCAGAACGGAACAGACGGCCCATTACAGAAATGCCTATTCTTGTCCGCAAAACGAACAAGAATAGGACATGATCTATAATTTTTGCGGGGCCACGGAACAGAGCAACGGATGCGGACAGCACACGGAGTGCTGTCCACATCTTTTGCGGCCCCATTGAAGTGAATGGGTCCGCACTCAAGCTGCAAAAAATGCGGCTCGGATGCGGAAACAAACCACGGTTATGTGAATGAGCCCTTATGATGTAAATGAAAATGTTTTCCATTACCAGACTAGATTATTAAATGGGATGCTATAAAAGAAGGAACAACAAAATACACAAATGGACTTTTTTTTTTTAATAATCTCGGACAGCCCTATTATGCAGACACATTGGATCATGGACTCCTGTGCTGATGTGCACAGGCCAGGGCAGAGGTAGGACATAAAGCAACGTCTATGCCACCTAACATGGAAATCTCTAGTAGCGGACGTGAGGCAGGACACCAGATCCAACAGCAGCCATGGAAACATTGTCATCAGGGATGGTACGTAACAAGAGCACTGTAAGTGAGCACGGTGTCCTGGATGTCATATAATAGCTGCCAAGTGCCCCTGCTAAGCAGCCTGTGCAGAAAGAAAGCCAAGTAATGTGTCTTTTCATGGCTGCTTATGAGACGGTATTAGGAACACATCATCAGTTCCCACATACACCAGCCCTTTGTCACTGATTTACAATGTAACCTTTTCCTGCTTCCAGTATTGTCGTACGGTGCTGATTATGAAGAAAGTAATTAGATGTGTCACCTCTGTCCTGGAGTCTTCAGTTAATAGATAAACCCTTATGTGTAAGTCATATATGGTATATATGCTTTAGGCTACCTTCACATCAGTGTTTTCCTTTCCGCTATTAAGATCAGTCATAGGATCTCAATACCGAAGGAAAACGCTTCAGTTTTGTCCCTATTAATTGACTATGGGGACAAAACTGAATCCATTCTGTTCTGTTTGGTTGCGTTCCCATCACAGACCGGCATGGGATGCAGAGCAAGACGGATCCGGCATGAAGCATAATGTAAGTCAATGATTCTGAATCCGTTTTCTCTGACACAAAAGAAAACGGATCCGTCCCCCATTGACATACAATGGTTTTAGAGACGGATCCATCATGGTTATTTTATGGTTCAATCTCTTTTTATTGATGCATTTTGACAGTAAAGCAATACAAGCATTTGTATGTCCTGATCTGTCCAGGTGTAGCGAACATCCGAGACATTGAAGAAACACACTTAACATATTCTAAAATAATGTAACAAAATATAGTGTAGAACAGTGTAGGCATATACTAGAGTGATAGCACCAAAATACAATGTTATTCAATCTCGTAGAATACTGTAAACGTCGTTGGGGTTAAGTTTGAACTAATACGTATGGGGGGGGGGGGGGAGACAGATACATAAGGTAGGGATGAAAGAAAAGGAGTCAGAGCCAACTATATGTTTTGTAAGAAATTTTCGTTAACTATTGGGTTGTGTTGAAATGCCATTGGTCAGCCAAACCGAGAGTTGAGAGTGTTGTGGAAATATTAATAGTTGAAATCCGCTGTCATCAAAGTTTGTGCAAGGAAAGGCAAATCCCTATTCCCTCAACCGCAGTCAGAGTCAGACACAGGTGTTACCATCTTGAATTCTTCTGAGCAACTCCTCCTTCCCCCTGCCCTGTCTGTTTATTTTATTTACTCACAAAAGGTGTAAAAGGGGCTGGCCCATAACAAGGATACAGGAAGTGATGACACAGGAAGTGAGACTTGTCAAAGGACAGGGGAGGGCATCCACGTGGCTGGACAGTGCAATGCACACACCCCATCGCTGTATAAGGAAGGATGAGTCATGTCCATCGTCTGATCAGCCAGGTGGCCGCCCACCCCCTATCACTGTCAGCATGGACCTCATTCAATACTGCTCAAAGTAACCAGTATCTAGTGAAGATCATTCTACTGGTTCTTATAGGTTTGAGACTATCTGCCAGACATTGCTACGGCTATTGTCAGTATACGGTACGAGTATACCGACAAGGCAGATATGGATGTCTTAAAAGCAGATATGTATCCAGAAAGGGATAGCGAAGCCGCAGCAGAGGAATAATATGTATCTCTCGTTATGCAGACTTCATGTCACCGCCAGATATCTGAGTTCTGACAGACGTTCTTCAGTACCTCCTGCATGATGTTCTTTTGTTTTGGTTTCGCTTTGACATCTCTTCTCCCTCTAGCTGTCATCTATTAGCAGTGATTGCCTCCCTTTATATCCCCTCCCATACTGCTTCACTTTGCGGTTTATACTACTTCCTGGATTGTGCTCATTGCTAGAAGTTAGCTACTGCTGGTTTCTTAGATAAGTCTATCCCTTTATTTGTGTTTTCCTGTTGGCTTGATTCTAGATGAATCACAGAAAAAATGCACCAAACGGATATGCCACTGACTATACTGGCTAGTCATAAATGCAGATATTAAAAGCTGAGACTTTTGCCAATATATTCCTGTCAGGAAAATATCGGAACCCATTATGCACCACGTCACGGTCACTCAGCATGGCAAGGGGTCCTACCACTAAGCTCCCTATGGTGTGAACAAGGTCTGAAGGTGATGAAATCCAGCTCACAGCCAAGCTTCCACACAACTGCATAGCAGGACAACTAATGCAATGTGAACAAAGCAAGACTGTGAGCCACACCCATATCAGACCATGTGATGGAGGTTACCAGGTGCAAAAGAGAGTGTTTAAATGCCAGGTAAAGGCACATACACTACATATAAAACAAGACACAAACACAGAAATATAGTGGCAAATATGGGGGAGCTGCTCAACCCCTAACACTGTAGCGTGTTTTTCATTGGGGGAGCAGCCCCACCGCATGTGGACCGCAGCAAACGACTATCCCCAGCAAAAAAATGCATACGGTGGAGGATGTCGGCGCGGTCCACATGCACCACAAAGGCATCCTACACAAAACGGAGCATTGTGCGGATGAAAATATAATCATATAAATCACAGAAAAAATGCTGTTTGCTGCGGTCCACATGCGATTTTCATCCGCACAATGCTCCGTTTTGTGTAGGATGCCTTTGTGGTGCATGTGGACCGCGCCGACATCCTCCACCGTATGCATTTTTTTGCTCCCAAATCCGACACAGGGAGACAGATGACAATCTATAAAAACACACACACATCCTAAGATAAAATGTCCGCATAATAAAATTTCTACAACGAGAGGAATTACGGAACTGAAGCCATAGTTCCCACACTTTCATGAAGGCAGGCAATGTGCCCCTATCTTCAGCTCCCAGCTCCTCCATGCGGGTCAAAACATCAAGAGCAGTTACCCAGGCCAATTTCTGAAGACTCTCGGTCGACCCCCACCTGCGAGGTATTATTTGCCTCATTGCCAAAACAAAAAATCTTAGAGGACCCTTCTTAACCTGTTGTATCCTGCCCGGAAAGACAGATAACAGGGCTATTGTGGGCGAGAAAGGTATGTTACACCGGTACAGAGAGTTGTATAGGGTGAACACTTCTTGCCACAGGGGTGCAACTCCTGGACAATCCCACCATATAAGAAGCATTGTACACACACCTGTCAAACATCGCCAACAGGTATCAGAAACAAGAGGGTAAAATTGGTGTAATTTTACCGGAGTCCTATACCACCTCGTTAGTATCTTGTAATTAAGTTCTTGCAATCTACATGACGTTGATGATTTATGTGTAAATAGTAGGGATTTTTTCCGCTGTTCTACTGTGACACTGATCCCTATCTCTTCTTCCCAGACATGAATAAATCTATATACTGATGGTGTCTCGGTATCCCCGTCCCCAATTCTCCCGGTGCCCAACATGTTATATATGAGAGATATGGCATGACCTGGGGCCGAATCCACCACACATAGTTTTAAAAAATCTGGTAAAGGGGTACATAGCTGCAATCTAGGCGCCAGAGACTTGAGAAAATTACGTAATTGAAAATAGAGAAACCAGCGTCCAGGAGAATGTGGTATAAGATGGGATAACTCGTTGAGTGTGAGCAGGCCATTAGTGTTGAATATGTCTCTAATCTTAATTGAACTCTTGTTCTGTGGTCCAAGGCTCAGAAGGGATTTGAGACCTGGGGGCAGGTCTGGGTGTCCTGACAAAACAGTGAGGGGTCCCGATGTCTTGACCAGACCAAGTTTGGATGCAAATCCGCTCCAAATTTTCGCCAAGGAGAGAAGAAGTGGGGAGACTTGAGGTTTAGGTAATTAGGTCTGGATCTTCAATGGAAGCCAAAAAATGCCCAGAGGCAAGTGTGGAGCTTTTTCATGTTCTATCTCCACCCACAATTTCGAGTAACGATTATGTTGGAGGTCAAGAACGCAGTTCGCGATTGCTGCCTTGTAATATTAGAAAATTGGGTAGACCTGCTCCGCCAGTGAACTTTGATTGTGTTAACAGGCTATAACTTAGGCTACTTTCACACTAGCGTTCGGGGCTCTGCTTGTGAGTTCCGTTTAAAGGCTCTCACAAGCGGCCCCAAACGCATCCGTACTGCGCTAATGCATTCTGAGTGGATGCGGATCCGCTCAGAATGCATCAGCCTGGCACCGTCTGTCCTCCGCTCCGCCTGGCCTTGCGGAGGCAAACGGATCCGTCCAGACTTACAGTGTAAGTCAATGGGGACGGATCCGTTTGAAGTTGACACAATATGGCTCAATTTTCAAACGGATCCGTCCCCCATTGACTTTCAATGTAAAGTCTGGACGGATCCGTCTGAGCAACTTTCACACTTAGAATTTTTTCTAAACTATAATGCAGACGGATCCGTTCTGAACGGATCCCATCGTCTGCATTATAGGAGCGGATCCGTCTGTGCAGACACCAGACGGATGCTCTCTGAACGCAAGTGTGAAAGTAGCCTTAGTCTGGCTCTCGTTCCCCCCTATATTAAATGTGAGGCAAGTCTCCTGAGACGGGTAAACAACATTTGTGGGATCTGACATGGTATAGTCTAAAATAAATATAATCTTGGTAAAATGTCCATCTTAAGGTCATTGATTTTGCCAAACCAGGAGATCTGAAGAGAGGACCATTTCTGGAGGCTCACCTCCAATAGACCTGATCATGGGTGTGTAGTTAAGCCTAAATAAGTGAGAAGGATCTGCTGACACATGAACTTCCAGGTGTTTAATGGATTGTGAGGCCCACTGGAAGGAGAAGGCTTCTTTAAGTTGAGTAACTTCTCGCTGTGGGAGGGTGATGTTTGGTGTTTCTGATTTCTGAATATTCACCTTGAAGTTGCTAAGACGGCCAAAGGCCTCAAATTCTCTAAGGACCGAGGGTAACCCCAATCTGGGCGAGGTTAGGTATAGGGGGAGATTGTCAGAGTGATATGCCTATTTGTAGTCCTTTAATGGACTGATTAGCTCTTAGAGCGTTCGCCAGGGATCCATAACTAAGATATAGAGGAATGGAGAGATGGGGCATCCCTGATGAGTCCCATTTCGTATGTGGAAGGCATCATAGAGCGTGCTGTTGACTCGCATGTGGGCTGATGGAGATAAGTAGAGTGCCAGGATCCTGTTTAACATTCTGTCTCCTAGTCCGATATGGGCTAGCGTCTCTTCTAAGAAGTCCCAGCTAAATCTGTCGAATGCCTTCTCAGCATCAACTGTGAGTAGGCATAAAGGGGGTTTTAGCATTTTCGCTCTAGCTATTAAGCCTATGGGTTTTAGTGTATTATCCCGGGCATCTCTACCCGGGACAAAGGCATCTGTGGATGCACCCAGGAATATGTGAGTGTAATCTCAGGGCAAGGAGTTTAGCGTATATCTTTAAATATACATTAAGTAAAGAAATAGGTCGATAGTTGGCGCATAAAGAGGTGTCTTTGCCCGGTTTGGGGATTACTGTGATGTGAGCTTTTAAGGTTTGATATAGAAAAAGGAATTATTCCTACTGTTAATTCAGTTTCCACTAATATTTCATGACGGCACCAAAATGGAGGTTGCTCCCCTTGTCGCTCTAGGGACAGGAAACAGACAGGGTTAAAAGGGCCCCTCCCCTTACACATCCGAGTGCTTTTTCAAATTACTACCAGGATGTGAGTTAACAAACCCAACACCCAAATTATAGGGAGGGAGTTACGGTGGTGCCGTCATGAAGGATTAGTGGAAACCGAATTAACAGTAGGAATAATTCCCTTTTCCACAGCATCCCCCTTCTTGACGGCACCAAAATGGAGCCATACCAGATAAGTAGCTCTAGGGAGGGACCACAGCCTGAAGGACCTTTCGTCCAAAGGAACTGTCCTTGTTGGCCAACACGTCCAGTCTGTAATGACGGGTGAATGTTTGAAGGCTTGACCATGTAGCCGCCCTGCAGATTCGATCTGGAGAAGCGTCTGTTCTCTCGGC
This sequence comes from Bufo gargarizans, assembly GCF_014858855.1. Taxonomy (NCBI): domain Eukaryota; kingdom Metazoa; phylum Chordata; class Amphibia; order Anura; family Bufonidae; genus Bufo; species Bufo gargarizans. The sequence goes on from NC_058085.1 coordinate 89,518,415, forward strand.
CCAGGAAGAGACTGCTCTTGTGGAGTGTGCTTTTATTGCAAGAGAACAATTCTTCCCTTCTGCCTTGTAAGCCTGTATGATGGCTGACTTGATCCACCTACCAACCGTGTCCTTTGAGGCCTTCCTACCCCCATACTGAACAAAAAGGTTTTTATCTAACCTCCACTCAGCCGTAGCTTCTAGATACCTGAGAACTGTTCTCCTAACATCGAGAGTGTGAAACACCTGTTCTCTCTTATTTTTGGGGTTCTGGCAAAAAGAAGGTAAAATAATATCTTGGCTTTTATGAAAATAAGAAGACACCTTAGGGAGAAAATCTGGATGTGTCTGAGAATAATCTTCTCATCTGAGACCCTAAAAAAAGGTTCTCTAATAGAAAGGACTTGGATTTTCCCTATTCTGCGGGCTACAGAAACTGCAACTAAAAAAGCCGCTTTCCATGAAAGAAATTTAATTTCTGCCGCCGAAACAGGCTCAAAGGGACTTCTTGTTAGTCCTGCCAGCACTAAGTTGAGATCCCAACTGGGCACAGAGGGCCTAGACCTAGGCTTAATAACACTGACACCTTTGACGAACCTCTTCTCTAGCTTATCCTCAGCTAGAGACACCCTAAGGAAGCTTGACAGAGCCGACACCTGTACCTTGATGGTGTTATAACTAAGACCCTTATGCAGACCTTCCTGCAAGAAGTCCAAGATTAAGGGGATACTAGGGTTGTCTATGTCAAAGGGTCCAGCAGCCAGGAATTAAACCTACGCCAGGTCCTAGGATAGACAGAAACTGTAGAAGGTCTTCTCCCTGACTGGATGAGTAAAGAACTAACTGTTATTATTCCTTGGTACACCGTCGCCCTCACAAGTTATCCCCCTGCGGTCCCGGCTCGCTGCAACCAGACAACCACTGGAATCCACCTGAAATAAAGAACATTGGTGATGTTACATCTATAACATAAAGGCAGCAGTTGATGTTACGTCTACAACACGTGACCACGACAGCTGATCATTGGCCCAGTGGGGTGCAATGCTGAGGCCAGTGATTGGTTGCAGTGGTTGTGTGATGTGAAATCACCGCTGGGGCCCTCCCAGGGAAAAGGGAACGGGAGCACAAGATGTAAGTACTTGCCTGTTCTTTATTTTAGGCAGATCCTAAGGGCTAGTTACTTCCTGACAATTCCACCCCAATATTGACTGACATCAACATCCTGTTGGTGCCACGGGAGGACAGCAGCCGTCATGTTGTAAGATAAAAATCTGTTGAAGAAACGCCGAGGCCAGTTAGCAGGAAATATCACCATTTAATTCAGTATTTTCCATCTGCTTTCATTTAGATACAGAACTGCTAATGGCCAGCAGGTAGCGGTTTATACTGATCCACAGCAAGATAAATGCTCCAGATCTCTAGGCACATTTATTGTAGCTGAACTTTATCATCTCCATCCATTACTTGTTTCTGTGTGGAAACACTGAACCTGACAGCTGGGTTTATGTGGTTAAGGTGCACAGTGTCATCAGGAGATCAGCAGCAGCATCAACCTCAGCAGCAGCTCAACCAATCAATAGTGGTGCTCGCAGCGCAAGGCCTCGTGCCCATAAGCGTATTTTGTGTCCGCATCCTATTCGCATTTTTTGTGGATCGGATGCAGACCCATTAATTTCTATGGGGCTGTATGTCTGTTTTGCGACTCCACAAAAAATATGTGTCCTATTCTTGTCTGTATTGCGAACTTGTAGTGGTGGTGCAGTGTTATTACAAGTGCTGGTCCCATTCAAGTGAATGGGATGGGCACCTGTAAGTACTGAGTAGCACTGGGACGATGCACAGTGTAATCTTAACCCCTTCAGGACCCTGCAATTTTTCACCTGTCCCGTAAATCCCGCACTTGCGCCGTCCCGTTTAGTATTCGGCGCAGTGAGGAAGCCGGCAGCAAGAGCTCGTCCTTCACTCACTGCACCGAATACTTAACGGGACGGCGCAGGCGGGGGATTTACGGGACACCGAGGAGAACTCGGACGTCAATCAGCTGTACATGGGCGTGCCAAAGGGTGAGAAGACAGAGCCTCTAGGTGCTGCAACAATGCCCCACTAGCACCTAGAGGCTCATTAGCATATTATAAAAGTCTTTATTTTGAGGGAACGGCGGCAGGCAGGGAGTTATAAATCATACTGTTATGTAGTGCTGACATTAGCACATCGCTAATGTCAGCCAGCTACATAATGATTTTTCTCATGACAGAAACCCTTTAACCTCTTCAGGACATAGGGCGTACAGGTACGCCATTATGTCCTGGTACTTAAGGACACAGGGCGTACATGTATGCCCTGTGTATTTCTGATCACCGCCGCGCAGGCACTTCGGCTAAATGCCCGGGGGGGTCCCGTGACCCCCTCATGTCGGCGATCGCCGCAAACCGCAGGTCAATTCAGACCTGCGGTTTGCGGCTTTTATCTATTGCGGCGGTGGCGTGTGGCGGTGCCATCAAGTCCCCAGTCGGCTGTGGGGGGGACCCGATGGAATGGAAGGCAGCGCGATGTCTAAGGAAGGCATCGCGCTGCCTTCTGGTGACGAGCCTGTGAGATTCAGCCCCCTGGATCTCACAGGCCCCGGAATCTGTATGAGTAATACACAGTATTACTCATACAGCCAATGCATTCCAATACAGAAGTATTGGAATGCATTGCAAAGGATTAGACCCCCAAAAGTTCAAGTCCCAAAGTGGGACAAAAAATAAAGTGAAAATTCAAGTAAAAATAAACAAAAACGTCATTTTCCCCAAATAAAGTTTAAAAAAATTGGTAAAAAATAGGGGGGGGGGGGGAGTATACATATTAGGTTTTGCCGCGTTCGTATCGACCGGCTCTATAAACATATCACATGAAAAAGGAGTTTGTCCACCAAAATAGTGCCAATCTAACCGTCACCTCATCCCGCAAAAAATTAGCCCCTACCTGAGACAATCGCCCCCAAAAAAAAACTATGGCTCAGAATATGCAGACACTAAAACATCTTTTTTTTGTTTAAAAAATGATATTATTTATAATATTAGGTATCGCCGTGTTCGTATCGACTGGCTCTATAAAAATATCACATGACCTAACCCCTCAGATGAACACCGTAAAAAATAAAAACTGTGCTAAATAAACCATTTTTTGTCACCTTACATCACAAAAAGTGTAATAGCAAGCGATCAAAAAGTCATATGCACCCCAAAATAGTGCCAATCAAGCCGTCATCTCATCCCGCAAAAAATTAGACCCTACCTAAGATAATCGCCCAAAAACTGAAAACACTATGGCTCTCAGACTATGGAGACACTAAAACATGATTTAGTTTTTGCTTCAAAAATGATATTATTGTGTAAAACTTACATAAATAAAAAAAAGTATACATATTAGGTATCGCCGCGTCCGTATCGACCGACTCTATAAATATATCACATGACCTAACCCCTCAGATGAACACCGTAAAAAATTTTAAATAAAAACTGTGCTAAATAAACCATTTTTTGTCACCTTACATCACAAAAAGTGTAATAGCAAGCGATCAAAAAGTCACACGCACCCCAAAATAGTGCCAATAAAACCGTCATCTTATCCCGCAAAACTCAAACCCTACCCAAGGTAATCGCCTAAAAACTGAAAAAATTATGGCTCTCAGACTATGGAAACACTAAAACATGATTTTTTTGGCTTCAAAAAAGAAATCATTGTGTAAGACTTACATAAATAAATAAAAGTATACATATTAGGTATCGCCACGTCCGTGACAACCTGGTCTATAAAAATACCACATGATCTAACCTGTCAGATGAATGTTGTAAATAACAAAAAATAAAAACGGTGCCAAAACAGCTATTTCTTCTTATCTTGCCTCACAAAAAGTGTAATATAGAGCAACCAAAAATCATTGTACCCTAAACTAGTATCAAAAAAACTTCCACCCTATCCCGTAGTTTCTAAAATGGGGTCACTTTTTTGGGGTTTCTACTCTAGTGGTGCATCAGTGGGGCTTCAAATGGGACATGGTGTAAAAAAAAAACAGTCCAGCAAAACCTGCCTTCCAGAAACCGTATGGCATTGCTTTCCTTCTGCGCCCTGCCGTGTGCCCGTACAGCGGTTTACAACCACACATGGGGTGTTTCTGTAAACGACAGAATCAGGGCCATAAATATTGACTTTTGTTTGGCTGTTAACCCTTGCTTTGTAACTGGAAAAAAATTATTCAAATGGAAAATCTGCCAAAAAAGTGAAATTTTCAAATTGTATCTCTATTTTCCATTAATTCTTGTGGAACACCTAAAGGGTTAACGACATTTGTAAAATCAGTTTTGAATACCTTGAGGGGTGTTATTTCTTAGATGGGGGTCACTTTTATGGAGTTTCTACTCTAGGGGTGCATCAGGGGGGCTTCAAATGGGACATGGTGTAAAAAAAAACAGTCCAGCAAAACCTGCCTTCCAGAAACCCTATGGCATTGCTTTCCTTCTGCGCCCTGCCGTATGCCCGTACAGTGGTTTGCCACCACATATGGTTTTTTTTTGTAAACTACTGATTCAGGGCCATAAATATTGAGTCTGGTTTGGCTGTTAACCCTGGCTTTGTAACTGAAAAAAATTATTAAAATGGAAAATCTGCCAAAAAAGTAAAATTTTGAAATTATATCTCTATTTTCCAAATGTTTGTGGAACACCTAAAGGGTTAACAAAGTTTGTACAATAAGTTTTGAATACCTTGAGGGGTGTAGTTTCTAGAATAGGGTCATTTTGGAGTGGTTTCTATTATATAAGCCTCACAAAGTGACTTCAGACCTGAACTGGTCCCTAAAAATTGGGTTTTTGAAAATTTCTGAAAAATTTCAAGATTTGCTTCCAAACTTCTACGTCTTGTAACATCCCCAAAATATAAAAATATCATTCCCAAAATGATGCAAACATGAAGTAGACATATGGGGAATGTAAAGTAATAACTATGTTTGGAGGTATTACTATGTATTATAGAAGTAGAGAAATTGAAACTTGGAAATTATCATTTTTTTTTCAAATTTTTGGTAAAATTTGTATTTTCTTATAAATAAAAATGTTTTTTTTTACTTTATTTTACCAGTGTCATGAAGTACAATATGTGTCGAAAAAACAATCTCAGAATGGCCTGGATAAGTCAAAGCGTTTTAAAGTTATCAGCACTTAAAGTGACACTGGTCAGATTTTCAAAAAACTGGCCTGGTCCTTAAGGTGAAATAAGGCTGTGTCCCTAAGGGGTTAAGGACTAGGCAATTTTTTGCAAATCTGACATGTGTCACTTAATGTGGTGATAACTTTAAAACTATTTAACTTATCCAAGCCATTCTGAGATTGTTTTCTCGTCACATATTGTACTTCATGACAGTGGCAAATTTGAGTCAAAATATTTCATTTTTATTTATAATTTTTTTTACCAAATTTACCAAAACTTCGGAAAAATTCACAATTTTCAAAATTTCTCTGCTTTTTAACCACCTCAGCTCCCCTAGCTTAAACCCCCTTAATGACCAGACCACTTTTTACAATTCTGCACTACACTACTTTCACGGTTTATTGCTTGGTCATACAACTTACCACCCAAATTAATTTTACCTCCTTTTTTTCTCACTAATAGAACTTTCATTTGGTGGTATTTCATTGCTGTTGACATTTTTACTTTTTTTGATATTAATCGAAATTGACCGAAATTTTTGCAAAAAAATGACATTTTTCACTTTCTGTTGTAAAATTTTTCAAATAAAACTACATTTCTATATAAAATTTTCTCTAAATGTATTGTTCCACATGTCTTTGATAAAAAAAATGCAATAAGTGTATATTTATTGGTTTGGGTAAAAGTTATAGCGTTTACAAACTATGGTACAAAAATATCAAAAAATATCTCTGTCAAATGACAACATTGTATAAAAAAATGGGAAAAGTTGTCTTTTAGAGAGATATTTCTCTCACCCAGTAAAAATACTCCCCAAAACACATTGCGCTACTTCTCCTGAGTACGGCGATACCACATGTGTAACACTTTTTTGCAGCCAAGATGCGCAAAGGGGCCCAAATTCCAATGAGTACTTTCAGGATTTTACAGGGCATTTTTACGCATTTGGATTCCAAACTACTTCTCACGCTTAAGGGCCCCTAAAATGCCAGGGCAGTATAAATACCCCACAAGTGACCCCATTTTGGAAAGAAGACACCCCAAGGTATTCCGTGAGGGGCATGGCGAGTTCCTAGAATATATTTCTTTTTTGGCACAAGTTAGCGAAAAATGATTTTTTTAGTTTTTTCTCACAAAGTCTCCCTTTCCGCTAACTTGGGACAAAAAGTTCAATCTTTCATGGACTCAATATGCCCCTCAGCGAATACCTTGGGGTGTCTTCTTTCCAAAATGGGGTCATTTGTGGGGTGTTTGTACTGCCCTGACATTTGAGGGTCTCCACAATCATTACATGTATGGCCAGCATTAGGAGTTTCTGCTATTCTCCTTATATTGAGCATACGGGTAATGAGATTATTTTTTTTGCGCTTTTTTGCGTTTAGCCTCTGGGCTGAAAGAAAAAATGAACGGCACAGATTTCTTTATTCGCATCGATCAATGTGGATGAAAAAATCTCTGCCCAAAAATGTGCAAAAAAAAGAAAATTAGGGGAAAGGCGTCTGCCAGGACATAGGAGCTCCGCCCAACATCCAAACCCACTCAGCCCGTATGCCCTGGCAAACCCGATTTCTCCATTCACATCAATTGATGTGGATGAATAAATCATTGCCGGAATTATTATTATTATTTTTATATACAAAGTGTTTGCCAAAGCATATGAACACCGCCCCTCAGCTCATAAGCCTCGGCAAACGTATCTGTTTTACTGCAGAGGAGAAATCTCGTCTTGCAGCGCCGCATACACCAACTTTTGTGTAATCTGACAGCAGTGCAGTGCTTCTGTCAGAATGCACATCAGTGCTGCAGCTGGTCGATCGGTTGGTCCAACTAGAAGGTAAAAAAACAAAACAAAAAAAACAAAAAACGGCTGCAACGCAATAAATTTATTAACATTAACTTTATATAACATTTGAAACAGAACATTAACTTTTATAAACTTTTTTTAACTTTTGGAACATTAACTTTTTTGCTTACCTGTGATTTATTTTATTTTTTTACCTTTATAGGACAAACCTCTCCTTCCCCATGGGACAATGTGCAAAGAGCAAATCGCCCAGAGATGTGGCGAAGTACATTATGCACTTTGTCCCAGGTGAAAGGAGAGGTTTGCAGCAGCTCTGTGTGAATGGGCCCTAAAAGCCCTGTGTGCCTGTCCTGTCTAACGCAATCCCTATACTAAGTGTACCTGTGTGTGGTACTTCCGGAAACACTCTCCTAAGCATAGGGCAGGGTGGTCAGGGCAGTCAGGATAGAAATAGCGGGTGTCACGCCTTATTCCACTCCTGCTACAGACACAACATCTTTTTCGGGGTGACGCTTGGGTTGAGGTACCAGCAACGACATTGGGGAAATGTTGCTCGTGTAGACGGCTCACTACACTGGTGGTTGGGGCCACGGAACCTCCTGGATACAGGAGGTTCTCGATGATCTCTTCCTGAAATTTGAGGATGGATCGTGTTCTCCCAGCCTTACTGTAGAGAACAAAACTATTGTACATTGCCAATTGAATTAGATATACAGACACCTTCTTATACCAGCGTCTGGTCCTGCGGGTAAAGTAAATAAGGAGCCAACATCTGGTCATTGAAGTCCACCCCTCCCATGAGCAAATTATAGTTGTGGACACAGAGGGGTTTTTCAATGACACTGGTTGCTCGTTCAATTTGTATTGTCGTGTCTGCGTGAATGGAGGAGAGCATGTAAACATCACGCTTGTCTCTCCATTTCACCGCAAGCAGTTCTTCGTTACACAAGGCAGCCCTCTCCCCCCTTGCTAGATGGCTGGTAACGAGCCGTTGGGGAGCGACTAGGTTGCGCGGTGCCACAGCAGCCAATCTGTTCTAGAAACAAATGCTTGAAGAGGGGCACACTTGTGTAAAAATTGTCCACATAAAGATGGTACCCCTTGCCAAAAAGGGTGACACCAAGTCCCAGACTGTCTTCCCACTGCTCCCCAGGTAGTCAGGGCAACCGACCGGCTCCAGGGTCTGATCTTTACCCTCATAGACTCGAAATTTGTGCCTGTGGCCCTTTCACAGGGCTTATACAATTTGACCCCATACTGGGCGCGCTTGCTTGGGATGTATTGTTTGAAGCCAAGGCGCCCGGTAAAATGTATAAGGGACTCGTCTATGCAGATGTTTTGCTCCGGGGTATACAAATCTGCAAATTTGGTGTTAAGGTGGTCTATGAGGGGCCGAATTTTGTGGAGTCGGTCAAAAGCTGAGTGGCCTCTGGGACGAGAGGTGCTGTTGTCACTAAAGTGCAGGAAACGCAGGATGGTCTCAAATCGTGTCCTGGACATGGCAGCAGAGAACATGGGCATGTGATGAATTAGGTTTGTGGACCAATATGACCGCAATTCATGCTTTTTTGTCAGGCCCATGTTGAGGAGAAGGCCCAGAAAAGTTTTAAATTCGGAAACTTGGACTGGGCATAAAAGCTTCCCGGGTTGGCGGCTATAAATTGAGTGGCATACCAGTTTGTTTCTGCCACGACTAAGTCCAAGAGCTCCGCAGTCAAGAACAGCTAAAAAAAAAACCAGTGCAGATCCGATCTGAGCTGTCTCAACCCGAACTCCAGACTGGGTGGGGAAAGGGGGAACTACTGGTGCGACTGAAGTTGGGGGCTGCCAATCAGGGTTTGCCAGCACCTCAGGGACTCTACGGGCCTGTCGGGCAAACACTGCGTTTTGTGTGGAGGGCGAACTAAGGTGACACTAATACTATCATAGATCTGACTGTGATCAGTTCTGATCACTTACAGATACTATAAAAGTACCAATGCTGATTAGAGATACGCTAATCAGCGAATCAGTGACTGCGGTGCGGTGGGCTGGGCGCTAACCGAGGCTAACTACCTACTAAAGGGGCCTAAACTATCCTAAAACCTAACCGTCAATACTTGTGGGAAAAAAAAGTGACAGTTTACACTGATCACTTTTTTCCCTTTCACTAGTGATTGACAGGGGTGATCAAGGGGTTTATTGGGGTGATGGGGGGGGGGGTGATCTGGGGCTAAATGTGTAGTGTTTTGTGCACTTACAGTTTATCTGTGCTCTCTGCTGGGACCAACCGACGAAAAGGACCCAACAGAGAGCACAGAAGCCATTTAACACACTATATTTATAAATATAGTGTGTTATATGGCTTGTGATTATATTTTTAAAAAGTCACCAGCCTGCCCGCGATGATCATTGGCTGGCAGGCTGGTTACAAACTTCTCCTGCGACGATTCCCTGCCCACATTGCGCATGTGCGGGCCGGCTTGGTGCGTCATCTCGCGCCGATGCGTCAAGGAGGAATAACCCGACTGCCCGCAGGACGCAATCCTGCGTTAGGCGGTCGGGTAGAGGTTAAACAGATAGTAACGCCCCTTTCACACGGGCAACTATTCCGCGCGGATGCGATGCGTAAGTTGAACACATTGCACCTGCACTGAATCCCGACCCATTCATTTCTATGGGGCTGTTCACATGAGCGGTGATTTTCACGCATCACTTGTGCGTTGCGTGAAAATCACAGCATGCTCTATATTCTGCGTTTTTCACGTAACGCAAGCCCCATAGAAATGAAAGGGGTTGCGTGAAAATCGCAAGCATCCGCAAGCAAGTGCGGATGCGGTGCGATTTTCACGCGCGGTTGCTAGGAGACGATCGGGATGGAGACCCGATCATTATTATTTTCCCTTATAACATGGTTATAAGGGAAAATATTAGCATTCTGAATACAGAATGCATAGTAAAATAGCACTGGAAGGGTTAGAGAAAATAAAATAATAATTTAACTCACCTTAATCCACTTGCTCGCGTAGCCGGCATCTTCTTCTGTGTTCATCTTAGCTGTGTGTAGCAACAGGACCTTTGGTGACGTCACAGTCATCACATGATCCATCACATGATCCTTTACAATGGTGATGGATCATGTGATGACCGGAGTGATGTCACCACAGGTCCTGTTGCTACACAGAGCTAAGATGAAGACAGAAGGAGATGCGGCTACGCGATCAAGTGGACTAAGGTGAGTTTAATTTTTATTTTTAACCCCTCCAGCGCTTTTTTATTTAGCATTCTGTATTCAGAATGCTATTATTTTCCCTTATAACCATGTTATAAGGGAAAATAATACAATCTACAGAACACCGATGCCAAGCCTGAACTTCTGTGAAGAAGTTCAGGTTTGGGTACCAAACATGCGCGATTTTTCTCACGCGAGTGCAAACGCATTACAATGTTTTGCACATTTTCCTGCAATGCTTGTCTGAAAGAGGCCTAATACCTCCTAAATAGTTATTACTTTACATTTCCCTTATGTCTACTTCATGTTTGGATCATTTTGTAAATTACATTTTTTGGGACGTTAGGAGGCTTAGAAGTTTAGAAGCAAATCTTAAAATTTCCCAAAAACAATTTTTAAGGACCAGTTCAGGTCTGAAGTTACTTTGTGGGGCTTACATAATATAAACCACTCATAAATGGCCCTATTTTAGACAAAGCAAGGGTTAACAGCCAAACAAAACTCAATACTTATTACTCTGATTCTGTAGTTTACAGAAATACCCCATATGTGGTTGTAAACTGCTGTACGGGCACACGGCAGGGCGCAGAAGAAAAGGAGTGCCATATGGTTTTTGGAAGGCAGATTTCACTTGGATATTTTTAAGTTACCATTTAACATTTGAAGACCCCCTGATGCACCCCTAGAGTAGAAACTCCAAAAAAAGATCCCATTTTGGAAACTACGGGATAAGGTGGCAGTTTTGTTGGTACTATTTTAGGGTACATATGATTTTTGGTTGCTCTGTATTACACTTTTTGTGAGGCAAGGTAACAAAAAATAACTGTTTTGGCACAATTTTTTTTTTACAATGTTCATCTGAAAGGTTAGATCATGTGTTATATTTATACAGCAGGTTGTTACGGACGTGGCAATACCAAATATGACTGCTTTTTTTGGTTGTGTGTTTAAGTTTTACATAATGAAGCATTTCTGAAAAAAATATATTTTTTAGTGTCTCCATATTCTGAAAGTCATATTTTTTTTATTTTTTGGGCGACTGTCTTATGTAGGGGCTCATTTTTTTCAGTATGAGATAACGGTTTGATTGGTACTATTTTAGGGTGTATATGACTTTTTTTAACGCTTGGTATTACACTTTTTGTGATGTAAGGTGACAAAAAATGGCTTTTTTGATACAGTTTTTATTTCTATTTTTTTAACGGTGTTCATCTGAGGGGTTAGGTCATGTGATATTTTTATACAGCAGGTTCTTACGGACATGTCGATACTTAATATGTATACTTTTTTTTTATTATTTAAGTTTTACACAATAACAGCATTTTTTAAACAAAAAAAATCTCCATATTCTGAGAGGGTAGTTTTTTTTATTTTTTGGACGATTGTCCTAGGCAGGGTCTTATTTTTTGCGGGATGAGATGATGGTTTGATTGGTACAATTTTAGGGTGCGTATGACTTTTTGATCGCTTGGTATTACATTTTTTGTGATGTAAGGTGACAAAAAAATTGCTTTTTTTAAGGCGCCAATAGATTAAAGACCTCCCCTTCCCCCGTAGTGCCCATATGTATAATGCCCTCGGTTTTATTTTAATATATAATGACCCCTCTGTATTATTAGTAATATTATAATGTCCCCCAGTGGATTATTATTGTAATAATTAAGGCCCCCTCTGTATTATTGTAATAATTATGGCCCCCTCTGTATTATTGTAATAATTATGGCCCTCTCTGTATTATTGTAATAATTATGGCCCCCTCTGTATTATTGTAATAATTATGGCCCCTCTGTATTATTATTGTAATAATTATGGCCCCCTCTGTATTATTATAATAATTATGGCCTGTCTATATTATTATTGTAATAATTATGGCCCCCTCTGTATTATTATTGTAATAATTATGGCCCCTCTGTATTATTATTGCAAAAATTATGGACCCATTCTTTCTATATGTGATTGCCTCCTTTGTACAATGTCCCCCACCCCCATAGTGCCCACAGTCCATTGCCCCCATTCTTTCTATATATGATTTCCTCCTTTGTATAATGCCTCCCAGCCCCATAGTGACCCCATTCTTTCTATATATTATTGCCTCATTTGTATAATGTCCCCCAGCCCCATAGTGCCCCAGTCCATGGCCCCCATTCTTTCTATATATGATTGCCTCCATTGTATAATGTCCCCCAGTCCATGGCCCCCATTCTTTCTATATATGATTTCCTCCTTTGTATAATGTCCCCCACCCCATAGTGCCCCCAGTCCATGACCTGCCTATTAAAAAAAAATAAAAAAAGAATACTCACCTCTCTTCCTTACTCCGTCACCACTTATGGCCTGTCTTCAAGTGTCCCGGCGCAGGCGGTCACGAACACATCACCGTGACCTCCTGCGCCATGTCATCACATAGGCTGAAGCCTATGAGGCTGAACGGAGGGGACGGGAGCCTCAGGCTCCCATGACCCACATTGAAAGTCCTCCTGCCTGGCGCCAACCTGTATTGTAATGCATTCGCTGTCAGCTTTTATGCTGACAGCCTGCCTATGAGACCCAGCCTATGGAAGGCATCGGGCTGCCTTCTCTGCCACTAGGTCCCCATCACAGCAGCGCGGGGACCCTCCGCATGCCGCAGTCAGCTTTGACCGCGGCATACAAGGGGTTAACACACCAGCATCAGTGTTTTCACCAATGCCGGCGTATGCAGTCAGTAACTGCCGAGTCCGTGCCACTGATCAGGCGGGCACAGCTCCTGCACCTGCCCGATCAGCCCGCTGTACCTGTACGGCGCTGGTCCTTAACCTTCTCCGGACCGCCGTACGCAGGATTGCGTCCTGCCGGCGGCCCTGCTCTTCTGGGTGGACGCATATACGCGTCCTCCCGCGAGAGCGGAGATTTCCTGTGAACGCGCGCACGCAGGCGCGCGCGCTCACAGGAACGGAAGGTAAGAGAGTGGATCTCCAGCCTGCCAGCGGCGATCGTTCGCTGGCAGGCTGGAGATGTGATTTTTTTTAACCCCTATAGACCCAGATAACAGCGTCTAATATACCTGCTACCTGGTCCTCTGGTGGTCCCTTTTGTTTGGATCGACCACCAGAGGACTCAGGCAGCTCACTAAAGTAGCACCAAACACCACTACACTACACTCCCCCCTGTCACTTATTAACCCTTTATGAACCACTGATCACCCCATATAGACTCCCTGATCACCCCCCTGTCATTGATCACCCCCCTGTAAGGCTCCATTCAGCTGTCCGTATGATTTTTACGGATCCACGGATACATGGATCGGATCCGCAAAACGCATACGGACGTCTGAATGGAGCCTTACAGGGGGGTGAACAATGACAAGGGCGTGATCACCCATATAGACTTCCTGATCACTTCCCTGTCATTGATCACCCCCCTGTAAGGCTCCATTCAAACGTCCGTATGATTTTTACGGATCCATGGATACATGGATCGGATCCGCAAAACACATGCGGACGTCTGAATGGAGCCTTACAGGGGGGTGATCAATGACAGAGGGGTGATCACCCATATACACTCCCTGATCACCCCCTGTCATTGATCACCCCCCTGTAAGGCTCCATTCAGACGTCCGCATGATTTTTACGGATCCATGGATACATGGATCGGATCCGCAAAACATGTGGACGTCTGAATGGAGCCTTACAGGGGGGTGATCAATGACAGGGGGTGATCAGGGAGTGTATATGGGTGATCACCCTTTTGTCATTGATCACCCCCCTGTAAGGCTCCATTCAGACGTCCGCATGATTTTTACGGATCCATGGATACATGGATCGGATCCGCAAAACACATGCGGACGTCTGAATGGAGCCTTACAGGGGGGTGATCAATGACAGAGGGGTGATCACCCATATACACTCCCTGATCACCCCCTGTCATTGATCACCCCCCTGTAAGGCTCCATTCAGACGTCCGCATGATTTTTACGGATCCATGGATCGGATCCGCAAAACACATGCGGACGTCTGAATGGAGCCTTACAGGGGGGTGATCAATGACAAGGGGGTGATCACCCATATACACTCCCTGATCACCCCCTGTCATTGATCACCCCCCTGTAAGGCTCCATTCAGACGTCCGCACGATTTTTACAGATCCATGGATACATGGATCGGATCCGCAAAACACATGCGGACGTCTGAATGGAGCCTTACAGGGGGGTGATCAATGACAGAGGGGTGATCACCCATATACACTCCCTGATCACCCCCTGTCATTGATCACCCCCCTGTAAGGCTCCATTCAGACATCCGCATGATTTTTACGGATCCATGGATACATGGATCGGATCCGCAAAACACATGCGGACGTCTGAATGGAGCCTTACAGGGGGGTGATCAATGACAAGGGGGTGATCACCCATATACACTCCCTGATCACCCCCTGTCATTGATCACCCCCCTGTCATTGATCACCCCCCTGTAAGGCTCCATTCAGACGTCCGCATGTGTTTTGCGGATCCGATCCATGTATCCATGGATCCGTAAAAATCATACGGACGTCTGAATGGAGCCTTACAGGGAGGGTGATCAATGACAGGGGGGTGATCAGGGAGTCTATATGGGTGATCACCCCCCTGTCATTGATCACCCCCCTGTCATTGATCACCCCCCCTGTAAGGCTCCATTCAGACATTTTTTTGGCCCAAGTTAGCGGAAATATATACTTTTTTTTTGTTTGTTTTTTCTTACTAAGTCTCATATTCCACTAACTTGTGTCAAAAAATAAAATCTCACATGAACTCGCCATACCCCTCACGGAATCCAAATGCGTAAACATTTTTAGACATTTATATTCCAGACTTCTTCTCACGCTTTAGGGCCCCTAAAAAGCCAGGGCAGTATAAATACCCCACATGTGACCCCATTTCGGAAAGAAGACACCCCAAGGTATTCGCTGAGGGGCATATTGAGTCCATGAAAGATTTACATTTTTGTCCTAAGTTAGCGGAAAGTGAGACTTTGTGAGAAAAAAACTTAAAAAAAATCTATTTCTGCTAACTTATGCAAAAAAAAATAATTCTATGAACTCGCCAGGCCCCTCATTGAATACCTTGGGGTGTCTTCTTTCCAAAGTGGGGTCACATGTGGGGTATTTATACTGCCCTGGCTTTTTAGGGGCCGAAAGTGTGAGAAGAAGTCTGGGATCCAAATGTCTAAAAATGCCCACCTAAAAGGAATTTGGGCACCTTTGCGCATCTAGGCTGCAAAAAAGTGTCACACATGTGGTATCGCCGTACTCAGGAGAAGTTGGGGAATGTGTTTTGGGGTGTCATTTTACATATACCCATGCTGGGTGAGAAAAATATCTTGGTCAAATGCCAACTTTGTATAAAAAAATGGGAAAAGTTGTCTTTTGCCAGGATATTTCTCTCACCCAGCATGGGTATATGTAAAATTACACCCAAAACACATTCCCCAACTTCTCCTGAGTACGGCGATACCAGATGTGTGACACTTTTTTGCAGCCAAGGTGGGCAAAGGGGCACATATTCCAAAGTGCACCTTTCGGATTTCGCAGGCCATTTTTTACAGATTTTGATTGCAAGGTACTTCTCACACATTTGGGCCCCTAAATTTCCAGGGCAGTATAACTACGCCACAAGTGACCCCATTTTGGAAAGAAGACACCCCAAGGTATTCCGAAATACAGACGAGCAACCGCTTTGAGGCATTTACCAATTATGAGACAGATGAGGAAGAAATAGCCCCATCAAACGAAGTGAAGAAGAGACAAGACAAACAAAACTCAATCGAATACAATGAAGCAGAAGATAAAAAATCCAACACCGACGGAAACAATATCAGGAAAGAAAAATCGAGAACAACAAATCAAACGATGGCAACAAGAAACACAGAACGAAATAAACCTCAAGAACAGGAGAGAGGACGCAATGAACAGAGGGAAAAAAGAACAACAGTAAAAAAAACTGTGAAGCAGGATTTTTTCCTGGGAAGAAAAAATATAAAAGGGGCAATAGAGGAGGGAAACTCGTCCAAAAGAAAAAACTAAAACAAAAAAATACCAAATTAGGGACAGGACAAAAAAATTTCAACCTCAGCAGACATATATTAACAAAGGGAGAACAAGATATCCTGGAAAAGGGTTTAAAGTTTGCACCCAGCACATTGTTTAATAAATTTGAAGCATTCATAGGGGTGCGAAAATTCATGAGAAGATTGGCCCTAAAGAAATACTTTATAAAAAAACAACAAAAAATCAATTACAATAAGGAAAATATCAACAAAACCAGCCAATCAAACAAAGCAGTAACAACAGAAGATAACTACATAGACAAAGAATACAAGCATACTGACCTAAAAGGAAAATCCAAATATCACCCGGTGCAAGAATATTCCCAGGCACTCAACAGCTTTATGAATATGGTCACCAAGGACATACGTAAAATCAGAAGTCCTAAAAAACAACAAAAAAGCAAGAAGCACCTAGGAAACATATCCCATGCAGAACGGGAGGCACTAACTAAAATACAGGAAAACCAAAAAATCATCCTAAGACCCGCTGACAAAGGTGGGGGCATCATAATATTGGACAAAGACAAATATCTACAGGAGGCATATAAATTACTGGGAGACAAGAAAACATACAAAATACAAAAAAATGACCCAACAGAAGAGTTCAAAAAGGAACTAAGTGAACTGGTGAAAAAAGGTAGAACAGAAACCATTCTGAACATCAAAGAGGCCGAATATATAGCATTAAAACAACCCAGAATTGCGGCATTTTACCACAACCCGAAGATACACAAAGATACAGCAGATCCCCCGGGAAGACTTATAGTATCAGGAGTGGAGTGTCTGACAAGCAACTTGTCAGAATACATAGATCACTTCCTGCAACCATGCGTAGACACACTACCAACACACCTAAAAGACACCCAACATATCCTGAACATCTTAAATCAAGTAAAATGGGAACAAAATTACATCCTAGGTACACTGGATGTAAAATCCCTATATATCATCATAGAAAATGAAAAAGGGTGCGAAGCAGTCAAGATATGTCTACAAAACCAGGGAATCCTGGCGGATAAACAAATAAATTACATCTGTGAATGTATCATGTTCATCCTGAAGAGAAACTACTTTCTCTTTGAGGACAAGTTTTACATCCAGCAGTGGGGGACCGCGATGGGGACGAGATTCGCACCGGGGTTCGCGAACATATACGTAGGCCAGTGGGAGTATGAAGTCATCTATACCCATGGCCAACTCCGGTCGAATCTCGTCCTATGGAAACGCTTCATAGATGATATTGTATTCATCTGGGCAGGAGAAGAGGAAGAACTGAACATATTCTGCAAGGAAATCAACAATAATAAATACCATCTGGAATTCACACCACTATTTAGTACTACCACAATTAATTTTCTTGATCTAACCATCTACATAGAAGACGGTAAAATACAAACAAAGACATACAACAAACCTACAGACATAAATAGTTTCATCTCCCGTGAAAGCTGCCACCTCCCACAGTGGCTGGAAAATATTCCAAAGGGGCAATTTATGAGAATCAAACGTAATTGTACAAAAGAAAAGGAATATGAAGCAGAGGCAGACAAAATGCTGAAAAAATTTGAAGACAGAGGTTATGACATGGAAAAATTACTAGCACAGAAAAAACTAATAGGAACCCTTGACAGACAGGAACTAATTAATAAAAAGAAAACACCAGAAGACAGTAAAGTAAAAGCAGAAGCCTTTGAAATACCACCCATCATCACACAATATAATAGCCAAGCAGGAATATTGAGAAAGATAATCAAAAGACACTGGGAAACTCTGAAGGAGGATAAAATAATAGGAGACCTGATTCCCAAAAACCCAAAATTTATTTATAGAAAAGCTAAAAATGTGGGAAGCATAATAGCCCCAACTAACAAATGCTTGAGTAAAAATGACAATCAAATATCAAATACAATTCTAGGACAGAAACCGCAGGGAGGTTTCTTTCCATGCGGCAATTGCGGTATATGCAAGAAACTAAAAATAAATAGAAAACAGCACATAAAGTTGGAAATACGTAATGAATGGACAGGGGACACAGAAACACACAAAATAAAGGATTATATTACCTGCAAAAGTCAGGGCGTAATATACGCAATAACATGTCCGTGTAAAAAAACATACATAGGACGCACAAAAAGAACTATAAGCAAAAGAATAGGGGAACACATCTACAACATAGGAAGAAAATATGAGGGTCACCCGCTCTCCAGACATTACAAAGAGAAACACGGAGGAAACAATAACGGCACCACTTTTTGTGGTATTGAAATAGTCAAAAAAGACAAAAGAGGAGGAGATTATATAAAGAAAATGTCTAGGACAGAAAGCCGCTGGATATTTAACTTAAATACTCTAGCACCCTCAGGACTAAACTCAGAAATAGAATTATTCGCTTTCCAATAGACATCAAACCAGAATACCGGCAAGGAAGGGGTTAAGAATGGGAGGAGATACGGACCTTGAAAAGCAGCACCAGGAACCAGAACAGCTATCCCTGACGAAGATTAGCGATCTAATCGAAACGCGTTGGAGTATTTTTGGTCCTCCTGGTCCACCGTAGCTACCACCGTGACGTCACGCAGCACTCCGTGCAAGCGTGTACGAGCGGCATTTTCAAACCACGAGCTGTGCCACCGGCCGGGGCAAGCTCTGCATTTTATATTTTATATAACTAATAAATAACCATTAGGGTTAACCCCCCAAACCCTTCCCCATCCTGGACGGCACCTAAAAGAAGAAAAAACAGAGAAAAAAGAAAAAGCAAGAAGGACACAGAGGAACAGGCTCCGCAGCTGTAACATCCAGGATAAGGTATTCCATTACTCTGGGAGTCACTGTATCATATACTGTGGGCCTTTACAAGTACTGAACAGGCAGGGAGAGAGGAGAAAAAGGGGGTATACGTCGCGCAGTATCGAATACATACACATTGATTTTGTAATTGTTTATCCTGTCCACGGTTTGAACACAGACCAAAATGTCTTCGGTCACAGTTTATTTCAGTTGATAAATAAAGTGCTGTATGCTCCGAGGTAAGAGAAATGGGTCTTACCTTAACCTGGATAGTAGTTTCAAATCAAGATGACTCACATTTGTTTGACTCCTATGGTGAGCGTGGTCCCGCGTTTGATGAAGCTGAACGCCGAGGTGGCGCGGTCTATGGCGTACTGCTGGCTTGGTTTGTACCAGGTTGCCTGTATCACGGAATACGCCGCGTCTCACGTGGTCTATGACGTACCTCTGGTCCGAGACTACAACGAGGTATCGTGGGAACTAGCGTGCTTCTGATCTGTGGTTGATGACAAACAATCGCGAGACCTATGCTCAGCGGATCCTATATGGAGAAAATTTTCACTGGAGCGCTCCAGATTTTAAGACAGATTGTTCACAGGGTTTATATCATCTGTAACAGGCCTTGGTCAAAATGGGAGTATATCAGCTGGTTACGCCAAACGCGTTTCGGGGACCTCTTACCCCTTCCTCAGTGGCAGCATTTATTTTTAATATTTGTCTGTATGGGTGATACCGTTTTCCTGGCCTAGAGCACCTGGTCCCTATTTGCACAGGAGTGAGCTATTCCTATTACACTTTTCTCAAATTTACAGAACATGCCGACAACTTTGAAGATGTTAGTTTTTTTTTTATTGTGAAGCAAACAACAAATAGGACTAAATAACAGGAAAAGTCACCCCCCTAAAGTCAATACTTTGTAGAGCCACCTTTTGCAGCAATCACAACTCCAAGCCACTTTGGATAAGTCTCTATGAGCAGTTGCCACATCTTACCACTGGGATCTTTGCCCATTCCTCGTTGTATAACTGCTCCAGCTCCTTCAAGTTGGATCGTTTGCGCTTGTGAACAGCAATCTTTAAGTCTGACCACAGATTTTCTTTTTGTATAAAAAAATTGGAAAAGTTGTCTTTTGCCAAGATATTTTTCTCACCCAGCATGGGTATATGTAAAATGACACCCCAAAACACATTCCCCAACTTCTCCTGAGTACGGCAATACCAGATGTGTGACACTTTTTTGCAGCCAAGGTGGGCAAAGGGACCCATATTCCAAAGTGCATCTTTCGGATTTCGCAGGCCATTTTTTACAGATTTTGATTGCAAAGTTCTTCTCACACATTTGGGCCCCTAAATTGCCAGGGCAGTATAACTACGCCACAAGTGACCCCATTTTGGAAAGAAGACACCCCAAGGTATTCCGTGAGGGGCATGGCGAGTTCCTAGAATTTTTTATTTTTTGTCGCAAGTTAGTGGAATATGAGACTTTGTAAGAAAAAAAATAATTTAAATAAAAATCATCATTTTCCGCTAAATTGTGACAAAAAATAAAAAGTTCTATGAACTCACTATGCCCATCAGCGAATACCTTGGGGTGTCTTCTTTCCGAAATGGGGTCATTTGTGGGGTTTTCCTACTGTCTGGGCATTGTAGAACCTCAGGAAACATGACAGGTGCTCAGAAAGTCAGAGCTGCTTCAAAAAGCGGAAATTCACATGAAGCTATTCCTATTACACTTTTCTCAAATTTACAGAACATGCCCACAACTTTGAAGATGTTAGTTTTTTTTTTATTGTGAAGCAAACAACAAATAGGACTAAATAACTGAAAAAGTCACCCCCCCTAAAGTCAATACTTTGTAGAGCCACCTTTTGCAGCAATCACAGCTCCAAGCCACTTTGGATAAGTCTCTATGAGCAGTTGCCACGTCTTACCACTGGGATCTTTCCCCATTCCTCGTTGTATAACTGCTCCAGCTCCTTCAAGTTGGATGGTTTGCGCTTGTGAACAGCAATCTTTAAGTCTGACCACAGTGTTGCTTTAGCAGTGTGTTTGAGGTCATTGTCCTGCTGGAAGGTGAACCTCCGTCCTAGCCTCAGATCACACACAGAGTGGTACAGGTTTTGCTCAAGAATATCCCTGTATTTAGCACCATCCATCTTTCCCTCATCTCTGACCAGTTTCCCAGTCCCAGCTGCTGAAAAACATGCTGCCACCACCATGTTTCACTATGGGGATGGTGTTCTTTGGGTGATGTGATGTGTTGGGTTTGCACCAGACATAGCGTTTTCTTTGATGGCCGAAAAGTTGAATTTTAGTCTCATCAGACCAGAGCACCTTCCTCCATACATTTTGGGAGTCTCCCACTTGCCTTTTCACAAACTCACAACGTGCCTTATTGTTTTTAGGTAAAAGTAATGGCTTTCTTCTGGCCACTCTGCCATAAAACCCAACTCTATGGAGCGTACGGCTTATTGTCGTCCTATGTACAGATACTCCAGTCGTTGCTGTGGAACTCTGCAACTCCTCCAGGGTTACCTTAGGTCTCTGTGCTGCCGATCTGATTAATGCCCTCCTTGCCCAGTCCGTGCGTTTTGGTGGGCAGCCGTCTCTTGGCGGGTTTGCTGTTGTGCCATGTTCTTTCCATTTGGTTATGACATATTTGATGGGCTCCTGGGGATCATCAAAGATTTGGATATTTTTTTATAACCTAACACTGACTTGTACTTCTCAACAACATTGTCCCTTAGGCTACTTTCACACTTGCGTTCAGAGCGGATCCGCTCATATAATGCAGACGATGGGATCCGTTCAGAACGGATCCGTCTGCATTATATTGTAGAAAATATTCTAAGTGTGAAAGTAGCTTCAGACGGATCCGTCCAGACTTTACATTGAAAGTCAATGGGGGACGGATCCGTTTGAAAATTGAGCCATACTGTGTCAACTTCAAACGGATCCGTCCCCATTGACTTACATTGTAAGTCTGGACGGATCCGTTTGCCTCCGCACGGCCAGGCGGACACCCGAACGCTGCAAGCAGATTTCGGGTGTCCGCCTGCTGAGCGGAACGGAGGCCAAATGCTGCCAGACTGATGCATTCTGAGCAGATCCGCGTCCACTCAGAATGCATTAGGGCAGTACGGATGCGTTTGGGGCCGCTTGTGAGAGCCTTTAAACGGAACTCACAAGCGGAGCCCCGAACGCTAGTGTGAAAGTAGCCTTACTTGTTTGCAGAGTTCCTTTGTCTTCATGGCAGTGTTTTGTTAGGTCCCTTAACACGGGCGAGAATTCCGCGCGGGTGCAATTCGTGAGGTGAACGCATTGCACCCGCACTGAATCTGAACCCATTCACTTCAATGGGGCTGTGCACATAAGCGGTGATTTTAATGCATCACTTGTGTGTTGCGTGAAAATCGCAGCAAGCTCTATATTGTGTGTTTTTGGGGCAAGCATCCGCAAGCAAGTGCGGATGCGGTGCGATTTTCATGCATGGTTGCTAGGTCAGGATCGGGAAGGGGAGCCGATCTTTATTATTTTTCCTTGTAACATGGTTATAAGGGAAAATAATAGCATTCTTAATACAGAATGCGAAGTAAATTAGGGATGATGGGGTTAAAAAAATAAAAATAAAAAACTCACCTCATGCACTTGTTCGGGCAGCCCGGACCATGTGATGAGCGCACTGACGTCACCAAAGGTCCTTTTCTCCCAGGTTCTCAAACAAGAAGAAAGAAGACAAGCCGGGCTGAGCGAACAAGTGGATGAGGTGAGTTTTAAATTGTTTTTTTTTTTAACCCCTCCATCCCTAATTTACTTAGCATTCTGTATTAAGAATGCTATTATTTTTCCTTATAACCATGTTATAAGGAAAAATATTAAAATCTACAGAATACCTAACCCAAACCCGAACTTCAGTGAAGAAGTCCGGGTTTGGGTACCACGTTCAGTTTTTTCACTCACGCGCAACGCAATCGCATACAAAACTCACCCCACTCGCAGGCAAAATCGTAGGATTTTCCCGCGACACACCCGCATCCTATCCGGCCCTCACACGCGACGCCCGTGTGAAACAGGCCTTAGTGATGCCTCTTGCTTAGGTGCTGCAGCCTTTGGGGCCTTTCAAATAAGGTGTGTATGTGTAATGACAGATCATGTGACACTTGCACATAGGTGGACATCATTCCACTCAGGGGGTGAATACATACGCACATGCCAATTTTCTGTTTTCTATTTCTAAACAATAGTTTTATTTTTATATTTTTCCCATTTCACTTCACCAACTTAGACTATTGTGTTCTGATCCATCACATAAAATTCAGATTAACAAAACATTGAACTGTAATGTACAGTACAGACCAAAGGTTTGGACACACCTTCTCATTCAAAGAGTTTTCTTTATTTTCATGACTATGAAAATTGTAGATTCACACTGAAGGCATCAAAACTATCAATTAAAAAAGTGTGAAACAACTGAAAATATGTCATATTCTAGGTTCTTCAAAGTAGCCACCTTTTGCTTTGATTACTGCTTTGCACACTCTTGGCATTCTCTTGATGAGCTTCAAGAGGTAGTCACCTGAAATGGTTTTCACTTCACAGGTGTGCCCTGTCAGGTTTAATAAGTGGGATTTCTTGCCTTATACATGGGGTTGGGACCATCAGTTGCGTTGTGGAGAAGTCAGGTGGATACACAGCTGATAGTCCTACTGAATAGACTGTTAGAATTTGTATTATGGAAAGAAAAAAGCAGCTAAGAAAAGAAAAACAAGTGGCCATCATTACTTTAAGAAATGAAGGTCAGTCAGTCCGAAAAATTGGGAAAACTTTGAAAGTGTCCCCAAGTGCAGTCACAAAAACCAAGAGTCACCTCTGCTGCGGAGGATACGTTCATCCGAGTCACCAGCCTCAGAAATCGCAGGTTAACAGCAGCTCAGATTAGAGACCAGGTCAATGCCACACAGAGTTCTAGCAGCAGACACATCTGTAGAACAACTGTTAAGAGGAGACTGTGTGAATCAGGCCTCCATGGTAGAATATCTGCTAGGAAACCACTGCTAAGGACAGGCAACAAGCAGAAGAGACTTGTTTGGGCTAAAGAACACAAGGAATGGACATTAGACCAGTGGAAATCTGTGCTTTGGTCTGATGAGTCCAAATTTGAGATCTTTGGTTCCAACCACCGTGTCTTTGTGCGACACAGAAAAGGTGAACGGATGGACTCTACATGCCTGGTTCCCACCGTGAAGCATGGAGGAGGAGGTGTGATGGTGTGGGGTGCTTTGCTGGTGACACTGTTGGGGATTTATTCAAAATTGAACGCATACTGAACCAGCATGGCTACCACAGCATCTTGCAGCGGCATGCTATTCCATCCGGGTTGTGTTTAGTTGGACCATCATTTATTTTTCAACAGGACAATGACCCCAAACACACCTCCAGGCTGTGTAAGGGCTATTTGACCATGAAGGAGAGTGATGGGGTGCTGCGCCAGATGACCTGGCCTCCACAGTCACCGGACCTGAACCCAATCAAGATGGTTTGGGGTGAGCTGGACCGCAGAGTGAAGGCAAAAGGGCCAACAAGTGCTAAGCATCTCTGGGAACTCCTTCAAGACTGTTGGAAGACCATTTCAGGTGACTACCTATTGAAGCGCATCAAGAGAATGCCAAGAGTGTACAAAGCAGTAATCAAAGCAAAAGGTGGCTACTTTGAAGAACCTAGAATATGACATATTTTCAGTTGTTTCACACTTTTTTGTTATGTATATAATTCCACATGTGAATTCATAGTTTTGATGCCTTCAGTGTGAATCTACAAGAAAACTCTTTGAATGAGAAGGTGTGTCCAAACTTTTGGTCTGTACTGTACATTGAGGCTGTAATGTAACAAAATACAAAAAAAATTCAAGGGGGTTAATACTTTTGCAAGGCATTGTATTTCAGTATTGCAATAGGTGAAACTAATATATGAGATAGACTCATTACATGCAAAGCGAGATATTTCAATCCTTTATTTGTTATAATTTGGATGATTATGGCTTACAGCTTATGAAACCCCAGAGTCATGGCCGTAAATGTTGGCACCCCTGAAATTTTTCAAGAAAATGAAGTATTTCTCACAGAAAAGTATTGCAGTAACACATGTTTTGCTATACACATGTTTATTCCTTTTGTGTGTATTGGAACAAAACCAAAAAAGGGAGGATAAAAAGCAAATTGGACATAATGTCACACCAAACTCCAAAAATGGGCTGGACAAAATTATTGGCACCCTTTCAAAATTGTAGATAAATAAGATTGTTTCAAGCATGTGATGCTCCTTTAAACTCACCTGGGGCAAGTAACAGGTGTGGGCAATATAAAAATCCCACATGAAAGCAGATAAAAAGGAGAGAAGTTCACTTAGTCTTTGCATTGTGTGTCTGTGTGCGCCACACTAAGCATGGACAACAGAAAGAGGAGAAGAGAACTGTCTGAGGACTTGAGAACCAAAATTGTGGAAAAATATCAACAATTAACAAGGTTACAAGTCCATCTCCAGAGATCTAGATTTGCCTTTGTCCACAGTGCGCAACATGGTGCCATATGAGCAATACCTTTAACATTTAAATTAAACCAATAGTTAAATAAACACACAACAACTTTTCCAGTGGTGAAATAATGGCCACAGTCCTTTATTAAGGGTTAATCTCCAAACCAATAAATATTCAATTAAAATAATTAAATATTCACTCAATAAATAACCATTAAAATATTACTGTCCCCCCAGAAAAGCTGGGTGACTAACCCCCCTCTAACTCAGGGCCGCGACTAAACAATATTAAGGGCGGGTGATCCGGCAAGCAATTCTGTCGTCTTAAAAATGCATTGAAATGCCGGATCCGTCTTTCCGTCAAAATCCGTCATCTGACAAAACGGATCCGGCATTCCGGTATTTTAAATGCCGGATCCGGCACTAATACATTCCTATCGATAAAAATGTCTTCCGTTTTTTTTCGCATTCGCAGGAGATAAAACCGTAGCATGCTACTATCTGTACGGCACTACTTATAGGGGGCACTAGCTGTATGGCAGTATTTATAGGGGCACTAGCTGTATGGCACTATTTATAGGGTGCACTAGCTGTATGGCACTATTTATAGGGGGCAATAGCTGTATGGTACTATTTATTGAGGGCAGTAGCTGTATGGCACTATTTATAAAGGGCACTAGCAGTATGGCACTATTTATAGGGGGCACTAGCTGTATGGCACTATTTATAGGGGGCAATAGCTGTATGGCAGTATTTATAAGGGGCACTAGCTGTATGGCACTATTTATAGGGGGCACTGGCTGTATGGCACTATTTATAGGGGGCACTGGCTGTATGGCACTATTTATAGGGGGCACTAGCTGTATGGCACTATTTATAGGGGGCAATAGCTGTATGGCACTATTTATAGGGGGCACTAGCTGTATGGCACTATTTATAGGGGGCACTAGCTGTATGGAACTATTTATAGGGGGCACTAGCTGTATGGCACTATTTATAGGGGGCAATAGCTGTATGGCAGTATTTATTTATAGGGAGAAGCAACGATTCTAGGAGAATAACGATAAAATCCAGCATGCAATGAAGCCTACTATGATTTCTGGATGTAAATGCAATATTGTTGAGATCTCGGCCATGCGGGGTACAGTGCCCCCCCCCCAGACCTCCATGGGCCCCATATTATGAATCAGTACAGCCTCCATGTTGTATGGACCGATAATACACGGCAAGCATCCCTGTACTAGCCTTACTCCCGGGCCTGCGGTGTCTGGTACTGATACTAAGCGCTAGATCCAGGGGCAGCAGATGAACAATCATTAATGGGAACACAAACACCGCCACCCGGAACCTTTGCCCGCTGATACGTGACGTCACTCCGCCCCAAGGTCCACCGGCGACAACCAATGACAGCTGGAAGGAGGCGGGTCGCGCGCAAGAACCTTTTCACTCGCGATTGGCTGCGACACTTGTCATTCAAACTGGTCCGTAGACCGGCCCCTCTGTCAGATGACACAGGCCGCGCCCCCTTTTTGCCTTATATGGCTTAGAGCGGGTTATTCTTAAAGGGACCTCGGCTGCACGCCTTCTTTTCGGCTGCTGGCTCACAGGCTTGGCGTGTGGTCTCCTTGCTCTTCATCATGTCTGATAAACTGCCCTACAAAGTCGGTAAGCGCCCGGCGTGAGCTGTGCCCTTCTGTGCTGGGGGTAATGGTGCACTTGCATCGCCTTTGAGGTGTAGAACTACAGCTCCCAGCACTCTGTAATGATTGCGTTGCTTGCTGGGATTTGTAGTTCTTAAGCAGGCCTACCGCTTGCTTTGTTGGGGTAGGGATATAAATAAAGCTTTTTGATGTGCAGCTGTCTGCATTAGGTTAGTCTTATTCCATTGGGGTTATCAGCAATCTACAGCCAACTGGTTGTCAGTAGTCAGCAGTCTTCACATTGCTCCTTTATGGGATGCAGGTCTCATTAAATGGCACCGTGCACCTTGTGCCACTTCTGCTGGGCACCGTTCCCCTCCTTTATGGCAGGTTTAATTGAAGGGATTGGCAGGCTGGTGAAATGGCTGTGATTGCAGCTCTATAGAGAAAGGCACTGATCTGTAGTGAGGTCTGTGGCCCCGGGGTATGGAGAGGTGCAGCCCCTCATGTAATCATGGCTCTGCACTGCTTCATGTGAACAGCACGCTGCATCATGCCCAGCTCGCCACCCAGCAGCCTCCTGGGAGCTGTAGTTTTCTGGGTAGGCTGCTGGCTGGTTATTTTAGGCTTGAGAGACTTCACCTCCCAACATGCATCACAAAGCCGGCTGCCTCCATGAGTTGGCACGTGTTGTAACAGGAGCTGTCAGCAGCCTGGGCGCAGATCTGTGCGCCAGAGTCCACCTCCTGTGCTAGAGATTATCTAAGGGTACTTTCACACTGGTGGTTTTCTTTTCCGGCATAGAGTTCTGTCCTAGGGGCTCAATATCGGAGAAGAACTGATTAGTTTTATCCCCGTGCTTTCTGAGTGGAGAGCGATCCGTTCAGGATGTCTTCAGTTCAGTCACTGAACGGCGTTTTGGACAGAGGAAATACCGCAGCATGCGCACACCTGTGAAAAAAAAAATACTAACCGGATTCGTTTCTCCGGATGACATCCGGAGAGACGGATCCGTTCTTGCAATGCATTTGTGAGACTGATCCGGATCCGTCTACAAATGCTGTCCAGCGACAGAACTGCTTGCCGGATCGCTCTGCCGTAAGTCCGAAAGCAGCAGAGAGTATCCGGTATGGCTTTGGATTACGGCACAGGAGCTTTATCTGCTAGGCTGTGAATGCTGGAGGTGGGGAAACTGCACGGGACCTCCAGATCTTCTAAAAAAGTTGTGTTTGGGGTTAGATAATATTTAATGTGTCAATTTAAAAAAAAAAGTGTTTTATCCTCCTGCAGGCATTGCTTCTGAGTTCTTAGACCATTTTAGTGTGCTGTAGCCTAAGGCTATATTCACACGACCGTGAGGAAAAACAGCTTCTAAAAATTGAGATATATATATATAATTTTTTTTTTTTCTCAGATGCTTTTCTATGAAACTGCCATTAAAAACCATCACCTTCAATGATGTGGATGCTGTCGGCCTGTAAAATAGGACGTGCCCTGTTTTTGCACGGCAGTTATTCCCTGCGTGTGAATAGAACCTTGCGCTGCAGAGTTTTGAAAGCGCAGCAAAATTTGCATGCGGACAGGAAGGCCATTGACCATCTGGGGGTGTTCTAGCGTTAAGGGGTTATCTGGGTTCAGAGCTGAACCCGGACATCACCCTGCTGGCCCCCCTGACATGAGCATCGGAGCATAAAATGCTCTGACGCTCATATCTAGGGAACTGTCTGGGTAAAAATATGGGGGGGGGGGTGATATATCTGGGTTCAGCTCTGAACCTCTTTTGGATAGGACAGCACAAATATGATGATGGATTCCCTTTAAAGGGGCAGTCTGAGATTTTGATATTGATGACCTATCCTCAGGATAAGACATTCGTATCAGATCAGCAGGGTCCGACTTGTGAAGAGTGCGCGGCGCTCCAGTGATGTCATGTTCATCGGTCACGTGGCCTAGGTGCAACTCGTTCCCATTCAAGTGAATGGGGCTGAGCTGTGAGACCAAGCACAGGTGCTATATAATGAACAGCGCTGTGTTTGGTGAGCTGTGAGGAGGCCACGGTACTCAACCAGGGTGCTGCAGCCTCCTCAAACAGTCCGACACTTGGGACCCCCGCCAATCAAATATTGGTGACCTACCCTGAGAATAGGTAATCAGTGTGAGAATGCTGGCAGACGCCTTTTAAATAAAAGTCCGTTCTAGAGTATGTAGGTAGCTACATTGCCTCTTGCCTTCGTTCATGACTGATTTTAATATTTGAGGAGGATAGCCCTAAGAGCCCAGAACCTGTGCGCCCTGTTCTCAGGCTGCATTATTCAGATTATTACATAAATGCTAGTGGCTCGTCACACCATGCAAGAGGTTTGCTCAGTAGCATGTGATTTACCGCTACAGGCAATATGACACATGCGGTATAGCCAGAAGCGTTATAAGACGGATTCATGCACTATTGAGAGATGTAATTTATATTCATGACCTGTCTGTTAAGTAGATCGTTAAAATGACGCTCCACAATCTTTATATTGATTGCAGTGCTGCAGTAACCACTCCACCATGGATCGTGCTGATTAGTAGGGGGTTATGGGAGTTGGACCCCCCCTCCTCCCCCCAATCTTATATTAATGACCCATCTAAGCATAAACTGTTGGTGTAAAAATCCTGGGGACCGCTAGGTCTTGTTGGACTACTACCAATCATCAGTGACATGGCGGTGGTACTTGGTATTGGCCTCCCTTGGCTTTTTCCCAAAACAGCGCCCCCCCTGACCTTGTGCTGCACCTGCATCAAGCTTACAACAGAACCAGACGGCGCGCATCACTGTGCACATGAGATGATTCACTCGCTCTGGATTATTGCCCTGCCAGGTCAAGTCCGCAGCTTTCTGTGCCCCGGGCTGTTGATTCTAATCTTGACTCTGGTTCATGTGGACAGCACAAAGACAGGCTGCAAAAAAACAAGCTGAAAAGTCGCTTAACCTGTTCTTGCCCTGACTTTTTATTGTTTTAAAACTTTTTTTATTGTTTTATCAGCAATAAGAACACGCTCATTGACACTCGGATGTACATGAAATAAAACTGATACACGGATACCATATGTCGTAATGCGTATCAGAGATATTAAACATAATGGACATACTCCACATTCCAGTAATATATCCAAGTATAAGCACGGAAATACCGAACATTCGGATAACATCCACATACATAACAAGCAGTAGTGGACAAACACAGGTAAACAGGGTGGGGTAGAATAAGGGGAAAAAGTAGCGGGGGGGGGGGGTGGTGAAAAGTAAAACCAGTAGTTGATACCTGAGAAATTCCCAATAACTTTGGGACCTTGTCATATTAAGGACAGTCAGATGGTATAAACTCGTACCTCGTAAGTCTCATCCATATGAACTCTGGACTGCTCACCTCCATGCAAGGGCTAGACATTCAAGTATATTTAGTGATGTCCTATCCAAGGCACTCACTGTAGAGTAAAGCGCCTATATGTTCTCCAGGGGTTCCAAATAGCCTCAAATTTGATTGGGGATCCAAGGTCCCAGTGTACTATCTGCTCAAGTCTACATATCTGATCACACTTGACAAACCATTTCTGGATTGGAGGTATTTCCTGTTTCCAGCATGTCGCAATAAGAAGTCTAGCAGAGGCCAGCAGAGCCGTACACAAAATTCTTATATTCTTTGGACCCTTTATATCATTATACAAACCGAACAGGCAAAGTTTTGGAGTCACAGGGACAAGTGTCCCACTTATTTTTGATAATACTCCACATACTGCTTCCCAAAAGGGCGCTATTTGATCACAAGACCACCAAATGTGTGCATGAGTACCCACCTCCCTATTACACCTCCAACACAACGGGCTTGTAGTAGTAGGAAACATACGATGGAGTCTTTGGGGTGTAAAATACCACCTAGTTAGGACTTTATAACTGTTTTCTTGTACCTTGACACACCTGGACACCCTAGTCGGGGAGAGCAAAGCGAGTTTCCTCTCAGCAGTTGAAAATTTGATTTGTAAGTCTACCTCCCATTGTTGAAGAAAGGTTGGGCTATCTATTTTAGACTCGGACATTAAAATCTCATATAGTTTAGATAATTTCCCTGTGGGATCTTTAATCTGCGTGACTAACTTCTCGAATGAGGAGTGGACTATTACCGTAGGTAGACGCGTTAGATACTGTTTTAAATATCTGATACAATAGTTGATATGGAACGGGGAACAATCTTTCATCAGCGGGTGTTTATAAAGATCGAATGCTGACGGGATATCATTATCCGGGCAAATAGCCAACAACGGAGATACCCCTTGCTTCACACTGTCTGGAAGAGTGTGCAGAAAATCTGCGGATGCTTGAAAAAAGACGTCTCTAATTTGCATTAGTATCAGGAAATTAGGTATCAAAGCAGATCTCCAGTGAGACTTCACCCACACGTTCAGTACGTATTTAGTAATTGAACTTTGGGTTCTAATATTTTTGGAAGCTTGGGGGCCATCCATAAATAAGAATGCTCTCAATGGGACAGACGACATGGCTTGTTCCACCATCAGATCCAACCGATCTGAAAGAGGCCTTAGCCACTCTAAACACCTAAGGCATAACACCGCCTTGTGATAGTGATACACATCTGGAATACCCAAACCACCGTGGATAGGGTGTCGTGTAATCTGTTTAAAAGGTAAGCGCGCCCTTCCTCCACCCCAAAGGAATCTCAACATAATATCTTGTATTTTTTTGAAAAATGATTTGGGGATAGGAATCGGGAGAGTCTGAATATAATACAAGATAGTAGGTAAAAGGATAGTTTTGATTAGAGTCCTGCGCCCGAACCAGGAAACATATGGGATATCCCATGATCTAATAATGTCTTCCAAACGTTTCGGGAGGGGTACAAAGTTTTCGTGATATAACCTGGAGAAATCCGGCGTGAGTTTTATCCCTAAAAAAGTAATATGAGTTGTTAACCACACAAATGGTGTGGTCGACTTAAGAACCTCCAAATCTCCGGGCGCTACCGACATATATAGTACCACTGACTTGGCCAGGTTAACTGAAAAATTTGACAGGTCAGAAAAGGTTTTAAGTGTCGACATGATGGCTGGAAAGGCAATTATAGGGTTGGATACCAACAGCAGTACGTCATCAGCAAAGGCCGCCGTCTGATGGACCGATGATCCCACTGATAGTCCAGCTATCTCCCCATGTTGTCGAAAAGATTGCAGAAGAGTCTCAATAACCAGCACAAACAACAATGGAGAGAGAGGGCATCCTTGTCTCGTACCATTGGATATTCTAAACACAGGAGATAGCGTACCATTAACCAGGATCCTCGCAGTGGGCGAGTTATACATTGCCATGACAGCTGCTATAAAGGAATCCGGTATGCCAAATTTCGTCAAGGCTTTGGTCATAAACAACCAGTCCACCCTATCGAATGCCTTTTCCGCATCCATACTAAGAATCGCTAAGGGGATGTTTTGCGTTTTCGCCCATTGCATAAGGTGAACAATCCGAATAACATTGCTCCTTCCTTCCCTAGTGGGTATGAATCCTACCTGTTCGGGGGATATAAGTTCTGGTAAAAACTTTTTCAGCCTATTAGCTAGTAGTTTGGCGTACAATTTTAAATCATTGTTGAGTAAAGAGATTGGCCTATAACTGGCACATAACGAGTGGTCCTTTTCAGGTTTGGGTATAATAGTCACTTGGGCTGATAACATATC
Source organism: Bufo gargarizans (assembly GCF_014858855.1). NCBI lineage: Eukaryota > Metazoa > Chordata > Amphibia > Anura > Bufonidae > Bufo > Bufo gargarizans. Next base: position 89,551,348 of record NC_058085.1, read on the forward strand.
TCTTGTAAAGTCAGCCCCGTCTCTCACCGCGTTGCAGACTCTCAACAGATATGGTAGCAGAGTATCCTTAAAATTTACATAATAGCTCACTGGTAAGCCATCCGGTCCAGGGCTCTTATGGAGGGGGGATTCTTTTAAGCGCTTTTTGTAATTCTTCCAGAGTAAAACTAGCATGTAAGCCAGCTGCCTGCTCTACCCTGAGGGACGGTAGTTGTATGTTATTTAACCAATCGTCTATCAAACGACTTCTGTCCGAACGTTGTGTAGGGGACTGATCCTCCCGCAGATTGTAAAGTTTACTGTAAAACTTACAAAATTGTTCAGCAATCAGGTCCGTTTTACTAACCATCTGTGCAGTTGTAGTTTTAATATGAGACATGAAAGACTTCACTTTCTTTTTCTTCACTTGAGATAGTAGTAATTTTGACGCTTTGTTGCCATGAGCGTAGTATTTACTCTGAGTGGATAAAAATAATTTGGCCGTTTTGGTATTCAGTATATTCTTTAGCTCTGAACGCAAGGTGTCCAGGTGTGCCAAGACGTCCCCCTTTAAGTGTGATTTATGTTGATTTTCCAGTTTGGCAATCTCTGCTGTGAGTTCCATGCCCTGACTTTTTAGAGCAAATATCAGCTGATGGGTAGAGAGAGACATTGCACCTACAAGTGGGTGAAATAAGGATGTTGAAGTAAATGCCTATTGGCATCGGTAACATCCCATCCAGTCCACCCAGGCAGAGCAATCAAACCCTAGATGTCCGTAAATCATGTACCATGAGAAATCTGAGGGACCTGACCTCTTTCTGATTGCCAGTAAATGTAAGACTATGGCTAAGAAGAAAAGCTAAGATTCTTGTGTTTCTGTAGCTGACATCACCTTGGCCGAATGGGGGCGGAAAGCAATTGAGATTGCCGAAAATGAGATGCCCGGACTGATGAAGATGAGGGAGATGTATTCTGCGACCAAGCCTTTGAAGGGAGCCAGGATCGCTGGATGCCTGCACATGACTCTCCAGACGGCTGTCCTGATAGAGACCCTGACGGCGCTGGGAGCGGAGGTACGTGATGGCTGCCTGTCTCCAGTTTAGCACAGAGGTGGAGATCTTACCTGGTCTCTGGCTGAGACCTGCAGAACATTTCTGTCTATGTAAGGGATGTCGTCTTGTATAAATGTACCCTGTATTCTTTCTCCAGGTGCAGTGGTCCAGCTGTAACATCTTTTCTACCCAAGATCATGCTGCTGCAGCCATTGCCAAAGCTGGTGTGCCAGGTGAGTGGTACTGAATCGCCAGTCTCCATGTAGACTGCTATAGGATCTCTTAGGCTATGCTCACAATGCTTGTCTACTTTCAGGAGAAGACCGGACAACTTTTGGAAGGTGCCTGCAATAAAGAATAGATGATCACTTACCTGGCAGATCCTGCACCGCTGCAATGGTTCTCCTGGGCTGGACTGTTTGCCCAGTTGCAGCAGTGAAATTGCATTGACAACATGTGACTACTGCAGCGAATCACTGGCCTCAGTGGTGCACTGCTGCAGCCATATTCAGTCTGGCCTGGGAGAACCGTAGCGACTGTGGGATCTGCTAGGTGATCATTTTATACTTTTATTGCAGGAACATCTCAAGTGTTGTCTGGATTCCTCCTGAAACAAGTCTGCAGCATACTTCCTTCTGTAAAATGGCCATTTTACTTGGCGCAATACCAATTGCTTTCAATAGGAAAGAAACTCTAATACGGCCACCTTTCTTGTGCAGACGTTTTTGAGTAAGCTGGAGAAATGGTATGCTACTACTACTTTTAAGCGTGCTTTAGGCTAGTTTCACACTAGCGTTCGTCGGTCTGCTCGTGAGCTCCGTTTGAAGGAGCTCACGAGCGGACCCGAACGCCTCCGTCCAGCCCTGATGCAGTCTGAATGGAGCGGATCCGCTCAGACTGCATCAGTCTGGCGGCGTTCAGCCTCCGCTCCGCTCGCCTCCGCACGGCCAGGCGGGCAGCTGAACGCTGCTTGCAGCGTTCAGCTGTCCGCCTGGCCGTGCGGAGGCGAGCGAACCCGTTCAGACTTACAATGTAAAGTCAATGGGAACGGATCCGCTTGAAGAGGTCACCATATGGCTCAATCTTCAAGCGGATCCGTCCCCCATTGACTTTACATTGAAAGTCTGAACGGATCCGCTCAGGCATCTTGCGCACTTAGAAAATTTTCTAAGTTGTTATTAATGCAGACGGATCCGTACTGAACGGAGCCTCCGTCTGCATTAATATGATCGGATCCGTTCAGAACGGATCCGATCAAGCGCTAGTGTGAAAGTAGCCTTAGTCGTCTATCCCCATTGATGTTAAAAGGGTTGTCCAGACTAGAAAAACATGGCTGCTTTCTTCCAAAAAACACCATATCTGGTGTTGCAGCTCTGCGCCATTAGAGTCTGGGGCAGAACTGCAATACTGCACACAACCTGTGGACAGGTGTGGTGCTGTTTTTAGATGAAGGCAGCCATGTTTTTTGAGTCTTGGCCAACCCCTTTAATAGGGTGGTTTAAAGTAGGTAGTGCCTACATTAGGTCTGCTCGGCTTCTCCTGCACTAGAACTGGATGTTTTCATTGTCCCAGGGAGAGAAGAGGGTGGGTGCGGGGACAGGGAGTGGGGTAAGTATATTCAGTGTGAGGGGCCTGGCACATATGGGGGGGGGGGGGCAGTTTATAGCTTCTGATAACCCATTTAACTATATGCATGCAATCTAGTGTATTATGGCTGTGTGCAAGACGCATGGATCCTGTATGCAAGATCAGGTAAACCTTTCCCAATGTGGACTCTGAGAAAATTCCACATTGGGAAAGGCTTCCCTGATCTCACAGGACTGGATTTGATTCTGGTATCTGTTCTTAAAGGGGTCCCCGGGCTATAGATATTGATAGGCTTCCACTAGTTTCTGGTGGCTGCCTAAAGCAGCTGATCATTTCAGAACCCCGTTGATCTGATATTGATGACCTATCCTGACTATAGGTCATCAATGCCTGGAGAACCCCTTTAATGTGCCTTTCATATATGGAGCTGTGATGCGGTTGTGTGCATGAACTATGAATTATCGTATTAATGTGATGTCCTCGACTCTGTTAGTCTATGCCTGGAAGGGAGAGACCGATGAAGAATACATCTGGTGTATAGAGCAGACCCTGTACTTCGCAGATGGCAAGCCCCTGAACATGATCCTCGATGACGGTGGAGACCTTACCAACCTCGTTCACACCAAACACCCGAAGTTATTAAAAGGTGAGGAACCAGGCGGTTTCCAATGGGCTCTTCCCATACGGATTGTCTTTGGTAATGTATACCTCCCAACTTTAGAAAAGAGGGAAGAGGGACGCTATTTGCGTCTTTTTTTTTTTCTCACTAGGCCACGCCTCTAACTCTGCCCAAAACAGAGCTAAACACCCAATCTCACCCAGTCCCCTAAATGGCCCCACATAGTAATCTATTCCCCCTTCATGCCACCACACAGAAGTTATGCCAGCATCATGCCCCTTCACAGGTTATGCCTAGATATGTGCCCCCTCACAGTAGATCTGCCCAAGATTGTGCCCCCTTTACAGGCAGTAAAAAGAATAAAAATGAACTCCACATACTTGCCTCGTTCCCCAGCAGCAGCAGGATGATGCAGAGCTCCTGACCAGCCTCGCCCCCTTCCCAGACCTACAGTATGGAGCGCAGATAGGACAGATGGCTCTTGCTTCATCATTACAGGCAGCTGTCTCTGCTTCCTATGGAAGCAGGGACGGACAGCTACCGGGACAGCCACTGAAATCCAGGACTGTCCCGCCTGATCTGGGATGGTTGGGAGGTATGGTACCTTGGTTAACCTTGTCATCAGCAGAAAAACCACAGCATCACAGGCTTCAAGTGTAGCTCCAAGTCGTCTTATTCAGACTGTCATGTCCAACACAGATAACATGTATTCTAATCCGCCTGTCTTCATCTAGAAAATGTCATTTATTCACCTCTTGTAGAGAAGATTGGGCAAGAGAGAGGTTTAAAAGGGGTCCTGTCAGCCCTTCTGACGTGTTAGTAAAGGCATTCACTATAATACCGCAATTCAGAAGTGTTTGGCGTTGTAGCTGTGTTGAGCTGTTCCTCTGCTATTCCTCCTAGAAATGTACAAACAAACTAAGTGTTAATATTTTCTTTGTTAAATGGGTATGTCAATACTCTGGCAGCACTGATTGGACAGTATTACACTGTAGAGATGCGCTCCCAACTGGCAGCGAGTTAATAGGATAGCTGACGGTGCCTTTTTTTTTTTTTTTTTTTTTTAAATTTTAAATCCATATTGTATCACTCAAGAACAGGTGTCCCTTCTACTTTCGCCCCTGCCATTGCATGCAATCAGTACACACAAGCGTTCGCCGTTCTTTCTTGAAGAGAATACTTGATTCCGTGAATGAGGTTTGCACAACTGTTTACGTGCACATGGAAATTTCCATGTGGACATCTACTTTTATTTTTTTGTATACTTCTTGTCTTTAAGGGTAATCACTTAAAACCTGAGGATTAGCAACATTGGGCGGCAATCTTTGTATTGATCCTAAACAGAAATCGGAGGGTCAGCCTTGGATTTCTGCAGTGGAAAATATTCCGTCATTTGAGTGTTCCTTAATGTCATGGACGCCTATGAAAAGGAAATTCTTGGTGGATTTTCTTGTACAGCGCATGGTCTTGGGCTTTAAAGCTCTGCCATTATAAATGCACAGAATGGGTTTAAAGTCCCTGCCATCAGAATCTGTTCTGGTCCCTGTCTACTTTCTGACAGGATATCCCCCCCCATCCTCTGATTTTATCTCATGGGAGGCCATATGTTAAATATATGTAAAACTAAGTAAAGAATATATTTTAACGCTTTCAGTGTAAACTTGTGACTTTATAGAATAAAGAACCATTAATGTGAAAAAAATATACACTAATAAAAATGGGGAAAAAGAGGGGAAAAAAATCCCTAAAAAGATAGAATCAACCCTATGGCCTCTTTCACACGGGCAAGCTTTCTGCATGGGTGCAATGCGTGAGGTGAATGCATTGCACCCACACGGAATCTGGACCCATTCATTTCTATGGGGCTGTGCACATGAGCGGTGATTTTCACACGTTATTTCTGCGTTGCGTGAAAATCGCAGCATGCTCTATATTATATATTTTTTTTTTTTCATAGGCTTATTTTAAGAGCTGAACATTGACTTATAGGATAGCTGCCTTAAATCTGGAGGCATTAGAGGTAGAGCTCGTTAAGAGCTCATTTGCATTTCTTCCCTCCCATTGTGAATAGATTAATGGAATTTATTTACCAAAAAAATTAAACGTATACAGCCTTATTCTACATAATTTAAAAAACAAATCTATTTCATGATGGAATAACCTTTTGGATGGTAATATATTTTCTTCAAAGCATTTTATATAAAAAAACTTTTTTTTATATATCATTGATTTTTATCCACCCTGTTCATTCAGTTTTTGGAAAGTATAGGGCACATTGACCGTACTTTGGCAACATCTCAATTTTATTTCTCCTTCCCCCTCAGACATTAAAGGAATTTCTGAAGAGACCACAACTGGGGTGCACAACCTGTACAAAATGAAGAATGAGGGGACACTGAAAGTTCCTGCTATCAATGTCAATGACTCTGTAACCAAGGCAAGTACTGGGTATTGCATGTTCCTTAACCCCTTACCCTGGGTTCACACCTGAGCGTTAGCGATGGAGCGCTCTGTATGCACGATTGTACCGGCGTTTACAATCGCGCATACAGAGACAAGCAAACGCCCATTGTTGCGCGTTCCCGAAAGTCTATGTACGGGAACGCGCGACAAAACGCCCCAAAAAAGATCAAGAACTTTTTTGAGCGTCGGGCGTTTTACAGCGCGATCGTACGCGCTGTAAAACGCCCAGGTGAGAACCATTCCCATAGGGAAGCACAGGTTTCTCCTTGTTGAGCGTTTTACAGCGCATAGGAACGCGCTGTAAAACGCTCAGGTGTGAACCCAGGGTTAGTGACCAAGCCCGTTTGGGCCTTTATGACCAAGCGTTTTTCTTCCTTTTTTCATGGTCTCGTTCCAAGAGTAGTTTTTAATGGCACGATTTTGGTGTACACAACTTTCTGATTAACTTTTATTAACTCTTTCTGGGAAGGAGATGGGGGGGGGGGGGGGGGGCGGCGTTCATTTTTTGGTACAAATAACATAAAATCTTTATTCTCTGGGTCAGTACGATTACAGTGATACTAAAATACTTATAATTTTTTTTTTTACAACTTTTTTTTTTTTCCAATAGAACTACTTTTATTAACCCAAAAAATGATTTTGCATTGCCACTTCACAAGACCCATAACTTTTTTTTTTTTTTTCTTCTATGGAGTTGTGTGAGGGCTTGATTTTTGAGGGACAACTTGTATTTTTCATTGGTATCATTTTGGAGTAAATTCCGCTTATTACGTTTTTTCGGTGGAAACTAAGAATACATTTTATTTATTTTTTTACGGTCATTCTCCATAGGGTATAATTGATGTAGTCCGGGTCGTTACGGATGCGGCAATACCAAACATGGGGGATATTTTCTTTTTTCTTTTTTTTTTTTCTTTGAAAAGCGTATTTTCAATGGAAAAAAAGCATATTTTTTTTTCTCGCTAGTATCATTGGGGGACACAGACCGTGGGTATAGCTGCTTGCTGCCACTAGGAGGCGACACTAGGCTAAGAAGTGATAACTCCTCCCCCGCAGGCTATACCCCCTCCAGCCTGGAGAGAGCATATCAGTTTTTAGCTTAGTGTCGTAGGAGGCAGACCTCCCTGCTTTTGCAGGGCGGCTTACTTTTATTATTTTATCTTTTTCCTCTTTTAGGTTGGGGAAACAGAGTCGCCTAGCCACTCTGTCTACCCCGGGAGCAAGGCCGGTGTCGGAATCCCTCACCGCTCGCCCTCCCCAAGAAACGAAAGTGGACCAGGGCAGCCCAGCTCCCCTGCTTCCCGCCAGCCAAGGGGGTCACCTGAATCCGGCGAGACCCTCCGCCATTCCAGTCTCCTGCCACTTCGTGTGCCAGCGGCTGAAGAGGTGACCCTGCTGGTACTCTGAGAAAGGGTGAAGAGAAGAGGATGAAGATGGGGTGAGTAGTCCGTATTGGGTAAGTACCTCGGCCCTTCCCCTCCCCCTTCTCCCTTCCCCCCCGGTCACCTCATCATAAGATGGAGGACCTTTTTCCTCAGGTGGGCCATTCATGGTGAGGGCCCCACATTACCTCAGGCCCAATGTAGGTTTGGGCTTCTGTCCATACGGGGGGCCTGGGTTCTCCTCAGATTCTGGTCCAGTTGTACGGCCTGCGGGGTGAGCTCCCGCGGCCGATGTTCAGCCAGGGCACTTGCAGAGCGCCGCTCCTGTCACTCCACTCCCGGCCGGCTATTCGTTTGGTCGGCGCCAAAAATTTAGCCCCCCGGCTCCTCTTCGGGCCTACCGGGATTCAGCCCGTGCAGTTGTTTTAGCGGCACGGGATGGGTTCCCGCAGCGAGAGTGGACACTCCCCCTCCAAATCAGTGGGCAGACATCGGCGGTTGCTCTTCAGGCCCCGCTGTGGTATCCGGCCGGCAGTACCGCCCGGTCGGCTGTGCGCCGAACTTTATGTCCCGGCTTTTGCGGCCTACTAGGCCGCAACTTTCATTCCAGTTATGGAGGGGGCGGGTTCGTCCTTTTGGCGCGGATTCTCCCCGACTAGCTGTCGCTCCTCCCCCAGGTGCCCCGCTGAGCTCCGCATCTGGTCCTCTGAGCTGGGTTAACCCTTTGTGGCAAGTCGTTTGTTTGCAGCCGGCACTGCATTATCTGAGTGTCCCCTTTCTGCATGCCAATTACCTTTGATTAGGAAGTTAACCCTAACCCCTTCCTGCCGGCATGTCCACCCTGGTGGTGGGGTATGGGGCTGGGCCCATGTCCTATCTGGACAGGGCAGGATTGCTCACAGTTTCCCAATCCGCCCTCCGGGGCTGTTTAGTTGAGAATGCACACATGAAGAATTCCCAGACCACCTTCTGGGTCGTCTGGTGTATAGGCCACCACAGGTGAAATCCAGGGGAGCACATCTGAGGGATTCCCAATCCGCCATACGGGCCGTTTGGTTGATAATGCTCCACCTGCACAAATACAGGGGAGCACATCTGAAGGATTCCCAATCCGCCCGCTGAGGCCGTTTGGTTGATAATGCTCCACCTGCACAAATGCAGGGGAGCACATCTGCAGGATTCCCAATCCGCCCGTTGGGCTGTTTGGTTGATATTACTCCACCTGCACACATACAGGGGAGCACATCTGGAGGATTCCCAATCCGCCCGCTGGGGCCGTTTGGTTGATAATACTCCACCTACAAAAATACAGGGGAGCGCATCTGAAGGATTCCCAATCCGCCCTACGGGGTCGTTTGGTTGATTAATGCTCCACCTGCACAAATCCAGGGGAGCACATCTGAGGATTCCCAATCCGCCCGCTGAGGCCGTTGGTTGATAATACTCCACCTGCACGGATCCGGGGGAGCACATCTGAAGGATTCCCAATCCGCCCTACGGGGCCGTTTGGTTGATAATGCTCCACCTGCACGGATCTGGGGGGAACACAGATGCAGGATTCCCAATCCGCCCTACGGGGCCGTTTGGTTGATAATGCTCCACCTGCACAAGCCAGGGGAACACAGCTGCTGGATTCCCAATCCACCCTCTTGGGTCATTTGGTTGTTAATCCACATGCGCAATCCAATGGAGGACCTCTGGCAGTTCCCAATCCACCCTCCTGGATTGTGGGTCGATTGAGTACCGCCCACACAATCCTGTGAGCGGTCAGGTAGGGATGCCGATTCCACCTCCTGGGTGTTTTGATGGTTATATCACCGCTGTCACAGCCTGCAACTGCCATGGCTGGATGCTAAGAGGTAGAGCTGCGCACGAGCAGGACATTCCTCCTCGGTCTCCTCCGCACCTCCATCCTTCCTCATTAGGGTGATATTCAGAACCCTCCCTTCTGACAGGGGTTGGTTCTGAGGGAACAGTTCTGCGGACTCTGATATGAACCTTCTAGACTGCATCCATGCTACCGGCAGTACTGATTGTCTGCATTGCCCCTTCCTTAGGCGGCATTTGCTTTGCTACTGGATACAGTACTTACCCTTTGTATTCCCTCCTTCCACAGGTGGACTGACGGCACTTGCACTGGTCAGTGCCAGCCATTTGCGTCTCCCCTTTCAGTTGTTGATGGATTGCTGTTCCACTGGGTACAGTACTGGCGTTATGCATTAGCCTCTCTTATAGGAGGCGTTATGGCTTTATCGCGGGTGGCAATGTTTGCTGTAAGTATTACCACCTTGCTTAGGTGGAGGAATTCTCTACCCACCGGGAACGGGACTATTCGTATGCATTATCCTCTTCGATAGGGGTGTAATTCTCTGCCATAGGGGTCAATTCCTACTGGGTGCATTACCCCCTGCCATAGGTTAGGTACTGGCGCTAACCTCAGGATACAGTACTCCCTATATATTTTTCTCCCCTTCATGGGTGGAGTGGTTGCACTTCCATTGAGGGTAGTGCTTACAGTACGCGTTACCCCCTCCAGGGAGGGGGTTATTACACTACCGTTGGATGCGGTTCTGTTTATCTCCCTACCTTCCTTCCTTGACGGAGGGTTGCGCTACCACTGAATACTATTCAACAGTCGTGGCATTACCCCCTTCTACATCTAACGGGAAATCACTGAGCATCTATGCATGCTTTAATTCAACTAAGCCTCCGCACTAGATGCCGTGGCTTCCTTCACGGGTGGGCCGCGGCAACAGTCGTTGCCATTGGTGCCTGGTACTCTTCATCTAGAGGTATATGGATACTGGGACTGCTCCCATACTGTATCCTCCCGTCTCTTCTGGTACTGGTGGTTGGCGCAGATAGGTCGTTCCTTGTTCTCTTAAGGGAGTCGCTCAGCAGCTCTTCAGGTGCCCTGGATTCCCATCCCTATGGGCCTCCACCGTTCAGGTCGGTCAGAACTTGGTCCTCTACAGCGTGTGGGTGCACGCCATTATACAAATGTTGGGATTACGACCCAGCGAGCCCAAGGTTGCACTGACTCTGTATTCTGGGCCACCACTCTTCCTCATTAGGTGAGGGTGTTTTGCTGGCATTCTGCATTGACTACTACAGCGTGTTCTCTAAGTCAGGATGGCCGAGTGGTCTAATGTGCCAGACTCAAGAGTTAATCTCTTCCGTGTATGGGTGTTCGGGTCTCCAAATGGAGGCGTGGGTTCAGATCCCACTTCTGATAAAAAAAAAAAAAAAAAAAAGGTAGTTCTCACAAGGGCCGGAGATCGAACTCATGGCAGTGGGTCAGCCCCCTCAGATAGGGGTTCTACCCTGACACTGCTTCGGCGGTTGCTCTGGTTTTGCCCCCTTTTTAGATGGAATGCCTCAGAATGGCTCTGGTTGACTGAGTTAGCTTGGTTCCATGCTACTTCTGGGTGTCCTTAGGCCTCTCCCTCTCAGTTTTACGCTGGGAGGAGCAGGCGGTAGCTATTACTGTACAAAGGGTATTTGCATCTCCACTACATGCTAGGGTTCCTACTGAACATTCCTATTGCACAGTTCCTTCGTCAGACGGCGGTTTCTTCCGACTCTGGGATTGGTATCCTGTACGGTGTGGCATCCTCCTCAGCTGGAGTGTGGCCTTTGCGTTACTCTGGCAGCTTCCTTTGTATGGGCTCCTCCTCAAGGGTGTATTTCATTACCAAGAGATCTGTACAGTGCCAGTCCCTGATGGCAATGGGCTTGCCCTGACCTCTCAATGGTCTTCATTACTGTTAACTGTCCGTTGCTCTGACTACTATTGTTCTTGTGTCGTCAACTCGGGTTTTGCATTGGCGTCAGTGCCATAGCTATCAGCACCTTACTTGGGCGCGCTCGACTGGGTAGCTTAGTCCCTGTGGCACTCGTCTACCACTACGGTGATACTGTCCGTCAGATATGTTTACTTAGTCCCTGTGGCACTCGTCTACCACTACAGTGATTCCTTCCTTCAGTTATGGTTGCTTCTGTGTCACATCAAGCGATGGTGGTCATTCCTTTCACTGCTCCTTCCGGGGGTGGACTACGGTCCCCCCAAGCCAGGCTGAGCGGGTGACTGTCACACCTTGTCACCACTGGTAGGGATTTCGTTCCTTGAACGGAACACCCCTATTTTTCTTTCCTGTCCTTCCTCTAGCTGGACTGCTGACCACCTTTTCCCTTCGGTCTCCTCGACCGGTGGCAATGGGTTGTATAGCTATGGAATCCGGGATCTATTTTTTTCCACGGAGAGTATTCTCTTATCTTGGTCTCTGCCCGGAAGTCAATATATGTCAATTATGGTTTTTTTTCCATTACCGGTTTCTTTTAACCAGAGGAGGATCCTGCGAACCTGGATTTTGGTTCCGCTCCCACAGTTGTGGTCTACGACCGGCTTCGCCCCGACGATCGGTAGATCGCTGGGGGCGTTTCAGGAACAAACAAGCCCCCCCCTCTGGGACTTCTTCTTCTTCTTTTTGTACGTCCATTTGTCCTTTGTCATTTGCATCAGGCAGTGCTCCGCCAGAATTTTCTTTCTGGCGGAAGGTCACCGCTTTTCGGGTCTTCTCGGACATGGTTTTTCTCTTCTTTCTCCCTCGTATTTTAAGGGCGGGCTCTCCATCAGCCATCTATTTTGGCCTCGGAGATTTGCTGGTCCATATCTGGCGCGTTGGCGCGTTCCGCTGTATGGGTTTTCTGCCTGATTTTCTTGGAGGTCCTTGTCATAGCTGGCGTCTTCCAACGGAATGCTTTTTTTCCTGGGATGTCTGCCTGTCGGTTGCTTCCTAGCGGAGTGATGGCCTGGCTGTCCAGCGGTCGTCATTTCTCGGGTTCATCTACTCCAGACATCGCTTCTAGAGGGCAGCGTCTTGGTCTTCCGGCAAGTTCACCGAGTTTTTCGGGGGTCTTTTCTAGCCATCATCTGTTGCTGCTCCAGGCAGCAAGATCTTGCAGGCGGCAGCGGATGCCGCATCCTCGAGGGCGTTTTTTCTCCAGGGGCGTGTGATTTTTTTTCCCTCCCCGTGGACTGCTTTAGGACGTCCCACGGTCTGTGTCCCCCAATGATACTAGCGAGAAAACGAGATTTTTGTGAACTCACCTGTAAAATCTCTTTCTCGCGTAGTTCATTGGGGGACACAGCTCCCACCCAGTGTTCTGTTTGCCGCACATATTGGCGGTTGGTGGGCCAGTATGGTCCTCAGTTCTGGTGCATTCCGACTGATGTTTGTCAGTTGTGGGTTGTGTACTGTATTTTCATTATTGATTTTTTTCTCCTACTCCTATTGCTTGGGCACAAACTGATATGCTCTCTCCAGGCTGGAGGGGGTATAGCCTGCGGGGGAGGAGTTATCACTTCTTAGCCTAGTGTCGCCTCCTAGTGGCAGCAAGCAGCTATACCCACGGTCTGTGTCCCCCAATGAACTACGCGAGAGAGATTTTACAGGTGAGTTCACAAAAATCTCGTTTTTTATTTTACTGCTTAAAAGTCCCACAAGGGGACTATAATATAGCAATGCTATTCAAACATTGACCAGCCTGCTGGAGAGAACTGCAGACAGGCTCGGGGCCCTGAACGGAAGCAAGGTAAGCTTCCCAACACATCAGCACCCCGCGATCCTATTTTCGGGGTGCTGATGGGAGACAGAGGGAGTCCGCTCTCTCTGTCACCACTTTACATGCCGGTCGCAATGGCGCCCACTGCATGTAAAGGGTTAAACAGCCCGGGTCGTCACTTCTGCTAGTCAAGGCCGTCGTAAAAAGGCGTATGGGTGGTCACTAAGGGGTTAAAGGGCTTTTCCCATCTCGACAAGATGTTCCACAAATGTCAGAAGCGGGTCTCTCCTGCTTCTATCTCCAGAATAGGGCCCCTGAAGTGAAGGAAGAATCTGTGCATGCGCAGCCTGTCTGATTTCCGGCATTCCCCTGCGGTGAATGGAGAGGAGGCTTGTGCAGCCTGTTTGCCTGATGAGGGATGACCCCTTTTAACAGTCCATACTGTTATTTTAAGGTTTTCATGAGTGCAGCTGATCCTGCAAGAAATCTAGTGGGCTGTACTGTTTAACGCATTAGTGACCACCCATACGTGTTTTTATGGCAGTCGCTAAGGGGCCTTAGGCTGGGTCGCCACTTCAAAAAGCTGTTTGTTTTAGTCCACTTGTGGGACTATTAAGTGGTAGAACTCATTTAATAAACTCCCCCACCCCCCCTCATTGAAAATGCACTTTTCAATGAGAAAAAACGGCCCAGACTACATAAATATGTAAATGATCCCCTACAGTGAACGCCATAAAAAAAAAAAAAAAAAAAACAATTGCTAATTTATTCTTAGTTGCCACCAAAAAACGTAATGACAAAAAGCGCCTTTTACTCCAAAATGATAACAATGAATATTAAGTCGTCCCGCAATAATCAAGCCCTCACAACTCCATAGAAAGAAATAAAAAGTTATGGGTCTTGGGAAGCAGCAATGCAAAAACTTTGTCTTTAAGTGTTTTATTGCAAAAAAAGTTGTGAAATGTATTTGGTATCACTGTAATCTTACTGACCCAGAAAATAGATATGTTATGAAGAAAAAACGTTTGGTTAGTAAGGCCCAAAACAGGCTGGTCACTAAGGGGTTAATATTGGCTCTGAAAGATTGCCTGCTTTCTATGAGGTTTAACCACTTGCTAATCCTAACCAGCCGTTCCTTGCTGCATTAGGGTTAGACCCCTGGACGATCAGCTGTTTGAGAAGGCCCGGTGCTCCTGAGTGCCTCAGCCTTCTTACTGCCTACCCTACGCCAGTGACATCACTGGCCAAGGGTAAGAAACAAGAAAGCCACTGCACTCAATGGAGCATCTCAAACAGCTGATCGGCAGTGTTCCCGAGTCAGACCCCCCATTAATCAGGTGCTGGGGACCAATCCAAAGAATAAGTCATCGGTTAATGATAGTTGGATAACCCTTTTAATGTCAATTTCGGACGTTTTCTTGAATTTAGAAATTTGAAAAATTGCTTCTAAAATTCTAAGGGCCCTTGCAGATGAGCGTTGGTCACGCTGCGAGTCTGCAGCGCAGCACCCGGCCTGAACTCCCAGGTCACATAGCATTATATTGATGCTATGTAACACTTACAGTTCTGGAATGTATTGGATAACACTGGCAGCATTATGTCAGTGTCATCTATACATTCCAGAATTTCATGGGTTACTTGGCATCCTAAATCAATATAATGCTATGTGACCCTCAGCAGCGCTGGGAGTTCAGGCCGGGACTTGCAGCGTGACCAACGCTCGTCTGCAAGGGCCCTGAGGCTTCGAACATTCTACAAAATGATGCAAACATCACGTAGACCAGGGATCCACAACCTTCGGCCCTCCAGCCGTTCTGCAACTCCCAGAATCCTCCTCTCTTCTATCTGCGGTACAAGAACTGGCAAGTATGTATGCTGGGAATTGTAATTTCAGAACAGCTGGCGTGCCAAAGGTTGCTGATCCCTGAAGTAGACAGATGGCAAATGTTAGTTAATAACTGTTTTGTGAGAAATTCTTTAAAGCAGAAAACTTCACGTTTAGAAATTTGCAGTATATAATAGGTTTTAATCTTTAAAAAAAATATCAACCCAAATTGTCCACTAACATGAAGTACAATGTGTTGTGAAAAAACATTCCCAAGGTATTGCCACAAAGGCACATGTCAGATTTGCAAAATTGGGCTCTGTCAGGAAGGGATTAGGGGATGGCCAACATTACCTCTAATGTGTCCCTCTTTCTTTCTAGAGTAAATTTGATAACCTGTACGGTTGCCGAGAGTCACTGATCGATGGCATTAAGCGAGCCACTGATGTTATGATCGCAGGGAAGGTTGCGGTTGTTGCTGGATATGGAGATGTTGGGAAAGGCTGCGCTCAGGCACTGAGAGCCTTTGGTGCTAGAGTCATCGTTACAGAGATTGACCCCATCAATGCTCTGCAGGCAGCTATGGAGGGTAAGGATACTGGCATGTTAACTAGTTCAGTACTGGGCCATTTACCTCAACCTCTACACCCTTCTGGGACATTTTGTTTTTGGGGGGTGTAAGTGAATCTGACTGGTGTTATAGCTGACAGCTGTGACCGATTTAACTTTTCTGTCCATCAGGCTATGAGGTTACCACAATGGATGAAGCTTGCAAAGAAGGGAACATATTTGTCACCACAACAGGATGCTCAGATATTGTGGAGGGAAAGTAAGAATGCATTTAACTTCTCTATGTCCTCCTTTTCTGCGCTGCCCACATCAGAACTCCATCAATTGCCACTTTTAAAGAAGTCCTATTCCTGGGATGAGCAGCCTCCAGCTGTGGTAAGGCCCCTTTTCACGTGAGCGCAGCATGTGTCAGGCAGAGCACCTGTTCTGGACTTCCAACATTGACAGTCGGATAGCATTATATTGTTTTATACTATAGAACACTTAGTTCTGGAATGTATTAGATAACACTAAGGCCTCATGCACACGACCGTTGTTGTGTCCGTTGTTCCGTTTTCCGTGATTTTCTGCAGACCTATTGACTTTCAATGGGTCAGTGGAAAACTCTGCTAATGCACAGTTTGTCGTCCGTGATCAGTGTTTCCAGTCCGTGAAAAAAAAACTGATACACACAAGATTGTTTTTGTTTTTTTTTTTTTTTTTTTTTTTTTTCCCCTATCATTTGCATGGCAAACTAAACTTGCTTTTTTTTTTTATTTTTTTATTTACTTTCCTTCATGTTTGGAGAGCCTCCAAAAATAAGACACGCGGAAACAAAAACTGACACGCATCACAGAACAACGGAACCCCTTTTTGCGGACCGCAAAAAATACTGTTGTGTGCATGAGGCCTAAGGGTTACATAGCATCATAAATCAATATAATCCTATGTGACCCTGGCAGTGCCGGCAGGTCAGGACGGGTGCTGTTGCAGACTCCTGTAAGTCCGAAGCGTGACACTTGCTCGTCTGAAAGGAACCTAAAAGCACCATTCCCAGCATGGCTGTTCTCAGAACTCCCAAGTGAATAGAACATGCTAAGAGTTGTAGTTTCGCAACAGCTGGAGTTCTGAATGTTTGCTGACCTCTGTCCTGTTCTGTAGTCCATACTAGTAATTTGTATAGAGTGGCTTTGTGCTTGCAACCCTCTTTCTGGTTGATAGTAGTCCCTTGTTCTTTCCATTTCGTGGTTTTGGAGGGTGGCCTCCTAAGAGGCACTGTATTGCCGAGCTCTTTTCTCGCCCAGTTTCCTTGGGGGACACAGAAGACCTTGGGTATAGCTCATCTCCCTAGGAGGCGTGACACTAAGTGAAAACTGTTAAGCCCCTCCTCCACAGCTATACCCTCAGCCTGGAGAGAGAGGCTGCCAGTTTTTGCTTAGTGTCCAAGGAGGCAAGACACTCCCTGCTCTGCAGGGCTGTTTTCTCCTTGTTTAAATTTTGATTTTTACTTTTTTCTTTTTCTTTTTGTTCCAGACATTACGGGACAACAGAGACGCACTAGACCTCTCTGTTTCTCCCGGGGTCGAGCTGCGCCAGTGCCGTCATCCGCACTGCTGCCTCCCCCACAGAAGGCAAGGTGGACCAGGGCAGCCCAGCTCCCCTGCATCCCGCCAGCGCAAGGGTCGCCCGCACGCCAAGTCCCTCTTCCAGCGTCCTGCCACTACGGTGCCAGTAGCTGAAGGGGCGACCCTGCTGGAACGGACCGAGGGTGAAGACGGCTGTGGTGAGAGAGTGGCTTCTCCAGCCCTACGACCCCCTCCCCCCACCCAGGTCTCCTGCGTGACTGACCCCCATACTGGTCCCTGCTGGTCCTAGGCTGGCCCCATCCTAGCTTGTTTTATTAGCTCCCTCTCCTCCCCTCCACAATAGGTGCCCACTGAGGGGTTATGCTGGCGTCCCTATCATGCCGCCCAGGGAGCTGCCTCTATCCTTCACGGGCACCCGGTCACAGGGTCCCCCGCCCCCCTATCGCCTTACCGGTGCGCTGCTCAGGGCCAGAGGCCCTCTCCTGACGGCTGCAGCGTAGGGCCCTTGTTTCCGGTCCGCGGGGTGGGCACCCGCGGCCGGAATGACTGGTGCGGTGTTCCAGCATGAGAGGCTGTCTTTCCGGTCGGCCGGGCGCCGCAGAGGGATTCTGTCCCAGGGTTCCGGCTCCTTCCCGGGCCCCCTGACTGTTCCGGCCCGCGGGGTGGGCTCCCGCGGCCGGTATTATGCACGCTCCGCTCCCTCCAGGTCCCGGCCGGTACCTCCGGGCACCGCAAAAATTTAGGCCCCGGCTTCGCGGCCTACTAGGCCGCACAGTTCCGGCCTCGATTGGAGGGGGCGGGCACTCTCCAGGCGCGAATTCTTCCCGCCGGAGGTTCCCCCGCCCCCAGGAGATCGCTGTACCGCCCTCAGGTCGGATCCCTGTTAACCTCTTGGATGCCGACGGCTCCCATCTGGAGGAGACCCTAAGGGAATGGCCTGTCTAATCCACCTAGCATAGACGATGACGTCGGCGCAGGCTGTGCCCTTATATGGTGGCCCCTTCCTACCTCAAAGAGGCTGTGTTTTAGAATAATAAATAAAAAATAAAAATTTAATAAAAAATAAATACAGAATAATATAAAACTAAACTGTATGTGTGTGTGTATATATATATATAATATCTGTGTGTGTGTATATATATATATATATATATATATATATATGTATGTGTGTGTGTGTATATTATATATATTATATATATATATATGTATGTGTGTGTGTGTATATATATATATATATATATATATATATATATATATATATATATATATATATATATATATATATATATATATATATATATATATATATATATATTCATATCTGTATCTTTTTGTTGGCTGCGCAGGATGCTGCAGCCTGACCTTAAAGCGCTGGCCGTATGCCTGCCCCTATTCCATAGGCGGCATGTTGCGCTCCGTGGCACTGGCCAGGTACATGTTCCCCTTCTAGGCGGACCCTTGCGCTCTCCTGGGATACGGCGCTGGCCAGGTGCAGGCCGCCTTTTCTATAGGCAGAATTAGTCGCCCTCTCCAGTCACGGTGCTGGCCATGTGCATGACCCCCCATTCTAGGCGGCATACTGCACTCTCCCTGGCTGCGGGCTGGCCTTGTGCATGACCCCCTTCTGTAGGCGGAATACTGCTCTTTTACCGCAGACGGTGCTGGCCATGTGCACGACCCCCTTCCATAGGCGGAATGCTGCACTCTCGCTGGATTCGCTACGGCCATATGCATGACCTCCTTCAGTAGGCGGAACGCTGCACTCTCGCTGGGTTCGCTACGGCCATATGCATGACCTCCTTCCATAAGTGGGATGCGGCACTCTCTCTGGATTCGCTGCTGGCCATACGCATGACCTCCGTCCAATGGAGGACTGCTGCCCTCTCTCTGGATTCGCTGCCAGCCATATGCATGGCCTCCGTCCATAGGCAGAACGCTGCACTCTCGCTGGATTCGCTACGGCCATATGCATGACCTCCTTCCATGGGTGGAGTGCTGCAGACCTCCGTCCCATGGAGGGCTGCTGCACTCTCTCTCTGGATTCGCTGCCGGCCATATGCATGACCTCCGTCCATAGGCGGAATGCTGCACTTTCTGGATTCGCTGCCGGCTATACGCATAACCTCTGTCCATAGGCGGAATGCTGCGCTCTCACTGGTTTCGCTGTCGGCCATGTGCACGACCCCCTTCCTTGGGTGGTATGCTGCGCTCTCACTGGATCCGCTGCCGGCCATGTGCATGACCCCCTTTCCAGGGGCGGTGTGCTGCACTGACTGGATTCGCTGCCAGCAGTGGGCATGTATCCTTTCCTCAGGCGGCATGCGCATATACCCTCTGACTGTGGTTGTTCTCTTTCAACGCCACTGACTGTGGTTGTTTTCTCGCCAGTGCGTTGCTGGCCATGTGCATGACCCGCATCCTTGGAGGGGTGCTTGCATTTTCACTGGATGCAATGACGGCCGTGTACATGGCCCCACCCCTTTCTGGGCGGAATACTGCACTTTCACCGGATGTGTTGCGGGCCATAAACAGCCCTCCTCATTCCATGGGTGGAAATTTGCACCCTCACGAGACCCATGGCTGTCCTTGATATGCTGTGCGGGACTCTTGCATGTTCCCCTTCATTGCGGAGTAGTTGCACTCCCACAGTATTCGGTGTTGGGTGGGTTATTGCGCAATCGCTTAATGCTAGGATAACCCCGTGCATGTCCCCCTTTCACTGGGCGGACCTCCTGCGTTCCTGCTGGGTACTGTGCGGCCATGTGCATGGTCTCCTTCTGGATACTGTTGGACTCTGTGGCTGATCCCTTTCACTGGGTGACAATTTTTTTGCAGTGAGCGGAATTTCTGGTGCGCTCTGTCCGTTGTTTGGGCCGTGTATGCCTTCTCCTCCCATAGGTGGGTTGGCCTTCTCACTGCTTGCTTGCGTATGCCTCACTTCCTTCTGCGACATACTTTTTTCTTTTGGGATAAGGTGCTTGTCACGGGCCTTGCACTCTTCTCTAAGGAGATCATTCTGTCCACCTGTATAACCCCTGGGTGTTGTCATACCAGCATTAAAAGAATGCCATTGTATTCAAAGGTGTATACTTTAGATATAAGTAGATGGGCTCTACTTGCTCTCTACTGCACCGAGCTGGGTGGTGCTCGTTCTCTGGTTTGGCCTGTATATTGTGGTCCCGTTGTGTCGGCATCCTCCATGTCCGTTGGCCTTTCCACCTGGGGAGTGTTTGTGGTTCTTAGATACGTACCCATTCGTTCTCCCGCGCACTTGCTTCCCGGCGCAAGCGGTCACTGGGTCGAGAGTGCCGTTTGCAGTGCCACTCGACTTCTGCGTTGGCTCTGGCGGGACTGCTGTTCCCTCGCCTACTACTGTTTCCTCCTCTTCGGGTGTCGTGCGGTATGAGTCTTTTCTTTTGGCGCCCTCTGCGCTTCAGGCTGGTCCGCTACCGGGTTGGGGCCGCTTTTCTCCTCATGGTCACCCAACTTCTCTTGGGTGCTCGCTTACCCAGGTCCGGAGGACTTCCACCTTGGGTTCTTCGGGGTATTCGTCTTCGGCGTGGCAGTGTACCGGGCGCCTCAGTGTAGCGGGGTTCTGCCTTTTAGCTGTCCTATGGCTTCCCTGTTGCCCACTCCTCCTTTCGGTTGGAGGGTGTTATGCCGGCCTCTGTCTCGACTGCCTTTAATCGCCGACTCTGTTTGGCTTCGGCTCGGTACCGATCACTCCGATGTGGCTTCTGTCCCGGCCAGGCTTCAGAGGCTGTTCTTTCACTGCCCTCCCCTCTGGGGAGAGCATGGTTGTTCATGTGGATGGTTCCGGTGTTCCTTTTGGCCTCGTACGGTCTCCCTTGTTCTAGCTGTGTGCCTATTTACCGGGTCTACCGCGTTCTGTCCTCCCTTTATTTTCCATTCTGGGCAATGGTCCTGCTATGGTCTTACCTTCTCGGTAACTTGGGAGGACTTCCATTCGGTCAAGATTGCCCTTAGATCTCCCACACCGGGACTGTAGGATGTCTTCCTGTGGTGGCTACATCGATATGGACTTTGGCCTGTCTTGTCCTGGCGGTTGCTGGGCGGACCCTTCGGTTCCTTCCGTCTGTCCTTCTGCTCCCCCCACTCCGGGTGGATACGGGACAACGTTGCTCGGGGGCCGGCGGGACCAGTTTTGCCGACAGTTCTGCCCGTATTACTGGTCTGCGCCTGATCACATTGGGTTTTCACCCGCTTGCCCAGGCGACTCTAGCGGGCTCGCTAGTGTTCGCTCCTGGCCGTGTTTCGTCCAGGATCTGTTGTAGGACTTAGGGTTTTTACCGGGGGTTCTGTGGGCAGCTGGGCGTTCCCCCACTCTGCCTTTCTCTCTCCATGGTTCTGTCTTTCTCCAGTCCGACCTAGATCTGGGACTGGGACTCTGTTGCTTGAAGTGTCAAGTGTCAGCACTGTCCTTCCCCTTTCAGCGTTCCCCGGCCTTCTGGGCCTGTCAAGACCCTCTTCCGTGCAGTGGCTTTGGGGTTCCCTTGTACTGCCCTCGGGTTCCGCCCTGGGAATTACATACTGGGCTCTTGGCACTCCAATCTTTCCCTTGGAGCCGTTACAGAAGTTCTCTCTACTCCTTCTGTCCTGTACGGTTGTGTTTCCGTAGCCGTTGTGTCTCTGACGGGTGCCTGAGTGGCGGCCCTTCTTGTTTCGTGCCTTCTGTCTTTCCTCAGGACAGGGCTGTTCTCCATCCCGTCTCTTCCTTCCTTCTGAAGGTGGTGTTTGTCTTTCATTTTAACGAGGCATTCGCCCTCCCCTTCCCAACCCCGGGAACGGACACTTCACCGGTTTGGACGTTGTTTGGGCCTTGCGGTTTTTACTTGGAGATCTCCGACTCTTGTCGACGTTCGGTCTCTTGGGTTTCCAGGAGGTCCGCGCAAAGGGTTGGCGGCCTCCAGGGTGGCTTTCCTCCGCTTTCTCACAGTGGCTATTGCTGTGGTTACCACACCATGGGCAGGGTTCTGCTTTTGGTGTCACCGTTGTTTCACTGGAGCGGTCGGTGCCTCCTAGGCCGGAGGCATTTGGCTTCGGCCATGCGTTTGTGCAAGGCGGTCACTGGTCTTCCTTGCGGAGTTCTACAGGGTGCATACTCTGGCTTCGGCAGATGCTGCCTTGGGCTGCCTGGTCTGCAGGCGGCGGTTTCTTGGTGCCTTAGGGTGCTTCGCCTTGGTGCTGTGGTCCCTCCCCTTTTTGGACTGCTTTTGAACGTCCCAAGGTCTTCTGTGTCCCCCAAGGAAACTGGGCGAGAAAACAAGATTTTTGTATAACTTACCAGTAAAATCTCTTTCTCGCTCTTTCCTTGGGGGACACAGCACCCACCCATTCTTTGTTTTTCTCTACACGGTTTCCGAGTTTGTTTTACCCGTTGGGTAGTTGGCTTGTTGGTTCCATTTTTGGACTTTGCCTTTTTTCACTACTTGGACACGCAACTGGCAGCCTCTCTCTCCAGGCTGAGGGTATAGCTGTGGAGGAGGGGCTTAACAGTTTTCACTTAGTGTCACGCCTCCTAGGGAGATGAGCTATACCCAAGGTCTTCTGTGTCCCCCAAGGAAAGAGCGAGAAAGAGATTTTACTGGTAAGTTATACAAAAATCTCGTTATTCAATTGGGTCCCTACACTAACCTATCCCTATCATAATACTTCTGTTTTTTCATCACACAGACACTTTGTGGAGATGAAGGACGATTCCATTGTCTGCAACATCGGCCACTTTGACGTTGAACTTGATGTGAAGTGGTTGAATGAAAACGCTGTTAAGAAAGTGAACATCAAACCACAGGTATACCACCTTTTAAGAACTTCTGTCTGCTTAATCAACCTTATAAACCAGGCATATTGCCTGGTAGGGTTGAACGTGTTGAGTAAAATTATTTATATATATATATAATATATATATATATATATATATATATATATATATATATATATATATATATATATATATATATATATATATATATCTCCCTGTAGCCTGATCTGCAGCCATATGACTTATTATAGTTCTGCTAATTACCTACTGG
The DNA here is from genome assembly GCF_014858855.1 of Bufo gargarizans. NCBI lineage: Eukaryota > Metazoa > Chordata > Amphibia > Anura > Bufonidae > Bufo > Bufo gargarizans. Next base: position 89,574,014 of record NC_058085.1, read on the forward strand.
AGCACCAGGGGGACCGGCCGTAGCGCTAGGAGCACCACGAGTGCACAGTGGATCTGATCTGTAGCGCTCATTAGATCCACTGCACAGGCACAAATAACTGAGCAGGTTTGAGAGCATAGAGCTTTATGACTTGTTTAGTTTTGTCACTCACAGGGGAAGAACGGGGGGTTAAACGGATCACAAGAGCGTAGTAGTGCTTCTAGCGCTATAGATGGCCCCCTGGTACTCCTAATGGGTAATTAGAATAACCCTAAATAGTCATAAGACTGAAGCTGTTCAGTCTACAGTGCAAATAAATATATCATTATACTCAGCAGGATCAACCCTGCCAAGCAATATGGTGGATTTTATAGGATTCATCATGCGGACAGAAGCTCCTTAATAAATATCGGAAGCATTGATGTGTTTTGAAAATGAAGAGGACGTGTCACATGTCAGTTTTAGTAACTACTTGCTTTCCCCATGTAATTACAATTCTGAACCATCTGTTCTTATGACTCTGTTGTGCCATTCCTGTATTCCTGCTGGGTTACAAATGGCTGTCAGTCTTTAGTAAAAGTACTGCTGGGTGTTACCAGTAGTGGGTGTGTCTGACTGTCCATTCAGTGCTGCTGGTGTCACTGTGCAGGGACCCCCCCCCCCCCCCCCCCGGGTAACTCCCATCTGTACCTTTACTGCAAGCTGCTGACAACTCATCCATAATTTCTAGTACAAATAACAGAGGAATGTTACAGCATAGTCATAAGAATAGATGCTCCAGAATTATTACATGGAGAATACAAGTAGTTCCTAAAACAGACCAGTAAGGAGAAGTGCCAGCTCTTTAAACATGTATGGCTTCCCAATACAAATTCAGCATAAAGGGCAGAATAATCCATGTTAATGGGTTTAAACAATTGGCATACACCAGGGATGGCCAACCTGTGGCCCTCCATCTGTTGTAAAACCACAACTCCCACCGTGCCCTGCTGATGGCTGTAGACATCTATCAGCCTGCTGGGAGTTGTAGTTTTGAAACGGCTGGAGAGCCTCAGGTTGGCCATCCCTGGCATTCAGACTTTCTGGCCATATGATGCAGTTTCTCTAGAGGCATTGGAGGATACAGGACCTCATGTAGACCCCAACCATCCTGTGAACCACTAACACACTTTACCTAATTTATTGACAGGTGGACCGATACCTCTTGAAAAATGACCGACACATAATTCTTCTTGCCGAGGGCCGTCTGGTGAATCTAGGATGTGCCATGGGTCACCCGAGCTTCGTCATGAGTAACTCTTTTACTAATCAGGTCTTGGCTCAGATTGAACTTTGGACCAACACTGACAAATATCCTTTAGGAGTATATTTCCTGCCCAAGAAGGTAAGTGCTGTAGGTGATCGGTCTACCTGTAATTGCAGCAGATTTTCTACTGCACCTCAGCAGCCATTACAGCAGCCGCAAGGTGCATATCAGTCATACATATACAACGGAGAGGTCTGCACATAACCGGACGTGTGATGGAAGTTTTCAATTCGCAGCGTGTCAATTTATGTTAACTGCTGTGGATTTTGCCTTCTGCAGTGCACAAAGGGTGCAAGCATTTCTGCATCAAAATATGCCCAATGATTTGGGGCAGTTTTAGGCCTGGGACCCACTAGGTGTGGTCATACCCTTACAGGGGAGTCAGTATAAAGGGAATCGGTCAGCTGCCCCCGCTGAGTGCAGTGACAGACTGGCTGATTTCAGCGGTCTGTCACTTCTGTGATGGCATTCAGTACTTTTAGAATATGTCCACCATTTTGTCCTCAACAAAATCCTCCATTAGTGTTGAGAAAACTTGTTTTTCAAGTTTGGCGTACAAGGTTCGGGATATCTAAGAATTCTGTTATGGATTCTGCTACCACGGCCCATAACTTATGGTCCGTGGTAGCAGAATCCATAACAGAATTCTTAGATATCCTGAACTTGAAACAAGTTCGCTCATCTCTATCCTCTATGTATCCCCCCAGCAGAAACTGCTGTGTTGCGGTCTCTGCTGTGGGTTTTCATGCAGACCTGCTCTAGGTTTCAATTCATTAAATGGAGTGAGGCTGCAAGTGGGCTCCCGCTGCTTGGCTGTCTCCGTCACTGCCGTAGTGAATGTATGGAGCGGCAGGGCACCTGCTCTACCTGCTGCTCAATCAGAACGGGACCTCCATTCTGTATTTGTCCCAGCATTTGGACAATCAGCTAGTTATGCCCTATTTTTGTTGACAAGGGATAACCTGTAAACGTGGCACAACTGCTTTAGCTGAAAATGATATAACGGAGGCTTGGCCTGGGTGACTACGTTCGGTCTACCTCCTGAAACCAGCTGACTGCCTCTTCCAAACTTTGTTGGCTGACAAATGCTTCAGTAAGTAGGTTTTTAATTAAAGGCCACTACTGGCTTTTTAAATAGCTTCTTTGTATTCCTGTATGGAGGCGGCCACACAGTCTTAAATCGTTTGCCTAACTTGTGCAATCGCAGCTGTATGCAGTATTAAAAAGAAAAGGTTTCTAAATGATCATTACTTGGGACATTGCAGATGACACTTCAAAGGGCTTCCATTTTGTTGCTGGTTGGCAGCATGTCTCAATGTGAGATCAGTGGGGATCTGAGAAATGGGGCCCCTGCTGGTCACACACTGATGGCATAATCTAGTGGTTTGCTGTTAATATTTACAAGTACAGACGTGGCGCGTATGAGCACAATCATTTTATGTGCCTCAAAGGCAATAAATGCCATGCTTGAGACAAATGTCTCCGATTATTATGTACTACTTAGATTTATGGTGATAGGTTATGGCATGCTGTGGCGGTGATCTGTTCCTGAAGTTGCTGGGACCATGGACACAATTCTAACATTTTTGGCTCTATACATCACCACAAAGGATTTGAAATGAAACGAACAAGATGTGCTTTACCTGCAGACTGTCAGCTTTAATCTGAGGGTATTTACATCCAAATCAGGTGAACGGTGTAGGAATTACAACAGTTTGCATATGTGCCTCCTACTTGTTAAGGGACCAAAAGTAATGGGACAATTGGCTTCTCAGCTGTTCCATGGCCAGGTGTGTGTTATTCCCTTATTATCCCAATTACAATGAGCAGATATAAAGTCCAGAGTTCATTTCCAGTGTGCTATGTGCATTTGGAATCTGTTGCTGTCAACTCTCAAGATGAGATCCAAAGAGCTGTCACTATCAGTGAAGCAAGCCATCATTAGGCTGAAAAAAACACAACAGACCCATCAGAGAGATGGCAAAAACATTAGGTGTGGCCAAAACAACTCTTTGGAACATCCTTAAAAAGAAGGAACTCACTGTTGAGCTCAGCAACACCAAAAGACCAGGAAGACCACGGAAAACAACTGTAGTGATGACCGAAGAATTCTTTCCCTGGTGAAGAAAACACCCTTCATAACAGTTGGCCAGATCAAGAACACTCTCTAGGAGGTAGGTGTATGTGTCAACAATCAAGAGAAGACTTCACCAGAGTGAATACAGAGGGTTCATCACAAGATGTAAACCATTGGTGAGCCTCAAAAACAGGAAGGCCGGATTACAGTTTGCCAAACGACATCTAAAAAAAGCCTTCACAGTTCGGGAACAACATCCTATGGGCAGATGAGACCAAGATCAACTTGTACCAGAGTGATGAGAAGAGTATGGAGAAGGAAAGGAACTGCTCATGATCCTAAGCATACCACCTCATCAGTGAAGCATGGTGGTGGTAGTGTCATGGCGTGGGCATGTATGGCTACCAATGGAACTGGTTCTCTTGTATTTATTGATGAAGTGACTGCTGACAAAAGCAGCAGGATGAATTCTGAAGTGTTTCGGGCAATATTATCTGCTCATATTCAGCCAAATGCTTCAGAACTCATTGGACGGCGCTTCACAGTGCAGATGGCCAATGACCCAAAGCATACTGCAAAAGCAACCAAAGAGTTTTTAAGGGAAAGAAGTGGAATGTTATGCAATGGCTAAGTCAATCACCTGACCTGAATCCGATTGGGCATGCATTTCACTTGCTGAAGACAAAACTGAAGGGAAAATGCCCCAAGAACAAGCAGGAACTGAAGACAGTTGCAGTAGAGGCCTGGCAGAGCATCACCAGGGATGAAACCCAGCGTCTGGTGATGTCTAAGCGTTCCAGACTTCAGGCTGTAATTGACTGAAAAGGATTTGCAACCAAGTATTAAAGTGAAACTTTGATTTATGATTATTCTGTCCCATTACTTGGTCCCTTAACAAATAGGAGGCACATATGCAAACTGTTGTAATTCCTACACCGTTCACCTGATTTGGATGTAAATGCCCTCAAAGTCTGCAGTTAAAGCACATCTTGTTCATTACATTTCAAATCCATTGTGGTGGTGTATAGAGCCAAAAATGTTAGAATTGTGTCCATGTCCAAATATTTGTGGACCTAACTATGTATATAAAATATATATATACACTTAAAAAATTAAAATTTTATTTATATTTTCAAGATCTATGCTTTTTATCAGTGGGTGAAAGCAAATATGGTAGCTTTTAAAGGGTATATACAGTTTTATCCAGCATGATTAATCTGAAGCCTAGGATGCTATGAGGGGCTGCCACACGTGGTGTTAACCACCTCCCGTCCGCCCATAGGATATAAACGTCCGGGAGGTGGATCTCTATTTCTGAATGGACGTTTTAAAACGTCCGTTCAGAAACTGCAGCTGCACGCTAATCGTGCAGCTGCTGATCGGGTTGCCCGCTGTCAGTGACAGCAGGGCAACCCTTAGAGAAGGCAGGGACAGTGGCCAGGTGTCCCTGCCTTCTAGATCGCTGCATACACAGCGCTCGCCGAGCACTGTGTATGCAGAGCAGGAAGCGCTATGGGCTTCCTGTTCCGGCACCGCCGGGACCGGAGAGTGCAGGAGCTGTGTGAGGTCTTTCACAGACCTCGATCAGCCCTGCACTGAGGCTGTACAGCGCTGTATTGCGCTGTACAGCCTCTCTGGGGGGTGTATTTTTCCTGTAACTAGGGCTACTATGTCGGCTCCAGTTACAGGAGAAATCAACAGTGAAAAAAAGTGAAGTAAATGTCCCCCAGAGGTCTTGTATGACTTTATGGGGGACGAAAAGTGTAAAATAAAAAAAGTAAAGTGAAAAAAAAAAAAAGATAAAAAAATTCCCCAAGTAAGGAATAAAAAAAGTTGTTAAATAGAAAAAATAAAATAGACATAGTGGGTATTGCCGCGTCCGTAAAAACCAGCTCTATAAAAATATCACATGACCTAACCCCTCGGGTGAACACCGTAAAAATAAACTGTCAAAACTAGCAATTTTTGTCACCTTGCATCACAAAAAGTGCAACACCAAGTGATCAAAAACGCATATGTCCCACAAAATGGTACCAATAAAACCGTCACCTCATCCCGCAAAAAATGAGCCCCTACATAAGAAAATCTCTCAAAAAAAAAATAAAAAATACTGCTCTCAGAACATGGACACATTAAAACATTTTTTTGTTTCAAAAATGCTATTGTGTAAAACTTTAATAAATAAGAAAAAGTATACATATTGGATATCGCCACGTCCGTAACAATCTGCTCTATAAAAATGTCACTTGACTGAACCCCTCAGGTGAACGCTGTAAAAATAAATAAATAAAAACTGTGCTAAAACAACCCATTTTTTGGTCACCTTGCCCCATAAAGTGTTATAATGAATGATCAAAAAATCATATGTACCCAAAAATAGTAGCAATTAAACTGGCACCTTATCCTCTAGTTTCCAAAATGGTATCACTTCTTGGGAGTTTCTACTGTAAGGGTGTATCAGGGGGCTTCAAATGGGACATGGCATCTAAAAACCACGTGGAGTTCCTTTTCTTCTGCGCCCTGCCATGTGCCCATACAGCAGTTTATGACCACATGTGGGGTGTTTCTGTAAACCGCACAATCTGGGTAATAAATATTGAGTTTTGTTTGGCTGTTAACCATCGATGTGTTAACCATCGATGCGAAAAAATTTAAAATGGAAAATCTGCCAAAAAAGTGAAATTAAAAAATTTGATCTCCATTTTCCTTTAATTCTTATGGAACACCTAAAGGGTTAACAGTTTGTAAAATCGGTTTTAAGTAACTTGAGGGGTGTAGTTTCTACAATGGGGTCATTTATGGGGGTATCCACTATGTAGGCCCCACAAAGTGACTTCAGACCTGAACTGGTCCTTAAAAAGTGGGTTTTGGCAATTTTCCTAAAAATTTTAAGAATTGCTTCTAAACTTCTAAGCCTTCTAACGTCCTAAAAAAATAAAATGACATTTCCAAAATGATGCCAACATAAAGTAGACATGGGGAATGTTAAGTAATAAATATTTTGAGGTATCACCTTCTGTTTTAAAAGCAGAGAAATTGAAATTTAGAAAATTGCAAATTTTTCTAAATTTTTGGTAAATTTGGGATGTTTTCATAAAGGTGAAATATATTGACTCAAATTTATGACTATCATGGAGTACAATGTGTCACGAGAAAACAATCTCTGAATGACTTGGATAAGTAAAGGCGTTCCAAAGTTATTACCACAAAGTGAGATGTCAGTTTTGCAAAATTGGGCCTTGTCAGGAAGGGGGCAAATGGCCCAGATGGGAAGTAGTTAATGCTGTGGATTTTCTCTTATTAGATTGCAGTTTTGAAATCTGCAGTCATTTTATGTTTATTTCACCCTTTGCAATGCACTGTGTGAAATACTTGACAACTCCCCATGTAACTAATGCGAATCTGCAGCAAAGTATGCATATCCCCGCCATACAGTTCTGTCCTGTGTAGTCGTGCGCTTGGACAGTTGTGTAGACCAGGGGTCACAAACCTCTGGCACTCCAGCAGTTCTTAAACTACAGTTCCCAGATTGCTCCATTCACTTCTATGGAAGTTTAGAGAACAGCTGAGTGCAAGCTGGAAAATGTAGTTTCACAACAGCTGGGGTGCCAAAGGTTGCTGATGGGGATGAGAGAATTTCAGGTCATGAAACTAGCTCCTCTCTATTTGCTGACCCCCCCAACCCCCCCCCCCCCCTGGCATACACTTCATGTCGTTTTTGTTTTAGCCTCTGAATGCCAAAGAATACTTTTTATTCATTGATCACTGGCAAATCTCGAGTGGCAGATATGCCATTACAGGGCAGCCATTTAATATGTCATTCATGGAAGATCCAGGAGTTTCTCGTGCATTTTAACTTTGTTCTGCCTCATAATGCCCACATCCCTTCACCAAAAGGCATTTATTATGTTGACAAAGTTACTATCAATTAAAATTAAATGTGGATTATTCGCATATAATCACTCACATAAGTCATAGAATTCGTATTTTAGTGATCTGGATACATTTAAACTTAGCTTTTATTATAGCTCTATAAGATAAATGTGATTTTGTCCCTCAATGAGAAAAAAGTAGGTAATCGAAGATTGCTCACAGTGTCCCTTAATCTGACGGGACTTTTACTGAGGGCAACAATAAAGTGTCCACGATGACAAAGAATGATGCAACAAGTGTACTCGTGCAGTGGTGCCCCAAGGCCTAGGCAACCAGAACCGTGTACATTTGCATCCAAACCGCAAGATAGTCAGGACGTTGGCACACATTGGGCCAGCATCTCATGCATCAAAAGTGGACATATGATATAACAGGTGTTTCACAACAGAAAACATATGCACAACAACAAACACAACACAAAAAATGACATGGGTGCAAGAGAATCCGTGTAACACAATGTACACTGATGCATCCACAGCATAAAGGTGCACGGCGGCACCGCTAGAAAAAACCAAGGGTCCTACCGTACAGGTTTTAGGTACTCGGGACACTTCTTTGTTTTGGTCTTTATCGAACAGGGTGGTCCGTTGCAGCAGTTAGAGGATACTGTGAAGGGAATAAAAATGGAGATGTTCCTTCTTGTCCCTAATTGGCCCTCGCAGCCCTACAATAAACCTCTAAGTCTAGCCACGAGGTGTCCCACTAGTTGGGCTCCCGTCCGGAACCTAACCCTAGAATTGTGGTCCCTATAAGGCCCTAAAAAGGATCCCTACATGCATGTTTCTGGGGTAGGGGAGAAAGACCCCCTCCTCTCATCAGGGGATGTGATTTCTATGGGCCAGAAGATACAGCTTTATTTGCCAAAGATAAACAAGGGCAAATACAAAGAAAAGGAAAGTGAAGCGCACAGATAGGTGCACAACCAATATAGCGGTAAAGATAGAGAAGGAGGACAGATGTAAGCGCCCCTTGTCTTCTTGTGGTGCACAGGTTGGTGCCGCAGATATATTAATATATCTGCAGCACCAACCTGTGCACCACAAGAAGACAAGGGGCGCTTACATCTGTCCTCCTTCTCTATCTTTACCGCTATATTGGTTGTGCACCTATCTGTGCGCTTCACTATATTGTTAAAAGAGAGGGAGCTTTTCTACCTGTCCCCTCTCCCTTATTCCCGTTGTCTGTCGCGCACCTACCTGTGCGCTTCACTTTCCTTTTCTTTGTATTTGCCCTTGTTTATCTTTGGCAAATAAAGCTGTATCTTCTGGCCCATAGAAATCACATCCCCTGATGAGAGGAGGGGTCTTTCTCCCCTACCCCAGAAACATGCATGTAGGGATCCTTTTTAGGGCCTTATAGGGACCACAATTCTAGGGTTAGGTTCCGGACGGGGGCCCAACTAGTGGGACACCTCGTGGCTAGACTTAGAGGTTTATTGTAGGGCTGCGAGGGCCAATTAGGGACAAGAAGGAACATCTTCATTTTTATTCCCTTCACAGTATCCTCTAACTGCCGCAACGGACCACCCTGTTCGATAAAGACCAAAACAAAGAAGTGTCCCGAGTACCTAAAACCTGTACGGTAGGACACCTGGTTTTTTCTAGCGGTGCCGCCGTGCACCTTTATGCTGTGGATGCATCAGTGTACATTGTGTTACACGGATTCTCTTGCACCCATGTCATTTTTTGTGTTGTGTTTGTCGTTGTGCATATGTTTTTTGTTGTGAAACACCTGTTATATCATATGTCCACTTTTGATGCATGAGATGCTGGCCCAATGTGTGCCAACGTCCTGACTATCTTGCGGTTTGGATGCTAATGTACACGGTTCTGGTTGCCTAGGCCTTGGGGCACCACTGCACGAGTACACTTGTTGCATCATTCTTTGTCATCGTGGACACTTTATTGTTGCCCTCAGTAAAAGTCCCGTCAGATTAAGGGACACTGTGAGCAATCTTCGATTACCTACTTTTTTCTCATTGAGGGACAAAATCACATTTATCTTTATAGAGCTATAATAAAAGCTAAGTTTTAATGTATCCAGATCACTAAAATACGAATTCTATGACAAAGTTACTACAAGCCACTTACTAATGTATTGTGGTTGTCCATATTTCCTCCTTTGCTGGCTGGATTCATTTTTTCCTCCTGGATAGGTCATCAGTATGTGATTGGTGGTCGGAGATCTAGGACCCCTGTTGATCAGCTGTTTGAGAAGGTACCGGTGCTCCTGTGAGCCTCGCGGCCTTCATAACTACCAAGCACAGTGCCGTACATGGTGTAGCAGCTGCGCCTAGGCCATGTGACCGATTTTTAACCTGTCATCACTGGTCCAGAAAAAGCTTGAACAGCAGATCGGTGGGGGTCCCGGGTGTTGGACCTCCTCCAGATACCCCTTTAACTGAAGCCATCCAGATTCCTTGCTGGTACCAGACAGACTTGAACTTGGAAATTGCTTCTGCTGAATGTATTTGGAAGTTTTACATTGAACTTGGTAAAGAAAAAAAACCTTGTTACGTTTAACTGTGGTCTGTCTTCAGTAATCTACATCCACTGTACCGATCCCCAGGGAGCAATGGCCTGAGAGAATACTGTGACTCAATGCTTCATTAGGGCGACTACCACTCCTATCTTCTACATTGGCTCCTCAGGGGGTCACTGCACAGCTACTGTTGCTGGATGCCAGGGTGGTCATAACCTCTGGAAAATGAGCCGTGTGGAATGCGAAGGAAAAATGAATCGAGCCAGCAAAGCAGGCAATATGGACAATCACAATATATTAGACAGTGCCTTGTATTAACATTTGGGGTCATTTATCACACTGGTGTAAAGTAGAGCAGGCTTAGTTGCCCATAGCAACCAATCAGATTCCTCATTTCATTTTTGGCAGCTCCATTTTGGAAAATGAAAGGTGGAATCTGGTTGCTATGGGCAACTAAGCCAGCTCTACTCTACACCAGTGTGATAAATTACCCCCATTGTCTATATGATAAATACCAGTCACTGCAGTGAAACAACCCCTCTAAATGTCTTATTCTATTCCCTAATGTCCCATCTTTTTGTTTATGCAGCTTGATGAGGCCGTGGCCGCTGCTCATCTGGACAAGCTTGGAGTAAAACTGACCAAGCTCACAGAAAAGCAAGCAAAGTACCTTGGTCTGGAGAAGGAGGGACCCTTCAAGCCTGATCATTACAGATACTGAGGGGCCACGACCGTGATCCAAAGAACAGCCGACATAGTCAAGTGTTTCCAGCGTCTGACCCCTGTCTGTGTAACTGATACCTTGGCCATTGTTAAACTGGCTTTGTGCTCCAGGGTTCAGATGCACTCGCCTCTTTGATGTACACCTTGTGTATGAGACCTGTACCTCATACAGGCACAGCAATCTCGGAAATCCACAGAATAAACACGGTTTTACAGCTTTGTGGAAGATCCAAAGTCTATGGTTCTTACTGTTCTTGTAATGTTGGATTTCTCTGTGAAGCACTTAAGTTGTATAAAAAAAAAGCTTTGTTACTACATCTCGTGTATTGTTCTGTCATATCCAGCATGCCATCTATGAAAGTATTAGGACTTGTGTTGGGGCTGACTACTTCAAGTCTTTATATAAGGGCTCATTCACACAACTGTGTTTTGGTTCCGCATCCATTCACTTCAATGGGGCCGCAAAAGACGCGGACAGCACTGTGTGCTCTCAGCATCCATTGCTCCATTCCGTGGCCGCGCAAAAAATTATAAATGGTGTCCTATTGTCTGTTTTTGCAGACAAGAATAGGCATTTCTATAATGGGTTGTCTGTTCCCTTTCACAAATTGCAGAAGGCACACAAGCGGCATCCGAGTTTTGCAGATGCACAATTTGTGCATCACCAAACACTGCACGGTCATGTGAATGAGTCCTAAAAGTAGGACTTAATGTTCCATTAGTTTCTATGGGAGTTCTGAGAAGAACAGAGCATGTATGCATGCTGGGAGTTGTAGTTTTAGAACAGCTGAAGTGCCGGAGGTTGCTTACTCCTGCAGTAGCAGGTCCTCCATGCTTGTGCTGCTGCTTGGGACAGCCCCTTGCTGCTCAAGAACTGCTTTGAGCAAATCACTTTGCTTATCTAGTGTTTGGCGAACTTGTTTGGCTTATCTAAGAATTCCAGCATGCACCATGAAAGCCTAAAGAGGCATTCCATCATAATAGTCTGTGGCCAGCATAGACTTCTGTTATGACGGATTACAATATGGAATGCCTCTTGGCCCTCATGCACACGGCCGTTGTGTGTTTTGCTGTCTGCAATTTGCGGAACGGCACGGACAGCCTTTAATAGAACTGCCTATTATCCGCAAATCCTGGACAAGAATAGGACATGTTATAATTTTATTTAATTTTTTTTTTGCGGTACACGGAACGGAGCAATGGATGTGGACAGCACACAGTGTATACCAACAGAGCGTCACAGGACTAATTAGCATATGTGCTGCCTATGACTAACAGTAACGAAAACAGTGTCTGGTGGTCGGCTCACAGAGGCCAATTGTATGCCAGCAGACCATTCTAGCACCAATACTCTAACCGGAGTGTCACTGATCGCATCAGGCAGTGACTAATATGCAGCAGCGTCTCATTTTGTAGGCTGATGAAGTGCCAACGATACCTAGGCACAGAAACTCGTTGAGACAGTCACTCGCATGTTGTGTTTCCCAAATACTAGGGACTGATACAATTCATGGCGGCAGTAGCCGTAAGCGAGGGTGTCTAGGAGACTGTCACTATTAGTCATAGGCAGCATACACGCTGACTATTGTCTGCTGGTATATAATTGGCCTCTGTGAGCCGACCACCAGACACTGTTTTCGTTACTGTTAGTCATAGGCAGCACATATGCTAATTAGTCCTGTGACGCTCTGATATACAATTGGCCCTTGTGAGCCTGACCACCAGACACTGTTAGTAGAGGTAGAATTGGATTGTGAACAAATAAGTGGGGGTGCTTTTCTCACAGTAGCACACCACCGGTCCATTGTTTTCGCTATATGATGTTTGGTAGAGTACTACTAACCATATAGTGTGAACACCTCTCTAAGCCTGTTTGTGCAAATGAGTTGGGGTTGCACAACTTATTTTTTTTTTTTTTTTTTACAAAATAAGTTTGATTTATAATTTATTTTAACGTTCCCATGAGGCTTTGATAATCGGATAATTCTAAGAAGGGACATATACCATTTTACGTAGTTTTTGTTAGTTTGTCTTTTTTAATTTTTAGAATAATGATACAGCCATTTTTAGATACTTTTGTGCTTTCTTTTTTCCCCCTCTATATTAAGGGGACACTATAGTCGCCAGAACCACAACAGCTAAACGTAGTAGTTCTGGTGTCTATAGCATGTCTCTGCCAGCTTTGTAATGTGAACACTGCCTTTTCAGAAAGAACACCTCTAGTGGCCACTCATCGTTATTAAAGTTTACTACTCTATGAGGTGTGTGGAAGGCGTGATTGCATGCTAGGGTGTGGGAAGGCGGGATCCAGGGGGCCCAAGTAAATTCTTCCCCAGGGTCCAATCAATATTAAATACAGCCCTGGTGATCAGAAGAACCAACGTGTATCCAGGAGGAAGAGCCCAATCCAGCTTGTTAGCGCACAGTTCAAAAGCCTGCGCTTCTCATGGTATGGGGTTGCATTAGTGCCTATAGAAGTGATGGCTAACCTCCGACACTCCAGCTGTGGTCAGACTACAACTCCCAGCATGCTCCATTCATTGCTAGTGAAGTTGTGAGGACCGCCAAACAAGTGTGCATCTTGGGAGTTGTAGTTTTACCACAACTGGAGTTCCGGAGGCTAACCGTCATGAGCCTATGGTGTGGGCAGCTCACACATCTAGAAAGCACTATCAATGCTGAACAGTATACAGAAATTTCAGAACAACACATGTTTCCGTCCAGACAGTGTCTCTTTAAAGGAAGGCCTTGCATATGTCAGCAAGACAATGTTAAACCACATACCGCTTCCATCACAACAGCATGGCTTCGAAGAAGACGAGTCGTAGGGTTGGAGAATGGCCGTAACCATGGAAACAAGCAGTGTAAAATGTGATGTAAAAATGAATCCAGCCAGCAAAGGAAGCAATATGGATAATACCTATACATTAGTAAGTGCCATGTACTTTCTCTACATGATAAATGCTATTTGCTGAAGTGAGACAACCCCTTTAAGGAAGACGTGTGTGTGATGTCATGCAGAGCCAGGACATTAGGGTAAGCATAATCTCCCAGTTTGTTCACTGAATGCAAGAGTCATAGAGGAAGTGTTTTCAAACTGGTGTAACGTAAAACTGGCTTAGTTGCCTATAGCAACCAGATTCAGCCTTTCACTTTCTAAATGAATCATAAAACGTCATCACACTTGGCCCTGTCAAAGTGCAGAGAGCACGAAGCCTCTAGGTGTAATGGCAATGCCCCTGTTGCTCCCAAGGGATCATTTGCATATATTAAAACTTCATTTTTCTCAGCAATGTGGGCACATATGAACATGGGACCAACACAGATGTCTTCAGCTGCAAAGTACACATGCAACAGCACTGGCGAAGCGTGGGTTTTACCAACACTCGGGGCAAGCCAGGTATTGCGCCCCCCCCTCCCAACCTGTGGCCACACCCATATTTTCTTTTATTTATTTTTTACAGATAATGCAGTAGATGTCACCTGCAGTCCTATGTAACACCACAGATAACACTGTGATAACTCTCTGTGTACAGATAATGTAGTAGATGGGTGTCAAGCCCCAGATTAAAAAAAAAAAAAAAACACACAGTGTGACCTGAAGTCTGGGGCCAGGCTTTGGCAGTGTGGGCCAAATTCTATATCCACCCTCCCATCACTATAGAACATCCAGGGTAATACAGCGTCACATACCTCTTATATCCAGTGATGTCTCCTTTGATGTAGATGTTCTTTTTCCTCATCTTCTCCTTTCAGACCTTAAGACCAGACCACCATTTTTGAGCCATTTCTCGTCTCTGCAGTTTGACAAAAGAAATCTTAGTTTACTACTTTTCCATCATCCTCCCATCTTCTGGACAAATCATCCTACCATCCCCAATACTATGCCTGCCGTGCTCCCCAATACTATACTGCATAAACAGATAAACCCCCTGATAATAGTAGTACCATGCTGATAGTGCCCTTCAATAATTATTGGCACACACTGCCCTAAAATAACTGTGCTCAGCAAATAATGCCCCTGACACTAATAGTGTAAACACAATGTCCCCCAAAAGTAATTGTACTGTGCCAAGGTACCCCCACAGTAATAGCGCTCTTAAAAGTCCCACCAATAGGAATAATTCTCTGCTAGAGCACACATGGTAGTAATAGTGCTCCTACCACTGTGCCCCAGAAGTAATAATGCTCCCATAGTGCCGATACTAGTAATCATGTTTCCCCTAGACTCTCAGTAGTAATAAAGCCCATCATAATGCCCCCCAGTAGTAATAATTCTCCTTAAAAATATACCCTTTTAATGCCCCCAGTTGAGCTAATGTCCCCATAGTGCCCCCATAATCTGCCAGTATAAAATGCCCTTATATAGTGACCCTGGTAAATGCCCACATAGTGCTCCTCTCCCCCCCTTCCTCCTAGTGCCCCCCATAATGTACCAGTATAAAATGCCCCATATATAGTACCCCAGTAGATGCCCTCAGTTTCCCCCATAACTTGCAAGTATAAAATACCCCTTCTTAGTGCCCTCGTAGATGACCCCATAGTACTTCTCTCCACCTTCTCCATAGTACCCACCATAATGTGTCCCAACATAAAATGCCCCTATACAGAGCCCTCCATATACAATTCTGCTTCTTTGTGGCCTCAGTAGATGCCCCCAATAATGTGCCAGTAAGAAGTGCCCCCATAGTGCCACCCAATAATGTGCCAATAAAAAGTGCCCCCAATAATGGGCCAACAAGAATTGCCCAATAGATGCCCCCACAATGCCTCCTATTAATGTGCTAGTAAGATGTGCCCCCATAGATGCCCCCCATTCATGTGCCAGTGAGAAGTGCCTCCCATAGATGGCCCTCCAATCATGTGCCAGTAAGAAGTGCCCCCCAATCATGTGTCAGTGAGAAGTGCCCCCCATAGATGGCCCCCAATCACGTGCCAGAAACAAGTGCCCCCCAATCGTGTGCCAGTAACAAGTGCCCATCCCCATAGATAGCCCCCCCAATCATATGCCAGTAGCCAGTATTGTACCATATCAAAAATAAACACTTATACTTACCACCATGGCAGTGATGCGATGCAGGCCTCTTCTAGCCTGTGTCCCGCTCTGTACGGCTCAGGTGGCACGATGACGTCATGCAGCCTATCAGAGGAACGGAGAAGGGAGACATCTCTTCCCTGCCCCGCAGCACATCCATCTGTATCGCTGTCCTGAGGACGGCGATACAGGTGACTATGGGGATGAGCGCTTCCACAATGGAAATGCTTATCTGCCTGTGCCCTGCCACTGCCCCCCACTTGTGAGCAGGGCCGCGTCGTCTGGGGTGATCGCCTCACTTTGCCTAATTGGCGGTGCGGCCCTGCTGGCGCCCCTTAACATTTTGCACCCTGCGCAAAGGCCCCCCACACTATGCCACTGTGCAACATGGCAGCCAGTGTCATAAGTACAGATCTGCTGACAGATGCCCTTTAAAGTGGTTGTCCGGGCTTTTTCTATTAATGACCTATCTTCAGTATAGGTCATCAATATCAGATCGGCGGGGGTCCGACACCCGGCACAGCTGTATGGGGAGTGCGCACGTGCCTTCTCAGACAGGAAGAGAGAAGGGAGTCGGCACATGTGCATTGCGCCCAGTGTCTCCTCACACAGCTGATCGGCGGGGGTGCCAAATCCCCGCCGATCTGATATTGATGACCGATCCTGAGCATAGGTCATCAATAGATAAAGCCCGGACAACCCCTTTATGGTTTCTGATGAATTTGGTTCCTCATCCAATGGAACCAAGTATAAAAACACAATACAATTCACAACTGTAACACTCAGAATGTCGTTTTATTTAATTACGTGTAACGCAGGGCCGTCTTTACCAAGGGGCAAAAGGGGCAGCTGCCCTGGGCCCAGTTGCTCCTGGGGGGCCCAAGGCAGCTGCCTCTTGAGCCCTGCTAGCTACTGCCCTGTCGGCTACACAGGCATCATGATCGTACTGTGCTAATGATCTTAATTCTAGGACCTTAATGAGTTTTGCTCTAGGACCTTAATGACATCATTGCCATGTGACCAGTAACCTAGCAATTACTGGTCACATGGCTATGAGGTCATCACAGGTCCTGTGGAGTGTTGCAGAAGTTAACTGTGGAGCTTTTTTGTGTAAAGATTACATCAGAAAAAGGTGACAGGGGCTGTTATGTTAATATACTGTAAACTACTGTATAGTGGGGGGCTGTATACTGTGTGGCGGGCTGTATATTGTGTGGTGGGCTATATATTGTGTAATGGGCTGTATATTGTGTGGTGGGCTGTATACTGGGGGGGGGGGGGGTGGCCTGTATACTGTGTGGTGGGCTGTATACTGTGGGGGGCCTGTATAGTGTGGGGGGGCCTGTATACTGTGTGGTGGGCTGTATACTGTGGGGGGCCTGTATACTGTGGGGGGCCTGTATAGTGTGGGCCTGTATAGTGGGGGGGAGTGCTATACTGCTGTACTGTATAGTGTGGGGGGCTGTATCGTGTATAGTTTGGGGTGCTGTATACAGTGAGGTGTTGTATACCGTGAGGTGCTGTATACTGTGGGCTGCTATACTGCTCTACTATATACTGTGGGGTACTGTATAGTGTGGGGTGCTAAACTGCATACTGTGTGGTGCTGTATACTATAGGGTGCTATACTGCATACTGTGGGGTGCTGGGGTGCACTGTAACACTAGGGTGAGCCGAGCCCTGGTCTCCTTCCTGCAGAGCGGTGCCCACTTCCAGCCTGAGCCCAGAGCACTGATCCTGAGCCGCTGGAGTCTTCAGAACTAGAAGTATTTACAGTCATTCACTGGACTCTACCAGATATGTGGATTTTTTGTGTGTGTTGTGGTGGAGGACGTGATTGCATGCTAAGGTGTGGGAAGGCGGGATCCAGGGGGCCCAAGTAAATTTTTGCCCGGGGTCCAATCAATATTAAAGACGGCCCTGCGTGTAAGACTTGCAATGTGCAGTATGTGG
Organism: Bufo gargarizans; assembly: GCF_014858855.1. NCBI lineage: Eukaryota > Metazoa > Chordata > Amphibia > Anura > Bufonidae > Bufo > Bufo gargarizans. The sequence goes on from NC_058085.1 coordinate 89,591,501, forward strand.
GGTGCACCGTAGGGCCACTCAGATTTAGAATCCGCAGGCACTTATCTGACGTAGTTTACACCAAGAACAAAAACAGGCAAACCTTATGACACAATTGTGTGCTGTCACACCGTGTGCTGCACCAACATAATGGAGATGTCTCACATTTAGCAATACAGTCTCCATCTGGCTCCATTAACTATAATTGGCTCAGCGGAATTCTTCCGGACGATTCTTTGCATATTTGCCAGAATGCGTCTGGATCTCATTATAGTTAATGGGGCCGGACGGAGACTGGTTTGTAGTAAGTGAGATAAATATCTGTACCTGCGCCCCGTTATGGCCCTCCGCAAATTTTGCGCTCAGTATGCTAATACTGAGCATCGGAGCGATGGGGAGGAGACGCAGTGGGCGTCTCCTTCTCCCTGGCTGTAGCGCTTGTCCAATCGCAGCGCAGAGCGTCACAGCCAGGGTGGCAGCATCAGCGGGGGGTTCCCCGCAGGTAGAGATATTTATCTCACTTACTGCAAACCCATTAAAAGGTCCTCTTTAAACAAAAAGCAGGATTTTATTTTACAGTATTAAGCAATATTATGTATATTTTCAATCAGTAAACGGTGTCACGATGAGTGTCAGGGTTAATTGTTATGGTGTTCCTGATTAGCTGCATATGACCGACTTCTCTTCTGGTCTACATAAGTAACATGGAGTTTATTTGCCGTTATGCTACCACTGTATTCTACACTCGAAATGCGGCAGTGGCTTGATTGTCTGTACATTGTGTGTCCTATGGATATAAGGAGAATTAATAAAAGAGTCCGTGTTTTAATTCGGTGGCTTGAACTTGTATTCCTTCCACTCTCATTTATTTCTCTTCTGTGGAGAGCGTTGGAGATCAGGAAGTTCTGTGATAATTAATTCCCTCGTTCGCTCTCTCTCCTGAAACTAATTACAAGAAATCTGGTTTGTTACAATCTTAATTTTTTGGTAAATTAGGGACGAATTACAAATATGCAGAATCAATTCGCACATCTCTAGTTAGGACATTTTTCTGTATAGCCTAGTCAAGCAGGATTTGTTTTCTGCTGTTTTGCCTAAACTAGGTACAGGCATGGCCTGTTTTTCAGACACGTCACTGTCTCTATGTGTTCTAAGTAGAGATGAACACATTGGGGGAGATTTATCAAACTGGTGTAAAGTAGAACTGGCTCAGTTGCCCATAGCAACCAATCAGATTCCAGCTTTCATTTTCTAAAGGAGCTGTCAAAAATGAAAGGTGGAATCTGATTGGTTGCTATGGGCAACTGAGCCAGTTTTCCTTTACACCAGTTTGATAAATCTTCCCCATTGATTTTAAAATTCAGGAATTCACCTGAAAGGATTCAAAAGAAAGAGTGCTAGCAAGATATACAGCCAATCGGGGAACTTGTGATTCAGGTCAAATTTATTTGGTCACATTTATTTAAAATCTAGTTCTAAACCTGTTTAATCTACCTCTCAATGCTAATCTCCAGTAGATTTTCCTTTACAGTGCCTGAGATATTCCCTTTTATGAAATAATCTACTGTGCATGCAATAGTCAACCAACTCTCAGATGTAAGTACAGTAAAAATAATGTTAACTAAGGCTACTTTCACACTTGCGGCAGGACGGATCCGACAGGCTGTTCACCACGTCGGAAACGTCCTGCCGCTATTTCGCCGTGCCGCCGGCCGCCGCTCCGTCCCCATTGACTATAATGGGGAAGGGGGCGGAGCTCCGGCACAGCACGGCGGTGCACGGCGTAAGCCGCTGGACTAAAAAGTCCTGCATGTCCGACTTTTTAGTCCGGCGGCTTTCGCCCTGCTGCGCCAGAGCTCCACCCCGTCCCCATTATAGTCAATGGGGACGGAGCGGCGATCCGGCGGCAGGACGGATCCGACATGGTGAACAGCCTGTCGGATCCGTCCTGCCGCAAGTGTGAAAGTAGCCTAAGAAATATACAGCTCTGGAAAAGAGACCACTCCATTTTTTTCTTAAATGAGCATCTCCACATGTATAGCAGCCATTCAATTCCAGTGTTTGTAGAATTCCATCACAGGCCCACCTCATTCTTATTATTTAGGTGCTGATTAGGTGATCACCTAAACCAAAACGTATTTAACAAGCAATAGTATAAAAACTACTCTGTGGTCATCACTATTCTCTTGTAGTAATACCTGAAAAGTGTAATCCAAATATAACTACAAACCATGTGAAAAGAGTTGAAAAGAAAACTTCTGAATGAGGAGAAGAAGGGTTCAATTCCAGCTGTGCTAGCAGAGGGATACCATAAGGGTCAGGTTGTCTCCATCCTGAAAAATTTCAAAGACAGCGGTTTATAAGAACAAGGTAAAGCAACAAACATTGGGGGCAACAAAGCTACAGAATGGCAGAGGGCAAAAATGACTCTCTGCTGTCCGTGATGACCGTCTTCTCATTCGAATCTCACTTAACAACCACAGGATGACCTACAAAAAGTATGGCAACCGGGAGCTGGGGTGAAATGCACGGTGAGGACAGTTTAAAATAGGCTTTCATAGGCAGGGCTGAGGCAATGAGCCAACCGTATAGAACTGGAGTAAGGTCTTCTTCTCTTATGATTCCAGTTTTTAGCTTTGCCCAACGGTTGTGTATTGGTTAGATGGAAACCTGGAGAGGCCTACAAGCCATAGTGTCTCGCACCCAGGGCCGGTGCTACCATAAGGCAGACCAAGCGGTCGCCTTAGGGCGCACCCTGGGGGAGGGCGGAAAAATGTGACATGGAGGGGGAGAAATGTGACACGGGGGGCTAATGGCTGTGGGATGATGTCTGACATGGCGTTCTGATCTGAGGTCTGATTAACATTAGGGGTCTGATTGCTGGTCTGACCTGAGGTGTAATGGAAAATATTTTTCTTTTATTATCCTCCTCTAAAACCTAGGTGTGTCTTAGAGGGCGAAAAATATGGTCCTTTAAACCAGCCATTGCCTGAAGCAGAGAGAAGATACCAGGACCACAGAGAGGAGAAGCGTGGGGGGCGCCAAAATGTAGCTTCGCTTGTGTTGGCAAGAATCCTTGCACCGGCCCTGCTCGCACCCACTGTGAAATTTGGTGCAGGATCGATGATGGTGTGGGGTGTTTCAGCAAGGCTGGAATCAGGAAGATTTGTCTTTGTGAAGAACACATGAATCAAACCACATACAAAGTTATCCTGGAAGAAAACTTGCTTCCTTCTGCTCTGACAATGTTCCCCAATTCTAACGATTGCCTTTTTTCAGAAAGACAATGCCCCATGTCACACAGCCAGTTCAATCAAGGTCTGGATGAAGTACCATCATATCAAGACCCTGTCATTGCCAGCCCAATCTCCAGACCTGAAATGTGATCAAAAGGAAGATGGATGGTCTGAAGTCAAGCTGCTTAAAGTTCTGCTCTAGGAGTGGCATAATGTTACCCAATAGCAATGTGATAGACTGTTTAGAAATGAATATGAACTTGTTTTCTAAGCATTATTTAAGGGTTGACATTACTGTAACTGTTTTGTTATTTTGACTAGTTGTTTTTTTTTTTTTTTAAAAGCTCTAAAATGCAATATTTTTATCTGGAATTTGGGCAAAATGTTGTCAGTAGTTTATAGATGAAAACAAAACTGCTCATTTTAGTCAAACATATACCCATAAATTGTAAAACTAGAAAAATTGATAATTTTACAGTGGTCTCTTAGGGGGAGATTTATCAAACTGGTGTAAAGTAGAACTGGCTTAGTTGGCCACCGCAACCAATCAGATTTCACCTTTAATTTTGCACAGCTCCTTTGGAAAATAAAAGGTGGAATCTGATTGGTTTCTATGGGCAACTAAGCCAGTTCTACTTTACACCAGGTTGATAAATCTTCCCCTTAATTTTTTCCAGAGCTATCTATAAGGTATAATGTTCTGTACTTAATAAATTAGGTACATTTTGTTTATATCGTATAGTGAGATTTAAGCCCAGGTAGGCACATGGGGGAAATAGAGGGATTTCACCATCATTCTTCCCTGCCTATACCATTTTATCATTGTCCAGTTCATGCTCGAAGCTCTAGTTTCAAACATGTGAAAACTACAAGAGGTTGACTTGAATACCCAAAAATGGTGTATATGAGACATATACCTCAATAGATCGATTAATTTCAATGAGGCATATGGAGTGTGAAGGAGTCATCCTTTGGCTGATACCTCCTTCAAATTGGAGTCTGACAATAAAACTGGTCAATGTTTCTGAAATAATTTGCAGATGTCTAGGGCCCGAGCATCAAATGTCCCAATGCATCTTATAATTTTTATAAATATAATTTAAGTCTTTAGAAATGTAGAGATTCAGCAAGTCTTTTTTAGGGGTACTGCATGCAGGGGAAAAGGGTTTTAGGATCGTTAGCAACAATGTCACCATTACCAAGCATCAGGCAGAAGACTAATAATGACAACAAAGTCTTTATATTGGAGGTCTGATTGACATCTATTGCCAATCTGTTTTGTGCCCCTTACCCCAGATTATGCTGTAGATGCAGCAAAACATGTCAGGGGAAGGAGGGGGAGACATTAGCCACCAGCTGAAGTTTAAACAGCACTCAATAGCACTTTATAAATATAAAATGGTGCTGTTGAATTGCAGCTCCAGGTTCATGATCTGGTTTTAATGCAAGTTTCTCTTAGTTTTTCTTTTTTACTAGTAAGTAATGAAGCGAGAGGGTCTTGGTCTTTAGTTTTATTGTAAAAAGTTTAGGTTTATTGGTTTATTGCATTTTCAAAATTTTCTCCTTTAATGCAAAATTAGTACTGACTGAAGAGGGAAAGACGTTTCTTGCCAAATTTCACTTTTAGATTAGATCCAATTTTTTTGTAAAGGAAAGTATTGATTGAAATGACTTTTGAACTTCTAGGTGACCAACCTAAGCAGCAACTCAGGGTAGGAATACTCTTAAACACTATTATGTACAAAGTTTAGGAATTTCTTAAATTTGTATTATAAACTTACATTAATTTATAAATCAATTAATTTGGCAGAAATAGAACTACAAGCTTCTTAGAACATTTCCATTGTCTATATATGTTTTTGTGCAGCTTGATGAAGGCTGTTGCTCATCTACACAAGCTTAAAGTAAAACTGACAAAACCCACAGAAAAGCAAGCCAGGTACCTTTGTCTGGTAAGGAGGGACTCTCTAAGGCTGATCATTACAGATACTGAGAGCTAGGGGTGAACTGGGAACTTTGGAGGAAAAAATCCATTGTTTACCACCAAAACCAGACAGACTGTCCTTTTGGATGTCTGGTTTAGCTCTGTTGTTATGTCTGGAAACTGTTTTGTCTGAAAAAACTGCTGTGTCATTGCCATTGAGTATCATTGAAGCTCTAATGTAAGTCAATGAGAGATGGAAAGTGTTACAATTTATCTGTTTGTGCTGAGCTTCTCCACTCCACCCCTCCCACTAGAAGGTTCCAGTCTAGCTAGATATGGTATATAAGGAGAACAGTCAGAGCCCCTAAAGTTCTGCAGTTAGGGACCAGTGCTTGGAGGAGGAGACTCTGCAAGACTACTGAGTGACCAGAAGAAGATGCTGAGATGGGGACTCACCAACCCTGTGACCTAGGAGCTATCCGGACCATGGACCTCCATCCTTTGGCCAGGGTACCAGCCTTCTGAGAGAGAGAGAGGGACAGATAGCTCAGGCCTTTCCTCAGCATCAAACCCTTCTTCTGCCAGGGAGCAGACAGGAGAAGACAGCCCAATGCCTCACCTGTATTGTTTTGCACCTGAATTCCTCCAGTAAAAAAGCACACTGGTTTACTGCAGACCCTGACTCTCTGGACTTATTTTCCATTGCGGTGCACAACGTCTTACCATACCTTCAGGAGAGCAGCAACACGTGGTGACACCTCGATGATGTTTGGGGAATGTCCAGCACCTGACCATTACATTTGTAACTGTTGACATTTTAGCCATTGCTTAACTGGCTATTTGAAACTCTAGGTCATACACCTTGTTGTGTGAGAAAACTGTACGTCTATATTTATACTTTTATACAAGACTTTTACAGCGTAGACCAGTAGTGCAAACTGAAAAAGTAAGCACAATTTTGACAATTTTATACAATTTTGAGAGATACAGTATGTCCATGTGTTCTATATTAAGGGAAATAAATATGTACTATATGTATACAAAAAGGCAAACTATGGAAGCTGAGGGGGTCCAAAAGAATAGAATGTCCATTTTAAACTGCTTAATGCAATAACAATAAATGACCACAAGATGTCACTAAAGTCCTTAAAGGACTACATACTAAAGTCAATTGACTAGCAAAGTTACAAAGAAATATTCTCTGTCTTATCATTAAGAACACAGAGGTGAACGGACTGTGTTCTAAATATATAATAGATTTCCATTTTACGTAAAACCTCAAATCTATTTTATACATTGTTTTGGAATTGATCATACAGTAATTTTTATACAGTTATTTTCTCCTTCATGCTTATAGGTGCAATGTCTTGACAGGCTATGCTTTGTATAGCTTTGTTTCATATTATTCCGATGTCGATTAACTCTGCCAGAAAGCATTTTATTGGACATTTGACTTTTGTAGTATTTGACACTATTTAGTGATGTCATTGTTATAACTTTTCAACAAAGATGCTGAGTTGAACCACATTGATAACTTCCTACAGTTGATGCGAGGTTCTTGTTGTTTTAGATGACTAGGCGCCTAAATATTTGTTATAGTCGGTGCTCTCCTGTAAGCTATAGCTGGAGTACATAGAAAAAACCTTTTTCAAATAGGGATCTTCAACACTAACGACCGGCTCGATGTTTACAGATGATGCCTCATATTGAGTTTGACATGGAATATGTAGTTAAATGTTTCTGTCATGTCCCTATGTCAGTGTGGTGCTTCCCCACAGCACTACCGGTGTCTGGTTGATAGTGGAAGGGTCAGGTATCCAGGACCAATCAACTTGCTGGCCACAGGATGCCTGTGATTGGTCTTATCCTCTGGATTTCCACAATGTTTTTGCTATCTATGAAATTGCTGTTATATTCCTGACTTCGGCTTGTACCCTGACTCTGATTTGTGTTTGACCCCTTGAATTTGACGTGATCTCCTGGTTCTGATCTCTGGCTTTCCATTGTTTGCGCTACTGGTTCTAATTCTGGTTTGGACAGGGCATTGACCTCGGCTAAGTACATTTTTGGTTTTGTCTTTTATCCTCTGTGCCGTTCTGTCACTAGTCATCTGTTACTTTGTCTCCCTGTGTTCCCTTTCCTGATTAGGGCCAAGCACTTATTTAGGAAGGGACTGCTGTCCAGTTGTGGGCTGCCGTTTAGGGTGGATCATCCAACTAGGTGGGAATGGTGTTACTTTTGTTAAGTATAGGGCTCACTGTTCCCTGTCGTGTCATATTTTTTACTTCTTTTTCTCTTTTTTATCTGAAGTTCCAGACAATCTGCTTAACTCATTTTTTTGTTTTATTAAATGCATTTTTTGTCAATTTCTTTGGATAACGTTTCTCTTTAACTTTTTTGATCAACTCATTGGCTTGGACAAAAGTGGCATCCTCTGTATGTTTCTTTTTTCTAATTCTCCTAAGCTGGCTGCAAGGTATGCCATTTTCTGTAATGATTGTTGGAGAAGTGTGAATAACTATTGATATCTACCTGTCACCTCTCCTGACACGTACAAAAGGAGTTATCTACTTTATAAAATGTCCATGTGAGAAAATATATATAGGCCGTACTAAAAGGTCACTTAAAATAATGGTTGGGGCGCATATTAAAAACACACAGAAATAATATGATGACCATCCCCTATCACGCCACTACACAGAATACCACGGGGGCCATTGTGAAGGCTCCCTTTTGGAGGTATTGAAAAAGTAAAGAAGGATATGAGAGGCGGGAATTATATTAAAAAATGTCCCGTTATGAAATAAAGAAAGACACATATGCAAATAAAATAAAAAAAATCGAAATAAAACAAAAATATGAATAATAAAAATAAATATATAAATAACAATTTGAAGTTAGAACAGACCGATAAAAATAAAAATGTATTAACCGATGAAGGGTGCAACTATAAACAGACAGACCTCAAACCTCGATCTAATTTTAATCCACAAAGTGAATATTCAGATGCATTTTACACCTTTCAAACCCTAGTACTGAGGGATCTGAGGAAAATTAAACCCAATAAGGGAAGACATACACAAATTTAACAAAGGAGGAAAAGAGGGGAATTAAAACCCTAAAAATGAATAAAAATATAATTATTAGACCAGCTGATAAAGGGAGGGGGATTGTGATTTTAGACCAAGACGCATATCATATAGAATCTTTGTGTCTACTTACTGATTAAAAAACATATAAAAAACTCCCCTTTGATCCTACTGAGCAGTACAAAAGAGAACTGAACAAATTAATTAAAAAGGGGAAAGAGAAGGGAATATTGTCAATTAAAGAAGCCTTTTACATTAATAACCCTAACCCTAGGATCCCAATATTTTATTATCTCCCTAAAATACATAAATGCAAGACCAATTCCCCTGGGTGACCAATAATATCGGGAATTGATGGCCTAACTGCCAATCTATCAAAATATGTAGATGTTCTATTACAGGATTGTGTACAGCAGATTCCCGCGTACCTCAAAGACACAAGACATATTTTCCAACTATTGAATGACATAAAATGGCAGGACAATTATATCCTAGGCACCTTGGACGTTACTTCCATATATACAATAATAGAAAATAACAAAGGGAAAGAAGCCACAGAATATTTCCTGAATAAGGAAAATCGGATGCCTCAAGACCAGATAAACTTTGTAGGGGAGTGTATTATGTTCATCTTAACCCACAATTATTTTAAATATGATAATGAATTTTATTTACAGATGTGGGGGACCGCGATGGGGACCCGGTTCGCAACGAGATTTGCAAATCTGTGTATGAGGAGGTAGGAAGAGACCGCCATATATCCCCAAGGCATTCTCAGTGCAAACCGGGTCCTCTGGAAAAGATTTATTGATGATATTATTTTTTGGGGGAAAGGTGATGAAACCACCCTGGAATGTTTTTTAACTGAGATAAATAAAAATGAATTTTATCTATATTCTACCCCTAATTGAAGCCACCAACAAATAAACTTTTTAGACCTTACCATTTTTATTCAGGATGCCCAGATTTGCACTAAGACCTACCAGAAACCCACAGATACTAAGTTTTATCCCACTAAATAGCTGTCACCTACCCATTTAGCTGAAAAATATTCCCTGCAGCCAATATATTAGGCTGCGGAGAAACTGCAGCACTATAGAGCATTTTGATGAGGAGGCAGATAAACTACATAGAAAATTTGAAAAAAGGGGATATGCAGCGAATAAATTAGAGACCATTTAGGAAGTTGTGAAGAAGATGGACTGTGACACTCTATTGCAAAACAAACCACGAGGAATAAAAACACATGATAAAGATAAAAAAGATGAAGGAACTCTCAGAGTCCCCATAATAACACAGTACAGTGAGAAAGAAGGATCCTTCAAACGGATTGTTAAAAGACACTGGGACATCCTCAAACAGCATAAAGTAATAGGAGAAACAATTCCACTACACCCCACCTTTACTTTTAAAAAAGCACAAAATTTGGCCAGTTCAGTGGCGCCCTCCATAGGCAGGAACCAAATAATAACTAATGATGATAACAATAAAAATACTGAAAAAGTCATTTTTTCCCCCTGCAAAATGTGCAAAAACGAATAGTGAAAAACACAGAGGATTGGAGAAATTAGGAAGGGTTCAGAGCTATATAAAATTGAGGATAATATCACATGTAATACAAAAGGAGTTATCTACTTTATAAAATGTCCATGTGAGAAAATATATATAGGCTGTACTAAAAGGGCACTTAAAATAATGGTTGGGGAGCATATTAAAAACCCACAGAAAAAATATGATGGCCATCCCCTATCACGCCACTACACAGAATACCACGGGGGCCGTTTTGAAGGCTCCCTATTTGGAGGTATTGAAAAAGTAGAGAAGGAATTATATATAAAATAATGTCCCGTTATGAAAGCCAATGGATATATAAGCTGAATAGCTTGGCACCTGGGGTTTTAAACCAAGAAATTTAACTATTTGCCTACTATTAAATACACTTCCCGTAATACAGTTAAAATGATCCATCTATAAGAATTATATCAATATCCATATATATAATATCCTCACAAAAGTTAGTTATAACAACTATTAGTAGGGTGAGTAACAGGCAAAAGCAGAGCCTTTGCTCTGTGTATGAGTTGCCATAGGAACGTAATGCCAATTTAAGGAGGAGAATCAACACACCTACCTATCCCTGGCAAAGAAACACGTGTGCTTCGAAACGCATTTGAAGTTTTTTTTTCCCTTGGAGGTACCCGTACTTACAGGGACCGTTCTCAGACTAACTCTCACCAGCTTCCCCGCACGCACGCCCAGGGGAGGGCAGGCAGCCTTAGTCCTGGGGGGCAAATCCAGTCAAGTGGTCCATTTTAGCCCTGCCCATTATTAAAAGCCCCTCCTACATATACTAGGCCACTCCCAACAAACACTGTACAGCTAACATTCTATAGTTGCGGCCTGTCTCTACACATCATACGGAGAGGGGAGGTCTGTCCTGGCTGCACTGCCTGCTTCACATTATACAATAAACAGCAGGCTACAGCCAGGAAGCTCCTCCGCTCTCCTCCCTCCCCAGATCCTGCTCAAGGCTTGTGGTTCCCCCCACCATCTGCCCCCTTTCGCCATCCTCACCCAGCTCTGAATCCTCCTGCAAATGGCAGGGGGAGGAACTGGAGCATCTCCTCTCCTACATAGCGCCCCCTATCGCTTACATCCAGTGATGTCACCTTTGTTGCAGACGTTCTCTTTCCTCATCTTCTCCATTCAGACCAGACCGCCATGATGATTTTTCAGCCATCTCCCGTCTCTGCAGAGATTGACAAACAGACATTAGTTTCCCACATTTCCATCATCTTCACATCTTCTGAACACCTTTCCTGCCACCCCCAAAACTATACTGCAGAAACAGTCCCCCTGGAAATACTACTGCCACACAGATAGTGCCCCAAACACCGTGCCCGCTGTGCCCCCAATACTATACTGCAGAAACAGTCCCCCTGGAAATACTACTAGCACACAGATAGTGCCCCCTTCAACAATTATTGGCACACAGTGCTCTAAAAAAATAACTGCGCCCAGACACTAATAGTATAAAGATAATGTCCCCCAAAAATAATTGTGCTAAGCTGATACTATGCCAGGGTGCCCCCAAAGTAACAGTGCTCCCCAAAATATGACAGTACATGAAATACCCCCGCTTAGCGCCCGCAGTTGAGCCAATGTCCCCATAATGTATGCCAGTATAAAATACCCCTATATAGTGCCCCAGTAAATGCCCTCATAGTGCTCCTCTCCCCCTTCCCCATAGTGTTCCCCATAATATGCCAGTAAAAGAAATGCCCCTTCTTAGTGCCCCCAGCAGATGCCCCTATAGGTCTCCTCTACCCCACAATGTGCCAGTAAAAAATGCACCTTCTTAGTGCCACCATATGCCCCAATAGTGCTCCACTCCCCCACAGTGCCCCAAATAATGCCCCATAGTGCCACTCTCCCCTATAGTACCTCCCATAATGTGCCAGTAAAAAATGCCCCCTTAGTGCCACCAAATGCCATAGTGCCCCCATAATGTGCCAATAAAAAAGGCCCCTTTAGAGCCCCCACTTCCCCATAGTGCCCCCAAATAATGCCCCTATAGTGACACCAGATGTCCCATAGTGCTCCCCATAATATGCCAGTAAAAAAAATGCCCCTTCTTAGTGCCCCCAGCAGATGCCCCTATAGTGCTCCTCTCCCCCACAATGTGCCAGTAAAAAATGCCCCTTCTTAGTTGTTACAGTGCTATAAGGAAAGTGTCTTTTCCACAGCGCAGGGATCCATTTAACCTGATATTCCCCAAAAGGCAGATTGTACTGAGTCTAGACAGGGCAATCAATCGGCATTACCCAGCAGCGGCTCCCTAGGTTGACACCCGGGCAGTATAAGACACACAGGTCACCAATATTAGTGGCAGCGCGGGGTACTCCTATTACTTCTGGTTTAAAGTAGACTTGGCTTAGTTGCCCATAACAACCAATCAGATTTCACCTTTCATTTTTGACAGCTCCTTTGGAAAATGAAAGGTGGAATCTAATTGGTTGCTATTGGCAACTAAGCTAGTTCTATTTTCCACCAGTTTGATAAATGACCCCATATATATTTATGCTGTATTTATTTAATGCACGTGTTACGTAGTTTTGTACAGGAATGTGTTATAGCCTATTCCCACATGCTGATCACTTTCACTCCATGTTTTCAATAAAAGTTGAGGTTGGACATTACTCCTGAGTTAGTCAGTTGCTAACAGGGGCGGATTAAGTGCATCATAGGCCCGGGGCTGTTTCCCAAACTTTTGCCCCTTTTCTCTATTTATCTGCCCCATATTTATAGTAAATATTTAAAGATAACTACACAACATGAAATTATTTGCAAACTTCAAACCTTTATTGAAGTTTTCATAACAATGGTAAATGGTCCTTGAAATTAAATGTTTTTTTTTTTGTTTTTTTTTTATTACAGGGAAAAATTTATCCAAACTAAATTAAAAGGAAAAGTGACTTGGTTTCTTATAGCAAACAATCAGATTCCACCTTTCATTTCCCAAATGGGATCTGAAAAATGAAAGGTGGGATCTGATTGGTTGCTCGGGACAACCAAGTCAGTTTTCTGTACAACCAGTTTGGAAAATGTACAATGGTGCCATACTGTATACAATAGTAAGTGTCAGAGGACATACACTCTTACAGACCACATACATTTATAACATCCCCCATAATCATGTTAAAAAAATGAACAATCTAGAATCTGAAAATATTACAAAATCATATGTGCACTCTCCACCCAGTAACTGCCTCCAAGATTGGCGCAAGTAAATGTGCCTTGTGTATAATGAGACCCCAGTATAAGGCTTTGTCTCATTTCAGTAAGTGGCATTTATCATGTAAAGAAAGTTAATACGAGGCACTTACTAATGTATTGTGATTGTCCACATTGCCTCCTTTGCTGGATGCATTTTTCCATCACATTATAAGGGTCCATTCACACGTCCTTTTTTTCTTTCCTGATCTGTTCCGTTTTTTGCGGAACAGATCAGGACCAGATCTGGACCCATTCATTTTCAATGGGTCCTGGAAAAAATCGGACAGCACAATGTGTGCTGTCCGTTTCCGTTGTTCCGTTCCGCATGTCCGTTTAAATATAAAACATGTCCTATTCTTGTCCGCAAAATTCGGATCCTGGTACAATACAAAGTCAATGGATCCGCAAAAAACGGAAGACATTCGGATGTCATTCCGTATGTCATCCGTTTTTTGCGGAATCCGTTCCTGGAAACACATAACAAATTTTTTTATTATTTTTTTTTCAATGAAATCCAAACAACTTTATTTGATTATTGAACTTTATACATGTTTCCGTTTTTTGCGGATCCGCAAAAAACGGATGACATCCGGAAACATTTTCAGGAACAACGGATCCGCAAAAAACGGACCGAAAATCGGGATATAGGAAAATACTGACGTGTGAATGTAGCCTAACACTGCTCATTTTCATGCTTATTATGACCACCCTGCAATCCATCAAATCCATCAGTAGTGGTAATGCTAGCACACTATAGGAAAGATTGTGCACTCATGTGGTCTCGGCCACCAGTGAGTCTGGAACTTTCTCCTATAGTGTGCAAGCACGACCACCGCTGCTGGATTATAGGGTGGTCATACCTATGGAAACTAGCAGTGTATAATGTGATGGAAAACTGAATCAAGCTAGGAAAGGAGACAATATGGATAATCACTATACATTAGTAAGTGGCTCATGTTAACATCGTCTACGAGATAAATGCCATTAGCTGAAGTGAAAACCGCTTAAGTATAGAAAAAGCAGAGGGTTATACATGTATAAGTTACAAGTTTGGATGAATATTTAACCAAAAAACACGTATAAAGCTCTTTTTGCTATATAAAAGTTATGTTTACAGTTGAGGACGAGTTGAAGAAAGCCAAGTTTGATTCCATATCTGTTTTTTTATATCAATCCTTCATACAGCAGATTTGAATTTTTTTTATTTTTTATAATGGATTATTCTGCACTATATAGGCCCAAAAAAATAGTACGGAGTGCTTCTTTAACTGGTAATTAAAGGGCTGATTTTAACAAAGGCTCTGGATTTGGTTTTCTGATTTACATATGCTCCATATATAAATATATTTTAACTTCTCACCTTTGAAATGAATGGCTTGTGATTCTCTTGTAGGACTGCCTGCCCTCGTCTTGTCTTGTAGGCTTCTGTGAGACGTATTTCGGAGGCGATAATGATATCTGTAGAATAAATATAACATATTCTAGCTGCATGCTAAAATTCTTAAAGGGGTTGGACACTTTCTGGCTACTGTTGATCAATGTGTTTGTGAGATCATTATATAGCACTTACTAATATAGTCCTTGTTGAAATTCTGCACCATTTTCTATATTTTATCAAGTATGCTTCCTTATTTCCATAGAGATCCTGTCCATAAAATAGCAGCTGATGGTCCTGTGACCAGGGAAATCACCTCCATTTGATGGCTCATCCATTCAAACATACTGCACCTGTACTAAACTCCAAACAGAACAAGTACAGATGGCAGATGCAGTGTCTTTGAATAGAGGAGACATCACATCGAGGTGATTTGCCTGGTCACATGACCCTCCATCAGCGGCCATCTTATGGACAGGATCTCTGTGTGGACAGCACAAGAGACGTTGTAAACAAGGGAGCATACCTTATGAAATAGAAAATGGTGCAGAATTTCACCAAGGACTATTAGTAAGTGTCATATCATCTCAGAAACACATTAATCAACAATTACCAGAGAGTGGCCAACCCCTTTAAAGGGAATTTCTGACCAGCGACCTGCCTACCAAACAGTTTGCATAGACACAGCTTCTTACCGTCGAAATGAATGGCTTGTGATCCTCTTGTAGGTCTGCCTGCCGTTGTCTTGTAGGACTGCCTGCCCTTGTGTTCTTTGCTTCTGTGAGATGCTGGATTTCACAGGAGGTAATGATAGTGGAATAAGCAGATCTGTAGAATAAATATAACATGATGGTGGATTAGTAATCTCTATATTTGAGGAGGAACCACTCTGGAGCTTTGGCTCGGTTTTGACTGAAATGGCGACTGCTGGCCAATGTCTCTGTGCCACTGCTCTTTCTCTCTCCTCACAGGTGCCCAGTAGTGTTGAGCGAACTTCTGTTTTCAAGCTCGGTATATGAGGTATGGGTTATCTCAGAATTCCGTTATGGATTCTGCAAACAGGAACCATAACTTAGGGTCCGTGGTTGCGGAATATCTATAATGGAATTCTTAGATAACCCGAACTTTATACGCCGAACTTGAAAACAGAAGTTCACTCATCCCTAGTGCCCAGCCCAGCACACCAAGTGTTTGAACATCAAAATGGTGGATTATTAATCCCTGTATCATACAAGGATTAATAATCCATCATTTTGATGGCCAAAAACTTGGTGTGCTGGGCTAGGCACCTGTAAAGAGAAGGATCAATTGTAATCCACCATTTTAATATCAAACACTTGGTGTAATAATCCATAATTTTTATAGTGAAACACACTTTGTGATGGGCAGTGGCACCTGTGAAAAAAGAGGCAGAGCAGAGGCCAGACAGCAGCAGCCATTTCAGTCAGATTAGAGGCAGAGCTGCAGAGTGGCTGTAGCCTGTAATCTGACTAAAATGGCCACTGCTGCTCTGCCTCTCACTCACAGACACAGGCAGCCCACAGTCCCACTGCCCTGCTGCCCAGGCCATCACCATTCATTAGAATTTACTAGCTTTGGCTGCTGCTGCGCCTGCCCACTGGAATGCTGGAAGTTAACTCCGACGAAGCAGGTCCTCCTTGCTGCTTTCTCTCACAGACCCAGCCAGGCTGTCCTGACTCCTGGCGCTGGCAATAGTAAGTGGTGGCACTGAGAAGACTGGGGGCGGGCACATCGGGGGCGGGAATAAAGCACTGCAGTGCACCTTCTGTGACGGAGGAGGCGGAGCTACAGTGAGTGACTGACTGAGTCACGTGCCCCCCTCTTCTCCTCAGCACTCTGTCTTCCGCCGAATCCGTCCTGCTTCATTTTTACAGCCTTCGGCGCTGAAAGGGGTGGGATCAAGCAAGCAGGCCGGCTGTTACTGTCTGCACTGCAGCAGGCAGCGCAGCGGCGTGTAAGTTAAGCGCTGGCTCTGCAGATATATTTTAGTAACTTGGAGTCTGGTGGTGGCGCAAAATGGGGCGTTTAGGATGGCAAATTGTTGATGGGCCCTTCACTCACCCTGGGCCCGGGGCTGCCGACTCAAACGCCCCAATTATAATCCGCCACTGGTTGCTAATTGGTAGATTAGCTGCCTGCCAATTTATGCCCCTCTCATACACAAGGGGGACAGAACACAGGTAGATGGCAATAGGTATTTATACTTCTCTTGCAATCATTCCAGAAAATGGCTATTAAGGGGCATCTTTCAGCAGATCTGTACCTATAAAAACTGTCTGACCTGTTGCACTTGGCAGCTGAAGGCATCTGTGTTGGTCCCATGTTCATATGTGTCCACATTGCTGAGAAAAATTATGTGTTAATATATGCAAATGAGCCTCTAGGAGCAACGGGGGCGTTGCTATTACACCTAGAGGCTCCGCTTTCTCTACAGCTGCTGTGCCCTATGCACTTTGATTGACAGGCCAGACAGTGAATACATCATCACACTTGCCTGGCCAAGTCAAACTGGAGTGGGCGTGGCTATTGCAGAGAGAGCAGAGCCTCTAGGTGTAACAGCAACACCCTCATTGCTCCTAAAGGCTCATTTGCATATATTTGAACATTTTTTTCAGCAATACTGGCACGTATGAACAAGGGACCAACACAGATGCCTTCAGCTGCCAAGTGCACATGTAACAGGCCAGCCATTTTCATAGGTACAAATCTGCTGACAGATGCCCTTTAACATACCTTACAGACAGTTTAAGAGAAGTAGAAAAAACTACACCTTTGTCAACAAGCCAATGAGTTGATCAAAAGATTTCAAGAGAAACCTTATTCAAAGGAATTGATGAAAAATGCATTTAATAAAATAAATAAAAAAGTCAGCTGGATTACTTGGAACCTAAGATAAAACAATCAAGAGAAAATGATCAAAGAATAATCCTATTACTGCATATTCTGCATCACACCATTCCATATAAGGCACCATCTGGAAACATTGGCCACTACTTTAAAGGGGTTTGTCTGAGTTATATAAAAAAAAATAAGGTACTGTAAATCTGATGATCAGCAATATATATATATATATATATATATATATATATATATATATATGCATAAGCTAAGCAAGTTTTAGGGAAAAAAGATACTCATCAACCTAGTTCTGTTCTTGCTAGTTTGTTGACATACAGTTGCACCTTTGGGGACATTTAAATACAATTTCTGAGGTTTGCCTTATGAATATTTGTGGGTATCAAAAAAGACTGCCTTTCCACTCCCCCCGTTCTGCTAATTTTTTTACTCATTTGTTTGATTTGGTTATCTGTATCTACTTTTAGGACTTACTTGAAAATCGGATGTAGTTTTAAGTCAAATTTATGCAGAAATAAAGAAAATTCTGAGCAGTTCGCAAATTATCAAGCGTCACTGAATCACTACCATACAATGATTAAGCATTACGTCTATACTCCTACTAAACAAAATGCATTACACAAAGACCAACAACGCCATTATTACAAGTTCAAAATAGTACTCACACATAACGGAGTAATACCACCATACTGTTACTGAATAAGAACCACTGTACAGTGACCATATACAGTAGTTGTAGATACCAATTCTACACATGTGCTCTGAAGACCATATGAGTAAGTACAGTACAGTTAGATCCAATGGCTTTCAAATTATGTCTTCTTTTATATTCAGTTACTTTTCCATCTTTTCCAACAGGCCCAGACCACCATGAAGACTGCTTCCAGCCCCCTGGAAAGTAATAACACCCACTTTGCACTCCTAAAAGCAATGCCCTCTTGGAAATAATAATGTCCAGTGTGCCCTAAACAGTAATGTGTGTCCCTCACACAATAAAAAATATCTAACTTTGTGGTCCATGATAAGTTATAGGGCAGTGATGGCTAACCTTGGCACTCTAGCTGTGGTAAAACTACAACTCTCAAGATGCCCCCCTTGCTTGGCTGCTCTCATACCTCTATAGAAATAAATGGAGCATGCTGGGAGTCGTAGTTTCACCACAGCTGGAGTGCCAAGGTTAGCCATCACTGTTATAGGGCCTCTTTGTTCCCCCCCACATAGGCTTTGTTTGTGGTCTATAGCCATGGAGACACAAGTCAACTGTACACCAAAAACCTTAGGCAATTTTTATTCAAAACTTTTGTAACGTTCCTTGATTTTTTACTTAGCTGCATTAAAACAGTAAAAAAAAAAATGTTACAGCATTATGTGACCACAGTACTGCCGACCCTCGGTCAGACAGGAACTCATTATAAATTATTATAATTCTGTACGTTCGGGTTAGAGGAGCAGTGTCTGGTCTGGGAAATGCAGCCATCACACAGAGAACATGCTCACGAGAAATTAGCTTTAAGCCAGTCAATTAAAATCATGAATGTGAAGCCCACTGTACAAGGCCATATGGAGTAGATATATTTGGTAAATGAATGTCATAGTATACATGGATAGTTCTCATACAATTTACAGAACTGGTCAAATATTGAGAGTAAGTAGTTTAGAGAAATATTTTTTGCTGAAAGAGAAATTATTTTCCCCATGTTCCGATGTCATCAACTACATTTTTTTACTTTAACAATACTGTACATGTATGTTAGGGACATAAAAAGCACATATTGTTTTTGTCTCATAGGAATGGCTTTGTTGTACATGATGACATTCGACTGGCGTCCAAAGTGAATTATGGGTATTGTGCTTTGTGCTGGAGTTGATCTCAGTTGTAAATCCTGAGCTGGATTTAGTGCGAATAAAGACATCAGAAGGTCTCATGGTTTATGCACAATGGGTGTCAGATGCTGCTCTCTGTAACCTCATTCGCAGTCACGTTTTGTAGGAAAACACAGCGTTTTTTTTTTATTAACAGCAGACCAAATAATATTCCTATGTTCTTAACTAGATGCCATTGATTGAGAATTCAAAAAAAAAACTGTGGGACAGATGGTGTAGACTAGCACCAAATGGATCACAGTGTTTTCTGCTGGATACTGTATACCAAACTGTATACCAGCTATAGATTGGCCTATATTAATAAAACCACCCTAAGGTAATGTTCTCACATTTGGGGTGCATACATTCACTGAACAGGCCCATAGACCCGAGAGATGAGTATCCTTTTGGCATCCGCCAGACAGATGTACATTGCTTTTTTTCATAAATAAGTAGTCTGACCTCCCATTCACCCAATGAAAAGTCCACATCCAAGTGTTTGCCTGCCATATAGGACAAGTACAGGGCTATCAGGTAATTGCTTATGATAATTATAATAATTATACTGGGTATTGGATTAGTCGAATTTTGCTGTAGCATCATTGTATCCAGGGGTGCACCACCAATGAGGCCAGGTGAGGCGATCGCCTCAGGCAGCACCAGGTGGGAGCAAGAGGGGGCAGCAGAAGGGCCATGGGCAATGAGCGCTTTCATTGTGGCAAAGGGGTTAGGTTAAAAGATTAGCATGGGGGGGTGGGCACCGTTTCAGTTTTCGCCTCAGGCAGCAGAAAGGCTAGGTGCATCCCTGATTGTATCATAGAGAGATCACTATCACTTCTAAGGCAGTTATAAATGTACCCTATATTAAACCAAGGGGTTAAAGGTAACCTGTCTCCTTGAAAATGCTGTCCTATCTGCAGAAAGCATGTCCTAGAGCAGGAGGAGCTGAGCAGATTGATATACATAGCTTTGCAGGGAAAGAGTTATTATAACTCGTATTTTATTAATTTCATTCCCTACAGGGGACATTTCTACTCAGTGATTGACAGCCTTCATCTTGGTCTATAGATGTGGCAGAGTTAACAGTCACACTTGGTGGCATCTTGTTAAGGTGTTATGACTGTGACTGTTCAATCTGCTGCATTTACACCTCTTATGCAAGTCTATGCAAATGAAAAATGCCAGCAGAGTTAGGGATGTTTCACACGAGCGAGTCCATGTGTGAGCGTGATCCTCCCGCTCTGGACTTGCAGGAGCGCAGGGAATTATACTGATTTATAATGCTATGTGTCTCTGCTTGACCTTCCACCTACAGATTCATACTGAAAGCTTTATGTCACTATGATTCTTTAGAAGTAAGGTCAAGCAAAGGCACATACAGTAGCATTACAAATCAGTCCAGAATGGGAGGATTAGGCTCACACACACACACACACACGGAGCGTGATTTCCGCAATGGACTCGCTCGTGTGAAACAGCCCTTAAAAGTCACGGTTGGTGAGTTATGACATCTAGTTAACGCATTATGACTGTTAAACTCAGCTACATCTGTATTTTGCGGCCACAACCGGTGGACTCACCCTCCATATGAATGGTAAGAAATCTATTAGCAGTATTGGACTATGGGCTTAAATAACTTTTTTTTAAACTTCTTAGAAATTCTGATTTACTTTTATGAAAGAAAAAATACTTTCAGGATTAATGTAAGACCTGTGCCAGTACGTCTAGTTCTATGTATCCTAATAATTATAATCCATGTATGGTAGTCATTAAATAAAAAAACTTGCATAGTTATCATAGCTGTGTGCATAAGACTATACCACAAGAAAGGAAAGTAGGAATTTTAATTGTTAAATTATAACGATAAATAATGCAAACATATATTGACAATATAATTACTTGAAAAATGACTTGCACATGAAAGTAAGAGTATTTTACTTAACGTATTTTTTATGTTTGATCGGAATACATTGGCCTGAAGTCACTGTATTATTTTCTAATTGTTTGGAATTAATTTGTTTCAGAATGACTTGTCTATGTTTATAACATTTTGACACGAGACATACGTTTTTAGAAAATTAGTAAAATGGTTCAGAAGCTGAACAATGTCAAACCAATTAAAAAATGCAGATTCAGCACAAACAAGCACAACACTTAAACAAATAAAAGAAGTTATTGCATACTGTAGAAGGACTTTTACATTTCTTGATGCATCAGTATGTGAGGATACTAAGGAGTGGTGTGATACGACTGTATGATGGCTTATACATGGCGGCATTAGGGTAACCTTGTTATGAAGTACTGTGTCTGGTGAGGTATGTATCTATCATCAAGAGGAAGGATCACTTTCGGTTCCAGCAACATATCTACTCTACGTCCTGCTCATTGACTGGACGTTTTTGATGGGACGGTTACCTTGGTCACCCATTGAATGTAAGAGCCATCCTACTCTATCTATCAGTTATACTTTTTGTATAAACACACCACCCCTTCAATATCTTGGCTATCCTCTTCTATCTATTTATATCTTTGTGGTTTTATATGAGTAGTGACTCACCCACTGTATTGACCCCCTGAGGAGCCCGTTTATGGGGGAAACACTTGGATTAGTAATACCCGTGTTGGATATTGGGACCTACGTAAGGGTAGGATTACCCGGCCTGGGCACTAGGATCCTCCTATGGGATATTTTGGGTGAATTTAGGCTGTATCCCCCATTAGGGAAATTCAGGGTCTGATAGCCCAGGTACCAGGACAGGGAGTCCCCACCATCAGGGGCATCCCTGGGCTGAGGACTAGGATAGGGTCTTCTAGGGTATAGAATTGCCTATTTTCCACCTGATTATTTTTTCTTATCAAATTGAAGCATATCAAGTGTACGTGACATCATTGACCATCACCTTTCTTATTTTGAGATATCTATTTTCAAAGAATAACAATAAAGTATAATTTATATTAATGGGTTGTTTTTTGCTGGACTTTGGATTTGTACTTTTGATCCAACTAGTTGACATTATATACAGTTAAAACTGGAGTTTTCTTGGAGGACTTTTAAATTTCCAACCCTAGCGGAGGATCAAGTATTGAAAAGGCCCAATTACTGAAGATCAGATTGGAAAATAGTAAAAACTCCAGCTGAAATGTATAAAATTATTCAAGTATTCTGCAAAAAAACATCAAACGTACAAATATGATGATGCCAAGTTTATACTGCTTTTATCATAGTATTTGTACAATAAAAACACTTGTTTTAATCTGTTTAAAAATCAGACATATCAGGTATAATCTGTTTTTGTTTGACTGCATTCCAATGTAGAGAACGACATAACCATGTGGTGGCTAATATTAGGGTTGAGTGAATTGAAGTGAAATGAATTAAATTCAATCAGAATTTCAGGAAAACATTGATTTGGAACAAATCAGAATTTCCTCTTGCTTCGTTGTAACAAATCGTTTTTTTCCTAAAATGCCAGCTACGTGTGTTACAAAGTGAAAGTAAGAAGCCCGGGAAGGAGATATGACCCACAATGCTGTGCAGCCAGCCAATCAGCAGATAGCCATCCCCTGTGATGTCACAGTCCTATAAAAAAATCCTGCCCGCTCTCCGCTATTTTATAGTGAACTGAGCATAGGGTCCATCATTCACGGTAGTTGATTATCACAGCTTATCTTTTTCCCCTCTCTCCCCAGTGACCTCTGCATAATTCACAGAGCATATCTACAAAACTCCCATACAAGTCAATAAACAAATAAACATTTCCTGTCTATTGTGCCTGTGGCCCATGTTGCAGCTGTAAGGCTGCTCAGGCAAGTTGGTTGCCCCCTTAATCATGTACAGAAACCAGAATAAAACATATGCAATCAGAAAATAAAACAGAAACATGAATATGTTCCATTATTTGGTTTTAATTAGTTAAAATATAGGTGAAATATTCAATCTAAAATTAATAGTGACAAAACTATTCTATTACAGATAGATCCCAAAACTGAAATTCGGTTACATATTTTAGAACCACATTGTAACACAAAATGTTGGGGACAACAGTATGTTGGGGACAAAAGTATTACGACCTGGTTGAAAATGAAGTTAAGTGTGGCTGAGAGGATTGGGATCATGAAAATAATAGTATTGCCTTAAAGGGGTTATGCCATAAAATACTTTTCACTGTAAAGTGTATTTACATCAATTATTCTAGCACCCATTGCTCCTTGGATTATTTTTTATTTTTTTTTCAATTCTTTTTCAAATTAACCTAATTTACCATTTTCTTTTATTCCCCATGTTTGAATCTACTTCCTGGTTTGTCATGTGACTGCTGTCCCATCATGAATTAGGACAGTGGGATGTGTCCTGACATCAGCAGATCATGCAACACTAACCACACCCCTTATTCTTACCAATGAGGCTTCCTACGTCCTACATTATAAGGCTCAAGGCACAATTGTAGGCTAATAACTTTTGAAAAAGGCAGTTTTGTGATATCTGTTGGGGGGGATGGGTGGAGGATACATTTATATTAGTGGAAGAATTGCTTTTATTTTCATTATTCTATATTTTAATATTTTTTGGTTTCACAGCTGGATTAAGTTAAATAAGGTGTTTTTAGCAATTCTACATCAATGTTGCTTGATGCTCAGAACCAGGTACAGGCTTTGCTTGCAATGTTAGATGCAGGACAAATTAGGGATCTTGCAAATAAATAAAGTAATTGGAGGGCACTCAATCGTTTTGCCGCTGAGGAAGGGGCTTGATCCCCGAAACGCCTACGGTTCATGACAGCACAGGACTCCACTATGGAATATTGAGGTGCCAACAATATCGGGCATCCTACCCCTCGGACCCCCTCTGAAACCACATCTGATATAAAGATCAACATACGGTCCGGACTCTAGGACCCAGCGCATCACCAGCCTTTCACAGAGCAGTGTGTAATACGCGAGACATAGCTGGGTCACGTGGGACGCCACGTTTGAGACCTGCTAACTGCTGAGTTTAACCCCTTAGTGACCACCCATACGTGTTTTTACGGCGGTCACTAAGGGGCCTTAGGCTGGGCCGCCGCGTTTTTACGGCGGCCCGGTCTAAGTGCTGCACGGATCCCCCGTGCAGCGGGGAGCACGGACCCGGCTCTCACATGAGAGCCGGGACCCTGCTCTAACAGCCCGGACCGGCAGAAGTGCCGATCCGGGCTGTTTAACCCTTTACATGCCGGGTGCAATGGAGCCCGCTGCATGTAAAGTGGTGACAGAGGGAGCGGACTCCCTCTGTCTCCCATCAGCACCCCGAAAATAAGATCGCGGGGTGCTGATGTGTTCGGAAGCTTACCTTGCTTCCGATCAGGGCCCCGAGCCTGTCTTCAGTTATCTCCAGCAGGCTGTGCCTCTCTGGCGCAGCCTGCTGGTCAAGGTTTGAATAGCATTGCTATTGAAATGTAATGCCTTATAGAGATAATGCATTACATTTTAAAAGAAATCAAAATACTGTATATTATAGTCCCCTTGTGGGACTTTTAACCGGCTCACGACCGTCGTACGCAGGATTGCGTCTTCTCGGCGGTCGTGCTGCTCTGGGTGGACGCGCCGGTGCGTCCTCTCGCGAGACGCGAGATTTCCGGGGAAGCCGGCCTGCACATGCGCATCGCGGGCCGGCAAAATTCAAAGAAGAATTCGTCATCAACCTGCCGGCCACGATCATTGGCTGGCAGGTTGATGATTTTCAAAAAAACCAATCAGAAGCCACATAACCCATCATATTAGTAAATATGATGGGGTTATATGGCTGCTGTGCTCCTCTGCTCCTTCTTTTGGTCGGTTGGTTCCAGCAGAGGAGCAGAGGAGCACACATCACTGTGAGTACCCACCAACACCACACTTAGCCCCCAGATCACCTCCAAGCACCCAATTAACCCTTTGATCACCCCTTCTTGCCCCTGTCAATCACTAGTGAAAAGGAAAAAAGTGATCAGTGCA
This sequence comes from Bufo gargarizans, assembly GCF_014858855.1. Taxonomy (NCBI): domain Eukaryota; kingdom Metazoa; phylum Chordata; class Amphibia; order Anura; family Bufonidae; genus Bufo; species Bufo gargarizans. The sequence goes on from NC_058085.1 coordinate 89,616,590, forward strand.
AACTGTCACTTTTTTTTTTTCACTGGTATTGACCGTTAGGTTTTAGGTATAGTTTAGGCCCCTTGGTTAGGTAGTTTAGCGATCAGTTAGCGCCCAGCCCACCGCACCGCAGTCCGTTATTCGCTGATTAGTGTATCGCTAATCAGCATTTGTACTTTTATAGTATCTGAAAGTGATCAAAAATCAGATCTATAATTGTATTAGTGTCACTTTAGTTCGCCCTCCACCCAAAACGCAGTGTTTCCCCGATCAGGCCTGATCGGTCGCCCACACGTGCGTTCGCCCACGCCCGCCCCACCGCAGTGACAAAAAAATTATTATTTTTTGATCACTGCACATTCACTTTACACGCACTGCGGCGATAAAAAAATCAGTTTTGATATTTTTTATCAACCGCAGCGGCCTCCGGTACTTCGCTAGCCTCCCCTTTGTAAGACAGGCTTGCTTTTTTTTTCTTGGGTAGTCTCAGGGAATACCCCTAAATTTAGTTGCCCAAATGTCTAACAGGGGGTATTCTTCTGAAGAGGCCTACAGGCTTCTGACCCAGTCGGATGAGGAATGGGAACCCTCATCTGACTAATCTAGCGGGTCAGAATACGAACCTGTAGAAAGCAGTGGCTCTCTGACCCAAAGTTCGGACGAGGAGGCTGAGGTCCCTGATAGCACCAGGCGTACCCGGCCCCGTGTCGCTAGACCGCAGGTTGCGCAGGAGCCGCTTCAAGAGCAGCAGAGTGGGGCTGGTGCTGTCAGATTACGTGGTGAGGCATACACCAGCAGCCCAGCCCTTCCTGGACCTAGTACCAGCACTGCCGCACAACCTGGTGAAGTAGCGAGCACCAGAAGGGCAGTTGAAGCTGGTACAGTGGCACGAGCAGTAGTGACCCCGTCGCAGCCACCGCAAAGACGTGCCCGTAGAGCCCCTAGAATCCCTGAGGTGCTGGCAAACCCTGATTGGCAGTCCCCAACTTCAGCCGCACCTGTAGTTTTCCCTTTCACTGCCCAGTCTGGAGTTCGGGTTGAGACAGCTCAGATCGGTTCGGCCCTGGGATTTTTTGAGCTGTTCTTGACTGCGGAGCTCTTGGACTTAGTCGTGGCCGAAACAAATCGGTATGCCACACAATTTATATCCGCCAACCCGGGAAGCTCTTATGCCCAGTCTTTCCGGTGGAAACCAGTCCAAGTTTCCGAAATTAAAACTTTTCTGGGCCTCCTCCTCAACATGGGTCTAACTAAAAAGCATGAATTGCGGTCATATTGGTCCACGAACCCAATTCATCACATGCCCATGTTCTCTGCTGCTATGTCCAGGACACGATTTGAGACCATCCTGCGTTTCCTGCACTTTAGTGATAACAGCACCTCCCGTCCCAGAGGCCACCCTGCTTTTGACCGGCTCCACAAAATTCGGCCCCTCATAGACCATTTCAACCTGAAATTTGCAGATTTGTATACCCCTGAGCAAAACATCTGCGTAGACGAGTCCCTGATACATTTTACCGGGCGCCTTGGCTTCAAACAATACATCCCAAGCAAGCGCGCCCGGTATGGGGTCAAATTGTATAAGCTCTGTGAAAGGGCCACAGGCTATACCCACAAATTTCGGATCTATGAGGGAAAAGATCAGACCCTGGAGCCGGTCGGTTGCCCTGACTACCTGGGGAGCAGTGGGAAGACAGTTTGGGACTTGGTGTCACCCTTATTCGGCAAGGGGTACCATCTTTATGTGGACAATTTTTACACAAGTGTGGCCCTCTTTAGGCATTTGTTTCTAGAACGGATTGGCGCCTGTGGTACTGCGCGAACTAGTCGCGCGGGCTTCCCCCAACGGCTCGTTAGCACCCGTCTTGCAAGGGGGCAGAGGGCCGCACTGTGTAACTAAGAACTGCTCGCGGTGAAATGGAGAGACAAGCGTGACGTTTACATGCTCTCCTCCATTCACGCAGACACGACAATCCAAATTGAGCGAGCAACCCGTGTCATTGAAAAGCCCCTCTCAGTCCACGACTATAACCTTCACATGGGAGGGGTGGACTTCAATGACCAGATGTTGGTTCCGTATTTAGTGTCCCACAGAACCAGACGCTGGTATAAGAAGGTGTCTGTATATTTAATTCAATTGGCTCTGTACAATAGTTTTGTTCTCTACAGTAAGGCTGGGAGAACTGGATCCTTCCTCAAATTTCAGGAAGAGATCATCGCGAACCTCCTGTACCCAGGAGGTTCCGTGGCCCCATCCACCAGTGTAGTTAGCCGTCTACACGAGCGACATTTCCCCAGTGTCGTTCCTGGTACCTCAAACCGACCGCCACCCCGAAAAAAATGTCGTGTCTGTAGCAGGAGTGGAATAAGGCGTGACACCCGCTATTTCTGTCCTGACTGTCCTGACCACCCTGCCCTATGCTTTGGAGAGTGTTTCCGGAAGTACCACTCACAGGTACACTATTAGCATAGGGATCATCTCACCAGGACAGGCACACAGGGCTATTAGGGCCCATTCACTCACAGCTGCTGCAAACGTCTCCTTTCACATGGGACAAAGTGCATAACGCACTTCGCCACATCTTTGGGCGATTTGCGCTTTGCACATTGACCCATGGGGAAGGAGAGGTTTGTTCTATAAAGGTAAAAAAAAAACAAAAAAAAAACACCAGTAAGCAAACAGGTTAATGTTTAGTTCAAAAAGTTAAAGTTTATGTATTCTGTTCCAAAGTTAATAAAATTATTGCGTTGTGGCCTGTTTTTTTTTTTTTTTTTACCTTCCAGGTGGACCAACCGATCTACTAGCTGCAGCACTGATGTGCATTCTGACAGAAGCATTGCGCTGCTGTCAGATTACACGCAAGTCGGTGTATGCGGCGCTGCAAGACGAGATTTCTACTCTGCAGTAACAGATACGTTTGCCGATGCATACGAGCTGAGGAGAAGGCGGCGTTCCTATGCTTTGGCAAACACTTTGTATATATATATAAAAAAAAAAAAATCCCGGCAATGATTTATTCATCCACATCGATTGATGTGAATGGAGAAATCTGGTTTGCCAGGGCATACGAGCTAAGTGGGTATGGATGTTGGGCGGAGCTCCTATGTCCTGGCAGACGCCTTTCCCCTCCTTTTTTTTTTTTTTTGGCAGAGATTTTTTCATCCACATTGATCGATGCGAATGAAGAAATCTGTGCCGTTCATTTTTTTCTTTCAGCCCAGAGGCTGAACGGAAAAAAAAAAATCTCATTACCTGTATGCTCAATATAAGGAGAATAGCAGAAACTCCTAATGCTGGCCATACATGTAATGATTGCGGAGACCCTCAAATGCCAGGGCAGTACAAACACCCCACAACTGACCCCATTTTGGAAAGAAGACACCCCAAGGTATTCGCTGAGGGGCATATTGAGTCCATGAAAGATTTAAATTTTTGTCCTAAGTTAGCGGAAAGTGAGACTTTGTGAGAAAAAACAAAAAAAAATCAATTTCCGCTAACTTATGCCAAAAAAATACATTTCTATGAACTCGCCATGCCCCTCATTGAATACCTTGGGGTGTCTTCTTTCCAAAGTGGGGTCACATGTGGGGTATTTATACTGCCCTGGCTTTTTAGGGGCCCTAAAGCGTGAGAAGAAGTCTGGGATCCAAATGTTTAAAAATGCCCTCCTAAAAGGAATTTGGGCACTTTTGCAGCCTAGATGCGCAAAAGTGTCACACATCTGGTATCGCCGTACTCAGGAGAAGCTGGGGAATGTGTTTTGGGGTGTCATTTTACATATACCCATGCTGCAGCCCTGGTTGCCATGGTTACTTAGCAATAGTACAACAGTAGAAGATTCATACTTACCTGCTTGCTGCTGCGATGTCTGTGAACGGCCGGGAGCTCCTCCTACTGGTAAGTGAAAGGTCTGTGCGGCGCATTGCTAAAGAACTGTCACTTACCAGTAGGAGGAGCTCCCGGCCGTTCACAGACATCGCAGCAGCAAGCAGGTAAGTATGAATCTTCTACTGTTGTACTATTGCTAAGTAACCATGGCAACCAGGGCTGCAGTAGCTTCCTGGTTGCCATGGTTACCGATCGGAGCCCCAGCGATTAAACTGGGACTCCGATCGGAACTCCGCTGCCACCAATGATGGGGGGGGGGGGGGAGATGGGAGGCCGCACACTGCCACCAATGTTGTTACTGCTATAGAGGGAGGGGGGGGGCCGATGGTGGTTGGCACACTGTGCCACCAAAGATTTATTACAATAGAGGGAGGGAGGGGGGGGCGATGGTGGGGGCACACTGTGCCACCAACGATTTATTACAATAGAGGGAGGGAGGGGGGGCGATGGTGGGCGCACACTGTGCCACCAACGATTTCTAACATTAGAGGGAGGAAGGGGGGGCCCGATGGGGGGCGCACACTGTGCCACCAACGATATTCAAACTGGGGAGGGGGGGGTCTGCCCCCTGCTGCCTGGCAGCACCTGAAGGGGTTAATTGTGCTATCATATCCCCCTGTAAGAGATCAGGTGCTGCCAGGCAGCAGGGGGCAGTCTTGTGGTTAAGTAGTAAAAAAAATGTTAAAAAAATACTCATTTATTAAATAAAAAAATTCCATAAAATAAAAAAATATGCTTTTTTTTCCATTGAAAATACGCTTTTCAATGAAAAAAATTGCAAAAAGAAAATATCCCCCATATGTTTGGTATTGCCGCGTCCGTAACGACCCGGACTACATAAATATTACATAAATTATCCCCTATGGTGAACGCCGTAAAAAATAAAAATAAAAAAAGACAGAATTTCCAATTTATTCTTAGTTTCCACCGAAAAAAAACTTAATAACAAGCGATCAAAAAGCGCCATTTACTCCAAAATGATACCAATGAAAAATACAAGTTGTCCCTCAAAAATCAAGCCCTCACACAACTCCATAGAAAAAGAAAAAAAAAAGTTATGGGTCTTGTGAAGTGGCAATGCAAAATCATTTTTTTGGTTAATAAAAGGGGTTTGATTGGAAAAAAAAGTAGTAAAACGTAAAAAAAATTATAAGTATTTAGTATCACTGTAATCATACTGACTCTATAGATATTATGTTATTTGTACCGAAAAATGAACGCCGTAAAATTTATAATGTAAAAACGCAGTGGCAATATTGCTATTTTCCCCCATCTCCCTCCCAGAAAGAGTTAATAAAAGTTAATCAGAAAGTTATGTGTACCGCAAAATGGTGCCATTAAAAACTACAACTTGTCCCGTAAAAAACAAGCCCTTATAAAGCTATATAGACAAAAAAAATTAAAAGTTATAGCTCTTGGAACGAGACCATGAAAAAAGGAAGAAAAACGCTTGGTCATAAAGGCCCAAACAGGCTTGGTCACTAAGGGGTTAAGCAGCTGCTGCTGGATGAGCCCACAGGAACAGAAGAGGGGTAAAGTACTCTGCCCTATGGGGCTTATTTGAAAATATTATACTAGTGATTCCTATTGCATGCAGACGCCTGAACGGGTGATCTAGTGCGGACAATTATAAGTGACTCAAGCGCCACCAGGCGATTATATTCAGCGTGGACATTTTTACGATTGACGCCGGCCTGGCGATGATACATGGTCACAGGGCTGACTGAATATTATTACCTGGACATATGTACACATTTATGTTTTATATTATATGTATGTAGATTTTATGAGTTTTATGCCAACATATTAGTTTTATGTGAATACATTAGGATTATTGATATCCTGCCTTGAATGTGGTCAGATATTTGAGTGCCCTCCAATTACTTTATTTATTTGCATCTTTCTTAACGGATTTGGGTGAATCCGCGGAGTGAGCACCGGGTCCTTGGAAGTGGTGGGGTGAGCCGCTGTACACTGGTATATTTGTAAATTAGGGATCTCTTCTACACATTCGACAGATGGGATAAGGTTAGATGCATATTTTAAACTACTAGATGCCTGTCCCAGGACAGTGACTGTAATAAAAAATGCATCCACTTAAGGTCTATATCTAATATATAAAGCTGTATGTATGTATATCCGCTACAGGAATCCCCACCGTCGCATTTACAATCACAAAATTTTGCACAGCCGCCTCCTGTGACTCAGGACGCGTCATATACTATGTTTTGAGCGGAAATTTTCAGCTTTCCAATTATTTGCCAAAAAATCCGCTTAGTAACCTAACCGCCAAACTCCAGGAGCCATTGTCTGTTGGCTGTTGTGGCAGTTAGCCTGGATGTTCATCGGGTTGCATATAGCAACCAATCACAGCTCAGCTTCTATTTTGCTACAGGTCATTAATATGAGCTCTGATTGGTTGCTATAGGCAATGAAGGACATTCTTAGTATAAGACAGCTTATGTGTAAGTTAATATGATTTTGATTGTGACGCTTAGCCAGCGTTGTTGTAGAGGCTGATGTAACTCACATGACCTTAAGTGTACACTAATTCTGTGGGGTTTTATATACTGTCAATTAAAGACAATAATGTCCCGCTGTGGAGGTCTTTGTTAGGGGGGCAGGTGGGATGTTGTGGAGGTCACTGTTAAAGGGGCGAGCTGCTGTAAAGGTCAAAGTTAAGGGGGTGAGCTGCCGTGGAGGTCACATTTTAACCACTTCAGCCCCGCTAGGTGAAACCCCCTTCATGACCAGAGCACTTTTTACACTTCGGCACTACACTCCTTTCACCGTTTATCGCTCGGTCATGCAACTTACCACCCAAATGAATTTTACCTCCTTTTCTTCTCACTAATGGAGCTTTCATTTGGTGGTATTTTATTGCTGCTGACATTTTTACTTTTTTTGTTATTAATCAAAATGTAACGATTTTTTTGCAAAAACATGACATTTTTCACTTTCAGCTGTGAAATTTTGCAAAAAAAACGACATCCATATATAAATTTTTCGCTAAATTTATAGTTCTACATGTCTTTGATAAAAAAAAAATGTTTGGGCAAAAAAAAAAAATGGTTTGGGTAAAAGTTATAGCATTTACAAACTATGGTACAAAAATGTGAATTTCCGCTTTTTGAAACGGCTCTGATTTTCTGAGCACCTGTCATGTTTCCTGAGGTTCTACAATGCCCAAACAGTATAACTACCCCACAAATGACCCCATTTCGGAAAGTAGACACCCTAAGGTATTCGCTGATGGGCATAGTGAGTTCATAGAACTTTTTATTTTTTGTCACAATTTAGCGGAAAATGATGATGTTTTTTTTTATTTAATTTTTTTCTTACAAAGTCTCATATTCCACTAACTTGCGACAAAAAATAAAAAATTCTAGGAACTCACCATGCCCCTCACAGAATACCTTGGGGTGTCTTCTTTCCAAAATGGGGTCACTTGTGGGGTAGTTATACTGCCCTGGCAATTTAGGGGCCCAAATGTGTGAGAAGAACTTTGCAATCAAAATGTGTAAGAAATGACCGGTGAAATCCGAAAGGTGCACTTTGGAATATGCGCCCCTTTGCCCACCTTGGCAGCAAAAAAGTGTCACACATGTGGTATCGCCGTACTCAGGAGAAGTTGGGGAATGTGTTTTGGGGTGTCATTTTACATATACCCATGCTGGGTGAGAGAAATATCTTGGCAAAAGACAACTTTTCCCATTTTTTTATACAAAGTTGGCATTTGACCAAGATATTTTTCTCACCCAGCATGGGTATATGTAAAATGACACCCCAAAACACATTCCCCAACTTCTCCTGAGTACGGCGATACCAGATGTGTCACACTTTTTTGCTGCCAAGGTGGGCAAAGGGGCACATATTCCAAAGTGCACCTTTCGGATTTTGCAGGGCATTTTTTACACATTTTGATTGCAAGGTACTTCTCACACATTTGGGCCCCTAAATTGCCAGGGCAGTATAACTACGCCACAAGTGACCCCATTTTGGAAAGAAGACACCCTAAGGTATTCCGTGAGGGGCACTGCGAGTTCCTAGAATTTTTTATTTTTTGTCACAAGTTAGCGGAAAATGATGATTTTTTTTTTTTCTCTTTTTTCCTTACAAAGTCTCATATTCCACTAACTTGCGACAAAAAATAAAAAATTCTAGGAACTCGCCATGCCCCTCACGGAATACCTTGGGGTGTCTTCTTTCCAAAATGGGGTTACTTGTGGCGTAGTTATACTGCCCTGGCAATTTAGGGGCCCATATGTGTGAGAAGTACTTTGCAATCAAAATCTGTAAAAAATGACCGGTGAAATCCGAAAGGTGCACTTTGGAATATGCGCCCCTTTGCCCACCTTGGCATCAAAAAAGTGTCACACATCTGGTATCGCCGTACTCAGGAGAAGTTGGGGAATGTGTTTTGGGGTGTCATTTTACATATACCCATGCTGGGTGAGAGAAATATCTTGGCAAACGACAACTTTTCCCATTTTTTTATACAAAGTTGGCATTTGACCAAGATATTTTTCTCACCCAGCATGGGTATATGTCAAATGACACCCCAAAACACATTCCCCAACTTCTCCTGAGTACGGCGATACCAGATGTGTCACACTTTTTTGCTGCCAAGGTGGGCAAAGGGGCACATATTCCAAAGTGCACCTTTCGGATTTTGCAGGGCATTTTTTACACATTTTGATTGCAAGGTACTTCTCACACATTTGGGCCCCTAAATTGCCAGGGCAGTATAACTACGCCACAAGTGACCCCATTTTGGAAAGAAGACACCCTAAGGTATTCCGTGAGGGGCACTGCGAGTTCCTAGAATTATTTTTTTTTTGTCACAAGTTAGCGGAAAATGATGATGTGTTTTTTTTTTTCTTACAAAGTCTCATATTCCACTAACTTGCGACAAAAAATAAAAAATTCTAGGAACTCACCATGCCCCTCACAGAACACCTTGGGGTGTCTTCTTTCCAAAATGGGGTCACTTGTGGCGTAGTTATACTGCCCTGGCAATTTAGGGGCCCATATGTGTGAGAAGTACTTTGCAATCAAAATGTGTAAAAAATGGCCTGCAAAATCCGAAAGGTGCACTTTGGAATATGTGCCCCTTTGCCCACCTTGGCATCAAAAAAGTGTCACACATCTGGTATCGCCGTACTCAGGAGAAGTTGGGGAATGTGTTTTGGGGTGCCATTTTACATATACCCATGCTGGGTGAGAGAAATATGTTGGCAAAAGACAACTTTCCCCATTTCTTTATACAAAGTTGGCATTTGACCAAGATATTTATCTCACCCAGCATGGGTATATGTAAAATGACACCCCAAAACACATTCCCCAACTTCTTCTGAGTATGGCGATACCAGATGTGTCACACTTCTTTGCAGCCTAGATGCGCAAAGGTGCCCAAATTCCTTTTAGGAGGGCATTTTTAGACATTTGGATCCCAGACTTCTTCTCACGCTTTAGGGCCCCTAAAAAGCCAGGGCAGTATAAATACCCCACATGTGACCCCACTTTGGAAAGAAAACACCCCAAGGTATCCAATGAGGGGCCTGGCAAGTTCATAGAATTTTTTTTTTTTTCGCATAAGTTAGCGGAAATTGATTTTTTTTTGTTTTTTCTCACAAAGTCTCACTTTCCGCTAACTTAGGACAAAAATTTCAATCTTTCATGCACTCAATATGCCCCTCAGCAAATACCTTGGGGTGTCTTCTTTCCAAAATGGGGTCAGTTGTGGGGTGTTTGTACTGCCCTGGCATTTGAGGGTCTCCGCAATCATTACATGTATGGCCAGCATTAGGAGTTTCTGCTATTCTCCTTATATTGAGCATACAGGTAATGAGATTTTTTTTTCCGTTCAGCCTCTGGGCTGAAAGAAAAAAATGAACGGCACAGATTTCTTCATTCGCATCGATCAATGTGGATGAAAAAATCTCTGCCAAAAAAAAAAAATGGAGGGGAAAGGCGTCTGCCAGGACATAGGAGCTCCGCCCTACATCCATACCCGCTCGTATGCCCTGGCAAACCAGATTTCTCCATTCGCATCAATCGATGTGGATGAATAAATCATTGCCGGGATTTTTTTTTATATATATATATATATATATATATATATACAAAGTGCTTGCCAAAGCATAGGAACGCCGCCTCCTCCTCAGCTCGTATGCCTCGGCAAACATATCTGTCACTGCAGAGGAGAAAATCCCGTCTTGCAGCGCCGCATACACCGACTTGCGTGTAATCTGACAGCAGCGCAATGCTTCTGTCAGAATGCACATCGGTGCTGCAGCTAGTAGATCGGTTGGTCCACCTGGAAGGTAAAAAGACAAAAAAAAAAAAAAATAAAATAAAAAACCAGGCCACAACGCAATAATTTTATTAACTTTGGAACAGAACATGTAACTTTAACTTTTGGAACTAAACATTAACCTGTTTGCTTACCTGTTTTTTTTTTTTTTTTTTTTTTTACCTTTATAGAACAAACCTCTCCTTCCCCATGGGTCAATGTGCAAAGCGCAAATCGCCCAAAGATGTGGCAAAGTGCGTTATGCACTTTGTCCCATGTGAAAGGAGACGTTTGCAGCAGCTGTGAGTGAATGGGCCCTAATAGCCCTGTGTGCCTATCCTGGTGAGATGTGATCCCTATGCTAGGTGTACCTGTGTGTGGTACTTTCGGAAACACTCCCCTAAGCATAGGGCAGGGTGGTCGGGACAGTCAGGACAGAAATAGCGGGTGTCACGCCTTATTCCACTCCTGCTACAGACACGACATTTTTTTCGGGGTGGCGGTCGGTTTGAGGTACCAGCAACGACACTGGGGAAGTGTCGCTCGTGTAGACGGCTAACTACACTGGTGGATGGGGCCACGGAACCTCCTGGATACAGGAGGTTCGCGATGATCTCTTCCTGAAATTTGAGGAAGGATCCAGTTCTCCCAGCCTTACTGTAGAGAACAAAACTATTGTACAGAGCCAATTGAATTAAATATACAGACACCTTCTTATACCAGCGTCTGGTGCGTCGGGAAACTAAATACGGAGCCAACATCTGGTCATTGAAGTCGACCCCTCCCATGTGGAGGTTATAGTCGTGGACTGAGAGGGGCTTTTCAATGACACGGGTTGCTCGCTCAATTTGTATTGTCGTGTCTGCGTGAATGGAGGAGAGCATGTAAACGTCACGCTTGTCTCTCCATTTCACCGCGAGCAGTTCTTCGTTACACAGTGCGGCCCTCTGCCCCCTTGCAAGACGGGTGCTAACGAGCCGTTGGGGGAAGCCCGCGCGACTAGTTCGCGCGGTACCACAGGCGCCAATCCGTTCTAGAAACAAATGCCTAAAGAGGGCCACACTTGTGTAGAAATTGTCCACATAAAGATGGTACCCCTTGCCGAATAAGGGTGACACCAAGTCCCAAACTGTCTTCCCACTGCTCCCCAGGTAGTCAGGGCAACCGACCGGCTCCAGGGTCTGATCTTTTCCCTCATAGACCCGAAATTTGTGGGTATAGCCTGTGGCCCTTTCACAGAGCTTATACAATTTGACCCCATACCGGGCGCGCTTGCTTGGGATGTATTGTTTGAAGCCAAGGCGCCCGGTAAAATGTATCAGGGACTCGTCTATGCAGATGTTTTGCTCAGGGGTATACAAATCTGCAAATTTCTGGTTGAAATGGTCTATGAGGGGCCGAATTTTGTGGAGCCGGTCAAAAGCAGGGTGGCCCCTGGGACGGGAGGCGGTGTTGTCGCTAAAGTGCAGGAAACGCAGGATGACCTCAAATTGTGTCCTGGACATAGCAGCAGAGAACATGGGCATGTGATGAATCGGGTTCGTGGACCAATATGACCTCAATTCATGCTTTTTTGTCAGGCCCATGTTGAGGAGGAGGCCCAGAAAAGTTTTAAATTCGGAAACTTGGACTGGTTTCCACCGGAAAGGCTGGGCATAAAAGCTTTCCGGGTTAGCGGTGATAAATTGTGTGGCATACCTGTTTGTCTCTGCCACGACTAAGTCTAAAAGCTCCGCAGTCAAGAACAGCTCAAAAAATCCCAGGGCCGAATCGATCTGAGCTGTCTCAACCCGAACTCCAGACTGGGCGGTGAAAGGGAAAACTACGGGTGCGGCTGAAGTTGGGGACTGCCAATCAGGGTTTGCCAGCACCTCTGGGATTCTAGGGGCTCTACGGGCACGTCTTTGCGGTGGCTGCGACGGGGTCACTACTGCACGTGCCACCGTACCAGCTTCAACTGCCCTTCTGGTGCTCGCTACTTCACCAGGTTGTACGGCAGTGCTGGTACTAGGTCCAGGAAGGGCTGGGCTGCTGGTGTATGCCTCACCACGTAATCCGACAGCACCAGCCCCACTCTGCTGCTCTTGAAGCGGATCCTGCGCAACCTGCGGTCTAGCGACACGGGGCCGGGTACGCCTGGTGCTATCAGGGACCTCAGCCTCCTCGTCCGAACTTTGGGTCAGAGAGCCACTGCTTTCTACAGGTTCGTATTCTGACCCGCCGGATTCATCAGATGAGGGTTCCCACTCCTCATCCGACTGGGTCAGAAGCCTGTAGGCCTCTTCAGAGGAATACCCCCTGTTAGACATGTGGGCAACTAAATTTCGGGGTATTCCCTGAGACTACCCAAGAAAAAAAAAGCAAGCCTGTCTTACAAATGGGAGGCTAGCGAAGTACCGGAGGCTGCTGCGGTTGATAAAAAATATCAAAACTGATTTTTTTATCGCCGCAGTGCGTGTAAAGTGAATGTGCAGCGATCAAAAAAAAATAATTTTTGTCACTGCGGTGGGGCGGGCATGGGTGTACGCACGTGTGGGCGACCGATCAGGCCTGATCGGGCAAACACTGCGTTTTGGGTGGAGGGCGAACTAAAGTGACACTAGTACAATTATAGATCTGACCGTGATCAGTTTTGATCACTTCCAGATACTATAAAAGTACAAATGCTGATTAGCGATACGCTAATCAGCGAATAACGGACTGCGGTGCGGTGGGCTGGGCGCTAACCGATCCCTAAACTACCTAACCAAGGGGCCTAAACTATACTGAAACCTAACGCTCAATACCAGTGAAAAAAAAAAGTGACAGTTTGCACTGATCACTTTTTTCCTTTCACTAGTGATTGACAGGGGGGGATAAAAGGGGTGATCAAAGGGTTAATTGGGGTGATCTGGGGGCTAAATGTGGTGTGGTGGGTACTCACAGTAATGATGTGCTCCTCTGCTCCTCTGCTGGAACCAACCGACCAAAAGAAGGAGCAGAGGAGCACAGCAGCCATATAACCCCATCATATTTACTAATATGTGGGGTTAAATGGCTGCTGATTGGTTTTTTTGAAAATCAGCAGCCTGCCAGCCAATGATCGTGGCCGGCAGGCTGCTGACGAAATACTCTGCAGTGAAATGCCGGCCCGCGATGCGCATGCGCTGGCCGGCTGTGACGTAATCTCGCGTCTCGCGAGAGGACGCGCCGATGCGTCCAGGAGGAACTAATCAACCACCTCCCGGACGCATCGGTGCGTACAGCGGTCGGGAGGTGGTTAAGGAGGCGGGGCACTGTAGGGTGGTTAATGTACAGGGGTGAGAGACTGTGGAGGTCACTGTTACGGGGTGGGGTGCTGTGGAGGTCACTGTTATGAGGGATACTGTGGATATCTTTTAACGACACACACAAACATTAAATGAAATAGATGAAATATACCCGAGCAAAACCGGGTCCTTCGGCTAGTATATAAATATTCATGCTGTTATTGATGATTCTGGATAATATCCACTGTTTTGTCTCTGCAGCAGTTTTGCCTCTAGCCCCAAAACGCTACTGAACTGAAGTGATGCATCCTGATCAGGTTTGTTCCCACTGACAATGAATGGGGACAAAACTTATCCCTTTAATTCAGGTTTTCGGATCCTCTGCCGGATCTCAAAACCTGAATTAAAAATGCAGATGTGTAACTTGCCTTACGTTTCCAACCCCTTTCAAGCTCTTTAACACCAAGACAGCATTAGGCCAGTTTCAAACTGACCTTAGTACTGTCAATGCGACAGATATAACAAACAACCTGTTTAAAAAATGTTCCAAAAATGATCCCTTTTTGGGGCAGAAGCCTAGCTGGTGTTTACGCACACATGTTGGCATCAGAAGAAGCAATGGCTTTTCAATAATCAGTCCAACAATTTTCCATTTTGGGGGCAGGTACTTGCCAGCATTCTTACATGTAGTAGTAACAGGTTTGGTGATATTTTAAAGAAAATATTGTCCTGGAAAGAGAACAAGCAATGGCTTTTTACAAAAGTTTTAGGTCTGTTATACTCTGCAGAGAAGGTTTAGTAGCAACAACAGTATAGTATAGTATAGAACTTAGGCAGGATATGTGCGGCTGTGTAAGGGTAGTAGTAGCAGCAACAACAGCAGCAGCACAGTATAGAATTCGTTGAACAAGAAAGGAGGTATGCGGCTGTGTAGGGATAGTAGTAGCGGCTGCAGGGGCAGTAGCAGTTGTAGTTACAGCAGCAGCATAAGCAGTGCAGTATGGAACATGATGAACAGGTAGACAGCGGAAGTGGCATTATGTACTGGTGATCTGTCAGCAATGGCATATCTATTCATTTTAACAAATAGCTTCTCTGACAGTAAACTGGAGGGTGGACAAAACAGTACATCACTGGCAAACTGGGTGTCCATAAGGTCAGGGATCACGGTATTTGCCGGAGAAGGGTCACAGTCCAGGTACAACTAAACCTGGTCATTCATGTTCTGCATATCCTTCTGCTGATGTAGGTCAGGTTGGTTCAGAGGTTCCATCATGTTTGGCAGACTACTGCTCCTGGTGCTGCGACTTGCTTTTGCAGTAATGCTGCAAGTGGCGGTGGATTAGTGACTCAGCAAGGAACAGAGAATGGTCTCCTGGTCAGTCTTGCGGCTTTCAGGTGTCTGCTCGGCAAAAGCTGTCGCAAACTGGGTACAGGGCATATTCTTGTAATATGTCAATTTTGCCTCCCTTTCGGAATTAGCCAATACTAAATCTTTCACATCACCCTCCTCATTTCTTAGATACTCTCTCAGTAAAGTAATACTTCCTGATATTACTTTTAAACCTTTGCCCCTCTAATTTAAAACTATGTCCTCTTGTAGCAGTTTTTCTTCTTTTAAATATTCTCTCCTCTTTTACCTTGTTGATTCCCTTTATGTATTTAAAAGTTTCTATCATATCCCCTCTGTCTCGTCTTTCTTCCAAGCTATACATGTTAAGGTCCTTTAATCTTTCCTGGTAAGTTTTATCCTGCAATCCATGTACTAGTTTAGTAGCTCTTCTCTGAACTCTCTCCAAAGTATCAATATCCTTCTGGAGATATGGTCTCCAAATGAGGTCTCACTAGTGCTCTGTAGAGCGGCATGAGCACCTTCCTCTTTCTACTGGTAATGCCTCTCCCTATACACCCAAGCATTCTGCTAGCATTTCCTGCTGCTCTATGACATTGTCTGCCTACCTGTATCCCTGATTTTATATTCTACTCTTGGGTTTTTACGCCCCAGGTGCATTACCTTGCACTTATGAACATTCAATTTTAGTTGCCAGATTTTTGACGATTCCTCTAGTTTTCCTAAATCCTTTTCCATTTGGTGTATCCCTCCAGGAACATCAACCATGTTACAAATCTTTGTGTCATCAACAAAAAGACACACCTTACCATCGAGGCCTTCTGCAATCTTGCTGATAAAGATATTAAACAATATGGGTCCCAGAACAGATACCTGAGGTACCCCACTGGTACTGAATATACTCCATTGACTACAACCCTCTGTTGTCTGTCCCTCAGCCACTGCCTAATCCATTCAACAATATGGGATTCCACGCACAAAGACTGCAATTTATTGATAAGCCTTCTATGTGGGACAGTATCAAAAGCCTTACTAAAGTCTAGATAAGTGATGTCTACTGCACCTCCGCCATCTATTATTTTAGTCACCCAATTACAAAAATCAATAAGATTAGTTTCACATGATCTCCCTGAAGTAAACCCATGCTGTTTTTCATCTTTCAATACATAGGATTTTAGATGTTCCACAATCTTCTCTTTAAGTATGGTTTCCATTAATTTCCCCACTATTGATGTCAGGCTTACTGGCCTATAGTTGCCCGATTCCTCCCTACTACCTTTCTTGTGAATGGACACAACATTTGCTAATTTCCAATCTTCTGTGACGACTCCTATTACCAGTGATTGGTTAAATAAATCTGTTAATGGTTTTGCTAGTACACCGCTAAGCTCTTTTAATAGCTTTGGGTGTATCCCATCAGGCCCCTGTGACTTATTTGTGTTAATTTTAGACAGCTGACTTAGAACCTCTTCCACTGTAAAGACACATGCATCAAACGATTCATGAGTCTTACTCCCTAACTGAGGTCCTTTTCCTTCATTTTCCTTTGTAAAAACTGAACAGAAGTATTCATTGAGGCAGTCAGCTAGTTCTTTATCATTTTCCATATACCTTCCTTCTTTTGTTTTTAATTTGGTAATTCCTTGTTTTAGTTTCCTTTTTTCATTTATGTATCTGAAGAATGCCTTATCGCCTTTTTTCCCTAACTGAGCTAATTTCTCTTCTGCCTGTGCTTTAGAAGCTCTGTGCCTCCCTCTGCCTAATCTTATACATTTCCCTGTCATCTTCATTTTATTTTTGTTTTTTATAATTACTAAATGCTATCTTTTTGTTTTTAATGATTTTGTCTACTTCTGCTGAGTACCACAGTGGTCTCTTCCTTTTTTTGCTTTTACTGACAAGCCTAATGCAATTATCTGTTGCCTTCAATAGTGCCACTTTTAAGTAGTCCCATTTCTCCTGGACTCCATTGAAAATGTTCCAGTCTGATAGGGACTCGTATACCGGTAATCTAATTTTAGAAAAGTCTATTTTTCTAAAATACAAAACTTTAGTCCCTGTACTTATAGTAAACAACACTGACTGGTGATCACTAGATCCCATGCTTTCCCCTACAGTAATATCAGATACCAAATTCCCAATTGTGAATACTAAATCTAAAATGGCCTCGTTCTGGGTTGGCTTCTCAACTACTTGCTGTAGAGATAACCCCAGTACGGAATTTAGAATATCTGTACTCCTGGTAGAACTAGCTATTACTTACTTACTTTAGAGGTCCTCAGTAGCCCCAGGGTGGCGAGTTATATATGGAAGCTGTTCTTCTCCAACCATCCCTTCTATCATCAATGTGAGCATTTGCCAGTATAAATATCAAGGAGATAATATCACAAATCTGGTGGCCTCTTTATGAGACATACATCCCTGGTGTGCTGCCACTGCCTGAGCTCAAAATAAGACATGCTCTCTGCTGTGGTGTTATCATCAGGGGCGAATTAAGTGTACCATGGCCCCCGGGGCTGTACACATAACTTGGGCCTCCCACCAGTGTGTGCAAAATCGATACCTCTATCTATCTCATATCTATTTTTATTTTATTTTATGGAATTTGCTTATATACAGTTGCAAGAAAAAGTATGTGGACCCTTTGGAATTCTGCACAAATTGGTCATAAAATGTGATCTGATCTTCATCTAAGTCACAACAATAGACAATCACAGTCTGCTTAAACTAATAACACACAAAAATTAAATGTTACCATGTTTTTATTGAACATACCATGTAAACATTCACAGTGCAGGTGGAAAAAGTATGTGAACCCTTAGACTAATGACATCTCCAAGAGCTAATTGGAGTGAGGTGTAAGCCAACTGGAGTCCAATCAATGAGATGAGATTGGAGGTGTTGGTTACAGCTGCCCTGCCCTATAAAAAACACACACCAGTTCTGGGTTTGCTTTTCACAAGAAGCATTGCCTGATGTGAATGATGCCTCGCACAAAAGAGCTCTCAGAAGACCTATGATTAAGAATTGTTGACTTGCATAAAGCTGAAAAGGGTTATAAAAGTATCTCCAAAAGCCTTGCTGTTCATCAATCCACGGTAAGACAAATTGTCTATAAATAGAGAAAGTTCAGCACTGCTGCTACTTCTCCATAGGAGTGGCCATCCTGTAAAGATGACTGCAAGAGCAAAGCGCAGACTGCTCAATGAGGTGAAGAAGAATCCTAGAGTGTCAGCTAAAGACTTACAAAAGTCTCTGGCATATGCTAACATCCCTGGTAGCGAATCTACGATACGTAAAACACTAAACAAGAATCGATTTCATGGGAGGATACCACAGAGGAAGCCACTGCTGTCCAAAAAAAAAACATTGCTGCACGTTTACAGTTTGCACAAGAGCACCTGGATGTTCCACAGCAGTACTGGCAAAATATTCTATGGACAGATGAAACCAAAGTTGAGTTGTTTGGAAGAAACACACAGCACTATGTGTGGAGAAAAAGAGGCACAGCACTCCAACATCAAAACCTCATCCCAACTGTGAAGTATGGTGGTGAGGGCATCATGGTTTGAGGCTGCTTTTCTGCGCCAGGGCCTGGACGGATTGCTATAATCGAAGGAAAAATGAATCAAGACATTTTGCAGGAGAACTTAAAGCCATCTGTCCACCAGCTGAAGCTCAACAGAAGATGGATGTTGCAACAGGACAACGACCCAAAGCATAGAAGTAAATCAACAACAGAATGGCTTAAACAGAAGAAAATACACCTTCTGGAGTGGCCCAGTCAGAGTCCTGAGCTCAACCTGATTGAGATGCTGTGGCATGACCTCAAGAAAGCGATTCACACCAGACATCCCAAGAATATTGCTGAACTGAAACAGTTCTGTAAAGAGAAATGGTCAAGAATTACTCCTGACCATTGTGCACGTCTGATACGCAACTACAGGAAACGTTTGGTTGAAGTTATTGCTGCTAAAGGAGGTTCAACCAGTTATTAAATCCAAGGGTTCACATACTTTTCCACCTGCACTGTGAATGTTTACATGGTGTGTTCAATAAAAACATGGTAACATTTAATTCTTTGTGTGTTATTAGTTTAAGCAGACTGTGACTGTCTATTGTTGTGACTTAGATGAAGATCAGATCACATTTTATGACCAATTTGTGCAGAAATCCATATCATTCCAAAGGGGTCACATACTTTTTCTTGCAACTGTATATATATATATATATATATATATATACACACACACAAACAAACACACTATATATATATATATATATATACACACACACACACACTAAATATATACTCTGGTAGACAGAATAAGCGGATGCAGTATAGAGGCACCAACCAGTTCTTAAATCAAACAGTTCAGTGTTTAATCACACTCTTGGCAAAAAAAAAGTCCCATTCAACACAAAAAGTCACCTTGTAGTTTTGGTGTTAGTTCACACCCTGCTGGCAGTTCTGCCTTAACCCTTTCGCTACCAGGGCCATACATATACAGCGCTGGTAGGGCTGTGCAAGCAAGATGCCCGCTCGAGTGTGCAGCGGGTATTATGGTCGGCAAGTCTCTGCTGTTTCAAACCTGCGGTATTAGATGCCTTGATCAAGTGAGATCACTGTACCTGAATACGCTAAAACCTGGAAGCTCACGCTTCTGGGGTTTAGTACTGAAGCCCCGTGTAGCCAATCGAGACTTCAGTACATGTGCTGAATGCTCTGAATCTCTACAAAGAAATTCAGAGCATTAATGCTGCAATTCTTATTTTGGCCATAGAAATTGTATACATATGGGATATCGTTGTAATTGTACTGACCTAGAGAATGAAATGCATGGGTCAGTTTTGCCGTAAACAAAACTTTGTGGGAACAGAACCTGTAAAACAATGGTGGGATTGTGTTTCTTTTCCAATTCCACCCCATTTTTTATTTTTTTCCAGCTTCCCACTAGATTTTATGCTATAATTAATGGGGATATTAAAAAGTACAACTTGTCCTGCAAAAAATAAGCCCTCATACAGCTATATGACTGGAAATATAAAAAAGTTATGGCTCACGGAAAATAGGGAAGAAAAATGAAAATGCAAAAACAAAAAAAACCTCCAGTATCCTAAGTGTTAAAGAGTCCACGAACAGGCTTTAGGCAGTATAGAGATCTTTTCTGCTGAACCCAGCTGTAGAGTTGAGTGGACACCTGGATGTTCGTAGAGCCATATTAGGCCCGACCAAAAAACGCTGAAGGTTCTGTCGCCTACTCGCACCTGAGGAAGGTGTTTCATTTGGGCATGTATCTGGCACAATGGACCACGTCCTCTCCCTGCAGCAGGAACTCCACCAACACCAGCAGCACCACGACCGGGGCCACGTCCCTTATTTGACACTCTCCTAATTCTTTGCGTTCACCAATCAAACTAACAGATGGTTCATTTCAGGTGACAATGTAACCGCCAATAGTCAACAATTAAGTTCAATGACAGTAAGGCAGTGCCGGTGTCATAAAGAGGAAAAATTTATTGAGGTCACACAACAGTGTGACAGGAGAATTTTATACAATTACTTAATGGTCCCAAAAAAATGTTAATTTGTCAACCAACAATGTAACTGCAGTATTGACTGGTTGTATTGGACTGTGACAAATGCAGCAAAGGCCCCAAATATAGTGTCTTGCACAAAATGGGTGTTTTTTTTAACTGCAGTATTTAAAGCTTGTATTGTACTGTTACAAATGCCACAAAGGCCCTAAATGTAGTATCTA
The DNA here is from genome assembly GCF_014858855.1 of Bufo gargarizans. NCBI lineage: Eukaryota > Metazoa > Chordata > Amphibia > Anura > Bufonidae > Bufo > Bufo gargarizans. Next base: position 89,637,114 of record NC_058085.1, read on the forward strand.
GGATAAAATGGGTGTTTTTTTAAAACCAGAATATAATTGCAGTATTTAACGCTTGTATTGTACTGTCACAAATGCAGCAAAGGCTCAAATGTAGTGACTTGCACAAAATGGGTGTTTTTTTCAAACCAGAATATAACAGCAGTATTTAAAGCTTGTATTGGACTGTCACAAATGCAGCAAAGGCCCCAAATGTATTATCTTGCTCAAAATGGGGGTATTTAAAAAAAAACAGAATATGACTGCAGTATTTAAAGCTTGTATTGGACTGTCACACATGCAGCAAAGGCCCCAAATGTAGGGTCTTGCACAAAATGGGTATTTTTTTAAAACCAGTATATAACTGCAGTATTTAAAGCGCTTCGCTCAACGAGGCAGAATCTAAAAGTCCGCACGGGCGCATCAGGCACAGGCCTGTGCGCACGCGCGGGATCTTTGAAAAGGAGGAGGGGGCACTGAGGAGAGCCGGAGGCGGATTTCTTTTACATTCAGGCGGCGCTGAAAGGATCAGGGGAGGAGCTGGGCACCAACGGCGGCGGCGGAGAGCGGCAGATTCAGACCTTCAGAAACGCCCTGGGCACCTTATCCAGAAGATTGACAGGTTAGATAAAAGCGATTTTTATCAAAACTAGACGGCGGATTTATCTTATAACAACAGCTTTGTAATGACAAGGGCACCATGGAGAGAACAATAGTTTTAAAAGGGGGGGGTTAGAAACTGGTGACAGAGTCCCTTTAAAGCTTGTATTGGACTGTCAGAAATGCAGCAAAGGCCCCAAATGTAGTGTCTTGCAAAAAATTATAATTTGTCCCCACAGAATCTAACAGATGGATTTACTTGGATTGTGCTTTACAGAAAAAAATTGGACTATGTCACCCTCTGGATCCCTGAACTCACAGACCGATTCCCTATATTATTTTGCCTTCCCCTTGTACATATGCAGTGCAGGTGCACCTAAAAAATGGGTATATGTTTCCTACTGAACTAAAAGAACTGGGTTAACTTATTGTCCCTGGCACATATGCAGTGCTGGTGCACTGAACTTGCACAAAATGGCCGCCAACACCCACCTAACTAACAGACGGATAAAACTTATTTTTCTGTGTCACTGGGCTCAGAGCAGGGTAAAAAAATGTTGCACTGCACCCACAAAACAAATTAGCTGTAGATCGCAGAGTTAACAACAAGTTCTGATAACAGATAGATTCTTTCCTATTCTCTCCCTCACAGCAGCAGCATTGTCACGACCCTTGGCCATTGTCGTGACTCCTTGAGAGCCGCATGCTGTTGCCCGCGGTTTGCCGTTGTCAACCGCAGCTGGGAGCACTTAGTTGTTTGCCTCAGGTGCGGTTGCCGCGGACAATAGGCATGCGTGCGGTTGCCTTTGGCAACGTGTTTTTGTGTGCACTCCCTTTGTCCGTTGGTTGTGCACGAGGTGGTGTTTAGTATGCACCTGGACTCCTCCCTTCACCTGCGGTTGTCCGCGGCAACGTCTGGTGATGTTTGCATGCTGTGGAAGTGTCTCGGCCTGTTGGCTGTTCTGGAGGACACGGTTGCCACGCATGCCGTTGCCGTCGGAGACAGGTGAGTGAGGTTGTGTGCTTTCCCCTTTATGTGAGTTTCCCTTCTGTGGTGCTGGAAGGGTTAATTCCCTTCCCAGTGTGTGTGTGATGTCACTGGGTGTGTTCTGACCGTTGGGTGTGGCCTCTTGGCCTATAAAGCCTCAGTCCCTGGCTGGGTTCAGTAGGTTGCTCTCAGCCATGCTGGCTGGAGCAGCCTCCTGTCTCCTCCATCTGCCTGGTGGGGACCATCCTTCTGGTCATACTGTCACGGCTGGAGGTGGGGGAAACCCCCAGCCGTGCGGTGCCAGAAGATGGTAGGGTTACCCCTTGGCCGGGACCACAGAGTTAGGGAGCAGGTCACCTCCTATTGCGTCCCTAACGCTGACCCTGTCTCCTATCTGTATGAGCCGACCTTGGTGGTAGGAGGACTCATACGCCGGAACCTTAAAGTCCCTACGAGCCCTCAAGTCGACCCTGTACTAGGGGACAGAGTGAGACGACCTGCTCCTCCTAGGCACGGGGGAGCAGGAGTCTCAACGGCCAAGCAACACAGGGGAATACAATAACAGACTTATGGCAGTGACAGGCAAATGGGACCAACACATCACTCACCTGCCACAGACAACAAACCCTGGATCCCATGTGCAGGTGCTGCAGTTCAGACACCAACGAACACAGCACACACCAGACATCCCACAGGAACCCAGGACCACAAGCTGCACTAACAAGAAAACCCCACACACACCTAGATAACACCGTGAAACATAAAAATTCCCAACAGAGATTTATGACCAGAAGGATGGTCCCCACCAGGCAGATGGAGGAGACAGGAGGCTGCTCCAGCCAGCATGGCTGAGAGCAACCTACTGAACCCAGCCAGGGACTGAGGCTTTATAGGCCAAGAGGCCACACCCAACGGTCAGAACACACCCAGTGACATCACACACACACTGGGAAGGGATTTAACCCTTCCAGCACCACAGAAGGGAAACTCACATAAAGGGGAAAGCACACAACCTCACTCACCTGTCTCCGACGGCAACGGCATGCGTGGCAACCGTGTCCTCCAGAACAGCCAACAGGCCGAGACACTTCTACAGCATGCAAACATCACCAGACGTTGCCGCGGACAACCGCAGGTGAAGGGAGGAGTCCAGGTGCATACTAAACACCACCTCGTGCACAACCAACGGACAAAGGGAGTGCACACAAAAACACGTTGCCAAAGGCAACCGCACACATGCCTATTGTCCGCGGCAACCGCACCTGAGGCAAACAACTAAGTGCTCCCAGCTGCGGTTGACAACGGCAAACCGCGGGCAACAGCATGCGGCTCTCAAGGAGTCACGACCATGGCCAAGGGTCGTGACAAGCATCCTATCCTTACACTAGTAAGAGCAGAGTGATATGCAGCGCTAGGTGACTCCAGCTTATATAGAAGCTGGGTCACATGCTGCACTGGCCAATCACAGCCATGCCATTAGTAGGCATGGCTGTGAAGGCTGCTAAGGGCACACAAGTTAAACACTTGTTGATTGGTGCCCTTTACTGAAAAGTTCAGGCTCGGGTCCGGGGTCCAAAAATCCTAAAGTTTGGTATGAACCCGAACTTTACAGTTTGGGTTCGCTCAACCCTACCCAGCTGTCTTTTAAATTGCCAAATAAGAACATGAGATCCAGTCCGTTGTTTGACCCAACCTGGCGGCTAATCAGTCCAGCAGCAAACACTGGGAGGAAAATACCTGCCTCCCCATACAACTTCCTTTACTGTGTCACATACCCCCTCCCTTTGTTCAACCTTTAGGGGGTGAACACATGCCAAACAGTGCACCCAGGAGAGGGAATCTGCGTTTCCCTGCAGTTGGCTTGCTCTGTGTTCTACTGAGAACTTACATTTCTGTAAGGATAAGAACCATCTGGTGACCTGGGCATTTCTCTCTTCTCACTTGAGAGGGGAGTGGTCGGAACAGGCGGAACTGGTTTCGGCTGGTGTGTGCTTGCGGCTTAGGAAGACAACGGGATGCTCCTCCCCATTGACTTCCTGATACAATACAGCACCGAGGCCTACTTTAGACGCATCCGTCTGTACCACGAAGTCCCACTTGAAGTCTGGCGTCACCAAAACCAGTGACCGACACAGGGCCAACTTCAAAGCGGAAATAGCCTCTTTTGCCGATCATCCCAGCGAACCATCACTGATTTTCATCCCTTCAAGAATTCTGTCAATAGTGTGACTAGGGTAGCAAAGTGGGGGACAAATCTCATGTGATAGCCCACCATTCCCAGGAATGACTTTACTTGTTTAGTGGTGACAGGTCGGAGCCAGTTCCGTATCGCCTCTATTTTGTTCAATTGGGGTTTGATGAGTCCGCGCCCAATGACATACCATAGGTATTTAGTCTCCTTTAACCCTATCGCACATTTTTGGGTTAGCAGTTAGTCCAACCTTCCAAAAGGAGTCCACTAAGGCCTGTACCTTGGGCAGGTGACTCTCCCAGTCGGTACTATGAATGACAATATCGTTCAGGTAAGCCGAGGCGTACCTGCGATGGGGACGAAGCACAATGTCCATTAGTCGTTGATACATGGAGGGGGTGCCATGAAGGCCAAAGGGTAACATACTGATACAGCCCCTCAGAGGTGATGAAGGAAGTTTTTTATTTGGCAGCCTCCGTTAAGGGCACTTGCCAGTACCCTTTTGTGAGGTCCAAGACAGAGAAATAACTTGCCTGTCCTAACCGCTCGATTAGCTCATCCATCCGGGGCATGGGATATGCATCAAATTTAGAAATCTCATTTAATTTACGAAAATCGTTACAGATTCGTAATGTCCTATCTGGCTTGTGTATTAGAACTATTGGGCTGGCCCACTAACTTTTAGACTCCTCGATGACATCCAGCTGCAGCTTTAGCTGCACTTCCTCCGAGATGGCTTTTCGCCAAGCCTCTGGCACCCAGTACGGCTTTAACCAGACTTTTGCCTGGGGCTTGGTGATAATATCATGCTGGATTATGGAAGTGCGTCCAGGGAGTTCCAAGAACACATCCGTGTTCCGACTAACAAACTCCCTGGCTTCCTGAGCCTGTTTAGAGGAGAGGCTGTCAGCAATTCTTATTGTGGCAACCCCTTTCCCTGCAGCAGACAGAGCGGCCAAAACCTCTTCCCCTAGACCAGTGATGGCGAACCTATGGCACGGGTGCCAGAGGCGGCACTCGGAGCCCTCTCTGTGGGCGCCCGCACCCTAGAAAAAGTCTATGGTGTACCAATATGCCTTAGACTTTTCCTGCCATTCATCAGCACAGGGCGCACTATGAACAGCACAGGCAGGACACTGACTGTAGGCAGGCTTTAATAGCTAAATGATAAAGTACATGGAATATATACTATATTAAACTATAGTATTCAGGTTAAATTGCCGTGTTGGCACTTTACGATAAATAAGTGGGTTTGGGTTGCAGTTTGGGCACTCGGCTTCTAAAAGGTTCGACATCACTGCCCTAGACAAACCGATCGCGGTCTGTCCTCAGTGCAGGTCTCCCTATCCTTCCAAAGTTTTAGTAGATTAAGATGGTAGACCTGGTCCGACTTTCGCCACTCTGGCTAGTGTGCCTTGTAATTTACATCTCCAACTTTCTCTATTACCTCGTAGGGCCCCTGCCACCTAGTCTAGAACTTACTGTCCACTGTCGGTACCAGAACCAAGACCCGATCACCCGGGTTACAGCTCCGCACTCGAGCCTGCCGGTTATACATTCGACTCTGGGCTCACTGAGCCGCCTCCATATGTTCCCGAACAACAGGCAACACGGTCTTTATCCGTTCTTGCATCTGGGTGACGTATTCAATAACACTTTTATATGGAGTGGGCTGTTGTTCCCATGCCTCCTTGGATACAACCAACAGCCCGTGAGGATGTCTGCCATATAGCAGTTCGAAGGGCGAGAACCCGGTAGAGACCTAGGGCACCTCTCGCACTGCGAACATGAGATAGGGCAAGAGGAGGTCCCAGTCCCTTCCATCTTTGGACACCACTCTTTTTAACATATTTTTTAAGGTTTGGTTAAACCTTTCTACCAGCCCGTCTGTTTGCGGATGGTAAACGGACGTCCGCAACTGTTTTATGTGCAGCAATTTGCACAGTTCCCCCATGACCTTGCACATGAACCGGGTCCCTTGGTCCGTCAAAACCTCTTTGGGTAGTTCTACGTGGAAAAACATCTCCATTAACTCTTTAGCTATGAGTTTGGCCGATGTATGCCGCTGTGGCACCGCCTCTGGGTACCGGGTAGCGTAGTGTAGGATGACTATAGTGTGTTGGTACTTTCTTGCAGACTTTGGTACTGGTCCTATGAGATCCATACCGATTTTTTCAAATGGGACCTCAATGATCTGGAGAGGTACTCAGGGACTACAGAAATGGGGCTGGGGGCTAGTTATCTGGCAGGTCGGGCAAGACTTATAAAACTCTTTCACCTCTCTAAACACACTGGGCCAGTAAAACCGCTGTAGTATATGGTCCTGTGTTTTCTGCAATCCCAGATGACCCCCGATAACATGTTGGTGCGCTAGATCTAGTTTCAGTTTGCAATAAGCCTTGGGCACCACCAACTGTTCAACATTCTCACCCGTAGTTGGTTGACCCGATACAGCAAATCATGGAGAACCACAAGATGCAGAAATATCGGCCCCCAGTTGTTGTGGTTCTCCATCAATCATTAACACATTCTCCCAGGTTCGGGATAATGTTGTGTCCCTGTATCCAAAATGATCACTGGAGACATTCAAGTCTGCCAATTCAGGGCCCGGCGGCAAGTCCTCCACCTCCCCAACCATCACATTCAGAGGGGTTGTTCCCCCCTCATCCACCAAAGTGGCGGTCAGTGCGGTCACCCCTACCACTGGCTCTTCGGCCTCGGGTTCCCAGGGTTCTGGCCTCCCAGCTGAGCAAGGCAAATCCACTGGGGTTATCCCTGACTCTTGGGGACCGGTAAGTCTCATAGCAGGCCACAGTTCCAGAAAGCACGGGAAGTCTCTTCCTATTATTAGTTCATAGTGTAGATTTGTGGCGACAGCCACTTCATGAATCCTCCTGCCGGCAACCGTGGTTAAAAACACCAGAGCGGTGGGGAGTCTTTTAAGTCACCATGTATGCACATTACCTTGACTTTCCGGCCAGTAAACTCAGCGGGTTGCACCAGGGTAGCCCTTACCAGGGTCACCAGACTCCACAAGTCCAGCAGAGCCACCGCTGTAGTGTCTTTCACTTCCACCTGGCACAGGTGATTATTAATTAGAGACTCACTAGTATCTGATGCACACAGCTTCCTGGCATATAGCGACCGAAGGTAGCCATAGTTAGTGTCCATGGGCTCAACCATATGGGGACAGTTGGCTCTTACGTGACCAGGCTCATGACAACGCCAACAGATCATTGGAGCCAGGTCTGCAGTGGGTACCTCCCGGGCAGGCTTTTTCGGCTCCAGTCTCCGGGTCTGGGGTGGGGATTATCAGGGTTTAACTGCCCCCTTCCCGAAAAAGCCTCTCTTCAGTTTCCTGGTAGTCTCTTATCGTTCAACCAGGTTCAGCATCTCAAGGGCATTAACAGGAGACGCCTGGCCAATCTAATGCTTAAGAGGGTATGGCAACGCCCTCCAGAACATATCAGCTAAAATATGGTCCAGCATAGCAGTGGGAGTCAGTACGTTTAGTTGCAGCCATTTTTGCAAAAGGTGGAATAAAGCATAATACTGGGGTCTAGTGAACTTAGTGGGTTAAACTCCCACTGATGCACCCTCTGGGCCCGGATCAACACATTCACCCCCAGCCTCGCCAGGATCTCACACTTGACTTTCGGTTAATCGGCCGCTTGCTCGTCCGGTAAGTCGAAACACACCTGCTGGGACTCAGATGCCAGGAACGGAGCGACAACTTCAGCCTACTGGTCTTGGGGTAGATTCTCCCTCACGGCCACTTTCTCGAATACCACCAGGGTAGGTTTCAATGTCATCCGTGGGTGCCATCTTGGAGATCGCCGTACGAACTGCTTTCCGGGCATCGTGAACGCTCATGGATGCTCCTGCCATCTGTAGAGCCATCACGTGTTGCAGCAGCAGCTGGTTTGTTTCTTGCTGCTGCTTATTAGTCTCCCTCTGTTGCAGGTTAGCCTCCAAGAGGGCCTTCATTACAGCTTCCATTTTGCTGAGTATCACAGGTTGAAGATAGTTTAATCCAGGACATACAGTACAGACCAAAAGTTTGGACACACCTTCTTATTCAAAGAGTTTATTGTCATGACTATGAAAATTGTAGATTCACACTGAAGGCATCAAAACTATGAATTAACACATGTGGAATTATATACATAACAAAAAAAGTGTGAAACAACTGAAAATATGTCATATTCTAGGTTCTTCAAAGTAGCCACCTTTTGCTTTGATTACTGCTTTGCACACTCTTGGCATTCTCTTGATGAGCTTCAAGAGGTAAGTCACCTGAAATGGTTTTCACTTTGCAGGTGTGCCCTGTCAGGTTTAATAAGTGGGATTTCTTGCCATATAAATTGGGTTGGGACCATCAGTTGCGTTGTGGAGAAGTCAGGTGGATACACAGCTGATAGTCCTACTGTATAGACTGTTAGAATTTGTATTATGGCAAGAAAAAAGCAGCTAAGTAAAGAAAAACGAGTGGCCATCATTACTTTAAGAAATGAAGGTCAGTCAGTCTGAAAAATTGGGAAAACTTTGAAAGTGTCCCCAGCGCAGTCACAAAAACCATCAAGCGCTACAAAGAAACTGGCTCACATGCGGACCAGCCCCAGGAATGGAAGACCAAGAGTCACCTCTGCTGCGGAGGATACGTTCATCCGAGTCACCAGCCTCAGAAATCGCAGGTTAACAGCAGCTTAGATTAGAGACCAGGTCAATGCCACACAGAGTTCTAGCAGCAGACACATCTCTAGGACAACTGTTAAGAGGAGACTGTGTGAATCAGGCCTTCATGGTAGAATATCTGCTAGGAAACCACTGCTAAGGACAGGCAACAAGCAGAAGAGACTTGTTTGGGCTAAAGATCACAAGGAATGGACATTAGACCAGTGGAAATCTGTGCTTTGGTCTGATGAGTCCAAATTTGAAATCTTTGGTTCCAACCACCGTGTCTTTGTGCGACGCAGAAAAGGTGAACGGATGGACTCTACATGCCTGGTTCCCACCATTAAGCATGGAGGAGGCGGTGTGATGGTGTGGGGGTGCTTTGCTGGTGACACTGTTGGGGATTTATTCAAAATTAAAGGCATAATGAACCAGCATGGCTACCACAGCTACCACAGCATCTTGCAGTGGCATGCTATTCCATCCGGTTTGCGTTTAGTTGGACCATCATTTATTTTTCAACAGGACAATAACCCCAAACACACCTCCAGGCTGTGTAAGGGCTATTTGACCATGAAGGAGAGTGATGGGGTGCTGCGCCAGATGACCTGGCCTCCACAGTCACCGGACCTGAACCCAATCGAGATGGTTTGGGGTGAGCTGGACCGCAGAGTGAAGGCAAAAGGGCCAACAAGTGCTAAGCATCTCTGGGAACTCCTTCAAGACTATTGGAAGACCATTTCAGGTGACTACCTCTTGAAGCTCATCAAGAGAATGCCAAGAGTGTGCAAAGCAGTAATCAAAGCAAAAGGTGGCTACTTTGAAGAACCTAGAATATGACATATTCTCAGTTGTTTCACACTTTTTTGTTATGTATATAATTCCACATGTGTTAATTCATAGTTTTGATGCCTTCCGTGTGAATCTACAATTTTCATAGTCATGAAAATTAAGAAAACTCTTTGAAAGAGAAGGTGTGTCCAAACTTTTGGTCTGTACTGCACATCCGTGCCTGGAGGAAAAAAATACTATATTTCGGCTTTTACGCCAGCCTCACTGTGTATGCCCCCTTCCTCCACCAACTGTGGGGATTCGCTCTGATAGACAGGATAAGCAGATGCAGTATAGAGGCACCAAACAGTTCTTAACACAAATAGTTCAGTTTTTATTCACACTCTTTGCAAGTTCATAAACAAAAAGTCACCTTGTGGTTTTGCTGTTAGTTCACACCCTGCTAGCAGTTCTGCCTCAAAGAGTCCATGAATTGGCTTTAGGCGGCCTGTTTCCCCTCACACCGGTCTCAAGCCCGGCTCAAGCCTCAGATCCCAATACAGAGAAATTTTCGGCTAACCCCAGCTGTCTTTTAACTCCTTAAGGACCGGGCTCAATTTCACCTTAAGAACCAGGCCATTTTTTGCAAATCTGACCAATGTCACTTTATGTGGTAACGTTGACTTATCCAGGCCATTCTGAGATAGTTTTTTTGTCACATATTGTACTTCACGACCCTGGTAAAATGGAGTAAAAAGTTTTTATTTATATATAAAAAAATACAAAATTTACCAAACATTTGGAAAAATTTGCAAATTTCCAAGTTTCAATTTCTCTACTTCCATAATACATAGTAATACATACAAAAATAGTTATTACTTTACATTCCCCATATGTCTACTTCATGTTTGGATCATTTTGGGAATGACTTTATTTTTGGGGGACGTTAGAATTTAGAAGCAAATCTTGAAATTTTTCAGAAATTTTCAAAAACCCACTTTTTAAGGACCAGTTCAGGTCTGAAGTCACTTTGTGAGGTTTAAATAATATAAACCACCCCAAAATGACCCAATTCTAGAAACGACACCCCTCAAGGTATTCAAAACTGATTTTTACAAATGTTGTTAACCCTTTAGGTCTTCCACAATAGTTAATGGCAAATGTAGATAAAATTTCTGAATTTCGATTTTTGGGCAAATTTTCCATTTTAATCCATTTTTTTCCAGTAACAAAGCAAGGGTTAGCAGCCAAACAAAACTCAATATTTATTGCCCTGATTCTGTAGTTTGCAGAAACACCCCACATGTGGCCGTAAACTACTGTATGGGCACACGGCAGGGCACAGAAGGAAAGGAATGCCATGCGGTTTTTGGAAGGCAGATTTTGCTGGACTTGTTTTTTGACACCATGACCCATTTGAAGCCCCCCTGAAGCACCCCTTCCAAAAACCACACGGCGCACCTTTCCCTTTACGCACTACCATGTGCCCATACAGTCAAACTACAGAATTAGGGCATTAAATATAGATATTTTTTTTTGGCTGTTAACCCTTGCTTTGTTACTGGAAAAAATGGTTTAAAAAGGAACATTTGCCCAAAAATTGCTGTTTTGGCACCATTTTTTATTTCTTTTTTGGACAGTGTTCATCTGAGGGGTTAGGTCATGGGATATTTTTATAGAGCAGATTCTTAATGACACGGCGATACCTAATATGTCTTTTTTTAAATTTATTTTAGTTTTACAAAATAATATTAAAAAAACAAGTCTGAGAACCATAGTTTTTTTTCGATTGTCAGTGGCTAAATGGAATTCAAATTGGTGAAGGGGATTCGAAATTTAGTACTCCATAGAAGTGTGGTCAGGGCCGGCGCTACCATAAGGCAGACCAAGCGGCTGCCTTAGGGCGCGCCCTGCGCAGGGCGGAAAAATGAATGCCCTTCTTTTTTTTTTTTTTTTTTTATAACTTTATTGAATTTGTGCCGCAGCGCCGCCGCCTTGCGCCCGCCCCCAGCCTGCGTGTGTCGGCCGCTCAGAGTCACGGCAACACACCGGTCACATGTGCTCAGCCTGCCATGGGGGCCTGACTGGTAGTAAGCTGCGCCGCCGGCGGGTATGGCAGGGACTAATAGGCGAGGCTCGAGCTGACTGATTGTGTTGTGTCTGACTCACACAGACACACACAGCCGTCAGCCAGATTAGACCACCAGACGCACTGGCAGCCAGCAGCAGCAGGAGTCAGGCAGGTCAGGAGTGGACTCAGGACTTAAGGTAGGTCACTTGAAGTTTGAACTGTTCCGAATTGAATGTATTGTATATAATAATTAATATGATCATTTAAAATTATTTCAAAATCATAAAATGAGGCCATAAGTGCTAGTCTAGTGCCAGAGCAGAGGCGCTCAGGCTTTTAGCACGGCATTCAATTATGTGTTTTAAAAAAGTAATTACAAAACAACAATCATTAATATTGGCCCCCCCCCCCAATATTAATGATTGTTGTTTTGTAATTACTTTTTTTAAACACATCATTGAATGCCGTGCTAAAAGCCTGAGCGCCTCTGCTCTGGCGCTAGTTTGTGTGACCGTGACATGATGGAGGGAGGGGGTACAATGTAAATGTCTGTACAGTTGTACAGTACTCTGAGTATGTGACATGGGAATGGGGCCAGGCCGCCAGGAAGGGTCGGCTGGGGGGGGGGGGTTAAAATGTGACACAGTAAGGGGTAACGATGTGATCATGGATGGCGCCAGGGCTGTCCGGGCTGGGGAGGGATTAAGTGCAATGGGGGGTAGAAATGTGACACAATAGTCTATTGTGTCACATTTCTCCCCCCCCCCCCCCCATGGCACATCATTCCCCCGCCTGGACGTCCCTGGCCCCATCCATGATCATATTATTACCCCCTATTGTCAATAGGCCGGGGCGGGGGGGCGGGGGGGGGGGAATGTGACACAATAGGGGGTGCTCATGGGATGGGGCCAGGTCCGGACGGGGGGGGGGGCGATGTGCCATGGGGGGGGGGGGGGGCGCCAAAATGTAGCTTCGCTTGTGTTGGCAAAAATCCTTGCACCGGCCCTGAGTGTGGTACTCCCTGTAGCAACCGTCAATGCAGTTGCCTGGATGATCGGGGCATGTGTCACACTGAGTGGTGGTGTCCTTCCGGATCCCCCTCCTGTGACACACGCTGCACTTTTTTGGGGACTCTCCCTTCTTTCCAGTATGGAGGACAACATCTGAAAAGTGTTTGCCAGGGACGATCCGGGCGCCTCCAGTTCCCGAGATACTCCGGCCTGTTCTTTTCTGGTCAGAAAAGATCAGGGCCTTGAGGACTGCCTCATAGAACTGCAGGAATTTCCCTGTTTTGCCAGCGCTTCGAGACAGCACAAAAGAGTTGTACAAGGCAACCTGTATCAAGTAGACCACAACTTTTTTTTACCATGCCTGGGTTTTGCCCATGGCATTATATAGCTTGAGGACTTGATCATAGAGATCAACTCCTCCCATATACCGATTGTAGTCGACGATACAATCGGGCTTGAGAACCGTTGCTGCAGTACCTCGCAAAGGTACAGGGGTGATGCCGTTAACGTGAATTGTGTACAGTACAAGGACATCCATCTTGTCCTTATATATGACTAGCAACAGGTTTCCACTTGTAAGGGCACGGGTCTCACCCCTGGGGATAGGTACCTGGAAGGGGTGGGTAGGAGGCCGCGTTGATTTTTCCGCACGGTCCCACAAGCCGACGTGGATCTGGCGACGAAGGACTGGAACAAGGGGATACTAGTACAAAAGTTATCCACGTACAGGAGGTAACCTTTATCTAGCAGTGGGTGAGTAAGGTCCCACACAAGTTTCCCGCTAACACCCAGAGTGGGGGGACATTCTGGTTGAATACGGGAATCTCGGCGCTCGTACATACAAAACTTGTAAGTGTACCCTGAAGTACTATCACAAAGTTTGTACAGCTTCACGCCATACCTCGCCCGCTTAGAGGGAACATACTGGCGGAAAATGAGTCTCCCCTTGAAAGCAACGAGAGACTCATCAACCGCGACCTCCCTTTGAGGTACATAGGCCTCCAAGAATTTGGCCCCAAAGTGATCGATGACCGGCCTGATTTTTTACAGGCGGTCATGGGCAGGATCATCTTGGGGGGACATGCTGCATTATCTGAATAATGCAGGCATTTCCGCATGGCCTCAAACCGGGTACGTGTCATGGCCGTACTGTAAAGTGGGGTCTGGTAGAGGACAGTTCCACTCCAGTAATGCCTGACACTGTTTGTTTTTTTACTAGGCCCATGTGCAGTACGAGGCCCCAAAACATCCTCATCTCAGCTGCACTGACCAGAGTCCAGCCACCGGTTCTAGCCAAAAAGGAGCCCGGGTATCGAGCAATGAACTGTCAGGCGTACCAGTTCCTTAGCTCCACCATCAGATTCACAAAGTGGTCACTGAAAAAAAGACTAAAATAGTCATAGTCATATTCAGTGAAGCCCACTGTGGGAAGCTGGATTCCTGCTTGGCCAACAAAATCAGGAATCACAGACTCAAAATGCTCTGGGTACACCAGACAAGTTCACCGGTAGAGGGCTCAGGTGGACTTATCTGGTGGGCCTGAAAACTAGTACAAGCCCCAGAGCTGCTCGTACTAGTGTGGGCCACAGGGTCCCTGGCGTCTTCGCCGCCTTGGGGGCTCATCATCATCACTAGATGATGAGGAGGATGCGGATGACAGGAGGAAAGTGGGGTCATCCTCGTCCTCACTGGGACTCTCGGATTCAGAGGCAAGCTGGGCGTATGCATCCTCGGCCGAGAACATCAGGCGGACCATAGGGGAGTGTGTGTGTGTGCGTGCGTGTGTATGCGTGCGTGGAAAACTTTATTCAGTGTGCGTGTGTGTGGGGGACAGGTGTTCACGTACTTTGCCCTACACCTAACAGAAAAAAAGAAACTGACAAAAAAAATTTGAAAATGCCAAAAAGTGTAAAAAAAATAAATAAAGATTCAAATGCGGTACGAAGCTGATCAGTGGTGGGGTGGGCAATGTGCTAACAGTGGGCGGACGCTAAGAGTGCCGGCCACAGTCAGCGCATGCAAAAAAAAAACAACACTTGTGTGTGGGTTGGGAGCAAGCTGCATCACCCCTGGGGGTATAGGGTCACACAGCTGAATGCTGTGGACCCCAGACACATCCGATCTGGGTGCTAAACTGCAATGAAAAAAAACTTTTTTTTCCCCTAACTCTCCCTCACTTTTCCTGCCTAAGCTACCTCCCCCTACCTATCCCTACCGCTCCAAAATTCTCCGATGTGTGCCTGATGGCAAATTAAACGTACAATCCAGCCGAGCTCCTCTCTCTCCCGCTGTATGAACAGGCAGAGGAGCTCCGGCAATTCAAAACTGCCCGGCCACCTGCCCAGCCGGCCAATCAGAAGCCATCCTGAGAGGTGCTCGGCAGGATTGTACGTTTTTTTGTGCCATTATAACACCACCGATCACCGTTCTACTCCGGGTTATCGGGTCACCAGAGTTACTGAATTGACCTGCGGTTTGCTGTGATCGCTGACACGGGGGGTCACAGGACCCCCCTGGGCATTGTACCAAGGTGCCGCACGGCGGTGATCGGAAATACACTTATGTACCAGGACATCAGGGCGTAACTGTCAGCCCTGTGTCCGTAACAGGTTAAAGCCAGCAAGGTGTTGCTAAAAAATGATCGGCACATGAGATCCAGTCCGGTGTTTGACCCCACCTGACCGCTAATCAGTCCAGCAGCACACACTGGGAGGAAAATACCTGTCTCCCCATACAACTCCCTTATCTCACTTTATTGTGTCCCAATATACAGTTGCAAGAAAAAGTATGTATATATGGATTTCTGCACAAATTGGTCATAAAATGTGATCTGATCTTCATCTAAGTCACAAAAATAGACAATCACAGTCTGCTTAAACTAATAACACACAAATAATTAAATGTTACCATGTTTTTATTGAACACACCATGTAAACATTCACAGTGCAGGTGGAAAATGTATGTGAACCCCTAGACTAATGACATCTCCAAGAGCTAATTGGAGTGAGGTGTCAGCCAACTGGAGTCTAATCAATGAGATGAGATTGGAGGTGTTGGTTACAGCTGCCCTGCCCTATAAAAAACACACACCAGTTCTGGGTTTGCTTTTCACAAGAAGCATTGTCTGATGTGAATGATGCCTCGCACAAAAGAGCTCTCAGAAAACCTACGATTAAGAATTTTTGACTTGCATAAAGCTGGAAAGGGTTATAAAAGTATCTCCAAAAATCTTGCTGTTCATCAATCCACGGTAAGACCAATTGTCTATAAATGGAGAAAGTTCAGCACTGCTGCTACTCTCCCTAGGAGTGGCCATCTTGTAAAGATGACTGCAAGAGCACAGCGCAGACTGCTCAATGAGGTGAAGAAGAATCCTAGAGTGTCAGCTAAAGACTTACAAAAGTCTCTGGCATATGCTAACATCCCTGTTAGCGAATCTACGATACGTAAAACACTAAACAAGAATGGATTTCATGGGAGAATACCACAGAGGAAGCCACTGCTGTCCAAAAAAAACCATTGCTGCACGTTTACAGTTTGCACAAGAGCACCTGGGTGTTTCACAGCAGTGCTGGCAAAATATTCTGTGGACAAATGAAACCAAAGTTGAGTTGGAAGAAACACACAACACTATGTGTGGAGAAAAAGAGGCACAGCATACCAACATCAAAACCTCATCCCAACTGTGAAGTATGGTGGTTGGGGCATCATGGTTTGGGGCTGCTTTGCTGCATCAGGGCCTGGACGGATTGCTATCATCGAAGGAAAAATGAATTTATCAAGACATTTTGCAGGAGAACTTAAGGTCATCTGTCCACCAGCTGAAGCTCAACAGAAGATGGATGTTGCAACAGGACAACGACCCGAAGCATAGAAGTAAATCAACAACAGAATGGCTTAAACAGAAGAAAATACACCTTCTGGAGTGGCCCATTCAGAGTCCTGACCTCAACCCATTTGAGATGCTGTGGCATGACCTCAGGAAAGTGATTCACACCAGACATTCCAAGAATATTGCTCAACTGAAGCAGTTCTGTAAAGAGAAATGGTCAAGAATTACTACTGACCGTTGTGCACGTCTGATCTGCAACTACAGGAAACATTTGGTTGAAGTTATTGCTGCCAAAGGAGGTTCAACCAGTTATTAAATCCAAGGGTTCACATACTTTTTCCACCTGCACTGTGAATGTTTACATGGTGTGCTCAATAAAAACATGGTAACATTTAATTTTAGCTGTGGTAGATGGATCAAGCAGGTATGGTATACAGGATTTTGCCATCTGTTTTCAGTCTCCTAGGCAATAATTTTCCCGCCTTATTGTTTTGCGCATAATATCGTGCCTTAGTAAAAAAAACAGATGCTTGTTATAGTCTGCTAATAAGTGGTTTCTTAGTTGTGTTCTAAGACAGTGGTCCTCAACTCCAGTCCTCAGGGCCCACCTGCCGGTCATGTTTTCAGGATTTCCTTAGTATTGGGCAGCTGATATAATTAGTATCCATCCATCAGGATTTACCACAGGTATTCATTCTGTGGGATACTACTAAATCCTGACCCGCAAGTGGGCCCTGAGGACTGGAGTCGGGGAACCCTGTTCTAAGAGACTGCAACTGCGCCTTGTTAGATTGGGTTTGAGAGAGCTTGTTCAGATTCAAAAATTTTCGGATATCCTGGAGCAAAGATTGTGTTTTATGGGTTCTTTGTGTCTTAAAAATATGGCTGATTTTCAAAATTGAACCTCTGAGAACCACTTTATGGGCCTTCCAAAGGATGTATGGGTTCTCAACTGAACCTGTATTTAGTTCAAAATATTGTTGTATGTCTTGTGCAATTGTTTAATTATGGGTGGGATGTGAGAATATGTAAGAATTGCATCTCCAGATAGAGGCAGGGGAGCATTTATATGTTTCCTCTAGTATAATAGTGACCGGCGCATGGTCAGACCATGAAATGGTGCCTATGGAGGCCACGCTAATCTGCAATAGGGTATCGCTGTCTACCAATATTAAATCAATTCTGGAGTAATTGTTGTGAGCCGCTGAAAAGAAAGAGTAATCTCTCTCAGATTCGTGTAGCACTCGCCAGGCATCGTAGAGACCCTCTGCCCACAGTAGATCTCCCAATGGCGAGCTGGGTGTCCCTCGGGATGGGGAGGATTTATCTAGCTGCGATTATTGTATTATTGTGCTTAATACACAATTGAAATCTCCTAGAATCAGGAGCCTGCCTTGTGTTATTTTATGCACTTGTCTGATCACTTTTTTACAAAACCGTGTTTGTTGTTTGTTTGGCGCAAATATAGTGGCCAGGGTATAAGTCACATTATTAATAGAGCAGACCAATATCACATATCTACCATGGGAATCTACCTGATAATCTATATCTAATAGCAATTAATACTGCTCTGGATTTAGATGTAAAGTGAAACTTCTGGAAACCCATGATGCTTGATGTGGTGCGCGTCTTTAGAGACAATATGGGTCTCCAGAGCACAAAAACCATCACATTTTAGGCTAAGCGCTTCTGACCACATATGTGCTCTTTTAGAAGGACTATTTAGTCCATGTACATTTAAAGACGCTATGCGCAGTACCATATTGGTATAATGGGAATGTGATATTCTGTCTGCGTTACATATCGCGACTGAAATATCTGGCATAACAACAAAATAAAAACAAAGAAAAATGCTCCCAGTGTGGCGAGCAAAGCTGCAGAATAGCAACGTGACAAGGCAGGATCTAGCACTGCTTAGCAAAGGTAATATAACTATAAGGCCCCTTTCACACGGGCGAGTATTCCGCGCGGATGCAATGCGTGAGTTGAACGCATTGCACCCGCACTGAATCCCGACCCATTCATTTCTATGGGGCTGTTCACATGAGAGGTGATTTTCACGCATCACTTGTTCGTTGCGTGAAAATCGCAGCATGCTCTATATTCTGCGTTTTTCACGTAACGCAGGCCCCATAGAAGTGAATAGGGCTGCGTGAAAATCGCAAGCATCCGCAAGCAAGTGCGGATGCGGTGCGATTTTCACACACGGTTGCTAAGAGACAATCGGGATGGAGACCCGATCATTATTATTTTCCCTGATAACATGGTTATAAGGGAAAATAATAGCATTCTGAATACAGAATGCATAGTAAAATAGTGCTGAAGGGGTTAAAAAAATATATAAAAAATGTAACTCACCTTAGTCCACCTGCTCGCGCAGCCCGGCATCTCCTTCTGTCTTGATCTTAGCTTTGTGTAGCAACAAGGACCTTTGGTGACGTCAAAGTCATCACATGATCTTTTACCATGGTGATGGATCATGTGATAACCGGAGTGACGTCACCAAAGGTCCTTGTTGCTACACAAAGCTAAGATGAAGACAGAAGGAGATGCCGGCTACGCGAGCAAGTGGACTAAGGTGAGTTAAATAAAAAAAAAAAAATTTAACCCCTCCAGCCCTATTGTACTATGCATTCTGTATTCAGAATGCTATTATTTTCCCTTATAACCATGTTATAAGGGAAACATGGTTTGGGTACCAAACATGCGCGATTTTTCTCACGCGAGTGCAAAACGCATGACAATGTTTTGCACTCGCGCTGAAAAATCGCGGGTGTTCCCGCAACGCACCCGCACATGTTTCTGCAACGGCCATGTGAAAGGGGCCTAAAACTTTCCTTACGACTAGGATGGGTGAAGTGTCTGTCTTTTGTAGGTCGGGGGGGGGGGGGGGGGAAGTTCTCTCTGGGCTGTGATAGTCTCCATCGACCAGTGCCTCAGAGTCACATGAAAGGTAATTGCTGTGCTTCTTTGAACTATCTGGATGTCGAGGTCCATCTCATATTCGTATGTTGTGGAGCAGGTCTCTGCTTGGTATCTGAAGGAATCTTGATCTTCAATTTTTGAAGGAGATTAATGCCATCTGCTGGCGTTTTAATAACTAGCAGTTCATTGTTGTGTTTGAAGATCAGGTGAGTCGGGAAGTCCAATCTATATAGGATTTGTTGATCTCTTAATGCTGCGGTAATTTGAGAAAATTCCCTGGGTGTTTGCAGTGTCACTGCAGACAGGTCTGAGTAAAGGGTGACCGTCTGGTGTGGCGCAGGTAACTGAGGATATTTCCTTGCTGCTTGGTGTAGTTTTTCTTTAATGTGAAAGAAATGTACCCGTGCCAGAACATCTCTAGGTACCGAGTCTGCCAGATGCTTGGACTTAACCACTCGGTGGAGGAGAGCTTTAATAATCGATTTCAAGTAATTTGGAAAGTCTGCTGGTAATACAGATTCAGGTACTCCTCACAGTTTGAAAATGTTACGGTGCGACCTGTCCTCTAAATTGGCCATTTTCATTTGTAATGCTTTCAGGTCAGACTCTAATCCATAGTGTGCATCAATCAAATCATTGTGGGAGGAGACCAGTTCTCCCATTTTTGTTTCTACATGTTCAACTCTGGTTTCTACGTCTTTAATAGCATCATTGATTGGCTTGACCAGCTCTTTCATGGTAGCATGTAAGGAGCCTCTGAAAGCCTGCAGCATAGCTTTAAGGGAGAGTTCTGTAACCTCTTTCTCCATTGCTGGTAAGCTATCAAATATGTTTGTGGGGTCTGCATCTAGGCTAGCAGTATTGGATCAAGTGTCTCCCTTCTCCTTTGTTGGTACAGTAGTATACTTTGCAGCTCCTGTGTCTGTGAGCTGTCCGTTGGCGTGCCCCATGTGCTGTGGCTGGGAGCCAAGATGGCTGCCGACACGTGTAGTGGACTCACCGGGAGGACCAGTCTTTGGTCTCCTTGGGGAAGTCCTTCTGCTGCGAGCTTCCAGGGGTGCCGAGCCACTGCGGCATCTCGTTGAAGCGTCGGCCTCTCTCCCCACCACTTCAGAAGCCGGTTCCAACTCCAGAGACGGGGTCGGCGAAGCTGCGTCTGCACGCTCCAGGCTGTGAGTTTGGGAGAAATAAAAGTCAGAGATCTTCGGGCCAGCACCAGTTTTCCTCCTTTTGGGCATCTTGGCAGACCTGTGTAGTCAGCTTCTGGTGGCAATTTGCAAGGCTACAGTCGCATTTATTGTCGCTGGAGCAGGAGAGCTACAAGCTCAGATGGCCATCTCCTTCACGGTCCGGCCACCCCCCCCCCCCCCCCACCGCACATCTTTTACACATGGCATGTCCCTTGCCGCACTGTGCTATCACTAACCTCCTCCTCGGTTTATGAGGCGCCATAGTTTGTGCACATGCCAGACTGAGAGCGGGCATTACCCGGCAAGTGCAGGGACGCTGGTGCATGCGCTGTTTTGCTGTGGGGAGCCAGCATGGAAGCCCAGCGGTCATGTGACAGGAAGTGTGGAGTAAATCTTCCCAGCAGATTCACGCTGCAGATGTGCTCTGCCAGACTGCTCAACCCAAGGCCTGTCAGTGTAAGTATGGCTTGCCGGCCTGTGATGGCTTATCTCAAGTCTTATTGCCCTGCTGTCCTGACTAGGGATGAGCGAATTGACTTTGGCTGAAACATCCGAAGTCGATTCGCATAAAACTTTGTTCTAATACAGTACGGGGCAGGTGCTCCATACAGTATTAGAATGTATTGGCTCCGATGAGTCGAAGTTATTGCTTTATAAATTAATTTGTACTGTAAAAAAACATTTCCCAAACTCGGGTTCGGTTCCAAGTGGTACTGTAGTGTCCCACTAGGTAAAGGTGGGCACTGCACAGGTTAATGTGTTGCATTGCATTAAATGTCATGTACTTGTTTTCCCTGTATTATCTGGGTGTCAGGCCTGTCAGGGTGTAGTTTAGCCTCCCAGAAGTTAGAGGGAGCTGGAGAGCCCTAGTTACATATAGCAAGGCCCAGACAGGGAAGTGTTAGTTCATTCCAGGGGACTAGAGGAGTCACTTCGTCCACCTGAAGCTCCTGAGGCTAGAATTAGCTCAGTAGAGACACCCCAGTCGCAGGATCCAACCTCCTGGGAGAAACCTACAGTTATCCACCTTACAGGAGAAGGCGATCCAGGGTAAGCTAAGTGACCCTGATGGGCAGATTACACTAAAAAGTGCAGCAAGAATCTAATACCTGAGGAAGATAGTAACCAAGGATTTAAGCCACCCTTTTAGGCATCCGGGCCTTGGGAGATAAAGCCAGAGCAGGAGTTCTAGAAAGGACAGTGTACATTGATTCTGAGGAAAGGTACAACCTGCTGCTGAGTGCTTGTGAAGTTTACCCTCTGCGTATCTTGCATGAATATTGCCTGCCAATTTGTGAATAAGCCTCCTTGTGGAACTGTGTTTGAAAGACTGTACTCCTACCTGCTGTACAAAGTTGGATTGTTCAGTAAAGTTACGTTTGGTTCACTATATACTTGTGTACCTCCATCATTCCAACCACCAACCGGCGTGCCACCGTCCAAAGGCACTGGCGTCACGAATTCCACAGGGACCTTGCCCCAGGCACACAAAATACCTGTAACATCCAGGGCACCTCATCCACCATCAGGCCTGGTCCCTATCTACAGAGCGTGCCCCAGAGGAACCGTGTCTACCTCTCCTTCACTGCCACGCGCCTGCCCAGGGTTCTTCAAATATAGTGAGTACCCTCGATTGCCCATAACCGTGACCTCACTTCGTCATACCCTGCAGGTCTGGCGTGTTGCATAAATTGGCGTCACGAACAGGATCCGAATATTCCTGCGCCATTGCGGATTTAAAAACTGTGTGCTGAAAATTGTCTTAAAGTGACATGCCCCAATTGTTTTATTGAAAATTGCTGGGCCAAAGTGAACTGTAATAATTGCGGTGTGAAGATTGTGCTATCTGGACTGTTTTCTGCTTATTTGAGTCACCGCTTGCTGTCAGTGAATAGACAGCCCATTTGACCTGATCGGATTACCAGTGCGCCTCGTGGAGCTGTTTGGCGCAAAAAAGAGGACTTTGGCGCGAAAGGAATCAGGTGGAGCCATCGCCCAGCCAACCAGGAAGAAGAACCCCGCCTACCTGAGTCCCGGAGCTACGAGAGGCCGCGCCTACCTGCTGACGCAGTACGCAGGACGTCCGACACCTGTAGCTGCGCATCTCGCGAGACTTGGAGCGAGCACCACGGGAGTGAGTACCGACTTTAAAAACTTTTGCCGGCTTCTCCGCTTACCTGTCCGGAAGCTTCCCGACCCCTGCCAAGGCACCGGAGGGATCCCCGCTAGTAGTGAAAGACTTGTCTGAAAAAAATAAAAAGTTAAAGTTACTGCCATAGCCGCTCCGGTCCGCTCCGCTACATTTAAAGGGCCATACCCACCTAGCAACGCCATGTCCGCGGTCGAGGAAATCGCACAGGCAGCCCCAGTCGTGCCTGCTGAAGTACCCGCAGCCGACTCTGGGGCCCCTGCCGCCGCAGCACCGCCAAGCCTGATGCCGCTCACCATGCCGTACTATTTTGGGGCCCCCTGGTTCCGACGTTATTCAGGGGAAGCCCACAAGTTAAAAGACTTTAGGGAACAGATACTGGCTTTGTTCCGGCTTTATCCCATCAATGCTGAGCAGCAAATGGAGATCCTCTTAGCTCAGTTAGAAGGGGCCGCCCGCAGGGAAGTAATGTCATGGCCCCGTTCTGAGAAAAATAGCCTGGAACAGATCTTTGAACGTTTGGGCACCACGTTTGAAGCCAGAACGGTGTCAGAAGTTAAAATGCGTTTCTTCAGCAGAAAGCAGCAGCCTGGAGAGTCGCTCCGTGATTTTGCTCTGTCCTTACAGGAGACGCTGAGAGCTGTAGTCCAAGTGGATCCTAAAGAAGCTGAGGACCAGGACCGGACTCTTAGGGAGCAATTCATTGCAGGCATAAGTACTGAGCATTTAAAGGGCCAGCTACGGATGTTGTCAGCTCAACACCCTCACTGTACATTCTTGGATTTTAAAGAATTGGCCATCAGCATCCTAGGCCAGAACCCTGCTCCAGGGCCAGCAACCTTCCCTGAACCCCAGGCTTGTCAGCCAAAGACTGTTAATGTGGGGTCTGCAGGAGTCGGTCAAGCCACCCAAGCTCCAGTCACAGATGTAGTGGCAGCACTAATGGAGCAAGTGAACTATCTTACTCTAAGTCTAGAGAAGGTGTGCAAGAAGATAGAGGAGTGGGAGAGACCATTGTTACTAGAAGATGAAGGTCCTTTTCCTCCAAGGCTCCCACCTGCATATGGAGATGTGTATCCAAAAGAGCCTGATGGGCGACCGAAGTACCGGCCCAGAAGTAGAAAACAGCCTGTCTGCCATCACTGCAAGAAATATGGACATACTGAATCCATGTGCTGGCAGTTAAACGAGTAACCCCTGAGGCAGAGGACCGCCCCTCGGGAGGTAGAACAGAAGGTCCAAAGGATCCAAAATGGATGCCTAAGTATGTGGGATCCCGTCCGAAAATTAATATATGTATCAACGGGATACCCTTTGAGGCCCTGTTAGACACTGGGTCACAGGTCACCACCATTCAACGGCCTGCCTTTGACAAGTTCTGGGATCCAAGTCTCCTCACCCAGCCACCAGAGTCCTGGCTAGATATTATCGCTAGCAACGGTAAGCCAGTGAAAGTGCATGGGTATTGGGAACCTACTCTTCAGGTGGGAGAAGCCACCCTGCCACAGCAAGGCGTGATTGTGGTGCAAGCCGGAGGTAAAGGAGGACACCCTGTGATCTTAGGGACTAATGTTCTTAAAAATTGTTACTCCGAAGTGCTTGAAGCATTGAATCAAACCATATCATCCGCCTCACCTGCTTCCAGAAGAGTTATTCAGAAAACTATTAGCGTGCTGTGCGCTCAACAAAGGTTCGCCAACAAGAAAGGAGAAGTTTGCACTGTCCGGATCCGGCCGGTGATTTTGCCTCCAAATTCCCAGATCATCCTATGGTGCCGTGCTGTATTAGGGATCCAGGGCCAGGACTATCAAGCCCTAGTGGAACCTATTCCTATTAAGGATCATCCTTTCGTACGGACAGCCAAGAGCATGGTGACCGTGTCTCAAGGTAAAGTGCCTGTTCGTTTAATCAACTTTGGTGATCATCCCGTTACTCTCTTTAAACACTACCCCGTTGCTCAGCTTTTCCAGGTGTCTTTCCAGGATGTGATCCGTCTGCCTGCCGCGGAGGCGTTCCAGACCGCGCAGAACAGCAACACACCAACGGCATCCTGGTGGGAAGAACTACATGTGGGGGACGAATCCACCCCAAAGGAGCAAATAGAGGGAGTCCTGAAGCTGGTGAAGGAGCACCACCAGGCTTTCAGCAAACACTCCACAGACTATGGAGAGGTCAGTGTAATCCAACACACCATACCCACTGGCTCTCACCCTCCTATTAAGGAGAGGCACAGACCCATACCACCTACTACCTATCAGTCTGTGAAAGAAATGATACAAGAGATGAAAGACTCTAATATAATCCGGGACAGCCATAGTCCCTGGGCTGCACCCCTAGTACTTGTGCGAAAAAAAGATGGCAGCATAAGGTTCTGCGTGGATTACAGGAAAATTAATCAAATCACCCACAAAGATGCATATCCATTGCCACGCATTGAGGAGTCCTTGACTGCCCTGGGGTCATCAGCCTATTTCTCTACCTTGGACTTAACCAGTGGGTACTGGCAAGTACCTATGACCCCAGAAGATCGAGAAAAGACTGCTTTCACTACACCTATGGGCCTGTTTGAATTCAATTATATGCCATTTGGACTGTGTAATGCTCCAGGAACGTTCCAGAGGCTGATGGAACGTTGTTTAGGTCATAGGAATTTTGAGACGGTGCTATTATACCTGGATGACGTCATTATATACTCCAAGACGTATGAGGACCATCTAAAGCACCTGGGTGAGGTGTTTCAAGTTCTTACTAAGTATGGCCTCAAAATCAAGCCATCCAAGTGCCACCTGCTGAAACCAGCCGTCAAATATCTCGGGCACATTGTCAGTGCCGAGGGAGTACAGCCTGATCCTGACAAACTTGCTGCTGTCCGTAACTGGCCTACTCCTACGACCGTGAAAGAGGTGAGAAGCTTTCTCAGTTTTGCAGGGTATTATAGGCGTTTCATCCCGCATTTCGCACAAATTGCGGATCCCATCCAGGAACTCTTGAGGGGGCATCCAAAGAAGAGCCCAAAGACTCCTATTCCTGTTGAGTGGAATGAAGAGCGGGAAATTGCCTTCCAACTCCTAAAGAAGAAGTTGACTGAACCCCCTGTTCTGGGTTACCCAGATTATCAGAAGCCATTCCACCTCTACACAGATGCCAGTAAAAGAGGCCTGGGAGCCGTGTTGGCTCAAGTGCAAGATAACAAAGAAAGGGTGATTGCCTACGCCAGCCGATCCCTGAAGGGAGCTGAGAAGAACGACCAGAATTACAGTTCTTTCAAGCTGGAGTTTCTTGCCTTAGTGTGGGCTGTGACTGAAAAGTTTAAGGACTATCTCGCTGCTACACCGTTTGTTGCCTTCACAGATAATAATCCCCTGGCGCATCTGAATACAGCCAAATTAGGGGCACTGGAGCAAAGATAAGCCTCCCGCCTGGCCAACTATGATTTTACTGTGAAGTACCGGGCAGGCCGCTCCAATGATAACGCTGATGCTCTGTCACGACTCCCCACTACAGAAGCCCCAGATGAACCGAAAGATGCCTGGGAAGAGGTGGAGATGCCAGCGTTTTATAATAAATTTACCCAGCAGGATAATATACGTACTGAAGATTCCCCTGCTGCTGATCCTTCCTCATCAGATGGTCCTGAGTCCAGAGGCGATCAAGAAAGATGGATTAAGCTCCAGTCCGAAAGTAGAGTCCTCGGTGAACTGCTTGACTTCCTTACCAGTGGAAAAGTCCCTGAGAGGATCCGCAGGAAGAGTGCAGACCCAGAGCTAGTGAGACTGTGGAGACATCGCCATCAACTATTCCTTCAAAAGGGCCTGTTGCTCAGAAGGAGTCTGGATCCAGTGTCCTATGATAGAGTGTATCAAATCCTCCTGCCACGTCGGGATGCCAGCCTGGTGCTGGATATGTACCACAATCAGTCCGGACACTTCGGTGTGCAAAAGACTGAGGCCACCATTCGCAGAAGATTCTATTGGATCGGGATGAGAGAAGATATCGAGAAATGGTGCCGAGAATGCACAGTCTGTGCTGTGGGGCGGACTGAACGCCATGACCAGAGGGCGCCTCTCCATCCCATCGTAAGTAAGGCTCCTTTAGAACTTGTTGCCATTGATCATGTAAAGTTAGAGCCGAGTCGCTCAGGGTATACATATGCCATGACTATAATTGATCACTTCACTAAGTTTGTCGTAGCAGTGCCTGTGAAAGACCTGACAGCCAAGACCACAGCAGAGGCGTTTTGGAAGCATTTCCTGCTGCCCTACGGCTGCCCAGAAAGGATCCTCACCGATCAAGGGTCTGCGTTTGAGTCACAGCTGTTTCATGAGATGTGCCTGCTACACAACTGCCAGAAGGTCCGGACCACCGCCTATCATCCGCAAGGTAACGGACTCTGTGAGAAAATGAATAAGACTCTCATTGAAATGCTGAGAGCAGTACCCCCTGAGACGAGGGGAGATTGGCCTACTTTGTTGCCGCAACTTATGTACACGTACAACAACACCATCCATTGTTCCACCGGCTACACCCCGTTCTATTTGATGTTCGACCGACAAGGGAGATTGCCTGCAGACCACTCCCTAGGGGTACAGGTGCCGGATGAGATCAACCCACTGCCCAAGACTGATTGGGTAGTGGAGCACCAAAGGCGTCTTCTTAATGCTAAGGAGATTGTCCAGGAACGGATGGAGATTGTTCGAGAAAGGCAGCAGAAGGACTATGACCAGACTGCCCATGCGGGACCCCTGGCTCTGGGAGACAAGGTATGGTTGAAAAACAACCACCGGACCAGCAAGTTGGACAGCAAATGGGAAAGGATTCCCTACCTTATTACTGCCATACCCAATGCTGCGGCCCACATTTACCAGGTATCCAGGGAAGGAAAAGGTCCCCAAGTTGTTCACAGGAACCGCCTCAAGCCCTGTATAGAAGGAGAACCAGCGGCGGAGGAGATGGAACCTGAGCCTACTGAGGAAGAGTTGCCGGCTCCACCTATGGACCCTATGCAGGCTGTGGAGAACTTAATCCATGATAAGGAGCCGCTCCACTGGGCCCTCACGCCTTGGTTGAATTTATTGGTTCCTGCTCCTGTTCCTGTTAGCCCTCAGCCTCCTGAAGAAGCTCCAGAGGCAATGGGCTCCTCTGACATTCCTGAAGCCAGGCAGGAAGAATCCCTGCCAGTAAGGAGGTCTACCCGTTCTACCAGGGGGCATCGACCTGTGAGGTTTGTGGACTACATTATGGGACCAGGTAGCCCCTCGCGGGAAACCCCTGTTTAACCATTACAAGCCTGGGTACGGACTCATGTTGTTCTTTGAGCCTCCAAGGACTTATGTTTATTTACTTTTATATGGACTATCCTGGTTTATTGATACGCTGTGCCAGGTCAGCGCCCCTGTTCCCTCACATTATCCTGAGAGAAGAGAACGACGCCCCTTGTCATCACTCCTTTCAGTGCATTTATTAACTGTTATATTGTTAATGTGGTGAATATTGTATATGCATGTTCTCTGCTGTCTTTCAGGTTGCCGCTTCCAGATGGGCGGACCCTCCATGTTGCGCCGAGGACGGGCAACGTTATAGCGTGGGGGTATGTAGTGTCCAACTAGGTAAAGGTGGGCACTGCACAGGTTAATGTGTTGCATTGCATTAAATGTCATGTACTTGTTTTCCCTGTATTATCTGGGTGTCAGGCCTGTCAGGGTGTAGTTTAGCCTCCCAGACGTTAGAGGGAGCTGGAGAGCCCTAGTTACATATAGGAAGGCCCAGACAGGGAAGTGTTAGTTCATTCCAGGGGACTAGAGGAGTCACTTCGTCCACCTGAAGCTCCTGAGGCTAGAATTAGCTCAGTAGAGACACCCCAGTCGCAGGATCCAACCTCCTGGGAGAAACCTACAGTTATCCACCTTACAGGAGAAGGCGATCCAGGGTAAGCTAAGTGACCCTGATGGGCAGATTACACTAAAAAGTGCAGCAAGAATCTAATACCTGAGGAAGATAGTAACCAAGGATTTAAGCCACCCTTTTAGGCATCCGGGCCTTGGGAGATAAAGCCAGAGCAGGAGTTCTAGAAAGGACAGTGTACATTGATTCTGAGGAAAGGTACAACCTGCTGCTGAGTGCTTGTGAAGTTTACCCTCTGCGTATCTTGCATGAATATTGCCTGCCAATTTGTGAATAAGCCTCCTTGTGGAACTGTGTTTGAAAGACTGTACTCCTACCTGCTGTACAAAGTTGGATTGTTCAGTAAAGTTACGTTTGGTTCACTATATACTTGTGTACCTCCATCATTCCAACCACCAACCGGCGTGCCACCGTCCAAAGGCACTGGCGTCACGAATTCCACAGGGACCTTGCCCCAGGCACACAAAATACCTGTAACATCCAGGGCACCTCATCCACCATCAGGCCTGGTCCCTATCTACAGAGCGTGCCCCAGAGGAACCGTGTCTACCTCTCCTTCACTGCCACGCGCCTGCCCAGGGTTCTTCAAATATAGTGAGTACCCTCGATTGCCCATAACCGTGACCTCACTTCGTCATACCCTGCAGGTCTGGCGTGTTGCAGTACCATTGTTTGACACCCCTACATTACCACATGGTAGTCATACAGTATTTCATTGATTAAAATACGTTTTTTTTTATTGTCTGTAGTCAGCATCAGCATGGTTTCGTGAGGGATCGGTCATGTCAGACTAATTTAATCAGTTTCTATGAGGAGGTAAGTTCTAGACTTGACAGCAGCGAATCAATGGATGTCGTATATCTGGACTTCTCCAAAGCATTTGACACTGTACCACATAAAAGGTTAGTATATAAAATGAGAATGCTCGGACTGGGAGAAAACGTCTGTAAGTGGGTAAGTAACTGGCTCAATGATAGAAAACAGAGGGTGGTTATTAATGATACACACTCAGATTGGGTCACTGTCACTAGTGGGGTACCTCAGGGGTCAGTATTGGGCCCTATTCTCTTCAATATATTTATTAATGATCTTGTAGAAGGCTTGCATAGTAAAGTATCAATTTTCGCAGATGACACTAAACTGTGTAAAGTAATTTACACTGAAGAGGACAGTATACTACTACAGAGGGATCTGGATAGATTGGAGGCTTGGGCAGATAAGTGGCAGATGGGGTTTAACACTGATAAATGTAAAGTTATGCACATGGGAAGGAAAAATGCAAGTCACCCGTACATACTAAATGGTAAAACACTCGGTAACACTGACATGGAAAAGGATCTAGGAATTTTAATAAACAGCAAACTAAGCTGCAAAAACCAGTGTCAGGCAGCTGCTACCAAGGCCAACAAGATAATGGGTTGCATCAGAAGGGGCATAGATTCCCGTGATAAGAACATAGTCCTACCACTTTACAAATCGCTAGTCAGACCACACATTGAGTACTGTGTACAGTTCTGGGCTCCTGTAAACAAGGCAGACATAGCAGAGCTGGAGAAGGTCCAGAGGAGGGCATCTAAAGTAATAACTGGAATAGGGCAACTACAGTACCCTGAAAGATTATCAAAATTAGGGTTATTCACTTTAGAAAAAAGACGACTGAGGGGAGATCTAATTAATATGTATAAATATATCAGGGGTCAGTACAGAGATCTATCCCATCAGCTATTTATCCCCAGGACTGTGACTAGGGGACATCCTCTGCGTCTGGAGGAAAGAAGGTTTGTACACAAACATAGAAAAGGATTCTTTACGGTAAGAGCAGTGAGAATATGGAACTCTCTGCCTGAGGAGGTGGTGATGGTGAGTACAATAAAGGAATTCAAGAGGGGCCTGGACGTATTTCTGGAGCTTAATAATATTACAGGCTATAGCTACTAGAGAGGGGTCGTTGATCCAGGGAGTTATTCTGATTGCCTGATTGGAGTCGGGAAGGAAGTTTATGTTCCCCTAAAGTGGAGAAAATTGGCTTCTACCTCACAGGTTTTTTTTTTTTTTGCCTTCCTCTGGATCAACTTGCGGGATAACAGGCCGAACTGGATGGACAAATGTCTTTTTTCGGCCTTATGTACTATGTTACTATGTTACTATGTAGTTGATGAAGTAAAGAATAGATGGAGTAGCTGCCTGGACCAATTCCGGAAAGAAATGGCCCATCAAGGCCGCAGTGGTTCGGGCCCACTTAAGAAAAGGCCGTATAGCTATAAAGAACAACTCATGTTCCTTCGTGATATAATAACGTGCGGCCGTAAATAATCGCTATTGAAGTAAAGCCATGGCATAATAGCACTCAGTACCTTGTTTCCATATGTGCCTTTGTTCCAGCAATAGATGTTTTTATCCTCTGAAAATCCAGTTTTGTAGGAAGGAGCCCAGGCACGCCCCTGCCACAATGTGTTCACCCACCCCTCCTACATCACATTCAAGCCATAACTCTGCCCCTCTTTTCCCTGCTCTCAGCATGAGGGCGTGCCTGGGCTCCTTCCTGCAAGAGTGACGTTCCCCTGGGCACCTTACTGGCTCATTTGCATACCAAATAAACTGGACTTTCAGAAATAATTTCTGAAACAAGGGCACGTCTAGAAATAAAGTACTAAGTGCTGTTCGGCTATGGCTTTAATTCATTAGCGATTATCCTTGTGAAAAATTTCCTTTAAAGGGACCAGGTGCTGTGGATGATACTGTTATGGGAACGGATTGCTGTGGAGGTCACAGTTCAGGGGGCAGGTAGCGTGGTAATTTAGGCCAATCTCAAAAGATGGACTTAAAAACCCCACTCCCAGGTCCAACTAAGACATGCCACTAACCTGGTTAGGCCACGCCCACTCCGCAGCCAACGGGGATTGAAAAAATGAAAGTCAAAACCAACTTCTGTCAGCTGCAGGGTGGGAGGGAGGGGGACTTTCTCCCTGCAGCTCACTCTCAGATAGCACAGTGCTGCTGTCTGAGAGTGAGCTGTTCAAAAGGACATCCCTGGGTCCGCTGGGCGGAGGACAGGGAGTTTGAAAGCCGTACTGTCCTGCCTAAAACCAGACCTCTGGCCACCCTATGGGCAGGCTGCTGTTGAGGTCACAATTAAGGGGACATTTCGCTATGGAAGTCAGTGTTAAGGGGAAGATTGCTGTAGAGGCCACTGTTAAGGGGGTGGGATGTTTTTGGAATCATTGTTAAGGAGACGGGGTACTGTCAGGGGCTGGTCGCTATGGAGGTCACTGTTACGGGGACAGGATGCTGTGGAGGTCACTTTTAAAGGGGCAGGTGCTGTGGAGGTCTCTGATAAGGGGGGAGGGAACGGTGGAGGTCACAGTTAAAGGGACAGTCCACTATGGAGGTCAGTGTTAAGGGGCAGGGTGCTGTAGAGGTCACTGTTAAAGGGGGTGGGGTGTTGTGGAGGTCACAGTTAAGGGGACGGTCCACTATGGAGGTCAATGTTAAGGAGCAGGGTACTGTAGAGGTCACTGTTAAGGAGGCGGGGTACTGTGGAGGTCACTAATGAAGGGGCGGCCACTGTGGAGGGCACTGTTAAAGGGGAGGGCTCTGTGGATGTTACTGTTAAAGGGGCAGGCCGCTGTGGAGGTCAATGTTAAAGGGCCCAGCACTATTGAGCTTACTGTTAAGGGACAAGGGGTACTGTGGCAGTCACTGTTAAAGGGGAAGTCGCTGTGGATTTCTCTGTTAAAGGGGCCGGGAATGGTGGAGGTCACAGTTAAGGGGACTGTAACCCAGGGGCTGACTGGCAACTTTTGGCCCAGGGGGCAAGTAATACCCAGAGGCCCACTGAGCCCCCCTCCTGCTTTCCCATTTCCCCTGCCTCCTCCTGACCCCCCCCCCCCCCCTTGCCACTTTCGTCAGCCATGTAAATTACAACACAGGAAAACAAAATAAACTAGGTATGCTCCGATATATCGGCCGCCGAAACATATCAGCCAAAAATGGAATTTTTGGTATAATGCCGAAAGTGTCATTTTCTGGCTGACACAGTGTTGCATTCGTGTATTCTCTCCACCCCGCTGGGCGCTGCTCTGTGTCCCCCCCCATGACACTTGATGACTTTTGCAGAAGAAACTGTATATTGTGGGGCACAGTGTAGGCTATATGTGTATAACAAACATATTTCATATGAAAACTTACAATTACTTGGCTTGGCCCTTGGGGATCTCGGACACCTCCACACTTTGGCCGGGGGTTCGGCGGAGCTGATGTGTTTTATCCTAATGAGAAAAATTTCATAATAAGGATTTGGAGAAGGGGCAGAGGGATAGCAGAGCAGGGAGAGTCTGGTGCTGCTACTAGGGGGCTCAGACCATGGGGGAGTAATAAAGACCACCATAATGCCCCCCCCCCAGTAGAAATAATTCTCCTAATAATAGTGCAAAAAATACCCCCTTGTAATGTCCCCAATTGAGCTAATGTCCCCATAGTGCCCCCTATAATGTGCCAGTAGCCAATAGCCCCCCTATAATGTGCCAGGACCCATAGGCCCCCCTATAATGTGCCAGTAGCCATAGGCCCCCCCTATAATGTGCCAGTACCCATAGGCCCCCCTATAATGTGCCAGTACCCATAGGCCCCCCTATAATGTGCCAGTAGCCATAGCCCCCCTATAATGTGCCAGTAGCCATAGCCCCCCCTATAATGTGCCAGTAGCCATAGGCCCCCCCTATAATGTGCCAGTAGCCATAGGCCCACCCTATAATGTGCTAGTAGCCATAGGCCCACCCTATAATGTGCCAGTAGCCATAGGCCCACCCTATAATGTGCCAGTAGCCATAGGCCCACCCTATAATGTGCCAGTAGCCAGATAGGGCCCCCCTATAATGTGCCAGTATCAAGATAGGGCCCCTCTATAATGTGCCAGTAGCCAGATAGGAACCCCCCTATAATGTGCCAGTAGCCAGATAGGAACCCCCCCTATAATGTGTCAGTAGCCAGATAGGAACCCCCCCTATAATGTGTCAGTAGCCAGATAGGAACCCCCCCTATAATGTGCCAGTAGCCAGATAGGGCCCCCCTATAATGTGCCAGTAGCCAGATAGGAACCCCCCTATAATGTGCCAGTAGCCAGATAGGAACCCCCCTATAATGTGCCAGTAGCCAGATAGGAACCCCCCCTATAATGTGCCAGTAGCCAGATAGGAACCCCTCCTATAATGTGCCAGTAGCCAGATAGGAACCCCCCCTATAATGTGTCAGTAGCCAGATAGGAACCCCCCCTATAATGTGCCAGTAGCCAGATAGAAACCCCCCCTATAATGTGTCAGTAGCCAGATAGGAACCCCCCCTATAATGTGCCAGTAGCCAGATAGGGCCCCTATCAGTGACAGAAATGACAAAAAAATAATAATAAATAGAGTCTCAGTGAGACTTATACTTACCGCACCTTCACTGAATCACCCCCGTCCCGCCTCCAGTTCTGCTGATGTCTTTACGGCAGCGCAGCGGCTTAGTCAGGCGGACGCGATGACGTCATCGCGCCGCCTGCGCCGGTCCGGCGGCCTCTCTGATAGGCTGCCGGCAGCACACCTCCCCTTCTCCCTCCGCAGCAGCAGGTAAGTAGTATTAGTAACAGCGGCGGCGGGGGCAGTGCCCTTAGTGACTGTGACAGTCTGATTCGGGGCCGGCCGGCCGGGACAGTGAGGCAACAGAGGCCCGGGGGGCAATTTCCCCCCTGGCCCCCGGCCCAGTCCGCCCCTGCTGTAACCTGTGGTCAGTGTTAAGGGGCGGGTGCTGTACAGGCCACTGTTAAGGGAGCGGACCCCTGTGGAGGTCACTGTCAAGGGGGAAGGATGCTGTGGAACTCACTTTTAAAGGGGCAGGATGCTCTGAAGGTTAAGGGGTTGGGCTGCTGTGCACGTCCCATTTTAAGGAGACGCGGCACTGTGGGGGAGGTCAGTGTTAAGGGGTGGGGGGCTGTGGAGGTCACTGTTAAGGGGGCGGGGTACTGTAGATGTCACTGTTACAGTGGATACTGTCGACATCTTTTAACGACACACACAAACATTGAATTAAATTAAATAGATGAAATATACCCGTGCGAAGTAGGGTCCTTCAGCTAGTATGTGATATAATGCCAA
Organism: Bufo gargarizans; assembly: GCF_014858855.1. Taxonomy (NCBI): domain Eukaryota; kingdom Metazoa; phylum Chordata; class Amphibia; order Anura; family Bufonidae; genus Bufo; species Bufo gargarizans. The sequence continues at coordinate 89,671,523 of NC_058085.1, forward strand.
AATAGATAACAAAACTTTGTCACTCGCCATTAAAACATTGGGTCATTTATTTAAGGGGTTGTCCGGGTTCAGAGCTGAAACCGGACATATCCTTGTCTTCACCCCTGCGGCCCCCCCGACATGAGCATGAGTGCAGGGCAAAACAGGCATGGGATTCAGCTAGTTCCCTCCAGTTCTCCAGATCTGGTTGTTAATATTACAACTGGATCGGAGAACCGTGTTACCGGATGAGACCCGTTTCGGTGCTCAGGCAACGACAGGGCAGCTGGAGATGTTCGCTTCCATTGCTTTGCACGCCGCTGGTAGTTTAGCTCGTTAGTTGGGTGGTATGTGTGTGTAGTGTATATATAGTATATTTATGTATATGCACCATGTATATGGTGTATTTATGTGTAGGTGTGTTGCATATATATGGTGTATGTATATGTTAACGTGTGTCGTGACTCTGCGTGTCCGCTATTGAGTAGGGAACCTGTTAAAAAAAATTAATCCCACCCGTGGACGCTGCTATAGTTTGAGATCTTTGAGGCCTTGAATATATCTTACGTGTAGAACGAGGAAAAGAGACACCTTTGTTTTCATTCAAGGATTTTAATATTGGTTTCAATTGTGGACTGAATAATGATGAGGGTTGAAAAGGAAGGCAACAAAAATGATATTTGGATAGAATATCCTCATTCCACTCTTTAATCCACAAGGCCCTTCTAGCGGCATTAGATAAAGCCAAGGACCTAGAAGAGAACTTTGTGGGATATCACATAAAAATTCAGTCGCCGATTTTATAAGCGGCATATTTTCCAGAATTTTTTCCCTAGAAACTCTTTCCTCCATATCTTGTGTTAGCTGAGAAAGCCATAATCTTAAAGCCCTTGCCACAGGAATAGATGAAATGGATGATTTGACTGCCATAGAAGACATAGTATAAGCTTTCTTTAAAAGATTATCCGATTTCTGGACCATGGGATATTTTAGTAGAGAAGATTCTTCTGCAGGAAAGATGGATTTTTTGGAAAGTCTAGCTACCGCTAAATCGACCTTTGGCGGTGACTCCCATTTACTAGTTGCTTCTGAACTCAATTTACAAGTAGATTTTAATCTAGCCCCTAGATCTATCCTTCTTTCAGGCTTGTCCCAATCTTGTTCCAGCCAGCTACTAATTACTGGATGAGCAAGTAGCACTTTTTCCTTAAGAAGGAAAATAATATAATTGCTCTTATATTTATGACTAACATCTTTATCTGATCCCACCGTTTGTTTGACAGCTTTGATTAACGTACAAATTTTGTCTTTGTTCAATAAATACATATCTTCCATGGATACATCCTCATCAGAGGAAAGAGAAAACACCTCCCCCTCTGAATATTCTGAGCTATTTGAAGACACCTCAGGAACAGGGGAGGGAAGATTATTTTTCTTTTTAGATTTAGCAGTTGAAAAAGCAACTTTCATTTCAGCAAAGGTTTCTGAAAGCTGTTCCTTGAACCAGGAGAGAAAATTAGGTGTTTGAGACATAAAAGTTTCAGCAGACATACAAGTAGAACACAGAGATTGCTCCCAATTCTCAGGCATAGGTTGTTGGCAATTATCACAGACATTGTGAATGGATTTTCGTTTTCTTTCCCCCGAACGCTGAGGAGCATCCATCTGCCAAAAAAAGAAACAAAAGGAGAATAGCCAAAACGATATACTAAAGACGGGGAGTGGAATCCAACACTACCTTACAGCCTGAGAGAGTTCCGCTGCCCAGCAGAGCGTGGCAACTCAGTAACAAGATGGACTTCACGAATCTCACGGGATATGTCTCGTCTCGGGCATGCGCAGAACGGAAAACTCCCTCTTAGCGCAGAGTGCCGTCTTGACACCGCCGCCCAAATCATAAGAAGATAAGTATGCAATGTTTTTTTTTTACTTATTCACTGCAATTTCACAAGATAAGCCTCAGGTGATATTCAGGCTGATCTATCCGGATGATAACAAGATCCCCTTGTTTCAATCCATACAAGCTTCCGCTTGTTCACCCAGTAGGGGTTAATGGCCGAGGGACAGGCGAGCATAGGGTGAGAGGTTGCAAGCTGAGGGACCCAGAAAAAGGGTATACAGTAATGGTACATCACCCAATATGGAATCTTAGGGACAGAGAACTTTCTCTGTATATAGGGTTCAGTCTGAGGGTACGCTTCTATCCAAGGTAAGAGACAAAAATAAAATAGAAGGAGTGTTTCCATTTAAGGTAATTTATATAGGAGTTGATTGTTTAATTGTTTAAACTGCTGATTAAACTGTCTCTTCTATCCGGCAGTTAATGAGTTATTAACCCCTATATGTGTGCTGCCGTACGACAATCAGGAAATTAATAATACAGAGGGGGCCATTATATATACTAATAATGCAGAATGGGTCATTATATATTCTAGTAATACAGAGTGGGCCATTATATAAACTAATAATACAGTGGGTGTCATTATATATACTAATAATAGAGAGGGACCATATTATATATATATATATATATATATATATATATATACAGTACAAACAAAAAGTTTGGACACACCTTCTCATTCAAAGAGTTTTCTTTATTTTCATGACTATGAAAATTGTAGATTCACACTGAAGGCATCAAAACTATGAATTAACACATGTAGAATTATATACATAACAAAAAAGTGTGAAACAACTGAAAATATGTCATATTCTAGGTTCTTCAAAGTAGCCACCTTTTGCTTTGATTACTGCTTTGCACACTCTTCATGAGCTTCAAGAGGTAGTCACCTGAAATGGTCTTCCAACAGTCTTGAAGGAGTTCCCAGAGATGCTTAGCACTTGTTGGCCCTTTTGCCTTCACTCTACGGTCCAGCTCACCCCAAACCATCTCGATTGGGTTCAGGTCCGGTGACTGTGGAGGCCAGGTCATCTGGCGCAGTACCCCATCACTCTCCTTCATGGTCAAATAGCCCTTACACAGCCTGGAGGTGTGTTTGGGGTCATTGTCCTGTTGAAAAATAAATGATGGTCCAAATAAATGCAAACCGGATGGAATAGCATGCCGCTGCAAGATGCTGTGGTAGCCATGCTGGTTCAGTATGCCTTCAATTTTGAATAAATGTCCAACAGTGTCACCAGCAAAGCACCCCCACACCATCACACCTTCTCCTCCATGCCTCACAGTGGGAACCAGGCATGTAGAGTCCATCCGTTCACCTTTTCTGCATCGCACAAAGACACGGTGGTTGGAACCAAAGATCTCAAATTTAGAATCATCAGACCAAAGCACAAATTTCAAACAAGTCTCTTCTGCTTGTTGCCTGTCCTTAGCAGTGGTTTCCTAGCAGATATTCTACCATGAAGGCCTGATTCACACAGTCTCCTCTTAACAGTTGTCCTAGAGATGTGTCAGCTGCTAGAACTCTGTGTGGCATTGACCTGGTCTCTAATCTGAGCTGCTGTTAACCTGCGATTTCTGAGGCTGGTGACTCGGATGAACTTATCCTCCGCAGCAGAGGTGACTCTTGGTCTTCCTTTCCTGGGGCGGTCCGCATGTGAGCAAGTTGCTTTGTAGCGCTTGATGCTTTTTGTGACTGCACTTGAGGACACTTTCAAAGTTTTCCCAATTTTTGGACTGACTTCATTTCTTAAAGTAATGATGGCCCCTCATTTTTCTTTACTTCGCTGCTTTTTCTTGCCATAATACAAATTCTAACAGTCTATTCAGTAGGACTATCAGCTGTGTAGCCACCTGACTTCTCCACAACGCAACTGATGATCCCAACCCCATTTTTAAGGCAAGAAATCCCACGTATTAAACCTGACAGGGCACACCTGTGAAGTGAAAACCATTTCAGGTGACTACCTCTTGAAGCTCATCACGCTCGAGTCCCCTCTCCGCACGTTTATAGCACCCGATAACGCATGTTCGGTTCATTCGTACTCAGGGAGAGCTGAGCACAGGAAGGGACAAAGAGTGTAGGGAGTGTAATTGAAATTTTTTTTGTTACAAAAATGTTTCAGAGACCCAAAAGTCCTTGTAAGGACCATTGTGTGACAGCAATATATGTTTGTAGCACAACCTGCGCTAAATTGCTCAGTGTTAGGGAGAGCTGTTGCTTACGAAGAGTCAGACAGTGTAAGGAGTGTAATAGGAAGATTTTTATACAAAAAACTTATCAGAGACCCAAAAGTCCTTTTAGTGCATCCTGCTCAATACAGTTGGAAGTGCTCATTGCTGAAGCGCTGACTCCCACATACTACGGCAGGGCATGGGAGCACATAGTTCCCTGCCCCGCCGCCGATCACTGCCATAGGCTTCAGTGAAGTCTTGCCTGTTTGTACTCTGGCACACATGGCTGACTTCATGTTAGGCTGCTTTTCCAGCCACCCGCGCGTTATACGCATTTTAGACAACACTGACTACTGGTTGTTCACCCTTCTCGACCCCTGCTACAAAGAAAACTTGTCATCTCTCATTCCTCTGGTGGAGAGGACGAGCAAAACGGTCCAATACCAGAAGATACTTGTTGAAAAATTGCTCCAAAAATTTCCATCTGACAATGCTGGCGGCAGAGTCCGTAGTTTCTTAGCCAACTGAGGAGGGGAGACAAGGGGAACATATAGCAGTTTCAACAGAGGCAGGGCAACACTCTCCAAAGCCTGGGACAGTTTCATGACACCCCACCAGCACTCTCACCCTGATGCGCGGCCTAGTGTCACAAGGAGGGAAACATTTTGGAAGATGGTGAAGGAGTACATAGCAGACCGTGTCAGCGTCCTCAATGATCCCTCAGTGCCTTACAACTACTGGGTTTCCAAGCTGGACACGTGGCATGAATTGGCGCTCTACGCCTTGGAGGTGCTGGCCTGCCCTGCTGCCAGCATTTTGTCTGATCAGTTATTTAGTGCTGGTGGTGGTATTATAACAGATAAGCGTATCCGCCTGTCAACTGAAAATGCTGACAGGCTGACTCCTTCTCCTCTTCCATCATATCAACACATGCTCTTTCGTCGCATATATGCCTTTCGCAATAACGTTTTACACGGTCAGCTCACATGCAGGCCCTCGCATATAAATGTTTAAAGGGTCAGATCACCAGCAGGCCCTTGCATATAATTTTTTAGATGTTCAGCTCACTAGCAGGCCCTCGTATATACAGGTGAAACTCGGAAAATTTGAATATTGTGCAAAAGTTCATTTATTCAATGAAAAAGGTGAAACTAATATATGAGATAGACTCATTACATGCAAAGCAAGATATTTCAAGCCTTTATTTGTTATAATTTGGATGATTATGGCTTATAGTTTATGAAGCCCCAAAGTCACAATTTCAGAAAATTGAAATTTTTATATTGTGAAAAGGTTCAATATTCTAGGCTCAAAGTTTCACACCGTAGTCAGCTAATTAATCCATAACACCTGCAAAGAGTTCCTGAGCCTTTAAATTAGTTTTGCCTTTTAAGGGCTTGTTCACACGAACATTTTTTGCGTTCTGTATACGGGCCGTTTTTTGCGTTCTGTATACAGTCCGTATACGGAACCATTGATTTCAATGGTTCCGCAAAAAAAAGGAATGTACTCCGTATGCATTCAGTTTCCGTATTTCCATTTTTCTGTTCCGTTGAAAGATAGAACGTGTCCTTCTATTGCCCGCAAATCACGTTCCTTGGCTCCATTCAAGTCAATGGGTCCGCAAAAAAAAGGAACACATACGGAAATTAATCTGTATGTCTTCCGTATCCGTTCGGTATTTTCGGGACCAGCTATTGAAAATGTTATGCTCAGCCACATTTTTTCTATGTAATTACTGTATACTGTATATGCCATCTGGAAAAACGGAACAGAAATGGAAACAAAACGGAACAATGGATCTGTGAAAAACAGACCGCAAAACACTGAAAAATCCATATGGTCGTGTGAACGAGCCCTAAGTATCATTACTGAAATAAATGATCTTTTGCACAATATTCTAATTTTTCGAGTTTCATCTCTAATGTAATGTTACAGGGTCAGCTCACCAGCAGGCCTTTGCATATAATATTTTACAGGGTCAGCTCACCTGAAGGCCCTTGCATATAATGTTTTAGAGGGTCAGCTCACCTGCAGGCCCTCACCTACAACCTTTTAGAGGGTCAGCTCACCTGAAGGCCCTCACATATAATGTTTTAGAGGGTCAGCTCACCTGCAGGCCCTCACCTACAACCTTTTAGAAGGTTAGTTCACCAGCAGGCCCACACCTAAAATCTTTCACTGGGTCAGCTCACCTGCAGGCCTGTACTTCAAATATTTTACAGGGACAGCTCACCAGCAGGCCCTCGCATATAATTTTTTACAGGGTCAGCTCACCAGCAGGCCGTCACCTACAATCCTTTACAGGGTCAGCTCACCAGCAGGCCCATCCCTAAATTATTTTACAGGGTCAGATCGCCTGCAGGCCCTCACCTAATTATACCTAATAGTTAATTTTCGTGCATGCTGCCTTGCTTGGATGTGGTATCCTTAGCTGTTTCTTATGCTCCCTTTTCAGAATCAAACCCTGATTCCCCGTTACCTGTGGTCACCATGGTTTGCACTGACAATAACATTGAAAGGTGATAGGCCAGACATCCGAATGGATCATTGCTGTCACGAGGATGTGCGATCGGCCCCAGGTTATCTAGAGTCACCAAAACGGCATCAGGCCCTCACCCATAATGTTTTAGATGGTCAGATCAGCAGGCCCTTGCTCCAAATGATTTTGAGGGTCACCAGCAGGCCACCAATCATAATTTTTCAAGGCTGTGTATGCTGCCCTCCTTTATGTGTAACAGAGGGTGTATTGGAGTGCCGGTTTGTTGTAATTTTTGGCAGCCCTTTCACTTAGTGCATAGGCTTCATGAGTGTAGGAGTCCCACTACATGAACAATTGTACCACAATGTGAATGAGGCCCTCCTTTATGTGATATATAGGTTGTATCAGAGTGCCTCTTCATTGTAATTTTTGGCAGCACTTGCACTTTATATACAAGTAAATATACAGGAAAGAATGTTTCCTAACAATTTTTCATCTAAAATCGATTTTATCTTCGGTTTTGTGCGTATTATTGTCAGTCTGTAAAAGTGGCGTACTACTCGGACAACATCATTCCCAGCATTGACAGGGGAGTCCAAGATGCATCCAGATATCCTCCCCATGCTGTTCCCGAACCAATTCGGTGGTGTTTCCATCAATTTCTGACCTTTTCCTATGAACCAGACACCCTCCCCTCTTCAGAGCAGGGGGTGCCTGGTTTAATGCTCGGGTTCTCCCTTATTTCTACTAGGGGGCCCTTGTTGAGGAAAGAATGTACCTCAGAGGACAAATCACTGGGTGTATGAGGTAGCAATATATGTAATGTCAATCCAAATATTTGTTACTTGGTAGGGTTGGGGGGGGATTGAGAATTTTCCCCAACACTGCTTTTCCCTGGCCCCATATTCCCATATTTCAGGTCACACTGTCCGTGTTTTGAATTCTAGGGCCTTCCACCCATCTAATACACTATCTGTACTCAGAGTTATTACTGTGTTATCTGTGGTGTTACATAGGAATTTTTTTGCAGATGACACTAAACTGTGTAAAGTAATTAACACAATAAAGGTCAATATCCTGCCACTGTTGGATCTTGATAGATTTGAGGCTTCGGCAGAGAAGTGGCAAATACGGTTTAACACTAATAAATTAAAATTTATGCACATGGGAATGGAAAATACAAGTCACCAGTACATACTCAAGGGAAAACACTGGGTAATACTGACATGGAAAAGGACTTAGGAATTTTAGTTGACAGTAAACTTAACTGGAGTGTCAGGTAACTGCAGCCAAAGGCAATAAGATAATAGGGTGCATCAAAAAGAGCATAGATGCATGTGATCAGAACATAGTCCTGCCACTTTACAAATAATAATAATAATAAAATGTATTTATATAGCGCCACCATATTCCGCAGCGCTTTACAAATTCATAGGGTTCATGTACGAAATAAAACTAACTGGCTAATATGCAACTGAAACTCTAGGAGTCAGGACCCTGCTCGCAAGAGCTTACAATCTATGAGGAATTGGGTGTGACACATAAGGTAGTTGATTGTGATAAGTAGGATTTGAGCCATTATTGAACTGACAGGAGTGGTGCCGGCTTTGGGACTACTAGAGGATCGAGTTAAGGCCATAGGAGTTGGTTGGGGAAAGGTTTAGTCTGGGAAAAGTCATTTTAGGTAGCCTGATAAGTCTGCCTGAAAAGATGTGTTTTTTACGCACGTTTGAAGGTGGAGAGGTTGTGAATTGCCCTAGTATTCCAGGGCAGAGTATTCCAGAGAGTAGGTGCAGCTCGAGAAAAGTCTTGAAGACGGTAGTGAGAGATACAAATTATGGAGGTTATTAATCTTTGGTTGCTAACAGAAAGGAGATAACGAGTAGGGTGGTAGATGGAGATGAGGGAGGAGCTGTATGGAGGTGAAGCACTGTGGAGAGCTTTGTGGGTGAGGGTAAGAAGCTGTATTTTGTGGTGGATGGGCAACCAGTGAAGTGACTGGCACAGACTAGTAGCATCAGTCTAGTAGTTGTATGGATAGATGAGCCTGGCAAATCACTAGGCTCCTGTGAACAAGGCAGACATAGCAGAGCTGGAGAGGGTTCAGAGGATGGCAACTAAAGTAATAACTGGAATGGGTGGACTATAGTACCCAGAAAGAATATCAAAAGGGGCTTAGGGGGCGATCTAATAGCTATGTACAGTATAAATATATCAGGGGTCACTACAGAGATTTCTCCCATGATCTATTTATACCCAGGACTGTGACAAGGGGACATTCTCTACATCTAGAGGAAGAAGGTTTGTACACAAACATAGAAGAGGATTCTTTACTGTAAGAGCAGTGAAACTATAGAACTCTCTGCCTGAGGAGGTGATGATGGTGAACTCACTAAAAGAGTATAAGAGTGGCCTGGATGTATTTCTGGAGTGCTATAATCTTACAGGTTATAGTTATTACAATTCTGGAGTATGGTCATTGATCCAGGGAGTTATTGTGATTGCCTGATTGGAGTCGGAAAGGGATTTTCCCCCTAAAATGAGAAAAATTGGCTTCTACTGACTGTTTTTTTTTTTTTTTTTTTTGCCTTCCTTCGGATCAACCTGCCTGAGGTGAAACCTTACAAACCATGCTATTATGTTGCTTAGGGACGATTCTAGGTTCTCTGCTGCCTGATGCAAAAATTGAGACCCCCCCCCCCCCAGCTATTGCTGAAGTCATATTTGAATGGTCATTATATTCAGCGGTATCAAACATACAGGAGAACAAAGCACCACTGTGTCTCCTCTGATGTAGATGCATGCTCTCTTGTCTTATCTTCTCTATTGGGAACAGACTGCCATAATCGTATCTCTGCAGAGTTTACTACAGACATCTTAGATTGCTCACTTTACGACCATCCTCATCATCTTGGTGCCCCAAAAGTGTCATCTTGCTCATACTCCCAATATGGTGCCCGCTGTGCTCCCTAATGCCCCCAAATACTACATTGCTGAAATAACAGTACCATATAGATACCCCCTCATAGTAAGTACTCCCCAAAGTCCCACCAATGGTAATAATTCTCTCCTAGAGTGCCCTCAGTAATAGTGCCCCCAATAGTGATAATGCTCCCCCAAAGTGCCCCCATTAGTAGCAATGCTCTCCATATTATGCCCAATAATAATGCCCAAAGTACCCTTGGTAGTAATAATGCAACCAAGTGCTCAAAGTATTTATAATGTTCCCCTATAGTGCCTCCTGTAGCTCTAATGCCCCCTGAAATTATAACTCCCTTGTAGTGTCCCCTGTAATATAATGTCCCCTGTGTAATGCTCCCTCCTATGGTGCCAGTATGTACAATACTCCCTCATGTAGTGTCAGTATGTATAGTGCTCCCCTTTGTAGTGCTGGCATATGTAATGCTTTCCCTTTCCTCCTGTAATGCCAGTTTATAATGATACCCCCTTCTCCCCCTGTGTAGTGGCAGTATATAATGCTCCTACGTCTCACCTATAGTTCCAGTATATAATAATCCCCCTGTAGTGCCAGTATATAATGCTCTGTCTCCCCCCCATAGTGCCAGTTAAATCTCCTGTGGTGCCAGTATATAATGCCCCCAGTAGTGTCAGTATATAATGCTTCTCCATCCCCCTGTAGTGACACTATATATATATATATATATATATATATATAATGCTTCCCCCGTGGTTCTACTATATAATACTCCTCCGTCCCCCTCTGTATTGCCAGTATACAGTATATATTATACCCCCCTGTAGTGCCCGTATATAATGTTCCCCCTCTAGTGCCTCCTGTAGGGCCAATATATATTTAATGCTCCCTCCTGTAGTGCTAGTATATAATGCCCCATAGTGTTAGGAAGATATAATGCTCCATTCCCCCTTTAGTGCCCCCCAATAGTGCCAATGTTTAGTATTAAAACTAGAGGTGGGACAAATCCAATTTTTTTCGAATCCAAATCATGTACATAAGAATTGTGTGAACGGTGTAAGAAACAAAGTGATCCAAACACTTATGGGGGGTATCTGTGGATGACACTGTTATGGGGGGTATCTGTGGATGGCACTGTTATGGGAGGTTCTGTGGCTGGCACTGTTATGGGGGATCTCTGGATGGCACTGTTATGGGGGATCTCTGGATGGCACTGTGATGGGGGGGGGGGAAATCTGTGGATGACACATATATATCATCTTATGCTATGTATGCTATCCACAGATCCCCCACATAACAGTGTCTCTGCACTGTGAATGACCCCCAATACAGTGGCTGGGTGCTGGGATCTGGATTAGGAATGACAGCAGAGACCGGTGCAGTCCCTGTATTCTAATGCACCGGCCCCGCTCACTGTAGTATAATCTTATCTAACCTGCATTGTTAAGATATAATAATCATTCATGTGTAAGCCATCTGTATTACTTAAAACATTAAGTTCCGTAGCAGAGAGGAGGGAGGCCGCATGCTTTATTCATTAAGTGGGCGGTGCTGGCGCATGACGTAGTGAGTGACGCGCCGCCCACCCACCCTCCCAGCCTTCCTCCTCCCTCCTTTCTGCTACAGAACTTAATGTTGTAAGTAATACAGATGGATTACACATAATTATTATATCTTAACAATGCAGGTTAGATAGTGAGTTGGGCCGGTGCATTAGAATACAGGGACTGCACCGGTCCCCGCTGTCATTCCTAATCCGGATGCCGGCCCCCACCCCCTCCTCCCTCTGTTGATACACCCGCCTACCGCGGCATGGCGGCATGGCGGCATGGCAGCGGCCGTGTATCATTGTGGGATTCGTCGGATTCGAGTTTTACTAAATACGTCGGGATTCGAGTCCACAAGGTTTACTAAATAGGTTGGGATTCGAGTCCATTCGAGAGATTCATGGATTCGACTGATTCGTTGTCCCACCTCTAATTAAAACATAGAAACCTCACCTCACTCCCGGTGCTGGCCGCTGCTTGGAGATTCAGGCCATAGGCAGGAGTTGTGCAGACAGTTGCGATGACATCACTGTAATCTCCTGTATCAGGTCTCGCACAATGACATGATCAAACAAGACCCGGAGAGGAAGTTGTTGTGATGTCATTGCCATCTCCTGCACTTAAATGCTGCCTCATAGGCTTTAGGCCTAGCGGCCTGAGATTGTGAGGCTGAACAGCAGGGACGGGAGCCAGAGGCACTTCCTTCCCCCCCTTCCCCGCTCCCTCCAAGAGGCAGGTCATCTGCCGCCTGAGACAAGATGCTCATCTTGCTTCATGGCAGATGCAGCCATGATGTACAAAAGAATGCCAAGACTGCATTAAACAACAAGTGGTGCTGAGCTGTGGTTTGAACCATACTTCTGCTGCTTCCTCAACACAATGTCTGCTTTGTGTCAAGGTTAAGTACCAGACTTTCTAAAAGTTGGACATGTCAAAGTATTTTAGTATATATGGTTCTTCTCAGTGTCAGCCTGTCACATTGGAAGTTGGGAGAAGGTTCTAAAACTTCCTGGAGAAAAGACATAAGGTGCCCAGATCCTCAGCCTTTGTCTATTGTGCAAATACTTAAATCAAAGCATGCCAGATAAAGCGCTTTGATTACTGTATATATTGTACTGTATATTATATACTGTATATATTACTACATATGGGGTTATGTTTAAATGAATCACACTACCTTCATTCCACCAATCAGTTTTGCTCATTATACGTATATGTGGCCCTTGCAAGGACTTGCAGAGTAATATATCAGACTACATGAAGTCATTTTCAACCTTTTTATAAAAAACACTAGACAATTTTCGATAAACTTTAGAAGGATAGGTTTGCATATTAATAGTTATAGGATGTGTAGTTCTGCAATGGTAAATTTGATGTTGTCATTTACTCAAGTTATAAGTTTGTTTTCTGACTCGAGACTTCATGAGCTATTTATTGGGCAAGCCTCATGCATGGTGTGAATGCCTTACTGGTGTCTAGTAATAACACAAATCCTATTAGGGTCCATTCACATGTCCGCCAGTTTTGTCCGGATCCATTCCGGATTTTGCGGACATCAACAGTGAAGTTGGCCTGTATTCAAGATGTCATCAATTGATGTTGAGAAATTAATAGTCCTGATCCATGAAGGTCCCAACCTGTGGGATACAAGGAAGGACTCCTACCTTGATCGGTTCCGGTTACTGAAGGACAGGTCATGGGAGGAGATCGGCATGGAACTTTCTTGGTCCGAATAGGAGAAGGCAGATGCAAAGAAGAAGCAAAGCATCAGTAAGTATAGACATTATATTTTCAGTATATGTATGGCCACCTTTCAGGTGTTAAGTCAACACCATGTAATCAGGACTGGCCAACTCGTGGCTCTCCAACAGTTATAAAACTACTACTCCCACCATCACGTGCTGTAGGGAGTTGTAGTTTAGCAGCAGGTTGCCTATGCCTGCCATATTCCATGTACAGTATATACCGCTGCATATGTATGCAATATTTTTTGCTTTGCACATGTTTTAACCCCTTATAGGAAATACAGCATATGAACTTAACTACTGTTTGCATAGTTTGCTAATCTCCTGTCTATCGGACTGCCGGCTATAGCAGAGGTTCGTACATAGGAGTTTTGTATGTTGATCATATCAAGCCAACAATGGTCACATACCCTACTGTTGAGTATATAAGTGACTCTATATGTTACCACTGGGAATAGAATCTGGAGGACTTTTAACATCTATGTGGTTTCTGATCATGTATATCAATCAACATTTGATTATTCATTCGATCTATTACACACTATTAGATTTTTGTCCAATCATTCACCTGATTTTCTGGTATATCAACCATCCATCCTGGTATATGTACCTTCCAGGTTTATACTTGATTTTCTGGTATATTTATCATCTGATAATTTATTTGATTTTCTGGTACATCAACCATCCGGGACCATCATATCATTTGCTTTTAATGTCATATATTTTATGTCATATGTTTTAGTATATTTGATGCAACTCCCTATGCTTTGAGTGCCCGTTATATACACACATAATATTATCTCATGCCAGCCGAATTAAGATATGTGATTTGTCATATATTCTTCCTAGAAAACAGGGGGGGTCATTTAGTATCAGATATACGCCAAAGGTTAATTGCGCCGCAATCTGCAAATTTCCCCGCTCATCCCAGGTCTCAATGTACGCCAGCAAGGGAGCTGGCGTACATTTAGACAGGTGGTGGATACGATGAAGTAATGTAGAGGCCGGCGCAGTCTAAAATGACGGATAATAAATGACCCCCCAAGAGTTTGTCTTAGCCATTTATTTGTATTTATCAGAGGAAGACGGCATGTGCGCATTGCATGTGCCGTATCCTCATACAGCTGATCGTCGGGGGCGCCGATCTGATATTGATGACCTATCCTCAAGATAGGTCATCAATAGTAAAAGCCCAGACAACCCCTTTAAATTAGCACCTCAAAAGGGATTTATATCAAACAATTGTTGACTCCCATCTTCCCATTTCATTTGACCCACAATATGGAAATATGATCAAGTAAACATATTGCACCTGTATATACAATCTTACAAAGAGTACCCAATGTAATTGCCATATATGTGATTAGAACTTACTGTGAAACAGTGCCCATGTGAAAGTCAGGAACATCCATCCATCAGAGCAAGTTTCCAGCTACAAATGTGTATGGCGTCATGAAAGATTGAGTGTGCATGTGCAGACAGAAGAATGCACAGGAACAAGGTTCCATTGAGAGGCAGCGCATCCACCATGCAGAGGAGGCATAATGTCACAAGGGGGGGGGGGCAATGTAGTAACATCAATGCTAAACTCATTTTGAGGAAGGGCTGTAAACACGATCTGCTGCCGGGAAACAACGAGTCGTTATGGGGAATAGCGATGGCATTAGCGATCACTCCTCCCCATCTCTGGAGGAGATTGCTGCAAGTCAATACAGCAGTCTCTTCCGCTAGCAACCAGCAGATTATCGGGAAGGAACGCTTCCCTCCCGACAATCTGTTGTAATATAGTCCCGTGTAAAAGGTCCTTTAACTGCTGCCACTGTAGCAGTATGATTAAAGACAATTCTTTTGTACATCTCCAGACGGGGAAAAGGTATAATATCCATCAGTTTTATACTCCTCTTTTGTGATATATATTTTACAATGTCCCTGTGGCCTTTTATATGTAGGAGAAACCAACCAAGAGATTAAGAAGAGGGTCACGCAACATAAATCTAAAATACACAATGCCTCCGTTGAGCTGCCTGTCCCGGATAATTTTGCTTAATTCCGACACAATATTTACAATTGAGGTGCATGATAAATGACAGAGGGGGTGACCAAAAAACCCTCTTGGAAAAACGGGAATTGAAGTGGATTTACCGGTTGGCTACTCTTGAACCTAAAGGACTGAACTGAGAATTTGGACTGAATATATTCTCTTACCTAGACCCCCCTTTTTGCCTCATTTTCTCTTTCTGTATATAGATTCTCGTATATGGTATATTCAATTTTAATATGCGGTGCCCAACATCATGTTGAGATTATCAAACCTTTTATTTGACATCTTCTTGTCTTTTTAGATACACTCCATGTGGAACCAGAACATCTCCTTAATTTTTTGGCGTGTGCATACAGTCATATATACATGTCGGGAGGGGTGGTATGACGTCCTGTATTTTAAACAGTGCCTGAAATGTTAGGGACTAGTATAAAAAGAGTACGCTGCAGAGACAGCACCAGACATTGAGGAGTGGAATTGAGCATGCCACATGAGCGGTTTAGCGTGAACAGTGACTTCTATGGATGAAATAGAGCAGTCAGTAGCACAAAAGTGTAGAGTGTAGCCTAGAGACAAGTGAATTGAGCAGACTAGTGGTAGCTTCAAAAGTACACACAAACCTAGCAACATTGTTTCACTGTTGTCCAGCCTGAATACAAAGGCCGAACGATAAAAGGATCTTAATAGGAGCGCCCAATCTGCCATCACATTGTATGAATGCACAAACAAAGTATTAGCAGAGGCTTGCAAGTGCAGCTATACCCCATACAAATGAATGGGAGGCACTGCACTCCACAGTGGCTACATGTGACAAAGGCAAATACATTCATACACTCCAATTGTACCCTCCATCAGACACTGACAATTTTAATAGTTTTCTATAGTTGTTTGGTTCATTTATTTTAAAATAATAACTAATAAAGAAATATTTTTATTTTCAGTTAGGGACCCCTACAGGGAATTTAGGGTCTGAATAGACCATAGATGTGTCATTACTGCATACAGTCATGACACCTCAACGGAGGCCTTCTTCTCCTTTATTGACTTTGGTAACTTTGATAACTCTCTTTGGGGGTGAGTCATTTTTTTGGCCTCTTTTGGTGAAACAGATGATACGATGATGCGTGTTTGTAGACCTCTTTGGCTATCTTCACCTCACGTTGTGACTGGTGTGGTAGCGTACTGGTGTGCTATATATACATGATAAGAATTAACACTTACTTCTCACCTGGTAATTTGTAATCTAAGTGATGACCCAGGTTGAAGTATAATTGTGTAACACAGAATATTGCCAGTAATAGGGCCGGTTGTGGATAATGCCCCTTAATTGATTACTCCACACGGTCACTTCTCTGGTTAATGTATGTTAGTACTTGGACACCAGACTGGCTATGGGTCTGCGTCATCTTCTGTAAATGGTGACCCCACATAGCGGCTGTCCGATTGTTGGGCTTACATGCCCTCATTGGCTATCTCTGCTGCAAATGTCCCACTGAGTGACTTGCTGTTCCCCCTCTTTTTGCCCTTGTATCATAGTTATATTTGCCCCTTGATACATGATAGGATGATCCCTGTACTGGCCATTGCCTAGTGATCACAGACGTTGTTGTTTTATTCCATCTCACAGTGACGTCTTTCCTGTACGGCGTACATATTGTTAGATGAAAAGGACCTTTTTTCTGCATAGTTACCATTGACATCACTATATTACCTTCCCCTTTGATAATTCCCTGTGATGTCATGCTTCCCCTGCATGGCGGACATGCTTTCTCTCAAACAAGACACTGTTCTCGTGCATTGTTCTGGTGCATGCACACTCAACTTTTCATGGCGCCATACACTTTTTTAGCTGCAATCTTGCTCTGAGGGATGGATATTCCTGACTTTCAAATGGACACTTTTTGACAGTAGGTTCTAATCACGTTTATATGACAATTACATTGGGTAATATTTCTATGATTGTATATACAGGTGCGATATGTTTACTAGATCATATTTGCATATGGTGGATCAACTGAGATGGGAGTCAATAATTGTATGGCACACATCCCTTTTTAGGTGCTGTGAGGCAGTGACAGGCCTCATATATGAAGGACGGTATGTATCTCCTAGAATAGTGCAGGAAACATATTAATGAGAGGCATATCATGGTTTTCTGTGGTGCACCTGAGACGTGCCACCAAGGTACCCAGCCTTGGTGGAGTAAAAGCTGTTAGTTTGTGTGTCCACTAGGATAGATAGTGGATAATCTTGTTAACTAGCATAGCTGGTTTCAACTAATCCAGGCCTGGCTTTTACTGAGAGTAAGCAAAGAGCTGGGTGGGTGCTTACTCCCCACGATCCACTCCGGGTTTTACACGTGGCCCATGTCCACGACTGCATTTGAAAGTCAGCAGGGTGTGCCAGAGTGAGAGGCTCCAGATCACAGACTGCAAGGCACGTGTGGAGCAACATGGTCCTGTGGACGGATCTAGAGGAGAGCCGAGACTGCATTACTTTTTTGGGATGTCATGGACTGTTTACCTGACCCGGCTGTACTGAGCTGTAAGTTTGCTGGAACCTGCAATAAACCGTACTGAAGTGACTTTGTTGTGTCCCTGCCTTTCTTCAACACTGGTCATAGGAGCCCACATCATTACAGTGCTTATTTAAGTGATGCAATGTACACTTTCACGGTGCTTGAAAAAGACTTGGTTATGTTGAAACATCGCCTTGCTTGATGCTTATTGGTAAATAAAATACCAATAAATGAAGTCAGAGATGTATGGAATCTCTAGATTTACCGACTGAAGGACGATGTGCCTAATTTATGACAAGGAGTGTGCCTAATCATAAATTAGTCACATCCTCATGCAGCGCAGGGTATATCAAGACAGGCGCAGAAAGTGCCAGTCTTGATAAATCTCCCCCATATAAAAAAGAACCCAAGCAAAATTTTCATCAAAGCCATTTGCAATGGCAAACCTTTTTTTTTTTCTCCCTTTATCTTAGTGCATATTGAATGAATAGAATACAGAAGAGTTTCATGATAGGAAAGTCTAGCCATAGCTTGTTGCAGACGTTCTGAGACCCACCAATATCTACAGCAATTATCAGCGACAGAAACATTTTGTGCCATAGAGTACACAATTTGAGAAAGTTTTTCTGTAATTTTACACCACGTTTGCCCAGATTTATTAATGGTGTATACAGGTTGTCTACATCTGCACCAGCTTTATTACAGGGGCTCAGGCTGGATGGTACAGGGATAGACACTTTTCCTCGACTCTATACCAACTATTGGTTGGCTTACTTTGAGACATATTTTTATGCTTGAATTGTGGTGCAGTTTTGGCGCAAAATGGTGCATCTTAGACACCATCCCTCTCGCAAAGTTCCAACTTCTTTCTGATAAACTCTGCCCCTTGCTGAGCATGTCCTATGTAGTTCACTCACCCAATATCAATACCAGCCGTTGGGGGGGACAGGGGACGACATGACCGCTGTAGCCAATTACAGTATGCAGTAGTGACCAAATTCCCCTTATCACATGTACTGTATGTTTTGGGTGTCAAAATAATTGTCCATATTAAGGCCTGGTTTAGATCTGGCATGTGGTCTGTGCAGGGGGTCATATGTTTTATAGGTTGGGGGAATGCCCAATATAAATTGGCAGGACATATGATATTATGTGCGCCTTCCTGATCTTAAAAGTTGGCAAGTATGCCTGAGAATTTTCCATAAATGTCTGTTAGCAAAAATAACACCAATGAAAACTCTGCCCAACGTGGCAAGTGAAATGAAAGTGCAGAGCTGGTATCAATTTCTCAGAGAGTTAGTTTGCAACGTCTGGTAGACACTTTAAACTACTGTTCTTGGCCCTTATCAAAGACTGTGTAATAATTCCACAAGAGCCATAAACATGATTTAAAAAGTAAATGAAAATTGAAGGTTTCTTACTTTCTAGACTTTTCTCAGTGAAGTTACCTGAAATAACCAAACCCAGATGTCATCTTATTTCACGGCATTCAAAATAATCCTATGGCAAGTCACTTTCCAATTAATGACGTACCCATTATAAATCTGCTTTGATCCAACCTTTTTCTCATGAAGTCAAGGCATTCAGTAAATGTAATTTCCTGAATCACCCTCTTCTTTAAAGGTGTTATAAAAGTTGTAAATGTTTTCTCTTAGCAGCAGAGTTGATAGGAAAGGTGGAAATTTTATTTGACACCTGAACACTATATAGAATACCTCAAACTCCATCTCCTCTATAGGAAAGGAGCCTTGTCCTGCGGTCAGGAAAACATTTCCATAATATTAGAAGCATGAATATTATTACCTTTTTATTTTGATCTTACGTAAACAGTAACAGCTAGTAACATAATATAGTGTGATATTGCTTCTGATCTGCTAAATCCAAAGTTTCCATACCTCCCAACAGTAAAATATGAGGATGAGGCAAGTAAAATCTCTTAGGGAGGGATCTCTTGCAGAGATCTCTAATTTGACTGCATTGTTAATCTATTTGTAGATCTTCACAAAGTCATATCCTTAATAATGAAAACAATCAGGAGTGGTTGAGAGACCACCTTACAATTTTGCTGCTGTATACATTCAGCAATTCTTATACAGTGCCTTGCAAAAGTATTTACCCCCCTTGACTTTTTATTTTATTTTGGTGCTTCACAACCTGGAATTAACATGGATTGTTTGAAGATTTGCATCATTTAATTTACAGAACATGCCGACAACTTTGAAGATGTTAGTTTTTTTATTATTGTGAAGCAAACAACAAATAGGACAAAATAACTGAAAAAGTCAATGTGCATAACTATTCACCCCCCTAAAGTCAATACTTTGTAGAGCCACCTTCTGCGGCAATCACAGCTCCAAGTCGCTTTAGATAAGTCTCTATGAGCTTGCCACATCTTACCACTGGGATTTTTGCCTATTCCTCCTTGCAAAACTGCTCCAGGTCCTTCAAGTTGGATGGTTTGCGCTTGTGAACAGCAATCTTTAAGTCTGACCACAGATTTTCTATTGGATTGAGATCTGGGCTTTGACTAGGCCATTCCAACACATTTACAAGTTTCCCCTTAAACCACTCAAGTGTTGCTTTAGCAGTGTGTTTGGGGTCATTGTCCTGCTGGAAGGTGAACCTCCGTCCTAGACTCAAATCACGCACAAAGTGGTACAGGTTTTGCTCAAGAATATCCCTGTATTTAGCACCATCCATCTTTCTCTCATCTCTGACCAGTTTCCCAGTCCCAACTGCTGAAAAACATGCCCAGAGCATGATGCTGCCACCACCATGTTTCACTGTGGGGATGATGTTCTTTGGGTGATGTTATATGTTGGGTTTGCTCCAGAAATAGAGTTTTCTTTGAAGGATGAAAAGTTTAATTTTAGTTTCATCAGACCAGAGCACCTTCCTCCATACATTTTGGGAGTCTCCCACATGCCTTTTCACAAACTCACAATGTGCCTTTTTGTTTTTTTGCTAAAAGTAATGGCTTTCTTCTGGCCACTCTGCATAAAGCCCAACTCTATGGAGAGTACGGCCTATTGTCGTCCTATGTACAGATACTTCAGTCTCTTCTATGGAACTCTGCAGCTGCTCCAGGGTTACCTTAGGTCTCTGTGCTGCCTCTCTGATTAATGCCCTCCTTGCCCGGTCCGTGAGTTTTGGTGGGTAGCCGTCTCTTGGCAGGTTTGCTGTTATGTCATGTTTTTTCCATTTGGCTATGATAGATTTGATGGTGCTCCTGGAGATCATCAAAGATTTGGATTTTTTTTTTAATAACCTAACCCTGACTTGTACATCTCAACAACATTGTCCCTTACTTGTTTGGAGAGTTCCTTGGTCTTCATGGCAGTGTTTGGTTAGTAATGCCTCTTGCTTAGGTGTTGCAGCCTCTGGGACCTTTCAAAAAAGGTGTGTACGTGTAATGACAGGTCATGTGACACTTAGATTGCGCACAGGTAGACATCATTTCACTAAGTATGGGACTTCTGAAGGTAATTGGTTGCACCAGAGCTTTTTATGGGCTTCCTAAAAAAGGGGATAAATACATAGGCACATGCCAATTTTCTGTTTTATATTTCTAAACAATAGCTTTATTTATATATTTTTTTCATTTCACTTCACCAACTTAAACTATTGTGTTCTGATCCATCACATAAAATTCAGATTAACAAAACATTGAACTTAAGGCTGTAATGTAACAAAACACTAAAAAAGTGAAGGGGGTGAATACATTTGCAAGGCACTGTAGATAAAGCTCTAATCCCAGAGAACCTTACTGATCCGTTGAAATGCTGTGTAAACTGCTTTGTTAAAAAAGCTGGAGATTGATATTTAGAGTTGTCAGATGGGAGAAATGTAAAGATTAGCTGATTAAAACGTTTCTGAACCTGGAAATATCCCCTTCCCCCACTCAGCCGGTTTACATTTTTACACTGCTAGGCAGAGGCTTACGCCTAACAGTGTTCCTGGTGACATCACCGCCACTGATGGACAGGCTTGCAGGCTAGGGCAGTGCTAAAGCCCACCCATTAGTGTTGGAAGGGCCGGCGTTAGGGGGGGGGGCAAACTGGGCAATTGCCCAGGGCCCCCCTGCTTCAGTGCTGCTGGTTAGCTGAACATCCCTGAAAGCAGAGGGGCAGACAGCTGAAAAGCTGCACATTACAATGCAGTGTAAGGCCCCTTCCCTATACACCTAACACAAGTCATTATCACAGTGCTGCTCTGCAAACTGACAGCTGTAGGACCTGCCATGATGTCAACTGCAGGAGGCAGAGCTCAGCAGAGAAGAGGGGATGAAGGACCTGTAATTACCTCACCATCATGTGACCAGTACAGGAGGCGGAGCTAAGCAGTGCAGTAAAGTAATGAAGAAGACCAGTGATGCATGGGAAGTGAAGGATTCAATGTAAGTGCTGGGATATGTAGTCCTCTCCTCTTATACCTCCTGTTATGTAATATCAGAGTACATTACAAGATGAGGTATGAAGAGAGGACTAAAACTCTCAGCATGTTCAGCTTGTTATGTAATATCAGAGTAAATTACAAGAGGAACTATAAGAGGAGAGGGCTACAACTCTCAGCATGTCTAGGCCATTATTATATAATATCAGGGTACATTGCAACACCCTGAATATACTGGGAGTTGTAGTCCTCTCCTCTTGTACTTCCTTTTATAATGTACTCTTATATTACATAATATAGGCTTGGACATGCTGAGAGTTGTAGTCCCATCCTTTTATATGTTCCCCCTATAATATGCTCTGATATTAAATATTAATGGCTTAGACATGCTGGGAGTTATAGCCTTCTCCTTTTATACCTCCTGCGGTAATGTTCTCTGAATTAGGGATGGGACGATGGATAGGGGAGGGTAGTCATCCGCCTAGGGCACCACTTCGCTACTCATAAAGGGGGGGAGCACTCATGGCCTTCCAACTTCACAAGCCTCTGGCCGGTAGGCCTCAAGCCTGTGAGGCATTAGGACAGCGCAAGAAGCCACAATGACATCAGTGCGACCTCCTGCACTGGGTCTCGCATGATGACATGATCACATGAGACCCGGAGCAGGAGCGGTGATGTAATTGGATTGGGAACGCATGCATCAGGACACAGCAACACAAGCCACAGATAACAATGTGGTCTGCATCGCAGACAGCGGCTGGGGAAATTGGGAGTAAGGTGTTTTTTGTTTTGTTTTTTTTCTACTAAATGTCCGCTCTGCTGTGGGCACCAGGGAAAGGGGGAAGAAGATCATTATATATACCTTGCACTACTGGGGAGGAATGGAGGAGCATTATATACTGCCACTACGGGGTACATTTTATATATATATATATATATATATATATATATATATACACATATATACACACATACTGGCACTATGGGGGGGAGCATTATATATTGGAACTAGTGGGGAGCACTACAGGGGGACATTAGAGCCACTGGGAGCATTATGGTTATATTATTACTACTAGGGTACTGAAAGGGCACCCGGCACCCCTGCAGATCAGCTGTTTGAGTAGACGGCGTGCGCTGTGCAAACGTGTCGTCTCCTTTCTCTCTTCCTGCTCACTGCTGCATGTCTTATGGGGCAGCAGCAGTAGACAGCACGTGTCATTTGCTCAAAAAGCTAATCGGCGGGGGTCTCAGGTGTTGGACATCGGACTGTGTTTTTAGTACATTATTACAAGATTTGGGGCCCCACTTTTGAGTTTGCCCAGGGCCACATTTTGTCTAAAACCGGCCCTGAGTGCCGGTGAGCTTACCGAAAGAGAGCCCGCCACGGATCTCCAAAAAAAGCCCTTTCCCTGCACATCTCAGCACGGGGGGAGGAGGAAATATGTTTGGATTCAGCTCTGAACCCGGACAACCCCTTTAATATTGAAGATTGATGCCTTTGGGCTGAATAATGGTAGAAACCCTGGCATCAATTATACCAAATAGAATATAAGATTGTGCATAGTCTAGAACCTGTAATTTAGTTGCCACCTGTCTTAGCTAAGGTGATTTCCTTCAAGACTTAAAGGAAAGACCCAAAAATTTCTAGACAACCATTGGGAGATCCCACCGAGGGCTAGACTGGCACAAGTCTACTGAATATACTCAGTAGATTACAATATGCTCAATAGGTTTTCTTTTTCTTTTCAGTATTAAAACACAAGGAAAATTATACAAGTGTGATATCGTTATAACCATACTGACCTGGAGAATGAAGATAACAGGTCAATTTTACTGCATAGTGTACAGTGCAAAAAAATAAAATAAAAACCTTTTATCAGAATTGCGTTTTTTAACAATTCTACCCCATTTGGATTTTTTTCCCTGCTTCCTACTACATGGTATGCAACCGTAAATGGTTCCATTAGAAATTAAAACTTGTCCCACAAAAAATAAGCCCTCATAGGGCTATGTGAATGGAAAAATAAAAAAGTTAGGACTAGGGGAAGGCGGGGAGTGAAAAACGAAAACGCAAAAAAATGGAAAATCCCAGGGTCCTTAAGGAGTTAAAATGTAGACGTATCAGGCAACCCTGTCAAAACCCTTTATTTCTGGAGGAAACCATATTACTAGAAGCGTTTCTTGAGTTTGACGTAAGGTATTTATCAGTATGAATCTCCTGTGACAGTTAACAAGTCTGGCTTCCCTGAAGCAATACTGTAGTTTCTTCAATAATTTAGTTGTTTGAGTATGGCAAACCACACACTACTGGATCAATATGGAATTTTGGGTATGAGTAGTGCTATCCCGCAGCACTTTTACTGCTAGAGGAAAAACAGACACTAGGAATGATGCACCGTAGGATTGACATCACTGACATCAGGGGACTGTATACACTGTGCAGGTAACACAATCCTGGAACTTAGCCATTGCGCACTTTGGTAAGCACTCTGTCATCTGCTAGATTATCTTCAGCCTGGAAGGTCAGCGTGTGGGTCTTTTCTGCTGCAGCTCTATCCCTGAAACTGCCACAGCTTCTAACAGAACATATGGCTGGTGGCAGTTGAAGATTTAAATTGAGCATGTGTGACCAGCTTAGTGAGACAGACAAATAATAAGGAAAATAAACAGCAGGTGGCGCTATGCAGATACATTTTATTGAACAGCTCATTGGCTATACAACATTTTTAATTACATGCAATTACAAAAGTATTCATATCCAGGTGCTGGTTTAAAAAAAATGTAGAATAGGTTTAGTGACACAACCCCTTCAAATATATTCCTCCTGCTGATTTGCATGACATTAGGGATTTGTCCCTACGCTTTTTGCACGCCTTCATTCCTGATAATGAGCTGGATACCTAGATGATAAAAGTCCTAGTTTACATTAATCAATTGAAAGGAAATGTCCTGAAGCTGTATAATATTTCTAAATTTCAGTTGCTCTACTGTACTGGCCGTATGGATTAGGTTACAACATTAACAGTGAGTCCATTTTGCGGCATCCAGATTTACCTTCCTATAGTAAGAGGAGGTACCCACTAACATCATTTACCTAACAGCGATCTGAAGCAGAGGGAACTGACAGCTTCCCAACATGTAGGACGCCGAGAGAGCCGAGCCGATACAACTCAGCGGCCATGACACAACTATCTTACCCTGTAGCCAGACTCTCTGCGATCTATGAAGGAAGTGGTAATGTAACAACACAGGTGTTACATCAAATATTAACAAAAATGAATGACTCTACCAAGATAATTTAACTTTACTTTGTAGAGAGGAAGGATAGCCGCAATTTCATAAAGGATATCAACTACTGACGTCAGTTAATTTTGTTAATCACGGAGTGACCCTATACGACAAACTGATATATTCCTAAACATATTTTTAAATATACTTTTTAAAGGAAAATGGGCTAGCCAATCTTATTGTATTAATTGAGTAACTCTGGTATATTGACCCAATTGTGGATACAAGTCGGATACACAATTATGATCCAGTTTTGAACTGCAGAAAGGATTGGGAGGGTTTCATACATCTCTTCAATGACTGTTATGAATTAAAAGCTTTTTATGTAAATTTTAACCAGTAGGATATTCATATATTTTCTGTAAAATATTAGAAATTTTAATAAATAACCATTCACATGATTATATGGTATATTTCATATTTACTATCTATTATGCAATTATTATGTATTACTAATCATGCAATTATGAACTAACATTTTGTAAGAAACTGGATTAGGTTATTTGTGAATATTATAATCATGATTTGTATGAATTAATTCAGAATTGTTTGATATATACAATACATTATTGGTATGGTTAGTATTGAGATATAATTTTTTTACTTCTATTTTTTCATTGATATTCATTCTTGTTTTTTTTTTGTTTTTTTTTACCTTATTCTTTTCCTCCCCCCTAATAATAATAATAATAATAATAATATATATATATATATATATCTACCTGATTAAGTTTTGGATGTTTCCAGGCAACTCCAGATAATTGAGAGTCCTCCAAAATATTAATGTCCTGAAGCTCTTTTCGGAGATAGTCTCTTCCTTTGCAGTTCCTAATAAGGAAATGGAGGAACCTATCTTTCCTAAACTGGCACTTCTTTTCGTTACAAGCTCTTCTTTATTGATTAAAGGGCATCTGTCAGCAGATTTGTACCTATGACACTGGCTGACCTGTTACATGTGCACTTGGCAGCTAAAGGCACTTGTGTTGGTTCCATGTTCATATGTGCCCCCATTGCTGAGCAAAATCTTAATATATGGAAGTGAGCTTCTAGGCGCAACAGGGGTGTTGTCATTACACCTAGTGTCTCAGTGCTCCTCCCTGCAACTCCCTAGCCCTCTGCACTTTGATAGGCCAAGGCAGTGTAAATATGATCATGCCTGCCTGACCCTGTCAATCAAAATACAAAGGGCGCAATAGTTGCAGAGAGAGCAGAGTCTTTAGGAGTAACGGCAATGCTCCCTTTGCCCCTAGAGGCTCATTTGCATATATTCAAACATAATTTCCAGTACAACTTCTCCACAACCCTGTGGCTTAAAGCAATTAGTTCACCAAGTATAATCACTAAAAGGTACTAAGTATTGGGAAATCTCTCAGAAATTGACACTTTGTTGGTTCCTTACTCCATCACACATAGCTAAGATAGATAAGACTTATCCATACACCTGCTGGCAGGGGTGTGGATTTAAAGGTACATAGATTTATGCGTGGTGTCATAGTCCTATAGTCTACAATTTTTGGCTATGTGTATGATATTATGTCATCCTTCACTGAGAAAAGAATTGCCATCCCTTGTTTTATGCTTCTTCAACACCAAGGTTATCCCATTACCCATATTATTCTTTCAGCCAACCCAAGTATTGCCAAAGACACCTCCTTATGCCTTGAAACTTACTTATGCTAACAAATCCCCAAAAAGTTCCAATATCACATCTCGCTGGGAGCCCTAGAAGAGATTTAGCGACACCCTGTCTATTTGGAAACATACTACTGTAGCTTTTATTTTTTGTGAAGGAAGTATCCTCTATTACCCTCTTAACTCATGGTTTTGATTTGATTTATCTCACCCTTTCATTTGACTACTAACTGTTTTAACTTATTTGTTATTTTGAATTACTTTACAGTTCCTTGAGATTATGTAATCTTATTTTTTTGTATTGTTTCTAGTAATAAAAAGTAAAAAGTAATAAAAAATCTCTCTAAAAAACAAACAAAGAAAAGTTATGGGATTATAAAACGAGAGCAACTTTGGGGAGGATGGGATGTTTTTAGAGCCCAGTTGCTTAAAGTAATGGAATTTATACACTGCCTGACCCAAGACCCAAAAAAAAAAAAGTCACCACTTGGATTTAACTAAGCAAATATTTATAAGCATCCTATTGGATAATTACTGCATGGCAACAAGTTATTTAACCTCAACTGGTGCAATTAGTAACTTCTCATTTCTTAAACAACCATGTCGAAAGACACATCTCGTGGTCGTGGAAAAGATGTTTGAGAAGGTTTAAATCATTGGCATGCATCAAGTAGAGAAAACATCTAAGGAGATTGCAGAAACTACTAAAATTGGGTTAAGAACTGTCCAACGCATTATTTAAAACTGGAAAGATAGTGGGGACCCATCGTATTCGAGGAAGAAATGTGGCGGGAAAAAATATCCTGAATGATCGTGGTCGGCGATCACTTAAACGTTTGGTGAAATCAAATCGAAGAAAAACAACAGTAGAACTCAGGGCTATGTTTAATAGTGAAAGTAAGAGCATTTCCACATGCACAATGCGAATGGTACTCAAGGTATTGGGACGGAACTGTTATGTAGCTGTAAGAAAAACACTAATCAGTGAGGCAAACCAGAAAAAAGGCTTAAATTTGCTAGGGAGCATAAAGATTGGACTCTGGAGCAATGGAAGAAGGTCATGTGGTCTGATGATTCCAGATTTACCCTGTTCCAGAGTGATGGGTGCATCAGGGTAAGAAGAAAAGCAGATGAAGTGATGCACCCATCATGCCTAGTGCCTACTGTACAAGCCTGTGGGGCAGTGCTATGATCTGGGGTTGCTGCAGTTGGTCAGGTCTAGATTCAGCAACAGTATGTGCTCCAAGAATGAGGTCAGCTGACTACCTGAACATACTGAATGACCAGGGTTTTTAATCAATGGATTTCTTTCTTGCCTGATGACACGAGCATATTCCAAGATGACAATGCCAGAATTCATCGGGCTCAAAATGTGAAAGAGTGGTTCAGGGAGCATGAGACATAATTTTCACACATGGATGTTCCAAACAGTTGTTTTGACAACGCTTAATCTTTTTGCTATCTCTCTGATGATTTTATTTTATTTATTTTTTCAGCCTAATGATGGCTTGCTTCACTGATAGTGAAAGCTCTTTAGATCTCATCTTGAGAGTTGACAGCAACAGATTCCAAATGCAAATAGCAGACTTAAAATGAACTCTGGACCTTTTATCTGTTGTAATTGGGATAATGAGGGAATAATACACACCTGGCCATGGAACAGCTGAGAAGACAATTGCCCCAATACTTTTGGTCCCTTAACAAGTGGGAGGCACATATGCAAACTGTTGTAATTCCTACATCGTTTACCTGATTTGAATGTAAATACCCTCAAATTAAAGCTGACAGTCTGCAGTTAAAGCATATCTTGTTTGTTTCATTTCAAATCCTTTGAGGTGCTGTATAGAGCCAAAAATGTTAGAATTGTGTCGATGTCCCAATATTTATGGACCTGACTGTGTATATATATATATATATATATATATATATATATATAATAAAAACAGTGGCAGCACTGTCCCTAATGTAAAATAGTGGGTGCAACTGGCCCAAAATGGATTAAAGCCAATCCGATAAATACAAAATAGAAAAAGAATGGGCAGCACTCCAAGAAATAAAAATAGCAAAAAAACTTAATTTACCCCAATGGAGCATGCAACGTTTCAGCTCTAGACAGGAGCCTTCCTCAAAGCTTGAGGAAGGCTCCTGTCTAGAGCCGAAACGTTGCATGCTCCATTGGGGTAAATAAAGTTTTTTTGCTATTTTTATTTCTTGCAGTGCTGCCCATTCTTTTACTATTTATATATATATATATATATATATATATATATACAGTACAGACCAAAAGTTTGGACACACCTTCTCAGTCAAAGAGTTTTCTTTATTTTCATGACTATGAAAATTGTAGATTCACACTGAAGGCATCAAAACTATGAATTAACACATGTGGAATTATATACATAACAAAAAAGTGTGAAACAACTGAAAATATGTCATATTCTAGGTTCTTCAAAGTAGCCACCTTTTGCTTTGATTACTGCTTTGCACACTCTTGGCATTCTCTTGATGAGCTTCAAGAGGTAGTCACCTGAAATGGTCTTCCAACAGTCTTGAAGGAGTTCCCAGAGATACTTAGCACTTGTTGGCCCTTTTGCCTTCACTCTGCGGTCCAGCTCACCCCAAACCATCTCGATTGGGTTCAGGTCCGGTGACTGTGGAGGCCAGGTCATCTAGCGCAGCACCCGATCACTCTCCTTCATGGTCAAATAGTCCTTACACAGCCTGGAGGTGTGTTTGGGGTCATTGTCCTGTTGAAAAATAAATGATGGTCCAACTAAACGCAAACCGGATGGAATAGCATGCCGCTGCAAGATGCTGTGGTAGCAATGCTGGCTCAGTATGCCTTCAATTTTGAATAAATCCCCAACAGTGTCACCAGCAAAGCACCCCCACACCATCACACCTCCTCCTCCATGCTTCACAGTGGGAAACAGGCATGTAGAGTCCATCCATTCACCTTTTCTGCGTTGCACAAAGACTCAGTGGTAAAAACCAAAGATCTAAAATTTGGACTCATCAGACCAAAGCACAGATTTCCACTGGTCTAATGTCCATTCCTTGTGTTCTTTAGCCCAAACAAGTCTCTTCTGCTTGTTGCCTGTCCTTAGCAGTTGTTTCCTAGCAGATGTTCTACCATGAAGGCCTGATTCACACAGTCTCCTCTTAACAGTTTTTCTAGAGATGTGTCAGCTGCTAGAACTCTGTGTGGCATTGACCTGGTCTCTAATCTGAGCTGCTGTTTACCTGCGATTTCTGAGGCTGGTGACTCAGATGAACTTATCCTCCGCAGCAGAGGTGACTCTTGGTCTTCCTTTCCTGGGGTGGTCCGCATGTGAGCCAGTTTCTTTGTAGCGCTTGATGGTTTCTGTGACTGCACTTGGGGACACTTTCAAAGTTTTCCCAATTTTTCGGACTGACTGACCTTCATTTCTTAAAGTAATGATGGCCACTCATTTTTCTTTACTTGGCTGCTTTTTTCTTGCCATAATAGAAATTCTAACAGTCTATTCAGTAGGACTATCAGCTGTGTATCCACCTGACTTCTCCACAACGCAACTGATGGTCCCAACCCCATTTATAAGGCAAGAAATCCCACTTATTAAACCTGACAGAGCACACCTGTGAAGTGAAAACCATTTCAGGTGACTACCTCTTGAAGCTCATCAAGAGAATGCCAAGAGTGTGCAAAGCAGTAATCAAAGCAAAAGGTGGCTACTTTGAAGAACCTAGAATATGACATATTTTCAGTTGTTTCACACTTTTTTGTTATGTATATAATTCCACATGTGTTAATTCATAGTTTTGATGCCTTCAGTGTGAATCTACAATTTTCATGGTCATGAAAATAAAGAAAACTCTTTGACTGAGAAGGTGTGTCCAAACTTTTGGTCTGTATATATATAATATATATATATATATATATATATATATATATATACACACACAAACACAAAAAAGGCCAAGGCAGCACTCAATATGTGAGTGCTACCTTGGCCTTTTTTGCACATATCTAACAGGCTGGGTCCGTGGTCTGCTTTAAGGAATTGCACCAACTTTGATTTATGTGCTGCTCTTCAACCTTTTTATATACAGTATATATATATATATATATATATACAGGGCTGGCTCCAGGTTCATGTGGGCCCTTGGGCGATAAATCCCAGTGGGCCCCCTTGAGGCATTTTTTTTAAATTTATATATCCCCCTGTGGCTCCCACATGGTATAATGACCCCCCAATGCCTCCCCACACAGTGTATAATGACCCCCAGTGTCCCCACACACAGTATAATGACCCCACAGTGGCCCTTTACTCAGACTAATGGCCCCCAGTCACCCCCAAGAATCTATAGAATATAAAAATATTAGCCCTACCCTGGAATAATAATACAATTAGGGGGTCATTTATTAAATAGAAATACATCTATATTAGGTGTATTTCTGACACAGATTGTGGTGTAAAGGTCCTTAGCCCCACAATCTGCAACGTTTCCTCACTCATGCCAGGTCTAAAAAAGGTGGCGTGGGCAGGGAAAGGGATGCAGTTATTGGATACCACCGCCATACAGTGACTGGATAACACCTCTGTACAGTGACCGGATAACACAGCCATACAGTGACCGGATAAAAGGGTATAAGGGGGCACAGTACAGGGAATGACTAGGGGCACTGTACAGGGTGTGGTAAAAGGGAACAATGCAGGGTATAAGTGCACAGTATGGGGTAAGGGCACAGTATGGGGTGGGGGCACAGTCACATGACCCAGTGACGTTAGAAGATCCTTCTGGTGAATGCGGTTCAGACGTCAACATAATGAGAGGCAGAGGAGTGAGACAGGGGCCCGGGGCCCAGGATGGACAGGAGGGGTGGACCGAGCAAGTAGGTGGAAGGGGCTCTCAGGGGGATTTATACAAAAATTAGGTGCAGGAGTTCTGTGCAGGGCAGCAATAGGAGATAGGAGGGTGGATCAGAAGCTCTGGATACATGAGGAAGGAAAGGAGACAGCAGGGGCTCCATGAGGATGAGATAGGACAGGATATGAAGAGGGGGCAGGTGTCATGGAGACAAACTGCTTAATGAGGCAGTAAAACAACTAAATAGCATGAAGCTTCTGATATATAGCATCCAGCAGCAACTCAAAGAGTTTAGCCTGCCCACCCTCCTGTCTCACAGAGAAGAAACAGTCACAGTGCAGACTCACAGACAGTGTTCACACTTCTGCTCCAGCCCTGCGGTCTCTCTCCTCAGGCAGCACGTCTACATCTTGTGTAGAGGGGTCGTGTCTAAGTCTCTGCAGCAGCCGGCCTCATGTGACTATCAGAGGGCCCACCAGAGGGGTACTGCGTCAGTGAAATGACAGCTGTGTCATTGATGGAAGTGCTCATAGCAGCTCAGTGGGCCCCCCCCAGGAGCAGTGGGCCCCAGAACTTGCCCGGGTATGCCCACTGAGCTCCTCCCCAGCTATGTGCGGTGCGCTCACAGCCAGCCAAGAAGAAGAGAACCGCTCTAGTCTCCGCCTAGTATAACTAAGTTGGCTAATTAGAATATAAGGCGCCGAAACCAACGGGGGACAACAGCAGACGAACATCAGTGGGAGCCACCCTATAAGGTAAGACCTTAATTAGACTAGGGCTAAACAGAGGAAAGATCCTCTTTAAGGTTTTGTCACCTGGACCTATGTATTAGAACCAAGGAAACTATGTGAAAACCATGGGGCACGTTTATTTAGACCAGTGTTTTAGACGCAGGTCTTAATAAATCTTTAAGCTGGCAGTGGTTCAGCCAAAGTTCTGAAGAGGCACCAGTCTCTTCATAACTTCAGTGGATCCTCCACCAGTTCTAAATGTAAGACGGCTTCCTAGCTAACTTATATTTAGACCTTTTTTGACGCCTGAAACAGGCGTAGAAAATTATAATTCTAACGGGCCTCCCAGTCCGTCCCCTTCCCCGCCACGCCCACTTATAGTGCTTTGCGAATCCCCACCACGGCCATAGTGCTTTGCGAATCTGCAATTTGAGGATATGAAAAACACGGATACCGCCATGTGCGTTCCGCAATTTGCAGACTGCATATGGCCGCAACCATAATAGAAAATACCGCAATTGTGGACAAGGATAGGACATGTTCTATCTTTTCCGTGGGGCCGTGGAATGGAACCACAGATTCGGACACCACATATAGCCCCATTGAAATGAATGGGTCCGCACCTGTTCTGCAAAATTGTGGAACGGATGCAGACCCATTCAAACTACTGTCTGAATGAGCCCTAAAGGACATTTTGCCATGTGATTGCTTTATGTTGAAAAAAAGAAATGTTTAAAATAAACTCCTTTGGATTTTAGTTCATCACTGAAGGCCTGAATGTCCTTTTGAAAACCCCATGCTGTACACTCTAGATGTGCAAAGCTGGTAGAGACATACCCCAAAAGACTTGCAGATGTGATTGAAGGTGGTTCTCTTTCTTTCCTCTACAAAGTATTGCCTCAGAAGGGCTGAATACAAATGCATGGCACACAGTTCAGATTTTTATTTATTTATTTATTTTATTATGGGGGGGAGGGTAATTATGTTATAGAATGGGAAGATAGTGCATATAGAGACCTGGGGCAAGGTAATGGGACTGGTGGAGAAATGGAGGGAGGGACTAGAACAGTTCAGAAGGAAAAGTGTAGGGTACAAAATATACATACACCTCTTAAATGTATGTATACTAATTCCAGAAGCCTGACTAATAAAACTGGGGAACTAGAATTAGTGATGTGTGAGGAGAACTATGACATGGTGGGAATAACTGAGACATGGCTGGATGATAGCTATGACTGGGCAGTTAATGTACAAGGTTACAGTCTGTTTAGAAAGGATAGCCAAAACCGGAGAGAGGGGGAGGGGTCTGCCTTTATGTAAAGTCCTGTCTAAAGCCCACACTTCGGGGATATAAGTGAGGGACATGAACATGTGGAGTCACTTTGGGTAGAAATAGATGGAGGCAAAAACAATAATGAATTACTAATAGGAGTTTTATTATAAACCACCTAATATACCAGAGTCCACAGAAAATTTGCTACTAAACGAGATAGACAAGGCAGCAAATGACAATGAGGTGGTTATTATGGCGACTTCAAATACCCAGATATAGACTGGGAAACAAACTTGTATATCTCATAAAGGAAACAGGTTCTTTGCAATAACCAACTGGTTCATGACCCGACTAGAGGGATGGCCATAAAGGACCTTAACATGTATAGCTTGGAAGAAAGACGAGACAGAGGGGATATGATAGAAACTTTTAAATACATAAAGGGAATCAACAAGGTAAAAGAGGAGAAAATATTTAAAAGAAGAAAAACTGCTACAAGAGGACATAGTTTTAAATTAGAGGGGCAAAGGTTTAAAAGTAATATCAGGAAGTATTACTTTACTGAGAGAGTAGTGGATGCATGGAATAGCCTTCCTGCAGAAGTGGTTGCTGCAAATACAGTGAAGGAGTTTAAGCATGCATGGGATAGGCATAAGGCCATCCTTCATATAAGATAGGGCCAGGGGATATCCATAGTATTCAGTATATTGGGCAGACTAGATGGGCTAAATTGTTCTTATCTGCCGACACATTCAATGTTTCTATGTTTCTATGACCTAGTATTAACCAATAGGCCGGACAGAACAACAGATGTGCAGGTCGGGGGACACCTGGGAAATAGTGACCATAAAGTAATAACCTTCCAATTATCATTCAAAAGAGTGTTTCTTCAGGGAGGAACATAAATACCAAACTTCAAAAATGCTACATTTAGCCAACTAAGAGAGGCCATATGCCTAACTAACTGGGACAAAGTCCTTAAAAAATAAAAATATTGCCACAAAATAGGATATTTTTAAAAGCATCCTAAAATCTAATTGTGAGAGGTACATACCGTATGGGAATAAAAGGTTAAGGAACAAGAAAAAAACTATGTAGATAAATAGAACTGTAAAGAAAGCAATAAATGACAAAATCACTAAAACAGGAGAATAGCGAGGAAGCACTGAAAAACTATAAGAAAAAAAAAATGTAATATGTAAAAAACAAATAAAAGCAGCCAAAGTAGAGACAGAAAGAGTAATTGCCGAAGAGAGAAAAACTAACCCTAAAATGTTTGTCAATTTTATAAATGGTAAAAAGTATAAATCTGAAGGTTTCGGCCCTCTACAGAGTAATGAGGGGGAAGTTGCAGAGAGCGATGAGGAGAAAGCAAAGTTATTAAATATTTTTTTCTCCGCTGTATTCACTGAAGAAAATAAACTGTCAGATGAATCTGTATATATCTGTACACTGCTGTACAGTCATGGCCAAAAGTTTTGAGAATTACACAAATATTGGAAAAGTTGCTGCTTAAGTTTTTATAATAGCAATTTGCATATACTCCAGAATGTTATGAAGAGTGATCAGATGAATTGCATAGTCCTTCTTTGCCATGAAAATTAACTAAATCCCCAAAAAACCTTTCTACTGCATTTCATGCTGTCATTAAAGGACCTGCTGAGATCATTTCAGTAATCGTCTTGTTAACTCAGGTGAGAATGTTGACGAGCACAAGGCTGGAGATCATTATGTCAGGCTGATTGGGTTAAAATGGCAGACTTGACCTGTTAAAAGGAAGGTGATGCTTGAAATCATTGTTCTTCCATTGTTAACCATGGTGACCTGCAAAGAAATGCGTGCAGCCATCATTGCATTGCATAAAAATGGCTTCACAGGCAAGGATATTGTGGCTACTAAGATTGCACCTCAATCAACAATTTATAGGATCATCAAGAACATCAAGGAAAGAGGTTCAATTCTTGTTAAGAAGGCTTCAGGGCGTCCAAGAAAGTCCAGCAAGCGCCAGGATCGTCTCCTGAAGAGGATTCAGCTGCGGGATCGGAGTGCCACCAGTGCAGAGCTTGCTTAGGAATGGCAGCAGGCAGGTGTGAGTGCATCTGCATGCACAGTGAGGCGAAGACTTTTGGAAGATGGCCTGGTGTCAAGAAGGGCAGCAAAGAAGCCACTTCTCTTCAAAATAAAACATCAGGGACAGATTGATCTTCTGCAGAAAATATGGTGAATGGACTGCTGAGGACGGGGGCAAAGTCATATTCTCCGATTAAGCCTCTTTCCGATTGTTTGGGGCATCAGGAAAAAGGCTTGTCCGGAGAAGAAAAGGTGAGCGCTACTATCAGTCCTGTGTCATGCCAACAGTAAAGCCTCCTGAGACCATTCATGTGTGGGGTTGCTTCTCATCCAAGGGAGTGGGCTTACTCACAATTTTGCCCAAAAACACAGCCATGAATAAAGAATGGTACCAAAACACCCTCCAACAGCAACTTCTTCCAACAATCCAACAACAGTTTGGTGAAGAACAAAGCATTTTCCAGCACGATGGAGCACCGTGGCATAAGGCAAAAGGGATAACTAAGTTGCTCGGGGACTAAAACGTTGACATTTTGGGTCCATGGCCTGGAAACTCCCCAGATCTTAATCCCATTGAGAACTTGTGGTCAATCCTCAAGAGGCGGGTGGACAAACAAAAACCCACTAATTCTGACAAACTCCAAGAAATGATTATGAAAGAATGGGTTGCTATCAGTCAGGAATTGGCCCAGAAGTTGATTGAAAGCATGCCCAGTCGAATTGCAGAGGTCCTGAAAAAGAAGGGCCAACACTGCAAATACTGACTCTTTGCATAAATGTCATGTAATTGTCGATAAAAGCCTTTGAAGCGTATGAAGTGCGTGCAATTATATTTCACTACATCACAGAAACAACTGAAACAAAGATCTAAAAGCAGTTTAGCAGCAAACTTTGTGAAAAATAATATGTGTCATTCTCAAAACTTTTGGCCACGACTGTACATACTATATATCTTTACACACTGCATCTATTATACCTTCTACCTCACATATCCATACACTGCTGTATTACTATATATCTTTACACACTGCATCTATTATAGTTCGTGCCACACATATTAGACGGCTTCTCTGGTGGTCATCACCATGGGAGTGCATATGGATCGGCGCTTTTTCCTATAGTGGGCAAGCGCGACCACCACTGCTGGATTGCAGGGTGGTTGTAACCATAGAAACAAGCAGTGTATAAGTAATGGGAAAATGAATCAAGCCAGCTAAGGAGGTAATATGGGCAATCACGACACATTAGTAAGTGCCTTGCAGTAACGTTGTCTGCATGATGAATGCCATTTGCTGAAGTGAGACAAATGATTATAATTGCCATCAAAGTGATCTAGTCAAGTAACACTAGCCTCAAAAAAAATCACGGACACAGGAAAAAGTGAACTATTTTAAGGACTGTCCAGAAATGTCTGCTATCTAGTATTTACTGTTTTACACTAGATGGATTTCTGGAGGCTGAGAGAGCCCTCAAGCAGAGAAAATGGAACTATAGGACGTTAAAGGTGAGAATTCTTTTTTCTTATCTTCTCAATCACATCATACTAAATGAGGGATCAATGTTTCACTCTGTGTGCATTTAGAATATATGCATAGATTGATAACATTTCTCGCAGACGTCACAAGTACTAGATACAGTGTAAATTGCATTTTAAAGTGAAGTGCACCTTCAGGCAGCATATTAGCACTCCCTGTATAAGGCCTCTTTCACACTACAGTTTTTTGCGTTCCGTATACGGTCCGTTTTTTGCGTTCCGTATACGGTCCGTATACGGAACCATTCATTTCAATGGTTCCGCAAAAAAACGGAATGTGTTCCGTATGCATTCCGTTTCCGTATTTCCGTTTTTCCGTTCCGTTGAAAAGATAGAACATGTCCTATATTTGGCCGAGAATCACAGTCCGTGGCTCCATTCAAGTCAATGGGGCCGCAAAAAAAACGGAACACATACGGAAATGCATCCGTATGTCTTCCGTATCCATTCAGTTTTTTGCGGAACCATCAATTGAAAATGTTATGCCCAGCCCAATTTTTAATATGAAATTACTGTATACTGTATTTGCCATACGGAAAAACGGAACGGAAACGGAACCACAACGGAAGCAAAAAACGGAACAACGGATCCGTGAAAAACGGAACGCAAAACACTGAATGCAACATACTGTAGTGTGAAAGAGGCCTAAGTGTGTATTCATAGAACGCTGTCAGTCTCTTAGAGTTGCATGAGGGGGAAGTCTTACGTTCAGAAGAGCAGATGGTTAACTATCTAAACAGGAAACATCCCATTATATATTAGCATGGTAATAAATCAATTAAAGCTAAACAACTGCTGTTAAAATATTACTAGGCTGCTTCTTGTATTGCTATAGTAAGGTTACTTTCACATTAGCGTTTTTTGCGGATCAGTCATGGATCTGCAAAAACGCTTCAGTTACCATAATACAACTGCATGCATCCGTCATGAACGGATCGGGTTGTATTATGTCTTCTATAGCCAAGACGGATCCGTCACGAACACCATTGAAAGTCAATGGGAAGGGAACTGTTTTCTATTGTGTCAGAGAAAACAGATCCGTCCCCATTGACTTACATTGTGTGCCAGGACAGATCCGTCTTGCTCCACACCACATCGCGGACAGAAAAACGCTGCTTGCAGCGTTATTCTGTCCGCGATGGGAGTGCAACCAAATGGAACGCATTTTGGAGCATTCCGTTTCGTTCAGTTCAGTTTTGTCCCCATTGACAATGAATGGGGACAAAACTGAAGCACTTTCTTCCGCTATTGAGATCCTATGACGGATCTCAATACCGGAATTGAAAACTCTAATGTGAAAGTCGCCTAAGTTGTATTTTAGCAATTTGGATTACCCATCTTATAGATGCAGACAGTTTTGAAGAAATGGCAGTAGCAGAAAGCGCAGGGGTCACAGCAGGGTGGTGCAGGTGGCTTACAGCTAGATTTAAGAGGCACACAGTTGGGAGGTGGTGTCCATGTCTTCTTCTTTTCAGGAACATCCTTTTTCTGCAATGCAAGTATTAAAAACAATTTCAGCAAAAAACAAACTTGTTAGCCTATACAAATTTACAAGTTGTGCAATACAAGAAATACAAGAGTGCAAGATTTTTTGTATGAGTTCTCATTCTAGCATAACTACCCCCCCATCGCCACTATGTTTTGCATAACTTTTTTTTAATCAAAAAAATCAAAAACTAACTGAAGGACCCGGCTTCGCTCGGGTATATTTCATTTATTTCATTTAATGCTTGTGTTTTGTTAAAAGTTATCAACACTGTCCACTATAACAGTGACATCTACAGCACCCCGCCCCCTTAACAGTGACCTCCACAGCCCCCCACCCCTAAACAATGACCCCCTCCCACAGTGCCCCGTCCCTTAAAATTGGACCTCCACAGCAACCCACCCCCTTAACTTTGAACTTTACTGCAACCTTCCCCTTTAACAGTGAGTTTCACAGAACACCACCCCCTTAACAGTGACCTCCACAGGGGCCCACTCCTTAACAGTGGTCTTTACAGCAATCTGCCCCTAAACACTGACCTCCATAGAGGACAATCCCCTTAACTTTGACCTCCACAGCAGCCTGTCCCTAGGGTGGCCAGAGGTCCAATTTTAGGCCGGACAGTCCGGCTTTCAGACTCCCTGTCCTCCGTCTGGCACAGGGCCTGGACAGACACAAGGATGTCCTTTTGAACAGCTCACTCTCTTCCTGCAGCTCACACTCAGACAGCACAGTGCTGCTGTCTGAAAGTCCCCGTCCTTCCCACCCCTGCAGCTGACAGAAGTTGATTTTTACCTTTATTTTTTCAATCCCCATTGGCTGAGGAGTGGGAGGGGTCATGGGCGTGGCTTAGAGGGACCTGGGGCGGGGTTTTAAGTTTGCCTTTTGAGGGTGGACACATTGTGGCAGAGTTCGTGTCTGGGCTCCTTTCTGCAAGAGTGACACCCCTCTGGGCACCTTACTGGCTCATTTGCATACCAAATAAAGAAACATAGAAACATAGAATGTGTCGGCAGATAAGAACCATTTGGCCCATCTAGTCTGCCCAATATACTAAATACTATGGATAGCCCCTGGCCCTATCTTATATGAAGGATGGCCTTATGCCTATCCCATGCATGCTTAAACTCCTTCACTGTATTTGCAGCTACCACTTCTGCAGGAAGGCTATTCCATGCATCCACTACTCTCTCAGTAAAGTAATACTTCCTGATATTACTATTAAACCTTTGCCCCTCTAATTTAAAACTATGTCCTCTTGTAGCAGTTTTTCTTTTAAATATTCTCTCTGAAAGGTTTTTCAGAGGATAAAAACATCTA
This sequence comes from Bufo gargarizans, assembly GCF_014858855.1. NCBI lineage: Eukaryota > Metazoa > Chordata > Amphibia > Anura > Bufonidae > Bufo > Bufo gargarizans. The sequence continues at coordinate 89,711,425 of NC_058085.1, forward strand.
TTGCTGGAACAAAGGCACATCTTGAAATAAGGTACTAAGTGCTATTAGGCCATGGCTTTACTGCAATAGCGATTATCCTGGTGACAGACTTCCTTTAAAGCTCTCCTACAGCAGTGAAGAAAAATGGCTGTGTTATGGAAACCTGTAGTAAAACTGTATGTGGAGGCTAACGGCCTGCAAGCTTCTATTGGGTGATATGGGTCATGTGACCAAGCTTCTATTGGCTAATGCATTTTTTGGGAATATCTCAGGAATGGTACTTACTAGAGAGCTGACACCTGGTTTAACCTCTTCAGTACGCCCTGATGTCCTGGTACTTAAGGACACAGGGCGTACGGGTACGTCCTGTGTATTTCCGATCACTGCCGCCCGGCGGGCGGTAATTGGAACCCGGCGCCTACTCAAATCATTGAGCAGGCATCTTGGCTAAATGCGTGGGGGGGTCCCGTGACCCCCCCCCCGTGTCGGCGAGACCTGCTGTTTGCGGCTTTTCCTGCGGTTTGTTTCAGCGATCGGCGGTGCCATCCGGTCCCCATGCGGTTGTAGGGGGGACCCGATGGCATGGAAGGCAGTGCGATGCCTAAGGAAGGCATCGTGCTGCCTTCTGGTGACGAGCCTGTGAGATCCAGCCAGTGTTGGACTGGCGTACCTATGGCCTACCAGTAAAAAATGTTTTGGGGGCCCACCATACAGATACATTCAAATATAATAAATAATCTAAGTTTTTTATATGAACATAGGCTGGTTGAGGTGCTGTACCAGTATGTATGTAGTGCAGTAAGGGCTCATTCAGACGGCCGTGCAGATTAGATGCTGTCCCATTCACTTCTATGGGGCCCTTTTCTTCCATTGCACGGCTCAGCAAAAAATGAAACACGTACTATACTTGTCAGTAAAAATCAGGACATGGCCCTATTGAAGTATTGGAATGCATTGTAAAGGATTAGACCCCCAAAAGTTCAAGTCCCAAAGTGGGGGGGGGGGGGGGAAGTGAAAAAAAAGTTGAAAAAATAAAGTTTGCCTCCAAAAAAATTAAAAGTTTCAAGTAAAAATAAACAAAAACATCATTTTTCCCAAATAAAGTTAAGAAAAATTGGTAAGAATTAGGGGGGAAAAAAAGTATACATATTAGGTATCGCTGCTAAATAAACCATTTTTTGTCACCTTACATCACAAAAAGTGTAATAGCAAGCGATTAAAAAGTCATATGCACCCCAAAATAGATAATCGGCCAAAAACTGAAAAAACTATGGCACTCAGAATATGGAGACACTAAAACATCATTATTTTTGTTTTAAAAAAGCTGTTATTGTGTTTTTGTTTTAAAAAAGCGTATTTTTCGCTGTATAAGACGCACAGTGGGGGGAAAATAGCAGTGGGTCTTATACGGCGAATGTAGCCGATTTTGCCTAGTTTTCAATGATACACCTGCCGCGATGCCGTGCGGCGGGTGTATCAGCTGTGAGGGAGGAGGGGCTGGGGGCGGCATCTGCATTTATAATGGCAGCGGGGCCCGTGCAGTGACTGTGTTCTACTACACGGGCCCCGCTTACTGTATAATCATATCCCTAATAGTTAATTGTTGTGTGCATGTAAAAGCATAATGAGCGATAATGATGAGCGCTGTGTATTACTTACAATTAGAAGCGCTCGCCGTTCGGAGCAGAGAGGAGAGAGGAGGGAGGAGGGAGGAGGCAGGCCGGGAGGACGGGCGCTGGCAGTGTGAGTCATACGTCACGCGCCTGCGCCGCCCACTTTATGAATGAAGCAGTCGGCGTGGGCGCATGACGGATGACTCACACTGCCAGCGCCCGTCCACCCGGCCTGCCTCCTCCCTCCTCTCTGCTCCGAACGGCGAACGCTTCTAATTGTAAGTAATAGACAGCGCTCATCATTATCGCTCATTATGCTTTTACATGCACACAACAATTAACTATTAGGGATATGATTATACAGTAAGCGGGGCCCGTGTAGTAGAATACAGTCACTGCACGGGCCCCGCTGTCATTATAAATGCAGATGCGACCCCCACCCCCATTATAAAAGCAAATGCGACCCCCACACTTATGGAGGGGATCTGTGGATGACACATAGCATAAGATGCTATATATGTGTCATCCACAGATCCCCCCCATAACTGTCATACACAGATCCTCATAACAGTGCCATCCAGAGAGGATCCCCCATAAGTGTCACCCACAGATCCCCCATAACAGTGCGTCACCCACAGATCCCCCATAACAGTGCGTCACCCACAGATCCCCCATAACAGTGCGTCACCCACAGATCCCCCATAACAGTGCGTCACTCACAGATCCCCCATAACAGTGCGTCACCCACAGATCCCCCATAACAGTGCGTCACCCACAGATCCCCATAACAGTGCGTCACCCACAGATCCCCCATAACAGTGCGTCACCCACAGATCCCCCATAACAGTGCGTCACCCACAGATCCCCCATAACAGTGCGTCGCCCACAGATCCCCCATAACAGTGCGTCACCCACAGATCCCCCATAACAACAGATCCCCCATAACAGTGTGTCATCCACAGATCCTCCATAACAGTGCGTCACCCACAGACCACAATTAGTTCAAAAGCGCACCTTTTGGTTCAAAATATTTTATTTCTTATTTTCCTCCTCAAAAACCTAGGTGCGTCTTATGGGCCGGTGTGTCTTATAGGGCGAAAAATACGGTATACATATTAGGTATCGCCGCGTCCGTATCGACCGACTCTATAAAAATATCACATGAACTAACCCCTCAGATGAAGACCGTAAAAAAAAAAAAAAAAGCTAAATAAACCATTTTTTGTCACCTTACATCACAAAAAGTGTAAAGGCAAGCGATCAAAAAGTCATATGCACCCCAAAATAGTGCCAATCAAACCATAATCTCATCCCACAAAAAATGAGACCCTAGCTAAGATAATCGCCCAAAAACAGAAAAAACTATGGCTCTCAGAATATGGAGACACTAAAACATGATTTTTTTTGTTTCAAAAATGATATTATTGTTTAAAACTTACATAAATAAAAAAAGTATACATATTAGGTATCGCAGCGTCCGTAATAACTTGCTCTATATAAATATCACATGACCTAACCCTTCACATGAATACTGTAAAAAAATTAAAAATCTTACATCACAAAAAGTGTAATAGCAAGCGATCAAAGTCACACGCACCCCAAAATAGTGCCAATGAAACCGTCATCTCATCCCGCAAAAATCATACCCTACCCAAGGTAATCACTCAAAAACTGAAAAAATTATGGCTCTCAGACTATGGAAACACTAAAATATTATTTTTTTTGTTTCAAAAAAGAAATCATTGTGTAAAACTTACATAAATAAAAAAAAAGTATACATATTAAGTATTGCCGCATCCGTGATAACCTGGTCTATAAAAATATCACATGATCTAACCTGTCAGATGAAGTTGTAAATAAAAAAAATAAAAACGATGCCAAAACAGCTATTTCTTGTTACCTTGCCTCACAAAAAGTGTAATATAGAGCAACCAAAAATCTTATGTACCCTAAACTAGTACCAACAATACTGCCACCCTAACCCGTAGTTTTTAACCACCTCCGGACCGCCTTACGCACGCATGCGCATCGCGGGCCGGCAAAAGTTAAAGGAGCATTTCGTCAGCAACCTGCCAGCCAATGATCGCGGCTGGCAGGTTGCCTGATTTAAAAAAAATCCAATCAGAAGCCACATAGCAGATCATATTAGTAAATATGATCTGTTATATGGCTGCCCTGCTCCTCTGCTGGTCCTTTTCATCGGTTGGATCCAGCAGAGAAGCAGGCTTCACAGTGAGTACACCAAACACTACACTTTAGCCCCAGATCACCCCCCTGCACCCCAATTAACCCTTTGATCACCCCTTTGTTCGCCCCTGTCAATCACTAGTGAAAGGAAAAAAGTGATCAGTGCAAACTGTCACTTTTTTTTTTCACTGGTATTGACTGATAGGTTTTAGTATAGTTTAGGTCCCTTGGTTAGGTAGTTTAGGGATCAGTTAGCGCCCAGCCCACCGCACCGCAGTCCCTTATTCGCCGATTAGCGTATCGCTAATCAGCATTTGTACTTTTATAGTATCTGGAAGTGATCAAAACTGATCACGGTCAGATCTATAATAGTATTAGTGTCACTTTAGTTCGCCCTCCACCCGAAACGCAGTGTTTGCCCGATCAGGCCTGATCGGTCGCCCACACGTGCGTTCGCCCACGCCCGCCCCACCGCAGTGACAAAAATTTATTTATTTTTTGATCACTGCACATTTACTTTACACGCGCTGCGGCGATAAAAAAATCGGTTTTGATATTTTTTATCAACCGCAGCAGCCTCCGGTACTTCGCTAGCCTCCCATTTGTAAGACAGGCTTGCTTTTTTTCTTGGGTAGTCTCACGGAATACCCCTAAATTTAGTTGCCCAAATGTCAAACAGGGGGTATTCTTCTGAAGAGGCCTACAGGCTTCTGACCCAGTCGGATGAGGAATGGGAACCCTCATCTGATGAATCTAGCGGGTCAGAATACGAACCTGTAGAAAGTAGTGGCTCTCTGACCTAAAGTTCGGACGAGGAGGCTGAGGTCCGTGATAGCACCAGGCGTACCCGGCCCCATGTCACTAGACCGCAGGTTGCGCAGGATCCGCTTCAAGAGCAGCAGAGTGGGGCTGGTGCTGTCGGATTACGTGGTGAGGCATACACCAGCAGCGCAGCCCTTCCTGGACCTAGTACCAGCACTGCCGTAGAACATGGTGAAGTAGCGAGCACCAGAAGGGCAGTTGAAGCTGGTACGGTGGCACATGCAGTAGTTACCCCGTCGCAGCCACCGCAAAGACGTGCCCGTAGAGCCCCTAGAATCCCTGAGGTGCTGGCAAACCCTGATTGGCAGTCCCCAACTTCAGCCGCACCTGTAGTTCCCCCTTTCACCTCCCAGTCTGGAGTTCAGGTTGAGACAGCTCAGATCGGTTCGGCCCTGGGATTTTTTTAGCTGTTCTTGACTGCGGAGCTCTTAGACTTAGTTGTGGCAGAAACAAATCGGTATGCCACACAATTTATAACCGCAAACCCGGGAAGCTTTTATGCCCAGCCTTTCCGGTGGAAACCAGTCCAAGTTTCCGAAATTAAATTTTTTTTGGGCCTTCTCCTCAACATGGGTCTAACTAAAAAGCATGAATTGCGGTCATATTGGTCCACGAACACAATTCATCACATGCCCATGTTCTCTGCTGCTATGTCCAGGACATGATTTGAGACCATCCTGCGTTTCCTGCACTTTAGCGACAACACCACCTCCCGTCCCAGAGGCCACCCAGCTTTTGACCGGCTCCACAAAATTCGGCCCCTCATAGACCATTTCAACCAGAAATTTGCAGATTTGTATACCCCAGAGCAAAACATCTGCGTAGACGAGTCCCTAATACATTTTACCGGGCACCTTGGCTTCAAACAATACATCCCAAGCAAGCGCGCCCGGTATGGGGTCAAATTGTATAAGCTCTGTGAAAGGGCCACAGGCTATACCCACAAATTTCGTGTCTATGAGGGAAAAGATCAGACCCTGGAGCCGGTCGGTTGCCCTGACTACCTGGGGAGCAGTGGGAAGACAGTCTGGGACTTGGTGTCACCCTTATTCGGCAAGGGGTACCATCTTTATGTGGACAATTTCTACACAAGTGTGGCCCTCTTTAGGCATTTGTTTCTAGAACGGATTGGCGCCTGTGGCACCGTGCGAACTAGTCGCGCAGGCTTCCCCCAACGGCTAGTTAGCACCCGTCTTGCAAGGGGGCAGAGGGCCGCATTGTGTAACGAAGAACTGCTCGCGGTGAAATGGAGAGACAAGCGTGACGTTTACATGCTCTCCTCCATTCACGCAGACACGACAATACAAATTGAGCGAGCAACCCGTGTCATTGAAAAGCCCCTCTCAGTCCACGACTATAACCTTCACATGGGAGGGGTGGACTTCAATGACCAGATGTTGTCTCCGTATTTAGTTTCCCGCAGAACCAGACGCTGGTATAAGAAGGTGTCTGTATATTTGATTCAATTGGCGATGTACAATAGTTTTGTTCTCTACAGTAAGGCTGGGAGAACGCGATCCTTCCTCAAATTTCAGGAAGAGATCATCAAGAACCTCCTGTATCCAGGAGGTTCCGTGGCCCCATCCACCAGTGTAGTTAGCCGTCTACACGAGCGACATTTCCCCAATGTCGTTGCCGGTACCTTAACCCACTCGTCACCCCGAAAAAGATGTTGTGTCTGTAGCAGGAGTGGAATAAGGCGTGATACCCGCTATTTCTGTCCTGACTGTCCTGACCACCCTGCCCTATGCTTAGGGGAGTGTTTCTGGAAGTACCACACACAGGTACACCTAGCATAGGGATCACATCTCACCAGGACAGGCACACAGGGCTATTAGGGCCCATTCACTCACACAGCTGCTGCAAACGTCTCCTTTCACCTGGGACAAAGTGCATAACGCACTTCGCCACATCTTTGGGCGATTTGCGCTTTGCACATTGACCCATGGGGAAGGAGATGTTTGTTCTATAAAAGGTAAAAAAAACACCAGTAAGCAAAAAGGTTAATGTTTAGTTCAAAAAGTTAAAGTTTATATGTTCTGTTCCAAAGTTAATAAAATTATTGAGTTGCGGCCTGTTTTTTTTTTTTTTTACCTTCCAGGTGGACAAACCGATCAACTAGCTGTAGCTGATGTGCATTCTGACAGAAGCATTGCGCTGCTGTCAGTTTACACGCAAGTCAGTGTATGCGGCGCTGCAAGACGAGATTTCTACTCTGCAGTAAAAGATACGTTTGCCAAGGCATACCAGCTGAGGAGGAGGCGGCGTTCCTATGCCTTGGCAAACACTTTGTATATAAAAAAAATCAAAAAAATCCTGGCAATGATTTATTCATCCACATCGATTGATGCGAATGGAGAAATCGGGTTTGCCAGGGCATACGAGCTAAGTGGGTATGGATGTTGGGCGGAGCTCCTATGTCCTGGCAGACGCCTTTCCCCTCCTTTTTTTTTTTTGGCAGAGATTTTTTCATCCACATTGATCAATGCGAATGAAGAAATCTGTGCCGTTCATTTTTTTCTTTCAGCCCAGAGGCTGAACGGAAAAAAAAATCTCATTATCTGTATGCTCAATATAAGGAGAATAGCAGAAACTCCTAATGCTGGCCATACATGTAATGATTGCGGAGACCCTCAAATGCCAGGGCAGTACAAACACCCCACAACTGACCCCATTTTGGAAAGAAGACACCCCAAGGTATTCGCTGAGGAGCATATTGAGTCCATGAAAGATTAAAATTTTTGTCCCAAGTTAGCGGAAAGTGAGACTTTGTGAGAAAAAATAAAATAAAAATCAATTTCCTCTAACTTATGCCCCAAAATTTTTGTTTTCTATGAACTCGCCAGGCGCCTCATTGAATACCTTGGGGTGTCTTCTTTCCAAAGTGGGGTCACATGTGGGGTATTTATACTGCCCTGGCTTTTTAGGGGCCCTAAAGAGCCAGAAGAAGTCTGGGATCCAAATGTCTAAAAATGCCCTCCTAAAAGGAATTTGGGCACCTTTGCGCATCTAGGCTGCAAAAAAGTGTCAAACATGTGGTATCGCTGTACTCAGGAGAAGTTGGGGAATGTGTTTTGGGGTGTCATTTTACATATACCCATGCTGGGTGAGAGAAATATCTTGGTCAAATGTCAACTTTGTATAAAAAAATGGGAAAAGTTGTCTTTTGCCAAGATATTTCTCTCACCCAGCATGGTTATATGTAAAATGACACCCCAAAACACATTCCCCAACTTCTCCTGAGTACGGCGATACCAGATGTGTGACACTTTTTTGCAGCCTTGGTGGGCAAAGGGACCCACATTCCAAAGTGCACCTTTCGGATTTCACTGGTCATTTTTTTACAGATTTTGATTGCAAACTACTTCTCACACATATGGGCCCCTAAATTGCCAGGGCAGTATAACTACGCCACAAGTGACCCCATTTTGGAAAGAAGACACCCCAAGGTATTCCGTGAGAGGCATGGCGAGTTCCTAGAATTTTTTATTTTTTGTCGCAAGTTAGTGGAATATGAGACTTTGTAAGAAAAAAAATAAAAATTAAAAAAATAAGCATTTTCCGCTAACTTGTGACAAAAAATTCTAGGAACTCACCGTGCCCCTCACAGAATACCTTGGGGTGTCTTCTTTCCAAAATGGGGTCATTTGTGGCGTTGTTATACTGCCCTGGCAATTTAGGGGCCCAAATGTGTGAGAAGTACTTTGCAATCAAAATGTGTAAAAAATGGCCTGCGAAATCCGAAAGGTGCACTTTGGAATATGTGCCCATTTTGGCCACCTTGGCTGCAAAAAAGTGTCACACATCTGGTATCGCCGTACTCAGGAGAAGTTGGGGAATGTGTTTTGGGGTGTCATTTTACATATACCCATGCTGGGTGAGAGAAATATCTTGGTCAAATGTCAACTTTGTATAAAAAAATGGGAAAAGTTGTCTTTTGCCAAGATATTTCTCTCATCCAGCATGGTTATATGTAAAATGACACCCCAAAACACATTCACCAACTTCTCCTGAGTACGGCGATACCTGATGTGTCACACTTTTTAGCAGCCTAGGTGGGCAAAGGGACCCACATTCCAAAGTGCACCTTTCGGATTTCACCGGTCATTTTTTACAGATTTTGATTGCAAACTACTTCTCACACATATGGGCCCCTAAATTGCCAGGGCAGTATAACTACGCCACAAGTGACCCCATTTTGCAAAGAAGACACCCCAAGGTATTCCGTGAGGGGCATGGCGAGTTCCTAGAATTTTTTATTTTTTGTCGCAAGTTAGTGGAATATGAGACTTTGTAAGAATAAAAAAAATAATCATCATTTTCCGCTAACTTGTGACAAAAAATAAAAAGTTCTATGAACTCACTATGCCCATCAGCGAATACCTTAGGGTGTCTACTTTCCGAAATGGGGTCATTTGTGGGGGTTTTCTACTGTCTGGGCATTGTAGAACCTCAGGAAACATGACAGGTGCTCAGAAAGTCAGAGCTGCTTCAAAAAGCGGAAATTCACATTTTTGTACCATAGTTTGTAAACGCTATAACTTTTACCCAAACCATTTTTTTTTTGCCCAAACATTTTTTTTATCAAAGACATGTAGAACAATAAATTTAGTGAAAAATTTATATATGGATGTCGTTTTTTTTGCAAAATTTTACAGCTGAAAGTGAAAAATGTCATTTTTTTGCAAAAAAAATTGTTAAATTTCGATTAATAACAAAAAAAGTTAAAATGTCAGCAGCAATAAAATACCACCAAATGAAAGCTCTATTAGTGAGAATAAAAGGAGGTAAAATTCATTTGGGTGGTAAGTTGCATGACCGAGCAATAAACGGTGAAAGTAGTGTAGTGCAGAAGTGTAAAAAGTGGCCTGGTCATTAAGGGGGTTTTAGCTAGCGGGGTTAAAGTGGTTAAAATGGGGTCACTTTGTTTGAGTTTCTACTCTAGGGGTGCATCAGGGGAGCTTGAAATGGGAAATGGTGTAAAAAAAAACAGTCCAGCAAAACCTGCCTTCCAAAAACCATGAGATGGGGCCTCATCAGTAAGGCCAGATATATTTATCGGCCTCAGTTGGAGGAGTAGAAAATCCTTCCCGAATCCAGGCTTGGTTCATTTTGACAAAAGTGATGTTTTGGACACTGGCAGAGGACAACCTGGTCTGTTTGGGTGTCACCACCTCCCCCTCATCCCCGCAGTGCTGAAAACCATGTCTGAGATGACAATGGAAAATAATCAAAAAAGAAGAAAGAGCGTTCTGTGCCAGTTCGGCCACTGTTCCAGTCGGTCTGCTCAGAAATCCAGGCTGTATTGTAGGTAGGCCTGAACCGGGGACTGAACTGGCCTCAGCCTGGCATGGCACGTGGAAAAACTTCTCCATCATGTTGAGGAGACTGAAATGGCTACTACTGCTACTTCTGTTGCGGCTCCTGCTGCTTGTGGCGGCTCGATATGGGGGTTGGGGGAAAATTCTGCGGAGTGGGGGGCCTCTTTTTCGGACACGCTGGCGGCAGGCATTTGCTTGCCATAAGAGAACTTCACTGAAAGTCTTCTCACAAGCTGCAAGGAAGATGAGCAGGTGGACGACTGTGACTCTTAGCTCCATGGCACGGTGTCAGTCTCCAAAGTCACCTCCACATTATCCTGCTGTGACTGAGAGGAGGACATTATTATCCTCTTTATCCTCTATCCTCTACGATAATGCCTTTCCAAAGCAGGTATAATGGAAGCTTACTACTACTACTATTACTTCTGGCTGGCTAGCTGGTGATACTACTAGCCACTTTCTGGCTCTGGGTCATTCGTTGGAAACCCTTTGGTAGCCCTGTCATTTTTGGGCCTCACAGGTAATGTTGTGTGCTACCCTTTGTATTGGTGTAGTAAACATGTATATGCTGGTTTTAATCATTTCCACCAACCCCCAAAAAATTTTTTATTGGAAATATGTGGAGACAGAAATAAATGGAAATGGATTTAGGCCTAAATTCGTTATCATGCACAGATACTTTTGTGCGCTACCCTGTGTATTGGTGTAGTACTCATGTATATTCTGGTTTGAATAAATTCAACAGCCCCAAAAATTTTATTGGAACCATGTGGAAACAGAAATAAATTGAAACTATTTTAGGCCTAAATTTATCACCCACAGATAATGTTGTGCACAAGTATTGGTCTAGTGATCGCCTATATGCTGGTAATTAAATTGAACAACCACCCAAAAAATGGAACCATGGAACCATGTTGAGAATAAAATAAACAGAAAGATGATTGAGGCCTGATGCTTAATTGTCACTTTCCGGGGGACAGGGCAGACCTCCAGAATGTCTTGAAAACAGGACACAGGCAAAAACAGACCAGGGACTAAAAAAATACTTTATTACGCATGTAATAAAGGAACATGGCAGTAAAAGAAAAAGTAGGTTAGGAAATAGTGGTAGCACTACCACTGACCCAAGTGCACTGTCAAGGCAGGAAGCCAAACCCAGAGGGTGGAGAACCAGCGAGCCCCGTTCTTCACAGAGCCCCTGCTGGTGGGGATGAACTTGGCCAAGGGCTCACTGGTGGCACCTCGAAATAGGTCCCGGTACACTTGGCCGCAACCTGCAGAGAACCACAGACAACAACAGGACTAGAACCCAAACAAACACAGGACATGGAACAGACAAGATAAATGGGAACCAGCACACAAACAGATGTCTGGACCCTATGCGGAAGAGAAGCATGGCTGTCACAGGTAGAGTAGCACACAGACTAGAGATCCTCCCTCTGAAGAACCCAGGAGTTTTCTCATGAAGGCAGGAGATACACAGGACAGGAACAGAAGCAGTAAGGCACCGCAGGACAGACATGGAACAGATTGGATCATAAACAGTTAGGCACTGCTAGGCTGGACATGGAACAGACAGGATCAGAAGCAGTTTAGCACTGCCAGGCAAAACATAGAACCGATAGAATACAGACAGAGAACAGGGCAAGGCATGGACAAGGATATGGAAATGGACAAGGATATAACATCAATGCTTTACCAGGCAACACCACACAGAAGGGCAGATGGCAAAACCCCCTGGGTCAGCAGCAACAGACTACACATAGCAAGGCACAAGACAGACTGACCCCCCTTGGTTAGCAGCAAGGGGCTACACCCAGCAAGGCACAAGACAGAACCCAGACCCCAAGCCCCACAGTTCACAGGTAGAAATAGCTGCAATAACTAGGGCACCTGATAAGCCACACACAGGAACAGACCAGGAAAGGTTAACCAGGAGTACCAGAAGCACAGAACACACAATCACAAGTGTCAGTTCATATCAGTCACAGAATGCTGCAGCCAGCAAACCCCAAACGACAACCAGCATACACAGGATAACTGTAGCCAGTACGAGGTTACAGGCAGCCAGCCTACACAACAACAAGGAGTGACAGAACTGCACTGATGATACAAACACAAAAGCATCCATACTCCGTTTACACACGAGGCTGCAGCCAGCAGGCATCACAGAACCAGAATACATGGGAACACCCACAGCCAGTACACAAAGTGGATGGCGCCAGCAGCACAGCACCAGTGACAGGGACCATAGAGATATGGACGTGGGGAGACACAAACACAGGCAACAGTTCATACACAAAACCACAGTCAGCACTCAGCCTCAAGCAACCAGCATAAACAGGTGTCAGCCTGCAGCCAGTACACGAGAGAGCATGCAGCCAGCCTACAAGGCTCCACAACTGTCACAGTGAACCGCACCGTGACATTAATATCACGTTATCACTCACAAAAAATTTGGTGCATTACCAAGCGTTTTGATGTAGTGATCGCTTACACGCTGTTAATTAAATTGAACAACCTCAAAACAAATTTGGAACCGTATTAAGAAGGAAATAAACAGAAATGGATGATTGAGGCCTGACGCTTAATATCCTGTCATCGCTCACAGATAATGTGGTGCACTACCCTTGGTACTGGTGTACTGATCACTTTTATGTACATATTTAGCCCTGATAGTATGTTATCAATTACTGATTTATATGGTTTTTCAAACTTAAACTATAAAAATGAAAAATTAAGGGCTATTAAAGGCTACGGACACCTTTATGCACTAAAAATCAATAACTTCATATCTTATGCAGCACATAAAAAAATTGCACTTGTTTGTTTACTGGTATCAGCTTTGCTTCACATGCTCTCAGAAATGCTCTTCTATGAGTTTTGCTCACTGCTGTCATCTCCTGTGAGGCTCTGTGGGTGTTCCTGTTGATTTGACATACATCAGCACAAGCTCTGCTGCCCAGCCCCCACATCCTGTTACACAGCACAGCTCTGCTGCCCCGCCCCATATCCTGTTACATAGCACAGCTCTGCTGCCCTGCCCCCATATCCTGTTACACAGCACAGCTAGTAGCTACTTACATATAGGCTGCTGGAACTTGCAAGTAACTTGGTAGTAAGATTTCATTCCAATCCACAACATGGTGAGTCTTACAGTATGCTACAACCTGTAATCAGCAGGTCAATTTCTCACTTTATATTCTGTAGAAAGTCCATTATTTGTAGACACAATAGATATTTCTGCTGATAACGTTAGTGCAGCTATCTACAGTTAGAACTATGGCGTTATAAGCAGGATATAGATCTCATCACTAGTGATGAGCGAGCATGCTTTGCCGAATACCTGTTCAGCTTGAGCATCGCTATGCTCAGCACATGGCGGTACTCGGCCGAGTACCACATATGCTCGAGCGCCATGCTCGAGTCTCCTCCCCGCACGTTTGGCAAATGCTAAGAAGCCAATAAACGTGCAGGTAAGTATTGCCATCACTGTAATGCCAGTAGCCATGTTTTCTACTGGAATTACAGGGATTGGCCTGCCGGAACGCGTCATTGGGTGCTATATAGCCCCAGGTTAATCCTTTAATCTCAGTGCTCTGCATTTGAACACCGTCTGTGGTTTTCAGGGCATTGGGAAAAAGTGAAAAAAAAAATATATACATATTTCCCAGAATCTGACATTTTTGCTGTCTGAGGTTAAATCCGTTAATCTCAGTGCTCTGCATTTTAACACCATTAGTGGTTGTTAGGGCCAAATATTGGGAAAAAGTGAAAAAAAAACTAAAAACATATTTCCCAGAATCTCACCACATTTTTGCTGTCTGCGTTCAATCTGTTAATCTCAGTGCTCTGCATTTGAACACCGTCAGTGGTTGTTAGGGCCATATATTGGGAAAAAGTGAAAAAAATAAATACATATTTACCAGAATCTGACCACATTTTTGCTGTCTGCGGTTTAATCTGTTAATCTCAGTGCTCTGCATTTGAACACCGTTTGTGGTTGTTAGGGCCATACATTGGGAAAAAGTGAAAAAAAAAAACATATTTCCCAGAATAAGTGAAAAAAAAAATATATATATACATATTTCCCAGAATCTGATCACATTTTTTCTGTCTGCGTTTAAATCTGTTAATCTCAGTGCTCTGCATTTAAACACCGTCTGTGGTTTTCAGGGCTATATATTGGGAAAAAGTAAAAAAAAATATATATACATATTTCCCAGAATCTGACCACATTTTTGCTGTCTGCGTTTAAATCTGTTAATCTCAGTGCTCTGCATTTGAACACCGTCAGTGGTTGTTAGGGCCACATATTGGGAAAAAGTGAAAAAAAAAACTAAAAACATATTTCCCAGAATCTCACCACATTTTTGCTGTCTGTGTTAAATCTGTTAACCTCAGTGCTCTGCATTTGAACATCGTCAGTGGTTGTTAGGGCCATATATTGGGAAAAAGTGAAAAAAATAAATACATATTTACCAGAATCTCACCACATTTTTGCTGTCTGCGGTTTAATCTGTTAATCTCAGTGCTCTGCATTTGAACACCGTTTGTGGTTGTTAGGGCCATATATTGGGAAAAAGTGGAAAAAAAAAACATATTTACCAGAATTTGACCACATTTTTTGCTGTCTGCGGTTTAATCCGTTAATCTCAGTGCTCTGCATTTGAACACCATATGTGGTTTTCAGGGCCATATATTGGGAATAATATAGTTATAAATATAAACATCATAAAACAGTGTCTGTACTGCAAATTCCAATAATCTGTGGCTAAAATAGTGTCCAAAATCTGTGCTGTACTGCATCTGAAAACTGTGTCTTTTGTGGACAGAAAAAAAAAAAGAAAACTGCATCACAACCAGTAACAAATCCATAAATATGCAAAAGGCGAGCACTAAGGGACGGGGAAGTGGGCGTGATGCTGATGGTTCACGCAGAGGCCATGGCACTGGGCGCAATGAAACTGTGCCTGCTGCCAGTGCACCAAAAAAAAAGTTAAGAAAACCGTACCCATCTTTATGTCTTAGCTGGGCGGTGCATGACAAGATAATGCTTCCAGTCGGTTAAGCCCCACCCTCTCTTCCACCAAGAGTCTGCTCAACCGAATCCTCGCTCAGATCATCCTTTCTCCCACCATGGAAAGGCTTGCCAAACAAGTGATCCCACACTCGGATATTCCGAGGAGCTCTTTCCAGCGCCACTATTACATTTGGCGCTCGTGCCTAACAGGCTTGAAGAGGGACCTGAGATATTATGCCCTGATTCCCAACCTCTTGAGCCTTCACAGTCTCAAGAAGATGACGATGGTGAATGGCAATCATTCGTTCACAAGGTGGATGATGATGAGACACAGTTGTCAATCACTGAGGTTGGGGTTAGGTCAAGACAGGAGGATGAGCAGAGTGAGGAAGTGGAAGAGGAGGTGGTGGACGATGAGGTCACTGACCCAACATGGGAAGGTGAAAAGCCGAGTGAGGACAGCAGTACAGAGGGGGAGGGATCCGTAGCACCGCAACAGGCTGGAAGATAGAGTGGGGTTGCAAAAGGGAGAAGTCAGCCCACACAAAACAGGCCTGCAACTGTTACACCGAGCACCGCCATGCGTAAATCAACCTTGCCAAGGGGTAGGTGTTCCGCAGTTTGGTGCTTTTTTGTGGAAAGTGCTGAGGAAAAAAAGAGTGGTAGTTTGCAACGTGTGCCATACCAAAATGAGCCGAGGAGTGAACACTAGCAACCTCACCACCACCAGCATGATCCGTCACATGGCATGCAAGCACCCTAATAAGTGGTCCGAAAGCCTGGGTCCACAATCTGGGTCTGCGGGTCACACCACTGCCTCCCCCTGCCCTGTGTTACGTGCTGTCCGATCCCCTGTCCAAAACGCAGGCCCGGATGCCTCTTGCCCTGCACCTGGACCTTCGCATGAACTATCAGCAACAACATCCACTTCCCTGTCCCAGCACAGCGTCCAAATGTCAATAACACAGTCATTTGAACGCAAGCGCAAATACCCACCCGCCCACCCGCCCACCCACCCACAGGCCATAGCACTAAACTGCCAACTTTTAAAATTACTGGCCTTTGAAATGTTGCCATTTAGGCTTATGGACACTTAGGCCTTCCGCTGCTACTATTTTTCACGGTGTGCCGTGCATGCCTTACACCAGCATGAACCTCACCCGTGCCCTGACTAACGCAGTTACTCGGAAGGTCCACTTAACACATGGACAAGTGCTGGTGGCCAGGGACACTACATTTCCCTGAGCGCACACTGGGTGAATGTAGTGGAGGCCGGGAGTGAGTCGTACCCTGGGATGGCACAGGTGCTACCCACGCCCAGGATTGCGGGCCCTACGTCCATCAGGGTCTCCGCCAGCAGCTATGTTACTGGCTCCAACCCTCACTTCTCCTCCTCTGCCTCATCCTCCTCCACTTCCACCTCCAGCACCAGTCAGCCATCAGTCACTAGCTGGAAGCAGTGTAGCACTGCTGTGGGTAAGTGTTAACAGGCCGTGCTGATGCTGATCTGCTTAGGGGACAAACAGCACACCACCGCAGAGCTTTGGCAGGGTATAAAGGATCAGACCGAGCTGTGGCTTTCGCCACTCAACCTACAACCAGGCATGTGTCTGACAATGGCTGTAACTTGGTGGCGGCTTTGGAGCTCGGCAACCTGACACACATTCCATGCCTAGCCCACGTCTTAAATTTTGTGGTTCAGCTGTTTATCAAAACATACCCCAATTTGCCAGAGCTACTAGTGAAGGCGCGCCCCATGTGTGCCCATTTCCGCAAGTCATCTACAGCTTCAGGCGGTCTGTCAACGCTGCAGCAGCGCTTACGGCTTCCATCTCCCTTCCTGTTCTGCGTCGTGAGCACGCGCTGGAACTTTATGTTTTACATGTTGGCCAGGCTTTGTGAGCAGCAGAGGGCAGTTGTGGAATACCATCTGCAACATGGTCATCGCCTTTTGAGTCAACTGCCACTATTCACAAGCGAGGAGTGGGCATTGATGTCAGACCTGTGTGAGGTTTTAAAAAACTTTGATGAATCCACACAGATGGTTAGTGGTGATAATGCTATTATCAGCGTAACCATCCCACTGCTGTGTCTACTCAAATGATCGCTGCTCACAATTAAGGACGACGCTCTGAATGTGGCAGATGAGGAAATTGGGGAGGACATCACACGGTGATACCCAGACCACCCACAGTTCGTCTTCTCACCGCGAATTGGACCATGAAGAGGAGGAGGAGGAGCTGGAGACAGTTGCCTCTGCTACAGAGCGTAGTACCCATAGGGCAGAAGAGGAGGAGGAGGAGGAGGAGGAGGAAGAGCAGATGGAGAGTCATCCTGATGTCGACATCAACGTCTTGCCTGTTGGTACTCTGGCACACATGGCTGAATTCATGTTAGATCTGCCTTTCCCGTGACCCTCGCATTATACACATTTTAGATAACACGGATGACTGGGTGTTCACCCTTCTTGACCCCCGCTACAAAGAGAACTTCTCATCTCTTATTCCTGTGGTGGAGAGGACAAGTAAAATGGTGCAATACCAGAAGGTACTTGTTGAGAGATTGCTCCGGAATTTTCCATCTGACAACGCAGAGTCCGTACTTCCTTAGGCAACCAGAAAAAGGGAGACAATGGGAACACACAGCAGTTCCAACAAAGCCAGGGCAACACTCTCCAAGGCATGGGACACTTTCATGACAACCCGCCAGCAACCTCACCCTGAAGCGCGGCCTAGTGGTTCAAGGAGGGAAAAGTTTTGGAAGATGGTGAAGGAATACATAGCAGACCGTGTCAGCGTCCTAAATGATCCTTACAACTACTGGGTGTCCAAGCTGGACACGTGGCACGAACTTGCGACTTACGCCTTGGAGATGCTGGCCTGCCCTTCCGCCAGCGTTTTGTCTGAGCGTGTGTTTTTAGTGCTGCTGGTGGCATTATAACAGATAAGCGTATCCGCTTGTCCACTGGCATGCTGACAGGTTGACTCAAAAGGCAATTTCAATCTATCATTTATAACAGGCATGTCCAAACTGCGGCCCTCCAGCTGTTGCAAAACTACAACTCCCAGCATGCCTGGATAGCTTACAGCTATTATGGCATGCTGGGAGTTGTAGTTTTGCAACAGCTGGAGGGCCGCAGTTTGGACATGCCTGATTTACACTGTACTCAATCTACTGTAGTGTATTCCCATGCACCTTTTCCACCACAAAAAGAGTGTATGGTTGAATCTTGTTTTCTGCTCCCCCTCCTCCTCATCCAGATTGTATATATTCCCTCTACTCTAATTTTTTCATAGGGTCTGCTTATTAGCAGGCCCTCAACTCAAATTTTTTAGAGCGTCTGCTCATCTGCAGGCACTTGCCTATAATGATTTAGAGCGTCAGCTCACCAGCAGGCCCTCGCCCCTAATGTTTTAGAGGGTCAGCTCAGCAGCAGGCCCTCGCCCCTGATATTTTAGATGGTCAGATCAGCAGGCCCTTGCACCTAATGTTTTTGAGGGTCAAAATGATAATTTTTCAAGGGTGTACATGTGGGCTCTCCCTGTGTATTACTTGAAGCGCCTTAGTATTCCAGTCCTGTACTTTGTTTCATGAGACTGTTGATCACCATACGCGTTTTGGAGTTAATTAAGACTCCTTCCTCAGTCTCATGAAACAAAGTACAGGACTGGAATACTGAAGCGCTTCAAGTAATACACAGGGAGAGGGATAGGTAATTAAATTTGTAAAGGAAAGGCCGGAAAATCCACAATCTCAGTGAAACCTGACCTTGCGCTTAATCAATCACCTGCACAAGAATAACATCAGGAAATCACTAGTATGGCACACCTACAAACAACTACCGAAGATCCCCAAACCCGCAGACAAGTTTCCTGGAAGCCAGATTACTGCCTGCAGCAACCGAACTACACGTGGGACGCCACGATAGACGCAACATAACCAACAAAACTCAACAGAACAGTGAGTAAACCAGCGCTGAGTGAATGTATATGCAGGCAGCGATATCTGAGGTACTATATCAAATATATAAAGCGATTTAATCAAGTAAATTCAAGTGACTATATTGAGGATTCCATCTGACTATCTTTCTTAACTTAAGTATTCCCGACTGTGTTGGGACAGTGAATTTACCGGACGAACAACGTTATTTATATAGAACTACTCTATAGGGAGTGCTGATCAAATACAGGGATCCACTAGGACTATACCTTTTTATGATTTTATTAATATTTCTATGAGTATAATTTAGTACGTGTCTATATATGTATTTTATGTAACTTTGTATACAATTTAGTTTGAATAAATCTATTGTCTTCACAAACACTCCATGTACAGCTGAATGAAGGTGTGCCCTACTACTTTCCTATTTTTCTTTTTTTTCCCATAAAAATTACAGCTGTTATAGCAAAGTTTTTTTTTTTTTAATTTTTTTTTACAATGTTCACCTGACAGAGTAGATAATGTGATATTTTTATAGAGCAGGTCGTAACGATGCGGCGATACCAAAATGTATATTTTTAAAATTTTATTTGGGATTTACACCCAAAAATTATTTTCTAAAAATCATATTTTTGCGTTTCCATTTTCTGAAAGCCTTTTTTTTTGCAATTGTCTTAGGTAGGGTCTCATTATATGCGGGATGAGATAATGGTTTAATTAGTGACATTGTGGGGACATATGACTTTTTGGTAGCTTGGTATTGCACTTTTTGTGATGTAAGGTGATAAAAAAATTGCTTTTTTGGCACATTTTTTATTTTACTTTTTTCACGGTAGTTTTTCACTGATAGTTTGGATCACATGATATTTTTATAGAGCAGGTTGTTATGGACATAAAGATACCTAATATGTGCATTTTCAACATTTTATTTTACACAATAAAAGCATTTTTGAAAAAAAAATCATGTTTTTGTGTCTCCATTTTCTGAAAGCCATAATGTTTTTAGATTTTCTGGATGATAGGTAGGGTCTCAATTTTGCAAGATGAGATGACGGTTTGATTGGTACCATTTTGGGACACATGACTTTTTGATCGCTTGGTATTACACTTTTTGTGATGTAAGGTAATACAAAATGGCTTTTTTGGCACATTTTACAGCATTCACCAGACGGGTTAGATCCCATGATGTTTTTATAGAGCAGATCGTTACGGACGCGGCAATACCTAATATGTGCATTTTTTAAATTTTATTTTACACAATAAAAGCAGTTATGAAAAGAAATCATGTTTAAGGTGTCTCCATTTTCTGAAAGTTATATTTTCTATATTTTTTGGGCAATTGTCATAGGTAGAGGCTCATTTTTTGCGGAATGAGGTGACAGTTTAATTGGTGCTAATTTGGGTGCATATGACTCACCATTTTTCGGGAAGTGAGGTGGGCAAAGTTTTAATTCTATCATAGTTTTTTTCTATGGCGTTCACCGTGCGGGGAAAGTAACAATTTTTTTTACAGATCAGGTTGTTACGGATGCGGCGATACAAAACATGTTTAGTATTAAATATTTTTATTTTTTTAACCAATTGTATATGTGCGGATAAAGTATGTTTTCTTTTCTTAGATTTTTTTCACTTTTTTTTGTCTACTTTCACACTTGCGTTTTGGCTTTCCGTTGGTGAATCTATTTAGGGCTCTCACAAGCGGTCCAAAATGGATCAGGTTGCATTCTAATGCATTCTGAATGGGAAAGAATCTGCTCAGAATGCATCAGTTTGCATCAGTTCCGTTTCCATTCCTCTTTGGAGACGGACACCAAAACGCTGCTTGCGTCCGTCTGATGAAACTGAGCCAAACGGATCCGTCTTGGCACACAATGTAAGTCAATGGGGACGTTTTTCACTGACACAATAGAAAACGGATCCGTCCTCCATTGACTTTCAATGGTGTTCAAGACAGATCCTTCTTGGCTATGTTAAAGATAATACAAACTGATTTGTTCAGAACGGATACAGACTGTTGTATTATATGAATGGATCCGTCCATGAGTGTGAAAGTAGCCTTAAACTTTTTTGACCCAGACCCACTTGGTTCTTGAAGATCCAGTGGGTCTGATGCCTCTACAATACACTGCAGTACACTGTATAGTGTACTGCCGTGTATTTTCAAATACACTTAGCCTGATCAGGCTCCTGCCTTTGTGCGGCGATCCCTAAGATGCCCTAATCGGACAATGTAGAGACGTATCTCTAAATCAACTTTAGGGTAAGAATATTGAACAGCTGGTGGTGCCCAAGGTGTATCGCAAGCTTGTGTTGGAGTTAGCCCACCAACATGTTCTTGGGGGACACCTGGGCCAGCAGAAAACGCAGAACCGGATTCTGCAGCGGTTCTACTGGCCCAGTGTGTTCAGAGAGATAGAAGAAGATTGCAAGTCTTGCCCAACTTGCCAGATAACCAGCTCCCAGCCACATTTCCGTAGTACCCTGGTCCCTCTCCCAAATATTGAGGTTCCATTTGAGCGGATCGCTATGGATCTCATAGGCCCAGTACCGAAGTCCGCTATAGGGCACCAACACATTTTAGTCGTCCTCGACTACGCCACTCAGTACCCCGAGGGCGGTGCCACTGCATCATACATCAGCCAAACTCAAAGCTAAGGAGGTAAATGGAGATGTTTTCTGTAAGTTGCTCCACCTAAAACAGCTATGGACGTCTGTGTATCATCCGCAAACGGATGGCCTGGTAGAGAGGTTTAATCAAACACAAAAAAATATGTTAAAAAGAGCTGTGTCTAAGGATGGGAGGGACTGGGACCTTCTTCTGCCCTATCTTATGTTTGCATTGCGAGAAGTGCCCCAGGCCTCTACTGGGTTCTCGCCCTTCGAACTGCTATACGGCAGACACCCTCATGGTCTGTTGGACGTGGCCAAAGAGGCATGGGAACAACAGCGCACGCCGCACAAAAAAGTGTTGTTGAGTGCGTCACCCAGATGCAGGGACGGATGGAAACAGTGTTTCCTCTTGTTAGTGAGCAAATGGAGGCAGCACAGCTAGCCCAGAGTATAATGGGCAGCTCGGGTACGGAACTTTAACTCGGGTGATCAGGTGTTGGTCCTTGTGCCGACTGTAGACAGTAAGTTCCTAGCTAGGTGGCAGGGGCCCTACGAGTACTTGAAAAAAATTGGAGAGGTAGATTACAAGGTACACCAGCCAGGGAGGCGGAAGCCAGAGCAGGTGTACCATGTGAATCTGCTCAGACCCTGGAAAGATAGGGAAACCTGTACAGAAGACAGCCCACGATCAGGGTTCCTAGGGGAAGCGGTTTCGGCCCCTCTATCTGAAGCAAGGTAAGCAGCTGCCACAGTGAAAGTTGCTGACAGCCTCTCCTCTAAACAGGCTTAGGAAGCCAGGGAGTTCATTAGTCAGGACACGGATGTGTTCTCGGACCTCCCTGGACGCACGTCCATAATCCGGCATGACATTGTCACTGAGCCTCAGGCAAAAGTACGGTTAAAACCATACCTGGTACCCGAGGCTCGGCGACAAGCCATCGCAGAGAAAGTGCAGCTAATGCTCCAGCTAGGTGTAATAGAGAAATCAAAAAGTGAATGGGCCAGTCCGATGGTCTTAATACCCAAGCCGGAAGGGACATTGCGGTTCTGTAACGATTTCCCCAAACTCAATGAGGTGTCCAAGTATGACGTGTAGATGAGCTTATTGAGAAGTTAGGCCAAGCCGGGCATTTTTCTGTTTTGGAACTCACCAAAGGGTACTGGCAGGTACCCTTGACGGAGGCTGCCAAGGAAAAAACTTCTTTCATCATGCCAGAGGGGGCTGTATCAGTACAAGGTATTACCCTTTGGTCTACATGGCACTCCTGCCACATTCCAAAGTCTAATGGACATTGTACTCTGTCCACATCGTCGGTACACTTCAGCGTATTTGGACGATATCATTGTCCATAGCACCCCAAGACTGGGAAAGTCACCTACTTAAAGTATAGGCTGTAGTTGACTCCCTTAGGAAGGCTGGCTTAAACGCTAACTCAAAAAGGTGCGTGATAGTGTTAGAAGAGACCAAATACCTGGGGTATGTAATTGGGTGCAGAAGGATCAAACCTCAGGTGAACTAAATTGAGGCCATTAGGAATTGGCCCTGGCCTGTCACAAATCGGCAAGTAAAGTCGTGTCTGGGTATGGTGTGGTACTATATGAGGTTTGTCCCCAATTTTGCTATAGTCGCTGCACCATTGATAGGCCTTTTGAAGGGACGCAAGTCAGTGATGGTCCAGTGGAATGAGCAGGCGGAAAAGGCTTCTCCGCTTTGAAGTCGGCCCCCGGTATTGGTGACACCCCCAACTTCAAGTGGGAGTTTGTGGTACAGACCGATGCCTCTGAAGTAGGCCTCGGAGCTGTACTCTCTCAGAAAATCAATGGGGAGGAACATCCCTTTGTTTTCCTGAGCTGAAAGCTTACCCCAGCCTACACTAGTTACAGTATAGTGGAGAGAAAGTGCCTGGCCATCAAGTGGGCACTCGAGTCTCTCCGCTATTATCTGTTGTGGAGAAAGTTCCGTCTGGTGACCGACCACTCCCCCCTCTCAAGCTAAAGAGAGGAATGCTCGGGACACCAGGTGGTTCTTGTCTTTACAAAACTTTTCTGTGGAACATAGGGCAGGCAGGTTCCAGGGAAACGCAGATGCCCTGTCCCGTGTACACTGTCTGGCAAGTGTTCACCCCCTTAGGGTTGAACAAAGGGGGGAGTAGGAAGGCGCAAGGGTCCGTCATTGACAGAAGGTATGTGTCACCGAGATTCTTGGCCTCGGTGAGGTAAGAGCCGGTAATTTTAAGTGTCAGCGGCAGTTAGTGCTGACTGACACTGTTTGTTATTTAGTATGACTGTAAAGCCGATCCAGGCCGGCTCTTACTGGGAGTAGCCAAAGTGCAGGGTGGGTGGCTCCTCCTCACGCTCCAGGCCGGTTTTTGGCTGGGATAAAAAAAAACTGCCAGCAGTCTCAGCTGTGTGGATTACCTCCCTCTGACAGTGGAGCTCTCTGCGCTGACGTCTGAAGACCGTCTGAAGACGGGTGTGAACTGACATCTAGGATTCCAGGTGAACACTGTGTTATTTTGCTGTGTGTGAACAAGCACCAAGAATGTTATTTTTTTGTTGAGTGTGAATTAAAAACTGAAGTTTGATTTACATCCTGGTTTCTTGCCTCTATACTGTGTCGGCTAACCTGTCTACCAGAGCAAATCCCCACAGTGTGCTATAGGACAATGTAAGCACTGCATATGGCCATATGGGAGGTGACAGACTCCCTTTAAAATGGAAAAGAATTGTAAAAAAGTAATGTCCTTGCAGGTAGCTGCTTTTGAGGTTTGCATCAGCTGCAGTTGTGCTAGGAGGCACACCAAGCCTCAGCTCCTTCCTTATCACTCCCTGGCAGACAGTTTTCCCTGCCTGTCCCTATTCTACACACACAATTCTTCTTCTTTCTAATTCCATCCTTTCCCTCCAATGTCCCCGGCAGTAGAATTCAACAAGCTTGATTGATGTTTCGCTGTCTATGACTCATTAAGATCGTTTTCCAGGGCAGACATTGTCACACACAACTATCTTCTTTCAAAGCCCAGCACATAATGAAATTCTGCTAGGGCACCTGCCTGCATGCCCAGCACTGATTGGCTGGTTGTTGGCCTGTGAGCTAAAGACGAGCCCTCCCACCACTTCCTCTCAGGGCCATGTGAGCACCCTTCTTCTTCTCCTCTAGAGCTTTTTTCCTGCCGACATGTGCATTAAAATTGTGCTACTCTCCGCTTTACTACATTTGTCCAAAGGGAACCACAAAAGGTTGGGGTTCTTCTGTCATCCGAAAAAAAAGCCAAGTTAGGACTGAACCTAGTTTGGTATGAACTGGTTCGCTCATCTTTAATATAAACCTCAAAATTGAAAGGAACTATAAGCGCCTTTAAAAACAGGCAAAAACTGCAGAATATAGTAAATATAAAATTTTAAACTTTAAAATACCTAATACTGCTGAAATATGAATTCCACAATGGTGAAAAGAAAGCATCTCAGAGGGAAAGAATGTAACCCTGGTTATTGTCCACACAGAGACCAGTATGTCAGACCTTGGCTAGTAAACGGCATTACAAGAGAGAGATCTTAAAACCTATATACTGTACATAGAAGCTGCAAGTAAAATAGAATATATTAAGCTATACTTGCCAACTGTCCTAAAATGTCCAGGAGGCTCATGAAAAAGGGGATACTTTCTGGACTACCATTTCAGGTTAGATCATCAGATTCGATTTTGGTCTGAATAAATTTTATCTAAATCAACAGTACCGCCGTTGCCCTGAAAAGTCATGTAATTCTGTAGTCTCAAGGACTGTATCGAAGTTCTTTCAAGCTCTTTAACGCCAATACAGCATTAGTTATGTCAAAATGACAGTGACATATATATCTATAAGTAAACTGATCATAGATGGTAACAAACAGCCAGTTTCACACTGGCATAGCAGTAAGCTTTTCTTTAACCCAACATACAAAAGCATTGGGTTACATGGTGATCTACTGGTGCTTTGTGGTGCTGCAGATCTCTGTGACCATGTGTCACGAGGGTGTCAAGAATCACGCCTGACTCCGTTATACCCGGGGTCAGGAAGTCGCAGCGGTTTGCTGCGCGCTCTATGTAAGATAGGGCTGTTTCCTTATGGTAGCTTTCTGGGTTTGCTTTGCAACCCTTTTTGGCTCCCTCAGGGATCCGTAGCTCCTTCTCCTCAGCTGTTTCTTGTCTGTCACTCCCAACCTCCTTATATTCCCCTCTCACACTTCTCTGGTTGCCAGATATAGAGCTTCCTGCCTGGACTTCTATACTGACCCACTGCAGCTGTGTTGCTGCGTTCTCTGGTTGTTGTTCCAGAACGTTTCCCTCCAGATCCCTGTTGGACCTTTGTGGTCTGCTGTGGTCGCCCACCTGGGTTTATGTGTTTGTCTGTATTGTCTGTCCTCTCCCTGGTGTTTCCCTCTTAGTGTCAGTGGTGCGGACTAGTGATCCCACTGGCCCGTTCACTATCTAGGGCTCATTTTAGGGAAAGCCAGGGTTTAGGCACGTGATCGCCGCACGGGTGAGGAACCCATCTAGGGACGTCAGGGCAGTCAGGTGCCAGCCGCAAGGTGAGTCAGGGGTCACCACCTTTCCCTCTCCCTTGGGCAGGGCTTTCCCTTTTCCCTCCCTGTGCGTGACGCCGGGCATTACACCATGCTGCCATAATGCCATTAGACAGCTGCAGTCACAGTAAGTATCCGGGAGACCAGCCCGTTCACTATCTAGGGCTCATTTTAGGGAAAGCCAGGGTTTAGGCACGTGATCGCCGCACGGGTGAGGAACCCATCTAGGGACGTCAGGGCAGTCAGGTGCCAGCCGCAAGGTGAGTCAGGGGTCACCACCTTTCCCTCTCCCTTGGGCAGGGCTTTCCCTTTTCCCTCCCTGTGCGTGACGCCGGGCATTACACCATGCTGCCATAATGCCATTAGACAGCTGCAGTCACAGTAAGTATCCGGGAGACCAGCCAAAGTGGTCTCCCTGTGTGTCATCATTGTAGCAGGGTGCTAAAATGATCCATCACAGTGTAAAACTGGCAGAGGAGCACTCTTCTTCATGTGAAAGCGCCCCTGACTGGCTGTAAAATTTATTGTGAGCCTGCAGTCTGTGAATTAACCCCTTCCTGTCCTCACTGTGGTAGGAAGTGGCAAATTTAAATGTTTTTTTTTTGTAATAAAAAATGAAATAAAGCATTAATAAAAAAAATATGAATTAATAATAAAAAACTAAAAAAAATTGAAATAAAGAAAATAAAAAATTAATTATAATAAATTTTAGCCATAGTAATGTAGACTACGTACACACAATTTTGCCTCCTTTTTGTGCATACAAATTAAAAAAATATGAATTCGTTTTAGCGATAGTATAGCAGAATTTTTAAAATTTTAAAATGAAAGCTGAAAGCTTAAAATTACCCCAAGATGAATACCTTAGGGGGGAACATAAAAAATGGAACTTCTAATGTTTTTGGTTGTACAACATGTGTACTGACAGTACGGTGCTATAGAGCCAGCAATAGAAAGTAGGCTGCTAAAATCATAAATATGTCCTTTGAAGTCTTGAAATCTTTTATAGCAGGAAAAAAAGAAAATTTTCACAGATTTTCCCTAAATATTTTTCTTAATATTATATCTGTCATGTAATGGCACAAAAGAAAGATCTAAGGCGTCCCATGAAAAATAATATCAAATTCATGTTACAGATTTGTCAGAATCCAAATTTTTGGGAAATTTCATAACATATTTGATTAGTTTAGAATTAATTCACTCATCTTTATTTGACACATGAATGTGCTGTTTGTTGGAAATTTTACTACTCCACAGTTCAGCTTTCCTGAGGAATCTGCTCTCTGAAAAGTTGATGCTGCTGACCTTTGACCTGTATGTTACATGTAATTGTTTGAGATAGAAATATCTGTTTTATGTAACGTATTTCATTATTTTTAAAGTGGATTTGGCTCATATAACTTGAACTGGTGAACCATGTTCTATACTGGAAGTGTACCATAATTGTTAAAAGCAAAGATAAAAACAGGCTAAGGTCTCATGCACACAGCCCTTACCCTGCCGTGGCTGTATTGCGGCCCGTAAACTTTTGGTCTGCATTATGCTGGCACCGACCACGTGCTCCCCGCATGACGGATGCAGACTCAATCACTTGAATCGGCAACGTCCGTGCGGTGGCCGGGACGGATCGAGAACCATTCAACTTTACCCATTCAATATGTTTTTTTTGCAGAACGGAGGCACGGAACCCCACGGAAGCACTAGGGAGTGCATCCGTGGTGTTTCTGTCTGTGCCTCCGCACCGCAAAAAAATAGAACATGTTGAATGGGTCTTGATCCGCCCCCGCACAGACGTTTCCAGTGCATTGGGGACCACAAATTGCGGTTCCCAATGCATGGAACGGCCACGCAAAGGCGTGTGCATGAGGCCTTATTTGTAAAAGTCCTTCGATTTATATATATATTTTTTTTTAAGCAGAAAAAATAACCGATTGCTTTTGCCAATAGAAATTGGACTCCACATATTTCAAAACAGCAAATTACGCCTGTGAACAAGATACTTTTTTGGGGGGCGTAAGATAATGATCAATGAGCTTCTTCAATCTATGATTCAAAATGCTGCCCGACAGGCAAGCATAACAATAATACATTCCAGATGGAACATACTGAGTTCTAATTTGGCCCGTGATACCATGATGTTAGTCAAGGGACTTCAAAAATGTCCAGATTTCATATTATTTCATGCTGTCAGACATGTTAAATACCATAGAGTTCAAGCCTAGATAACATCCAAACAGACCCCATGTAACCTCTCACTCTGTAGGGTTTCTTAGAACAACATAGATACCTTTCTATTTATCCCTTGGTAAGATCTTTTAATAAAGCAAAATACTTAAAGAGGTTATGTGGCCTAGGAGCTGACAACCTCAATGGTAGTGACCTGTGGCCAATAAAAAAAAAAAAATCACCAGCCTGCAGTCCCTGCGTCTCTGCCCGGTTCACAGGTGCTTCCAATTCCTGCTGGACTCGAAGTGACTTGGGTAGTGGTTACATGTGCAGAGCACATCACTTCTCCTGCCTGTACTCTCTGCGCTCTGCTAAAGCCTGGCATGGCACACCAGTGCAGGATATCCATCCCCGGGACATAACTACCATAGCGGCAGACCATGCGACTGCTATGGGATCCAAGACAAGAGAGGGCCCAGTCTTAGTTGGGATTATCGCCTCTTCTACTGTACGTTGCGTGAAATTCGCAGCATGTTCTATATTCTGCGTTTTTCACGCAATGCAGGCCCCATAGAAGTGAATGGGGCTGTGTGAAAATCGCATTGCATCCGCAAGCAAGTGCAGATGCAGTGTGATTTTCATGGATGGTTGCTAAGAAGATTATGAGATGAACCCCGTGACCCCAATAAAGTCCATTTACTTTATTATTTTCCATTATAACATACCATATTTTTTGCCCTATAAGACGCACTCCTCCCCCCAAAAGTGGGGGAAAAATAGCAGTGCATCTTATGCGGCGAATGCTGCATTTTGCCGAACTGGCGGCGGGTGTATCAGCTGAGAGGGAGGAGGGGCTGGGGGCCGGCATCTGGTTTTATGACAGCGAGGCCCGTGCAGTGACTGTATTCTACTACACGGGCCCCGCTCACTGTATATACCGTAATCTTATCTATAATTGTGGCATTGTTAATAGTAATCAGCGCTGTGTATTACTTACTACAAGCGCTGGGTAGCAGAGAGGAGGGAGGAGGCAGGCCGGTAGGACGGGCGCTGGCAGCGTGAGTCACTACGTCATGCGCCTGCGCTGCCCACTTTATGAATGAAGTAGGTGGCGTGGGCGCATGACATATGACTCACGCTGCCAGCTCCCTCCTCTCTGCTACCGAGCGCTTGTAAGTAATACACAGCGCTAATTACTATTAACAATGCCACAATTATAGAGATAAAGATTACGGTATATACAGTAAGCGGGAGCCGTGTAGTAGAATACAGTCACTGCACGGGCCACGCTGTCATTATAAAACCAGATGCGACCCCCACCCCCTGTATTGGGGGTCATTCACACTACAGGGACACTGTTATGGAGGGGATCTGTGGATGACACATATATGTGTCATCCACAGATCCCCCCATAACAGTGTCATCCACAGATCCCCATAACAGTGTCACCCACAGATCCCCTATAACAGTGTCACCCACAGATCCCCCATAACAGTGTCACCCACAGATCCCCCATAACAGTGTCACCCACAGATCCCCCATAACAGTGTCACCCACAGATCCCCCATAACAGTGTCACCCACAGATCCCCCATAACAGTGTCCTCAACAGATCTCCCATAATAGTGTCATCCACAGACCACCATTAGTTCAAAACCCACCAAAAGCACACCTTTTTGTTCAAAATATTTTTTTTCTTATTTTCCTCCTCAAAAACCTAGGTGCGTCTTATAGGGCGAAAAATACGGTAGTTATAATTGAAAATAATAGAATTCTTTAATAAAGAATGATAAGTAAAATGTCCATTAAGGGTTAAAAAATAATAAAAAACTTACCTCATCCACTTGATTGCGCAGCTGTTATCGTCTTCTTTCTTCTTCTTGCAGGTCCTTTTGCAGGTCCTGCAGGAAGAAGAAAGAAGACGGTACCGGATGCGCGATCAAGTGGATGAGGTGAGTTTATTCATTAATTTTTTTAACCCCTCAATGGACATTTTAGTTAGAATTCTGTATTAAGAATGGTATTATTTTCCCTTATAACCATGTTAGAAGGAAAAATAATAAAATCAACAGAACACCTAACCCAAACCCAAACTTCAGTGAAGAAGTCTGGGTTCAAGTCTGGGTACCACTTTCAGTTTTTTATCACGCGCGTGCAAAACGCATTAAAACGCTTTGCACTCTCGTGGAAACAATGTAATTGCAGATAAAACTAACTGAAATTGCGTTTCCAGCAGAGCAACCGCAACGCATCCGGCTCTCACCCGCGACACTCATGTGAAAGAGGCCTAATACTGGTCCTAGACTTGTTCCAGTAACAAAATCTGGACTACTTCATAACTGGTCAGACAGATCCACCCCCTCCAGGTAAATGTGATGCAGCCAGGCTCACAATATGATGTATCATATAATTTTTTGTTAGCTCAGTCATAGCTAGTAGTATCTTTAGAGCTGTCGACAAAAATAAATAAAAAAGTTGGATGTTGTGTTAGCCAGTACAGTAATGTTTTATCACTCTCAAGAGAAACATATAGTATTTTTCGCTCTATAAGACGCACCTGCCCATAAGAAGCACCTTGGTTCTAGAGGAGGAAAATATCTTTCATTAGACTTCAGCTCAGAGCCCAAATCAGACCCCAAATGCTAATCAGACCTCAGCTTAGAGCCCCAATCAGACCCCCAATGTTAACCACTTCAGCCCCGCTAGCTGAAACCCCCTTAATGACCAGGCCACTTTTTACACTTCGGCACTACACTCCTTTCACCGTTTATCGCTCGGTCATGCAACTTACCACCCAAATGAATTTTACCTCCTTTTCTTCTCACTAATAGAGCTTTCATTTGGTGGTATTTTATTGCTGCTGACATTTTTACTTTTTTTGTTATTAATCGAAATGTAACGATTTTTTTGCAAAAAAATGACATTTTTCACTTTCAGCTGTAAAATTTTGCAAAAAAAACGACATCCATATATAAATGTTTCGCTAAATTTATAGTTCTACATGTCTTTGATTAAAAAAAAAATGTTTGGGCAAAAAAAAATGGTTTGGGTAAAAGTTATAGCGTTTACAAACTATGGTACAAAAATGTGAATTTCCGCTTTTTGAAGCAGCTCTGACTTTCTGAGCACCTGTCATGATTCCTGAGGTTCTACAATGCCCAAACAGTAGAAAACCCCCACAAATGACCCCATTTCGGAAAGTAGACACCCTAAGGTATTCGCTGATGGGCATAGTGAGTTCATAGAACTTTTTATTTTTTGTCACAAGTTAGCGGAAAATGATGATGATTTTTTATTTTTATTTTTTTCTTACAAAGTCTCATATTCCACTAACTTGCGACAAAAAATAAAAAATTCTAGTATAAATACCCCACATGTGACCCCACTTTGGAAAGAAGACACCCCAAGGTATTCAATGAGGGGCATGGCGAGTTCCTAGAAATTTTTTTTTTTTTGCATAAGTTAGCGGATATTGATTTTTTTTGTTTTTTTCTCACAAAGTCTCACTTTCCGCTAACTTAGGACAAAAATTTCAATCTTTCATGGACTCAATATGCCCCTCACGGAATACCTTGGGGTGTCTTCTTTCCGAAATGGGGTCACATGTGGGGTATTTATACTGCCCTGGCTTTTTAGGGGCCCTAAAGCGTGAGAAGAAGTCTGGAATATAAATGTCTAAAAATGTTTACGAATTTGGATTCCGTGAGGGGTATGGTGAGTTCATGTGAGATTTTATTTTTTGACACAAGTTAGTAGAATATGAGACTTTGTAAGAAAAAACAAAAACAAACAAAAAATTTCCGCTAACTTGTGCCCAAAAAAATGTCTGAATGGAGCCTTACAGAGGGGTGATCAATGACAGGGGGGTGATCAATGACAGGGGGGTGATCACCCATATAGACTCCCTGATCACCCCCCTGTCATTGATCACCCCCCTGTAAGGCTCCATTCAGACGTCCGTATAATTTTTACGGATCCATGGATCGGATCCGCAAAACACATGCGGACGTCTGAATGGAGCCTTACAGGGGGGTTATCAATGACAGGGGGTGATCAGGGTGATCACCCCCCTGTCACTGATCACCCCCCCTGTAAGGCTCCATTCAGACGTCCGCATGATTTTTACGGATCCATGGATACATGGATCGGATCCACAAAACACATGCGGACGTCTGAATGGAGCCTTACAGGGGGGTGATCAATGACAGGGGGGTGATCAGGGAGTGTATATGGCTGATCACCCGCCTGTCATTGATCACCCCCTGTAAGGCTCCATTCAGACGTCCGCATGTGTTTTGCGGATCCGATCCATGTATCCATGGATCCGTAAAAATCATGTGGACGTCTGAATGGAGCCTTACAGGGGGGTGATCAATGACAGGGGGGTGATCAATGACAGGGGGTGATCAGGGAGTGTATATGGGTGATCACCCGCCTGTCATTGATCACCCCCCTGTAAGGCTCCATTCAGACGTCCGTATGCTTTTTGCGGATCCGATCCATGTATCCGTGGATCCGTAAAAATCATACGGACGTCTGAACGGAGCCTGACAGGGGGGTGATCAATGACAGGGCGGTGATCAATGACAGGGGGGTGATCAGGGAGTTTATATGGGGTGATCATGGCTGATCAGGGGTTTATAAGGGGTTAATAAGTGACGGGGGGGGGTGTAGTGTAGTGTAGTGTTTGGTGCGACTGTACTGAGCTACCTGAGTCCTGCTACCTGAGTCCTCTGGTGGTCGATCCTAACAAAAGGGACCACCAGAGGACCAGGTAGGAGGTATATTAGACGCTGTAAACAGCGTCTAATATACCTGTTAGGGGTTAAAAAATTCGGATCTCCAGCCTGCCAGCGAGCGATCGCCGCTGGCAGGCTGGAGATCCACTCGCTTACCTTCCGTTCCTGTGAGCGCGCGCGCCTGTGTGCGCGCGTTCACAGGAAATCCCGGCCCTCGCGAGATGACGCGTATATGCGTCGTCGTGCGCAGGGCTGCCGCCTCCGGACCGCACATCTGCGTTAGGCGGTCCGGAGGTGGTTAATCAGACTTCAGATCAGAGCCCCAATGTTCATAAGACCCCAATCAGACCTCAGATGACAGCCCCAATGTTACTAAGAACCACCCAATTGAATTGCCCCCAAGCAGTCCTTAGATCAGACCCCCAATGTGAATGACTCCCCAAGCAGACCTCAGATCAGGGCCCAATGTGAATGACCCCCCCACGCAGACCTCAAATCAGAGCCAGAAGTGAATGACCCCCCCACGCAGACCTCAAATCAGAACCCAATGTGAATGACCCCCCCCAAGCAAAACTCAAATCAGAGCCAGAAGTGAATGACCCCCGCCCCAAGTAGAGCTCAGGTCAAATGGAGGAAACATTAAAAAACAATTAACAATTAACTTACCTCTCCTGCTCTGGACACCGCTGCAGCTCCTCACAGCCACACTCTTCTAGTCCAGCCTGCCACACGCTGTGCTGTGAACTGACACCACACAGCGTGAGGTGATAGAGCGCCAACGTCCTTACAATGTGCACAGTCACAGCACAGTGAGTGGCCGAGGACCAGGAAGCGGTGAGTAAAGAGCTCGGGGAGAGCTGCATTCACCGCTTCCCAGTCCTCCTTATACTAAGGGAAGTGCTCATTAGTATTCACCCCATAAGACACACTGACATTTTCCCCCACTTTGGGGAGAAAAAAGGTGCGTCTTATAAAGTAAAAATACAGTAATAAGAGTTTTGCAGATATGATACCTTTCATGGCTAGCAAAAATACAAGCAATGATGTTATATATTAATCTTTCAAGAAAATGTGGTTATCTTCATCTAGCATTGCATAACAAAGTGTCTGAAGAAACACAAAAGAGCTGAGACATGGTGTAAGGGTGCTGTAGTTCATCAACAGCTAAGATGAGCAGACAGGCATTTACACCATAGTTATAAAGCTTAGCAGCCTAATTAAACACTGGTACTCTGCATAGCAGAAACCATCTAAATTAACTGTAGCTGGCTAAAAAAAATCCACTGCGTTGTAAATGCATGTTTGTTGATGCAGTAAGTGTATCACCATTGCACTGTGATACTGTGGCAGGACCCTACGCGATGTAAAGGTTTTAGGTTACGGACATGTGGTCAGTAGGGATGAGCGAACTCGAACTGTATAGTTCGGGTTTGTACCGAATTTTGGGGTGTCCGTGACACGGACCCGAACCC
Organism: Bufo gargarizans; assembly: GCF_014858855.1. Classification (NCBI taxonomy): domain Eukaryota; kingdom Metazoa; phylum Chordata; class Amphibia; order Anura; family Bufonidae; genus Bufo; species Bufo gargarizans. Next base: position 89,745,858 of record NC_058085.1, read on the forward strand.
GGACATTTTCGTAAAAGTCCGGGTTCGGTGTTCGTCGCTTTCTTGGCGCTTTTGTGACGCTTTCTTGGCGCTTTTTGAAAGGCTGCAAAGCAGCCAATCAACAAGCGTCATACTACTTGCCCCAAGAGGCCATCACAGCCATGCCTACTATTGGCATGGCTGTGATTGGCCAGAGCACCATGTGACCCAGCCTCTATTTAAGCTGGAGTCACATAGCGCCGCCCGTCACTCTGCTCTGATTAGCGTAGGGAGAGGTTGCGGCTGCGACAGTAGGGCGAGATTAGGCAGATTAACTCCTCCAAAGGACTTGATTATTGATCGATCTGCAGCTGTGGATCATTGAGCTGCTGATACTCAATTGCTCACTGTTTTTAGGCTGCCCAGACCGTTTGTCAGTCACATTTTTCTGGGGTGATCGGCGGCCATTTTGTGTCTTGTGGTGCGCCAGCACAAGCTGCGACCAAGTGCATTTAACCCTCAATGGTGTGGTTGTTTTTTGGCTAAAGCCTACATCAGGGTGAAGCTGTCACACCAAGTGCATTTAACCAGCAATAGTCTGTTTATTTTTTGGCCATATACTACATCAGGGGCAAGCTGCGCCCGTCACCAAGTGCATTTAACCCTCAGTAGTGTGGTTGGTCAAGCTGTGACACCAAGTGCATTTAACCAGCAATAGTCTGTTCATTTTTTGGCCATATACTACATCAGGGGCAAGCTGCGCCCGTCACCAAGTGCATTTAACCCTCAGTAGTGTGGTTGGTCAAGCTGTGACACCAAGTGCATTTAACCAGCAATAGTCTGTTCATTTTTTGGCCATATACTACATCAGGGGCAAGCTGCGCCCGTCACCAAGTGCATTTAACCAGCAATAGTCTGTTCATTTTTTGGCCATATACTACATCAGGGGCAAGCTGCGCCCGTCACCAAGGGCATTTAACCCTCAGTAGTGTGGTTGGTCAAGCTATCACACCAAGTGCATTTAACCAGCAATAGTCTGTTAATTTTTTGGCCATATACTAAATCAGGGGCAAGCTGCGCCCGTCACCAAGTGCATTTAACCAGCAATAGTCTGTTCATTTTTTGGCCATATACTAAATCAGGGGCAGGCTGCGCCCGTCACCAAGTGCATTTAACCCTCAGTAGTGTGGTTGGTCAAGCTGTGACACCAAGTGCATTTAACCAGCAATAGTCTGTTCATTTTTTGGCCATATACTAAATCAGGGGCAAGCTGCGCCCGTCACCAAGTGCATTTAACCAGCAATAATCTGTTCATTTTTTGGCCATATACTACATCAGGGGCAAGCTGCGCCCGTCACCAAGTGCATTTAACCCTCAGTAGTGTGGTTGGTCAAGCTGTGACACCAAGTGCATTTAACCAGCAATAGTCTGTTCATTTTTTGGCCATATACTACATCAGGGGCAAGCTGCGCCCGTCACCAAGTGCATTTAAACCTCAGTAGTGTGGTTGGTCAAGCTGTCACACCAAGTGCATTTAACCAGCAATAGTCTGTTCATTTTTTGGCCATATACTACATCAGGGGCAAGCTGCGCCTGTCACCAAGTGCATTTAACCCTCAATGGTGTGGTTGTTTTTTTGGCTAAAGCCTACATCAGGGTGAAGCTGTCACACCAAGTGCATTTAACCAGCAATAGTCTGTTCATTTTTTGGCCATATACTAAATCAGGGGCAGGCTGCGCCCGTCACCAAGTGCATTTAACCCTCAGTAGTGTGGTTGGTCAAGCTGTGACACCAAGTGCATTTAACCAGCAATAGTCTGTTCATTTTTTGGCCATATACTAAATCAGGGGCAGGCTGCGCCCGTCACCAAGTGCATTTAACCCTCAGTAGTGTGGTTGGTCAAGCTGTGACACCAAGTGCATTTAACCAGCAATAGTCTGTTCATTTTTTGGCCATATACTAAATCAGGGGCAAGCTGCGCCCGTCACCAAGTGCATTTAACCCTCAGTAGTGTGGTTGGTCAAGCTGTGACACCAAGTGCATTTAACCAGCAATAGTCTGTTCATTTTTTGGCCATATACTACATCAGGGGCAAGCTGCGCCCGTCACCAAGTGCATTTAACCCTCAGTAGTGTGGTTGGTCAAGCTGTCACACCAAGTGCATTTAACCAGCAATAGTCTGTTCATTTTTTGGCCATATACTACATCAGGGGCAAGCTGCGCCTGTCACCAAGTGCATTTAACCCTCAATGGTGTGGTTGTTTTTTTGGCTAAAGCCTACATCAGGGTGAAGCTGTCACACCAAGTGCATTTAACCAGCAATAGTGTGGTTGGTCAAGCTATCACACCAAGTGCATTTAACCAGCAATAGTCTGTTCATTTTTTGGCCATATACTAAATCAGGGGCAGGCTGCGCCCGTCACCAAGTGCATTTAACCTTCAGTAGTGTGGTTGGTCAAGCTATCACACCAAGTGCATTTAACCAGCAATAGTCTGTTCATTTTTTGGCCATATACTAAATCAGGGGCAGGCTGCGCCCGTCACCAAGTGCATTTAACCCTCAGTAGTGTGGTTGGTCAAGCTGTGACACCAAGTGCATTTAACCAGCAATAGTCTGTTCATTTTTTGGCCATATACTAAATCAGGGGCAAGCTGCGCCCGTCACCAAGTGCATTTAACCAGCAATAATCTGTTCATTTTTTGGCCATATACTACATCAGGGGCAAGCTGCGCCCGTCACCAAGTGCATTTAACCCTCAGTAGTGTGGTTGGTCAAGCTGTGACACCAAGTGCATTTAACCAGCAATAGTCTGTTCATTTTTTGGCCATATACTACATCAGGGGCAAGCTGCGCCCGTCACCAAGTGCATTTAACCCTCAGTAGTGTGGTTGGTCAAGCTGTCACACCAAGTGCATTTAACCAGCAATAGTCTGTTCATTTTTTGGCCATATACTCCATCAGGGGCAAGCTGCGCCTGTCACCAAGTGCATTTAACCCTCAATGGTGTGGTTGTTTTTTTGGCTAAAGCCTACATCAGGGTGAAGCTGTCACACCAAGTGCATTTAACCAGCAATAGTCTGTTTATTTTTTGGCCATATACTACATCAGGGGCAAGCTGCACCTGTCACCAAGTGCATTTAACCCTCAATGGTGCGTTTGTTTTTTGGCTAAAGCCTACATCAGGGTGAAGCTGTGACACCAAGTGCATTTAACCAGCAATAGTCTGTTTATTTTTTGGCCATATACTACATCAGGGGCAAGCTGCGCCCGTCACCAAGTGCATTTAACCCTCAGTAGTGTGGTTGGTCAAGCTATCACACCAAGTGCATTTAACCAGCAATAGTCTGTTCATTTTTTGGCCATATACTACATCAGGGGCAAGCTGCGCCTGTCACCAAGTGCATTTAACCAGCAATAGTCTGTTCATTTTTTGGCCATATACTACATCAGGGGCAAGCTGCGCCCGTCACCAAGTGCATTTAACCCTCAGTAGTGTGGTTGGTCAAGCTGTGACACCAAGTGCATTTAACCAGCAATAGACTGTTCATTTTTTGGCCATATACTACATCAGGGGCAAGCTGCGCCCGTCACCAAGTGCATTTAACCCTCAGTAGTGTGGTTGGTCAAGCTGTGACACCAAGTGCATTTAACCAGCAATAGTCTGTTCATTTTTTGGCCATATACTACATCAGGGGCAAGCTGCGCCCGTCACCAAGTGCATTTAACCAGCAATAGTCTGTTCATTTTTTGGCCATATACTACATCAGGGGCAAGCTGCGCCTGTCACCAAGTGCATTTAACCAGCAATAGTCTGTTCATTTTTTGGCCATATACTACATCAGGGGCAAGCTGCGCCCGTCACCAAGGGCATTTAACCCTCAGTAGTGTGGTTGGTCAAGCTATCACACCAAGTGCATTTAACCAGCAATAGTCTGTTAATTTTTTGGCCATATACTAAATCAGGGGCAAGCTGCGCCCGTCACCAAGTGCATTTAACCAGCAATAGTCTGTTCATTTTTTGGCCATATACTAAATCAGGGGCAGGCTGCGCCCGTCACCAAGTGCATTTAACCCTCAGTAGTGTGGTTTGTCAAGCTGTGACACCAAGTGCATTTAACCAGCAATAGTCTGTTCATTTTTTGGCCATATACTAAATCAGGGGCAAGCTGCGCCCGTCACCAAGTGCATTTAACCAGCAATAATCTGTTCATTTTTTGGCCATATACTACATCAGGGGCAAGCTGCGCCCGTCACCAAGTGCATTTAACCCTCAGTAGTGTGGTTGGTCAAGCTGTGACACCAAGTGCATTTAACCAGCAATAGTCTGTTCATTTTTTGGCCATATACTACATCAGGGGCAAGCTGCGCCCGTCACCAAGTGCATTTAACCCTCAGTAGTGTGGTTGGTCAAGCTGTCACACCAAGTGCATTTAACCAGCAATAGTCTGTTCATTTTTTGGCCATATACTACATCAGGGGCAAGCTGCGCCTGTCACCAAGTGCATTTAACCCTCAATGGTGTGGTTGTTTTTTTGGCTAAAGCCTACATCAGGGTGAAGCTGTCACACCAAGTGCATTTAACCAGCAATAGTCTGTTCATTTTTTGGCCATATACTAAATCAGGGGCAAGCTGCGCCCGTCACCAAGTGCATTTAACCCTCAGTAGTGTGGTTGGTCAAGCTATCACACCAAGTGCATTTAACCAGCAATAGTCTGTTCATTTTTTGGCCATATACTAAATCAGGGGCAAGCTGCGCCCGTCACCAAGTGCATTTAACCCTCAGTAGTGTGGTTGGTCAAGCTGTGACACCAAGTGCATTTTACCAGCAATAGTCTGTTCATTTTTTGGCCATATACTAAATCAGGGGCAAGCTGCGCCCATCACCAAGTGCATTTAACCAGCAATAGTCTGTTCATTTTTTGGCCATATACTACATCAGGGGCAAGCTGCGCCCGTCACCAAGTGCATTTAACCCTCAGTAGTGTGGTTGGTCAAGCTATCGCACCAAGTGCACTAAACCAGCAATAGTCTGTTCATTTTTTGGCCATATACTACATCAGGGGCAAGCTGCGCCCGTCACCAAGTGCATTTAACCAGCAATAGTCTGTTCATTTTTTGGCCATATACTACATCAGGGGCAAGCTGCGCCCGTCACCAAGTGCATTTAACCCTCAGTAGTGTGGTTGGTCAAGCTATCACACCAAGTGCATTTAACCAGCAATAGTCTGTTCATTTTTTGGCCATATACTACATCAGGGGCAAGCTGCGCCCGTCACCAAGTGCATTTAACCAGCAATAGTGTGGTTATTTTTTGGCCATATCCCAGTCTAATTCTGTCACTAAATCCATACCGGTCACCCAGCGCCTAAATACTAGGCCTCAAATTTATATCCCGCTAAATCTGTCGTTACCGCTGTACTGTTGTGGCTGGGCAAGTTATTTAGTGTCCGTCAAAGCACATTTTTTGTTCAGGGTTGAAATACAATTCCCAATTTAGCAATTTCATAATTTAGTGGTTTCTGCTATATCAGAGCTATTTGAAATCTATCCCTAAAAGGGTATATAATATTCAAGGTGCACATAGGGTCATTCAGAATAACTTCACACACACGCTACTGTGCATTTCCAAGTCCAATTCTGTTAGTAAATCCATACCGGTCACCCAGCGCCTAAATACTAGGCCTCAAATTTATATCCCGCTAAATCTCTCGTTACCGCTGTCCTGTTGTGGCTGGGAAAGTTATTTAGTGTCCGTCAAAGCACATTTTTTGTTCTGGGTTGAAATACAATTCCCAATTTAGCAATTTCATAATTTAGTGGTTTCTGCTATATCAGAGCTATTTGAAATCTATCCCTAAAAGGGTATATAATATTCAAGGTGCACATAGGGTCATTCAGAATAACTTCACACACACGCTACTGTGCATTTCCAAGTCTAATTCTGTTAGTAAATCCATACCGGTCACCCAGCGCCTAAATACTAGGCCTCAAATTTATATCCCGCTAAATCTCTCGTTACCGCTGTCCTGTTGTGGCTGGGAAAGTTATTAGTGTCCGTCAAAGCACATTTTTTGTTCTGGGTTGAAATACAATTCCCAATTTAGCAATTTCATAATTTAGTGGTTTCTGCTATATCAGAGCTATTTGAAATCTATCCCTAAAAGGGTATATAATATTCAAGGTGCACATAGGGTCATTCAGAATAACTTCACACACACGCTACTGTGCATTTCCAAGTCTAATTCTGTTAGTAAATCCATACCGGTCACCCAGCGCCTAAATACTAGGCCTCAAATTTATATCCCGCTAAATCTCTCGTTACCGCTGTCCTGTTGTGGCTGGGAAAGTTATTAGTGTCCGTCAAAGCACATTTTTTGTTCTGGGTTGAAATACAATTCCCAATTTAGCAATTTCATAATTTAGTGGTTCCTGCTATATCAGAGCTATTTGAAATCTATCCCTAAAAGGGTATATAATATTCAAGGTGCACATAGGGTCATTCAGAATAACTTCACACACACGCTACTGTGCATTTCCAAGTCCAATTCTGTTAGTAAATCCATACCGGTCACCCAGCGCCTAAATACTAGGCCTCAAATTTATATCCCGCTAAATCTCTAGTTACCGCTGTCCTGTTGTGGCTGGGAAAGTTATTTAGTGTCCGTCAAAGCACATTTTTTGTTCTGGGTTGAAATACAATTCCCAATTTAGCAATTTCATAATTTAGTGGTTCCTGCTATATCAGAGCCATTTGAAATCTATCCCTAAAAGGGTATATAATATTCAAGGTGCGCATAGGGTCATTCAGAATAACTTCACACACACGCTACTGTGCATTTCCAAGTCCAATTCTGTTAGTAAATCCATACCGGTCACCCAGCGCCTAAATACTAGGCCTCAAATTTATATCCCGCTGAATTTGAATACAATACATTGGGCCAAATAATATTTTTGTTGTTGTGGTGAACCATAACAATGAGGAAAACATCTAGTAAGGGACGCGGACGTGGACATGGTCGTGGTGGTGTTAGTGGACCCTCTGGTGCTGGGAGAGGACGTGGCCGTTCTGCCACATCCACACGTCCTAGTGTACCAACTACCTCAGGTCCCAGTAGCCGCCAGAATTTACAGCGATATATGGTGGGGCCCAATGCCGTTCTAAGGATGGTAAGGCCTGAGCAGGTACAGGCATTAGTCAATTGGGTGGCCGACAGTGGATCCAGCACGTTCACATTATCTCCCACCCAGTCTTCTGCAGAAAGCGCACAGATGGCGCCTGAAAACCAACCGCATCAGTCTGTCACATCACCCCCATGCATACCAGGGAAACTGTCTCAGCCTCAAGTTATGCAGCAGTCTCTTATGCTGTTTGAAGACTCCGCTGGCAGGGTTTCCCAAGGGCATCCACCTAGCCCTTCCCCAGCGGTGAAAGACATAGAATGCACTGACGCACAACCACTTATGTTTCCTGATGATGAGGACATGGGAATACCACCTCAGCATGTCTCTGATGATGACGAAACACAGGTGCCAACTGCTGCGTCTTTCTGCAGTGTGCAGACTGAACAGGAGGTCAGGGATCAAGACTGGGTGGAAGACGATGCAGGGGACGATGAGGTCCTAGACCCCACATGGAATGAAGGTCGTGCCACTGACTTTCACAGTTCGGAGGAAGAGGCAGTGGTGAGACCAAGCCAACAGCGTAGCAAAAGAGGGAGCAGTGGGCAAAAGCAGAACACCCGCCGCCAAGAGACTCCGCCTGCTACTGACCGCTGCCATCTGGGACCGAGCACCCCAAAGGCAGCTTCAAGGAGTTCCCTGGCATGGCACTTCTTCAAACAATGTGCTGACGACAAGACCCGAGTGGTTTGCACGCTGTGCCATCAGAGCCTGAAGCGAGGCATTAACGTTCTGAACCTGAGCACAACCTGCATGACCAGGCACCTGCATGCAAAGCATGAACTGCAGTGGAGTAAACACCTTAAAACCAAGGAAGTCACTCAGGCTCCCCCTGCTACCTCTTCTGCTGCTGCCGCCTCGGCCTCTTCTGCTGCTGCCGCCTCGGCCTCTTCCTCCGCCTCTGGAGGAACGTTGGCACCTGCCGCCCAGCAAACAGGGGATGTACCACCAACACCACCACCACCACCTCCGTCACCAAGCGTCTCAACCATGTCACACGCCAGCGTTCAGCTCTCCATCTCACAAACATTTGAGAGAAAGCGTAAATTCCCACCTAGCCACCCTCGATCCCTGGCCCTGAATGCCAGCATTTCTAAACTACTGGCCTATGAAATGCTGTCATTTAGGCTGGTGGACACAGACAGCTTCAAACAGCTCATGTCGCTTGCTGTCCCACAGTATGTTGTTCCCAGCCGCCACTACTTCTCCAAGAGAGCCGTGCCTTCCCTGCACAACCAAGTATCCGATAAAATCAAGTGTGCACTGCGCAACGCCATCTGTAGCAAGGTCCACCTAACCACAGATACGTGGACCAGTAAGCACGGCCAGGGACGCTATATCTCCCTAACTGCACACTGGGTAAATGTAGTGGCAGCTGGGCCCCAGGCGGAGAGCTGTTTGGCGCACGTCCTTCCGCCGCCAAGGATCGCAGGGCAACATTCTTTGCCTCCTGTTGCCACCTCCTCCTTCTCGGCTTCCTCCTCCTCTTCTTCCACCTGCTCATCCAGTCAGCCACACACCTTCACCACCAACTTCAGCACAGCCCGGGGTAAACGTCAGCAGGCCATTCTGAAACTCATATGTTTGGGGGACAGGCCCCACACCGCACAGGAGTTGTGGCGGGGTATAGAACAACAGACCGACGAGTGGTTGCTGCCGGTGAGCCTCAAGCCCGGCCTGGTGGTGTGTGATAATGGGCGAAATCTCGTTGCAGCTCTGGCACTAGCCAATTTGACGCATTCCCTTGCTTGGCGCATGTGCTGAATTTGGTGGTGCAGAAGTTCATTCACAACTACCCCGACATGTCAGAGCTGCTGCATAAAGTGCGGGCCGTCTGTTCGCGCTTCCGGCGTTCACATCCTGCTGCTGCTCGCCTGTCTGCGCTACAGCGTAACTTCGGCCTTCCCGATCACCGCCTCATATGCGACGTGCCCACCAGGTGGAACTCCACCTTGCACATGCTGGACAGACTGTGCGAGCAGCAGCAGGCCATAGTGGAGTTTCAGCTGCAGCACGCACGGGTCAGTCGCACTACAGAACAGCACCACTTCACCACCAATGACTGGGCCTCCATGCGAGACCTGTGTGCCCTGTTGCGCTGTTTCGAGTACTCCACCAACATGGCCAGTGGCGATGACGCCGTTATCAGCGTTACAATACCACTTCTATGTCTCCTTGAGAAAACACTTAGGGCGATGATGGAAGAGGAGGTGGCCCAGGAGGAGGAGGAGGAGGAGGAGGAGGAAGAGGGGTCATTTTTAGCACCAGTCTCTTCGGGCCAGTCTCTTCGAAGTGACTCAGAGGGAGGTTTTTGGCAACAGCAGAGGCCAGGTACAAATGTGGCCAGCCAGGGCCCACTACTGGAGGACGAGGAGGACGAGGATGAGGAGGAGGTGGAGGAGGATGAGGATGAGGATGAGGATGAAGCATGGTCACAGCGGGGTGGCACCCAACGCAGCTCGGGTCCATCACTGGTGCGTGGCTGGGGGGAAAGGCAGGACGATGACGATACTCCTCCCACAGAGGACAGCTTGTCCTTACCCCTGGGCAGCCTGGCACACATGAGCGACTATACGCCTCCCACAGAGGACAGCTTGTCCTTACCCCTGGGCAGCCTGGCACACATGAGCGACTACATGCTGCAGTGCCTGCGCAACGACAGCAGAGTTGCCCACATTTTAACCTGTGCGGACTACTGGGTTGCCACCCTGCTGGATCCACGCTACAAAGACAATGTGCCCACCTTACTTCCTGCACTGGAGCGTGATAGGAAGATGCGCGAGTACAAGCGCACGTTGGTAGACGCGCTACTGAGAGCATTCCCAAATGTCACAGGGGAACAAGTGGAAGCCCAAGGCCAAGGCAGAGGAGGAGCAAGAGGTCGCCAAGGCAGCTGTGTCAATGCCAGCTCCTTTGAGGGCAGGGTTAGCATGGCAGAGATGTGGAAAACTTTTGTCAACACGCCACAGCTAACTGCACCACCACCTGATACGCAACGTGTTAGCAGGAGGCAACATTTCACTAACATGGTGGAACAGTACATGTGCACACCCCTCCACGTACTGACTGATGGTTCGGCCCCATTCAACTTCTGGGTCTCTAAATTGTCCACGTGGCCAGAGCTAGCCTTTTATGCCTTGGAGGTGCTGGCCTGCCCGGCGGCCAGCGTTTTGTCTGAACGTGTATTCAGCACGGCAGGGGGCGTCATTACAGACAAACGCAGCCGCCTGTCTACAGCCAATGTGGACAAGCTGACGTTCATAAAAATGAACCAGGCATGGATCCCACAGGATCTGTCCGTCCCTTGTCCAGATTAGACATTAACTACCTCCCCTTAACCATATATTATTGGACTCCAGGGCACTTCCTCATTCAATCCTATTTTTATTTTCATTTTACCATTTTATTGCGAGGCTACCCAAAGTTGAATGAACCTCTCCTCTGTCTGGGTGCCGGGGCCTAAATATATGCCAATGGACTGTTCCAATGTTGGGTGACGTGAAGCCTGATTCTCTGCTATGACATGCAGAATGATTCTCTGCTGACATGAAGCCAGATCCTCTGTTACGGGACCTCTCTCCTCTGCCTGGGTGCTGGGCCTAAATTTATGAAAATGGACTCTTACAGTGGTGGGTGACGTGAAGCCTGATTCTCTGCTATGATATGAAGACTGATTCTCTGCTGACATGAAGCCAGATTGTCTGTTACGGGACCTCTCTCCTCTGCCTGGGTGCTGGGCCTAAATATATGCCAATGGACTGTTGCAGTGGTGGCTGACGTGAAGCCTCATTCTCTGCTATGACATGCAGACTAATTCTCTGCTGACATTAAGTCAGATCCTCTGTTACGGGACCTCTCTCCTCTGCCTGGGTGCTGGGCCTAAACTTATGAAAATGGACTCTTACAGTGGTGGGTGACGTGAAGCCTCATTCTCTGCTATGACATGCAGACTAATTCTCTGCTGACATGAAGCCAGATTGTCTGTTACGGGACCTCTCTCCTCTGCCTGGGTGCTGGGCCTAAATATATGCCAATGGACTGTTGCAGTGGTGGCTGACGTGAAGCCTCATTCTCTGCTATGACATGCAGACTAATTCTCTGCTGACATGAAGTCAGATCCTCTGTTACGGGACCTCTCTCCTCTGCCTGGGTGCTGGGCCTAAACTTATGAAAATGGACTCTTACAGTGGTGGGTGACGTGAAGCCTCATTCTCTGCTATGACATGCAGACTAATTCTCTGCTGACATGAAGCCAGATTGTCTGTTACGGGACCTCTCTCCTCTGCCTGGGTGCTGGGCCTAAATATATGCCAATGGACTGTTGCAGTGGTGGTGTCACGGCTGGCGATGGGGGAAACCCCCAGCCGTGCGGTACCCAGAGATGTTTGGTCGCTGCAAGACCACAGGATCAGGAAGCAGGTCACCTCCTAAAGTCTCCCTGATCTGACCCTAACTCCTAACCTGCATGGGCCGACCTTTAGGGTAGGAGGACCCATGCGCAGGAACCTCGGGTCCCTACTATCCCTCCGCAGGTCCCTAGGCTAGGAGCTGGATAGACTACCTGTTCCTCCAGAACACGGAGGAACAGGAGCCTAGAAAGGCCAAGCTGGAAATAAAGGGAATCCAATACCACTTATGGCAGTGGCAGGTATGTGGAACTTCAACCTCACCTACCTGCCACAAACACACCGCCCGGAACCCATGCAAAAGTGCTGTCTGTCTACAACAACAGAGAAGACAACAGCACACACCATACATCACACAGGGAACCAGGGAACCATAAGGTGCAACAAGCCAGCAACCACATACACATAAACATAACATCAGACAAGGTAACAAAGGTTTTACTAACAAGGTTTTATGACCAGAAGGATGGTCCTCACCAGGCAGATGGAGGAGACAGGAGGCTGCTCCAGCCAGCATGGCTGAGAGCAACCTACTGAAGCCTGCAAGAGACTCAGGCTATATAGGCCAAAAGGCCACACCCACCAGTCAACCACACCCAGTGACAACACACACACTGGGAAGGGAGTTAACCCTTCCTACACCACAGAAGGGAAAACACCAACTTAAAGGGGAATAGCACACACACTCACTCACCTGTCACCGCTGGCAACGGCATGCGTGGCCACCGTGTCCTGCAGAACAACCAGCAGGCAGAGACCCTGCCACCACATGCACAACACCAGACGTTGCCGCGGACAACCGCAGATGAAGGGAGGTGTCCAAGTGCATACAACCTCGTGCACAACAAACAGACCAGGAAGTGCACACAAACACAGACGAAGGACGTGCACACCAAAACACGTTGCCAAGGGCAACCGCACGCATGCCTGTTATTCGCGGCAACCGCACCTGAGGCAAACCACTAAGTGCCCCCAGCTGCGGTTGCGACAACACCAGACCGCGGATAACTGCATGCGGCTCCCAAGGAGTCACGACCATGACCAGGGGTCGTGACAGGTGGCTGACGTGAAGCCTCATTCTCTGCTATGACATGCAGACTAATTCTCTGCTGACATGAAGTCAGATCCTCTGTTACGGGACCTCTCTCCTCTGCCTGGGTGCTGGGCCTAAACTTATGAAAATGGACTCTTACAGTGGTGGCTGACGTGAAGCCTCATTCTCTGCTATGACATGCAGACTAATTCTCTGCTGACATGAAGCCAGATTGTCTGTTACGGGACCTCTCTCCTCTGCCTGGGTGCTGGGCCTAAATATATGCCAATGGACTGTTGCAGTGGTGGGTGACGTGAAGCCTCATTCTCTGCTATGACATGCAGACTAATTCTCTGCTGACATGAAGCCAGATTGTCTGTTACGGGACCTCTCTCCTCTGCCTGGGTGCTGGGCCTAAATATATGACAATGGACTGTTGCAGTGGTGGCTGACGTGAAGCCTCATTCTCTGCTATGACATGCAGACTAATTCTCTGCTGACATGAAGCCAGATCCTCTGTTACGGGACCTCTCTCCTCTGCCTGGGTGCTGGGCCTAAATTTATGAAAATGGACTCTTACAGTGGTGGGTGACGTGAAGCCTGATTCTCTGCTATGACATGCAGACTGATTCTCTACTGACATGAAGCCAGATTGTCTGTTACGGGACCTCTCTCCTCTGCCTGGGTGCTGGGCCTAAATATATGCCAATGGACTGTTGCAGTGGTGGCTGACGTGAAGCCTCATTCTCTGCTATGACATGCAGACTGATTCTCTGCTGACATGAAGCCAGATTGTCTGTTACGGGACCTCTCTCCTCTGCCTGGGTGCTGGGCCTAAATATATGACAATGGACTGTTGCAGTGGTGGCTGACGTGAAGCCTCATTCTCTGCTATGACATGCAGACTAATTCTCTGCTGACATGAAGCCAGATTCTCTGTTACGGGACCTCTCTCCTCTGCCTGGGTTCTGGGGCCTGAATATCTGAGAATGGACTGTTCCAGTGGTGGGTGACGGGAAGCCAGATTCTCTGCTATGGGACCTCTCTCCAATTGATTTTGGTTAATTTTTATTTATTTAATTTTTATTTTAATTAATTTCCCACATTTGTTTGCAGGGGATTTACCTACATGTTGCTGCCTTTTGCAGCCCTCTAGCCCTTTCCTGGGCTGTTTTACAGCCTTTTTAGTGCCGAAAAGTTCGGGTCCCCATTGACTTCAATGGGGTTCGGGTTCGGGACGAAGTTCGGATCCCGAACCCGAACATTTTCGGGAAGTTCGGCCGAACTTCTCGAACCCGAACATCCAGGTGTTCGCTCAACTCTAGTGGTCAGGTTTCCTGATGCAGTTTTTGGAATCCAAAATCAGGAGTGGATCATAAAAGTAGAAAAAGTATATAGGACAGATGTGACTTATTTTTTTATTAACTCCTGGCTTCTAAAACTGCATCAGGAAATTTGAATGTGTGGCTGTACCCTTATCATTTCTAAATTGATGTTAGTTAAGAGACCTGGTGATCTCAATATTTCTGGAGCAGAATCTTACTTACGTGACCAGAGAAGAGTCATATTTTCAAGCTCTGACTCATCTCAGGTTAATTTCCATATGTATCAAATCAGTTTTTTTTACACAATAAAAGCACTCAGAGCTATGGGGACTGGGTATTGCAGATGTGCTAGCGGCCATCTAGCAGACCATGTCATCAGCTCTATACACAAAATCCCAGTGACAGGTACCCTTTAAGAAAAATTCAGCCCTGTGTTCATTGCGCAAAAGAGTGTTATAAATAAAAATTTCCAATTCTTCTGCCTCTTTGGGATTGGAAGTTGCCTTTTAATATGACAAATTTCATATGTTCTTCATTGTATCCTGGGCAACAAAAATATTTGTCCACAACAACAACAGTTGAGACTTCATCCTTGCTTTGAGTTTCTGTCCTGTTTCTCCAACATAGAAACCCCAAAAATACATTTCCAGAATGCATCTCTTTTTCTGTAAGCTAATTAAGGACTTAAGGTCCCTTTACATATAACAATTTAGCAAGCGATTGTTGGGAAGGAAGCGTTCCTTCCCGGCAAGCGCCTGCTGATCAGTGAAGAAGACTATGGAGTCAGTACAGGGAGGAGGGCCATTGTTCGTCCTCATACATAGTCATTGTTTGCTAGCAGCAGAATGCTGTTTAGATGGCATGATCTGCTGCCAGCAATCGACAATTTACGGGTCTGCATGAATGATGTGATTACCCAATGAACAAGCGTTTTGAGTAATCGGTTTACTCCACCGGATAATCACTAATGTGTGTTCCTATGAACTCCTGTTAGTGATTATCTGGCCCATTCTCAGCCTGTGTAAAGGGCCCTTTACTCTCTAATGTAATTTTATTACTCTTTTGTTTTTTTTAAACATCCATTTATTACACCATGTCTTTGTTTTTTTGTGGATAGGTTTGTGTTTTTTCGCAGCACAGAGCATCATAGACAGGGAGGTTTTTCAGTGATTTTCTGTGCCTGGATTGATGGTCTGTACGGAAAAGTGGACATGTGAATTTGGCCCCATTCACGCGACCATATTTTTGCTCCGCATCAAATCTGCATATTTTGCAGATCAGATGCAGACCCATTCAATTTCAATGGGTCAGCAAAGAATAATGTCCATTTGGGGATAAGAATAGGCATTTTAAAATAAAAAATAAAAAATTCTAATGCCAGATGCAGCAAACAGATAATTGTGTGACATCTTTACCGCAGCTCCCCATTAAATATTATTTTTATCATTAATTATACTTTAAAGGGATGTCCAGGTTATATAAAAAATAAAGCACTGCAAATCTGATGGTCAGAAATATATACATAAGCTATGCAAGTTTTAGGCCCAAAAAATAAAAATAATTTATATTTATTTACCTAGTTCTGTCCTGGTCCCTTTGTTTACATGCACTTGCATGTAAACAACAATTTCTGAGGTTTTCCTCATGACTATTTGTGGATGTCAACAAAAACTGCCTTTACCCTCCCTCTTACTGCTGGTATACTCATGTTGTATTTGTGGGACTACAAGTCCCAGCTGTACGGTACAATCACATTGCTGATCTTCCCCCTATCTGTACTTCCTCACAACCAGCAGAATATAGAGGAGAGGACTCCTCTGGTCTTTGTCAGTTATGTGTCTGCTCGATCTTTTGCACAGCAGTTATCTCCTCACTGCCTGGAGAAGAGGAAATCCTGCAGATGCTCAGTACCTGAGGCAGAGCCTCCAACCCTGAGTCTGTGCTGCTTATGGTAGAAGGGGTAAAACTTTGCTACATAATCCAGTAGAAGGGGAGAGACAGGGTAGACTACTCAGCCAGCAGTACAGGGGGCGTGGCTTGCTGCTCCAACCATCACAGCCTTCACAGTGAGGTTCCGTGCACAGCAGCAGACCTGCTCCTCCTGCTCCCTCAGGCTTGTAGATAGAACGTCATCAGAGCAGAAGGAGAAGCTGACATCACAGGTCATGTGACCTCTGCTAACTAGGAGAATGGGGCCACTGGAGATTTAGTAAGTGAACTGACAACCCCTTACATTTCCTTAGTTAGAAACATATAAAGTGCAAAAAAATAACCGCCCCTGGACCGCCCCTTTAACCACTTCAACCCCCCTAGCTGAAACACCCTTAATGACCAGGCCACTTTTTACACTTCTGCACTACACTACTTTCACTGTTTATTGCTCGGTCATGCAACTTACCACCAAAATGACTTTTACCTCCTTTTCTTCTCACTAATAGAGCTTTCATTTGGTGGTATTTCATTGCTGCTGACATTTTTTACTTTTTTTGTTATTAATCGAAATTTAATGATTTTTTGCAAAAAAATGACATTTTTCACTTTCAGTTGTAAAATTTTGCAAAAAAAAAACTACATCCATTTATAAATTTTTCACTAAATTTATTGTTCTACATGTCTTCGATAAAAAAAAATGTTTGGGTAAAAAAATAAATAAAAATGGTTTGGGTAAAAGTTATAGCGTTTACAAACTATGGTACAAAAATGTGAATTTCCGCTTTTTGAAGCAGCTCTGACTTTCTGAGCACCTGTCATGTTTCCTGAGGTTCTACAATGGCCAGACAGCACAAACACCCACAAATGACCCCATTTCGGAAAGTAGACACCCTAAGGTATTCACTGATGGGCATAGTGAGTTCATAGAACTTTTTATTTTTTGTCACAAGTTAGCGGAAAATGATGATTTTTTTTTTTTTTCTTACAAAGTCTCATATTCCACTAACTTGTGACAAAAAATAAAAACTTCCATGAACTCACTATGCCCATCACGAAATACCTTGGGGGGTCTTCTTTCAAAAATGGGGTCACTTGTGGGGCCCAAATGCGTGCAAAGTAGTTTGAAATCAAAATCTGTAAAAAATGACTGGTGAAATCCGAAAGGTGCTCTTTGGAATGTGTGCCCCTTTGCCCACCTAGGCTGCAAAAAAAAAAATGTCACACATCTGGTATCGCCGTACCCAGGAGAAGTTGGGGAATGTGTTTTGGGGTGTCATTTTACATATACCCATGCTGGGTGAGAGAAATATCTTGGCAAAAGACAACTTTTCCCCTTTTTCTTTATACAAAGTTGGCATTTGACCAAGATATTTCTCTCACCCAGCATGGGTATATGTAAAAAGACACCCCAAAACACATTGCCCAACTTCTCCTGAGTACGGAGATACCAGATGTGTGACACTTTTTTGCAGCCTAGGTGGGCAAAGGGGCCCACATTCCAAAGAGCACCTTTAGGATTTCACCGGCCATTTTTTACAGATTTTGATTTCAAACTACTTCGCACACATTAGGGCCCCTAAATTGCCAGGGCAGTATAACTACCCCACAAGTGACCCCATTTTGGAAAGAAGACACCCCAAGGTATTCCGTGAGGGGCATGGCGAGTTCCTAGAATTTTTTATTTTTTGTCACAAGTTAGTGGAATATGAGTCTTTGTAAGAAAAAAAATAAATAAATAAAAAATCATAATTTTCCGCTAACTTTTGACAAAAAATAAAAAATTCTAGGAACTCGCCATGCCCCTCACGGAATACCTTGGTGTCTTCTTTCCAAAATGGGGTCACTTGTGGGGTAGTTATACTGCCCTGGCATTCTAGGGGCCCTAATGTGTGGTAAGTAGTTTGAAATCAAAATGTGTAAAAAATGACCTGTGAAATCCTAAAGGTGCACCTTGGAATGTGTGCCCCTTTGCCCACCTAGGCGGCAAAAAAGTGTCACACATGTGGTATCGCCGTACTCAGGAGAAGTTGGGGAATGTGTTTTGGGGTGTCATTTTACATATACCCATGCTGGGTGAGAGAAATATCTTGTCAAAAGACAACTTTTCAATTTTTTTTATACAAAGTTGGCATTTGACCAAGATATTTATCTCACCCAGCATGGGTATATGTAAAATGACACCCCAAAACACATTCCCCAACTTCTTATGAGTACGGCGATACCAAGTGTGTGACACTTTTTTGCAGCCTAGATGCTCAAAGCGGCCCAAATCCCTTTTAGGAGGGCATTTTTAGACATTTGGATCCCAGACTTCTTTTCACGCTTTCGGGCCCCTAAAATGCCAGGGCAGTATAAATACCCCACATGTGACCCCATTTTGGAAAGAAGACACCCCAAGGTATTCAATGAGGGGCATGGCGAGTTCATAGATTTTTTTTTTGGGGGCACAAGTTAGCGGAAATTGATTTTCTTTTGTATTTTCTCACAAAGTCTCCCTTTCCGCTAACTTGGGACAAAAATTTCAATCTTTCATAGACTCAATATGCCCCTCACGGAATACCTTGGGGTGTCTTCTTTCCGAAATGGGGTCACATGTGGGGTATTTATACTACCCTGGCATTTTAGGGGCCCTAAAGCGTGAGAAGAAGTCTGGAATATAAATGTCTAAAAAATTTTACGCATTTGGATTCCGTGAGGGGTATGGTAAGTTCATGTGAGATTTTATTTTTTGACACAAGTTAGTGGAATATGAGACTTTGTAAGAAAAAAATAAATAAAAACAATTTCCGCTAAATGTCTGAATGGAGCCTTACAGGGGGGTGATCAATGACAGGGGGGTGATCAGGGAGTCTATATGGGGTGATCACCCCCCTGTCATTGATCATCCCCCTGTAAGGCTCCATTCAGACGTCCGTATGTGTTTTGCGGATCCGATCCATGTATCCATGGATCCGTAAAAATTATACGGACGTCTAAATGGAGCCTTACAGGGGGGTGATCAGGGAGTCTATATGGGGTGATCACCCCCCTGTCATTGATCAATACCCTGTAAGGCTCCATTCAGACGTCCGTATGTGTTTTGCGGATTCGATCCATGTATCCGTAAAAAACATACGGACGTCTGAATGGAGCCTTCCAGGGGGGTGATCAATGACAGGGGGTGATCAGGGAGTCTATATGGGGTGATCAGGGGTGATCACGGGTTAATAAGGGGTTAATAAGTGACAAGGGGGGGGGGTGTAGTGTAGTGGTGTTTGGTGCTACTTATTACTGAGCTGCCTGTGTCCTCTGGTGGTCGATCCAAGCAAAAGGGACCACCAGAGGACCAGGTAGCAGGTATATTAGACGCTGTTATCAAAAAGGCGTCTAATATACCTGTTAGGGGTTAAAAAAATCGCATCTCCAGCCTGCCAGCGAACGATTGCCGCTGGCAGGCTGGAGATCCACTCGCTTACCTTCCGATCCTGTGAACGCGCGCGCCTGTGTGCGCGCGTTCACAGGAAATCTCGCATCTCGCGAGATGACGCGTATATGCGTGACTCTGCGCAGCGCTGCCGCCTCCGGACCGCGATCCTGCGTTAGGCGGTCTGGAGGCGATTAAAGGCAAAGTACAGGTAATTGTTAAGATCATAGAAATGGGTATAAATAAACTGATAAAAAGGTGTTCAGAACATATCTATAAAGGCCCTGTCCCTGGTGGCACTTTTTTAAATACAAATGTGTTATATGTGATTGCAGGAATGTAGTAATGCTTTCTAGAACATTGTTTTAACACAATGGTGAATGCACCAAAAGGCATGCATCCTCTCGATCCTGTCGAGGGACAGATTAGTATTTTACTCCGTTATTAATAAATCCCCCATTGTATGTACTCATTGCCTGTTCACAAACAGCATTGCCCACGTACTGTAGCTTCATTCCGCTGCTGTCCCTAAAATTTGCCCTCTGTTCTGGGACAGAAATCAGAATGTGTAGAATAAAACATCAGAATCTCACTTCACTATGTATTGCCATATCTACCGTACCTTTGCCCATTTATTCTTTTCAGCTTCTGCTCTGCTCACCCTCCGAGAAGCTTTTTTCAAATCTGAGGAATACAACACAGTATTTAGCTGCATTTACTTGCTTTGTGATTCATTTTAAATGACTGCAAGGCTTAGGCAGAGACTCGTGGCCATGTGACATGATGCTACATTGCAGCAAATGATAGTGAATGTAGTTGTGCTGTGACCCACAAGTTACGGTGACCATCACCACATTTGGCAGAAATACAAACCTGGTTTTAGGCTAGCAGCAGGACATTGGCGTCTTTTGTCAAATGTCACAAGATGCTGTATACAGGTCCCTTTACACAGCCCTAATATCTGCCGGTGTAAAGGTACTGCCGATTACCCGACGAATGAGTTAAACACTCATTCATTGGGTAATGTGATTGTTTATGCGAACACCTAAATCATTCTTGTTTAGACGGCTCAATCTCCTGCCAGCAGTGATTTTTGTAGTGACGATCACTCATCCCCATACTGTGGAGGAGATCACTGCATGTAAATGCAGTGGTTTCCTTCACTGACAAGCAGCTGCTTGCTGGGAAGGAACACTTCCCTCCTGACACTAGCCTGCTGAATGGTTCAGTGTAAAGGAACTATAAAAGGGTTGTCCCATGAAAAATATCCTACAGTTTTCAAACCAGCAGCTAGAGCTGAATACTTTTGAAATTGCATGTGATTAAAACTTTATTATAGCCTCAAAATTAATCAATACAATGTGTCTGTATAGCGCCACCTGCTGTTTGTTTTTTCTTATTTCTTTGACCTGCTCATTGAGATGGCCGCACATGCTAAGTTTCATCCTTAAACTGCCTCCTAAGCTGTGATAGGGAGAGCATGGACACGCCCCCTGAGCTGTGATAGGGAGAGCATGGACACGCCTCCTGAGCTGCAGCACAGAGGACACTCCCTTTGAGCTGCCAGCTTGATATAAATCTAGCAGAGCAATGAATGGGGAGATTTCTGGATCCATGGGAGGTACAGGGCTGGTTCTAGCTTTGTTAGAAAAAGGATGTCATGTACTGTATGATGTCTGAATTTCATTTTTTTACATTACTCATGGGATAACCGCGTTAACTCAATCTTGATTGACAGATGTATTTGTTGTTTACTCACCAATAATGGATATTGGTGGAATAATCTCTGGAACACGGAAAATATTGCGACTGCTGACTTTCTCTTGTTTTTCCACTGGAATAATATGAGATTCTGCAACCCATATAATATAGGCTAAAAGAAGACTTAAATGTAACCCATTCATGTCTGTTAAAAAGAAAACATATCACTTGTTAGCGTATATGTTGTAAGGCTGATCAGTTTAAACAATGCAAAATTAAAGTACAATGAAATAATCAGAATGAATCCTTCCATTACTTAGTTTACCCAAGCAGTACAAAACTTGTTCGAATTCTGTCAATGAAAAATTACTTTCTTTCACTGTTGATTTAGTTTTTAGTTTTTCTGCACAGATATCATCAGTTTTTATGCATGTGAATTAAAACAGAAGAAAGAGGCTCATGCACACAGTCATAGTTTCAGTCTGCAATCCGTTATTTGTGGTTCAGTTTATCTCAATGGATCCGCAAAAGATGGGAACAGCACTCATGTCCATTCTGTGGCCTCGCAAAAAATCTCATGTATCCTATTCCTGTTCTGTCCGACAAGGATAGGACATTTTGAGAGATTAGCAGTCTGCAAAACATTTATGGTTGTGTGCATGAGCCCTAACACTCAGCATTACTTAGCAACCATCAGTGAAAAGCAAATCTTTTAGTGCGTTCATTTTTTTTCACTGACCCATTGATTTTAATGGACCCATACTGAATGAAAAACCAATGAAGATAGAGTGTGCTTCAGTTTTCCCTGAATAGACAGTTTGTGAATATATCCAATGATTTTAATGTGTCAACCTTAGGCCTCGTTCACGTGACCGTTGGTGTCCCGTTCCCGTATTGCGGACCGCATTTGCGGATCCGCAATACACAGGACCGTTCCGTTGTTATTCTGCATCACGGATGCATACCCATTCATTTCAATGGGTCCGCAAATCCGGAGATGCGGCACGGAACGGAACACTACGGAGTGCTTTCTGAGGTTCTGTTCTGTGCCTCCGCACCGCAAAAAAGTAGAACATGCTCTATATTTTTTGCGGAATGGAGGGATCGTGGACTCATTCAAGTAAATGGGTCTGCGATCCCCATGCGCCTGCCCCACAGAAGGTGCTGGTGCATTGCAGTCTGCAATTTGCGGTACACAGCACAGGCACGGGCTTCACACATTAGAGTTAACGAGTCCTTAGTCTGGATGTGATTTTTCGAGTAAAAAAAAATTAAGAATATAACGAATTTCCAAATTTGCGAATATTCAACGAATATTCTACAAAATATTTTTGAAATATCGCAAATTCGAATATGACCCCTGCCGCTCATCACTAGCAGCCATATAGCGCAGAATGTCATGCTAGCCAGGCCGACAGTGGTGACAGAAGCCATATGGTACTGAATTTGATGGTAGGCTGGCAGACAGTGGCATGATGGGGTACTGTCAGCAAGGGCAGACTCATTCATGCTCTAATTGGCCTGAAAATTGATATATAAAGCGATCTAGTCTCCTTGGACTATAAAAATATATTGTCTTTTGTAATTCATTTTTTCTATTTTTTTCTCTCTTTCTAGTTGGGACCAAAACGTCCAAAAATTATGCTTTAACTGGTCTGGGGCAAATCACTGCCCCTTTTTATACACACATATACACTAATGTCAGAAGAAAGAGTGGCTCGTTCTACACAAGCATCCAAAAATGATGTCTTAACAGGGAAGAATGCCTGCCTATATTTATACATGCACAAGTGTTAATTGTCAGAAGAAAGAGTGGCTTGTTCTGAACAAGCCTAGAGAAAGTCTCCCTTTTAATTGGGAGCAGCAGCAGTACAATGAAAGGATAGGGTAAAAGTGGCATGTGGCTGCAATAATAGCGGCAACTAGAGATGAGCGAATCAAATTCAGATGGAACATCCAAAGTCGATTTGCAAAAAAATTGGCTCTAATACTATACGGAGCAGGATCTCCGTACAGTATTAGAATGTATTGCCTCCGATGAGCCGAAGTTACTGCTTTGCAAAGTCTCGCGAGACTTCGCGTAATAATTTTATAAATTTATTTGTACTGTAAAAAACTATTTCCCGAACTCTGGTTCGATTCCAAATGGTACCTTGGAACAAAAAAACATGATTGTTTTAAAAAAAATGCTTTATTATGTAAAACTGAAGCAAACAAAAAAGTAGACATATTTGATATCCATATTCATAACAACTTGCTCTGTAAAAAATAGCGCATGATCCCCTGAGATGAACCTGTCACATGAACATTGTAAAGAGATAAAAACTGTGCCAGAATAGCCATTTTTTGTTACCGTGCCTCACAAAAAGCATCATATATACCCAAACCCCAAATTAATATCAATAAGGACTTTTGTCTCCGTTTGCATAACGGAAACGGGACGGAAACGTTATGATTCCCATAGACTTCTATTAAGACGGAATGCCTTTTAAAGGCTTCGGTTTTACATTCCGTCACAATATAAGTCTATGGGCAGTATAACTGATCCGTCCTTCCGTCTTATGGATTCCGTTATTTTCCGTTATGACCAGGTTATAATGGAAAGCCATAATGGAATCCAGAACGCAGATGTGAACCCACCCTTAGAAGTATTATTTAGTTTGTTTTCTGGTCATCCAATCAAATGCAGGCCACATGATAGTCTAAAATTGAACGGTATTAAAACTGATGGGTAACCTTTCTGGTTCATTATTTATTGCAGTCTGTCTAAATCTTTCACCTCACCAGTACTTAAGGAAAGACTAAATACAGGATCCAACCAACAGATTAGACTTTGCGCTAATTCTAAAAGCTTTATCCTAGCAGCACCCTGGTATTCACCCATTTACCCCTATACAGAGATCCGGACTTCACTGCAGATGAGTCCCCAGGCCACTACCAAAGCTGACCCACAGGGGTCAGACATACTGACACAGGGCACCGAGGCGTCTAGCAAAATCAAAAGAAAAAGGGAAAAGTCTAGTATTGTGTTAGCCAGTAGAAAATTAGGTTAGTGCTCTCATGCAGAGAAACAAAATAAGAGTATTGCAGGTTTAATACCTTTTAATGGCTAACAGAAATAGAAGTAATGATGTTACATAGCCTTCACCAGGCATACTACAAGAATGTATGAAGAAACAGCTATATATATATATATATATATATATACAATAAGAACAGAAACATGGGGGAATGAATGGACATTTGAAAAACAACAGAATATCAAAGATCTTGAGAAAGAGTCCTTAATTATCTTACAGATAAGGGGTGTGTAAGTTTTATGGTAGCTAAAGTAATCATATCTCAGAGACCTGGTGCCTCCACTATGTCTATAGAACACTCTTTAGATCTTGTAGTGTTTCATAAATTCCGGGGACAAATTCTGTCCAGTATTCAGAGTGTCAAGCAGTGTTAGGCCCCTTTCACACGGGCGAGTTTTCCGTGCGGGTGCGATGCGTGCGGTGAACGCATTGCACCCGCACTGAATCCTGACCCATTCATTTCTATGGGGCTGTGCACACGAGCGGTGATTTTCACGCATCACTTATGCGTTGCGTGAAAATCGCAGCATGCTCCTCTTTGTGCGTTTTTCACGTAACGCAGGCCCTATAGAAATGAATGGGGTTGCGTGAAAATCGCATGCATCCGCAAGCAAGTGCGGATGCGGTGCGATTTACACGCATGGGTTCTAGGTGACAGTCTATTCACTGTATTATTTTCCCTTATAACATGGTTATAAGGGAAAATAATAGCATTCTGAATACAGAATGCTTAGTATAATAGTGCTGGAAGGGTTAAAAATAATAAAAAAGTTAACTCACCTTCTCCTCTTGTTAGCGTAGATCCCGGTCTGTTCTTTAGCTGTGGCTGAAGGACCTTTGATGACGTCAGATCACATGCTCTATCACCATGGTGATGGACCATGTGATTGGAGCATGTGATCTGACATCACCTCAGGTCATTCA
Organism: Bufo gargarizans; assembly: GCF_014858855.1. Lineage (NCBI taxonomy): Eukaryota > Metazoa > Chordata > Amphibia > Anura > Bufonidae > Bufo > Bufo gargarizans. The sequence goes on from NC_058085.1 coordinate 89,770,802, forward strand.
GTCCACAGCTAAAGAACAGACCGGCATCTATGCTAACAAGAGGAGAAGGTGAGTTAACTTTTTTATTATTTTTAACCCTTCCAGCACTATTATACTAAGCATTCTGTATTCAGAATGCTATTATTTTCCCTTATAACCATGTTATAAGGGAAAATAATACAATCTTCAGAACATCAATCCCAAGCCCGAACTTCTGTGAAGAAGTTCGGGTCTGGGTACCAAACATGCGCGATTTTTCTCACGCGAGTGCAAAACGCATGACAATGTTTTGCACTCGCGCGGAAAAATCGCGCATTTTCCCGCAACGCACCCGCCTCTTATCCGGGCAAAAAACATGACGCCCGTGTGAAAGAGGCCTTATAAATTTGTTTTCCCAAATTCTTCTGGCTCTTTGAGATTTTAAATTACCTTTTCATATAAGAACTTTAATGTGTCCTTCATTGTGTCCCGAGCTACAGAAATTCTTAGCCACAGGAAAGTGTAGCTTCTTCTCTTTAATTATGTGGTGGTGGGGTCTCATTCTGGCTTTTAGTTTATGTCCCGTTTCTCCAACATAGAGGCCCCAACTGGACATTTAGTGCAGATAATCAGATACACAACATTAGATGTAGAACATGTGAATATCCCAGGGAACTTATAGTCCTGCTGTGTTGAGGATCTGGATCTTATCTGTTGTCATTATATGGGAACATGTTTAGCATCTTCTTTTATTACGGGGATAGGTTCTATTTTGTGTGGTACATGGCCATGAACTTTAGTTCAGGATATTCCTCAGATTTGAAGGTTGTCGGTAAGATAGTAAAAAATTATTTTTAGACGTTTATTTATATGTAGCGCATGGTTTCATTTTTTGGCAGTTTTCCTCCATACCTCTAGTTGTGGGTAACTCATAATCAGGGACAGACCAGGATCAGGGATGATGAAGTGAGTGTAATATGGGAAATGATTAGAGGTCAGGGCAGACAGTGTAGGATCAATATGGAGATCTGGTTCAGGTCAGGTCATGGCAGAGGAGGATCATAGTTCAGAAAAAGGGCAGAAAGTTGGTACACAGTAGACAACAGAATACAGAAGAATGCAGGAACTTATCAAACTAGGAAACCTATTGCTCCTGGATAGCATGTGGTGGTATACTGGAGACCAAACTACATATATAGTGTATGTATAGTGTAGGCAAGGTATGTACCAAGTATGTCCTCCTTTACATTTCTGCATAGGTTGTTACCCAGTTTTCCCAGACTGCCGAATTCCTAATTTGCATAGTTATATAGCAATACATTTCTTCATATAGCTAGACCAACTTTCTGTTAAAGTGTAACTGTCATCCTTTTTTTTCATTTTTGTAAGTGTAAGGCCTCTTTCACACTACAGTATGTTGAATTCAGTGTTTTGCGTTCCGTTTTTCACGGATCCGTTGTTCCGTTTTTTGCTTCCGTTGTGGTTCCGTTTCCGTTCCGTTGTTCCGTTCCGTTTTTCCGTATGGCATATACAGTATACAGTAATTACATAGAAAAAATTGGGCTGGGCATAACATTTTCAATTGATGGTTCCGCAAAAAACGGAACGGATACGGAAGACATACGGATGCATTTCCGTATGTGTTCCGTTTTTTTTGCGGACCCATTGACTTGAATGGAGCCACGGACTGTGATTTGCAGCCAAATATAGGACATGTTCTATCTTTTCAACGGAACGGAAAAACTGAAAAACGGAAACGGAATGCATATGGAACACATTCCGTTTTTTTGCGGAACCATTGAAATGAATGGTTCCGTATACGGACCGTATACGGAACGCAAAAAACGGACAGCAAAACGGAAAGAAAAAACGGTAGTGTGAAAGAGGCCTAAAGGGCAGTGATACTGACCATTTTTGTAATATATTTTAATTAATTAAATCATACACTTCTATGAGGAAAAATAGCTCTAAAGTGGCCCATTTTGAGCCTTAGCAACGCTCCTCCATCTTCTGTTTACATAACTGTGGAGACGCGCTCCACACTGACTGTGTTATGTAAACAGAAGACAGAGGAGCGTTGCTAAGGCTCAAAATGGGCCACTTTAGAGCTATTGCTGTACAATTTAATTTAATGAGAGAAGTACCACTGCACACTCAAGGTTTTCATGCAAATAAAAATGATTTTATTATGACTGGGGTTGAGCGAACCCGAACTGTAAAGTTTGGGTTCGTACCGAACTTTAGTATTTTTGGAACCCGGACCCGAACATTTCAGTAAAAGTTCGGGTTCGGTGATTTCTCTGCGCTTTTTGAAAGACTGCAGAGCAGCCAATCAACAAGCGTTTAACTCTGTGCCCTTAGGTCCCTTTCACACGAGCGTGATTTCCACGCGGGTGCAGTGCGTGACGTGAACGCATAGCACCCGCACTAAATCCTGACCCATTCATTTCAATGGGGCTGTGCACATGAGCGTTTTTTTTCACGCATCACTTCTGCAATGCTTTGAAATCGCAGCATGTTCTATATTCTGTGTTTGTAACGCAGGACAGGCCCCATAGAAGTGAATAAGGCTGCGTGAAAAACGCATTGCATCCGCAAGCAAGTGCGGGTGCGATGCGTTTTTCACTGATGGTTGCTAAGAGACGTTGTTTGTAAACATTCCGTTTTTTATCACGCGCGTGAAAAATGCATCAAAACGCATTGCACCCGCGCGGAAAAACAACTAAACGCAATCGCAGACAAAACTGACTTGTTTTAGTGCCAAAATCGCAGTATTTTCACTGAACGCACCCTGAACGCATCCGGATCAAATCCGTCACGCCCGTGTGAAACCAGCCTTAGGGTACTTTCACACTTGCGTTTTTCTTTTCCTGCATAGAGTTCCGTCATAAGGCTCAATACCGGAAAATAACTGATCAGTTTTATCCCCATGCATTCTGAATGGAGAGAAATCCGTTCAGTTTGCATCAGGATGTCTTCAGTTCAGTCGTTTTGACTGATCAGGCAAAAGAGAAAACAGCAGCATGCTACGGTTTTCTCTCCGGATGAAAAAACTGAAGAAATGCCTGAACGCCGGCATTCAGAATCCGACGTCGGAACTGCCCGCCGGATCACACTGCCGCAAGTGTGAAAGTAGCCTTAGAAGCCATCACAGCCATGCCTGCTAATGGCATGGCTGTGATTGGCCAGTGTAGCATGTGACCCAGCCTCTATATAAGCTGGAGTCACGTAGCGCCGCACGCCACTCTGCTGTGCTTAGTGTAGGGAGAGGATGCTGCTGGTGATTTCAGGGAGAGAATAGGAGAGAACCTTTGCTCAAAATCAGAATCTAACTCAGTGATCTACATACATTGTGTTGTGTGGGTGCAGGGCACAATTTTTTTATCTTGCCCTGAGCCCAGTGACCGAAAAAAAAATAACTTTTATGAGTTAGTCAGGTAGGCGGCGGCGGCCATTTTATGCAAGCTCAGTGCACCAGCACTGCATCTGATCCTTTGGGACATTGAAATCCAAGCTTTAAAAACAGCACAAATAATTTTTGGGCAATTTACAACATCTGGTGCATTTGTAGGCTTAGGGCTCTTTCACACTTGCATTGTCCGGATCCGGCGTGTACTCCACTTGCCGGAATTACACGCCGGATCCGGAAAAACGCAAGTGAACTGAAAGCATTTAAAGACGGATCCGTCTTCAAAATGCGTTCAGTGTTACTATGGCAGCCAGGACGCTATTAAAGTTCTGGTTGCCATAGTAGGAGCGGGGAGCGGGGGAGCGGTATACTTACAGTCCGCGTGGCTCCCGGGGCGCTCCAGAGTGACGTCAGAACGCCCCATGCGCATGGATGACATGCCATGCGATCACGTCATCCATGTGCGTGGGGCGCCCTGACGTCACTCTGGAGCGCCCCGGGAGCCACACGGACGGTAAGTATGCTGCTCCCCCGCTCCCCACTACACTTTACCATGGCTGCCAGGACTTTAGTGTCCCGGCAGCCATGGTAACCACTCTAAAAAAGCTAAACGTCAGATCCGGCAATGCGCCGAAACGACGTTTAGCTTAAGGCCGGATCCGGATCAATGCCTTTTAATGGGCATTCATTCCGGATCCAGCCTTGCGGCAAGTCTTCAGGATTTTTGGCCGGAGCAAAAAGCGCAGCATGCGGTATTTTCTCCGACCAAAAAACGTTCCGTTCCGGAACTGAAGACATCCTGAACGGATTTCACTCCATTCAGAATGCATGGGGATAAAACTGATAGGGATTCTTCCAGCATAGAGCCCCGACGACGGAACTCTATGCTGGAAGACAATAACGCAGGTGTGAAAGAGCCCTAAGTCAGTGTTCAATTTAAGCTAGAAATACAGCCATCATTTTCTGGGTTTTTAAAAACACACTTTTTTGCCAAAAAACACTATTTTCCAGATCTGTAAGTGTTAAATTCAAGTTTAATATATACAGCCTTCATATTCTTTTACCAAAAAAGCACTTTTTTGGCAATATACACTAGTCAGTGTTAGGGTTGAGCGAACCCAAACTGTAAAGTTCGGGTTCGTACCGAACTTTAGGATTTTTGGACCCCGGACATTTCCGTAAAAGTTCGGGTTCGGTGTTCAGCACTTTCTTGGCGCTTTTTAAAAGGCTGCAGAGCAGCCAATCAACAAGTGGTTAACTGTCTGACCTTAGAAGCCATCACAGCCATGCCTATTAATGGCATGGCTGTGATTGTCCATAGCAGCATGTGACCCAGGCTCTATATAAGCTTGAGTCACGCAGCGCTGTACGTCACTCTGCTGAGCTTAGTGTAGGGAGAGGATGCTGCTGGACTTGTGATTTCAGGGAGAGAATAGGACAGACTCTAAGGCCCCATGCACACGGCCGTGTTCCACAGCCGTGTGCGGGCCGTGGAACCGCGGCCTGGATCCCTCCTGAGAGCAGGAGCGCACGGCGTCACTGGTTGCTATGGCGCCGTGCGCTCCCTGCTGCCGCCGCAATACAGTAATACACTGGTATGATCTATACCAGTGTATTACTGTACTGTGCCGGCAGCAGGGAGCGCACGGCGTCATAGCAACCAGTGACGCCGTGCGCTCCTGCTCTCAGGAGGGATCCAGGCCGCGGTTCCACGGCCCGCACACGGCTGTGAAACACGGCCGTGTGCATGGCGCCTAACTCAGCGATCTACCTAGAAATAGTTGTGTGGGTGCAGGACACAATTGTTACCCTGCCCTGAGGCCATTGACCAAAAGACTTTTATAATTCTGTTAGTGAGGTGGTTGGTGGCGGCGGCGGCCATTTTTTGCAAGCTCAGTGCACCAGCACTGCACCTGAGCTTTTAGGACATTGCAAATCACCATTTTTTGGGCAAACTACAACATCTGGATTAGTCAGTGTGCAATTTAAGGTAGAAATAGACCCATCATTTTCTGGGGTTTTAAAAACACTTTTTTGCCAAAAAAACAGTATTTTCCAGATCTGCACGTGTTAAATTCAAGTTTAATATATACAGCTTTCATATTCTGTTACCAAAAAAACACTTTTTTGGGCAATATACAACATCTTGATTAGTCAGTGTGCAATTTAAGCTAGAAATGCACCCATCATTTTCTGGGGTTTGAAAAACACACTTTTTTTGACAAAAAACACTATTTCCAGGCCTTGCAGCATCAGCACATGTGAAATTACAAGCTTATATACTGCTGTCAAATTCAGTTGTTAAACAAACACTTGTTTGGGCACAAAAAATTTAGTTGGCAGCCTTTGATGCAGATGTCATTGTGAGATACACCCTTAATACATTTGGGTTACATTCAGAGATTTTAAATACCACCATGTATACCAATATTGAATTCAGGCTTACACTGGTTCAGACCGTGTAAGATACTACATCTACATACAGGAGTTTGAATCAGGCTTTTGAAATACAGCCATTATGGACAAAGAAATATTTACTTAAGGCCTACACTGGTTCAGACCGTGTGAGATACCCCCTCTACATACAGGGGTTTGAATCAGCCATTTGAAATACAGCCATTTTGGGCAAAGAAATATTTAATTCAGGCCTATACTGGTTCAGGCCCTGTGAGACACACTCTCTATATACAGGGGTTTGATTCAGGCTTTTGAAATACAGCCATTATGGACAAAGAAATATTTACTTCAGGCCTACACTGGTTCAGATCGTGTGAGATACCCCCTCTACATACCGGGGTTTGAATCAGGCATTTAAAATACAGCCATTTGAAAAACAGCCATTTTGGGCAAATACATATTTAATTCAGGCCTATACTGGTTCAGGCCCTGTGAGATACACCCTTTACATACTGTCGTTTTATTCTACTATTAATTAAACACCCATTTAGGGCAATAGCCTAAATTCGAAAAATATGAGGAGAGCGTCAAATAAGGGACGTGGCCCAGGTCGTGGTGTTGCTGGTGGAGCTCCTGTTGCAGGGAGAGGATGTGGTCGATCTGTGCCAGCTACACGCACAAGTGAAACTAGGGTGACCACATTTCCAAACTGCCATTCAGGGACACCCGCCCCGGCCCCCCCGCACCCATGTCCACTCCCCAAAAAATATGATTTTTGATACTTTTTTTTGCCTAATTTTCCGTTTTCAGTGGATGGCAGCGTGGTAAAGTTCTGATCACATGTGTGGTCCGCTCTGCTGGTCACAGGTTATACTAGGTGTGAACATAGCCTTATCCAGGAAAGGGGGATATTTTTTTCGCAAGTTTTTACTAGTTTGGGGAAAAGTTTGGTTTTCCCTTTCACTGCAGCCCAGTAATACAGAGCAGACAATATACTATAAAGTGTCTCCTGCTAGTAGTATATAATACAATCACTTCCATAAACCTCCACTCCACTTGTAATTGTAATCTATGGCTCATCCCTATACCCCTAATATCTATCACAACATGAATGGATAGTAGAGTGAAACGTGACCGGCATACATAAGAAGTTAAGAACGTATGTCATCATCATCCCGCCAGCCAGTTACCTCAGCACAGCTCACTGCTCACATCACTGCGCCGCCTACCAGCAGCTTCATCTCCTCTCAGACTCAGAGTCCTGACGTCATCAGCCGGCGACCTAGGCTAGTGGCGCCGTGAAGTGACGTCACGCTGGGAAGCGGATCACCTCACCGCCCGAAGGTTTCTGTCCGGGTAGGTGATGATTGGACAATGGACTGTAATGTGTGGTGGTCCTGGAGCCTCAGAGCAATTAGCAGAGGTCGGCGGCTGTGGCTCAGGTCATTCCGGGACACTAAATTGTCCCGGAATGAGGGTGACCGGGACCCGGGACAGACTCTCCAAATGCGGGACTGTCCCGGGCAATCCGGGACACGTGGTCACCCTGAGTGAAACCCCTTCCTCAGGTGCGAGTAGGCGACAAAACCTGCAGTGGTATTTGGTCGGGCCTAATGCTGCTCTACGAATGGTGAGGCCTGAACAAGTACAGGAGATAGTAGATTGGGTTGCTCACAGTGGATCCAGTTCCTTCACACTGTCTCTCACCCAGTCTCCTGCTGAAAGACCACAGTTGGCACCTGCAGCTGATGTCCATCAGTCTTTCACCTCACCCCCTTGCAAATCAGCCAAGCAGTCTGAGCCCCAAGTCATGCAGCAGTCTCTTCTGCTTTTTAATGACTCTGTTAGCAGGGTTTCCCAGGGCCATCCACCTATACCTGCCCCAGAAGCGGAAGAGATTGCGTGCACCGATGCCCAACCACTTATCTTTCAAGATGAGTACATGGGAGGACCATCACAGCACGTCTCGGATGATGACGAAACACAGGTACCAACTGTTGGGACTTTCAAAAGTGTGCAGACTGACAAGGAAGGCAGGGGTGAAGACTGGGTGGAAGATGATTTGGAGGACGATGAGATCCTCGACCCAACATGGAATCAAGGTTATGCGAGTGACCTATGTAGTTCAGAGGAAGAGGCGGTGGTCGCACAAAGCCACCAGCACAGCAAAAGAGGGAGCAGGGTGCAAAAGGGGAGCGGCTGTCCTCTAAACAGTACGCATCCTACTGCCCACCGCAGCAAGGGACCGAGCACACCAAAGCCAGCTCCAAGGAGTTCCCTGGCGTGGCAGTTCTTCAGACAATGTGCTGACGACAAGGCACGAGTGGTTTGCATGCTGTGCAATCTGAGCCTGAAGCGGGTCATAAACGTTTGGCATTTAAGTGCAAAGCACTAGCTGCAGTAGAGTAGACACCTCAAAAACCAAGAAAGGTCTCTGGCTCCTCCTGCTTCCTCTTCTGCTGCAGTTGCAGCCTCTTCATCCACCTCTGGAGTGACAGTGCCACCTGCCACCCCGCAAACAGAGGATCTGCCAGCAACACCTACACCTGGGTCACCAAGCATCTCCACAATGTCCCACGGAAGCATTCAGGTCTCCATATCCCAAACGCAGGAGAGGAAGAGGAAGTACCCCCTTACCCACCCGCGATCCCTAGCCCTGAATGCCAGCATTTCTAAATTACTGGCTTTTGAAATGCTGTAATTCCGTCTGGTGGAGACGTATAGTTTTAAAGGCCTTATGGCGGTGGGTGTCCCACAGTATGTCGTGCCCAGCCGCCACTACTTTTCAAGGCGAGCCATCCCTTTCATTCACAACCAAGTAGGGGACAACATCGGGTGTGCACTGCGCAACACCATCTGTGGCAAGGTGCACCTGACTACGGATATGTGGACCAGTAAGCACGGTCAGGGCAGTAATATCTCTGGCCTGAGGCGGATAGCAGTTTGGCGCATGTCCTTCCACCACCGAGGATTGCAGAGCTTTTCTCTTTGCCTCCTGTTGCTTCCTCCTCCTACTCTGCTTCCTCATCCTCTACCAGCACCTCATCCAGTCAGCGTAACACCTTCACCACCAACCTCAGCACAGCCAGGGATAAACCACAGCAGGCAGTTTTAAAACTTGTCTGTTTGGGGGACAAACCCCACACCGCGCAGGAGCTGTGGACGGGCCTTGAACAACAGACCAATGAGTGGTTTGTGCCAGTCATTCTCAAGCCCGGCCTGGTGGTGTCCGATAATGGGCGAAATCTCGTAGCAGCTCTGGGACTAGCCGGTTTGACGCACATCCCTTGCCTGGCACGTGCTGAATTTGGTGGTGCAAACAATCCTTAAAAATTACACCGATATGTCAGAGATGCTGCATAAAGTCGTGGCAATGCAAACATTGAGGTGTTGTTTCCCCAGGTTCCAGTCCGGGACTTGAGGCATGCTCATGTCCAGGGATCCTATTAAATCCTGCTACTGGATCTTGGGTGTGGCTCACTCTGGAGTGTCTTGTGAAGCAGAGTCCTGGTGAGGCTCTGTGTGAGTGGTCCCAGCCGGGTGGGCTGAGGGGCAATGAGGCTAGGCGATAGCCTGAACTTTGGGGGACGCAGTGACGCCTGTGAAACAAGGATCACGAGGCCAGAGTCGGGAGGACTACTGGGCCACAATCCCCCAAAAGGTATTGAAGTGTCACAGCCTGGAGGTTGCTGGACTGAATGGCTGAGGAAAGCCGGATTTGTGTTCCATGTGTGACCAGGGCTCTCTCGAGTCAGGGATACGCTTATGTGTTTAGTTAGTGCCTAGCCAGGCAAGGGTTTGTTATTTTGTGTGGAGGTCACACGTGATAAGTTGAAGCTGCGACTTCTTAACCTGTGCTTTGCTACAGTGTCTGAAATAAAGCAAGAGTTTGGACATTATAATCATGTCTGCGAACATATCTGTGAGTGTTAACCCCTGAAAAGAGACGATCCCCTACAGCGCGCTTTCAGCATTCTCACCCTGCTGCTGCTCGCCTGTCAGCACTGCAGCGTAACTTCGGCCTTCCCGCTCACCGCCTCATATGCGACGTGCCCACAAGGTGGAACTCCACCTTGCACATGCTGGCCAGACTGTGCGAGCAGCAGCAGACGATAGTGGAGTTTCAGCTGCAGCACGCTCGGGTGAGTCGCTTGGCGGAAAAGCACCACATCACCACCAATGACTGGGCCTCCATGCGAGACCTGTGTTCCTTGTTGCGCTGTTTCGAGTACTCCACCAACATGGCCAGTGCCGATAACGCCGTTCTCAGCGTTACTATCCCACTTCTATGCCTCCTTGAAAAAACGCTCATGGCGATGATGGAAAAGGATGTGGCACAGGAGGAGGAGGAAGAGGGATCATTTCGTAGGGTTTCCGGCCAGTCATTCCCAAGTGGCTCTAAGGGTGGGTTCCTGCACCCACAAACGCCAGGTACACAATTGTCCAGCCAGGGCACAGTTCTGGAGGATGACAAGGAGGAGATGGAGGAGGAGGAACTATGTTCACAGCAGGGTGGCACCCAGACCAGCTCATGGCCATCACTGGTGCGTGGATGGGGGGATACAGAGGACACAGACGATACACCTCTGACAGAGGACAGCTTATCGTTGCCTCTGGGCAGCCTGGCACACATGAGCGATTACAGGTCCTTCTAAAAAAATTAGCATATTGTGATAAAGTTCATTATTTTCTGTAATGTACTGATAAACATTAGACTTTCATATATTTTAGATTCATTACACGCCAACTGAAGTAGTTCAAGCCTTTTATTGTTTTAATATTGAGGATTTGGGCATACAGCTCATGAAAACCCAAATTTCCCATCTAAAAAAATTAGCATATTTAATCCGACCAATAAAAGAAAAGTGTTTTTAATACAAAAAAAGTCAACCTTCAAATAATTATGTTCAGTTATGCACTTAATACTTGGTCGGGAATCCTTTTGCAGAAATTACTGCTTCAATGCGGCGGGGCATGGAGGCAATCAGCCTGTGGCACTGCTGAGGTGTTATGGAGGCCCAGGATGCTTCGATAGCGGCCTTAAGCTCATCCAGAGTGTTGGGTCTTGCGTCTCTCAACTTTCTCTTCCCAATATCCCACAGATTCTCTATGGGGTTCAGGTCAGGAGAGTTGGCAGGCCAATTGAGCACAGTAATACCATGGTCAGTAAACCATTTACCAGTGGTTTTGGCACTGTGAGCAGGTGCCAGGTCGTGCTGAAAAAATGAAATCTTCATCTCCATAAGGCTTTTCAGCAGATGGAAGCATGAAGTGCTCCAAAATCTCCTGATAGCTAGCTGCATTGACCCTGCCCTTGATAAAACACAGTGGACCAACACCAGCAGCTGACATGGCACCCCAGACCATCACTGACTGTGGGTATTTGACACTGGACTTCAGGCATTTTGGCATTTCCCTCTCCCCAGTCTTCCTCCAGACTCTGGCACCTTGATTTCCGAATGACATGCAACAGTCCAGTGCTGCTTCTCTGTAGCCCAGGTCAGGCGCTTCTGCCACTGTTTCTGGTTCAAAAGTGGCTTGACCTGGGGAATGCGGCACCTGTAGCCCATTTCCTGCACACGCCTGTACACGGTGGCTCTGGATGTTTCTACTCCAGACTCAGTCCACTGCTTCCGCAGGTCGCCCAAGGTCTGGAATCAGTCCTTCTCCACAATCTTCCTCAGGGTCCGGTCACCTCTTCTCGTTGTGCAGCGTTTTCTGCCACACTTTTTCCTTCCCACAGACTTCCCACTGAGGTGCCTTGATACAGCACTCTGGGAACAGCCTATTCGTTCAGAAATTTCTTTCTGTGTCTTACCCTCTTGCTTGAGGGTGTCAATGATGGCCTTCTGGACAGCAGTCAGGTCGGCAGTCTTACCCATGATTGCGGTTTTGAGTAATGAACCAGGCTGGGAGTTTTTAAAAGCCTCAGGAATCTTTTGCAGGTGTTTAGAGTTAATTAGTTGATTCAGATGATTAGGTTAATAGCTCGTTTAGAGAACCTTTTCATGATATGCTAATTTTTTTAGATAGGAATTTTGGGTTTTCATGAGCTGTATGCCAAAATCATCAATATTAAAACAATAAAAGGCTTGAACTACTTCAGTTGGTGTGTAATGAATCTAAAATATATGAAAGTCTAATGTTTATCAGTACATTACAGAAAATAATGAACTTTATCACACTATGCTAATTTTTTTAGAAGGACCTGTACATGCTGCAGTGTCTCCGCAAATTCTAATTTGTGCTGATTACTGGATGGCCACGCTGCTGGATCCCCTTTACAAGGACAACGTACCGTCCTCAATTCTGTCACTGGAGCGTGATTGTAAGATGCGCGAGTACAAGCGCACGCTGGTAGACACGCTGCTGGTGGTATTCCCACCTGACAGGGGGGGCACAGTGGAAGTACAAGGCAAAGTCAGAGGAAGGGGAAGAGGTCGCCAACGCAGCTGGGGCACCGCCAGCATCTCAAAAGGCAGGGTTAGCATGGACGAAATGTGGAAAAGCTTTGTCAGCAAGTGTCATGGTCTTACCTTCTTGCTTTTCTCCTTCGTTTGACATGTGCTGGCGGCCATCTTGGTTTCTGGGTTTCTTGTAGCCTCCCATCCTGCGGCTTCTCCTTCCCACTGGGAGGAGCTGGATGCCTAGCTCATATATATAGGAGGTCTGTGGCTTCAGTTCCTTGCGTGGTCCTCCTGTGTTCACATGCTTCTAAGACTGCTGCTGCTTCTGGTTCCTGATCCTGGCTTCGTCTGACTACCCTGCTGGTTCCTGATCCAGGCTTCGTCTGACTACCCTGCTGGTTCCTGATCCAGGCTTCGTCTGACTACCCTGCTGGTTCCTGACCTCTGGCTTCGCAAGACCCTGCTTCGGTTTAGCCATCCGTTTGGACTTTTGCCTTACAGCTTGATTTTCAATAAAGCCTTCTTATTTCCACTTATCTCTTGTTGTACGTCTGGTTCATGGTTCCTTGACAGCATGCCACAGCAACCAACACCACCAGCTGATATGAAACTTCTTAGCAGGATGCAGCATTTCACCAACATGGTGGAGCAGTATGTGTGCAGGCGCCTACACGTACTGAATGACGGGTCTGTCCCCTTCAACTTCTGGGTCTCCAAATTGGGAACATGGCCTGAGCTTGCCCTTTACGCCTTGGAGGTGCTGGTCTGCCCTGCAGCCAGTGTTTTATCTGAACGTGTGTTTAGCACGGCATGGGGCGTCATCACAGACAAGCGCAGCCGCCTATCCACAGCCAATGTGGACAAGCTCACGTTCATTAAAATGAACCAGGCATGGATCCCACAGGACTTGTCCGTATCTTGTGCAGAATAGACATGTATACCGGCACTAACCAGCCATGGTTATACTGCAGCGCAATTGCTCATTCTTGTATTTTGGATATTTCACACTCTTTGTGTACCCTGAAAAATAAAATTAAAACCAAAAACCTCCTCCACCGCTGCTTCCACCTACACCGCTACGTCCACCGCCTCCTCAAACTCCTACTCCATATGTAACCTCAAAAATCTAATTATTATTATTTTTTTTATTTGTACATATTTTATTTTATGTCATTTCACTACTTTGTCACTTACATTTTTCGGGTGAAATTCACAAATTTTGGGGTGTAATATACCCCTCCTCTACCTAGTTAACAGCTTAATAAATTTCACAAATTTTTCTGTTACATTCTTGGGTTGACATTATACAATTTTAGACGTGAATAAACCCCTGCTTTGCATAGGTGACAGGGAATACAATTTCATAAATTCTTCAGTAATTAATGGCGTCACATCCTTTCATTCAATGCTTAAACTTTAAAAAGTTGTCACACTTTTATGCTTTAAAAATTTCTCCCATAATCCAACTCTATCATTTTAAATTTGAAAAAAATGAATCCTCCCTTGGATGTGGTCTCTCTTTCTCACGCTCCCTCTCCGGCGTGGAACCCTGATTCCCCACCACCCGTGATCATCAAGGTAGGCGCAGAAAAGAACATTGAAAGTTGATAGAGCAGATATCCAATAAGATCGTAAACATCACGGGGACGTGCGGCATGTTGGGGCAGTAAATTTGCACAGGTCTACACGAACTGACTGACTTCTGGGTCTCCAAATTGGGCACATGGCCTGAGCTTGCCCTTTACCCCTTGGAGGTGCTGGCCTGCCCTGCAGCCAGTCAATTGTCTGAACGTGTGTTTAGCGGGGGGTCTATCACAGGTTATATTTCCCAATGTTTTGGGGTGTACCCTAATTTAAAAAATAAAATTTTAAACCAAAAAACAGTGTAGGCTACCTCCTCCTCTACTGCCGCTTCCACCTACACCGCCACATCCACCGCCTCCTCAACCTCCTACTCCATATGGACCTCGTCCTCCTAGATCAAGATTATTATTTTTTATTTTTATGTATTTTATGTTATTTAAAGTCATTTCCCTATCCACATTTGCACTTGCCATGTTCTTAACCACATTTTGATGCCTTTTGCAGCCCTCTAGCCCTTAAACACTATACAGCCCCCACACTATACAGGCCTCCCACACTATACAGGCCCCCCACACTATACAGGCCTCCCACACTATACAGGCCTCCCACACTATACAGGCCCCCACACACTATACATGCCCCCACACAGTATACATGCCCCCACAGTATGCAGACCCCCACACTATACAGGCCCCCCACACTATACAGGCCCCCCCCACAGTATACAGGCCCCCAACAGTATACAGGCCCCCCACAGTATACAGTTCCACACAGTATACAGTTCCACACAGTATACAGGCCCCCACAGTATACAGTCCCAAACAGTATACAGCCCCCACAGTGTACAGCCCCCCACAATATACAGGCCCCCCACAGTATACAAGCCCCCCCACACTATACAGGCCCCCCACAGTATACAGCCCTCCCCACAGTATACAGCCCCCACACAGTATACACCCCCCCCCACAGTATACAGGCCCCCCACAGTATACAGGCCCCCCACAGTATACAGGCCCCCCACAGTATACAGGCCCCCCACAGTATAAAGGCCCCCCACAGTATACAGGCCCCCCACAGTATACAGCACCCCACTATACAGTAGTTTACAGTATATTAACATAACAGCCCCTGTCACCTTTTTCTGATGTAATCTTCACACAAAAAAGCTCCACAGTTAACTTCTGCAACACTCCTGGTAGGACTTGTGATAACCTCATAGCCATGTGACTAGTAATATTGCGAGGTTACTGGTCACATGGTGATGATGTCATCTAAGGTCCTAGATCACAGCTCTAACACAGTACGATGCCTGGACTCAGTGCCGGCAGGCATGGCATGGCAGCACCCCCTGTGTAGCTGACAGCCTGACACTCGGGGCAGTCGCTAGCAGGGCTCAAGACAGTGGCGTACCGCCCATAGAGGCAGACCACGCCACTGCTATGGGGCCCGCGGCACTGGGGGGCCCGTAGCGCAGATAAGGCCCCGCCACACTATTTGGCCCCGCCCACTCATGACCTGCAGCCGGCTATGCGGCTGCTTTTCTCCCCAGGGCCCAGCCCCAACATCAACTCTTCTCCGCAATCGCCGCGCCGCCCCGCCCCCCCCGCCTCCATGTTTAGCTGAATCGCCTCCCAGAGGCGCGGCTAAGTCCTCAACACCCGCCCCCCTCCTCAGCGCCGCGCTCTGCAAACACCCGATCCTCCTCTCGTCGGCGTCCCAAATCCCGCGCAGGCGCAGTGCCGGCGATTGCCTGCGCTCTGATAATACGGCTGAGGGCAACAGCTTCAACATGTTGAAGCTGTTCGATGTTGAAGCTGTTGCCCTCAGCCGTATTATCAGAGCGCAGGCGCAGGCACTGCGCCTGCGCGGGATTTGGGACGCCGACGAGAGGAGGATCGGGTGTTTGCAGAGCGCGGCGCTGAGGAGGGGGGCGGGTGTTGAGGACTTAGCCGCGCCTCTGGGAGGCGATTCAGCTAAACATGGAGGCGTTAGTAGTTTTCATATTTAGGCGGGCACGGCACTTCAGAGGGGCACCGTTCCTGGGCACCGTGGAGAAAGAAAAACGCCCCTCTGGGCTCCAGTCCTTGCAGCTGGAGCCCAGAAGGTACTTTATTAAACATGGATCCATGAGTACCTTTTTTCCATCTGTCTTGTTCTTTTGATTGTGAGTCTTGTCATTTCTTCAAAAAAATCGATTCTTATGATATGTAAATGACGCTGTAAGGAGCCCAGAGGGGCGTTATTCTTTCTCCACTGTGCCCAGGAACGCCCCTCTGAAGTGCCGTGCCCGGCTAAATTTGAAAACTAATAACGCCTCCAAGTTCATCTAAATCGCCTCCCAAATCCGATCCTCCACTCGCTGGCATCCCAAATCCCGCGCAGGCGCAGTGTCGGCGATTGCCTGCACTATGATAAGATGACTGACGGCACTGCGCCTGCGCGGGATTTGGGATGCCGGCGAGAGGAGGATCGGGGTGTTTGCCGCAGAGCGCGGCACTGAGGAGGGGGGGTGTTGAGCACTTAGCCGCGCCTCTGGGAGGTGATTTAGATGAACTTGGAGGCGTTATTAGTTTTCAAACTTAGGCGGGCACGGCATTTCAGAGGGGCGTTCCTGGGCACCGTGGAGAAAGAATAACGCCCCTCTGGGCTCCTTACAGCGTCATTTGCATATCATAAGAATCGATTTTTTGAAGAAATGACAAGACTCACAATCAAAAGAACAAGACAGATGGAAAACAGGTACTCTGTTAAACATGGATTCATGAAAAAAAAATTGGGGGTAAATTGCTAGTGACAGATTGCCTTTAAGGCTACTTTCACACTTGCGTTCAGAGCGGATCAGTCTGGTGTCTGCACAGACGGATCCGCACCTATAATGCAAACGCTTAGATCCGTTCAGAACGGATCTGTTTGCATTAACATGATGGTGCAAACGGATCCGTTTTGACTTTACATTGAAAGTCAATGGGGGACGGATCCGTTTGAAAATTGAGCCATATTGTGTCAACTTCAAACGGATCCATCCCCATTGACTTACATTGTAAGTCTGGACGGATCCGTTTGCCTCCGCACGGCCAGGCGGACACCCGGACGCTGCAAGCAGCGTTCAGGTGTCTGCCTGCTGAGTGGAGCGGAGGACAGACGGAGCCATACTGATGCATTCTGAGCGGATCCGCATCCATTCAGAATGCATTAGGGCTGGAGGGATCCGTTCGGTGCCGCTTGTGAGAGCCTTCAAACGGAACTCACAAGCGGAGACCCGAACGCCAGTGTGAAAGTAGCCTAACATGGCACCCCAAATAAGGAGACCTGCAGGCTGCAGCAGATATCCCATGTGACAGGTCACCCCCAGGAAACCCCTAACAGTTTCTGTAGGTCATGTATAAATTTATTTAATGGGGGTGTGTCATGGGAGGAGCAAGGTCAGGAAGTGGGAGGGGCCATGGTGGGTAGTGGGCGGGGTTAAGGGGCCCAATTCAGATTTTTGCTATGGGGCCCAGTGATTCCTATGTACGCCTCTGGCTCAAGAGGCAGCTGCCTTGGGCCCCCCAGGAGCAACTGGGCCTGGGGCAGCTGCCCCTTTTGCCCCTTGGTAAAGACGGCCCTGACTATAGGGGCACTATTACTACTACATGTTGTCTGGTAGATAATTATTTCTATTGGTGGGATTTTGGGGAGCACTGTTACTTTGGTGGGCACCCTGGCATGGTATCGGCTTAGTACAATTATTTTTGGGGAACATTATAATTATAATATATAATAATATATTTATAAAATATAATAATTATAATAATTATTGTAGCACAGCGGCCACAATATTAGAGGGGTCTTAATTAAGTGGGAGGATAATGGAAAACTAGAAAACTAAGATGTCTGTCTGTCAAACAGAGAGAGAACCCGCAGAGAGAAGAGATATCTGAAAATAAATCATCATGGCGGTGTGGTGAAAAAGGAGAAGATGAGGACAGAGAACATCTACATCAAAGAAGATGTCCCTGGATGTAAGAGGTATGTGGACCTGTATTAGGCTACCTTCACATCTGAGTTAGTGATTCTGGCGGGCCCTTCCAGCAGAGAACCGCCTGCCGGAATGCTCCAGCAGTGCTGAATGCAGACAGAATCTCCACCGGCCACATTAACTATAGCCCCCCCCCCCCAATCTGATATTGATCACCTATCCTAAATGAAGGTCATCAACATTAAAAGCCCGGAAAACCCCTTTAAGCTCAGTTCACAACCCTATAGTACTCCAATTTATGCCTATTTTGAGAGCGTACCAACTGTTGCCAATTTTTCTTTTCAACTTAGGGTCCATTCACACATCCATGTGTGTTTTGCGGCTTCATGGATCCGCAAAACACAGACACCGGCAATGTGCATTCTGCCTTTTGCGGACCGCACATCGCCAGCACTAATAGAATATGCCTATTGCAGACAAGAATAGGACATGTTCTATCTTTTGGGGGATCGGAATTGCAGACCCGGAAGTACGGGTCCGCATTTCCGTATCCGGGCCGCACATCGACACATAGAAATGAATGGGTCCACATTTCCGTTCTGCAAAATGCGGAACGGAATTGCGGACCCATGAATGGAGCATTGTAGTCAAGCAAAATGACTATAAATGTACACAAAATCTTCCTTAGTCCCTGAATCTGCAGCTTTTGTCCTAGGCTGATGTAAGCTATAGTACTAAAATCTGTTAAAAGTTTGAAAATCACAGCAACAGCATTGAGAGCATTGAGAGCATCCAGGACTGCAGTTGCCCTGCCATACAAACTTATCATGTTAGTTAGAATAATATTTTCTTATCAATCAATGCTGGGTATTTTATTCATTTTACAGACTTAGGTCTCTTGCACACGACCGTATGTATTTTGCGGAAGTCCATGTGAATTCCGTATTTTGCAGAACGGAACAGCTGGCCCCTAATAGAACAGTACTATCCTTAATAATATGACAAGTTCTATATTTTAGCGGAACGTATATATGGAAATACGGAAACTGAATGCACACGGAGTACCTTCCGTTTTTTTTTTGCGGACCCATTGAAATGAATGGTTCCGTATATGGTCCACAAAAAAAATTATAATTGAACGAACACTTATCGAAAATACGTTTGTGCAAGCCTTTACTGCTAGGGTACATGCTTGAAGCTTCATTAAGAACAACAACCACAGACCAAGCTCATTTGCTAGTCATGGTTTATTGGAGGAGATTTCCAGTTTTCCATTTCTGCAGGGTGGTGAAGGTGACAACATCTGCAACACCAAAATAACCACAACTCATCCAATATATATTAAGATCTTACCTAAGTCTGCTGTCATGCGGGTTGGACACCATACAGCGGTCGAACAGCCAAGCAGCTGCAGCGATACTGCCAGGAACTGTGTATTGCTATTGAAAGAAGTGGTAAGTCTTTAACAAGCTGCAAGGAGTTACCACTTCTTTAATTAGTGATCTACAATATAAACTTTTGAAGCCAGTGATTGGCTGTAGCAGTCACGTGTTGTGGCCCTGTTGTCAGAAATGGAAATCTGCTATAGTCAGCAGACATTGACCAGTGCTATAATTTTTGGCAATTTCTTTAGTAAGAAATAGTAAATAAGTTGGACCACCGGGGATCATGTCCTCTCCTGCTTCTACTTCTGAAGAGTGGCTAGAGGAGAGAACATTTCAAGCTATTATGAAAACTGCAAATATTTATCTGTTTAATGTCACCAAACTGTCACAGATCATTTCATAAATCCCCCCCTTAGCTTTAATCCTTGCGTAATCAAGAAAAAATCTGTCATGTAATGAACATACAAGTGCTTGACTCTTTACAGATACAATAGTGTCCATATAATGTATCCATCAAACGATCAAAAGTTTTTTATTTCTTGAAAGTAAACAATGCAGCTTCCCACTGATCAGAAGCAAACACAGATCTGAAAATCCAAGAGGAATTGTTACAATTAGACTACATGCAATTGCGGATCTGCAAAAAAAACGTATGCCATCCGTTTTTTTTTTTTTGTTGCAGATCCATTGTAACAATGCCTAAAACGGACAAGAATAGGACATGTTCTATTTTTTTTTCCGGGGCTACGGAACGGACATACGGATGTGGAAAGCACATGGTGTGCTGTCCAGATTTTTTGCAGACCCATCGAAATGAATGGGTCCGCGTGCTAACCGCAAAAAAAAAAAAACTGAAGGAAACGGAAACAAAATACGTTCGTGTGCATGTAGCCTTAGTGGGTTGGAAATTGAGTTAACTTTCCATTGTACAACGAACAACTTATTTGCTGAAACCTTTCAAAATGCATTGTTGCATTTTCAGTGAAGAAGTCTGGGTTCGGGTTTGGGTACCACATTCAGTTTTTTATAACGGTCGTGCAAAACGCATTGCACCTGTGTGATAAAAACTGAACAACGTAACGCAATCGCAGTCAAAACTGACTGAAATTGTGTGCACACTGGCGTGGGTTTACCGCAATGCACATGTGACACATCCGGAGCAAATCTGAGACGCCCGCGTGAAAGAGGCCTTAGTGTGGCACTGTTAGATGGTCCCAGTAAGCCACATGTAGCCAAGGCATTCGGCTATTAGATGCAGGAGCATCCCTCTTTTCTTTCTCCAAGCTGGTTCAGCCGCAAACACTGCAGTTAGGGCTGTGTCAGACGAGCGGATGCCGTGCGTGTCATCCGCAGCGTGAATGACAGCCAAGCCCCGCACTGGACAGCAGAGAAACGGAGCATTAATATGATTGATAATGCTCCGTGCCTCTCTGTGATCTTTTTACTTCAAAATCACGGTGACAACTTTATCTCAAACGTTGAAGTAGAAGAGTCACAGCAGCATCTTCGTTTTTTTCTTTTTATTGAGAAAACTTCACAGCATGTATACGTTATTTGTATGCATGCTGTGAAGTTTTCGCAATAAAAAGAAAAAAACGGAGATGCTGCTGTGACTCTTCTACTTCAACGTTCTGGTATGACCGGTGTGGATCTACGGTCGTCTTGGCGGCTGATGCATTCTGGTGACCCGATGAGACCGTGTGTGCTGCTTTCATTCCTCTTTCTACTAACTTTATCTCAAAATGATTTTGTAGTAAGAAGGTCACAGAGCATTATCAATCATATTAATGCTCCGTGTCTCTGCTGTCCAGTGCGGGTCTTGGCTGTCATTCACGCTGCAGATGTCACGCACGGCATCCGCTCGTGTGAAACAGCCCTTGCACATCTCTGTGGCTGTTCCTTTGCTTCATGGAGTCTGGGAGTACTGCACAGGATTGGAAAACCAAAAAGCGCACCCTGGGTGGGATCCGATAGTTTATTTAACACACTTTAAATTATACTTACAGAATGAAAATATTGTGGTTATGCATATAAAAGATCTTAAAACCCAACTGGTTTCGCCATCATGGCTTTCTCAAGGGCCTATCCCCTGAGAAAAGCCATGATGGCGAAAGCGGCTGCAGTGTTTGCGACTGAAACATCTTGGAGAAAAAAAGAGGGACGCTCCTGCATCTAATAGCTTACTGGGAACATCTAACAGCGCCACACTGACTGATCTGGTGAGATCTGGACTTTGCTAACAAATCAAAGTAAACTGCTCCAGGTCCAGGCTTTATTGTTTTAATAGCGTAAGCATGGGATGTTCAGTAGCATTCCCTTTTAATATTTTGCACAGTTTAATGTTTTTTTTAAATTCTTAAATAGTACAATAAAAAACCACCGCAAAATAAAATGCAATCTACAAGCAGTAGGTTATATAGCAGGAGGAGCTGTGCAGATTGATGTATAGTTTTGTGCAAAAAGTTTCAGTAAAACTTGGAATTTATTGTATACATCTAAATTGATAGCATTGTGTATGTATACAGATATAGCTGTCATTCACTCATAGTTGGTGGAGATTTTGCGTTCAGAAAAAGCAGAGATATAAATGTATACAATATAAGTTTTACTGGATCTTTTCCCACAAAACTACGGTATATATCAATCTGCTAGCTAATATGCTGCCTGCAGATTGCAACGAATTTTGTGCTATTTAAAAATAAAAAAAATATTAAATTGTGCACAATATATTAAAACAAAGACTGCTTCTGAACTTCCTATGCTTACCCTATTAGAGATTACATAGGATTCCTGTGTTCTTTTGGCTTTTTTTTTTCAAATATATTTATTATATATTTATATATACGGTATATATTTCTGTATTTCTCAAGGGTATTTTTCAACAAAACATTATAACAGCGATCAATAAAGCTTTTGTTCAGGTTGAACAGTGCAGGTAACATGAAGAAAGTATGTTCACTATAAGGCCTCGTTCACACTTCAGTGTTTGGTCAGTGATTTCCATCAGTGATTTGTGAGCCAAAACCAGGTGCAGCTCTAAACATAGAACAGGAGCAGATCTTTCCCTTCTACCTAATGTCTATGGAGGCTCCACTTCTGGTTTTGGCTCACAAATCACTGATGGAAATCACTGACCAAACACTGAAGTGTGAACTAGGCCTAAGCCAAATTTATGCTAAATTCTATCAATCTAGATTATCAGGAAAATGTTACAATAATAGATAAAAAGGTCACGCTACATATTTTTTTATGCGATTTATCATGAAAGTAATATTATTGCAACTTATAAATCTTAATCCATATGGTCACATTATGACTAAGTTAATTATTTCCTGCCTCACATCCTCCCCCGATTTCTTTTATTATTTGAATACTATACTCCACTGCTCAGATAACCAAAATATAGTATTTTGAATTAAATGTGATATGAGTACAGCAGATACTTTAGTGCCTGTGATTTTTAGATTTTTTTTCTCCATTTATATGCTATTTTTTATATTCTATTCATGTCCTTAGTTACTATTTTATAATAAAACGTTACAAAATTACTTACATTAATCAAAAAAAGTATTTTTTGGAATGTGCAGTGAAATAAAATGTACTTTATATACTTGGTTATTAAAGGTTCTAGTTGGGACATAGGATATGCATATGACACAATACACATCATTTTTATATTTGCTTTATTATAATCATTTTTTATAATTACAATAATGTCTCTTTTACAACCCAGTATTAAAACAATCTAGATAAAATGTATCAAAAATATAGCAACAATTTAAGCTCTTAAAAAATTATATTTGCTCATCTAGATTCAGTTTTAAATTAAATATTTTTTGAATGCCGCTTGAACAGGGTTAAATAATCGTATCTACAATTTCTGTTTCATTTCAGTAAAATAGTATTTGCAACTGTTTAAAATACTCGGAAAATAATAATCTCAAATAGTAAAATCCCAATTAACCCCTGACTATAAATTTGCTTACCTGTATACCTGGAATGCAGACTCAGAACTCTGTAGCTAATACCCAACAGCACTATACATAACACCCGACCTGTGTGTCTGTTTAAATAGAGTAATACTGGGCATTAAGCCACATGTGAGATTCCTTAATAAGCAGTGACAGTTCCATAGAGATGATGTCTATTGTCCTACTTTAAGGCTACATGCACATGACCGTATACGTTTTGCGGTCCGCAAAAAAAAATAAAAAATGGATGACATCCGTATGCCATTCGTTTTTTTTGTGGATCCATTGTAACAATGCCTAAAACGGACAAGAATAGGACATGTTCAATTTTTTTTGAGGGGCTACGGATGGACATATGGATGCGGATAGCACACGGTGTGCTGTCTGCATTATTTTTTGCGGACCCATTGAAATTAATGGGTCCGCATACTATCCGCAAAAAAAACAAAACAGAACAGACACGGAAACAAACAACGTTCGTGTGCATGTAGCCTAAGTGCTATGGGTTTCTCACTATACGCAGTACTTTAGTCGTTTTCTTTGTCAATCAAACAGCTTAACCTTTTCTGTAAGCCAGTTTAGTGTGTCTTCATGTAGTAAAACAGGCTCCTCTGTCAAGACAGTTTCATAAATCTGGAAAATATAAAGGTTTCAGTGAAAGAAAAAAGGTAGAGAGACTCATCGGCAACAAGTTAATAGCCGCACGTAGCGGCCACAAATTTTTTCAAATGCTCAGATATGGAGAATTTCTTGACTCAACGTGATCATGATTATAGTATTATGTTACATTTTTTAGAAAACCTCCTTTATAGCGGCTGCTAAGATTTTCTACGGTTTAACTATCTGTGATATTTTAGGGAAAAAAAATGGCAAAAAAGGCAAGATCTGAAAGTAACTGTCAATCAGGATACTAAAGATGTGTTTGCATTTGTTTCTAATTTGTGGCTCATTTTCTTCAGTACTATAAAACGCAAGCATACACTGTTCTTTTATTATATTTCTTGGTAAATGAGAGCATTGGCATTTATAATGTGATGTAAGTTTTATTACAGCATAAAAACAAACAATTAAAGAATACAGCACCGACGGTCACAAAACTATGGAAAGAGGATTAGCTCAGTATATTCAAGCAAACATTTGTCTGTCATACTTTATAGAATCACATCTGTTCATATTTACTTCTTAAAGTATCATAAATCATCAAGCCTGGATTTTTCAAAATGGGAACTCAAAATCCTTTCATTTTATACAGTCGTTTTATTTTACTTTCAAATCCTGTTCTTGGCCGTTTTTCGAAAGTATATAGTATATTAGTTTCCTATACGAACAGTTGTGCATTTTTAGGATAGTGAAGTTGACCTCACACATGAAAGCTTTTTTTCAAAGATATTTTTAGCAAATTAGGGAGTGGACTTTTACAATCTTTTAACGGTCCATCTGACGGGGAAGTAGTAAACATGACTTTGATATGATTAGTTCTCAGCCTGTGTCTTCTCAGAGTAACGATTTGTAAAGTTGCTTACTTGCTAGGAATCCTGTTGTCGGCCTCTTTTTCTGTTTCTCGTTTTGCCATGTTTGATGAATTCTCACAGTCTCTGAAGTGTTACTTTTCTAGACAACCAGAAAAATCTTCCCAGCTGTTGAACGATCAAAGGAAATTTCTCTTATTTCACCACTACAAAAAATACACCCTAATTGATCTCCAGTTTTAGTTTATCTGTGGCATTTTTTTAAAACTTTTTTACTACAGTAAAACAAAGAAAATTATTGTAGCCATATAGTTGTATAGACTAAAAGATGTGTCAATATCACCAGTGTCGGAATTAGTGATATTGCTGCTGTACACAAAAACTAGATGTCTTTATGATAATTTTGCTCATTCTTGTAATCTCATTACAAAGGCATATATATAGAAAATGGATCCCACAACAAACATAAAAACGAGATCAGATTGATACTAATACACCTCTAACTACCTGAGTCAGTATAACTTTTTCCTTTTAGCTATTTCCTTTGCATGATTTTTTTGTGTTGATTCTTCTCATTATTTGAGAAAGTTCTTACCACCCTTTTAAATTTGGTTGAGGGCACTTGCACTTGGTCTTCATATGCAGGGGCCCCAATCCTTAAGTATAATATGTATGTACTTGGGTGATTTCTGTTAATGCTGTATACTATTTAGATTGGAATATAAAAAACGATCATTGTAATAAGCCTGACATTAAAATAGAACAGAAAAAAAGAAGCTTATTTGAAATGTTACTTTGAAAGAGTTAAGTTTAGGAGTCTAATCAAGAAATGATGCTTTCACAGACTTCAAGTAAATGTCAGAGCTTCTGTCATTCTTTCATTCCAACTAAAAACTGCCTGGTAATAATTTTGACCACAGCATATAGTTTTACAGCACCACATTTATTGTCCCACACCTTTGACTGTGTGCACTGTGGCTAGACAAATTAACAATAAGGTTGGGTTCATGTTCCAATTAGGGTTTGGTTTCCTGTTTTTTCTTTCTTTTTCTTTTTTTTTTTAAAGCATGGATGCATCCAGGAGAAATGAGATTTCTCATCTTGATTCTTTCCCTCCGAAGTGATCTTCTAAGCTGGTTTATGGCCAAATCAAACTAGGAAGGAATCAAAGGAAGAAACGGAACTGCAGTGTCCGAAACATGTAGGAAGTTTTTGTCATTATTGGATGGATGACAGTAACTTCATCGTTGCCTTTGTTGGGCTGGCAGAAGTAAATGATACACACTGAAAATATAAAATGAAAGCCCTCCAATACGTTGCCTGGATAATTTACCGCAGCAGGTCCCAATAGTGATGTGGGCTTAACCCCATGCACTCCTGGTATTACAGGTCAAAAAATCCAAAAATTAGAATATGGTGCAAAGTTCATTTATTTCAGTAATGCAATTTAAAAGGTGAAACTGACATATGAGATAGACTCATTACATGCAAAGCGAGATATTTCAAGCCTTTATTTGTTATAATTTGGATGATTATGGCTTACAGCTTATGAAACCCCAGAGTCACAATCTCAGGTCCCCTTTGCTCAGGGGGTATGGATTAATTAGCTGACTAGAGGGTGACTAGAATATTTAACTTTTTCACAAAATTCTAATTTTAAGCTGCATTAATACAATTCCTTTTAATTTGCATTAGGCTACATGCACACGAACGTATTTTGTTTCCGTGTCCGTTCTGTTTTTCTTTTTTGTGGATAGGATGCGGACCCATTCATTTCAATAGGTCTGCAAAAAATGTGGACAGCACACCGTGTGCTATTCGCATCCGTATGTCCGTTCCGTAGCCCCGCAAAAAAAATAGAACATGTCGTATTCTTGTCCATTTTCGGCATTGTTACAATGGGTCCACACAAAAAAAAAAAAAAAGGATGGAATACGGATGTCTTCTGTTTTTTTGGGTGGACCGCAAAACAGATACGGTCGTTAACACCCCGCGTTGCTGCGTTTTATTCTTTCTGATTTGCCTGTATTTCTACTGATGTTTGTGAGTATGTTAAAAATCTGTTTATATAGACATTGTTGACAGTGCTTCACTATCAGAGCGAATTTTCTGTAGAACTATCTATGGGAAGAAAAGAGCAAGAGAAGTTCGTAATGACGGCTTCCATCTGATGTGCTTACATATCCTCGTGCGCTTGTGAGTATAATACCAGCAGTACTTCCTGTGGAGAATCAAAAATCGCACCAATGGTGAACGAGAGGACAGGGGAGTTTGTCTGTGAAAATGATACACACTGCTGGCTGGAACATCTCTACTAACACTGCTAATAGGAACTATTTATTGCACAGAATGCAATTCTCTCTGGGATTGCACTACAAAAGACAATTATCAGCCTGGAGGTTTATTGCAACAGGTAGCTGACTTTTAAAAATGTATTTATTACAGTTCACATCTGCAAGTTATCAGTTATGGCAATTTCTCACACTGTGTTCTTGTGATGTGGTTTGCAGTGGTGCTGTAAATATAGGTTTGGACTGAAGTTGCGGTGCCACTTTTTCTTATTGTTTTTTTATATGGTCTGTATATTTTAGATCTGTGTGCTGAACAGGTGAAATAGAATAGAAGCAATATTTGTTTCTACAGTTTTGTTATTGTGATGCACTATGATTAAGATTTTACACTTTTTTTTGCCATACTCCTTTTTATTGTTTTGGCTGCTGGTCCAGAAGAAGCACCCCCTGTTGTTTTATCTCTTTTTACAAAGCTGAACATTGATTTGGTCATAAATCAGCTTAGAAGATTCTTTGAAGGCGTAACCCCTTAATGCTCTCTGAAAGATACAGTATATCCATCATAAGCAATGGTTAATTTGCTCTTTTCCAGACATATCTGCCATATTTATCTTGCATGTTTAATGGGACTAAAAAAAGGTTTAGTGAAATGTCAACTGTTGACTATAAATGTCCGGGTGGTTAGTAATTATCTCTGCATGGATGTTTCTTCCAGTCATTGCAGCTGAATGCTAATTGTGCAGCTGTGGGAGTGGAGGGATCTGCAATTTTTACCATCTCTACCTTACCCATCTCTTTATACACTGTGATCGATGAGAGCTATGCATAGAGATAAGAAGTGGCAATGCCACGTTTATGCTCTGCACAAGCTTCTGGGTGTAAGCAGACCCAGATAAGCTCTGCAGTGAGGTTGTACAGACCTCTGTTGGATCTGGTTATCTCTAATGATGCAGAGCTTGTTGGAAATGTTACTGTTCGAGAAACACTAGGTAACAGTGACCACAATATAATTATATTCCCCTAAACTATAAGAAGCAAACTCTGTAAGGCAGAGCAAAGACACTAAATTTCAAAAAGGCTAATTTCCCTGGGTTGAGGGCAGTGTTCCCTGTGAGCTGCACGGGCGCGAGGCCGCGCAGCTTACTTACTGCCTCCGCTCAGGGCCTCTGCAGGCCCGCTTCATGTAATGGTGTGTGCCTGTTCCGTAAAGCCCATCCTCGCAATGCACACCATTTTCACTGTGTGCATTGCTGTGGTGGGTTTGGAACAGGCACCCACCATACTGCCCTTCCGTCTACTCTGCATTGGAGTTATTCAGTTAATCATAGTTCATATGCGGCACTTGTGTTCTCCCTCGGCACCCCTCAACCCCCACCTCCCTGTCTGCCCTATAAAGAAAGCTGTTTATATGTATGTGTCCATACTCACTCAGGTGTTCAGGCTCAGGAGGACCGCAGGGCTGCAGCATTACACATCAGCAGGCACGCTGAGCCAATGAGGAGCTCTACACACATGCCTGCTGACATTGATTGATGCTGTCCAGCAGTCCGCACTCAGAAGGAAGCATGCAAAGGTTAGGAAGAAAAAACCTCTCTGCATGCTATCAGCAGTGCGCTCCCTCCTCCTCCTCCGTGCCTCCTGACTGCTCCTCTCCTGCAGTCTCCAAGTAGAAAGATAAGTGATCAATCTATGTTATGTGTGTATATAGATCTATGTATGTATATATGTGTCTATATATATCTCTAGACATGCATGTGTGTATATGTGTCCATATTTATTTATGCATGCATGTGTGTTTATATGTGTATATATACAGTACAGACCAAAAGTTTGGGCACACCTTCTCATTCAAAGAGTTTTCTTTATTTTCATGACTATGAAAATTGTAGATTCACACTGAAGGCATCAAAACTATGAATTAACACATGTGGAATTATATACATAACAAAAAAGTGTGAAACAACTGAAAATGTCATATTCTAGGTTCTTCAAAGTAGCCACCTTTTGCTTTGATTACTGCTTTGCACACTCTTGGCATTCTCTTGATGAGCTTCAAGAGGTAGTCACCTGAAATGGTCTTCCAACAGTCTTGAAGGAGTTCCCAGAGATGCTTAGCACTTGTAGGCCCATTTGCCTTCACTCTGCGGTCCAGCTCGCCCCAAACCATCTCGATTGGGTTCAGGTTCGGTGACTGTGGAGGCCAGGTCATCTGGTGCAGGACCCCATCACTCTCCTTCATGGTCAAATAGCCCTTACACAGCCTGGAGGTATGTTTGGGGTCATTGTCCTGTTGAAAAATCAATGATGGTCCAACTAAACGCAAACCGGATGGAATAGCATGCTGCTGCAAGATGCTGTGGTAGCCATGCTGGTTCAGTATGCCTTAAATTTTGAATAAATCCCCAACAGTGTCACCAGCAAAGCACCCCCACACCTTCATACCTCCTCCTCCATGCTTCACGGTGGGAACCAGGCATGTAGAGTCCATCCGTTCACCTTTTCTGCGTCGCACAAAGACACGGTGGTTGGAACCAAAGATCTCAAATTTGGAATCATCAGACCAAAGCACAGATTTCCACTGGACTAATGGCCATTCCTTGTGTTCTTTAGCCCAAACAAGTCTCTTCTGCTTGTTGCCCGTCCTTAGAAGTGGATGACCTGGCCTTCACAGTCACCGGAACTGAACCCAATCGAGATGGTTTGGGGTAAGCTGGACCGCAGAGTGAAGGCAAAAGGGCCAACAAGCGCTAAGCATCTCTGGGAACTCCTTCAAGACTGTTGGAAGACCATTTCAGGTGACTACCTCTTGAAGATCATCAAGAGAATGCCAAGAGTGTGCAAAGCAGTAATCAAAGCAAAAGGTGGCTACTTTGAAGAACCTAGGATATGACATATTTTCAGTTGTTTCACACTTTTTTGTTATGTATATACAAACCGGATTCCAAAAAGTTGGGACACTAAACAAATTGTGAATAAAAACTTAATGCAATGATGTGGAGATGGCAAATGTCAATATTTTATTTGTAATAGAACGTAGATAACAGATCAAATGTTTAATCTGAGTAAATGTATCATTTTAAAGGGAAAATACGTTGACAAAAAAATCACAGAAAAAACTAAGATAAAAACATCCTGCACGATATGATACAAATGTGCGGATGTCCCTGGCCATATTATTGAAGAAAACCACAGAAATAAGATAATAATGCACTTAGTAAAGTAGATGCAAGCACTATATATGGACAAAGTCCTCACTCTGATATGATAATATCTGAGACACTTAGTCAATATATTTTGATCAAAACACATCTAAGCCCGCCTACCGAACGCCATGGTGGTCTCAGGTCAGGCGGGTCCTACGCTAAACCTACCTAAGCCACTGGGCTTCTATGTTCAGGAGCGCAGACGCCGCACATATGGTGTGCTGCTCCTAGTAACCTCCATGTGCATCAAGCAACCAATGGGAGGAGGAGCAAGCACAGCCATATGTACCACCTAATTAAGGCGCTCTATTGGATAGGCGGGCTTAGATGTGTTTTGATCAAAATATATTGACTAAGTGTCTCAGATATTATCATATCAGAGTGAGGACTTTGTCCACATATAGTGCTTGCATCTACTTTACTAAGTGCGTTATTATCTTATTTCTGTGGTTTTCTTCAATAATATGGCCAGGGACATCTGCACATTTGTATCATATCGTGCAGGATGTTTTTATCTTAGTTTTTTCTGTGATTTTTTTTGTCTATGTAGTATTTGCTTGAGGGAGTGGCATCTTCAAGTGTGAATGCGCACTTATTATCTTGGGAGCAGCATTCCTATCCACTTTTGCCCCCCTCCCCTATCCAATAGAGCGCCTTAATTAGGTGGTACATATAGCTGTGCTTGCTCCTCCTCCCATTGGTTGCTTGATGCACATGGAGGTTACTAGGAGCAGCACACCATATGTGCGGCGTCTGCGCTCCTGAACATAGAAGCCCAACGGCTTAGGTAGGTTTAGCGAAAAATACGTTGATTCAAATTTTCACGGTGTCAACAAATTCCCAAAAAGTTGGGACAAGTATCAATAAGAGGCTGGAAAAAGTAAATTTGAGCATAACGAAGAGCTGGAAGACCAATTAACACTAATTAGGTCAATTGGCAACATGATTGGGTATAAAAAGAGCTTCTCAGAGTGGCAGTGTCTCTCAGAAGCCAAGATGGGTAGAGGATCACCAATTCCCACAATGTTGCGCAGAAAGATAGTGGAGCAATATCAGAAAGGTGTTACCCAGCGAAAAATTGCAAAGACTTTGCATCTATCATCATCAACTGTGCATAACATCATCCGAAGATTCAGAGAATCTGGAACAATCTCTGTGCGTAAGGGTCAAGGCCGTAAAACCATACTGGATGCCCGTGATCTTCGGGCCCTTAAACGACACTGCACCACATGGTTTTTAAAGGAATGCTACTGTAAAGGAAATCACAGAATGGGCTCAGGAATACTTCCAGAAACCATTGTCAGTGAACACAATCCACCGTGCCATCCGCCGTTGCCAGTTGAAACTCTACAGTGCAAAGAAGAAACCATTTCTAAGCAAGATCCACAAGCTCAGGCGTTTTCACTGGGCCAGGGATCATTTACAATGGAGTGTGGCAAAATGGAAGACTGTTCTGTGGTCAGACGAGTCACGATTCGAAGTTCTTTTTGGAAATCTGGAACGCCATGTCATCCGGACCAAAGAGGACAAGGACAACCCAAGTTGTTATCAACGCTCAGTTCAGAAGCCTGCATCTCTGATGGTATGGGGTTGCATGAGTGCGTGTGGCATGGGCAGCTTGCATGACTGGAAAGGCACCATCAATGCAGAAAAATATATTCAGGTTCTAGAACAACATATGCTCCCATCCAGACGTCATCTCTTTCAGGGAAGACCCTGTATTTTTCAACAAGATAATGCCAGACCACATTCTGCATCAATCACAACATCATGGCTGCGTAGGAGAAGGATCCGGGTACTGAAATGGCCAGTCTGCAGTCCAGATCTTTCACCTATAGAGAACATTTGGCGCATCATAAAGAGGAAGGTGCAAGACGATTGAACAGTTAGAGGCCTGTATTATACAAGAATTTCTAAACTTGAGAAACTGGTCTCCTCGGTCCCCAAACGTCTGTTGAGTGTTGTAAGAAGAAGGGGAGATGCCACACAATGGTGAAAATGGCCTTGTCCCAACTTTTTGGGGATTTGTTGACACCATGAAATTCTGATTCAACATATTTTTCCCTTAAAATTGTAAATTTCCTCAGTTTAAACTTTTTTCCGTGATTTATGTTCTATTCTGAATAAAATATTAGAAGTTGGCACCTCCACATCATTGCAGTTCAGTTTTTATTCACGATTTGTATAGTGTCCCAACTTTTTTGGAATCCGGTTTGTAATTCCACATGTGTTAATTCATAGTTTTGATGCCTTCAGTGTGAATCTAAAATTTTCATAGTCATGAAAATAAAGAAAACTCTTTGAATGAGAAGGTGTGTCCAAACTTTTGGTCTGTACTGTATATATATGCCTGTGTGTGTGTGTGTGTATATTATATATATATATATATATATATATATATATATAAATATAAATTAATTTCTGTCTGTCTGTCTGTCTGTTCTTTATGCATTACCAAATGACTGATCTTCACCAACCAGTATAGGAGATATATACACACACACAGGTATATATATACACAAACACACTGTGTCTACATATATAGATATGCCTGTGTGTGTATAATATATATGAATTTCTGTCTGTCTGTCTGTCTAGACGTCTGTCTGGACGTTCTTTATGCACGACCAAATGACTGATCTTCACCAAATTTGGCACACAGGTGCATCAGGTGTCCGGGGAGGTTTTAGACCAGGTCTCGGCTCTCTAGGACGTAGTTTCTGAGATATTACCAAAAAATGACCCACATTAGCCAATATAAGCCTACGTCTTTCTCTTCAAATCCCAACTGCCATAAACACAGTTTTACTCCAGGTTTCCATAACAACTCGGCAATTTTTATTTACTGCTTAAAGAGGTGGGTACTGTGGAGGTCACTGTTTTTAACCACTTCAGCCCCGCTAGGTGAAACCCCCTTCATGACCAGAGCACTTTTTACACTTCGGCACTACACTACTTTCACCGTTTATCGCTCGGTCATGCAACTTACCATACAAATGAATTTTACCTCCTTTTCTTCTCACTAATAGAGCTTTCATTTGGTGGTATTTCATTGCTGCTGGCATTTTTACTTTTTTTGTTATTAATCAAAATGTAACGATTTTTTAGCAAAAAAATGACATTTTTCACTTTCAGCTGTAAAATTTTGCAAATAAAACACGACATCCATATATAAATTTTTCGCCAAATTTATTGTTCTACATGTCTTTGATAAAAAAAAAATGTTTGGGCAAAAAAAAAAATGGTTTGGGTAAAAGTTATAGCATTTACAAACTATGGTACAAAAATGTGAATTTCCGCTTTTTGAAACAGCTCTGACTTTCTGAGCACCTGTCATGATTCCTGAGGTTCTACAATGCCCAAACAGTAGAAAACCCCCACAAATGACCCCATTTCGGAAAGTAGACACCCTAAGGTATTCGCTGATGGGCATAGTGAGTTCATAGAACCTTTTATTTTTTGTCACAAGTTAGCGGAAAATGATGATGATTTTTTTTTTTTCTTACAAAGTCTCATATTCCACTAACTTGCGACAAAAAATAAAAAATTCTAGGAACTCACCATGCCCCTCACAGAATACCTTGGGGTGTCTTCTTTCCAAAATGGGGTCACTTGTGGGGTAGTTATACTGCCCTGGCAATTTAGGGGCCCAAATGTGTGAGAAGAACTTTGCAATCAAAATGTGTAAAAAATGACCGGTGAAATCCAAAAGGTGCACTTTGGAATATGTGCCCCTTTGCCCACCTTGGCAGCAAAAAAGTGTCACACATCTGGTATCGCCATACTCAGGAGAAGTTGGGGAATGTGTTTTGGGGTGTCATTTTACATATACCCATGCTGGGTGAGAAAAATATCTTGGTCAAATGCCAACTTTGTATAAAAAAATGGGAAAAGTTGTCTTTTGCCAAGATATTTCTCTCATCCAGCATGGGTATATGTAAAATGACACCCCAAAACACATTCCCCAACTTCTCCTGAGTACGGCGATACCAGATGTGTCACACTTTTTTGCTGCCAAGGTGGGCAAAGGGGCACATATTCCAAAGTGCACCTTTCAGATTTTGCAGGCCATTTTTTACACATTTTGATTGCAAGGTACTTCTCACACATTTGGGCCCCTAAATTGCCAGGGCAGTATAACTACGCCACAAGTGACCCCATTTTGGAAAGAAGACACCCCAAGGTATTCCGTGAGGGGCATGGCGAGTTCCTAGAATTTTTTATTTTTTGTCACAAGTTAGCGGAAAATTATGATTTTTTTTTTCTCTTTTTTCCTTACAAAGTCTCATATTCCACTAACTTGCGACAAAAAATAAAAAATTCTAGGAACTCGCCATGCCCCTCACGGAATACCTTGGGGTGTCTTCTTTCCAAAATGGGGTCACTTGTGGCGTAGTTATACTGCCCTGGCAATTTAGGGGCCCATATGTGTGAGAAGTACCTTGCAATCAAAATGTGTAAAAAATGACCGGTGAAATCCGAAAGGTGCACATTGGAATATGTGCCCCTTTGCCCACCTTGGCATCAAAAAAGTGTCACACATCTGGTATCGCCGTACTCAGGATAAGTTGGGGAATGTGTTTTGGGGTGTCATTTTACATATACCCATGCTGGGTGAGAGAAATATCTTGGCAAAAGACAACTTTTCCCATTTTTTTATACAAAGTTGGCATTTGACCAAGATATTTTTCTCACCCAGCATAGGTATATGTAAAATGACACCCCGAAACACATTCCCCAACTTCTCCTGAGTACGGCGATACCAGATGTGTCGCACTTTTTTGCTGCCAAGGTGGGCAAAGGGGCACATATTCCAAAGTGCACCTTTCTGATTTTGCAGGCCATTTTTTACACATTTTGATTGCAAGGTACTTCTCACACATTTGGGCCCCTAAATTGCCAGGGCAGTATAACTACGCCACAAGTGACCCCATTTTGGAAAGAAGACACCCCAAGGTATTCCGTGAGGGGCATGGCGAGTTCCTAGAATTTTTTATTTTTTGTCACAAGTTAGCGGAAAATGATGATTTTTTTTTTTCTCTTTTTTCCTTACAAAGTCTCATATTCCACTAACTTGCGACAAAAAATGAAAAATTGTAGGAACTCGCCATGCCCCTCACGGAATACCTTGGGGTGTCTTCTTTCCAAAATGGGGTCACTTGTGGGGTAGTTATACTGCCCTGGCAATTTAGGGGCCCAAATGTGTGAGAAGTACCTTGCAATCAAAATGTGTAAAAAATGGCCTGCGAAATCCGAAAGGTGCACTTTGGAATATGTGCCCCTTTGCCCACCTTGGCAGCAAAAAAGTGTCACACATCTGGTATCGCCGTACTCAGGAGAAGTTGGGGAATGTGTTTTGGGGTGTCATTTTACATATACCCATGCTGGGTGAGAGAAATATCCTGGCAAAAGACAACTTTTCCAATTTTTTTATACAAAGTTGGCATTTGATCAAGATGTTTATCTCACCCAGCATGGGTATATGTAAAATGACACCCCAAAACACATTGCCCAACTTCTCCTGAGTACGGCGATACCAGATGTGTGACACTTTTTTGCAGCCTAGATGCGCAAAGGGGCCCAAATTCCTTTTAGTAGGGCATTTTTAGACATTTGGATCCCAGACTTCTTCTCACGCTTTAGGGCCCCTAAAAAGCCAGGGCAGTATAAATACCCCACATGTGACCCCACTCTGGAAAGAAGACACCCCAAGGTATCCAATGAGGGGCCTGGCAAGTTCATAGAATTTTTTTTTTTTGCATAAGTTAGCGGAAATTGATTATTTTTTTTTTTTTCTCACAAAGTCTCACTTTCCGCTAACTTAGGACAAAAATTTAAATCTTTCATGGACTCAATATGCCCCTCAGCAAATACCTTGGGGTGTCTTCTTTCCAAAATGGGGTCAGTTGTGGGGTGTTTGTACTGCCCTGGCATTTGAGGGTCTCCACAATCATTACATGTATGGCCAGCATTAGGAGTTTCTGCTATTCTCCTTATATTGAGCATACAGGTAATGAGATTTTTTTTTCCGTTCAGCCTCTGGGCTGAAAGAAAAAAATGAACGGCACAGATTTCTTCATTCGCATCGATCAATGTGGATGAAAAAATCTCTGCCAAAAAAAAAAAATGGAGGGGAAAGGCGTCTGCCAGGACATAGGAGCTCCGCCCAACATCCATACCCACTTAGCTCGTATGCCCTGGCAAACCAGATTTCTCCATTCACATCAATCGATGTGGATGAATAAATCATTGCCGGGATTTTTTTTTTTTATATATATATATATATATATACAAAGTGTTTGCCAAAGCATAGGAACGCCGCCTCCTCCTCAGCTCGTATGCCTTGGCAAACGTATCTGTCACTGCAGAGGAGAAAATCCCGTCTTGCAGCGCCGCATACACCGACTTGCGTGTAATCTGACAGCAGCGCAATGCTTCTGTCAGAATGCACATCGGTGCTGCAGCTAGTAGATCGGTTGGTCCACCTGGAAGGTAAAAAAAGAAAAAAAAAAAAAAAAGAAAAAACCAGGCCGCAACGCAATAATTTTATTAACTTTGCAACAGAACATATAAACTTTAACTTTTTTAACTGAACATTAACGTGTTTGCTTACTGGTGTGTTTTATTTTTTTTTTTTTTTTTACCTTTATAGAACAAACCTCTCCTTCCCCATGGGTCAATGTGCAAAGCGCAAATCGCCCAAAGATGTGGCGAAGTGCGTTATGCACTTTGTCCCATGTGAAAGGAGACGTTTGCAGCAGCAGTGAGTGAATGGGCCCTAATAGCCCTGTGTGCCTGTCCTGGTGAGATGATCCCTATGCTAATAGTGTACCTGTGAGTGGTACTTCCGGAAACACTCTCCAAAGCATAGGGCAGGGTGGTCCGGACAGTCAGGACAGAAATAGCGGGTGTCACGCCTTATTCCACTCCTGCTACAGACACGACATCTTTTTCGGGGTGACTGTTGGGTTGAGGTACCAGGAACGACATTGGGGAAATGTCGCTCGTGTAGACGGCTAACTACACTGGTGGTTGGGGCCACGGAACCTCCTGGATACAGGAGGTTCTCGATGATCTCTTCCTGAAATTTGAGGAAGGATCCAGTTCTCCCAGCCTTACTGTAGAGAACAAAACTATTGTACAGAGCCAATTGAATTAAATATACAGACACCTTCTTATACCAGCGTCTGGTGCGTCGGGAAACTAAATACGGAGACAACATCTGGTCATTGAAGTCCACCCCTCCCATGTGGAGGTTATAGTCGTGGACTGAGAGGGGCTTTTCAATGACACTGGTTGCTCGCTCAATTTGTATTGTCGTGTCTGCGTGAATGGAGGAGAGCATGTAAACGTCACGCTTGTCTCTCCATTTCACCGCGAGCAGTTCTTCGTTACACAGTGCGGCCCTCTGCCCCCTTGCAAGACGGGTGGTAACGAGCCGTTGGGGGAAGCCCGCGCGACTAGTTCGCGCGGTACCACAGGCGCCAATCCGTTCTAGAAACAAATGCCTAAAGAGGGCCACACTTGTGTAAAAATTGTCCACATAAAGATGGTACCCCTTGCCGAATAAGGGTGACACCAAGTCCCAAACTGTCTTCCCACTGCTCCCCAGGTAGTCAGGGCAACCGACCGGCTCCAGGGTCTGATCTTTTCCCTCATAGACACGAAATTTGTGGGTATAGCCTGTGGCCCTTTCACAGAGCTTATACAATTTGACCCCATACCGGGCGCGCTTGCTTGGGATGTATTGTTTGAAGCCAAGGTGCCCGGTAAAATGTATCAGGGACTCGTCTATGCAGATGTTTTGCTCTGGGGTATAAATATCTGCAAATTTCTGGTTGAAATGGTCTATGAGGGGCCGAATTTTGTGGAGCCAGTCAAAAGCAGGGTGGCCCCTGGGACGGGAGGCGGTGTTGTCACTAAAGTGCAGGAACCGCAGGATGGCCTCAAAACGTGCCCTGGACATGGCAGCAGAGAACATGGGCATGTGATGAATCGGGTTCGTGGACCAATATGACCGCAATTCATGCTTTTTTGTCAGGCCCATGTTGAGGAGGAGGCCCAGAAAAGTTTTAAGTTCGGAAACTTGGACTGGTTTCCACCGGAAAGGCTGGGCATAAAAGCTTCCCGGGTTAGCGGTGATAAATTGTGTGGCATACCTGTTTGTTTCGGCCACAACTATGTCTAAAAGCTCTGCAGTCAAGAACAGCTCAAAAAATCCCAGGGCCGAACCGATCTGAGCTGTCTCAACCCGAACTCCAGACTGGGCAGTGAAAGGGAAAACTACAGGTGCGGCTGAAGTTGGGGACTGCCAATCAGGGTTTGCCAGCACCTCTGGGATTCTAGGGGCTCTACGGGCACGTCTTTGCGGTGGCTGCGACGGGGTCACTACTGCACGTGCCACCGTACCAGCTTCAACTGCCCTTCTGGTGCTCGCTACTTCACCAGGTTGTACGGCAGTGCTGGTACTAGGTCCAGGGAGGGCTGGGCTGCTGGTGTATGCCTCACCACGTAATCCGACAGCACCAGCCCCACTCTGCTGCTCTTGAAGCGGATCCTGCGCAACCTGCGGTCTAGCGACACGGGGCCGGGTACGCCTGGTGGTATCAGGGACCTCAGCCTCCTTGTCCGAACTTTGGGTCAGAGAGCCACTGCTTTCTACAGGTTCGTATTCTGACCCGCTGGATTCATCAGATGAGGGTTCCCACTCCTCATCCGACTGGGTCAGAAGCCTGTAGGCCTCTTCAGAAGAATACCCCCTGTTAGACATGTGGGCAACTAAATTTAGGGGTATTCCCTGAGACTACCCAAGAAAAAAAAAGCAAGCCTGTCTTACAAAGGGGAGGCTAGCGAAGTACCGGAGGCCGCTGCGGTTGATAAAAAATATCAAAACTGATTTTTTTATCGCCGCAGTGCGTGTAAAGTGAATGTGCAGTGATAAAAAAAAAATTATTTTTTTGTCACTGCGGTGGGGCGGGTGTGGGCGAACGCACGTGTTGGCGACCGATCAGGCCTGATCGGGCAAACACTGTGTTTTGGGTGGAGGGCGAACTAAAGTGACACTAGTACTATTATAGATCTGACCGTGATCAGTTTTGATCACTTCAAGATACTATAAAAGTACAAATGCTGATTAGCGATACGCTAATCAGCGAATAACGGACTGCGGTGCGGTGGGCTGGGCGCTAACTGATCGCTAACTACCTAACCAAGGGACCTAAACTATACCTAAAACCTAACGGTCAATAACAGTGAAAAAAAAAAGTGACAGTTTGCACTGATCACTTTTTTCTTTTCACTTGTGATTGACAGGGGTGATCAAAGGGTTAATTGGGGTTCAGGGGGGTGATCAGGGGCTAAAGTGTAGTGTTTGGTGTACTCACTGTGAAGCCTGCTCCTCTGCTGGATCCAACCGACGAAAAGAACCAGCAGAGGAGCAGGCAGCCATATATCAGATCATATTTACTAATATGATCTGATATCTGGCACTTTGATTGGCTTTTTTAAAAATCAGCAACCTGCCAGCCACGATCATTGGCTGGCAGGTTGCTGACGAAATACTGCTGTGCGAAATGCCGGCGCGAACTGCGCATGCGCGCGCATATTCGCGTCATCTCGCGTCTCGCGAGATGACGCGTATATGCGTGACTGTGCGCAGCGCTGCCACCTACAGACCGCACATCTGCGTTAGGCGGTCCGGAGGTGGTTAAAGGGGCAAGCACTGTGGAGGTCACTTATTAAATTGGCGGGCACTGTGGAGGTCACAGTTATTAAAGGGGCAGGCGCTATGAAGGTCCCTGTTAAAGGAGCAGCCACTGTGAACGTCACTGTTAAAGGGGCGTTTACTGTTAAAGGGGGCGGGCACTGTTAAGGTCACTGTTAAAGGGGTGGCCACTATGAAGGTCAATCTTAAAGGGGTGGTCAATGCTAAAGGGGCGGTCACTGTTAAAGGGGCGGGCACTTTGGTGGTCACTGTTAAAGGGGCAGGCACTGCGGAGTTCACTGTTAAAAGGGTGGGCACTGTAGAGGTCACTGTTATGGGTGAAACTGTTGATATCTTTTTACGACACACGCAATCAAAATAAAATAGATGAATTATACCTGTGCGAAGCCGGGTCCTTCTGCTAGTCTCTTATATACACTGCTCAAAAAAAATAAAGGGAACACTTAAACAACACAATGTAACTCCAAGTCAATCACACTTCTGTGAAATCAAACTGTCCACTTAGGAAGCGACACTGAGTGACAATCAATTTCACATGCTGTTGTGCAAAT
This sequence comes from Bufo gargarizans, assembly GCF_014858855.1. Taxonomy (NCBI): domain Eukaryota; kingdom Metazoa; phylum Chordata; class Amphibia; order Anura; family Bufonidae; genus Bufo; species Bufo gargarizans. The sequence goes on from NC_058085.1 coordinate 89,811,109, forward strand.
GGGATAGACAACAGGTGGAAATTATAGGCAATTAGCAAGACACCCCCAATAAAGGAGTGGTTCTGCAGGTGGTGACCACAGACCACTTCTCAGTTCCTATGCTTCCTGGCTGATGATGTTTTGGTCACTTTTGAATTCTGGCGGTGCTTTCACTCTAGTGGTAGCATGAGACGGAGTCTACAACCCACATAAGTTGCTCAGGTAGTGCAGCTTATCCAGGATGGCACATCAATGCGAGCTGTGGCAAGAAGGTTTGCTGTGTCTGTCAGCGTAGTGTCCAGAGCATGGAGGCGCTACCAGGAGACAGGCCAGTACATCAGGAGACGCGGAGGAGGCCGTAGGAGGGCAACAACCCAGCATCAGGAACGCTACCTCCACCTTTGTGCAAGGAGGAACAGGAGGAGCACTGCCAGAGCCCTGCAAAATGACCTCCAGCAGGCCACAAATGTGTATGTGTCTGCTCAAATGGTCAGAAACAGACTCCATGAGGGTGATATGAGGGCCCGACGTCCACAGGTGGGGGTTGTGCTTGCAGCCCAACACCGTGCAGGATGTTTGGCATTTGCCAGAGAACACCAAGATTGGCAAATTCGCCACTGGCGCCCTGTGCTCTTCACAGATGAAAGCAGGTTCACACTAAGCACATGACAGACGTGACAGAGTCTGGAGATGACGTGGAGAACGTTCTGCTGCCTGCAACATCCTCCAGCATGACCGGTTTGGCATTGCGTCAGTAATTGTGTGGGTGGCATTTCTTTGGAGGGCCGCACAGCCCTCCATGTGCTCGCCAGAGGTAGCCTGACTGCCATTAGGTACCGAGATGAGATCCTCAGACCACTTGTAAGACCATATGCTGGTGCGGTTGGCCCTGGGTTCCTCCTAATGCAAGACAATGCTAGACTTCATGTGGCTGGAGTGTGTCAGCAGTTCCTGCAAGACGAAGGCATTGATGCTATGGACTGGCCCGCCCGTTCCCCAGACCTGAATCCAATTGAGCACATCTGGGACATCATGTCTCGCGCTATCCACCAACGTCACATTGCACCACAGACTGTCCAGGAGTTGGCAGATTATTTAGTCCAGGTCTGGGAGGAGATCCCTCAGGAGACCGCCCGCCACCTCATCAGGAGCATGCACAGGCGTTGTAGGGAGGTCATACAGGCACGTGGAGGCCACACACACTACCGAGACTCATTTTGACTTGTTTTTAGGACATTACATCAAAGTTGGATCAGCCTGTAGTGTGTTTTTCCACTTTAATTTTGAGTGTGACTCCAAATCCAGACCTCCATGGATTGAAAAATTTAATTTCCATTTTTTAATTTTTGTGTGATTTTGTTGTCAGCACATTCAACTATGTAAAGAACAAAGTATTTCAGAAGAATATTTAATTAATTCAGATCTAGGATGTGTTATTTTTGTGTTCCCTTTATTTTTTTGAGCAGTGTATATATATAAAATAAATTTCAGTCTGTCTGATATTCCCAAAAAATAAGCCCCCCCAATACAAGCCTGCAAGTCTTTCTCTTCAAATCCCAACTGCTATCAACACAGTTTTACTCCAGTTTTCCATAATAACACAGCCATTTTTCTTTACTGCTGAAAGGGGCGGGCACAGTGGAGGTCATGGTTTTTAAAGGGCCGGTCACTGTGAAAGTCACTGTTAAAGGGGTGACCACTTTGAAGGTCACTCTTAAAGAGGTGGTCAATGTTAAAGGGGCGGGCACTGTGGTGGTCACTGTTAAAGGGGCGGGAACTGTGGAAGTCACTGTTAAAAGGGTGGCCACTATGAAGGTCACTGTTAAAGGGGCGGGCACTGTGAAGGTCACTGTTAAAGGGGTGGTCAATGTTAAAGGGGTAGGGACTGTGGGGGTCACTGTTAATGGGGAGGGCACTGTGGAGGTCACTGTTAAAGGGGCAGGCACTGTGGATGTCACTGTTAAAGATGCAGTCACTGTTAAAGGGGTTGGCACTGTGGAGGTCAATGTTAAAGGGGCGGCCACTGTGGAGGTTAAGTTTAAAGGGGCGGGCACTGTGGAGGTCACAAGCATAGGGTACTGTAGAGGTCACTGTTATGGGGGATACTGTTGATATCTTTTTACGACACATGGAAACATGAAATGTAATATATATATTTATATAAAATGTGTGTATTTACGTGTATAGGTACCTATTGTCTAGTCTATTCCTATGCATGTATTTGTGTGTGTGTGTGTGTGTGTATATATATATATATATATATATGTGCTGTATTTTTCGCCCCATAAGATGCACTTTCCCCCCCAAAGTGGGGGAAAATGCCCCTGCATCTTATGGGGCAAATACTAATGAAGCGCTTCGATTATTGAAGCGCTTCATTAGTAGCGGAGGACCGGCTCGGCTATCGGCTGTGCAGGGCTGCGCACAGCGTGAGGGCACTTTGTGACCTCACACTGTGCGCCACAATTCATAGCCGATAACAGGATGAAGAGGATCGTGATGGTGAGGAGCGGTGGTGTGGTGTCCAGGAGCAGGAGAGGCGAGTTTATTTTATTTTATTTGCGCTGGGGGCTGATGGCTGATATATGGGGGCTGATGGCTGACATATGGGGGTTGATATATGGCTGACATAGGGGCTGATAGATGGCTGAAGGTTGGGGTGTTGGTCTGAGGCATTGGGGGGGTCTGATCTGAGGTCTGATTAACATTGGGGGTCTGATTGCTGGTCTGACCTGAGGTGTAATAGAAAATATTTTTTTCTTATTGTTCTCCTCTAAAACCTAGGTGCGTCTTATGGGCCAGTGCGTCTTATAGGGTGAAAAATATGGTATAATATATATATATATAATATATTTTATTTTATTTTTTTTCTGGGGGGGGGGGGGGGGGAGATATGTTGGTGATCATATTTATAGTATTTTCTCCCTATAAGATGTCCTTTTTTTCACCAAAAGTGGTGGAAAAATTGTAGAGCGACTGCTAATGACCACTTCCATTATGAAAGCTGTCATAAGTATGCAGGAGGTGCAGGGAGTAATGAATCTAGCGCTCCAAAAACTGTACTCTCTTCTCCTTGATCTTCTTCCAGGCGACGTCCATTCATAGTGCAGCACCGACCAGAAAAAGATCAGAGTCTAGCTGTGTGTGTCTGTCCCTGTGTGTGTGTGTGTGTCTGTTTGTGTGTCTGTATGTGTCTCCCCCTGTGTGTGTGTGTGTGTCCCTGTGTCTGTATGTGTCACTACTGTGAGCTGCCACTAAAGGAAGCGTTCTACTGTAAGGGGAATTTCTGTTTTGTTGGCCCCAAAGGGGACTGGGTGGAATTGGGACATGTATAGATAGACATTAAGCAGGGTTAGAGGCATGGCTGCTGCTGCTGATCATGGCCCTCCTTGGGCTTTTTAACAATTGAAAGCTATGATTATCTACTAGATTTTCTGTATTCAGAGAGCTATCACTGTGTTATCTGTGGTGTCACGTAGAACTCCAGATGACATCTACTACATTATCTGTACTCCGATTTATCACTGTATTATTTGTAGTGTCACTTACATAGGACTGCAGATAAAACCTTTACGGAATATCCACAGGAGTCCCATAGATTCAGATACCACAGGTCCCATTCCCCTATTTAAGTAAATGGAAGGAGCCATACATGTTGAGCCACCTCTCCTTACACTACCATAGGAGTCAGCATCTGTCACACTTTTATTGTAAATCCACAGAAACATTAGATGAGAATTCCCCTTTAAATTATGGTCACACGGTATAGCAGGTTACCCCGTGGTTGCTACATAGGAATGCACCTTTAGTAAGAGATTGCCCACCTTTTATAATGTATTGCCCAGCTACTGTACCTAACTGCTCCGCTCAGCAACAGCAGAGGCTTAGAGGGAACACCGGTTGAGGGCAGCATTTCAGGGCATAGACTGGGTGCAGCTACTGTCACATAATACTGAGGATAAATAGGAGAAATTTAAATTCACACTGAGCAATTACACTAAAAAATGTATTCCTTTAGGCAACAAGTATAAATGGCTAAAATTAAACCCCCATGGCTTACAGCTACCCTACTGTAAAAAGGGCAATAAAATACAAAGAGCATTTGAAAAATACAAATCTGAGGGGTCAGCTGGAGCGTTTGAAGATTACAAAGGGCTTAATAAAATCTATAAAAAGGAGATAAAATTAGAAAAAATACAAAACGAACAACAGGTAGCAAAACAAATCCCCCCAAATACATCCAGAAATATACTCAATTGGCTAACTGTAGATATGGTCCAAGACAAGTTAACTAGAGTAAATGTGACCAAGGCTCCAGGTCCAGATGGATTGCACCCAAGAGTGCTTAAAGAGCTCGGTTCAGTCATTGCTGTGCCCCTGTTTATAATTTTTAAAGATTCTCTAGGTACTGGTACAGGGCCAAGTGATTGGCGCAAGGCAAATGTGGTGCCCATATTCAAAAAAGGATCAAAGTCCTTCACAGGTAATTATAGACCAGTTACTTTAACTTCTCTTGTGGGAAAAATGTTTGAAGGACTCTTAAGGGACTATATACAGGAGTATGTTACTGTAAATAATATTATAAGTGATAACCAGCATGGGTTTACCAAGGACAGAAGTTGTCAGACTAACCTGATTTGTTTCTATGAGAAGGTGAGTAGTAGCCTGGACAGAGGGGCGGCTGTGGATGTAGTGTTTCTGGATTTTGCAAAGGCTTTTGATACTGTCCCTCATAGACGTTTAATAGGTAAAGTAAGGTCTATAGGCTTGGAAAGTACAGTTTGTATTGAAAACTGGCTGAAGGACCGTGTCCAGAGAGTTTTGGTCGATGATTCCAATTCAGAATGGTCCCAGGTTATAAGTGGTGTACCCCAAGGTTCAGTGCTGGGTCCTCTATTATTTAATTTATTTATTAATGATATAGAGGACGGGATTAATAGCACAATTTGTATTTTTGCAGATGATACTAAGCTATGCAGAACTGTGCACTATACTATACTACTATATACTATAAGCTGACTTGAACACTCAGTGATTGCACATCAACTTGGCAAATGAGGTTCAATGTGAACAAATGTAAAGTTAATGCATCTTGGTAGTAATATTTAGTGATGAGCGGCAGGGGCAATATTCAAATTTGCGATATTTCGCAAATATTTTGTAGAATATTCGTCATATATTCGAGATTATATTCTTGATTGCGAAAATCAGCAATGTATTATTTGCGTAATGCGCGGGAAATAAAATAGGTTTAATAAAATGTTATAAAGAATATACTATATTTTTGGACTATAGGACACCCAGATTTTAAACAGAAAATAGTCACACAAAAAAAGTTTTGCTACTGATTAAAACTTCCCTGGTGTTCCAAGGCATTGGCCCTTTTACACACACGGCTCAAAGGGCGTTCATAAGAAGGCTTGTTTATGATCACATGTAAATATGGCAGCATTTGTAGGCTAGAGGCCAGCTCTTTTATGCTGCACCATTCTTGTCACACAAACCAGGGCCGTCTTTAACAAGGGGCAAAAGGGGCAGCTGCCCAGTTGCTCCTGGGGGGCCCAAGGCAGCTGCCTCTTGAGCCCTGCTAGCTACTGCATCGGGTGTCAAGCTGTCTGTGTACTTTAACGTTGTGATCTAGGACATATTTGACAGCTCTTTTGGAAATCCAGTTTTACTTCACACCAGTTTGATAAATGACCCCAATTATGTCTACTGGGGTCACTATTTGTTCAGCGGTATAGTACCTGGAGCATTGGGGGGAACAACGGGCACAGTATTGTGGGTGGCAGCAGGATGACACTGTGGGGGCACCAGAATGGGGAGGTTGATGGAAAAACTGAGAAATCTAACGTGTCTGTGTTACAAACTCTGTAGAGACGAGATGCAGCTGAAAGAATTTGTCATGGCGGTCTAACGGAGGAGAAGAGGAAAGAGAAGGTCTACATGACAGGAGATTTCCCTGGATGTAAGAGGTATGTAGTGAAGTATTTGGGTGCTAAACACCCTAGGCATGCCACTGGCTTCCACTATGCTGTCTCATGGGCATGCTTCCACCCTGCTTTCTCACAGGCAGACTTCCACCCTGCTGTCTCATGGGCATGCTGCCACCCTCGCCCCCAGCAATTGGCTACATCATCATCTACATCTGTTTGGTCGTCACTTCCTTCACCCTCACCTATCTCTTGCACACTTCCTTCACCTCTTTCAACATGTGCTCCCACCCGACTGTCATCATTGGTTGTCTAGATAAGTCCATAGCGGACCTCTCCTCCAAGTCTGTCCTTGCCTGTAACTGCTGACTGTCCTCACAAAGCTCATCCTCAATGAAAAGTGGAACCAAGCTGACAGCTGTTATTACTTGGCTAGCAAAAGGAGCAGCAAAAGCAAGAAGCAAGTTCAGGACTGGTGAGGGCACATAGGCAGTTCCTGGGCCACTCCAAATAAGCCTGGTGTCAGAGGAACCCACCGATTCCTGGCTGTGTGTATCTGTTGTCACTTGAGATGATGTTGAAGACTAAGTCAACAATTCCAGTACAGCTGGATTGTTGGTCAAAACATGACCGCTGGATGACAGTGGCAGCTCTGGCCTGTTACTGTGGTTGCTACCTATCCCCCTTCTGCTGCTTTTACTTGTGCTGGCTACATCAACATTTTTGACACTGCCCATTTTCTTGGAGGGCCCTGGCAACTTTCTGCCGGCTATAGTGTACAGTAACTGTATCAGTAATGTAACGGATAAAGAATGTGGCAGCAGTTGAACACGATGCACATGGCGATATATTAGACCACTCTTTAATACTAGGGCACAGTAAGTCTATGTGTAAACTAACAGATTAAATATGAATGTGGCAGCAGTTTAACCACTTCAACCCCGCTAGCTGAAACCCCCTTCATGACCAGAGCACTTTTTACACTTCGGCACTACACTACTTTCACCGTTTATCGCTCGGTCATGCAACTTACCACCCAAATGAATTTTACCTCCTTTTCTTCTCACTAATAGAGCTTTCATTTGGTGGTATTTTATTGCTGCTGACATTTTTACTTTTTTTGTTATTAGTCGAAATGTAACGATTTTTTTGCAAAAAAATGACATTTTTCACTTTCAGCTGTAAAATTTTGCAAAAAAAACGACATCCATATATAAATTTTTCGCTAAATTTATAGTTCTACATGTCTTTGATAAAAAAAAATGTTTGGGCAAAAAAAAAATGGTTTGGGTAAAAGTTATAGCGTTTACAAACTATGGTACAAAAATTTGAATTTCCGCATTTTGAAGCAGCTCTGACTTTCTGAGCACCTGTCATGATTCCTGAGGTTCTACAATGCCCAGACAGTAGAAAAACCCCACAAATGACCCCATTTTGGAAAGTAGACACCCTAAGGTATTCGCTGATGGGCATAGTGAGTTCATAGAAAAATGATGATGATTTTTTATTTTTATTTTTTTCTTACAAAGTCTCATATTCCACTAACTTGCGACAAAAAATAAAAAATTCTAGGAACTCGCCATGCCCCTCACGGGATACCTTGGGGTGTCTTCTTTCCAAAATGGGGTCACTTGTGGGTTAGTTATACTGCCCTGGCAATTTAGGGGCCCAAATGTGTGAGAAGAACTTTGCAATCGAAATGTGTAAAAAATGACCGGTGAAATCCGAAAGGTGCACTTTGGAATATGTGCCCCTTTGCCCACCTTGGCTGCAAAAAAGGTCTATAACCTTCCCGGACACCTGATGTACATGTGTGCCAAATTTCATGATTGTAAATGCGACGGTGCGGATTCCTTTAGTGGACATACACACACATATACACTCAGCTTTATATATTAGATTGGGCGCAAATATTCGAATCGCAAATTTTAATTGTGAATATCGCCACTTTGATAATTTGCGAAGATTTAGAATATAGTGCTATATATTCATATTTGCGAATATTCTAGATTTTGTTCTTCTGAACCCATTATCCCTCCCTTCTTCTTGCTTGTGGGCCGATGAAAAGGCTACAATGTCTTTGTCTGAGCTTAGCAACATCCCTTGCAACCAATATGAACCTCCCCAGCAGCCATTTTCTACAGTTTTTTTAAGTTCTGAGAGAGACATTGCTGTGCTCTGTGCTTTACTGTGTCATTACATTAGATAGTTAGTGTGTGTGTGTATATATATATATATATATACAGTACAGACCAAAAGTTTGGACACACCTTCTCATTCAAAGAGTTTTCTTTATTTTCATGATTATGAAAATTGTAGATTCACACTGAAGGCATCAAAACTATGAATTAACACATGTGGAATTATATACATAACAAAAAAGTGAGAAACAACTGAAAATAAGTCATATTCTAGGTTCTTCAAAGTAGCCACCTTTTGCTTTGATTACTGCTTTGCACACTCTTGGCATTCTCTTGATGAGCTTCAAGAGGTAGTCACCTGAAATGGTTTTCACTTCACAGGTGTGCTCTGTCAGGTTTAATAAGTGGGATTTCTTGCCTTATAAATGGGGTTGGGACCATCAGTTGCGTTGTGGAGAAGTCAGGTGGATTCACAGCTGATGCCTTCAGTGTGAATCTACAATTTTCATAGTCATGAAAATAAAGAAAACTCTTTGAATGAGAAGGTGTGTCCAAACTTTTGGTCTGTACTGTATATATATATATATATATATATATATATATATTACAGATAGTTAGTGGGAGATAGTCAGGGTAGGTTAGATCGTGATATAGTGTAGCTGATAGACATACAGACATAGTGCTGTGATGTCACAAGTTCACAAAAATACATAGTGCACCAATCAGTAATATGTAGTCAGACCTGCTAAAATGTGAAGTTGCATGTATTGCGCCTGTGATGAATACTGGTTACCTAGTCGTGATGTTATGCCATCCCTGAGGAGCAGGTAAGGTCAGCTTGGTACAGTGTTCACAGACTCCTCCTGTCCATATGGGCACAGAGAGGCAACAAGCTGAGGGAGCCTTTTCACTACCCCAGTGAAACAGCGCTTCCTCAGCCCCGGAAGACTGCCACCAGCTTCTTGTTTAATATAAACACGGACGTGGGGATTCGTGATTGATATACCAGAACAGTACAAGATTAAATTATATATTTAATTGCCTAAAGGGCTCACTAGACACAACACAATATACACAGAAAATATATACAGTGGTCTGAATGGTAAATACAGATGGCGTTGTACAACAGGGTTAAGCAGAACAAAAGTCAGTTTACCAGATGGGTGAGTCCTTTGGGTGGTGATGAATAATGGGTTTCTGTAAGGCTTTTTTGTAGTCACATGGGAAGCAGTGATGGCAGCCGTTTCTAGGTCCCTTCCAAACACGTATGCAGTGTGAACCCCCTTCAGAAGAAAAAACACACCCTCTTGCTGGCACAAGCCTTTTGACCTATAGGCGGCCCTTCCCTTCCCGGCCTCTGGGAGGATTCCACTCCCCCTCTTCTGGGGCTGGCAGCAAAACAGATTAGGGCTCCGGGCTCCAGACCAGAATGTCGCAGGGAGGTGGTTCTGGGACCAATAGATCCGCCTGGGTTCCGGCTACCAGTAGAGTCCAAGCATGGTACCTTTTTGGTTTCTGTGGGGAGATATGCATATCTCCCCTCCCTGGCATTCCACCACCAAACTATGACCACGGGCCTGTTCATCGTGACCAGTGATACAAATATGTATCTGGTTTAGGTCTGCGAAAGATGGGAGATTCATAATTCCTTATGAATCACCGGCTCCAAAATGTATGATAATTTGATTGAACTGGGTAATGGCCTAGACCCACTGCAGGGAAGTTTTCCTGCAGGATCCATGCTATCTGAATGGAGGTGAGAAATTGTAAACAAAGGTGGCCTGCTAGAAGTTCTCTGCCATTTTTCTGCACTTTGAAGCAGGCCCCCCCCCCCGTGGAGTTCACTACCTCTGCTATCTGACAGCAGATGGCTGGTGTGGGAACATGACTGACAGAAAATAATAATCTATTTTCCTCACAGCGCCAAAATATGAGCATCATAAATTGCCAATTTGCGCAATCATGAATATATTGGAGCACTCTATCTGCATATAAAGCTATTGTAATGTTCTGCCGTGCCAACCAGTTTCTCCAGTCTCAGGAAACTATACATTGCCGAGAAAATAATGGTGATTTCTCAAATTTGCGAATTCATGATGAATATTCACGAAATATCGCGAATTCGAATATTGCCCCTGCTGCTCATCACTACTTATATGTCAGGGGTGGGGGACTAGGAGTCCACCTTGCTCAGGGGCCCACTGGGGATTTACCTTTTTCCCTGTGGGCCAGTCCGGGGCTGGAAGTAATGCCTCAGAAGACAAAAAAAAAAGACAAATGTGCCATGGCATATGATTGGGCGAGTTTGGTGTGAAAGAACTGGCATTACAAAGAGCCCTAACATAATCAAACACGTTTGTGATAGTCTACAACAGAGATCGGGAGCCAGGCCCCCCTCACTTAACACTAGTGTCTGACCTGACAAATGCTCTTCTGGGTGGACAGACAATTTCTATAAGTGGTAATGGTATAGCATTTGTCTGTTGTACCGAAGACAGTATTTTGTCGTATTGGACCTTATCCTTTTCATTCTCCCTGGTGATCTGCCTGGTTTTTGCAAAGTATTTCTCAGGTGTGACTGGTTATATATTGTTTAGGACTCCAGTTGGTCTTAAAAAGAATATGAATCTTCATCAGAGGAACTCACTGCTATCCTTTTCAGAGATTAAAGCGTCCACACTATGTCTGGAAATATTTTAAGATTGTTAGTGACCTGTTGTATGTAACATGTTTTAGAGCTTTTGGTGATATTTAAGGTCCATATGGATTTAATGTCTTCAGATATAGAAGGAAAAAATATGCTTTGATCAAATGATCTCTTGCTAAGTTTTATGTACCCCCCACACTCCTATTAATTAATGCATGAAAAATATTTCGGAGGAATGCTGGAGTGCACATACGTACTCTGTCAGCTGGGAGAATGAGACATGATAAACATGGTTCTGTAGCTTTGCAATTTGTGTCTTTATTGTAGAATACTTCCTGGCAATATTTATTATATTTGTTAATAAATATTATAATGATAATTACGCATCATATTTGGATGAATGTAACACTGCCTGTACAAGATGCTGGCATAACAGTAGGACGCACATGTGGCTGCTGATTTTCAGGCCACATCTGTACTTGCAGGGTTGCACTTGTACATGCTATTTAAAGAAAATAAAGCAGCTCGTACAGGTACAGCCCAGCAATTAGTGGTGAGACACATGTGGATCCTACTGCAACTGGAACAAACAGCCTAATGCCTCATTCACACGTCAGTAATTTCCATCAGTGATTGTGGGCCAAAACCAGGATTGAAGCCTCCACAGATATGAGGTATAAGGGTCCATTCACACATCCGCAATTCTGTTCCGCATTTAGCGGAACGGAATTGCAGACCCATTCACTTCTATGGGGTTGCATGATGTGCTGCCCGGATCCGGAAATGCGGATCCGCACTTCCGGGTCCGCAATTCCGTTCCTGAAAAAAATAGAACATGTCCTATTCTTGTCCGCAATCGTCGACAAGATTAGGCATTTTCAATTAAGTGGCGGCGATGCGAGGTCCGCAAAATGTGGAACGCACATTGCCGGTGTCCGTGTTTTGCGGATCCGTCGATCCGCAAAACACACATGGATGTGTGACTGGACCCTTAGGCCTCATGCACACGACCGTTTTTTTTTTAAGGTCCGCAAAAACGTGGTCCGTAGGTCCGTGATCCGTGGGTCTTCCTTGATTTTTGGAGGATCCATGGACATGAAAAATGAAAAAAAAATCAAGTCAAGTTTGCCATTGAAATGATAGGAAAAAATGGACACGGATCACGGACACGGATCACGGACGTGGATGACAATCTTGTGTGCATCAGTGTTTTTTCACGGACCCATTGACTTGAATAGGTCCGTGAACAGTTGGCCGTGAAAAAAAAAGGACAGGTCATATTTTTTTCACGGCCAGGAAAACGGATCACGGATGCGGCTGCCAAACGGTGCATTTTCCGATTTTTCCACGGACCCATTGAAAGTCAATGGGTCCGCGAAAAAAAACGGAAAACGGCACAACGGCCACGGATGCACACAACGGTCGTGTGCATGAGGCCTAAGGGAAAGATCTGCACATGTTCTGTGTTTAGAGCCACACCTGGTTTTGGCTCCCAATCACTGATAGAAATCACTGACTGAACACTAAAGCCTCGTCCACATTTCCATGTTTCACTGATGGGTGCTGTCCTCATTTTCCACGAACAGCACACGTACCCATTGATTTAATTGTGTCTGTTCACATTTCATTATTTTTCTTACTGACCGTGGGTCAGTTAAAAAAAAAAAAAAAAAGGCATAAAAGTCTTTGGGTCCGTGAAATTCACAGACATACTACGGATGGCATATATGGTGCATCCGTTTTTCACTGAAGACTGATAGGACATTCTTTGAAAAAAAATTTTAAGCTGAGCAACGTCACATACAGTAGACCAACCACGGATCCTTTATGGACATCTTCATGGATGAAACACGTACGCTTGCTGTCATGTGCATGAGGCCTAAGGCATAGAGCCTCATTCACTCATACACAATAAAAATTACAACTTGCCCTACAAAAAGAGTGCCTTTACAAAGCTCCATAGATGGAAATATAAAAAGTTATGGGTCAGAATATAGTGATGCAAATAATTTTTTCAAAGTTTTTTGTTGTTGTTTTTAAATAGTGCTACATCTAGGTAGATTTGCCTCTCAGGTTTCTGGGAAAGCTGGGTTACCACCATGTGGAACTGTAATAGACAGCAGAATGCTAAATCTACCAAGAAAACAGTTTTTAAATAGTGCCTCTCAGGTTTCTAGGTAAGCTGAGTTACTACCATGTGGATCTGTAATGGAGTCTGCAGAATCCTAAGGCCTCATGCACACGGCCGTTGCCCGGGTGTGGCCGTATTGCCGCCCACATATGGCCGGTCCGCAATACACACGCACTGGCTGTGTGCACCATGCATCACGGATGTAGACCCATTCACTTGAATGGGTCCGCAATCCAGGTGATATGGTGCGGAGCAGAAGCACGGAACGGAAGCACTCCACAGTGTTTGTCCGTGCCTCTGCACCACAAAAATAGAACATGTTCTATTTTTTTACAATGCGTACTGATCACAAACCCATTCAAGTTCAATGTGTCTCAATCCATCCCGGCCGCCGCACTCATGTTGCCCGCGTATTGGGGACTGCAAATTGCAGCCCCCAATGCACGGAACGGCCGCACAATGGGCATGAGGCCTAAATCTACAGAGAGAAATCCCTCTCCCAATTCCTAAATAGCTCCACAGCTAGGCAGATTTTTCCTTTCAGGTTCTAGGAAAGCTGGGTTAATACCATGGGGATCTGTAATATAGTGCAGAATGCTAAATCTACCAAGATACATCCTCCTCCTCACTCCTAAATACTGCCACAATTACTGTAGGTATATTTGTCTTTTAAGATCCTGGAAACTGGGGTTCTACCATGACGAACTGTAATAGACTGCAGAATACTAAACCTATGAAGATAAATCTCCATCACCACTCAAGTATATATGAAAATAACCCAGCCAATGGTTTGTAGCGACAGTCAGTACCAGAAAATGCCTGTTCTAATAGAAACATTCTCTATCAGATCTTCCAGACTAGTTATAATTGTTACTACTCAAGCGTTAATATGGGGTATCAGTGAACAGTACATGGAGAGAGGTATACGATTAGAGAACTGCAACTCCCAGCATGTCCAGACTGTTATTATTAGGAAACAGTAACCACTACATGGAGAAGGATATGAGGAAAGAGTTGATATGGAGGACAGAGGACATTACAAGGAGTGAGTATAAGGGATGAACTGCAACTCTTCGTATTTGAAAGCTTATAGAGGGAAACCACTAACCTTCACCCACACAGAACAGGATATCCATCCATATCATGACATCAGCACATTTCTTCACTTCTCAGCTCTGTCTCAATGGGCAAAAGGCATACAATGGAATTGTCTAGAGTTGAATGAGCAAGTTGAAAAGGATGGGAGGCATATGATATGTCTCACTGGAGTGGGAGAGAAAGTGGCAGTGGGAACCAAGCGCAGGTACTCCTATAGCAGTGTAGGCAGATTGATCTGTCCTGATTTTAGTGTGGTTAAGCCTTTATGCTGCCCGAGGCAAAAACTGAAATGCCCCCCATGCCAATTTCTTAACCTAACCCCTTCCCTCCAGCCCTACTGTATGTATATAAACCTTTTAGTGGATTAAGGAATACTAACAGGCACTCAATCACCCTGAACTGTGTTAAGAATTCATATTTTAATGTATCAATAAACAATAAGTTAAAACAATAAAAAATATAAATTAAAATATAAAATAAATGTATAAAAACACTGATGAGCAATTATCGTAGCAAAATAATTAATCAACTATCAATTATATAAATAAACACATTTCATCCATTGTTAGATAGTCTCCAATCAAGCACATATAAACATGATTTCTATTGCAGATAAAAATTAATAAAAAAGTTGTAAAAAATATCCACAAATCCAAATATGAATCAATGATATTATGTAGTCCAGATATTAGATGATTAATAATGTTAGAAGAGATTAATCATGTTATTGATCCAGATAAATTGTTATTCATAAGTCATCCAATAATCAATGTTCATGATTGGAATAACAGTGAATGGTTAATAATGATGTTACTTGAGCCAAATTATTTCATTAAAAAAATCAATGTTCATGATTATCATTCCCCTATTAAAGTATGTGTGTGTATATATATATATATATGTATATATATATATATATATATATATATATATATATCTATCTATATATATATATATATATATATATATATTTATATATGTGTATCTGAACAGTAATAATAATAATTAAAAATATATAAGATGTGTTATTAACCTTGTTTATAATTTTTAAAATACATTCTTAATGTATAAATATTGATTTACTTATTGCTAAGACATAACAAAAATACAAATAAATAAATAAATAGAACAAAAACTAGAACACAAAAAAACACTCACCAGCTCCCTCTGTCATGCGCTGCCTGCCTGTTCATTCATAAAGTGAGATAAGCAGGCAGGCAGCGCATGAGGAGGGAGCTGGGGCAGGCGGCGCATGACCGAGAGAGATGCCGGTCTGCGCCGTCTTAATGCTATACTTACGGTACTACAGTAAGTACCGTACAGAGCATATACAATTAGATATAGATCAGATTGAATGTATTTAACAGTTGCGGGGCCCGGTGTATTAGAGTAGAGTCACTGCACCGGGCCCCACCATGAGTGTCCCCGCCTCCTCCCTCCACACTGATGCATCTGATGGGGGATCTGTAGATGACACTTATGGGAATCTGTGGATGACATCAGTGTCATCCACAGATTCCCCCATCAGTGTCATCCACAGATTCCCCCATAACAGTGCGTCATTCACAGATCCCCCATAACAGTGCTTCATCTACAGATCCCGCATAACAGTGCGTCATCCACAGATCCCCCATAATAGTGCATCATCCACAGATCCCCCATAACAGTGCGTCATCCACAGAACCCCATAGCAGTGCGTCATCCATAGACCACCATTAATTCAAAACCTACCAAAAGCACACCTTTTGGTTCAAAATATTTTTTTCCTATTTTCCTCCTAAAAAACTTAGGTGCGTCTTATCATCAGGTGCGTCTTATAATGTGAAAAATACGGTACTTATTTCTTATTTTAAAGGACTTCATTCATAAAGTGAGATAAGCAGGTAGGCAGCGCATGAGGAGGGAGCTGAGGCAGGCGGCGCATGACCGAGGGAGATGCCGGTCTGTGCCGTCTTAATGCTATACTTACGGTACTACAGTAAGTACCGTACAGAGCATATACAATTAGATATAGATCAGATTGAATGTATTTAACAGTTGCGGGGCCCGGTGTATTAGAGTAGAGTCACTGCACCGGGCCCCACCATGAGTGTCCCCGCCTCCTCCCTCCACACTGATGCATCTGATGGGGGATCTGTAGATGACACTTATGGGAATCTGTGGATGACATCAGTGTCATCCACAGATTCCCCCATCAGTGTCATCCACAGATTCCCCCATAACAGTGCGTCATTCACAGATCCCCCATAACAGTGCTTCATCTACAGATCCCGCATAACAGTGCGTCATCCACAGATCCCCCATAATAGTGCATCATCCACAGATCCCCCATAACAGTGCGTCATCCACAGAACCCCATAGCAGTGCGTCATCCATAGACCACCATTAGTTCAAAACCTACCAAAAGCACACCTTTTGGTTCAAAATATTTTTTTCCTATTTTCCTCCTAAAAAACTTAGGTGCGTCTTATCATCAGGTGCGTCTTATAATGCGAAAAATACGGTACTTATTTCTTATTTTAAAGGACTTCATTCATAAAGTGAGATAAGCAGGTAGGCAGCGCATGAGGAGGGAGCTGGGGCAGGCGGCGCATGACCGAGGGAGATGCCGGTCTGTGCCGTCTTAATGCTATACTTACGGTACTACAGTAAGTACCGTACAGAGCATATACAATTAGATATAGATCAGATTGAATGTATTTAACAGTTGCGGGGCCCGGTGTATTAGAGTATAGTCACTGCACCGGGCCCCGCCATGAGTGTCCCCGCCTCCTCCCTCCACACTGATGCATCTGATGGGGGATCTGTAGATGACACATATGGGGATCTGTGGATGACATAAGTGTCATTCACAGAGCCCCATCAGTGCTATCCACAGATCCCCCATCAGTGTCATCCACAGATTCCCCCATCAGTGTCATGCACAGATCCCCCATAACAGTGCGTCATCCACAGATCCCCCATAATAGTGCATCATCCACAGATCCCCCATAACAGTGCGTCATCCACAGAACCCCATAGCAGTGCGTCATCCATAGACCACCATTAGTTCAAAACCTACCAAAAGCACACCTTTTGGTTCAAAATATTTTTTTCCTATTTTCCTCCTAAAAAACTTAGGTGCGTCTTATTATCAGGTGCGTCTTATAATGTGAAAAATACAGTACTTATTTCTTATTTTAAAGGACTTCATTCATAAAGTGAGATAAGCAGGTAGGCAGCGCATGAGGAGGGAGCTGGGGCAGGCGGCGCATGACCGAGGGAGATGCCGGTCTGTGCCGTCTTAATGCTATACTTACGGTACTACAGTAAGTACCGTACAGAGCATATACAATTAGATATAGATCAGATTGAATGTATTTAACAGTTGCGGGGCCCGGTGTATTAGAGTATAGTCACTGCACCGGGCCCCGCCATGAGTGTCCCCGCCTCCTCCCTCCACACTGATGCATCTGATGGGGGATCTGTAGATGACACATATGGGGATCTGTGGATGACATAAGTGTCATTCACAGAGCCCCATCAGTGCTATCCACAGATTCCCCCATCAGTGTCATCCACAGATCCCCCATAACAGTGCGTCATCCACAGATCCCCCATAATAGTGCATCATCCACAGATCCCCCATAACAGTGCGTCATCCACAGAACCCCATAGCAGTGCGTCATCCATAGACCACCATTAGTTCAAAACCTACCAAAAGCACACCTTTTGGTTCAAAATATTTTTTTCCTATTTTCCTCCTAAAAAACTTAGGTGCGTCTTATCATCAGGTGCGTCTTATAATGCGAAAAATACGGTACTTATTTCTTATTTTAAAGTACTTCATTCATAAAGTGAGATAAGCAGGTAGGCAGCGCATGAGGAGGGAGCTGGGGCAGGCGGCGCATGACCGAGGGAGATGCCGGTCTGTGCCGTCTTAATGCTATACTTACGGTACTACAGTAAGTACCGTACAGAGCATATACAATTAGATATAGATCAGATTGAATGTATTTAACAGTTGCGGGGCCCGGTGTATTAGAGTAGAGTCACTGCACCGGGCGACCGCCATGAGTGTCCCCGCCTCCTCCCTCCACACTGATGTATCTGATGGGGGATCTGTAGATGACACATATGGGGATCTGTGGATGACATAAGTGTCATTCACAGAGCCCCATCAGTGCTATCCACAGATCCCCCATCAGTGTCATCCACAGATTCCCCCATCAGTATCATCCACAGATCCCCCATAACAGTGCATCATCCACAGATCCCGCATAACAGTGCGTCATCCACAGATCCCCCATAATAGTGCGTCATCCACAGATCCCCCATAGCAGTGCGTCATCCACAGACCACAATTTGTTCAAAACCTACCAAAAGCACACCTTTTGTTTCAAAATATTTTTTTCTTATTTTCCTCCTCAAAAACTTAGGTGCGTCTTATCATCAGGTGCGTCTTATAATGCAAAAAATACGGTACTTATTTCTTCTTTTAAAGGACTTATGTTTTTTATTTTCATTTTTTATTTTTATTTCTTATTTGCATAATTATTTTTATTTAGTTTGAGCATTCCATTTTGAGGCGCAGAGAACAGAGATGGAGATGAAAGGAATATCATGTGTGTGTAATGGTGCAGAACCCCAAGCAACCAGAAAGAGTTTAACCCTTTCATGACCAAGGGTCATTGATGCCCCAGTGTCCAGGTCAAAATTTACAAATCTGATACGTGTCCCTTTATGCGGTAATAACTTTAGAACGCTTTTACTTATCCAAGCCATTCTGAGACTGTTTTCTCGTGACACATTGTACTTCATGACAGTCATAAATTTGAAGCTGAGAAATGGGGATCATTCTAAATTCAAGTGGTATTATACTTACTATAAATGGATCAATGGAAGCTCTTTGTGCACATTTTGATCAAACTTGTGGGTCGGGCCCATCTACCAAGCGACAAGGTGGCTTCCGCAGACGGGTCCCTATCACTAATATACCGCCTCTCTTGGACTTATCCAAGTACACATTATCAGAGCAGTGAAGGAACCAGCTACATTTGTTCTTTGCTCAGAAGCCCCAGGCAGATGGGCGTGTGCTTAGTCTAAAAGAGGCGCTACCTTCAAATAAATATTACAAGAAAATTTAGACTGGCATATTCTTATTCATAGTCATAGGTGCATATCCATAAAGAAAACACAATTAATAAAAAAAAATTAATTTAGAATGATCCCCATTTCTCAGCTTTACTGCTTATATGTGTGTGCTGCCATTATTTTTTTTTATTAATTATGTTTGCTTTATGGATATGCACCTATGACTATGAATAAGAATATGCCAGTCCAAATTTTCTTGTAATAGTCAGAAATTTGAGTCTATATTTCACCTTTATTTAGGAAAAAATCCAAAATTTACCCTAAATGTTGAACAAAAAAAAATGAATTATTACTCACCGGTAATTCTTTTTCCATGAGATCACCACGATGGCAACACAAGGAGATTGACCCCTGACCTCTGTAGGGGCAGGAAGCAGAGAAAGGTTTAAATACCCCCCTCCCACAATCAACATCAGTGGTTCCAAAATACATCAGTAGAAAGGTGGTGGAAAACAAGTGATTTTATCATATCCAAATTTAAACCAAGCAGAAGGGAAGATACTGCTTCATAGCATCCCAAAAAAACGAAAAGAAAACATAATAGGAGGGAAATTTATATGCCGTCGTGGTGATCTCATGGAAAAATAATTACTGGTGAGTACTAATTCCGGTTTTCCATAGCATCACCACGACGGCAACACAAAGAGATATACAAAATAAGGTCTAGTCTATAGTGCTTAACAAAAGGAATGGATACTAGACCAAGTAGCGGCTTTACAAATTTCTTCTAGGGAAACACCCGCTCTCTCCGCTTGGGAGAAAGACATTGCTCTGGTAGATTGAGCCTTCAGATTATCTGGGCAAGAGAAATTCTGAATAGTATAACAGGTTGAAATAGTATTTTTAATCCATCTAGCGATGGAGGATCTAGAAATTTTCGGCCCTTTGTTTTCCCCCCAGAATTAAACAAAGAAACAGACCTCCTAATATCTTTTGTAGAATCTATGTAGTCAAGTACAGCACCTCTGACATCTAGGGAATGAAAGGTTAATTCTCTGTCATCTGAAGGGTTATCATAGAAAGAGGGGGAGAATCATTTACTGATCCTTGTAGAATTTAGACACTACTTTTGGAATGAACCCTGGGTCTAGCTAGAGGATTATTCTATCATTTTTGACTTGCAGATAAGGTTCCCTCATGGATAATGCCTGTAGTTCACTAAATCTTCTGGCAGTAGTGATGGCCACTAGGAAAGCAGTTTTGAATGATTTTAGCTTTAGAGAACAGTCACTCAATGGTTCGAAGGGAGAACGTCATAATCCTGTGAGAACTAGATTTAAGTCCCAGGTAGGAATGCAAGATTTTAACGTTGGACGTATTCTGGTAAATGCTCTCATAAATCTCCTGATCCATTTATGATTTGCTAATTCAGTGTCGTAGAAACAACTTAAGGCGGATACTTGAACTCTGAGGGTAGAAGGTCTTAAACCTATATTGAAGCCATTTTGCAAGAAATCCAGAATCAATTGTATATTGGGAGCCGATTTATTAGAAGAGGATGATCCCAACCAAGAACAAAATTTCTTCCAGATCTTCATATAAATGGTGAAGGCAACTTTCTTCCTGGAGGCCTTGAGTGTAAAAATCACCGAATCCAAAAGACCTTGGAATTTCAAGATTTGGGTTTCAGGATCCCAGCTGTCAAATTTAGAAAGTCCGGGTCCGGATGAAAAATTGGACCCTGATGTAGAAGGTCCTTTCTCCTTGGGAGGGGCCAAGAACCTTCGATGGCCATCTTCCGAATAACGGGAAACCAGCTCTTTTTCGGCCAACAAGTATGATATTTGTTCCGTCCTGATGGATCTTCTGTATCACTTTTGATATTATCGGAAGCGGTGGGAAGGCATAGTACAGCGCTAGGTCCCATGTGATGGAAAAGGTGTTTAGAATCCACGGATTGTCCCTGGGGTCTAGGGAGCAAAATGTTGGAACCTTTGAATTTTCCTGAGAGGCGAACAGGTCCACTTCCAGTATGCCCCATTTGTTATCATATGGAAGATCTTTGTTCAAGGACCATTCCGATTGGTCTATCTTTTTTCAGCTCAAGTAGTCGGCTTCTATATTCAGAGATCCTTTCAGATAAACCACTGAAATAGATTCTATATTTATTTCTGCCCAACTGAATATTTTTGTGGATAGTTTTAGTAGACTCAGATTTCGTACCTCTTTGATGGTTTAGTAATTTAATTTATTGTCGTCATGTTATTTGACGGTATTTTTAAATTACGTCCCCGGATTCTGCAATCTTTAGAGTTTCCCATACCGCCCTCAGCTCCCGATAGTTTGATGACTGACTCCTGATTGAACTGGACCATGGCCCCTGATAATATACTTTTCTGACTTTCGATCCCCAGCCCCACTGGCTTGCATCTGTGGTGATCTGGGTGTGAGGTATCTTCTTCCATGTTACTCCTCTGGTCATGTTCTCCTGGATCCTCAACCACTGAAGTGAGGATTTTATCCCCTGAGGTATGGTAACCCTGTGATCTAGAGAAAAAACTTGTTTGTCCCATACTCAGAGTATCCACATTTGAAGAGATCTGAATTGGATCTGACACCATTGGACTGATGAGATGCAAGAAGTAAGGACACCTAGAAGAATCATTGAGTCTCTGATGGAATAGGTTGTTCTGGAAAAAAATACCGCGATCTTCCTTTGGATATCTGATATCTTGTCCCGATATCATGAACCGTGTGCCGATCACATACGTGACGCAGGAAGCTCTACATCTGGCAACCAGAGAAGTGGGAGAGGGGAATATAAGGAGGTTGGGATTGCTGGACAAGAAACAGCTGAGGGGAAGAAGCTACGGATCCCTGAGTGAGCCAAAAAGGATTGCAAGGCAAACCCAGAAAGCTACCATTAAGAAACAGCACTATCTTTAGACATAGAGCGCGCAGCCACCCGCTGCGACTTCCTGACCCCGGGTATAACGGAGTCAGACGTGGCTCTTGACAACCTTGTGATACCCGAGTTAGACTGGTTAACTGTTTTTGAGAGTCCAGAATAACCCCTAGAAACCTGATCTTGGTCGGTGGTACTAGGTTCAATTTCATTCTGTTGACCATCCATCCCAGTCTGTCCAAGGTTAGTAGAAAAACTTCCAGGTCCTTCCGTAGTTGGGAAGCAGAGTTGTTGGTTATTAAGAAATCGTCCAGGTAAGGGAAAATTGTTAATCCCTTTTTTCTCAGATATGCTACTACCTCTATTATCAGTTTTGTGAACACCCGTGGAGCCGAGGATACGCCGAAAGGGAGAAAGGTAAATTAGTAATGGTGAATATCGCACCTGTAATCTTTTATTGCAAATCTCAGAAATTGCTGGGAATTGTGATGTATTGGGACATGGTAGTAAGTGTCGCTTAAATCTACCGTGCACATCACTGACTCTTTCTGTAACAGGGGAATGATTGAATTTAGCGTCTCCATACATTTCTGGTTTATAATGGTCTGAAAGGAACCTTATTTTTTTTTCATCAGAAAAAGAGTCGAGCAGAACCCTTTTCCTCTTTCCAATGGGGGTACCTCTGTTATCACCTGTTTGGATATTAACTACTGAACACCCTTCCAAATTGGGCTTTGATATGTTGGAGCAGGGAGTTTTGAAACTATAAATCTTCTTGGGGGAAGGGCAGAGAATTGAATCCTGTAGCCTGATTTGATCATTTTTAGAGCCCATGGGTTTGTAGAAATTACCTCCCAGAAAGGAAAAGATTTCTTCAGTCTTCCCCCCACTCACTGATTTTCATTTCCCTTCTGGGATGAGGCAAAGGAAACCCCTTCCTCTCGCTCCCTTAGGTTAACTATAACGCCCCGTTTCTCCTTTACCACTGTAAGGTCTGTTCTGATTAGAGGGGGCACGAAAGGGGTATTTCCTTTTGTAGACCTTTTCTTCTGGCATCCTTAGCCACAAACCGTACAGATTCTGCGGAGGCATCAGCAAGGAATGCCGTGGCAGATTTTAAGAGTGGGAGCGCATTTAGAATTTATCAGAGACACGATTTTCTAACTCGGAAAGCCATACATACAAACATGAATCTGGCTACAGAGGTAGCAGCTATGTTAGATTTTAGACTGTGTAATAGACCATCGGTCTTCCTGTCCATAGGGTCTCTTAATTATGACGTGTCTTCAAAAGGTAGAGATCGTTTATCTTAGGAATCGTATTAAATATTTTGGCTTTCCCCTGATCAAAAAGTAGACGACTGATAAGCTCTGGAGATTCCAAGACGCTTTTCCGGATCAGACAATTGATTTAATATCAAACCTTTAATGTTTTCATTAATAGGGAAGACTTTTATTTTTTTCACTTGCAGTCCTCCAAACATTTCTTCCTGAACAGAAGGGGTTGGTTGAATTTCTTCTACCCCCATGGTTGCCCTGACTGCTTTAAGTAACTCAGGCATATCCTGTGAAGAGAAGTAGAATTTCCTTCTACCTTCAGGGATATCTCTCTCAGATTGTCTGTCATCTTCCTCCCATGCTTTGGAAGAAGAGGCACCATCCTCAAATTCATCTGACTCAGAGGGAAAGGAATCCCTTGTTTTCAGACACTTGTGTGGGGGTTCAATTTGAGGAGGGGTATCTTTGTGTAATCTGGACATGAATGCCAAAGATCTGATTTTCTCCTGCATCATGGTGTTGAACTCGTCCATTAATGATGGTTGTTCGTCCTGTATAATCCTGGCAATACAATCATTGCACAGTTTTTTCAAAAAGTCATCTGGTAATCGTTTATAGCAAGAAACGCATTTTGTGGATTTCTTGGGCTTTCTTTGCACTTCTTTAGAAATCTAAGGGCAAAAGGATAAAGCCCTATTAGTAATAGAGAAGCCCAATTAATCCACCACATCTGCCCAGAAAGAAAAACGGCATTGAATTAGACTTCCCCCACAGGGGGACTTACGGAAGGCGGCGCAGCAGCTTCAGAGTGCTCTGGTGCAAACATCCTGGAGGGATAGAGGAGCCAACAGTTCACCACAACCAGGAACGCTGGGGAGGAGGAGAGATTTTAAAACTTCCTTCAGGTCCCGCTGTATATGCACCGCCTTTGTCACTTTCGGTGATGTCATTCTATGTTTCTATAGTTTTAAATTAGAGGGGCAAAAGTTTAAAAGTAATATCAGGAAGTATTACTTTACTGAGAGAGTAGTGGATGCATGGAATAGCCTTCCTACAGAAGTGGTAGCTGCAAATACAGTGAAGGAGTTTAAGCATGCATAGGATAGGCATACGGCCATCCTTCATATAAGATAGGGCCAGGGGCTATCCATAGTATTCAGTATATTGGGCAGACTAGATGGGCCAAATGGTTCTTTTCTGCCGACACATTCTATGTTTCTATCTCGGCGCCGGAAGTGATGTAACTTATATAGCAGCTGACCGGCGCTGGGCGTGCAACCCAGCTGGTACTACCAGAGCACAGGCGGGAGCCAGCAGCCCCGGGAGCTGGCCCCAGATAATACCGGAGCGAGACCTCCCGATCCACCCCCTGCCCAGCGTTAGTGCAGAGACCGTGGGAGGGCAGGGAGTCACCATGTAGATATAGTGTTAGGTACGCATCTTCTTCATCTCCTCGGCGCGAGGCACACAAGGAGACCTTTCTCCGCCCCTGTCCTCTTGTAGGGACAGGAAACACTGGTGTTGGTGGGTGTATTTAAACCTTTCTCTGCTTCCTGCTCCTACAGAGGTCAGGGGTCAATCTCCTTGTGTTGCCGTTGTGGTGATGCTATGGAAATTTGCAATAGGCCCCTTTCACACAGGCGAGAATTCCACGTGGGTACAATTCGTAAAGTGAACGCATTGCACCCGCACTGAATCCGGACCCATTCACTTCAATAGGGCTGTGTACATGAGCGGTAATTTTCACGCATCACGCGTTGCGTGAAAATCGCAGCAAGCTCTATATTGTGCTTTTTTCACGCAACGCAGGCCCCCATGGTAGTGAATGGGGCTGCGTGAAAATTACAAGCATCCGCAAGCAAGTGCGGATGAGGTGCGATTTTCATGCAAGGTTGCTAGGAGACGATCGGGATGGGGAACTGATCTTTATTATTTTCTCTTATAACAAATATGAAAAATAATAGCATTCTTAATACAGAATGCTTAGTAAAATGTCCATAACAAACAAATTTAACTCACCCCATCCACTTGGTCGCGTAGGAGATATCATCTTTCTACTTTCTTCAGGACCTGGCTAAAGGACCTTTGATGACATCACTGCACTCATCACATGGTCCTTTACAATGGTGATTGACCATGTGATGAGCGCAGTGACGTCATCAAAGGTCCTTTAGCCAGGTCCTGAAGAAAATAGAAAGAAGAGGAGATTCGCTACGTGACCAAGTGGATGGGGCGAGTTAAATTTGTTTTTTAACCCCTCAATGGACATTTTGCTAAGCATTCTGTATTAAGAATTTTATTATTTTCCCTTATAACCATTTTATAAGGGAAAATAACAAAATCTACAGAACACCTAACCCAAATACGAACTTCTGTGAAGAAGTCCGGGTTCGGGTCTTGGTACCAAACATGCCGATTTTTCTCATACGCTTGCAAAAAGCATTAAAACGCTTTGCACTCATGTGGAAAAATCACGCAATTTTCCACAGCGCACCCGCATCTTGTCCTGCCCTGAGACGCGATGCCCGCGGTGCTATTTTTATAGAGCAGGTTGTTACAGACGGAATGATATCAAATATGTGCACTTTGTTTGTTTGAGTTTAACATAATAAAGCATTTTTTTATTTTTTTTTATTATGTTTGTGTCTCCTTTTCTGAACGCCATATTTTTTTGCTGATCGTCTTGTGCGGGGGCTCTTTTTTTTGCAGAAAGAGTTAAGGCTTTCATTAGTACCATTTTTGGGTACATAGGATTTTTTGATCATTCATTATTAGAGTTGAGCGAACACCTGGATGTTCGGGTTCGAGAAGTTCGGCCGAACATCCCGGAAATGTTCGGGTTCGGGATCCGAACCCGATCCGAACTTCGTCCCGAACCCGAACCCCATTGAAGTCAATGGGGACCCGAACTTTTCGGCACTAAAAAGGCTGTAAAACAGCCCAGGAAAGAGCTAGAGGGCTGCAAAAGGCAGCAACATGTAGGTAAATCCCCTGCAAACAAATGTGGATAGGGAAATGAATTAAATTAAAAATTAAATAAATAAAAATTAACCAAAATCAATTGGAGAGAGGTTCCATAGCAGAGAATCTGGCTTCCCGTCACCCACCACTGGAACAGTCCATTCTCAGATATTTAGGCCCCGGCACCCAGGCAGAGGAGAGAGGTCCCGTAACAGAGAATCTGTCTTCATGTCAGCAGAGAATTAGTCTGCATGTCATAGCAGAGAATGAGGCTTCACGTCAGCCACCACTGCAACAGTCCATTGGCATATATTTAGGCCCAGCACCCAGGCAGAGGAGGGAGGTCCCGTAACAGAGAATCTGTCTTCATGTCAGCAGAGAATTAGTCTGCATGTCATAGCAGAGAATGAGGCTTCACGTCAGCCACCACTGCAACAGTCCATTGGCATATATTTAGGCCCAGCACACACACAGGCAGAGGAGAGAGGTCCCGTAACAGAGAATCTGGCTTCATGTCAGCAGAGAATCAGTCTGCATGTCATAGCAGAGAATGAGGCTTCACGTCAGCCACCACTGCAACAGTCCATTGGCATATATTTAGGCCCAGCACACACACAGGCAGAGGAGAGAGGTCCCGTAACAGAGGATCTGGCTTCATGTCAGCAGAGAATCAGTCTGCATGTCATAGCAGAGAATCAGGCTTCACGTCAGCCACCACTGCAACAGTCCATTGTCATAAATTTAGGCCCAGCACCCAGGCAGAGGAGAGAGGTCCCGTAACAGACAATCTGGCTTCATGTCAGCAGAGAATTAGTCTGCATGTCATAGCAGAGAATGAGGCTTCACGTCAGCCACCACTGCAACAGTACATTGGCATATATTTAGGCCTAGCACACAGGCAGAGGAGAGAGGTCCCGTAACAGACAATCTGGCTTCATGTCAGCAGAGAATCAGTCTGCATGTCATAGCAGAGAATGAGGCTTCACGTCACCCACCACTGCAACAGTCCATTGGCATATATTTAGGCCTAGCACACAGGCAGAGCAGAGAGGTCCCGTAACAGACAATCTGGCTTCATGACAGCAGAGAATCAGTCTGCATGTCATAGCAGAGAATGAGGCTTCACGTCACCCACCACTGCAACAGTCCATTGGCATATATTTAGGCCTAGCACACAGGCAGAGCAGAGAGGTCCCGTAACAGAGAATCTGTCTTCATGTCAGCAGAGAATTAGTCTGCATGTCATAGCAGAGAATGAGGCTTCACGTCAGCCACCACTGCAACAGTCCATTGGCATATATTTAGGCCTAGCACACAGGCAGAGCAGAGAGGTCCCGTAACAGAGAATCTGTCTTCATGTCAGCAGAGAATTAGTCTGCATGTCATAGCAGAGAATCAGGCTTCACGTCACCCACCACTGCAACAGTCCATTGGCATATATTTAGGCCCAGCACCCAGGCAGAGGAGGGAGGTCCCGTAACAGAGAATCTGTCTTCATGTCAGCAGAGAATTAGTCTGCATGTCATAGCAGAGAATGAGGCTTCACGTCAGCCACCACTGCAACAGTCCATTGGCATATATTTAGGCCCAGCACACACACAGGCAGAGGAGAGAGGTCCCGTAACAGAGAATCTGTCTTCATGTCAGCAGAGAATTAGTCTGCATGTCATAGCAGAGAATGAGGCTTCACGTCAGCCACCACTGCAACAGTCCATTGGCATATATTTAGGCCCAGCACACACACAGGCAGAGGAGAGAGGTCCCGTAACAGACAATCTGGCTTCATGTCAGCAGAGAATTAGTCTGCATGTCATAGCAGAGAATGAGGCTTCACGTCACCCACCACTGCAACAGTCCATTGGCATATATTTAGGCCCAGCACCCAGGCAGAGGAGGGAGGTCCCGTAACAGAGAATCTGTCTTCATGTCAGCAGAGAATTAGTCTGCATGTCATAGCAGAGAATGAGGCTTCACGTCAGCCACCACTGCAACAGTCCATTGGCATATATTTAGGCCCAGCACACACACAGGCAGAGGAGAGAGGTCCCGTAACAGAGGATCTGGCTTCATGTCAGCAGAGAATCAGTCTGCATGTCATAGCAGAGAATCAGGCTTCACGTCAGCCACCACTGCAACAGTCCATTGGCATATATTTAGGCCTAGCACACAGGCAGAGGAGAGAGGTCCCGTAACAGACAATCTGGCTTCATGTCAGCAGAGAATCAGTCTGCATGTCATAGCAGAGAATGAGGCTTCACGTCAGCCACCACTGCAACAGTCCATTGTCATAAATTTAGGCCCAGCACCCAGGCAGAGGAGGGAGGTCCCGTAACAGACAATCTGGCTTCATGTCAGCAGAGAATTAGTCTGCATGTCATAGCAGAGAATCAGGCTTCATGTCAGCCACCACTGCAACAGTCCATTGGCATATATTTAGGCCTAGCACACAGGCAGAGGAGAGGTTCATTCAACTTTGGGTAGCATCGCAATATAATGGTAAAATGAAAATAAAAATAGGATTGAATGAGGAAGTGCCCTGGAGTCCAATAATATATGGTTATGGGGAGGTAGTTAATGTCTAATCTGGACAAGGGACGGACAGATCCTGTGGGATCCATGCCTGGTTCATTTTTATGAACGTCAGCTTGTCCACATTGGCTGTAGACAGGCGGCTGCGTTTGTCTGTAATGACGCCCCCTGCCGTGCTGAATACACGTTCAGACAAAACGCTGGCTGCCGGGCAGGCCAGCACCTCCAAGGCATAAAAGGCTAGCTCTGGCCACGTGGACAATTTAGAGACCCAGAAGTTGAATGGGGCCGAACCATCAGTCAGTACGTGGAGGGGTGTGCACACGTACTGTTCCACCATGTTAGTGAAATGTTGCCTCCTGCTAACACGTTGCGTATCAGGTGGTGGTGCAGTTAGCTGTGGCGTGTTGACAAAAGTTTTCCACATCTCTGCCATGCTAACCCTGCCCTCAGAGGAGCTGGCCGTGACACAGCTGCCTTGGCGACCTCTTGCTCCTCCTCTGCCTTGGCCTTGGGCTTCCACTTGTTCCCCTGTGACATTTGGGAATGCTCTCAGTAGCGCGTCTACCAACGTGCGCTTGTACTCGCGCATCTTCCTATCACGCTCCAGTGCAGGAAGTAAGGTGGGCACATTGTCTTTGTAGCGTGGATCCAGCAGGGTGGCAACCCAGTAGTCCGCACAGGTTAAAATGTGGGCAACTCTGCTGTCGTTGCGCAGGCACTGCAGCATGTAGTCGCTCATGTGTGCCAGGCTGCCCAGGGATAAGGACAAGCTGTCCTCTGTGGGAGGCGTATCGTCATCGTCCTGCCTTTCCCCCCAGCCACGCACCAGTGATGGACCCGAGCTGCGTTGGGTGCCACCCCGCTGTGACCATGCTTCATCCTCATCCTCCTCCACCTCCTCCTCATCCTCGTCCTCCTCGTCCTCCAGTAGTGGGCCCTGGCTGGCCACATTTGTACCTGGCCTCTGCTGTTGCCAAAAACCTCCCTCTGAGTCACTTCGAAGAGACTGGCCTGAAAGTGCTAAAAATGACCCCTCTTCCTCCTCCTCCTCCTCCTCCTCCTGGGCCACCTCCTCTTCCATCATCGCCCTAAGTGTTTTCTCAAGGAGACATAGAAGTGGTATTGTAACGCTGATAACGGTGTCATCGCCACTGGCCATGTTGGTGGAGTACTCGAAACAGCGCAACAGGGCACACAGGTCTCGCATGGAGGCCCAGTCATTGGTGGTGAAGTGGTGCTGTTCTGTAGTGCGACTGACCCGTGCGTGCTGCAGCTGAAACTCCACTATGGCCTGCTGCTGCTCGCACAGTCTGTCCAGCATGTGCAAGGTGGAGTTCCACCTGGTGGGCACGTCGCATATGAGGCGGTGAGCGGGAAGGCCGAAGTTACGCTGTAGCGCAGACAGGCGAGCAGCAGCAGGATGTGAACGCCGGAAGCGCGAACAGACGGCCCGCACTTTATGCAGCAGCTCTGACATGTCGGGGTAGTTGTGAATGAACTTCTGCACCACCAAATTCAGCACATGCGCCAAGCAAGGGATGTGCGTCAAATTGGCTAGTCCCAGAGCTGCAACGAGATTTCGCCCATTATCACACACCACCAGGCCGGGCTTGAGGCTCACCGGCAGCAACCACTCGTCGGTCTGTTGTTCTATACCCCGCCACAACTCCTGTGCGGTGTGGGGCCTGTCCCCCAAACATATGAGTTTCAGAATGGCCTGCTGACGTTTACCCCGGGCTGTGCTGAAGTTGGTGGTGAAGGTGTGTGGCTGACTGGATGAGCAGGTGGAAGAAGAGGAGGAGGAAGCCGAGAAGGAGGAGGTGGCAACAGGAGGCAAAGAATGTTGCCCTGCGATCCTTGGCGGCGGAAGGACGTGCGCCAAACAGCTCTCCGCCTGGGGCCCAGCTGCCACTACATTTACCCAGTGTGCAGTTAGGGAGATATAGCGTCCCTGGCCGTGCTTACTGGTCCACGTATCTGTGGTTAGGTGGACCTTGCCACAGATGGCGTTGCGCAGTGCACACTTGATTTTATCGGATACTTGGTTGTGCAGGGAAGGCACGGCTCTCTTGGAGAAGTAGTGCCGGCTGGGAACAACATACTGTGGGACAGCAAGCGACATGAGCTGTTTGAAGCTGTCTGTGTCCACCAGCCTAAATGACAGCATTTCATAGGCCAGTAGTTTAGAAATGCTGGCATTCAGGGCCAGGGATCGAGGGTGGCTAGGTGGGAATTTACGCTTTCTATCAAATGTTTGTGAGATGGAGAGCTGAACGCTGGCGTGTGACATGGTTGAGACGCTTGGTGACGGAGGTGGTGGTGGTGGTGTTGGTGGTACATCCCCTGTTTGCTGGGCGGCAGGTGCCAACGTTCCTCCAGAGGCGGAGGAAGAGGCCGAGGCGGCAGCAGCAGAATAGGCCGAGGCGGCAGCAGCAGAAGAGGTAGCAGGGGGAGCCTGAGTGACTTCCTTGGTTTTAAGGTGTTTACTCCACTGCAGTTCATGCTTTGCATGCAGGTGCCTGGTCATGCAGGTTGTGCTCAGGTTCAGAACGTTAATGCCTCGCTTCAGGCTCTGATGGCACAGCGTGCAAACCACTCGGGTCTTGTCGTCAGCACATTGTTTGAAGAAGTGCCATGCCAGGGAACTCCTTGAAGCTGCCTTTGGGGTGCTCGGTCCCAGATGGCGGCGGTCAGTAGCAGGCGGAGTCTCTTGGCGGCGGGTGTTCTGCTTTTGCCCACTGCTCCCTCTTTTGCTACGCTGTTGGCTCGGTCTCACCACTGCCTCTTCCTCCGAACTGTGAAAGTCAGTGGCACGACCTTCATTCCATGTGGGGTCTAGGACCTCATCGTCCCCTGCATCGTCTTCCACCCAGTCTTGATCCCTGACCTCCTGTTCAGTCTGCACACTGCAGAAAGACGCAGCAGTTGGCACCTGTGTTTCGTCATCATCAGAGACATGCTGAGGTGGTATTCCCATGTCCTCATCATCAGGAAACATAAGTGGTTGTGCGTCAGTGCATTCTATGTCTTTCACCGCTGGGGAAGGGCTAGGTGGATGCCCTTGGGAAACCCTGCCAGCGGAGTCTTCAAACAGCATAAGAGACTGCTGCATAACTTGAGGCTGAGACAGTTTCCCTGGTATGCATGGGGGTGATGTGACAGACTGATGGGGTTGGTTTTCAGGCGCCATCTGTGCGCTTTCTGCAGAAGACTGGGTGGGAGATAATGTGAACGTGCTGGATCCACTGTCGGCCACCCAATTGACTAATGCCTGTACCTGCTCAGGCCTTACCATCCTTAGAACGGCATTGGGCCCCACCATATATCGCTGTAAATTCTGGCGGCTACTGGGACCTGAGGTAGTTGGTACACTAGGACGTGTGGATGTGGCAGAACGGCCACGTCCTCTCCCAGCACCAGAGGGTCCACTAACACCACCACGACCATGTCCACGTCCGCGTCCCTTACTAGATGTTTTTCTCATTGTTATGGTTCACCACAACAACAAATATATTATTTGGCCCAATGTATTGTATTCAAATTCAGCGGGATATAAATTTGAGGCCTAGTATTTAGGCGCTGGGTGACCGGTATGGATTTAGTGACAGAATTAGACTTGGAAATGCACAGAAGCGTGTGTGTGAAGTTATTCTGAATGACCCTATGTGCACCTTCAATATGATCTACCCTTTTAGGGATAGATTTCAAATAGCTCTGATATAGCAGAAACCACTAAATTATGAAATTGCTAAATTGGGAATTGTATTTCAACCCAGAACAAGAAATGTGCTTGAACGGACACTAAATAACTCGCCCAGCTACAGCACTAGGGACAGATTTAGCTGGATATAAATTTGAGGCCTAGTATTTAGGCGCTGGGTGACCGGTATGGATTTAGTGACAGAATTAGACTTGGAAATGCACAGAAGCGTGTGTGTGAAGTTATTCTGAATGACCCTATGTGCACCTTGAATATTATATACCCTTTTAGGGATAGATTTCAAATAGCTCTGATATAGCAGAAACCACTAAATTATGAAATTGCTAAATTGGGAATTGTATTTCAACCCAGAACAAGAAATGTGCTTGAACGGACACTAAATAACTCGCCCAGCTACAGCACTAAGGACAGATTTAGCGGGATATAAATTTGAGACCTAGTATTTAGGCGCTGGGTGACAGGTATGGGTTTAGTGCCAGAATTAGACTTGGAAATACACAGTAGCGGGTGTGTGTGAAGTTATTCTGAATGACCCAATGTGCACCTTGAATATTATATACCCTTTTAGGGATAGATTTCAAATAGCTCTGATATAGCAGAAACCACTAAATTATGAAATTGCTAAATTGGGAATTGTATTTCAACCCAGAACAAGAAATGTGCTTGAACGGACACTAAATAACTCGCCCAGCTACAGCACTAAGGACAGATTTAGCGGGATATAAATTTGAGGCCTAGTATTTAGGCGCTGGGTGACAGGTATGGGTTTAGTGCCAGAATTAGACTTGGAAATACACAGTAGCGGGTGTGTGTGAAGTTATTCTGAATGACCCAATGTGCACCTTGAATATTATATACCCTTTTAGGGATAGATTTCAAATAGCTCTGATATAGCAGAAACCACTAAATTATGAAATTGCTAAATTGGGAATTGTATTTCAACCCAGAACAAGAAATGTGCTTGAACGGACACTAAATAACTCGCCCAGCTACAGCACTAAGGACAGATTTAGCGGGATATAAATTTGAGGCCTAGTATTTAGGCGCTGGGTGACAGGTATGGGTTTAGTGCCAGAATTAGACTTGGAAATACACAGTAGCGGGTGTGTGTGAAGTTATTCTGAATGACCCAATGTGCACCTTGAATATTATATACCCTTTTAGGGATAGATTTCAAATAGCTCTGATATAGCAGAAACCACTAAATTATGAAATTGCTAAATTGGGAATTGTATTTCAACCCAGAACAAGAAATGTGCTTGAACGGACACTAAATAACTCGCCCAGCTACAGCACTAAGGACAGATTTAGCGGGATATAAATTTGAGGCCTAGTATTTAGGCGCTGGGTGACAGGTATGGGTTTAGTGCCAGAATTAGACTTGGAAATACACAGTAGCGGGTGTGTGTGAAGTTATTCTGAATGACCCAATGTGCACCTTGAATATTATATACCCTTTTAGGGATAGATTTCAAATAGCTCTGATATAGCAGAAACCACTAAATTATGAAATTGCTAAATTGGGAATTGTATTTCAACCCAGAACAAGAAATGTGCTTGAACGGACACTAAATAACTCGCCCAGCTACAGCACTAAGGACAGATTTAGCGGGATATAAATTTGAGGCCTAGTATTTAGGCGCTGGGTGACAGGTATGGGTTTAGTGCCAGAATTAGACTTGGAAATACACAGTAGCGGGTGTGTGTGAAGTTATTCTGAATGACCCAATGTGCACCTTGAATATTATATACCCTTTTAGGGATAGATTTCAAATAGCTCTGATATAGCAGAAACCACTAAATTATGAAATTGCTAAATTGGGAATTGTATTTCAACCCAGAACAAGAAATGTGCTTGAACGGACACTAAATAACTCGCCCAGCTACAGCACTAAGGACAGATTTAGCGGGATATAAATTTGAGGCCTAGTATTTAGGCGCTGGGTGACAGGTATGGGTTTAGTGCCAGAATTAGACTTGGAAATACACAGTAGCGGGTGTGTGTGAAGTTATTCTGAATGACCCAATGTGCACCTTGAATATTATATACCCTTTTAGGGATAGATTTCAAATAGCTCTGATATAGCAGAAACCACTAAATTATGAAATTGCTAAATTGGGAATTGTATTTCAACCCAGAACAAGAAATGTGCTTGAACGGACACTAAATAACTCGCCCAGCTACAGCACTAGGGACAGATTTAGCTGGATATAAATTTGAGGCCTAGTATTTAGGCGCTGCGTGACAGGTATGGGTTTAGTGACAGAATTAGACTTGGAAATACACAGTAGCGGGTGTGTGTGAAGTTATTCTGAATGACCCAATGTGCACCTTGAATATTATATACCCTTTTAGGGATAGATTTCAAATAGCTCTGATATAGCAGAAACCACTAAATTATGAAATTGCTAAATTGGGAATTGTATTTCAACCCAGAACAAGAAATGTGCTTGAACGGACACTAAATAACTCGCCCAGCTACAGCACTAGGGACAGATTTAGCGGGATATAAATTTGAGGCCTAGTATTTAGGCGCTGGGTGACCGGTATGGATTTAGTGACAGAATTAGACTGGGATATGGCCAAAAAATAAACAGACTATTGCTGGTTAAATGCACTTGGTGTGACAGCTTCACCCTGATGTAGGCTTTAGCCAAAAAACAACCACACCATTGAGGGTTAAATGCACTTGGTGACAGGTGCAGCTTGCCCCTGATTTAGTATATGGCCAAAAAATGAACAGACTATTGCTGGTTAAATGCACTTGGTGTGACAGCTTCACCCTGATGTAGGCTTTAGCCAAAAAACAACCACACCATTGAGGGTTAAATGCACTTGGTGACAGGCGCAGCTTGCCCCTGATTTTGTATATGGCCAAAAAATGAACAGACTATTGCTGGTTAAATGCACTTGGTGTGACAGCTTCACCCTGATGTAGGCTTTAGCCAAAAAACAACCACACCATTGAGGGTTAAATGCACTTGGTGACAGGCGCAGCTTGCCCCTGATTTTGTATATGGCCAAAAAATGAACAGACTATTGCTGGTTAAATGCACTTGGTGTGACAGCTTCACCCTGATGTAGGCTTTAGCCAAAAAACAACCACACCATTGAGGGTTAAATGCACTTGGTCGCAGCTTGTGCTGGCGCACCACAAGACACAAAATGGCCGCCGATCACCCCAGAAAAATGTGACTGACAAACGGTCTGTGCAGCCTAAAAACAGTGAGCAATTGAGGATCAGCAGCTCAATGATCCACAGCTGCAGATCGATCAGTTAATCAAGTCCTTTGGAGGAGTTAATCTGCCTAATCTCGCCCTACTGTCGCAGCCGCAACCTCTCCCTACGCTAATCAGAGCAGAGTGACGGGCGGCGCTATGTGACTCCAGCTTAAATAGAGGCTGGGTCACATGGTGCTCTGGCCAATCACAGCCATGCCAATAGTAGGCATGGCTGTGA
Organism: Bufo gargarizans; assembly: GCF_014858855.1. NCBI lineage: Eukaryota > Metazoa > Chordata > Amphibia > Anura > Bufonidae > Bufo > Bufo gargarizans. Next base: position 89,846,968 of record NC_058085.1, read on the forward strand.
TGGCCTCTTGGGGCAAGTAGTATGACGCTTGTTGATTGGCTGCTTTGCAGCCTTTCAAAAAGCGCCAAGAAAGCGTCACAAAAGCGCGAAGAAAGCGACGAACACCGAACCCGAACCCGGACTTTTACGAAAATGTCCGGGTTCGGGTCCGTGTCACGGACACCCCAAAATTCGGTACGAACCCGAACTATACAGTTCGAGTTCGCTCATCCCTATTCATTATTACACTTTATGGGGCAAGATGACCAAACAATTGGTTGTTTTTGGAACAGTTTTTTATTTATTTATCTTTACAGCATTCACCTGAGAGGTTAGATCATGTGACATTTTTATAGAACAGATCCTTACGGATGTGGCAAATCTTATTTATTTAAGTTTTACACAATAGCATTTCTGAAACCAAAACAATTATATTTTAGTGTCTCCATAGTCTGAGAGCCATAGCTTTTTTTATTTTTTGTCAGATTGTCTTAGTTAGAGTCTCATTTTTGTGGGGTTAAGGAGACTGTTTGATTGGTTCAATTTTGGGGGGCATATCCCTTTTTGATCGCATGGTGTTGCACTTTTTGTAATGTAAGGTGTCATGATGTAAGTGCTTTTTTGGCACTGTTTTTATTTTTTTATTTTTTTTACGGTGTTCACCTGAGGGGTTAGGTCATGTGATATTTTTATAGAAGTTGTTACGGACGCGGCGATACCTAATATGTATACTTTTTTTAAAATGTATTTGACTTTAACACAATAGTACAGTGGGATGCGAAAGTTTGGGCAACCTTCTTAATCGTCATGATTTTCCTGTATAAATCGTTGGTTGCTACGATAAAAAAATGTCAGTTAAATATATCATATAGGAGACACACAGTGATATTTGAGAAGTGAAATGAAGTTTATTGTATTTACAGAAAGTGTGCTATAATTGTTTAATCAAAATTAGGCAGGTGCATAAATTTGGGCACTGTTGTCATTTTATTGATTCCAAAACCTTTAGAACTAGTTATTGGAACTCAAATTGGCTTGGTAAGCTCAGTGGCGCCTGACCTACATACACAGGTGAATCCAATTATGAGAAAGAGTATTTAAGGGGGTCAATTGTAAGTTTCCCTCCTCTTTTAATTTTCTCTGAAGAGTAGCAACATGGGGGTCTCAAAACAACTCTCAAATGACCTAAAGACAAAGATTGTTCACCATCATGGTTTCAGGGAAGGATACAGAAAGTTGTCTCAGAGATTTCAGCTGTCTGTTTCCACAGTTAGGAAAACATATTGAGGAAATGGAAGACCACAGGCTCAGTTCAAGTTAAGGCTCAAAGTGGCAGACCAAGAAAAATCTCGGATAGACAGAAGCAACAAATGGTGAGAACAGTCAGAGTCAACCCACAGACCAGCACCAAAGACCTACAACATCATCTTGCTGCATGCAGATGGAGTCACTGTCTATCGTTCAACCATTCGGTGCACTTTACACAAGGAGATGCTGTATGCGAGAGTGATGCAGAGGAAGCCTTTTCTCAACCCACAGCACAAAAAGTGCTGCTTGAGGTGGGCTAAAGCACATTTGGACAAGCCAGCTTCATTTTGGAATAAGGTGCTGTGGACTGATGAAACTAAAATTTAGTTATTTGGCCATAACAAGGGGCGTTATACATGGAGGAAAAATAACACAGCATTCCAAGAAAAACACCTGCTACCTACAGTAAAGTATGGTGGTGGTCCCATCATGCTGTGGGGCTGTGTGGCCAGTGAAGGGACTGGGAATCTTGTCAAAGTTGAGGGACGCATGGATTCCACTCAGTATTATCAGATTTTGGAGACCAATGTCCAGGAATCAGTGACAAAGCTGAAGCTGCGCCAGGGCTGGATCTTTCAACAAGACAACGACCCTAAACACTGCTCAAAATCCATTTGACCATTTATGCGGAGGAACAAGTACAATGTTATGGAATGACCATCTTAGTCCCCAGACCTGAATATAATTGGAAATCTGTGGTGTGACTTAAAGAGAGCTGTCCATGCTCGGAAGCCATCAAACCTGAATGAACTAAAGATGTTTTGTAAATTGGAATGGTCCAAAATACCTTCAACCAGAATCCAGACTCTCATTGGAACCTACAGGAAGCGTTTAGAGCATGGATGTCAAACTCATGGCCCTCCAGATGTTGCAAAACTCCCATCATTCCCTGATAGCTGTAGTATACCCAGGCATGATGGGAGTTGTAGTTTTGCAACAGCTGGAGGGCCACGAGTTTGACATCCCTGGTTTAGAGGCTGTAATTTCGGCAAAAGGAGGATCTACAAAATATTGATTTCACATTTTTTTTGGTGGTGCCTAAATTTATGCACCTGCCTAATTTTGTTTAAACAATTATAGCACACTTTCTGTAAATCCAATAAACTTAATTTCACTCAAATATCACTGTGTGTGTCTCCTATATGACATATTTAACAGAAATTTTTTATCGTAACAACCAACGATTTATACAGGAAAATCATGAGATTAACAAGGTTGTCCAAACTTTTGCATCCCACTGTATATTTTAAATAAAAAAATATATACATTTTTTAGTGTCTCCATGCTCTCAGAGCTATATATATATATATTTTTTTTTGCGATTTTCTTATGTAGGGTCTAGTTTTTTTGGGGATGAGGTGACGGTTTTATTGGTACCAGTTTGCTCGACGTACACCTTTTTGTTTGCTTGGTGTTGCACAATTTGTAATGCAAGGTGACAAAAATGGCTTTTTTTTTAGGTGGGACGACAAATCTTGTTGGATTCGAGGGGTTCGTGGACTCAAATCCCGACCTCATTTACTAAATTCGTATCCGATGAATCCATGACAGCGGGGACCGATGCAGTCCCTTTATTCAAATGCACCAGCCCCGCTCACTGTAGTATAATCTTATGATCTAACCTGCATTGTTAAGATATAATAATCCATCTGTATTACTTACATTACAACATTAACAATGCAGGTTAGATCATAAGATTATACTACAGTGAGCGGGGCCGGTGCATTTGAATACAGGGACTGCACCTGTCCCCGCTGTCATTCCTAATCCAGATGCCGGCCCGCAGACCCTGTATTGGGGGTAATTCACACTGCAGGGACACTGTTATGGGGGGGGGGGGGGTCTGTGGATGGCACATAGCATAAGATGCTATACATGTGACAACCACAGATTCCCCCCATCACAGTGACATCCAGAGATTCCCCCATCACAGTGCCATCCAGAGATTGTTCCCCATCACAGTGCCATCCAGAGATACCCCCATCACAGTGCGATCCAGAGATACCCCCATCACAGTGCCATCCATAGATCCCCCCATAACAGTGCCATCCACAGATCCCCCCATAACAGTGCCATCCACAAATCCCCCCCACAACAGTGCCATCAACAGATCCCCCCATAAGTGTTTGGATCACTTTGTTTCTTATGCACAGGATTCGTAGGATTCGAGATTCGAAAGATTCGATAGATTCGAGAACCTTTTCGGATTCAGATAAAAGAAACATTGGATTCGTCTCACCTCTACTTTTTTACATTTTTTTATGGTGTTTATCAGACGGGGTGCATCATGTGATATATTTATAGAGCCGGTCGTTACGGACGCGGTGATACCTAATATGTCTATTTTTTTTCATTTTTTATAGGAGAAGGCAAATTATTTTATTTTTAATTTACATTTATATTTTTTTTACTTTTATTTTGTTTATCAAGGGTCCAGTGGGGCTGATGGCTGTACTCTACTTTCTAATGCTCTTATATAGCAAAGTATAGTACTATCAGGTAGATAGCAACACAGAACGCCTTTGCAAGGCGCAGCAGCCCTGATGGTTGAGAGAGGGAGACCCCTCCCTCTATTAACCCCATGGATGCTGCGGCATCTAAGGGGTTACAGCAGAGTGTCAGCATACAGCTGACACTAGCTGCTGATGGCGGCGGCTCAGGAACAGAACCGCCGCCATCAAATACAGCAGGGGGACCGCATCAGGCACACAGTTGGGGGCCGGATACATGGAGGGGTCCGCATCAGGGGCAGGTGGGGACAGATGGGGGCAGGGACGGAAAGGAGGGGGGTACCACCAGCATGGAGGGGGCACGAATGGGTTAGATGCCAGGACAAAGCATATGGCAGGCGAATAGGTTGGAGGCAGGGTGCACGGGGGTTGGGGGGAATGAATGAACAGATGATGCAAGGGGCACAGATCGGGGGGCATGGAGCACACACTAGCTGATTTCAAGCTCTGATCTGCAAAATGCAGATCAGAGCATGAAACAAGCACTTTTACACTGCCGCGATCCGATTGGTTAGTCTGCACAGAATAACACCAATCGGGTCGATCTCCGGCAAGGGACCACTCTAATTGGTCCCTTGCCAGCATTACTGCACTGTATGCTGTCCGTGACAGCAGCAGTGCAGGGACTGACGCTTTAATTCAAGCGTTTTGCAGCGCTTGGATTAAAGAGCTGTCATGACGTCTATACATGCGCTAGCTGCACGGGGCATGTGCAAATAGCACGTATATAGCCGTATGGCAGTCGGGAAGAGGTTAAACAATGGTTGATTTATTAAATGACGGCAGTACAGTCCAGACCAGATCATATGCAGGTAATTAATCCAAATAACAACTTGTGCAGGAAAACTCACAATGGACAGCCAGACCAAGCCAAAGCTCATATGCACAGAAATAGTCCTTGTAACGTAGTACCTAGGGACGAGACATTTCCAGGGTCCGATCCAAGGTCCAACACGAAACAAATTGTCCCACTTAGAAGTTTCCCACAGGCAGTCTCTAGAGATGGATTGATAAAGTCAGAGGTCAAGCACAGGTAGTCTGGAAGAATGTGAACAGCAACATACACCCGGGTTGTCAAAAGAACAGGCAGGGAGATCACCTCTTAACCACTTAAGGACCACAGGTTTATACCCCCCTAGTGACCAGGCCCTTTTTTACAAATCGGCACTCCACAACTTTAGCGGTTTATTGCTCGGTCATGCAACTTACCACCCAAATTAATTTTACCTCCTTTTCTTCTCACTAATAGAGCTTTCATTTGGTGGTATTTCATTGCTGCTGACATTTTTACTTTTTTTTGTTATTAATCGAAATTTAACGATTTTTTTGCAAAAAAATGACATTTTTCACTTTCAGTTGTAAAATTTTGCAAAAAAAACGACATCCATATATAAATTTTTTCTCTAAATTTATTTTTCTACATGTCTTTGATTAAAAAAAAATGTTTTGGTAAAAAAAAATGGTTTGGGTAAAAGTTATAGCGTTTACAAACTATGGTACAAAAATGTGAATTTCCGCATTTTGAAGCAGCTCTGACTTTCTGAGCACCTGTCATGTTTCCTGAGGTTCTACAATGCCCAGACAGTAGAAAACCCCCACAAATGACCCCATTTCGGAAAGTAGACACCCTAAGGTATTCGCTGATGGGCATAGTGAGTTCATAGAACTTTTTATTTTTTGTCACAAGTTAGCGGAAAATGATGATTTTTTTTTTTTTTTCTTACAAAGTCTCATATTCCACTAACTTGTGACAAAAAATAAAAACTTCCATGAACTCACTATGCCCATCACGAAAAAACTTGGGGTGTCTTCTTTCCAAAATGGGGTCACTTGTGGGGAAGTTATACTGCCCTGGCATTCTAGGGGCCCTAATGTGTGGTTAGTAGTTTGAAATCAAAATGTGTAAAAAATGGCCTGTGAAATCCGAAAGATGCTCTTTGGAATGTGTGCCCCTTTGCCCACCTAGGCGGCAAAAAAGTGACACACATCTGGTATCGCCGTACTCAGGAGAAGTTGGGGAATGTGTTTTGGGGTGTCATTTTACATATACCCATGCTGGGTGAGAAAAAATATCTTGGCAAAAGACAACTTTTCACATTTTTTTATGCAAAGTTGGCATTTGACCAAGATATTTATCTCACCCACCATGGGTATATGTAAAATGACACCCCAAAACACATTGCCCAACTTCTCCTGAGTACGGCAATACCAGATGTGTGACACTTTTTTGCAGCCTAGGTGGGCAAAGGGGCACATATTCCAAAGAGCACCTTTAGGATTTCACCGGCCATTTTTTACAGATTTTGATTTCAAACTACTTTGCACACATTAGGGCCCCTAAATTGCCAGGGCAGTATAACTACCCCACAAGTGACCCCATTTTGGAAAGAAGACACCCCAAGGTATTCCGTGAGGGGCATGGCGAGTTCCTGGAATTTTTTATTTTTTGTCACAAGTTAGTGGAATATGAGACTTTGTAAGAAAAAAAAGAAAATCATCATTTTCCGCTAACTTGTGACAAAAAATAAAAAATTCTAGGAACTCACCATGCCTCTCACGGAATACCTTGGGGTGTCTTCTTTCCAAAATGGGGTCACTTGTGGGGTAGTTATACTGCCCTGGCATTCTAGGGGCCCTAATGTGTGGTAAGTAGTTTGAAATCAAAATGTATAAAAAATGACCTGTGAAATCCGAAAGGTGCTCTTTGGAATGTGTGCCCCTTTGCCCACCTTGGCGGCAAAAAAGTGACACACATCTGGTATCGCCGTACTAAGGAGAAGTTGGGGAATGTGTTTTGGGGTGTCATTTTACATATACCCATGCTGGGTGAGAGAAATATCTCTGCAAAAGACAACTTTTCCCATTTTTTTTATACAAAGTTGGCATTTGACCAAGATATTTATCTCACCCAGCATGGGGATATGTAAAATGACACCCCAAAACACATTGCCCAACTTCTCCTGAGTATGGCGATACCAGATGTGTGACACTTTTTTGCAGCCTAGATGCGCAAAGGGGCCCAAATTCCCTTTAGGGGGGCATTTTTAGACATTTAGATCCCAGACTTCTTCTCACGGTTTCGGGCCCCTAAAATGCCAGGGCAGTATAAATACCCCACATGTGACCCCATTTTGGAAAGAAGACACCCCAAGGTATTCAATGAGGGGCATGGCGAGTTCATATAAATATTTTTTTTTGGCACAAGTTAGCGGAAATTTATTATTATTTTTTTCTCACAAAGTCTCCCTTTCCGCTAACTTGGGACAAAAATGTCAATCTTTCATGGACTCAATTTGCCCCTCACGGAATACCGAAATGGGGTCCTAAAGAGTGAGAAGAAGTCTGGAATATAAATGTCAAAAAAATGTTACGCATTTGGATTCCGTGAGGGGTATGGTGAGTTCATGTGAGATTTTATTTTTTGACACAAGTTAGTGGAATATGAGACTTTGTAAGAAAAAATAAAAATAAAATATTTCCGCTAACTTGGGCCAAAAAAAAATCTGAATGGAGCCTTACAGGGGGGCGATCAATGACAGGGGGGTGATCAGGGAGTGTATATGGGGTGATCACCCCCCTGTCACTGATCACCCCTCTGTCATTGATCACCCCTCTGAAAGGCTCCATTCAGACGTCCATATGTTTTTTACGGATCCACGGATACATAGATCGGAACCGCAAAACACATACGGACGTCTGAATGGAGCCTTACATGGGGGTGATCAATGACAGGGGGGTGATCAGGGAGTGTATATGGGGTGATCACGCCCCTGTCATTGATCACCCCCCTGTAAGGCTCCATTCAGACGTCCGTATGCGTTTTGCGGATCCGATCCATGGATGCGTGGATCCGTAAAACACATATGGGCGTCTGAATGGAGCCTTACAGGGGGGTGATCAATGACAGGGGGGTGATCAATGACAGGGGGGTGATCAGGAAGTCTATATGCGTGATCACTCCCTTGTCATTGATCACCCCCCTGTAAGGCTCCATTCAGACGTCCGTATGTGTTTTGCGGATCCGATCCATAGATGCGTGGATCCGTAAAACACATACGGACATCTGAATGGAGCCTTACAGGGGGGTGATCAATGACAGGGGGGTGATCAATGACAGGGGGTGATCAGGGAGTATATATGGGGTGATCACCCCCTTGTCACTGATCACCCCCCCTGTAAGGCTCCATTCAGACGTCCGTATGTGTTTTGCGGATCCGATCCATGTATCCGTGGAACCGTAAAAATCATACAGACGTCTGAATGGAGCCTTACAGGGGGGGGGGGTGAACAATGACAGGGGGGTGATCAATGACAGGGGGTGATCAGGAAGTCTATATGGGTGATCACCCTCCAGTCATTGATCACCCCCCTGTAAGGCTCCATTCAGACGTCCGTATGTGTTTTGCGGATCCGATCCATGTATCCGTGGATCCGTAAAAATCATACGGACGTCAGAATGGAGCCTTACAGGGGGGTGATCAATGACGGAGGTGATCAGGGAGTCTATATGGGTGATCACTCCTCTGTCATTGATCACCCCCCTGTAAGGCTCCATTCAGACGTCCGCATGTGTTTTGCGGATCCGATCCATGTATCAGTGGATCCGTAAAAATCATACGGACGTCTGAATGGAGCCTTACAGGGGGGTGATCAATGACAGGGGGGTGATCAATGACAGGGAAGTGATCAGGAAGTCTATATGCGTGATCACCCCCTTGTCATTGATCACCCCCCTGTAAGGCTCCATTCAGACATCCGTATGCGTTTTGCGGATCCGATCCATGTATCAGTGGATCCGTAAAAATCATACGGACGTCTGAATGGAGCCTTACAGGGGGGTGATCAATGACAGGGGGGTGATCAATGACAGGGGGGTGATCAGGGAATCTATATGGGTGATCACCTCCCTGTCATTGATCACCCCCCTGTAAGGCTCCATTCAGACGTCCGTATGTGTTTTGCGGATCCGATCCATGTATCAGTGGATCCGTAAAAATCATACGGACGTCTGAATGGAGCCTTACAGGGGGGTGATCAATGACAGGGGGGTGATCAATGACAGGGGGGTGATCAGGGAGTTTATATGGGGTGATCAGTGGTTCATAAAGGGTTAATAAGTGACAGGGGGGGGGTGTAGTGTAGTGTAGTGGTGTTTGGTGCTACTTTACTGAGCTGCCTGTGTCCTCTGGTGGTCGATCCAAACAAAAGGGACCACCAGAGGACCAGGTAGCAGGTATATTAGACGCTGTTATCAAAACAGCGTCTAATATACCTGTCAGGGGTTAAAAAAATCACATCTCCAGCCTGCCAGCGAGCGATCGCCGCTGGCAGGCTGGAGATCCACTTGCTTACCTTCCGTTCCTGTGTGCGCGCACGCCTGTGTGCGCGCGTTCACAGGAAATCTCGGCTCACGCGAGATGACGCCTATTGGCGTTAGCGTAGCCTGGGAGATCCGCCGCATTGACCCCTTTCGGCGTTAGCGTGGCGGCAAGTGGTTAAACACCTGCTAGCCAATCGCAGAGTGACATGTGTGTATTCCTCATAGGCCATATGATTATCCTAATCCATGACACTTGTGCAGCCTTGGCTGGTCATTGATCACTTAACCCATGCCTTCCCTCTAATCTACTAGAGTTTATGTACAGGTATATTCCCCATCAGCGGCCAGCGTAATGAATAAGATGCGCGTACATACTGTTTGTTAGTACAAAAACGACCCCCTTTTAGTGCCCCCAGTAGAACAAATGTCCCCACAGTGGCCTCCTTATAATGTGTGCCAGTATAAAAATGCCCCTTTTTACAGCTGCATTGTCCCCATAGCGCTTTCTCCAGTTACAAAATAATGACCCCCACCCCATTGTGGCTCAACAGCATGCTGCCACCAGGGCCGGTGCAAGGATTTTTGCCAACAAAAGCAAAGATAATAAGAAAATAAATATTTTCCATTACACCTCAGGTCAAACCAGCAATCAGACCCCCAATGTTAATCAGACCTCAGATCAGAACCCCATGTCAGACCCCAGCCATCAGCCCCCAATGTCAGCCATCAGACCCCCATGTCACATTTCTCCCCCTCCATGTCACATTTTTCCGCCCTCCCCCAGGGTGTGTCCTAAGGGGGCCGCTTGGTCTGCCTTATGGTAGCACCGGCCCTGGCTGCCACATAAAAATAATAAACTTACTTACCTCCATTCTGCTGTCAGCTATGCAGTGCAAGACACAGACCTCTTCTAATATGGTGCCCTGAGCTCTATGGAGATTGGCTCATGCAGCGCGATATGACACTGGCCTCTGATAGGCTACAGGAACTAGGACTAAAGCCTATTAGAGGAAATGGTGGGTCAGGGAGACATTGCTCCCATGCCCCATTGCAGCATTCAACTGTATAGCAGTCCTGAGTTCAGCGATGAAGTTGAACATGTAAAGATGAGTGTTTCCACAATGGAAGAGCTCATTGCCCATGGCCCTTCTGCTGCCGCCCTATTGCCCCTACCTGGTGCTGCCTGAGGCAATCACCTCAACTCGCCTCGTTGGCGGGGTACACCCCTGGTTAAGCCCAGCACCAGTCTAGAACTTTCTGTTCAATGTAACGTCAGGATCAGGAATGTTCATCTAGCTTTCTATAGCTAAAGAGAAAGCTATTTGCAAGATCTCTCAAAAATTGCTTATGACATTTAACTCTTAACTCAAATGTGACCACTGCATCTGTACGCGCTAAAACCCGGAAGCACGCGCGGGGGAGCCAGAAGTGTGTCTGCAACATCCCCTGTCCTCCTTTCTGACAGTAGGCTGCTTCACATTAGTTTCTATGGCCTGTGGCAGAGCCCCATATAGGAACACAATGGGGGAGAGTTATCAAATTGGTGTAAAGTAGAAATGGCTTAGTAGCCCAAAGCAACCAATCGGATTCTACCTTCAATTTTCCAAAGGAGCTCTGAAAAATCAAAGGTGGAAGCTGATTAGTTGTTATAGGCAACTAAGCCAGTTCTACTTTACACTAGTTTGATAAATCACCCCCCGTATAATTCCCATAAACTCCAATACTAATGGATTGGAGTCTATAAAAGAAGCAATCTTCTTTCCTCAAAATGAAAATAAAACATCATAAAAAAAATCTAAAAAAATACTCATCATGGGTAGTGTTGAGCGAAGCAAAGCATCCGAATTGGAATTTGGTCAGAATTTTAGGAAAATTTGATTCTAAATGAAGCCAAATTTCCTTGCGCTTCATGTTAACAAATAATTTTTCCTATAATGGCGACTGGAATTGTCTTACAAAGAAGGGTGGGATACTCAATTCATCCACTTACTAGCGCAGAGGCAGTCCCTGCTGCTCTTGATTGGAAAAGACCTGCTGAAGGACCTGCGCTGAGCCTGACACCACGCTCCCAGCATGATCACCACACGATCATGCTGGGACCTGCTAAAAAAAGATAATATGTCATTTTTACCACCCAATGAATACTGTAAATACAAATCTCTTAAAACTATGGTGACATTTTATTTTTTCCAATTGCACTGCATTTAGAATTTTTTTTCAGCTTCAAAATGCATTGTATGGAATGTGCAATTAGAAAATACAACTTGTCCTCCAAATAATAAGCCCTGACAATCTATGTGAAAGGAAAAGTAAAAAAAGTTATGGCTTTTGGCAGACGGAGCAAAATGGGAAAGTGAAAAAAATGAAATTTGGTCTGGCCTTGAAAGGGTTAAGAAAGAGAAAGTTAATCAGCCACATTCTCATTTGCCTCTTTTGTGAGACCCCTCCTGGTTTTACATTACAGACTGCATCAAAAAACTTAAACCAAAACCTAATGTGTATGGGAACACATAATTGCATCCATGTGTTCATTACTGTCAATTGCCTATAAATAGAGATGAGTTTGGAAAAATTTGATTCAAACGTTTCACCGAAGTTCTTCAAGAAATTCGATTAGTTCCTAATTAATTTGTCATGAATCGCGATAAATCTGGTATACCAAGACCACAATGCCTTATTATGCGCATCCAACTTGATGGCCCAATCTCAGTGTGAAGGCTTGAAACTTAATCTGCAGGGACAGTGCAGGGAGAGGGTATCACCGTGTGCCAGGGGGGTAGCTATAGGGGGTGCAGAGGTAGCAGTCGCTACCGGGCCCAGGAGCCTGAGGGGGCCCAAAGTCCCTTGTGCCATATAAGAGGACACTGGTATTATAGAAAGTACATGCTGGTCAATTTACACCTCTGGCTGAAGGGAAGGGAAGGTCAGGAATTTGGATTGAGGGGGGTGCTGTTTCAATTTTTGCCTCAGGTGGCACGAAGGCTATGTGTTTCCCTGTCCCTTGCCACAAAGTAGGGGGCCCAAGCTGAACTCTTGCACCAGGGCCCATGAGCCTTTACCTACGCCCCTGCCATGTGCATTACATTCTAGTGCACCCACAATCATAGTTAGTTCTGTTCTGTAGGTACTGTGCTGTCAGTATTACAGATGTCATTTATCGCCGTCTACATCACTGTGCAGTGAACCAAGATTGATCGCTAATCCCTTCTGTTAGCTGTGGAATTACTGTGTGTGAGTATTACACGTCAATAAAAGCTTCAGGTCTAATTTATCAACGTAGGCTTAACTGTGCAGTGCCCAAAGATTCATGTAGTGGCCCTATGACAGAGTGGGGAGAGTGTCAGTAGCAGCAGCGGCATTTTGGGTGTTAAATAAGACCGCGCTGTAACACTAATTGCTAACAGAAGCAATTAAATATCAATGTGGACACCACCATCAAGAGAATGACAGTGGGCACAGAGGTGACTGCTGGAGTCCCACTATGGTGTCATTGAGCATGAAGGGGTTAACTGCATTTTACTTGTCATATCTGTTGTGGAAATTGTATTATGCGGACATTTTATCTTAGGATGTGTGTGTGTTTTTATAGATTGTCATCTGTCTCCCTCTGTCGGATTTAACCGAAGAATGCTCTAGCAGAGGGTACTTAGGTTGAATCGGGACCAGTGGTAAAACCATCAGTATGAAAACCTTCTCATGGACTTGGAGACGTGTTCTCAGTGTGTAGGGGGGCGTTTGCCGGTTTGTGAGCACTAAGTGCAATGCACTGGGCTTCTTCCTTTCAAATGTCTATACACATTAGAGAAGTGAAGTCTGCATACCGAGAGATACATATTATACCTCTGCTGCGGCTTCGCTATACCTTTCTGGATACATATCTGCTTTTAAGACATGCATATCTGCCTTGTCGGTATACTCGTACCGTATACTGACAATAGCCATAGCAATATCTCACAGATGCTCTCAAACCTATAAGAACCAGTAGAATGATCTTCATAGAGACTGGTCGGTTTGAGCAGTATTGAATGGGATCCATGCTGACAGTGGTGGGGGATGGGCGACCACCTGACTGGTCATACAATGGACATGACTCATCCTTCCTTATACAGGGGATGGGGTGTGTGCATTGTTTATCCAGCCACGTTGATGCCCTCCCCTGTCCTTTGACAAGTCTCACTTCCTGTATGTCATCACTTCCTGCATCCTTGTTATGGGCCAGCCCCTTTTACACCTTTGGTGAGTAAATAAAAGAAACAGACTGGGCAGGGAGGAGGAGGAGTTGCTCAGAAGAATTCAAGCAAGATGGTAACACCTGTGTCTGACTCTGACTGCAGTTGAGGGAATAGAGATTTACCTATTTCTTTACAAAAAGTAACTATTAATATTTCTACAACATTTCATTATAGTGGTTCTTTCCTTTTTTCCCTGCTTTGTGCTTTCTTTCTGCCATTAATTTTTCCGCTAACCTGAGGTAACGCTATTGGAGGATTTTGATTGGACGATGGTTGCTTACTTGTATCTGGGGTACCTGTTTTCTGCCCCTCCCATGATTTGCCAGCTGTTCTCTGTGGCGGGAATTTGGACTATTTATAGGAGCTGTCAAACAGTTTCAGAGCTGTCAGTCGCTGAACCTGTGAAGAGGAGAAGACGTAGTTTGAAGCCCCAGTTTATTGCCGGCGTAGCTGCAAAAGAGCTTATTAGCTTCGCCGACATTACTGGGCAGAAGGAGGAGCGGTGCCTGTAGCGCTGGTTAGTGCTGAAGTTTTCAGCGGCGGCGGCGGCGATCAAGTCGGAAGATCGGCGCAGGAAGGACTGGGCTGCTGCCATGAAGAGGATCCGAAGGTCCGGACCGGAAGCTTTACAGTCCGAGAAGATTATCGGCGGCAGAAGCGGAGGAAGAAGATTGCTTACCTGCCATGGAAGAGCTGCTGCAGAGATTGATCCTGCACACAGAGGAAAGAGGTCGTTCAATAATTGGCTGCAGGCCTTCTGTATCTATTCCTCAGTTTTATGCGCAAAACACCCACAACTTTGTATTGGTTTGTTTCAGCATATGGATTCCACCCTAGAGGCTTATCGTAATTTTGGAGGCTTCGCATGGTTTTCATATGATGAGACTTTCCGCCAGAAATTGGCAGTTCATGATAATATGAAATGGGGATCTAAGGATGTTGGCCTTTGGCTCGGCTTGATGCTACCACAATGAGCGAGTTTTCAGGTTAAGCAAAATTTTTCACCGGCATCTGGCGCAAACTTAAAGAAAGGGATTTGTTTTGTGTATAATGAATCAACTTGTAAATGGCTGAGTAATGGCAAATATCGTCATGAATGTTCCTTTTGTTCAGGAGCGCATCCAAATTTTCGATGTTTTAAAAAAGCAAATCAGTTGCCAATCCAAAGCCAGAATATTAGGGAGTTTTCAAAAGGCACAGACGCCGATGAATTGGGAAAGAATGCTACCTTGGCTAGAATTATTTCCAGATCGTCAGATGGCGGAAATAATCCTTAAACGTTTTGCGAAAGGTAGATTTACGGGTATAGGCTGTAAGTTATTTGATAATTTACCGTCAGTCAGAAGACATTTGCTTATAGTTGAGTAAAAAATTACCAAAAAATTAAGAGAGGGTAGAATTGCAGGCCTTTGGATGTTCCACCTTTTGCGGACTTTAGGATATCTCCTTTGGGCTTAGTGCCTAAGAAGAATCCTAATGAATTTAGATTGATACACCATTTGTCTTACCCTTTAAATGATTCACTTAATGATTCATTGGATAAGGAAACGGCATCAGTTTCTTATGCATCGTTTGATGATGCTGTTTCTTTATTGCGTTTAGCAGGTAAAGGGTGTTTTATGGCAAAAGCCGACATTAAGGCGGCTTTTTGCTTGTTACCAGTACACCCAGACGGTTTCAATTCTTTAGGTTTTCATTTTAATGGTCAGTTTTTCTTTGATAAATGTATGCCAATGGGTTTGTCTTGGTCTTGCTTCCATTTCGAAACATCCTCTTCCTTTTTAAATTGGGTGGTGTCTAAAGAGTTAGGTTTAGGTAGCATTTTACATTATTTGGACGATTTTTTATTTATAGGTTCATTTGTTGATTGTTCACGTTTGTTAGATGGTTTTATTAAGATTTGTCAGTACTTCGGTGTTCCTTTAGCGTGGGAGAAAACAGTTTGGCCTTGTCAAGAAATTGAATTTTTAGGTGTTGACTCTGTTAACATGGAATTTAGACTGCCTCATTGATAAAGTGGAAAAAACTGTGATAGCCCTCAGGAAAATGAGTCTAGCAAAAAAATCCCAGTTAAAGGATATACAAAGTTTGATGGGTTTATTAGCATTTACTTCTAGAGTCATACCAGTTGGCCGAGTTTTTTCTAGAAGGTTATACATGGCGAAAAAAGGATTGAAGTCTCCTTACGCGCATGTTAGAACAACAAAGAGTTTGAAGGATGACTTAGCAGTACGGGAGGAATTTTTTATAAAATTTAAATGACCACAGTGCTTGGCAGGAAGATTTTGTTAAAGCGGGTGCTCTGGGCCTTCATACGGATGCTTCAGGTTCATGGGGTTATGGAGCCTTTTTAAACGGTCAATGGTCAGCAGAAGCATGGCCTGATTGGTGGAAGGAGCAAAGGCTGAATAAAAACTTGGTTCTGTTATAATTATTCCCTATAGTGGTTTCATTGATAATTTGGGGTGTCGTGTTTAAGAATAAGAGAGTTCTTATTTTTTAGGACAATAAAGGGGTTCCTTTCGCTATTAATTGTTTGTTATCTCATAGTGAAATAGTAGTTAGATTATTACGTTATTTAGTGCATTGGTTGTTTAGGTCTGAATGTCTGGATTAAAGCGAAGTATATTGCCAGTAAGGAAAATGTTATAGCTGATTCTCTTTCCCGCGCTCAGTGGGAAAAATTATTTTCCTTAGTGCCTCAAGCGGAGAAAGTGGGAATTCTATGTCCGAAACAGGTTTGGAATCTCACCCGGGAGTAATCAGCTGGTTCATTCAGAGGTCTGTTGCTCATCGAACATGGGATGGATATTCGTTATCATGGAAGAGGTGGTATAAATTTTGTTTAGTTAGGAATGTTTCCTGTTTTTTGTTTGATTTAAATTATTTTTTTCAGTTCTTGTGTTCATTGTTAGAATTAGGGTTGGGTTATTCGGTTTTGGCGAAGACAGTTTTAGGTGTTTCCTTCTTTTTTAAATTAGCAGGTCATCAATCTTTTTCGAATCAGTTTGTAGAAAAACAATTTCTGAAGGGTGTTAGAAGAGCCCTTAGCCAGGCTGATAAGAGACAGCCAATTACGTTTGAGCTGTTGGGCAACATAGTGTCAGTTTTAAGATTTTCAATGTTTTCAGTGTATGAAGCAATGGTTTTTAAGGTGGTGGTTTATTTTTGACTTTTTTGGAGCACTACACATAGGTGAATTGGTAGCGGCCAATAGGAAGTCAATTTCACCTTTGAGGGGTGAGGACGTTAAGTTGATCAATAAGGCAGTTTTAATTTTTATTAGGAAATCTAAAACAGATCAGTTGGCTAAAGGTTCATGGGTTAAGTTAGCAGCATTTTCAGAATCAGTTTTGTGCCCGGTTAGGACAGTGAAATAATTTTTTGAAGTTAGACCAAAAGTAGGAGTATCCTTCCTGAGTCACGAAGATGGATCTGGAATGACAATATACCAATTTAATATAATACTGAATAAATGTTTAGCGTGTTTAGATTTGCCTGTAGATAAGTACTCATCTCATTCATTTCGTATTGGGGCGGCTACTGTCGCTGCCAATCTGGGGTTGAATGAGGCCATAATTAAAAGGATTGGGCGTCGGGAATCAAATAGATATAAAAGTTACGTTCGGCCTAATTTAGTTTTATAATTGTTATCAATCTTTTTTAGATCCAAGCCAATTGATCGTTTGGATTCTGGGTCATTCTTTTGTCTTTTGGGCTGAAAGAAGGGCTGCAGAGCGCAATTACTCTTTAAGTATGGGTATTGGTTCATTATTTGCTACAATTTTTGGGTTGGTTTTTAGGGGCCTTAGATGGAAGCAAATCATACCAATTTTGAGAGGAGAGCTTCAGCCGTTACCCCGGCCTGATGTTTTAATTATTCATGCTGGTGGGAACGATTTAGGAAAAATTAGAACAGTAGAGCTGATGGATCAAATGAGATTAGATTTGAAAACTATTAAATCTTTGTTGACCGAAGTTATGTTGATTTTTTCAGAAATTATTCCTCGTATGGTTTGAAAGAGTGATCAATTTAGTTTCATAGACAAAGTTAGAAAAAGAGTGAATAGAAACATAGAGAAATATCTTCCAAGCCTCAATGGGTGGTCTTTTAGGCATATTGAACTAGAAGGTTTTATTCCGGGATTATATCGAGACGATCGAGTGCACTTGTCTGATATTGGTTTGGACATTTTCAACTCTCATGTGCAAGACATGATTGATAAGGCCGTGGTTTTAAGGGGGGGACATGCGGGTTAATACCCGCATGTCTTGTGGGTTAGTCACCCAGCTTTGCTGGGGGGGACATTTGTGTTTTTTACTGACGTTTTAATGGTGTTTGATTAATTGATGAATTAATTATTTATTAAATTTGGTTTATTATAAATTTTAATCCTTAATAAAGGACCGTGGCCATTTTGCACCATATTGAGTTTGGTCTTTATTTTAGTTAAGTGTTAGGTAAGAACTATTCTCATATGACACCATGACAGTGGGCACAGAGGCGAATGCTGGAGTCCCACTATGGTGTAATTGAGCATGAAGGGGTTAACTGCATTTTACGTGTTATTTCATTATAGTGGTTCTTTTCTTTTTTCCCTGCTTTGTGCTTTCTTTCTGCCATTTATTTTTCAGCTAACCAACCTCATTAAGGGCTCATGAACATATTTTTGGTCTGTACGGTCAGTATCTGTGTTTTGTGGATCGGCATGTACTGTGCATGAGTCCTAAAGGTATGACCACATAGCACAGTTGTGTGTCGCTTGCATTATTGAAGGTGCTCCACTGCCTTTAACAATACAGATCCACAAAATATTAGTTTAACCAGAGACTTCAGTCACCCGTACTGCATTGTGTGCTTGCACCTTTGGGAACAAACCTACTTTTGCAAATTTAACATGTCACATTATGTGGGAATAATTTTATTTTACTTTATAGCTTTTACTTATCCAAGCATTTCTGAGAATGTTTTTTCATTATTTATTGTACTTCATGATGAGCGACCCACTCGAGATTCGCTTAGGTTCAGGTTCACCGAATTTTTCAAAAAGTTCGGTTTGGACCCAAATCAATTCGGACCACACCAAAGTTGCTCCAATTGCCCTGGAAATTAGTAATCTACACTCTAGTCTCCTAGGACTAGGACTTTTAGGAAAACGTGTTATCTCTTTTCATTTATTTTTTATGAATTTTTTCTTTTTCCCTCCCCCTCCTAAACGCAATGACAACAATAGTAAATCATGTCTAAATGACACTGAAATACATAGCTATAGGTATATGCACTTTTGATGGTTTTAACATACAACCGTCAAATGTGTTCTGCTTTTTCATATTCCAAAACTTTAAAAAATTGTCCCTTATCTGGGGCAGATGGTTTTTTAACACACACTGTTAAGGGATGGGGAAAAAAAGTGGGTTGAAGGACCAAGCATCCATAAATTATGCCTTGACAGAGTCAGAATGCATGCCATATAACGTGCACACGTGTTAGGGTACTTTCATACTAGCTATAACAGTATAAATTGTCCAGTGGCTCAAACCTCACTTCAACACGGTACGGTGCACACGCCGGCTGACACACCCTTATGTCTTTGTATATAAAAAATATTGAACACTGTAGCTGGTTGGCACTCGATATTTGGGGTTGCATAGAGCACTCCATTTATAGTTCTAAAAATGTATTATTTATTAAAACTGTATTCCTAAACAAACAATATTATATATAACAAAATATCTATCTAATACGGCACAGTATTCAATGTCACCAACGGATGTCACTTAAAACAATGTTAAAAATAGTCCTCCGTTGATTGATTCCTTATAGTTCAACATTCATGGTTTCTCAATGATAGACAGCAGCACAGTTTGAGAATCAGTTAGTATAGTTAATCTCCTTATTACATACAAAGTGCATAGGGCAATAATATGGGTAGTGCTGTAGTGTTTTGGGGCACACTTGTTTCTTTCAGGAGCTCTTATAAGACACATGGGTATTTTGATGGCCGGTTAGTACTGTTAAAGTGTCCGAGATACACTCATTCATTCCAGTACATTACCCCCTCCTGTGTCTGTGTCGTTGTTCTCTCGGCCAACGCTGTACCTCCTCTCTCACTTTGTTTTCTGGATCCGTCTCAGCGGCTGTTTGCCTTCCCTGCTGTCTTCCACGTGTTTTGGGAGTCCCACGTGATCAGGAAGTTGGTTGTGTATTATCACCGCTCAGTTCTAGAGTGATTTCGAGGAGTAGCTGTTATAGTGATTGCAAAAATAGCGGTATTGTCAATCTTCTATATCCATGTTGGCAATTGTTGTTGCTGTATTAATCCAAATGCGTTTCGGAGATAATTTCTCCTTCCTCAGTGGTATTACAGCAATGGCGATTCCTCCTTTTATATGGTCAAAGTTTAATTGCTATCAAAGATGGTGGTAAGAGTTGACATGGACTTCTATGGAGTCAATCAAGTGTGATCTTTCTTTCCTTCTCATAAATAAACATATTAAAAAACTTTCTTAGTTATAATATACATTACTATAAATGGAGTGTTTAAAATGGAGTATTAAAGATTAAAATTACTCAAATCTTCATATTTCAACATTCCCTTATTATTCAATGATGTTATTCCATCGTCCATATCACAATTTATAAAAAACGCACATGCATTTTCAATGCGTTTTATGTGCTTTTTTTTGTGAATCAACTGTATCTCTCCACAATATTACATACATCTTCATTTTAACTTGCATATATCAACATTCTTCCTATAATTCCCAATTTCAACCTATACATAAATCTTATTTGATTGAACACTAGCGATTCCTTATTTTATATGGTTGATGTTTAAATCGACATAAACTTTTGTGGATTCAATCAAATGGATCTTTCTTTCCTTCTCACAAATTAACATCTGAAAAACTTTATTAGTCATAATATAAATGAAGTATTAGAAAATTCACAATTAAAAATTATTCAAATCTTCATATTTTAACATTCCCTTACTGTTCAATGTTATCATTCCATTCTCCCTGTCACGATTTATAAAAAAATGCACATGCGTTTTCAATGAGTTTTATGTGCGTTTTTTATATAGATCAACTGTACTACTCCCCAATATTACATACATCTTCATTTTAGCTTGCATATATCAATGTTCTTCCTATAATTCCCAACCGATGTCTATTTAAAGAACGTCGGTTTACTGTCCCCATCAGACGTCCATCTCATTAGAGAAATCCAAACAACTCCATTTCTGAATTTAACCCTGCCGGGACAAGGCATCCAGACTCATATATTTTCTTGCTTTCTGCCCTAGACATTTTTGATACATGATTGCCCCCTCTCCATTGTTTTGTTACTTTCTCCAATGCTGTAAAATACAATTGGCTAGGGTCCTTATTATGCACATCTTTAAAATGTTTGGACACTCTGTGTAATTCGTATCCTTTTTTAATGTTTGCTACATGTTCGTCTATACGTTTTTTAAAATACGTTTAGTTCTTCCTATATATTGTTTTTGTACAGCTGCATTGGAGTAAGTATGTGACGCTTGAGGTAGAACATGAGAAGTGTTCCTTTATTTGATAGCTGTATGTGTTTTGTGTAGATCTAACTTCTTCTGTTTTCTTTGGGAAGTTTGTAATTTGACAATTGCTACATCTACCACAATGGAAAAAAACATTTAAGGATAACCAATTGGTTTTCTTTCCATAGTTTGTTTCTTTAACTGTTGGAGCCACTTTAATACATATATTATCTGGGGATCCTTTTTCAACATTGGCCCAATCAGTTTATCATCCAAAAGAATGTCAGTGTTTTTGAATTATACTCTCTACTTTTTTATATTTGGTGTGATATGCTAATATCAATCTAATGTCCTCCTGTGTAGGTTGCTGTTTCGCCTTCTTTTTTTTCAAAGAAACTTTCCCTATCCATACTTCTAAAACACAGAAATAGTGGCAAATCTGGGGGAGCTGCTCAACCCCTAACACTGTAGCGTGTTTTTCATTGGGGGAGCAGCCCCACCGCATGTGGACCGCAGCAAACGACTATCCCCAGCAAAAAATATTTTGCATACGGTGGAGGATGTCGGCGCGGTCCACATGCACCACAAAGGCATCCTACACAAAACGGAGCATTGTGCGGATGAAAATATAATCATAAATCACAGAAAAAATGCACCACACGGATATGCCACTGACTATACTGGCTAGTCATAAATGCAGATATTAAAAGCTGAGACTTTTGCCAATATATTCCTGTCAGGAAGATATCGGAGCCCACATGCACCACGTCACGGTTCTCAGCATGGCAAGGGGTCCTACCACTACGCTACCTATGGTGTGAACAAGGTCTGAAGGTGATGTAATCCAGCTCACAGCCAAGCTTCCACACAACCGCCTAGCAGGACAACTAGTGCAATGTGAACAAAGCCAGACTGTAAGCCACACCCATATCAGACTATGTAATGGAGGCTACCAGGTGCAAAGAGTGTTTGAATGCCAGGTAAAGGCACATACACTACATATAAAACAAGACAAAAACACAGAAATAGTGGCAAATCTGGGGGAGCTGCTCAACCCCTAACACTGTAGCGTGTTTTTCATTGGGGGAGCAGCCCCACCGCATGTGGACCGCAGCAAACGACTATCCCCAGCAAAAAATATTTTGCATACGGTGGAGGATGTCGGCGCGGTCCACATGCACCACAAAGGCATCCTACACAAAACGGAGCATTGTGCGGATGAAAATATAATCATAAATCACAGAAAAAATGCACCACACGGATATGCCACTGACTATACTGGCTAGTCATAAATGCAGATATTAAAAGCTGAGACTTTTGCCAATATATTCCTGTCAGGAAGATATCGGAGCCCACATGCACCACGTCACGGTTCTCAGCATGGCAAGGGGTCCTACCACTACGCTACCTATGGTGTGAACAAGGTCTGAAGGTGATGTAATCCAGCTCACAGCCAAGCTTCCACACAACCGCCTAGCAGGACAACTAGTGCAATGTGAACAAAGCCAGACTGTAAGCCACACCCATATCAGACTATGTAATGGAGGCTACCAGGTGCAAAGAGTGTTTGAATGCCAGGTAAAGGCACATACACTACATATAAAACAAGACAAAAACACAGAAATAGTGGCAAATCTGGGGGAGCTGCTCAACCCCTAACACTGTAGCGTGTTTTTCATTGGGGGAGCAGCCCCACCGCATGTGGACCGCAGCAAACGACTATCCCCAGCAAAAAATATTTTGCATACGGTGGAGGATGTCGGCGCGGTCCACATGCACCACAAAGGCATCCTACACAAAACGGAGCATTGTGCGGATGAAAATATAATCATAAATCACAGAAAAAATGCACCACACGGATATGCCACTGACTATACTGGCTAGTCATAAATGCAGATATTAAAAGCTGAGACTTTTGCCAATATATTCCTGTCAGGAAGATATCGGAGCCCACATGCACCACGTCACGGTTCTCAGCATGGCAAGGGGTCCTACCACTACGCTACCTATGGTGTGAACAAGGTCTGAAGGTGATGTAATCCAGCTCACAGCCAAGCTTCCACACAACCGCCTAGCAGGACAACTAGTGCAATGTGAACAAAGCCAGACTGTAAGCCACACCCATATCAGACTATGTAATGGAGGCTACCAGGTGCAAAGAGTGTTTGAATGCCAGGTAAAGGCACATACACTACATATAAAACAAGACAAAAACACAGAAATAGTGGCAAATCTGGGGGAGCTGCTCAACCCCTAACACTGTAGCGTGTTTTTCATTGGGGGAGCAGCCCCACCGCATGTGGACCGCAGCAAACGACTATCCCCAGCAAAAAATATTTTGCATACGGTGGAGGATGCTCCGTTTTGTGTAGGATGCCTTTGTGGTGCATGTGGACCGCGCCGACATCCTCCACCGTATGCAAAATATTTTTTGCTGGGGATAGTCGTTTGCTGCGGTCCACATGCGGTGGGGCTGCTCCCCCAATGAAAAACACGCTACAGTGTTAGGGGTTGAGCAGCTCCCCCAGATTTGCCACTATTTCAGTGTTTTTGTCTTGTTTTATATGTAGTGTATGTGCCTTTACCTGGCATTCAAACACTCTTTGCACCTGGTAGCCTCCATTACATAGTCTGATATGGGTGTGGCTTACAGTCTGGCTTTGTTCACATTGCACTAGTTGTCCTGCTAGGCGGTTGTGTGGAAGCTTGGCTGTGAGCTGGATTACATCACCTTCAGACCTTGTTCACACCATAGGTAGCGTAGTGGTAGGACCCCTTGCCATGCTGAGAACCGTGACGTGGTGCATGTGGGCTCCGATATCTTCCTGACAGGAATATATTGGCAAAAGTCTCAGCTTTTAATATCTGCATTTATGACTAGCCAGTATAGTCAGTGGCATATCCGTGTGGTGCATTTTTTCTGTGATTTATGATTATATTTTCATCCGCACAATGCTCCGTTTTGTGTAGGATGCCTTTGTGGTGCATGTGGACCGCGCCGACATCCTCCACCGTATGCAAAATATTTTTTGCTGGGGATAGTCGTTTGCTGCGGTCCACATGCGGTGGGGCTGCTCCCCCAATGAAAAACACGCTACAGTGTTAGGGGTTGAGCAGCTCCCCCAGATTTGCCACTATTTCTGTGTTTTTGTCTTGTTTTATATGTAGTGTATGTGCCTTTACCTGGCATTCAAACACTCTCCTTTGCACCTGGTAGCCTCCATTACATAGTCTGATATGGGTGTGGCTTACAGTCTGGCTTTGTTCACATTGCACTAGTTGTCCTGCTAGGCGGTTGTGTGGAAGCTTGGCTGTGAGCTGGATTACATCACCTTCAGACCTTGTTCACACCATAGGTAGCGTAGTGGTAGGACCCCTTGCCATGCTGAGAACCGTGACGTGGTGCATGTGGGCTCCGATATCTTCCTGACAGGAATATATTGGCAAAAGTCTCAGCTTTTAATATCTGCATTTATGACTAGCCAGTATAGTCAGTGGCATATCCGTGTGGTGCATTTTTTCTGTGATTTATGATTATATTTTCATCCGCACAATGCTCCGTTTTGTGTAGGATGCCTTTGTGGTGCATGTGGACCGCGCCGACATCCTCCACCGTATGCAAAATATTTTTTGCTGGGGATAGTCGTTTGCTGCGGTCCACATGCGGTGGGGCTGCTCCCCCAATGAAAAACACGCTACAGTGTTAGGGGTTGAGCAGCTCCCCCAGATTTGCCACTATTTCTGTGTTTTTGTCTTGTTTTATATGTAGTGTATGTGCCTTTACCTGGCATTCAAACACTCTTTGCACCTGGTAGCCTCCATTACATAGTCTGATATGGGTGTGGCTTACAGTCTGGCTTTGTTCACATTGCACTAGTTGTCCTGCTAGGCGGTTGTGTGGAAGCTTGGCTGTGAGCTGGATTACATCACCTTCAGACCTTGTTCACACCATAGGTAGCGTAGTGGTAGGACCCCTTGCCATGCTGAGAACCGTGACGTGGTGCATGTGGGCTCCGATATCTTCCTGACAGGAATATATTGGCAAAAGTCTCAGCTTTTAATATCTGCATTTATGACTAGCCAGTATAGTCAGTGGCATATCCGTGTGGTGCATTTTTTCTGTGATTTATGATTATATTTTCATCCGCACAATGCTCCGTTTTGTGTAGGATGCCTTTGTGGTGCATGTGGACCGCGCCGACATCCTCCACCGTATGCAAAATATTTTTTGCTGGGGATAGTCGTTTGCTGCGGTCCACATGCGGTGGGGCTGCTCCCCCAATGAAAAACACGCTACAGTGTTAGGGGTTGAGCAGCTCCCCCAGATTTGCCACTATTTCTGTGTTTTTGTCTTGTTTTATATGTAGTGTATGTGCCTTTACCTGGCATTCAAACACTCTTTGCACCTGGTAGCCTCCATTACATAGTCTGATATGGGTGTGGCTTACAGTCTGGCTTTGTTCACATTGCACTAGTTGTCCTGCTAGGCGGTTGTGTGGAAGCTTGGCTGTGAGCTGGATTACATCACCTTCAGACCTTGTTCACACCATAGGTAGCGTAGTGGTAGGACCCCTTGCCATGCTGAGAACCGTGACGTGGTGCATGTGGGCTCCGATATCTTCCTGACAGGAATATATTGGCAAAAGTCTCAGCTTTTAATATCTGCATTTATGACTAGCCAGTATAGTCAGTGGCATATCCGTGTGGTGCATTTTTTCTGTGATTTATCCATACTTCTAACCTTATTTAGTGATGCTTCTACTTTTTCTTTTGGATAATCTTTCTCCATAAATTGTTGTGTATTATACGATTATTCGCCTCTATTTCTGTGTTTTCTGTGTAGTTTCTCTTTATTCTTCTGAATTGGCTGATTGGGACATTCACTAACCATCTTGGTAGATGGCAACTTGAGAATAAAATAAAGAAATTTTTCATAATCAGTTTTTGGAAAGTCTGACATATGATTTTATTATTCTCTATTTTTATTACCAGATCTAAAAATTCCACTTGTGTCTTGCTAATATTGGTTGTGAATTTTAAATTTCTATCAATAATATTAATTTCCTGCAGAAATGTATTCAGTTTTTCTTCTGTGTAGCGCCATATAAACAGAATGTCATCTATGAAACGACACCAGAGTACCAGGTCCCCCCCAAGTCTAGGGGTGATAATGTCTTCCTCCCATTGGGCCATGAATAAATTTGCATAACTCAGGGCGAAACTGGTACCCATGGCGGTTCCCCTTTTCTGCAGGTAACACTCTGAATCGTACATGAAATAATTATGTGTAAGTATATGGTTCATACCTTCCACTAGGAATGGTATCTGATCCCTGTGGAAAGTTCCATTCTTATTTAATTGTTTGTAAACTGCATCTGTCCCCTGTTTATGATCAATGATTGTGTAAAGAGAATTAACATCAGCTGTTCCCATTACCCAATTTTCCTGTACTGTTAGTTTTTCTACTATAGAGATGACATCTGTGGTATCTTTAATATAAGATGGAATGTTTTTAACCACTGGTTGGAGCAATTGATCTATATATTTGGATAGGTTTGCTGTTACTGAGTCTATTCCAGATATTATAGGTCTTCCTGGTGGTTGGCTTTGATCCTTGTGTATCTTCGGCACACAATAGAAGATTGGTAATCTCCACTGTGTGCCGATGATAAAATGATAATCCTGTTTATTAAGAATCCCTTTTTCTGATCCCTTTGTGCAGTATTTAATGAATTCCTTGCAGTAGATTTCTGTACGGTCATCTTTTAATTTCGTTTAGGTATCCTGATCCATCAATTGCCGTTTACATTCATAATTGTAGGATTCAATATCCTGTACTACTACAGCTCCTCCCTTATCAACTGGTCGGATTACTATATTATTAGACATTTGTAATTCTTTAATAGCTCTCATCTCTTTTTGTGATAAATTACTTCTAACATGTGTTTTTTTTAATTTTCCTTAAATCTGCCTCTACATTTCTGCGGAATGCTAAAATTTCTGCCCCTATCTCCTGCTTAGGATAAAACCTGGATCTCTCTTTAAGATTCGTAAGTGTATAGACATGTTCCTCTACATTTGTAATGATTGATACTATACTAGGATTTTTCATATGATACTTTTTCAAACACAATTTTCAAATGAATTTTTCGATTCCAATATATGCTGAAAACTTGTCCAATGTTGTTGTAGGAGCAAATTTCAAACCTTTGTTTGAAAGTTGTGCCTCTGATAATTCAACTTTACTCAAATTCACTACACTAGTTGTGTTTATTGGCGTCTGTATTTTCTGTAGGGACTTCTTATTTGGCCCTCTTCGTGTTCTCTTGTGTGTTCGTGCACTGGTGTTTTGTTGTGTCGATATCTGTTGTGATTTTTTACTTGTTGATGTGAATTGTGTACATATGGTCTCTGTTGGACATCCATTGAATTGTGATATCTGTGCCTGAGGTTGTATTCGTGGTTCCTCATATGTGTCTGTGAGTGATTCCTTTCTGGAGTTGTACTCTTTTTTTTTTTTGTCTGGTCCTGTGGTGCGGTGGGGTCACGTCTAAAAAATGTGCTGAATTCAAAGTAATTAGATTTAGCAATATTATATTGGTTATATTGTTTGTTATTTTTATTTTAGTTTTTGATTTCCCTGTTTCTTCCTGTGTTTGCTGTGTTTGCAATCAAATTGCATCAAAAGTTGGAAATTATAGGAAGAACATTGACACGTATATGCAAGCTAAAATGAAGATGTATGTAATATTGGGGAGTAGTACAGTTGATCTATATAAAAAACTCACATAAAACACATTGAAAACGCATGTGCGTTTTTTAATAAACCGTGATAGGGAGAGTGGAATGACATCATTGAACAGTACGGGAATGTTAAAATATGAAGAATTGAGTAATTTTTTTATTGTGAATTTTCTAATACGTCATTTATATTATGACTAATAAAGTTTTTAAGATGTTTATTTGTGAGAAGAAAAGAAAGATCCATTTGATTGAATCCATAAAAGTTTATGTCGATTTAAACATCGACCATATAAAAGGAGGAATCACTAGTGTTCAATCAAATAGGATTTATATATAGGTTGGATCACAAATTGGGAATTATAGGAAGACTATTGATATATGCAAGTTAAAATGAAGATATATGTAATATTGGGGAGCGATACACAAAACGCATTGAAAATGCATGTGCGCTTTTTAATAAATTGTGATATGGAGGATGGAATAACATCATTGAGTAATAAGGGAATGTTGAAATATGAAGATTTGAATAATTTTAATCTTTAATACTCAATTTTTAATACTCAATTTTTAACACTCCATTTATAGTATTGTATATTATAACTAAGAAAGTTTTTTAATATGTTTATTTATGAGAAGGAAAGAAAGATCACACTTGATTGAATCCATTGAAGTCCATGTCGACTCTCACCACCATCTTTGATAGCAATTAAACTTTGACCATATAAAAGGAGGAATTGCCATTGCTGTAATACCACTGAGGAAGGAGAAATTATATCCGAAACACGTTTGGGTTAAAACAGCAACAACAATTGCCAATATGGAAATGGAAGATTGACAATACCGCTATTTTTGCAATCACTATAACAGCTACTCCTCAAACTCACTCTAGGACTGAGCGGTGATAATACACAACAAACTTCCTGATCACGTGGGACCCTGAAAACACGTGGAACGCCGCAGGGAAAGCAAACAGCCGCTGAGACGGATCCAGATAACGAAGTGAGAGAGTAGGTGCAGCGTCGGCCGAAAGAACAACGACACAGACACAGGCGGGGGTAATGTACCGGAATTAATGAGTGTATCTCGGACACTTTAACAGTACTAACCGGCCGTCAAAATACCTATGTGTCTGATGAGAGCTCCTAAAACGAACAAGTGTGCCCCAAAACACTAAAGCACTACCCACATTATTGCCCTATGCACTTTGTATGTAATAAGGAGATTAACTATACTAACTGATTCTCAAACTGTGCTGCTGTCTATCATTGAGAAACCATGAATGTTGAACTATAAGGAATCAATCAACGGAGGACTATTTTTAACATTGTTTTAAGTGACATCCATTGGTGACATTGAATACTGTACAGTATTAGATAGATATTTTGTTATATATCATATTGTTTGTTTATGATGTAGGAGAGTACCTGGGGTGGTAATAGACGGCAGGTACGTGCCACCGGGGGTCCTGGCACCGGTGGAGTAAGAGCCAGAAAAGTGCATATTGCAGCGGTTATGCTGTTAACACAGCGGATCCGGGCCGGCTCTTATTGGGAGCAGGCAGATATGCGGGCGGGTGCCTGTCTCCCCACGGTCCAGGCCAGGTTTTGCAGGGAAGGGTTAAAAACCTGACCAGCAACAAGGGTGTGGTGCACAATGTGAAGCTTCTGTGTTCTCTGGCTGTGAGAGTGAGAAGTGGAGGTGAGCTGGGCTGTGTGCTGAGGCCTGTGGAGGACTGTGCAGGATCCTGCAGCTGAACCCAGGAGGGATCTGTGTCCTGTGGCTAGAAGCAAGACCCATGGACTTACTTCACCAAGGAGAAAAAGGTGACATTACTCCTGGCTTTAAATAGACTTCGCTTTATGTGACTGAAACAGGCCTCAAGTAGCCGGCAGCAGGGACTGGCTGTGTTTGAATTATTATTTTGCTGTTGTGTGTGACCACCCTCCCTATGAACTGCACCGTCTTTCACTTGTATGCACCGTGTGAATAAACAAAGCATCGTGTTTTACACCAAGACCATTCTGTGTTGCCTCTATACTGCACTCGCTACCACTGCCTACCAGAGCGGATCCCCACAATTGGTGGCTTCAGCGGGCAAACGGCAGTGAGGCTGAAAATGGTGCTGTTTGGACTGTATGTCACATATTAAGCCAGCAAGTTTTGTGGCTCCAGACAAGATGGAGGAGGCTATTAGACACTTGGTGCAAAGTAATGAGGAGGCTACTCGGAGACATGAGGAAGCCCTGAGAGACCAGCGGCAGTTGAATAGTTTACTGGCCCAGCAACTGGCGACTATGCAGGAGTCCATGCGGGTGTTACAACAACAAGCCGTCCCGGGGGGGACCGCAATCCTACCTGCTGCCCGGGATAAGGTGCGCTCAGCGTTAAGAAAGATGAGCCCCGAAGAGGATATCGAGGCGTTCCTGATGGTCTTCGAACGCACTGCGGAACAAGAAAGGTTACCGGCAGAACAGTGGGCTGAAGTAGTGGCGCCATTTTTAGTGGGAGACGCACAAAAGGCCTACTTCGACCTCAGTCAGGAGGAAGCCAAAAGCTATAAGAGGCTGAAGGGGGAGGTGTTGGCTCGTCTTGGGGTTAATACCTATGTGCGTGCACATCGAGTGTACCGGTGGGCCTTCTCCGAGTCCCGGCCTGCTCGGTCCCAGGCCTATGACCTGTTACACCTGGTAAGAAAATGGCTGCAGCCTGAGACATTGAGCCCCTCGCAGATGGTGGAACGGGTGGTGGTTGATCGTTTGGTGCGCACACTGCCAAGGGCCATACAGCGCTGGGTTGGTCAGGGAGACCCCGGCAACCTGGATCAGTTAGTAAGCCTTGTCGAGAGGTATGTGGCAACCCAGGACTTGGTGCGGGACTCAACGCAGGCGCAGGAATCCCGTCGGGCTCCCTCTCAGGCTAGGGATCCGGAAAAAGGGACCCAACCACAAAGGGGGGGGAAGGCTAGTCCTACTCCAGGGAAGAGAGACCGGGGAGGGACCACGGGGATTCAATGTTGGCACTGCCACGGCCTGGGACATAGGGCAGCGAACTGTCCTCAAACACCTGAACCCATGGATTGCGGGTTCGCTCGCCGGTCCTCTTTCTTTGCCCGGCCTGTATGTACCGCGGATGCCAGGCCGACCACCGATATGCCACCTCTGTGCCAAGTCTTGGTCGATGGGCATCTGATTAATGCTTTGCTGGACTCTGGGAGCCTGGTGACCCTAGTGCATGAGTCCTTAGTGTCTGAGACACTCCCAGAGAAGCAAACCCTGTCCATTGTCTGTATCCATGGGGACCGCCGGGAGTACCCCACTGCCAGGGTTACCATGTCCGTGTTGGGCAAAGAGGTGCAGCATGTCGTCGGAGTGGGACGCCAAATCCCTTATGCCGCCATACTGGGAAGGGATTTTCCTTTGTTCTGGACTCTGTGGAAGAGCAATATGCCTTCCCTTAGGGACAGACGACAATCGGTCCCAGTGCCCGAGGATCCCGATGCAGGGATACCAGCTGTAGGGGTCACCACATCACCCGTAGAGTGTCATCCCGATAGGTTTCCCCTAGAGGTGTTGGCAGGCGAATCCGTGGAAACCCCGTCCATCCCGGACCTGGAGGTATCCCGTGACACGTTCGGGACCGCCCAGCTCCAGGATCCGACATTATTACGGGCGAGGGAAGGGGTGACAGTGGTAAATGGGGTGGCTCAGCACCCAGGGGCCGACTCTGTGTTTCCCCATCTGGCTTTTAACCAGGACCTGCTGTATAGGGTGGACAAAGTGCAGCACGAGGTAGTGGAGCAGCTGGTGGTACCCCAGCCATACCGCCGTGTGGTACTGGACTTGGCCCACTCCCACGTGCTGGGAGGACATTTGGGCGTAAAAAAAACCCAAGAGCGGATTCTGCAAAGGTTCTATTGGCCCGGGGTTTATGAGGAGGTCAAAAGGTTTTGCCAATCCTGTCCAGTGTGTCAGATGACGAGCCCCCAGCCCCACTATCGCAGTCCCCTAGTACCCATGCCCATCATCGAGGTCCCCTTCGAAAGAATAGGGATGGATCTGGTAGGCCCCATAAACAAGTCGGCCAGAGGGCACCAGCATATCTTGGTGGTCTTAGACTATGCCACCAGATATCCTGAAGCGATCCCACTACGTCATACTTCTGCTAAGCTCATAGCTAAAGAACTCATGGGTATGTTCGCAAGGGTGGGGATTCCAAAAGAGATCCTGACCGACCAGGGGACGCCCTTCATGTCTAAGGTGACGAGGGAGCTCTGCAAGCTTTTAGGGGTTAAACGGTTGCACACGTCCGTATACCATCCTCAGACCGACGGACTAGTGGAACGCTTTAACAAAACCCTAAAAACTATGCTTAAAAGAACCGTAGCCAAAGACGGAAAGGATTGGGACCTGTTGCTGCCGTACGTATTGTTCGCAGTGCGAGAAGTGCCCCAGGCATCTACGGGATTCTCGCCCTTCGAGCTATTATACGGTCGATGGCCAAGAGGGTTGCTGGACATCGCAAAAGAGGCGTGGGAGCAACAGCCCACCCCCCACAAGAGTGTTATAGAGCATATAGAAAAGATGCAGGACCGTATAGAGACAGTCCTACCAATCGTCCGGGAACACATGGAAGCCGCCCAACTGGCACAGAGCCGGGTATACAACCGGAGTGCCCAGGTCCGGACATTTAACCCGGGTGACCGGGTACTGGTGCT
This sequence comes from Bufo gargarizans, assembly GCF_014858855.1. Lineage (NCBI taxonomy): Eukaryota > Metazoa > Chordata > Amphibia > Anura > Bufonidae > Bufo > Bufo gargarizans. The sequence goes on from NC_058085.1 coordinate 89,879,292, forward strand.
AGTCCCCACCATTGACAGTAAGTTTTTGGCACGGTGGCAAGGTCCCTACGAGGTGAAAGAGAAGGTAGGGCCAGTGAATTACAAGATATCCCAGCCAGGCCGGCGGAAGCCAGAACAGGTATATCATGTCAATTTACTGAAATCGTGGAGAGATAGGGAGTGTCTCATTGGGGACAGCCCAAGCACTGTCTTGTCTGCGGGGAAGATCCCAGCTCCACCCGAGGTCCGGGAGGGCACCTCCGCAGTAAAGATAGCGGGTGGTCTGTCGACTAAACAAGCTCAGGAAGCCAAAGAGTTGGTGAGTCAAAATAGGGACGTATTCTCTGAGCTTCCTGGTCGAACTTCGGTAGTCCGACATGACATCGTCACCGAGCCCCGCGTCAGGGTACGGTTAAAGCCGTATCGTGTACCGGAGGCCCGGCGACAGGCCATTTCAGAAGAAGTAAGGTCCATGTTGAGGTTAGTGGTGATTGAGGAGTCAAGGAGCGAGTGGGCCAGCCCCATAGTCCTCATCCCAAAACCTGACGGTACTCTGCGCTTCTGCAATGACTTTAGAAAGCTCAACGAAGTGTCGAAATTCGATGCCTACCCCATGCCCCGGGTAGACGAGCTCATAGAACGGCTAGGGAAAGCTCGCTATTTCTCGGTCCTCGACCTCACAAAAGGATATTGGCAGGTGCCTCTCACGGAGGCGGCAAAGGAGAAGACTGCCTTTGTCACCCCCGAGGGGTTATTTCAGTACCAAGTTTTGCCCTTTGGCCTACATGGTGCTCCAGCCACCTTCCAGCGATTGATGGACGTCATCCTACGGCCCCATCGTCCATATGCTTCGGCATATCTGGACGACATCATCGTGTTTAGCCAGGACTGGGAGAGTCACCTGCCCAAGGTACAGGCCGTAGTCGATTCACTTAGAAAAGCTGGACTGACGGCCAACCCAAAAAAGTGTTCGCTCGGGTTCGAGGAGGTCCGGTACCTGGGATACGTGATTGGGCGGGGAGTTGTCAAACCCCAGGTAGACAAGGTTGAGGCGATCAAGAGCTGGCCCAGACCTCTTACCACCAAGCAAGTACGTTCGTTCCTAAGGATGATAGGATATTACATGCGCTTTATCCCCAACTTTGCCACAATAGCGGCCCCATTAACAAGACTTTTAAAGGGGAGGAAGACGGTGATGGTCCGCTGGGATGAGCAGGCGGAAGAGGCATTCTCCCGTTTGAAGTCGGCTCTGTGTGGGTCCCCGGTTTTGGTGACTCCCGACTTCACACGGGAATTTGTCGTTCAGACGGACGCCTCTGGAGTGGGCCTAGGGGCAGTACTCTCTCAGGAAATCAGTGGGGAGGAACACCCTGTTGTCTTCCTGAGTCGCAAACTCACCCCAGCGGAAACCAGGTACAGTGTGGTAGAGAGAGAATGCCTGGCCATTAAGTGGGCCCTCGAGTCCCTTAGGTACTATCTGTTAGGGAGAAGGTTCCGTCTGGTGACCGACCATTCCCCTCTCCAGTGGATGAGCCGGGCCAAGGAGGGGAGTGCCCGGGTCACCAGATGGTTCTTGTCCCTCCAGAATTTTAAGTTCAGTGTCGAACACAGGGCAGGCCGCTTACAGGGGAATGCCGATGCCCTTTCCCAGGTACACTGTTGTACATGTGTCCAACCCCTCAGGATTGAACAGGGTGTGCAACCCTTCAGGGTTGAACAAAGGGGGGGGATATGTAGGAGAGTACCTGGGGTGGTAATAGACGGCAGGTACGTGCCACCGGGGGTCCTGGCACCGGTGGAGTAAGAGCCAGAAAAGTGCATATTGCAGCGGTTATGCTGTTAACACAGCGGATCCGGGCCGGCTCTTATTGGGAGCAGGCAGATATGCGGGCGGGTGCCTGTCTCCCCACGGTCCAGGCCAGGTTTTGCAGGGAAGGGTTAAAAACCTGACCAGCAACAAGGGTGTGGTGCACAATGTGAAGCTTCTGTGTTCTCTGGCTGTGAGAGTGAGAAGTGGAGGTGAGCTGGGCTGTGTGTTGAGGCCTGTGGAGGACTGTGCAGGATCCTGCAGCTGAACCCAGGAGGGATCCGTGTCCTGTGGCTAGAAGCAAGACCCATGGACTTACTTCACCAAGGAGAAAAAGGTGACATTACTCCTGGCTTTAAATAGACTTTGCTTTATGTGACTGAAACAGGCCTCAAGTAGCCGGCAGCAGGGACTTGCTGTGTTTGAATTATTATTTTGCTGTTGTGTGTGACCACCCTCCCTATGAACTGCACCGTCTTTCACTTGTATGCACCGTGTGAATAAACAAAGCATCGTGTTTTACACCAAGACCATTCTGTGTTGCCTCTATACTGCACTCGCTACCACTGCCTACCAGAGCGGATCCCCACAATGAATACAGTTTTAATAAATAATAAATTTTTAGAACTATAAATGGAGTGACCTATGCAACCCCAAATATCGAGTGCCAACCAGCTACAGTGTTCAATACTTTCTCACTAGCGTTAAAGTTTTCCGGTATTGAGATCCATCATAGGGGCTCAATACCGGGGAAAAAAACGCATCAGTTTGTCCTAATGCATTCTGAATGGAAAGCAATTGTCACGGATGGTGTTGCAGAAAACTAGAAGACACAAATAAAGATCCGACTGACTTGATCCCAAACTAAGAAACATAAGGGTGAGCCCTATAAAAGCCCTAGCGCTCTCCCTGACTGCTCAGCCCATGCAAAGATCTTTATGATAGATAATTGCATGCCCTCGTACCTAGACTGTGTGACACCTGAAAACCTTATAATAGTGAGGGACACGACCACTGGCTCCCTACACTTAATACGGAGGGAGTCAGGGTCACCTAGGATCAAGCCAGCAGGAAAACACAAATAAAGGAACAGATTTAACTGAGGAACCAGCAGTTGCAGCAACTAGCAGTGAGCACAATCCAGGAAGTTGTATAAACAGCAAAGTGATGCAGTAGGGGAGGGGATATAAAGGGATGCAATCAGTGCAACTAGATGACAGCTAAGAGAGGGAAACGAGATGACAAAAAGAAACCAAAACAAAAGAACCTCAAGCAAGAGGTACTGAAGAACGTCTGTCAGAGCTTCTCAGAGATCTGGCGGTGACAGTACCCCTCCTTCTACGAGTTAACTCCGATCAATCAGAGCCCACCTTCTCAGGATGAGACCTATGGAAAGCCCTGATGAGACGACTGGCCTTAATGTCCGCCACTGGGACCCACATCCTTTCCTCGGGACCATAACCCTCCCAATGAACGAGGTACTGGAGAGAACCGCGGATAATGCGAGAATCCACAATCCTAGAGACCTAAAATTCAAGATTACCATCAACAACAATCGGATGAGGAGGCAAAGAGGAGGGTACAGTGGGTTGGCCATAAGGTTTTAACAGGGATTTGTGAAAAACATTATGGATATTCCAAGTCTGAGGAAGATCAAGACGAAAGGCAACGGGATTGATGACGGACAGAATATTGTAAGGCCCAATAAACTTAGGACCCAACTTCCAGGAGGGAACCTTCAATTTGATATTCTTAGTAGACAACCACACCAGATCACCCACATTCAGGTCCGGACCAGGCACACGTCTCTTATCCGCCACACGCTTATATCTCTCACTCATCCTCTTCAGATTACCCTGAATCTTTTGCCAAATAAATGACAAAGACAAGGAAAATCTCTCCTCATCAGGTAAACCAGAAGACCCCTCTCCAGAGAATGGCCCAAACTGCGGATGAAACCCATATGCACCAAAAAATGGTGACTTATCCGAGGACTCCTGGCGACGGTTATTTAAAGAAAACTCAGCAAGGGCCAAAAAAGAACACCAATCCTCCTGATTCTCAGTCACAAAACAGCGCAGATATGTCTCCAGATTCTGATTGACGCGCTCTGTCTGGCCATTCAACTGCGGGTGAAAAGCAAAAGAGAACGACAACCGAACCCCCAAGCGAGAACAGAAGGCCTTCAAGAATCTGGAAACAAACTGCATGCCCCTATCCGAGACTATGTCTGAAGGAATGCCATGCAGTTTGACAATGTGATCAACAAACGCCTGCTAAAACGCATTGGGTAACCCAGGAAAAGGAATAAAATGCGCCATTTTGCTAAAATGGTCTACTAATACCAAAATCACAGTCTTCCCCGAGGAACGAGGCAGGTCCGTAATGAAGCCCATGGACAGATGTGTCCAAGGACGGGAAGGAATGGGTAACGGGAGGAGAGGACCCGATGGCCGTGAATGAGGGACCTTGGCACGAGCGCAGGTCTCGCAGGCTGCCACAAAACCCTCAACCGTCTTACGAAGAGTCGGCCACCAGAATCTCCAAGCAATGAGATCCACAGTGGCTCTGCTCCCCGGGTGCCCAGCAAGGACTGTATTGTGATGCTCCTTAAAAACCTTGTGTCGTAAAGCGAGAGGCACAAAAAACCTCCCAGGAGGACAAAGATCAGGAGCCTCTGCCTGGGCTGCCTGAACCTCTGCCTCCAAATCAGGGTAAAGAGCAGAGACGACCACCCCTTCAGCCAAAATGGGACCCGGGTCTTCAAAGTTCCCCCCTCCCGGAAAACAACGTGACAGGGCATCGGCCTTCACATTTTTAACCCCAGGGCGGAACGTGACAACAAAATTAAACCTGGAAAAGAATAAAGACCATCTGGCCTGTCTCGGGTTCAGACGTTTGGCTGACTCCAAGTAGGCCAGATTCTTATGGTCGGTGAACACGGTAATAGGGTGTCTGGCTCCCTCTAGCCAATGGCGCCATTCCTCAAAAGCTAATTTGATGGCCAACAACTCCCTATCTCCCACATCGTAATTTCTCTCTGCAGAGGAGAGTTTCTTTGAGAAAAAGGCACACGGTCGCCATTTGGCAGGAGAGGGACTGTTAATGGAAATATGGCTTTCAGTCAGAACTTCATCCTGATGACCACACAAATATGCCTAATAATTGGACCCAGTGGTATTCACCCATTCAGTATGGCCAGTAGCATTGTGTCCCTTGTTAGCATATCTAAGGCAGTTGAACAACATCCTCTTGACCAAGAGATGGGGGAAGATATTTGGGTGGTCACAGGTTGGAGTCTATGGTGGGCATCTCGGGACACAGCAAGAAATAGGTGAAAGTTGGGAGTGAGGCTGGGGCTCTCTCTTCCTGCCACCCACTGGAACAACAGCACTTCAGGAGCAAGTTAAGTTATATGTGTGCGTATGTGAGTATGTATATAAGTATAATATCCCAGTAGACTTTATATGTGTACATATAGATATTTGTAGTCGGCAATTGTATTACCAATAGATTATATATGCTGTTTATGCAGGAGTCTCTATATGTACATATACTAATGGTCAGGTACTGGATGTGAGTTGGTTAGAAGAGTAGATCTAGTAGACTGTATATTGGTGGACTCTGGATATACTTTATATACATACACATTATTAGCCACATTTGCTTAGCATCCACGGTGGGCAGGCACGGAGGTGGCTGTGTGTGGTGGTGTCCTCTATGTATTGTGTTATCTGTATCTCTATGTATAATGTCCATTGCTTTGTCATCACTATGTTATCAGTAAACTATTTATATATATATAATTATCTGCAAGGGTTGTGTGTTGCTCCTGGGGAATATGAAGGACTGGAAGAGGTGTAATTATACACAGGATATTTGGGTTGTATGGGAAACAAGGGCAACTTGCTAGGAATAGAATAGAAGGGATGGAAAACGGAGATATACATAAATCTCCATTTTCCAAGAAGCAAAAATCCCCTCTTCAATGGCGAGCTAGGCCCAAATGTTTTAATTGATCTCTGTTAGGATATACTGTTGAAATTGCTGTTATACTGTGGATTTAGGTTTTTAGACCTAGGAGATTCGGACAGGTAACACAGTTTCATTGAGTCCTAGTGTGAGTTCAATTAATTACAGAGAACCTGTTTAAGTGACGTTCCTAGTTTACTGACTGTTTCCTTTGTTTCCCATTATAACCTGTGAGGTGCTTGTTTTTGTTTTGTATTTCATTAATTTTTTTCCAGTCCTTCAGTAGAATCTGCTGGTTGGTAAAAGATTATTTCAGGAGTAACACAAAGATTGCAGGGATAACCAGGAATGACAAAGCAGTACATGGGACTTTTGAAAAGTTAAGTAGATACAGTACGTTTAAGGCTACTTTCACACTAGCGTTCTGCTTTCCGCTCGTGAGCTCCGTTTGAAGGGGCTCACGAGCGGAGCAGAACGCAGCCGTCCAGCCCTGATGCAGTCTGAATGGATGCGGATCCGCTCAGACTGCATCAGTCTGGCGGCGTTCAGCCTCCGCTCCGCTCACCTCTGCACGGCCAGGCGGACAGCTGAACGCTGCTTGCAGCGTTCGGGTGTCCGCCTGGCCGTGCGGAGGCGTGCGGATCCATCCAGACTTACAATGTAAGTCAATGGGAACGGATCCGCTTGAAGATGACACCATATGGCTCAATCTTCAAGCGGATCCGTCCCCCATTGACTTTACATTGAAAGTCTGAACGGATCCGCTCAGGCTACTTGCGCACTTAGAAATTTTTCTAAGTTATTAATGCAGACGGATCCGTACTGAACGGAGCCTCCGTCTGCATTAATATGATCGGATCCGTTCAGAACGGATCCGATCAAGCGCAAGTGTGAAAGTAGCCTAACCCTGTATTGCCTAGATCAAATGAATCTGTGCAAGTGTTATGGGAATCTCTAGTAGATCAAGCTGATTCCTATGACAAATTGCACATTGCTAAGCGTGGTGTGCTCAAACAAACGTCCAAGCGCCTTCACATGCTTGCTAAGCTGATGTGCATATTTAATGATGCCATTAGCAAGCTGGAGAAGGTGGAATCATTTGAAGAGACAAAGCCCCCTGTAAATTTGCATTGTTGTCGTTGTGCAGAAGCGGTTAAACAGGTTTCTAGTCTAGAAATACAACACAAAGATAAAGACAGTCAGATCAGCATGCTGCAGTCTCAGCTGAGAAAGAAAAATATTATGCAGGCATTGATAAAAAAAAATTACAGCTGTATATGGAGATAACGGGCTATAAGGAAAAAGCAGCCTCTACAGAGGTGATAACGGCTGACCTAAGGACCGAGTTAACTGAGAGGGATGAGAAAATTAGCAACATGCAGAAGACCATAACTGAGCTCTCACATCACAAAGATTTGCACTTAAAGCAAATTTGTGTTTTGAGTGCAAACAGGGGGACAGGTGAGAGTGAGAGCGCTCCTATGGCTGCCTCCAATCAGACTGATTCCACTCCAATAGCTGTACAAAGTGCTGCTGGTGACACCATTCGTGGATTAGGAGGTGGCATGGGACATTTACAGACTACTTCCAACTCACAGACGTGTCACAGCAATGCGGCAGAATTGCATTCTTTCCATAACATGGAGAGGATGCAATTTCTGCTAAAGATATGTAAACTTATTCCTACATATGATCCAGACGCAGATTCTTTCACTTCCTGTGATATTTTTGAGGGACATTGCCAGAAATTTTCTGTCCCTCCAGAATATCGCATTGAACTGTTCAAGTTATGGTTGATTACACATCTTTTTCAAAAATATGAGGTCATAGAAAAAATAGCCTCCAGGAATGGCCTATTTCATGATGAGGAAGACAGGCTTTCCATCCTAATGAAATTGGTAACAGGGCATACGGACGTCAGCCCAGAGGTCCTAAGTAACTTCAGGCCTACCATCCATGATGATCCCTTGTCGCTTTGTGGGAGGTTTGAAGCCATGTATAGGAAGGTAACAAGGGATCATGGTGTAGGAGCCCCACATGGAATGATACGTATGTCTGTGGAGAAGTTTCCATATCTTGATACCACAATTTGTTTAACTGCATCTAAGGAGCCATCACTAATTGAGGCAGCAATGGTAATAGAGCAGGTCAGGCAGGATTTGCTAAAGAGTCACAAATCTATAAAAATCAGGAAGAAGGTAGCATTTAATAAAAAAATACAAGATGGCTGCATGTTAAAGGGGATGGCAGCTAACAAAATATCTGTGTATTCTAGTGCTCTTAAAAGAAGAAAGTGGGAGAATATACAGTGTTTCCATTGTCTGCAATCTGGACACATAAAACGACTCTGTCCGCACAGAGATGTAAGGCGGGGTGGCTTTCAAGCACACATACAATTGCAGAGACAGAGACCTGTTTCATTTGTGAGCCAACAGGCTACACATGAAACAGGGCTGCAAAAATACACCATTACAACAGATATCCCTACTGGGAATCTGTTATAATAGATTTGTGGTGGGGATCCCCAAAGATCTGGCCATAATATGTAACTCAGGGGCCCCCCATATACTGGTCAGAGCATGCAATCAATGTAAACCTATAATAGCCCCAGTGCATGGTCACCAACACAGGGGGAGGAATTAGGTTTACTGTTGCAGAGCCTTTTGTTTGTTTGTCCTCAGTGTGTAATGCAAATGTGATAGAGTTCTTGTCTTTAATCTCTACACCCAGGTGTCTGTTTGGGGAGCTGTTAGGATTTTATGACTCTCTTTATTGTAGGGGTAAGGCCATACAGCTCACAAACAGTATTGTCCCTCAACCGTGAGGAGACAATGGATTTTAGATGAACTCTTTTGCTTGTATCAATTGGCAATACTGTTGGTTCATAAAGAATAACTTCTTGTACAATAGGGCAGTTCAGTCTAGGAGTGCTCTTTTCATGTTGGGCAGGTACCTTAAAAAAAATAATATAACAAAGTCTGGTTGTGAGGCGGCCCTCGCCTATATCACTAGGACGACATATAATATATGGTTCTAATTTTTGGTGCCAAGGTCTGTTGCTCCCTAAACTTGGCACAGAGTGTCATCATAAGGGCATGTCGTTGCATATCTCCAGTGTGTCTTACTCAAGTAAACCCTGTACTGTCAGCTTCTGAATTGGGTCACTAAAGAGTATGGAGAAATGGCAGTCTATCTGCCTGTCTGTCACTGGCACTTATAAGTAGGCGTTCAGTCAGGCCAAAACTGACTGGGCCCATTAACGGTAGTAAATAACTACCATGGATACATGGTGTGTGATTTGGGTGCTAGCCCACAAAGTCCGCGGCACAGCCAGCAGTTTGTGGGGCATAGCTCTCCCTATTGGGGATTCTGCAAGGGAGTGGGTTGACCCCAGAGTGATCCACAAAGGCGCTTTGTATAAATTGCGACTGTCCAGTTGGACGCGGAACTTGGGCGCAGCCGTTGCAAGTGGGAGCTCCCACTGGGTTGTGATATATAGCTTCAGTTTGTAATGTACCTACTAAGAGTGCCAAGTGTTATCTACAGATACTGTCAACAGGGGGAGGCCATGATATCTCCTGATGGATTTTCAGAACTGCAGCTGTTGAGGTGTGCTCCCCTGAGGAGCAGACTGTTTATTCCAGGTGGAGAAATGCCTAGAGACACAATGATTGCCCTTGATCTAAGAAGATGACCATACATCTGTACCCATCAGAAAGCCACCAGATGATCCCAGATAAAATCCCAGATGAACATCAGAACCATCCATACACAAGAAGATGAATCAACCGATTGGCCAAAAATGCAACATAAATGAGCTTATAATGTATCGTGTTTGTTCTTATTGTAATATACCAACAACAGGGGAATATGTTAAGGTAAATATGGCTTTCAGCCAGAACCTCATCCTGATGACCACACAAATATGCCAAATATGCCTAATAATTGGACCCAGTGGTATTTACCCATTCAGTATGGCCAGTAGCATTGTGTCCCTTGTTAGCATATCTAAGGCAGTTGAACAACATCCTCTTGACCAAGAGATGGGGAAAGATATTTGGGTGGTCAGAGGGTGGAGTCTATGGTGGGGGGCTGGGACACAGCAAGAGATAGGTGAAAGTTAGGAGTGAAGCTGGGGCTCTCTCTTCCTGCCACCCACTGGAATAACAGCACTTCAGGAGCAAGCTAAGTTATATGTGTGCGTATGTGGGTATGTATATAAGTATAATATCCCAGTAGACTTTATATGTGTAAATATAGATATTTGTAGTTGGCAATTGTATTACCAATAGATTATATGTGCTGTTTATGCAGAAGTCTCTATATGTACATATACTAATGGTCAGGTACTGGATGTGAGTTGGTTAGAAGAGTAGATCCAGTAGACTGTATATTGGTGGACTCTGGATATTCTTTATATACATACACATTATTAGCCACATTTGCTTAGCATCCACGGTGGGCAGGAACGGAGGTAGCTGCGTGTGGTGGTGTCCTCTATGTATTGTGTTATCTTGTATCTCTATGTATAATGTCCATTGCTTTGTCATCTCTATGTTATCAGTAAAGTATCTGCGAGGGTTGTGTGTTGCTCCTGGGGTATATGAAGGACTGGAAGAGGTGTAATTTTACACAGGATATTCAGGTTGTATGGGAAACAAGGGCAATTTGCTAGGAATAGAATAGAAGGGATGGAAAACGGAGATATACATAAATCTCCATTTTCCAAGAAGCAAAAATCCCCTCTTCAGGGACCCTGAGACAAGACCGCACCCACACCCACCTCAGAAGCGTCCACCTCAACATTGAAAGGTAGAGAGACATCAGGTTGTACCAAGATGGGAGCGGAAGCAAAACTCTTTGATACTAGAAAAGGCCTTATGCGCATCTACCGACCAGGAGGAAAAATCTACCCCCTTTCTAGTCATATCAGTGAGTGGCTTAACAACAGAGGAATAATTCAAAATGAACTTCCTGTAATAATTGGCAAAACCCAAAAAGCGCATCAGCGCCTTTTGATTCTCAGGAAGCTCCCAATCAAGCACAGCGCAGACCTTCTCAGGGTCCATGCGAAAACCAGAAGCAGAGAGAATAAAACCAAGAAATTGAATTTCTGGAACCGCAAACACACATTTTTTCAGTTTAGCGTACAATTTATTCTCCCGCAGAATGAGCAAGACCTGACGAAGGTGGTCCCTATGAGTTTTGAAATCAGGAGAAAAAATCTAAATGTCATCTAGATACACCAGTACAAATTTCCACATTACATGATAAAAAATGCTGTTCACAAAATGTTGGAAGACGGCTGGAGCATTCATCAAACCAAAGGGCATAACCAAATTCTCAAAATGGCCCTCAGGAGTATTGAAGGCCGTCTTCCATTCATCCCCTTCCCTGACCCTGACCAGGTTGTATGCCCCTCTCAAATCTAACTTAGAAAAAAGTTTAGCCCCAACAATCTGGTTAAACAGGTCCGGGATCAGAGGAAGCGGATAAGGGTCACGAATTGTGATAGTGTTCAGCTCCCTGAAATCCAGACATGGTCTTAAAGAACCATCTTTTTTCTTAACAAAAAAAACCCCAGCAGCAACAGGTGACTTCGAGGGTCGGATGTGTCCCTTTCTCAGGCTCTCAGAGATATACGTACGCATAGCAACCCTTTCAGGTTGGGAGAGATTGTATAAATGAGATTTAGGCTGCTTGGCGCCTGGGATGAGATTAATAGGGCAATCGTACTCCCGGTGAGGGGGCAGCTCCTGAACACCACTCTCGGAAAACACATCCGAAAATTCAGAGAGAAAAGATGGTAAGAGTCTTGGTAGAAACCTCTGAAAGAGACGCCGAGAGGTAATTCTCTCTGCAAAGTCACTCCAACCATTTATTTGCCTTGCTTGCCAATCAATGGTGGGGTTATGTTCAGTGAGCCAGGGTAGCCCCAACACTAGAGGGGTAGGTAATCCGCTTAGGACGAAACATGAGACATCCTCAACATGAGCATCACCCACAGTCAAACGGATATTGTGAACTATGCCCTTTAACGATTTTTGAGAAAGTGGAGCGGAATTGATCGCAAAAACAGGTATATCTTATTCCAAAGTGCATACCTGAAAACCATGTGTTATAGCAAATTGATTATCAGTGAGAATGACAGCTGCTCCACTATCTACAAAAATCGCCCAAAAAATGTTCTTGCTCTCTAGCGCCACCCTGGCAGGTAGGACAAAACGGGAACTACAAGCAAACGGAAAAGCTTCAATTTCCGCATCAACCTTGCCAATAGTAACAGATGGAAATTTTTTAGAGGATTTTTTTCTTTTTGTTTCTTCATTACCCTCAAAATTCTCCCTGAATCTTCTAGAGGGGCAAACATTTGCCAAATGATTTATACCTCCACAACAGAAACAAACCCTGCCCTGAGTGCTGAATCTTCTACTATCAGAGGCAAGCAAACACATCTGCATTGTCTCCTGCTCAGAGGGGATTGAGAGAGACTGAGACCCCTGCGCACTGAATGAGACCGCCCCCCCTGTCCTTGGACTGAATATGACAGGAAGGAGTGATCTCTCCTCTCTCTCTTGTACATTGCCATCTGTAAAATGTATACGGACAGCTTTTTGTACCATATCTTAGTTTTATGCATGGCACTGTAGGGCTTCAGAACTTGATCGGACAGATCAACCCCTCCCATGTGCCTGTTGTAATCAAGGATGCAGTCTGGCTTGTTGACAGGGGTAGTGGTACCTCATACTTGGGCAGGAGAACTGGTGTTGGTGTTAATGGTGGTTAGTACAAGGACATCCCTCTTGTCCTTGTACTTAACTGCCAGCATGTTCTCATGGCGGAGAGCCTTACTGTTGCCTTTTCAGACTAGTTGCCCTACCAGGGATCTAGGGAGCCCTCTCAGATTTTTTTCACACTGTGCCACAAGCCACAGTACCTCGGGCTTTTACGGACATAAATAGGGGTATGCTGATGTAATAGTTATCTACATAGAGGTGATAACCATTATCCCACACAATCTTGCCAGTAATTCCTAGGACGGGGGGGGGGGGGGGGGGGGGGCATTCAGGGAGTTGTATCAGGGAATCTTTTCCTTCATAAACCCAAAACATGTAGGTGTACCCGGAGGTACTTTCGCACAGCTTGTACATTTTTATTCCGTACCGTGCTCGCTTGCTGGGTAGGTACTGGTGAAATTTAACCCTTCCTTTAAAATGTTTGGGACTCGTCTATGCTAATTTATTTTTCTGGGGTGAAAACCTATGTACATTTTGAGTTGAGGTGCTCCAGGAGGGTTCTTATTTTGAATAGACGGTCAAAATGTGGGTCATTTTTTTATTTTTTTTTGGGGGGGGGGGGGGGTGCACTGTGCATTATCATTATAATTTTAGGAATTTCAAAATGGATTCAAATCTTGAGCGGGACATGGCCATATTGTAAATTGGAGTGTGGTACAAGACATCTGAACTCCTAATTTTCTTTGTTTTTACCAGGCCCATATGCAGCAACAGCCCCCAAAACGTCATAATGTCTGCTGCATTTACAGGGGTCCAATCTAGGGGTCTAGCATATGAGGATGTTGGGTTTTGAGCAATAAACTGCTGGGCGTACAAATTTGTTTGGGTCACCATCAAATTTATGAGATCGTCAGAGAAATAGATTTTGAAAAAATCTATTTCTGTGAAGCCCATGCAGTCAATCTGAATTCCAGAGTTTCCCACAAACTCTGGAATTTGGGGCTCATAATCCTCAGGCAGTGTGGTCCATAGTGGATCACTGGGGGGGGGGGGGGCTACTTCATCTCTCCTGGGGCGTCTCCTTGAGGGTCCCTCATCACCGGATGACGATGATGATGAAGGAGTAGAGGAATGTGGCATCCTCTTCTTCCTCACTTGCAGACTCCGTTTCAGAGTACATTCTCTGGGATGAATGGGACATTTTTATTTTTATTGGTGTATATAAAGTGAAAAGTGTCAGGGGGTGTATGTAGTGATTTAACACGTGAGGGTGCTTGTAATGAATTTAATTAAAATAAAATTTATGATAAAGAAAAAAAGAGAAAGAAAGAAAAGAGAAAAAGATAAGTGAAAGAATAAGATAAAAATGTAGAAAAAAAGGCTCAAAAAAATAATAATAAGGCGCTAAACCTGAGCAGACGCAGTCAGTAAGTGACAGTACTGACGGGGCTCAGCAGGTGCCGTACCCACGCACGCAGACGGCACGTGGGTGGGTTCAAAAATCTAAACTAGTACTAACTAAAATTGACTTTTATATATATATATATATATATATATATATACAGTACAGACCAAAAGTTTGGACACACCTTCTCATTCAAAGAGTTTTCTTTATTTTCATGACTATGAAAATTGTAGATTCACACTGAAGGCATCAAAACTATGAATGAACACATGTGGAATTATATACATAGCAAAAAAGTGTGAAACAACTGAAAATATGTCATATTCTAGGTTCTTCAAAGTAGCCACCTTTTGCTTTGATTACTGCTTTGCACACTCTTGGCATTCTCTTGATGAGCTTCAAGAGGTAGTCACCTGAAATGGTTTTCACTTCACAGGTGTGCCCTGTCAGGTTTAATAAGTGGGATTTCTTGCCTTATAAATGGGGTTGGGACCATCGCGTTGTGGAGAAGTCAGGTGGATACACAGCTGATAGTCCTACTGAATAGACTGTTAGAATTTGTATTATGGCAAGAAAAAAGCAGCTAAGTAAAGAAAAACGAGTGGCCATCATTAATTTAAGAAATGAAGGTCAGTCAGTCCGAAAAATTGGGAAAACTTGGGAAAGTGTCCCCAAGTGCAGTCACAAAAACCATCAAGCGCTACAAAGAAACTGGCTCACATGCGGACCGCCCCAGGAAAGGAAGACCAAGAGTCACCTCTGCTGCGGAGGATAGGTTAATCCGAGTCACCAGCCTCAAAAATCGCAGGTTAACAGCAGCTCAGATTAGAGACCAGGTCAATGCCACACAGAGTTCTAGCAGCAGACACATCTCTAGAACAACTGTTAAGAGGAGACTGTGTGAATCAGGCCTTCATGGTAGAATATCTGCTAGGAAACCACTGCTAAGGACAGGCAACAAGCAGAAGAGACTTGTTTGGGCTAAAGAACACAAGCAATGGACATTAGACCAGTGGAAATCTGTGCTTTGGTCTGATGACTCCAAATTTGAGATCTTTGGTTCCAACCACCGTGTCTTTGTGCGATGCAGAAAAGGTGAACGGATGGACTCTACATGCCTGGTTCCCACCGTGAAGCATGGAGGAGGAGGTCTGATGGTGTGGGGGTGCTTTGCTGGTGACACTGTTGGGGATTTATTCAAAATTGAAGGCATACTAAACCAGCATGGCTACCACAGCATCTAGTCCACCTGGTTTGCGTTTAGTTGGACCATCATTTATTTTTCAACAGGACAATGACCCCAAACACACCTCCAGGCTGTGTAAGGGCTATTTGACCATGAAGGAGAGTGATGGGGTGCTGCGCCAGATGACCTGGCCTCCACAGTCACCGGACCTGAACCCAATCAAGATGGTTTGGGGTGAGCTGGACCGCAGAGTGAAGGCAAAAGGGCCAACAAGTGCTAAGCATCTCTGGGAACTCCTTCAAGACTGTTGGAAGACCATTTCAGGTGACTAC
Organism: Bufo gargarizans; assembly: GCF_014858855.1. Taxonomy (NCBI): domain Eukaryota; kingdom Metazoa; phylum Chordata; class Amphibia; order Anura; family Bufonidae; genus Bufo; species Bufo gargarizans. The sequence continues at coordinate 89,894,710 of NC_058085.1, forward strand.
CTCTTGAAGCTCATCAAGAGAATGCCAAGAGTGTGCAAAGCAGTAATCAAAACAAAAGGTGGCTACTTTGAAGAACCTAGAATATGACATATTTTCAGTTGTTTCACACTTTTTTGTTATGTATAGAGTTCCACACGTGTTAATTCATAGTTTTGATGCCTTCAGTGTGAATCTACAATTTTCATAGTCATGAAAATAAAGAAAACTCTTTGAATGAGAAGGTGTGTGCAAACTTTTGGTCTGTACTGTACATATATATATATATATACACCCATTGCATATATAATAAATACATATAATAAATGCAGTGGATATAGTAGATATATAGTATATATAACAGTGTACGAGGTGTAATTTATACCTCGTACCTCACATATCAGTACACTGTTGTATATATTATATATCTGTACATATTACATATAAGTATGTGTAATATACGCATATGAATATATATACATACACAGAGTTGTGTACTGATGTGAGAAATGGAAGTTATAATAGATGCAGTGCGTACAGATTAGGGATGAGCAAATTGACTTTGGATGAAACATCTGAAGTCGATTCGCAAAAAAACTTCGTTCCAATACTATAGGGAGCAGGAGTTCCATAAAGTATTATAATGTATAGGCTCAGGTGAGCCAAAGTTATTGCTTTGTGAAGTATCGTGAGTGGTACCTTGGAACTGAACCCGAGTTTGGGAAATGCTTTTTTACAGTACAAATTAATTTATGAAATTATTACTCGTGTTGATTGAGCAGTGCTTGGGTGCTCAGGCCGAACACATCAGGATGCTCGGGTGCTCTACCGAGCACCCAAGAATCATGGTAGTCAATGGGAGAACCTGCGCATTAAACCAGGCACCCCCTGCTCTGAAGAGGGGAGGGTTGCCTGGTTCAGAGGAAAAGGTCAGAAATTGATGGAAACACCACCGAAATAGTTCGGGAACAGCATGGGGAGGATGTCTGGATGTATCTTGGACTCCCAGGTCGCTGCTGGGAACCATGTTGTCCGAGTAGAATGCCACTTTTACAGACTGACAATAATAAGCATAAAACAGAAGATAAAATCGATTTTAGAGGAAGCATTGTTAGGAAACATTCTTTCCTGTATATTTACTTGTATATAAAGTGCAAGTGCTGCCAAAATTTACAAAGAAAAGGCACTCCGATACAACCTGTATATCACATAAAGGAGGGCCTCATTCACATTGTGATACAATTGTTCAGGTACAGGAGTGGGACTTAGGCTATAAAGCCTAAGTGAAAGGGCTGCCAAAAATTACAAGGAACCGGCATCATACACATCCTTGAAAAATTATGATTGATGGCCTGCTAGTGACCCTCAAAAACATTTGGAGCAAGCACCTGCTGATCTGACTATCTAAAACATTATGGGTGAGGGCCTGCTGCCACTTTGGTGACTCTAGATAACCTGGGGCCGAACGCACGTCCCCGTGACGGCGACCATCTATTCAAATGTCTGCCCTATCAACTTTCGGTGTTATTTTCAGTGGCAAACACGGTGACCACTGGTAAGGTGGAATCAATGTTTGATTCCGGAGAGGGAGCCTGAGAAACGGCTACGGCTACCACATCCAAGCAAGGCAGCATGTGCGCAAATTACCTTTTAGGTATAATTAGGTGAGGCCCTGCAGGTGAGCTGAACTTGTAAAAGACTGTAGGTGAGGGCCTGCTGGTGAGCTGATCCTCTAAAAGATTGCAGGTGAGGGCCTGCAGGTGAGCTGACCCTATAAAACATTATATGCGAGGGCCTGCAGGTGATCTGACCCTCTAAAACAGTGTTTCCCAACCAGTGTGCCTCTAGCTGTTGCAAAACTACAACTCCCAGCATGCCTGGACAGCCTTTGGCTGTGCGGGCATGCTGGGAGTTGTAGTTTTGCAACAGCTGGAGGCACACTGGTTGGGAAACACTGCTCTAAAAAATTATATGTGAGGGCCTGCTGCTGAGTTGACCCTCTAACACATTATTGTTGAGGGTCTGCTGCTGAGCTGACAATTTAAAATATTCAGTGTTCAAAGCAGGCTGGGTCACCTGAATACTTCAGCTAGGAATAATAGAATAGAACTCAGATTCTATTTTGTTGGTTTTCGGAACTGGGGCCATGATTAAGAGGGATGGCCGAGGGCATCCGTATTGCTCCGCTAGAGATGAAATTCTCGGACCGGCGCAAGACGAACCAAAGTGAAAGCATTTGCTAAGAATGTTTTCATTAATCAAAAACGAAAGTCGGAGGTTCAAAGACGATAAGATACAGTCATAGTTCCGACCATAAACGATGACGACCGCCGATCCAGCGGCGTTATTCCCATGACCCGCCGAGCTGCTCTCGGGAAACCAAAGTCTTTGGGTTCCGGGGGGAGTATGGTTTGAAAGCTGACAAAGTGCACTGTATGTCACAGATACATTTTTAAAGCTCACACGTTACACTGCAGATATGACCCTGGTAAGGTCACTGTCAGTAGCGGACACTGTCTACGGAAAAATTACAATGTATGTCATAGATACATTTTTGAAGCGCACATGTTAAACTGCAGATGTGGCCCTGGTGAGGTCACTGTCAGAAGCGGACACCGTCTACGGAAAAATTACATTGTATGTCACAGATACATTTTTGAAGCGCACACGTTACACTGCAGATGTGGCCCTGGTAAGGTCACTGTCTGCAGCGGACACCGTCTATTGAAAAAGTACACTGGATGTCACAGATATTTTTGGGATGCGCACACTTTACACTGGAGATGTGGCGTAGCTAATCTCACTGTACGCAGCGGACACTGTCTATTGAAAAGGTTCACTGGATGTCACTGACATTTTAGGGATGCGCACACTTTACACAGGAGATGTGGTGCGGATAATTTAACTGTCCGCAGCAGACACAGTCTACGGAAAAAGTACACTGGATGTCACTGATATTTTAGGGACGTGCACACTTTAAACAGGAGATGTGGTGCGGATAATTTAACTGTCTGCATTAGACACTGTTTACGGAAAAAGTACACTGGATGTTACTGATATTTTAGAGAAGCGCACACTTTACATAGGAGATGTGGCGTTAATAATTTAACTGTCTGCTGATCGTGCAGCTGCAGAGCGGGCTGCCCGCTGTTAGTGACAGCAGGGCAACCCAGAGAGAAGGCAGGGACAGTTCCCATGTGTCCCTGCCTTCTAGATCGCTGTATACACAGCACTCAACAAGCGCTATGTGTACCGATCACGAAACCCCAAGTGAAGTTAAATGTCCCCCAGAGGTCTTGTATGACCTTATGGGGGACACAAAGTGTAAAATGAAAAATATAAAAATAAAGTGTTAAAATAAAAAATTAAAAAGCTTTTACATGTAAAATGGAATTAAAATAAAATGTTAAAAATAGAAAAAATAAAATAGACATATTTGGTATTGCCGCGTCTGTGACGGTTGGCTCTATAAATATATCACATGACCCAGTCTGATAAACACCATAAAAAAAATTAAATGTTTAAAAAAAGCAATTTTTGTAACCTTACATCACAATAAGTGCAACACCAAGTGATCAAAAAGGCGTATGTCCCACAAAATGGTACCAATAAAACCGTCACATCATCTCGCAAAAAATTATCCCCTACATAAGAAAATCGTTCAAAAAATGAAAAAACTATAGCTCTCAGAACATGGACACATTAAAACATATTTTTTTTGCTTAAAAAATGCTATTATTGTGTTAAAGTGAAATAATTAAGAAAAAGTATACGAATGATACCAGAATTGAACCAGAAAGAGGACCACAGGTGATTACAGACATAGTTAATGCAAACAATGTTTCACTCTTTCATCTTACTCTTCCCACTTTTCCACAACCTCCTGAAATACTGTCACATCCATTCACCCAGTAAGGAACTATTCATCTCTTCCTCCATCTTACCTTCTTATCTGACTGCTTGCACAAACCTGTTTGGCAACATAAAACACTTCCTTCCCAAACACACACAGATACCTCGTGCCCTCTCTTATTCTCACCTATTAACACTTTCTCTGCTTCTCATTACTGCTGGTGAGTGGTGATATCTCTCTAAATCCAGGCCCCTTTTAGCAAATCTCCACTATCACTTCCATGTCCCACTACAAATCTCCTTCTACAAATTTCTGCAACCCCTTAAACCTAATAATCATTCATCTGATCCCTGCTCCTTTGGTTATGGAATGCACGCTCTGTCTGTAACAAATTGTCCTACATTCATGAACTTTTTATCTGCCCAAAACTTTCCTTTCTGGGTCTCACAGAAACATGGCTGACACCCTCTGACACCTCCTCCCTTGCTGAACTCTCATATAGTGGGTTTCAATTCATTCAGACCCCCCGCCACAGCTGCAAACATGGTGGAGGAGTTGGTCTTCTCCTATCAGACACATGATCCTACAGCCCAACTCCACTGCGATCCTCCATTACGCTCACCTCATTTGAAGTACACTCTGTTCGCATCTACTCTCCCTCCAACCTTTAAGTAGCTTTCATTTACTGCCCCCTAGACCCAGACACCATCTTTCTTGACCACTTTAACACCTGGCTACTACACTTTCTGCCGACATCCCCACTATCATCATGGGTGACTTCAAAATCCCTATTGACACCTGCCACTCAGCCGCCTCTAAACTCCTATCACTCTCTTCCTTTTTCGGCCTTTCACAGTAGTCTACAGCTTCTACCCACAGAGATGGTCACACTCTGGATCTTATTTTTACCTGCCTCTGCTTCCTATCTAACCTTTCTAATTTGCCTCTCCCCCTATCCGACCACAACCTACTCACCTTCTCTTAATTGGTCTCTTCTGCTGCTCCCCTGGTCCACACACTAGCACACCCCCGCAAGAACCTTAAATATTTCGACTTTCGCTTGCTTTCTTACTCTCTTCTTCCACTCTCTACCCTCTGTTCCCTCCAAGGCCCAGATACTGCCACCACCCTATATAGCACCACGATAAGTACAGCTCTGGACACTGTTGCACCCCTCAGACACAACAAAACCCGAAAAATCAACAGACAACCCTGGCTCACCAACCTGACTAAAAAACCCAGACAAGCTTCTAGGGCTGCTGAATGGCGATGGAAGAAATCCCATTCTAAAGATCAATTCACCGCATACAAGCAATCCCTCCTCATATTCAAATCCTCACTCGCTGATGCAAAACAGGCCTACTTCTCATCTCTCATATCTTCCCTGGCCCACAGCCCTAAACAACTTTTTAACACTTTTAACTGCCTTCTCCGTCCCCCAGCGCCCCCACCCTCTCCTCTCATCTCAGCTGAGGACTTTGCCACATACTTCAAACAAAAGATAGTCAACATCAGAGAAAGCTTCAGTACACAGTCCCCAACTGCTTGGTCCTCTTCTCCCAAAACCCTCTTCTCTTCTCTTCTTGCAGAAGAAAAACTCTCCACTCTACTCCCCAGATCACATCTCACCACCTATGCACTTGACCCAATCTCATCCCACCTCATCCCTAACCTCACCACAGTGTTTATCCCAGCCCTAACTCATCTCTTCAACCTATCATTAACCTCTGGTGTCTTCCCCTCTGCTTTTAAACATGCTACCATTACACCCACCCTCAAAAAGCCTTCACTTGACCCATCTTCTTTGTCCAGTTATCGCTTCTTCTGTATGCCTCAAAACTACTTGAACAACATGTCCATTCAGAACTGTCCTCTCACCTCTCCTCCTGCTCCCTCTTTGACTTGCTACAATCTGGCTTCCGACCCCACCACTCAACTGAGACTGCCCTTACCAAAGTCACCAATGACCTACTAACCGCCAAAACCAAAAAACATTACTATGTCCTTCTTCTCCTTGACCTTCCAGAATCCCACAATGTCTATTCTATATATCAGGCATGCTCAACCTGCGGCCCTCCTTGCAAAACTACAACTCCCATCATTCCCTGACAGCCTACAGCTATCATCTTACAGAAGGGAATCGTGGGAGTTGTAGTTTTACAACAGCTGGAGGGCCGCAGGTTGAGCATCACTGTTCTATATCATCCTTCTTCTCCTCTCGCTTTCTAAAACTTAACATGGATAAAACAGAATTCATCATCTTTCCCCTTCTTGCTCAACCCCTACCAACAGACCTATCTATCATGATTAATGGCAGCACACTTTTCCCGGTCAACCAAGTCTGCTGCCTTGGAGTGACCTTGGATTCTGCCCTCTCCTTCCGACCGCACATCCAAGCCTTTTCCAGCACCTGCCGCCTCCAACTCAAAAACATCTCCTGCATCGGCAGTTTCCTTAACTTTGAATCTGCGAAAATGCTTCTACATACCCTCATCATTTCCTGCCTAGACTACTGCAACATTCTCATCTGTGGCCCTCCATCTAGCACTCTTGCACCCATCCAATCTATCCTCACCTCTGCTGTCTGACTAATCCACCTCTCACCCTGTTACTCCTCTGCCTTTCCCCTCTGCTAATCCCTTTACTGGCCCCCCATTGCCCAGCGAATTCAGTTCAGAATACTAACACATACATACAAGGCCGTCCACAACCTGTCCCCTCCCTACATCTCTGAGCTACTTTCCCGATACATCCCCACATGCAATCTCCAATTCTCACAAGACCTCCTTCTCTCCTCTGCTCTTATCACCTCTTCCCACAATCGCCTCCAAGATTTCTCCCGTGCATCCTCCACACTCTGGCACTCGCTACCCCAACATATCAGACTCTCACCTACAGTGGAATCCTTCAAACTAAACCTGAAAACCCACCTTTTCAGACAAGCCTACAACCAGTGACCCTGCTGCCTCTATACCACCATGACAAACTTCATCCTCACCTACTGTGTCCTTCTCCCATACCATGTAGCTTGTAAGCCCTCACGGGCAGGGCCCTCTCTCCTTCTGTACCAGTTTGTATCTCGTCTTGTTTATGATTAGTACAATTGTCTGTGTTATGTATGTATACCCCTTTTCATATGTACAGCGCTATGGAATGAATGGTGCTTTAATAATAAATAATAATAATATAAGTTATCGCCGCGTCCCTAACAACCAGCTCTATAAAAATATCACATGGCCTAACCCCTCGGGTGAACACCGTAAAAAAATACAAAAAAAAACGGCCAAAAAAGCAATTTTTTGTCACCTAACATCACATAAAGTGCAACACCAAGTGATCAATAGTACCAATCAAACTGTCACCTCATCCTGCAAAAAATGACATCCTAACTAAGACAATCAGTCTCAGACTATGGAGACACTAAAACATTTTTGTTGTTCAAAAAATGCTATTATTGTGTAAAACTAAAATTAATAAATAAGAAAAAGTATACATATTTACATATTTAGGTATCTGCTCTATAATAATTTCACATGACCTAAACCCTCAGGCAAACGGTGTAAAAATAAATAAATAACAACTGTGCTAAAACAACCAATTTTTGGTCACCTTGCCCCATAAAGTATTATAATGAATGATCAAAAAATCATATGTACCCAAAAATGGTACCAATGAAAACATCAACTCTTCCTGCAAAAAAGAGCCCCCGCACAAGACAATTGGCAGAAAAAAATAAAATAAAATGGCATTTCGAAAATGGAGACACAAAAACATAATTTTTTTTTCAAAAATGCTTTATTATGTAAAACTGAAACAAACAAACAAAGTAAACATATTTGATATCACTGTGTCCATAACAACCTGCTCTATAAAAATAGCACATGATCTACCCTGTCAGATGAATGTTGTAAAAAAAAAAAAAAAACAGTGCCAAAACAGCAATTTTTTGGTTAGATTGCCTCACGCACTTACCTGCATGTTTACTGGCTGCGTAGCAGCCAAGAAACCTGCGGAGAGGAGACTCGAGCATGGCGTTCGAGCACATACAGTACTCGGCCGGGTATTCGGCTGAGCATGCTCGATCATCACTAGTTATTACCCGAAGTCTAGCAAGACTTCGCAAAGCAATAACTTCGGCTCATCAAAGCCAATACTTTCTAATACTGTACAGAGCTCCCGCTCCGTACAGTATTGGAACAAAGCTTTATGCGAATAGACTTCAGATGTTTAATCAGAAATCGATTTGCTCATCCCTAGTAAAGATACAGTATATGCAGTCAGTTATACATGGTATACATTATGGTCACTGTGTGTCAGGTACATGAGGTAGTGGTCATTGTAACTGTCTGCAGTATTATATATGAATGAGCAATGAGTAAAACAGGGCATAGGTGGGAGTGGGGGGCAAGAGAAAAGTGGAGGACCGACTCTTACCACTCCATTCCAGTCTCTATGGAATAATGCAGAGCTCATTGTTCACTTCTAAGCCATGCTGTTAGGGGTTGAAGAACCTGTGATGATGTCATCAGAGATCCTGGCAGATGCACCTTTCTAACCTGGGAACTACAACGTTTTTGGTGCAGTTCCTTTGCTAGATCCTGAGGGACCTGAGATGCTGAAGATGATATCATCACAGGTCCTGGCAGATGCACTGTTCTTACCTGGGAACTACACTATACTTTATTCAGCTCCCTTACAGGACCTGTGATTACATTCATTAAAGGTCTTTTAGTTTTCTCCACTAAGGAAAATAATTCTCGACTGAACCTGCACGGGAGCCAGTATTGAAATTATTAGGGGGTGGGGCCTATCCCCCACTGCAAGACCCCCTTCCCCAGAGGTCCCATAGCAGCCGCGTGGTCTGCCTCCATGGGAGGTACGCCACTGGAATCTGTTGCATCTCTACTGTATAGTACAATTAGACAATGGAAAAATGTTTAATCCCTTCCCGACCAATGACCTAATAGTACGTCATAGTGGGAGGTGACTTCCTGCAGTTTTACTTACTATTACATCATGCTGATCGGGGCCCCAGATCAATGCGGGGGATCAGCAGTAACCAATAGCCGGGTACCTGCTGTATTAGCCCTTTTTATGACTCAATAAAAGCATATTCTGAAAGCCATATATATTTTTTTTTTTTTTGGGGTAGATTTGCTTTTTGCTTATGTAGATCAAGACAATGGTTATCCTTAAAAAATTATATTTAAATTGAATACAGTATCATGCAGAGAAAGAGTAATACGTTTCAATAGCTTTCATCTTCCTACATCTTCCTACAGCTGGCAGGCTGTTCTGGGATAGAATTCCTGTTCCGCTGGCCTTACAATTAAAGAGGACCTGTCATCATGTCACAGATGTGCCGCTGTGTACATACCCAAAAAGTCATCATATTTCAATAGCCAAAAGCTATATTAATTCTGTTTATGGCCTGTCATCTGTCTAAAATGTAACTTTTATTTTTATATTTAAAATAAACAAAAGAAAATGTGTGTTCTTTTTTCCAAAAAAGCCTTTTAGTGACAAATTGACAATAAAATACTCAACACACATCAGTGTTATTATTTCTTTGCCTTTCTTTTTCACTGGTTACTAGAGACAGTGATATATAAGTTCTGTGTCTTTGTTTTTATATTAGGAATTTTTTATCGATTACTGTATATTATGTTATTTATATAAATCATATACACAGAAAGTTATATATTTCTTATTAGTGTGCCTGTCATGAAAAGTATCAGTTTTCTTTCTTAATCATATCACCTTGTAACTTGTTATTTTCATTTGCAACATTGGTGTCTGTTGATAATAAACACTTCCTGGATCATAAGTTAACATCTATGTATCTATTGTGGAGTGTTGTTCTGCTAATAATATCACTTGCTCAACTGGACTTCTCACAGCATTCGTTCTGTGTCTTTGTTTTTATATTCTAATCGTGAATTATTAGTGCGAATATTGTCACTTCGAGAATTCACGAATAACTAGAATATAGTGCTATATCTTCATAATCGCGAATATAAAAAAAAAAAAATTCAGCAGTACCAATGATCCCTCACTGCTTCTTGCTTGTGGGCCAATGAGAATTCTGCAATATCTTTGACTTTAGGAGTAGTATTGATCGCAAATTTTAGTATCACAAATTTTTTTTAGAGAGAATTTTCAGATTGCCGATTTTTGCAAATCAAAAAATAATGACTGGAGATAACGAATTCGCTAATTTATGATGAATATTCACCCAAAAATTCACAAAATATCTTGAATTTGAATATTGCCCCTGCCGCTCATCACTAACGTTGAGATGGGAGCTGTTGGGAGCTGATAAGCCTGGCGCGGTACGTGGAAAAACTTCTTCATCATGTTAAGATGACTGAAATGGCTACTCCTGCTGTGGTTTCTGCTGCTTTTGGCGTGTACACAGTGTTTCCCTGTAATAAAGTAATTTGTCCTCCATTTCCGTGAGAAGAAAACATTCCTCCATTTTGCACTGGTAGTGAGGGTCTAAAAGCATGGCTATCCAGTAATCATCAGACTGCTTGATGTCAATGGTACGATTGTCACTGAATAAGTAAGTGAGTCTACAGTTCACCATTCTGGCCAGGGTGCCCCAGGAGCCAGTTCTTTCCCACTGGGACGATTGGGTATCATGGCTGGAGTCCCCTTCATCATCATCATCTACGACTGCTTTTCTTCCTCCTCAATGTATTTGAACACCCTGCGATTTTTCAAGTTCTGCCACTTAGAAATCATGGAGGGGTCTGAAATTCACATTGTAGATGCATTCCTACTCTGAGACAGAATAAAAAAAATAAATCTGGAAATCACATTGTAGGATTTTTAAAGAATGTATTTGTCTTGCACTGCTGAACATAAGTATTTGAACACCTGAGAAAATCAGTGTTAGTATTTGGTACAGAAGCCTTTGTTTGCAATTACGTTTCCTGTAGTTCTTGACCAGGTTTGCACACACTGTAACAGGGATTTTGGCCCACTCCTCCACACAGATCTCCTCTAGATCTGTCAAGTTTCGGGGCTGTCACTGAGCAACATGGAGTTTCAGCTCCCTCCAAAGATGTTCTATTGGATTTAGGTCTGGAGACTGGCTAGGCCACTCCAGAACCTTGATATGCTTCTTACAGAGCCACTCCTTGGTTATCCTGGCTGTGTGCTTTGGGTCGTTGTCATATTGGAAGACCCAGCCACGACCCATCTTCAATACTCTGACTGAGGGAAGGAAGTTGTTGCTCAAAATCTCACAATAAATGGGAGATTTTGCAAGTTCTCACACTTAGAGAGACAGAATAAAAATAAATAAATCAGGAAATCACATTATATGTTTTTTAAAGAATGTATTTCTCTTGCACTGCTGAACATAAGTATTTGAACACCTGAGAAACAGCAAGAATATTGGCTCTCAAAGACCTATTACTGTGCCTTTAAAAAGTCCACCTCTACTCCACTCATTAATCTAACTAAGTAGCACCTGTCTGAGCTCTTTAAAGACACCTGTCCACCCCACAGTCAGTCATACGCCAACTACTACCATGGGCAAGACCAAAGAGCTGTCAAGAGACACCAGAGACAAAATTGTGGACCTCGACAAGGCTGGAAAGGGCTATGGGGCAATTGCCAAGCAGCTTGGTGAAAATAGATCAACTGTTGGAGCAATTGTTAGAAAATGGAAGAGGCTAAAGATGACTGTCAGTCTCCCTCGAACTGGATCTCCATGCAAGATCTCACCTCGTGGGGTATCAGTGATGATAAGAAAGGTGAGGAATCAGCCCAGAACTACAAGGGAGTAGCTTGTCAATGAAATGAAGAGAGCTGGGACCACAGTTTCAAAGGTCACGGTCGGTAGAACACTACGCCTGTCATGGTTTCAAATCATGCATTGCACGGAAGGTTCCCCTGCTCAAGTCATCACATGTCCAGGCCCGTCTGAAGTTTTCCAATGACCATCTGGATGATCCAGAGGAGGCATGGGAGAAAGTCATGTGGTCAGATGAGACCAAAGTAGAACTTTTTGGTCTAAACTTCACTCGTCATGTTTGGAGGAAAAAGAAGGATGAGTTGCATCCCAAGAAGGGAGTTCAGATATTTCAGTTCCTCACTGTAGTTCTTCCTGGAGGTGGACGCTTCCTCCGTTGGAGTTGAAGCTATTCTTAGACAGAAAAACTCGGCAGGGAAAATGGTCACTTGTGGCTATTTCTCAAAGGCCTTATCTAATGCTGAACACAACTACTCCATTGGAGACAGGAAGTTTTTGGCCATCAAGTTAGCCTTAGAAGAGTGGGAGGTGGGTTACTCTGCAGGGGTGGAGAGTGGCTTCCCTTTCAGACATGCTGGTGGAAGTTATCTGCTCACCGAAAGCTGTGCAAGCTGCGTACACGGTGTCTCCTGATAAAAATGTAATTTGGCTTACCTTTCAGAGTGAGGAAAACATTCCTCCATTTTGCTTTGATAGTGAAGGTCTAAAAAAATGGATATTCAGTAATGATTAGATTGCTTGATGCCAATGATACGTCTGTCAGTGCGTAAGCAAGCGAGCATAAATCTCTCCATTCTGGCCAGTGTGTCTGAGGAGCCAGTTCTTTCTTACTCCTCCCCCCACTGAGATGGTTGGGTGTCACGGCCAGTGCCATCGCCATCATCATCATGCTCCTCCACCTCAAACTCCACCTCTAGTGGCAGCTCCTCCATGGGAGTTTCTCCTTGTGGGTTCCCATTAGCTACAGGGAGGACAGCAAGATGCGTTAGCTGTTCTTCTTTTCTTCTCCCCTGCTGCATGAGCATCAGCTTCTGTTATAAGATAAATATAAGAGGGATGAGGGACAACTGCAGCATTAATAGCATGAGCTGCCACTGCCTGACCTGGACACAACACATGCTGCCTACTGAGGCTGTCTGCTGCATGAAAGAAAATCACTTGTGGCTTCTCGCTGCTTGTACAGACACTCCAGCATGTGCAATGTTGAATTTCACTTAATTAAAATGTCACAGATAAAGCGGTGTAGCAGAGGAGAGTATTCCTCACCACATAAGAATGGCTGAAATGCGAGGACACCTTGTGCAAGCCAGTTGCACACTATTCTGTATTGCTATATTTTGCATCTTTCACAGATGACACAGATTTTGGCCTAGTATTTAATGTTTTTACTCAGAGATTTAAGACGCTAAAGAAATGTTCTTGCAGGTTGCTGCTTTTGAGGTTCTGCAGCAAATGTACCTGTGTTATAAGGCTGTAATTACAGCTAGAATGCACACCAGGCACACCCAGACTCAACTCTTCACTCACTGGCTAACAGCTCTCCCTGCATTTCCCTATTCTACACAAATCTTCTTCTTTCTAGCTTTTCAGTTCAATGTTCATCACACTAGAATTTACATTTGATTGTGACTATACACTGTCCCTAAGATCACTCTTTGTCAGACACTTCTGCACCCATCCACCCTCATTCCCAGCCCAATACAGAATGACATTCTAGTAGTTCTGCAAAGGTACCTACCTGCTTGCTGCAGCACTGATTGGCTCATCCAGGTTGTCTGTTGGGCTACTGGTAAGAAGCTTATAGCGAAGCAAACCTTTGCTATAAGTTCCTTACCCCTGATGATGCTGGTTTCATGACGAAAGCTTTCTTGCTTATTTTAATAATTGGATACCTTCTGTTGGTGAATAGTTTGACTGGTGGTATCGTACTGCAGGCACACTGTGGAAACAGTTCAGGCAGGGCAAAACAGCTTTATAATAAGCTAACTAGGGATTTGTGGTGGCAATTGCTGTGACAATAGGCTCACAGTTTGTATGACAACAAAGATGAATCAACTAGCTACTGTCAGCACATCATGACTTGGCAGGCAACCACTGTACTAACCTTCAAGGGAGTAGTTATCAAGAGAAATAAAATGGCCGCCATCCTATTAGTACACACAAACCTGACCTAATCACAAGTTACTTCACAATACTGAGCTAAAGAGCCGCCTCATCCTCCTTCTCCACTCTACTTGTAAGGGATTATGATCCTGAATACAGTTTAATAAAATCTTCTGCTGAATCTCTTTAGGAATGGAGATCATGAGGAGACATGAAGTACAGAGAGGACAGACAGGACAGACTGTGGTAATGCAGGGCTGTGGTAATAAAGACTGCATACAAGTGCTGCTGCTCATTAGCCACACCTCACCCTCCTCTCTGTACTTCATGTCTCCTCATAAACTCCATCACTACAGAGATTCAGCTGAAGCTCATAATCCCTGCCAAGTAGGGCTGAGAAGTTGAGGAGGCAACTTTTTTTACCTCAGTGTTGTGAAATAACTTGTCCTCCTGTGTGATTAGGACAGGTTTATGTGTACTTATAGGACGGCGGCCATTTTATTTCTCCCAATGACTGCCCCCTACACAAAACAAGCCATTATAACGAATGAAAGATATTTGGGAATATATTTACAGTAAAGTAATGTGTATTTTTATTTTCTTAATTCCCAGAGAACCCCTTTAAGGTTTCACAATGCATACTTTTAGCTGCCAAAGTTCATATAGCTTTCAAGTGGCACTCAACTAGTCTCTGTTTTCAAGCAGTCCTAGATAGGATCAATAGAATACTTTTATATGAAAAACTGAGCGCTCAGTGAGCGCAAACTGAGTGCATTCTGTGGGGTGCTGGGGTGCATTGTAACGCTAGGGTGAGCTGAGCCCCGGTCTCCTTCCTGAACTGCAGAGCGGTGCCCACTTCAAACTCTGAGCCCAGCTGCCCAGAGCACTGATCCTGAGCCGCTGGAGTCTTCAGAACTGTAAGTATTTACAGTCATTCACTGTAAGCTATATTATACATAGTGGTGGAGGGCGTGATTGCCTGCTAGGGTGTGGGAAGGAGGGATCCAGGGAGTCCAAGTAAATTCTCACCCAGGCTCCAATTAATATTAAAGACGGCCCTGCCCAAGCCGACCCACTACAAGTGCGCTGCTAGTCCGCACGCGCCCCACCCCTCCATCCCGCCGGGGGCAGCGCAATTTATTCACCAATACAATTTATTCACCAGTCTGCCAGCTCACCAGTGCAGGATCAGGGTGACAGGGTCCTTTAAGGCTAGCGCAGGGGCTGCCTAGGTACTGTCACGTGACCCACCCAGCGAGATTAATGCAGGGAGCAAGCGCCGTCCTGTGTGACTCCATCTGCTGCCTAAGTTCCTTTAGTGCCTGTCTGCCCTCAGTTTCCACCCTGGTAATATATTGTATATAATTTAAAGTCCAGGAAAAAAACAAGTATGCAAAGGAACAATAGTTGTAGTGCTTTGTCCCAGTGGCGTAACTACCGGGGAAGCAGGGGAAGCGGCTGACAAGGGGCCCGGCACCCGGCAGCGTGTCAGTCAAGTTTTCAGTGCAGCGCCGTCAACATTGGGGGCCCGTCCTGTCCATCATCCTTCTCCGCCCCTGCCACCCAGTGCATCATATTGCCCGAGCCAGACAGTACTGGAATCTAGCTGGTACATCCGGAAGCGCGCTGTTTAAATTAGGACCGCCCCCCGGTCAGTGCGAGCTGCGAGGCAGAAGCAGAGCTCGGGCCGGGAGGCCTCTCCGGGACCCTCCGTCACCCAGCTGACCCTGCCAGGCCGGACAGGTATATCCTCCCTACAATCCTCCTCCCCCTGCCCTCAGTCAAGAGGTTTTGCAGCATCCTCCCCCGAATGCAGCGGCCCTGCAGTCAGGTGTGATGCTCTGCAGCCTGTGGGGACCTAGAGTGATTCATACTTTCTCCATGAAGAGCCGTCTGCTGTGCAGCAATGATGAGGATGCGGCCCGGGCTCAGTCCGCCCTGCCTGCAGAGCATCAGAAGGGATGGATCCTTTCTACCTCTGCAGAGCATCTCTTTTCTAGGTAGTTTATAAGGAATAGGGACAGAGAAAGTCTATAGACCGACTAGTGGAGGCCATTGTAATGGAGCCGGGACAGATCTGTGCTCATCCATGTGATGTTTTATGATGTTGCTCTACTAAAATTTCATAGGGTAATCTGAACATATCAATGATCTTCCTCTGTGTATGACAAGGGGATAAGGTGTTGGAAATCATAAGTCTTAAGCCTCATGCAGACGTCCGTGGAACACGGTCTGTGAGATACTGGACTGGCATTGCAGGAGCGCACAGAGTCATTGGTTGCTATGACGCTGTGCGCTCCTGCAATGCCAGTCCGGTATCTCGCGGAACGTGTTTCACGGACGTCTGCATGAGGCTTAGGCCGAATGCACACGGCCGCGTTCCGCGGCCGAGAGCGGTCCGTGGTAACGTGGCCTGGATTCCTGTTCAGAGCAGCGCACGGCGTCATTGGTTGCTATGACGGCGTGCGCTTCCTGCTACCACCGCAGTACAGTAATACACTGGTATGATCTATACCAGTGTATTACTGTACTGCGGTGGCAGCAGGAAGCGCACGGCGTCATAGCAACCAATGACGCTGTGCGCTGCTGCTCTGAACAGGAATCCAGGCTGTGTTACCACGGACCGCTCTCGGCCGCGGAACACGGCCGTGTGCATTAGGCCTTAGGGTGCGTCCAGACAGTGCATTAAGGATCCGGCCACATCAATTTGCGTGACAAATGGCGACATGTGTGGAGTGGCAAGAAAGTTGTACAAGATTTGATTTGGTGTTGCTGTGGGACATGTAAACTGCAATCACATCCTCTCAGTCTCTCGCTCTCTGTGCTATCAGTTTCCCTAGAATGAGAAAGTGGGAACAGAAGGTGACAAATCTTTACTAGTTTATTGAAAAGTAAAAACTTAAATCTCACATTGACATACGTCTTCCGCCCCTTCACTCGGAGCATAAGTCTTCAGACCCTTTACTTGGGTATGGTCTAGATCGTGACCAACCCAAGGGAGTTGGGTTTACACAGGAAAATACGGTTGTGTAGCCGGGGGGGGAGGGGGTTTGGGTGCGGTTGGGGGGGGGGGGCCCATACAAAAATTTGCTGTGGGGCCCAGTCACTTCTAGTTACGCCCCTGCTTTGTCCCTTTGCATACTGGGGGTTGCAGTGCTTTGTCTCTTTGCATATTAGAGTCTGTAGACTCTTGTAATGACATCACTCATTTTACCATAATATGTACGGTGAAACCAAAAAGTAATATTTGTGGATTCTATCATGTGTACAATTACAGCATCAAAAAATTCATGGAGAACAAGGTAGGACTTCTAGAAAAGTAAGCTTAAGCCCCTGCCCTTCAAAATGTCTTTGCATGTCAGTGGCCAATACTTGATGAAAAATATTGTACATTAGACTGTCTAGTCTAACTTTGCACCATCACGGAATTTGTTCATTCAGATATTATATATGGTGAGGCAGGAAAGATATTTTGGGCATGAGCCAGGTGCCCAGAATGTTAGATTTTGACGAAATATTTAAAATTGCTTGATATCAGGATAATATACACTGTTGAGATATAAGCACTTGTGGTATAAGTTGGATGTGTGCCTATTATATCAACACCCAAAGTTTCTGGTATATTAAAAGATAGGAATTTCGGTGATTTTGGTCTTCTCTTTGCAAGGAAAAATCAATTCCTCAGAAGTTCGCTTAATGTATTGTAATCAAAGTTCTCATACCAATGTTCTCATACTTGGTTACTGGTGGACAGTTCAGTATTTTGTATATATGTACAGTACTGTATCTATTTAAAGATATCTTGCGTTCAAATTGCAGCCTGTATTAAAGTTTAAAAGGAGAGATTGGGTATGTTACCGGTCCACGCCTCTTTGTTCTTTGCTTTGTCCTGCAAGGACCTACGCGGTGTCCCACGTGGTCACTCGCTTTATCACGTGGCGTCCCACGTGACTTGGGCGGGGTGCTGCGTCACTTGTTCTGGGATTTATGATAGGTCCTCTTTTGTAGATTCTAGAGCTAGGGAAATACGTTTGTTGTTGATATTGTGTAGTTTGTAGATAGAGCGATGAACCACAACAAATCGTAGTAATCCAGGCTTGTATATTCCTCACTGTTACTTTATACCAGACACGTTTCGGAGCGAATTCCTGCTCCTTCCTCAGTTGTTAGTAGTTTAGCTTGCCACTGGATCCTATTTTTGTGTATCCGAATCAACAATTTTTGTGTACCTGAACCAATAATTCTTGTATACTCAGCCTGTTTATACAGCATATCTCTGTGTACCCAGCTTGCACGCAGCACTTTATGTACCTAGCTTGCACTTAGCACCTTTATGTACCT
Source organism: Bufo gargarizans (assembly GCF_014858855.1). Taxonomy (NCBI): domain Eukaryota; kingdom Metazoa; phylum Chordata; class Amphibia; order Anura; family Bufonidae; genus Bufo; species Bufo gargarizans. Next base: position 89,912,748 of record NC_058085.1, read on the forward strand.
AAACTAACAATTCTTGTGTACCTGAACCAGCAATTCCTGTGTATTCAGCCTATACAGAGCCTATCTTTGTGCACTCAGCTTGCACGTAGCACTTTTATGTACCAAGCTTGCACATAGCACTTTGTATATTCAGCCCATACGCAGCATCTATATGTACTCAGCCTACTTATACCAAGCATTTTCATGTACCTAGCTTGCACATAGCACTTTGTATATTCATCCCTACGCAGCATCTATACGTACTCAGCCTGCACATACTGTAGCACTTTACACATTTATCCCACACTAGCACCTTAGAATTTATCTCTGTTAATAATGCTGCACCCAGATAAAAGATAACCCACATCATCATTACGACATATATTGTATCAATTTACGTGATTCCTAGAGAAAGTATAATCTTCTATCTGTGACCATACAGTACACCTTTCAAGACACTGAATATATTTTAGCTCTCACCAGCACAGAAGATGTTTCCTGTTTTTATGTCATTAGTAAAAAAAAAAATGAGAAAAATTTAATCCAGCTCACCTCTCTGGTATAATGAGTAGTCCCGGCTCCAGAGGCCCTAGGGGAGTGTTCCCATAGCAGGCTGCAGGTAAATGAAGAAAAGAGGTCCCGGAGACTAATGGAGTTCCTCTTATCAGCTCTTCTTTATTATTCACAAAAAATTGACAGACATCATCACCTCCTACATGGCAAGACGTTTACGCGTTTCGGGTTGGCACCCTTAGTCATAACACTATGCCATGCGTGGCTTCACTATTTAAACTCCAACTCCTTTAAATAGTGAAGCCACGCATGGCATAGTGTTATGACTAAGGGTGCCAACCCGAAACGCGTAAACGTCTTGCCATGTAGGAGGTGATGATGTCTGTCAATTTTTTGTGAATAATAAAGAAGAGCTGATAAGAGGAACTCCATTAGTCTCCGGGACCTGTTTTCTTCATTTACCTAAAAAAAAAATATATATTTTTTTTAAATCTAAAATACTCATTTTTTTAATTCTATACCAGATGAGAGTGTGCCATCACATTTTTACAAATTAAATTCAGGGATAAAGTTGTGGAGCAGTGTAAAGCAGAGTTACGTTATAAAAAAAATATCCCAAACCCTGAACATCTCATGATGCACTGTTCATTCCATCATCCGAAACTAGAAGGAATATAGCACAACTACAAACCTAACCAGACATTTCTGTCCAGCTAAACTGACAGCCCAGGCAAGGAGAGCACTAATTAGACAAGTGCAGTGACCAGGAACAGGTAGGCTGAGGCCACTTATGCAGTGGGTCAGGATACAGGTACTTAATGTTCTGTATTTGTTCGTTACGCCAATTGCAGCGCGCTCAGGGTACTATCACAGAGCCCTCCCAAGGTGTTATAACGCACGTCCCAAGTTAGAAATGCCAGAGTGGTGTAATGGCCTATAATGTCTCTATAGGTGGTGATAATTGTGTCAACTGTGTCTCCTACCTTGGTACGGCTGGACTCCTGGCTCACTTACAATAAATTTGAGTGTAGTGATAGTAGGAGTAATAGAGGAGTTTTGCAGCAGAAATAATGTCCAGAACTTTTAATGAAATTCTAACTTTTCTTTACTGAAGATAACTTGTATCCAAGCAGTATACAGCTTTGGTCTCTGGTCCAAGCAGGATTTAGCAATGATTGGCAGGAATAAACACTTCTGCACTTTAAATGTGAGCTTGCAGGATAATTTGTCTGCTTGGCAGCTCTGTACTTGTGGCAGGAACTAATCATCCGTGCTTTTCTATATCTTTGGCTTTGTGGGGACAGACTAGTTGAGGAGGATATGGCTTCTCCTAGGTCTCTGGACTTTACTCACAGATAGTTTCTCAGTGGATGCTTTCTTTCTGGAACTCTGGAGATTGTCTGCTTTCTTCATCCAGCTGAGGCCGAAGGTTCTCAGACTGAGAAGGTGATCAATGTCTCAGCCGAGACAAGATCCTGGCTTTCTTCCCTATACAGGGGGACTCCTGAAGGCTATCACACAGCCTTCCCCAACAGGGGTGGCTGGCACACACACACTAACTTCCTTCTCCACCCATCCTGCACAGTCCACACCTCCACAGAGGGGGAGCTAAGCTGGAATGTAACATAGTTTTACATGCACGTTTGTGAAAACATAATGTAAATTACATCTCATGACAACGAAAAGGCTCTTAGCAGATAGTAGCAGGGTAGAGGTGTGTAGTAACACAACTCTGGGGTGTTACATTCCCCCTCACTTTGAGTTAATCCACCCTCGGTTTATGCTTAGGAGGAGAGAACAAGCTCTGGGGTACCCAAATACAGACGTGGACAAAATTGTTGGTACCCTTTGGTCAATGAAAGAAAAAGTCACAATGGTCACAGAAATAACTTTAATCTGACAAAAGTAATAATAAATTAAAATTCTATAAATGTTAACCAATGAAAGTCAGACATTGTTTTTCAACCATGCTTCAACAGAATTATGTAAAAAAATAAACTCATGAAACAGGCATGGACAAAAATGATGGTACCCCTAGAAAACACAGAACATAATGTGACCAAAGGGACATGTTAATTCAAGGTGTGTCCACTAATTAGCATCACAGGTGTCTACAACCTTGTAATCAGCCATTGGGCCTATATATATGGCTCCAGGTAATCACTGTGTTGTTTGGTGATATGGTGTGTACCACACTCGACATGGACCAGAGGAAGCAAAGGAAAGAGCTGTCTCAAGAGATCAGAAAGAAAATTATAGACAAGCATGTTAAAGGTAAAGGCTATAAGACCATCTCCAAGCAACTAGATGTTCCTGTGAGTACAGTTGCACATATTATTCATAAGTTTAAGATCCATGGGACTGTAGCCAACCTCCCTGGACGTGGCCGCAGGAGGAAAATTGATGACAAATCTAAGAGACGGATAATCCGAATGGTAACAAAAGAGCCTAGAAAGACTTCTAAAGAGATTCAAGGTGAACTTCATGCTCAAGGAACATCAGTGTCAGATCGCACCATCCGTCGTTGTTTGAGCCAAAGTGGACTACATGGGAGACGACCAAGGAGGACACCATTGTTGAAAACGAATCATAAAAAAGCAAGACTGGAATATGCCAAACTACATGTTGACAAGCCACAAAGCTTCTGGGAGAATGTCCTGTGGACAGATGAGACAAAAATCGAAGTTTTTGCCAAGGCACATCAGCTGTATGTTCACAGACGAAAAAATGAAGCATATCAAGAAAAGAACACTGTCCCTACTGTGAAACATGGAGGAGGCTCTGTTATGTTCTGGGGCTGCTTTGCTGCGTCTGGCACAGGGTGTCTTGAATCTGTGCAGGGTACAATGAAATCTCAAGACTATCAAGGAATTCTAGAGAGAAATGTACTAGCCAGTGTCAGAAAGCTTGGTCTCAGTCGCAGGTCATGGGTCTTGCAACAGGACAATGACCCAAAACACACCGCTAAAAACACCCAAGAATGGCTAAGAGGAAAAAATTGGACTATTCTAAAGTGGCCTTCTATGAGCCCTGACCTCAATCCTATTGAGCATCTTTGGAAGGAGCTGAAACATGCAGTCTGGAAAAGGCACCCTTCAAACCGGACACAACTGGAGCAGTTTGCTCATGAGGAGTGGGCCAAAATACCTGCTGAGAGGTGCAGATGTCTCATTGACAGTTACAGGAAGCGTTTGATTGCAGTGATTGCCTCAAAAGGTTGCGCAACAAAATATTAAGTTAGGGGTACCATAATTTTTGTCCATGCCTGTTTCATGAGTTTATTTTTTTACATAATTCTGTTGAAGCATGGTTGAAAAACAATGTCTGACTTTCATTGGTTAACATTTATAGAATTTTAATTTATTATTACTTTTGTCAGATTAAAGTTATTTCTGTGACCATTGTGACTTTTTCTTTCATTGACCAAAGGGTACCAACAATTTTGTCCACGTCTGTAAATACAAAGTGCTGCATGTAGTACATATAAAGACATACAGAGACAAACATGAAATGGCTACCCTAAGGTTCCTGCCTGCATGAGTAGGGTGTCCTAATTAACAGTTTACCTCTTGGTATACTCAGTGAACCAAAGGGCTGCACAAAGCAATCACTACTAACTGACTTTAAAGTATTTTGTATCCTAATATCAAAGAAAGCATGGAGGTGTCCTTACTCTTTAATCCCACCATTGTGTAATGAAATGCCTGCAAATGGAAGGGTGGCTTTATCCTGTATTCCCTTTCCTGCACCAAAGTCGAAACATAAGGTTTATAGCACGATCACTATGGTGACTATGGGTAGCTAAATGGCTCTAAGGCGGAGGCCTACGCTTTAGGCAAAGGCACAGAAGGGGGAGGTATTAGCTTCTCCATGCACTTCTGGCAATGTCACAGGAGGAGGGTATTATAATCCCATGAAACTCCTGGAAGACACCTCAGGATAGGAGCAATCCTGAACAAATAACAAATGTGAAGGAGGGGTCAAAAACTCCTCTAACCATTCCCGAAACAGCAGGGTTACCCGTGTAGTTGCTGGACCTGCCGGGACGTACCACTTGGTCCTACCCTGGGTACCTATGGGCATATAACACCGGGCGTAGGCCATTCGTATTTAGCGTCCAGATAGGCAGTCCGTTTAAAGGGGAAGAGACAAGAGCTGTAAAGCAAGGCACACAGAAGTAAGGTGCATCTGGCTAAGGCAAAGGTTAGTGCGATATCACAATAAGTGAATGAATTGGAGCACCTAGAAAATAATACACAAAATGGGTATATGATACTTGAACATTGCTTAACCTGTAAACATTAGTGCAAAAACATAGTGCATTTATTAGTGCAATAATAATCAATAATACACTCAAATATGACTTGAGTCCTCTTTTCTTGAAGTGCTTTATGTTGAATCCTCTGGTAACATATAAAAGTCAATTGTAATCCAATGGGAGACAATAGAGTTAATAGTAATCCAATAAGAGGTATAAAAGGTAATATAACAGCACATAAAACAGCAGCAAAAATGAGAACAATAGTCCCACGAGGCTCTCAAGTACCCTGAGAAAGGGGTAAAACAATATAAAACTTGGTTGTAAAGGGTTATTGAAGATGGGGGAGTCCTCACAAGAGTGGCCATTTAGCTGAGGCTGTAACTAGTGGCAACGGGAAAACAACAAAACTGGCCAACAGTCTCTCAGTCTTTCAGGACCAGTCCACGCTGTGGCTCCCATAAGTTATTTATTTTTTGCTAAGGAGCATTTTTAGAGAAGGACGTGTAGGTCCTCCTCGCTGCTGGAGCTGCTGAAGCTCATCAGGGGGCGCTTTTGCTTTTGATAGTTGAATGTTGCAGCAGTTGTGGTGCGCCACTGCCCTCTTGTGGTGTCCTTTGGTAATGGCTGAGCAGTCAGCCTGGAGAATGCAGCTGCAACATGCTGCAATTCGTGATCCCTAGCCGGTGCAGAGTTGGATCAAACCTCTTGCTGAAGGGGTTCTAGCAGGCAAACTAGGGGTGCCTGTGGTAGCTTCCAGGGCAAAATGTAGGGTTGCACCCTGGGGTTAAAGGTTAGAACGGAGTTATTTATTTGGCCCACCCGTAGTGTTGGGGGTGCAGCCCGGTGTGGGATGAGGGGCTCTGGTTCTGACTGAGCCCGTTCCCTGAATCGCATCCTGCTGTCTGGGGTCTCCTGCAAACAACGGACCCTCCCTGCAGAGCCTGGGTCTTCCTGCCAGGTCTCTGGGGTAAATGCAGGGGATAATGGCTTGGCCAGTAAAGTCACTCTTGCGGCAAAGGGGCCTTGAAGGGACCGCATTGGAGTATACTCCACCTGATTGCCCACATACAGGCTGTGGCGGGCCTGCGGCAGGTAAGGGAGCTTAACAGAGCGGCGGCCCACAAATATCTCGGCTCCGGAGTAATTGTCTTGGAGGAAGCCCACTCATCGCTCCACAAAAAAACAGAGGACTGTCCCAGTGCGTCTGGTGAGCTTAGGGTCACTGGGCCGAGGGTCATCTAGGACCTGCTTGACCCACTCCTCTATTGCTGTCTTATATTCTCATGGGGTCTGCGCGTGACCGGTGATCTCCAGTGGGACTTCGGGGTTCAGATGGCCTGGGGCTGTCTCTTCTGGGCGACGGAGTGGAAGCTCCGGCTGCCTCCGCCGTGCCAGCAAGCGTGCGGAGCGGGGCCTGTTCGGGCCTAGTGGTAGTGTTGGGACCCACCAGGCGCAGTGCAAGGGCAGCTATGGGCTGGACTGAGACCTCAGGGAGCGGGACTGCTACTACCTGATGTCGCGGCCGGGCGGCCGGTTCCGGTGCCTCCTGCTGGTCATCTTGGGCGGTCGCGGCTGTCTTTGGAGCGGCGGTCAAATCCTCCGAGGATGCAGTCTCAGGGACATCCATGCTGAGGAAGGGACAGATAGTGCAGGGAGAGAAATTTGCTATTTTTACTACCAAAAGCTTTTCAAAGACCCCAAATTCCTTTTAAGGACTACTGTGTGTGTGTTTGACAGTAGCAAGATATTTTTCTTTAATACATATTAGTGACATATACTGTACATCATCCGCAGACTGTGTCTTTTTGCATAAATTCAAATAATCAGCACCACATTTATTGTCTATAGTGTGCGTTTATTACACATTCGTGACATATACAGTACTTCATACGAAAACAATTTCTTTAGCGTAAATTTAAATAATCAGGGGCCAGCTACTGTCTCTGTAGTGTGTGCATGTAATACACATCCGTGATATATACAGTACTCCATCCGAAAACTGTTTCTTTAGCGTAAATTTAAATAAACTGGGCCTAATCTAGTGTCCATAGTGTGTTGTTTTCTGTGACATATACAGTACGCCATCCGAAAATTGTTTCTTTAGGGCAAATTTAACTAATCTGGGCCTAATATAGTGTCCATAATCTGTGGTGTTCTGTAACCAATGCTGTACTACATCAGAAAACAGTGCCTGTAATGCAAATTCCAATAATCTGGGCCTAATATAGTGTCCATAATCTGTAGTGTTATGTAACCAATACTGTACTACATCAGAAAACAGTGTCTGTATTGAAAATTCCAATAATCTGGGCCTAATATAGTGTCCATATTCTGTGGTGTTCTTTAACCAATACTGTACTACATCAGAAAACAGTGTCTGTATTGCAAATTCCAATAATGTGGGCCTAATATAGTGTCCATAATCTGTGGTGTTCTGTAACCAATACTGTACTACATCAGAAAACAGTGTCTGTAATGCAAATTCCAATAATCTGGGCCTAATATAGTGTCCATAATCTGCGGTGTTCTTTAACCAATACTGTACTACATTAGAAAACAGTGTCTGTATTGCAAATTCCAATAATCTGGGCCTAATATAGTGTCCATAATCTGTGGTGTTCTGTAATCAATACTGTACTACATCAGAAAACAGTGTCTATATTACACATTCCAATAATCTGGGCCTAATATAGTGTCCATAATCTGTGGTTTTCTGTAACCAATACTGTACTACATCAGAAAACAGTGTCTGTAATGCAAATTCCAATAATCTGGGCCTAATATAGTGTCCATAATCTGTGGTGTTCTTTAACCAATACTGTACTACATTAGAAAACAGTGTCTGTATTGCAAATTCCAATAATCTGGGCCAAATATAGTGTCCATAATCTGTTGTGTTCTGTAACCAATACTGTACTACATCAGAAAACAGTGTCTGTATTGCAAATTCCAATAATTTGGGCCTAATATAGTGTCCATAATCTGTGGTTTTCTGTAACCAATACTGTACTACATCAGAAAACAGTCTTTGTATTGCAAATTCCAATAATCTGGGCTTAATATAGTGTCCATAATCTGTGGTGTTCTGTAACCAATACTGTACTACATCAGAAAACAGTGTCTGTAATGCAAATTCCTATAATCTGGGCCTAATATAGTGTCCATAATCTGTGGTGTTCTGTAATCAATACTGTACTACATCAGAAAACAGTGTCTGTAATGCAAATTCCTATAATCTGGGCCTAATATAGTGTCCATAATCTGTGGTGTTCTGTAACCAATACTGTACTACATCAGAAAACAGTGTCTGTATTGCAAATTCCAATAATCTGGGCCTAATATAGTGTCCATAATCTGTGGTGTTCTGTAATCAATACTGTACTACATCAGAAAACAGTGTCTATATTACACATTTCAATAATCTGGGCCTAATATAGTGTCCATAATCTGTGGTGTTCTGTAACCAATACTGTACTACATCAGAAAACAGTCTCTGTATTGCAAATTCCAATAATCTGGGCTTAATATAGTGTCCATAATCTGTGGTGTTATGTAACCATTACTGTACTACATCAGAAAACAGTCTCTGTATTGCAAATTCCAATAATCTGGGCTTAATATAGTGTCCATAATCTGTGGTGTTATGTAACCAATACTGTTCTACATCAGAAAACAGTCTCTGTATTGCAAATTCCAATAATCTGGGACTAATATAGTGTCCATATTCTGTGTTGTTCTGTGACATATATTGTCCTGCATCCGAAAACTGTGTCTGTATTGCAAATTCCAATAATCTGGGCATAATATAGTGTCCATAATCTGTGGTGTTCTGTAACCAATACTGTACTACATCAGAAAACAGTGTCTGTAATGCAAATTCCAATAATCTGGGCCTAATATAGTGTCCATATTCTGTGGTTTTCTGTAACCAATACTGTACTACATCAGAAAACAGTGTCTGTATTGCAAATTCCAATAATCTGGGACTAATATAGTGTCCATATTCTGTGTTGTTCTGTGACATATATTGTCCTGCATCCGAAAACTGTGTCTGTATTGCAAATTCCAATAATCTGGGCCTAATATAGTGTCCATAATATGTCGATTTCTGCGACATATACTGTCCTGAATCCGAAAACGGTGTCTTTAGCGGACAGTAAAACAATCTGCGCCGCATCTAGTGACAAAACCATTAATATGAAGAAGGTGAGCACTAAGGGACGGGGAAGTGGGCATGATGCTGATGGTGTACGCAGAGGACGTGGCCTTGGGAGCAATAAAACTGTGCCTGCTGCCAGTGCACCAGAAAAAAAAAACATCCACCTACCTAGCTTTATGTCCAACTTAGCTGGGCGGCGCAGAACAACACTGTCCAAGTCGGAACAGTGCAAACAGTTGGGCGGTTGGATTGCTGAAGATGATGCTTCCAGTCGGTTAAGCACCACCCTCTCTTCCAACAAGTCCAGTTTCTGTAGCCAAGAGTCTGGTCAAACGAATCTTCACTCTGATCATCCTTCCTCCCACCATGGAGAGGCTTGCCAAACGAGTGATCCCACACTCGGATATTCCGAGGAGCTCTTTCCAGCACCACTATTACATTTGGCCCTCGCTCCCAGCGTGCTTGAAGAGGGACCTGAGATATTGTGCCCTGATTCCCAACCTCTTGAGCCTAACAGCCTCAAGAAGTCGACGGTGGTGAACGGCAATCATTTGTTCACAAGGTGGATGATGATGAGACACAGTTGTCAATCACTGAGGTTGTGGTTAGGTCAAGTCAGGAGAATGAGCAGAGTAAGGAAGTGGAAGAGGAGGTGATGGATGATAAGGTCACTGACCCAACATGGGAAGGTAAAAAGCCTAGTGAGGACAGCAGTACAGAGGGGGAGGGATCCACAGCACCGCAATAGGCTGGAAGAGGCAGTGGGGTTGCAAAAGGAAGAAGTCGGGCCACACCAAACAGGCCCCAACCATTGCACTGAGCACCCCCATGCGTAAATCTACCTTGCCAAGGGGTAGGTGTTCCACAGTATAGCGCTTTTTTGAGGAAAGTGCAGACGACAAAAGAGTGGTAGTTTGCAACTTGTGCTGTACCAAAATGAGCTGGGGCGTGAACACTAGCAACCTCACCACCACCAGCATTATCTGCCACATGGCATCCAAGCACCCTAATAAGTGGGCCGAATGCCTGGGTCCACAATCTGGGTCTGTGGGTCACACCACTGCCTCCTCTTCCCCTGTGTTAGGCACTGCTGGCCAATCACCTGTCGAAGGCGCAGGCCCGGATACTCCTCGCCCTGCACCTGGACCTTCACATGAACCATCAGCAACAACATCCACTTCCCTGTCCCAGCATAGTGTCCAAATGTCCATAACACAGTCATTTAAACGCAAGCACAAATACCCAAACAGGCCATAGCACTAATTACTGGCCCTTGAAATGTTGCCATTTAGGCTTGTGGACACTGAGGCCTTCCACAGCCTGATGTCGGTGGCCATCCCTCGGTACACAGTCCCCAGCCGCTACTATTTTTCACGGTGTGCCGTGCCTGCCTTACATCAGCATGTGTCCCAGAACATCACCCGTGCCCTGACAAATGCAGATACTGGGAAGGTCCACTTCACCACGGACACATGGACAAGTGCTGGTGGCCAGGGATGCCACATTTCCCTGACCGCACACTGGGTGAATGTTGTGGATGCCGGGAGTGAGTCGATGGCACAGGTGCTACCCACGTCCAGGATTGAGGGCCCTACGTCCATCACGGTCTCTGCCAGAAGCTATGTTACTGGCTCCAACCCCCACTTCTCCTCCTCCGCCGCCTCCTCCTCCACTTCCACCTCCAGCAGCAGTCAGCCATCAGTCGCTAGCTGGAAGCAGTGTAGCACTGCTGTGGGTAAGCATCAACAGGCCGTGCTGAAGCTGATCTGCTTAGGGGACAAACAGCACACCGCCACAGAGCTGTGGCAGGGTATAAGACACCAGACCGAGCTGTGGCTCTCGCCACTCAACCTACAACCAGGCATGTTTGTGTCTGACAATGGCCGTAACCTGGTGGCGGCTTTGGAGCTCGGCAACCTGACACACATCCCATGCCTAGCCCACGTCTTACCTTAGTGGTTAAGCAGTTTATCAAAACCTACCTCAATTTGCCAGAGCTACTGCTATGTACTCCTTCACCATCTTTCAAAATGTTTCCCTCCTTGTGACACTAGGCCGCGCATCAGTGTGAGGGTGCTGGCGGGGTGTCATGAATTGTGAATAGCGGATCCTGACTGGAAAGGCGACGACTATGTTGCAGCTGATATTCCACTACTGCCCTCTGCTGCTCAGAAAGCCTGGCCAACATGTGAAAAGTAGAGTTCCAGTGCGTGCTCACATCACACAACAGCCGGCAAGCTGGCAATTTCAAGCGCTGCTGCAGCGTTGACAGACCAGATGAAGCTGTTGATGACTTTTGGAAATGTGCACACATGCAGCAGATCTTCACCAGTAGCTCAGGCAAATTGGGGTAGGTTTTGAGAAACCGCTGAACCACTAAGTTTAAGACGTGGGCTAGACATGGGATGTGTGTGAGCTTGCCGAGCTCCAAAGCCGCCACCAAGTTACGGCCATTATCAAGCACAACCATACCTGGTTGTAGGTTGAGTGGCAAAAGCCACAGCTCAGTCTGGTCTCTTATCCCCTGCCACAGCTCTACAGCGGTGTGCTGTTTGTCCCCTAAGCATATCAGCCTCAGCATGGCTTGTTGCTGCTTCCCCACTGCAGTGCTACACTGCTTCCAGCTACCGACTGATAACTGACTAGTGCTGCACGCGGATAATTCGGAGGTGGAAGTGGAGGAGGCAGAGTAGGAGAAGTGGGGGTTGGAGCCACTCCCGGCCTCCACAACATTCACCCAGTGTGCCGTCAGGGAAATGTAGCGTCCCCGGCCGAATGCACTTGTCCATGTGGACCTTCCCAGTAACTGTGTTGGTAAGGGCAAGTGTGATGTTATGGGACACCTGTTGTGGTGGCTGGGGACTGCGTAACACGGGAAGGCCGCCGACATCAGGCTGCGGAAGGCCTCAGTGTCCACAAGCCTAAATGGCAACATTTCCATGGCTAGTAATTTGGAAGGCTGCGCATTTAGTGCTATGGCCTGTGGGTGGGTGGATGGGTATTTGCGCTTGCATTTAAATGCCTGGGGTAAGGACATTTGGATGCTGCACTGGGACACAGAAGTGGATGTGGTCGCTGATGGTGCTTGCGAAGGTCTAGGTGCAAGCCAGGAGGCATCTGGCCTGCGCTTTTGACAGGGGATTGGCCAGCACGTAACACAGGGAAAGAGGAGGCAGTGGTGTGACTCGCAGACACAGATTGTGGACCCAGGCGTTCGTCCCACTTATTACGGTGCTTGGATGTCATGTGGCGGATCATGCTGGTAGTGGTGAGGTTGCTAGTATTCACGCCCCAGCTCATTTTGGTATGGCACAGGTTGCAAACTACTATTCTTTTGTCGTCTGCACTTTCCTCCAAAAAGCGCCATACTGCGGAACACCTACCCCTTGGCAAGGGAGATTTCTGCAAGGGGGTGCTCTGTGGAACAGTTGCGAGCCTGTTTGGTGTGGCCCGCCTTCTCCCTTTTGCCACTCCACTGCCTATTCCAGCCTGTTGCAGAGCAGAAGATCCCTCCCCCTCTGTACTGCTGTCATCGCTCGGCTTTCCACCTTCCTACTGTAGGTTGGGTCTGAAAAGAGCTCCTCAGAATATCTGAGTGTGGGATCACTTGTTTGCCAAGACTCTCCGTAGTGGGAGGAAGGAGGATCAGGATGAGGATTGGGTTGAGCAGACGCTTGGCTACTGAGACTGGACTTGGTGGAAGACAGGGTGGTGCTTAACTGACTGGAAGCATTATCTGCTGCAATCCAACCGACCACCTGGTCGTACTGGTCTGACTTCGAGAGCGTTGTCCTGCGCTGCCCTGCAAACTGGAACATGAAGCTAGGTATCGTGGATGATTGTTTTTCTTGTGCTCTGGCAGCAGGCACAGTTTCACAGCGCCCAGGGCCATGGCCTCTGCATGCACCATCAGCGTCATGGCCACTGCCACATCCCTTACTGCTCGCCTTCTTCATATTAAGTTTTATATATGATTGAAAGTCTGTCATACGTACAGCAGTGTAGGATTTGGAACAAATTTAAAAAGGTATTTGGTATGTGGAAATGTCACACAGGAGATATCTCGCAGGTAATGTCAATGTTGTCACCAGCGGCTAATGAAAAATTACATGGAATGTCACAGGTGTTTGGGACGAGGAAACATTATACCGGAGAGGTACCACTAGTAATGTCACTGTCCGCAGCGTCTAGGCAAAAAAGTACACTGTATGTCACAGATAAAAAATTTAAGCGCACACGTTACACTGCAGATGTGGCCCTGGTAATGTCACTGTCAGAAGTGGACACAGTCTATTGACAAATTACACTGTATGTCACAGATATTTTTTGGATGCGCACACTTTACACAGGAGATGTGGCGCAGCTAATGTCACTGTCCGTAGCGGACACCGTAGAAGAAAAAATAGGAAAGCAAATCAGACTATGATTTGGGAACATAATGCATTACATAAATATTGGCATCACGCTGATAATTTCATATATAAACAACCAATAACAATATTGCTATCAGGAGTTAATACATGGACCTTGATCAAATTAACAGTACATGATGGTAAGCACTAATAAACAACAATTCATAGTATATGGAGTACACCAGTGTACATAACTGTGCAAACACAAGGTGGCTGGATAGAAACGTAGACAATAGTGATAGCTACGATAAAAGGTATTGTATCCACAAAACAAGGATACCAGGGAGGATAACTGGTAGCGAATGGGAATGGGTTAGGAATACTATCAACTAAATATAGAGTGCATGAATAATAAGTCTTACCCTGGTTGTGACCACGAGCAGAGAGACGCCGGGGCTGAGGAGGGAGATCGCGGGCGCTATCTTAAATGGTGAGAGAGAGGAGGCGATTCGCCAGCATCACCGGTACAGAGCGGGTACAGCGGGGATGCTCAGGCGCACTGACCAGAAAGACGAGCTGAATAGCTCAGCCGTGTGCAGGCACATAGAACCGGGAAGAGTAGAGGGCACAGGCGCCATGCGGAGGAAGACGGGATAGGCAAGGGCTCAGATATCAGAGACGCGCAGGGCCACTAGACCGGAAGGCGGATATTTTGGTTCAGGGCAATATTGAACAAATACTGGAAAAATACACAAAATGACTAGGTGGGGGACGTAAAAGCAAATTGTATATGTGTTAAGGGTGAGTAACAACCCAATGGCAAAAAGAAGGGGCAGAAGAGGAGATCAAAGTCAGGGTTAGCTTAAGACATATACAAATAAGAGGTAAAAGGTCCCCCCCTATTTTTCAAATAGTTGGGCTGACATGGTATCGAATAACCATCAAAGTACAGCAACTACCGTAGGAATGTTTTCAACCTGGTGATAAGATAATGCCAGTACCAATTAGGGTAAGAGACTAGAATAGTGAGACCATGGGGCGTGCTTCACGAGTGTCTCCACTCGCTATTGGACGACTCCGGCCCTGTGGAGAGAAGGAGAATAAAACATTAGGGAAAAAATAGCTAAGAGAAATTAAAAATATATTGGATATACAGACAAAAGCAGTGGACCATAATTAATCCCAACAATATTCTCTGTTAAGTCCGCAGTCGACACCATCTACAGAAAAAGGACACGGTATGTCACAGATAAATTTTTTCAGCGCACACGTTACACTGCAGATGTGGCACTGGTTATGTCACTGTCAGAAGCGGACACCGTCTATTGACAATGTACACTGTATGTCACAGATATTTTTGGGATGCGCACACTTTACAAAGGAGATATGTCGCAGCTAATGTCGCTGTCTGCAGCGGCCTAACTATTGTACGCTATTTAGCGCAGGATGTGCTAAAAATAGATATTGCTGCCACACACAATAGTCCTTAGGAGGACTTTTGGGTCTGTAAAGTTTTAGCAATTTAGCGCAGGTTGCGCTAAAAATATATATTGCTTTAAAAGGACTGTTGGGTCTCTGAAACGTTTTGGTGGTAAAAATATTCTTAAATCACTCCCTACACTGTCTGTCCCTTCCCCAGCACAGCTCTCCCTGACTAATGCCTTATTCACACAGTCAATGTTCGGTCAGTGATTTCCATCAGTGATTTTGAGCCAAAACCAGGTTTGGCTCTAAACCCAGAACTGTTGCAGATCTTTCCCTTGTACCTTATGTCTGTGGAGGCTCCAATCCTGGTTTTGGATCACAATCACTGATGGAAATCACTGACCAAAACACTGACATGTGAATAAGGCCTAAGGGTCCATTCACACGTCCGCAAAATGGATTCGCATCCGTTCCGCAATTTTGCGGAACGGGTGCAGACCCATTCATTTTCAATGGGGCCGGAATGTGCTGTCCGCATCCACATTTGCGGATCCGCACTTCCGCATCCGTGCTTCCGTTTCCGCCAAAAAATAGAACATGTCCTATTCTTGTCCGCAATTGCGGACAAGAACAGGCATATTCTATTAGTGTCGGCAATGTGCGGTCCGCAAAATGTGGAACACACATTGCCGCTTTCCGTGTTTTGCGGATCCGTGGCTCCGTGTATCCGCAAAACAGGTTGCGGACGTGTGAATGGAGCCTAAGAATGAGCCGAACATGCGTTATCGGGTGCTATATAGCGTCTGATGACGCGTGCCGGCCAGCCAATCACTGTAATGCCAGCAGCCAACATGGCTACAGCATTACAGTGAGGGCAGTAGTTACCTGCATGTTTATTGGCTGCATAGCAGCCAAGAAAGGTGCGGTGTGGAGACTCGAGCATTGTGCTCAAGCACATGAGGTATTCGGCCGAATACCGCCATGTGCCGAGCATCAAGATGCTCGATCCGAACTGGTGCTCGGCCAAGCATGCTCGTTCATCACTACACATTACATCTTAAAATTTATATACTCACCAATTTATTCTCTTTTGGCAATGTTCGCCAATTCCCAGGCAGATGGGATTAATTCTTGGTCAATTTCTTCCCATGACCGATCCTTCATGACACAGTCATGGTAGACATGTTTGCGGGTGTCCTATAGGCATGGCCGTTCTTGAATGAGGACGATCAATCTCTCAACTTCAAAAGCAGAGATTTTCATGTAGACTGTACACAACTACACTACTTTCCAGGGTTCTGAAGCACATGTCACAGGGGGCAGGCCTTCTTTTTTTCTATTTCCTGGAAACGGATCCACAATTCCACATGTCATCCGCATTTTTTGCGGAACCATTGACTACAATGGGAAGATGGAACGTATTTTGCGGACAATAGTAGGACAAGATACAAGGTAACAATAAACAATTCAGAGAAGCTCACCAGCAACCTACTGGAGCCCAGTCCTTCAGGTACCAACTGAAAACCAAGTAAATTTAAAAAACAATCAGACTGGCTCACAGTATTTTTGCATTTATTACAATTAATACAATTACAGTTTTTAAAATAAAGGTTATTAAAATAAATTGCCTACTAAATATTATTAAACATATCCTGATTACATGTCAACTTATTAGCATAATTATATAGGTACTTTAAATGCGGAGCTCACGCATATACCTAAATGACAGGAGTACTCCAAAATGTGACCACTTAATTTTGCTACGTGGTGTCTGTCTGTAGCGTGTTATATTTAAACCTTTCAAATGCTCAGATACTTGTGTATTAACTTGCCGGTAATCTGCATACAAGTCGTTCCAAGAATGTTCAATTTGCGGTCACCGGTGCATGGTCTTGACATCCAAACATTACTTCATGCTTTTTGAATCGGCGTTGGTTTCCTACCTCCTTCCATGAGGTAGTCGCTCGGCTTCTCCTTCTCGGCGTCTCACGTGACCTGACCTGGAGATAATTTCCTGGTCAGTGATGTCCTCCACCTGTGCCGATCGGAGTAGCGGAGATCGATGTAGCAGAGCCACGCCGTCGCAAGATTCAATTTTCCTTCGGAAAAGATGCTGAACGGTAGTTAAATCAGTCCACTTTGATGATATTAGACCACTGCCGGTACCGTGCTCACTCTTTTAGAGTGGTTCCAGATGAAATGAGCAAAAGTATTTTTTGAGCAGAGACAGAAATAGCTCACCACTAACTGGGTCCAGTTCACACTAGTTCACACTAGACGTGTTTCGGAACCGTAGTTCCTTCCTCAGTAGGCAAATGTGAAATGCTAAATGGAGACAGGCTGAACATGTCTTTATATCCCCTTGTTGGGCTTAATAGAATATCTGGTCTGGATTCCGGATTTTGCAATTGCAAAACGTTTGCAGATTGCACTCTCCCGATCCTTTCTATAGATCCAGAAAGGTACTTACATACATATACCATAGTTAGTAGGCAATAGATATACAATATACAATAGTATAAAATGTTGAAGTATATAAAATACAAATTTCATAAAAACAGATAAAATACATAAATAAAAATAAAAATGATGTCCATACTGCAGACGGATCTCAGGTTCATGGGTCTATGCACATTTGCGGAGTAGAGAGAGAGGGGGAGGACCGCAGGGAAAGCCAGCGTGTTGCTATATAGCCCGACACTGACTATCCGTGTGGTCCTACCCACCTCTCCTATAGAAAACCAATAATTTCGATCTCTGAATTCAACCCTAGCGGCATCAGGGATCCAAACTCAAAGATCTTCTTTGATTCTTGTCTGGACATTTTTGCTGAAAAATCACCTCCTCTCCAGTCCTGTTTAACTGATTGGATGGCACAGAATCTCATTTTGCTAGGATCTCCTGCATGATGTAATTTAAAATGTTTCGAAAGAGGGTGTATTTCTGACTGTTTTTTGATATTATTAATATGTTCTGCGATCCTAGTTTTAAACACTCTTTTTGTAAGCCCTATATACTGTTTTGGGCATGGGCATTGTATAACATAAATGACTGCTTTACTATTGCATGCCAAGATTTCTTTAATTTCCCACTTAAAATTATTAGATGTTGATGTTAAAGTTTTTAAATTTCTGTCGAAGTGTGTCTGTCTGCAATTTTGACAGCAGCCGCACCTAAAAAAACCTTTTAGGTTGGACCATGGAGTTATCATTGGTTCTATGACCTTCTTTCGTATTGTTGGAGCTACCTGAAGTCCTAGATTGGGAGCCCGGGTATAGACAATTGGAGGATGAGCCGGAAGTATAGGGCCCAAAGTTTTGTCATCTCTTAATAGATGCCAATGTTTGTGTATGATGTTATTCACCATCCGATAATCTTTGTTGAATGGGAGGATAATTTTTGCAGTTATATCTTTGTCTTGAGTAATATTAGATATTTCCTTAAGTTTAAAAAAGGAAACTCTGTCCAATTGTCTTACTCTTTTAATTGCATCCTCCAATAGTCCATTGGAATACTCTTTTGCTAGAAATTGTGCTTTCATATGTTCTGCCTCTGCCTCGAACTGATCTTGTTCCGTGCAGTTTCGTTTTAGGCGTCTAAACTGGGAGAAAGGGACATTTAAGAGCCACCTAGAAAAGTGGCAACTTGTGCTTAAAATAAAACTATTTTTGGCTACATCCTTTTGATATGTGCTACAGACAAAAGTTTCCTGTTTTTTATGTATATGTAGATCTAGAATTTCAACTGTTTGAGGATTAATATTTGCCGTAAATTTCAGATTGAGCTCATTATCATTAATTTCATGTATGAACTGCAACAATGTAGCGTGTGAACCTCTCCACACTAGTAGAACATCATCAATATAGCGCCGCCATAGGACCAGGTCCGCCCCGAGTTTGGGAGAGATGGTATCCTGTTCCCATGCTGCCATGAACAGATTGGCATAACTCGGGGCGAACCTGGTACCCATGGCGGTGCCAGTTGTCTGTAAATGGACTCAAACTGAAAATAATTGTGACTTAACACAAAACCAATCCCATCCAGTATGAATTGTAATTGTTCTATGGCTAGATTATCCTTCTGGGATAAGATTTTAGATATTGCCTGTATGCCCTGCCTATGGTTAATGCCCGTGTATAGGGAGCTCACGTCCAACGTGGCAAGTAGCCAGTCTGGATGGCAATACATATTTTCCAAAAGGGCAACAACTGTTGAATAGAGTTGAGCGAACACCTGGATGTTCGGGTTCGAGAAGTTCGGCCGAACATCCCGGAAATGTTCGGGTTTGGGATCCGAACCCGATCCGAACTTCGTCCCGAACCCGAACCCCATTGAAGTCAATGGGGACCCGAACTTTTCGGCACTAAAACGGCTGTAAAACAGCCCAGGAAAGGGCTAGAGGGCTGCAAAAGGCAGCAACATGTAGGTAAATCCCCTGCAAACAAATGTGGATAGGGAAATTAATTAAAATAAAAATTAAATAAATAAAAATTAACCAAAATCAATTGGAGAGAGGTTCCATAGCAGAGAATCTGGCTTCCCGTCACCCACCACTGGAACAGTCCATTCTCAGATATTTA
Organism: Bufo gargarizans; assembly: GCF_014858855.1. Classification (NCBI taxonomy): domain Eukaryota; kingdom Metazoa; phylum Chordata; class Amphibia; order Anura; family Bufonidae; genus Bufo; species Bufo gargarizans. The sequence goes on from NC_058085.1 coordinate 89,932,017, forward strand.
GGCCCCGGCACCCAGGCAGAGGAGAGAGGTCCCGTAACAGAGAATCTGTCTTCATGTCAGCAGAGAATTAGTCTGCATGTCATAGCAGAGAATGAGGCTTCACGTCAGCCACCACTGCAACAGTCCATTGGCATATATTTAGGCCCAGCACACACACAGGCAGAGGAGAGAGGTCCCGTAACAGAGAATCTGGCTTCATGTCAGCAGAGAATCAGTCTGCATGTCATAGCAGAGAATGAGGCTTCACGTCAGCCACCACTGCAACAGTCCATTGGCATATATTTAGGCCCAGCACACACACAGGCAGAGGAGAGAGGTCCCGTAACAGAGAATCTGTCTTCATGTCAGCAGAGAATTAGTCTGCATGTCATAGCAGAGAATGAGGCTTCACGTCACCCACCACTGCAACAGTCCATTGGCATATATTTAGGCCTAGCACACAGGCAGAGCAGAGAGGTCCCGTAACAGACAATCTGGCTTCATGACAGCAGAGAATCAGTCTGCATGTCATAGCAGAGAATGAGGCTTCACGTCACCCACCACTGCAACAGTCCATTGGCATATATTTAGGCCTAGCACACAGGCAGAGCAGAGAGGTCCCGTAACAGACAATCTGGCTTCATGTCAGCAGAGAATCAGTCTGCATGTCATAGCAGAGAATGAGGCTTCACGTCACCCACCACTGCAACAGTCCATTGGCATATATTTAGGCCTAGCACACAGGCAGAGCAGAGAGGTCCCGTAACAGACAATCTGGCTTCATGACAGCAGAGAATCAGTCTGCATGTCATAGCAGAGAATGAGGCTTCACGTCACCCACCACTGCAACAGTCCATTGGCATATATTTAGGCCTAGCACACAGGCAGAGCAGAGAGGTCCCGTAACAGACAATCTGGCTTCATGTCAGCAGAGAATCAGTCTGCATGTCATAGCAGAGAATGAGGCTTCACGTCACCCACCACTGCAACAGTCCATTGGCATATATTTAGGCCTAGCACACAGGCAGAGCAGAGAGGTCCCGTAACAGACAATCTGGCTTCATGTACAGCAGAGAATCAGTCTGCATGTCATAGCAGAGAATGAGGCTTCACGTCACCCACCACTGCAACAGTCCATTGGCATATATTTAGGCCTAGCACACAGGCAGAGCAGAGAGGTCCCGTAACAGACAATCTGGCTTCATGTCAGCAGAGAATCAGTCTGCATGTCATAGCAGAGAATGAGGCTTCACGTCACCCACCACTGCAACAGTCCATTGGCATATATTTAGGCCTAGCACACAGGCAGAGCAGAGAGGTCCCGTAACAGACGATCTGGCTTCATGTCAGCAGAGAATCAGTCTGCATGTCATAGCAGAGAATCAGGCTTCACGTCAGCCACCACTGCAACAGTCCATTGTCATAAATTTAGGCCCAGCACCCAGGCAGAGGAGAGAGGTCCCGTAACAGACAATCTGGCTTCATGTCAGCAGAGAATTAGTCTGCATGTCATAGCAGAGAATCAGGCTTCATGTCAGCCACCACTGCAACAGTCCATTGGCATATATTTAGGCCTAGCACACAGGCAGAGGAGAGGTTCATTCAACTTTGGGTAGCATCGCAATATAATGGTAAAATGAAAATAAAAATAGGATTGAATGAGGAAGTGCCCTGGAGTCCAATAATATATGGTTATGGGGAGGTAGTTAATGTCTAATCTGGACAAGGGACGGACAGGTCCTGTGGGATCCATGCCTGGTTCATTTTTATGAACGTCAGCTTGTCCACATTGGCTGTAGACAGGCGGCTGCGTTTGTCTGTAATGACGCCCCCTGCCGTGCTGAATACACGTTCAGACAAAACGCTGGCTGCCGGGCAGGCCAGCACCTCCAAGGCATAAAAGGCTAGCTCTGGCCACGTGGACAATTTAGAGACCCAGAAGTTGAATGGGGCCGAACCATCAGTCAGTACGTGGAGGGGTGTGCACACGTACTGTTCCACCATGTTAGTGAAATGTTGCCTCCTGCTAACACGTTGCGTATCAGGTGGTGGTGCAGTTAGCTGTGGCGTGTTGACAAAAGTTTTCCACATCTCTGCCATGCTAACCCTGCCCTCAGAGGAGCTGGCCGTGACACAGCTGCCTTGGCGACCTCTTGCTCCTCCTCTGCCTTGGCCTTGGGCTTCCACTTGTTCCCCTGTGACATTTGGGAATGCTCTCAGTAGCGCGTCTACCAACGTGCGCTTGTACTCGCGCATCTTCCTATCACGCTCCAGTGCAGGAAGTAAGGTGGGCACATTGTCTTTGTAGCGTGGATCCAGCAGGGTGGCAACCCAGTAGTCCGCACAGGTTAAAATGTGGGCAACTCTGCTGTCGTTGCGCAGGCACTGCAGCATGTAGTCGCTCATGTGTGCCAGGCTGCCCAGGGGTAAGGACAAGCTGTCCTCTGTGGGAGGCGTATCGTCATCGTCCTGCCTTTCCCCCCAGCCACGCACCAGTGATGGACCCGAGCTGCGTTGGGTGCCACCCCGCTGTGACCATGCTTCATCCTCATCCTCCTCCACCTCCTCCTCATCCTCGTCCTCCTCGTCCTCCAGTAGTGGGCCCTGGCTGGCCACATTTGTACCTGGCCTCTGCTGTTGCAAAAAACCTCCCTCTGAGTCACTTCGAAGAGACTGGCCTGAAAGTGCTAAAAATGACCCCTCTTCCTCATCCTCCTCCTCCTCCTCCTGGGCCACCTCCTGTTCCATCATCGCCCTAAGTGTTTTCTCAAGGAGACATAGAAGTGGTATTGTAACGCTGATAACGGTGTCATCGCCACTGGCCATGTTGGTGGAGTACTCGAAACAGCGCAACAGGGCACACAGGTCTCGCATGGAGGCCCAGTCATTGGTGGTGAAGTGGTGCTGTTCTGTAGTGCGACTGACCCGTGCGTGCTGCAGCTGAAACTCCACTATGGCCTGCTGCTGCTCGCACAGTCTGTCCAGCATGTGCAAGGTGGAGTTCCACCTGGTGGGCACGTCGCATATGAGGCGGTGAGCGGGAAGGCCGAAGTTACGCTGTAGCGCAGACAGGCGAGCAGCGGCAGGATGTGAACGCCGGAAGCGCGAACAGACGGCCCGCACTTTATGCAGCAGCTCTGACATGTCGGGGTAGTTGTGAATGAACTTCTGCACCACCAAATTCAGCACATGCGCCAAGCAAGGGATGTGCGTCAAATTGGCTAGTCCCAGAGCTGCAACGAGATTTCGCCCATTATCACACACCACCAGGCCGGGCTTGAGGCTCACCGGCAGCAACCACTCGTCGGTCTGTTGTTCAATACCCCGCCACAACTCCTGTGCGGTGTGGGGCCTGTCCCCCAAACATATGAGTTTCAGAATGGCCTGCTGACGTTTACCCCGGGCTGTGCTGAAGTTGGTGGTGAAGGTGTGTGGCTGACTGGATGAGCAGGTGGAAGAAGAGGAGGAGGAAGCCGAGAAGGAGGAGGTGGCAACAGGAGGCAAAGAATGTTGCCCTGCGATCCTTGGCGGCGGCAGGACGTGCGCCAAACAGCTCTCCGCCTGGGGCCCAGCTGCCACTACATTTACCCAGTGTGCAGTTAGGGAGATATAGCGTCCCTGGCCGTGCTTACTGGTCCACGTATCTGTGGTTAGGTGGACCTTGCTACAGATGGCGTTGCGCAGTGCACACTTGATTTTATCGGATACTTGGTTGTGCAGGGAAGGCACGGCTCTCTTGGAGAAGTAGTGCCGGCTGGGAACAACATACTGTGGGACAGCAAGCGACATGAGCTGTTTGAAGCTGTCTGTGTCCACCAGCCTAAATGACAGCATTTCATAGGCCAGTAGTTTAGAAATGCTGGCATTCAGGGCCAGGGATCGAGGGTGGCTAGGTGGGAATTTACGCTTTCTATCAAATGTTTGTGAGATGGAGAGCTGAACGCTGGCGTGTGACATGGTTGAGACGCTTGGTGACGGAGGTGGTGGTGGTGGTGTTGGTGGTACATCCCCTGTTTGCTGGGCGGCAGGTGCCAACGTTCCTCCAGAGGCGGAGGAAGAGGCCGAGGCGGCAGCAGCAGAATAGGCCGAGGCGGCAGCAGCAGAAGAGGTAGCAGGGGGAGCCTGAGTGACTTCCTTGGTTTTAAGGTGTTTACTCCACTGCAGTTCATGCTTTGCATGCAGGTGCCTGGTCATGCAGGTTGTGCTCAGGTTCAGAACGTTAATGCCTCGCTTCAGGCTCTGATGGCACAGCGTGCAAACCACTCGGGTCTTGTCGTCAGCACATTGTTTGAAGAAGTGCCATGCCAGGGAACTCCTTGAAGCTGCCTTTGGGGTGCTCGGTCCCAGATGGCGGCGGTCAGTAGCAGGCGGAGTCTCTTGGCGGCGGGTGTTCTGCTTTTGCCCACTGCTCCCTCTTTTGCTACGCTGTTGGCTCGGTCTCACCACTGCCTCTTCCTCCGAACTGTGAAAGTCAGTGGCACGACCTTCATTCCATGTGGGGTCTAGGACCTCATCGTCCCCTGCATCGTCTTCCACCCAGTCTTGATCCCTGACCTCCTGTTCAGTCTGCACACTGCAGAAAGACGCAGCAGTTGGCACCTGTGTTTCGTCATCATCAGAGACATGCTGAGGTGGTATTCCCATGTCCTCATCATCAGGAAACATAAGTGGTTGTGCGTCAGTGCATTCTATGTCTTTCACCGCTGGGGAAGGGCTAGGTGGATGCCCTTGGGAAACCCTGCCAGCGGAGTCTTCAAACAGCATAAGAGACTGCTGCATAACTTGAGGCTGAGACAGTTTCCCTGGTATGCATGGGGGTGATGTGACAGACTGATGGGGTTGGTTTTCAGGCGCCATCTGTGCGCTTTCTGCAGAAGACTGGGTGGGAGATAATGTGAACGTGCTGGATCCACTGTCGGCCACCCAATTGACTAATGCCTGTACCTGCTCAGGCCTTACCATCCTTAGAACGGCATTGGGCCCCACCATATATCGCTGTAAATTCTGGCGGCTACTGGGACCTGAGGTAGTTGGTACACTAGGACGTGTGGATGTGGCAGAACGGCCACGTCCTCTCCCAGCACCAGAGGGTCCACTAACACCACCACGACCATGTCCACGTCCGCGTCCCTTACTAGATGTTTTTCTCATTGTTATGGTTCACCACAACAACAAATATATTATTTGGCCCAATGTATTGTATTCAAATTCAGCGGGATATAAATTTGAGGCCTAGTATTTAGGCGCTGGGTGACCGGTATGGATTTAGTGACAGAATTAGACTTGGAAATGCACAGAAGCGTGTGTGTGAAGTTATTCTGAATGACCCAATGTGCACCTTGAATATTATATACCCTTTTTGGGATAGATTTCAAATAGCTCTGATATAGCAGGAACCACTAAATTATGAAATTGCTAAATTGGGAATTGTACTTCAACCCAGAACAAAAAATGTGCTTTGACGGACACTAAATATCTTGCCCAGCAACAACAGTACAGCGGTGGGTAACGAGAGATTTAGAGGGATTTAAATTTGAGGCCTAGTATTTAGGCGCTGGGTCACCGGTATGGATTTAGTGACAGAATTAGACTTGGAAATGCACAGAAGCGTGTGTGTGAAGTTATTCTGAATGACCCTATGTGCACCTTCAATATTATATACCCTTTTAGGGATAGATTTCAAATAGCTCTGATATAGCAGAAACCACTAAATTATGAAATTGCTAAATTGGGAATTGTACTTCAACCCAGAACAAAAAATGTGCTTTGACGGACACTAAATATCTTGCCCAGCAACAACAGTACAGCGGTGGGTAACGAGAGATTTAGAGGGATTTAAATTTGAGGCCTAGTATTTAGGCGCTGGGTCACCGGTATGGATTTAGTGACAGAATTAGACTTGGAAATGCACAGAAGCGTGTGTGTGAAGTTATTCTGAATGACCCTATGTGCACCTTCAATATTATATACCCTTTTAGGGATAGATTTCAAATAGCTCTGATATAGCAGAAACCACTAAATTATGAAATTGCTAAATTGGGAATTGTACTTCAACCCAGAACAAAAAATGTGCTTTGACGGACACTAAATATCTTGCCCAGCAACAACAGTACAGCGGTGGGTAACGAGAGATTTAGAGGGATTTAAATTTGAGGCCTAGTATTTAGGCGCTGGGTGACAGGTATGGGTTTAGTGACAGAATTAGACTTGGAAATACACAGTAGCGGGTGTGTGTGAAGTTATTCTGAATGACCCAATGTGCACCTTCAATATTATATACCCTTTTTGGGATAGATTTCAAATAGCTCTGATATAGCAGGAACCACTAAATTATGAAATTGCTAAATTGGGAATTGTACTTCAACCCAGAACAAAAAATGTGCTTTGACGGACACTAAATATCTTGCCCAGCAACAACAGTACAGCGGTGGGTAACGAGAGATTTAGAGGGATTTAAATTTGAGGCCTAGTATTTAGGCGCTGGGTCACCGGTATGGATTTAGTGACAGAATTAGACTTGGAAATGCACAGAAGCGTGTGTGTGAAGTTATTCTGAATGACCCTATGTGCACCTTCAATATTATATACCCTTTTAGGGATAGATTTCAAATAGCTCTGATATAGCAGAAACCACTAAATTATGAAATTGCTAAATTGGGAATTGTACTTCAACCCAGAACAAAAAATGTGCTTTGACGGACACTAAATATCTTGCCCAGCAACAACAGTACAGCGGTGGGTAACGAGAGATTTAGAGGGATTTAAATTTGAGGCCTAGTATTTAGGCGCTGGGTCACCGGTATGGATTTAGTGACAGAATTAGACTTGGAAATGCACAGAAGCGTGTGTGTGAAGTTATTCTGAATGACCCTATGTGCACCTTCAATATTATATACCCTTTTAGGGATAGATTTCAAATAGCTCTGATATAGCAGAAACCACTAAATTATGAAATTGCTAAATTGGGAATTGTACTTCAACCCAGAACAAAAAATGTGCTTTGACGGACACTAAATATCTTGCCCAGCAACAACAGTACAGTGGTGGGTAACGAGAGATTTAGAGGGATTTAAATTTGAGGCCTAGTATTTAGGCGCTGGGTCACCGGTATGGATTTAGTGACAGAATTAGACTTGGAAATGCACAGAAGCGTGTGTGTGAAGTTATTCTGAATGACCCTATGTGCACCTTCAATATTATATACCCTTTTAGGGATAGATTTCAAATAGCTCTGATATAGCAGAAACCACTAAATTATGAAATTGCTAAATTGGGAATTGTACTTCAACCCAGAACAAAAAATGTGCTTTGACGGACACTAAATATCTTGCCCAGCAACAACAGTACAGCGGTGGGTAACGAGAGATTTAGAGGGATTTAAATTTGAGGCCTAGTATTTAGGCGCTGGGTGACAGGTATGGGTTTAGTGACAGAATTAGACTTGGAAATACACAGTAGCGGGTGTGTGTGAAGTTATTCTGAATGACCCAATGTGCACCTTCAATATTATATACCCTTTTTGGGATAGATTTCAAATAGCTCTGATATAGCAGGAACCACTAAATTATGAAATTGCTAAATTGGGAATTGTATTTCAACCCAGAACAAGAAATGTGCTTGAACGGACACTAAATAACTCGCCCAGCTACAGCACTAGGGACAGATTTAGCTGGATATAAATTTGAGGCCTAGTATTTAGGCGCTGGGTGACCGGTATGGATTTAGTGACAGAATTAGACTGGGATATGGCCAAAAAATGAACAGACTATTGCTGGTTAAATGCACTTGGTGTGACAGCTTCACCCTGATGTAGGCTTTAGCCAAAAAACAACCACACCATTGAGGGTTAAATGCACTTGGTGACAGGCGCAGCTTGCCCCTGATTTTGTATATGGCCAAAAAATGAACAGACTATTGCTGGTTAAATGCACTTGGTGTGACAGCTTCACCCTGATGTAGGCTTTAGCCAAAAAACAACCACACCATTGAGGGTTAAATGCACTTGGTGACAGGCGCAGCTTGCCCCTGATTTTGTATATGGCCAAAAAATGAACAGACTATTGCTGGTTAAATGCACTTGGTGTGACAGCTTCACCCTGATGTAGGCTTTAGCCAAAAAACAACCACACCATTGAGGGTTAAATGCACTTGGTGACAGGCGCAGCTTGCCCCTGATTTTGTATATGGCCAAAAAATGAACAGACTATTGCTGGTTAAATGCACTTGGTGTGACAGCTTCACCCTGATGTAGGCTTTAGCCAAAAAACAACCACACCATTGAGGGTTAAATGCACTTGGTCGCAGCTTGTGCTGGCGCACCACAAGACACAAAATGGCCGCCGATCACCCCAGAAAAATGAGACTGACAAACGGTCTGTGCAGCCTAAAAACAGTGAGCAATTGAGGATCAGCAGCTCAATGATCCACAGCTGCAGATCGATCAGTTAATCAAGTCCTTTGGAGGAGTTAATCTGCCTAATCTCGCCCTACTGTCGCAGCCGCAACCTCTCCCTACGCTAATCAGAGCAGAGTGACGGGCGGCGCTATGTGACTCCAGCTTAAATAGAGGCTGGGTCACATGGTGCTCTGGCCAATCACAGCCATGCCAATAGTAGGCATGGCTGTGATGGCCTCTTGGGGCAAGTAGTATGACGCTTGTTGATTGGCTGCTTTGCAGCCTTTCAAAAAGCGCCAAGAAAGCGTCACAAAAGCGCGAAGAAAGCGACGAACACCGAACCCGAACCCGGACTTTTACGAAAATGTCCGGGTTCGGGTCCGTGTCACGGACACCCCAAAATTCGGTACGAACCCGAACTATACAGTTCGAGTTCGCTCATCCCTACTGTTGAAGTATCCCCAAGATACGAAGGAATGTCTCTGACATAGGGCTGAAGGAACCTGTCTAGATATTGAGACAGGTTAGATGTTAACGATCCTATGCCAGAGACGATCGGCCTTCCAGGAGGGTTGACCGGATCCTTATGTATCTTGGGGATACAATAGAACATAGGCAGTCTCTTATGCTGTTTGAAGACTCCGCTTGCAAACGTGATTAGATCACAAAAAAAAATGTAAATAGATTTTTTTTTCCTGCAAGGTATTTGAGTGAATGACACCCTGTAATGGTATGAGTGCAGGCCTAGCCACTAGCAGTATCCAGTATGTGTGGGCCTGACACACACGGGCTTGCAAATGTGATTATGTCACAGAAAAATATTAAATATACATTTTTCTTATCTGCAAGGTATTTTCTGTCACACCCTGTATGAATGGTGTGCACTGTGCACACAGTGGGCAGCCAGGCAACTGCAATATATATATTTGTGGTCATGGCTACGGCCAAGAGATATCCGAAGAACCCTAGGGAGAGAAACCACGGGAACAACCTAACCCAGCTAGGCATGTCTTAGCTAACCTGACTAAATGGCTTGTGGTGTGCCCTAAGCCATGATCGTGGGTAGGCCTATAAGTGGGCATACCCTGTGGAAATGATAAGATAAGGGAGGGAGGGTGGGGCACCTGAGAACACGCCCCTGTGAGTGAGGCTGTGGCTCGTATATAAAGAGCCTCCGCCCCTCCCACAAATGCAGGCTGACTAATCAGCCTTACCAACTTGTGGTCATGGCTACGGCCAAGAGATATCCGAAGAACCCTAGGGAGAGAAACCACGGGAACAACCTAACCCAGCTAGGCGTGTCTTAGCTAACCTGACTAAATGGCTTGTGTGCCCTAAGCCATGATCGTGGGTAGGCCTATAAGTGGGCAAAAACCAAGCCAAGTAGGGTAGAAAAGGAACTTGAATGGCATGTGCAAACGAATCCCCAAGCCAATTGCAAGGCATCAGGTATCTAGAGCGAAAATTCGGGGTGTATGAGGCAAGACCAGAAGGAGACCTACAACCCATCTTGTGGATGACAAGGCCAGAGACATAATGCTCAATATTGCGGATACTGCCCGAAGCGGAATTGAGGACTAGGAATATGTTGTGAAATGGATGATGAAAACCAACTGAACCTTGTAAAGTTTTGGTTCTAGTGCGAGTACTGGCAATGCCCTAGCCTCAGGAGATCGTGGGACTGAAACCTAACTGCCTAGACTAGGCAGGAATGAGGGCCAAAAATAACTATGTAGATAGGAAGAGAATCCTTGAATAGTTCCCCAGACAACAGCTATCTGCTAGCCGTGATCCGCACGTTGTTCTACTGTGTGCCCCTAAGAATTGTTTTAAGTCTTGAGACGTGAAGACCGACCTACTATCTGAATCTTCTACCATGAGGAAATGCTGGACCTTGTCCACAACCCGATTCAACGTTGTTGTAGGGAGTCTGAGGTTAGTGCGGCAAGAAGCTACGAAGCCATAATATACAAAATGTTGTCTATGCCCTCCCATGAGTGAGGGAATGCAATTTCAATAAAGCTACCTGCGAAAATGAATTCCTGGTCGTGGTAAAAAGGCAATGACTTTGCGCGTGGACCTGGTTGACAAGATATGATCGACTACAGTCAGAGACTGAAAAGCTAGAGGGAATTGACCTACTTGTTCCTCCTCTGGCAGGACCTGAACGAAGCATGAACAATTAAAGCAAGACGAAATATCTGCGTAAGACATGACAATGATGCTGTAGGGCGAACCAGACCAGTTTGTGGTCAAAACATAAAGTGAGCGATCAACATGGATTATTAGGAATTTAGGGAAGCAGATATGTATGTGATACATATTGGCCAAATCAGCCCAGATGCACAGATGGACAACCAACCAGGCAATCAGCCCAGCAGGACTGAAAACCGTCATCGGGCCCCCGAAGCCATGGGGCCGAAGCTGTCATCGGGCCCCGAAGCCATGGGGATGAAGCTGTCATCGGGCCCCCGAAGCCATAGGGCCGAAGCTGTCATCGGGCCCCCGAAGCCATAGGGCCAAGTTTTTTTTTTTTCTTCAAGAAATTATAACAATAATAAGTGACCTGAATAAGGTGCCGGTGAAATTGAACCATGAGCCTGACCGATGTGGCAGGCGATACACAAGATAAACTACGTGGCCTGAACAACATGCAAAGCGAAATATCGTTAGAAACGACGTGGAAGGTGACCCCCCAACTGCCTGACCTGAAAAGACGAAGGGAAACGTGACAGAAAATTGAGATAATAACGGACATTAATTAAAATGAAACCTAAAATAACATGAGCTGGCAAGCAGGTAAAGATGTGAGCCATTCAAAACCAAAAGCATAGCTGCACAGGTGGACAGACAACCATTGGTCAGACCCCTGAAGCCATGGGGCCGAAGCAACCACCAGGGGCCCTTGGGGCCGGGCAGCGAACCTTAAGAATTAAGGACAGCTGGGGAAAAGATTGGGGCTTAACCCGCAGGTTTAGTAATCAACCGGGACTCGATAACCTAGAAAGACAAAGACATGGGGTAAAGCTTCTTAATGAAATGAGGCTGAAATGAACCGCAAGTACTAATCTGTAAAATATAAATGACCAAAAGAAAACTTCTGAAAGGTGTGCCTTGGAAAATAGTATCAGATGGCCGTATGACCTACCAATGTCGATGACAATTGTGAAATCCTCTGAGCCAAGAGCCACTCCAGCGAGTCTCCTATGGCGGGAGCCATGCGTGCGAGTCTCTTATGGCGGGAGCCATGCGTGCGAGTCTCTTATGGCGGAAAAAGTATCAGATGGCCGGGCGAACTACAAGTGTCGGTGCCAATCGTGTGGTCCTATAAGCGAAGAGCCACTCGTGCGAGCCTCTTATGATTATTATTTTTTTTTTTTTAATAAACCACTTATGCAACACCAGAATGCCTTGGGGACTCGCATAACCACAACCCCCTCCAACAGCAAACCTGGGACACTAACCAGCCTACAACCATGTTGTACCCCTAACAATCAAAACATGAAAAACGGTCATGGGGCCCCCGGAGCCATGAGGCCGGATCAGTCATAGGGGCCCCCGAAGCCAGAGGGATGACGTTGCGGTGACGATAAGTAATTAAAAACGTAATCCGGACCTGATGGGATATGAAGCAACTTATATGATTGGATTGGCCAGAAGGTGGCCTAAGGAACATGACTGCCAACAGGCATTGAAAATATAGACATTAGTAATCCGAAGCACATGTATACATAAAACACTAACCACTGCGAACCATAAAACGTAAACATGAAATTGAAACAGAGATGGGAGAAAAACAAGAGCCTGAGGCATTGCAAGTTCGCTAAGAGAAGTCTCTTATCGTGACAAACAAATGAACAGCTTGTGAAAACATAGCAGGAAATGTACTGTTATTGACCCACTGACCTCCGCTGAGGAGCTGTTTGGTGAACTGGGGCAGGAGAAAAATCTGGGTGAATATAAACCAGAAGTAAAAGGAGACCAGTCTGAGTGAATATGAACCAGTATTATAGAACACCCAAAAAAATAAATAAAAAATTGTCCCTGAGGTGAACGGAAAAGTAGGCCTACGGAATGTGACAGACCACCAAGGAAAGGAACGTAAGCCTGAAAATAATGCAGTTATGTTTGTTGGGAGAGAGGTACCAGAGCGGTGGGTGCAGACTGTCCCGGTGAGATTATTGAGTAAAACCATGATGTAGCAATGAACAGGAGAATGCAGCTTTGAGTGGAAGCAGAGTACAACACATGATGTAACAACAAATTGGTGAATGGAGCTTTGGATGTGAGTGGTACCTGAAAAACATGGTATGGGCGCAGCTCTGAGTATGGGTAGCACATGAAAAGCATGGTATAAAGCAGACGTATAAATGCAATCTGAAAGTGAGCAGAGTATTGATGTGATGCGAAGGCAGACACGTGAACGCAGCTGTAGTAGTGAATAGAATATAGGAAAAGATGTAAAAGCAGACATGCGGACGCAGCTTTGGATGTGAACGGAATATTAACTTGATGTGACAGCAGACATGGAAAGCGGCTTTGGTGAGTGGGGTATACGTGGTGTACCTGGTGTAGCAATAAAAGTGTGAACACAACTCTGGGTATAAGTAGAGCATGAAATTTGGTATAACAGCAGCTCTGGTTGTGAACGGAGCATAACATAGATGTAATAGCGACGTGAAAGCAGGTCTTGAAATGGGCCTGGAAAGAACCTATAGTAGCATAGAATGTGTGAACGCAGCTCTGGGTGCGAGTAGAGCAAACATGATATACCGATAGACGTATGAATGCAACTCTGATCGTGGGTGGAGTGCAAAAAATGATTTGACAGCGTAGTGTGAATGCACCTCTGGGTGTGGCCGAGAATGAAATTGGAAGAATAGCAGCTCTAAATGTGAGTGAAGCATAAACATGATGTAACGGTGAATGCGAATGCAGCTCTGGAAAAAGCCTAGTATGAACATGTTGTGACAGCGGACGTGAAAACACAGCTCTCACAGTGAGCAGAGCAAACATGGTATACCAGTCGACACATGAACGCAGCTCTGGTTGTGAGTGGAGGAAGGTGTGAACACCAGGGTGGTGCGTCCAGAGCATGAAAACGGAGTAACAGTAGCAGCTATGGCTGGAAGCCGAGTACACAACATGTAATAACAGGCGTGTAATACGGATCTGGCTGTTGGCTGGGTACGGAATGAGATGTAACAGCCAACAGGTGACGTCAGCTTGAATGTGGAACCAATCTGAGTGAATACGAACCAAGAGTAGGAAAGTGCAGGACAGTAAAGACGTACGGATGCAGCATAAGACATGAAATAAAAGCCGAAAGTGTAAATGCCGCTCAGGATAACAGCAGAGCATAAAAGTGCAGCAGGGTTTTTAAGTACATGGAGCAGTCAAATACGTGAAGTCTAAAGATGGTGGTAGCGGGGGGAGGGGAGAGACACGTGGCAAGGAACAGCTACAGCAAGAGGCCTAAACAATAAACGCTGCGTCCGATCTCCAAACATGACGTCACGTGCAGCCTGGGTAACTCTTCCTTTACAGCAAACCGGCTGAAGTAACTTTTCATATGAGATGAACAAAGCAAAGTGAAACTTGTAAGATTTATAGGAACCAACTCCTATTACCAACAAACAAAGGTGAAAAGAAATAGAAGGATTTAGCCCCAACGAGCAAACCTGAGGTAGCAGATTCTGAGGCGAAGCCTCACTTTCGATAGCAAAGTCGGTTCCGACCGGCCAGGAGAGACGGCCCCGGCCCATCCTACTTACATAGTATGGCGCGTGCATGCTACGGTAGCAGAGAGCAAAATAACAAGCTCCATGCTGCAAAGAAAGACTCCTACCACCAGAGAAGCTAGTGTGCTAATGACACCCAGCGGCAGCTGTGCACCTGAGAATACACGCCTGTGAGTGAGGGTGTGGCTCGTATATGAAGAGCCTCCGCCCCTCCCACAAATGCAGGCTGACTAATCAGCCTTACCAACATATATATATATAAAAAAATAAAAAGCACACTGATGTACCAGCCCTGAAAAGGGCTTTTTGGGGTGCTGTCAGGACGCTGTCCTTACAGCAGATGAGTCTGTGGACACAGAACAATGCCCTAGCTAACGCTTTCTCTATTGAATCAGCAGCAGCTACACTCTCCCTCCTCTCTCTGTGAATGCAGCTTCCGAATGAATCTAAAATGGATGTTATCCAGGAGGTGGGAGGGTCTGGGAGGGAGGGTCTGCTGCTGATTGGCTGGAATGTGTCTGCTGACTCTGAGGTACAGGGTCAAAGTTTACTCAATGATGATGTATAGGGGGCGGACCGAATATCGCATATGTTCGCCCGCAGCGGCGAACGCGAACAAGCTATGTTCGCCGAGAACTATTCGCCGGCAAATAGTTTGGGACATCACTAATAGTGAAGCACCGTTTAAACAAACACTGCAATATCTTTGCCAGAATACTCACAAACACAAGCAGGATCTAGGCACATCAGGTGAATGATGAGCTGTTGTCCTTTTTCTGTTTTCGCTGGTATAGTAATCCTACAGATAGCAGAAATTCCTCCCCATAGTAAGCATCGTAAGTCACAGTTGCTATAAATAGGTTTATTATGCTCACAAGACTTCTTATAAAACAGCATAAAATGTATAAATGTATAAAACGTATGCGTCATCACACAGCCCGACCCGAGTTTCGCTGCTTTGGCTTCGTCAGAGGTGTACATAAAAAAACCTTTCCACAAGTCATTTAACCTCAACTCCACCCTCCCCCTACATCACCTGTAGGTGATTTAAGCCTGCAGCGGCGAACAAGCTCTGTTCGCCGGGAACTATTCGCCGGTTAACTATTCGGGACATCACTACTGCTGAGCTGTGTATCTAATCCTATCCTGTGTGATACTGTCTGCTGAGCTGTGTATCTAATCCTATCCTGTGTAATACTGTCTGCTGAGCTGTGTATCTAACATCCTATCCTGTGTGATACTGTTTGCTGAGCTTTGCATCTAATATTCTATCCTGTGTGATACTGCCTGCTGAGTTGTGTATCTAATTCTGACAAATCATATGACTGAATATTTAAGGACCTGTGAACTGTTAAAACCTGTGATCAGTTGTTATGGAATCCTGGAGTAAGACCTGCGAGCATCTATTAGTTGATAAGGGACATGGGACCGTATTCATGGCAGTTGGGGGCTTGCATTGGCTAATGCAGGTAGTTTTGGGGAATATCTCAGAAACGGTATGTCCTAAAGAGCTGGGATTTAGTCTAAAACCTTCCCGGACACCCGATGTACCTGTCTGCCAAATTTGGTAAAGATCGCTCCAGTCGTTTGGTCACGCATAAAGAACAGACAGACAGAAACTTATTTTTATATATATAAAAAGACTAGCAGAAGGACCCGACTTCACGGGTATATTTCATCTATTTCATTTATTGTGTGTCATTAAAAGATATCGACAGTATCTCCCATAACAGTGACCTCTACAGCACCCCGCCTCTAAACACTGACCCCCCACAATGCCCCGACTCCTTAAAATGGTACATCCACAGCAGCCCATCCCCTTAACTTTGACCTTCACAAGGGCCCTGCCCCTTTAACAGTGACATATACAGCACCCTGCCCCTTAACACTGACCTCCATAGGGTACCGTCCCCTTATCTGTGACCTTCACTGTTCCATGCCCTCTTAACAGAGACCTCCAAAGCACCCGTCCCTTTAATAGTGACTGCCATAGTACCCCACTCACTCCCTTAAAGTGACCTCCGCAGTACCCCGCTCCCTTAACAGTGACCTCACAGTACCTTGCTGACTTAGTGACCTCCACAGCGCCCTGCCCCTTTAAGGCTAGGGCTACATGACGGCATGTGTCGCGCGACCTCTTGTTTTACAGGCTTAAATGTGAACTTATATTGGCTGATACACGTTATATGACTGAATATTTAAGTACTTGTGAACTGCTAAAACCTGTGATCAGTTGTTATGGCAAACTGAAGTAGGACCTGAAAGCTTCTATTAGCTGATAAGGGACATGTGACCGTGTGTATGGCAGTTGGCATACGAAGAGAAACACTTGCAGGCTTGTATTAGCTAATGCAGGTCCTAGAGACCTGAGACCCTGTCTGAAACCTTCCTGGACACCTGATGTTCCTGTGTGCCAAATTTGTTGAAGATCGGTTCAGTCGTTTGGTCACGCATAAAGAACAGACGTCCAGACTGACAAACTAATTTTTATATATATATAAGAGACTAGCAGAAGGACCCGGGTATATTTAATCTATTTCATTTTATGTTTCTGTGTGTCATAAAAAGATATCAACAGTTTTCCCCATAATAGTGACCTCTACAGTACCCTCCCCTTTAACAGTGACCTCTACAGTGGCCGCCTGTTTAACATTGACCTCCAAGAACGTCCAGAAAATAATTTTTATATATATAAGAGACTAGCAGAAGGACCCGGCTTTGCACGGGTATATTTCATCTATTTAATTTTATGTTTCCATGTGTCGTAAAAAAATATCAACAGTTTTCTCCATAACAGGGACCTTTACAGTACCTGCCCCTTTAACAATGACCTCCACAGTGCCCGCCCCTTTAACAGTGACCTCCACAGTGCCCGCCCCTTTAATAGTGACCTCCACAGTGTTAACCCCTTTAACAGAGACTTTAACAGTGACCTCCACAATGCCCACCCCTTTAACATTTACCGACCCTTTAACAGTGACCTCCACAGTGCCAGTCCCTTTAACAGTGACCGTCTCTTTAATAGTGCCCAGTCTTTTGGCTTATACTGTGATTGGTTGTCTTTTTAAAAAATGTTCCGCCCCCTATACATCATCTTTGAGTAAACTTTGACCCTCTACCTCACAGTCAGCAGACACATTCCAGCCAATCAGCAGCAGACCCTCCCTCCCAGACCCTCCCACCTCCTGGACAGCATCGATTTTAGATTCATTCGGAAACTGCATTCACAGAGAGAGGAGGGACAGTACTGTTGCTGCTGATTCAATAGGGAAAGCGTTAGCTAGGGCATTGTTCTGTGTCCACAGACTCATCTGCTGTAAGGACAGCATCCAGACAGCACCCCAAAAGGCCCTTTTCAGGGCTGGTACATCAGTCAGCTTTTTTTTCTTTTCTTTTCATATAGATATATTGCAGTTGCCTGGCTGCCCGTGTGTGAGAGGCTGCAGGCTCAGTCATAGACAGAACTGTGTGCACAGTGCACACCATTCATACCTTGCAGATAAAAAAAAAATATATTTAATATTTTTCTGTGATCTAATCACATTTGCAAGCCTTGTGTGTCAGGCCCCCACACATACTGTATTGTGGCCACTGGCTAGTGGCTGGCTAGGCCTGCACTCATACCATTACAGGGTGTCATTCACTCAAATACCTTGCAGAAAAAAGAATTCTATTTAAAATTTAACTGTGATCTAATCACATTTGCAAGCCCGTGTGTGTCAGGCGCCCACACATACTGTATTGTGTCCACTGGCTAGTGGCTGGCTAGGCCTGCACTCATACCGTTACAGGGTGTCATTCACTCAAATACCTTGCAGGAAAAAAAATTATATTTAAAATTTAACTGTGATCTAATCACATTTGCAAGCCTGTGTGTGTCAGGTGCCCACACATACTGTATTGTGGCCACTGGCTAGTGGCTGGCTAGGCCTGCACTCATACTGTTACAGGGTGTCATTCACTCAAATACCTTTCAGGAAAAAAAAATATATTTAAAATTTAACTGTGATCTAATCACATTTGCAAGCCCGTGTGTGTCAGGCCCCCACACATACTGTATTGTGGCCACTGGCTAGTGGCTGGCGAGGCCTGCACTCATACCGTTACAGGGTGTCATTCCCTCAAATACCTTTCAGATAAAAAAAAAATATATTTAAAATGTAACTGTGATCTAATCACATTTGCAAGCCTGTGTGTGTCAGGCCCCCACACATACTGTATTGTGGCCACTGGCTAGTGGCTGGCTAGGCCTGCACTCATACTGTTACAGGGTGTCATTCACTCAAATACCTTTCAGAAAAAAAAATATATTTAAAATTTAACTGTGATCTAATCACATTTGCAAGCCCGTGTGTGTCAGGCCCCCACACATACTGTATTGTGTCCACTGGCTAGTGGGGCTAGGCCTGCACTCATACCGTTACAGGGTGTCATTCACCCAAATACCTTTCAGAAAAAAATAAATCTATTTAAATTTAACTGTGATCTAATCACATTTGCAAGTCCTGTGTGTGTCAGGCCCCCACACATACTGTATTGTGTCCACTGGCTAGTGGCTAGGTCCTGCACTCATACCGTTACAGGGTGTCATTCACCCAAATACCTTTCAGAAAAAAATAAATCTATTTAAATTTAACTGTGATCTAATCACATTTGCAAGCCCGTGTGTCAGGCCCCCACACATACTGTATTGTGTCCACTGGCTAGTGGCTAGGCCTGCACTCATACCGTTACAGGGTATCATTCACTCAAATACCTTTCAGATAAAAAAAATATATATTTAAAATTTAACTGTGATCTAATCACATTTGCAAGCCCGTGTGTGTCAGGCCCCCACACATACTGTATTGTGTCCACTCGCTAGTGGCTAGGTCTGCACTCATACTGTTACAGGGTGTCATTCACTCAAATACCTTTCAGATTAAAAAAAATCTATTTTAAATTTAACTGTGATCTAATCACATTTGCAAGCCCTTGTGTGTCAGGCCCCCACACATACTGTATTGTGTCCACTGGCTAGTGGCTAGGCCTGCACTCATACCGTTACAGGGTGTCATTCACCCAAATACCTTTCAGAAAAAAAAAAACTATTTTAAATTTAACTGTGATCTAATCACATTTGCAAGCCCGTGTGTTTCAGGCCCCCACACATACTGTATTGTGTCCACTGGCTAGTGGCTGGCTAGGCCTGCACTCATACTGTTACAGGGTGTCATTCACTTAAATACCTTGCAGAAAAAAATAAATCTATTTTAAATTTAACTGTGATCTAATCACATTTGCAAGTCCGTGTGTGTCAGGCCCCCACACATACTGTATTGTGTCCACTGGCTAGTGGCTAGGTCTGCACTCATACCGTTACAGGGTGTCATTCACCCAAATACCTTTCAGAAAAAAATAAATCTATTTTAAATTTAACTGTGATCTAATCACATTTGCAAGTCCGTGTGTGTCAGGCCCCCACACATACTGTATTGTGTCCACTGGCTAGTGGCTAGGCCTGCACTCATACCGTTACAGGGTATCATTCACTCAAATACCTTTCAGATAAAAAAAATATATATTTAAAATTTAACTGTGATCTAATCACATTTGCAAGCCCGTGTGTGTCAGGCCCCCACACATACTGTATTGTGTCCACTCGCTAGTGGCTAGGTCTGCACTCATACTGTTACAGGGTGTCATTCACTCAAATACCTTTCAGATTAAAAAAAATCTATTTTAAATTTAACTGTGATCTAATCACATTTGCAAGCCCTTGTGTGTCAGGCCCCCACACATACTGTATTGTGTCCACTGGCTAGTGGCTAGGCCTGCACTCATACCGTTACAGGGTGTCATTCACCCAAATACCTTTCAGAAAAAAAAAAACTATTTTAAATTTAACTGTGATCTAATCACATTTGCAAGCCCGTGTGTATCAGGCCCCCACACATACTGTATTGTGTCCACTGGCTAGTGGCTAGGCCTGCACTCATACCGTTACAGGGTATCATTCACTCAAATACCTTTCAGATAAAAAAAAAATATATTTAAAATTTAACTGTGATCTAATCACATTTGCAAGCCCGTGTGTGTCAGGCCCCCACACATACTGTATTGTGTCAACTCGCTAGTGGCTAGGTCTGCACTCATACTGTTACAGGGTGTCATTCACTCAAATACCTTTCAGATTAAAAAAAATCTATTTTAAATTTAACTGTGATCTAATCACATTTGCAAGCCCGTGTGTGTCAGGCCCCCACACATACTGTATTGTGGCCACTGGCTAGTGGCTGGCTAGGCCTGCACTTATACTGTAACAGGGTGTCATTCACTCAAATACCTTTCAGAAAAAAAAAATATATTTAAAATTTAACTGTGATCTAATCACATTTGCAAGCCCGTGTGTGTCAGGCCCCCACACATACTGTATTGTGGCCACTGGCTAGTGGCTGGCTAGGCCTGCACTCATACTGTTACAGGGTGTCATTCACTTAAATACCTTGCAGAAAAAAAAAATCTATTTAAAATGTAACTGTGATCTAATCACATTTGCAAGCCCGTGTGTGTCAGGCCCCCACACATACTGTATTGTGGCCACTGGCTAGTGGCTGGCTAGGCCTGCACTCATACCGTTACAGGGTGTCATTCACCCAAATACCTTTCAGAAAAAAAAATATATATTTAAAATTTAACTGTGATCTAATCACATTTGCAAGCCCGTGTGTCAGGCCCCCACACATACTGTATTGTGTCCACTGGCTAGTGGCTAGGCCTGCACTCATACCGTTACAGGGTGTCATTCACCCAAATACCTTTCAGAAAAAAAAAAATCTATTTTAAATTTAACTGTGATCTAATCACATTTGCAAGTCCGTGTGTGTCAGGCCCCCACACATACTGTATTGTGTCCACTGGCTAGTGGCTAGGTCTGCACTCATACCGTTACAGGGTGTCATTCACCCAAATACCTTTCAGAAAAAAATAAATCTATTTTAAATGTAATTGTGATCTAATCACATTTGCAAGTCCGTGTGTGTCAGGCCCCCACACATACTGTATTGTGTCCACTGGCTAGTGGCTAGGCCTGCACTCATACCGTTACAGGGTGTCATTCACTCAAATACCTTTCAGATAAAAAAAAATAATATTTAAAATTTAACTGTGATCTAATCACATTTGCAAGCCCGTGTGTGTCAGGCCCCCACACATACTGTATTGTGTCCACTCGCTAGTGGCTAGGCCTGCACTCATACTGTTACAGGGTGTCATTCACTCAAATACCTTTCAGATTAAAAAAAAATCTATTTAAATTTAACTGTGATCTAATCACATTTGCAAGCCCTTGTGTGTCAGGCCCCCACACATACTGTATTGTGTCCACTGGCTAGTGGCTAGGCCTGCACTCATACCGTTACAGGGTGTCATTCACCCAAATACCTTTCAGAAAAAAAAAAAACTATTTTAAATTTAACTGTGATCTAATCACATTTGCAAGCCCGTGTGTTTCAGGCCCCCACACATACTGTATTGTGTCCACTGGCTAGTGGCTGGCTAGGCCTGCACTCATACCGTTACAGGGTGTCATTCACTCAAATACCTTTCAGATCAAAAAAATGATATTTTAAATGTAACTGTGATCTAATCACATTTGCAAGCCCGTGTGTGTCAGGACCCCACACATACTGTATTGTGGCCACTGGCTAGTGGCTGGCTAGGCCTGCACTCATACCATTGCAGGGTGTCATTCACTCAAATACCTTGCAGAAAAAAAAATCTATTTAAAATGTAACTGTGATCTAATCACATTTGCAAGCCCGTGTGTTTCAGGCCCACACAGACTGTACTGTGCCCGCTGCCCACCACTTATATAGAGTGGCACAGTACCTTGCACGCATAGTAACACTTATCTAATAAAAAATGACAGGCAGAGGCAGGCCATGTAACCGTGTACATCAAAAAACCTTCACACAAGTCATTTAACCTCCACCCTCCCCCTACTTCACCTGTAGGTGATTTAAGTGTAAACCCAACTCACAGGTATAAAACTAAACTTGTCATAAAACTGAACATTTTTTAAAAAGACA
The DNA here is from genome assembly GCF_014858855.1 of Bufo gargarizans. Lineage (NCBI taxonomy): Eukaryota > Metazoa > Chordata > Amphibia > Anura > Bufonidae > Bufo > Bufo gargarizans. Next base: position 89,954,201 of record NC_058085.1, read on the forward strand.
ACCAATTACAGTATAAGCCAAAAGACTGGGTACTATTAAAGGGACGGGTAATGTAGAGGTCACTGTTAAGGGACTGGCACTCTGGAGGTAACTGTTAAAGGGGCGGCATTGTGGAGGTCATTGTTAAAGGGGCAGGTACTGTAAAGGACTGTTATGCAGGAAACTGTTGATATCTATTTACGACTCATGGAAACATAAAATTAAATAGATAAAATATACCCGTGCAAAGCCGGATCCTTCTGCTAGTCTCTTATATATACAGGTCCTTCTAAAAAAATTAGCATATTGTGATAAAGTTAATTATTTTCTGTAATGTACTGATAAACATTAGACTTTCATATATTTTAGATTCATTACACACAACTGAAGTAGTTAAAGCCTTTTATTGTTTTAATATTGATGATTTTGGCATACAGCTCATGAAAACCCAAATTTCCTATCTCAAAAAATTAGCATATTTCATCCGACCAATAAAAGAAAAGTGTTTTTAATACAAAAAAAGTCAACCTTCAAATAATTATGTTCAGTTATGCACTCAATACTTGGTCGGGAATCCTTTTGCAGAAATGACTGCTTCAATGCGGCTTGGCATGGAGGCAATCAGCCTGTGGCACTGCTGAGGTGTTATGGAGGCCCAGGATGCTTCGATAGCGGCCTTAAGCTCATCCAGAGTGTTGGGTCTTGCGTCTCTCAACTTTCTCTTCCCAATATCCCACAGATTCTCTATGGGGTTCAGGTCAGGAGAGTTGGCAGGCCAATTGAGCACAGTAATACCATGGTCAGTAAACCATTTACCAGTGGTTTTGGCACTGTGAGCAGGTGCCAGGTCGTGCTGAAAAATAAAATCTTCATCTCCATAAAGCTTTTCAGCAGATGGAAGCATGAAGTGCTCCAAAATCTCCTGATAGCTAGCTGCATTGACCCTGCCCTTGATAAAGCACAGTGGACCAACACCAGCAGCTGACATGGCACCCCAGACCATCACTGACTGTGGGTACTTGACACTGGACTTCAGGCATTTTGGCATTTCCCTCTCCCCAGTCTTCCTCCAGACTCTGGCACCTTGATTTCCGAATGACATGCAAAATTTGCTTTCATTCGAAAAAAGTACTTTGGACCACTGAGCAACAGTACAGTGCTGCTTCTCTGTAGCCCAGGTCAGGCGCTTCTGCCGCTGTTTCTGGTTCAAAAGTGGCTTGACCTGGGGAATGCGGCACCTGTAGCCCATTTCCTGCACACGCCTGTACACGGTGGCTCTGGATGCTTCTACTCCAGACTCAGTCCACTGCTTCCGCAGGTCCCCCAAGGACTGGAATCGGTCCTTCTCCACAATCTTCCTCAGGGTCCGGTCACCTCTTCTCGTTGTGCAGCGTTTTCTGCCACACTTTTTCCTTCCCACAGACTTCCCACTGAGGTGCCTTGATACAGCACTCTGGGAACAGCCTATTCGTTCAGAAATTTCTTTCTGTGTCTTACCCTCTTGCTTGAGGGTGTCAATGATGGCCTTCTGGACAGCAGTCATGTCGGCAGTCTTACCCATGATTGCGGTTTTGAGTAATGAACCAGGCTGGGAGTTTTTAAAAGCCTCAGGAATCTTTTGCAGGTGTTTACAGTTAATTAGTTGATTCAGATGATTAGGTTAATAGCTCGTTTAGAGAACCTTTTCATGATATGCTAATTTTTTGAGATAGGAATTTGGGGTTTTCATGAGCTGTATGCCAAAATCATCAATATTAAAACAATAAAAGGCTTGAACTACTTCAGTTGGTGTGTAATGAATCTAAAATATATGAAAGTCTAATGTTTATCAGTACATTACAGAAAATAATGAACTTTATCACAATATGCTAATTTTTTGAGAAGGACCTGTATAAAAATGTGTTTCTGGACAATCTTTAACCACCTCCGGACTGCCTAACGCAGATTCGCGTTCCAGAGGTGGCAGCGCTGCGCAGAGTCACGCATATACGCGTCATCTCGCGAGACGCGAGATGACGCGCTTTGCCGGCCCGCGCATGCGCATCGCGGGCCGGCAAAAGTTAGAGGGGGGTCACGTCAGCAACCTGCCAGCCAATGATCGTCGCTGGCAGGTTGATGATTTTTTTAAAATCCAATCAGAAGCCATATAACACATCATATTAGTAAATATGATGTGTTAAATGGCTTCCCTGCTCCTCTGCTGGTCCTTCTCGTCGGTTGGTCTCAGCAGAGGAGCAGGCTTCACAGTGAGTAGCACCAAACACTACACTTAGCCCCAGATCACCACCCTGCACCCCAATTAACCCCTTGATCACCCCTTCTTGCCCCTGTCAATCACTAGTGAAAGTGAAAAAAGTGATCAGTGCAAACTGTCACTTTTTTTTTTCACTGGTATTGACTGTTAGGTTTTAGGGATAGTTTAGGCCCCTTGGTTAGGTAGTTTAGGGATCAGTTAGCGCCCAGCCCACCGCACTTCAGTCACTTATTCGCAGATTAGCGTATCGCTAATCAGCTTTTGTACTTTTATAGTATCTGTAAGTGATCAAAACTGATCACAGTCAGATCTATAATAGTATTAGTGTCACCTTAGCTCACCCTCCACCCAAAACGCAGTGTTTGCCCGATCAGGCCTGATCGGTCGCCCACACGTGCGTTCGCCCACGCCCGCCCTGCTGCAGTGACAAAAATTATTATTTTTTTGATCACTGCACAATCACTTTACACGCGCTGCGGCGATAAAAAAATCTGTTTTGATATCAACCGCAGCGGCCTCCGGTACTTCGCTAGCCTCCCATTTGTAAGACAGGCTTGCTTTTTTTCTTGGGTAGTCTCAGGGAATACCCCTAAATTTATTTGCCCAAATGTCAAACAGGGGGTATTCTTCTGAAGAGGCCTACAGGCTTCTGACCCAGTCGGATGAGGAATGGGAGCCCTCATCTGATGAATCTAGAGGGTCAGAATATGAACCTGTAGAAAGCAGTCTGGCAGTCTGACTCAAAGTTCGGACGAGGAGGTTGAGGTCCCTGATAGCACCAGGCGTGCCCGGCCCCGTGTCGCTAGACCACAGGTTGTGCAGGATCCGCTTTAAGGGCAGCAGAGTGGGGCTGGCGCTGTCGGATTACGTGGTGAGGCATACACCAGCAGCGCAGCCCATCCTGGACCTAGTACCAGCACTGCCGTAGAACATGGTGAAGTGGCGAGCACCAGAAGGGCAGTTGAAGCTGGTACGGTGGCACGTGCATTAGTTACCCCATCACAGCCACCGCACAGACGGGCCCGTAGAGCCCCTAAAATCCCAGAGGTGCTGGCAAACACTGATTGGCAGTCCCCAACTTTAGCCGCACCTGTAGTTCCCCCTTTCACCGCCCAGTCTGGAGTTCGGGTTGAGACAGCTCAGATCGGTTCAGCCCTGGGATTTTTTGAGCTGTTCTTGACTGCGGAGCTCTTGGACTTAGTTGTGGCAGAAACAAATTGGTATGCCACTCAATTTATATCCGCCAACCCGGGAAGCTATTATGCCCAGCCTTTCCGGTGGAAACCAGTCCAAGTTTCCGAAATTAAAATTTTTCTGGGCCTTCTCCTCAACATGGGTCTAACCAAAAAGCATGAATTGCGGTCATATTGGTCCACAAACCTAATTCATCACATGCCCATGTTCTCTGCTGCTATGTCCAGGGCACGATTTGAGGCCATCCTGCGTTTCCTGCACTTTAGCGACAACACCACCTCCCGTCCCAGAGGCCACCCAGCTTTTGACTGGCTCCACAAAATTCGGCCCCTCATAGACCACTTCAACCAGAAATTTGCAGATTTGTATACCCCTGAGCAAAACATCTGCGTAGACGAGTCCCTTATACATTTTACCGGGCGACTTGGCTTCAAACAATACATCCCAAGCAAGCGCGCCCGGTATGGGGTCAAATTGTATAAGCTCTGTGAAAGGGCCACAGGCTATACCCACAAATTTCGGATCTATGAGGGAAAAGATCAGACCCTGGAGCCGGTCGGTTGCCCTGACTACCTGGGGAGCAGTGGGAAGACAGTCTGGGACTTGCTGTCACCCTTATTCGGGTACCATCTTTATGTGGACAATTTCTACACAAGTGTGGCCCTCTTCAGGAATTTGTTTCTAGAACAGATTGGCTGCTGTGGCACCGCGCGAACTAGTCGCGCGGGCTTCCCCCAACGGCTCGTTACCACCCGTCTTGCAAGGGGAAGAGGGCTGCCTTGTGTAACCAAGAACTGCTTGCGGTGAAATGTAGAGACAAGCGTGACATTTACATGCTCTCCTCCATTCACGCAGACACGACAATACAAATTGAGCGAGCAACCCGTGTCATTGAAAAGCCCCTCTGTGTCCACGACTATAATGCGCTCATGGGAGGGGTGGACTTCAATGACCACATGTTGTCTCCGTATTTAGTTTCCCAACGCACCAAAAAACAGTGTCAGGCAGCTGCTGCCAAGGCCAATAAGATAATGGGTTGCATCAAAAGGGGCATAGATGCCCGTGATGAGAACATAGTCCTACCACTTTACAAATCATTAGTCAGACCACACATGGAGTACTGTGTACAGTTCTGGGCTCCTGTGAACAAAGCAGACATAGCAGAGCTGCAGAGGGTCCAGAGGAGGGCAACTAAAGTAATAACTGGAATGGGGCAACTACAGTACCCTGAAAGATTATCAAAATTAGGGTTATTCACTTTAGAAAAAAGACGACTGAGAGTAGATCTAATTAATATGTATAAATATATCAGGGGTCAGTACAGAGATCTACCCCATCATCTATTCATTCCCAGGACGGTGACTGTGACGAGGGGACTTCCTCTGCGTCTGGAGGAAATAAGGTTTGTACACAAACATAGAAGAGGATTCTATACGGTAAGAGCAGTGAGACTATGGAACTCTCTGCCTGAGGAGGTGGTGATGGTGAGTACAATAAAGGAATTCAAGAGGGGCCTGGATGTATTTCTGGAGCGTAATAATATTACAGGCTATAGCTACTAGAGAGGGGTCGTTGATCCAGGGATTTATTCTGATTGCCTGATTAGAGTCGGGAAGGAATTTTTATTCTCCTAAAGTGAGGAAAATTGGCTTCTCCCTCACAGTTTTTTTTTGCCTTCCTCTGGATCAACTTGCAGGATGACAGGCTGAACTGGATGGACAAATGTCTTTTTTCGGCCTTATGTACTATTATGTACTATGTTACCAGACGCTGGTATAAGAAGGTGTCTGTATATTTGATTCAATTGGCTCTGTATAATAGTTTTGTTCTCTACAGTAAGGCTGGGAGAACAGGATCCTTCCTCAAATTTCAGGAAGAGATCATCGAGAACCTCCTGTATCCAGGAGGTTCCGTGGCCCCATCCACCAGTGTAGTTAGCCGTCTACATGAGCGACATTTCCCCAATGTCGTTCCTGGTACCTCAACCCAACCATCACCCCGAAAAAGATGTTGTGTCTGTAGCAGGAGTGGAATAAGGCGTGACACCCGCTATTTCTGTCCTGACTGCCCTGACCACCCTGCCCTATGCTTTGGAGAGTGTTTCCAGAAGTACCACACACAGGTACACCTAGCATAGGGATCACATCTCACCAGGACAGGCACACAGGGCTATTAGGGCCCATTTACACACAGAGCTGCTGCAAACCTCTCCTTTCATCTGGGATAAAGTGCATAATGTACTTCGCCACATCTTTGGGCGATTTGCGCTTTGCACATTGTCCCATGGGGAAGGAGAGGTTTGTCCTATAAAAGGTAAAAAAAAAAACACAAAAAAACACCATTAAGCAAAAAAGTTAAAGTTCAGTTTCAAAAGTTAAAAAAAGTTTATATGTTCTGTTCTAAAGTTATTATAAAGTTAATAAAATTTATTGCGTTGCGGCCTGGTTTTTTCTTTTTTGTTTTGTTTTTTTTACCTTCCAGGTGGACCAACCGATCGACTAGCTGCAGCACTGATGTGCATTCTGACAGAAGCATTGCACTGCTGTCAGATTACACACAAGTCGGTGTATGCGGCGCTGCAAGACGAGATTTCTCCTCTGCAGTAAAAGATACGTTTGCCGAGGCATATGAGCTGAGGAGGTGGTGGTGTTCATATGCTTTGGCAAACACTTTGTATATATAAAAAAAATAAAAAATCCCCGCAATGATTTATTCATCTACATCGATTGATGTGAATGGAGAAATCTGGTTTGCCAGGGCATACGAGCTAAGTGGGTATGGATGTTGGGCGGAGCTCCTATGTCCTGGCAGACGCCTTTCCCCTCCTTTTTTTTTTTTGGGCAGAGATTTTTTCATCCACATTGATCTCATTACCTGTATGCTCAATATAAGGAGAATAGCAGAAACTCCTAATGCTGGCCATACATGTAATGATTGCGGAGACCCTCAAATGCCAGGGCAGTACAAACACCCCACAAATGACCCCATTTTGGAAAGAAGACACCCCAAGGTATTCGCTGAGGGGCATATTGAGTCCATGAAAGATTTAAATTTTTGTCCCAAGTTAGCAGAAATTGAGACTTTGTGAGAAAAAACTAAAAAAAAAATTCCGCTAACTTATGCCCCAAATTTTTTTTTCTATGAACTCGCCAGGCCCCTCATTGAATACCTTGGGGTGTCTTCTTTCCAAAATGGGGTCACATGTGGGGTATTTATACTGCCCTGGCTTTTTAGGGGCCCTAAAAGACAACATTTCCCTTTTTTTATACAAAGTTGGCATTTGACCAAGATATTTATCTCACCCAGCATGGGTATATGTAAAATGACACCCCAAAACACATTCCCCAACTTCTCCTGAGTACGGCGATACCACATGTGTGACACTTATTTGCAGCCTAGGTGGGCAAAGGGGCACACATTCCAAAGAGCACCTTTCGGATTTCACCGGTCATTTTTTACAGATTTTGATTGCAAACTACTTCTCACGCATATTGGCCCCTAAAATGCCAGGGCAGTATAACTACCCCACAAGTGACCCCATTTTGGAAAGAAGACACCCCAGGGTATTCCGTGAGGGGCATGGCGAGTTCCTAGAATTTTTTATTTTTTGTCACAAGTTAGTGGAATATGAGACTTTGTAAGAAAAAAAAAAATCATCATTTTCTGCTAACTTGTGACAAAAAATAAAAAGTTCTATGAACTCACTATGCCCATAGGGTGTCTACTTTCCGAAATGGGGTCATTTGTGGGGTGTTTGTACTGTCTGGGCATTGTAGAACCTCAGGAAACATGACAGGTGCTCAGAAAGTCAGAGCTGTTTCAAAAAGTGGAAATTCACATTTTTGTACCATAGTTTGTAAACGCTATAACTTTTACCCAAACCTTTTTTTTTTTTACCCAAACCTTATTTTTTTTTTATCAAAGACATGTAGAACAATAAAGTTAGCGAAAAATGTATATATGGATGTCGTTTTTTTTGCAAAATTTTACAACTGAAAGTGAAAAATGACATTTTTTAGCAAAAAATCGTTATATTTTGATTAATAACAAAAAAAGTTAAAATGTCAGCAGCAATGAAATACCACCAAATGAAATCTCTATTAGTGAGAAGAAAAGGAGGTAAAATTAATTTGGGTGGTAAGTTGCATGACCGAGCAATAAACGGTGAAAGTAGTGTAGTGCAGAAGTGTAAAAAGTGGCCTGGTCATTAAGGGGGTTTCAGCTAGCGGGGTTGAAGTGGTTAAAGGGGTGGGCACTGTGGAAGTTACTGTTAAAGGGGCAGGTACAGTGAAGGCCACTGTTAAAGGGGCAGCCACTATGAAGGTCACTGTTAAAGGGATGTTCAATTTTAAAGGGCAGGGCACTGTGGAGGTCACTGTTAAAGGGCATGCACTGTGGAGGTCACTATTAAAGGGACTGTCACTGTGTAGGTCACTGTTAAAGATGCGGTCACTGTTATGGGGGATACTGTCGATATCTTTTAATGACACACAATAAATGAAATAGATGAAATATACCCGTGTGAAGTCGGGTCCTTCTGCTAGTCTTTTTATATATATAAAAATAAGTTTCTGTCTGTCTGTTCTTTATGCGGGACCAAACCACTGGAGCGATCTTTACCAAATTTGGTAGACAGGTACATCAGGTGTCCAGGAAGGTTTTAGACTGAGTCCCAGCTTGCATTAGCCAATAAAAGCCCCCAACTACCATGCATACGATCACATGTCCCTTATCAACCAAGAGAAGACTGTTGAGATCACTGTTAAAGGGGAGGGTACTGTAGAGGTCACTATTATGGGGAAAACTGTTGATATCTTTTTATGACACACAGAAACATAAAATGAAATAGATTAAATATACCCGGGTCCTTCTGCTAGTCTCCTATATATATAAAAATTAGTTTGTCAGTCTGGATGTCTGTTTGTTCTTTATGCGTGACCAAACGACTGAACCGATCTTCACCAAATTTGGCACACAGGAACATCAGGTGTCCAGGAAGGTTTCAGACAGGGTCTCAGGTCTCTAGGACCTGCATTAGCTAATACAAGCCTGCAAGTGTTTCTCTTCGTATGCCAACTGCCATACACCCGTTCACATGTCCCTTATCAGCTAATAGAAGCTTTTCCGGTCCTACTCAGGTTGCCATAACAACTGATCACAGGTTTTAGCAGTTCACAGGTACTTAAATATTCAGTCATATAACGTGTATCAGACAATATAAGTTCACATTTAAGCCTGTAAAACAAGAGGTCATGCGACACATGTCGTCATGTAGCCCTAGCCTTAAAGGGGCAGGGTGCTGTGGAGGTCACTAAGTCAGCAAGGTACTGTGAGGTCACTGTTAAGGGAGCGGGGTACTGCGGAGGTCACTTTAAGGGAATGGGTGGGGTACTATGGCAGTCACTATTAAAGGGACGGGTGCTTTGGAGGTCTCTGTTAAGGGGGCATGGAACAGTGAAGGTCACAGATAAGGGGACGGTACCCTATGGTGGTCAGTGTTAAGGGGCAGGGTGCTGTATATGTCACTGTTAAGGGGCAGGGCCCTTGTGAAGATCAAAGTTAAGGGGATGGGCTGCTGTGGATGTACCATTTTAAGGAGGCGGGGCATTGTGGGGGGTCAGTGTTTAGAGGCGGGGTGCTGTAGAGGTCACTGTTATGGGGGATACTGTCGATATCCTTTAATGACACACAATGAATGAAATAGATGAAATATACCCGTGTGAAGTCGGGTCCTTCTGCTAGTCTTTTTATATATATAAAAATAAGTTTCTGTCTGTCTGTTCTTTATGCGCGACCAAACGACTGGAGCGATCTTTACCAAATTTGGCAGACAGGTACATCAGGTGTCCAGGAAGGTTTTAGACTGAGTCCCAGATTGCATTAGCCAATACAAGCCCCCAACTACCATGCATACGATCACATGTCCCTTATCAACCAATAGAAGCTCGCAGGTCCTACTCCAGGTTTTCATAACAATTGATCACAGGTTTTAACAGTTCACAGGTCCTTAAAAATTCAGTCATATGATTTGTCAGGATTAGATACACAACTCAGCAGGCAGTATCACACAGGATAGAATATTAGATGCAAAGCTCAGCAGACAGTATCACACAGGATAGGATGTTAGATACACAGCTCAGCAGACAGTATCACACAGGATAGGATTAGATACACAGCTCAGCAGACAGTATCACACAGGATAGGATTAGATACACAGCTCAGCAGACAGTATCACACGGGATATGATTAGATACAGAGCTCAGCACACGGTATTACACAGGATTTGATTAGATACATAGCTCAGCAAGGATTATATACACAGCTCAGCAGACAGTATCACACAGGATATGATTAGATACTTAGCTCAGTAATGATTATATACACAGCTCAGCAGACAGTATCACACAGGATAGGATTAGATACACAGCTCAGCAGACAGTATCACATAGGATACGATTAGATACACAGCTCAGCAGACAGTATCACACAGGATAGGATTAGATACACAGCTCAGCAGACAGTGGGATGGGGTGCTGTAGAGATCACTGTTATGGGGGATACTGTCGATGTCTTTCGATGACACACAGAAACATTACCCGTGCGAAACCGGGTTCTTCTGCTAGTATATATATATATATATATATATATCTATCTATCTATCAAAAACCTTTCCAATTTATTTGAGAAATGCCATAAAAATGTAATAAAGATAAAAAAGTCTTGTGCCCAAAATGGTATCAATAAAAACGACAGATCTATAGCAATGTCTGTCAGCAAACATAGGGGGAGATTTATCAAACAGATGTGAAGTAGAACTGGCTTAGTCTACCATATCAACCAATCAGATTCCACATTTCATTTTCCACAGCTCCTTTGGAAAATGAAAGGTGGAATATGATTGGTTGCTATGGGCAACTAAACCAGTTCTACTTTACACCTGTTTGATAAATCTCCCCAATAGAATAATATCATAACAGTAGATTACCAATTGTATTTAATATTTGTAAAATAAAATAATACAAATAAATAATATAAAATAATTACATAAAATATGTTGAAATATTCCCGATTAGTCCATATATATAATGCTTCCCAAAATAGTAACCCACTGGGCAGATAATTATTCCATCAATACTTCAGCATTCATGTTTCTATTTGTACAAGATTTCCGCCTAGTGTGCATTTTCTGTAATATTCAATATGTCTGAACTGTTTGCCATGATGCAACCATACGGTTATTGGTAAATAATATTGCATTTATCCTGCATTTAATGTTCATTTTTATCATAGATCACAGTACTGTAAATAGCATTAACCCTTTTCTGACTGAGCGATTTTCCATTTTTGCATTTTCGTAATTTGCTCCCTACTTTCCTGTAACCATAACTTTTTTATTTTTACATTTGCATAGCTACCATATATGAGGACTTTTTTTGTGTAACAAATTATACTTTCTAATAACACCATTTAATGTTGCATAGGATGTACTGGGAAGTTGGAAAAAAAAATCAAAATGGGTGGAACTGGAAAAAAAAAGCAATTCTGCCAGTTTTATGGATTTTGTTTTTACAGTGTTCACTTGTGGTAAAGCTGACTTATGCCCTTCATTCTCCAATTCAGTATGATTACGGTTATACTAAATTTGTATAGTTTTTGCGTTTTAACCCTGAAAAAAAATTCACTTTTGAAAAAATGTTTTCTTTTCATCACCATATTCTGACCCCATAACTTTTTATAGTTATGTCTACGGAGCTGTGTGAAAACTTTTTTTTGCAGGATGATCTGTAGTTTTTATCAATACCATTTTGGGGTGTGTGTGACTTTTTGATCACTTTTTATTGTATTTTGTTCCATGGTAAAATAAAAAAAAATGGTTAATCGGCCATTCTTTTTGCATAACTTTTTTTTTTTGCGCCATTCACTGCATGGGATACGTTTTAATATTTAAATGGACATTTTCACATATGGAAATACCCATGATGTTAAAAAAATGTATTGCTTATTTATATTTTAATTTTGGGGAAAGAGAGGGTGATTTAAAAAATTTTATTTTTGAAATATTTTTTAAAACTTTTTTCCTTTTTTTTTTTTTTGGTCCACAAGTGGATCCCAACATGCAATCATTAGATTTCAATTTGTTTAGAATAATGGAATTTACTCTATTATCCTATACAGAAATTGCTATATTACAATTTAGCGCTGCCACCTGCTGGCCTGAATTGCCAGGTGCCAGTGCTAGGTGAATTAGGGGTCACCACTCCTCCCTCTCCCTTGTGAAAGGGTTCTCTCCTTCCCTCCTCTCTGTGCCACATATCTGTTACCTGCCATATCAGACGTGATACTAATATTCCCCTCCTCCCTTCGCAAATCTTTATTTGATAACTGAAGACCAAAAATGTTTATCAAAACCTGTCCGAATATTGCATAAATGCTCCGATGATCTACTTTTTTAACTGTCCAGACATTCAGCCAATATATTGCTTTCCACATGGACACTGTAGAAGATACGCTATCCATTACTATTGCAAATAATACATTGATCTATTTCATGTTTGAAACCTCTAATAATCAGACATAACGTTAGTTGTTTTCTTAAGAAAATTGGTGGTTTTGCAACAACTACAACCCCCACTATAGAGCCCCTATAATACAAACATCAAAGTGCCTTTTGCTCTAAAGAGTTTTGACTTCACAGTGGGAGCAATCTTTAATGCTAGACTGAGGACTTTGGTATAAACAATCAGTAGTTTGGAAAGCAGAGTGGGATTCTGGAATATATTACTTTATTCTCTTTGAGAAAATGCCAGAGTCTATAAATGGTAAATTCTGTCTTTTTATATTGAGTTAAAAGTTAATTAATTATTCCTTTGGCTTTCACTGACTGTACTTTACTTTACAGGTTCCCTTATGGTTTCACTACCAGTAACATTGCTTTGTTGGTATTTTTTTTGTAAAAGTGGGTTTCAGCCTTCTATACTGTCCATACAGTATTTATAGGAGCCATCTAGGTAAAGGACAACTAGTATTAAGTATAAAACAGTTTTTGGAGGTGGGCTGGTGGCAGATAGTACCTTCTAGCTTACTCTCAACCACTAAAATTCAGTCTTTCACCTAAAGTGACCATTATAGAACATTTACACCATGATCTGCATTATAGTCCCCATATTGGAAAGCTACTTACAGTATAGCTATCCATCACTTATTTTCAGAAAAAAAAACCCTTTTTTTCGATATGTTAATTAGGTTCTGAAGGTGCCCAGGGGCGGCGTTCAAGCGGCCGGTGCCCAGGCCCCTCGTCGCTTTTCATATGAAACCCCTCCCCTTTCACCCCTCTGGCCTGCCCTAGGTTCTTCAGAAATCCAGCGCTAGCGCAGTTCATAAGATTCGCCGTGCCTGGCCACTTCATTCCCCATTATGGGCATAGGCACAATCCCGGCTAGATGTATGGACCAATACATGCTCATTAAACGCTCTTGTGCCTCTGCCCACAATGGGGAATTAAGTGCGCAGGCACGGCAAATCTTGTGAATGGCGCTGGCGCTGTATTTCTGCAGAACCTAGGGCGGGCCAGAGGGGTGAAAGGGGAGGGGTTTTATATGAAACGCGACAAAGGGCCTGGGCACCGTCCGCTTGAACGCCGCCCCTGGGCACCTTCAGAACCAAATTAACATATTGAATAAAAGTGTTTTTTTTTTTTAGCAAAAATAAGCGACGGACAGCTATACGGTAAGTAGCATTTCAATATGGGGACTATAATGCAGATCATGGTGTTAATGTTCTATAATGGTCACTTTAGGTGAGAAACTCCCTTTAAGATCAAGAAGGTCTTCTACTACCCGTTTAATGAAAGTTGAAAATATACAGATTAAAGATCCTGAATAAAACCTAATAATCCATTCTCATCAATGTAGTACCTTACGTTCAGCTACAAACAGATCCTACATTTTTATATACCAAGCAATCACAAACAATAGTGTGCCATATTCCAGTATTCTATAGTATACCAAAAATACAGGCAGAACAACTATCTCTGTGTCACGTGCTGGGGGGAGAACCTCCAGGACATCATACTAGCAGGACAAGGCAAACAGGCCAAGGACCATGGAACACATAACTTATTACAAAGGAACCAAGGCACATGACAATGACTATAACAGAAGAACTCAGTGTACTGAAATGGATCAGTGGGTGTCAACCCACTGCTCCACTGACTAGCAATATTCTGGAGGGGCATAACTAAGCAGCTACCTGGCCTTCACTAGAGCCTCAGATGGTGAGGATAGGCGTGGGCCGTTAGGGTAGTTGCCAGGCGCTACTCCAGAGCATAAACAGAGTCAGTGACAGCAGGATCAGGCGGCAAGAAGATACCAGACAAGGTACCGACAATACATTGAATCCACAGACAGGCAGAAAAACAGAACAGAGTCAGAAGCAGGTACCTGCGCCCCAAGCAATAAAAGCAAGGTGGCCCCAGGAAGAGCTGAACAGAGACAGAGAATAGGCATAGGCATTCCCCCTCCGGGGAACACAGGAACCCTCTTCCGAAGGTGGACATGGACAGACAAGAGCGGAACACCAGAATCAATAAGGACTGCCAGACCAACAATATGTCACGGCTGAGGATGGGGAACATCCTCAGCCGTGTGTTGAGGAAGATGGTCGCTGCTCGACCAGGACAACAGGATTATACTTACAGCTGTGATAGTAATTCTCCCCATAGTCATTTTTTAGATTTATGGGAATTTTCTTCCATATGTTCGTAACATTTTCTTTTAGTTGTGAAGAATTCAAAATTTCAGTTTTAAAAAAGTCAGGAGCAATAATGGAGACTTTGACTCCAAATGCTTTGAGCTCCCGTCTTTCAAAACACTGTCCTTTTCAGCTCTGTGATTCCTAGTAGTCCCTGTGTCACGGCTGAGGATGGGGAAAACCCTCAGCCGTGCGATGCCACATGATGTTAGGCTGCTCGGCCAGGACAACAGGATTAGGGAGCAGGTCACCTCCTAAAGCATCCCTAACCTGACCCTAACTCCTAGCTGCATGGCCCGACCTTTAAGGTAGGAGGACCCATGCTCAGGAACCTCGGAGCCCTAACCCACCCTCCGACCGGTCCCTGGACTAGGAGTCAGGGTAAGACAACCTGTTCCTTCTGGATACGGAGGAACAGGAGTCTCACTGGCCAAGCAGCAAGGAAGGGAGAACAAATACAACCTATGGCAATGGCAGGTACTTGCTACAAACATAACACTAACCTGCCACAGACACAAAGCCTGGAACCCATGTGGAAGTACTGCTATTCACAAACAAAAGGACTCAGCACACAACACACATCACACGGGAACCCAGGACCATAGGTGCAATAAAGAAGCATAAAACCAAACACATCTTCTAGACACCAAACGACATTATATTTGCTATGACCAGAAGGATGGCCCCCACTGGCAGTTGGTAAGTAGAACCCTCCCTGACTACTGCCTACAACTGAGGCTTTATAGAGCCAAGAGGCCACACCCATCAGCCAGAAACACCCCGTGACTCACACACACAGAAAGGGAGTTAACCCTTCCAATACCACAGAAGGGAAAACACAACTTAAAGGGGAAGTGTCAAAATCCAAGAACACACTGTGGCTGTTGCCGCAGGCAACTACATGGGTGGCAACCATGTCCTGGGAGTCAGCCCGAAGGCCGGGACATTGCCACCACATGTACAACTCCAACCAAACGTTGCCACGGACAGCCACAGTAAAGGGAAGATGTCAGTGCACACCAAACATCTAACAGAGTGCACACAGACATACGAAAGTGTATACAAACACTCACACAACTCCAAGGGGACCGCACACATAACTGTTGTCCGCGGCAACCGCACTTGAGGCTAACAACATTATGCCTCCAGCTGCGGTTGACACTACAACCCAAACCGCAGGCAACTGTATGCGGCTCCCAAGGAGTCACGGCCATCAACATGGTCGTGACACAATAACAGGAACATAGATCAGACAAAGATCAGCTCTGCTAAGCTATAAATGAATGGAACACCAGAAGCAGTAAGGACTGTCAGACAAACAATAACAGGAACATAGATCAGACGCAGATAAGCTCTGCTAGGCTCAGATGCAGATAAGCTCTTCTAGGCTATACAGATACAGGACAGATACAAGGCAAGGTACAGGGCAGAAGACAATAATACAGAACCAGGCAGAACACACCGAAGTGTAGATGGTAGGACCCCTTGGGTCAGCTGCAAATGGTAAAACCTGGCAAGACAAACGTAGACAGACAGACTACACAGAGCAGAAGGGTGAAACACCCACAAGATAAGACTGACCAAGACTGACCACAACACTTCATGCTCAAAGGCAGAAATAGCAGCCTAACTAGCTCACCTGAAAGGACACACCCAGGAACCGACAAGGGGAGGTTAACCTCATCAGAACCAAACAGGGAGGTACCAAATCAGGTCAGGGGTAACCAGAAACCACAGCATACCAAGCTGCGATACAGGACGTTGCCAATAGCAACCAGCATGCATGGAACACCGCAGCCAGTACGCAAAAGCGCAACCAACTTGACATACCCACAGAGAGACGATACAGCCAAAGGGGGTACACACACAGGCAGGTTCACACTAGATACCACAGCCAGCACGCAGCCAAAAGCAACCAGCCTACACGGAATCACCCGCAGCCAGTAGCAAAAGGCGTGCAGCCAGTCTGCACAGCAAGTCACGCCACGGTGAACCACACTGTGACACTCTGGAATTAGTTCCCTAACAACCAATCTGTGTGCAGCCATCTGCTAAATCTATATATCAAGGGGAGAAACAGAACTGGATCGCACATCCACAATGCTTTGATCTAATTCAACTCACTTCTCAGCGTAATATTAAAGTGTACAACCGCCTACACTGCATGCTGTACAAGAGGTCCCACTCTAAAAGGCAACCTTGACGTGGTGAGTGGACTCCTGCATTTTGCTCAAAATGTACACTGATGCCTCCTGTACACCATGCAGTATAGGGGGCTGTACACTTAATATTGCGCTGATAAGTGAGTTTAATTAGATCTAAGCATAGCATTGCGGATGTGCAATCCAGTTTTGTTTTTCTCCCCTTGATATTTGCATGTTGAATCTTTCTTCTTTATTACTGGTATCAGCGCTCCTCCCATTCAGCACAGGTGGTTTTAATTCAGCAGAAGTCTGCATATAAGTGGTAATTGACCTGCAGTTTCTGATAGCAAAGAACATGTTTTAGACAACTGTTCAGATGGTACAGTACTGCGTGGTGGCCTTTGTTTTTGTGGTGCTGTGCTGGTGGGTTGAGAGGGCCCAGTGCCATGGGTGGCAATGTCAGATAGCAGGGTTGCTGTCTGACTCTTGGGTCCTGACGCCTAATAGGGCAGTGCCACATTGTTGTCGCACTGTGCTGCGCCTATTTGTCAGAGTAGGTCCCACTCTAAGAGGTAACCTTGATGTGTTGAGTGGGCTTATGCCTTTTGCTCAAAATGTACACTAATGTCTCTTGTACAGCATGCAGTATAGGGGGCTGTTTACTTAATATTGCACTGAGAAGTGAGTTTAATTAGATCTAAGCATAACATTGTGGATGTGCGATCCAGTTTGGTTTTTCACCACTTGATATCTGTTAAAGAGGACCTTTCATCGGTCCAAACATTGCAAGATAATTATCAGGCTACATAGAGCGGCGCACAGGGATATCACTGCACTTACTAAAACTCCCAGGCTGTGAGCTCTGCCCTGCGATTGGACAGCGCTACAGCCTGGGAGAAGGAATGCCCAGGGTAACACAGGGCAAACTCCGCCTAGTCGAACCAATTCAGTGAAGATACCGGAGGACACAGCGGGCGAATGGAGCGGCGCCCAGGGATAATAGTAAGTGCAGTGAGATCCCTGGGCGCCACTCTATGTAGGCTGACAATTTTCTTGCAACGTTTGGACTGATGAAAGGTCCTCTTTAAATCTATTCCTAGCCATTTAAATGATACTATACAAACTATACAGTTAGTTGAAAGTTTCAAAGGGGTTCTCCCATGAAAAATATTCTACTATTTTTTTAAACCAGCAACTGGAGCTGAATAATTTTATACTTGCATGTAATTAAAAATTTAGCATAGCTTTTGAGTTATTTAATAAAATGTTTCTGTACAGCGCCACCTACTGTTTGTTTGTTTTCTTATTTCTTTGTCCTGCTCACTAAGATGGCTGAATATGCTCAGTCTCATCCTTCCACTGCCTCCTGAGTTGTGATACTGAGAGCATGGACAAACCTTAGCTGTAGCAGAAAAGACCCCCCCACTTGATCTGTCAGCTTGATATAAATCTAGCAGAGCAATGAATGTGGAGATCTCTGGATCCATGTATGGTGCAGGGCTGGTCCTAGCTTTGTTAGAAAGAGATTGCCATGTACTATATGATCTGTCATTTACATTTTTTACATTAGTCAAGGCATAACCCCTTTCAGTGGCAAGTGGCATTTTGTCACCTTTATTACACAATTGTATTGATCATGAATTAGGAATTTAAAGTGTTCACTTCTTTTTGGAACAGAAGGGTGGACTGAAACCTTTAGAGATGCTATTCATGTTAGACAATATTTGATTTATTCTTATGTATAACAATGGGACTGCCATGGGTATGAGATTTGTGCTGAGTTATGCTAATTTATATAAGGGTTATTGGGAGTATCAATATATACTGCCCAAGCTCGACGTGGATCTTGTCCTATAGTATCATTACATTGATGTTCTATTGATTTGAAAGGGTGGTTATGATAAATTATGAGGTTTTATTCAGGATCTTAAAAGTTACTAAGGTGTTACTTAAGCAAGTTGAGACACAGTCCCGACCACCCTCCGGATGGAAAGCAACAGAGTGCTCCGGTCCTCTGGTCCTAACTCAGAAACAGCATAGGTTGTTGTGCTACACTGTTTAAGTAGCTCTCAACACGACAATGAAGTATGTATCCACTGGACTCTGGGGTCGAGTGGAGGGTGGACCATAGGCGCACAACACAACCAGAGTTTGTTTCAAATCAATAGTTTTTTTTATTATTTTTGTTATCGTGACAACGCATTTCGGGGTTCTGTGGACCCCTTTTTCAAGTCTAAAAAACATGTACATACAATCATACAAATTATATAAAAAGGGATAATAGTAGTAATAATAATATGGCCGTCAAGCTTAGAATTGGATGTAGATATAAATGGATGAATGGATACATATACACTCACCTAAAGAATTATTAGGAACACCATACTAATACGGTGTTGGACCCCCTTTTGCCTTCAGAACTGCCTTAATTCTACGTGGCATTGATTCAACAAGGTGCTGATAACATTCTTTAGAAATGTTGGCCCATATTGATAGGATAGCATCTTGCAGTTGATGGAGATTTGAGGGATGCACATCCAGGGCACGAAGCTCCCGTTCCACCACATCCCAAAGATGCTCTATTGGGTTGAGATCTGGTGACTGTGGGGGCCATTTTATACAGTGAACTCATTGTCATTTTCAAGAAACCAATTTGAAATGATTCGAGCTTTGTGACATGGTGCATTATCCTGCTAGAAGTAGCCATCAGAGGATGGGTACATGGTGGTCATGAAGGGATGGACATGGTCAGAAACAATGCTCAGGTAGCCCGTGGCATTTAAACGATGGCCAATTGGCACTAAGGGGCCTAAAGTGTGCCCAGAAAACATCCCCCACACCATTACACCACCACCACCAGCCTGCACAGTGGTAACAAGGCATGATGGATACATGTTCTCATTCTGCTTATGCCAAATTCGGACTCTACCATTTAAATGTCTCAACAGAAATCGAGACTCATCAGACCAGGCAACATTTTTCCAGTCTTCAACAGTCCAATTTTGGTGAGCTTGTGCAAATTGTAGCCTCTTTTTCCTATTTGTAGTGGAGATGAGTGGTACCCGGTGGAGTCTTCTGCTGTTGTAGCCCATCCGCCTCAAGGTTGTGCGTGTTGTGGCTTCACAAATGCTTTGCTACATACCTCGGTTGTAACGAGTGGTTATTTCAGTCAACGTTGCTCTTCTATCAGCTTGAATCAGTCGGCCCATTCTCCTCTGACCTCTAGCATCAACAAGGCATTTTCACCCACAGGACTGCCGCATACTGGATGTTCTTCCCTTTTCACACCATTCTTTGTAAACCCTAGAAATGGTTGTGCGTGAAAATCCCAGTAACTGAGAAGATTGTGAAATACTCAGTCCGGCCCGTCTGGCACCAACAACCATGCCACGCTCAAAATTGCTTAAATCACCTTTCTTTCCCATTCTGACATTCAGTTTGGAGTTCAGGAGATTGTCTTGACCAGGACCACAACCCTACATGCATTGAAGCAACTACCATGTGATTGGTTGACTAGATAATCGCATTAATGAGAAATAGAACAGGTGTTCCTAATAATTCTTTAGGTGAGTGTATACTTGAATACCATGATGTTCTGAACCTACTCACCCTATGAGCGCCTTTTTCCTCCTTTGGCCACTTCTTTCTTCAACACGATAATGAGAGCTACTGAAACTGAAGAGCCCTGGAACGCTCTGCTCTTTCCCAGCCAGAAGGTGGTTGTGACTTTGTCTTGTCTTATTTCGCCTTCGTAATGGCGAGCTGAGACAACTCCTTTAACACTAATTCCTATAATCTTATTTTCACCCTTTATTAGTCAGGTAGCAGAAGAATTTCTTGATCTTAAAATGTTTAGTGGTTGAGAGTAAGCTAGAATGTACTACCTGCCACAAACCAACCTCCAAAGACAGTTTTATATTTTATACTAGGTTTCACTTACCTAGATGGATCCTAAATGTAGGGACAATATAGAGGACTCAAACACAATTATTGAAAATATTGAGAATTTGAAAAAGAAGCCATTGAACTTACCAGACAGTTCCAGGAAAAACGGCATCCAGAAGAGGCACTGATTGAATCTCTAGGTCTGTTGGGAGCACTAAACACTTTATTCAGAGACAAAGTGATGTTACTGGTAGTGAAACTGTAAGGGAACATATAAAGAAAAGTACAGCCAGTGAAAGCCAAATTACTATTAACTGTAATTTCACAATATAAAAAGATTGAATCTACCATTTATAGAGATTGGCATTTTGCCAAAGAGGATAAAGTGATAGGTTCCAGACTTCCACTCTGCCTTCCAAACTACTGATAGTTTATACCAAAGCCCCCAGTCTAGCATTAAAGATTGCTCCTACTGTGAAGTCAAATCTCCATAGAGCAAAAGGCATTTTGATGTTTGCAATACAGGGGCTCTATAGATATGGGAGCTGTAGTTGTTGCTAAAACCACCAATTTTATCTAAGATAACAACTACAATTATGTTTGCTACCAGAGGTTTCAAACATGAAATAGATGAATGTATTATTTGTAACAGTAGTGGATGGTGTATCTTGTACAATGTCCATATGAAAAAGTATATACTGGCAGAATAGCAGAGCATTTACACAATATTTGGACATGTTTTGATAAACATTCTTTCTCATCTCTTTTAAGTTTGTCCACCATAGTGACCCTAAAGGGTTAATATTTACTGGCCTTCAGTTATTATTAAAGAAAGATTGGCCAGGGAAAGGGGGGCGGGGCATTACTTGGTTAGAATCCAGACTCATATATAATTTTGAATCCATAATTCAACGAGGTCTGAATGTGGAGGTAGAATATAAGGGGTGGGTTCACTTCCTGACAAGTCATCTTTTGGCTGTTATCCAACAGAAGAACAGTCTTGCAGGGTACGCTCCCCTCTGCATGTTCTGCATGGTTTGTTTATTTATTTATTACTACAGATGTGATATATGTATTGATATGCATGTAATTGACCAAATAAGTGGCTAAGAAGATATATTATTATTTTGGTTTATTACATTAATTCATTAGGATGGGCAAGAAAAATGAAATGTAATTTTTAAACAAGGTTTACTTGGACTTTATCTGAACAGAGACTTGTTTGACGTGTTTAGATCAAGCAATCCAGTTCTGGGATTGTCAGAATAATCCATTATGGACTTTCAGAACATCTAAAGACCTATAAATACCCAGATAAACTGGCATCTGGGAGATATCACTATTTGAAAGTTTGAGAGCTAACGAGGAAGGGCTCAGGCAGATTTTTTGGTACCTGAATATTTGAAAATGTCCATTGTCTTATCCTCAACCTCAAAAATCTACACACAGTGCTGTGAGGATATTGTTCCTATATACTTTTAATATCTGTGGCCATTTACTAGTAATAGCAGTAGAACTACAAGTCCCAAGTGGCAGTATAAATTAGTTTTCTGCTTTTAGCAGCAACTGCTCACCAGTCCTATACTTCTACAGAGATGAGAGACAGCAGCGCTACCTACATTACTAAAAGATGTCAGGAACCACTGTAACAACTGTATTTTTTTGCGGACATATGGAATGCACACGGAGTCATTTCAGTTTTTTTGCGGCCCCATTGAAGTGAATGGCTCTGCATATGGGCCACCCAAAAAACAGAACGGAAAGGGGAAAAAAATACATTTGTGTGCATGAGCCCTTAGGCTGAGTTCACACTTCAGTTATTTGGTCAGTTATTTCCATCAGTGATGAGCGGCAGGGGCAATATTCCAATTTGTGATATTTTGGGAATATTTGTCATATATTCGCGAATTTGTGATCTCCAGTCATTATTTTCTTTATTGCATAAATTGGCAATCAGAAAATTTGCGATACAAAAATTTGCGATACAAAAATTTGCGATCAACACTACTCCTAAAGTCAAAGATATTGCAGCCTTCTCTATATTCTAGATATTCGCAAATTCTCAAAGTGCCAATATTCGCAATAAAAATTTACGATTAGACTATTTGCGATCAACACTAATTTCCATCCATCATTGTGAGCCAAAACCAGTAGTGCAGCCTACTCATAGATAAGGCATAATGCCCGTGCACCCGCTTTGCCGAATCTCTTCGTATGTAGTGGGTGCAATGACGGGGAAACGGCGATTGCACTGCCTCCGTCATTTAACCCCTCAGATACCGCGTTCATCCCTGATCGCGCCATCTGAGATTAAAAATTTGAGATTTCAAGGGTTAATCAGTTAAAAAAATACTCAACTTATCCATTTGAGGGCAGAGAGCCCACCACAGTCGTCTTGATTTAAAAAACACTGTGTGTATCTTCAATTAAGATGGCCGCAGTGGTCTCTTCCTGTGCAAATTGTTGAGATGCGTATGTATTTTTTTACTGTCATTTCAGAGGAAATCAATTACCACGAAGCATATGGAAATTCGGCTCAAGAAATTCAGATCGAAGTCCACTTCGGATACTTCGATTTACTCAACACTAGAAACAACTGAACTACCGTAGAAACAACTGACTAAATAACTGAAGTGTGCACTTGTCCTTAGTTAATGCACTCTGGTATATCTATATATGTACTTGAAGAGCTGAAAATTTAGCCAATTTTAGTAACCACAGAGCACCTTGCAAAATATGAGCCCTCACACAGATTCAAAGACAGAAAAGTAAAAAAAAAGAAAGAAAAAAAGGTTATGGCAACGGAAAGTGATCTTTTGTGAAAAAATAGCTTTTTAATTTTTTAAAAGTTGTAAAATATAACAAAAACTACATAAATCTCCATTTTTCTTACTGACCTACAGAAAAAAGTTAACCTGAAATTTTTGCAATGAAAAATTGAACTAAATATATTAGCAGAATTGAATTTTTTTTTTTGATCACTGTTTCCCTCTCCTCCAATTTAAAAAAAAAGGCTATACGATTCACCTGATGTATTCCATGATGGCTTCATTTTTCCGACATAAAACAAGCCGTCATACGGCCATTTCAATGGAAGGAATAAAATGTTACAAGGTTTGAAATGCAGAGATTAAAATGACGAAAAGATTGCCGAACATTAAGTACCAAACTTGATTCCATTCTTAAAGGGTTAAAAGATTTTGGGTCCTTGGTAGCTCTAAGACTGAATGCAGCAATCACAAAAAATATGAAATTAATGGAGTCTTGATATAATCCAAATAATACTGAAGAGGCAGGTTGTGGAGCATTGTAAAAATTGACAAACAAATTGAGAAAATAAAAATTTAATATTTTAATTTTCTCATAATCAAATTATTATTAATAATAATCATGATAATTTTATTTTTATTCTGCAGATATTTTTCATTATTATTTCAAATAATTAAAATCACTGAAAATGAAAATGATGATGTAAACTAGTTCTAAATATACATTTTCTTTACACAAATTATTACACATATTAGTCTATATTATTAGAATGATATTACATTTAATAAATGGCAATGAAATGTCCATTTCTTGATTAACATCAACTAATCCTGCACATGTTCTAATTTCCATGGCATATCCACTTTAGAAAGTACAGTAAAATGTGTAAAAGGTGTTCCTTCGAAGCAGAACTTGTAAATATACCATGGGAAGTCTACACAGAAATCCGTGAGTGCTCTCACACAGTATGGGTCTCATATTACATTGACATTTTATATATTAGTAATTTATATTAAATAATATTTGTGCGATGTATGAATAGACTGTATGGCTCTGTGCAGTAGCTGGTCTTCACAAGGGTTACATTTATCATTTCCTGCTGGTAGATTAGAATTAATGACTTTTCTGTCTTGGAAACAAACCTGGAATGCAGGATGAAATTCCTTTATTTGTCTGTAAGCATTTGAGAATCAAAGGTATATGTTAAACGATGATTAACCATTTCCACCCTGGGAGATATTTTGTTTTTGCATTTTCATTTTTTAACTCTCTGCCTTCCCATTCACATAGCGATATAATAGTTGATCATTATTATTATTATTATTTTTTTTTGTGTAGGAATAATTGTTCTTCCTAATGGCAAGATAGATTTACTATTGCATACAAAGTAGTGGGATGCTGATTGATACTATTTTGGAGTGGCTTTGACTTTTTAAGTGTGTTTCACATTTTATTAAATTTTATGTTGAGATGTGAAGTGACAAAAAAGGGCCAATTAGCTATCTTAATTTTTTTTCCCCAGACAGGATAAATACAGTTATATTTTAACCCCTGAAGTACTGGGTCCATTTTGTTTTTTGCATTTTCATCTTTCCTTTCCATCCCACATTCTAATAGCCAAAACTACATTTTTAATTCACATAGAAATAGAAGGGCTTATTTTATGTGGGATAAGTTGTATTTTTTAATTGCACTATTTAATTTACCATATTTTGTATTGAATAATGGGAAAAAATTATTAGTGGGTTGAAATTGAAAAAAAAAACACAATTCTGACAAGGTTTTTTGAAGTTTGATATCACTGTGCAATAAAATTGACATAATGTCCTTATTCTGCCTCTCTATATGATACGGTGATACCAAATTTATACTGTTTTTTGTTTTACTACTCTTTGAAAAAGATCATTATTTTCTTATTTTTGCCATTACCTGACATACTTTTTTTTTATATTTCTTTCTACAGAACTGTAGTTCTTATTGGTATCATTTGTGGAGTACATACTACTTTTTAATTGCTGTTATTTCATTTTGGGGTGGATAAGGTGACCAAATATGACAAATCATGTGTTTTTATTTTTTTTCTGTTATAGCATTCAACATACAGGAAAATACAGTATGGTTACATTTTAATAGTTCAGACATTTTCAATACCTTATTAGGTTTATTTTTTAATTGTTTATTTATTTGTAGATGTAAATTTGGGAAAGGGGCGATTAGAATTTTTTACTATTTTTATGTTTTATTTTAATTTGTATTTTTTTTGCACAATAACTTTTAACCCGCTAAGGGGGCTCCGACCTGGGATCTTTTGAAATGTGTACATTATTTTTATTTAAAATTTTTAAAGCTTTTTCTTTTAACTTTTTTTTACATTTTTATTCAGCCTTTGACTGAAATTAATTAATATTGCTGTGTGAGACATTTGCCCTATTTTCCTATGGGACTCTACCACCTATAGTATGAACTACCTCTTTATTAGCCTTGAACTCTTCAGAGAGATCCACACTATTACAGAGAATGAATATCCTTCCTGATCAGTGCGCAGTGAAGATGTTCAGTCCCGGGGAGCAGAATGCTCCTGGAGAAAGCCGCCTTAGCTGATGTAGTGACAATTGACCACAGCATCTGAGGGGTTAAATATCTGCGTTTGCATGTTCTCCCCGTGTTTGTGTGCGTTTCCTCCGGGTACTCCAGTTTCCTCCCACATTCGAACGACATGCTGATAGGGACCTTAGACTGTGAGCCCCATTTGAGACAGCCCGATGTTAACGTCTGTAAAGAGCTGAGAAATATATCAGTACTAGTTAAGAGAGAAAAACTATTTTTTATGTGGTCTGTTACTTTACAATTGTTATACATATATAGTGTACTTATATGGTAACTTTACCATGTGGACTGGTACCCACAGTTGATATGTGCATTGCCCTGGTATCTTCATTTTTTAAGTTCAGTGCACTAATACAGTTCAAATAATTCTTATCATTTCATAGAATTAATTAATAAAATAATTAAGTTGGTTGCATGCAATTCTAAATTTGTCATTCTGCTTGTCTTCTATTGCTGTAGTTTTTGAAATTGTACTTGTATGATTGTTCCATTCTGTATAATATAGACTTTTGTTGGTTCTGGAACTGGACAGATTTTTGCCTCTTCAATTGTTTTCTTCACCCAAAGAAACAGTAAGCTGCTTCACATGTGGATTGAAATCAATTTTCTCCCTCTGTATGTTAAAGTTTTTTTCTGTAACTGTTAACTTTCAGTCTACTTGACCTCCCCCAAAAAAATAAAACAAAACCATAAAGCACAAAAAAGCTAGCAAAGTATATGAAATATGAAAGAGTTACAAATATGTATGCAATATATATAAAAATATAAATAGTTGTCCCATAATGCACTGGTCTAAATGTATTACTCCTGTGTTTTTGCTTTGCATTGGGTTTGGAATATTCTTTTTGAGCTAACTTATCCTTAATATTTAATGACGCCTCATAATTTTGTTTCCCATAAATTTAATTAATTCAATTGTAATAACCACTAATGTTAGTTTTATTATCTACTTAAAGGAGTTTTACAGGATGAGATCAACATGGCTGCTTTCTTCCAGCAACAGCACTGCACTTACCCGTGGGTTGTGTCTGGTATTGTCAGACACTACTGAAGTGAATGAGACTGAGCTGCAATACCAAACACAACCTGTGGGGGAAAAAAGCTAATCTTGAACAATCTTTTTCATATTTAAAGGGGTTGTCTCACTTCAGCAAATAGCATTTATCATATAGACAAAGTTAATACAAGGCACTTACTAATGTATTGTTATTATCCATATTGCTTCCTTTGTTGGCTAAACTCATGTTTCCATCACATTATACACTTCTTGTTTCCATGGTTACGACCACCCTCAATCCTGCATTGGTGGTTGTGCTTGCACACTATAGGAAAAAGTTAAAGCCTATGTGCGCTCCTTCAGTCCCGGCCACCAGAGAGGCTAACACTTTTTTTTTCTATAGTGTGCAAGCACGTCACCAAAGTTGAATTGCAGGGTGGTAGTAACCAGGGAAACGAGAAGTACATATGATGCAAAAATTGGTCTAGCCAGTAAAGGAAGCAATATAGATAATAACAATACATTAGTAAATGCTTTGTAATAACTTTCTCTACATGATAAATGCCACTTGCTGAAGTGAGACAACCCCTTTATATGTTTATTAACGAATAAATATTTTTCATCGAAAATATTAATATGAATCTTTAGCTGTAATAGTGATTTTTATTATTGGTCTGTCACAATAATTTGGAATACTTAAACTATGCATGTGGATGCATCTAAAATAGGAAAAAAAAAGTCCATTCAGGTAATGTATTTTATCAATATGTATCCTGTCAACTTGGATTTGACACTGGATAATATTATATCTATAATATATATATATATATATATATACATACACACACAAAATATATTTATATATTTAATATATACTCACTGCTTTCCATGTACAAATTACGTCACAAAGCATCAACTTTTTAGAAAAGTAGTCAGCTATCTTGAACACATTGACAAATAGAAGAAAAAATTCTCACCTTATAACACATGGATGCATAGTCACATAGATTTGCTGTCTTTCTTGAATGTGAAGCAGAATTTTCATGGGGAAAGTTTAAATTCCATTAAATCTGTGAAAGGACAAGAGCTCATCCAGGTAGACTTTATAAAAAAAAGTGAATGTAGCTTATGCCTCTCTGCTTCTTCAAGAGATGTGAAATGAATTGAGTTAAATCCCAGTCATGCTGGTTTAGGTTATGAGTAAAACCTCCAGTTTTTCTTGCAGAGTCAGATCCATAGACCTCCTGAAGAACTTATTATTTTTGTCTCAGAGCAGTAGAAGCTTCAAGGATTTCTCAAGTGGGAGAACAGGTCTATGGATATTGATGTTTACGCCATCACTGCAATTATTTATGGTTATACGAGTAAGGATCTTGAAAGTTTCTGTTATTAACCCTATAATTGCTTGAATGTCAAGAGACATATGTTACTTAATTTGTAAATATAGTAAAAAAAATCTATAATATTTATTTCAATGCACTTTATATATTTTTTAACTGCAGCATAGTATACTTATATACTATAGCTCTAGCATCTTATTACATGAAAAATTATACCCCCTTTCCAAATACAAATTCATTACTATGTACAACATCCATGGCTTCTTTACCCACTTTTGTATTCTATTTTTCTTAGAAATTGTTCTCTTCTGTGAACAATTCTTTCTGCCACATACACCAACATTTTTCCTTAACTTGTCATATTTCTCTTATAATGAGTCCTATGTGCATAATTATCTTTTCCACTCATATATGATACAACGCAGAGTTTCCTGTGCTCTATCTAATCGCTTTTTGATTTTCAAGTGCCTGCCATAGTGAGTTTATCTGGCATTCCTCAGAGTAGCATAAAGCATATTCACTGTGGTCCCATTTGTGTCAAATATAGGTACTGGATGATGTTGGCCATTTAATATGCTCTCCATTACCAAGCACAAGCTTTCTAATGAAATAGTTCAAGTAGAGTATGGCGAACAGTGAGATTGTAAAAACATAAACAGCGTAACTCCTACCCATCATCATTACTGCTGTATTTAACTACTTCTCTTAACCACTTCAACCCCGCTAGCTGAAACCCCCTTCATGACCAGAGCACTTTTTACACTTCTGCACTACACTACTTTCACCGTTTATCGCTCGGTCATGCAACTTACCACCCAAATGAATTTTACCTCCTTTTCTTCTCACTAATAGAGATTTCATTTGGTGGTATTTTATTGCTGCTGACATTTTTACTTTTTTTGTTATTAATCGAAATGTAACGATTCTTTTGCAAAAAAATGACATTTTTCACTTTCAGCTGTAAAATTTGGCAAAAAAAAACGACATCCATATATAAATTTTTCGCTAAATTTATAGTTCTACATGTCTTTGATAAAAAAAAAATGGTTTGGGTAAAAGTTATAGCGTTTACAAACTATGGTACAAAAATGTGAATTTCCGCATTTTGAAGCAGCTCTGACTTTCTGAGCACCTGTCATGTTTCCTGAGGTTCTACAATGCCCAGACAGTAGAAAACCCCCACAAATGACCCCATTTTGGAAAGTAGACACCCTAAGGTATTCGCTGATGGGCATAGTGAGTTCATAGAACTTTTTATTTTTTGTCACAAGTTAGCGGAAAATGATGATGATTTTTTATTTTTTTCTTACAAAGTCTCATATTCCACTAACTTGCGACAAAAAATAAAAAATTCTAGGAACTCGCCATGCCCCTCACGGAATACCTTGGGGTGTCTTCTTTCCAAAATGGGGTCACTTGTGTGAGAAGAACTTTGCAATCGAAATGTGTAAAAAATGGCCTGTGAAATCCGAAAGGTGCACTTTGGAATATGTGCCCCTTTGCCCACCTTGGCTGCAAAAAAGTGTCACACATCTGGTATCGCCGTACTCAGGAGAAGTTGGGGAATGTGTTTTGGGGTGTCATTTTACATATAACCATGCTGGGTGAGAGAAATATCTTGGCAAAAGATAACTTTTCCCATTTTTTTATACAAAGTTGGCATTTGACCAAGATATTTCTCTCACCCAGCATGGGTATATGTAAAATGACACCCCAAAACACATTGCCCAACTTCTCCTGAGTACGGCGATACCACATGTGTGACACTTTTTTGCAGCCTAGATGCGCAAAGGGGCCCAAATTCCTTTTAGGAGGGCATTTTTAGACATTTGGATCCCAGACTTCTTCTCACACTTTCGGGCCCCTAAAAAGCCAGGGCAGTATAAATACCCCACATGTGACCCCACTTTGGAAAGAAGACACCCCAAGGTATTCAATAAGGGGCCTGGCGAGTTCCTAGAAATTTTTTTTGCATAAGTTAGCGGATATTGATTTTTTTTTTTTTTTTCTCACAAAGTCTCACTTTCCGCTAACTTAGGACAAAAATTTCAATCTTTCATGGACTCAATATGCCCCTCACGGAATACCTTGGGGTGTCTTCTTTCCGAAATGGGGTCACATGTGGGGTATTTATACTGCCCTGGCTTTTTAGGGGCCCTAAAGCGTGAGAAGAAGTCAGGAATATAAATGTCTAAAAATGTTTACGCATTTGGATTCCGTGAGGGGTATGGTGAGTTCATGTGAGATTTTATTTTTTGACACAAGTTAGTGGAATATGAGACTTAGTAAGAAAAAACAAAAACAAACAAAATATTTCCGCTAACTTGTGCAAAAAAAAATGTCTGAATGGAGCCTTACAGGTGGTGATCAATGACAGGGGGGTGATCAATGACAGGGGGGTGATAAATGACAGGGGGGTGATCACCCATATAGACTCCCTGATCACCCCCCTGTCATTGATCACCCCCCTGTAAGGCTCCATTCAGACGTCCGTATGATTTTTACGGATCCATGGATACATGGATCGGATCCGCAAAACACATGCGGACGTCTGAATGGAGCCTTACAGGGGGGTTATCAATGACAGGGGGTGATCGGGGTGATCAGGGTGATCACCCCCCTGTCACTGATCACCCCCCCCTGTAAGGCTCCATACAGACGTCTGCATGATTTTTACGGATCCATGGATACATGGATCGGATCCACAAAACACATGCGGACGTCTGAATGGAGCCTTACAGGGGGGTTATCAATGACAGGGGGTGATCAGGGTGATCACCCCCCTGTCACTGATCACCCCCCCTGTAAGCCTCCATTCAGACGTCCGCATGATTTTTACGGATCCATGGATACATGGATCGGATCCACAAAACACATGCGGACGTCTGAATGGAGCCTTACAGGGGGGTGATCAATGACAGGGGGGTGATCAGGGAGTGTATATGGGTGATCACCCGCCTGTCATTGATCACCCCCTGTAAGGCTCCATTCTGACGTCCGCATGTGTTTTGCGGATCCGATCCATGTATCCATGGATCCGTAAAAATCATGCAGACGTCTGAATGGAGCCTTACAGGGGGGTGATCAATGACAGGGGGGTGATCAATGACAGGGGGGTGATCAAGGAGTTTATATGGGGTGATCATGGGTGATCAGGGGTTCATAAAGGGTTAATAAGTGACGGGGGGGGGGGTGTAGTGTAGTGTAGTGTTTGGTGCGACTTTACTGACCTACCTGTGTCCTCTGGTGGTCGATCCTAACAAAAGGGACCACCAGAGGACCAGGTAGGAGGTATATTAGACGCTGTTATCAAAACAGCGTCTAATATACCTGTTAGGGGTTAAAAAATTCAGATCTCCAGCCTGCCAGCGAGCGATCGCCGCTGGCAGGCTGGAGATCCACTCGCTTACCTTCCGTTCCTGTGAGCGCGCGCGCCTGTGTGCGCGCGTTCACAGGAAATCCCGGCCCTCGCGAGATGACGCATATATGCGGGACTCTGCGCAGGGCTGCCACCTCCAGACCGCACATCTGCGTTAGGCGGTCCGGAGGTGGTTAAAGAGGTTGTCCCAAGATTAAAACAACTATATCAACTATACCTAGCATAAGCGATAAGTATCTGATAAGTAGAGGTTTCACAACTGGGACTCCCATCAATCATGAGAATGAGCGTCCTTTGTCCCACCATATAAATGTGAGCAGTTGTCAAGCATGCAAGTTACTGCTCTATTCAACTTTATGGGACTGATTGAGATAGCTGAGCACTTTGACTTCTCTTTGGCAGTCCCATACAGATGAATTAAGTGATAAACTACACTCACCTAAAGAATTATTAGGAACACCTGTTCTATTTCTCATTAATGTGATTATCTAGTCAACCAATCACATGGCAGTTGCTTCAATGCATGTAGGGTTGTGGTCCTGGTCAAGACAATCTCCTGAACTCCAAACTGAATGTCAGAATGGGAAAGAAAGGTGATTTAAGCAATTTTGAGCGTGGCATGGTTGTTGGTGCCAGACGGGCCGGTCTGAGTATTTCACAATCTGCTCAGTTACTGGGATTTTCACGCACAACCCTTTTTTAGGGTTTACAAAGAATGGTGTGAAAAGGGAAAAACATCCAGTATGCGGCAGTCCTGTGGGCGAAAATGCCTTGTTGATGCTAGAGGTCAGAGGAGAATGGGCCGACTGATTCAAGCTGATAGAAGTGCAACGTTGACTGAAATAACCACTCATTACAACCGAGGTATGCAGCAAAGCATTTGTGAAGCCACAACACGCACAACCTTGAGGCGGATGGGCTACAACAGCAGAAGACCCCACCGGGCACCACTCATCTCCACTACAAATAGGAAAAAGAGGCTACAATTTGCACGAGCTCACCAAAATTGGACTGTTGAAGACTGTAAAAATGTTGCCTGGTCGGATGAGTCTCGATTTCTGTTGAGACATTCAAATGGTAGAGTTCGAATTTGGCGTAAACAGAATGAGAACATGTATTCATCATGCCTTGTTACCACTGTGCAGGCTGGTGGTGGTGGTGGTGTAATGGTGTGGGGGATGTTTTCTGGGCACACTTTAGGCCCCTTAGTGCCAATTGGCCATCTTTCAAATGCCACGGGCTACCTGAGCATTGTTTCTGACCATGTCCATCCCTTCATGACCACCATGTACCCATCCTCTGATGGCTACTTCCAGCAGGATAATGCACCATATCACAAAGCTTGAATGATTTCAAATTGGTTTCTTGAACATGACAATGAGTTCACTGTACTAAAATGGCCCCCACAGTCACTAGATCTCAACCCAATAGAGCATCTTTGGGATGTGGTGGAACGGGAGCTTCGTGCCCTGGATGTGCATACCTCAAATCTCCATCAACTGCAAGATGCTATCCTATCAATATGGGCCAACATTTCTAAAGAATGCTATCAGCACCTTGTTGAATCAATGCCGCGTAGAATTAAGGCAGTTCTGAAGGCAAAAGGGGGTCCAACACCGTATTAGTATGGTGTTCCTAATAATTCTTTAGGTGAGTGTATATTCTTTACCGCTGCTTCTTCTCCTTGAAGACCTGTACCTCAAGAACAGACATCTTGTCCCACCTAGTGAGGCAACCACGGGCCACCCCATACAGGCTTCAACTTAATGCAGCAGTGGCTGGTATTATAGAAACAGCTGAACTACTGTGCTTTGCTGTCTCCCTTAGAGATAAATGGGAGTTGTGGAAATGTTTTCCTTAATACTGGTTACTAGAAGTGGAATTCGATCCGAATTTCTGTTGGGTACCAAACATGCCGATTTTTCTCACGCGCGTGCAAAACGCATTACAATGTTTTGCACTCGCGCAGAAAAATTGCGCGTGTTCACGCAACGCACCAGCACCTTTTCCCGCAACGCCCGTGTGAAAGAGGCCTTAAGGCTGCTGTATACAACAGGTCATGTTGTACAAAGAACTCCCACTTACAATGAGTCTATCTGTAGCTGAGAGGAATATAGAGCAGCAGCACCACAATGAGTGATTGTCTTGAATACATCTTTCAATGTAGGTTCTGCTACTTTCTAGCCTGCTCTCCCACCTCTGCAATAGCTGCCTCCTGCAGTGTTTCCAGCATCAATGACTGCTGTCTCATCTTGCCTGAAATCCTCCTCATCTCAACTATGTAATGTACTCTCATGTCTCATACATCTTCTATGGAGAGTCTTGGTGGCACAGAGGATTTACTAGGTGTTTTAAAGGAGGCTGGCTCCATTTTCATTTTTCTAGTACACTGTGTGCTAAACAGGGTCTTCAAGAAGCACCTGTCCTCATCTGTCCTTAAAGCAGCTACTCCTGCCTGTCATATGCTTATTTTCCATAAATATAAATTTTCTCTTATCTTGGATGACATTTCGGGGCTTTGGAACTGATTACTAGCTTTCCATAGAGCTATAGACTAAAAATACAATGGTACCAACTAAGCATGAGCAAACCAATTCGCACCTTTGTATTAAAGGGGTTATCCAATACTATAAACTGACCCCCCCCATATGCCTGGCCCCTCACAGGGAATATAATTGCCCCGCACCCAGCACAGCTCTTGGTCCCTGCATCCGTTGTTGGGCGGGAGCAGCCAATGGTAGGCGGGGACGGGAATGAGCTTTCCTAGGGAGGCTCTTCCACCGTCCACGCGTGCCATTGGCTGCTCCCCCCGAAACCGGATGTTTTCATAGGTGCATGAGGAGAAGCGGCTGGCGGGGACCAGGAGCGGCCCAGGGATTGGGGTAATTTATAGTATTGGATAACCTGCTTAAGGTGAAATTAATCTGCATATATACATGATTACTGCAGCAATACACAAGGTATAGCAGCAACCTACCTGTATGCATTAATGAGAAATTGAGCGTCAAGCCTCAATTATCTGTTTCCGTGAATTCAATTTCCACATTGTTGCAATGTAACTTTTTGGGGGGAATTGCTAAATTTAACTAAACCAGCATATATATGTCATTACTACAAGACACAGGGTAGGGCAGCAATCTAGCTGTGAGTGATAATGAGAAATTGAGCATAAGGCCTCAATCGTATGAAACGAATTTAGGCCTAAATCAGTTTCCCTTATTTCTGTGTTCACAAACATGTTTCCAATTTATTTATTTATTGGGGACTGATAATATACAAACTACCAGCATATATATATATATATATATATATATACAGTACAGACCAAAAGTTTGGACACACCTTCTCATTCAAAGAGTTTTCTTTATTTTCATGACTATGAAAATTGTAGAATTACACTGAAGGCATCAAAACTACGAATTAACACATGTGGAATTCTATACATAACAAAAAAGTGTGAAACAACTGAAAATATG
Organism: Bufo gargarizans; assembly: GCF_014858855.1. Taxonomy (NCBI): domain Eukaryota; kingdom Metazoa; phylum Chordata; class Amphibia; order Anura; family Bufonidae; genus Bufo; species Bufo gargarizans. Next base: position 89,988,974 of record NC_058085.1, read on the forward strand.
TCATATTCTAGGTTCCTCAAAGTAGCCACCTTTTGCTTTGATTACTGCTTTGCACACTCTTGGCATTCTCTTGATAAGCTTCAAGAGGTAGTCACCTGAAATGGTCTTCCAACAGTCTTGAAGGAGTTCCCAGAGATGCTTAGCACTTGTTGGCCCTTTTGCCTTCACTCTGCGGTCCAGCTCACCCCAAAGTTGCCACCCACTTTATGTGGTGACAACTTTAAAATTCTTTGACTATTGCAGGCCATTCTGAGAATGCTTATTCGTCACATATTGTACTTTAGGACACTGGTAAAATGGAGTAAAAAAAAATCATTTTTATTTATAAAAAATACCAAATTTGCCAAAAATTTTGAAAAATTAGCAAATTTCCAAGTTTCAATTTCTCTATTTCTAAAATACATAGTAATACCTACAAAAATAGTTATTACTTTACATTCCCCATATGTCTACTTCATATTAGGATTATTTTAGGAATGAAATTTTATTTTTGGGGGACGTTACAAGGCTTAGAAGTTTAGAAGCAAATCTTGAAATTTCTCAGAAATGTTCAAAAACCAACTTTTTAAGGACCAGTTCAGGTCTGACGTCACTTTGTGAGGCTTACATAATAGAAACCACCCAAAAATGACCCCATTCTAGAAACTACACCCCTCAAGGTATTCAGAACAGATTTTACAAACGTCGTTAACCCTTTAGGTGTACCACAAAAATTAATGGATTAATGGAAAATAGAGATACAATTTCAAAATTTCACTTTTTGGGCAGATTTTCCATTTTAATATTTTTTTCTAGTTACAAAGCAAGGGTTAACAGCCAAACAAAGCTCAATATTTATGGTCCTGAGTCTGTAGTTTACAGAAACACCACATATGTGGTTGTAAACTGCTGTACGGGCACACGGCAGGGCGCAGAAGGAAAGGAATGCCATACGGTTTTTGGAAGGCAGATTTTGCTGGACTGTTTTTTTTGACACCATGTCCCATTTGAAGCCCCCCTGATGCACCCCTAGAGTAGAAACTACAAAAAAGTGAAAACCATTTTAGAAACTACGGGATAGGGTGGAGGTTTTTTTGGTACTAGTTTAGGGTACATAGGATTTTTGGTTGCTCTATATTACACTTTTTGTTAGGCAAGATAACAAGAAATAGCTGTTTTGGCACCGTTTTTTTTAGTTATTTACAACATTCATCTGACAGCGGCGATACCTAATATGTATAATTCTTTTTTATTTATGTAAGTTTTACACAATGATTTCATTTTTGAAACAAAAAAAACCTGTTTTAGTGTCTCCATAGTCTGAGAACCATATTTTTTTCAGTTTTTGGGAGATTATCTTAGGTAGGGTCTTATTTTTTGCGGGATGAGATGACAGTTTGATTGGCCCTATTTTGGGGTGTATATGACTTTTTGATTGCTTGCTATTACACTTTGTGTGATGTGATTTTTTTTACACAGTTTTTTTACACTGTTCACCTGAGGTGTTAGGTCATGTGATATTTTTATAGAGCGTCGATATGGACATGGTGATACCTAATATGTATACTTTTTTATTTATTTATGTAAGTTTTACACAATAATATCATTTTTGAAACAAAAAAAATATCATGTTTTAGTGTCTCCATATTCTGAGCCATAGTTTTTTTATTTTTTGGGCGATTGTCTTAGGTAGGGTCTCATTTTTTGCGGGATAAGGTGACGGTTAGATTGGTACTATTTTGGTGGGCATACGCCTTTTTGATCGCTTGCAGTTGTACTTTTTGTGATGTAAGGTGACAAAAAAAAATTGTTTATTTAGCACAGTTTTTATTTTTGTTTATCTGAGGGGTTAGGTCATGTGATATGTTTATAGAGCCGGTCGATACGGACGCAGCGATACCTAATATGTCAAAAAAAAATTCCCCCTATTATTTACCAATATTTTTAACTTTGTTTTGGGAAAATGACGTTTTTGTTTATTTTTACTTGAAACTTTTAATTTTCACTTGTATAAGAAGACGCCCAAGGAAGGGTGGAGTATGTGCCGCTGACAAAGCTCTTCTGGCGAAACCCGGGTCGGGAGGTGCTGCAGATACTATTGTTCAATGCTTGCTATTATATTTCTCTTGTAAGTATAATAAAAGGATTTTAGAAACATGAAAGTTGGTGGAAGTTTACTATGTGCCCCGAAACCTTTTAATCCGCAGAAGAAATTTCCGTGGTGGAGATTTTCTTTTGCTGGAACTCTGTGTTGGGGCTGCACGAAAAGCGCTGTCATCATCTTTTTCTACACTTGGAGGCTGGAGTCCATGGAAGCCAATTTGTCCTACGTCTGCTTGAGTTTACGCTTACACGTAATTTTTTCACCTTTGATGGGAGGACCTACCACCAGCTCAGGGGTACAGCGATGGGGAGCCCCTGTGCCCCATCGTATGCCAATCTATTCCTGGGCTGGTGGGAGGAGACCATCGTATTTAAGGAGGATGAAGCTCTGGATACGTACGAGATTGGTCTGTGGGCGCGATACATCGACGACATATTCATTCTCTGGAATGGTGATTATGGGACCTTTGAAGCCTTTTTTCAGCATCTGAATCACAACAAGATTGGTATGCGCTTCACCAGTGAGTCCCATCCCACCACCTTGCCCTTTCTCGATATAAAAATCTCCAAGAATGGGAGGGGGGAACTGGATACATCAATTTATAGGAAGGCTACCTCTACGAATTCCCTCCTGAGGTGGGAGAGCAACCACCCTCTCCCACTCAGGACAGGAATTCCTAGGGGTCAATACCTACGTCTGAGACGAAATTGCTCTGACAAACGGGATTTTGTCAATCAAGCAGCGGATATGAGGAGTAGATTTTTGTCCAGGGGATACCCGGACCATGTTTTGAGATCGGCGTACCAGACAGCCCTGTCTCGACCAAGAGGCCCATTGCTCACTTCTAATCAACCATCTTTCCCGCCAACTAGGGTCATGAGAATGATTGCCAATTTCGATAGGGGGTCCAAACAAGTGAGGCAGATTCTAGGACGCCATTGGCAAATTCTCAAAATGGATCCAGACCTCAAAGACGTCTTGGGTGACCAACCACAAATTACCTATCGCAGAGGATCGAATATACGCGACAAACTCGTGCATAGTCACTATGCACCTGATCGCACCAAAACCACCTGGTTGAGATCTAGGAGTGTGGGATGCTATAGATGTGGGAATTGTATAGCATGCAAACGCATAGACGTCACCAAGTCGTTTGTGAGCAATGTCACCAACAAAACATATTCAATCCCACATTTCATTAACTGTAAAACCAGAGGGGTCATTTATCGGATCCAGTGTGAATGTGGGATTGAATATGTGGGTAAAACGATACGTGAATTCAGGAGGCGGATAGGGGAGCACTTGGGGGACATCTCTCACAAACGAGATACCCCTATCTCGAAACATGTACACACTGTACACAACGGAAAACCTTCCTTGAAATTCCTGGGTTTTGACTTGGTCAAACCGCCTGTGAGAGGGGGTAATTGGGACAGGTTACTGTGAGGTTACTTCCTGTTGACATAGTCTCCAGGGTAACCGCCATCTCCCTCCGCCTCCGGATCTGATTGGTCGCCGCAATCATGTGGCATATGCAGCGGCGTGTTGTGCGTCGAGGCGCATGCGCGTGACGTCACACGCCGACGCAGGTGCTGACAGGGCGGTCTCCCAGTAAGAGGCGCGCTGGCGATGTATTTAAACTCCACCAAGGTATGTGTCAGGGTGGCTGGTATAGGTTGAGGAACCCCCTTAATGACAGGGACACCACCATACTGAGGACCACCATATCCTCCCACACTGAGAAGCGGAGAAGTATCCATCCCTCTGCAGCATGGCGATCCAGCACCACGGATGCCTGCCCCTAGACTCTGAACTTTATTATTTTTTGAGTCTAGTGTTTCAAGTTACCGCTTAACCGCAGTGTATACTCAACTGTTACCTGCGGTTATAGACCGGTTTTCTGCTTTTTGTCTCTACATGTTCTAAATCCCCCTGAGGAGTCGACACGACAGAAACGCGCCACGTCGGGAGGCTTGTAGTCACTATAGTATTTATTTTTGTTCTGTTTTGTATTCTAGGGTTCAGGTCCTAACTAGGGACAGGCATCCGGACGGGGTCGCCCTTCTCAGGGCGAGTGCTCTGTATAGACAGGTAGCATGAAAATAGGCCCCATTCCTACCAAGAATATAGGGTGATATAGGGCACAGCACCGCTATTTCCATGACTACATCTCCTGTCTATACTCCCTCTCATCAGGCCTGGTCCCCTGCTGCGCTGATCCTAGTCACCTGGTCGGTAAGGTAAGACTGCCTGCGTCTACACAGGCGCGGCAGTAACAATTTTTCCTTGCTCTACCAGAAGTGGGGTACTTATCATTGAACCTCAATATATGTTGTTTGTGTGTGTTGGTTTGGTAATACTTTGAGCGCACATACAGGCGCATCAGTATAAAGGAGTGCCTTTTCCTTCCTGCCAGCAGTGGGGTCGACACCAGAGAACCCCTTGACTATATGTTTCGTTTTGTGATACATCCTAGGTGTATATTTTAATGTATATCGTATAAAAGTTAATTTTTAAACAAGGATATTTCCCCGCATTTCTCATATTGTGGGCCACTTAGAGCTTAGTCCATGGAAGGCAGCACGACCACCTTCTTTAAGGTAACGCTCCAGAAAGGTGTAAGATACAATGTCACTGATGGTGCCCTGGCTGCGACTGACCAGTTTTGTGATCTCATCAAATGGCCGCAGTAGTCTGCATGGGTCGCGCATGAGCAGCCACTGGCGCAGTGAGAATAAACCAAGCTCCCCAGAACCTGTCCTGCTGCAGAGTTCGTATAGGTAGTCATTAGCGGCACGTTGTTGCTGGAGCAGCCTATCAAGCATACCGTATACAAGGTGGAGTTTCAGTGCGTAGGGTTGTTACAAATCAGACATCTGACAGGCAGGTGATGTCGGCTCTGAACGTCAGCAAGGTGAGCCATGGCTGTGTAAGATCTTCTAAAATGGTCAGAGATTTTCCTGGCCTGCTGCAAGATGTCCTGGACCCCGGGTTATTTAGCAACAAATTGCTGCACGACTAAGTTCAGGACGTGTGCCGTGTGTCATTTTGCCATCTGCGAGCTCAGCAGATTGGCACCGATGTCGCACACCACTTTACTAGCTGTCAAATTGAGCACGGTTAGCCACTGAACGGCCTGTGACCAAAGAGCTGAAAGCAGTGCAGGACCGGTGTGGCTCTTGGCTTCCAGGCACAACAGCTGCAGCACAGCATGGCAACGTCTCAACTGGCACGTTGAATAGGTTCTGGGGAGCTTGGGGGTGCAGAGGAAGAGGCAGTAGCAGTGTAAAAGGAGGAGTCAGCCGAGGAGGAGACACCAAATACACACGATGGCTTGATGCCCATCAGAAGGTTCACCCAGTGGGCAGTCAAAGTTATGTACCTTCCCTGCCCGTGTTTGCTAGACCACGTGTCTTTGGTCAGATGTATCTTGGTACCGACACTGTGTGCCAGAGATACATTCACTTGCAGCTGAACATGGCCATATAGCTCTGGGATGCCTTTCTGGGAGAAATATTTCCTTCTGGGGACCTTCCATTGCGGTGTGCCAATAGCCACAAATTTTCTAAAGGCCTTCGAGTCCACCAGTTCATAAGGCAGTAGTTTGTGGGCTAGCAGTTCCGACAAGGCAGCGGTCAGCCATTGGGAAAGAGGATTATCCGGCGTCATCAACTTTTTACGCTCGAACATTTGGGCCACGGAAGCCTGCCTTCTGCCAGATGAACGCGACGATGGCACTGTAGATGTTGGAGTGGAGGACAAATGGGAGGACAGAGAAGAAGGAGAAGAGGCAGGACGTGGAGTGCCTGGAGTGTGGGTTTGTGGGTAATGAGGAGGGTGCAGAAGCAGAAGGCTGAGTGAGCCACTCAACCAACTCTGGTGCATCCTTTGACGTAATCACATGCACCTTCTCCAACTTCCCACAAAGACTCCAGCCTGGTGCACCTACCCGACCCCTAATCAGTATATCAGACCCCTTAATCAGTATTTTGTGGAATCAGGTGTATTGCAGGCCTCAATCAGTATTTTGTGGAAGCAGGTATATCAAACCCCTTAATCAGTATTTTGTGGAAGCAGGTATATCGCACACCTCAATCAGTATTTTTTGGAAGCAGGTATATCGCACCGCTCAATCTGTATTTTGTGGAAGCAGGTATATAGAACCCCTTAATCAATATTTGGTGGAAGCAGGTATATCACACTCCTCAATCAGTATTTTGTAGAAGCAGGTATATCACATACCTCAATCTTTATTTTGTGGAAGCAGGTATATCAATCCACTTAATCAGTATTTTGTGGAAGCAGGTATATTGCTCAATAATTTTTTTGGGGGGGAAACAGGTATATCATACCTGTTGCAAATAGTTCCAATAGCACTTGTCCCTCTATATAGCTGCGGTATCACAGCAGAACTGCACACAAATGCACTATAATATACTTTCTTTGTTAGAAAGTATATTATAAGTATATCACACCCCTCAGTGTATCACACTTATCGATAGCACACCTATACCAGTCCTTAAAAGGACTTTTGTGGCCCTATTAGCTAGCGTTTGGTGTCCCTAACAGTCTGTTTCTGCTCTACAAAGCAACCTCTCCCTACACTGGTAAAACAAATGTTAACTGGCTGCCAGATCGGGTTCTGTTATAGGGTGGGGGTGTATCCATGTTCTGAAATGTCTCAATTGGCTGTCCTGTCCCACCTGATGTGTGTGTCAATGTTCGGCGCAATGCAAAAGAATATGGCGCTGGCAGACATCGCCATATGTTCGCCGAATCGCGAAAGCGCAAAGTTCACCGCGATCCGCAAAGCCATATCTAACTGCCACATCCATAATTACCTCCTCTATTAAAATATCACATGACCTAACCCCTCAGGTGAACACCGTAAAAAAAATAAAAAATCTTTTTTTGTTAAAAAATACTGTTATTGTGTAAAACTTAAATAAATTAAAAAAGAGTACTTTTTAGGTATCGCTGTGTCCATAAAAACATGCTGTATAAAAATATCACATGACCTAACCCCTCAGGTGAACACCGTAGTTTATTTTTTAATAAAAAGTTTGTCAAAAAAGTCATATTTTGTCACCTTACATCACAAAAAGTATAATACCAAGCGAGCAAAAAGTTCATATGCACCCCAAAATAGTACCATTTCATCTCGAAAAAAAATTGCCCCTACATAAGACAGTTGCCCAAAAAAATAAAAAAATGGCTATTGAGAATATGGAGACACAAAAAAATCATTTTTTTCAAAAATTATTTATTATGTAAAACTGAAACAGACAACCAAAAAAGTAGGCCTCACAAAGTGACTTCAGAGCTGAACTGGTCCTTAAAAAGTGGGTTTTGAAAATTTTCTGAAAAATGTCAAGATTTGCTTCTAAACTTCTAAGCCTTCTAATGTCCCAAAAAATAATGAAAATAATCCAAACATGAAGTAGACATATAGGAAATGTAAAGTAATAACTATTTTAGGAGGTATCACTATCTGTTTTAAAGGCAGAGAAATAGAAATTTAGAAAATTGCGAATTTTCCCAAAATTTTGGTAGATTTGGTATTTTTTTTATAAATAAAAATGAAATATTTTGACTCAAATTTATCACTATACAAGACAAGACCGGCACTCACTGGATACGATATCTTTCTCTTTTTTTATTTGTCACATAAAGAACAACTGTGACGCGTTTTCGGCTTGTAAGGTGAAACTTTCTCAAACAGACAAAATACAATGCAACACAAAGGTTTAAAATAGCCCGCGGCAATACCGGATATGACGCCAGGTTACTATAGAAACCATATAAACAAAACAAAATAACCAAAGCAACGGGAGCAAACCACTTAGGGTAAATATGAAACTGACATATAATATTATTTATCGTGAAAGGCAACTAGCATGTAGGACAAAATATATGCAAAATATACAGTGCCTTGCAAAAGTATTCATTTAATTTACAGAACATGCCCACAACTTTGAAGATGTTCTTTTCTTTTTTTATTGTGAAGCAAATAGGAAAAAATAACAGAAAAAGTCAATGTGCATAACTATTCACCCCCTAAAGTCAATACTTTGTAGAGCCACCTTCTGCGGCAATCACAGCTCTAAGTCGCTTTGTATAAGTCTCTTTGAGCTGGTCACATGTTACCACTGGGATTTTTGCCCATTCCTCCTTGCAAAACTGCTCCAGCTCCTTCAAGTTGGATGGTTTGCGCTTGTGAACAGCAATCTTTGAGTCTCACCACAGATTTTCTATTGGATTGAGATCTGGGCTGTGACTAGGCCATTCCAACATATTTATATGTCTCCCCTTAAACCACTCAAGTGTAGCTTTAGCAGTGTGTTTGGGATCATTGTCCTGCTGGAAGGTGAACTTCCGTCCTAGCCGCAGATCACGCACAGAGTGGTACAGGTTTTGCTCAAGAATATCCCTGTATTTAGCACCATCCATCTTTCCCTTAATTCTGACAAGTTTCCCAGTCCCGGCTGCTGAAAAACATCCCCAGAGCATGATGCTGCCACCACCATGTTTCACTGTGGGGATGGTGCTCTTTGAGTGATGTGATGTGTTGGGTTTGCTCCAAACATAGCGTTTTCTTTGATGGCCGAAAAGTTTCATTTTAGTCTCATCAGACCAGAGCACCTTCCTCCATACATTTTGGGAACCTCCCACATGCCTTTTCGCAAACTCACAATGTGCCTTTTTGTTTCTAGCTGAAAGTAATGGCTTTCTTCTGGCCACTCTGCATAAAGGCCAACTCTATGGAGCGTACGTCCTATGTACAGATACTCCAGTCTCTGCTGTGGAACTCTGCAGCTCCTGCAGGGTTACCTTAGGTCTCTGTGCTGCCTCTCTGATTAATGTCCTCCTTGCCCAGTCCGTGAGTTTTGGTGCGTGGCTGTCTCTTGGCAGGTGGTTAAATATCATTGCTAGATGAATAAATGTAGAACTATCATAAATAGACACTGGAACATTATCACCAAAGCTTATCCAGATGTTGCTGAGTTCCAACATCCACTAATGATTTGTTATAAGAGATCTAAAAATATCCGCAATCTCCTGGTCAAAGCTGATGTAGGCAGTGATAAAATGTTGGCGAGACAAATGACACTCTCCACGCCAAGAAGAGGTACATTCCTGTGTCTCCAATGTATACATTGTTTAAGTGTAATCATGGGTGAGTACTTCACCCACCCCCATACAGGTGAGAGATTCTCTATCAATGGTTTTTTCACATGCAACAGCAATTTTGTTGTATATATCTTGAAGTGCCCTTGCAGACTTGTGTATGTCGGTGAGACTTCTACTAGAATGAAGGATCGATTCTGCAAACACAAATTGACAATTAGAAAAAATAATCTGTTACTTCCTATACCCTATCATTTTGATAAATGCCGTCACAACATTTTGCAACTGCGCTTCCAGATCATAGAACAAATACCTTCCCCACGGAGAGGAGGTGAATATTTTTATTTCTTGTTTTCACAGAAAACATGATGGATAGTATATGACTGAGTACACCTCAACTTCTCTGCATACTTTTTATATTTTGCATACCTAATATATTTTGTCCTATATGCTAGTTGCCTTTCGCGAGAAATAATATTGTATGTCAGTTTCATATTTTCCCTAAGTGGTTTGCTCCCGCTGCTTTGGTTATTTTGTTTTGTTTATATGGTTTCTATAGGAACCTGATGTCATATCCGGTATTGCCGCGGGCTATTTAAAACCTTTGTGTTTCAGTGTATTTTGTCTGTTTGCGAAAGGCTCACCTTACGAGCCGAAACGCGTCACAGTTGTTCTTCATGTGACAAATAAAAAAGAGAAAGATATCACATCCAGTGAGTGCCGGTCTTGTCTTCTATAGCGTACATGGGAGATTGATCCGGGACACGTGCACCACGCCACTGAACAAATGTGCACCATTGTTGGATATACTCAAATTTACCACTGCCATGAAGTATAATATGTGACGAGAAAACAATCTTAGAATGGCTTGGATAAGTAAAAGTGTTATAAAGTTATCGCCACATAAAGTGACACATGTCAGATTTGCAAAAAATGGCCTGGTCCTCAAGGTGAAAAATGGCAGGGTCCTGAATGGGTTAAACATTTAGTTTTGGTATTATGTAAATATACTTCTGAATAATCATTTATGTAACTATCAGAAATGTTTCATTATTATGACTATTATTATTATACTTTATCGGTAGGGTAGAGCTGGCTTTAAATTTGCAAAACTCTTTATTATGGGAAAGGGTTAAATACAGCATTAATCTCTAAAGTTACATGGTAATAAACTGGAAATGTATTGCATTACCTTTCAAAAGACAGTTTATGAAGTAAAAACTAATTTCATTAGCTAGGTGCTGAGACAAACCCCCAAGACAGAAAGCAGTTTATAGATTTTGGCGCTTCACACATTAGTTAGTCCCTCAGGCTACTGGATTTGCTATATGGTAAACATGGCACCCTGGGGAGTTGAAAGTCCTATTGAATTGCATTAAATCCATTTTTCATCTGTATGTAATTTATTAAATCTGAGCAGTTCAATATTGGTGGCGCCTTGAAAAAAATACAGTATGTTACAGGACCCCAGAAAAAAATGTGCTTTCGAGCTCTCCGGGCCATTTGAGTCAGATTACTAGTAAAAAAAATACCTAGCAACCTCTTATCTCTTAACTGTGAAACATTTGTGGTTCATATAGTTTCATGAAAATACAGCATTTAATGCTAAAACTGTCGTTTTGACTGGTTCTAGAATTAATCTGACAGATGCTCAATAACGCAAAGGAAAATACTCCAGCACAAAGATCATATGCAGTCTACAACTTATTTCATCCATTAAATAGTTGAAACAGAGCACCAAAACTCCTCCCTTCATGAGCACATGTCAGCATAATAGGGTGATCAAAATCCTTAGTTATGATCGTCACAGGAAACAGAAACTTATAACCAGACAGAATATACAATTATCGCCGTATCAGTATTTATATACTATGTTATACTAATGCTTTAAACCTTTGGGAATCTACTAAGTAAAAGGAATATCCAGTAACATTCTCTATTGAGGATCTTTTTTTATTAAGATCTCCCCCTGTTGGGGTTAACCACCATTCACTACCCATGATCTCCAGACCATCCAGGTTGCCACCATGTGTTTTTAACAAGTGTCTGGAGAGCATGGATATGTTGGTGACCTGAGTATTTGTGGCATCTGAATTTTTTTTTTAAAAGCGTGTCTTTAAAGGGGTTGTCCAGGTTCAGATTTGAACCTGGACATACCCCCATTTTCACCAAGGCAGCCCACCGATGTGAGCATCGTAGCATTTTATGTTCCGATGCTCTCCTGTGCCCTGCGCTGAATTTTCTGGAGATCCGGTGACATACTAGGCTCTCCATAGGGTAAGCTTTGTGGAGGCTTCCGCCTAGCAGTGAGCCCGGTTACATCAATAGCATTGATGGGCAGGCTTTAGTGCTGCCCTAGCCTGTAAAAAGACTAGGGCAGCACTAACACCCGCCCATCAGTGCATGTGACGTCGTCGACAACACTGGTAGGCGGAAGCCTCCACCTAGCAGTGTGAAAATATAAACAAACAGCCCTTGCCCTGTGCAATACAGCACAGGGCAAGTGTTACGGTGTGGTGTGGGAGGGAAACTCCACACCAAACACAAAAGGGATGGAGAAGGTACCAGGCCTGCAAACCAGCTAATAAATCCCAACCTGAGCCCTGACTGCTAACAGAATGAACAGACCCCAATAGTAAGACTGTTCATCTGCAGGAGCCTAAGCCTGGCTCACCCTAGGAGGCCCTGAAGAAAATGATTGGGCCACAGATGACCTGTTCCTTCCCAGCTGAAGAAACAGAAGTCTGCCTCAGGTCTGGTACCAAGAGACAGGGAAATAAACACAATAAAAAAAAAAGGAAAAACACTTAACTCAGGGTAAATGAAAAACATTAATCAGCCGAGATCCAGACACCAAACGATCCACAACCAGAATGATCTATCAACCGCAAGGAGAGATGGGTAAAGCCAGACTAAGAAGGGAGTAGTAATGGTCACATGATCTACACGGGTGTGACAGCAAGGGAAGGCTCCGATGCTCATGTTAGAGGGATTGGAGTGGTGAAAATGGGGTTATATCCAGGTTTAGATCTGAACCCGGATAACCCCTTTAATGAATTGGTTGTGCACCCAACCTATTGCAATTTGCATGTATTGCAGTAAATGTACATTATTATGTTGCATTGTTCACCTTTAACCTGCCATCTGGACCTTTTGCCCACTTTACTAAACTCACATAATCTGAATCTTGTGTTGTCCTTACCTATAAGAACCTGTTGTTAATAACCAAGTATATAAACTGGGGTCGTATCCAGGAGAAAACTTGCAGACCATGGAGTTCCTAATGTTGGAGCTTTTTTACATACAAATCTAATATCTGGCTTTAATATATCTCTCCATTTGTGATCATGATATAAGGCGCGGATATATTTTTGAACTATGTTTTTTATCATCCCATATTGCTGGATGTATGCAGTGTGACACAGTGAGAGGTTTGGTCTGGGAAAACAGGCATTTTCCTCCCAGCATGTGCTGCTGGGCTGATTTACAGCCAGATGAGGTCAAATACCGGACTGGAATTTAAATCCCGGTCCTGGTTTTGGCAGCACTTGGTTGTCCTTTAATAGGCAGTTGGGCTCAGAAGCCATGTCTCTGTGTTGGGATCTTGAAGCCTTGTGTCTGGATGAAGACTTGCTACCTGTTTGGTGGGAAAAAATGTTGGTGCTGCTATCAGCAAGGACTCTTTGAGGCAGAATTGCCACATGGTGTGAAAAGCCACCAACACCACAAGGTGACTTTTTGTTTGAATATGACTGCTTGTTTTGTCACTTGCCTAAAGTGTGAATAAAACACTGAACGGTTTCATCCAAAGAACTTGTTGTTGCCTCTATACTGCGTCTGCTAATCCTGTCTAGCAGAGTGAGTCCCCACAATTGGTAGAGTATGCGGGTAAGAGCAGTGAGGCTGGCGTGAACGCCGATATTTTTGGCTTCTGCATTTTTCAGGCACGGTTGTATGTCGTACATTAAACCAGTTGTATTACAAACTGTGCCCCACGACAAAATGGAGGCTTTTGTGAAGGCCCTCCTGGAGGCTAATCTGCAGCAGTGAGAGACAAACCTGCAGCAATGCGAGGCTAATAAGAAGCAGCCGGAGACTAACCAGTTGCTGCTACAACATATGATGGCTTTGTAGACAACAGGAGCAACCCCGAGCGTCCACGATGCAGTCCGTGCCTCGATTCCTAAGATGACTCCCACAGACTACAACAAAACCTACCTGGCGATGTATGAGAAAGTGGCCATCAGAGAAAAGCTAACCCGTAACCATTGTACTTAGGTTGTCGCTTTATTCCTGGCATCCGATTCCCAGCGGGTGTATTTCAACTTGCCGGACGATCAAGCGGCCGACTACTAAAAGTAAAGGGTGAGATTTTGGCAAGACTGTAGGTGAATGTGTTGGTCCAGGCCCAGCGGATATATCAGTGGGGGTTTAAGCCGGCTGAACCTGAAAGGACACAGTATTATGACTTACTCCACCTCTTGCAAAAGTGGCTACAGCCTGATGTGCTGAGTCCCCCGTCTATGCTGGATAGACTATTAGCCGATATGTTCTGGAGGGCTTTGCCATATCCTCTCCAGCACTGGATCGCTCAGGTGTCTCCTGGCAATGCCCTTGAGATGGTGGAACGCTATAAAGCTACCAGGAATATAAAGGAGGATTCTGTTGGGGGGGTCGCAAACCCCAGAAATCTCCACCCCAGGCCCGGAGATTTGAGCCGATAAAACCCTCCCGTAATATACCCACGGCACACCTGGCTCCAATAGTCTGCTGGCGGTGTCAGGAGCCTGGCCATGTAAGGGCTGACTGTCCCCATCGGGTTGAGCCCATGGACACAAACTATGGCTAACGTCAGTTGCTATATGCCAGGAGGCTGTGTGCAACGGGTACCCCAGAGTTTCTAGATCACCCGAAACCTTTTAATCCGCAGAAGAAATTTCCATGGTGGAGATTTTCTATTGCTGGAACTCTGTGTTGGGGCTGCACGAAAAGAGCTGTCATCATCTTTTTCTACACTTGGAGGCTGGAGTCCATGGAAGGCAGGGCGGAAGTGGGAGACACTCCGGTGGAGGCTCTGCCGGACTCAGGGAGACTGTTGACCCTAGTAAGGGCTACTCTGGTGCAGTCCACTGAATCACCACAAATCTACATTATGAACTCATAATAGGGAGAGACTTCACAGGCTTCCTGGCACTGTGGCCTGTTATGAGAGTGACTGAGACAGGGGTAACCCTAGCAGAGTGGCCCGGCTCAGGGGGGAGACCAGAACCCTGAGAACCTGAGACTGAAAGGCCAGCTGTAGGGATGACTGCCACTTTGGTGGAAGAGGGGGAGACAACCCCGTTAAGTGTGATGGTGGGAGACGTGGAGGACTTGCCGCCAGGTCCTGAATTGACAGACCTCAATGTCTCCGGGGATAATTTTGGTACCGCCCAACGTCGGGACCCAACTCTATCCCGCGCCGGGGAAAATGTGTTAATAGTAGTGGTGAATCACAACAACCTGGGGCAGAGTCAGTGTTTCCCCGTTTTGTGGTTCATCAGAATATGTTGTATCGGATAAACCAACTATGGGGTGAGCCTATTGAACAGTTGGTGGTCCCCAAGGTTTATCACAAGCTTGTGTTAGATCTAGCCCACCAACACGTTCTCGGGGGTCACCTGGGGCTGCAGAAAACTCAGGATCGTATTCTACAGCGGTTTTACTGGCCCAGCATATTCAAAGAAGTAGAAGAGTTTTGTAAGTCTTGCCCGACCTGCCACATTTCCGTAGTCCCCTAGTACCTGTCCCGATTATCGAAGTACCTTTTGACCGAATAGATATGGACCTCATAGGCTCAGTACCGAAGTCTGCCAGAGGACATCAACACATCTTAGTCATTCTAGACTACGCCACTCGGTACCCGGAGGTGGTGCCACTGCGACATACCTCAGCCAAACTCATATCTAAGGAATAGAGTTGAGCGAACACCTGGATGTTCGGGTTCGAGAAGTTCGTCCGAACCCAAACCCAAACTCCATTGAAGTCAAAGGGGACCCGAACTTTTTGGCGCTAAGAAAGCTGTAAAATAGCCCAGGAAAGGGCTAGAGGGCTGCAAAAGGCAGCAAGATGTAGGCAAATCCCTGCAAACAAATGTGGATAGGGAAATTAATAAAAAAAAATATCAATTGGAGAGAGGTCCCATAGAAGAGAATCAGGCTTCATGTCACCCACCACTGGAAGAGGCCACTTTCAGATATTTAGGCCCCGACACCCAGACAGAGGAGATAGGTCCCATAGCAGAGAATAAGGCTTCATGTAACCCACCACTGTAACAGGCCACTGTCAGATATTTTTAGGCCCCGGCACCCAGACAGAGGAGAGAGGTCCCATAGCAGAGCATCAGGCTTCATGTCATAGCAGAGAATCAGGCTTCATGTCACCCACCACTGTAACAGGCCACTGTTAGGGATGAGCGAACTCGAACTGTATAGTTCGGGTTCGTACCGAATTTTGGGGTGTCCGTGACACGGACCCGAACCCGGACATTTTCGTAAAAGTCCGGGTTCGGGTTCGGTGTTCGTCGCTTTCTTCGCGCTTTTGTGACGCTTTCTTGGCGCTTTTTGAAAGGCTGCAAAGCAGCCAATCAACAAGCGTCATACTACTTGCCCCAAGAGGCCATCACAGCCATGCCTACTATTGGCATGGCTGTGATTGGCCAGAGCACCATGTGACCCAGCCTCTATTTAAGCTGGAGTCACATAGCGCCGCCCGTCACTCTGCTCTGATTAGCGTAGGGAGAGGTTGCGGCTGCGACAGTAGGGCGAGATTAGGCAGATTAACTCCTCCAAAGGACTTGATTAACTGATCGATCTGCAGCTGTGGATCATTGAGCTGCTGATCCTCAATTGCTCACTGTTTTTAGGCTGCCCAGACCGTTTGTCAGTCACATTTTTCTGGGGTGATCGGCGGCCATTTTGTGTCTTGTGGTGCGCCAGCACAAGCTGCGACCAAGTGCATTTAACCCTCAATGGTGTGGTTGTTTTTTGGCTAAAGCCTACATCAGGGTGAAGCTGTCACACCAAGTGCATTTAACCAGCAATAGTCTGTTTATTTTTTGGCCATATACTACATCAGGGGCAAGCTGCGCCTGTCACCAAGTGCATTTAACCCTCAATGGTGCGTTTGTTTTTTGGCTAAAGCCTACATCAGGGTGAAGCTGTCACACCAAGTGCATTTAACCAGCAATAGTCTGTTTATTTTTTGGCCATATACTACATCAGGGGCAAGCTGCGCCCGTCACCAAGTGCATTTAACCCTCAGTAGTGTGGTTGGTCAAGCTATCACACCAAGTGCATTTAACCAGCAATAGTCTGTTCATTTTTTGGCCATACACTAAATCAGGGGCAAGCTGCGCCCGTCACCAAGTGCATTTAACCAGCAATAGTCTGTTCATTTTTTGGCCATATACTACATCAGGGGCAAGCTGCGCCCGTCACCAAGTGCATTTAACCCTCAGTAGTGTGGTTGGTCAAGCTGTGACACCAAGTGCATTTAACCAGCAATAGTCTGTTCATTTTTTGGCCATATACTACATCAGGGGCAAGCTGCGCCCATCACCAAGTGCATTTAACCAGCAATAGTGTGGTTATTTTTTGGCCATATCCCAGTCTAATTCTGTCACTAAATCCATACCGGTCACCCAGCGCCTAAATACTAGGCCTCAAATTTATATCCCGCTAAATCTCTCGTTACCGCTGTTCTGTTGTGGCTGGGAAAGTTATTTAGTGTCCGTCAAAGCACATTTTTTGTTCTGGGTTGAAATACAATTCCCAATTTAGCAATTTAAAAATTTAGTGGTTTCTGCTGTATCAGAGCTATTTGAAATCTATCCCTAAAAGGGTATATAATATTCAAGGTGCACATAGGGTCATTCAGAATAACTTCACACACCCGCTACTGTGCATTTCCAAGTCTAATTCTGTCACTAAACCCATACCTGTCACCCAGCGCCTAAATACTAGGCCTCAAATTCATATCCAGCTAAATCTGTCGTTAGTGCTGTAGCTGGGCGAGTTATTTAGTGTCCGTTCAAGCACATTTCTTGTTCTGGGTTGAAATACAATTCCCAATTTAGCAATTTCATAATTTAGTGGTTTCTGCTATATCAGAGCTATTTGAAATCTATCCCTAAAAGGGTATATAATATTCAAGGTGCACATTGGGTCATTCAGAATAACTTCACACACACCCGCTACTGTGTATTTCCAAGTCTAATTCTGTCACTAAACCCATACCTGTCACCCAGCGCCTAAATACTAGGCCTCAAATTCATATCCAGCTAAATCTGTCGTTAGTGCTGTAGCTGGGCGAGTTATTTAGTGTCCGTTCAAGCACATTTCTTGTTCTGGGTTGAAATACAATTCCCAATTTAGCAATTTCATAATTTAGTGGTTTCTGCTATATCAGAGCTATTTGAAATCTATCCCTAAAAGGGTAGATCATATTGAAGGTGCACATAGGGACATTCAGAATAACTTCACACACCCGCTACTGTGCATTTCCAAGTCTAATTCTGTCACTAAACCCATACCTGTCACCCAGCGCCTAAATACTAGGCCTCAAATTTATATCCAGCTAAATCTGTCCTTAGTGCTGTAGCTGGGCGAGTTATTTAGTGTCCGTTCAAGCACATTTCTTGTTCTGGGTTGAAATACAATTCCCAATTTAGCAATTTCATAATTTAGTGGTTTCTGCTATATCAGAGCTATTTGAAATCTATCCCTAAAAGGGTATATAATATTCAAGGTGCACATTGGGTCATTCAGAATAACTTCACACACACCCGCTACTGTGTATTTCCAAGTCTAATTCTGTCACTAAACCCATACCTGTCACCCAGCGCCTAAATACTAGGCCTCAAATTTATATCCTGCTAAATCTCTCGTTAACGCTGTCCTGTTGTGGCTGGGAAAGTTATTTAGTGTCCGTCAAAGCACATTTTTTGTTCTGGGTTGAAATACAATTCCCAATTTAGCAATTTCATAATTTAGTGGTTTCTGCTATATCAGAGCTATTTGAAATCTATCCCTAAAAGGGTATATAATATTCAAGGTGCACATTGGGTCATTCAGAATAACTTCACACACACCCGCTACTGTGTATTTCTAAGTCTAATTCTGTCACTAAACCCATACCTGTCACCCAGCGCCTAAATACTAGGCCTCAAATTTATATCCTGCTAAATCTCTCGTTAACGCTGTCCTGTTGTGGCTGGGAAAGTTATTTAGTGTCCGTCAAAGCACATTTTTTGTTCTGGGTTGAAATACAATTCCCAATTTAGCAATTTCATAATTTAGTGGTTTCTGCTATATCAGAGCTATTTGAAATCTATCCCTAAAAGGGTATATAATATTCAAGGTGCACATTGGGTCATTCAGAATAACTTCACACACACCCGCTACTGTGTATTTCTAAGTCTAATTCTGTCACTAAACCCATACCTGTCACCCAGCGCCTAAATACTAGGCCTCAAATTTATATCCTGCTAAATCTCTCGTTAACGCTGTCCTGTTGTGGCTGGGAAAGTTATTTAGTGTCCGTCAAAGCACATTTTTTGTTCTGGGTTGAAATACAATTCCCAATTTAGCAATTTCATAATTTAGTGGTTTCTGCTATATCAGAGCTATTTGAAATCTATCCCTAAAAGGGTATATAATATTCAAGGTGCACATTGGGTCATTCAGAATAACTTCACACACACCCGCTACTGTGTATTTCTAAGTCTAATTCTGTCACTAAACCCATACCTGTCACCCAGCGCCTAAATACTAGGCCTCAAATTTATATCCTGCTAAATCTCTCGTTAACGCTGTCCTGTTGTGGCTGGGAAAGTTATTTAGTGTCCGTCAAAGCACATTTTTTGTTCTGGGTTGAAATACAATTCCCAATTTAGCAATTTCATAATTTAGTGGTTTCTGCTATATCAGAGCTATTTGAAATCTATCCCTAAAAGGGTATATAATATTCAAGGTGCACATTGGGTCATTCAGAATAACTTCACACACACCCGCTACTGTGTATTTCTAAGTCTAATTCTGTCACTAAACCCATACCTGTCACCCAGCGCCTAAATACTAGGCCTCAAATTTATATCCTGCTAAATCTCTCATTAACGCTGTCCTGTTGTGGCTGGGAAAGTTATTTAGTGTCCGTCAAAGCACATTTTTTGTTCTGGGTTGAAATACAATTCCCAATTTAGCAATTTCATAATTTAGTGGTTTCTGCTATATCAGAGCTATTTGAAATCTATCCCTAAAAGGGTATATAATATTCAAGGTGCACATTGGGTCATTCAGAATAACTTCACACACACCCGCTACTGTGTATTTCTAAGTCTAATTCTGTCACTAAACCCATACCTGTCACCCAGCGCCTAAATACTAGGCCTCAAATTTATATCCTGCTAAATCTCTCGTTAACGCTGTCCTGTTGTGGCTGGGAAAGTTATTTAGTGTCCGTCAAAGCACATTTTTTGTTCTGGGTTGAAATACAATTCCCAATTTAGCAATTTCATAATTTAGTGGTTTCTGCTATATCAGAGCTATTTGAAATCTATCCCTAAAAGGGTATATAATATTCAAGGTGCACATTGGGTCATTCAGAATAACTTCACACACACCCGCTACTGTGTATTTCCAAGTCTAATTCTGTCACTAAACCCATACCTGTCACCCAGCGCCTAAATACTAGGCCTCAAATTTATATCCTGCTAAATCTCTCGTTAACGCTGTCCTGTTGTGGCTGGGAAAGTTATTTAGTGTCCGTCAAAGCACATTTTTTGTTCTGGGTTGAAATACAATTCCCAATTTAGCAATTTCATAATTTAGTGGTTTCTGCTATATCAGAGCTATTTGAAATCTATCCCTAAAAGGGTATATAATATTCAAGGTGCACATTGGGTCATTCAGAATAACTTCACACACACCCGCTACTGTGTATTTCTAAGTCTAATTCTGTCACTAAACCCATACCGGTCACCCAGCGCCTAAATACTAGGCCTCAAATTTATATCCTGCTAAATCTCTCGTTAACGCTGTCCTGTTGTGGCTGGGAAAGTTATTTAGTGTCCGTCAAAGCACATTTTTTGTTCTGGGTTGAAATACAATTCCCAATTTAGCAATTTCATAATTTAGTGGTTTCTGCTATATCAGAGCTATTTGAAATCTATCCCTAAAAGGGTATATAATATTCAAGGTGCACATTGGGTCATTCAGAATAACTTCACACACACACGCTTCTGTGCATTTCCAAGTCTAATTCTGTCACTAAATCCATACCGGTCACCCAGCGCCTAAATACTAGGCCTCAAATTTATATCCTGCTAAATCTCTCGTTAACGCTGTCCTGTTGTGGCTGGGAAAGTTATTTAGTGTCCGTCAAAGCACATTTTTTGTTCTGGGTTGAAATACAATTCCCAATTTAGCAATTTCATAATTTAGTGGTTTCTGCTATATCAGAGCTATTTGAAATCTATCCCTAAAAGGGTATATAATATTCAAGGTGCACATTGGGTCATTCAGAATAACTTCACACACACGCTTCTGTGCATTTCCAAGTCTAATTCTGTCACTAAATCCATACCGGTCACCCAGCGCCTAAATACTAGGCCTCAAATTTATATCCCGCTGAATTTGAATACAATACATTGGGCCAAATAATATATTTGTTGTTGTGGTGAACCATAACAATGAGAAAAACATCTAGTAAGGGACGCGGACGTGGACATGGTCGTGGTGGTGTTAGTGGACCCTCTGGTGCTGGGAGAGGACGTGGCCGTTCTGCCACATCCACACGTCCTAGTGTACCAACTACCTCAGGTCCCAGTAGCCGCCAGAATTTACAGCGATATATGGTGGGGCCCAATGCCGTTCTAAGGATGGTAAGGCCTGAGCAGGTACAGGCATTAGTCAATTGGGTGGCCGACAGTGGATCCAGCACGTTCACATTATCTCCCACCCAGTCTTCTGCAGAAAGCGCACAGATGGCGCCTGAAAACCAACCCCATCAGTCTGTCACATCACCCCCATGCATACCAGGGAAACTGTCTCAGCCTCAAGTTATGCAGCAGTCTCTTATGCTGTTTGAAGACTCCGCTGGCAGGGTTTCCCAAGGGCATCCACCTAGCCCTTCCCCAGCGGTGAAAGACATAGAATGCACTGACGCACAACCACTTATGTTTCCTGATGATGAGGACATGGGAATACCACCTCAGCATGTCTCTGATGATGACGAAACACAGGTGCCAACTGCTGCGTCTTTCTGCAGTGTGCAGACTGAACAGGAGGTCAGGGATCAAGACTGGGTGGAAGACGATGCAGGGGACGATGAGGTCCTAGACCCCACATGGAATGAAGGTCGTGCCACTGACTTTCACAGTTCGGAGGAAGAGGCAGTGGTGAGACCGAGCCAACAGCGTAGCAAAAGAGGGAGCAGTGGGCAAAAGCAGAACACCCGCCGCCAAGAGACTCCGCCTGCTACTGACCGCCGCCATCTGGGACCGAGCACCCCAAAGGCAGCTTCAAGGAGTTCCCTGGCATGGCACTTCTTCAAACAATGTGCTGACGACAAGACCCGAGTGGTTTGCACGCTGTGCCATCAGAGCCTGAAGCGAGGCATTAACGTTCTGAACCTGAGCACAACCTGCATGACCAGGCACCTGCATGCAAAGCATGAACTGCAGTGGAGTAAACACCTTAAAACCAAGGAAGTCACTCAGGCTCCCCCTGCTACCTCTTCTGCTGCTGCCGCCTCGGCCTATTCTGCTGCTGCCGCCTCGGCCTCTTCCTCCGCCTCTGGAGGAACGTTGGCACCTGCCGCCCAGCAAACAGGGGATGTACCACCAACACCACCACCACCACCTCCGTCACCAAGCGTCTCAACCATGTCACACGCCAGCGTTCAGCTCTCCATCTCACAAACATTTGATAGAAAGCGTAAATTCCCACCTAGCCACCCTCGATCCCTGGCCCTGAATGCCAGCATTTCTAAACTACTGGCCTATGAAATGCTGTCATTTAGGCTGGTGGACACAGACAGCTTCAAACAGCTCATGTCGCTTGCTGTCCCACAGTATGTTGTTCCCAGCCGGCACTACTTCTCCAAGAGAGCCGTGCCTTCCCTGCACAACCAAGTATCCGATAAAATCAAGTGTGCACTGCGCAACGCCATCTGTAGCAAGGTCCACCTAACCACAGATACGTGGACCAGTAAGCACGGCCAGGGACGCTATATCTCCCTAACTGCACACTGGGTAAATGTAGTGGCAGCTGGGCCCCAGGCGGAGAGCTGTTTGGCGCACGTCCTTCCGCCGCCAAGGATCGCAGGGCAACATTCTTTGCCTCCTGTTGCCACCTCCTCCTTCTCGGCTTCCTCCTCCTCTTCTTCCACCTGCTCATCCAGTCAGCCACACACCTTCACCACCAACTTCAGCACAGCCCGGGGTAAACGTCAGCAGGCCATTCTGAAACTCATATGTTTGGGGGACAGGCCCCACACCGCACAGGAGTTGTGGCGGGGTATTGAACAACAGACCGACGAGTGGTTGCTGCCGGTGAGCCTCAAGCCCGGCCTGGTGGTGTGTGATAATGGGCGAAATCTCGTTGCAGCTCTGGGACTAGCCAATTTGACGCACATCCCTTGCTTGGCGCATGTGCTGAATTTGGTGGTGCAGAAGTTCATTCACAACTACCCCGACATGTCAGAGCTGCTGCATAAAGTGCGGGCCGTCTGTTCGCGCTTCCGGCGTTCACATCCTGCTGCTGCTCGCCTGTCTGCGCTACAGCGTAACTTCGGCCTTCCCGCTCACCGCCTCATATGCGACGTGCCCACCAGGTGGAACTCCACCTTGCACATGCTGGACAGACTGTGCGAGCAGCAGCAGGCCATAGTGGAGTTTCAGCTGCAGCACGCACGGGTCAGTCGCACTACAGAACAGCACCACTTCACCACCAATGACTGGGCCTCCATGCGAGACCTGTGTGCCCTGTTGCGCTGTTTCGAGTACTCCACCAACATGGCCAGTGGCGATGACACCGTTATCAGCGTTACAATACCACTTCTATGTCTCCTTGAGAAAACACTTAGGGCGATGATGGAAGAGGAGGTGGCCCAGGAGGAGGAGGAGGAGGAGGAAGAGGGGTCATTTTTAGCACTTTCAGGCCAGTCTCTTCGAAGTGACTCAGAGGGAGGTTTTTGGCAACAGCAGAGGCCAGGTACAAATGTGGCCAGCCAGGGCCCACTACTGGAGGACGAGGAGGACGAGGATGAGGAGGAGGTGGAGGAGGATGAGGATGAAGCATGGTCACAGCGGGGTGGCACCCAACGCAGCTCGGGTCCATCACTGGTGCGTGGCTGGGGGGAAAGGCAGGACGATGACGATACGCCTCCCACAGAGGACAGCTTGTCCTTACCCCTGGGCAGCCTGGCACACATGAGCGACTACATGCTGCAGTGCCTGCGCAACGACAGCAGAGTTGCCCACATTTTAACCTGTGCGGACTACTGGGTTGCCACCCTGCTGGATCCACGCTACAAAGACAATGTGCCCACCTTACTTCCTGCACTGGAGCGTGATAGGAAGATGCGCGAGTACAAGCGCACGTTGGTAGACGCGCTACTGAGAGCATTCCCAAATGTCACAGGGGAACAAGTGGAAGCCCAAGGCCAAGGCAGAGGAGGAGCAAGAGGTCGCCAAGGCAGCTGTGTCACGGCCAGCTCCTCTGAGGGCAGGGTTAGCATGGCAGAGATGTGGAAAACTTTTGTCAACACGCCACAGCTAACTGCACCACCACCTGATACGCAACGTGTTAGCAGGAGGCAACATTTCACTAACATGGTGGAACAGTACGTGTGCACACCCATCCACGTACTGACTGATGGTTCGGCCCCATTCAACTTCTGGGTCTCTAAATTGTCCACGTGGCCAGAGCTAGCCTTTTATGCCTTGGAGGTGCTGGCCTGCCCGGCAGCCAGCGTTTTGTCTGAACGTGTATTCAGCACGGCAGGGGGCGTCATTACAGACAAACGCAGCCGCCTGTCTACAGCCAATGTGGACAAGCTGACGTTCATAAAAATGAACCAGGCATGGATCCCACAGGACCTGTCCGTCCCTTGTCCAGATTAGACATTAACTACCTCCCCATAACCATATATTATTGGACTCCAGGGCACTTCCTCATTCAATCCTATTTTTATTTTCATTTTACCATTATATTGCGAGGCTACCCAAAGTTGAATGAACCTCTCCTCTGCCTGTGTGCTAGGCCTAAATATATGCCAATGGACTGTTGCAGTGGTGGCTGACATGAAGCCTGATTCTCTGCTATGACATGCAGACTAATTCTCTGCTGACATGAAGCCAGATTGTCTGTTACGGGACCTCTCTCCTCTGCCTGGGTGCTGGGCCTAAATTTATGACAATGGACTGTTGCAGTGGTGGCTGACGTGAAGCCTGATTCTCTGCTATGACATGCAGACTGATTCTCTGCTGACATGAAGCCAGTTCGTCTGTTACGGGACCTCTCTGCTCTGCCTGTGTGCTAGGCCTAAATATATGCCAATGGACTGTTGCAGTGGTGGGTGACGTGAAGCCTCATTCTCTGCTATGACATGCAGACTGATTCTCTGCTGACATGAAGCCAGATCGTCTGTTACGGGACCTCTCTGCTCTGCCTGTGTGCTAGGCCTAAATATATGCCAATGGACTGTTGCAGTGGTGGGTGACGTGAAGCCTCATTCTCTGCTATGACATGCAGACTGATTCTCTGCTGTCATGAAGCCAGATTGTCTGTTACGGGACCTCTCTGCTCTGCCTGTGTGCTAGGCCTAAATATATGCCAATGGACTGTTGCAGTGGTGGGTGACGTGAAGCCTCATTCTCTGCTATGACATGCAGACTGATTCTCTGCTGACATGAAGCCAGATTGTCTGTTACGGGACCTCTCTGCTCTGCCTGTGTGCTAGGCCTAAATATATGCCAATGGACTGTTGCAGTGGTGGGTGACGTGAAGCCTCATTCTCTGCTATGACATGCAGACTGATTCTCTGCTGACATGAAGCCAGATCGTCTGTTACGGGACCTCTCTGCTCTGCCTGTGTGCTAGGCCTAAATATATGCCAATGGACTGTTGCAGTGGTGGGTGACGTGAAGCCTCATTCTCTGCTATGACATGCAGACTGATTCTCTGCTGTCATGAAGCCAGATTGTCTGTTACGGGACCTCTCTGCTCTGCCTGTGTGCTAGGCCTAAATATATGCCAA
Source organism: Bufo gargarizans (assembly GCF_014858855.1). Classification (NCBI taxonomy): domain Eukaryota; kingdom Metazoa; phylum Chordata; class Amphibia; order Anura; family Bufonidae; genus Bufo; species Bufo gargarizans. Next base: position 90,014,484 of record NC_058085.1, read on the forward strand.
TGGACTGTTGCAGTGGTGGGTGACGTGAAGCCTCATTCTCTGCTATGACATGCAGACTGATTCTCTGCTGACATGAAGCCAGATTGTCTGTTACGGGACCTCTCTCCTCTGCCTGTGTGCTAGGCCTAAATATATGCCAATGGACTGTTGCAGTGGTGGCTGACGTGAAGCCTCATTCTCTGCTATGACATGCAGACTGATTCTCTGCTGACATGAAGCCAGATCGTCTGTTACGGGACCTCTCTGCTCTGCCTGTGTGCTAGGCCTAAATATATGCCAATGGACTGTTGCAGTGGTGGGTGACGTGAAGCCTCATTCTCTGCTATGACATGCAGACTGATTCTCTGCTGTCATGAAGCCAGATTGTCTGTTACGGGACCTCTCTGCTCTGCCTGTGTGCTAGGCCTAAATATATGCCAATGGACTGTTGCAGTGGTGGCTGACGTGAAGCCTCATTCTCTGCTATGACATGCAGACTAATTCTCTGCTGACATGAAGCCAGATTCTCTGTTACGGGACCTCTCTCCTCTGCCTGGGTGCTGGGCCTAAATATATGCCAATGGACTGTTGCAGTGGTGGCTGACGTGAAGCCTCATTCTCTGCTATGACATGCAGACTGATTCTCTGCTGACATGAAGCCAGATTCGTCTGTTACGGGACCTCTCTCCTCTGCCTGTGTGCTAGGCCTAAATATATGCCAATGGACTGTTGCAGTGGTGGCTGACGTGAAGCCTCATTCTCTGCTATGACATGCAGACTGATTCTCTGCTGACATGAAGCCAGATCGTCTGTTACGGGACCTCTCTGCTCTGCCTGTGTGCTAGGCCTAAATATATGCCAATGGACTGTTGCAGTGGTGGGTGACGTGAAGCCTCATTCTCTGCTATGACATGCAGACTGATTCTCTGCTGTCATGAAGCCAGATTGTCTGTTACGGGACCTCTCTGCTCTGCCTGTGTGCTAGGCCTAAATATATGCCAATGGACTGTTGCAGTGGTGGGTGACGTGAAGCCTCATTCTCTGCTATGACATGCAGACTGATTCTCTGCTGACATGAAGCCAGATTGTCTGTTACGGGACCTCTCTCCTCTGCCTGTGTGCTAGGCCTAAATATATGCCAATGGACTGTTGCAGTGGTGGCTGACGTGAAGCCTCATTCTCTGCTATGACATGCAGACTGATTCTCTGCTGACATGAAGCCAGATCGTCTGTTACGGGACCTCTCTGCTCTGCCTGTGTGCTAGGCCTAAATATATGCCAATGGACTGTTGCAGTGGTGGGTGACGTGAAGCCTCATTCTCTGCTATGACATGCAGACTGATTCTCTGCTGTCATGAAGCCAGATTGTCTGTTACGGGACCTCTCTGCTCTGCCTGTGTGCTAGGCCTAAATATATGCCAATGGACTGTTGCAGTGGTGGCTGACGTGAAGCCTCATTCTCTGCTATGACATGCAGACTAATTCTCTGCTGACATGAAGACAGATTCTCTGTTACGGGACCTCCCTCCTCTGCCTGGGTGATGGGCCTAAATATATGCCAATGGACTGTTGCAGTGGTGGCTGACGTGAAGCCTCATTCTCTGCTATGACATGCAGACTGATTCTCTGCTGACATGAAGACAGATTCTCTGTTACGGGACCTCTCTCCTCTGCCTGTGTGTGCTGGGCCTAAATATATGCCAATGGACTGTTGCAGTGGTGGCTGACGTGAAGCCTCATTCTCTGCTATGACATGCAGACTGATTCTCTGCTGACATGAAGCCAGATTCTCTGTTACGGGACCTCTCTCCTCTGCCTGTGTGTGTGCTGGGCCTAAATATATGCCAATGGACTGTTGCAGTGGTGGCTGACGTGAAGCCTCATTCTCTGCTATGACATGCAGACTGATTCTCTGCTGACATGAAGCCAGATTCTCTGTTACGGGACCTCTCTCCTCTGCCTGTGTGTGTGCTGGGCCTAAATATATGCCAATGGACTGTTGCAGTGGTGGCTGACGTGAAGCCTCATTCTCTGCTATGACATGCAGACTAATTCTCTGCTGACATGAAGACAGATTCTCTGTTACGGGACCTCTCTCCTCTGCCTGTGTGTGTGCTGGGCCTAAATATATGCCAATGGACTGTTGCAGTGGTGGCTGACGTGAAGCCTCATTCTCTGCTATGACATGCAGACTGATTCTCTGCTGACATGAAGCCAGATTCTCTGTTACGGGACCTCTCTCCTCTGCCTGTGTGTGTGCTGGGCCTAAATATATGCCAATGGACTGTTGCAGTGGTGGCTGACGTGAAGCCTCATTCTCTGCTATGACATGCAGACTGATTCTCTGCTGACATGAAGCCAGATTCTCTGTTACGGGACCTCTCTCCTCTGCCTGTGTGTGTGCTGGGCCTAAATATATGCCAATGGACTGTTGCAGTGGTGGCTGACGTGAAGCCTCATTCTCTGCTATGACATGCAGACTAATTCTCTGCTGACATGAAGACAGATTCTCTGTTACGGGACCTCCCTCCTCTGCCTGGGTGCTGGGCCTAAATATATGCCAATGGACTGTTGCAGTGGTGGCTGACGTGAAGCCTCATTCTCTGCTATGACATGCAGACTAATTCTCTGCTGACATGAAGACAGATTCTCTGTTACGGGACCTCTCTCCTCTGCCTGGGTGCCGGGGCCTAAATATCTGAGAATGGACTGTTCCAGTGGTGGGTGACGGGAAGCCAGATTCTCTGCTATGGAACCTCTCTCCAATTGATTTTGGTTAATTTTTATTTATTTAATTTTTATTTTAATTCATTTCCCTATCCACATTTGTTTGCAGGGGATTTACCTACATGTTGCTGCCTTTTGCAGCCCTCTAGCTCTTTCCTGGGCTGTTTTACAGCCTTTTTAGTGCCGAAAAGTTCGGGTCCCCATTGACTTCAATGGGGTTCGGGTTCGGGACGAAGTTCGGATCGGGTTCGGATCCCGAACCCGAACATTTCCGGGATGTTCGGCCGAACTTCTCGAACCCGAACATCCAGGTGTTCGCTCAACTCTAGCCACTGTCAGATATTTTTTAGGCCCCGGCACCCAGACAGAGGAGAGAGGTCCCATAGCAGAGAATCAGGCTTCATGTCACCCACCACTGGAACAGGCCACTGTCAGATATTTTTAGGCCTCGGGACCTAGACAGAGGAGATAGGTCCCAATGCAGAGAATCAGGCTTCATGTCATAGCAGAGAATCAGGCTTCATGTCACCCACCACTGGAACAGGCCACTGTCAGATATTTAGGCCCCAGCATCCAGACAGAGGAGAGAGGTCCCATAGCAGAGAATCAGGCTTCATGTCATCCACCACTGGAACAGGCCACTGTCAGATACTTTTAGGCCCCGACACCCAGACAGAGGAGAGAGGTCCCATAGCAGAGAATCAGACTTCATGTCACCCACCACTGGAACAGGCCACTGTCAGGTATTTTTAGGCCCCGACACCCAGACAGAGGAGATAGGTCCCAATGCAGAGAATCAGGCTTCATGTCACCCACCATTGGAACAGGCCAGTTTACGATATTTAGGCCCCTGGCACCCAGACGGAAGAGAGGTTCATTCAACTTTGGGTTGCCCCGCAATATAATGGTAAAATAAAAAAAAGAGGATTGAATGAAGAAGTGCCCTGGAGTACAAGAATATATAGTTAACTGGAGGTAGTTATAAATGTCTAATCTGCACAAGGGATGGACAGGTCCTGTGTGATCCATGCCTGGTTCATTTTTTTGAACGTCAGCTTGTCCACATTGGCTGTAGACAGGCAGCTGCGTTTGTCTGTAATGACGCCCCCTGCCGTGCTGAATACACGTTCAGACAAAATGCTGGCCGCCGGGCAGGCCAGCACCTCAAGGCATAAAAGGCTAGCTCTGGCCACGTGGACAATTTGGAGACCCAGAAGTTGAATGGGGCCGAACCATCAGTCAGTACGTGGAGGGGTGTGCACACGTACTGTTCCACCATGTTAGTGAAATGTTGCCTCCTGCTAACACGTTCCGTATCAGGTGGTGGTGCAGTTAGCTGTGGCATGGTGACAAAACTTGTCCACATCTCTGCCATGCTAACCCTGCCCTCAGAGGAGCTGGCCGTGACACAGCTGCGTTGGCGACCTCTTGCTCCTCCTCTGCCTTCGCCTTGGGCTTCCACTTGTTCCCCTGTGACATTTGGGAATGCTCTCAGTAGCGCGTCTACCAACATGGGCTTGTACTCGCGCATCTTCCTATCACGCTCCAGTGCAGGAAGTAAGGGTGGCAATCCAGTAGTCCGCACACGTTAAAATGTGGGCAACCCTGCTGTCTTTGCTCAGGCACTGCAGCATGTAGTCGCTCATGTGTGCCAGGCTGCCCAGAGGTAAGGACAAGCTGTCCTCTGTGGGAGGCGTATCGTCATCGTTCTCCGTTTCCCCCCAGCCACGCACCAGTGATGGGCCCGAGCTGTGTTGGGTGCCACCCCGCTGTGAACATGCTTCATCCTCATCCACCTCCTCCTCGTCCTCCAGTAGTGGGCCCTGGCTGGCCAAATTTGTACCTGGCCTCTGCTGTTGCAAAAAACCTCCCTCTGAGTAACTTCTAAGAGACTGGCCTGAAAGTGCTAAAAATGACCCCTCTTCCTCCTCCTCCTGGGCCACCTCCTCTTCCATCATAGCCCTAAGTGTTTTCTCAAGGAGACATAGAAGTGGTATTGTAACGCTGATAACGTCGTCATCGCCACTGGCCATGTTGGTGGAGTACTCGAAACAGTGCAACAGGGCACACTGGTCTCGCATTGAGGCCCAGTCATTGGTGGTGAAGTGGTGCTGTTCCGCAGTGCGACTGACCCGTGCGTGCTGCAGCTGAAACTCCACTATGGCCTGCTGCTGCTCGCACAGTCTGTCCAGCATGTGCAAGGTGGAGTTCCACCTGGTGGGCACGTCGCATTTGAGGCGGTGAGCGGGAAGGCCGAAGTTACGCTGTAGCGCAGACAGGCGAGCAGCGGCAGGATGTGAACGCCAGAAGCGCGCACAGACAGCCCGGACTTTATGCAGCAGCTCTGACATGTCGGGGTAGTTGTGAATGAACTTCTGCGCCACCAAATTCAGCACATGCGCCAGGCAAGGGATGTGTGTCAAACCGGCTAGTCCCAGAGCTGCAACGAGATTTCACCCATTATCACATACCACCAGGCCAGGCTTGAGGCTCATCGGCAGCAACTACTCGTCGGTCTGTTGTTCAATACCCCGCCACAACTCCTGCGCGGTGTGGGGCCTGTCCCCCAAACATAGGAGTTTCAGAATGGCCTGCTGATGTTTATCCCGGGCTGTGCTGAAGTTGGTGGTGAAGGTGTGTGGCTGACTGGATGAACAGGTGGAAGAAGAGGAGGAGGAAGCCGAGTCGGAGCAGGAGGCAAAGAATGTTGCCCTGCGATCCTTGGCGGCAGAAGGACGTGCGCCAAAGAGCTCTCCGCCTAGGGCCCAGCCGCCACTACATTTACAGAGTGTGCAGTTAGGAAGATATAGCGTCCCTGGCCGTGCTTACTGGTCCACGTATCTGTGGTTAGGTGGACCTTGCCACAGATGGCGTTGCGAAGTGCACACCTGATTTTATCGGATACTTGGTTGTGCAGGGAAAGCACGGCTCTCTTGGAGAAGTAGTGGTGGCTGGGAACAACATACTGTGGGACAGCAAGCGACATGAGCTGTTTGAAGCTGTCTGTGTCCACCAGCCTGAATGACAGCATTTCATAGGCCAGTCGTTTAGAAATGTTGGCATTTAGGGCCAGGGATCGAGGGTGGCTAGGTGGGAATTTACGCTTTCTCTCAAATGTTTGTGAGATGGAGAGCTGAACGCTGCCGTGTGACATGCTTGAGACGCTTGGTGACGGAGGTGGTGGTGTTGGTGGTATATCCCCTGTTTGCTGGGCGGCAGGTGCCAACGTTCCTCCCGAGGCGGAGGAAGAGGCTGAGGCAGCAGTAGAAGATATAGCAGGGGGAGCCTGAGTGAGTTCCTTGTTTTTAAGGTGTTTACTCCACTGCAGTTCATGCTTTGCATGCAGATGCCTGGTCATGCAGGTTGTGCTAAGGTTCACAACGTTAATGCCTCTCTTCAGGCTCTGATGGCACACCGTGCAAACCACTCGGGTCTTGTCATCAGCACATTGTTTGAAGATCTGCCACGCCAGGGAACTCCTTGAAGCTGCCTTTGGGGTGCTCGGTCCCAGGTGGCGGTGGCCAGTAGCAGGCGAACTCTCTTGGTGGCGGGTGTTCTGCTTTTACCCCCTGCTCCCTCTTTTGCTACGCTGTTGGCTCAGTCTCACCACTGCCTCTTCCTATGAACTCTGAAAGTCAGTGGCACGACCTTCATTCCATGTGGGGTCTAGGACCTCATCGTCCCCTGCATCATCTTTCACCCAGTCTTCCTCTCTGACCTCCTGTTCAGTCTGCACACTGCAGAAAGACACAGCAGTTGGCACCTGTGTTTCGTCATCATCATAGACGTTCTGAGGTGGTATTCCCATGTCCTCATCATCAGGAAACATAAGTGGTTGTGCGTTAGTGCATTCTATGTCTTCCACTGCTGGGGAAGGGCTAGGTGGATACCATTGGGAAACCCTGCCAGCAGAGTCTTCAAACAGCATAAGAGACTGCTGCATAACTTGAGGCTCAGACAGTTTCCCTGATATGCATGGGGGTGATGTGACAGACTGATGGGCTTGGTTTTCAGGCGCCATCTGTGCGCTTTCTGCAGAAGAATGGGTGGGAGATAATGTTGTGAACTTGCTGGATCCACTGTTGGCCACCCAATTGACTAATGCCTGTACCTGCTCAGGCTTTACCATCCTTAGAACGGCATTGGGCCCCACCAAATATCGCTGGAAATTCTGGTGGGTACTGGGACCTGAGGTAGTTGGTTCACTAGGACGTGTGGCTGTGGCAGAACGGCCACGTCCTCTCCCAGCACCAGAGGGTCCACTAACACCACCACGACCATGTCCACGTCCCTTACTAGATGTTTTCCTCATTGTTACCGTTCACCACAATAAGAAAAAAATGATTTGACCCAATGTATTGAATTAAATTTCAGGCCTTTTTTTACAGGCACCTAACACTATCTGGCTATCTATTTATGTACCGTATTACATTAATACAGGCACAGCAGTAACCACAGATTTAGGGGAATATCAATTGTAGGCCTAGTATTTTGCCCCTGGATGAAAGGTATCCTTTTACAGACAGAATTACACTTGGAGATTCACATTAGCGTGTGAAAATATATATAGGATTATGCTTTGAGCACTTGTATTTTAACACTTATTGTAATATACCCTTTAACGGAAAGAAATACACTTGGAGATGCACGGTAGCGTGTGAAGTTATTGAGGATGACCCTATCAGCACTTGTATTTACACCTTGAGTGTAATATACCCTTTTACGGACAGAAATACACTATGAGATGCACAATAGTGCGTGCAAATTTAAAGGATTATGCTTTCAGCAATTGTAATTTAACACTTTGTGTAATATACCCTTTTACGGAAAAAAATACACTTGGAGATGCACGCTGAGTGTAATATACCCTTTTACGGACAGATTTACACTTGGCCTGCAACAGCAGAAACGACTGATTTAGGGTATTTCTATTTTGGCATTTGAATTTCAACCCAGAACAAAAACTATGCTTTGATGGACACTATAAAACTTGTCCTGCCACAGCTGGAACACCAGATTCAAGGGATTGCTATTTTTGCAAGTGAATTTCACCCCTCAATAAAATATAGAAAATTCTATTCTGAGTTTCTAGTGGTGACAATAAGCACAGCCAAGCACATAATGTAGGATATAGCAATATAGCAACAAAAAAATAAAAAATACTATTGATAGTTAAATGGACTTGGTGGCAGCTTGTGCTGGCACACCGCAAGACACAAAATGGGCGCTGATCACCCCAGAAAAAAGTGACAGAAAAACGCTCTGGGCAGCATAAAAACAGTGAGCAATTAACTAGCAGATGTTGAATGATTCACAGCTGTAGATCGATCACTTCATTAAGTGTTTTTGCTGAGTTAATCCCTGCCTAATCTCGCCCTAACAGCTGCTGCATCCTCACCCTACACTAATCAGAGCAGAGTGAAGTGCGGCGCTACGTGATTCCAGCTTAAATAGAGGCTGGGTCACATGCTGCACTGGCCAATCACAGCCATGCCAATAGTAGGCATGGCTGTGATGGCCTCTTGGGGCAAGTAGTATGACGCTTGTTGATTGGCTGCTTTGCAGGCTTTCAAAATGCGCCATAGAAATCGCCGATCAACGAACCCGAATTTTTAAATAAATATTCGGGTTCTGGTCCGTGTCACGAACACCCCAAAATTCAGTACGAACCCGAACTATACAGTTTGGGTTCGCTCATCCATACTAAGGAATTAATAGAGATGTTTTCCCGAGTAGGACTACCTAAAGAGGTTCTGACCGATCAAGGGCCCCTTTTTATGTCCAAGGTGAGGACAGAGCTCTGTAAGTTTCTGCACATAAACCAGCTACGGACATCGGTTTACAAACCGCAAACAGACGGTCTGGTACAAAGGTTTATCCAAACATTAAAAAATATGTTGAAAAGGGTGGTAGCTAAAGATGGAAAGGACTGGGACCTCCTTCTGCCCTATGTCATGTTCACAGTGCGAGAGGTACCCCAGACAAACAACCCACTCCACATAAAAGTGTCATTGAGTACGTTACCCAGATGCAAGATCGGAGAGAGACAGTGTTGCCTCTTGTTACATATGGAGGTAGCTCAGCTAGCCCAAAGTCGGGTCTATTATTGTAACGATTTTCGAAAACTTAACAAGGTTTTCAAATTGGTCCACATCGTCAGTATGCTTCGGCTTACCTGGACAATATTGTCATCCACAGTACCGACTAGGAAAGTCACCTACCCAAAGTGCAGGCTGTAGTGGACTCCCTTCGGAAAGCTGGCATAACCGCTAACCCCAAAAAATGTGTGATAGGGTTAGAACAGACTAATATAGTGATACTGAGCAGGTCTTATTATGTCTCTGAAGCACTAAGACAATTGGACGACAGAGAAGTGTACGAGAAATTGACTGCAGACCCCACCTGGAAAATCCAGAACACTTTGAGAAGGTTTCTGCATACATATGTAGAGAAAAATGTACTGTCACTTAAACAGGCAGAAAAATTGCTTCCTACTTTTCCGAGACGCCCCACCTGGTATTTTTTACCAAAAATACATAAGTCACTGACCCAGCCCCTAGGGAGACCTATTGTCTCCGGGACAGGGTCAGTGACCGAACCGGTGTCCAGGTACATAGATTGGCTTTTAAGACCTATTGTAAAGATGATACCTTCACATCTGAGGGACACTTCGGACCTCCTCCGGTCACTGACTGATTTTTAGTGGCAGGAGGAGTTTCGACTGGTGTCCCTAGATGTGGAGAGTCTCTACACCCGGATCCCTCAGGATAAGGGCATTGAGGCGGTGATGGAAGTCCTACAAAATACAGATAGAAGTGAGGACTTCAAGATGTTCATCACAGAGGGCCTGAAACTAATTCTTACTAACAATGCCTTTGTGTTTGGAGATTCGTGGTATAAACAAACGGTCGGTACCGCGATGGGTACCCCAGTAGAATGCACGTTTGCCAATCTGTACTTGGCCCGGTTTGAAGATCGTTTTGTATATTCAATTTCCAATCCATTTTTGAAACATATACATGCCTATTACAGGTTCGGTTCGTGGACGATATTTTTATTATATGGTCCAGCGACGAGGAACAGTTTCGGGATTTTGTGGAGTATTTGAATGTACAGAATGATATGAACATGCGGTTCACTTACCAGTTTGGGGGCAACCGAATCGAGTTCCTGGATGTAGTGGTCTCTGTAGTGGAGGGGGAGTTGGTGACGGAGGGATTTCGGAAGCCAACCACCGCTAACTCCCTCCTCCATTTCTCTAGCTATCACCCAAATACAGTGAAAAAATCGGTGCCATATGGCCAATTTAGAAGACTTGCTCGTATTAATACTACCCCAATGAGCTATGAGACATAGAGGTTATCCCCCAGATTTGTTAAATCAAGCCATGCAAAAAGCGTCGAGAGTACACCAGACAGAATTGAGGGAGGGTAAAACCACAATCAAATCTCGCCCACCCTTTGCTTTTTCCTTTGAATATAGTCCTATGGTCAAAAAAATAAAACAGGTCATAGGAATAAATTGGAGTATCTTAGCGAGGGATGAATCATTACAACAATTAAAAGATACGAAACCAGTGATAGCGTTTAGAAGGTGCCATACAATACGTGATCAAGTAGTAACTAGCCATTTTAGAAAAAAACGCTATACATGGCTGTCTGAACAGAGACCAAAAGGGAATAAGAGATGCAGAAGTTGTTCCTTCTGCAACTTTAATTCCCAATTGCAAGTGATCTCTGTTGCAGGGATAGAACATAAGATTTTTCCACTTATTACCTGTCGCAGCAAATTTGTGGTTTATTTAATTCTATGTAGATGCGGACGCTTCTACATTGGTAAAACCATCCGCTGTTTATTTGAAAGATTCCGTGAACACCTAAATTCCTTAAAAACAAGAAAGGGGGTCCCGCGGTTAATAGATCCCAGTGTATTAACCTTTGCCGGTCTTGAAATAGTTAACCGCACAGAGAGCGGTGGAGACAGAGAGAGGGAACTTCTGAGAAGAGAAACAAAGTGGATCCTACGTACAGATGCAATGGGTTCCTTGGGATTAAATGAAAAAATAGACATGAGCGTATTTCTGTAATGGATTATTCCTGTATGTATTGTATTTTCGTATTTGTATTGTTTTATTGGTTTATGTAGTTGCACATGCACTTTACACTATTGAAGGGGTCCCGCTATCTATCAAGAATCCCTGCCCTCCATTGTGGAATTTCAGGTGTTGATTAAGTAAGTAATTACTGCGATGATGCGGCTTCCTGTGCACATTTAAAAGTGCCGTGACTCCGCCAATAGTGGAAAGCCAGAAGAAGCGCACACACGCGCGAAACGGCTGTTGCTTAATGCTGTGTTTGCATTGAATGCACCCCCCTCCTGCCATGGAATAAAGTGTACCTTTCTACAATCGGTGAGTGCCGCTCGTTTTGTTTTTCTCCTTCGCTCGAAGATATTTAGAAGAGACTAAGTACCTGGGGTATGTCATTGGGCGCGGAGTCATCAAACCCCAAGTGAATAAAATAGAGGCGATACGGAATTAGCTCCGACTTGTCAACACTAGGCAAATAGTCATTTCTGGGACTGGTGGGCTATTACATGAGGTTTGCTCCCCACTTTACTACTCTAGCCGCGCCCTTGACAGGGCTCTTGAAGGGACACAAGTCAATGATGGTTTGCTGGGATGATCGGGCGTCCCTGGTTTTGGTCACGCCTGACTTCAAAAGGGAGTTTATAGTACAGACTAATGCCTCCGAAGTAGGCTTCGGTGCTGTACTGTCTCAGGAAGTCAATGGAGAAGATCATCCCGTTTTCTTCCTCAGCCATAAGCTCACCCCAGCCGAGACCCGGTATAGTATAGTGGAGAGAGAGTGCCTGGCTATCAAGTGGGCACTAGAATCTCTCTGCTATTATTTATTGGGGAGAAAATTCCGCCTGTTAACTGACCACTCCCCTCTCAAGTGGATGAGCTAAGCCAAGGACAGAAATGCGCGGGTCACCCCATGGTTTCTCGCCCTACAAAATTTTACGTTTTCGGTGGAACACAGAACAGGCCAGTTACAAGGAAACGTTGATGCCCTGTCTCGGGTACACTGTCTGGCGTGTGTTCACCCCCTCAGGGTTGAACAAAGGGGTGGGGTATGTAACACAGTGAGAAGTTTGGTCTGGGAAAACAGGTATTTTCCTACCAGCATGTTCTGCTAGGCTGATTTACAGCCAGGTGAGGTCAAATACCGGACCGGATTTTAAATGCCGGTCCGGGTTTTGGCAGCATCTGGCTGTACTTAAATAGGCAGCTGGGCACATGTCTCTGTGTTGGGATCTTGGAGCCTTGTGTTTGGATGAAGGCTTGCTACCTGTTTGGTGTGAAAAAAGGTTGGTGCTGCTATCAGCAAGGACTCTTTGAGGCAGAATTGCCGCATGGTGTGAATTATCACCAACACCGCAAGGTGACTTTATGTTTGAATATGACTGCTTGTTTTGTCACTTGCCTAAAGTGTGAATAAAACACTGAAATGTTTGATTCAAAGAACTTGTTGTTGCCTCTATACTGCATCCGCTTATCCTGTCTACCAGAGCGAGTCCCCACAGCAGTCACAAATGTCAACTGCTGATTATCTTGTTTCTTATTCACATTTGACATAGTACTATCAATAAGACAGGATCATGCCTCTGGCATCATTGCTGGGAATAACCCTTATCCTGCAAACTATCATGGAGTTTGTCCACTTGTCTTCAAAAAGTTGAATCATCTGAACAGTTGCAATGTAATCTGATGCATTCCCCATAGGGGAGGTTATTAATCACGTGTCGTGGATGACTCAGTGAAGCCATCAGTATAGTATTACCACTGGTTGCTTTTCTATATGCTTCTGTACTTACTTTTCCTCACGAGTTAGGGTACTTTAACACTAGCGTTAAAGTTTTCTGTTATTGAGTTCCGACCTAGGGGCTCAATACCGGAATTTTTTTTATCAGTTATATCCTAATGCATTCTGAATGGAGAGCAATCCGTTCAGTATGTATCAGGATGTCTTCAGTTCAGTCACTCTTACGGTATTTGGCCGGAGAAAATACTGCAGCATTCTGGAACACTTGCCGGAATGCTGGATCCAGCATTATTTTCCATTGAAATGCATTAATGCCGGATTCGGCACCAAGTGTTCCGGAAAAACTGATCCGGTTTTCCAGTCTGTGCATGCGCAGACTTTTAAAAATGTGAAAAAAAAAATACCAGATTCATTTTTACGGATGACACCAGAGAAGTGGATCCAGTATTGCAATGTATCCATCTACAAATGCTATCCGTTTGCATATGGATTTCCGAATCTGGCAGGCAGTTCCGGCAATGGAACTGCCTGCCGGAATCCAGCAACGCAAGTGTGAAAGTACCCTTAGACAATTTTATATCCACAAAAGGCAGATCTTCAACTGCTATGTTAGAGGTAAATTGTAGATTCATATTATTTTTTATTAATATAATTAGAGATTCACCGGTTTGCTGAATTTTTTGGGAAAAATTTGGTTAGATCAGAATATATTTGCGTCGAATTACGTTAAAAAACTGCTATTTACTGGATTCTGAAAGCCTTTATAGTGGTATAGACCAAATAAGGCTACTTTCACACCTGCGTTAGGTGCGGATCTGTCTGGTATCTGCACAGACGGATCAGTACATATAATGCAAACGATTGTATTCGTTCAGAACGGATCTGTTTGCACCATATTGTGTCATTGAAAAAGGATCCATCCCCATTGACTTACATTGTAAGTCAGGACGGATCCGTTTGGCTCTGCATCGTCAGGGGGAATGGAGGCTGAACGAGGGCACACTGATGCATTCTGAACGGATCCTTATCCATTCAGAATGCATTGGGTCTAAACTGATCCGTTTTGGGCCGCTTGTGAGAGTTCTGAAACGGATCTCACAAGCGGACCCAGAAACGCTAGTGTGAAAGTAGCCTTAACTCAAGTATGAACTCAGCCTTACAGGTCGATGTTAGTGCCAAGAAGAAGCGCACTCCTTTTACACCATCGCCAGCTGATTCCACATAGATGTTATCTGTTCTATTAAACGCTTACACAAGTAGAGCCCCCCGACAGAGTGGGGAGGGTGTCAGCAGTAAGTTTGTGTTGACGTCACTGATTAATTTGCCCTTCCTCTGATCCGTCAGAACAATAACCCACAAAAAACGGATCCTGTCTGTGGAGCATACGACTTTACTCGGTCAGCATTTGCTCAATAATCCATCAGTATTGCTAATCCCCCCAAAAAACAGGAGTGGATGTAAACAGAGATGACACGTGAATTGAATATTTGCATGTCTTCTGTGTTTTGTACCCATTCCTACTTTTGGCTACCAAATCATAAGCCAATTCTGATGGGATCATACAGGCCTTACAGCTGCTACGCAGACAGGATCCGTTGTGCGTCTCATTTTTCCTTCCTTCTGACAGATCAGAAGAAAGGTCAAATAAATGATGTCAGCCAGGCCGAAAGGCAAAATAGTGGCCCAGTCATGAAGTGGGGAGGTTGGGAACAGCATGAGTAGTCCACAGAGTGAACCTATGACATTTAATGAGGAGCATGAGGAGACCACAGAGTGGCCCAATGACAGAGTGTAGAAGTGGCGGCAGCAGCATCAGGAGGAGGCCACAGAGTGGCAGGGTGACATAGTGTGAATATGGCAGCAGCAGCATCAGGATACCACTGAGTGGCAAGGTGACATACTGTGGAGATTGTATCAGTAGGAGGATACCACAGAGTGGCAATGTGACATAGTGTGGAGATGTGTAGAAAAAGCAAAAATTAATGAAAAGGGGTAACATCTTTTACTAAAAATTCAGTTCTAGATGACTAGAGGGTGCTATATACAAATTTTGAGGGCAATTGGAATTTCAAAAGGTTCGCTCATGGATTGCACATGAACCCATTCAATATCCATGTGCTGTCTGCAAATGTATGTCCATTCCGCAAATTATAAAACATGTCCATGTAGTGGACAAGAATAGTCTTTTCTAGTGATGGGAGTGTGATAAATGCAGATTGCACACAGAAGGTATCTATTTGTATTTTGCAGATATAGGGGTGTTTTTCTACATTTTTCCACCTGTACATTTATTTGGCTTCCTCAAGGTTTTGCTCTGGGCTTCCTTTCACTGTTTTCTGCTGCCACCTGCTGTTTTATGCATGCATGCTTGTATGATTTAAAGGGACAGTGCTCAGTAAGTGGCCATGACAAGGCCAATGACCTTCTCTGTCTTTCACATGTTCCTGCTTAAACCGTGAACCCTAAATTATTCCAATGGTTATTTTTTTTTTTTCATCTCTTACTTGTGTTGATCTTATTCATGGTCCTTGTCTCGCATATCTGCTTACATGTATTTTACCTCCCTAATTTGATCCTGCTTCTGCACCCCCATAATCTTTCTATTTCTTGATTTTAAACCCCTTGTTGTGTTTCTGACACTGACTGCAGTCTGCTAGCTTGGTTTTCATGAGCATCTGATTCCAGCTGGAGACAATCTAGAAGGCAATGATTTTTTTACAGCATCTATAGCTGTTTGCAGTGGTTAGGCCTCTTTCACACGGGCGTTGCGGAAAAATGTGCAGGTGCGTTGTGGGTACACACGCAATTTTTCCGCGTGAGTGCAAAACATTGTAATGCGTTTTGCACTCACGTGAGAAAAATTGCGCATGTTTGGTACCCAAACCCGAACTTCTTCACAGAAGCTTGGACTTGGGATCGGTGTTCTGTAGATTGTATTATTTTCCCTTATAACATGGTTATAAGGGAAAATAATAGCATTCTGAATACAGAATACTTAGTAAAATAGCGCTGGATGGGTTAAAAAATAATATATATTTTTTTTAACTCACCTTAATCCACTTGCTCGCGCAGCCCGGCATCTCTTCTGTGCTGTGTGGAGGAACAGGACCTATGGTGACGTCACTCCGGTCATCACATGGTCTGTCACATGATCTTTTACCATGGTGATGGATCATGTGATGACCGGAGTGACGTCACCACAGGTCTTGTTCATCCACACAGCACAGAAGACAGACAGAAGAGATGCCGAGCTACGCGAGCAAGTGGATTAAGGTGAGTTAAATATTTTTATTTTATTTTTTAACCCCCTTCCAGCGCTATTTTACTATGCATTCTGTATTCAGAATGCTATTATTTTCCGTTATAACCATGTTATAAGGGAAAATAATAATGATTGGGTCTCCATCCCGATCGTCTCCTAGCAACCGTGCGTGAAAATAGCACCGCATCCACACTTGCTCGCGGATGCTTGCGATTTTCACGCAACCCCATTCACTTCTATGGGGCCTGCGTTATGTGAAAAACACACAATACAGAGCTTTCTGCGATTTTCACGCAATGCATAAGTAATGCGTGAAAATCACTGCTCATGTGAACAGCCCCATAGAAATGAATGGGTCGGGGCGGAGCCTGCGCCGGTCTGTGATGGCCGCACTTTGCTGAGCTCCTGCACTACCGCCGTCTAAACCTCTAGCAATCTGCAGCTATCAGCCTCACTATGGTGAAAATTGGCAACCCTAAACTCGGTGAGCACCCGACTCAGCAAAAAACCCTGCCAGCGAGCGGAGAAATGGACAAGTTTATTAAGAAAGCGGCGTCCTCGTTTGTGGCGCGAGAAATCAAGATGGCGCCGACTCAGCCCGCACAGCCCCACAGAGCCAGCGTGCAGGAGAGGTCCGATGATGAAAGTATCTCCGATGAGCCGCAAGGTAAAGGGACTCTCCCCATAACCCGGCACTATCTGAAACAGGCCCTGTGCAAAGCCATGGAGCCTGTCCTGAGCGAGATAGCAGCGATGCGCCAGGACATGAGGCAAGTGGGAGATAGGGTGGAGGCCCTCGAGACACAACAGTTCATGGTGCTGGAACATCAAAGGGCTACGTCTACTTCACTACAGAAGTGCAGCGCTTACCTCAATGAGCTGCATAATGCCCTGGAACACCAGGAGAATAGGGGGCGCCGCAATAACCTCCGGATACGTGGGATTCCTGAAACAGTTGCCCCAGGTGACGTCCCAAATGCGGTCAGACACCTCTGCGTTTCACTCCTCGGCCCAAATTTCACCCCAGAAATAACACTGGAGAGAGCACACAGGGCTCTACGCCCTAAGCCCAAAGCAGAAGATCCCCCCAGGGACATAATTTGTAAATTTCTGAACTTCCAAGTGAAAGCTGCAGTTCAAGAAGCGGCCAGAAACCGCCCTGATCTCGTTTTTGAAGGAGCGCAAGTTTCCATTTATCAAGATTTAGCTCCCTCCACGCTCAGAAAGCGCCGGGTCATGAAACCCCTGACAGAATGGCTACGTGCTAATAGGATCCAATATAAATGGAACTTTCCGTTTGGCATATCTTTTTCCCATGATGGACGTCGTTTCAACATTTCTTCACATGCGGATCTGGATGCAATGTATGACGTTTTGCAAATCCCTCCCTTCCAGATTGAAAATTGGGACTTATTTCAAGATGTTGCTGCACTTCCAGAGATTCCAACCGTTACGCCCTTCACCGTGATGCATACCCCTAAAGCCCATAAAACGGGTAAGAAGGGGAGGCAGATGACCCCAATGAGACTTACCCAAGACCGGTGAACTTTCTTTGGCCCATTCCTGTCTCTCGTCCGGTATATCCTGACTGCCAGAATTTCATCTACATTTGAACGAATAACAGCGGACGTCTCACGGAACGGACTTGTCTCACCGAAATCCAGAGAAGACCCAGCCATTTGATGTAACCTATTGTCTGTCTGTCTTCCAGTATGTCTTTCCTCCCCCACTTCACTTTTGTCCCTTTACCAATGTCTCATGTCCAGTCCTTATTCTCTCGCTTTCTATCTAATTGGTCTGTTAGCTCTGTCCAATTTCCTAATACAAGATTTGCTCAGTCCTTGCCACTAGTTAGCTAGCCTTTTCGTAAATAGTCAACAACTTCTCCCTTAGTGGAGGGACCTTTTATTCCAAGTAGGCTGCTTGTTAATGTACTAGACGGCACACAATTCGGTCACTAGACCTTTTCCCCCCAAGATGACTAGCTTAGGGGTGACCCTATGCTTGAAATGTTTTTTTCCTGTTCTAATGTTTTCTTTTTTTCCCCAGTTTGTTCTAAGGTACATGATTCTATTGTCACAACTCAGTAGAGGTTTCCACTCTAGCTTATGGATCCCATCCTTTTCTTCTGACCAGCTGACTGATACCTCACCGGTAAGTGCTCTCCCCTGGGGGACTGACACATTGACGCGCCTTGATCCCCACTCTCTGAACGATCATGGCTGATCTACACATTGCTACATACAATAAACACCCTTAATAAATGAGTACAATGAATCCCATATCATCTTAAAATTTATATAGTCTTTATTACAAAATCAGAATGAACATGATTACATAACTTATAACAATATTTTGTAAAAGTTGTACCAAGCCATAAAAGTGAAAGTAACTAATAACTACAGAGCCGGTTTATATTATGTGACTATTCTCATAGAAAGGAGTCATCTGGGTCTAAAACACTGCGCGATGGTGGACTCTATTGGGAATTGTATCTGGGGTGCACTAGAAACTATATACTAGTAGCAAACACCCATCTAACTATGTAAAAGAGACTAACACCTGGGCGGTGGGCAAAATGCTAATTGATGGAGCTGGAATCTGAAGCTACTAACCGTAAGATGAAATGTAGAACCAGTCAAGAGGGGTCAAAGAATAGGGCTCTGGATCTCCCCGACGTACGTTTCGCCGTTCTGCGTCCTCAGGAGGAGTGAATTAATGGGGCTAGATGACCAGTTTATATTGATATATGTTGTCCAATGAAATGGGGCGTTTGGGATCACATGTGTCGACTAAGACGAGATGGGCAACGCTGGCGCATGGCGCGTCACTTCCGGCCGCTGCTGTGACTACTTCCGCCCGTCTCCCGAGTCCAGGCGGCGGCAAGGGCAGCCACGCGTCGCGTACGGCACGGGCTGACGTCACCGGCGTCCGATCTCCTTGGAGACAGAGGGAAGTCCGCTGGCCGCAGGACCGTCATGCGCACTGTGCCGATCTCGTCTAATGCTATGCATGCCTAGGTTAGTAACTGATATGATTGTATGGGGCATGCTGGAGGAGCAAAATGTTTTTAAAAGGCTTGTTATAATTGCGTAATCAATATTAAAGACTCTACAATATATAAAAAACCTGGAGATAAATACGATGGATGGTGATAAAAAAAGAAAATTAATAATGAATAATGTTCAACAACCACCATAACAGATTTCTATATTATTAATATTTGGTTGAAACTATTAATTAATATCGAGTTTAAAAGTGAATTCATATATGGCGGGACTATTTATAGCACTAAAAAAAGTGGTATTCTATCTTATGAATATAAAGTGCAAGATAAATATGCATACATTCAGTGGTTATTAGGTATTAACATAGTGAAAGGGGAAAAGGTAGTGCAATTATATACATGATTAAACATCAATTATACATAAATAGATAACAATATAGAAATGGATAAAGTGCTATAGTGCAAATTTAAATTAAATACGATTGCGGGCATTAGGCCAGCTATAATTAGGTGACTGAACACATAGTGAATATACATTGTGGACAAATATAATATAAAAAAGTATATATAAGATGTGTATACTATGTTATTTTATCCTATAGTCCACCTCCAACCGCTAATGAAGGTTTAATTGTGCATATAAATTCATTTCTAAAAAGGACCAAAGACGGTGTATCTCCTCCGGATGGATTGATTCCACAGGATGCTGCATAATACTTCTCCAAGGAAATCGCACATGTGTATGAGAAGATGGAACCCAAACTGTTTTTGGACAAAACAAATTAAAGTGAGTATATATAGTCATGATTAAATAGAACTGTTAAAAAAATATAATATAAGATATTATATCCTAGAATAATTAGGAGCCATTAAAATAACATTTATTTTCCCCATAAAATGGATTAAAAGACACTGCATTTCAGAGGAAAGAGCTAAATCCAAAATTTTCATTAAGTCCTACCGGTGTAAGGGAATTTAGTCGAAAGATCCATTTGCTTTCTAGTTGTGCTAGTTTTTTGCCCTTATTTCCTCCTCTGGTCCCTAGATGGATTAGGTCAATACCCCTAAACTTAAGTCCACTTGGATTGGCTTTGTGGAAGATTTTAAAATGTTTGGGTATGGTTTTTAAATTTGCTAGGTCTTCCTCGTCATTCACCTTTTCTATGTCCCTAACATGTTCTCTGATCCTTTTGCGCAATTCTCGTGTGGTCAGACCTACATATATTTTATCACACGGGCAGGTGGCATAATATACTACTCCCGTAGAGGAGCAGGATATGTACTCCCGGATATCATAAGTTCTCTGTTTATCTCCGTCCGTGAAAACATTTGTCCTTTCCATGTTTTTACAGGCTTTGCATCTGCCGCAAGCATAGGAGCCGCCTTTCATTTCATCCTTCTTTCCCACTACCTCAGGTATATAGTGGATGTGAACCAGGATGTCTTTTAAATTTTTTGACCTTCTTGCAGTGATTAAAGGTCTATTGATAACAATTTGTTTTAATTTAATATCAGTTAGCAGCACCTCCCAATGTTTATTTAGGACTTTGTTAATTTGCCCCCACTGTCTGTTGTAATTGGTTATGAATCTTGGTTCCTGGCTCTGATCATTGATAATTTTATCATTGGGGTACAGCAATTTTTCTCTTGTTCTTTGTTTTGCCACATTCATGCTTTTTTTAATTTGCCGATTACTGTAACCCCTATCAAGGAATCTGTCTTTCATTATTTTTGATTGTTTATGATATTGGGTTTTTTCCGAACAGATTCTTTTTAGCCTTAAAAACTGACCTGTGGGGATTCCATTGATAGTTGTCCTGGGATGTGCTGACTCTGCATGTAGGATGGAATTAACCGCTGTCTTTTTCCTGTAGATATCTGTTTTGAGCATCCCATCCTCACCCACCAGAATGTGAAGATCCACATTGCTACATACAATGTGAGAGGATTTAACTCCCCTTCTAAGAGAAGCCAAATTTTAGCAATGCTACGCAAAGAGGGATCAGATGTGTTGCTTCTCCAGGAGACACACTTCCGGTTCAACCATTACCCCAACCTGGAATTTTCACATTATCCTGTGTGGTTCCATTGTGGTGGTAATTCGTCGGCTTCCGGAGGTGTCAGCATCGGTTTTAAAAGAAAAATCCCTTTTAAATACTCTGAACACACTCAAGACCCAGAGGGGAGATATCTTTTAGTGAAAGGGAATATAGGCCCTCAGACATACACATTTATCAACCTGTACGCTCCCAACAACAAACAAATATCCTGGTTTGCCAGCTTGTATAAACTCATTGAGTCCTTTAAAGAAGGTATTGTGGTGCTGGGAGGCGACTTTAATATTGCGCTCGACCCCGAGCTAGATGTCTCTTCCCATAAATCAGCTCACTCCCTGAACTCACTGAGAAGGGCGAGTGAGGGTTTCTGGAACTTGCATCTGGTTGACTCTTGGCGTTCTCTTCATCCTAGCGATGTAGACTACACCTTCTTTTCACATGTTCACAATACGTACCACCGTATCGACTACTTATTTGTGTCCAAGGAGCACCTCCAGCACTGCTCAGAGGCCAAGATCGGATCTATTCATATTTCCGATCATGCACCTGTTTTTCTCACGGTCTCGTCCCCTACACGCAATTTCCCATGTTTTAATTGGCGCCTGAACGAATCCATTATAGGAGACCCCAAAATCATTACAAAAATCTCTTCCTTACTAGAGGAGTACTTTAAAATGAATAACGACCCCTCTATATCCCCTCAAACTCTCTGGGACGCACACAAACCTTTCATAAGGGGACACTTCATTAGTATTGGATCACACATTAAGAAAATTAGAGAACAGAAGATAACATCTCTTCTTACTAGAATTAGAAAGCTAGAGACCCAACACAAACGTTCCCTAGCCGATTCTCAGCGTCAAGACCTTTCTAGTCTTAGGGCAGAACTAAAAGCTTTATTGGATGCTAAATCCGCCAAATACTATCTAAACTCGCAGCATAAATTTTATGCTCATGGCGATAAGACTACTAAGTTCTTGATGAATAGAATTAAGGCAAGAAGAGACAACAATTACATACATCAACTAAAGTCCCCAAATGGCGACACAATTTTTGCCACAAACCAAATAGCTACCCAATTTAGAAAATTTTACGAAGAGCTTTATAATATCCCGCCCCCTTCATCCTCTGAGGCCCATCTATCTTTAATCTCCTCCTTTTTAGAGGCGAACACCCTCCCTCAGCTCGCCGATAATCAGAGAACTTTACTGGCAGCTCCTTTCTCTATCGAGGAACTTTCCGTAGCTCTCTCCCAACTACCCCTGGGGAAAAGTCCTGGCCCTGACGGCCTCCCGTCAACATATTACAAAGCCTTTAAGACCCAGCTACTCCCACACCTCCTTAATGTATGCAATTTTGCATTGCAGGGTAATGCCCTCTCTAGAGATATGACGACTGCACACATAGCACTGATCCCCAAGGAGGGAAAGGATCCCACACTCTGCGCTAATTACAGACCCATTTCCCTCCTGAATTTGGATCTCAAACTGCTAGCTAAAATGTTGGCCAACCGACTGGCAAACTTCCTTCCCTCTTTGATACATGGGGACCAGGTGGGCTTTGTCCGCAATAGAGAGGGCAAAGATAACACTGCGAGAGTTATCAACGCAATATGTCATGCCAAGCACAATTCCTCCCCTCTCCTTCTACTCAGCACCGACGCAGAAAAAGCGTTTGATAGGATCAATTGGATATATTTAAGACAAGTTCTTCTGGGCTTTGGTCTACCTGGTCCCTATGTTCAAGCGATCTTTGCTATGTATGCACAGGCCACTGCCCTGGTAATGGTTAATGGCAGTCTTTCATTGCCCTTTCGCATACACAATGGCACCCGCCAAGGCTGTCCCTTGTCCCCCCTCCTTTTTGTTTTGGCTATGGAACCCCTTCTATCCACGTTTAGGAATGATCATAACATCAGAGGCTTTGCTTTGGGAGGAAGGGACCACAAAATTGCGGCATTTGCCGATGATGTTATGATCATGACAACAAACCCAACCACTTCCCTGTCTTATATACAAAATCACCTACAACAATATAGTTCTATTTCAAACTTTAAGATAAATGCTAGCAAATCGCTGATCATTACGCTTGGAATATCCACTCATACCAGGTCCCAACTGATGAAAAATTCCCCCTTTAACTGGTCATCCCCAACTATCACTTATTTAGGAGTCAAGATCAGCCCCCAAATCTCGGATCTCTTTTCACTAAACTACATCCCCCTTAAAAACTCTCTATTTTCAGCCATAGACAATTTACAGACCAGGGCGCCAATGTTATCCTGGTTTGGGCGTAAAAACCTCCTTACCTCTTTGATTTTACCGCGCCTGACGTACCTGCAACAGGTCCTCCCAATACCTATACCCAATTCATTTTACACATCCCTGAAACAAAAGTTTAGAAACTTCATATGGAACGGCAAAAAGGCCAGACTTTCCTACAAACTCTTGGCCCATCCACGCCAGCTAGGCGGCATTGGCCTCCCTGACCCTGAACTGTATGGAAAAGCGATACTATTAGCTAGAGCAATAGATTGGCTCCGCAACCCCATTGATAAACCTTGGGTTAGCCTAGAACAAAGCATACTAGTCACTTCTTTTCGGACAACCCTACTAGGACACCAATTTCCACCACATATACCACTGCCTAACTATCCAATTCTAAAAGCAACACTAGATGCCTGGAGATGGCTGAACTCTTCCCACTACTCAATTCCCTTCCCTTCCCCTATCCTGACGATTGCAGATATCTTAGGTGCATCCTCTCCATTATTACTGCAATCTTCCTCTAAACATATCAAATCCTCCTCTTTGCCCATTAGAAACCTCTTGGACCTCCCTGGGAAACCACTAGAGACTGCAGCCATACATACTCTGCTTAACCCAAATCCATGCGACCTTACCTTGATTCCTCATATTAGGTCCTTTCTAATAAGAAACAACACTGAAGGTGAACTCCTTCGTCCAATAGGTTGGTTTGAAGCCCTCATCATCAGCCCTAAACCCCCGAGGAAAATAATATCGCAAATACATGGCAAATTGCGCACCCCACCACTTATCGCTAAGCCATCTTTTATACACAACTGGGAAAGAGAAACCGGGTTAACTATACCCTTCAATGATCTGCCCGACTTATTTAACACCCCCCATAAGGCTTCCCGATGCGTGCGCATCCAGGAAAATGGATACAAAATACTGACCCAATGGTATATTACCCCATCTAGATCTGCACACTTCGCTGTGTCTTCCTCGGACAGGTGCTGGAGGTGCTCCGAGGGGACTGGGACCTTCCTCCATATTTGGTGGAACTGTCCAGTTATTAGCAAATGGTGGGCAGATATCTTTCGATTAAGCAACCAAATTTGCCGTGAATCGGTAAAGATGTCTCCACTTGGCGCATTGCTGTCCCACTATACAGACGCAAATCAACCCTCTCCAAGTTATCTTTTCAAACAGCTCTTGATTGCAGCGCGTCTACTCGTCCCCAAACACTGGCTCCAGACCTCGTTGCCGACAATTGAGCAGTGGAAGCTTAAGGTGGACCAGCTTTATCGTTTTGAAGAACTATCTGCTTGGGAATCTCGCACACACCCGACCTTTTTGAAGCGTTGGTCACTCTGGTCCACCTTTAGATTCTCCAATAGCTAATAGGCACCCCCCCCCCCCCCCCTGGTTGTTTACACATCCTTTCTCATATGCTCTGTTGTCATATCCCACACATACCTCGAGCCTTCTAAGCTTGGATTGCCCCTCATGCAGGGGTTTGCTTCCAGCATCTTGACCCTAATGACATTTAGGCTACTCTAGACTAAACAGCTCCGCGCATAGTTTTATGCTCCAAACCTGAGAAAATTCCTCCACACACAGGTAGTTGTGAATATGGTCAGAATGTTCGTACAATGTACCTGATTTGCATATGTAGGTCATCTGAGTGCGTGCTTCCTCTACATTGATGCCTTGATTTCAAAATTGTTGAAGATTATGTACCTTTCCATGTTACATTTTACACTGTAACCTACTGTCATGCTTTACGGCTTTGAAAACAAAATAAATATGTTTTAAAAAAAAAAAAAAAAAAAAAAAAAAAAAAAAGAAATGAATGGGTCGGGATTCAGTGCGGGTGCAATGCATTCAACTCACGCATCGCACTCGCGCGGAAATCTCGCCTGTGTGAAAGGGGCCTTAAAGTTCAATAATAGAGAGAATTGCTTAGATTCTGTACTTCAAATCAGTCAGTGGTAGACCTCTTGCACACGACTGTATGGCTTTTTAAGTATTTTGTGGTCCATAAAATTTGCAATAGATGAATAGATGCGGAAGACTAATGGATGCATTTTGTTTGCAGAACCATTGACTTGGGTCTCTTGCACACAAGTGTATGTATTTTGCGGTCCGCAAAAAATATGGATGACATTATGCATTCCATATTTTACAGAACGGAACAGCCGGCCCATAATAGAACAGTCCTATCCTTGTCCGTGATGCAGACAATAATAGGACATGTTCTATTTTATTGCAGAACGGAAATACGGACATAGGGAAACAGAATGCACACGGACTACCTTCCGTTCTTTTGCGGACCAATTGAAATGAATGGTACCGTATTTTTGGGAGACAGGATGAACAAAGAACAGCAATTATGTTATTTTTATAGTGTTCATTGAGTGAGTTGAATATTACAGAATGTACTATTTTGGGTCACATAGTGATGCTATTTATGTGTCTTTTTCATGTTTTTATACAATAAAAGTAAAATAATTCAATATACAAAGGTTTGTAGTGACTTTGCCCTAATATGTGGCCACAAATTGTTGTTAAACCTCTGTGGTGCACAACAAGGTTTGTGTAGGGGTTTGTTTTTTTCTTCTACTCTCTTCAGGCCATTAAGGCTGGGTTCAGACCTCAGCGTTTTACCGCGCGTTCCTACGCGCTGTAAAACGCTCAACAGGCAAGAACCAATGATTCTCTATGGGAATGGTTCTCACCTGAGCGTTTTACAGCGCGTACGATCGCGCTGTAAAACGCCCGACGCCCCAAGAAGTACATGAGCTTCTTTGGGGCGTCTTGTCGCGCGTTCCCGTACATAGACTTCCGGGAACGTGCGACAATGGGCGTTCGCTTGTCTCTGTATGCGCGATTGCAAACGCTGGTACAATCGCGCATACAGAGCGCGACATCCCGAACGCTCAGGTCTGAACCCAGGGTAAGAATAGATGGGAGAGAGTTGCACAGGAGAGCAGGATTAGACTATACACTAGTGTTGAGCTTGAATATTCAAAAAGCTAATTTTTATCTTGAATATCGTAACTTCGAGAATTCACGAATATTTTGAATGTAGTGCTATATATTCATTTTTCGAATATTCGTCATTTTTTTCCATCTCAGGTCATGAGTCCTCCCTGCTTCTTGCTTGTGGGCCAATGAGTCATTGGCCCACAAGAAATTAAGCAGGGAGGAATAACTACTTAAGTTGGAAAAAAATGACGAATATTCTAAAAAAACTAATATACAGTATAGAACTATATTCAATATAGTGCAATATATTTGTTTTTTAGAATATTCGTGATTTTTTTCCATCTGAAGTCAACACTGAACACTGTTCACTTCAGATGGAAAAAAATTATTTGCAATATATTCGTTTTTGACCCGCACCTGTATTGATCGCATAATATTCGCATATTACTCGATCATTACCTTGCCGATTTTCAAGTAAAAAAATAATAAAGAATATATAACGAATTTACAATGAGCAATTAAAAAATTGGTGGCAAAACTTTACATGGAAAGCAAGAAAAGTCAAAACCCTCCAGGCACGGGCTATATAAATCTCTGACAGTTTAATAATAGTAGATAAAACAGTAGTAAAATAATAACTATAATAAAATATAGTCCATTATAGGAGATTGAGAACAAAAGATACTAAAAAAACAGTCAACTGTAAGGGTTAATGCACATGACCGTATGTATTTTGCTGTCCACAAAACACAGATCCACAAAAAAAACAAAGGGATGACATCTGTGTGACGTCCATGTTATATCAAATTTTTTGCAGATCCATTGTAACAATGCCTATCCTTGTCCGCAAAACGGACAAGAATAGGACATGTTCTATTTTTTTGCAGAGCAGACTTGCAGACATACTGATACGGAATGCGCACGGAGTCATTTCCATTTTTTTTTTGCAGCCTCATTGAAATGAATGGTTCCGCATGGGCCACAAAAAAAACTAATACCCAAGATCATATTGTCTCTGCATCTAGTATTTATAGGGGATAATAAACACATTATAGCTTTATTTATTTCTATATTTTTTAGTATCTTTAATAGTTCCCAATGTGTTAATATTTTACTACTGTTTTATCTACTAGTATTAAAGAGCATCTGGCAGCAGATTTGTGCCTATGAAACTGGCTGACCTGTTGCATGTGTGCTTGGCAGCTGAAGGCATCTGTGTTGGTACCATGTTCATACGTGCCCGCATTGTTGAGAAAAAATATTTTTTTATATATGCAAATGAGCCCCTAGGAACAACGGGGGCCTTGCCATTACACCTAGAGGCTCTGCTTTCCCTCTGCACTTTTATTAACGGTGCCAGGCAGTGTAAACTTAATCTTGCCTGGCCCCGACTTCTTCTAAAGCAGTTGCAGAAAGAGCTCTCTTGAAGTAACGACAATGCCCCCGTTGCCCCTAGAGGCTCATTTCCATATATTAAAACATCATTTTTCTCAGCAATGCGGGAACATATGAACACAGGACCAACACAGATGCCTTCAGCTGCCAAGTGCACATGTAACAGGTCAGCCAGTGTCATAGGTATAAATCTACTGAGAGATGCCCTTTAGGCTTCTTGCACACGAATGTATGGCTTTTTCAGTATTTTGCGGTCCGGAAAAACTGATCAACAAAAAATACAGATGACGTCCGTGTGCATTCAGTTTTTTGCAGAACAGAACAGCTTGCCCCTGATAGAACAGTACTAATCCTTGTCCGTTATGTGGACAATAATAGGATATGTTCTATCTTTGAACGGAACGGGGCTATGGAACAGACATACTGATGTGGACAGCACACGGTGTGCTGTCCGCATTTTTTGCGGATCCATTAAAATGAATGGGTCCGCATCCTATCCGCAAAAAAAGTTATGTATGCCAAAAAATTTTACAACCTTCCATTAACCTCCATTATCTACACTTCCATTACATCTTGTGGTTATAAAGACATTATCTGACTAATTATTACAGCCTGAGAATACGTTTCTGTAAAATTCTGTCCACCGAAAGCCAACTACAGTTTTTCTCCACAAAATAAGTATAACCAGACTGTTGCTTATAATTAGGTGATGACATGGTGTTGTGCAACACATAGAAGTATGGGCTTGGTGCCAGGCTCATCCTCTCACTGTCCTACTCTTAAAGAGGTTCACCAAGACTAGAAAAAAGATGACTGCTTTCTTCTAAAAACAGTGACCAAACTGGTCCACCGGTTTTGTGTGGTACTACAGCTCAGACCCATTCACATGGACAGATATGGTCCTGTATTTAGAAGAAATCATCCATGGTTTTCTAACCCTGGGCAACACCCTTAGGCCTCATGCACATGACCGTTCCATTCTTGTCCGCAAAACGGACAAGAATAGGACATGCAATATTTTTTTTTGCGGGGCCACGGAACAGAGCAAAGGATACGGACAGCACAAGATGTGAATGGGTCCCCATTTGCGGCTCGGATGCGGACCCGAAAAACGGTCACGTGCATGAGGCCTTAAGATGGTACACACTGCTTTCACAGTGGGCAGGCTTTAGTGTACATATGCTTCCTGTGTATTTTGTATAAGAAGCGTTGACATTTCTCTGATCTCTCAAACATTACTGGCATTTAATGTCAGATACAAAGTGGATATTGTTAAGTAAGCTACGGAATCACGAATACCATTTATCCCAAAATAAAGCTTTGTTCTGGCTTATACGGTTTCTGGTAATAGTGTTTGGTTAAGAAATGATTCCAAGCATTATATCACCATCTACTGTCTTTAATATGAAAATACAGCCTGAAAATATCTCAAGTGAAAATATAGCCATAAAATATCACATGCACCTACAGAAATACAGCTCAATACTGTTTTTATTGTCCCTTTGCTTAATTGGAAAATGATTGAATTCATTAAACTGAGAAACTGATCTATATATATTTCAAACATTCTATATATTAATTAAGATGTTGCAACTGGTTCAAATAGTCAAGAAAATATTTTTATGAGCTCGACAAATAGCTAAGCAGTGATAAAATGTGCAGTGATAAAATTGGCTGATCCCTCTAAACGACATTTACAGTTACTGATCATTTTCAACACGTTATGAGGGTTTTCCATTATCCTATATAATAAAATCCCTCTGTACCTGCGCGCTGATTTAAATGCACATGCACGATGCGCTGAGTTGAATGCGCATGCATGGCGTGCTGGCCAATAGAATCGCAGCACACCACACGGCCGCCCGGACCTCCCACAAGCGCTGCCATTACAGTCCTGCCAGCAGTATTAGCCACCAGTTGCTGCCAGTGGTCTCAGCACCACCAGCCAGTGCCAGCCATCTCAGCCATCAGTGATTGCCACCAGTCACAATGCCAGCAGTCTCAGCACCACCAGTCAGTGCCAGTCGTCTCAGCCACCAGTCACAGTGTCTGCAGTCTCAGCCACTATTCAGTGTCAGTCGTCTTAGCCATCAGTCAGTGCAAACCGTCTCAGCTATCAGTCAGTGCCACCAGTCACAGTGCCAGCAGTCTCAGAACCACTAATCAGTGACAGCAATCTCAGCAATTAGCTGCAGTCAACTCAGCCACAGCTGCAGTCTCAGCCCCACCAGTCAGTGCCGGCCATCTCAGACACCAGTCACAGTGCCCGCAGTCTCAGCCACCAGTCAGTGCAGTCGTCTCAGCTACCAGTCAGTGCAAGCCGTCTCAGCCAGCTGTCTCAGCCATCAGTCAGTGCCACCAGCCACAGCCACTAGTCGCAGTGCCAGCAGTCTCAGCAATGAGTCCCAGTCTACAGTCTCAGCCACAGCCGCAGTCTTAGCAACACCAGTCAATGCCAGCAGTCAGTGCCAGCTGTCTCAGCCAACAGTCAGTGTCGGCCATCTCAGCCATCAGTCAGTGCCAACCATCTCAGCCATCAGTCAGTGCCACAAGCCACAGCCAGTTAGTGCCAGTGGTATCAGCCATCAGTCAGTGCCACCAGCCACGAGTCAGAGTGCCAGCAGTCTCAGCACCATCCGTCAGTGCCACCTGTCTCAGCCATTAGCCGCAGTCTCGGCACCACCAGTCAGTGTCAGCCGTCTCAGCCACCAGTCAGTGTCAGCCGTCTCAGCCACCAGTCAGTGTCAGCCGTCTCAGCCACCAGTCAGTGTCGGCCATCTCAGCCATCAGTCAGTGCCACCAGTCACAATGCCAGCAGTCTGTTCCTACTAATGTTTATGCACTACTTCTCTAGCACCCGTTATTGTAACGGGCTTAATGTCTAGTAAAATATAATCAAGGAGTCATTTAGAATCTGTGAAAAACTATGGCGCACATTTATTAGGCCCGACATTTTAGATGCCTGTCTTAATAAGGCCCAATAGCTGGTGGAGGATCCGCTGAAGTTATGAAACCATAACTTTGGCTCATCCAGCGCCAGTTGTAAATGTAAGACAGCTTCCGAGCTGAAGAATAGGTGGTGTTATAATTTGGACGTATTCACTATATGCTCATCAGTCATTTTTTGTATTTATATTAGTATTATGTTTGAGTTGTGATTTTTTTAGAATAAAGATGATAAATTTTTTACCTATGGGACGTGTATCTATACTCTTTTCAGTGTGGCATATGTCAAATAGTACAATTGTGATATAGTTAAGACAGTTTTCAAAACCAGTAGTTTTTTTAAATTTATATCTCATACGCTTTTTTTCTTTTGCAAGATGGGGTTGTATTTGGAACAAGACCTTCCGAGGATAAGTAAATACTTCCCAGGTTTTGGGCAACCAATAAATGTTGCTCATTCTGGCATTGTACCAATATATAATGTATTTCAGTCAACTTATTTAACCCCTATTCCATGAGGTGCAATAGGCTCCCATACACATTAGATGCTTAAAGGGAACCTGTCATGTGGATATTTGATTATAATCTAACTAATTATATACAATTATTAACTACTAAAAAGTACCTTAGATGTATTCACTTAGTGGTGTGACAGATGGTTACCTCATAATATACACACAAAGATGCCGCATGCTACATGCTACTGAGCTGATTCGAGTCCGGCGTGAGGTCATCGAGTCCAGCGTATATTTAATTCAGAGCTATAGCCACTCCCCTGCCCACCTGCTGCTGATTCCTATGGAAACAAACTGTCATTCAGCAGCAGGTGGGCGGGGAGAGTCAGGAGCTCATGAATATTCATGACTCATCATTATCAGCTGGAGCTTTTCAATACAAGATGTTGGCAGATTGACTGGTCAATTAAAGAAAGTGATCTTTTTGACCACTCTCCTGTGTTCATTACCATCCAAATTCCCTCGCTAGAACCCTGTGCATTTAGATGGAGACTAAATGAGAAACTTATCTCCTCAGGAGAAAACTTGAGCCGCGCCCAAACTTTATTGGAGGAATTTTTCTCTCTTAAAGGAGTATTCTTATCATTAACAATGGGGGCATATCTCTAGCATAAGCCCCCATTGCCTGATAGGTGTGGGTCCCAGCTGGGACCCACACCTATATCAAGAATGGAGCGGGGAGCGCTGTGGCTGGAGGACCCCTGGGGGCCGTCCACCACCAAGCGCTAATCCCCGACTCTCCCATAGAAGCCGAGCCAGGCCCCATAAAAATGAATGGAGGACGGCTCCGTTCTCGATATAGGTGCAGGTCCTAGCGATATGCCCCCATTGTCTGAGATGGGAAAACCCCTTTAATTCTCTCCCAGAGACCTCACCACATATACTATGGGACACTGACAAGGCTTACATGAGAGGCCAATTTATTAGCATGGGGGCCAGACGTAAGAAAGAGAGGAAGGCACGTGCAGATGAACTTTTATCCCAGATCCAGCGCCTCTAAGGCCTACATAAAAAATCTCTGTTGGGGGCGGAGCTTCCGCCGGATAGAGATGCTCACATAGCTCTCTGCTCTGCTAGGAGAATCGTCCCTAACGCCAGCTATAATCAGCTTACAGAGGCGAGAATGGTAAAGATCGGGAACCCTAGGCAAGGTGACCCCCCTGCTTCCTCCAAAAAACAGATCTCTGGTGGAGATATGGAGAAATTCTTAAAGAAAGCTGCCACGACGATCGCAGCCAGAGAATCCAAGATGGCGCCGACGCCGCAGCCTAAAGCTCCGAAGCGTGCTCCTGTACAATTAGAGGGAGAAAGCGACTCAGAAGATAATCAAGTCAGCTCTGATTTACCAATTACAAGGAAATACCTTGACCGTGCTCTCAGCAGAGTGATAGAGCCGATCCTTGCAGAACTTTCAGCATGCAGACACGAGGTGAGGCATATCGGGGAGTGGGTGGAGACCCTGGAATCCCACCAAGTAGCGATCCTAAATCACCAGACCGCAGTGTCGGCTTCTTTTTGTCACTGTACTACATACGTGAATGACCTCCACAGCGCACTAGAGGATCAGGAAAATAGGGGACGCCGAAATAACCTGAGATTCAGAGGAGTCCCAGAAGCGGTCCTACCTGGCGACATACCAGCAACCATAATCACAATTTGTGGATCACTGCTGGGCCCTGATTTCCCACAAGATATCATCATAGAACGGGCGCACAGGGCCCTGAGACCCAAGCCCAAGCTGACTGAACCGCCCAGGGACATTATTTGTAAGTTCCTCAACTTCCAAGTAAAAGCTGCCGTTCTAGAGGCGGCGCGCAACCATCTTGATTTAGCATATAAAGACTCCAAGTTGGATATTTATCAGGACTTAGCTCCTTCAACCTTGAAGAAACGCAGGACCCTCAAGCCTCTGACAGATTGGCTCCGGTCCAAAAAAGTTCTTTATCGTTGGTCCTATCCTTTCGGGCTAGCCTTCTCATATGCAGGCAAAAGAATCAACATATCATCATTCTTGGATCTTACTGCCACCTTTGACCTGCTAAACGTGCCCCCGATGCCGATCGAAAATTGGGAACTTTTTCAAGATCTAAGCGACCTGCCAGATCTCCCTAAAGTGGTCCCTTTCACGTTCCAAGAAAAGAAGCCTTCATCTTACCCCAAGAAGTCTCTCTCAAGAACAGTAGAAAGACATGTGCCTTTCCTATCTAACCTGTATAGGTTGTGTCGGTATTTAGAAGCTTTGTCCTACTAGCTATCCAACTCTATGATCTCATAACTTATATAATTTTATGTGGCCATAAACCTGCCTATTAATAGGCTTCACCCATTCTTGCCTTTATATAGCCCTCTCCTGGGCGTTATACATTCTCCCCATCGGTCAAAAGACCAATTAACCCCCACATGCTTATGACATATTTCAATATGTTTGTTCTCTCATTTTTTGTTGGTTTAACTTGTTTTGTGTTGTTTTTCTATCCCATCCCTTTTCCAAGGTATACGTCTCTTCCTTTGGTAGGGTGTGAATCCCTCCATCTTATAATTCTCACAATGCACTGGGCGGCGGATCTCAACAAATCTGCAACATTCTCTTGGGGGAAGCCTCATCAGCTACAAGGTAATGCCACACACATCACATTCAATAGCTGACTTGCTTGTAGCTTCTTACAATGTTAAGGGGTTTCACTCCCCTTCAAAACGGAGTCAAGTCTTTACCATTTTAAGAAAAGCTGGAGCTGGAGTAGTATTCCTCCAAGAGACGCACTTCCGCTTTAACAACTACCCTGACATGCGGTTTTCTCACTATTCCAATTGGTACCATTGTGGGGGTGGCTCATCAGCTTCCAGTGGGGTTAGTATAGGGTTTCAAAGGAGGGTTCCCTTTAAATATGTCAATCAGGTCTTAGACCCAGATGGAAGGTACATCCTAATTAAGGGTACCATAGGGCCGCAAACATACACTTTCATTAACTTATATGCCCCCAACTCTAATCAATCCCGCTGGATTTCCAACATCTTCCCTATTATAGAATCCCTCAAGGAAGGTATAGTAATCTTAGGGGGTGACCTAAATGTGGCTCTACTTCCGCAAGTAGACATATCAACACACAAATTATCCCACTCTGGCAAATCTCTTAAAGCTATCAGGAATGCCCTCTAGAACCTCCATCTGATAGATGTATGGCGATCTCACCACCCTAATACCCTGGATTTTACATTCTACTCCCCAATGCATGGCACGTACCACAGACTAGATTACTTATTTATATCTAAAGAACACTTGCATCTATGTAGGGAGTCATCTATTGGCTCCATACATATCTCAGATCATTCCCCTATTTTCATTTCAGTTTCGGCCCCCAACGAAACTCCCTCATGCCTTAACTGGCGACTTAATGAATCTCTTTTGGGATATCAGGAGTCAGTAGACTTAATTTCCAAACACATCAAAGAATATTTCTCTCTGAATAAAAGCCCTGAACTAGCTGTGAACACCTTATGGGATGCACACAAACCTGTAATCAGGGGACAATTCATTAGCATTGGCACCCATCAAAAGAGATTGAGAGAAAAAGAAATTGATGAAGCTCTAAAAAATATACAGGGAATTGAATCCCACCACAAAAAAAACCCTCTGACTCTCAACTTCAAGAGCTTTCGGAACTCAGGGCTAAACTTAGTTCCCTTTTACTCTCTAAAGCAGCCAAATTTTACATGAGCTCTCAACACAAATTTTTTGCACATGGCGACAAGGCTACCAAATTTGTAATGAATAGGATCAAAGGGAGGAGATCCGCAAATTACGTTCACCAGTTATCCTCACAAGACGGGAAGCCTATCTTCTCTGTCAGCCAGATCGCTGCCCAATTCCGTTCCTTTTATAACGACCTCTATAATCTCCCCTCAACTGTAGACCCAAAATCACACACTTCTGCCATATTAACCTTTTTAGAAGCGTCCAATCTCCCTAACATCTCCCCCAAGCAGAAATCAAATCTGGAAGCCCCCTTTACCTTAAATGAACTTAGGAAAGCAATGCACCAAATGCCATTGGGAAAGAGCCCAGGCCCGGATGGCCTTCCGATATCTTATTACAAAACGTTCCATGAACTCCTTCTCCCTCATCTCCTTGAGGTTTGTAACCAGACACTTCGGGGAATCCCTCTTTCAAGGGACATGACTGCGGCACACATCACCCTTATTCCTAAAGAAGGGAAAGACGCTAAACAATGCTCCAATTATAGGCCCATCTCCCTCCTGAACATAGACCTCAAACTCCTGGCCAAAATACTAGCTAACAGATTAGCTACCCTCCTTCCTCAACTTGTTCATGGAGATCAGGTAGGCTTTATCCGCAACAGGGAAGGTAAAGACAACACCACTAGGGTGATCAACACTCTTTGTCATGCCAAGCGGACTTCTTCTCCTTTGCTTTTACTTAGCACAGATGCTGAGAAAGCATTTGACAGAGTAAACTGGCTATACCTAAAACATGCTCTGTTGAGATTCGGCCTCCCTGACTCCTTTGTTCAAGCAACCTTCTCAATGTATGAACAAGCAACGGCCTCAGTCCTGGTGAATGGTAATTTATCCTCCCCATTTTCTATTAGGAACGGGACTCGCCAGGGTTGCCCCTTATCACCCCTCTTATTTATTCTTGCATTAGAGCCACTCCTCTCAACTTCCAAGTAAAAGCTGCCGTTCTAGAGGCGGCGCGCAACCATCTTGATTTAGCATATAAAGACTCCAAGTTGGATATTTATCAGGACTTAGCTCCTTCAACCTTGAAGAAACGCAGGACCCTCAAGCCTCTGACAGATTGGCTCCGGTCCAAAAAAGTTCTTTATCGTTGGTCCTATCCTTTCGGGCTAGCCTTCTCATATGCAGGCAAAAGAATCAACATATCATCATTCTTGGATCTTACTGCCACCTTTGACCTGCTAAACGTGCCCCCGATGCCGATCGAAAATTGGGAACTTTTTCAAGATCTAAGCGACCTGCCAGATCTCCCTAAAGTGGTCCCTTTCACGTTCCAAGAAAAGAAGCCTTCATCTTACCCCAAGAAGTCTCTCTCAAGAACAGTAGAAAGACATGTGCCTTTCCTATCTAACCTGTATAGGTTGTGTCGGTATTTAGAAGCTTTGTCCTACTAGCTATCCAACTCTATGATCTCATAACTTATATAATTTTATGTGGCCATAAACCTGCCTATTAATAGGCTTCACCCATTCTTGCCTTTATATAGCCCTCTCCTGGGCGTTATACATTCTCCCCATCGGTCAAAAGACCAATTAACCCCCACATGCTTATGACATATTTCAATATGTTTGTTCTCTCATTTTTTGTTGGTTTAACTTGTTTTGTGTTGTTTTTCTATCCCATCCCTTTTCCAAGGTATACGTCTCTTCCTTTGGTAGGGTGTGAATCCCTCCATCTTATAATTCTCACAATGCACTGGGCGGCGGATCTCAACAAATCTGCAACATTCTCTTGGGGGAAGCCTCATCAGCTACAAGGTAATGCCACACACATCACATTCAATAGCTGACTTGCTTGTAGCTTCTTACAATGTTAAGGGGTTTCACTCCCCTTCAAAACGGAGTCAAGTCTTTACCATTTTAAGAAAAGCTGGAGCTGGAGTAGTATTCCTCCAAGAGACGCACTTCCGCTTTAACAACTACCCTGACATGCGGTTTTCTCACTATTCCAATTGGTACCATTGTGGGGGTGGCTCATCAGCTTCCAGTGGGGTTAGTATAGGGTTTCAAAGGAGGGTTCCCTTTAAATATGTCAATCAGGTCTTAGACCCAGATGGAAGGTACATCCTAATTAAGGGTACCATAGGGCCGCAAACATACACTTTCATTAACTTATATGCCCCCAACTCTAATCAATCCCGCTGGATTTCCAACATCTTCCCTATTATAGAATCCCTCAAGGAAGGTATAGTAATCTTAGGGGGTGACCTAAATGTGGCTCTACTTCCGCAAGTAGACATATCAACACACAAATTATCCCACTCTGGCAAATCTCTTAAAGCTATCAGGAATGCCCTCTAGAACCTCCATCTGATAGATGTATGGCGATCTCACCACCCTAATACCCTGGATTTTACATTCTACTCCCCAATGCATGGCACGTACCACAGACTAGATTACTTATTTATATCTAAAGAACACTTGCATCTATGTAGGGAGTCATCTATTGGCTCCATACATATCACAGATCATTCCCCTATTTTCATTTCAGTTTCGGCCCCCAACGAAACTCCCTCATGCCTTAACTGGCGACTTAATGAATCTCTTTTGGGATATCAGGAGTCAGTAGACTTAATTTCCAAACACATCAAAGAATATTTCTCTCTGAATAAAAGCCCTGAACTAGCTGTGAACACCTTATGGGATGCACACAAACCTGTAATCAGGGGACAATTCATTAGCATTGGCACCCATCAAAAGAGATTGAGAGAAAAAGAAATTGATGAAGCTCTAAAAAATATACAGGGAATTGAATCCCACCACAAAAAAAACCCCTCTGACTCTCAACTTCAAGAGCTTTCGGAACTCAGGGCTAAACTTAGTTCCCTTTTACTCTCTAAAGCAGCCAAATTTTACATGAGCTCTCAACACAAATTTTTTGCACATGGCGACAAGGCTACCAAATTTGTAATGAATAGGATCAAAGGGAGGAGATCCGCAAATTACGTTCACCAGTTATCCTCACAAGACGGGAAGCCTATCTTCTCTGTCAGCCAGATCGCTGCCCAATTCCGTTCCTTTTATAACGACCTCTATAATCTCCCCTCAACTGTAGACCCAAAATCACACACTTCTGCCATATTAACCTTTTTAGAAGCGTCCAATCTCCCTAACATCTCCCCCAAGCAGAAATCAAATCTGGAAGCCCCCTTTACCTTAAATGAACTTAGGAAAGCAATGCACCAAATGCCATTGGGAAAGAGCCCAGGCCCGGATGGCCTTCCGATATCTTATTACAAAACGTTCCATGAACTCCTTCTCCCTCATCTCCTAGAGGTTTGTAACCAGACACTTCGGGGAATCCCTCTTTCAAGGGACATGACTGCGGCACACATCACCCTTATTCCTAAAGAAGGGAAAGACGCTAAACAATGCTCCAATTATAGGCCCATCTCCCTCCTGAACATAGACCTCAAACTCCTGGCCAAAATACTAGCTAACAGATTAGCTACCCTCCTTCCTCAACTTGTTCATGGAGATCAGGTAGGCTTTATCCGCAACAGGGAAGGTAAAGACAACACCACTAGGGTGATCAACACTCTTTGTCATGCCAAGCGGACTTCTTCTCCTTTGCTTTTACTTAGCACAGATGCTGAGAAAGCATTTGACAGAGTAAACTGGCTATACCTAAAACATGCTCTGTTGAGATTCGGCCTCCCTGACTCCTTTGTTCAAGCAACCTTCTCAATGTATGAACAAGCATGGCCTCAGTCCTGGTGAATGGTAATTTATCCTCCCCATTTTCTATTAGGTACGGGACTCGCCAGGGTTGCCCCTTATCACCCCTCTTATTTATTCTTGCATTAGAGCCACTCCTCTCAACCATGAGATTGGACCAGGAGGTTGTGGGTCTATGTTTGGGAGGCAGGGAACAAAAAATCGCCGCTTTCACAGACGACGTCCTTATGATGACGGTTAACCCGAAGGTTTCTCTGCCTCGCATTCAGTCCCATCTTAAGACATACAGCTTCATATCAGACTTCAAAATTAATGCTAATAAATCGCTAGTTCTTTGCTTGGGCATCCCCCACGCAACCAAATGTCAACTAATGATAGACTCCCCCTTTAATTGGTCCTCGCCCTCTATCACATACTTAGGGGTCAGGATTAGCTCCGAAATAGATGATCTTTTTTCCCTCAACTATACCCCCTTAAAAGATTCACTTTTCGAAGCTATTGACAACCTGGCCCTTTCCAACCCGACATTGTCATGGTTTGGCTGCAAAAACCTCCTCTCTTCTTTAATACTTCCCCGCCTCACCTATCTACAACAAGTCCTTCCCATTCCTGTCCCCAAACAGTACTATGACACAATTATACAAAAGTTCAGATCCTTCATCTGGACTGGAAAGAAAGCGAGACTCTCATTTGCTCTCCTCACCAAACCCAGACACACAGGGGAATAGGTTTACCGAATCCCAAATTATATGGAAAAGCCATCCTTCTCTCCCGTGCAGTAGCATGGCTGCGCCCTCTCCCATCTTCAACTGCAGTGGAAATTGAACTAGACATTTTGAACAGCTCAGCCAGAGCACTTCTTTTAGGACACAAGATGATTCTCCCTGACTCATTGTCTCACTACCCTATCATTAAAGCTACTCTTGAAGAATGGAAGTGGCTATCCTCCTCACACTGTTCTATCCCATTTCCCTCTCCTATATTATCGGTAAAAGATGTACTAAATACGGCCCCCTCCACTTTAAGAGGCTCAACTTCCCAAGGGCTGATGTCCTCCTCAACCCCTATAACCTCACTAGCTCTCCCCACTGGGGATTGGATGGACCTTGAAGCTACGAATGCTCTGCTTAACCCTCACCCGCGGGATTTTATTTCTGTCGCTTACCTCAGAGCTTACCTAAAACAACATATTAAGATAGGTGACCTAATGTGCCCCCTGGTATGGTTTGAGGCGCTGATATCCCTCCACTCTGCACCCAGAAAACTCATATCACAGATCTATAGTAAACTGCGTCTACCACCACTTTTAGCTAAGCCGTTCTTTGTGAGACAATGGGAATTGGACCTCAACATCAGCGTTCCTTCTGAATCCCTATCTAAACTCTTGGAATCTCCCCATGGGGCCTCCCGCTGTGTCTGAATTCAGGAAAATTGCTACAAAATCCTTACCAGATGGTATAATACGCCAGATAAGACCTCAAGATACTCTGAGTCTGCTTCGGACACCTGCTGGAGGTGCCTTGGGGAGAGAGGGACCTTTCTTCACATCTGGTGGACATGCCCTCTCATCTATAAGTGGTGGTGTGAGATTTTCTCGGTAGCTAACAAAGTCTGCGGCACCTTGATACAACCATCCCCGCAAATTGCCCTCTTATCCCTCCCCCAAGGAAAGGAACATGTAAAACTGCCCTTTATATTCATACAAATGCTAGTTGGTGGCTCGCCTCTTACTCCCTAAATTTTGGCTACAACCTCTAGTCCCATCTCTAGAACAATGGATCCATAAAATGGACCAGCTCCATAGGTTTGAAGAACTATACTCTTGGGAAACACGCACACATGTGACATTCCTCAAAAAATTGTCCCTTTGGTCTAAATATAGAGCCCCCAAATCTTAGTGAACTCTAACGGCACCTGAGTCGCTTGGAGCTACCACATGTAGTTACCTGGTAATGCCCTATAATACAATGTACACCCCATCCAGAAGACCTTCTTAACACCCGCCGTATTCCCAAACTCCGCCGCATTAGGTGATACCACTAGCCACCCGTCCTCATCTAATTGGGTCGCTCATCTATGTACGTTTCTCATATGTCTGTTAGCGATTGATTCACTTGCTAATTTTGTACATTTTGCACAACTCCTGTATTTGTGATGTACCTACTCTGTACTTAAAATCACTTTTGCGTGGCCTGCAAGCCTATACCTTGGTACCCTGTTACCTCTTGTTCATATTTGGAAACTTATAATAAAAATATAAATAAATAAAAAAATAAATAAATAAAAATCTCTGTTAGGGCTCTTTCACACCTGCGTTATTGTCTTCCGGCATAGAGTTCCGTCGTCGGGGCTCTATGCCGGAAGAATCCTGATCAGGATTATCCTAATGCATTCTGAATGGAGTGAAATCCGTTCAGGATGCATCAGGATGTCTTCAGTTCCGGAATGGAACGTTTTTTGGCCGGAGGAAATACTGCAGCATGCTGCGCTTTTTGCTCCGGCCAAAAAAACTGAAGACTTGCCGCAAGGCCGGATCCGGAATGAACGCCCATTGAAAGGCATTGATCCGGCCTTAAGCTAAACGTCGTTTCGGCGCATTGCCGGATGCGACGTTTAGCTTTTTCTCAATGGTTACCATGGCTGCCGGGACGCTAAAGTCCTGGCAGCCATGGTAAAGTGTAGCGGGGTGCGGGGGAGCAGCATACTTACCATCCGTGCGGCTCCCGGGGCGCTCCAGAGTGACGTCATCCATGCGCATGGGGTGCTCTGACGTCACTCTGGAGCGCCCCGGGAGCCGCACGGATGGTAAGTATGCTGCTCCCCCGCTCCCCGCTCCTACTATGGCAACCAGGACTTTAATAGCGTCCTGGGTGCCATAGTAACACTGAAAGCATTTTGAAGACGGATCCGTCTTCAAATGCTTTCAGTACACTTGCGTTTTTCCGTATCCGGCGTGTAATTCCGGCAAGTGGAGTACACGCCGGATCCGGACAACGCAAGTGTGAAAGAGGGCTTAGATGCCCACCTTGCTGAACTTACTGATTTAAGAGCAGCTTTAAAAAAAAAAAAAAATTAAAGGGGTTGTCCGAGTTATGAAAAAAAAAATATATATATAGCACTGAAAATCTGATATATAACTGAGCTAAGCAAGTTTTATGCAAAAAAAAATTTTTATTTCTTCATTTCCCTGGTTCTTTTCTGGCCCTTTGTTTACATGCAATAAAAAAAATCTCTGCCCCTCCCCCTGCTCTGTGAAGGGAATGAATATAAGTACTGCCCTGAGTGACATGTCTGCCTGCTGGGAGATTCTGCAGCATGTTGTATGTGTAGGACTACAAGTCCAAGCCGTATATTGACACTGCTAAGGGAGTGAAT
The DNA here is from genome assembly GCF_014858855.1 of Bufo gargarizans. Taxonomy (NCBI): domain Eukaryota; kingdom Metazoa; phylum Chordata; class Amphibia; order Anura; family Bufonidae; genus Bufo; species Bufo gargarizans. Next base: position 90,056,241 of record NC_058085.1, read on the forward strand.
ACAAGTGCTGCCCTGAGTGACATGTCTGCCTGCTGGGAGACTCTGCAGCATGTTGTATGTGTAGGACTACAAATCCCAGCTGTATAATGACACTGCTAAGGGAGTGAATTCAAGTGCTGCCCTGAATGACATGTCTTTTTTTTTTTTATTATTAATCTTTTTATTTTAGAAATGTTAAAGATCTACGTCATTACATTTTGGTATCACAAACCAACAACAAAACAACAATACAGTAATACATAGTCTCATCCTATGTTAAATTTCTTTCCTATTTTTTAACCTCCCCCTCCCTCCAACCCCCTTTTCTTCCGCGGAGCTACTGTCATTGCGCCTGGTATTCTCATTTCAGGTGGCCCCATATCCGCATCCAAGCTGCCTTTTTCCCTGCTGTTTGGGCAAGAATGTATTCATATTGCTTAACCCTGTTCATCTGTTCCATCCACTCCTGAAAATTAGGATATTCCGTAGTACCCCAATGTTTAACAATTATTATTTTGGCCAGTGCAATACCCCGAAGCCAGAGTCTCTGCTCAATTTTATTTTTATCTGTCTCTGGGAAAACGCCCAGGATAACATATCTAATGCATACTTCGTATTTCATAGGGGAACTATCCCGCAATTTCCGAAATATTTTAATCCAATATTCTTTTATCCCTGGGCATTCCCACAGTAAGTGTATATAGTCTCCTCTGTCTTTGCTACATTTATAACAGTTCTGTTTCCTATCCTTATAAATGGTATGCAAAAAGATTTGCGTATAGTAGAGACGGAGTATGATTTTCAAAAGAATCCATGCATGGGCAGGGGAAACCGTTGATCTTTTAATATTTCTATACACAACGTTTCACAGAATGGGCTCCCCATTTTGCAAGTCCTTTTCCCATTTGGCCTCACTTCTGAATGTGATTGTTTTAGTGTATTCATATTTTAACTTTGCATAAATGTGTGATATAGAAGTGTTAAAAGTCATTTCTTGACAAGAATCTAAAAAAGTGTTACTTACTATATTTAAATAATTCTTATTCTCCGTGTAGTGAATGGCGTGACGTAATTGTTCATATCTAAATTTATCAATAAATCCTGGTGTGATATCTGGTAGGATTTCATTTAAAGACTTAATCTGTCCTTTATGTAAAACTTGTGCAATTAGACATATCCCATATTTTTCCCAATATTGAACATCGTCCAGTAGCATAACTTGTGGTAGATGTGCATTCCCCCACAGTGGGGTGTATTGAACTGCCAGGGTTACTCCAACCATGTATCTAACTTGTTGCCAAATATACCCGAGCATCCTACCGAACGGGTTCATTATTATTTTCTTCTCCATAGTGCCAGTTTAGAGAATGTGAAAGAGATCATCCCAGGGTCTACAGTGCTCCCCATAAATAAGCTGAATGCATTTATTCTTTCGATTCCTCACACACCATGTCAATTGGGCAGCTATATAATATCCCTTTAAAAAAGGGACAGAGAGGCCGCCCTCTTCTTTATATAGATATTGTAACTTAATTCTGACTCGTTTGCGCCCCCATATTAGTTCATTGAAGAGGGACTCTAGCTTATTGAAAAATTTATCTTCTATCGTTATTGGGCTAGCATTAAATATGTATAATAACATTGGTAGTAACGTCATTTTTAAGTGCTATGCGATTGATTTGTGACAGGGGAAATTTAAGCCATGTTCTAATTTTCTCCTTAACTCTATCTATTATTGGAAGTATGTTCAGTTTCGTATAGTGTTCCAGTTTAGTCCCTATCTGGATACCTAGATATAATAGGGAGTCTGCTGTGGTCAATATGCTAACTCGGAGCTTATGACCTGACGGGACCGGACGTTTTAGTGGGAGAAATTTTGATTTCTCCCAGTTTATTTCATATCCAGATAGACGCCCAAACTCTTCCAGGCTATCCATAACCCTGGGCAAGTTCCTATATCCTCTCCCCAGGAACAGTAACATGTCATCCGCGTAAAGGCTGATTTTATCAACTTCTCCCTCACACCTGAAACCTGATATTTCCCCATCTGCACGGATTTTACATGCCATTGGCTCCAAGAACAACGAGAAGAGCAAGGGGGAGAGGGGGCAACCCTGACGTGTTCCACGTGTCAAGGGGAAAGGGGCAGAGTATTCACCATTGATTCGAACCCTTGACACTGGATTTTGATAGAGAATGCGAACCCATTTGGAGAAGTATTCACCTATTTTAACCCGGGACATTACTCTCCAAAGGAAGGGCCACTCCACCCTGTCGAAGGCCTTAGCGGCATCTAAGGACAGGATGGAGCAGTCCTCCCCCTCCCCCATCTGGATATTCAAAAAAGCTCTCCTTACGTTGTCCTGTATATTCCTTTTCGGAATAAACCCAGTTTGGTCCACGTGGACAACTTTGTGGATAACTGCCTTTAATCTATTGGCTAGAAGCTTGGCCAGGATTTTATAATCTGTGTTCAACAGAGAGATGGGGCGATAAGATGTGACAGACAGCGGATCTTTCCCTTTTTTGGGGATTAAAGAGATGGTTGCTTCCCTCCATGAGGGGGGAAGAGAACCCATTATCCATGATTGATTTAATACCTCCAACATTTGGGGAAGGATAATTCCCTCATGTTTCTGGTATATTTCAAATGGGAAGCCATCCATCCATGGGGAGGTATTGTAGTAAAGCTCTAATTATAGATAAAGCGGGTAGTCGTAGAATTATTCAATCGAAATCACTGAGGTACGACTACCTAAAATTTAACCTTTATTACGGTCACTTAAAATTCCCTGAAAGAGGAACAGCTAATGCAACAAAACACAAGACAAAAACAGTACAACAAACATATGACGAGCAGGATCAGACAAGTGAATCAATATGAGAGGGAGAAAGGGGAGGAACGCATCAGGGCATTCGTGCCATGACACTTTCTGTCCCTACAATATCCCTTTTATAACTCCTCCTCAGCCCGGAGATGTGTCTTGATGGTAGGCACACTCCGTCCACGTACCTATACTGTCTATCCTTATAGTGCCCTTTACACACTATCCCATATGGATATCTGGGTAATAGTGTGTATAAAAAAAGGATATCGGTTAAATAAACACGTGTCCCGACGCGTTTCCCCCCTTCCTCTCATTGAAGGGGTTCATCAGGGGACAAAAACAATGTCCATCGAACACATAAAGTGTTCAAACGGATATCAATGAATCATGAAACTGGAGGCCACAAACACAAATAGAAACCAAAAAACCAAAAAACCAAAACACTGACCAGAAACCAAGGTCCGCACTTAATTGTGTAAGGATCAACGGACTAAGAGCCAGTAAAGAATATACTTAGCTGGTCCACTAGGAAGATGTCCAAGTCAGCGGTTTCTAGATGTACATGTTGTCAGGGCCTCCAGGGGGCAAGATGTGATATAGCTCCAATTACTGTGGAGTTCCCACCAGATTTAAATAGCCATATGGGGCTTGTCCCAGTCCAGGGGACCAATCAGGGATATTGGTGTTGATCATGTGGTCCTACCAATGGGAGGAGCCAATGTAGGTTACAGAAAAAACACATGATAACCCCCTAAATAGGAGGATACAGAATTCAATTGGCTATCTCCCACTATGTAGGGCCGGGTGCGCCGCATATTTGTTGTCCAGGATGCGCAGCCGCTGCGAAAAAGATATAAACAGGCCGTCATAAGGAACAGGTGGAACGCACGCCGAAAATTAAAATGGCCGTGCGTTCCACCTCCAGCCAATGGGAACAAAGCCCATACGTCACAGGGATGCGCATACGTCGCTGGAATATGCGTCACTGAGGATGGAGCGCACGTCACTGAGAAAGGCTCGTGCGCTCCACCCACAGCCAATCAGGGGCCGCTGCGCAACGGGAAGCCAGAGGATGGAGCGCACGTCACCAGGAATATTCGTGCGCTCCACCCACAGACAATCAGGAGTCGCTGCACCACAGGAAGCAGGAGGATGGAGCGCACGTTACTGAGAAATGTTCGTGCGCTCCACCCACAGCCAATCAGGGGCCACTACTGCCTCATATGTTGGAGACTCGGAGGTAAAAGATATCTCCCCCCATTCAGTCAGCGGCCCTGGAAAGTTGTGCAGTGCCATTCATTGATAAAAACGGCCTCCAAACTATTTCAAAAGAAAAGAGACACAATTGGGGACGTATAGTGGCAGGTCTCATATATAAATATGATGACCGTCATAAAGGTGTCAGAATAAAATATATGTCCACCAATGGTTACTCAGTTAACCCCTTTGATCACAGGGCATGCTGGAGAGGCCTAAGGCCGTAAGATCCTTGCGATGTGGATCCGTCAATGAATGAAATTCAAAAGAAAGACAGGTCAATTTTTGCACATGCGCCGGCCCCTTAATTAATAACGGAACATCATTTTAGTGAACTCCACATATTAATGAATATTGTCAGTCAATGCTATGTTAAAGATGCAAAAAAAAGGATATTGAAAAAGATGTGTTGAGGGTAATGGATAAAACTCACCCCCAAAATATACATAAATGTGACACTTTGCGTGTCGATAAACAATTCTATCCATTAAATAAGGATCAGGTGCATAGGAAAATGCTGAATATTTCCAATGACGTCAGTATAAACTCAAGATTATTAATCTATAGGAAGCATGTATATACGAGTTTTTCATTTAAACCCCTCGGGGACTGGGACCGCAGCCGATGAATCCATTCGGCTTCCTTCTGTAGGATCTTACGGTCCCAGTCTCCTCTCCTAGGGGATGGTCTGATTGTCTCTAAGACCGCGAATCTAAGTGATTTAGGGTCCCCGCTATGGCACTCCCAAATATGGTTAGCCACAGGGGTTTCTTTCCGCTTTTTAATATCGTTGATATGCTCAAGGATGCGTCTGCGGAATTCTCTGAACGTTTTTCCCACGTAGTCAAGCGGGCATGTACACTGCGCCAAATAAATAACTCCTTTGCTCCTGCAATTCGAAAAGTCTCTGATGACATAGTTAATACCCGTCGCGGAGCAAACATTGACTTTTGTGTTGTTAATATAGCCGCATGCCATACATGCCCCACAGCGGAATGTTCCCAGAGGCTTACGGTCCAGCCATGTCCCCTCAGGGGTTGGTCGTACATAGTGGCTGTGTACTAGGCGATCCCGGAGGCTACGGCCTCGCCTAAACGTGATGCTTGGGCGTACAGGAAGTACGTCCGCAATACCTGGGTCCATCAGGAGGATAGGCCAGTGTTTCGTGATAATTTTTCTGACCTCTTTATTCATGGTATCATAAGTAGATATAATTCTCATGATGTCCCCCTCCTTGTTTTTTGTATCCCTGGGTACCAGTAGTGTCTCGCGATCCCTAGAAACCGCACTCTGGAATGCTTCCCGGAGTACATTCTGTGGGTAGCCCCTAGTTTTAAAACGATCTTGTAATTTTCTAGACTCTTGGAAAAAACTATCATGACTGGAACAGTTTCTTTTCATGCGTAAGTATTGCCCTCTTGGAATGCCCCTTTTTAAACTCATGGGATGATGACTCTCCCAATGAAGGAGGCTATTGGTGGCGGTTTCTTTCCTGAAAGTGGAGGTCACTAGTCTATCTCCTTTCTTGGTAATTCTGATATCCAAGAAAGTGAGAGACTCATGGTGGAACTCAGATGTAAACGCCAAACCTAAATCGTTGATATTAAGTGCCTTAACAAATAGCGCAAATTCCTCATCATTACCGTTCCAGATTATAAAAACATCATCGATGTATCTTGTCCATAGTGTGATCTTATCTACCCACCAGGTCTGTGTGTCTGGAAACACCACTTTGTCTTCCCACCAGCCCAGGAAGAGATTAGCGTACGATGGGGCACATGAACTCCCCATCGCTGTCCCCCTGAGCTGGTGGAAGATACGCATGTCAAAAAGAAAGAAATTGTGAGTGAGAACAAATTCCAAGAGCCTCAAAACAAAATCGTTATGATATCTATGTGAGACAGCCCTGGTTCTAAGGAAATCAGATACCGCCTCCAGACCCCTTTCATGAGGAATACAGCTATACAAAGACTCTACATCTATGCTCGCCAACGAGCAAGATGTTTCGATGCTAATGGATTCAATCTTTCGTAAAAAATCCATAGAGTCTCGCGTATATGAGGGCAATGCCGATACAAAACCCTTAAGTACATGATCGATATAGATCCCACTGTTCTGTGTTACCGAGCCCACCCCAGATACAATAGGGCGCCCCTTTAATGGAGAGGTGCCCTTGTGGATTTTAGGTAAACCATAGAAAGTAGCAATCTGGGGTGTGCTCGGCAACAGAAAACGGTATTCAACATCAGAGATGACCTTTTTAAAGAGGCCATCCATCAAAATATTCTCCAGTTCTTTCAAAAAAATATCTGTGGGGTCCGAGGGCAGCACTCTATAATAACCGCGATCATTCAATAGGCGTTCACACATGTTTTTGTATTCTATGTGACCCATAATCACTAAATTCCCGCCCTTATCCGCAGGCTTAATTATTATTGTAGTATCTTTTTCTAGTCCCCGAAGGGCCTCCATCTCCGGGCCGGACAGATTATGGAAGTGTGATGAGTTAACGGGCAGTCTTTCAATTTCCTCTGTGGTCATTTTTAAGAATATTTCTATATGATCATAATTCATAGGAGGTGCAGGTTTCTTACTTTTGGGTCGAAGATCAGTGAATGGACCTTGACCAGGTGTCCGTGTGCCTTCCTCCATAAGATCACAGAGGATTTTGAAATCCGCATAGTCACTTTCTTGTAACCCCAATTGCTCACAAGTGGCTTTGTTGTTATTTTTCATGAATTTATGCCATTTGAGTTTCCTTGAAAATAAATTTAGATCCTTGGTCCACACAAATGCATCAAACCTAGTGGTGGGGACAAAGGATAAGCCCTTTTTAAGGATACTCTCTTCAATGGCACTGAGGGTCCGTGTAGAGAGATTTATGATCTGTAACTCATCAACAGCAACCTTCCTAGTAATCTTCTCTAGACTCGATTGCGAAGATCGTAAGGCCCCCCCCTGGCTAAAAAATTCCCCTGAGATGTAAGGGAGGGAAGAGAGGCAGCGGAGGAGGAAGAGGACTGACAAGGTGCCGGGGAAAGGTAGTCGCCCCCTTTGTTGTCCGATTTTGCCCATTTCTTATTATTGTAACGGCCTCTACCACCTCTTCCACCTCTTCTCTGGCCTCCTCTATAGTTACCCTTTCCCCTGTTTTGTGGGGGTTCCGAGTCAGAAAATTCCTGCTCGGATGAAGAGACATCGGTCTCCGAGGGGGGTTGAGATCCCCCAGTGAACTGGTAGGCCCTGTTCTCCTTGAATTCTTTTAGGTCCTTGTTGAATTGTCTATGTTTCCTTTCTTTAATCAGACCTTGAAACCTTTCAACTGCCGTCTGCAGGGATGCCTCCCTCCTATTGAAGTCTGGGTCAGTTTTATAGGAAATAGCCAACTCAACAAGGCCTTTGAGTTTCTCTGAGGATCTCTCAAAGTACAATCGTTCTTCTGTTAACAATATATTCATTAATCTTAATGAACTGTTCGTCAATTCCTGTTCCCATATAGTAAGTAAACTAGGTGATCGTACTCTCTCTGCTGGTGTGATCCTTATCCGTAGTCCTTGAGGGACAATCCGATGTTCAAGGTAACTTTCGATGGACTTAATTTCCCACCACGATTTTATGTTATTTTTGTATTCCTCATAGAGGTCTGTGAATGTGAGTTTACAGGTTAGTGCATTGGAAAGGCCCGGCAATTCCTTATCAGAGAAGATATCCCTAGCTTCTTTAACAAGATCCTCGGTATATAGTGTACCGGATAGAAAACTAGCCATGAGGGCAATCAATGTAGTAAAGCTCTAATTATAGATAAAGCGGGTAGTCGTAGAATTATTCAATCGAAATCACTGAGGTACGACTACCTAAAATTTAACCTTTATTACGGTCACTTAAAATTCCCTGAAAGAGGAACAGCTAATGCAACAAAACACAAGACAAAAACAGTACAACAAACATATGACGAGCAGGATCAGACAAGTGAATCAATATGAGAGGGAGAAAGGGGAGGAACGCATCAGGGCATTCGTGCCATGACACTTTCTGTCCCTACAATATCCCTTTTATAACTCCTCCTCAGCCCGGAGATGTGTCTTGATGGTAGGCACACTCCGTCCACGTACCTATACTGTCTATCCTTATAGTGCCCTTTACACACTATCCCATATGGATATCTGGGTAATAGTGTGTATAAAAAAAGGATATCGGTTAAATAAACACGTGTCCCGACGCGTTTCCCCCCTTCCTCTCATTGAAGGGGTTCATCAGGGGACAAAAACAATGTCCATCGAACACATAAAGTGTTCAAACGGATATCAATGAATCATGAAACTGGAGGCCACAAACACAAATAGAAACCAAAAAACCAAAAAACCAAAACACTGACCAGAAACCAAGGTGAGGTATTGCCCTTAATAGATTGCAATGTGGTTTGTAGCTCAATCAGTTGAATAGGTCTATTCAACCAATCAATAGCTTGTTGATCGAATTCAGGGATCTGGATGTTATCTAGATATTGATCTATTTTTACTCCCTGATTTTTAGACCCTTAGACCCCGCTTGATATAGCATCGAAAAGTATCTGGTGAATTCCCTTAAAATATCGTCGGGGTCTCGTAAAATATTTCCTACCTCTGTCCTAATTCCGGTTATGTTATTACTCCCTCTTTGATTTTTTACTATAATAGATACTAGTGTTGAGCGCGAATATTCGAATTGCGAATTTTTTTCTCGAATATCGCAATTTCGAGATTTCGCGAATATTTAGAATATCGTTCTATATATTCGCGAATTCGAATATTCTTTTTTTTTTTTTTTTTTTTTTTTATTATTATATTTTTTTCTTTCCCACTTCTCTAAAGTTGTTCTTACCTGTCCTTTGGATTCCTGGCTTCCTGGCTGCTCCAGTCAGTGGTGTTTTCAACTTACTGCTATATTCCATATTAGCTAAATTACAATCTAATCTATATGTGTATTTTACGAAATTTCGCAAATTGCGATGCAAATAATATAACACGAAATAATCGCATGAAGATTTCAATTTAGCACTGCTATATTCCATATTCTAGCCTAATATGGAATATAGCTGGGCTAAGTTAGCACTGCTATATTCCATACTAGGCTAGAATATGGAATATAGCAGTGCTAAGTTGAAATCTTCATACGATTATTTCGTGTTATATTATTCGCATCGCAATTTCGACTTTTGCAAATGTTCTTAATATTGCTCTAACTTCGTCTTTTAGAATATTACGAATATTCTAAAAGACGAAGTTAGAGCAATATTACGAAATTTCGTAAAATACACATATAGATTGTAATTTAGCTTATATAGTGCTATAATCCCTTTTTTTTTCCTCTAATTTTTTTTGCCTCTTCTGAACTTAAGTTTTGTAAAATATGTACACTGTTAAAAAATATTACTATAGCAGTATATTAGCTTAAATACAATCTATGTGTATTTTACGAAATTTCGTAATATTGCTCTAACTTCGTCTTTTAGAAATTTCGTAATATTGCTCTAACTTCGTCTTTTAGAATATTCGTAATATTCTAAAAGACGAAGTTAGAGCAATATTAAGAACATTTGCAAAAGTCGAAATTGCGATGCGAATAATATAATACGAAATAATCGCATGAAGATTTCAACTTAGCACTGCTATATTACATATTCTAGCCTAGTATGGAATATAGCAGTGCTAACTTAGCACAACTATATTCCATATTAGGCTAGAATATGGAATATAGCAGTGCTAAGTTGAAATCTTCATGCGATTATTTCGTATTATATTACTCGCATCGCAATTTCGGCTTTTGCAAATGTTCTTAATATTGCTCTAACTTCGTCTTTTAGAATATTACGAATATTCTAAAAGACGAAGTTAGAGCAATATTACGAAATTTCGTAAAATACACATAGATTGTATTTAAGCTAATATACTGCTATAGAAATATTTTTTAATGGTGTACATATTTTACAAAACTTAAGTTCAGAAGAAGCAAAAAAAAATTTGAGGAAAAAAAAGGGATTATAGCACTATATTAGCTAAATTACAATCTATATGTGTATTTTACGAAATTTCGTAATATTGCTCTAACTTCGTCTTTTAGAATATTCGTAATATTCTAAGAGACGAAGTTAGAGCAATATTACGAAATTTCGTAAAATACACATATTAGCCTAGCCAAGAAAAAATTCGCAATACGTGATTGAATAAATCGCATATTTTTCGCGATAATTGGAATAATATGCGAATATTCGATTTCGACGAATATAACACGAATATTCAATCGAATATTCGCGAAATATCGCGAAATCGAATATGGCACCTCCCGCTCATCACTAATAGATACCAGTCTACTTGGTTTGCCGGACTCGCTAAAAGTTCTCAACCCTGAAAAGAACATTTTATTCTGGGCTTTTTTATATAGATATTGTTTATATTCATCTCGTACTTTTTTAAGTTGATGTTGTTTTTCTGGGGTATTTAAGCAAGTGATTTCTTTTATCGCCTGACCTAGCCGGCCTTCTATTTCTTTTTGAGTTTCTGCAAAGGCATTTTTCTGTTTTCTAATTTGATATGAATATCTACCTCGAAGAAATGCCTTAAGCGAGTCCCAGACCATATGGATGTGTGTTGAATTAACATTATCGCTCCAAAAGAGCTTTATTTCTTCATTAATCTTGTTCAGGTCCCTTATTAATGTCATCCAATGAGGATTGAGTTTAAAAATGTTATTCTGGTTTATTTTATTTTGGTTATGCAGTATTACCATGACCGGGCTGTGATCGGAAACGCCGTGACGTTCATAATTCATTTTTTTTAACCTTATTGATGAGCCTGGGGCTGGCAAGGGCCAGATCAACTCGCGACATGGACCTGTATGTATTACTAAAACATGAAAATGCTTGCTTATCTCCATATAAAGACCGCCATATGTCGACCAATGCCATTTCTTTACACATTCTAGATAATAAAGAACTTGAGCCTGAGCTTGATTCATAGTTAGTTATGGTGGAGGTCCTATCTTTTCTAATGTCCATGACCGAGTTGAAATCGTCCATCACCAGCACCGGGCATTCCTCTCGTGCCGAGATATAATCCATAAGTCTGCATAATACCATTGTCGTAAAAGGAGGTGGAATATATATAAAGGCGATAATTCTCCTTTGCCCCTGCCAATGACAATGAAGAAAAATATACCGACCCTCTTGGTCGATTAACTGTTCTATCGGCTCATAGTCTACCTGTCTATGCACATAAACACTGATTCCACGGGAGTGTGTGGAGTAACAAGAGTGATATTCGTGAGAGGCCCATCTCCTTCCGCCGAGCGCTGCCACTTTTTCACCTGTAAGGTGTGTTTCTAACAGGGCCACTATTGCTGGTAAATGTCTAGAAACCAGATCAAACACTACACATCTCTTAATTTTATCCGCAAAACCGCGGATATTCCAAGTCAGTATTTTAGACATCCCCTATTTTTTTTATTTTTTTTCCTTTTTATAGTTGGTCCCCCCTAACTTTAAGGCAGCACTGGGCGGAGGGGCAGGGGCGCCCCCAACGATGCGCCCTCCATGCCTCGACAGTTCCCCGCGGAAGAAAAGAACCCTCCCTCCCACCCCCCCAGAGCCCCCACTCCCCTCATGACCTGCGAGTCGCAAATTGTGACTCATAGGTCTCTAACTATAGACTATCCCCCCTCCCCCCCGCCGTCGACCCCCCCAGCTCCCCCCCGAAGCACCACAGGCAAATTATTTGATGCCCTTAGAGTCCATCCAATCAGCTGCATCCTTTGGATTAGAAAAGAATTGGACAGTTTCTTTATAGATGACCCGTAATTTCGCCGGGTACATCATGGAGTATTTTAGTTGTGCTTGTATCAATCTCTTTTTTACATCCTTATATTCTCTTCTTTTATCTTGCGTAGCTTTAGAAAAGTCCGGGTATATCTCTATGTTGACATCGTTATATTTCAGTATTTGTATCTCTCTTTTCCATCTAAGGATATAGTCCCGATCTCTTGAGGAAGTCATTTTAATTAACAATGGCCTTGGTGCAGACCCTGGTGGTGGTTTTCTTGTTGGAATACGGTGTGCTCTCTCCACAGTGGGTGTTATGTCTGCCTCTGCAGTTTTTATGTTGTTTGACAACCATTTTTGGATAAAGCCTATGGGGTCATCTTTTTCTGCTCCTTCCGGGAAGCCCACTAATTTGAGATTATCTCTCCGGGATCTGTCCTCCAAATCCACCATTTTTTCCTTCAATGCTTTATCACTTTCGACTGTTTCTAGCCTTTTTTTTATCTGCATTGTTTCATTTTGCAATTCTGTGGTTAGAGTTGCATACTCTTTGACACGTTGCCTCATTTTGTTTAGATCGTCTCGAATTAATGAGATATCAGACTGCACTGCAGCCACCGTAGTTGTCAGGGTGTTTAATGATTGATTAGTTGTCCCGACTGCCTCCAGTATACCCGCTAATTTGCGATCAATATTAGTGATGAGCGGCAGGGGTCATATTCGAATTCGCGATATTTCGCGAATATTTTTAGAATATTTGTCGAATATTCGAAAATTCGAAAAAAAAAATTCTTGCAAAAAATCGGCAAGGTAATGAGTGTGTAATATGCGAATTTTCGTAATTCGAATTTTCGGATTCGAATTTTTATTGCGAATTTTTCAACTTTAAGACAAAGAAGATTATAGCACTATGTTAGCTAAATTGCTCTATATTCGTTTTTTTCGAATATTCGCTATATTGCTATATATTCTTGATTTAGAATATTACAAATATTCGAAAAAACAAAGTTATAGCAATATAGCGAAAATTCGAAAAAACGAATATAGAGCAATTTAGCTAATATAGTGCTATAATCTATATAAAAAGTTAAAAAATTCGCAATAAAAATTCGAATCCGAAAATTCGCATATTACACAATCATTACCGTGCCGATTTTTTTCAAGAAAAAAACCAAAAGATTATAGCATTATATTAGCTAAATTGCTCTATTTTCGATTTTTTGAATATTCGCTATATTGCTATAACAGTTTTTTCGAATATTCGTAATATATAGCAATATAGCGAATATTCGAAAAAAACGAATATAGAGCAATTTAGCTAACATAGTGCTATAATCTTCTTTGTCTTAAAGTTGAAAAATTCGCAATAAAAATTCGAATCCGAAAATTCGAATTACGAAAATTTGCATATTACACAATAATTACCTTGCCGATTTTTTCAAGAAAAAAAAATCGTGCATTTTCGAATATGACCCCTGCCGCTCATCACTACTCCTAAAGTCAAGTATATTGCAGCCTTCTTATTGGCCCACAAGCTAGAAGCAGGAAGGGATCATGTGTACTAATAAAAAAAAAAAAAAAAAAACTATATTCGAAATATTCGCGAAAATTCGAATATTCGTGATCAACACTAATCAATATTACTCATCTGGTTATCTGCCTCAAATGCCTGATTCTCTCCTGCCCTATTAACACGATTTTCATTCTCTCCACAATCCTCCGTTTGTGATAATGGTTTCTGATTACTCCTTGTTTTAGCTGATGTGGGTGGGGATTTAAGATATTTATCTAACTGTGTCCTAACAGTGCCCCCTTTGGGTCAAGATGTTCCAATGGACTTTCTGTTAGGCAATTTAGGGGCCATGTTTTTTGTTTTGTTTTTCTCCCCCCTCTCCTCCTCCCTCCCTCTCCTCTTCCTCTTACGGGGCTAATTCAGATCTATAATTCAGATCTATATATTTCTAACTGAAATGTCATAAATGTCCTGTAATACAGAGAGATAGTCAGGGAATCTTACGTATCCTCGATCTACTTCTTCGTTCTCAAGTCCCCGGTTTCCTGGCGGTTGAAGAGATTCGTAGTGGGGTTATCTTAATATCTTTGGCCCGGTCCACCTTCACCACTCCGCGGCCCTCACCCACGCTGACGTTGTTCAACAGCTTTCACCCACTCATTGGGAGATGAACCAGCACGGGATTACAGATTCAGGGGTCCAGGACAGAAGGACAAAGAGACAGCATTTAGCATTCAGACGGGATAACACAATATCCAACAAGGAAACAGAGGCAGTGCCAATACAGGCCGAAATTACTAGGGAAGTGCCCAGGTCTAAACCCCACAGCTGCGCAACACTCGCAGCTATCAGAGCGGCTCCACGTGCTTATCAAGTAAATCCGCTGGTAGATGAGGAGGCATAGAATGGGACAGGAGGCGGATAGAGTAGAGACGGTGGAGGAGAGATGCCACTTTCCCTTATAAGACGGCACCCCCCCCCTCTTCAAGACGGCCCCTTTAAAACAGTCCTGTGGACATGTAGCAGACAGGGGGACAGAGGGGCACACAAAATCCGCTCACCATACAGTCCCGGAGTTAATATGGAACGAGTGGGGCCCCCATCCTGGAACCGCCTAAGACAAGCAAAAACCCCGGACCTCCAACTTCAAGCTTCCAACTTCGGGCAGGAAAACAATGCCCTGAAGAACAGAGGGCTAGTCTGGAAAGCCCGGCGAAAACAGGCAACAGGAATGTCTGCGTCTGGGTTAGCGCTGCAGCGTCTCAGGTGATCGCAAGGAGCCCAGCGTCTCAGGTGAAGCAGGGAGCCCAGTGATCACGGGCATTAGATGTATCGACGCATCAGGTCAGCGTCTCGTGGGGCTGCGCCGGGAGCTGGAGCCGGGGCAAGCGTTGGGGGCGGGGAGGATTGCTGCACACACGCTGCCTACGTCATGCCGCCGCGTCTCCTTCTCCCTTTTGAATCCCTTCGTTTGAATCCCTCAGTTATATATCAGAATTCAAGTGCTGCCCTGAATGACATGTCTAACTGCTGGGAGACTCTGCAGCATGTTGTATGTGTAGAACTACATGTCCCACCTGTATAATGACACTGCTAATACACACAGGATCTTCCCCCTACCTTTTTGTGCAATGCTCTCTCTAGTATGTCAGCTTCAGTGCCCAGCATTGTCTCCTCACGGCCTGCAGAGCTGTGCAGCTGAAGGGGTTAAGAATCCTAGTAGAGAGTAGACGGCAGTGAAGGGGGGCGTGGCCAGCACAGTGACATCTCGTTTACAGGCCTTTATCAGAGCAGGGAGAGAAGATGACATCACAGGTCATGTGACCCTCAGTGAAATCTGAGAAACCAGCCACTGGAGATAAAGTGAGTTAATTGGAAAGCTGTTATATTTGCCTAGTTAGGAACATAGAAAGAACAAAAAAATAACTCGGATAACCCCTTTAATACAACATCAGCAAAATATTATCTCCATTTGCAGTTTAAATACTTCTCATTGGCCCACAAGCTAGAAGCAGGGAGGGATCAGGTGTACTGATTTAAAAAAAAAAATCGAATATTCAAAATTACAAATATATATCACTATATTCGAAATATTTGCGAATTTTCGAAGTACCTATATTCGCAATAAAAATTCAAAATTCTAATATTTGTGATCAACACTAGTGCTAACTACCGCCCAATTTCCCTATTAAATTTGGACTTGAAATTATTAGCTAAAATGCTGGCTACTCGCCTATCCAAGTTTTTCCCTGTCTGATCAAAGGAGACCAGGTTGGCTTTGTCTGTGGTAGGGAGGGCAGAGATAATACCGCTAGAGTCCTAAATGCTATCTACTACGCAAAAAGGACTAAACACCCTCTGGTCCTACTTAGCACGGACGCCGAAAAGGCCTTGATAGGGTCAACTGGGAATATATGACAGAATTACTATTAGCTTTTAGTTTCCCTTACTAATATATCAAAGCTATCTTTTCTCTATATACACACACAGGTTCTATTATCATAAATGACACTATATCCCCATCCTTCATAATCCGAAATGGCACCAGTCAGGGATGTCCACTCTCCCCTCGTGGATCAGCCAGGTTTCCACACACCAGTACCTGATGCATCAGACAAGATTATCCATGGTGCCACACCTAAACCTTGTCAAAAGAGACCTGTCACTACAGGCTACCTGCTTCAGCTACTATTCTGATGCTGCCATGCGCCTGATGCCACACACCTGCTGCCAGGTGCTCCTATTGCCACCCACCATCTCCAGCTGGTACTGGTATTGCCCCCCACCCCACCGCTATGTCACTGGGCCACTCTGTGGTCTCCTCATGCTGCTGCCAGCTCACCACTATGTCACTGGGCCACTCTGTGATCTCCTCATACTGCTGCCACCTCACCACTATGTGGTCTTCTCATGCTGCTGCCACCTCAACACTCCATGACTGGGCCACTATTTTGCCTTTTTGGCCTGAATGACATCACCATTTATTTGACACATCTTCTGATCTGTCAGAAGGAAGGAAAAATTAGACACACAGCAGATTCTGTTTATGTAGCAGCTGTAAGGCCTGTATGACATGGTCCATATTTTGCATCATTTTGCATCATTGGCAAAACACAAAAGACATGCAAATATCCCATTCATGTGTCATCTCTGTTTTGGATCCAATCCAGTTTTTATTTTGGCTTCAGCAATACTGATGGATTACTGACCAAATGCTGACCGAGTGAAGGCGGATGCTTAACAGACAGGATTAATTTTTGGGGGGTTATTGTTCTGACGGATCAGATGAAGGGCAAAATAATCAGAGACGTCAACACAAACTTACTGCTGACACCCTCTCCACTCTGTCAGGGGGCCCTACTTGTATAAGCGTTTAATATTCCATTCATGTGTCATCTCTGTTTTGGATCCACTCCTGTTTTTTTTTTGGGCTTCAGCAATACTGATGGATTACTGACCAAATGCTGACCGAGTGAAGGCGGATGCTTAACAGACAGGATAAATTTTTTGGGGGTTATTGTTCTGACGGATCAGATGAAGGGCAAAATAATCAGAGACGTCAACACAAACTTACTGCTGACACCCTCTCCACTCTGTTGGGGGGCTCTACTTGTATAAGCGTTTAATAGAACTTCAATGGTGTGCTGTCCGCATCCGTTGCTCTGCGGCCCCGTAAAAAATAGAACATGTCCATTTTGCGGACAAGAATAGGCATTTCTACAATGGGCGGAAGGCACACGGGCGGCATCCGTTTTTTGCGGACCCGCGGTTTGCGGACCGCAAAAAACTGAACGGTCGTGTGCATGAGGCCTATGGATGTTATTTGGTCAGTTTTGGCCCTGTACCTGCCCAAATAATTGAAGTGTGCAGCGATTCTAAGAGTGACACCTGTCATCTGCGTGTCATAATGACTCACAGTATTATTTCACTACCACAGCAGACTCCCTATGCGGGTTACTGCAAGGCACCGCGTTCCACACCACTATAAAGGCTCTCTGCAGCCAGGAAATAGAAGTTTTAAAAAAAAGTGATTCGCCACAAAGAAATTTGGATTTAATCAAATCTTTTTGGAAAATTCTGCAAACCGACCAAATTGAATTTTTGACAAATTTGTTAATCTCTATAAATGACCTCCATTGCTTTTATATATTTGTGGAGAAATTACCACAACTTATGTAGAAAAAAAAAATCATATTTCAGGACACAGAGAAAACAAGTATAAATCAAGTTTCCACAGATGGCATTTTGTAAGGCTACTTTCATATCTGTGATTTCCCTTTTGCTATTAAGATCCGTCATAGGATCTCAATAGCGGGGGGAAAACGCTTCCGTTTTGTCCCCATTCACTGTCAATGGGGACAAAACTGAACTGAATGAAACGGAATGCACCAGAATGCATTCCGTTCCGTTTGGTAGCGTTCCCATCGCGGACAGAATAACGATGCAAGCAGCGTTTTTCTGTCCTCAATGTGATGTGGCACAAGACTGATATGTCATGACTCACAATGTAAGTCAACGGGGACGGATCTGTTTTCTCTGACACAATAGAAAATGGATCAGTCCCTCATTGACTTTCAATGGTGTTCATGACAGATACATCATGGCTATTTTAAAGATAATACAACCGGATCCGTTCATAACGGATGCAGACAGTTGTATTATTGTGACAGAAGCGTTTTGCTGATCCATGACTGATCCATCAAAAACGGTAGTGTGAAAGTAGCCTAATACTCAAATAAAACAAAACCCCTGTGTAGAAGTTGTAATCACCCCCCATAATAAATATGCAACCTAAGAAAGTAAATAAGCCACTATTTGTCATGAGTATCAGATTTCATGTATTCACAACCTGCCCAGTATACACAAATTAACTCGTGGGAATGTTTATCACATAGCCCTATAGGCCCGTCTACCATACAAGCAAGTATCTGAGGTGTGAGCTTGATGTCAAAAAAGGGAATGAATATCAGCAGAAGGAACAAAGGTTTTCCCAATTCTCTTTTTTCAGATCAATAAGACTAAGGGCCCATTTACATTTTACATTTGTCTCCCTTAGGGTGCATTCATACAATTGTGTGGCGGCTGTGCCAGGTTTGTGGACATACAAAGGACATGTGCTTCTGTGTGCTTCTGGGTCTATGCGTCCACAGAAGAAAAAATAGGACATGTCCTATCTTTGGCTGCTACTTGCGGGTCGCAGACCCATTGAAGTAAAAAAAACTGGAAAACCAAAATAGATAGTTCTGCTAGGAGTACAGATATTCTATATTCCCTTTTGGGATTATCTCTACAGCAAGTAGTTGAGGAGCCACCAACCCGGAAGGAGGCCATTTTAGATTTAGTATTCACAAATGGGAATATGGTATTTGATATTACTGTAGGGGAAAGTTTGGGATCTAGTGATCACCAGTCAGTGTGATTTACGATAAGTACAGTGACTGAGTCACACCACACAAAAACAAAAGTTTTAGATTTAAAAAAAATGACTTTTCTAAAATTAGATTAGTGGTATACGAATCCCTATCATATTGGAACAGTTTCAATGGAGTCCAGGAGAAATAGGACTACCTAAAAGTGGCACTATTGAAGGCAACAGATAATTGCATTAGGCTTGTCAGCAAATACAAAAAAAGAAAGAGACCACTATGATACTCAGCAGAAGTGGCTAAAATCATTAAAAACAAAAAGATAGCATTTAGTAATTATAAAAAACAAAACAAAACAAAACGAGGATGAGAGGGAAATTTCTAAGATTAGGCAGAGAGAGGCCAAACAAGTTATAAGAGCTTCTAAAACACAGGCAGAAGAGAAATTAGCTCAGTCAGTAAAAAAAGGTGATAAGACATTCTTCAGATACATAAATGAAAAAAGGAAACTAAAACAAGGAATTACCAAATTAAAAACAAAAGAAGGAAGGTATATGGAAGAAGATAAAGAACTAGCTGACTGCCTCAATGAATACTACTGTTCAGTTTTTACAAAGGAAAATGAAGGAAAGGGACTTCAGTTAGGGAGGAAGACTAATGAATCTTTTGATGCATGTGTTTTTACAGACAAAGAGGTTCTAAGTCAGCTGTCCAAAATTAATACAAATAAGTCACAGGTGCCTGATGGGATACACCCAAAGCTATTAAAAGAGCTCAGCGGTGAACTAGCAAAATCATTAACAGATTTATTTAACCAATCACTGGTAACAGGAGTCGTCCCAAAAGATTGGAAGTTAGAAAATGTTGTGCCCATTCACAAGAAAGGTAGTAGGGAGGGATCGGGCAACTATAGGCCAGTAAGCCTGACATCAATAGTGGGGAAATTAATGGAAACCATACTTAAGGAGAGGATTGTGGAACATCTAAAATCCCATGGATTGAAAAATGAAAACAGCATAGGTTTACCTCAGGGAGATCATGCCAAACTAATCTTATAGATTTTTTTGATTGGGTGATTAAAATAATAGATGGCAGAGGTGCAGTAGACATCGCTTATCTAGACTTTAGTAAGGCTTTTAATACTGTAACACATAGAAGGCTTATCAATAAAGTGCAGTCATTGGGCTTGGACTCCCATATTGTTGAATGGATTAGGCAGTGGCTGAGGGACAGACAACAGAGGGTTGTAGTCAATGGAGTATATTCAGACCATGGTCTTGTTACCAGTGGGGTACCTCAGGGATCTGTTCTGGGACCCATATTGTTTAATATCTTTATCAGCGAAGTGGCAGAAGGCCTCAATGGTAAGGTGTGTCTTTTTGCTGATGACACAAAGATTTGTAACAGGGTTGATGTTCCTGGAGGGATACACCAAATGGAAAAGGATTTAGGAAAACTAGAGGAATGGTCAAAAATCAGGCAACTAAAATATAATGTTGATAAGCGCAAGATAATGCACCTGGGGCGTAAAAGCTGAAGAGCAGAATATAAAATCAGTGATATAACCTCAGTATCTGAGGAAAGGGATTTCCTTCTGAGTGTCCCACGGTATATGTGGTGAGGTTTCTGGGAGAGAGTTAAAGGGGCAATTCCATTTGTGAAGGAATCACTATTTAAGTATGTGCTTCCACATTTGTCGGTAAATAAGTCTGCTACTAAAGTATATGCTATATGCATTTTGGCATTGTGTGACAAAGCATATATGAGAGTGTATATTTAAGCAAAAATACTTATATTTTTTGCTTCTGTTACATTGTGTAAATTGTCCATAACATATTGTGACAGAATCACTTTTCATGGACACAAAGCGATTTCAAAAAGAATAAATCTCTGTGAATATAAAAGAAAAAGATAATGCTTCTGTTATATATGTTATACATTACTGAGCATATAGCCTAGTAGAGTAGCAGATATAATTTTTCTCACTTTGTTATACAACACAGCTTACCATCGATTTCAGCACTGTGACGGAATCACCCTGACAGAATCACTAGTTGTCCTTCACAGTGTAGAAAGATTTTATTCAGCTTAAGTTTTCTTTAATGAATATTTAAAAACATATCATTTTCTTTGATACAAGCAGCACTCATTCTGCATTAACGGAGTTTGCAAATACATATTTTATTCTGCCACAGGGCAACTTTAAAGTTGGCTGTGGTATATGTACAACATCATGTTCATCAATCCAGCATTGATGAACTTTTTCTGGGAACACAAAAATCTGGCCTGCTTCATTATTCTTTCTCAAGTTGAGAACTTCAAATTGGGAGTCTGCTTGTGACACTGAAGTAATTTGTCCAACGTATAATCGTTTGATTTCTTCCCATAGTACGTACAGCGCACAAAACTACCAACATTTAACAATGATGTAGTCCTTTAAACCAGGTGACATCCAACTGATATCATCGCTGTTGTAGAACTCTTCCCCAACAGCATTGACCTGCTGATTACTTGCTCTGGGACTTAAAGATTGGGATGGAGAGGGAAACTGATCACTGAGGCATTGTACAACTTTTATGATTTTCCGTGGAACTGTGCGGAAGACCTCTCTTGACCCGCTTAAGTGCTTTCCCAAGACTTTGCCTACTATTGTACGGAAATGATGAATGTAAACCAGATTCATGACTGCATGGAGTATCGGCAACTGCTGTAGATGTAGAAGCTTTATCTTGTGAACTGTCTTCTGCTTGTGTCTGTATCTTCATTGAGCAATATTACTGTATGCTATTTGTTGAATTTCTTAAGTTGTCTTGGTGTCATTGCTGTCCGCTTGTCTTGCTTACGCTTCCGATCCTTTTCTTTCATTGCTTCATGCAGGTCTGCATCTTTTTGTCTTTGTCAACTTTCACATCGTCTCTCAGCATCAGTTTTACCGATCTTTCTCGCGAGTTGCTACAACCTCAAAGACATAAAATAAATTGGATGCTACAAAGACCTATACAACCACTCTAGTTAGCATGAAATAGGCTTATGGACATTCAGGTGATTCAGTCACAGTGCCATAACTATCCTAATAACATGTGAACATTTTTTGACTTTTTACAGTAATAATCCTGGTAAAGTTAGTGCTTTGCACAAAACCTTTTACTGACCTGTATAAAATACTGACCCGTATAGCAAGAAAAATCTCGGTTATCGTGACGGAATCACATGCTCATGCACATAATCTTTAAACAGCTAGTGGTTGACTTGTAAACTAGGTGGAAAGACTCTATTAATATCAAATCTCTAATGCATGCTACAAGTGACTGCACTTAACAAACAAATGTCAAAACCCCCTGGCTTACTTGATGGTATCACAAACTTGACAAAGAGTGCACCATCTGTGCAAGCAAATCGCCCATCTTGGTTTACAATGTTGTTACATCAAGGCACCTTTTTTTTAACAGTTACAAAACAATATTTCCTTGAACTTCAGATTGTGTACATTAATATTCCACACATATTGTGTTTTTAAGTACAGTTTCATTTTTGTGTGATGGGGTTGACATTTCTATGGAATTGCCCAAAAGGGTTTTCCCATCTCAGACAATGGGGCATATCGCTAGGACCCGCACCTATATCGAGAATGGAGCCACCCTCCATTTATTTCTATGGGGCCACACATGTGCGGTACGCTCCCATTCACTTCTATGGGAGAGTCGGGGATTAGCGCTTGGTGGTGGACGGCCCCCATGGAAATCTGTGGTCCATCCACAGACGCCCATAACAGTGTCAGCCACAGACCCCCATAACAGTGTCAGCCACAGATCCCCCATAATAGTGTCAGCCACAGACCCCCATAAAAGTGCCATCCACAGACGCTCATAACAGTGTTAGCCAAAGACCCCCATAACAGTGTCATCCACAGATCCCCCATAACAGTGCGTCATCCACAGATTCCCATAATAGTGTATTTCACAGGCTACCATTAGTTCAAAGCTCACCTTTTGGTTCAAATTTTATTTTCTTCTTATTTTCCTCCTCAAAAACCTAGGTGCGTCTTATGGTCCGGTTCGTCTTATAGGGCGAAAAATACGGTAGGTGCATGATTAATAGTAATAAAAAGCATCTAAGTAAAAGTGAGTGACCGATACCAAAGATAAAGCGAAGTGGGAATCACCCATGGGGAAACCACATAATAAAACACACCAAATATTGGCATTCAGAAAAGGCCAGTGTGCATGTCATATCTAGTCAGGAAGCACGGAGGAACCCACATGTATCGTATACTCACGAGTAGTGATGGACGAACATCTGCCGGAACAGTTCGCGAACGCGATGGCGTGAACACGATCAAATGTTCACGAACCGCAAGTTCGCGTCGGGTCTCATTCATTTTAATGGCAGGCAAACCTGAAAAACCTTCAGCTCATATTTGCAGCCAAGAAATAATTACTAGAAGTGCACAAATAGTCCCACAACATGGACAGTGACATACCACATGTATCATTAGAATTTGCAATCTCCATAAAAAAAAAATTCAATGCTAAACATCAGCAATTCAATTTTCGCGTACACGCATGCGCAAATGCACTATATACAGTACCGAAATGCACTATAAAGAAAGTATATTGGTATATAACACCCCGCTTTAATCTGTTTTTTGGGAGGACGACTGGTATATCACACCAGTAGAAATTATTTGTTCCAATAACGCTTGTCCCTCTATATACCCTCTATCGCAGAATACAAATGCACTATAATATACTTTCTAACATAGAAAGTATATTATTATAACATTGTACAAGGAAGGCAATCTATTAGAATATACATGAAGATAAAACGTAACCTTTAATAATTTTACTATGAGGGTCCATTCACACGTCCGTAAGTGTTTTGCGGATCCGCAAAACACGGACACCGGCAATGTGCATTCCGCAATTTGCGGACCGCACAATCGGCGGCACTATAATGGAAAATGCCTAATCTTGTCTGCAATTGCGGACAAGAATAGGACATGTTCTATTTTTTTGCGGAAATGGAAGCACAGATGTGGAAGTGCGAATCCGCAAATGCGGATGTGGATCCGCAAATGCAGATGTGGATCCGCAAATGCGGACAACACATTCCGGCCTAATTGAAAATGAATGGGTCTGCACTCGTTCCGCAAAATTGCGGAACAGATGCGGACCCATTTTGCGGACGTGTGAATGGAAAAGATATCCCTCAAAATCAAAATATATTAATTTATTAAAGTTAGCCAAAAAGCATAGATGTGGTAGGCAATAACAAGTGCTCGGCATGACAGCGCCATCTTGGGTAGGGCTGGGTAATGCAATATGTAGCAGTGCTGAATATTTGAATGTAGCAGGGCTGAGTATGTAAAATTCTCTCCAATGCTTTTTATTACTATTAATCATGCACTTAAAGGGGTAGTACCATCACATAAAATGGGGGCATATCGCTAAGATATACCGCCATTGTCTGTTAGGTGCAGGTCCCACCTCTGGGACCCACACCTACAAGGAGAACGGAGCGGGGAAAGCTGTGGCTGGAGGACCCTGGGTTTCCCTGGGTCCATCCACCACCAAGCACTGCTCCCCACTCCTCCCATACAAGTGAATGGGAGCGCACAGCACACACGCGGATCCTGCTCCTATTTATTTCTATGGGGCAGACGGAAATAGCCGAGCCAGCACTCAGCTATTTTCGGCGGCCCCATTGAAATGAATGGAGGGCGGCCCCTCTCCGTTCTCGTAGTAGGTGCGGGTCTCAGAGGTGGGACCCGCACCTACTGTTTCAGACAATGGGGGCATATCCTAGCAATATATAATCTATACTACACTGTATTCATTTTTGCTTGCACTTTATACTACTTGCAATTTATTTTATTTATGTAATTATTAGATTGATTAATCATTGGTTGCCTATGCACTTTATGTTTAAATATGGTGTACACATGCTTACAAGTTGCTTGAGAAAGGCTCTAGTGTTTGAGGCGAAACATCATTTTTACTTCAGGATGCTGCTTATTCTTTATTTATTATATATATATATATATATATATATATATTTGTGTGAGGCGCTTACGGTAGTACAGTGAAGAACCCTAGGAAATCAGGGAATAAGCGTAGTCAGTTGTGGTGTGCCGAAACCGAGGATGAGGTAGGCCCTGAGAAAGAAAAGGGCCCACCCAAGGAAAGAGATATGGAAGAAATGAGTTGCAAATGAGTGGAGTGGTGGGAGGGTCAAAGCTCAGACCTTGGACGGTGCAGGAGCCAGGTAAAGGGGGTGCCCTAAATAGGCTGGAGGCGGACCTCAGCCCCTCCCACAAATCCAGGCAAAATGCCTTCACACTTGTGTGCGGCGCTTACGGTAGTACAGTGAAGAACCCTAGGAAATCAGGGAATAAGCGTAGTCGGTTGTGGTGTGCCGAAACCGAGGATGAGGTAGGCCTGAGAAAGAAGAGGGCAAAAATGAAATAACCAGTTTATTGTAGTCAAATATACATGAATAGCTCAACCCGACATGTTTTTGGAAAGCATCTCTTAACTCTTGTGTTGGATTGGGAATGTATCGCGAGTAAGCGGATGACTTCCAGCGCCCCAATTCCCGATGACATGAGTAGGGACGTTGGCACTGGAGGCCGTGGACGCGGCTCCAATGCGAAAGGAGTGCCCTGAGTAGTTGGCTGCGTTGAGGCCCAGTTGTGTGAGGGATGACCTGACATGGGTCATGAAGGTGGTGGTGAGTACCGAACCATGTAGTTGAAGTAGCGGTTGTGAGGGTAGAAACTTGTGACGTGGTCTGTAAGCATCCAGAACCCTGACTGGACACCATCTGTTGTGCGTGGGGTAATATGAAATGTTGACGGGTAAGTGCTGACTACTCTTGGAGTGAGGTAAGGTCAGGATGTAATGATCCATGTGTTTTGCCAAGTGGGAGACAAGAAGACAAGGTGTGGCTTGGGTCGTGGAGGTTGTAGTGAATTCCCCGGGCCTCAGGAAACCGTAGAAGGCCAAGTAAATTTCTGTTTTGAGGATGGAGTTGGTATCTGCTTCAGAAGGCTTGGCGTCTAGTAAGTCGGATAATGCCTTGAAAATATGATTGTTAATGGGTAGCCTCTGGGCTGGACGTGCGGGTTCCGCCTTCTGAATACCTCTGAGTATGGTTTTGATTTGGTGAGAGGCCATGCAACTGATGTTATTAGGGTGTAAGATTAGCATGTGGTGTAGAATGCCAGTGAGATAGCGTATGATGGCGTTGTATGACATTTGAGTTTAAGGTGGCAAAAAGAAGCAACCCCAGAAGAGAAGACATGACAAAAGGGGGCGTGATGTTATGTTCCAGGAGGAATCTGACAACCTAGAAATTAAAAGTCTGAGAAAATGATAACGTGAGAGAGACTCTAATGGCGCAAACCACGCATGCGAGTCACCACAAGATAATTGTATTGCAAGCCACAGATGACCGAGCCATGCGAGCGGGTCTGAAGGCGGAAAAGACATGGAACCTGCTGGTTGTGGGACCACGCAGCCAGCCTCGACTGGCGGAGTTATGTGTGTGGAATTTAAATGGGGAAGCGATACGTGAGAGACTCTAATGGCGGAGCCATGCGTGAGAGACTCTCCATATGTGTGAAAATTGACACGGAGAAGCCATGCGTGAGAGACTCTAATGGCGGAGCCATGTGTGAGAGATTCTAATGGCGGAGCCATATGTGTAAAATTGACACGGAGAAGCCATGCGTGGGAGACTGTAATGGCGGAGCCATGCATGGGAGACTGTAATGGCGGAGCCATGCGTGAGAGACTCTAATGGCAGGGTCATGTGTGTGAAATTAATACGGAGAAGCCATGCGTGAGACTCTAATGGCGGAGCCATGCGTGAGAGACTCTAATGGCGGAGCCATATGTGTAAAATAACACGGAGAAGCCATGCGTGAGACTCAAATGGCGGAGCCATGCGTGAGAGACTCTAATGGCAGAGCCATATGTGTAAAACTAGAACGGAGAAGCCATGCGTGAGAGGCTCTAATGGCAGGGCCGTGCGTGAGAGATTCTACTGGCGAAGTCATATGTGTGACACCAAACGGAGAAGCCATGCGTGACACTAAGAGTCATATGTGTAACCAAACGGCAAAGTAATGCGTGGGAGACTCTAATGGCGGAGTTATGTGTGTAACACTGAAACGGAGAAGCCATGAGTGAAAGATTCTACTGGCAAAGACATATGCGTGACACTACCCGGAGAAGCCATGCGTGAGACTAATGGCGGAGTCATGTGTGTGACACTAAAACGGAGAAGCAATGCGTGAGAGACTCTAATGGCGGAGTCATATGTGAGAGACTCTAATGGCGGAGTTATGTGTGAAACTAAAATGGCGAAGTGATGCGTGAGAGTCTCTAATGGCGGAGTTATGTGTGTGAAAGTAAAACGGCGAAGTAACGCGTGAGAGACTCTAATGGCGGAGTAATAAGTGTAACCTAAACGGTGAAGTAATGCGTGAGAGTCGGTAATGGCGGAGTAATGTGTGTAAAAACTGAAACGACGAAGTAATGCGTGAGAGTCTGTAATGGCGGAGAGATGTGTGTAAAACTAAAACGGCGAAGTAATATTTGAGAGTCTGTAATGGCGGAGAGATGTGTGTAAAACTAAACGGCGCAGTAATGCGCTGAGGGACTCTAATGGCGGAGTTATATGTGTAAACACTAAAACGGCAGAAGCCTGTGTGAGAGATTCTAATGGTGGAGTTATATGTGAAACACTAAAACGGGGAAGCCATGCGTGAGAGACTCTAATGGCGGAGCCATGCGTGCGAGACTCCAATAGCGGAGTCGTATGTATACAACTGAACCAGAGAAACCATGCGTGAGAGACCAATGGTGGAGTCGTGGGTGCGTGCTAAACCGGAGAAGACACGCGTGGGAGACCAATGGCGGAGTGCTGTGAGTGAAACTAAGCGGAGAAGCCATGCGTGGGCGACTAATGGCAGATTGATATTTTTTTTTTTTTTATGCGGCACCAATGGACTCGCACAATCATGACCATCTCTGATAATGAACATGAGACACTAACCCGCCTACGACCGTATAGTGCCCCTAATGGACAACACGAGAACGGTCACTGGGCCCCTGAAGCCAAGGGACTGAACGAGATGACCTCACGGTGATGATAAGTAGTTAAACATGAGCCAGACCTGGTGGAAAAAATGCATGGACAGTAGTGATCTGAACCACGTGCACAACCGAAACATTAATCAACCGTGAACCGTGAAATTGAACTGATGGAGACAACAAGAGCCAGAGGCATTGCAGCTCGCTAAGAGAAGACCCTTGTCATGACCAACGAATAACCAACTTGTGAACATAGTAGGAACACACTCTCATGGCCTAGAAATGAAAAGAAATGCAGCTTTAGTGGAAGCAGGGTAAAACGCATGATGTAAGAACAAGTGGGTGAATGCAGCACTGGATGTGAGTGGTGCCTCACTCTTCTAGGCCTAGAAATGAAAAGAAATGCGAGTCGTAAGAGCAGGTGTACGTACCTGGTGGTAAGAAATTCACAGAACACATATGTGGAGAAAAATATGTCTATGCTAGACCGCCTAAAAGGGGTTTGAAAGAAAGTGATAAGACGAGTGTGGACTGTGGTGCGAACGGACACTTCACCTTGATGGGATCATGAAAAACGTGAGTATGAAACAAGTACATGCTTGCGCGTGTGACTGGTTGGATCGAGACGTGAGAAATGGGGGCTTGCATGTGGGCTGAAATGACCGTCATGAATGTGTGACCGCATGGTCTACGTAGGCGCATTTTTTTATTTTTTGGAATGTGTGGCCATTGACTATATGGCGGGATTTCCCTTTCTTTATTTGTTTATCTATTTACTTTGGACCATGGGGCACGTGGGTGATGTGCAGTTTTTTTTTTGTTTTTTTGTTTTTTTCAGGACTATATGGCAGGTTTCTTCCCTATGACACTATTGGAATTTTTTATTTTTTTGGTCCCAGGACTATATGGCGGGTTGCCCTATGACACTATTGGAATTTTTTATTTTTTTTTCCATGGGGCACGTGGGTGATGTGGCGGGTTTATGATGCCGGGTACTGTGGCCTGGTGTGGTGGGGGGTGTCGGTTTGAAGGAGGGGGGGTGGAGGGGAACGTCTGAGCCCCTCCTGAATTGCGCCGCCTGATGGAGGGGGGCAGTGGCTGAACCCTGGGGCGGAGTACTGTGATTAGACCGGAGCCGAGCAGACTTGTGGCGGCCCCCCCACACACCAGCGGCACCAGCTAACGGCCGCCGGGATACCGCACACGCGCCGATGCCGCCGCGCATGCGCAGCACCCCGGCCGCGCATGCGCAGACCAGGTACCGGGACGCAGGTGGCCGCCATCGGCAGCGCGGCAGGAGAAGCGGCGGGACGGGCCAATGCAGCGGTGGGGAGAACGAGGAAGTCCGCAGCAGCAGCAGCGCTGACTGTGGAGGGGGTGTGTGTGTGGAGTGGCCGGAACGAGCCAACCATGTAGCGGGTGTGTGAGTGCAGGCATGCCGCTGATCTGAACCGGGGGTTCTGAAATGGTGGCAGCCATGGGAACTATAACCTGTGCTAGCTGGTGACTTGGAGTAGGGATGCAGCGCAGTCGTGTTCTTGCATGATCCGAAGCATGACAGACATGAAAATAGCCAGTGACTTGTGAGCGACAAAATAGCGTGACATGAGTGAAACGAATGGTGAAATGAATTGAGCTAGTACAGGGGACAACCGTGAGGCCCCGTGCTGTACCGTGTGGATGACCCACAGCTCCACGGGCAAACGCGACCCACAGTGAAACCGGGCGGAGCAGGAAGAACGGAAACAGGAATGCTCCAAATCCAGAACACCGACGGCGACGAACTTCCAGAAGCTCAGCAACTCGCAAGCAAAACTCCAGCGACTCCCCAAGCGACTCTCTCTCTCAAAGCTCAGACCTCGGACGGTGCAGGAGCCAGGTAAAGGGGGTGCCCTAAATAGGCTGGAGGCGGACCTCAGCCCCTCCCACAAATCCAGGCAAAATGCCTTCACATATATATATATATATATATATATATGACCTGGCCTCCACAGTCACCGGACCTGAATTCAATTAAGATGGTTTGGGGTGAGCTGGACCGCAGAGTGAAGGCAAAAGGGCCAACAAGCGCTAAGCATCTCTGGGAACTCCTTCAAGACTGTTGGAAGACCATTTCAGGTGACTACCTATTGAAGCTCATCAAGAGAATGCCAAGACTGTGCAAAGCAGTAATCAAAGCAAAAGGTGGCTACTTTGAAGAACCTAGAATATGACATATTTTCAGTTGTTTCACACTTTTTTGTTATGTATATAATTCATAGTTTAGATGCCTTCAGTGTGAATCTACAATTTTCATAGTCATGAAAATAAAGAAAACTCTTTGAATGAGAAGGTGTGTCCAAACTTTTGGTCTGTACTGTATATTAAGAAATTAACAGGAAAGAAAAGGAGATGATTCACTTTACTCCTTTAACAGGCATTTTTCACCTTCCAAATTTAGCAAATTTGACTTGTGTCACATTATGTAGTAAAAAGAATGTAATGCCTTTGCATATCTAACTGATTCTGAGAGTGTTAGTGGCTAGAGTTGAGCGAACACCTGGATGTTCGGGTTCGAGAAGTTCGGCCGAACATCCCGGAAATGTTCGGGTTCGGGATCCGAACCCGATCCGAACTTCGTCCCGAACCCGAACCCCATTGAAGTCAATGGGGACCCGAACTTTTCGGCACTAAAAAGGCTGTAAAACAGCCCAGGAAAGAGCTAGAGGGCTGCAAAAGGCAGCAACATGTAGGTAAATCCCCTGCAAACAAATGTGGATAGGGAAATGAATTAAAATAAAAATTAAATAAATAAAAATTAACCAAAATCAATTGGAGAGAGGTTCCATAGCAGAGAATCTGGCTTCCCGTCACCCACCACTGGAACAGTCCATTCTCAGATATTTAGGCCCCGGCACCCAGGCAGAGGAGAGAGGTCCCGTAACAGAGAATCTGTCTTCATGTCAGCAGAGAATTAGTCTGCATGTCATAGCAGAGAATGAGGCTTCACGTCAGCCACCACTGCAACAGTCCATTGGCATATATTTAGGCCCAGCACCCAGGCAGAGGAGGGAGGTCCCGTAACAGAGAATCTGTCTTCATGTCAGCAGAGAATTAGTCTGCATGTCATAGCAGAGAATGAGGCTTCACGTCAGCCACCACTGCAACAGTCCATTGGCATATATTTAGGCCCAGCACACACACAGGCAGAGGAGAGAGGTCCCGTAACAGAGAATCTGGCTTCATGTCAGCAGAGAATCAGTCTGCATGTCATAGCAGAGAATGAGGCTTCACGTCAGCCACCACTGCAACAGTCCATTGGCATATATTTAGGCCCAGCACCCAGGCAGAGGAGGGAGGTCCCGTAACAGAGAATCTGTCTTCATGTCAGCAGAGAATTAGTCTGCATGTCATAGCAGAGAATGAGGCTTCACGTCAGCCACCACTGCAACAGTCCATTGGCATATATTTAGGCCCAGCACCCAGGCAGAGGAGGGAGGTCCCGTAACAGAGAATCTGTCTTCATGTCAGCAGAGAATTAGTCTGCATGTCATAGCAGAGAATGAGGCTTCACGTCAGCCACCACTGGAACAGTCCATTCTCAGATATTTAGGCCCCGGCACCCAGGCAGAGGAGAGAGGTCCCGTAACAGAGAATCTGTCTTCATGTCAGCAGAGAATTAGTCTGCATGTCATAGCAGAGAATGAGGCTTCACGTCAGCCACCACTGCAACAGTCCATTGGCATATATTTAGGCCCAGCACCCAGGCAGAGGAGAGAGGTCCCGTAACAGACAATCTGGCTTCATGTCAGCAGAGAATCAGTCTGCATGTCATAGCAGAGAATCAGGCTTCACGTCACCCACCACTGCAACAGTCCATTGTCATAAATTTAGGCCCAGCACTAGTGTTGAGCGGCATGTCCCATATTCGAATTCGCGAAATTTTGTGAATATTCGAAAGAATATTCGTAAAATATTCGCGATTATTCAAATTCGTTATTATTTCGCATATGCGATAATTCGAATTATCGCATAATACATATGCTATGCAAAATTCACATGTGCGCTAATGAAATCGCCTTACGAAGATTCGCAACTCAATTCAATCACTAATGTATGAATGCAATGCCCTTTGCCTCTGTTCTGGGACAAGTGTAGATATTCGCATGTGCGCTAATAAAATCGCCTTACGAAGATTCGCACCTCAATCACTTTCTAGGGAATGTGAGACTTTTGGGAATCAATCGAGATACAGTGGGGGGTGATGACAGTAGTTGACAGAGTACAGATCAATGTAATCTGTAAGGTGGAAAGTAAAATAAAAAATACGAATATTCGTAAATCGACTTTTACGAAGTTCTACGTATTCGCGAATATGGTGCTATACTATATGAATGCACAGGCCTTTGCCTCTCTGTTCTGGGGACAAGTGTAGATATTTGCATTTGCGTTAATAAAATCGCCTTACGAAGATTCGCAGCTCAATTCAATCACTAATGTATGAATGCAAAGCCCTTTGCCTCTGTTCTGGGACAAGTGTAGATATTCGCATGTGCGCTAATAAAATCGCCTTACGAAGATTCGCAACTCAATTCACTAATGTATGAATGCAAAGCCCTTTGCCTCTGTTCTGGGACGTGCCGATATTCGCATGTGCGCTAATAAAATCGCCTTACGAAGATTCGCGCCTCAATCACTTTCTAGGCAATGTGAGTAAGATCTGAGCTGTTGGACCTTTGGGAAACAATCAATTATATGTGTACTGTAATTTTGTGGGGGGGGGGGGGGAAACAAAAAACGAATATTCGTTTTTACGAATATATAGCACTATATTCGAAATATTCGCGAAATCGCGAAGTTGCGATATTCGCGAAAAAAATTTGCTTTTCGAATATTCGCGCTCAACACTACCCAGCACCCAGGCAGAGGAGAGAGGTCCCGTAACAGAGAATCTGGCTTCATGTCAGCAGAGAATCAGTCTTCATATCATAGCAGAGAATCAGGCTTCACGTCACCCACCACTGTAAGAGTCAATTTTCATAAATTTAGGCCCAGAACCCAGGCAGAGGAGAAAGGTCCCGTAACAGACAATCTGGCTTCATGTCAGCAGAGAATCAGTCTTCATATCATAGCAGAGAATCAGGCTTCACGTCACCCACCACTGCAACAGTCAATTGTCATAAATTTAGGCCCAGCACCCAGGCAGAGGAGAGAGCTCCCGTAACAGAGGATCTGGCTTCATGTCAGCAGAGAATCAGTCTGCATGTCATAGCAGAGAATGAGGCTTCACGTCACCCACCACTGCAACAGTCCATTGGCATATATTTAGGCCTAGCACACAGGCAGAGCAGAGAGGTCCCGTAACAGACAATCTGGCTTCATGTCAGCAGAGAATCAGTCTGCATGTCATAGCAGAGAATGAGGCTTCACGTCACCCACCACTGCAACAGTCCATTGGCATATATTTAGGCCTAGCACACAGGCAGAGCAGAGAGGTCCCGTAACAGACAATCTGGCTTCATGTCAGCAGAGAATCAGTCTGCATGTCATAGCAGAGAATGAGGCTTCACGTCACCCACCACTGCAACAGTCCATTGGCATATATTTAGGCCTAGCACACAGGCAGAGCAGAGAGGTCCCGTAACAGACAATCTGGCTTCATGTCAGCAGAGAATCAGTCTGCATGTCATAGCAGAGAATGAGGCTTCACGTCACCCACCACTGCAACAGTCCATTGGCATATATTTAGGCCTAGCACACAGGCAGAGCAGAGAGGTCCCGTAACAGACAATCTGGCTTCATGTCAGCAGAGAATCAGTCTGCATGTCATAGCAGAGAATGAGGCTTCACGTCACCCACCACTGCAACAGTCCATTGGCATATATTTAGGCCTAGCACACAGGCAGAGCAGAGAGGTCCCGTAACAGACAATCTGGCTTCATGACAGCAGAGAATCAGTCTGCATGTCATAGCAGAGAATGAGGCTTCACGTCAGCCACCACTGCAACAGTCCATTGGCATATATTTAGGCCTAGCACACAGGCAGAGCAGAGAGGTCCCGTAACAGACAATCTGGCTTCATGACAGCAGAGAATCAGTCTGCATGTCATAGCAGAGAATCAGGCTTCACGTCAGCCACCACTGCAACAGTCCATTGTCATAAATTTAGGCCCAGCACCCAGGCAGAGGAGAGAGGTCCCGTAACAGAGAATCTGGCTTCATGTCAGCAGAGAATCAGTCTTCATATCATAGCAGAGAATCAGGCTTCACGTCACCCACCACTGTAAGAGTCAATTTTCATAAATTTAGGCCCAGAACCCAGGCAGAGGAGAAAGGTCCCGTAACAGACAATCTGGCTTCATGTCAGCAGAGAATCAGTCTTCATATCATAGCAGAGAATCAGGCTTCACGTCACCCACCACTGCAACAGTCAATTTTCATAAATTTAGGCCCAGAACCCAGGCAGAGGAGAAAGGTCCCGTAACAGACAATCTGGCTTCATGTCAGCAGAGAATCAGTCTTCATATCATAGCAGAGAATCAGGCTTCACGTCACCCACCACTGCAACAGTCAATTGTCATAAATTTAGGCCCAGCACCCAGGCAGAGGAGAGAGCTCCCGTAACAGAGGATCTGGCTTCATGTCAGCAGAGAATCAGTCTGCATGTCATAGCAGAGAATGAGGCTTCACGTCACCCACCACTGCAACAGTCCATTGGCATATATTTAGGCCTAGCACACAGGCAGAGGAGAGGTTCATTCAACTTTGGGTAGCCTCGCAATATAATGGTAAAATGAAAATAAAAATAGGATTGAATGAGGAAGTGCCCTGGAGTCCAATAATATATGGTTATGGGGAGGTAGTTAATGTCTAATCTGGACAAGGGACGGACAGGTCCTGTGGGATCCATGCCTGGTTCATTTTTATGAACGTCAGCTTGTCCACATTGGCTGTAGACAGGCGGCTGCGTTTGTCTGTAATGACGCCCCCTGCCGTGCTGAATACACGTTCAGACAAAACGCTGGCTGCCGGGCAGGCCAGCACCTCCAAGGCATAAAAGGCTAGCTCTGGCCACGTGGACAATTTAGAGACCCAGAAGTTGAATGGGGCCGAACCATCAGTCAGTACGTGGAGGGGTGTGCACACGTACTGTTCCACCATGTTAGTGAAATGTTGCCTCCTGCTAACACGTTGCGTATCAGGTGGTGGTGCAGTTAGCTGTGGCGTGTTGACAAAAGTTTTCCACATCTCTGCCATGCTAACCCTGCCCTCAGAGGAGCTGGCCGTGACACAGCTGCCTTGGCGACCTCTTGCTCCTCCTCTGCCTTGGCCTTGGGCTTCCACTTGTTCCCCTGTGACATTTGGGAATGCTCTCAGTAGCGTGTCTACCAACGTGCGCTTGTACTCGCGCATCTTCCTATCACGCTCCAGTGCAGGAAGTAAGGTGGGCACATTGTCTTTGTAGCGTGGATCCAGCAGGGTGGCAACCCAGTAGTCCGCACAGGTTAAAATGTGGGCAACTCTGCTGTCGTTGCGCAGGCACTGCAGCATGTAGTCGCTCATGTGTGCCAGGCTGCCCAGGGATAAGGACAAGCTGTCCTCTGTGGGAGGCGTATCGTCATCGTCCTGCCTTTCCCCCCAGCCACGCACCAGTGATGGACCCGAGCTGCGTTGGGTGCCACCCCGCTGTGACCATGCTTCATCCTCATCCTCCTCCACCTCCTCCTCATCCTCGTCCTCCTCGTCCTCCAGTAGTGGGCCCTGGCTGGCCACATTTGTACCTGGCCTCTGCTGTTGCCAAAAACCTCCCTCTGAGTCACTTCGAAGAGACTGGCCTGAAAGTGCTAAAAATGACCCCTCTTCCTCCTCCTCCTCCTCCTCCTCCTGGGCCACCTCCTCTTCCATCATCGCCCTAAGTGTTTTCTCAAGGAGACATAGAAGTGGTATTGTAACGCTGATAACGGTGTCATCGCCACTGGCCATGTTGGTGGAGTACTCGAAACAGCGCAACAGGGCACACAGGTCTCGCATGGAGGCCCAGTCATTGGTGGTGAAGTGGTGCTGTTCTGTAGTGCGACTGACCCGTGCGTGCTGCAGCTGAAACTCCACTATGGCCTGCTGCTGCTCGCACAGTCTGTCCAGCATGTGCAAGGTGGAGTTCCACCTGGTGGGCACGTCGCATATGAGGCGGTGAGCGGGAAGGCCGAAGTTACGCTGTAGCGCAGACAGGCGAGCAGCAGCAGGATGTGAACGCCGGAAGCGCGAACAGACGGCCCGCACTTTATGCAGCAGCTCTGACATGTCGGGGTAGTTGTGAATGAACTTCTGCACCACCAAATTCAGCACATGCGCCAAGCAAGGGATGTGCGTCAAATTGGCTAGTCCCAGAGCTGCAACGAGATTTCGCCCATTATCACACACCACCAGGCCGGGCTTGAGGCTCACCGGCAGCAACCACTCGTCGGTCTGTTGTTCTATACCCCGCCACAACTCCTGTGCGGTGTGGGGCCTGTCCCCCAAACATATGAGTTTCAGAATGGCCTGCTGACGTTTACCCCGGGCTGTGCTGAAGTTGGTGGTGAAGGTGTGTGGCTGACTGGATGAGCAGGTGGAAGAAGAGGAGGAGGAAGCCGAGAAGGAGGAGGTGGCAACAGGAGGCAAAGAATGTTGCCCTGCGATCCTTGGCGGCGGAAGGACGTGCGCCAAACAGCTCTCCGCCTGGGGCCCAGCTGCCACTACATTTACCCAGTGTGCAGTTAGGGAGATATAGCGTCCCTGGCCGTGCTTACTGGTCCACGTATCTGTGGTTAGGTGGACCTTGCTACAGATGGCGTTGCGCAGTGCACACTTGATTTTATCGGATACTTGGTTGTGCAGGGAAGGCACGGCTCTCTTGGAGAAGTAGTGCCGGCTGGGAACAACATACTGTGGGACAGCAAGCGACATGAGCTGTTTGAAGCTGTCTGTGTCCACCAGCCTAAATGACAGCATTTCATAGGCCAGTAGTTTAGAAATGCTGGCATTCAGGGCCAGGGATCGAGGGTGGCTAGGTGGGAATTTACGCTTTCTATCAAATGTTTGTGAGATGGAGAGCTGAACGCTGGCGTGTGACATGGTTGAGACGCTTGGTGACGGAGGTGGTGGTGGTGGTGTTGGTGGTACATCCCCTGTTTGCTGGGCGGCAGGTGCCAACGTTCCTCCAGAGGCGGAGGAAGAGGCCGAGGCGGCAGCAGCAGAATAGGCCGAGGCGGCAGCAGCAGAAGAGGTAGCAGGGGGAGCCTGAGTGACTTCCTTGGTTTTAAGGTGTTTACTCCACTGCAGTTCATGCTTTGCATGCAGGTGCCTGGTCATGCAGGTTGTGCTCAGGTTCAGAACGTTAATGCCTCGCTTCAGGCTCTGATGGCACAGCGTGCAAACCACTCGGGTCTTGTCGTCAGCACATTGTTTGAAGAAGTGCCATGCCAGGGAACTCCTTGAAGCTGCCTTTGGGGTGCTCGGTCCCAGATGGCGGCGGTCAGTAGCAGGCGGAGTCTCTTGGCGGCGGGTGTTCTGCTTTTGCCCACTGCTCCCTCTTTTGCTACGCTGTTGGCTCGGTCTCACCACTGCCTCTTCCTCCGAACTGTGAAAGTCAGTGGCACGACCTTCATTCCATGTGGGGTCTAGGACCTCATCGTCCCCTGCATCGTCTTCCACCCAGTCTTGATCCCTGACCTCCTGTTCAGTCTGCACACTGCAGAAAGACGCAGCAGTTGGCACCTGTGTTTCGTCATCATCAGAGACATGCTGAGGTGGTATTCCCATGTCCTCATCATCAGGAAACATAAGTGGTTGTGCGTCAGTGCATTCTATGTCTTTCACCGCTGGGGAAGGGCTAGGTGGATGCCCTTGGGAAACCCTGCCAGCGGAGTCTTCAAACAGCATAAGAGACTGCTGCATAACTTGAGGCTGAGACAGTTTCCCTGGTATGCATGGGGGTGATGTGACAGACTGATGGGGTTGGTTTTCAGGCGCCATCTGTGCGCTTTCTGCAGAAGACTGGGTGGGAGATAATGTGAACGTGCTGGATCCACTGTCGGCCACCCAATTGACTAATGCCTGTACCTGCTCAGGCCTTACCATCCTTAGAACGGCATTGGGCCCCACCATATATCGCTGTAAATTCTGGCGGCTACTGGGACCTGAGGTAGTTGGTACACTAGGACGTGTGGATGTGGCAGAACGGCCACGTCCTCTCCCAGCACCAGAGGGTCCACTAACACCACCACGACCATGTCCACGTCCGCGTCCCTTACTAGATGTTTTTCTCATTGTTATGGTTCACCACAACAACAAATATATTATTTGGCCCAATGTATTGTATTCAAATTCAGCGGGATATAAATTTGAGGCCTAGTATTTAGGCGCTGGGTGACCGGTATGGATTTAGTGACAGAATTAGACTTGGAAATGCACAGAAGCGTGTGTGTGTGAAGTTATTCTGAATGACCCAATGTGCACCTTGAATATTATATACCCTTTTAGGGATAGATTTCAAATAGCTCTGATATAGCAGAAACCACTAAATTATGAAATTGCTAAATTGGGAATTGTACTTCAACCCAGAACAAAAAATGTGCTTTGACGGACACTAAATATCTTGCCCAGCAACAACAGTACAACGGTGGGTAACGAGAGATTTAGAGGGAATTAAATTTGAGGCCTAGTATTTAGGCGCTGGGTCACCGGTATGGATTTAGTGACAGAATTAGACTTGGAAATACACAGTAGCGGGTGTGTGTGAAGTTATTCTGAATGACCCTATGTGCACCTTCAATATTATATACCCTTTTAGGGATAGATTTCAAATAGCTCTGATATAGCAGAAACCACTAAATTATGAAATTGCTAAATTGGGAATTGTACTTCAACCCAGAACAAAAAATGTGCTTTGACGGACACTAAATATCTTGCCCAGCAACAACAGTACAGCGGTGGGTAACGAGAGATTTAGAGGGAATTAAATTTGAGGCCTAGTATTTAGGCGCTGGGTCACCGGTATGGATTTAGTGACAGAATTAGACTTGGAAATGCACAGAAGCGGTGTGTGTGAAGTTATTCTGAATGACCCTATGTGCACCTTCAATATTATATACCCTTTTTGGGATAGATTTCAAATAGCTCTGATATAGCAGGAACCACTAAATTATGAAATTGCTAAATTGGGAATTGTACTTCAACCCAGAACAAAAAATGTGCTTTGACGGGCACTAAATAACTTTCCCAGCTACAACAGGACAACGGTAACGAGAGATTTAGAGGGATTTAAATTTGAGGCCTAGTATTTAGGCGCTGGGTGACAGGTATGGGTTTAGTGACAGAATTAGACTTGGAAATACACAGTAGCGGGTGTGTGTGAAGTTATTCTGAATGACCCTATGTGCACCTTCAATATTATATACCCTTTTAGGGATAGATTTCAAATAGCTCTGATATAGCAGAAACCACTAAATTATGAAATTGCTAAATTGGGAATTGTACTTCAACCCAGAACAAAAAATGTGCTTTGACGGACACTAAATATCTTGCCCAGCAACAACAGTACAGCGGTGGGTAACGAGAGATTTAGAGGGAATTAAATTTGAGGCCTAGTATTTAGGCGCTGGGTCACCGGTATGGATTTAGTGACAGAATTAGACTTGGAAATACACAGTAGCGGGTGTGTGTGAAGTTATTCTGAATGACCCTATGTGCACCTTCAATATTATATACCCTTTTTGGGATAGATTTCAAATAGCTCTGATATAGCAGGAACCACTAAATTATGAAATTGCTAAATTGGGAATTGTACTTCAACCCAGAACAAAAAATGTGCTTTGACGGGCACTAAATAACTTTCCCAGCTACAACAGGACAACGGTAACGAGAGATTTAGAGGGATTTAAATTTGAGGCCTAGTATTTAGGCGCTGGGTGACAGGTATGGGTTTAGTGACAGAATTAGACTTGGAAATACACAGTAGCGGGTGTGTGTGAAGTTATTCTGAATGACCCTATGTGCACCTTCAATATTATATACCCTTTTTGGGATAGATTTCAAATAGCTCTGATATAGCAGAAACCACTAAATTATGAAATTGCTAAATTGGGAATTGTACTTCAACCCAGAACAAAAAATGTGCTTTGACGGACACTAAATATCTTGCCCAGCAACAACAGTACAGCGGTGGGTAACGAGAGATTTAGAGGGAATTAAATTTGAGGCCTAGTATTTAGGCGCTGGGTCACCGGTATGGATTTAGTGACAGAATTAGACTTGGAAATACACAGTAGCGGGTGTGTGTGAAGTTACTCTGAATGACCCTATGTGCACCTTCAATATTATATACCCTTTTTGGGATAGATTTCAAAGAGCTCTGATATAGCAGGAACCACTAAATTATGAAATTGCTAAATTGGGAATTGTATTTCAACCCAGAACAAGAAATGTGCTTGAACGGACACTAAATAACTCGCCCAGCTACAGCACTAGGGACAGATTTAGCTGGATATAAATTTGAGGCCTAGTATTTAGGCGCTGGGTGACAGGTATGGGTTTAGTGACAGAATTAGACTTGGAAATACACAGTAGCGGGTGTGTGTGAAGTTATTCTGAATGACCCTATGTGCACCTTCAATATTATATACCCTTTTAGGGATAGATTTCAAATAGCTCTGATATAGCAGAAACCACTAAATTATGAAATTGCTAAATTGGGAATTGTACTTCAACCCAGAACAAAAAATGTGCTTTGACGGACACTAAATATCTTGCCCAGCAACAACAGTACAGCGGTGGGTAACGAGAGATTTAGAGGGAATTAAATTTGAGGCCTAGTATTTAGGCGCTGGGTCACCGGTATGGATTTAGTGACAGAATTAGACTTGGAAATACACAGTAGCGGGTGTGTGTGAAGTTATTCTGAATGACCCTATGTGCACCTTCAATATTATATACCCTTTTTGGGATAGATTTCAAATAGCTCTGATATAGCAGGAACCACTAAATTATGAAATTGCTAAATTGGGAATTGTACTTCAACCCAGAACAAATATGTGCTTTGACGGGCACTAAATAACTTTCCCAGCTACAACAGGACAACGGTAACGAGAGATTTAGAGGGATTTAAATTTGAGGCCTAGTATTTAGGCGCTGGGTGACAGGTATGGGTTTAGTGACAGAATTAGACTTGGAAATACACAGTAGCGGGTGTGTGTGAAGTTATTCTGAATGACCCTATGTGCACCTTCAATATTATATACCCTTTTTGGGATAGATTTCAAATAGCTCTGATATAGCAGAAACCACTAAATTATGAAATTGCTAAATTGGGAATTGTACTTCAACCCAGAACAAAAAATGTGCTTTGACGGACACTAAATATCTTGCCCAGCAACAACAGTACAGCGGTGGGTAACGAGAGATTTAGAGGGAATTAAATTTGAGGCCTAGTATTTAGGCGCTGGGTCACCGGTATGGATTTAGTGACAGAATTAGACTTGGAAATACACAGTAGCGGGTGTGTGTGAAGTTACTCTGAATGACCCTATGTGCACCTTCAATATTATATACCCTTTTTGGGATAGATTTCAAAGAGCTCTGATATAGCAGGAACCACTAAATTATGAAATTGCTAAATTGGGAATTGTATTTCAACCCAGAACAAGAAATGTGCTTGAACGGACACTAAATAACTCGCCCAGCTACAGCACTAGGGACAGATTTAGCTGGATATAAATTTGAGGCCTAGTATTTAGGCGCTGGGTGACCGGTATGGATTTAGTGACAGAATTAGACTGGGATATGGCCAAAAAATGAACAGACTATTGCTGGTTAAATGCACTTGGTGTGACAGCTTCACCCTGATGTAGGCTTTAGCCAAAAAACAACCACACCATTGAGGGTTAAATGCACTTGGTGACAGGCGCAGCTTGCCCCTGATTTTGTATATGGCCAAAAAATGAACAGACTATTGCTGGTTAAATGCACTTGGTGTGACAGCTTCACCCTGATGTAGGCTTTAGCCAAAAAACAACCACACCATTGAGGGTTAAATGCACTTGGTGACAGGCGCAGCTTGCCCCTGATTTTGTATATGGCCAAAAAATGAACAGACTATTGCTGGTTAAATGCACTTGGTGTGACAGCTTCACCCTGATGTAGGCTTTAGCCAAAAAACAACCACACCATTGA
Organism: Bufo gargarizans; assembly: GCF_014858855.1. Classification (NCBI taxonomy): domain Eukaryota; kingdom Metazoa; phylum Chordata; class Amphibia; order Anura; family Bufonidae; genus Bufo; species Bufo gargarizans. The sequence goes on from NC_058085.1 coordinate 90,098,261, forward strand.
GGGTTAAATGCACTTGGTGACAGGCGCAGCTTGCCCCTGATTTTGTATATGGCCAAAAAATGAACAGACTATTGCTGGTTAAATGCACTTGGTGTCACAGCTTCACCCTGATGTAGGCTTTAGCCAAAAAACAACCACACCATTGAGGGTTAAATGCACTTGGTCGCAGCTTGTGCTGGCGCACCACAAGACACAAAATGGCCGCCGATCACCCCAGAAAAATGAGACTGACAAACGGTCTGTGCAGCCTAAAAACAGTGAGCAATTGAGGATCAGCAGCTCAATGATCCACAGCTGCAGATCGATCAGTTAATCAAGTCCTTTGGAGGAGTTAATCTGCCTAATCTCGCCCTACTGTCGCAGCCGCAACCTCTCCCTACGCTAATCAGAGCAGAGTGACGGGCGGCGCTATGTGACTCCAGCTTAAATAGAGGCTGGGTCACATGGTGCTCTGGCCAATCACAGCCATGCCAATAGTAGGCATGGCTGTGATGGCCTCTTGGGGCAAGTAGTATGACGCTTGTTGATTGGCTGCTTTGCAGCCTTTCAAAAAGCGCCAAGAAAGCGTCACAAAAGCGCGAAGAAAGCGACGAACACCGAACCCGAACCCGGACTTTTACGAAAATGTCCGGGTTCGGGTCCGTGTCACGGACACCCCAAAATTCGGTACGAACCCGAACTATACAGTTCGGGTTCGCTCATCCCTATTAGTGGCTAATTTGAGTTGATATATTTTACCTTTATTTATCAAAAAAAAAATCCATTTGGAAAATAGATATTTTCTAAATTTACATTAGACTGCTTTTAAGACGAATGGTGATGCCTCATAAAATAGTTATTGATAATACTCACCATATGTCTACCTTATGTTGGCATACCTTTGTTAATGTAATTTAGTTTTTTTATGACATTCGAAGGCTTAGAATTTTAGAAGCAGCTTTTAAAATATTCCAGAAAATTTTCAAAACCCACTTTTTAAAGAATCAATTCAGTTATAATGTCACTTTGAGGGCATAATATAAGCCAGCCATAAATGACCCCATTTTTAGAAACGACACCTCTCTAATTATTCAAAATTGAACTTTGTTAACCCTTTAGGTGTGCCATGAGAATTAAAGGAAGATGGAGGTGAGTATTCAAAATGTTACTATAAAACCTTTTCTGCAGATTTCAATCCATTTTTTCCAGTAACTCAAGGGTTAACCACAAAACAAACCTCAGTATTTATTACTCTGATTCTGCAGTTTACAGAAACACCTCATATGTGATTGTAAACTGCTGCATGACTACATGCAAGTTTCAGAAGGAAAGGAGCGCCATATGTGTCTTGCATTAATAAAAAAATGCTCTCACAAAATGTCTCTACTTCTACCCCAGAGGCTTTTAAGAAGCAACATAGTGCCCGTAAATAAATCCATCAAAATCTGCTTAGCAAAAACCAAAGGGTGGTCTTTCTCTTTTGAACTGTGAGGCATACCCAAACAGCAGTAAATATCTACATTTATGGCATTTATAGAATCCGCCGAACAATTTAAATGGTGTGGAGTGTCCTAGATGGCTCCTTCTGGCAAAATATGGGCTCCCAAAGCCAAATGGCACTCCTGTCCTTCTAAGCCCTGACATGCACTCATACAGGGAGTGCAGAATTATTAGGCAAATTAGTATTTTGACCACATCATCCTCTTTATGCATGTTGTCTTACTCCAAGCTGTATGGGCTCGAAAGCCTACTACCAATTAAACATATTAGGTGATGTGCATCTCTGTAATGAGAAGGGGTGTGGTCTAATGACATCAACACCCTATATCAGGTGTGCATAATTATTAGGCAACTTCCTTTCCTTTGGCAAAATGGGTCAAAAGAAGGACTTGACAGGCTCAGAAAAGTAAAAAATAGTGAGATAACTTGCAGAGGGATGCAGCACTCTTAAAATTGCAAAGCTTCTGAAGCGTGATCATCGAACAATCAAGCGTTTCATTCAAAATAGTCAACAGGGTCGCAAGAAGCGTGTGGAAAAACCAAGGCGCAAAATAACTGCCCATGAACTGAGAAAAGTCAAGCGTGCAGCTGCCAAGATGCCACTTGCCACCAGTTTGGCCATATTTCAGAGCTGCAACATCACTGGAGTGCCCAAAAGCACAAGGTGTGCAATACTCAGAGACATGGCCAAGGTAAAAAAGGCTGAAAGACGACCACCACTGAACAAGACACACAAGCTGAAACGTCAAGACTGGGCCAAGAAATATCTCAAGACTGATTTTTCTAAGGTTTTATGGACTGATGAAATGAGAGTGAGTCTTGATGGGCCAGATGGATGGGCCCGTGGCTGGATTGGTAAAGGGCAGAGAGCTCCAGTCCGACTCAGACGCCAGCAAGGTGGAGGTGGAGTACTGGTTTGGGCTGGTATCATCAAAGATGAGCTTGTGGGGCCTTTTCGGGTTGAGGATGGAGCCAAGCTCAACTCCCAGTCCTACTGCCAGTTTCTGGAAGACACCTTCTTCAAGCAGTGGTACAGGAAGAAGTCTGCATCCTTCAAGAAAAACATGATTTTCATGCAGGACAATGCTCCATCACACGCGTCCAAGTACTCCACAGCGTGGCTGGCAAGAAAGGGTATAAAAGAAGAAAATCTAATGACATGGCCTCCTTGTTCACCTGATCTGAACCCCATTGAGAACCTGTGGTCCATCATCAAATGTGAGATTTACAAGGAGGGAAAACCGTACACCTCTCTGAACAGTGTCTGGGAGGCTGTGGTTGCTGCTGCACGCAATGTTGATGGTGAACAGATCAAAACACTGACAGAATCCATGGATGGCAGGCTTTTGAGTGTCCTTGCAAAGAAAGGTGGCTATATTGGTCACTGATTTGTTTTTGTTTTGTTTTTGAATGTCAGAAATGTATATTTGTGAATATTGAGATGTTATATTGGTTTCACTGGTAAAAATAAATAATTGAAATGGGTATATATTTGTTTTTTGTTAAGTTGCCTAATAATTATGCACAGTAATAGTCACCTGCACACACAGATATCCCCCTAAAATAGCTAAAACTAAAAACAAACTAAAAAAAATTCAGCTTTGATATTAATGAGTTTTTTGGGTTCATTGAGAACATGGTTGTTGTTCAATAATAAAATTAATCCTCAAAAATACAACTTGCCTAACAATTCTGCACTCCCTGTACAGCAGTCCACATTGTTGGCATTTCCATAACACAGTAGAACTCGGCTATAAATTCAAGCAGTGTGGTGTGTTTCAAATGGCAGTAGCTTGGCACCGCATATTGTGTACTAAAATGCCTCACCTGTGGAAAATTTCTGGTCTGCTGCGCATTACTTTCTGCAAAATACCTGTGGCATCAAAACACTCACTCCAGCACTAAAAATGTTAGTGGCTAACTTAGTGTACCTTGAGGAGTATTGATTCCAAAATGGGGTCATATCTTGGGGGTTCCATTTATTATTTCACCCCAGAGCTGCATAAATCACCACATTGGGCCTCAAATGCATATTGTGCTTTTTTTTTAACGCTCTAGCCCTTGTGTCAAGACAAAAGATTAAGGCTAAGGATAAGCTAACCAGTTTGGACCAAATTGGGTTCAGTCTGAACTTTGCTATTTTTCAGATGGCAGACAAATCCGAATCTTTCCAGGTTTGTTTCAGACGAATCCACTAAAACAGCGCATAGTGCCATTTTAGCCCACACATCAGCAGGAAAGAAGGGTTCTCACATGAACCTGAGAGGAAGTGGGGGAGTTCTTGGCTTGATTTGCTCCCAGGCTGACAGATAGTCTTGATGAGCCAATCAGTGCTGCAGCAGGCAGGGAGGTGCCCGAACAGAACGCCATTCTGTGCTGAGCTGTGAATGAGGTGGTTTGGGTCTTACAGTGTTTGCCAGGAAAACGATCTTAGGGAGTCAAAGATAGTGAAAAAAACAGCAAAAAACAACAGGGGCAGTCAGAAATCACTCCAGCTTATTGCCAGGGACAGTGAAGGGAAAGGCTAGGATACCAAAGAACAACTGTGTGTGTTGTGCACAATAGAGATAAGCAGGGCCACTGTCAGAGAGGGAGAAAGGAGACAGGACCTGTGGCCGACTATGCCTGCTATCAGAACTGCACCTCAAAAGCAGCTACCTGCAAGCAAATACTTTCATTTTTTCCCTATTTTCACAGACATCCTTTTTTGTGGGGTTCAATTGAATTATGCTGCATTTGTACACGATAACTGCAGCAATACCTATGGTGTGGCAGAAATCTACCAGTGTATATTGAGGTGAAACTTAGCATCAAGCCTCAATCGTCTGTTTATGTATATTCAGTTTACACACGGTTGCAATTAAAACATTTTGGGGTGGAGTTTATTTAATTAACCGGCTCTGGGTGAGCCTTTAACCTGTTCCGGACACATGACGTACCGGTACGTCATGTATAGTTTTGATCACTGCCGCTCGGACGGGCGGTGATCGGAACTCGGTGCCTGCGCAAATCATTGAGCAAGCACCTTGGGTAAATGCGCCGGGGGGTCCTGTGACCCCCCCCATGTCGGCGATTGCAGCAAACCGCAGGTCAATTTTCACATTGGATCGCTGCAAGGATCATCAGAGCCAGCACCCCAAGCACCCAGGTAATTAAAGAAAGGCTAGGGACAAGTTAGATTAGGCAGGGATATTTAAGGAAAAGTTAGTGAGAAAAAAAAACTAAAAAAAATCAGGTGTCTGGGGTCCACAGCACAGCTGTGTGACCCTAGACCCCTCAAGGGTGCTCAGCTTGCCCCCCCCCCCCCCACAACTTTTTTTTTGGGCGCAAGCAGTTTTTTTGTTTTTTTTTGTGTGCGTAAGCTGACTGTGGCCGGCACTCTTAGCGTCCGGCCACTGTTAGCGCATCGCACACCCCATCGCTGATCAACTTTGGACGGTTGATCAGCGATTTTGAACTTTTTAGTTAGTCTTTTTTTTTTTTGTCTGTTAGGTTTAGGGTGAGTTTGCGAACACCCGTGCCCCTACACACACGCACACCAAATAAAGATTTACATGCACACACATACACACGCAGACACACACTCCCCTATGGCCCGCCAGACGTTCTCGGCCAAGGAGGCATACGCCCTGCTTGCCTCTGACTCCGAGAGTGCCAGTGAGGAAGAGGATGACCCCACTTTCCTTTTGTCATCCGCGTCCTCCTCATCATCTAGCGATGATGATGAGCCCTCGTAGCGGGGGAGACGCCGCCAGGCGAAGCAAGGGGACCGCCATGCTAGGGACCCTGTGGCCCACCCTAGTACGAGCAGATCTGGGGCTCGTACTAGTTTTCCAGCCCACTAGTTAAATCCACCGGAGCCCCCTGCCGGTGAACTTGTCTGGTATACCCCAGAGCGTTATGAGCCCGTGATTCCTGATTTTGTAGGCCAACCAGGAATCCAGATTTCCACAGTGGGCTTCACTGAATATGACTATTTTAGTATTTTTTTCAGTGACCACTTTGTAAATCTGATGGTGGAGCAGACGAACCTGTACGCCCAAAGGTTTGTTGCTCAACACCCTGGCTCCTTTTTGGCTAGGCCCGGTGGCTGGACCCCGGTCAGTGCAGCCGAGATGAGGATGTTTTGGGGCCTCGTGCTGCACATGGGCCTAGTCAAGAAACCTAGTGTCAGGCATTACTGGAGTGGGGACGTCCTCTACCAGACTCCACTTTACAGTATTGCCATGACACGCTCCCGGTTTGAGGCCATCTGGAAATGCCTGCATTATTCCGATAATGCAGCATGTCCCCCCAAGGTGATCCGGCCTATGACCGCCTGTACAAAATCAGGCCAGTCATCGATCACTTCGGGGCCAAATTTGTACAGGCCTATGTACCTGGAAGGGAGGTCACGGTTGATGAGTCTCTCATTGCGTTCAAGGGGAGACTCCTTTTCCGCCAGTATGTTCCCTCTAAGCAGGCGAGGTAGGGCGTGACGCTGTACAAACTTTGTGAGAGTACCTCAGGGTACACTTACAAGTTTTGTGTGTACGAGGGGTGAGATTCCCGCATTTAACCCCCAGAATGTCCCCCCACTCTAGGTGTTAGCGGGAAACTTGTGTGAGACCTTATGCACCCACTGCTAGATAAGGGTTACCACGTGTACGTGGATAACTTTTATACTAGTATCCCCTTGTTCTAGTCCCTCGCTGCCAGATCCCCGTCCACTTGTGGGACCGTGTGGAAAAATCAACACGGCCTCCTTACCCACCCTCATTTGGTATCCACATCTAAATTACATGAAGGGTTTAGTAGTTTTAGCTTTTTTACATGTGGTACCCTGTTTTTAAAGGGTCCAAAAGTAATCGGACAATTTCATGGGCAGGTGTGGGCAATTCCTTCATTATTTAATTCTCAATTAAGCACATAAAAGGCGTGGAATTGATTTGAGGTGTGGTGCTTTCCTTTTAAAGATTTTGCTGAGAAGTAAACATGCGGTCAAAGGAGCTCTCCATGCAGCTGAAACAAGATATCCTTCATCTGCAAAAACAGAAAAAAAAATCTAAGAAATTGCTACACTATTCGGAGTGGCAAAATCTACAGTTAGATTCTGAGAAAGAAAGAAAGCACTGGTGACCTCAACAATGCAAAAAGACCTGGATGCCCACAGAAGACAACAAGAGGTGAAAGATCGCAGAATAATTACTATGATGAAGAGAAACCCCTTCACAACAGACAACCAAGTAAACAACACTCTCCAGGATATAGGCGTATCAATATCCAAATCTACCATAAAGAGAAGACTGCATGAAAGTAAATACAGAGGGTTCACTGCACGTGCAAGCCACTCATAAGCCTCAAGAATAAGAAGGCTAGATTGGACTTTGCTAAAAAAAATCTTAAAAAACCAGCACACTTATGGAAGAACATTCTTTGGACAGATGAAACCAAGCTCAACCTCTACCAGAATGATGGAAAGAAAAAAGTATGGAGAAGGCATGGTACGGCTTATGATCCAAAGAATACCACATAATCTGTAAAACACGGCGGAGGCAGTGTGACGGCTTGGGCATGCATGGCTGCCAGTGGCACTGGGTCCCTAATGTTTATTGATGATGTCACACAGGACGGAAGCAGACAGATAAATTCTGGGATTTTCAGAGACATACTGTGTGCTCAAATCCAGCCAAATGCAGCCAAACTGATTGGTCAGCGTCTTATAATACAGATGGACAATGACCCAAAACAAAAAGCCAAAGCAACCCAGGAGTTTATTAAAGAAAATAAGTAAAATAATCTTGAATGGCCAAGTCAGTCACCTGATCTGAACCCAATAGAGCATGCATTTCACTTGTTAAAGACTAAACTTCAGACAGAAAGGCCCACAAACAGCAACTGAAAACTGCTGCAGTAAAGGCCTGGCAGAGCATTAGAAAGGAGGAAACACAGCGTCTGGTGATGTCCATGAGTTCAAGACTTCAGACAGTCATTGCCAACAAAGGGTTTTCAACCAAGTATTAGAAATGAACATTTTATTTACAATTATTTAATTTGTCCGATTACTTTTGAGCCCCTTAAATGAAGGGATTGCGTTTAAAAAATGCTTTAGTTCCTTACATTTTAATGCAATCATTTTGTTTAACCAACGGAATTAAAGCTGAAAGTCTGAACTTCTACTGCATCTGAATTGTTTTGTTCAAAATCTATTACGGTAATGTACAGAACAAAAATTAGAAAAATGTTGTCTCTGTCCTAATATATATGGACCTAACTGTAGGCAGTTTACAGCCTGCTTCTAGTTTTACACTTCATATGTGCATGTCCATACCAGTAATCTATCAAATATCATCAGCACAGATTCATTCCTGTACTGATATCTCCTTCTACTGCTCATGACATATCTCTTCTCTGTTGTGCTGACAAGTCTTCTGTTGCTTCTGTCCTTTCTTTCTAAACAGGTATGCAGCCTGTGCAATTCATTCCTCTCTTCAAACGGCTCTGTGTGTGCTACCATCCTATACTACATTGATGCAGACTAGCCTGTGGGCCTCTGTCTTTCCCAAAAACTTGATTCCCACCTCTCCACACTATGATCTGCTGATAAACTCTCCTCCTCCACAGTTAGGCTGGGTTCACACTGGCGAGATATCCGCGCGGGTGCAATGCGTGAGGTGAACGCATTGCACCCGCACTGAATCTGGAACCATTCACTTCTATGGGGCTATGCACATGAGCGGTGATTTTCACGCATCACCTGTGCGTTGCGTGAAAATCGCAGCATGCTCTATATTGTGCGTTTATCACGCAAAGCAGGCCCCATAAAAGTGAATGGGGCTGTGTGAAAATCTCAAGCATCCGCAAGCAGGTGCGGATGCAGTGCGATTTTCACGCATGGTTGCTAAGATGACAGTCTATTCACTGTATTATTTTCCCTTATAACATGGTTATAAGGGAAAATAATAGCATTCTTCAATACAGAATGCTTAGTAGAATGTCAATTGAGGGTTAAAAAATAAAAAAATTAACTCATCTCCTCCTCTTGATCGCGTAGTTGCCGATCTCTTCTTACTTCTTTAATCATGAGCTGCCGGCTAAGGGACCTGTGGTGACGTCACATCACATGGTCCAATCACATGGTCCATCACTGTGGCGATGGACCATGTGATTGGACCATGTGATGAGCTCAGTGACGTCACCACAGGTCCTTTGACAGGTCCTGAAGAAAGAACAGGAGACCGGTAGCTACGCGATCAATTGGAGGAGGTGAGTTAATTTTATTTATTTTTTTAACGCTTAATTGACCTTCTACTAAGCATTCTGTATTAAAGAATGCTATTATTTTCCCTTATAACCATGTTATAAGGGGAAATAATTACATCTACACAATCTTGAGCCCAAACCTGAACTTCAGTGAAGAAGTTTGGATCTGGGGACTACATTCAGTTTTTTATCACGCGCGTGCAAAACGCATTGCACCCATGCGATAAAAACTGAACAACGGAACACAATTGCAGTCAAAACTGACTGCAATTGGGTACCTACTCGCGTGGGTTTGCTGCAATGCACCCTGGACGCATCCTGAGCCAAAACTTGACGCCTGTGTGAACCCAACCTTAATCCATTTGGGTTCTCGTCATCTTGATCTACACTATGGCCGCAGGTTGGCTGTGACAGATTCATTTGCAGACAACAGTATTTAAATCCAAATTGATGCTTTATTTTATGACACTCCTGCAATTGACAGGCAAACCCAGTTATAAATCACTAGGTTCCAGCAACACAAAACAAAAGCCAAACAAAATAAACTCCTGCACGTTTGGGATCTAACTAATACAGATTAGTTTCTAGCTCACCTATTGAGCGCAGGTCACACACAGAGACTCCAGCATTTCTAGCCAGCAAGGCAGCCAGCTTCCTAGACTTCTTCCAGGCATAACTCTCTCAGACTGACAGCCTGGGATGTCTTTATTTCCCCCTAATGATCCAAGCTGGCTACACCTGGGGATCCCTCAGGCTAGGGGAAAATCTGCCCTGGAATGGGGATGAATTGGGGAGGTCCCACTACCAAAACTACCTTCCTAGTCCAAATAAAATCCAGCCCTTGAACTTTTAAACAAAACTGTCTCAGCAAGCTAAACCTTGCTGAAACCACTTTAGCTTTCTGGATTTTATTTACCTCACCCAGTTGAGGAACCTGGGTGAGATATACACCCCTTCGAAGACTTTTCCATACACTTTACCGCAGTTCACTTCTGGCCCATTCTTCAATACTATATATCCACTGCACCGATTCCCAGAGAGCAATGGCCTGAGGGAGTACACTGTGACACACCACTTGATCAGAGCCACTACCACTTCCATCATCTGCGCCAGCTCCTCAGGGGCTCGCTGCATTTGTACACCCAAGGAGTGTGTTTTACTACAAGGACAAATGGGTTAATTGGTCCGTTGCTTGATTTACATTTGACCCCCCTAACACGTGTTGAGACGTCACAATCAAATTATTTACAGTTAGTCAACAAGACCAATTGTCTCTGGGTTGACACGTGTTAATGAGTATTAAAATTTAACATTTATTACTTGTCCTTAAAATTCCTAGAACTGGGGGGGCGGAGCTAGCCGCGAGCCGGGATGGATGTCTGATCCCAGAGCTCCTCACAGACGCTGCTGCAGCTTCGGCATAGTGGGTGTTATATCCCCCTAAGATGGTGAAGACCAACAAAGAAAGAAGCGACACTGCGCAAGGCACTCAAAAATCGTGCCATACGCAATCAGAGATGGATCATTTTCTGAAAAAACTAAGTTATTCGCCGGCACACAGATCCAAGATGGCGCCGGAGGGTGCCAGGTCCGCCCCGCGCCGCCTGAAGATTCAGATGGGGAGAGCTCCTGCGCAATGTCGGAGGGACCTGAGCCTGCGGACCTACCTCTATCCAGGGCCTTCTTCAAGAAGACACTCTACAAAGCGCTGCAGCCCCTGCACAAAGATATTTCTGACATAAAGACAGAGGTAAAGCAGATTGGGGGCCGCGTTATGGCGCTAGAGGAGACGCAAGCGGCTATTACTAGCCACGGGGAGGCTGTGAGAAAGGTCTTACAAGACCACAATACCTATCTTGGAGGACCAGGAAAACAGAAGTAGGCTGAAGAATGTCCGCATAAGAGGGGTACCAGAAGATGTTCCTCCGGGTGAAATCGCGACCGCGGTAACCGCCATTTTTGCATCATTAATAGGGGAAGAGAAGGCCGCACAGATTGTGATTGAGAGGGCTCATAGGGCTCTGAGGCCTAAGCCACTTGAGAACGGCCCCCCTAGAGATATTATATGCGGCTTATTGAACTTTCTAGACACTGCTTCCATTTTAAGAGCTGCTAGAGAAGCCAAGAACATCTCCTATAATGGAGCTCACATTCAATTCTTCCAGGACCTAGCGTCCAGCACACTGGCAAAACGCAGAGCTCTGAAGCCAGTTACAGATGCTCTGAGGTCTCATAAGCTGCCAGTAAGATGGCTATTTCCATTCGGCCTTGCAACTTCAAAAGTAGGTCAGCAGATCATCATCAGAATACCACAGGACTTAGCGACTGCATGGGACAAACTTGGTATTGACCCTGTGGAGGTACAGTCGTGGATGCCGGTACCAGAAGATGTGGGCATACCTGACCTGCCTGAGTTTCCAACATGGCAGGTAGTCAAAAAGCCAAAATCGCCCAAGAACAGAAAGATCACCTGAAAATAACAGAGAACTTTCCAGTTATATCCACATTTATTTCTCACTAGTTCTCTACATACGCCCTTGTATATCATCAGAGAGGGCATATGTATGTTTGCTGGAATCGTCAGATGATCCACATTGATATCTTTCAAGGTTATATGTTCAAATTGTTATGTTGATACTAACCAACCACTATATAGTGGAGAGGTACCTAAAACATACCTGTCTAAATTTTCATGTCACTTCTGATCGAAGATGTTTAGAGCAGTTAATATTGCTTTCTCACCACCATAGGTTCATACTTTGTAGTATTTAATTTAATTTACTATTTGTAGTCACCCGTTACACAATAAGGTGTAAATCATGCTGTTGTGTAAAAGCAGCAAGTCTTGATGTCAAAGGCTTTCCTCCCTTCCATGCAGAGGTGCGGTGTTGCACTGGGCTGGGCCCGCCCTCCCTGCCCACTGGGTGGGGGGGGCAGGGCTGGGCAGGGCTGGTCCGGGTGGAACGCTCCCACCTCCATTATTGATAATGTCAGTAATTGTTTACTACTCATTGTTCATTATTAAGGTTCACTGTAAAAATCAGTTTCCCCGAGTTCTATACCTTTGCAAGGCTCTCGATGGTTCAAAAACCCCACTTCCACATGTAGGTTATGGCTAATCTAAACGTATTGTCACATAATGTGAATGGACTCAATATCCCTCAAAAAAGAAGACAAATTTTTAATCTGTTGCTTAAACAGAAAGCTGATATTGTCCTTTGGCAAGAGACTCACTTCCGCCATGGTCATATCCCCTCATTGTCCACAGCAAAATATGGACAGTGGTTCCATGCAACTTACTCATCTGCCTCTAGAGGCGTCTCCATTGCTATTAGCTCATCAATCCCATTTAAATTGACCAAGTCCTTTATTGATCCAGAAGGGCGACTACTTATCATTCAAGGCACTATTTTTAATTATAAGATTACCATAGCTAACATATATGCCCCGAACGCGGGTCGGATTCCCTGGCTAATAAAGGTACTTAGGAAAATTAAAGAATACTCGGAAGGTATGCTAGTAGTAGGGGGAGACCTTAATGTCTCACTTGACATTACCACCCCAAGGTCCAACAATATCAATAAGAAACAAATGGGGAAATTGATGATGGCATTGGCGGAAGTGCGTCTGATAGATATATGGAGGACCATCCATCCATTAGAGACGGACTCCACATATTTTTCCCATGTCCATGACTCATACAGTCAGATAGACTACCTCTTCCTGCCAGACACATATATTACATGTGTGAGGGAGGCGGAGATAGGGAACATTGTGATTTCAGATCACGCTCCTGTTACAATGTCGCTGTCTCTCCAAGAACTTCCACATAAAGCCTGGTCGTGGAGGTTAAATACCACACTTCTGGAAACACAATCATATGTGGACTCACTGACAGACAAATTGGAAAACTACTTTAAAACAAATGCTACACCAGACACCTCAACCCCGATGCTTCGGGAAGCCCATAAGGCTTACATAAGGGGAGAGTTGATAGCACTGGGCTCCCATGTTAAAAAGAAATCCACAAAGGAACTGATGTCTCTACTCTCCCAGATTCAAACCCAAGAAAAATTGCATAAGCTAACACATTCTGATATTCACAAAGACGCCTTAGTCACACTTAGACGTAAAGTTAAAGACCTTCTTAATATCAAAGGGGCTAAGTCCTTACTGTTTTTGAAAAGTAGAACATATGAACACGGAGACAAGGGGAACAAAATGATGTCCTATTTAATTTAAAAAAGAAGAGAAAAAACCTTTGTCTACTCAATAAAATCTAAAGTCCTACTCTGAAAGTAACTTCGACCCCGCTCATAGCTAAAGCCTTCCAGTCATTCTACTCACAACTTTACAATCTCCCAATCCCAAATGTAGATTCAGTTTCAGGCGAAAAAACAAACACCTCCTTAATTGAGAAGTTTTTAGCTTCGATTAAAGCCCCCTCACTTTCAGAAGAGGAGAGCGAGCATCTCCTTAGACCCTTCTCTGTGACAGAAGTTGAGAAAGTCCTTAATTCCATCCCCATAGGGAAGAGCCCGGGTCCTGATGGATTGCCTATTATTTATTTTAAAAAGTTTAAAAAGGTTCTGCTTCCTCACTTTACAGATCTCTGCAACTCGCTGTTGGGAGGGATGTCGTTGGCTGCCCAGGCCTTGAGGGTGCATATCACCATCCTACACAAAGAAGGGAAGGACCCAGAGGACTGCGGGAGCTACAGACCTATATCCCTTCTCAACTGTGACTTGAAGTGGTGGTCTAAGCTGTTGGCGTATAGGATTTCCCCTGTGCTGAACAGACCCATAGACCCTGAACAGGTAGGGTTCGTCCCTGGTAGAGAGGGGAAGCACAATATTTGGAGACTGATCCACCTGATCCATAATGCCCATGTCACAAACGCCCCTTTGCTACTACTGGGAACTGATGCGGAGAAGGCATTCGTCAGGGTAAACTGGGACTTCATGAGAGCTACTTTGTTGAAATTCGGTTTCCCTCCGGTATTTGTCTCAGCCATTTTCTCACTATACTCCTGCCCCATGGCTCAGGTATTGGTTAATGGTGCCCTGTCGGATGCCTTCCCCATCAGAAATGGGACTAGGCAAGGATGCCCTCTCTCACCCACCCTTTTTATTTTGTGTTTATAGATGTTCCTTCTAAGAATTAGACAATCAGACAAAATTCAAGGTGTTTCCATAGGCCAATACCATCACAGGACTGCTGCATTTGCAGATGACCTGCTAATCATAATTTCTAATCCTGAAGAAGCCCTCCCCGCCATTATGTCCTTATTTGACCAATACAGCGTAGTCTCTAACTTTAAGATTCATTTCTCCAAATCGGAAGCCCTGCAGGTTAACATTCCAAATAAGATCCTAGACTCACTCAAACGTTCTTCCCCGTTTAAATGGCCAACAACTGCAATCAAGTTTCTGGGTGTCAATGTCCCAGCGGACTTGAATTTGCTGTTCAGGCTCAATTACACCCCGTTACTTACTAAGACCAGATCCTTTGTTTCCTCATTAAAGGTGCCTTTCATGTCCTGGTTTGGTAGGAAAAACCTGTTGGCCACGTTTGTCTTGCCCCAATTATTGTATCTATTCCAAGCACTCCCGATACACGTCCCCACATCCTTTCTAACGCAAATCAGGAGAGTATTTACATATTTTCTGTGGAAAACTAAAAGGCCCAGACTAGCCTATCAACTTCTTGCCCAGAAGAAACAAAGGTGGTATATTATTACCCGATATGGCCATGTATAACAGAGCCATTCATTTGGCTAGATGGGCGCTCTTGGCAAATGAAAAAATACAAGCTCCCTTCCTTGATATAGAGAGGACTCTCTTAGGTATACACAGACAAGCTCTGATGTGGCTACCAACAGCTCCGCTAGTGCTTTGCCAGAAAATGTGCACACTGACAAAAAGCATGCTAGTCTGTTATCGTAACTCTACAGTGACTTCACTAAGGGTAAACAAGATATCAAAAATAACTCCTCTAAATGTCCTACCTTACTTATTTGACAAAGTGGGAGGGGGAGATAAAAGTTGGTGGCACTTATGGGGTAATATCAGAATAGGTGAAGTAACAGAGAATAACCGATTCTTATCATTGGAAGAAGCTCATGTCAAATTGGGTAGAAAGCCCCCTTCTCTGGTGCAAAGCTGGGATTTTAAAAACACATGCAGGAAATATGATCAAACATCAGACCACACGTTTTTGGAGCCCACTTGGCTAGAAAACTTTACTACCCTTCCTTCAACTTTGAAGAAGTCGCTCTCAGTCACATATAACAACTTGCTATCCGAACTCGCTATACACAAACCATACTATTTACGTCAGTGGGAAAAAGACCTAGGGAGGAGCCTCTCAGAGGTAGAATCTACATGTGTCCTCTCCCATGCACAAGGTTTTTCCTCTTGTGTTCGCTATCAAGAAAATTCCTATAAAACTATTACTAGATGGTACAAAACTCCTGAGTACTTATGTTCTATAGGAATTTCTCCCTCAGATCGTTGTTGGAGGTGCCAATCAGAGGTGGGATCTATGATCCATATTTGGTGGTCTTGCCCCATAATAAAAGTTTTGGAAAGATGTGGAGGGTACCATTAACGCCATTTGTTCAACAAACATAACTCTTTCTCCCGAGCTTTTACTGCTGTCGATCCCTACTACTAACTTCAGGCCTTCAAAGGCAGATCTCCCTACTCATATGATCGCTACAGCTAAACTACTTATCCCAACAAAATGGAGGGACACTGCTCCGCCAGATCTGAAAATGTGGTTCAACAAAATGCACCAGCTTCACAGAATGGAGGAGATGGTGGGATGGATCCATAGCAGTAGACTTAAATATCTAGAGACTTGGTTTCCCTGGAAAAGGTCTCAGGCAGTAAGAGACTCTGAGGTTCTAGACTCAGAAAATATCTGAAATGACCTGACAGATGTTTCTCTATAGCAGTCACCGGCCCACTTGCAATGTAGGTCGGGATCGGAGTGAGTTGCGTGAAACCTCTATACAGGCTTTGGAATAGGACTGAGAACCCTATATGCAGATATGACTTAGAGAGAGATTTGGTTCATTCTATGTAGACTAAGACTTATTTACATTTCCTACAACACTCTATATTCGGCCTATACAGGGTGATTAAATTTTATGTCATTAGAGAGCCTTCCAGTTAATACTCTCCCCTTTATTATTTCATCCCCTCCTTATAGTTTTATTTTACATTCTCCCCTCCTTACTTCCCTTTACTTGTTGTTAAATATATGTAACGACTTTATATCCTGACTAAATATGCTTATAGGTATAATCACATGCGCAATGTAATTTTAAAAAATGTACATGCTTATGGTGATCATTGTATAAGAAATTATGTAATTTTTTGTACCTGTGCTTATAATCTATGAAACAATAAAATTCCTAGAACTAACGTAATTAAAATTTTCAGCTGTGCCTGCCATATAGATATTATTAGTTTGAATGGGTCTAGATATTGAGTGAATCCACTAGAGGGCAGTCTTTGCTTCACTTTTAATTGCCTAGCTATCTATACTATTTCCACATGACATCATCTGTGCTCTATTTGGTGCACACAGTTAGTGTTGAGCGCGAATATTCGAATTGCAAATTTTTTTCTCGAATATCGTGATTTCGAGATTTCGCGAATATTTAAAATATAGTGCTATATATTCGCAAAATCAAATATTCTTTTTTTTATTTTATTTTTATGCTCCAGTCAGTGCCCGTTGCCGCTTCTGCCGACTTCCGTACTCATGGAGCGTCCCCATCACCATGGGAACGTCTCCATATACTAGAATGTACTGTCGGATTTGAGAATTACGTTGAAATCGCAATTCGATTATTTCAAGTTATACACTAGTTGAATAGTGTAATAATTGATTTCAACTTAACACTGCTATATTCCATATTCGTTAATTCTAGCCTAATATAATCGAATTGCGATTTCAACGTAATTCTCAAATCCGACAGTACATTCTAGTATATGGAGACGTTCCCATGGTGATGGGGACGCTCCATGAGCATGGAATATAGCATTACTAAGTTGAAATCGCAATGCGATTACTTCGAGTTATATTAATCGCATTGCAATTTCAACTTGGACCTGGTTTACTATGGTTGGCTTCAATGGCTTGGTAGAATTAGCGAATATGACGAATGTATTCGTCATATTCCACAAAACGAATATACGAATGTATTCGTCATATTCCACAAAACGAAGATATTCTCCATCTTCGTTTTAGCTACCTATTCATCAACTTCGCTAATTCTAGCAATCGTATAGGAAAGTTTACTATAGAGACAGCTAAGTTTAATTCGCTATGCGATTATATTACTTAGCTTTTTTTTATAAATAGAATAATTATAATAATTATCAGGTATTATAATTATTCTATTTATTTTTAAAAAAAGCTAAGTAATATAATCGCATAGCGAATTAAACTTAGCTGTCTCTATAGTCAACTTTCCTATATGATTGCTAGAATTCGCAAAGTTGATGAATAGGTAGCTAAAACTAAGATGGAGAATATCTTCGTTTTGTGGAATATGACGAATACATTCGTATATTCGTTTTGTGGAATATGACGAATACATTCGTCATATTCGCTAATTCTACCAAGCCATTGAAGCCAACCATAGTAAACCAGGTCCAAGTTGAAATCGCAATGCGATTAATATAACTCGAAGTAATCGCATTGCGATTTCAACTTAGCACTGCTATATTCCATATTAGGCTAGAATTAACGAATATGGAATATAGCAGCAACCAGGTCCAAGTTGAAATCACAATTCGATAAATTCAAGTTATAATAATCGAATTGCGATTTCAACTTTTTACGTATATTCTTAATATTGCTATAACTTCGTCTTTTAGAATATTCGTAATATGACGAATATTCGAAAAGTCGAAGTTAGTGCAATATTACGAAATTTCGTAAAATACACATAGACTGTAATTTAGCTAATATACTGCATACTAAATGATTATAGCACTATATTAGCTAAATAACAATCTATATGTGTATTTTACGAAATTTCGTAATATTGCTCTAACTTCGTCTTTTAGAATATTCGTCATATTCTAAAAGACGAAGTTAGAGCAATATTACAAAATTTCGTAAAATACCGTTGCCTTATACTATTAAAAGAAAAAAATCGCAATACGCGATTAATTAAATCGCATATTATTCGCGATAATTGGAAAAATTACGAATATTCGATTTCGACGAATATAACACGAATATTCAATCGAATATTCGTGAAATATCGCGAAATCGAATATGGCACCTCCCGCTCATCACTACTGTTAGTTTCACAATGCGCTACCTGCTGGCAGCAGATGCCCTCGTGGAGTTCACTTTTACTCCTTATAAATCTACCAGACCTCCCATCTTGGCGATGCACTTGCTGTCTAAAACACACTTATATCACTCTCTGCCCCCCGACATGTTTCGCCAAACACTTGGCGTCTTCAGGGGTATGGGCAGCGGGGTGTGTTGGGGGCGGGACCAAACTTTTAAAACCTCCCTGCATGTGTAACTATTGCGCTGACCAATGTGTATCTCTTTTACTGTTGAGCAGACCCGTCAGCCAATCCATGTATGTTTCACAAGTGATGCTTCATTCATGGCTCCACCTACCTAGGATTCAGCCAATAAGCATTCCGCTGTGCTGTTTGTATCTGCGCTACTCCTTAGTGCCAGTCGTATATGTCATTATTCACTGCGCATGTCTGGGAACTTCTGCGCTGATTTTATCCTTATTCACAGATGTGCGCATGCGTCTGCTCTTCGTGTCTATTGCGCATGCGCTAGAACTTAGTTCCTAGGAGATCTTCTATAGTCTCTGCTGCGCATGTCGGGGCACTTAGGCTCAACGGGCCCTCGATGTTGGAGCTCTGCCTGATTACTTCTGATGGCTTTAATGCAGTTATCTCCTCCGGCATGTATTTGAGACTTTAAGTGCCTCTCAGATTTCACTATGGGTTAGTGCAAACCCAACTCATCATAGTTCAGCTTTCTAATCACGTGGGCCCGTGCATTCACTATTATGGTGGGACAGTATTATATTCATAAGATCTGTTGTTTACATATTTATCTCAGCAATGATGGAATCATCCCTCAGTATCTGTCTTACTGACATGTGCACATTTCTTAATTTAAGTTATGGGATCTGCCGCTTTATTTATTCTCATGCCTATAATACTGGAGCCATTCTTGTTATTTCATACTTAATATGGATAGTCGCTAACTGCTGCTCAATGTTAATACATGCTGTTTAATTTATTTTTATTTATTTTCAAGGAGCCCTGAATTTTCACAGACTTCCCTGCGTCGCCTCAGCGGTCCACCATGTGAGTGTATGTTTTTAGTTTTATGCTTATGTTGATTGTTTTGATTTTTTATTATTTATTATTATTTACTTTTATTAGTTTTTAGTATTTTTTAATTTTTAGATTTTTCCATATGTGACCTTATATCACCTCGCTTCTGAAACAGTATACAAACACATGTTTACATGTGCTTCTGTGGGTTATTGTGATTATTGTTTTTTTATTATTTAGTTTTAGTTTTTTATATTTTTTTATATTTTTCAATTTTTCTAATTTTTAAAAAAGATTTTTAAATTTTGAAAGTGTCACCTTGTACCACCTAACTTCTATTACAGTATAGAGATACATATTGGCATGTGCTTCGGTGAATTATTTTAATTTTTAGTTTTTTATTATTTGTTTTTTTATTATTTTTTAATTTTTAATTTATTTTTTTAATTGTTTTATTATTATTTTATTTTTAACCATTTTTTAAAACTTCTTTTACAGGATGTCACCTCGTATCACCTGGCTTCTGTTACAATATACAAGTGCGTGTTTACTTGGTCGCATTTCAAATTTAGCAGGACTGGTTTGCCGTCCTATTTTTTTGCAGGTTTATTCAAAATTGCTTGGCTGCCCTCCTGTTAGTCATCATATAGTTCTTTGAATATTTTATATATTTTATCATGTTTTGAAGAAACATTAGTGGAATCTCTCTCAAAGGAACGATGCATAGGTGAACCCCTCATTCAATCCATGTGGAGCTAGGCTACCTAGGCAATATATCCAACGGGTTTCCTCCTGTTGTAATCTCTTGTCTAGATTTCCCATTCTTGGGCCTAACTTAAGTTTTCATATACCCCATACTTTTAAATTTTGGGCATTTCCATTATGTGTATGGTGCACATGTCTTGAGAGGGGTGTGTCGCTGATGGTATTTATGGTGCTGAGATGTTTAGAGATGCGCCTTCTGAGTTCTTGTGTGGTTTTACCCACATAGATTTTCGGGCAGTCACATTGTATGGCATATACTACTCCCATAGATTTACAGTTTATATACTCTTTGATCTGATATTTTTTATTGTCGCCGTTGGACCTAAGCGTAGCTATTGCATCCTCTCTGATTAGTAGACATAAAATAATATCTTTATTATTCAATCTTTTTATAACACATTTATCACTCGAGAACTCACAAGTTAAAATTCCTCAGGGAGGTCAGGATTCAGGATCAAACTTGTACTTATTAGATTGTACGTCTCTGTATTAGACTTATCAGGGGGAAAAAAACACCCTTTTTGTCATAAACGTTCACAGGAGAACACTTAATCTTGCACTGTGATTACAATTCCCCGGTAGTGGGTCCCTGCCTGACTGTCCCTGAACTAAAGCCATTAATCCTGCATCCCTACATGTTTCGCCGTGTACTCGGCGTCTTCAGGGGATGACAAGCAGGTATATGGGTTTATAGCTTGATCCCCGCCCCCACATCTAATATCTGCATATCATCCCCTGAAGATGCCGAGTACACGGCGAAACATGTAGGGATGCAGGATTAATGGTTTTAGTTCAGGGACAGTCAGGCAGGGACCCACTAGTGGGAAATTGTAATCAGACAGTGCAAGATTAAGTGTTCTCCTGTGAACGTTTATGACACAAAGGGTGTTTTTTTTCCCCCTGGTAAGTCTAACACAGAGACGTACAATCTAATAAGTACAAGTTTATATCCCGAATCCTGACCTCCCTGAGGAATTTTAACTTGTGAGTTCCCGAGTGATAAGTGTGTTATAAAACGATTGAATAATAAAGATGTTATTTTATGTCTACTAATCAGAGAGGATGCAATAGCTACGCTTAGGTCCAACGGACCAATTAACCCGTTTGTATTAATAAATATAGCGTTGCAACCTCCTGAGGGGTCATTTGTTTGTTGTTAAAATAGATTTCACTACAAGGAGGCATGATTAAGGCTATTTTGGCACCACCAGTGTCTGTTCTTCTTTTCAGTATGCTACACTTAACCCTGAGATGTGATCCACATGGGTCTAAATCGCAAACCAAGTCTCTCAGTGCCACAGCCTATCATGACCACTGTAAGATGGCTCTACATTGTAGCCATCTAATGAAGCTACTGGATCTTCTATTCTTGACTGAGTCTTTCAATTCCTTTCCAGATAAATGTTCATTATGATTGAAGAGCTGGCTAGAGACTGTATTCTACAGAAATAAAATAAAAGCAATAGTAAAAAAGTTTAATGTTTGCATTGAAATATCTCTATGATCCTTCTTTTAAACATAAGTACATTTTATATCTAACAATTAAAAAAATATAGTAATTGGGGTTTAGACTAAATATTAATAAACATATTTATAAAGGTAGATGCTGCAAGTGAATACATTGATGAACTCATTTTTTTTTTACAAATGTTAAAAGATTAGGCCTGTTAATAAAACCTTAGAACACAGTACAACATTCTGATAAAGAGCACTGTCCTATTTCACTAAGCCATTACAAAATCGAAAAATGTTAATGCATTTTACTATAAAAATTGTTTTGCAAAATTACTTTGTGAAATTATGTGAAATAAATAGTGAATACAAGTGTTTCTGTGTAAAATACTCAAGTGAGTTTAGAGCACTGCTGGTTTTCATGTTAAAATATTCATCATGCCCATTTTAGCCAGGAGAAACACACACGATAATCTTTGTGTCCTTTAACGTTATATTTTAGCAATTTGGATTGCCCATCTTGTAGAAGCAGACGGTCTGGAAGAGGTGGCAGTGACATATGGCACATGGCTGACAGCAAGGTGGCACAGGAGGTTTACAGCTGGATTGAAGAGGCACACAGTTTGGTGGTGGTGGAGGATGCACTTTCTTTTTAGGTATGAGTTTTCTCTGCAATATAAAGAATGAAAATGAAACATTATTATATTAGCTTGCATCATTCAAGGTATGTGGTAAAACATTTTTGTAATCAAATTACACATTATGTTTTTGATAACCATCTTTTTTCAAATTCAAGAATTTTCTAGCAGGTTATTGATTTAGAGGTCTTCATTTACCATTTTACATAGAAAACCTTATCAATATTGAAGGAAATAAAATCTACCTTATATAGTTACATAGTTACATAGTTAATATGGCTAAAAAAGACATAAGTCCATCAAGTTCAACCAAGGTATAGGAGACGACGAATTCTACATATTTTCATAAGCATTAATGTAATTTACTTTTAAGAAATCTAAGTTCTTTATAAAACCGTCCACTGTTCCTGCTGTGACCATGTCCTGAGGTAGTTTATTCCACAGATTCACAGTTCTCACAGTAAAGAATCCTTGATGCCTGTAGAGAATGACGTTTTTCTTCTCCAGAGGCAGTGCCCCCTTGTCTTTTGAGGGGATTTTACATGGAACAGTTTTTTTCACAGTTTGTATGGACCATTTATGTATTTGTATAGGTTAATCATAGTCTCATCTCAAGACTAAATAAATAAAATTATTTTAATCTTTCCTCATAACTAAAACTCTCTATGCCCCTTATCAGTTTAGTCGCTCTCCTTTGTACTTTTTCCAGCTCCAGAGGATCCTTTTCATCACTACTTCCCAGAAGTGAACTGCATATTCCAGATGAGGCCACACCAAAACTTTGTAAAGTGATAATATTAAATCCCTGTCCCACATGTCCATACCTCGTTTAATACATGACAATATCCTAGTAGCCTTAGAAGTAGCTGATTGATATTGTATGCTGTTATTTAAACTTTGATATATAGTATATTGACACCCAAATCCTTCTCTACAATTGACTCCCCAAGTATTACATCCCCTAAGACATATGATGCACAGAGATTATTACAACCCAGATGCATACATTTACATTTATCCACATTGAAGCTCATTTGCCAAGTTGATGCGCAATCACTCAGGGTGTGCTTGTGGTTTTTGGACATCTTCCATAGACTGCACAGAACTACATAGCTTGGTGTCATTCGGTTTTTTCAGTTTTTGTACAGGTTTTTCATTTTAATCCAATTTTTCCTATAACATAGCAAGGGTTAACAGCAAAACGAATATCAATATTTAATACCCTGATTCTGCAGTTTACAGAAACACCCCATTTATGTTTGTAAACTGCTGTATGGGCACACGGCAGGGCGCAGAAGGAAAGGAGCAACATGTCGTTTTTGGATGGCATATTTTGCTGGAATGGCTTTTGAGTGTCGTGTCATATTTAAAGGCACACTAAGGAACCCCTACAGTAGAAACCCCCCAAAAGTGACTCCATTTTGGAAACTACACCCCTCAAAGAATTTAGTGAAGTGTGTAATGACCACTTTTACCTCAGAGGTGTTTCATAATATTTAGAAACACTTGGCTGTGAAAATGAAAAATTCTATTTTTTACAATAAAAAGTCATTTTAGTCCAAATTTTTTACTTTTCACTTTAACAGGAGAAAATGCACCTCATAAAGTGTTACCCATTTTCTCCTTCATACGGCAACACCCCATATGTTGTCGTAAGCTGCTGTATAAGCAGAGGGCAGAATTCAAAAGGAAAGGAGCAGCATCTGCATTTTCTATGTAATTTGCTGAAATAGATTTTATGGACCATAACGTTTTTATTTTATTGTTGACCGAACTGAGTGGGGCTCATTTTTTGCGGGATGGGCTTCAATTTTTAATGGTACCAATTTTTTTTATAACATATGACTTTTTGATCGCTTTTTATTTAATTTTTATGAGGTGAAATGGGCTAATATTGAAATTCTGCCAGTGTTTTTTTTATTTTTATTCTTAATGGGGTTCTCCATGTGGTATAATTGATAAGCTAGTTTTATTCTGTGGGTTTATAAAGTTATGGTGATACCAAATTTATATTGTTTTATTTATGTTTTACCACTTATACCATAAATTGACTTTTTATTAAACTTTTTTTTTGCATCACCAAATTGAAGACCCATAACTTGATTTTTTCCAATAATGTAATTGTGTGAGAGCTTGTTTTTTGCAGGATGGGCTGTAATTTTTAGTGGTACAATTTGGGTTCGACATGAGTTTTTGAGCGCTTTTTACTCCATTTTTATCAGGTAAAGTTGGCAAAAATTGCATTTCTGTCAGTGTTTTTAATTTAAATTTTTATGGGGTTCTCCATGTGGTATATTTGATATGATAATGTTATTCACTGGGTTGATACACTTATGGCAACACTGAATTTGTATATTTTTTCATGTTGTACCATTTTTATATCATAAAATCACTTTTTGCTAAACTCTGTTTTTTGCATCACCAAAATCTAAGACCCATAACTTTTTTATTTTTCTGTCAACATAGTTGTATGAGGGCTTTTTTTTTGTGGGATGGGCTGTAGTTTTTATTAGTATAATTTTTGGGATGGATATGACTGTTTGATCACTTTTATTCAGTATTTTTGGGAGGCAAAGAAAAAAAAAACAGCAATTCTATCATTTTATAGATCAGGTCATTACAGATACGGCGATGCCAATTATGTGTAGTTTATTTTTTTTTTCCATTTTTTAATCTCATAAAAGAGCGGATATGGGAAAAGTCAATTCATTTTATTTTTAATTTACATTCTTTATTTTTTTACATTGATTTTTTTTAACTTTTTTTTCAATTTTTGCTCTCTTATTTTATGAAGTCCTACTTGGATCTTGAAGATCCAGTGGGGTTGATGCCTGTTCTATACTTGAGTGCAGTCCATCTGGGTCCGGAGCCTTGCTCACATTTATCTTATTTAACTTAGCTTGGACCATATCTACAGTTAGCCAGTTGAGTGTATTACTGGATGTACTAACAGCCCTGGCACCACAGATTTCAGCACCTATCTCTTCTTTTGCATATACATAGCTAAAAAACATTTAGTAACTTTGCCTTTTCCTTATCTTCAGTGACCACCCACTTTTTCAATTATTTAGGAAACATACCTGCTCTGACCTTGTTTTTTTTAGCATTTATTAATTACAATTTTGTGGGGATTTGTTTTGTTCTCTTTTGCCACCTGCTGTTCGTTTTGTACTTTCGCAGATTTTGAGGGTCATTTATTAAGCTGAAATACGCCTATATCACTATTACCTAGTGTTTCATGAACTGTAACATTTCCAACAAGCTCTGCATAGTTAAAAATTACTATAGACTCCCTGAATGGAGCCTTACAGGGGGGTGATCAATGAAAGGGGGGTGATCACCCCATATAGACTCCCTGATCACCCCGCTGTCATTGATCACCCCCCTGTAAGGCTCCATTCAGACATCCGTATGTGTTTTGCGGATCCGATCCATGTATCCGTGGATCCATAAAAATCATACAGACTTCTGAATGGAGCCTTACAGGGGGGTGATCAATGACAGGGGGTTGATCAGGGAGTCTATATGGGGTGATCACCCCCTGTCATTGATCACCCCCCTGTAAGGCTCCATTCAGACGTCCGTATGTGTTTTGCGGATCCGATCCGTGGATCCGCAAAACACATACGGACCTCTGAATGGAGCCTTACAGGGATCAGCCCATATAGACTCCCTGATCACCCCCCTGTCATTGATCACCCCCCTGTAAGGCTCCATTCAGACATTTTTTTGGCCCAAGTTAGCGGAAATTGTTTTTTTTTTTTTTTCCTTACAAAGTCTCATATTCCACTAACTTGTGTCAAAAAATAAAATCTCACATTAACTCACCATACCCCTCATGGAATCCAAATGCATAATTTTTTTAGACATTTATATTCCAGACTTCTTCTCACGCTTTAGGGCCCCTAAAATGCCAGGGCAGTATAAATACCCCACATGTGACCCCATTTCGGAAAGAAGACACCCCAAGGTATTCCTTGAGGGGCATATTGAGTCCATGAAAGATTGAAATTTTTGTCCCAAGTTAGCGGAAAGCGAGACTTTGTGAGAAAATACAAAAAAAATCAATTTCCGCTAACTTGTGGCAAAAAATAAAAAAATTCTATGAACTCGCCATTCCCCTCATTGAATACCTTGGGGTGTCTTCTTTCCAAAATGGGGTCACATGTGGGGTATTTATACTGCCCTGGCATTTTAGGGGCCCGAAAGCGTGAGAAGAAGTCTGGGATCCAAATGTCTAAAAATGCCCTCATAAAAGGAATTTGGGCCCCTTTGCCCACCTAGGCTGCAAAAAAGTGTCACACATGTGGTATCGCCGTACTCAGGAGAAGTTGGGGAATGTGTTTTGGGGTGTCATTTTACATATACCCATGCTGGGTGAGAGAAATATCTTGGCAAAAGACAACTTTTCCCATTTTATTATACAAAGTTGGCATTTGACCAAGATATTTATCTCACCCAGCATAGGTATATGTAAAATGACACCCAAAACACATTGCCCAACTTCTCCTGAGTACTGCGATACCACATGTGTGACACTTTTTTGCAGCCTAGGTGGGCAAAGAGGCCCACATTCCAAAGAGCACCTTTCAGATTTCACAGGTCATTTTTTACACATTTTGATTTCAAACTACTTACCACACATTAGGGCCCCTAGAATGCCAGGGCAGTATAACTACCCCACAAGTGACCCCAATTTGGAAAGGAGACACCCCAAGGTATTCAATGAGGGGCATGGTGAGTTCCTAGATCTTTTTATTTTTTGTCACAAGTTAGCGGAAAATGATGATTTTTTTTTTCTTTTTTTTCTTACAAAGTCTCATATTCCACTAACTTGTGACAAAAAATAAAAAATGCTAGGAACTCGCCATGCCCCTCGTGGAATACCTTGGGGTGTCTTCTTTCCAGAATGGGGTCACTTGTGGGGTAGTTATACTGCCCTGGCATTTTAGGGGCCCTAATGTGTGCGAAGTAGTTTGAAATCTAAATCTGTAAAAAATGGCCGGTGAAATCCTAAAGGTGCTCTTTGGAATGTGGGCCCCTTTGCCCACCTAGGCTGCAAAAAAGTGTCACACATCTGGTGTCGCTGTACTCAGGAGAAGTTGGTCAATGTGTTTTGGGTGTCATTTTACATATACCCATGCTGGGTGAGATAAATATCTTGGTCAAATGCCAACTTTGTATGAAAAAATGGGAATATCTTTGCCAAGATAATTCTCTCACCCAGCATGGGTATATGTAAAATGACACCCCAAAACACATTCCCCAACTTCTCCTGAGTACGGCGATACCAGATGTGTGACACTTTTTTGCAGCCTAGGTGGGCAAAGGGGCCCACATTCCAAAGAGCACCTTTCTGATTTCACAGGGCATTTTTTACAGATTTTGATTTCAAACTACTTTGCACACATTTGGGCCCCTAAAATGCCAGGACAGTATAACTACCCCACAAGTGACCCCATTTTGGAAAGAAGACACCCCAAGGTATTTCGTAATGGGCATAGTGAGTTCATGGAAGTTTTTATTTTTTGTCGCAAGTTAGTGGAATATGAGACTTTGTAAGAAAAAAAATAAAAATAAATCAATCATCATTTTCCACTAACTTGTGACAAAAAATAAAAAGTTCTATGAACTCACTATGCCCATCAGTGAATACCTTAGGGTGTCTACTTTCTGAAATGGGCCAAGTCATGAAGTAGGGAGGGTGGAAGCAGCATGAGGAGACCACATAGTGGCACATTGGCAGAGTCTGAAGGTGGCGGCAGTATCAGGAGGTCACAGAGTGGCAAAATGACAAAGTGTGGAGGTGGCAGCAGCATCAAGAGACCACAGAGTGGCCCAATGACAGAGTCTGAAGGTGGTGGCAGCATGAGGAGGCCACAGAGTGGTCCAATGACAGAGTCTGAAGGTGGCAGCAGCATCAGGAGGTCACAGAGTGGCAAGGTGACATAGTGTGGAGGAGGGTGGCAATACCAGTACCCGATGAAGATGGTGGGTGAAAGAAGAAGCACTTGGCATCACATGTGTGGCATCAGGTGGGTGGCAGCATTAGAATAGTAGCTGAAGCAGGTATCCAGAAGAAACTGGTCTCTTTTGTCAAAGTGTTAGTGTGGCACCATGGATGAACTAGTCTGATGCATCAAGAATTGATTGGTGGAAATCCTGGCTGATCTATACCTGATTCATCTTGACAAAGGTCAGTCTCTCCACATTTTGGGTTGACAGGTGAGTTCTTTTTGGGGTAACAATGGCCCCTGCCGCACTAAACACTCGCTCTAATGCCACACTACTGGCTGGGCAGGACAGCTTTTCCAAGGCAAACTCTGCTGGTTGCGGCCACAAATCCAGTTTGGCTGCCTAGTAGTCCAGTGGATTTTCAATGTGGGGTGGCAGAGTCCTGTACAAGTATGCTACCACCTACTGGTTCATGTGCTGCTCTATGTCTAGCTGCTGGTGAGTAGTTTCTTCACTATGAGGGTGAAGGAAGCTGCTCATCAGCAACTCTAGACTCAGGCTGCTGATGATGGAGCTGGTACTGCTCCTGCCACCCCACCCCTGGCAGCCATGGCAGTGGAACGTGAGTGCAGAGGGCCCCCCGGTCAGACCTGTGAGAGGATGGATGATAGCACCAACTGACTACATAGATTTGTCTCTATAGTAGTTAAGTTTGTCCTCCCTCTCAGCGGGTGTAAAAAAGGCCCCCATTTTGGACTGATAGCGAGGGTTCAACAAGGTGGAGAGCCAGAAGTTATACCTCTGCCGAATGGTGACAATTCGGCTGTCACTACCCAAGCAAGTGAGCATGCAGCAGGCCATTTGCGCAAGTGACTCGGAGGGACTTCCTGGCTCCATCTCCACTGCACACTGCCATGGTGTGCCCAAGTCATCTGCCTCATCTTCCTCATCTCCCTCTTGCTCCTCCGGCTGCTCTTGCTCCTCCTCTCCTGTCATCTGTGTCGAAAAACCACCCATTTCGCAACACATTGCTTGTGCTCCAATGTCCTCCTCCTCCAGTTCAACCCCAACAGGGCATATCAGCCTATTTTGCGGGATGCCATTCTGCCGCTGCAGCTCAAGGAGGGTATGCTTCCTAGCTATTTTTATATTGTCTTGCATATGGGTGGAAGATTTTAGGAACCGCTTGACAACCAGATTGAACACGTGTGCCAAGCAGGGCGCATGGCTCAGCCCTCCTTGACGCATCCCCGACACAATGATCTTCCCGTTATCGGTCACCATGGTTCCGATTTTCAGTTGTCGCAGAGAAAACCAGGATTAGATTTCTTGCTGAAGGACAAGGAGCAATTTCTCCTCTGTGTGATGAGGTGCAGAACCAGGTGACACTGCCATGCCCTGCAAATGTGGTATGCTGGAGGGGCACTGTGAATTGTCCCTGCAGTGGAGGCTGAGGACACGGCGGAGGATGAGGAGGCAGAGGCGGACATTGTTGTTGGACCAACGGCGTGGCAACATAGAGGCAGAAGCAGCGTCACCTGGCCAAGTTGCTGTTGTGGCTGTGCAGGACCCACATTCACCTAGTGGACAATAAAGGACAAGTATTGTTTCTGACCGTAGTTACAGCTCCACACGTCGGCGCTGCCATGCACTTTGGCAGACACCGACAGGCTCAAGGACTGGCCCATCTTGGACAGGAGCACATTCAGCTTCTGCACCATTGGATGCGTGTACGCATACTTTTGTCTCTTAGCAATCGCTTCGGTGATCAATTGCTGATGGAATGAGTGACAAAGAGTAGGAGGAGGAGCAGGAGCATCAGGACCAGCTGATAATGGGAATGACAGACGGCTCCCTTCGCCTGAGGTGGTGAAGCCTTGACTACCTGAAACCGGGAGTGTGCCACTGGGTGATGCAGCGGTTGCTGCAGCAGGCTCGACCACCATATTGGAGCCACGGTTCTCCCAGGCCACTTTATAGCGACGCTGGATATGTTGACACAGGGCCGTACTGCCAACATTGGCACCCAGGCCATGCTTCAACCTCTGCCCACAGATTCTACATATGGCCATGTTCACCTCCTCCGGCAGCTTAAGAAAAAACTGCCACGCTGCCGAGTCGGTGATTTTACCACCAACACTACGCACTGACTGACTGCTACCGCTGCTGCCTCCGTGAACCCGGGCACCGCTGCTTCCTGGGCAGGTAGGCTCCTGGGAAGTGGGTAATCACACGTTTGGCTCCCGACCTTCCACTGCTGCCACCCTGCTGACTCCCGGCCACGCTAACGACTTGCTGGCTCCGCTGCTGGCTCACGAGCAAGATGCCACCCTCTTCTCCCGATGATAATGAAGCCCCTTCGTCACCCGGCTGCCAAATGCGATCAGCTACATCATCATCATCGAGTACTGTCTGCATGTTACTGATGTCCTCCTTAACCATCTCTGTGTCAGGAGTCTGACCCCTCGCTACACCAGCTACCATGCCACTCTTCTCTCCAGAAAAGGACAGAGGCAGGTTGAGGACAGGGTGAGGGCACAGGGCTTGCTCCCGGGTTATGCCAACTAAGGATTGTGTCTGACGAACCCACTGACTCTTGGCTGGGGGTGTCTGATGTCACTTGTGTTTTTTATTTTTGTGCTTATACACGTCACAAAAGGCTTTAAAAGAAATTACTGCACCGCAGAGCAGCAAATTTATTTTTTTATTTTTGTGCAAATACACGTCACAAAAGGCTTAAGAAGAAATAACTGCACCGTAAGCAGCATATGTATTTTTTTTTTTCAGATAAAACACTTAACAAAAGGCTGTACAAGAAATAACTGCACTGCAGAGTGGCAAATATATATTTTTTTCTGCTAAAACACCCCACAAAAGCCTTTACTACAGATAACTGCACCGCACAATGGCAAATAAGACATAAAAATATTTTCTTGTAATGAACCCTGTTAATGGCTGTATCAAACAGCACTTGCACCCTAATAAGAACGGTTTGATGGAATTACAGAGCTGTATAATTGCAATTTGGATCCCCCGTTAGTGCAACAAGGTGTAATAGGATTGCTCCTATTACCTAGGCTGTAACCTCCCCTACTGAACCCAGTTTAACAGAAATGCAGTGGAATGATTCCTCCCTATCCTTTCCCTACACCTTGAATAATCTTTCCCTGCACTTGTAAATAGTTTTTAGTTTTTTAGCACAATGACATTTTTTTTTTATCACTGTCCCTAGCGCCTGCAGACATGTCTCTCTCTGCACTAAGTACACTGGTAAATGGCAGAATCTAAGATGGCTGACATATTTATAGGGCTGTGACATCACAGGGCTGGCTGCTGATTGGCTGCATGCATGTCAGTATGGGTGATCCTGCCTTCCCAGAGTTACTTTCTCCATGTCCTCACACGTGCAGCCGCCATTTTAGGAAAAAAATGCGATTCGTTACTAATATTTTACTAATTACTAGTATTTCCTGAAATTCATAACAAATTCCACTTCGTCAGCTTCGATTCCCTCATCTCTAATTGGCATCCATGCATCTAGACACATGAGGCAATATACAGTACAAAATTCAACAGCTTTAAAATAATGCAAATAAAAAATAGATTAAAAAGGGGTGTCCTTGATTAAGAAAATGGTGTACCAGCAGGAAATTTGATAAAATAAATAATAAATTAACTGTTCAATCCCTTAATGTTCATAGCTGATCACAGCATCTGACAGCGATAATACAGTGTAAAATAAAAAATATTTAAAAAAAAGTTATACTTGCTTCCTCCATTTGATCGCAAAGAGCCGGCCACCGCTGTCGTGCAGCCAGGGATGACGCCATAATGTCAGCCGGTGTGGTGATGTCAAACGTCAACGCGCACTGGCTTGCCTGTGAGATCTTCAATCGAGAGGCGGCCAGCTCTTCACGCTGAAACGGAGGAGGTAAGTATGATTTTTTTTTATTCTTTACCACCATTCTGAGAAAATAGATTTGCTACCACGAAGCACGAGAAAATTCGGCTTTACAACTAAATTTTCCCTGAAAGGTCCACGTCGCTCAACACTGTTTGTAATGATCACATGTGTAACACCCCAGAGTTGTGTTACTGCACGCTTCTACCCTGCTACTATCTCCTAAAAGCCTTTATACTGTCATCTGATGTAAGTTATATTATGTCTTCCACAAATGTGCATATAAATCTATGTTAAATGCAATTGTTCATGTAAGTTGCCTGGTTACCAGTAGCTGGCAGCAACACATTGGCAGGTACAAGTTACAGTTTAGTGTATCTGAGCTGGAATGGATTATTCCAGCTTAGCTCCCCCTCTATGGAGAGGTGGGCTGGTCCCACATCCTGACGCATGGGTGGAGAAGGAAGTTACAGTTAGTGTAGCCTCCCCTCTGCTAGGGAAAGGCTGTGTGATAGTGTTCAGGATAACCCCTTCTTAGGGAAGACAGCAAGGACCTAGTCTCGGCTGAGACTTGTCCATATTCCCAGTCTGAGCACCTTCAGCTCTGCTGGATGAGAAAACCAGAAAACTACAGACAACCTCCAGAGTCCCAGAAAAAAAGCATCCCCTGAGGATCCATCTGTGAGATAAGTCCAAAGACCTAGGAGAAGCTATTTCCTCCTCAGCTAGTCTGTCCCCACAGAAGGTACCAGAAAAGTGCAGAAGCGTATCCTGCCATAGTTACAGAGCTACCAAGTTTTATCCTGCAAGCTCCAGATTTAAAGCAGAAGTATTCATTCCTGCAAATGATTGTCAAAACCCGCTGGGACCAAGAGACCAAAGCTGTATACCACTTGGATGCAAGTTATTTCAAGTTAAAAAAAATGTTTGAACTTCATCTAAAGGTCTGGACATCATTTCTCCTGCCAAATTTCTCTATTACTCCTACTATCACTACACTCAAATTTATTGCAAGTGAGCCAGGAGCCATGAGTCCAGTCGTACCAAGGTAGGAGACACCGTGACACAATTATCACTATCCTACAAAGACATTATAGGCCATTACACCACTCTGGCATTCCTAATCTGGGACGTGCGTTATAACACCTTGGAAGGGCCCTGGGATAGTAACCTGCACATGCTGCAATTGGCATCACGACAAATACAGGATATATTATCCACCTGACCTGGCCACTGCATTAAAGTGGTGTCAGCGTACCCGTTCCTGGCCACTGCACATGCATGTATGGAAGTAAGCAGAGACATGTGGGGATCACTGGAGCTGAGAAGCTGGAATGAGATTTAATCGATTTCCCTGCTGTTAGACAATATTTTTCTCTATAGCCTGGAAACCCCTTTAAATGTGTCTCATAACAGTGAATATTGTGACTCAGGATTTTTATAAACTTCTAGTGATAGTTAAATGAATTGATCGTTTTTCCAAAAATGTAGCTCTTTTATTTAATAAATATGGTACATTGATAGTCTCAAATGTAATGACTCTAAATCTAGCTATGGCAAAACTCCTTGGCAAAACAAGTAGAATACATTATAATTTCTGGAGTTCTAGTTCAGGTAGCTCCTTTTAATTTCTCCTAAACCCTCAAAAGATACAGATCTCCTTGCATGGTCTGGAATGAAGGTCTTTAATTCAGAAGTATTGAAGAAGTTCTACATTCAAATGGGGTTATTTATCAAACTGATGTAAAGTAGAACTGGCTTATACGATCATTCCACCTCCCATTTCTCAGAGCTCCCTTGGAAAATGAAGCTCCCCAAAATGTTCCAATTAGTGTTGAGAAAATCAAAGTGTCTGAAATGGAATTTGATTTGAAGTTTAGGAAAAATAAAATTCGCCACAAATCCGAATTTCCTCAAGCTTCACGGTAACAAATATTTTTTTCCTAAAATGGTAGCTGAAAATAAAAAAAATTGACTCAACTCTTCCACTTGATTGCAGAGAGGGCATCAGCTCCAATCTTCATTGAAGAAACCCTTCAAAGAAACTGCGGCAAGCGTGAAGACGTCACCACATGATCATGCTAGCCACTCGCGGTGACGTCATCAGCAGGTTTTCTTCAATAAAGACAGGAGCAGACGGCCTCGCCATGATCAAGGTGGGTATAATATGAGGTGGGTATAATATATTTTTTTTATCCCGAATTAACCCCCTGAGTACCTGAATATGAGACTCAGATGCTGCTATTAGCTTTGAAAGCAGCATCTGAGGGGTTATTGCACCTGCTTCATACAATGGAAAAGGGATTCAAAGTAATTCGTTATGAATCAAATTTCTTGATGAAGTTTGGCGAAGCTGCTGAATCGAATTTTTCAAAACTTTGCTCATCTCTAGTTCCAATAATCAGCGGACAATAGAAAACCTATCTCTCTACATGGAATTGAACCTTGCTATGATGTTACATGACTGTGCCTAGTTCAACCATGACTGCTTAATGTGTATTGATGATAGAGCACTAACTCCATTTATGACCCTTCAAATCAGTGTTTCATGTTTTCAAGCTCTTTACCAACCTTGAGAGCTCAGAGAGTCAAAGACAATGGCTCCTATGCAGGTGGGCAAAACACATATTTGAATAAACAGTACAGGATCGTTCAATTTTTTTTTTTTACATTTAGGTCTGTAACTATGACAAGGTTTCACCATTATCTTAGATGGGGCTTATTTACTGTAAGAGCATTGAGAATATGAAACTCTCTTCCATACAATGCTGTGATTGTTGATTATTTGTTCAAAAGGCTCTTAGATGCCTTTCTTGATTAGTATTCTTTAGTGGGCAATGTTTAGTAATGTGAGTGCATTTAGATTTTGGCATAATTGCACCAAAATGTGGTGCAATTTGTAGCAATTTGGTGCATCTTCGTTTATATAAAGGATCTACATCTAGCCCTACAAGAAGGTGTGCCTTAAAAGGGGTTGGAGGCTTCTGCCTAGTAGTGAGTCTGGTGACATCACCAACAGTAATGGGTGGGCTTTAGCTCTGCCTTAGCCTGTAAAATGGCTAGGGCATTGCTAAAGACCACCCATCAGAGCCAGTGACGTCACCGGCATGTGAGGCGGAAGCCTCTGCCTAGTAGTGTTGAAAACATAAAAAAAACAGCCCTTGCCTTACTAGATACAGCGCTGGGCAAAGGAGAGCATCAGAGCATAAAATGTTCCAATGCTCATATCAGGGGGGCTGAAGGGGTGAAAATGGGGGTATGTGCAGAATGGCCTAATATCAGTGGCGTAGCTAGAAATGACTGGGACCCACAGCAAATTTTGAATCTGGCCCCCCTCCCCCAGTAATTTTTTTGCAACCCCTTCCTTTCATGCCGCCCCCATTGCTGTGGCTAGCAAATATCTCTCTCTCAGACCAGGCCCGGCAGCTGTTCTTACACTGTCTATACTGTCACTGTATATAATTTAATTGTGTAATACTGTTGAAGGGGCCCTGACAAAATATTTTAGTCCTCCTCTGCCTGGATTGGCCCCTTTTTGGGTCAGGGCCCCAAAACAGCCGCTTCCCCTGCTTCCCCTATAGCTACGCCCCTGCCTAATATGCAACACTATGCATCATAATTGCGCCGAAATTCTGGTGTAATATTCTGACATAAAGTAAGTAACCAATAGTTGACATAAATGTTATTTTATTTATAGTCAGGAAGGAATTTTGCTCTCCTAATATGGGGCAATTGGTGTGGATCAACATGGTAGTATGTGTTTGCAACCTTTCAGTAATAAAAAAAGAAATATCTTTCGTTTTTAACAGAAACATTCAGAAAGATCAATATAGAGAAAAACATCTTGTTTGCATAGCAGAAAGAAAACAATACCTTAGCCAGTTTATTCTTTTCAGCATCGATTCTGCTTACTCTTTTTGATGTCTTTGTCAAATCTGTGGGGCAACAATAAAATATTGTGATATATTTCTCTTTCATATTGTATTTAATATTTCATTTTTCTGTATTGAGCAAATAAAAAACTGACCTACTATGGAAATGGGAGGAAGAAGATCAGGAAAACGGGCAGGGCTTCCACTGTTGGTTTTATCTGACTTCTCCTCAAACAGAATGTGAGACTGAACAAGAACCATCAACCAGGCAAGAAGAAAAATGGATAGACCTTTCATGTCTGCAGAGAAACAATGCAATATGATGAACCGCAAAAAAAATAAAAAATATTCTAGTAATTTTCACTTTTATCGTTTAGTGAATTAGGTAATTGACAATAAGCCAAAATAGGTCACGTGCATTATGAAAGAGACCAAACTTTGAAGATGGACTGCAGCTACATTGTATTATGTATTTTATTGTTTGCTTCTGGCCATAGTTCCCAGCAAGGTTTGCAAGGAAGAGGGCTAATCACCCAGTTTCTCTACTCTTGGTAGGAGAGAGCTGGTCCTGCTCTCTGCCAAGAGGGGGAGTTCCTGTCCAGAGACAGAGAGGAGAGGAAGCAACCTTCTGAGCTCCTGTATCTGTGACCGATTCTGCAGAGAAAAACAAACCAAGTTTTCTGAAGTAAAATCTTGAGACTCCAGGCAGCAGAGTAAACTGCTACAACAGCATTAAAAATCTGCTGCAAGGTGGGGGAACTACCACTAGGCCAGTATCTCCTAAGTGCTGAATTGCCACCAACCAATCTGCCTCCATATCCTTACTGGTGCCAGGGAAGATATGCACTTAAAGCCTGCTGATAATGTATGTATTTAAAGTTCTAAGTTGCACTTAGATGTTTAACTCTGGCCTCTTTCTTTAGTACTACAGTACTACAACGGCAATGGCCTGAGGGAGTACACCGTGACACAATACTTCAACAGGGTAACTACCACTCCCATCCTCTACACCAGGTCCTCAGGGGTTGTCTGAATCTGGTCCGAAGAGTCTTAATTATTACTAAAGATGATGTAGATGCCTGCCTACCTCACACAGTGCTGCTCTCCCTTCCAATGGCATCACTAGGCTGGGGTATAAAGTCCACTTTTCCTGATTTTCTTTTTGCCTTGCACCTGCTTCTAGCCATTATAAGTAGTGTTGAGCGAATCAAAGTTAACGAAGTGGAAACCGAATTTCAGAAATAATTCGATTCACCACAAATCAAAATTTCTTGGTAACAAATACATTTTTCCTTAAATGGCGTTAAAAAAAAAAAAACATACCTCATACATTCATCCATTTGATTGTGGAGAGGCCATCTTGATTAAATAAATCACCTAATTCTTGTGTGCGCTGACGTGTGACGTCATCACACTGGGCAGGTTTGCTGACGTCAGCGAGCTTGAGAATTGGTGCGTTTTCTTCAATCAAGATGGCTGCAACGGGGTCTCTGCGATAAAATGCATGAGGCGAGTATGCATTTTTTGTCTTAACCCCAGATTAACCCACTGATAGATTAACTTTAAACTTGTGTTGGGTCCCATTGTAATAGATTAGTATGAAGATTAAATTCTGGTATGAATAAATTCGACACAAATGGAAGGAGCTCAGGTTGCTAAAAAAAATAATAATCGCATCGGACAAAGTAGTAGCTTGTTCTGAAACAAAAAAAAACGGATCCAGTTGCATCAGTTGTCATCCGTTTGAGTCATTTCCATCTGAGATGTGTTTTTTATACAGAAACAAAAGTTCTGCATTTACGACTTTTTCCCCCGTCTAAAAAATGGATCTCAGACGGAAATGGCTCAAACGGATGGTAACTGATGCAACAGGGTCCATTTTTTTAACTGGATCCAGTTTTTTTCTCCTCTCTCTTCTTCTGACGGATCAAAAGAACGGAAAGCTAAACGGTGATGTGACTGCACTCTAAGGGCTCATGCTCACAAACGTTTTTTGCGTTCAGTATACTGGCCGTTTTTTTAGTTCAGTATGTGTTACTTATACTGAACCATTCATTTCAATGGATCAGCAAAAAAAACTGAAGTGTCTCCGTGTGCATTCAGTTTCCGTATTTCCATTTTTCCGTTCCGTTCAAAGATAGAACATGTCCTATTATTGCCCGCAAATCACGTTCCGTGGCTCCATTCAAGTCAATGGGTCCGCCAAAAAAACGGAACACATACAGAATGTACTCCATATGTCTTCTGTATCTGTTCCGTTTTTGCGGAACCATCTATTGGAAATGTTATGCCCAGCCCAATTTTTTCTATGTAATTACTGTACATATGCCATACGGAAAAACGGAACGGAACCAGAAACACTACTAAAACAAAAAAAGGAAAAATGGATCCGTTAAAAACGCCTACAAAACACTGAAAAAGCCATATGGTCGTGTGCATGAGCCCTAAGTTGTATTTTGTGGAAAGGAGCAGCTGGCCCCTAATAAAACAGTACTATCCTTGTCCGTAATGCAATTCAATTTTTTGGTGGAACGGAAATACGGACATATGGAAATGGAATGAATACGGAGTAACTTCTGTTTTTTTTTTTGCCGATCTATTGAAATGAATGGTTCCGTATATGGTCCGCAAAAAAAACTGAACGGACATGAAAAGAAAATATGTTCGTGTGCATGAGATCTTATTCTCTGGCTCAATATGAATACGGCATATATATATATTTTTTTTGTTTTACTACTTTTACATTTTCTGTGTATAGCTATTTTCTGACAGCCATAACTTTTTCCATTCACAGAGCTGTATGAGGGATTTTTTTTTGCGGGATGAACTGTAGTTTTATTGCTACAATTTTTTAGGGGGACAAGAAGATTAAAAATGTCAAATCGTGTGTTTTTTCCATTATGACATTCATCACACGGGAATTTTTTAAAATTATATTAATAGTTCAGACATTTTCAGATGCAGTGATACCTGATATGTTTATTTTGTAATTGTTTATATATTTTTATATGTAAAATTGGGAAAGGGCGGTAATTTAAACTTGTTATATATATTTTTTTTTTTCTTTAAACTTTTTTTAACTTTTATGATAATGACTTTTAACCCTCTTTGGGGGGTAGAACCTGGGATGTTTAGATCCCTTGTCTCATTCACCCTAAGTCGCGCGACAGATAGGGCGCAACATTTGTCGCAACATTTTGTTGCACTAATGTCGCGCGACAATTTTTATAATGGCAGTCTATGGTGTCGCACTGCAAAATGCGACATGCTGCGACTGCAACACAACAGTCGCAGAAAAATCCATCTCAAATGGATTTTCTGCGACTGTTGCGTCGCAGTCGCAGCATGTTGCATGTTGCAGTGCGACACCATAGACTGCCATTATAAAAATTGTTGCGCGACATTAGTGCAACAAAATGTCGCGTGACAAATGTCGTCGTGTAGACCTAGCCTAATAGAGATTCTATTTAATGATGGGGTTTGGTGCAATCAGCTTTCCCCACTATTGCGGCTGGGTGTCTGCCGTAATATACAGCTGGCACCCACCTGTGTGGAGCAGGCTTACTGCAGCAGCCCACTCCATACATTCCCCCAGCCATCATGATGTACCAGTATGTCACAGTGGCTGAAGGGGTTAATAAGATATAATTGGCCTCAGGGCTCGTATACATATCTGCAATATTATGCCATATAACCAATTAATTGAACAAGCCTATAAAAGGGCACCCATATACTTCTGTGAGGCCTTGCTGTAACTCTGTTTACCTCTGATTTCATGTAGAGGTAAACAGTGATTGTTTTTGTTGGGTTCAGTATGAAGAAAATCAAGGCATGTATGGATGCCACAAGGACTCTGTTTCCTGTAGTATCCTCCACATGGCTCTGTCTTATGAAAAAATAAGTTGAAAAAAATGGTGTCATTTACACACACAAAAAAAGAATCATCACACAAAAAGTGCAATGAATAGGACATTTAAATGCAATATTATTGCAACATAAATGTAATCAAAATATAAGGGGAAATTGTCCTCTCTGGTAGCTTCTCCTGCTCTTTATTTTTCTGGTGCACCTTCTCCTGCATTCAGAGGTGAGATAACATGCTCAGAAGCTTCCCTGTTCCCTTCACCTCCCTTAGTGATCTCACTCATTCATCACCATGTTTAAATTCAAAGAAATGTATAGCTATATCTCTCTCTAGACCTCTAGACTATGGATGTCCCAATATCAGAATTTTGATTTCCTTAGAAAGTACAATACAACACACAACCCCCCCCCCATCCCTGAAATTTTCCCAGTGGCCAATGTAACGCCCCAGAGTTGCATTACCACCTCCTTTTGTACCCCCACTATCTGCATTGTGTGATCCTGTGTCATCTCAGATATTTATTGCCATTTCCTTCAATGTGTGTATATATTAATTTCCTTATAAAATACTGTTCAAGTGTAATGTGCCTAGTTTACCAGCAGGTGGCGGCAAATCTGTACAGAGCTTTTTTCTCTGGAGAGGAACCTTCTAGTTCTTTCCAGCCCTCTCTAGAGAGGGAGAAGTTAGTTAGAGGTCAGTCTAGCATAACCCCTTCTTGGGAAAGGTTGTGTGTTGGCTAGCAAAGCACCATTTGCTCTGCTAGGCCCAGAGGCCCTGCCTCTGAAGCCTATCTGTTTGCTTCTCCCCTCTTGGGCTTGCATTGCCTTAACCCCAAGCTACTGGAAATGAGCTTGAAGCCAGGAAGAAGTTCCTAGGATTAAAGATAAAGTAAGAGACAGATTACAGACAGCTAAGCTAAGTTCCAGCAGAAGAGGAAGAGTTTCCTATTTACTCCAGCCAAGCATAGCAGAGCTGAGAGAGCTACCGCATAGCAGAGCTGAGATTGTTGCAGAAGTGTTTGCATGCCAGTTAAGCCAATACCTGCTGATGACCAAGATAAAGTCTGGAAACAGTTTGGATTACCTTTTATGCCAAGTAAAGTTGTGTTCTATGTTAATACAAAGTATGAACTCTGTTTATTCAACTTATTCATCACCCAAGTTTAACAACCCCCCTTTTGCTCTTGCTTTGGACTACACCACGTCTGGGATCCAAGGCTATCCAGGTAGGAGCACCATTACACATGCATATAGCATCTACAGAGACATTGAAGTCTACACCACTCTGGCAACTCTACATCTGGGTACCAACACTACCATCTACAAAGTGGACTCCATGTCCTCATTGCTAAACTGCAACCGGCGTCACGTTTACTTGCTCTATAAGAGGGACAAATTTCATAGAAACCCCCTAAGGGGCAAGGGATACCCCAGACGCTGGCAATAGGTCGCTGCACCCCCCTTCCCCCTGCAGCCTTCTCGGCTCTTGTGCTTTTCTCCGGCTCCATTGACACAGATGTGCAGCCACGGCACCCATGTAAAAAAATAACACTCCCTCTTTCCAGTCTTCTGTTGAGCTCTGCTGTCTACTTCTACAACTCCTAGCCAGACAGGGGAGAGGAGGCCAGGCACAAGTCTGCACTTCCTGAAGACATACACACACCATGCCGGTCAAAATGCCACCAGGCACATTCCGGCATCATTTCGACAAGGAGAGTGCAATGCTTCTCTGTGTAATCATTCTGAAAGATACCTAGATACCTTGTACACAGTATAAGACAATACTCTGCTCTCCTCAACCATTTTGTCAGTAGGAACTCAGGGGGCATGGCTTGGCTCTTATAGGCACATGCACAGTCCAGACAGCATGTAGGCAGGATATGTGACAAATCCCACAAATGAGCAGTGGTCTCTCCTGGTTCTCAATCCTGCAGCCTTCTCAGTTGCTGCAATTTCCCCTGAGTCCACTGCCACAGATGTGTGGCCACTGATGAGAACATGATGTGTTCTACGTTGTTATTGCGCTATATTCTCTAACCGGAACTGATACTAAACTGCCCCATAGCAAAGCTTAGTATCGAACCGAACTAGGCATCAAAGTATTGAAACAGTATTGATACTTCGATATTCTGTGCAACCCTACTCTAGACAGAGGAGAAGGAAATTGGGGGGGCATTGCATTCCTTAAGTATCTCTGGGGCTATAGGTGAGGTACTATTTTCTATGCAAAGGAAGAAGGGATTAACTAAAGCTAATTGCCATGAATTTCTGCCCACCCACAGAAAGGGAAGAAAGTCCTTCAAGCATGTGGGTAAATTCTGTTTTAAATCCGTGGGATAACCCCTTTAAGAAGTTATTGTCTGTCATAGATACTAAAAAAAAAAAAAAAAAAAAAGACAGACAAGTAAAACAAAGTAAAACGAACCATATGTGGCATTTCACTTTAGCTAATGTAAAATCGTCCATGTGTGCGTAAAATCTTCTTGATCATATAAGCCATATGCCACAGGCAAGTACAAGTCTTCAGTTTGAACTTGTTGAACTGCCTTTTATGACCCCTTTCTAGACTTTCTTCTATTCCTAAAGTATATCCAGATAGTTCATAGAATGATTCTGTTTAATAAAAAAAATTATGTTTTACCAAGGAAAAAGAGTAGTGATAGCATGTGTTGTATAAAAAAAGAAATTCTATCCTTATTTTTCTAAAAAACCTCTGCCTTTTCTTTGGGCTTTGATAGAGAATTTTTATGCAGCATCTCAGCGGGGGTTGTATTAGACAAGCAGAGCTGTACTGTAGTCTAACAGATCATAAATATTTCCTTTTAACTCTGAGATGAAGAACAAAAATCTGCTTTCCTGTGAAGTTATTAAAAAGGCTTTTGGGCAGATTTATTAATAGTACCCGCCATGACCAATTCACTTTATTTCTATCTGCATATTGGCTCATAGACAAGAGCATGTACATTTTTGTCATTAACTGAGTGTGTTAGACAATAGAAAATGCTCTCATAATTATGTTCTGAATTGGTACAGTTTACATGCCGTACATTTTTGTCATTAACTGAGTGTGTCAGGCAATGGAGCAATGCTCTCAAATTATGTTCTGAATTGGTACATTCTCCACTACTATGCTGCCACCTAGTGGCCAGATTGTTTTGTGGTTTGTTGTTATATGCTGCATTACCTGTCGTTAAATGACAGGTCTCTCAACAAGTGTACTTTATTGAGATGGCCTCTGGTAATGCTGTAGCATACTATGACAGTGGGGATTTGCAGCCCTGGGCTCAATGTTGTGGGAGGGTGATCCTTCTGGGTAGAGATGAGTGAATTTTATCAAAATTTGATTTGCTGGTTCGGCAATTTTTTGGGGAAAAATTTGGTTTGATACGAATAAATTTGCAGTGAATTACGTTAAAAAAACGGCTATTTCCTGGCTGCAGAGAGCCTTTATAGTGGTGTAGAACACTGTGCCTTGCAGT
Organism: Bufo gargarizans; assembly: GCF_014858855.1. NCBI lineage: Eukaryota > Metazoa > Chordata > Amphibia > Anura > Bufonidae > Bufo > Bufo gargarizans. Next base: position 90,141,251 of record NC_058085.1, read on the forward strand.
AACACGCATAGGGAGTCTACTTTGGTAGTGAAATAATACTGTGAGTCCGTATGACATGCAGATGACAGGCTACCAAATCATAAGCCAAATCTGATGGGACCATACATGCCTTACAGCTGCTACACAGACACAATCTGTTTTGCATCTCATTTTTCCTTCCTTCTGACAGATCAGAAGACGGGTTAAATAAATGATGATGTCAGCCTAAGTAAAAAGGCTGAATAGTGTCCAGTCATGAATTGTGGAGGGTGAGAACAGCGTCAGAAGTCCACAGAGTGGCCCTATGACATAGTGGTGAGGTGGAAGCAGCATGAGGAGACCACAGAGTGGCCCATTGAGAGAGTCTGGAGGTGGCGGCAGTATCAGGAGGCTAATAGTGGCACAATGACAGAGTTTGGTGGTGGTGGCAGCATTAGGAGGCCACAGAGTGGCTAAGTGACATAGTGTGGAGGTGGCGGCAGCATGAGGAGACCACAGAGTGGCCCAATGACAGAGTATGGATGTGGCAGCAGCATGAAGAGGCCACAGAGTGGCACAATGACAGAGTCTGGAGGTGGTGGCAGCATCAGGTGGCCACAGAGTAGCACGGTGGCATAGTGTGGAGGTGGGTGGCAATACCAGTACCTGATAAAGATGGTGGGTGAAAGAAGGAGCACTTGGCATCAGATGTGTGGCATCAGGTGGGTGTCAGAATCAGAATAGTAGCTGAGGCAGGTAGACAGAATAAACCGGTCTCTATTGTCTAAGTGTTGGATGATCTAGTCTGATGTATCAGGCAATGGTGGGTGGAAATCCTGGCTGATACATGCCTGATTCATCTTGACAAAGGTCAGTCTCTTCACATTTTGGGTAGACAGGTGAGTTCTTCTTGTGGTAACTATGGCCCCCGCCACTCTAAACACCAGCTCTAATGCCACACTACTGACCGGGCAGGACAACTTTTCCAGGGCAAACTTTGCTAGTTGCGGCTACAAATCCAGTTTGGCTGCCCAGTAGTCCAGCGGATCTTCAATGTGGGTTGGCAGGGTTCGGTCCAAGTATGCCACCACCTAATGGTTCAGGTCCTGCTCTATGTCTAGCTGCTGGTGAGTAGTTTCTTCACTATACGGGTGAAGGAAGCTGCTCATCAGTGACTCTAGACTCAGGCTGCTGCTGATGGAGCTGGTACTGCTCCTGCCACCCCACCCCTCCTCAGCAGCCAGGGCAGTGGAACATGAGCGCAGAGAGCAAACAATAAAAACAATGTTGTCTAAAGATGGGAAGGACTGGGGCCTTCTTCTGCCCTATCTCATGTTCACTGTGTGAGAGGTGTCCCAGGCCCCCCCGGTCATACCTACGAGAGGATGGACGATGGCGCACATAAGCAGCGGCCAACTGACTACAAAGGATGTCTCTATAGTAGTTCAGCTTCACCTCCCTCTCAGCGGGTGTAAAAAAAAGCCCCCATTTTGGACTGATAGCGAGGGTCCAACAAGGTGGAGAGCCAGAAGTTATCCCTCTGCCGAATGGTGACAATTTGTCTGTAACTACCCAAGCAACTCAGCATGCAGTGGGCCCACTTGTGCAAGTGACTCTGAGGGACTCCCTCCCTCCATCTCCACTGCATACTACCACGGTGTGCCTGGGTCATCTGCCTCGTCTTCCTCATCTCCCTCTTGCTTCTCTGGCTCCTCCTGCTCCTCCTCTCCTGTGTCACCTGTGTCGAAAAACAACCCATTTCCTCCCAATGTCCTCCTCCTCCAGTTCAGCTCCCACAGGGCACATGTGGCCGTGAGATCTAGGCACCACGTCTCCAGTCCCCTGACCAGTAGGGTTGAGAGAACCCAAACTGCAAAGTACCCGTACCCAAACCCAGACTTTTTCACTGAAGTTTAGATTTGGGTTTGGTATTCGGGTGATTTTATTATTTTCCATTATAATGTGGTTATAACAGAAAATAATAGCATTCTTAAGATATAAAGCTAAATAATATGGCCATTGAGGGTTTAAAAAAAAAAAAAAGCTTGCCTAATCCACTTGATCGCGCAGCCTTGAACGCGCAGGTCTTCTTTCTTCAGCCAAAAACACAGTATACTTGTATCTGTATTTCGCCATAGCAATCTGCACCTGCATAGCTTTGTGCGGGCTGAATCCCCCATATTTCTTCTTTCTTCAGGACCTGCAAAAGGACCTGCGATGACGTCACCACGCTCACCCCTTTGACCTGAAGTTCGGCCGAACCCGGCGAACCCAAAGTTCCACAGGTTCGCTCATCCCTACTGACTAGCCATATTTACCAGCATCTGTTCCAGGACAGGAAGCAGTGGAATGACCTTGTTCATCCGGTAGACCTGGTGACTGACAAACAATGTGGCATCCTTAAAGGGCCTGAGCAAATAGCAGGTGTCACGCATGAGCTGCCACTGGCTGACATCAAAGTTACACAGGGGAGTACTCCTGTCCGCTTTTATCATCAGGAAATTGTTGATGGCCTTTCTCTGTTCTTGCAGTCGGTCCAACATATGTAGGGTGGAATTCCAACGGGTGGAAACGTTGCTTATCAGCTTATGTTGGGGGATGTCGTTCTGCCGCTGAAGCTCAAGGAGGGTGTGTTTCGCGATGTACGAGAGGCTGAAATGCATGCAAACTTTCCTGGCCTTTTTCATGATGTCCTGTAGATGGGTGGAAATGCTTGACAACCAGATTGAACACGTGTACCATGCAGGTCGCATGGCTCAGCCCTCCTTGACGCAGCGCAGACACAATGTTCTTCCCGTTGTCTGTCACCATGGTTCCTATTTTGAGTTATCGGCGAGAAAGTCAGGATACAATTTCTTGCTTAAGGACACAGAGCAGTTCCTCCCCTGTGTGTCTCAGTTTGCCAAGGTAAACAAGGTCAAGAACAGAGTGACAGAGCCATGCCCTGCACATGTGGTATGCTGGAGGGGCATTGTGAATTGACCCTGCAGTGAAGGCTGAGGACACGGTGGAGGATGAGGAGGCAGAGATGGATATTGTCGCTGGACTAACGGCGTGGCAATGTTTAGGCGGAAGCGGTGTCACCTGGCGAAGTTGCTGGTGTGGCTGTACAGGAACCACATTCACCCAGTGGGCCCTAAAGGACATGTAGTGTCCCTGACCGTAGTTATAGCTCCATATGTCGGCGCTGCCGTGCACTTTGGCAGACACAGACAGGCTCAAAGAATCGCCCACCTTCTCTTCTACATATTTGTGCAAGGCTGGTACTGCCTTTTTGGCAAAGAAATGATGGCTTGGGACTCTCCACCTTGGCTCGGCACAAGCCATCAGTTCTCTGAAAAGTGCAGAGTCCACCCCTTGGAAAAGGAGGGATTGCAGCACCAGCAACTTGGCCTGGAGCACATTCAGCTTCTGCGCCGTTGGATAAGTGCACGCATACTGTTGTCTCTTGGCAATCGCTTTGGTGATCGACTGCTGACGGAATGAGTGACGAGGAGTATGAGTAGGAAGAGCAGGAGCATCGGGACAAGCAGATTATGGGAATGACAGATGACTCCCTTCAGCTGAGGTGGTGGAGCCTTGACTGCCTGAAACCGGGTGCGTGCCACTGGGTGATGCAGCGGTTGCTGCAGCAGGCTGAACCATCACTTTGGAGCCATGGTTCTCCCAGGTCACTGCATGTCAACACTGCATACGCAAGGCCGTAGTGCCAACATTGGCACCCTGGCTACTCTTCAACTTCTTCCCACAGATTCTACATATGGCCATGTTCACCTCCTCCGGCGGCTTAAGAACTGCCACAATGCTGAGTAAGTGATTTTACCACCTACACTACACACTGTCTGAATGCTACCGCCGCTGCCTCCTTAAACCCCTGTACTGCTACTTCCTGGGCAAGTAGGCTCCCGTGAAGCTGGTAGTCTACCGGTGGCACGTTTGGCTCCTGACCTCCCACTGCTGCCACCTTGATGACTCCCGCCCACGTTAGCGACTTGCTGGCTACGCCGCTGGCTCATGGGCAAGCTGCCACACTCTTCTCCCAGTGATGATGAAGCCCCTTCCCAAGTGCGATTAGCTACATCATCATCATTGAGTAGTGTCTGCACGTCACTTATGTCCTCCTCAACGGTCTCTGGGTCAGGAGGCTGACCGCTTGCAACACTAGCTCCTGCACCACTTTCCTCATCACTACTTGCCCATCTAGCGGAGGAAGCAGCGGATTTCTCCTCCAGATCTTGGCTGGGCAGTAGCTGCTGACTGTCCTCTAGTGCCTCGTCCTCGCTGTATAGTGGAGCTGAGCCCACAGCATACAATACTTCTATGGCTCTGGGAAGAGAAAAGAACAGAGTCAGGTTGGGGACAGGTGAGGACGCAGGGCCTGCTCCAGGGCAATGCCAACTAAGGGTTGTGTCTGACAAACCCACTGACTCATGGCTGGGGGTGTCTGATGTCAATTGCGACGAAGTCAAAGATCGTATAAACCACTCAAGAACCGCTGGGTTGCTGGTCACAAAACGACTACTAGCTTAGGCTGGGAGCTCAGGCCTCTCGAAGTGACCTCTGCTTCCACTGTCCCTTACTCTGCTGCGACCTCTGTCTGCGTCAGAAACATTTAGGCCTCTGCCACTCCCCTGTGCAGGGCCTCGCACTTCTCTACCTGACATACTGTTAGATTAAATAAATAAAAAGGAAATTAAAACCCCCTACAAAAGCCTTTAATACAGATTACTGCACCGCTGAGTGGCAAATATATATATATATTTTTTTGTGCTAATACACGTTACAAAAGGCTTAACAAGAAATAACTGCACCGCAGAGCAGGAAAAGGTATTTTTTCCTTTTGCGCTAATACACATCACAAAAGGCTTAACAAGAAATAACTACACCGCTGAGCAGCAAATACATTTTTTTTTTCGCTAAAACACCCCACCAAAGCTTTAACTACAGATAAGTGCACCGCAGAGCTGTAAATTTATTTTATCTTTTTGCGCTATATGACACAGTGAGAGGTTTGAAGAAAACCACAGAAATAAGATAGTAATGCACTTATTAAAGCAGAAGCAAGCACTATATATGGACTAAGTCCTCACTCTGATATGATAATGTCTGAGACACTTAGTCAATATATTTTGATCAAAACACATCTATGCCCGCCTACCGAACGTCAAGGTGGTCTCAGGTCAGGCGGGTCCTACGCTATTCCTACCTCAGCCGTTGGACTTCTATGTTCAGGAGCGCAGACGCCGCACATATGGTGTGCTGCTCCTAGTAACCTCCATGTGCATCAAGCAACCAATGGGAGGAGGAGCAAGCACAGCCATATGCACCACCTAATTAAGGCACTCATTGGATAGGGGAGGGGGGCAAAAGTGCAGAGGAATGCTACTCCCAAGATACTAGGTGCGCATTCACACTTGAAGGTGCCACTCCCTCAAGCAAACACTACAGTGAGAGGTTTGGTCTGGGAAAACAGGTATTTTCCTCCTAGCATATGCTGCTGGGCTGATTTACAGCTAGGTGAGGTCAAATTGCAGACCGGATTTTAAGTGCCGGTCTGGGTTTTGGCAGCACCTGGCTGTCCTTAAATAGGCAGCTGGGCTCAGAAGCCAGGTCTCTGTGTTGGGATCTGGGAGCCTTGTGTCTGCATGAAGGCTTGCTACCTGTTTGGCGTGAAAACAGGCTGGTGCTGCTATGGTCAAGGACTCTTCGAGGCAGAATTGCCGCATGGTGTGAATTACCACCAACAAGGTGACTTTTTGCTTGATTATGCTTGTTTTGTCACTTGCCTAAAGTGTGAATAAAACACTGAACTGTTTGATCCAGAGAACTTGTTGTTGCCTCTATACTACGTCCGCTAATCCAGTCTACCAGAGCGAAACCCGACACCTAATACACGTCACAAAAGGCTTTACAAGAAATAACTACACCGCTGAGCGGCAAATATAAATTTTTATTTTTGCGCTAAAGCACCCCACCAAACCCTTTACTACAGATTACTGCACTATAGAGCAGTAAATGTATTTTTAAATTTTTGCGCTAATACAAGTCACAAAAGGCTTTACAAGAAATAACTACACCACTGAGCATCAAATATTTTTTCTTTTTGTGCTAATAGATGTCACAAAAGGCTTAACAAGAAATAAGTACACTGCTGAGTGGCAAATATATTTTTTCTTTTTGTGCTAATAGACGTCACAAAAGGCTTAACAAGAAATAACTGCACCGCAGAGCAGGAAAAGGTATTTTTTGTTTTTGTGTTAATACATGTCACAAAAGGCTTAACAAGAAATAACTGCACAGCTGAGCGGCTAATATATTTTTTGTTTTTCTGCTAAAACACCCCACCAAAGCCTTTACTACAGATAAGTGCACCGCTGAGCGGCAAATATATTTTTTCTTTTTCCGCTAAAACACCCCACCAAAGCCTTTACTACAGATTAGTGCACCGCAGAGCTGTGAATATATTTTTCTTTTTGCGATAATACACGTCACAAAAGGCTTTACAAGAAATAACTACACCGCTGAGCGGCAAATATATTTTTTCTCTTTGCGCTAAAACACCCCACCAAAGCCTTTACTATAGATAAGTGCACCGCAGAGCGGCAAATGTATTCTTTTTTGCGCTAATACACGTCACAAAAGGCTTAACAAGAAATAACTACACCACTGAGCGGCAAATATATTTTTCCTGCTAAAATGCCCCACCAATCCTTTTACTACAGATAAGTGCACCACAGAGCGGTAAATGTATTTTTTTTTTTGCGCTAATACAAGTCACAAAAGGCTTTGCAAAAAATATCTACACCGCTGAGCTTCAAATATATTTTTTCTTTTTTACTAATAGACGTCACAAAAGACTTAACAAGAATTAACTGCACTGCAGAGCAGGAAAAGGTATTTTTTCTTTTTGTGCTAATACACCCCACCAAATCTTTTACTAAAGATAAGTGCACCGCAGAGCGTAAAAATTTATTATTTCATTTTGCGCTAATACACGTCACAAAAGGATTTACAAGAAATATCTACACCGTTGAGCGGCAAATATATTTTTTCTTTTTGTGCTAATACACATCACAAAAGGCTTAACAAGAAATAACTACACCACTGAGCGGTAAATGTATTTTTTCTTTTTGCGGTGAAACACCCCACCAAAGCCTTTACTACAGATAAGTGCACCGCAGAACGGTAAATGTAGTTTTTATTTTTGTGCTAATACACGTCACAAAAGGCTTAACAAGAAATAACTACACCTCTGAGTGGCAAATATATTTTTTCTTTTTCCACTAGAACACCCTACCAAAGCCTTTACTACAGATAAGTGCACCACATAGCGGTAAATGTATTTTTCTTTTTACCCCAATGCACGTCACAAAAGGCTTTACTAGAAATAACTACACTGCTGAGCGGCAAATATTTTTTTTTCTTTTTGCGCTAAAACACCCCACAAAAGTCTTTAAAACAGATAAGTGCACTGCAGAGCGGCAAACGTATTATTATTTTTTTTTGCGCTAATACACGTCACAAAAGGCTTAACAAGAAATAACTACACCGCTGAGCGGCAAATATATTTTTTTCTGATAAAATGCCCAACAATCCCCTTTACTACAGATAAGTGCACCACAGAGCGGTAAATGTATTTTTTCTTTTTGCGCTAAAATACCCCACCAAAGCCTTTACTACAGATAAGTGCATCGCAGAGCTGTAAATGTATTTTTTTTTTACGCCAATACACGTCACAAAAGGCTTTACAAGAAATAACTACACTGCTGAGCAGCAAATATATTTTTTTCTTTTTGCGCTAAAACAACCCACAAAAGCCTTTACTACAGATTACTGCACCGCAGAGCAGCAAATGTATTTTTTCTTTTTCCGCTAAAACACCCCACCAAAGCCTTTACTGCTGATAAGAGCACCGCCCCGCACAAGGGCAACTAAGATGTAGAAATATTTCCTTGTAATAACCCCTGTTAATGCCTGTGTCAACCAGCACTTGCACCCTAATAAGAACGGTTTGCTGGAAATACAGAGCTATATAATGGCAATTTGGGCTCCCAGTCAGTGCTTCAAGGTCTAATAGGAATGTTCCTATTACCCAGGCTGTCACCTCCCCGAATGAACTCTGTTCAACAGAAATGCAGTGGAATTATTCCTCTCTATCCTTTCCCTCCACCTTGAATAATCTTTCGCTGCACTTGTAAATATATATATATATATTTTTTTTAATCACTGTCCCTAGCGCCTGCAGAAACGTCTCTCCCTGCACTAAGTACGCTGGTGAATGGCAGAATCTAAGATCACTGCCGTATTTATAGGGCTGTGACATCACAGGGCTGGCTGGCTGCTGATTGGCTGCATGCGTGTCAGTATGGGTGATCCTGCCTTCCCAGACTTCCTTTCTCCATGTCCTCACACTGCAGCAGCCATTTTAGGAAAAATGCAATTCGTTACTACGAAGCGCGATAAAATTTGCATTCGGTGCAAATCAAATTTTTCCTGAAATTCGTAACGAATTCCACTTCGTCAACTTCGATTCACTCATCTTACCTCGTTGGAAACCTGGAAGGATGTACAGATTGTGGAAGTGCAGCTATCCCAAGATCCAGAATTCTCCAGATGGAAATATAGTCCAGATAAGTGCAGCGAGCCCCTGAGGAGGTGGTGGATATAGTGGGAGTGGTTGTGGACCTGATTAGATGTTGTGTCATGGTTTACTCCTTCACGTCGTTGCTCTGTAGGGTTCAGTGAAAGTGTGGATTGAAAAATCAGGCCAAAAGTTAACGTATTAAAGTCTCTCTTTACTTAGTGCAGAATATAACTTGTGGTACATCCAGCAGCAATAAATATAAAGTGCTGTTTCTGGCACCAGGTGAGGAGATATGGTGGTTGGTTGCATAGCAATAGGTTGGCACTAGCAAGCACTTGTCAATTTAGGTGTCCACTGTGGTGTCTGAGCTGTTGTCCCTCACCTTGTAACAGTGTCTGTAAAGCTGTATTTCACTGATCACTCTGATGTCTTGTCACTCTCTCAAGTGTTTTCTTGAGGGAGGATCAACGGGAACCTGTCACCGGGATTTTGGGTATAGAGCTGAGGACATGGGTTGCTAGATGGCCGCTAGCACATCCGCAATACCCAGTCCCCCTAGCTCTGTGTGCTTTTATTGTGTAAAAAAACCGATTTGATACATATGCAAATTAACCTGAGATGAGTCCAGCGTGAAGGAGCCCAGCACCGCCCGGATCCTCAGAATCTCCTCCTTGCTCCCCTGACGTCAGAAAGCTAGAACGCCGTAATCTCGCGATGCGCAAGCTAGTGCATGCACAGTTCATTCCCTGCGCTAGCTCGTGCATCGCGAGATTACAGTGCTCTAGCTTTCTGACATCGGGGAGAAAAGAGGACATTCTGAGGATGCGGGGTGGTGCTGGGCTCCTTCACGCTGGACTCATCTCAGAGACAGGACTCATCTCAGGTTAATTTGCACATGTATCAAATAGTTTTTTTTAGACAATAAAAGCACACAGAGCTATGGGGACTGGGTATTGCAGATGTGCTAGTGGCAGGATGATTTCCCTAAATGAAGCCAATGAGATGTATAAGTGGTATAGGTTGATTGACAGCAGCTCGAGCCAGTAATTTTGAGATTTGATAGTCCCTGTGTGCCAATGATTAGAGATGAACAAAGTTTTGGAAAATTCGATTTAGCTGCTTCGGCAGATTTTACAAAAAAAATTGCTTTGTGATTAATTACTTCGCCACGAAGTGCATTTTTTTGAAAGTAGCGGGTACAATGACAGGTAGCTGTGATAGCGCCGCTCCCCATCATTGTACCCCTCAGATACCGATTTCATACATGATTGCGGCATCTTAAAGTAAAAACAGTGTAAAATTGGCAGAAAAAAATACAAAACAAATCATACTTACCGCCTTCATTTGCTCGCGACATCATACGTCACCACACATGTGATTTCGGCCGAGATCTTCAATCAAGATGGTGGCAGCTGGCCCTTTGCAAGCAAATGGAGGAGGCAAGTATGATTTTTATTTGATTTTTTTACATTATTTCAGGTTAAATTGATTCGCTACCACAAAGCACGAGGAAATTCGGCTTTGCAGCAAATCGAATTTATCCTGAAATTCGGATCGAATACGTTAAGTATCTCACACATGCATACTGCATCCAGTTTCTGGAATTACCATTCTCCAGTATTTCTCTGGGTTCTTGTGTAGTGATGGACGAACATTGGCTCTAATGTTCGAACCGCGCGTTCACAGTGGGCCCCATAGACTTGAATAGCAGGCGAACCTGAAAAACCTTCAGGTCATATTTGCAGCCACCAAATACTTACTAGAAGTGCACAAATAGTCCCACAACATGGACAGTGACATACCAGATGTATTATTCAAATTTGCGATCACCATTCATTATTTTATTCAATGCAAATTATCGGCAATGTCATTTTCGCATATGCGCATGGGCAAAATAGGCGCGGCCTACTTCAGCGACTGGTTTCCACCAGACCGAAGTTGCATGCGATCAGAAAAGATGGTTGGCAACAATTTTCACGACGTTGAGGAAGAATTTCTAATCACTGTAAGTAATTTGACATTAAAGCAGTGTATTTGATTTCATTTACATGCATGTTATAACAATCAGTGTATATGCAGATTGAGTTGTTTTTTTTTTAAGTGCCATTGCAAAAATCCCTAATGTTGAGATTTTTCTTTATTTTTTCGCGGTACACACAACTTCACATTTATAGATATTAGTGATTGGTGCACTAAGTATTGTTGCGAGAACTTGTGACATCACAGCAATTTTTTGGGGGGGCAACTGGTATATCACACCAGTAGAAATTATTGGTAGGTAACGCAGCAAATCCGCAAACAAATGCTGCACTACCCAAAGGCTCAATATAGAAAGTATATTATTGGTATATAACACCCCTGCTTCAATCAATTTTATGGGGGGGGAACTGGTAAATCACACCAGTAGAAATTATATGTTCCAATAGCGTTTGTCACTCTGTGTAGATGCAGCAACGCAGCAAAACCGCAAACTAATGCTGCACTCCCTAAATTCACTACATAGAATGTACATTATTGGTATATAACACCCCTGCTTTAATCAGTTTTTTGGGGGGGCAACTGGTAAATCACGCCAGTAGAAATTATTTGTCCCAATAGCGTTTGTCACTCTGTGTAGATGCGGTAACGCAGCAAAACCGCAAACAAATGCTGCACTACCTAAATGCACCTTTATAAAAAGTATATTATTGGTATATAACACCCCTGCCTCAATCAGGTTTTTTTGGGGGGCAACTGGTATATCACACAGTATCGCAGCAGAACCGCACACAACTGCTGCACAATATAATTGCACTATAATATACAGTCGTGGCCAAAAGTTTTGAGAATGACACAAATATTCGTTTTCACAAAGTTTGCTGCTAAACTGCTTTTAGATCTTTGTTTCAGTTGTTTCTGTGATGTAGTGAAATATAATTACACGCACTTCATACGTTTCAAAGGCTTTTATCGACAATTACATGACATTTATGCAAAGAGTCAGTATTTGCAGTGTTGGCCCTTCTTTTTCAGGACCTCTGCAATTCGACTGGGCATGCTCTCAATCAACTTCTGGGCCAATTCCTGACTGATAGCAACCCATTCTTTCATAATCACTTCTTGGAGTTTGTCAGAATTTGTGGGTTTTTGTTTGTCCATCCGCCTCTTGAGGATTGGCCACAAGTTCTCAATGGGATTAAGATCTGGGGAATTTCCAGGCCATGGACCCAAAATTTTTTTTGTATATATAGATACAAAAAAACTGTATTATCAAAGACAACTCCTTTGATATTGTCGCTCATCCAGCCTCCAACACCCCTGTGGGGAATCCTCAGGCATCCAGACATTTTCCCTGCAACTCAGGCAGTCAGACATTTTTCCTGCAAAGTCCACTGCAGTGAAAAGTAGTGTTGCATGGTAATGAATGTCCATCCGCATTATGTATATATGTCAAAGTGGGAGCTATTTAAGGTAGAATAGTTTACAGTAATAAGGACCGCTTGTGAGAGCCCATGACAGATCTCACAAACGGAAAACTAAAACACAAGTATGAAAATAACCTCAGACCTGATGCCCTCCTACTTCCTGCAGTGGGCCTGGTCACTGGAGTTTTTGATGCATCCCCTCTGTGCTGGTAAGGCATCTCCATCCTGCCAGTAGGGTGCACCCTAATTCTCTCTACCCATTGGCTATTCACATCAGGGTATTTAAGACATTGTCTCCTGTGGGAAGATGCCTGAAATATGGGTTATCTAGCTTGCTAGTTCCCAGCCAAAGAGGGATGTATCAGTTTGTCTGCCCATGTACTGACTTCTGCCTGATTCTGAATCTTGACCCTCCGCTACCTGACCTGACCTGTGCCTAACCTCTGTATCGACCCTTTGCTGCCTGCCCTGACCTTCAGACTGTTTAATGCACATACTCCACCTGCTCTACCCTTACCATGTCCTTGACTACAATTTTGCCTGAACCCTTAATGCTCTGCACTGGTGTCTCTGACCTTAGTGCTTTCAGCCAAGCATAGACTACTCCAGCAGGTAGCAGCCTGGAGGCTCCCCTGCAGTGAAGTCTAGATCCCTGTATAGGGGCTAAAAAGAGAATTTTGGGGAACTACTAGAATAATGTCCTTAGGTTTCGCCCAAAGCCAAATCTGTTGGTTGACTCAGTAGTTCCACTCCCACTGCAGTAACAATAACCATTTATTGCATAGAAAGAAATACAAAATTCCAATGACATAAAACCCAAAGTTTTATCATAATAGTTATTTAGATTTTTGAGTGATGATTTTTCATCTGTATCAATTTGGGGTACATAAAATTTATTGATCACTTTTTATTCAATTTTTTGGGTGGCAAATAGGCCAAACACTTTTCTTTATGGCGTTTACCTTACAGGATAAATTACATGATAATTGTGTAGTGAGGGTCATTATGGATGCGGCAATAACAAATATGTGGAGGGGATTTTATTTTTGGAATTTTTCTCCATTGAAAAGCGTTTTTTGCAATGGAAAAGGGTGTATTTTAAACTTTTCTATGTAATTAAACCTTTTTTAACTTTTTTTTTTACCATTTATTGGTCCCACAAGGGAACTCTAATCTTTTGATAGCTTCATTAGGTCCTAGCCTGCCATGGACAGACTTTGGCAACCCGCAATCTCAATTATGGGGTGCCGATGGGAGACAGAGGGAGTCCGCTTTCTCTGTAAGCGGTTAGATGCCGAGGTTGCTATTGACTGCAGCATTTAAGTGGCAAAACAGCCCAGATCAGTTTTTCTGCTCATATGAGAGCTAAGCCCCCACTCTCCACTGCACAGGAGACATGAAGAGCGCTTATTCCTGGCAGCCGTAGAAAGCCTGCATTCTAGAAATAAAGCCCCTTAACGACTGCTGTAGAAACCCATATGGGTGGTCACTAAAGGGTTAAATGACTGTGTCTTTCACCATCATTTTGTACCAGTTGTTTATGCTAGTATGATATAACCTGTGAGAAATATTGCGAGTAGGAAAGGCAAACAGGGTAAAAGAGAAATAGCTCTTATCCTTAGTCACATTATGACTTTCCAGCAAGCGTCACAAATATTTTGTGGCAAGCTGCTTCTTCGGGCTCTCACATCTTGCTTTCAATAATAAGACTTGGCAAGACAATAAATGCAGACATCTTGTGACATACTGAATATAACTGCTGTGCTCAGTCCAATATTTTCAAAGATTATGTTTAACTGATAAAGACTAGCAGAAGATTTTTTTGGCAATAAGATTATATAGTCCATATGTTTATGAAGAAATTATATGATCAATGCTAAAACCATATGCGGTAAAATAAAGATGGCTTGTTCTGGTTCAAAGGGATGTCCACCCACAGATGAACAGGAGTTTGCAAAAGGGAAATGCAAAAGATTTGCCTCAGTCTAGTGATGTATGCACAAAAATGCCTCATAGTATACCACAATACTTAACAAAGAACTTCTTGTCATACAGTGTAGAACAACGCCGTCGGCGTCCCGTTGCTGTGCAGGAGAGAGGACGCGCACAGCGTCCTCGTCTCCTAGGTGACAGGGGGCGGGATGGACCGGCCGCGCACAGGGCTCCTCCTCGCGGCCGGCATCCTCAGTTTCCCCAGTAACCAGGGGAAGTCTGAGCACCGAGCTGGTGCTCGGCTGTTCTCCCTGGTGCGGGTCATGTTTCGCTGGCCACGTCACATGACCTCAGTCTGCCAGTATTTAACAGGCAGCCTGCTGGCCACAGGTTGCCTGTTAATTAGGTACCTGGCGATTGTTTGGTTTCCTATATACTTTACCTGATCCTGTGTTCCCTGACGATCCTCTGCCTGCTCCTCCTGTACTGCGCTACTCACTTGGTATTCTGATCCCGGATTCCACCTGACGATTCTTTGTGGACTCCAGTTGTACTTCGTATCTGCTAAGAGGTTGAATCCCCGTCAGGCTAGATGGGCACTGTTCTTTACTCGTTTTGATTTCTCCATTACTTTCAGGCCTGGAAGTAAAAACGTGAAGGCTGACGCATTATCTCAGAGCTTCCATGCTTTTCAGCCTACAGAGGCACCGCCTGAATCCATCCTACCAGCAAATATCTTCATAGCAGCCTTAACCGAGGATATCTCGGCTCTCATTAAGGCTGAACAACATCTGGCACCAGCAACCACCCCAACAGATAAGTTGTTTGTAACCATGCAATTTTGTCTCCGGCTGTTGGGTGAGTGTCATGATTCTGCTTTTGTGGACATCCAGATTTTGAGGGCACTAGGCAGCTGGTTTCTAGATCTTATTGGTGGCCCACTCTAACTAGGGATGTCAAGTCCTACGTGGCAGCCTGTGAGGTTTGTGCTAGGTCTAAGACACCTAGGACTCACCCTGCTGGTAACCTACAACCCCTACCCATTCTCAGTAGACCCTGTTCCCATAGCTTGATGGACTTTATTACTGACCTGCCGCCGGCAGAGGGTAAGACTGTGGTTTGGGTAGTGGTCAATAGGTTTAGCAAGATGGTTTATTTCATTCCGCTGTCTAAACTCCCAAATGCCAAAACCCTGGCGTGTATTTTTGTGAAAGAAATTCTAAGGTTACATGGTGTTACAAAACTGTTATTCACCCTGTTAGTCTGAATGGATGAAGCACATGGTGAGAACAATGGATGGCGGCCATTTTAACTCACAGACACTGTTCGGACTTTTCTACACGGTGCCATCTCGCCGGTATTTGGTGCCCAAAGACATCATTCAGTAGTTTGAAACTACCAAACAAGGGACACGTTTATTAGTAACTATTTTCGGTATAACTTGTATATTTTCGGTGTAACTTACATAAAACTGTATCTTCCAGACTACTGAACGGATCTGGGTGAATTTTGGACACGTGGTTCACCCAGATCCCCCGGTTCTGAGGATATACTTGTTATGGGGTTATTGCATGTTTTGGGGTTCCTGTGATATGTTTTATAAAACTGTATTTCTCTGCCTTTGATAATTATATTCGTCATTATGGTCATCATCGGCAGAGGGGAGGATTTTGTGTGGGTGTGTTTCTATTGTCCCATTGTGTGTTTAAATGGTGATGTCTGTCTTGTTGTCTCCACATGTGTATTGGCGATCTCCCTTTTGTCCTGAGAGATAATTGGATTGTCTTCGGTCGTCTCCGGGACAGAGGGGAGGAAACCATGATGCATTGTGGGGATGTGTTGTATCTGCAACAAACTGTAATAAAAACCAGGCTGGGTGTGCCAGCACTTCAGACCTAGTTTGACCTCCAAATCGCAGCCTCGCCTCATTTTGTGGGGGAAAGATTATTCTAGCTGTAAGATAGCTAGTGGGATTGTTCTACATTTACAGGATCCTTCTGGATATCGAGACGAAGCGGCTCCTCTCTCTCTCCCTAAACAGAGATCCAGACTATCCAAGTGGTCCAGCTTCCAGCTAGCCTGGGAGTAACCGTAACATTTGGATGGCAGCGGTGGGATTGTCCTGGATTTCCTAGGAGAAGTACTGAACGGATGGAGAGCGCTTACGAAAAATTGAAACGTGCGACCCTAAAGGATTTACTCGAAAGCAGAGGGGGGAACGCCAGCAACCGTCCGAGAAGGGAACTGATCGCAGAATTAACCGAATTGGATCAGGGCTTCACGATGGCAGAAACCTCGACCACGAGTGGTGACGAAAAGACCAGGATTGTTCGGGAGAGGCTCTCGCTATACGGGCCGAACCCACCAATGGAACTGGTGCAGCAGTTGATGGCAGAAGCGGACGAGGATATACGGAAGGCTCGAGCCCACGAACTCAGCCTAGTGACCGCACACCGCAATGCCGAAGCACCGCAGGTAATCGTTCCTGTCGAAAACACCGGGAGGCCAAAAATACCCTATGCGGCTTTTAGACCCTTCCTAGAGAGCGAGACAGGAATCGATGAATATTTGGCGGACTTCGAAAGGCAATGTGCCCTGCACCAGATTCCCAACAGAGAGTGGCCCACGATATTGTCTGGGAAACTATCCGGGCGAGCTCTGGAAGCATTTCGGACTCTGGGCGCTGAGGAAGTGACACAGTATGCGCTGGTCAAAGAGACACTGTTGCGGCGGTACGCTGCAACTCCTGACACGTATCGCCGACAATTTCGTAGCACGAGAAAGAAGCCTAACGACACACATATGGAATGGGCGCACCGAATGCGGAGAGCGGCAAATCACTGGATGAGCGGAAGTAAAGCTGTGACTGGTGAGGAAATTTTACAATTATTTCTCTTAGAACATTTTTATAACGGCATGGAGCAGCAGGGGAAGGAATGGCTGCGAGACAGACGACCTTCTACCTTAGAAGAAGCAGCCAAATTGGCCGATGAACATTACGACTCCTGTCTACACGAACCCACGAACTACCGAACCCCAGCACGGGTCGAACACCAAGATGTTTACCATACGTCGCCACGTACCGAATTCCGAGCCCCGGTGCCCGCTGGGCCCATACGATACTCAGGACCACCGAATAACAACTCTGATCATCCCAGACCGACCTGCTACCGATGCAATCAACCAGGGCACCGCATGGCTAGCTGCCCCCTTAATGCACACCAGACCCCCCGGAATTATAATTACCCCTCTGGGTCATCTCGTCCTGCCCGGGCACTCTGTGTTAACCAAGAGGCCCCTATGGAGGAATATTTGGGACACTTCACGAAGCAGATCCTGTATATGCTGCTTCGGATAACTGCCAGCACCATCGGCAGAAAGTATGGCTCGAGGAGCAATCTACCGAGGGGTTAAGAGACACGGGGGCTACCATTACACTGGTCCAGAGCCATTTGGTGCCGGGGCACAAGCGATCAGGGCAGACTGTGGCCGTTAGAGTGGCGGGGGGTATGTGTACAAATTTCCGACCGCTAAAGTACATCTTGATTGGGGAGCGGGAAAGGGGGTCGTGAACGTGGGCATAATGGATAATTTACCTGCCAAAGTACTACTGGGCAACGATTTGGGCCCCATGACTTCTGCCTATGCTCCAGTATACAACGAGGCGAACCCAGTGACTACCCGAGCCCAAGCCCGAACGGAGCGAGAACTCTCACCAGTGCGGGAGACACAGGTAAGACCTACCCCGACCTTGACTGACCTGTTAGGTCCCATACCCTGGGACACCCCAGATGCTTTCGAAACAGAGTCTAAGACTGACCCGACATTACAAAAGTACCAGGAACGAGCAGAGACCAGAGGGAGCGGGTCAGATAACGAAACCTTTTTATGGGAAAAGGGAAAGCTATATCGCTTGACGGAGAAAAGGGGGCAGCATAGGCGACAGCTGGTAGTGCCCCACAAATACCGTCGAGAAATACTCAAGATAGGACACGACATTCCCTTGGCAGGCCACCTAGCTGTAACCCGCACACTACACCGCATTACTCACACGTTCTTTTGGCCAGGGGTACACGCTGATGTTAGGACTTATTGTAATACCTGCGATGTGTGTCAACGAGTAGGGAGGAGAGGCGATCACCCTAAAGCTCATCTAGTAAATATGCCCATTGTGGAGGAACCCTTCAGCAGGGTTGCTATTGACCTAGTGGGACCGCTGGCTACCCCTAGTCCCTCCGGTAAGCGCTACATTCTTACCGTAGTGGACTACGCTACCAGGTACCCTGAAGCTGTCGCCCTATCCAACATCCAAGCGGATACGGTAGCGAATGCGCTGGTGCAGGTGTTCTCCCGGGTAGGATTTCCGAAAGAAATCCTGTCCGACCGAGGCACCCAATTTACTGCCGAATTGACTCAGCAACTCTGGCAGGTTTGCAAAATTAAGTCCCTTCTGAGCTCTCCATACCACCCCCAGACGAAGGGACTTTGTGAGAGGTTCAATGGGACCCTCAAACAAATGCTCAAGACGTTTACTCAGGAATACCGAGACTGGGAGCGTTTTCTGCCACACCTCCTATTTGCTTATCGGGAGGTGCCCCAGGAAACGACCGGGTTCTCTCCCTTCGAGTTGCTCTACGGAAGAAAGGTACGGGGACCCCTAAACCTGATTCGGGAGCACTGGGAGGGAGAGATGGAGACTGACGGTGTCCCCATTGTGCCGTACGTGCTGGAACTCAGGGACCGAATGGAGCAATTAGCCAAATCAGTGCAGGCTAACCTCCAATCGGCCCAGAGAAGACAGAAGGTATGGTACGATCGGGGGGCCCGAAAGAGAATCTTTACCATAGGGCAAAAGGTGTTAGTGCTTAAGCCAGTTAAGACAGACAACTTGCAGGCATCCTGGCAGGGCCCCTACCAGATAGTGGAGAAAAGGGGAGACACCACTTACGTAATAGCTAGCTGCCATGACAGCAATCTTAGAAAGACATTCCATGTGAACATGCTCAAGGAATATCTTGAGCGGCCGGAGAACGTGACGGCCGTATGCTGTCCCCCTCAGGAAGACCCCGACAGTCTACCCATTCCAGATCTGTTAGAAAAGAGTCCCCACGCAGATATAGTAGCTCAGGTCAAGATAGGGGACCGACTTGGCCCCACTGAAAGGGAGCAGCTTAATCAACTCCTGCAGTCCAAAAGCCCCACCTTCTCCCAGAACCCAGGGTACACTACCTTAACCACCCACCAGGTAGATACCCCGGGACAAGCTCCTTTACACCAGGCTCCTTACCGAATCCCCGAGGCAGTTAGGACAGGGATGAAGAAGGAGATCGATGAGATGCTCCAACTCAGGGTAATTGAGCCCTCCGATAGTCCCTGGGCTTCCCCAGTGGTCCTGGTGCCCAAGAAAGATGGTACAACCCGGTTTTGCATAGACTATCGGAGGCTCAATGAAAAGACAGTGACGGACGCTTACCCTATGCCCAGGGTAGACGAGCTACTCGATCGTATAGCCAGGGGAAATTATCTGACCACCATTGACCTCTGCAAGGGTTACTGGCAGATCCCCCTGGCCCAGGAGGCTGTCCCCAAGTCGGCATTCGTCACCCCGTTCGGCTTATATCATTTTAAGGTAATGCCGTTTGGGATGAAGAATGCCCCAGCTACATTCCAGCGCTTGGTCGATAGGCTCCTGGATGGCTTCCAGAGTTTTGCTTGCGCATACCTGGACGACATAGCGATCCACAGTGAGTCCTGGGAGGACCACTTAGCTCACATAGGAATGGTTCTGGATCAGATCCGGGCTGCTGGCCTGACTCTGAAGCCAGAAAAATGCCACTTTGGGATGGCCGAGGTACAGTACCTGGGTCACCGGGTGGGGTGTGGGAAACAGCGAACAGAACCGGCCAAGATAGAAGCTGTCGCCAATTGGCCCACCCCCACCACTAAGACTCAGGTCCTAGCATTCCTGGGCACAGCAGGGTACTACAGACGGTTTGTACCAGACTACAGCACACTTGCCAAACCCCTGACGGACCTGACCAAGAAAAACTTACCTCGACAGGTCCTGTGGTCTCCCCACTGTGAAACGTCTTTCCAAGCTCTCAAAAATGCTCTTGTTAACGCTCCTGTCTTGGCGGCCCCAGCCCTTAACAAGCGTTTTATCGTCCATACAGACGCTTCCATGTTCGGGCTGGGAGCTGTCCTCAGCCAAGTAGGCGAAGACGGAGGGGAGCACCCAGTTGTCTACATCAGCCGTAAGCTCCTGCCACGCGAAGTCAGCTATGCAGCGGTAGAAAAAGAGTGTTTGGCTTTGGTGTGGGCACTAAAGAAATTGACTCCCTATTTGTATGGACAAGAATTCACTCTGGTTACAGACCATAACCCGTTAGTGTGGCTAAACCGGGTCTCTGGGGATAACGGCAGACTTTTACGTTGGAGTTTATCGTTACAACCCTTCAACTTCACCATTACCTACAGACCTGGGAAACAGAATGGCAACGCCGACGGGTTGTCCAGACAAACAGACCTCAGCCCAGCATAACCAGCGGTCTGGACAGCCTTAGTCTGCCCCGAAAAGGGGTCAGACAGTGTCTGCCAGAGTGTTCCACAAAAAGGGAGCACTGTTACAAAACTGTTATTCACCCTGTTAGTCTGAATGGATGAAGCACATGGTGAGAACAATGGATGGCGGCCATTTTAACTCACAGACACTGTTTGGACTTTTCTACACGGTGCCATCTCGCCGGTATTTGGTGCCCAAAGACATCATTCAGTAGTTTGAAACTACCAAACAAGGGACACGTTTATTAGTAACTATTTTCTAATAATATAACTTCCAGACTACTGAACGGATCTGGGTTAATTTTGGACATGTGGTTCACCCAGATCCCCCGGTTCTGAGGATATACTTGTTATGGGGTTATTGCATGTTTTGGGGTTCCTGTGATATGTTTTATAAAACTAATTTCTCTGCCTTTGATAATTATATTCGTCATTATGGTCATCATCGGCAGAGGGGAGGATTTTGTGTGGGTGTGTTTCTATTGTCCCATTGTGTGTTTAAATGGTGATGTCTGTCTTGTTGTCTCCACATGTGTATTGGCGATCTCCCTTTTGTCCTGAGAGATAATTGGATTGTCTTCGGTCGTCTCCGGGACAGAGGGGAGGAAACCATGATGCATTGTGGGGATGTGTTGTATCTGCAACAAACTGTAATAAAAACCAGGCTGGGTGTGCCAGCACTTCAGACCTATTTTGACCTTCAAATCGCAGCCTCGCCTCGTTTTGTGGGGGAAAGATTATCCTAGCTGTAAGATAGCTAGTGGGATTGTTCTACATTTACAGGATCCTTCTGGATATCGAGACGAAGCGGCTCCTCTCTCTCTCCCTAAACAGAGATCCAGACTATCCAAGCGGTCCAGCTTCCAGCTAGCCTGGGAGTAACCGTAACACATGGTATCCCAGAAAATATAGTATCTGACAGGGGTGTGCAGTTTGTGTCCAAATTTTGGAGGGCTTTCTGTCAAAGATGTCAGATTTTGTTGTCTTTTTCCTCCGCCTACCACCCTGAGAGTAATGGGCAGACTGAACGCCTTAATCAGTCTGTGGAACCATTCCTGAGGTCGCATGTTGCTGATGACCAGCAATTATGGGTTAAATACCTTCCGTTGGCTGAATTTGCTTTGAATAACCATGTTAATTCTTCTGCTGGGGTCTCCCCTTTCTTTTGCAACCATGGTTTTCATCCTGTTTTCATTCTGGGTCATCCGTCTCCTCCTCTAACCCTAAGGTGGATAATCTCTCCTGTGCACAGTTTGGGCCCGGGTTCAATCAAACCTAGAAAAGGCTCAAAGTTCACAAAAACTCAAGGCCTATAGGAGACATTCCAAGGGGGTAAACTTTCAGGTTGGGGATAAGGTGTGGTTGTCCTCCAAGAATCTATCTCTCAAGATAGCTTCTAGAAAATTTGCTCCTCGTTTTATTGGGCCGTATAAGATCACAGAGGTGATTAATCTGGTATCGTTTGGGTTGGAGCTGCCCGAATCGTTTCACATTGATAATGTGTTTCATAAATCTCTACTTAAAAATATTTTGAACCTGTTGTACCATCGAAAGCCTCGCCTCCGGTTCTTGTTAATGATGCTGTCGAGTATTTGGTGTCTAAGATAGTGGATGTCAGGAAAGTGCGTAATTCCTTACAGTACCTGATTCACTGGAAGGCGTATGGACCCGAGGAGAGATCTTGGGTACCTGCTAGGGAGGTTCATGCTCCTAGACTGGTTCAAAAATTTCATTTAGAACATCCTGAAAGGCCGTCGCCTGAAGTCTTGGGTCCGGTGGCCCCGCATAAGAGGAGTGGTACTGTCACGGGACGCCGAGGCATTCACTCTCCTCAGCACTGTCGGCGTCCCATTGCTGTGCAGCAGAGAGGACGCGCAAAGTGTCCTCAACTCCTTGGTGACAGGGGGCGTGACAGACCATCCGCGAACGGCTCCTCCGCGGTGCCGGCGTCCTCAGTTTCCCCAGTAACCAGGGGGGGTCTGAGCACTGAGCTGGACACTCGGTGCTCGGCTGTTCTCACTGGTGCGGGTCATGTGGCGCTGGCCACGTCACATGACCTCAGTCTGCCAGTATTTAACAGGAAGCCTGCTGGCCACAGGTTGCCTGTTAATTAGATATCTGGCGATTGTTTGGTTTCTTGTATACTTACCTGATCCTGTGTTCCCTGACGATCCTCTGCCTGCTCCTCCTGTACTGCACTACTCTCCTGGTATTCTGATCCCGGCTTCCACCTGACGATTCTTTGCAGACTCCTGTTGTACTTCGTATCTCTCTTGGTATTTGACCTCGGCTCCTCCTGACTATTCTCTGCTTACTCCTTGGTACTGCGTAGCTCTCTAGGTATTGACCTGGTCCGTTCAGGTTCAGTTATTTTTCTTGTCCATCTTCCCAGCACGTATCCTAAGTTAGGGACTGCTGTCCAGTTGTCCCCTGTCACCAGGACTTGCGAGACAAGTAGGCAGGGCCAGGGGTGAGGGTGGAGCGCAGTGGTCACTATCCTCCCCCCTGTGTGTAGTGTACGTGACCGTCACACACAGGCTCTATGGTAGGTTTGGGCTGTACTTCAATGGGCAGGGTGCAACTGAATTGGGGGAGAAGATGGTTAGAACATTGGGGAAGTGTATACTGTGGAGACTGGGAAAAGGGGGAGCAATTACATTATAGGAGGAGATGGCACAGAATTTGACCTGGGACTAAATAATAGAACTGGTGTGGAATGGAAGAAAGGGAACAATTAATATGAATAAATATAAAAGAAAACATAACCCAAAAGTACTTAATTGCATGTATAAAATTACAAATGCCAGTATCCTGGAAATTGGTGAACCAGAATAACAATATTTGAGGAAAAATAAAACTGTTGGAATAACTGAGATATGGCTAGAAATATTTGCTATGACTGGACTGTTCCCTTGGAGGGTTAGAGTCTATTTAGAAAGGTTTATAAAAATCAGAAAGGGGGTAGGAGGGAAAAACAATAATACTATAGGGAATAGATGAGGAGGCAAATTATAATGAAGTAGTAATTGTGGGGGCTTTAACTATTCAGGTATCAACTGGGAAACTAGATCCCTGTAAGTTTGACATCTATTGTTGGAAAAATGTTTGAAAGTTTTCTAACAGATGTCACCCTGGAGAATTCCTTAGAAAATATGTGTATAGTGCTCAGCACAGGTTTATGAAGGCTCAGCCCTATCAAACTAATCTAATCAGTTTCTTTGAAGAGGTAAGTTCTAGAATGAACTGTGGTGAGTCCTTTGACATACATATATTATTTTACTGTACATACTCAGATTGGATGACTAGTGTGGTACCACAGGTGTCAGTATTGGCTCCTCTTCTCGTTAATATATTTCCCAATAAAAGTGGCAAATGAGGTTTAACAATGATAAATGTAAAGCACATGAGAAGGGAAAATACGCACATGTCACCAGTACATACTAAATATAAAACCCCTGTGTAAAACCGACAAGGAATTTTAGTTGATGATAAGCTTAAAGAGGACCTTTCATGTTTCTTTTTATTCAGTATGTTAATACTGACCATCGGTACAGGGAGGAGGAGACGCCAGGGTTTCTCAATAGGCGTCTCCTTCGACCTGGCTGTGCCGTGATCCAATCACAGTGGAGAGTGTCACAGCCAGGGAGAAGGTGAGCTTTTTTTTCTCCCTGGCTGTGACGCTCTCCGCTGTGATTGGATCGCGGGACAGCCAGGGAGAAGCCCTGGTGTCTCCTCCTCCCTGTGCCGATGCTCAGTATTAACATACTGAGCGGGAAAACTACAGAGGGGCACTGTGGGGCACAGCGGGGCGTAGGAGCGATATTTAAAAAAAAACAGGCAGGGTGGCCGCATCAGCGGAGGGTACCCAGCAGGTATTTATCTAGAATTTAAAAAAACATGAACGGTCCTCTTTAACCAATGTCATACAGCTACATTCAAACCTAATAAAATAATGGGGTGCTTAAAAATGGGCATACTGTAGATACACATGACAAGTACATAGTTCTGACACTTTCCAAATAACTACACAGTTTTGTGGACCAGTGCATAGGAAAGACATCACAGAACTTGGAGAATGTTCAAAGACGGGCTACTAAAGTAATAAACAGAATGGAGTGACTACAGTAACCAAAATGGGGGTAGTTTTAAAGTGTAACTGCAGTTTCATTTTTTGTTCCCTAATGGTATAGTACACCCTGCTGTATAAGTGCTTTTGTGCTTTAAAATGTTATCATTTTCAGTTTTACCTGCTAATAACTCCCACAAATGCATGCTACTTTCTTAGTCAGCAGCTCTCATCTCACAGCGTTGCCATGTGCAGTCTGTCTTCTCAGTATTATAACAAAGCACGTGTGACGAGAAAGGGAGAGGCGCTCATAGAGTAGTAGGAGATTATAAAGGTTCCAAGAAAAAAACTAAAAAAGTGTGTGGTTGCCAATTGTTGAGCTCACCTTTTGATGTTGTGCATCAAAAGGGCACAAATTTCTTGTTGGCGATAGGTCGGTGCTGCCGGTACTTTTCAATCCTCGTGAGTGGAGTGGCCGGTACTCCAGAAGAGTGATGTGAGATTTGGTAGGGGGATATGTACTAGGAACAGTACAGATGGGGTACCTTCTTGGCACAAACACGACTTCAATGGATGTTGGTAAAACTCTTTTTATTTTGATATTAGATAATAGGTGACAACGCGGGCCACGCTGTCTGCAGCAGTCTGGATCCCACAGTTTGGATCATTCAGATGTGAGAAACTACCTTCTCTGCATTGGCGCGGACCCCACAGACTTGAGAAAGGGGTATAATTACTCCGAAATGGGTTGTCACCTATTATCTAATATCAAAATAAAAAAATAGTTTTACCAACATCCATTGAAGTCGTGTTTGCGCCAAGAAGGTACCCCATCTGTACTGTTCCTAGTACATATCCCCCTACAGTATTATAACAAGAGATGGATGAGCTCTGGGAGGAGGAGCTCAGCCCTGACAGCCTGGAGCTGAGCAGAGGGATAAAGTGGAGGGGGAGGGCTGCTTTAGATGGTGATATATTCTCAATGGTAGCATCTAGAAATATGCAACTGGTCTTGTTTGAAAGCTGACAGTCCGGGCTTTCATACAAGAACGACAGCTCTAGTCCAAGCAACATAGGAGAAATCACTGTTAGAAATAGAGTCGGAAATAATGGAAGGTAAAATCTACTTTTACTTTCACTTTAAGCTTCATTTACAGCATCCCGATCTCTATCATTGGTATCTTCCTCTGTACTGAACAGATTTATGTCATTCTAGTATTGTCTGAAAGCTGGTACCAAACCAGAGATATAAGCACCTAAAGTAGCCCCCCCCTTCCCTGTCAGTCTGGAAGAGAATGAGGGACAGCTGGCTATTAAGAGGTTAAAAGAAATGCTTACTGATTTAATGTAATTGCAGGGCATGTCTCTGGTTAGCTGTATGTAAGGATAGACACTGCTCTGGGTACTGTGGAAATTTATCTGCTTTCTGATTGGTCCTGCTAGTTCATGTGAGGAGAGCAAGGGCTTATGGGAAGTGAGGGAAATACAGGATGGCCTCAAGGAAGGGCAAAGGTCATCACAGGAAGAGCAGCAGAGGCCATCTTAGGAAGTTGCTGAAATATATAGCACTATTTTCTAAATATTCGCGAATTCTCAAAGTGGCGATATTCGCGATAAAAATTCTCTATTCGAATATTCATGCTCAACACCAAAAACTGTTACACTGTGAATCTGCAACTAGTGTGAATAAACCCTGCAGTTTTTTAGTTACAAACGTTTCTTTACCTCTATACTGCACCCGCTTGTCCTGTCTACCAGAGCAAATGGAGGCGGAGGATGCGTGCATCAGCAGTGAGGCTGGCGTGAACGCCGATATTTTTGGTTTCTGAATTTTTTCAGGCACGGTTGTATGTCGTACATTAAACCAGCTGTATTACAACCCATGCTCCACGACAACCTGGAGGTTAATCTGCAGCAGCGGGAGACAAACCTGCACTAACGCGAGACTAATAAGCAGCAGCAAAAGATCAACCAGTTGCTACAACATGTGATGGCTTTGCAGACAGCAGGAGCAACCCTGAGCATCCAAGATGCTCAGAAGGCAGTACGTGCAGCGATTCCTAAGATGACACCCGCAGACGACATCGAAACGTACCTGGCGATGTACAAGAAAGTGGCCACAAGGGAGAAGCTACCCCAAGACCAGTAGGCCGAGGTCGTCACTCTGTTCCTGGCATCCGATTCCCAGCGGGTGTATTTCGACTTGCCGGACGATCAAGTGGCCGACTACCAAAAAGTAAAGGGTGAGGTTTTGGCCAGACTGCCAGACTGGGGGTGAATGTGTTGGTCCGGGCCCAGCGGGTACATCACTGGGGGTTTAAGCTGGTCGAGCCCGCAAGACCCGAATATTATGACACTCCACCTTTTGCAAAAGTAGCTAAAGCCTGATGTGCTGAGTCCCATGGCTAGGCTGCATAGGCGATTGGCCGATATCTTCTGGAGGACTCTGCGACCCCCTCTCCAGCACTGGTATGGCCAGGTGTCTCCTGGCAATGCCCTGGAGATGGTGGATCTGGTGGGGCGCTATGAAGCTACTAAGAATCTTAAGGAGGGTTCTTTCAGGAGGGGAGCAGTCAAACCCCATAAATCTCCACCCCAGACCCAGGGACTTGTGCCAACCAAGCTTGCCTGAGATGTACCCCCTATAGACCCGGCTCCGACAGTTTGATGCCGGTGTCGGGATCCTGGCCATGTATGAGCTGAATGTCCACATCAGGTGGAAGCCATGGACACAAACTGTGGCTTCGGTCAGTCATTATATGCCAGGAAGCTGTGTGCAGTGGGTAAGCCAGAAAGTCTAAATCACATGGCCCAGGTGGAAGTGGGAGACACTCCAGCAGAGTCCAGCAGTGGTGCCCTGCTCCAGGGGGACGCCAGAACTCTGGGAACCCGAGGCCGAAGGGCAAGAAGTAGGGGTGACAGCCACTTCGGTGGAAGAGAGGGAGACAACACGATTGAGTGTAATGGTGGAAGATGTGGAGGACTTGCCACCAGGGCCTGAGCTGGCAGACCTCAATGTTTCCGGAGATAATTTTTGTACTGCCCAACACCGAGAGCCAACCCTTTCCCGAGCCTGCGAAAATGTATTAATAGTAGATGGTGAACCACAACAACCGGGAGCAGAGTCTGTGTTCCCCTGCTTTTTGGTTCATCAGGATATGTTGTATCGGGTAAGCCAACTGCAGCGTGAACATATTGAACAGTTGGTGGTGTCCCCAGGCTTACCGAAAAATTGTGTTAGATTTAGCCCACCAACATGTTCTCAGGGGTCACCTGGGAATGCAAAAACACAGGACTGGATATTACAACCATTTTACTGGCCCAGTGTGTTTAGAGAGGTTGAAGAATTCTGTTGCCAGACCTGCCAGGGAACTAGCCCCCAGCACCTTTTCCGCAGTCCCTTGGTACCTCTCCCAATCATTGAGGTACAGTTTGAGCGAATCGCGATGGACCTCGTAGGCCCAGTACCAAAGTCTACTAGAGAACACCAACACATCTTGGTCGTTCTAGACTACACCACTCTGTACCGGGAGGCAGTGCCACTGCAACATACATCAGCTAAACTTGTAGCTAAGGAGCTAATGGAAATGTTCTCCCGAGTGGGGCTACCTAAAGAGGTTCTGACTGACCAGAGGACCCCTTTTATGTCCAAGGTCATGAGTGAACTCTGTAAGTTACTGCATATTAAACAGTTACGGACGTCCGTGTACCATCCGCAAACAGATGGTCTGGTTGGGAGGTTTAACAAAACAGCAAAAACCATGTTAGAAAGGATGGTGTCTAAAGATGGGAAGGACTGGGACTCTCTTCTGCCCTATCTCATGTTCGCTGTGCGAGAGGTGCCCCAGGCCCCCCGGTTAGACCTGCGGGAGGATAGACAATGACCCCCATTTTGGACCGATAGCGAAGGTCCAAGAAGGTGGAGAGCCAGAAGTCATCCCTCCGCTGAATGGTGACAATTCGGCTGTCACTACGCAAGCAAGTGATCATGCATCGGGCCATTTGTGCAAGTGATTCGGAGGGACTCCCTGCCTCCATCTCCACTGCATGCTGCCACAGTTTGTCTGGGTCCTCTGCCTCATCTTCCTCATCGCCCTATCGCTCCTCTGGCTGCTCCTAATCCCCCTCTCCTGTCACCTGTGTATAAAAACCACCTATTTCGCTACACATTGCTTGTGCTCCAATACCCTCCTCCTCCTACAGTTCAGCCCCCACAGGGATCATGTGGCCATGAGATCTAGGTGCCACATCTCCAGTCCCCTGACCAGCCAGATTTACCAGCATCTGTTCCAGGACATGAATCAGTGGCACGACGTTGTTCATCTCGTAGTCCTGGTGACTGACAAATAAAGTGGTCTCCTCAAAGGGCCTGAGCAAACAGCAGGTGTCACCCATGAGTTGCTACTGGCTGACATTGAAGTTACACAAGGGAGTACTCCTGTCCGCTTGGATCATCAATAAATTATTTATGGCTGTTCTCTGTTCGTATAGTCAGTCCAACATATGCAGGGTGGAATTCCAACGGGTGGAAACGTCGCATATCAGTCTATGTTGGGGCATGCAGTTCTGCAGTTCTGAGGGTGTGCTTTGCGGTGTACAAGTGGCTGACGTGCATGCAAAGTTTCCTGGCCATTTTTAGGATGTAAATGATAAAAGTAAGCAAAGTCGACAGGCACTCTATATCTGGTTTAAGAGGATGTTTATTGATTAATGTTGTACAAGATTTTTATTATTAAAAATATTGATATTTATTTTGAAAAAATATTGAAACAAATGTTGAAAAGAATATAAAAAATATATTTTGGAAATAATATAATATAAAAATGTTGGAATTCCTTATTTGTAATGATAGGGGAAGGGTAGTGTGATCTGGGTACCACGGTGTGACCTGAAAAATATCCCGATGGGGGAGGGGTTAGTGTGGACACCTAGGTGGAGGAGGACTCAATGGTGAAACAAAGTTCTATTAAGTGTAGAACAGAAATTATTATAAATTCATACAAAGTTTATAGTAAAAATAATTATAACGTGGAGAAATATTCGATATGAGAATATTTGATATGAGAGTAATGTAAAAGGATCCAATGAAAAAATGTCTCCAAGATGTATCCAAAAGTTAAAAATAAAATGCAAGTATATGTATATTGGGTTTTAGTAGATAAAAATAGGATAAAAAATATATATAAAAAATAAAAATAAAAATAAAAATGAAAAAGGATGAAAATGAAAGTACAATAAAAATAAGATGGCTGAGAAATAGTCTCTGCAGGTGTATCCACATGCGATGATATTGGCGGAGATTGTCTTTAGTTCAAGTCAAGAGATGGAAATGTCATATGTGTTTACAATTAGTTGCTGGTGGCGTCCCACACAGTAATTGTACTCACCCTTTTGGTTTGAGTTAGGTACCTGTTCGGTAGAGCTCTAGCTTGGTACGTGTTATATGTTCCACGTCTTCTTGCGGTGAATCGGCATCTGAATAGACAGTAGTTGATGCGCTGATAGTTTGTCCGTGCACGTGGTGTATTGCGCGCCTTTTTTCCACTGAGTCGGCGTCTCATGTGCTTAGTCACGTGGTTGTTAGCTGTTCAGTGACTGACTTTTTCTTTCTATGAGTCGTAAAGATGTTCCAATAGAATTCCAATAAAGATTCTTATGAAGTTCCGATCTTTCTCAAGAAATTCTTAGTTGAGGCGTGGGTTTTGGTGGGTAGTCGCAAAATTATGTATGCGAGGTTTGCCAATTGCCATACGCGTTTCGAGGTGTTCCTACCTCTTCATCAGTGGCCATATTGGATTTAGTAAACTGCCCACTTTTTATACCCACTTTTTTTGTTTGTTGTCCCACCAAAAACCCGGCCTGGGTATTGCTAATTGGAGTTGGGTGTTATCCATTATCATGTTTTTAAAGAAGGAAGGTTAATTAAGTGATAGTTTTTTTCTTCCCTTTCCTTTTGTGTTTTAAATGTAAATGTGTTTCAATCTTATTTGATGGTATTCCTTTATCTATATTTTCTTCTTAAGGTATTGTATTTAGTTTTTTCTCGTTTAGTTGTCAGAGATAAACTATTTATACCTTTGTGAACTGAATGGCATAAAAAACGCAGATGCGTTTTCGATGCGTTTTTCTGGGGGTATATGCGTTTTTAGTCAGATTGTATTTTTTTGACTATTTTTCATACATCTGGTGTTTTTGTTTGTTTCTTGGAGTATTAGAATTAAAAATATTGATACTTGTCCTGGTTTTTTGTGTTCAGTGTACCTCTATGTGAATCTTGTTGGGCTGACTCTGGATGTTCTTCTCTTTTTTCATTTCTTTTGGGTCTGATTCCTACTACGGTGATGTAGTGTGATGTTTGTTGATTCTTAGGGGAAGTTTTGTTTATTTCACAAAAAACGCATATGCGGTTTCGGTGCGTTTTTTGGGGGGGTATGTGCGTTTTATCATTTATTTGTTCATTAGTGTTGTGTGTAGTTCATATCAGTTTTCTGAAGTAAGAGAGCTTGAGAGTTTTCATTATAAATAGAGTTTTTTCGCAATTGGGATGTTCTCAGTTGTTTTCTTGGTTGATTGAGTTTCATTGTGTTGTATGTCATGGAAATTGTTGTTTTTTTGTTTTGTTTGTTCCATGGAGTAATCAGGGAATTGTAGATATTCTGTAAGTTTAGGGGGTAGTATATGGTCGTGAGCATATCGCCTATATTAAGGGACGGATGGGGTGCTGGTACACAGCCGGACTCTCGTCCGTCCGTCAAAGTGGGCGGTAGCCCAGATTTATAGGAACCCAAATAGTTCCAATTCTGCGTTCAACCCATCTGGAATTATAGTTTCAAAGTCATATATTCTTCGGGATTCCTGTCTTGACATTTTGGATATATGGTCACCCCCTCTCCAGCTTATTTCAACCTTTTCAAAAGCAGCAAATCTCATTTGGCTGGCATCTTTGTTGTGGTAAATTTTATAGTGATTTGATAGTGTATGTTTTTCATAACCGTTTTTGATGTTATTTCTATGTTCAGATATCCTTTTTTTCAATGATCTTTTGGTTCTCCCTATGTATTGTTTATTGCAGGGGCATTCGATTATGTAAATTACACTTGTTGTGTCACAGGATAGGAAATCTTTTATTTGATATGAAAATTTGTTTGTTTTTGAAGTGATTTCTACAGTTTTTTTGGGGAATTTGGTGTTTCTGCAATTGTTACAACGTCCACATCTGTAGAAACCTTTTAAGTTGAACCAATTGTGGGGAGTATCTTTGTTTAATGTTTTTTTATTATTATGGTTTTTTACGGTTGGTGCTACCTTTAATGCTAAGTTGGGGGCTTTGGTGTAAGCTATTTGAGGTATGTTTGTTAAGAGGGGACCAATTATCTTATCTTTCAAAATGTAATGCCAATGTTTTTT
The DNA here is from genome assembly GCF_014858855.1 of Bufo gargarizans. NCBI lineage: Eukaryota > Metazoa > Chordata > Amphibia > Anura > Bufonidae > Bufo > Bufo gargarizans. The sequence continues at coordinate 90,173,163 of NC_058085.1, forward strand.
GATAATGGTTTCAACTTTTTTTTGATGGGAATTATATGGGAGTATTATTCTTATTAGGTCATTGGATTGTTTCTTTTTGTCTAGTTTTCTAGTGGGTGGTTCAAAGAAATCCTTTCTCTCCATGTTTCTTACTTTGGATAATGATGTGTCCAAAAGGTGTGATGGGTATTTCTTAATTAGAAATTGGTCTTTCATTTTTTGGGCCTCTTCTTCAAATGTTGTATTTGTTGTACAATTTCTTTTTATACGTCTGAATTGTCCAGTTGGAATGTTGAGTAACCATCTCGGTAGGTGGCAACTTGAGTATAGTATATAATTGTTTTTCGATACTTCTTTTTGATATGTGGAGCATTCTAAATGGTTGGTTTTGATTTTTATTGTTAGGTCCAAAAAGGTTATTTCTTTTTTACTGATATTGGAGGTGAATTTTAAATTATTGTCATTTTGATTTATCTGTTTCAAAAAAAGTTCTAGGTCTTTATCTGTTTTATTCCATATGAATATGACATCGTCTATATATCGACGCCAGAGTACTAGGTCCTCCCCCAGTCTGGGTGTAATGTGCTGGTATTCCCACTGGGCCATGAACAGGTTGGCATAACTGGGGGCGAACCTAGTACCCATGGCGGTGCCTCTTGTTTGGCGATAGTGATCTGATTCGTACGCAAAATAATTATGGGATAATATGTATCTGACTCCTTCCACTATGTACTCAATTTGGGTTTCTTTCAGTTGTCCATTGAGTTCTAATTGTTTTTTTAGAGCATCTGTTCCTTGATCGTGATCTATTATTGTGTATAATGAGTTTACATCAAGGGTCCCGATGGTCCAATGTGGTTCAAATTTCAGATTTTCTATTAATTGAATGATTTGAGTGGTATCTTTGATGTAAGATGGGGTCTGTTTGACTATTGGTTGTAGTAGTTGATCAATGTATTGGGATAGGTTGGATGTGAGGGATCCTATACCTGAGACTATAGGTCTACCTGGGGGGTCAGTTGGGTTTTTATGAATTTTTGGGATGCAATAAAATATAGGTAATCTTTTCTGGGTGGTGATGATGTAGGTGTATTCTTGTTCCTGTAGAAGTCCTTTATCTAGTCCTTTTTTAGCATATTCTTTTAATGTGATTGAAAATTCGTTAATTGGGTCTTTGATTAGTTTTTTATATGTAGTTTGATCTGAAAGTTGTTTTTTACATTCGTTATCATATTTTTCTAGGTCCAGAATGACTGTGGCTCCTCCTTTGTCTGCAGGTCTGATGATAATATTTTCTTTCTTTTGTAGTTGTTTTATTGCCATAATTTCTTGTGGACTAAGATTATTCTTTCGCTTGGTAGTTTCTTTTAATTTTCTCAGGTCAGTTTCTACACTTTTTCTGAAAGTGGAGATCTCTTGTCCTATTTCTTGTCTGGGGTATTTTTTTGACTTTTGTTTTAGCTGAGTGTGTTGATATAGAGAGGGTGAGTTATCATGTGTTGTGATTGGGTTTTTTATAAAGTATTTCTTTAAGCACAGTTTACGTATGAATTTTTCAATTCCAATGAACGTGTCAAATTTATTTAATTTAGCTGTGGGCGCAAATTTCAGACCTTTGTTGAGTAAGTTAATTTGTATTGGTGTGAGTGTAGCAGAGCTTAGGTTGACAACAGTATTGTTGTCCTCATTAATTAGGTTTTGTAATTTCTTCTGTCTTTTTTTCCCTTGTCCTCTTCGTATGGCCTTCTTTTTTGGTTTTGTGTCTGGGGTTGGTATTGTGGATATATGCTCTGTTTCTGGTGATCTTGATATGTGTTCCGTGAGTATGTTGGTTTCTGATTGTGGTGGTCTTGCCATTCTTGATTGGTTTCTCTGTATCTTAAATTGTATCTGTGATTGGGTGGTGTGTACTGATTGTGTCTTAAATTGGGTGGGGATTGTCTTGTGGATCTTGTGCGGATTCTGTGGTGTGGTGGTGTCCTGTCTAAAAAATGAGGATTAGTCAGTGTTTCATATTTGTTGTTTGTGGGAATGTTATATTGTGTGTGATCCAAGTTGTCAGTTGGTGTTTTGTAGGTTTTATTGGGTTGTGGTGTTTCAGGTATAAGGGTTATTGTTTTTATGGGATTTTTGATTTTTCTGCTTTTCTTATTAATGATCTCCTGTTCTATGGTACCTAAATTTTTACAAATTCTTTGTTGCCAGTTGGTGAATTCTTCATTTTGTGGTAGTTTATCTATGATTTCTTTTGTGTGATTAATTTTTGTAGTTATATCTTCTAAAATTTGTGTTCTCCTTTTAATTATAAGTTGTATCAAAGCTTTAGATTGGGTTTTTAAGAGTGTTTCCCATTCTTTTGTGAATTCTTCGTTACAAAGATCTTGTGCTGGTGATTTGTATAGTTGAAGACCTTTCGGAATGATATCTTGGTCTAAATAAAGGTTAAGGGATTTTATCTCCCATCTTTGTCTGAGCTGTTTTATTAATAATATTTCTAGTTCTCTGAAGGTTTCTGTCATGGATTTATCTCTTTGTTGTTCAATATTTGTGTGTATATGGTTGTCCAGAGTGAACGTTTCTACTCTTTGGCGTTGGTTTTCTATATAGTGCCAGATATCCATGGTTATAGTTATGGGGAGCTCTACTATAGTTTTGGTGATAAAGTGAAAGGTAGTGATTTATACTGGATTAATAGTGGCTCTCCCAAATTATTCCCCTGGGATGGTGCTCTTGTCGGAAGTGGTTCACCAGCCCACTGGTAGGTATGTAAATGATAAAAGTAAGCAAAGTCGACAGGCACTCTATATCTGGTTTAAGAGGATGTTTATATCAGAGAACTAGAAATATTATTAATAAAACAGCTTAGACAAAGATGGGAGATAAAATCCCTTAACCTTTATTTAGACCAAGATATTATTCCGAAAGGTCTTCAACTATACAAATCACCAGCACAAGATCTTTGTAACGAAGAATTTACAAAAGAATGGGAAACACTCTTAAAAACCCAATCTAAAGCTCTGATACAACTTATAATTAAAAGGAGAACACAAATTTTAGAAGATATAACCACAAAAATTAATCACACAAAAGAAATCATAGACAAACTACCACAAAATGAAGAATTCACCAACTGGCAACAAAGAATTTGTAAAAATTTAGGTACCATAGAACAGGAGATCATTAATAAGAAAAGCAGAAAAATCAAAAATCCCATAAAAACAATAACCCTTATACCTGAAACACCACAACCCAACAAAACCTACAAAACACCAACTGACAACTCGGAACACACACAATATAACATTCCCACAAACAACAAATATGAAACACTGACTAATCCTCATTTTTTAGACAGGACACCACCACACCACAGAATCCGCACAAGATCCACAAGACAATCTCCACCCAATCTAAGACACAATCAGTACACACCACCCAATCACAGATACAATTTAAGATACAGAGAAACCAATCAAGAATGGCAAGACCACCACAACCAGAAACCAACATACTCACGCAACACATATCAAGATCACCAGAAACAGAACATATATCCACAATACCAACCCCAGGCACAAAACCAAAAAAGAAGACCATACGAAGAGGACAAGGGGAAAAAAAGACAGAAGAAATTACAAAACCTAATCAATGAGGACAACAATACTGTTGTCAACCTAAGCTCTGCTACACTCACACCAATACAAATCAACTTACTCAACAAAGGTCTGAAATTTGCGCCCACAGCTAAATTAAATAAATTTGACACGTTTATTGGAATTGAAAAATTCATACGTAAACTGTGCTTAAAGAAATACTTTATAAAAAACCCAATTACAACATATGACAACTCACCCTCTCTATACCAACATACTCAGCTAAAACAAAAGTCAAAAAAATATCCCAGACAGGAAATAGGACAAGAGATCTCCACTTTCAGAAAAAGTGTAGAAACTGACTTGAGAAAATTAAAAGAAACTACCAAGCGAAAGAATAATCTTAGTCCACAAGAAATTATGGCAATAAAACAACTACAAAAGAAAGAAAATATTATCATCAGACCTGCAGACAAAGGAGGAGCCACAGTCATTCTGGACCTAGAAAAATATGATAACGAATGTAAAAAACAACTTTCAGATCAAACTACATATGAAAAACTAACCAAAGACCCAATTAACGAATTTTCAATCACATTAAAAGAATATGCTAAAAAAGGACTAGATAAAGGACTTCTACATGAACAAGAATACACCTACATAATCACCACCCAGGAAAGATTACCTATATTTTATTGCATCCCAAAAATTCATAAAAACCCAACTGACCCCCCAGGTAGACCTATAGTCTCAGGTATAGGATCCCTCACATCCAACCTATCCCAATACATCGATCAACTACTACAACCAATAGTCAAACAGACCCCATCTTACATCAAAGATACCACTCAAATCATTCAATTAATAGAAAATCTGAAATTTGAACCACATTGGACCATCGGGACCCTTGATGTAAACTCATTATACACAATAATAGATCACGACCAAGGAACAGATGCTCTAAAGAAACAATTAGAACTCAATGGACAACTGAAAGAAACCCAAATTGAGTACATAGTGGAAGGAGTCAGATACATATTATCCCATAATTACTTTGCGTACGAATCAGATCATTATCTCCAAACAAGAGGCACCGCCATGGGTACTAGGTTCGCCCCCAGTTATGCCAACCTGTTCATGGCCCAGTGGGAACACCAGCATATTACACCCAGACTGGGGGAGGACCTAGTACTCTGGCGTCGTTATATAGACGATGTCATATTCATATGGAACAAAACAGATAAAGACCTAGAACTTTTTTTGAAACAGATAAATCAAAATGACAACAATTTAAAATTCACCTCCAATACCAGTAAAAAAGAAATAACCTTTTTGGACCTAACAATAAAAATCAAAACCAACCATTTAGAATGCTCCACATATCAAAAAGAAGTATCCAAAAACAATTATATACTATACTCAAGTTGCCACCTACCGAGATGGTTACTCAACATTCCAACTGGACAATTCAGACGCATAAAAAGAAATTGCACAACAAACACAACATTTGAAGAAGAGGCCCAAAAAATGAAAGACCAATTTCTAATTAAGAAATATCCACCACACCTTTTGGACACATCACTATCCAAAGTAAGAAACATGGAGAGAAAGGATTTCTTTGAACCACCCACTAGAAAACCAGATAAAAAGAAACAATCCAATGACCTAATAAGAATAGTACTCCCATATAATTCCCATCAAAAAAAAGTTGAAACCATTATCAAAAAACATTGGCATTACATTTTGAAAGATAAGATAATTGGTCCTCTCTTAACAAACATACCTCAAATAGTTTACACCAAAGCCCCCAACTTAGCATTAAAGGTAGCACCAACCGTAAAAAACCATAATAATAAAAAAACATTAAACAAAGATACTCCCCATAATTGGTTCAACTTAAAAGGTTTCTACAGATGTGGACGTTGCAACAACTGCAGAAACACCAAATTCCCCAAAAAAACTGTAGAAATTACTTCAAAAACAAACAAATTCTCATATCAAATAAAAGATTTCCTATCCTGTGACACAACAAATGTAATTTACATAATTGAATGCCCCTGCAATAAACAATACATAGGAAGAACCAAAAGATCATTGAAAAAAAGGATATCTGAACATAGAAATAACATCAAAAACGGTTATGAAAAACATACACTATCAAATCATTATAAAATCTATCACAACAAAGATGCCAGCCAAATGAGATTTGCTGCTTTTGAAAAAGTTGAAATAAGTTGGAGAGGGGGTGACCATATATCCAAAATGTCAAGACAGGAATCCCGAAGAATATATGACTTTGAAACTATAATTCCAGATGGGTTGAACGCAGAATTGGAATTATTTGGGTTCCTATAAATCTGGGCTACCGCCCACTTTGACGGACGGACGAGAGTCCGGCTGTGTACCAGCACCCCATCCGTCCCTTAATATAGGCGATCTGCCCACGACCACATACTACCCCCTAAACTTACAGAATATCTATAATTCCCTGATGACTCCATGGAACAAACAAAACAACAACTTCCATGACATACAACACAATGAAACTCAATTAACCGAGAAAACAACTGAGAACGTCCCAATTACGAAAAAACTCTATTTATAATGAAAACCCTCAAGCTCTCTTACTTCAGAAAACCGATATGAACTACATACAACACTAATGAACAAATAAATAACAAAACGCACATACCCCCCCCAAAAAAACGCACCGAAACCGCATATGCGTTTTTTGTGTGAAATAAACACAACTTCCCCTAAGAATCAACAAACATCACACTACATCAACGTAGTAGGAAACAGACCCAAAAGAAATGAAAAAAGAGAAAAACATCCAGATTCAGCCCAACAAGATTCACATAGATAACTAGGGATGAGCGAACTCGAACTGTATAGTTCGGGTTCGTACCGAATTTTGGGGTGTCCGTGACACGGACCCGAACCCGGACATTTTCGTAAAAGTCCGGGTTCGGGTTCGGTGTTCGTCGCTTTCTTGGCGCTTTTGTGACGCTTTCTTGGCGCTTTTTGAAAGGCTGCAAAGCAGCCAATCAACAAGCGTCATACTACTTGCCCCAAGAGGCCATCACAGCCATGCCTACTATTGGCATGGCTGTGATTGGCCAGAGCACCATGTGACCCAGCCTCTATTTAAGCTGGAGTCACATAGCGCCGCCCGTCACTCTGCTCTGATTAGCGTAGGGAGAGGTTGCGGCTGCGACAGTAGGGCGAGATTAGGCAGATTAACTCCTCCAAAGGACTTGATTAACTGATCGATCTGCAGCTGTGGATCATTGAGCTGCTGATCCTCAATTGCTCACTGTTTTTAGGCTGCACAGACCGTTTGTCAGTCTCATTTTTCTGGGGTGATCGGCGGCCATTTTGTGTCTTGTGGTGCGCCAGCACAAGCTGCGACCAAGTGCATTTAACCCTCAATGGTGTGGTTGTTTTTTGGCTAAAGCCTACATCAGGGTGAAGCTGTCACACCAAGTGCATTTAACCAGCAATAGTCTGTTCATTTTTTGGCCATATACAAAATCAGGGGCAAGCTGCGCCTGTCACCAAGTGCATTTAACCCTCAATGGTGTGGTTGTTTTTTGGCTAAAGCCTACATCAGGGTGAAGCTGTGACACCAAGTGCATTTAACTAGCAATAGTCTGTTCATTTTTTGGCCATATACAAAATCAGGGGCAAGCTGCGCCTGTCACCAAGTGCATTTAACCCTCAATGGTGTGGTTGTTTTTTGGCTAAAGCCTACATCAGGGTGAAGCTGTCACACCAAGTGCATTTAACCAGCAATAGTCTGTTCATTTTTTGGCCATATACAAAATCAGGGGCAAGCTGCGCCTGTCACCAAGTGCATTTAACCCTCAATGGTGTGGTTGTTTTTTGGCTAAAGCCTACATCAGGGTGAAGCTGTCACACCAAGTGCATTTAACCAGCAATAGTCTGTTTATTTTTTGGCCATATCCCAGTCTAATTCTGTCACTAAATCCATACCGGTCACCCAGCGCCTAAATACTAGGCCTCAAATTTATATCCAGCTAAATCTGTCCCTAGTGCTGTAGCTGGGCGAGTTATTTAGTGTCCGTTCAAGCACATTTCTTGTTCTGGGTTGAAATACAATTCCCAATTTAGCAATTTCATAATTTAGTGGTTCCTGCTATATCAGAGCTATTTGAAATCTATCCCAAAAAGGGTATATAATATTGAAGGTGCACATTGGGTCATTCAGAATAACTTCACACACACCCGCTACTGTGTATTTCCAAGTCTAATTCTGTCACTAAACCCATACCTGTCACCCAGCGCCTAAATACTAGGCCTCAAATTTAAATCCCTCTAAATCTCTCGTTACCCACCGCTGTACTGTTGTTGCTGGGCAAGATATTTAGTGTCCGTCAAAGCACATTTTTTGTTCTGGGTTGAAGTACAATTCCCAATTTAGCAATTTGATAATTTAGTGGTTCCTGCTATATCAGAGCTATTTGAAATCTATCCCTAAAAGGGTATATAATATTGAAGGTGCACATAGGGTCATTCAGAATAACTTCACACACACCCGCTACTGTGTATTTCCAAGTCTAATTCTGTCACTAAACCCATACCTGTCACCCAGCGCCTAAATACTAGGCCTCAAATTTAAATCCCTCTAAATCTCTCGTTACCGCTGTACTGTTGTTGCTGGGCAAGATATTTAGTGTCCGTCAAAGCACATTTTTTGTTCTGGGTTGAAGTACAATTCCCAATTTAGCAATTTCATAATTTAGTGGTTTCTGCTATATCAGAGCTATTTGAAATCTATCCCTAAAAGGGTATATAATATTGAAGGTGCACATTGGGTCATTCAGAATAACTTCACACACACGCTTCTGTGCATTTCCAAGTCTAATTCTGTCACTAAATCCATACCGGTGACCCAGCGCCTAAATACTAGGCCTCAAATTTAAATCCCTCTAAATCTCTCGTTACCCACCGCTGTACTGTTGTTGCTGGGCAAGATATTTAGTGTCCGTCAAAGCACATTTTTTGTTCTGGGTTGAAGTACAATTCCCAATTTAGCAATTTCATAATTTAGTGGTTTCTGCTATATCAGAGCTATTTGAAATCTATCCCTAAAAGGGTATATAATATTGAAGGTGCACATAGGGTCATTCAGAATAACTTCACACACACGCTTCTGTGCATTTCCAAGTCTAATTCTGTCACTAAATCCATACCGGTGACCCAGCGCCTAAATACTAGGCCTCAAATTTAAATCCCTCTAAATCTCTCGTTACCCACCGCTGTACTGTTGTTGCTGGGCAAGATATTTAGTGTCCGTCAAAGCACATTTTTTGTTCTGGGTTGAAGTACAATTCCCAATTTAGCAATTTCATAATTTAGTGGTTTCTGCTATATCAGAGCTATTTGAAATCTATCCCTAAAAGGGTATATAATATTGAAGGTGCACATAGGGTCATTCAGAATAACTTCACACACACGCTTCTGTGCATTTCCAAGTCTAATTCTGTCACTAAATCCATACCGGTGACCCAGCGCCTAAATACTAGGCCTCAAATTTATATCCCGCTAAATCTCTCGTTACCGCTGTACTGTTGTTGCTGGGCAAGATATTTAGTGTCCGTCAAAGCACATTTTTTGTTCTGGGTTGAAGTACAATTCCCAATTTAGCAATTTCATAATTTAGTGGTTCCTGCTATATCAGAGCTATTTGAAATCTATCCCAAAAAGGGTATATAATATTGAAGGTGCACATTGGGTCATTCAGAATAACTTCACACACACCCGCTACTGTGTATTTCCAAGTCTAATTCTGTCACTAAACCCATACCTGTCACCCAGCGCCTAAATACTAGGCCTCAAATTTAAATCCCTCTAAATCTCTCGTTACCGCTGTACTGTTGTTGCTGGGCAAGATATTTAGTGTCCGTCAAAGCACATTTTTTGTTCTGGGTTGAAGTACAATTCCCAATTTAGCAATTTCATAATTTAGTGGTTTCTGCTATATCAGAGCTATTTGAAATCTATCCCTAAAAGGGTATATAATATTGAAGGTGCACATTGGGTCATTCAGAATAACTTCACACACACGCTTCTGTGCATTTCCAAGTCTAATTCTGTCACTAAACCCATACCTGTCACCCAGCGCCTAAATACTAGGCCTCAAATTTAAATCCCTCTAAATCTCTCGTTACCGCTGTACTGTTGTTGCTGGGCAAGATATTTAGTGTCCGTCAAAGCACATTTTTTGTTCTGGGTTGAAGTACAATTCCCAATTTAGCAATTTCATAATTTAGTGGTTTCTGCTATATCAGAGCTATTTGAAATCTATCCCTAAAAGGGTATATAATATTGAAGGTGCACATTGGGTCATTCAGAATAACTTCACACACACGCTTCTGTGCATTTCCAAGTCTAATTCTGTCACTAAATCCATACCGGTGACCCAGCGCCTAAATACTAGGCCTCAAATTTAAATCCCTCTAAATCTCTCGTTACCCACCGCTGTACTGTTGTTGCTGGGCAAGATATTTAGTGTCCGTCAAAGCACATTTTTTGTTCTGGGTTGAAGTACAATTCCCAATTTAGCAATTTCATAATTTAGTGGTTTCTGCTATATCAGAGCTATTTGAAATCTATCCCTAAAAGGGTATATAATATTGAAGGTGCACATTGGGTCATTCAGAATAACTTCACACACACGCTTCTGTGCATTTCCAAGTCTAATTCTGTCACTAAACCCATACCTGTCACCCAGCGCCTAAATACTAGGCCTCAAATTTAAATCCCTCTAAATCTCTCGTTACCCGCTGTACTGTTGTTGCTGGGCAAGATATTTAGTGTCCGTCAAAGCACATTTTTTGTTCTGGGTTGAAGTACAATTCCCAATTTAGCAATTTCATAATTTAGTGGTTTCTGCTATATCAGAGCTATTTGAAATCTATCCCTAAAAGGGTATATAATATTGAAGGTGCACATTGGGTCATTCAGAATAACTTCACACACACGCTTCTGTGCATTTCCAAGTCTAATTCTGTCACTAAATCCATACCGGTGACCCAGCGCCTAAATACTAGGCCTCAAATTTAAATCCCTCTAAATCTCTCGTTACCCACCGCTGTACTGTTGTTGCTGGGCAAGATATTTAGTGTCCGTCAAAGCACATTTTTTGTTCTGGGTTGAAGTACAATTCCCAATTTAGCAATTTCATAATTTAGTGGTTTCTGCTATATCAGAGCTATTTGAAATCTATCCCTAAAAGGGTATATAATATTGAAGGTGCACATAGGGTCATTCAGAATAACTTCACACACACGCTTCTGTGCATTTCCAAGTCTAATTCTGTCACTAAATCCATACCGGTCACCCAGCGCCTAAATACTAGGCCTCAAATTTATATCCCGCTGAATTTGAATACAATACATTGGGCCAAATAATATATTTGTTGTTGTGGTGAACCATAACAATGAGAAAAACATCTAGTAAGGGACGCGGACGTGGACATGGTCGTGGTGGTGTTAGTGGACCCTCTGGTGCTGGGAGAGGACGTGGCCGTTCTGCCACATCCACACGTCCTAGTGTACCAACTACCTCAGGTCCCAGTAGCCGCCAGAATTTACAGCGATATATGGTGGGGCCCAATGCCGTTCTAAGGATGGTAAGGCCTGAGCAGGTACAGGCATTAGTCAATTGGGTGGCCGACAGTGGATCCAGCACGTTCACATTATCTCCCACCCAGTCTTCTGCAGAAAGCGCACAGATGGCGCCTGAAAACCAACCCCATCAGTCTGTCACATCACCCCCATGCATACCAGGGAAACTGTCTCAGCCTCAAGTTATGCAGCAGTCTCTTATGCTGTTTGAAGACTCCGCTGGCAGGGTTTCCCAAGGGCATCCACCTAGCCCTTCCCCAGCGGTGAAAGACATAGAATGCACTGACGCACAACCACTTATGTTTCCTGATGATGAGGACATGGGAATACCACCTCAGCATGTCTCTGATGATGACGAAACACAGGTGCCAACTGCTGCGTCTTTCTGCAGTGTGCAGACTGAACAGGAGGTCAGGGATCAAGACTGGGTGGAAGACGATGCAGGGGACGATGAGGTCCTAGACCCCACATGGAATGAAGGTCGTGCCACTGACTTTCACAGTTCGGAGGAAGAGGCAGTGGTGAGACCGAGCCAACAGCGTAGCAAAAGAGGGAGCAGTGGGCAAAAGCAGAACACCCGCCGCCAAGAGACTCCGCCTGCTACTGACCGCCGCCATCTGGGACCGAGCACCCCAAAGGCAGCTTCAAGGAGTTCCCTGGCATGGCACTTCTTCAAACAATGTGCTGACGACAAGACCCGAGTGGTTTGCACGCTGTGCCATCAGAGCCTGAAGCGAGGCATTAACGTTCTGAACCTGAGCACAACCTGCATGACCAGGCACCTGCATGCAAAGCATGAACTGCAGTGGAGTAAACACCTTAAAACCAAGGAAGTCACTCAGGCTCCCCCTGCTACCTCTTCTGCTGCTGCCGCCTCGGCCTATTCTGCTGCTGCCGCCTCGGCCGGCCTCTTCCTCCGCCTCTGGAGGAACGTTGGCACCTGCCGCCCAGCAAACAGGGGATGTACCACCAACACCACCACCACCACCTCCGTCACCAAGCGTCTCAACCATGTCACACGCCAGCGTTCAGCTCTCCATCTCACAAACATTTGATAGAAAGCGTAAATTCCCACCTAGCCACCCTCGATCCCTGGCCCTGAATGCCAGCATTTCTAAACTACTGGCCTATGAAATGCTGTCATTTAGGCTGGTGGACACAGACAGCTTCAAACAGCTCATGTCGCTTGCTGTCCCACAGTATGTTGTTCCCAGCCGGCACTACTTCTCCAAGAGAGCCGTGCCTTCCCTGCACAACCAAGTATCCGATAAAATCAAGTGTGCACTGCGCAACGCCATCTGTAGCAAGGTCCACCTAACCACAGATACGTGGACCAGTAAGCACGGCCAGGGACGCTATATCTCCCTAACTGCACACTGGGTAAATGTAGTGGCAGCTGGGCCCCAGGCGGAGAGCTGTTTGGCGCACGTCCTGCCGCCGCCAAGGATCGCAGGGCAACATTCTTTGCCTCCTGTTGCCACCTCCTCCTTCTCGGCTTCCTCCTCCTCTTCTTCCACCTGCTCATCCAGTCAGCCACACACCTTCACCACCAACTTCAGCACAGCCCGGGGTAAACGTCAGCAGGCCATTCTGAAACTCATATGTTTGGGGGACAGGCCCCACACCGCACAGGAGTTGTGGCGGGGTATTGAACAACAGACCGACGAGTGGTTGCTGCCGGTGAGCCTCAAGCCCGGCCTGGTGGTGTGTGATAATGGGCGAAATCTCGTTGCAGCTCTGGGACTAGCCAATTTGACGCACATCCCTTGCTTGGCGCATGTGCTGAATTTGGTGGTGCAGAAGTTCATTCACAACTACCCCGACATGTCAGAGCTGCTGCATAAAGTGCGGGCCGTCTGTTCGCGCTTCCGGCGTTCACATCCTGCCGCTGCTCGCCTGTCTGCGCTACAGCGTAACTTCGGCCTTCCCGCTCACCGCCTCATATGCGACGTGCCCACCAGGTGGAACTCCACCTTGCACATGCTGGACAGACTGTGCGAGCAGCAGCAGGCCATAGTGGAGTTTCAGCTGCAGCACGCACGGGTCAGTCGCACTACAGAACAGCACCACTTCACCACCAATGACTGGGCCTCCATGCGAGACCTGTGTGCCCTGTTGCGCTGTTTCGAGTACTCCACCAACATGGCCAGTGGCGATGACACCGTTATCAGCGTTACAATACCACTTCTATGTCTCCTTGAGAAAACACTTAGGGCGATGATGGAACAGGAGGTGGCCCAGGAGGAGGAGGAGGAGGATGAGGAAGAGGGGTCATTTTTAGCACTTTCAGGCCAGTCTCTTCGAAGTGACTCAGAGGGAGGTTTTTTGCAACAGCAGAGGCCAGGTACAAATGTGGCCAGCCAGGGCCCACTACTGGAGGACGAGGAGGACGAGGATGAGGAGGAGGTGGAGGAGGATGAGGATGAAGCATGGTCACAGCGGGGTGGCACCCAACGCAGCTCGGGTCCATCACTGGTGCGTGGCTGGGGGGAAAGGCAGGACGATGACGATACGCCTCCCACAGAGGACAGCTTGTCCTTACCCCTGGGCAGCCTGGCACACATGAGCGACTACATGCTGCAGTGCCTGCGCAACGACAGCAGAGTTGCCCACATTTTAACCTGTGCGGACTACTGGGTTGCCACCCTGCTGGATCCACGCTACAAAGACAATGTGCCCACCTTACTTCCTGCACTGGAGCGTGATAGGAAGATGCGCGAGTACAAGCGCACGTTGGTAGACGCGCTACTGAGAGCATTCCCAAATGTCACAGGGGAACAAGTGGAAGCCCAAGGCCAAGGCAGAGGAGGAGCAAGAGGTCGCCAAGGCAGCTGTGTCACGGCCAGCTCCTCTGAGGGCAGGGTTAGCATGGCAGAGATGTGGAAAACTTTTGTCAACACGCCACAGCTAACTGCACCACCACCTGATACGCAACGTGTTAGCAGGAGGCAACATTTCACTAACATGGTGGAACAGTACGTGTGCACACCCCTCCACGTACTGACTGATGGTTCGGCCCCATTCAACTTCTGGGTCTCTAAATTGTCCACGTGGCCAGAGCTAGCCTTTTATGCCTTGGAGGTGCTGGCCTGCCCGGCAGCCAGCGTTTTGTCTGAACGTGTATTCAGCACGGCAGGGGGCGTCATTACAGACAAACGCAGCCGCCTGTCTACAGCCAATGTGGACAAGCTGACGTTCATAAAAATGAACCAGGCATGGATCCCACAGGACCTGTCCGTCCCTTGTCCAGATTAGACATTAACTACCTCCCCATAACCATATATTATTGGACTCCAGGGCACTTCCTCATTCAATCCTATTTTTATTTTCATTTTACCATTATATTGCGATGCTACCCAAAGTTGAATGAACCTCTCCTCTGCCTGTGTGCTAGGCCTAAATATATGCCAATGGACTGTTGCAGTGGTGGCTGACATGAAGCCTGATTCTCTGCTATGACATGCAGACTAATTCTCTGCTGACATGAAGCCAGATTGTCTGTTACGGGACCTCTCTCCTCTGCCTGGGTGCTGGGCCTAAATTTATGACAATGGACTGTTGCAGTGGTGGCTGACGTGAAGCCTGATTCTCTGCTATGACATGCAGACTGATTCTCTGCTGTCATGAAGCCAGATTGTCTGTTACGGGACCTTTCTCCTCTACCTGGGTTCTGGGCCTAAATTTATGAAAATTGACTCTTACAGTGGTGGGTGACGTGAAGCCTGATTCTCTGCTATGATATGAAGACTGATTCTCTGCTGACATGAAGCCAGATTGTCTGTTACGGGACCTTTCTCCTCTGCCTGGGTTCTGGGCCTAAATTTATGAAAATTGACTCTTACAGTGGTGGGTGACGTGAAGCCTGATTCTCTGCTATGATATGAAGACTGATTCTCTGCTGACATGAAGCCAGATTGTCTGTTACGGGACCTTTCTCCTCTGCCTGGGTTCTGGGCCTAAATTTATGAAAATTGACTCTTACAGTGGTGGGTGACGTGAAGCCTGATTCTCTGCTATGATATGAAGACTGATTCTCTGCTGACATGAAGCCAGATTGTCTGTTACGGGACCTTTCTCCTCTGCCTGGGTTCTGGGCCTAAATTTATGAAAATTGACTCTTACAGTGGTGGGTGACGTGAAGCCTGATTCTCTGCTATGATATGAAGACTGATTCTCTGCTGACATGAAGCCAGATTGTCTGTTACGGGACCTTTCTCCTCTGCCTGGGTTCTGGGCCTAAATTTATGAAAATTGACTCTTACAGTGGTGGGTGACGTGAAGCCTGATTCTCTGCTATGATATGAAGACTGATTCTCTGCTGACATGAAGCCAGATTGTCTGTTACGGGACCTTTCTCCTCTGCCTGGGTTCTGGGCCTAAATTTATGAAAATTGACTCTTACAGTGGTGGGTGACGTAAAGCCTGATTCTCTGCTATGATATGAAGACTGATTCTCTGCTGACATGAAGCCAGATTGTCTGTTACGGGACCTTTCTCCTCTGCCTGGGTTCTGGGCCTAAATTTATGAAAATTGACTCTTACAGTGGTGGGTGACGTGAAGCCTGATTCTCTGCTATGATATGAAGACTGATTCTCTGCTGACATGAAGCCAGATTGTCTGTTATGGGACCTTTCTCCTCTGCCTGGGTTCTGGGCCTAAATTTATGAAAATTGACTCTTACAGTGGTGGGTGACGTGAAGCCTGATTCTCTGCTATGATATGAAGACTGATTCTCTGCTGACATGAAGCCAGATTCTCTGTTACGGGACCTCTCTCCTCTGCCTGGGTGCTGGGCCTAAATTTATGACAATGGACTGTTGCAGTGGTGGCTGACGTGAAGCCTGATTCTCTGCTATGACATGCAGACTGATTCTCTGCTGACATGAAGCCAGATTCTCTGTTACGGGACCTCTCTCCTCTGCCTGTGTGTGTGCTGGGCCTAAATATATGCCAATGGACTGTTGCAGTGGTGGCTGACGTGAAGCCTCATTCTCTGCTATGACATGCAGACTAATTCTCTGCTGACATGAAGACAGATTCTCTGTTACGGGACCTCTCTCCTCTGCCTGGGTGCCGGGGCCTAAATATCTGAGAATGGACTGTTCCAGTGGTGGGTGACGGGAAGCCAGATTCTCTGCTATGGAACCTCTCTCCAATTGATTTTGGTTAATTTTTATTTATTTAATTTTTATTTTAATTCATTTCCCTATCCACATTTGTTTGCAGGGGATTTACCTACATGTTGCTGCCTTTTGCAGCCCTCTAGCTCTTTCCTGGGCTGTTTTACAGCCTTTTTAGTGCCGAAAAGTTCGGGTCCCCATTGACTTCAATGGGGTTCGGGTTCGGGACGAAGTTCGGATCGGGTTCGGATCCCGAACCCGAACATTTCCGGGATGTTCGGCCGAACTTCTCGAACCCGAACATCCAGGTGTTCGCTCAACTCTATAGATAACATAAAACAAAGAGGTACACTGAACACAAAAAACCAGGACAATTATCAATATCTTGAATTCTAATACCCCAAGAAACAAACAAAAACACTATGTATAAAAAATAGTCAAAAAAATATAATCTGACTAAAAACGCATATACCCCCAGAAAAACGCATCGAAAACGCACCTGCGTTTTTTATGCCATTCAGTTCACAAAGGTATAAATAGTTTATCTCTGACAACAAAACGAGAAAAAACTAAATACAATACCTTAAGAAGAAAATATAGATAAAGGAATACCATCAAATAAGATCGAAACACATTTACATTTAAAACACAAAGAAAAAAACCATCACTTAATTAACCTTCCTTCTCTAAAAACATGATAATTGGTAACACCCAACTCCAATTAGCAATATCCAGGCCGGGTTTTTGGTGGGACAACAGAAAAAGTGGGTATAAAAAGTGGGCAGTTTAATAAATCCAATATGGCCACTGATGAAGAGGTAGGAACACCTCGAAACGCGTATGGCAATTGGCAAACCTCGCATATATAATTTTGCGACTACCCACCAAAACCCACGCCTCAACTAAGAATTTCTTGAGAAAGATCGGAACTTCATAAGAATCTTTATTGGAATTCTATTGGAACATCTTTGCGACTTATAGAAAGAAAAAGTCATTCACTGAACAGCTAACAACCACGTGACTAAGCACATGAGACGCCGACTCAGTGAAAAAAGGCGCGCAACACACCACGTGCACGGATAAACTATCAGCGCATCAACTACTGCCTATTCAGATGCCGATTCACCGCAAGAAGACGTGAAACACATATTGCGCACCAGCTAGAGCTCTACCGAACAGGTACCTAACTCAAACCAAAGGGTGAGTACAATTACTGTGTGGGACGCCACCAGCAACTAACTGTAAGCACATATGACATTTCCATCTCTTGGCTTGAACTAAAGACAAGTTCCACCCATATCATCGCATGTGGATATACCTGCAGAGACTATTTCTCAGCCATCTTATTTTTATTGTACTCTCATTTTTTACCTTCATTTTTACTTTTATTTTTATTTTATTTTTTTTCCTAATTTTTATCTATTTTTTATCCATTAAAACCCAATATATATATATTACATATACCTGCATTTTATTCTTAACTTTTGGATATATCTTGGAGACATTTTTGAATATCATCGGATCCTTTTACATTACTTTCATATCAAATATTCTCATACCGAATATTTCTTCACGTTGCACTAGACCAATTTGCAAATCAATTATTTTTATTATAAACTTTGTATGAATTTATAATATTTTTTTGTTCTACACTTATTCGAACTTTTGTTCCACCATTGAGTCCTCCTCCACCTAGGTGTCCACACTAACCCCTCCCCCATCGGGATATTTTTCAGGTCACACCGTGGTACCCAGATCACACTACCCTTCCCCTATCATTACAAATAAGGAATTCCAACATTTTTATATTATATTATTTCCAAAATATATTTTTTATATTCTTTTCAACATTTTTTTCAATATTTTTTCAAAATAAATATCAATATTTTTAATAATAAAAATCTTGTACAACATTAATCAATAAACATCCTCTTAAACCAGATATAGAGTGCCTGTCGACTTTGCTTACTTTTATCATTTACATACCTACCAGTGGGCTGGTGAACCACTTCCGACAAGAGCACCATCCCAAGGGAATAATTTGGGAGAGCCACTATTAATCTAGTATAAATTTTTAGGATGTCTTGCAGATGAATGGAAGACTTCAGGAACCACTTGACAACCAGATTAAACATGTGTGCCATGCACGGCGCATGGCCCAACCCTCCTTGCCGCAGCACCGACAGCATGTTCTTCCCATTGTCGGTCACCATGGTTATGATTTTGAGTTGTTGTGGAGAAAGTTAGGATTAGATTTCTTGCTGAAGGACACGGAGCAGTTCCTCCCGAGGCAAACAAGGTGCAGAACAGGGTGACACCGCCATGTCCTGCACATGTGGTATGCTGGAAGGGCACTGTGAATTGTCCCTGCAGTGGAGGCTGAGGACATGGTGGAGGATGAGTAGGCAGAGGAGGACATTATTGCAGGACCAACGGCGTGAGAAAGCGGAGGCAGAAGCGGCGTCACCTGGCCAAGTTGCTGGAGTGGCTGTGCAGGAACTACATTCACCCAGTGGGCCGTAAAGAACCTTCTGTTCTACATACGTGTGCAGGTCTGGCACTGCCTTTTGGCAAAGAAATAACGGCTTGGGACTCTTTACCTCAGCTCGCCACAAGCCATCAGTTCTTTGAAAGGTGCAGAGTCCAGCACTTGGAAAGGGAGGGACTTTAGCACCAGCAACTTGGCCAGGAGCAAATTCAGCTTCTGCGCAGTTGGAAGAGTGCACGCATACTATTGTTTCTTGGCAATCGCTTCGGTGATCGATTGCTGACGGAATGACTGATGATGAGTTGGAGGAGGAGCAGGAGCATCAGGACCAGCAGATGATGGGAAAGTTATACAGCTCCCTTCGGCTGAGGTGGTGGAGCCTTGACTACCTGAAATCGGGTTAGTGCCACTGGGTGATGCAGCAGTTGCTGTAGCAGGCTGGACCATAACATCAGTGCCACGGTTCTCCCAGGCCACTGTATGGTGATGCTGCATATGTTGACGCAGGGCCGTGGTGCCAACATTGGCACCCTGGTCACGCTTCACCTTCTGCCCACAGATTCTACAAATGGCCATGTTCGCCTTCTCCGGCAGCCTAACAAAAAACTGCCATACTGCCATGTAGGAGATTTTACCCCCAACACTCCGCACTGACTGACAGTTACCGCCGCTGCTTGTTAACCCCTGCACCACTACTTTCCGGACAGGTAGGCTCCTGCGAAGTGGGTGGTGTACCCCAGGCACGTTTGGCTCCCGAGCTTCCACTACTGCCACCCTGCTGCCTGCCGGCCATACTAGCGACTTGCTGGCTCTGCCGCTGCCTCACAGGCAAGCTACCACCCTCTTCCCCTCTTCTCCCGATGATGATGAAGCCCCTAATTCACCCGGCTCCCAAGTGCAATCAGCTACATCATCATCATCGAGTACTGGCTGCACATCACTGATGTCCTACTCAACGTTCTCTGGGTCCGGAACCTGACCGCTTGCAACCCCAGCTCCCACGCCACTCTCCTCATCACTACTTGCCCGCCTACCGGAGAAAGCGGCGAGTGTCTCCTTCACATATTGGCTGGCCAGTAGCTGCTGACTGTCCTCGCTCATCCTCGTTGTATAGTGGAGCTGAGCCCACAGCATATAATACTTCTCTGGCAGAGGGAACAGAAAAGGACAGAGGCAGGTTGAGGACAGGTGAGGGCATAGGGCCTGCTCCCAGTCCATTCCAACTAAGGGTTGTATCTGACGAACCCACCGACTCTTGGCTGGGGATGTCTGATGTAATTTGGGACAAAGTGGATGACCGAGTCAACCATTCAAGAACTGCCGGGTTGCTGATCAAGACACGACCGCTAGATGACACCGGGAGCTCAGGCCTCTCGCTGCAACTCCTGCTGCTACGTCCCCTTACTCTGCTGCGACCTCTGCCTGCGCCAGAAACATTTAGGCCTCTGCCACTCCCCTGTGCAGGGCCTGGCACTTCTCTGTCTGACATACTGTTAAATCAAAGAAAGAAATAAATAAAAAGGAAATTAAAACATCCCAAAAATCTCTGTAATTTTCTCACTTCACCACACAACGACTAATAAGCCGTTTTTTCCAATAATACACGCCACAAAAGGCTTTGGAATATATAACTGCACCGCTGAACGACAAATAATATATATTTTTTTGCCACTAATGCACACCAAAAAAGGCTTTACAACATATAACTGCACCGCTGAACTGCAAATAATATATGTTTTTGCCACTAATACACACATAAAAGGGCTTTAGAACATAAAACTGCACAGCTAAACGGCAAATTATATATATTTTTTGCCACTAATACACGCCAAAAAGGGCTGTAATATTCTCACTTTACCACAAAACAGCTAATAAGCCCTTTTTTTCCACTAATACAAGCCAAAAAAATGCTTTAGCACATATAACTGCACCGCACAAGAGCAAATAAGACATAGAAATATTTCCTTGAAATAAACCCTGCTAATGGCTGTATCAAACAGCACTTGCACCCTAATAAGAACAAAGGTTTGTTGGAATTACAGAGCTGTATAATGGCAATTTGGATCCCCAGTCAGTGCCACAAGGTCTAATAGGATTGTTCCTATTACCCAGGCTGTAAACTCCCCTACTGAACCCTGTTCTACTTAAATACTGTGGAATGATTCCTCCTTATACTTTCACTGAACTTCCATGCAGCAGAATAAAAGTTTTAAAGTCTTTTCTACCACTTTCCCTAGCGCCTGCTGACGTCTCTGCCTGCACTAAGTACACAGGAAAATGGCTGAATCCAAGATGGTTGAGGCTATTCATAGGGCTGTGACATCACAGGCTGGCTGGCTGTTGATTGGCTGCATGCATGCCATCGTGGGTGATCCCTCGTTCCCAGAGTTCCTTGCTCCATGTCCTAACATGTGCAGCAGCCATTTAGGAAAAAATGCAATTCGTTACCACGAAGAGTGAGGAAATTTAAATTCGGTGCGAATCGAGTTTTTCCTGAAATTTGGATTGAATTCCACTTCGTCAACTTCGATTCGCTCATCTCTAGTAATGGGGAATACATTTATGAGAATGAACTGAGAGGCATGAACTGATATGGATGAACTGAGGTAACATCATTCTGGGTATAAAGTAGGTTTATTCATCTTAAGAGCTATAACCTTGCTGTATCTGGGTCTGATAATACGAATAAAACTTCATATTGCTGCCATCTTCATTCATAATTCATTGTAACAACAATTTGTAGTTCACTTCACCTCAGAAGAATCAGCACTAATGCCTTCTACTGTGAGTCCTTGCATATAATTGCCAGTCGCAGCATCCACTAGACCCACTGCTTTCTCTGAAAAGGTTACACTCTCCCCCTGGTGAGTCATAGCTGGTGTCCGAGCAGAAAGGGAAGACTCACCATCTGAAATGAAACCATGTGTTAAAGCACCCTGAGTAACACCTAAATCAGTCACACACACACACACACACACACACACACACCATTTCCAGGCCACATAGGCATAGGGTAGAAATCCTGCCACATGTTATTGAAATTTGGGTGTATCACTCTGGGGACCTCAGTATAATTCCCTATTCTATTATAGGTTAGCATCATTGGGAATCTAGCATCCAGTCTGGGACAAATGTGTACTATGGAAGCATCCTCCTCGACCCTTGGCTCTCGACTTTCAGGCTCAGGCTCCATTATGGCAATTTTTTCATCTGGTGTCTCAGTCTCCTTTGAATCCTCCTCGACTGGGGACAGGGTGAGCAGAATTCTGGACTGGATTCTTCCGGGTAGTCCACATCAAGCGCCTGATCCAGACTGCCCTGAACAAAGGCAGCTTTTCTACCTCCATATAGGGTGGTCACTAGTGTTGATCAAGCACCAAAGTGTTCGGGTGCTCTGGCCAAAACACATCGGGTGCTCTATTGAGCACAATGGAAATAAATGCCCAAGCATTAAACCAGGCATCCCCTGCTGTGAAGAGGAAAGGGGATCTGGTTTACAGAAAAAGGTTAGAAACTGATGGAAACCCCACCAAAATGGCTTGAGAACAGCATGGGAAGGATGTCTGGATGCATCTTGGACTCCCATTACCTATGACATACAATAAACAACCACACAAAGGCTATATGCTAAGAGCCAGCTATGTGCAATCTAACAATCTATCCATGAGACAGATAAAGACAGCATACCTTAAAATGGCAGCCTTGTGCACTATAAGACATTAAAAAACAGCTCTTATCTGACTGAGAGCCAGTAAGCCTCAAAGTTGCTTCATAACTGTTGGATGGCTTGGGTGGACCTGCGACCTAGATCATTATCATTAGGGTGACAAAAATAATCTGATTGTCCTAACATAATACAGTTTTGTCATGTAAATTCATTTGCATAATCATGGGCATATGCAAATTTGCTGAATCTGCTTGTTTTTCAGCTGAAACATCATTTGCATGGAAAATTTGAGATAAAAATTTGTGATTAGAATATTCGCGATCAACACTACCCATGAACAGTTTCCATCAGTTTCTAACCTTTTTCTGTGAACCAGACACTCTCTCTTATCCAGAGCAGGGGATGCCTGGCTTAATGCTCAGGTTATTGTATTCAATTGCGTTCGAGCATACACAGTATTCAGCCGAACACTGTGATGTGCCAAGCATAGCGATCAGCAAGACCAGCAAGATGAGGTGGGAGAGGTGGGAGAGGTCTATACCTAGGAATCAGCTGGAAGAGTATGAAAATCCTCTTGAATCCAGGCTTGGTTCATGTTGACAAAAAGGATGTTTTGGACACTGGTGGAGAACAACTTGGTCTGTTTGGATGTCACTATGCACCCATGGCACTGAAACCCTCTCTGAGATGACACTGGTGGCAGGGCAAGAAAGAGGACAGAGAGCATGCTGTGCCAGTTTGGGCCTGTGGCGAAACCAACCTCGCCACTGGGTTTTGGAGAGGACTGTTTAAAAGCCTCTTGCCTCAGGATTATGGCCCATAGTAACTTTAAAGGAGAAAACAGACCGGCCACACAGCTTAAATATGTCTGTAGAATTGTATTTTATGTTATTATGCGTTCGGTTAAATTGTATGTTATGTGAGGGCACCCAGATAGCTAATATTATTGTATTCGTGTGGTCTGAGTGCCATTCACCTAATGATATGCACTCAGACTTGAGCTATCTGGGGATATGTTAAATGTCTGTGTTTGCTGTGGGGGTGTGCCATTGTGTGTTTGGGTGGTGATTCCTGTCCTGTTGTCTCCACATGTGTATTGGCGATCTCCCCTTTGTCCTGAGAGATAATTGGATTGTCTTTGGTCGTCTCCGGGACAGAGGGGAGGAAACCATGATGCATTGTGGGGATATGTTGTATCTGCAACAAACTGTAATAAAAACCAGGCTGGGTGTGCCAGCACTTCAGATCACTGCTTGACCCTCAACACGGAGCCTTGTCTCGTTATTGGGGGATTCCCTGTATGCTGTTGGAGACTGATTGCCAGGAGTGTAAGCTGACGGATACGCTTTTCCTGTTCGTCTGACTGACAGCTACTTGTGAGGTTCCAGTTTGGAGTGCTATTTTGTATCCAGTTCGGGAGGTTGGTGTTCTGCAGTAGCTGTGCCTGTCTCTTGGAAAGGGGCATATCGCCTAAACGGATCTTAACCCCTTGTCTGCTGAAACGGTGCCGTTACATTGGTGGCAGCAGCGGGATCGTTCCTACAGCCAGAAGGACAGCTACAGGAGACACCATTTCTTTGGATTTTACAACTTAAGGGCAACGCATGTCTCAGTACAGTGACCCTAAAAGCACCAGGATGGAACCAGCAGTGGAGTACAGATACTCTGTGGAGGAATTTGACCGTATGATGTGGTTGCGGCTGAACTTCTTCGGACCCAATCCAGGTGAGAAATACGTGAAGTTCGTGAGGAATCTAGTGTCTACGACCCTACTATACCGGGCAGAAGGTGACGGTCAGCTGCCACGTTGGGTGGACCTCCATCGGAGGTTACGGTTGCGGGACAGTGGGAGCCCAGTATCCATTCCCCAGCGGCAGTGTGAAGTGCAGGGAGAGGAGAGCAGCGGCCTCCCTCCCCAGCGGCAGGCTGAGTTACAGGGGGCAGAGGTAGTTGTTCCTGCCCCCCAGCAGCAGAGTGATGTGCCGGGAAGGCAGTGTGAAGTGCAGGGAGGGGAGAGCAGCGGCCTCCCTCCCCAGCGGCAGGCTGAGTTACAGGGGGCAGAGGTAGTTGTTCCTGCCCCCCAGCAGCAGAGTGATGTGCCGGGAAGGCAGTGTGAAGTGCAGGGAGGGGAGAGCAGCGGCCTCCCTCCCCAGCGGCAGGCTGAGTTACAGGGGGCAGAGGTAGTTGTTCCTGCCCCCCAGCAGCAGCATGATTTTTTGGGAATTGGGAGCCGAGTCTCCATTCCCCAGCGGCAGGCGGAGTTACAGGGGGCAGAGACAGTCGGTCCTGTCCCCCAGCGGCAGAGTGTCCTACAGGGAATAGAGAGCCCAGTCTCCTTTCCCCAGCAGCAGGACACTGTATTGGGAGCGGAGGCGGTCGGTCGCACTCCCCAGCGGCTGGAAGTATGTATGGGAGAGGAGCTCGTTACTCCCTCTTCCCAGCGGCAGCTTAACGCACCAGGGGGAGACAGTAAGCCCCACAACAGTGCAGATGGGACCGTGGTCTCTGCACTTACAGCACAGGGGGTAGAGACAGTCGGTCTCCCCCTCCAACAACCAGGCTCCAACCAGGCTTCTTCCGTGGTAGCGCTGGCACCAGGGCTGAGTACCGCTGATCCCTGCCCACAAAGCAACCTCCACTCCAAGCCAGGGAGCAACACAGAGACCGGGAGTACCAGCTTCCAACATCACCTTGGTGGACTTACTGGACAGAGACAGGCTATGAAATTCAGCAGGTCCAGTACTGGGTTGTGGGTGGGCTGCCAGACTAACTCAGGTACCGACCGGCGTGAGGTCAGGTATCTGGTTAGTCTTCCCTGGGGGGGGGGAGATGTGTGGCGAAACCAACCTCGCCACTGGGTTTTGGAGAGGACTGTTTAAAAGCCTCTTGCCTCAGGATTATGGCCCATAGTAACTTTAAAGGAGAAAACAGACCGGCCACACAGCTTAAATATGTCTGTAGAATTGTATTTTATGTTATTATGCGTTCGGTTAAATTGTATGTTATGTGAGGGCACCCAGATAGCTAATATTATTGTATTCGTGTGGTCTGAGTGCCATTCACCTAATGATATGCACTCAGACTTGAGCTATCTGGGGATATGTTAAATGTCTGTGTTTGCTGTGGGGGTGTGCCATTGTGTGTTTGGGTGGTGATTCCTGTCCTGTTGTCTCCACATGTGTATTGGCGATCTCCCCTTTGTCCTGAGAGATAATTGGATTGTCTTTGGTCGTCTCCGGGACAGAGGGGAGGAAACCATGATGCATTGTGGGGATATGTTGTATCTGCAACAAACTGTAATAAAAACCAGGCTGGGTGTGCAAGCACTTCAGATCACTGCTTGACCCTCAACACGGAGCCTTGTCTCGTTATTGGGGGATTCCCTGTATGCTGTTGGAGACTGATTGCCAGGAGTGTAAGCTGACGGATACGCTTTTCCTGTTCGTCTGACTGACAGCTACTTGTGAGGTTCCAGTTTGGAGTGCTATTTTGTATCCAGTTCGGGAGGTTGGTGTTCTGCAGTAGCTGTGCCTGTCTCTTGGAAAGGGGCATATCGCCTAAACGGATCTTAACCCCTTGTCTGCTGAAACGGTGCCGTTACAGGGCCACTATTCCAGTCTTCTTGCCCAGAAATCCATGGGGTCAGGCAACTGAGTATGCGACAGAGACTGGCAATAGTTTAGGTAGGCATGAACCTGGGCGTTGAGGCGGGAGCTGTCGGCTTGCTGACTGGCCTCAACTGGGCGTGGCACATGGTAAAACTACTCCATCATGTTGAGGAAATGGCTTCTGCTGCTCCTGGTGGCGGGAGCAGAATACAAGCTGCGGCAAGCTGCATACACACTTGTTTTCTGACAGTAATGTAATTTGTCCTCCCTTTCTGCGAGAGAAAAATATTCTCCCATTTTGACATGGAAGCAAAGGTTTAAAAACATGGCTATCTAGTAATCATCAGACTGCTTGATGTCAACCATACACCCATCACTGTGTAAGCAAGCCAGCATACAGGTTGCCATTCTGGCCAGTGTGCCCGAGGAGCCACTTCTTTCCGGCTTTGCCCCCCCCCCCCATTGAGACAATTGAGTGCCTTGGCTGGTGCCATCTTCATCATCATCCTCTTGCTCCTCGGGCTCCCCCTCCTCCCCCTCTTGGGGGTGGCAGCTCTTCTTCCTCATCCTCATCTTCCTCCTCCATAGCAGATTTCCTTTGTGTGTCCCAAACAGTGATAGAACAGACAACAAGATGCGTTAGCTGCTCTTCTTCTGCCATGGTCCCCTGGTGCTTGAGTGTCATCATTAGTGATGAGCGGGAGGTGCCATATTCGATTTCGTAATATTTCAAGAATATTTGAATGAATATTCGTTTTATATTTGTCGAAATCAAATATTCGTCATTATTCTATTTATCGCAAATAATATGCGTTTTAATTATTCGCGTGTTGCGATTTTCTTTTAACTGTAAAAGGCAACTTTCCTATTGAAGGTAATATAGAAAGATGAAAAAATAGCGGCACTCACCAGTGTGGTCAAATATTGCAGCTTTATTGTAATCCACAAAAACATCAGGCAGTGGGGGAGAGGCAGTTCACCGCACGCACAGATCAGCGGCGGCCGTTTCGCGCTAAATGCGCTTCATCAGGCTGAACGTTCAGCCTGATGAAGCACATTTAGCGCGAAACGGCCGCCGCTGATCTGTGCGTGCGGTGAACTGCCTCTCCCCCACTGCCTGATGTTTTTGTGGATTACAATAAAGCTGCAATATTTGACCACACTGGTGAGTGCCGCTATTTTTTCATCTTTCTATATTACCTTCAGCTTGAGTCTTGCTTTCATAGCTGAGCACCGCCGCCTGTGTGTGTCCTCTACAGCCGTATCCAGCATTGGATTCTGACACGCTTGCACGCCGAGCCGCTGTGAGTGGTGCCGCCCCTATCTCGTTTTTGCTACATTGCAACTTTCCTATTGGTTGGCTATGGCGCTATGTCTATGTGTATTATACGAATGTTTGCTATATTGCTATAACTTTGTATTTTAGAACATTACGAATATTCTAAAAAACTTATTTTTTAGAATATTAAAGTTATAGCAATATAGTGAATATTCGTAAAATACACAAATAGAATGTATTTTAGCTAATATAGTGCTATAGTATATTTATTTTATAGTCAAATTTTTTTTCTCTTCTGAACTTCAGATTTGGGAAAAATTCACACTATTAAAAAAATTTTTATTGAGCATGTGCAACGTCAAATCCAGCGACTTGGAAAGTTAAGTGGTGTAGTGGTAGGCCACTATGTCGCTGCATGTCCAGGAGAGCATTACTCACCATGTAAGATTGTCTGAAGTGCTTGCACAGTCTCCTGGACTTTGCCAGCACCTTCTGCAAGGCAGTATACTTATTTAGAAAGTGCTACAACACTAGGTTAATGACGAGCGCCATGCAGGGAGTATGTGGGCGGCCATGATGTTGCACCCATTGACGCTGACCACCATGCCTAGTTGAAGTTGGTGTGCCAGCATCTATTGTGCTAGTTCATTATTTTCTGTGATTTTTCTTTAATAAATGTAGCAGTACACATAAGCACATTCATTTATTACATTGAGCAGGATGTTTTTTATCTTTTTCTGTGATTTTCGTTGCGACTGTGTGGAAACTGAAAATACGCAAATAGAGAATGGACAATTTCAACTTAACACACACAGGTAGATTGCTGTCACACCGTGGGTATTGCTGTAGTAATCACATATATATGCTGCTTAATTAAACTGAAAGCACCCCAATTTTTTTTTATTGTGTAGATTGCTTTAACCCTGTTTGTATTTCTGCAGTAATCACGTATATATATATATATATATATATATATATACACACTGCTTAATTAAATTGAAAGCAGCATCCAAAAAAAAAATTCTATTGCGACTGTGTGACTACTGGAAATATGTAAACAGAGAATGGACGACTGAGGCTTAATGCTCAATTTCAACTTAACACACACAGGTAGATTTCTGCCACATCATGGGTATTGCTGCAGTAATAATGCATGTATGCTGCTTAATTAAATTGAAAGAGCCCCCTCCCTAAAAAGAATTAAAATGCAACTTAAAATACATAAATGGCCGATTGTGGTGTGACGCTCAATTTCAACTTAATACACATAGATAGATTGCTGCCACATTGTGGGTATTGCTACAGTAAACATGTATATATGCTGCTTAATTAAATATATATGCTGCTTAATTTGAAAGCACTGTTTTGCCTGATAAAAGTGCTGCTAACACTACTACGAAGCGCTCACCAATACACAGATTAGGCGCAAGTTATAATAAAGCAAAACAATCACTTTATTTGATAATAAGATTATGGTTTATATCACCTGCCTTAGCAGGGACCCCCTTGAGTACTTTAACAACATCAAGTGGTTTAATGCCCTTAAACTTACTCTCCCATGATTCCGCTACTCCTGCCCCAGATAACTCTTGTGCACTTATGTTATACAGAGTCTCGGTCCAGCTGGGAATCTCCACTGCAGTTTAAACCTTTTCTTTAGATTTTCGTTTAAACATCCTGACACTAAACAGTTAGTCTTTGAAACTTTTTGGCAAGCTGCCAAATGTGAGTATTTTGCACAAAGATACCCTGGTACCCGTGGATCTTCATGAAAAATTATTTTTCAAATACAAATGTTTGTTTCAGAGGTATATCAATTTGGCATTCTGGTGACTACACCAATTTATGTTTTGCCTGATGTTGCTAACACTACTACGGAGCGCTTGCGAGCACACAGACTAGGACCTGAAGTGAGTTAAAGCAAAACAATTACTTTATTTATGATTAATGATAATAAAATGATGGTTGACAATAACAGTTATACTAATTATAAAACTAGTTATATTGACTATCATGAGTAAGTAAGAGTAAAGCATCAATACATCATCAGATATTATAGCATGTCCCGTTGCCCACAGATTGGGGGATTCCAACAATCAGCACGGGGAAGAATCTGGGAACAGCGCAAGGCAAGTCTGCTGCGTCTTCAACGAATCCCAAATTCCCTGTGAAAACCCCCCTAATTTTATAAGCAAATGTGATTTCATAAACTCGTGATTGGGCATGTAAGCGCGTGATCATATTTACTTTATCATGCGCAGAGAGAAAAGTCTTATTATGAGAAAAGTCTTATTATGAGAAAAATCACTTCATGTGCTCATGGACAATAACTTGTTTTCCTGCTGAGTTGTGACAATGCTTGAGAATCTTCTTTGTTTTCCTGAACTCAAGTACCCTCAGTACTTTTCTATTTATATACACAGCTATACTAACTAAGGTTTCATGACTACTCGAGAGTCAATCACCATCATTCCACTCATTCTCATACAGTTGTATCACATTTGTATCACAAGCACCCACTAAACAAAAATTGTAATTGCTGCAGTAATCACGCTTATTTTGAACCCCACTAAAACAAAAAGGATTTGTGTGACAAAATGAAAGTATTTGCTTGAAGGTAGCTGCTTTTGAGGTGAACCTGCACTTCTGATAGCAGGCACAGCCAGCCACAGGTCCTGTCTCCTCTCTCCCTGTCTGCCAACTGCTTCTCTCTATTGTACACAACACACACAATGCTCCTTTGGAATCCTAGACTTGTTCTACCCTTTCCCTGTAAATAAGCCTGATTCATTGATTTCTGACGGTCCCTGATTATTTTTTTCACTGTCTCTGACTCCCTTGTTTTTCTGGCAGACACTGTTACACCCAACCATCCTCTTTGATAGCCTAGCACAGAATTATGTTCTGCTCGTTCTGCTAGGCCAACTCCCTGCCTTCTGCAGCACTGATTGGCTCATCCAGACTGTCTGTCAGCCTGGGAGCCAATCAGGGCAAGCCCTCCTCCCAATTCCTCTCAGGGTCATGTGAGAACCCTTCTATCTCTCTTGTGCTTTTTCCGGCTGGCATGTGCATTAAAATGGTGCTATGCACCATAGGGTGTTTCATTTTTTCAAAGATGTGATTTTCAAATGACTTTGCTTACGCCCGGAGTCTCAGTGATGTAAAGGATATATATGTCAAATTTCAAGAAGATTGGATAATATTTAGGGGATGCACACATTAATCACTTTTATCAATTAGTACATTATAGTTATTACAAGTCTCACTCCTGTACCTAGAAGGTTGGTCTAAAAACAACTTCAGTTTTAGGATTCCAGGGGCTCTGCATCAAGCAAGGTGGATGGCAAAGGCAATATATTCACTTACCCAGATGCAGACGTAAAAAAAAGTGCTCTCACAGTTGCTAAGAGACAACTTTGGTATCTGTCAGAAACAAACGTAGGATTGGCTTTTTTGGAGGAACGTATTACTCAGGCTGTTAAGGAAAATATGACCAAAAATTTAGAAACCAAACCTGCAAAGAAAAAGGAAATTAAACTATTCGAGGGTAAAAACCTAGTATTAATAGTAATAACTTGTAATAACTATAATGTACTAATGGATAAAAGTGATGAATGTGTGCAACGCCTAAATATTATCCAATATTCTTGAAATTTTGGCATGTATATCACTGAGACTTGGGGCATAAGAAAAGTCTGCAAAAATGTTAGCATTTAATTTTTTGCATTACAAAATGAAACACCCTAATGCGCCATTTTAGTGGATTCATCTGAAGCAAACCCAGAAAGATTTGATTTGTCTGCCGTCCTGCCGTCCCAAAAATATCAATGTTCAGACCGAACTAGGCTAGCTGTAATTTTGTAAGATATTTATTTTCCTTGTAATTAGGGATGAGCGAACTCGAACTGTATAGTTCGGGTTCGTACCGAATTTTGGGGTGTCCGTGACACGGACCCGAACCCGGACATTTTCGTAAAAGTCCGGGTTCGGGTTCGGTGTTCGTCGCTTTCTTCGCGCTTTTGTGACGCTTTCTTGGCGCTTTTTGAAAGGCTGCAAAGCAGCCAATCAACAAGCGTCATACTACTTGCCCCAAGAGGCCATCACAGCCATGCCTACTATTGGCATGGCTGTGATTGGCCAGAGCACCATGTGACCCAGCCTCTATTTAAGCTGGAGTCACATAGCGCCGCCCGTCACTCTGCTCTGATTAGCGTAGGGAGAGGTTGCGGCTGCGACAGTAGGGCGAGATTAGGCAGATTAACTCCTCCAAAGGACTTGATTAACTGATCGATCTGCAGCTGTGGATCATTGAGCTGCTGATCCTCAATTGCTCACTGTTTTTAGGCTGCCCAGACCGTTTGTCAGTCACATTTTTCTGGGGTGATCGGCGGCCATTTTGTGTCTTGTGGTGCGCCAGCACAAGCTGCGACCAAGTGCATTTAACCCTCAATGGTGTGGTTGTTTTTTGGCTAAAGCCTACATCAGGGTGAAGCTGTCACACCAAGTGCATTTAACCAGCAATAGTCTGTTCATTTTTTGGCCATATACAAAATCAGGGGCAAGCTGCGCCTGTCACCAAGTGCATTTAACCCTCAATGGTGTGGTTGTTTTTTGGCTAAAGCCTACATCAGGGTGAAGCTGTCACACCAAGTGCATTTAACCAGCAATAGTCTGTTCATTTTTTGGCCATATACTAAATCAGGGGCAAGCTGCGCCTGTCACCAAGTGCATTTAACCCTCAATGGTGTGGTTGTTTTTTGGCTAAAGCCTACATCAGGGTGAAGCTGTCACACCAAGTGCATTTAACCAGCAATAGTCTGTTTATTTTTTGGCCATATCCCAGTCTAATTCTGTCACTAAATCCATACCGGTCACCCAGCGCCTAAATACTAGGCCTCAAATTTATATCCCGCTAAATCTGTCCTTAGTGCTGTAGCTGGGCGAGTTATTTAGTGTCCGTTCAAGCACATTTCTTGTTCTGGGTTGAAATACAATTCCCAATTTAGCAATTTCATAATTTAGTGGTTTCTGCTATATCAGAGCTATTTGAAATCTATCCCTAAAAGGGTATATAATATTCAAGGTGCACATTGGGTCATTCAGAATAACTTCACACACACCCGCTACTGTGTATTTCCAAGTCTAATTCTGGCACTAAACCCATACCTGTCACCCAGCGCCTAAATACTAGGCCTCAAATTTATATCCAGCTAAATCTGTCCCTAGTGCTGTAGCTGGGCGAGTTATTTAGTGTCCGTTCAAGCACATTTCTTGTTCTGGGTTGAAATACAATTCCCAATTTAGCAATTTCATAATTTAGTGGTTTCTGCTATATCAGAGCTATTTGAAATCTATCCCTAAAAGGGTATATAATATTCAAGGTGCACATTGGGTCATTCAGAATAACTTCACACACACCCGCTACTGTGTATTTCCAAGTCTAATTCTGGCACTAAACCCATACCTGTCACCCAGCGCCTAAATACTAGGCCTCAAATTTATATCCCGCTAAATCTGTCCTTAGTGCTGTAGCTGGGCGAGTTATTTAGTGTCCGTTCAAGCACATTTCTTGTTCTGGGTTGAAATACAATTCCCAATTTAGCAATTTCATAATTTAGTGGTTTCTGCTATATCAGAGCTATTTGAAATCTATCCCTAAAAGGGTATATAATATTCAAGGTGCACATTGGGTCATTCAGAATAACTTCACACACACCCGCTACTGTGTATTTCCAAGTCTAATTCTGGCACTAAACCCATACCTGTCACCCAGCGCCTAAATACTAGGCCTCAAATTTATATCCCGCTAAATCTGTCCCTAGTGCTGTAGCTGGGCGAGTTATTTAGTGTCCGTTCAAGCACATTTCTTGTTCTGGGTTGAAATACAATTCCCAATTTAGCAATTTCATAATTTAGTGGTTTCTGCTATATCAGAGCTATTTGAAATCTATCCCTAAAAGGGTATATAATATTCAAGGTGCACATTGGGTCATTCAGAATAACTTCACACACACCCGCTACTGTGTATTTCCAAGTCTAATTCTGGCACTAAACCCATACCTGTCACCCAGCGCCTAAATACTAGGCCTCAAATTTATATCCCGCTAAATCTGTCCTTAGTGCTGTAGCTGGGCGAGTTATTTAGTGTCCGTTCAAGCACATTTCTTGTTCTGGGTTGAAATACAATTCCCAATTTAGCAATTTCATAATTTAGTGGTTTCTGCTATATCAGAGCTATTTGAAATCTATCCCTAAAAGGGTATATAATATTCAAGGTGCACATTGGGTCATTCAGAATAACTTCACACACACCCGCTACTGTGTATTTCCAAGTCTAATTCTGGCACTAAACCCATACCTGTCACCCAGCGCCTAAATACTAGGCCTCAAATTTATATCCCGCTAAATCTGTCCTTAGTGCTGTAGCTGGGCGAGTTATTTAGTGTCCGTTCAAGCACATTTCTTGTTCTGGGTTGAAATACAATTCCCAATTTAGCAATTTCATAATTTAGTGGTTTCTGCTATATCAGAGCTATTTGAAATCTATCCCTAAAAGGGTATATAATATTCAAGGTGCACATTGGGTCATTCAGAATAACTTCACACACACCCGCTACTGTGTATTTCCAAGTCTAATTCTGGCACTAAACCCATACCTGTCACCCAGCGCCTAAATACTAGGCCTCAAATTTATATCCCGCTAAATCTGTCCTTAGTGCTGTAGCTGGGCGAGTTATTTAGTGTCCGTTCAAGCACATTTCTTGTTCTGGGTTGAAATACAATTCCCAATTTAGCAATTTCATAATTTAGTGGTTTCTGCTATATCAGAGCTATTTGAAATCTATCCCTAAAAGGGTATATAATATTCAAGGTGCACATTGGGTCATTCAGAATAACTTCACACACACCCGCTACTGTGTATTTCCAAGTCTAATTCTGGCACTAAACCCATACCTGTCACCCAGCGCCTAAATACTAGGCCTCAAATTTATATCCCGCTAAATCTGTCCTTAGTGCTGTAGCTGGGCGAGTTATTTAGTGTCCGTTCAAGCACATTTCTTGTTCTGGGTTGAAATACAATTCCCAATTTAGCAATTTCATAATTTAGTGGTTTCTGCTATATCAGAGCTATTTGAAATCTATCCCTAAAAGGGTATATAATATTCAAGGTGCACATTGGGTCATTCAGAATAACTTCACACACACCCGCTACTGTGTATTTCCAAGTCTAATTCTGGCACTAAACCCATACCTGTCACCCAGCGCCTAAATACTAGGCCTCAAATTTATATCCCGCTAAATCTGTCCTTAGTGCTGTAGCTGGGCGAGTTATTTAGTGTCCGTTCAAGCACATTTCTTGTTCTGGGTTGAAATACAATTCCCAATTTAGCAATTTCATAATTTAGTGGTTTCTGCTATATCAGAGCTATTTGAAATCTATCCCTAAAAGGGTATATAATATTCAAGGTGCACATTGGGTCATTCAGAATAACTTCACACACACCCGCTACTGTGTATTTCCAAGTCTAATTCTGGCACTAAACCCATACCTGTCACCCAGCGCCTAAATACTAGGCCTCAAATTTATATCCCGCTAAATCTGTCCCTAGTGCTGTAGCTGGGCGAGTTATTTAGTGTCCGTTCAAGCACATTTCTTGTTCTGGGCTGAAATACAATTCCCAATTTAGCAATTTCATAATTTAGTGGTTTCTGCTATATCAGAGCTATTTGAAATCTATCCCTAAAAGGGTATATAATATTCAAGGTGCACATAGGGTCATTCAGAATAACTTCACACACCCGCTACTGTGCATTTCCAAATCTAATTCTGTCACTAAACCCATACCTGTCACCCAGCGCCTAAATACTAGGCCTCAAATTTATATCCCGCTAAATCTCTCGTTACCGCTGTCCTGTTGTGGCTGGGAAAGTTATTTAGTGTCCGTCAAAGCACATTTTTTGTTCTGGGTTGAAATACAATTCCCAATTTAGCAATTTCATAATTTAGTCGTTTCTGCTATATCAGAGCTATTTGAAATCTATCCCTAAAAGGGTAGATCATATTGAAGGTGCACATAGGGTCATTCAGAATAACTTCACACACACGCTTCTGTGCATTTCCAAGTCTAATTCTGTCACTAAATCCATACCGGTCACCCAGCGCCTAAATACTAGGCCTCAAATTTATATCCCGCTGAATTTGAATACAATACATTGGGCCAAATAATATATTTGTTGTTGTGGTGAACCATAACAATGAGAAAAACATCTAGTAAGGGACGCGGACGTGGACATGGTCGTGGTGGTGTTAGTGGACCCTCTGGTGCTGGGAGAGGACGTGGCCGTTCTGCCACATCCACACGTCCTAGTGTACCAACTACCTCAGGTCCCAGTAGCCGCCAGAATTTACAGCGATATATGGTGGGGCCCAATGCCGTTCTAAGGATGGTAAGGCCTGAGCAGGTACAGGCATTAGTCAATTGGGTGGCCGACAGTGGATCCAGCACGTTCACATTATCTCCCACCCAGTCTTCTGCAGAAAGCGCACAGATGGCGCCTGAAAACCAACCCCATCAGTCTGTCACATCACCCCCATGCATACCAGGGAAACTGTCTCAGCCTCAAGTTATGCAGCAGTCTCTTATGCTGTTTGAAGACTCCGCTGGCAGGGTTTCCCAAGGGCATCCACCTAGCCCTTCCCCAGCGGTGAAAGACATAGAATGCACTGACGCACAACCACTTATGTTTCCTGATGATGAGGACATGGGAATACCACCTCAGCATGTCTCTGATGATGACGAAACACAGGTGCCAACTGCTGCGTCTTTCTGCAGTGTGCAGACTGAACAGGAGGTCAGGGATCAAGACTGGGTGGAAGACGATGCAGGGGACGATGAGGTCCTAGACCCCACATGGAATGAAGGTCGTGCCACTGACTTTCACAGTTCGGAGGAAGAGGCAGTGGTGAGACCGAGCCAACAGCGTAGCAAAAGAGGGAGCAGTGGGCAAAAGCAGAACACCCGCCGCCAAGAGACTCCGCCTGCTACTGACCGCCGCCATCTGGGACCGAGCACCCCAAAGGCAGCTTCAAGGAGTTCCCTGGCATGGCACTTCTTCAAACAATGTGCTGACGACAAGACCCGAGTGGTTTGCACGCTGTGCCATCAGAGCCTGAAGCGAGGCATTAACGTTCTGAACCTGAGCACAACCTGCATGACCAGGCACCTGCATGCAAAGCATGAACTGCAGTGGAGTAAACACCTTAAAACCAAGGAAGTCACTCAGGCTCCCCCTGCTACCTCTTCTGCTGCTGCCGCCTCGGCCTATTCTGCTGCTGCCGCCTCGGCCTCTTCCTCCGCCTCTGGAGGAACGTTGGCACCTGCCGCCCAGCAAACAGGGGATGTACCACCAACACCACCACCACCACCTCCGTCACCAAGCGTCTCAACCATGTCACACGCCAGCGTTCAGCTCTCCATCTCACAAACATTTGATAGAAAGCGTAAATTCCCACCTAGCCACCCTCGATCCCTGGCCCTGAATGCCAGCATTTCTAAACTACTGGCCTATGAAATGCTGTCATTTAGGCTGGTGGACACAGACAGCTTCAAACAGCTCATGTCGCTTGCTGTCCCACAGTATGTTGTTCCCAGCCGGCACTACTTCTCCAAGAGAGCCGTGCCTTCCCTGCACAACCAAGTATCCGATAAAATCAAGTGTGCACTGCGCAACGCCATCTGTGGCAAGGTCCACCTAACCACAGATACGTGGACCAGTAAGCACGGCCAGGGACGCTATATCTCCCTAACTGCACACTGGGTAAATGTAGTGGCAGCTGGGCCCCAGGCGGAGAGCTGTTTGGCGCACGTCCTTCCGCCGCCAAGGATCGCAGGGCAACATTCTTTGCCTCCTGTTGCCACCTCCTCCTTCTCGGCTTCCTCCTCCTCTTCTTCCACCTGCTCATCCAGTCAGCCACACACCTTCACCACCAACTTCAGCACAGCCCGGGGTAAACGTCAGCAGGCCATTCTGAAACTCATATGTTTGGGGGACAGGC
Source organism: Bufo gargarizans (assembly GCF_014858855.1). Lineage (NCBI taxonomy): Eukaryota > Metazoa > Chordata > Amphibia > Anura > Bufonidae > Bufo > Bufo gargarizans. The sequence goes on from NC_058085.1 coordinate 90,210,607, forward strand.
CCCACACCGCACAGGAGTTGTGGCGGGGTATAGAACAACAGACCGACGAGTGGTTGCTGCCGGTGAGCCTCAAGCCCGGCCTGGTGGTGTGTGATAATGGGCGAAATCTCGTTGCAGCTCTGGGACTAGCCAATTTGACGCACATCCCTTGCTTGGCGCATGTGCTGAATTTGGTGGTGCAGAAGTTCATTCACAACTACCCCGACATGTCAGAGCTGCTGCATAAAGTGCGGGCCGTCTGTTCGCGCTTCCGGCGTTCACATCCTGCTGCTGCTCGCCTGTCTGCGCTACAGCGTAACTTCGGCCTTCCCGCTCACCGCCTCATATGCGACGTGCCCACCAGGTGGAACTCCACCTTGCACATGCTGGACAGACTGTGCGAGCAGCAGCAGGCCATAGTGGAGTTTCAGCTGCAGCACGCACGGGTCAGTCGCACTACAGAACAGCACCACTTCACCACCAATGACTGGGCCTCCATGCGAGACCTGTGTGCCCTGTTGCGCTGTTTCGAGTACTCCACCAACATGGCCAGTGGCGATGACACCGTTATCAGCGTTACAATACCACTTCTATGTCTCCTTGAGAAAACACTTAGGGCGATGATGGAAGAGGAGGTGGCCCAGGAGGAGGAGGAGGAGGAGGAAGAGGGGTCATTTTTAGCACTTTCAGGCCAGTCTCTTCGAAGTGACTCAGAGGGAGGTTTTTGGCAACAGCAGAGGCCAGGTACAAATGTGGCCAGCCAGGGCCCACTACTGGAGGACGAGGAGGACGAGGATGAGGAGGAGGTGGAGGAGGATGAGGATGAAGCATGGTCACAGCGGGGTGGCACCCAACGCAGCTCGGGTCCATCACTGGTGCGTGGCTGGGGGGAAAGGCAGGACGATGACGATACGCCTCCCACAGAGGACAGCTTGTCCTTACCCCTGGGCAGCCTGGCACACATGAGCGACTACATGCTGCAGTGCCTGCGCAACGACAGCAGAGTTGCCCACATTTTAACCTGTGCGGACTACTGGGTTGCCACCCTGCTGGATCCACGCTACAAAGACAATGTGCCCACCTTACTTCCTGCACTGGAGCGTGATAGGAAGATGCGCGAGTACAAGCGCACGTTGGTAGACGCGCTACTGAGAGCATTCCCAAATGTCACAGGGGAACAAGTGGAAGCCCAAGGCCAAGGCAGAGGAGGAGCAAGAGGTCGCCAAGGCAGCTGTGTCACGGCCAGCTCCTCTGAGGGCAGGGTTAGCATGGCAGAGATGTGGAAAACTTTTGTCAACACGCCACAGCTAACTGCACCACCACCTGATACGCAACGTGTTAGCAGGAGGCAACATTTCACTAACATGGTGGAACAGTACGTGTGCACACCCCTCCACGTACTGACTGATGGTTCGGCCCCATTCAACTTCTGGGTCTCTAAATTGTCCACGTGGCCAGAGCTAGCCTTTTATGCCTTGGAGGTGCTGGCCTGCCCGGCAGCCAGCGTTTTGTCTGAACGTGTATTCAGCACGGCAGGGGGCGTCATTACAGACAAACGCAGCCGCCTGTCTACAGCCAATGTGGACAAGCTGACGTTCATAAAAATGAACCAGGCATGGATCCCACAGGACCTGTCCGTCCCTTGTCCAGATTAGACATTAACTACCTCCCCATAACCATATATTATTGGACTCCAGGGCACTTCCTCATTCAATCCTATTTTTATTTTCATTTTACCATTATATTGCGAGGCTACCCAAAGTTGAATGAACCTCTCCTCTGCCTGTGTGCTAGGCCTAAATATATGCCAATGGACTGTTGCAGTGGTGGGTGACGTGAAGCCTCATTCTCTGCTATGACATGCAGACTAATTCTCTGCTGACATGAAGACAGATTCTCTGTTACGGGACCTCCCTCCTCTGCCTGGGTGCTGGGCCTAAATATATGCCAATGGACTGTTGCAGTGGTGGGTGACGTGAAGCCTGATTCTCTGCTATGACATGCAGACTAATTCTCTGCTGACATGAAGACAGATTCTCTGTTACGGGACCTCTCTCCTCTGCCTGTGTGTGTGCTGGGCCTAAATATATGCCAATGGACTGTTGCAGTGGTGGCTGACGTGAAGCCTCATTCTCTGCTATGACATGCAGACTAATTCTCTGCTGACATGAAGCCAGATTGTCTGTTACGGGACCTCTCTCCTCTGCCTGTGTGTGTGCTGGGCCTAAATATATGCCAATGGACTGTTGCAGTGGTGGCTGACGTGAAGCCTCATTCTCTGCTATGACATGCAGACTAATTCTCTGCTGACATGAAGACAGATTCTCTGTTACGGGACCTCTCTCCTCTGCCTGTGTGTGTGCTGGGCCTAAATATATGCCAATGGACTGTTGCAGTGGTGGCTGACGTGAAGCCTCATTCTCTGCTATGACATGCAGACTAATTCTCTGCTGACATGAAGCCAGATTGTCTGTTACGGGACCTCTCTCCTCTGCCTGTGTGTGTGCTGGGCCTAAATATATGCCAATGGACTGTTGCAGTGGTGGCTGACGTGAAGCCTCATTCTCTGCTATGACATGCAGACTAATTCTCTGCTGACATGAAGACAGATTCTCTGTTACGGGACCTCCCTCCTCTGCCTGGGTGCTGGGCCTAAATATATGCCAATGGACTGTTGCAGTGGTGGGTGACGTGAAGCCTGATTCTCTGCTATGACATGCAGACTAATTCTCTGCTGACATGAAGACAGATTCTCTGTTACGGGACCTCTCTCCTCTGCCTGTGTGTGTGCTGGGCCTAAATATATGCCAATGGACTGTTGCAGTGGTGGCTGACGTGAAGCCTCATTCTCTGCTATGACATGCAGACTAATTCTCTGCTGACATGAAGCCAGATTGTCTGTTACGGGACCTCTCTCCTCTGCCTGTGTGTGTGCTGGGCCTAAATATATGCCAATGGACTGTTGCAGTGGTGGCTGACGTGAAGCCTCATTCTCTGCTATGACATGCAGACTAATTCTCTGCTGACATGAAGACAGATTCTCTGTTACGGGACCTCTCTCCTCTGCCTGTGTGTGTGCTGGGCCTAAATATATGCCAATGGACTGTTGCAGTGGTGGCTGACGTGAAGCCTCATTCTCTGCTATGACATGCAGACTAATTCTCTGCTGACATGAAGCCAGATTGTCTGTTACGGGACCTCTCTCCTCTGCCTGTGTGTGTGCTGGGCCTAAATATATGCCAATGGACTGTTGCAGTGGTGGGTGACGTGAAGCCTCATTCTCTGCTATGACATGCAGACTAATTCTCTGCTGACATGAAGACAGATTCTCTGTTACGGGACCTCCCTCCTCTGCCTGGGTGCTGGGCCTAAATATATGCCAATGGACTGTTGCAGTGGTGGCTGACGTGAAGCCTCATTCTCTGCTATGACATGCAGACTAATTCTCTGCTGACATGAAGACAGATTCTCTGTTACGGGACCTCCCTCCTCTGCCTGGGTGCTGGGCCTAAATATATGCCAATGGACTGTTGCAGTGGTGGGTGACGTGAAGCCTCATTCTCTGCTATGACATGCAGACTAATTCTCTGCTGACATGAAGACAGATTCTCTGTTACGGGACCTCCCTCCTCTGCCTGGGTGCTGGGCCTAAATATATGCCAATGGACTGTTGCAGTGGTGGGTGACGTGAAGCCTGATTCTCTGCTATGACATGCAGACTAATTCTCTGCTGACATGAAGACAGATTCTCTGTTACGGGACCTCTCTCCTCTGCCTGTGTGTGTGCTGGGCCTAAATATATGCCAATGGACTGTTGCAGTGGTGGCTGACGTGAAGCCTCATTCTCTGCTATGACATGCAGACTAATTCTCTGCTGACATGAAGCCAGATTGTCTGTTACGGGACCTCTCTCCTCTGCCTGTGTGTGTGCTGGGCCTAAATATATGCCAATGGACTGTTGCAGTGGTGGCTGACGTGAAGCCTCATTCTCTGCTATGACATGCAGACTAATTCTCTGCTGACATGAAGACAGATTCTCTGTTACGGGACCTCTCTCCTCTGCCTGTGTGTGTGCTGGGCCTAAATATATGCCAATGGACTGTTGCAGTGGTGGCTGACGTGAAGCCTCATTCTCTGCTATGACATGCAGACTAATTCTCTGCTGACATGAAGCCAGATTGTCTGTTACGGGACCTCTCTCCTCTGCCTGTGTGTGTGCTGGGCCTAAATATATGCCAATGGACTGTTGCAGTGGTGGCTGACGTGAAGCCTCATTCTCTGCTATGACATGCAGACTAATTCTCTGCTGACATGAAGACAGATTCTCTGTTACGGGACCTCCCTCCTCTGCCTGGGTGCTGGGCCTAAATATATGCCAATGGACTGTTGCAGTGGTGGCTGACGTGAAGCCTCATTCTCTGCTATGACATGCAGACTAATTCTCTGCTGACATGAAGACAGATTCTCTGTTACGGGACCTCCCTCCTCTGCCTGGGTGCTGGGCCTAAATATATGCCAATGGACTGTTGCAGTGGTGGGTGACGTGAAGCCTCATTCTCTGCTATGACATGCAGACTGATTCTCTGCTGACATGAAGCCAGATTGTCTGTTACGGGACCTCCCTCCTCTGCCTGGGTGCTGGGCCTAAATATATGCCAATGGACTGTTGCAGTGGTGGCTGACGTGAAGCCTCATTCTCTGCTATGACATGCAGACTGATTCTCTGCTGACATGAAGCCAGATTGTCTGTTACGGGACCTCTCTCCTCTGCCTGTGTGCTAGGCCTAAATATATGCCAATGGACTGTTGCAGTGGTGGCTGACGTGAAGCCTCATTCTCTGCTATGACATGCAGACTGATTCTCTGCTGACATGAAGCCAGATCGTCTGTTACGGGACCTCTCTGCTCTGCCTGTGTGCTAGGCCTAAATATATGCCAATGGACTGTTGCAGTGGTGGGTGACGTGAAGCCTCATTCTCTGCTATGACATGCAGACTGATTCTCTGCTGTCATGAAGCCAGATTGTCTGTTACGGGACCTCTCTGCTCTGCCTGTGTGCTAGGCCTAAATATATGCCAATGGACTGTTGCAGTGGTGGGTGACGTGAAGCCTCATTCTCTGCTATGACATGCAGACTAATTCTCTGCTGACATGAAGCCAGATTGTCTGTTACGGGACCTCTCTCCTCTGCCTGTGTGCTAGGCCTAAATATATGCCAATGGACTGTTGCAGTGGTGGCTGACGTGAAGCCTCATTCTCTGCTATGACATGCAGACTAATTCTCTGCTGACATGAAGCCAGATTGTCTGTTACGGGACCTCTCTCCTCTGCCTGGGTGCTGGGCCTAAATTTATGACAATGGACTGTTGCAGTGGTGGCTGACGTGAAGCCTGATTCTCTGCTATGACATGCAGACTGATTCTCTGCTGACATGAAGCCAGATCCTCTGTTACGGGACCTCTCTCCTCTGCCTGTGTGTGTGCTGGGCCTAAATATATGCCAATGGACTGTTGCAGTGGTGGCTGACGTGAAGCCTCATTCTCTGCTATGACATGCAGACTGATTCTCTGCTGACATGAAGCCAGATTCTCTGTTACGGGACCTCTCTCCTCTGCCTGTGTGTGTGCTGGGCCTAAATATATGCCAATGGACTGTTGCAGTGGTGGCTGACGTGAAGCCTCATTCTCTGCTATGACATGCAGACTAATTCTCTGCTGACATGAAGACAGATTCTCTGTTACGGGACCTCCCTCCTCTGCCTGGGTGCTGGGCCTAAATATATGCCAATGGACTGTTGCAGTGGTGGCTGACGTGAAGCCTCATTCTCTGCTATGACATGCAGACTAATTCTCTGCTGACATGAAGACAGATTCTCTGTTACGGGACCTCTCTCCTCTGCCTGGGTGCCGGGGCCTAAATATCTGAGAATGGACTGTTCCAGTGGTGGGTGACGGGAAGCCAGATTCTCTGCTATGGAACCTCTCTCCAATTGATTTTGGTTAATTTTTATTTATTTAATTTTTATTTTAATTCATTTCCCTATCCACATTTGTTTGCAGGGGATTTACCTACATGTTGCTGCCTTTTGCAGCCCTCTAGCTCTTTCCTGGGCTGTTTTACAGCCTTTTTAGTGCCGAAAAGTTCGGGTCCCCATTGACTTCAATGGGGTTCGGGTTCGGGACGAAGTTCGGATCGGGTTCGGATCCCGAACCCGAACATTTCCGGGATGTTCGGCCGAACTTCTCGAACCCGAACATCCAGGTGTTCGCTCAACTCTACTTGTAATGCTTCTATTATGTTTATGCAGCTCTTTCTTATGTCCTGTGATGTTATATCAATACAGATGCAGTGATAGGAGATTGTCTATGTAAAAAGCTGTTTGATGGGAGCTATAAAATAGTTGGGCATTGTTGTTGGCAGTGCTGGGGATGTAACAGAGAAAGGACAAGTGCATCATGGGTTTGGTTGGATACAGCAACAGGAAGTGCTACATACAAGATGGAAACAAACCACAGTGATTTGTTTACATGGTGAAAATGGGTCAGGAGAGCCCACATTGAAAAATAAAAAAGAATGAGGAAGATGCATAGTACATAAGGTAGGCAACTACATGAGCATATCTGTTAAAAACTCGTTTAGCGTATGTTCACACCAGGGACTTTCAAAATCTGCACGTTTTCACATGTTTTTTATGTGTTTTTTTTTTTTAACCAATGGGTGTAATGGGTGTTTACTTCAATACAAAGCTATATTTTAGCTCATGGTTTTTGGAGCAGATCCACAACAAAAACTGAGCAAAAAATGCGTGGACATAAACAAAACTTTTTTTTAACGCTTCCCATTCATTTCAATGGGAGATTCAGTGTAGATTCTGCCCCAAGATAGGGTTTGCTGCTTCTTTTTTCCAAGTAGAAAAAAGCTAGTTGTTCTTACATATGAAATTAATTGAAGGCTGTTTTTGAAATGTTTTTTTTTTTAGAACTGATTTTGAGGTGGAAATGAGCCAGAACAAATGCCATAAAACTAAGTGTGAACTGGTCTTTAAGATTTTAGTTTTCTTTTTATAGTTGCCTATCCTCCACTTAATAGTGAAAATAATTAACATTTAATCTACTTTAAAGGGGTTGTCCCATGATTAATGTAAAAATGAAAAGCAACCATCATATAGTACATGACAATCTCTTTCTAACAAAGCTAGAACCAGCGCTGTACTTCACATGGATCCAGAGATCTCCCAAATCCTTGCTTTGCTAGATTTATATCAAGCTGACAGCTCAAGGGGAGTGTCTTTTCTGCTGTAGCTAAGGAGGCGTATCCATGCTCTACCTATCACAGCTCAGGAGGCTGTTGAAGATTGAAACTGAGCATGGACGGCCTTCTCAGTGGGACAGACAAAGAAATAAGAAAGAGCAAAATGCAGTTGGTGCTATGTTGATACATTTTATTAAATAACTTAGTGGCTATTAAATTTTTTTAATTACATACAATTACAAAAGTATTCAGAGCCAGGTGCTGGTTTGAAAACTAAAGGATTAGACCCCAAAAGTTCAAGTCACAAAGTGGGACAAAAAATAAAGCGAAAAAGAGGTTGAAAAAATGTAGTTTTCCCCCCAAAAAATTAAGTTTCAAGTAAAAATAAACAAAAACATAATTTTCCCCAAATAAAGTTAAAAAAATGGTAAAAAATAGGGAAAAAAAAAAAGTATACATATTAGGTATCGCCGCGTCCGCTTCGACCGGATCTATAAACATATCACATGACCTAACTCCTCAGATGAACACTGTAAAAAAATAAAAACTGTACTAAATAAACCATTTTTTTGTCACCTTACATCACAAAAAGTACAACAGCAAGCGATCAAAAAGGCGTTTTCCCACCAAAATAGTACCAATCTAACCGTCACCTCATCCCGCAAAAAATGAGCCCCTACCTGAGACATTCGCCCCCCAAAAAAATATAACTATGGAGAATATGGAGACACTAAAACATCATTTTTTTTGTTTTAAAAAAGCTGTTATTGTGTAAAACTTACATAAATAAAAAAAAGTATACATATTTGGTATCGTCGCATTCATATCGACTAGCTCTATAAAAATATCACATGACCTAACCCCTCATATGAACACCGTAAAAAATAAAAACTGTGCTAAATAAACAATTTTTTGTCACCTTACATCACAAAAATAGTATAATAGCAGCAATCAAAAAGTCATATACACCCAAAATAGTGCCAATCAAACCGTCATCTCATCCCGCCATAAATGAGACCCTACCTAAGATAATCGCCCAAAAACTGAAAAAACTATGGCTCTCAGAATATGGAAACACTAAAACATGATTTTCTTTGCTGCAAAAATCTAATCATAGTGTAAAACTTACATAAATAAGAAAAAAAGTATACATATTAGGTATCGCCGCTTCCGTTTGGACCGGCTCTATAAAAATATCACATGACCTAACCCCTCAGATGAACACTGTAAACAATTTAAAATAAAAACTGTGCTAAATAAAATTTTTTGTCACCTTACATCACAAAAAGTGTAATAGCAAGCGATCAAAAAGTCACACGCACCCAAAATAGTGCCAATAGAACCATTTTCTCATCCCGGAAAAATCATACCCTACCCAAGGTAATCGCAAAAAAACTGAAAAAATGATGGCTCTCAGACTATGGAAACACTAAAACATGATTTTTTTTTGCTTTAAAAAAGATATCATTTGGTAAAACTTACATAAATAAAAAAAAGTATACATATTAGGTATCGCCGCATCCGTGACAACCTGTTCTATAAAAATATCACATGATCTAACCTGTCAGATGAATGTTATAAATAAAAGAAAATAAAAAGGGTGCCAAAACAGCAATTTCTTGTTATCTTGCCTCACAAAAAGTGTAATATAGAGCAACCAAAAATCATATGTACCCTAAACTAGTACCAACAATACTGCCACCCTATCCCGTAGTTTCTAAAATGGGGCCACTTTTTTGGAGTTTCTACTCTAAAGGTGCATCAGGGGGGCTTCAAATGGGACATGGTGTCAAACAAACAAAATCTGCCTTCCAAAAACCGTATGGCATTCCGTTCCTTCTGCTCCCTGCCGTGTGCCCGTACAGCTGTTTACGACCACATATGGGGTGTTTCTGTTAACTACATAATCAGGGCCATAAATATAGAGTTTTGTTCAGCTGTAACCCTTGCTTTGTTACTGGGAAAAATGGATTAAAATGGAAAATTTGCCCAAAAATTTAAATTCTGAAATTTCATCTCCATTTGCCAATAACTCTTGTGGAACACCTAAAGGGTTAACAACGTTTTTAAAATCTGTTTTGAATACCTTGAGGGGTGTAGTTTCTTAGATGGGGTCACTTTTATGGAGTTTCTACTCTAGGTTTGCATCAGGGGGGCTTCAAATGGAACATGGTGTCAAAAAAACAGTTCCAGCAAAATCTGCCTTCCAAAAACTGTATGGCATTCCTTTCCTTCTGCACCCTGCCGTGTGCCCGTACAGTAGTTTACGACCACATATGGGATGTTTCTGTAAACTACAGAATCAGGGCCATAAATATTGAGTTTGGTTTGGCTGTTAACCCTTGCTTTGTAACTGGAAAAAAATTATTCAAATGGAAAATCTGCCCAAAAAGTGAAATTTTGAAATTGTATCTCTATTTTCCATTAATTCTTGTGGAACACCTAAAGAGTTAGCAACATTTGTAAAATCAGTTTTTAATACCTTGAGGGGTGTAGTTTCTTAGATGGGGTCACTTTTATGGAGTTTCAACTCTAGGGGTGCATCGGAGGGCTTCAAATGGGACATGGTGTAAAAAAAAAACAGTCCAGCAAAATCTGCCTTCCAAAAACCGTATGGCATTCCTTTCCTTCTGCGCCCTGCCGTGTGCCCGTACAGTAGTTTACAACCACATTTGGGATGTTTCTCTAAACTACAGAATCAGGGCCATAAATATTGAGTTTGATTTGACTGTTAACCCTTGCTTTGTAACTGGAAAAAAATTATTAAAATGAAAAATCTGCCAGAAAAAGTGAAATTTTGAAATGTTATCTGTATTTTCCATTAATTCTTGTGGAACATCTAAAGAGTTAGCAACATTTGTAAAATCAGTTTTTAATACCTTGAGGGGTGTAGTTTCTTAGATGGGGTCACTTTTATGGAGTTTCAACTCTAGGGGTGCATCGGAGGGCTTCAAATGGGACATGGTGTAAAAAAAAACAGTCCAGCAAAATCTGCCTTCCAAAAACCGTATGGCATTCCTTTCCTTCTGCACCCTGCCGTGTGCCCGTACAGTCGTTTACGACAACATATGGGGTATTTCTGTAAACTACAGAATCAGGGCCATAAATATTGAGTTTGTATTGGCTGTTAACCCTTGCTTGTAACTGGAAAAAAATTATTAAAATGGAAAATCTGCCCAAAAAGTGAAATTTTGAAATTGTATCTCTATTTTCCATTAATTCTTGTGGAACACCTAAAGGGTTAAAAAAGTTTGTAAAATCAGTTTTGAATACCTTGAGGGGGGTAGTTTAAAGAATGGGGTCATTTTTGGGTGGTTTCTATTATGTAAGCCTCGCAAAGTGACTTCAGACCTGAACTGGTCCCTAAAAATGGGGTTTTTGAAAATTTCAGAAAAATTTCAAGATTTGCTTCCAAACTTCTAAGCCTTGTAACATCCCCAAAAAATAAAATAGCATTCCCAAAATGATCCAAACATGAAGTAGACATATGGGAATGTAAAGTAATAACTATTTTTGGAGGTATTACTATGTATTTTATAAGTAGAGAAATTGAAGCTTGGAAATTTTTACACATTTTTGGTAAATTTGGTATTTTTTTATAAATAAAAATTATTTTTTTTACTTCATTTTACCAGTGTCATGAAGTACAATATGTGACAAAAAAAACTATCTCAGAATGGCCTGGATAAGTCAAAGCGTTTTAAAGTTATCAGCCCTTAAAGTGACACTGGTCAGATTTGCAAAAAAATGGCCAAGTCCGTAAGGTGAAATAGGGCCGAGTCCTTAAGGGGTTAAAGTTAGTCTAAACAGCCTTATTATATTTTGTACTCCTATTGTCCAATTTTTTATGTGCCACCACAACTATTTATATTGTTGCCTTGGTTAAAAACAAAGGCACCAACTATACGTAGAGTGGCTGGTCTCATTTGGGGTTAGTCCGACCCCAAAATTTTGGACTTGGCCTTCCTAGGTTTTATTTTTTTTTCCCATTATTCTTTAGTTTGGTTGCTAATGAGTAACTCTGTTTGAATTCTACCAGCAGTATTGTCAGTTTCTCTTTCCCATGTTTTTTTCTCTCTCTACCTTACTTCTTCATTTTCCTCTCTTTCTCATCTTTAATGTTATTACTCTCCCTTTCTCTTCCCTTCCTTTTTACCATTTTCCTTTTTTTTTTTATCTCGTCTCAGTCTCTTACTCCCTCTTCCACCTGGTGCTCATTTGTTATATGAAGTGTTAACATTCTGGAAAAAATGTATAATATTTTATAGAGAAGGTCCAAATACTTTCATTGCAAGAAACCCTTTTTTAACATGGGCTGCTTTCCAGCTCTGATTGACAGACATTATGACAATTAGTAGCGTACCCCCAACCCAGATTCTAAATAGCTAGAAAGTTTAATGTATCATCACCTGGATGCATCTTTGAGCTAGAATACACCTCTCATCCTCACAAGTGCTGGCTTGTCACCAAATGCTTCACTTTATCAACTTTACATTTTGCACCTAGCCCCAGAGTGGATCTTCAATACGGTCTGAGCATTCCCCAGTTCATATCACTCTTGATCTTCCAAATTTGGTGCCCCATTGATGGAAATGGAGAAATAATTATAACGATAACATTGTTAAAAACGCAGTTTGCAAATCAGAGCTCATTTCCTAGAAAATTTATACCAAATCATTTCCCATCCAATGACAACAACTCAAGAAGAAGGAGGTCCTTAGGGGGATTTTGCAACAGAATGGTGACCATTTCAAAATAATGGTAGCGCAAATGATTAAACTCTAATTATATGCACCACAATGTTTTCAAATACAACTCTACTTACCCAGAAAGGATCAGTTTACTGAAAGAGAGGTTGAGAGGTCAATCTGAATAGGAACAAGCCCAGGGACATATGGCTTCAATAATAGATTTTACAAAAACTTTCTTACTCAGCTCAGTTTCTAATGAGGGTCAATCACTAAGTCCAACATATCTGTGGCTGAAACACTAAAAGCATATATCTTAGCATATATCTAAGAAGGGTCCATCTCACTGCTCCAGTTACGGGCCTATTTCATTCATCAATATTGCCTTTTTTTGCTCTAGTGCATTAAAAATGATCAGGTTGGTTTTGTCAAAAATCCTAAGGCCAAGGATAGTACAAGCAAAACATTACTACTCATTAAAGGGGTTCTCCAAGAGTATAAAATGTCCCCTCATGTGCCTGGCATCCCACATGGAATATACTTACCCAGGTTCCTGCTCCTGGCGGGTAGTGCTAGGGAGGTTCATCCCTGTCCTCACCTGCCATTGGCTGGTCCCCCCCAACACCGGATGTTTTCATCCGTGTGTGGGGAGAAGCAGCAGTGGCGCTGCGGGGACCAGGAGCTGCACCGGGGTAAGTATATTCCATGTGGGGTGCCCGGCAGATGAGGGGACATTTTATACACTTTAAGAATCCCTTTAACCATGCTCAGGGGAGACAGCAGCCAACCTCTTTGATTTCTGTATTTGCAGAAAAGACCTTTGACAAAGTCAACTGGACATTCTTATCTCATATACTAGTGTAAATTGGATTGGGTACAAAGATGTTGGGAGGGATTTTTGCTCTTTGTAGCAGACCAACAGCTTAAAGCTCAAATGAACATGATATTACCAGCCTTAGTTCAAATTAAAAATAAACAAAACAAGGCTCTAGCCTCTATTTTATGGATCTGACCTGGGGGATCTGCCCTATACTACTGTATGCAGACAAATCAAGTGTAAATAGCCACTGTATGAGGTAAACTTGCTTCTTTATGTAACTTACCCTACTGTTTCTTTAATTTCTGTCATCAAAGAATTTAAATGATACCTGACATTCTTCCTAGATTTCTCTATTTCAGACAATTCCAATAAATAAATACTAGAATTCTTAATTCTACTGGCAAATATTAGAATTCTTAATTCTACTGGAAAATTCTAAAGGAAAATACAAGGATATCTGAATCTCAAGAGAGTATGGGTCAGCACAACAAGTAAGCACACAAGTCGTTCTACCAAAGAATTGAGTAATCTAATATACAAAGCTGAGTGTATGTGTGTATATCCGCTAAAGGAACCCGTGCCGTCACATTTACGATCACGAAATTTAACACACAGGTACATAAGGTGTCCGGGAAGATTTTAGACCGAGTCTTAGCTCTCTAGCACGTACCGTTCCTGAGATATTAAAAAAAAAATGCATTAGCCAATAGACGCCTGGTCACATGACCCTTATCAGCCAGTAGAAGCTTGCAGGCCCTTAGTCTCCACACACACACAGTTTTACACCAGGTTTCCATAACAATACAGCCATTTTTCTTCACTGCTGTAGGTCACATTTTAGGGGCAGGGTGCTGTGGATGACAGTGTAAAGGGAGCAGAGTTCTGTGGAGGTCACAGTTCAGGGGGCAGGTAGGGAGGCCATTCAGGCTACCCTGAAAAGACAGTCTTAAAAACCCTGCCCCCAGGTCCTGCTAAGCCACGCCCCTGACCCGGTTAGGTCAGGGGAGGGTGAATTTCTCCCTGCAGTTCATGCTCAGACAACACAGTGCTGTTGTCTGAGAGTGAGCTGTTCAAAAGGACATCCCTGTGTCCGCCCAGGCCCTGCGCAGGATGGAGGACAGGGAGTTTAAAAGCCAGCCGAGTTTGAATCCGGCCTAAAACCGTACCTCTGGCCACCCTAGGGGCAGGCTGCTGTGGAGGTCACAGTTAAGGGGATCATCCGCTATGGAGGTCAGTGTTAAAGGGCAGACTGCTGTAGAGGCCACTGTTAAGGGGACAGGGTGTTGTGGAAATCACTGTTAAGAAGATGGCGTACTGTGGAGGTCACAAATTAAGGGGAAGCCACTGTGGAGGTCACTGTTAAAGGGGTGGACTGCTGTGGAGGTCACTGTTAAAGAGGTGGGATGCTGTGGAGGTCACTGTTAAAGGGGCGGGCTGCTGTTGAGGTCACTGTTATAAGGTGCGATGCTGTGGAGGTTACTGTTAAAGGGGCGGGCGCTGTGGATGTCTCTGTTAAGGGGGCAGGGAACGGTGGAGGTCATAGTTAAGGGGACGGTCCGCTATGGAGGTCAGGTCAGTGTTAAGGGGCGGGGTGCTGTAGAGGTTACTGTTAGGGAGGCGGGGTGTTGTGGAGGTCACATTTTTAGGGAACATAGCTCTTTTGAGGTCACTGTTCAGGGGGCGGGTTATTGTGGAAATTACTGTTAACGAGACAGGGTACTGTGGAGGTCACTAATAAAGGGAATGTGAAGGTCACTGTTAAAGGGGAGGGTGCTGTTGATGTCACTGTTATAGTGGATACTGTCGATATCTTTAAACAACACACACAAACATTAAATGAAATATACCGGTACGAAGTCGGGTCATTCTGCTAGTAATTAATAAAGTTAAAGTTTTGCAATGGCAGATCTGAAAAATGTGCATCAGTCAATTCCTGTCTCTTCCAAAACAAATGTTTTTTACTTTCACATCCTTGTAGCTATATGAGGCCTTGTTTTTTAAGTGAATAGAAGTTTATCTTGTTGAAATGTCTATTTACCAGCACATTACCTTTGTATGATATATTCAGCCAACCAATTGATTATCCATTAGTGTGTACAAACAAAGGATAATATAGGGAGGAAGCCATGGATGCTATATACCCATGTGCAGGGGTGTAGCTATAATTCCAAAATGTGATGGGGCCAAATCAAAAAGTCACCAAATTGTTATTCTCCACAAAAGGTACAATTTTCCTGTATCTGATTGGGCCCCCGACCTCTGCCCCATGGCAAGTGCTATGACTCCTATGGCTACAGTTATGCCCAAGCCCATGTGTCAGATGATTATAAAAGATGGGTATAGTAATCCTGTTAGGTACTAAGATAATGTCTATTAACTGACTTAGAAAGGAGGTAAACGGCAGCACATACCAGATTTAACTAACCATATAAGTCTGGAATGAATCAAATGTGAAGTAGTTAATGAGTTAGTGATGGCAACCCGCCATGCCGACAATACAAAACACTTCTCAAGTGCAGTCCTGGCACAGCTGGGCAGCATCAAAAGACGTGTGAACATGTGTGCCTGCTGACGTCTATTGATACTGTCCAGGTGTCCCATTCTGGCAGTTGTGAAGAAGTCTAGGCACTTTAGTGAGCCCCATTGCCTGTACATATATGTATGTTTATATGCTTCTATATATGTGTATGCGTGTCTATATGTTTCTACTGTGGTGTTTGAATGTTTGTGAACACGTCAGCGTTTTCTATATTTCTGTATAAATTTGACAAAAAACGGCATCAGGTTTTCACACAGATCCTAGAAGCAGATAAAGATAACCAAATCAGACAAATGAGTAAAAAATATTGGACTTGTAAGGAAATTGTGTACCTTTGCTTTCAATATCTGGTGTGCCCCCTTGTCCAACAAAACATTCCTGGTACTTTTTGGTTAGTTAGACTATTCCTCCATGAAAAAAAAAAAAAAAAAAAAAAAAAAAGCTTTCTCACATGAATCGCTCGCTACAGGGCCTTCCACAATATTTCTATTGGATTAAAGGACCACTGCAATAAAAAAAATTTAAATCAACCATCACTTGGTATTTATATGCATTCCCTACTTTTACTTTGTTTAGGATTTCTACTCCATTTTATTTCCGGTTGTTATGTATTTTATACTTTGCAGCGTCAAATCGCTGCCATCTCCATGACACCAAGGCTAGTTGTACTGTATAGCAATTACTTCTCAGTATTGAGCCGGGACGGTTCGCGAACACGATCGCAATCAAATGTTCACGAACGGCAAGTTCGCGGTGGGTCCCATTCATTTTAATGGCAGGCGAACCTGAAAAACCTTCAGCTCATATTTGCAGCCAAGAAATAATTACTAGAAGTGCACAAATAGTCCCACAACATGGACAGTGATATACCAGAGGTATTATTCGAATTTGCGATCTCCATTCATAATTTTTTTCAATGCGAAATATCGGCAATATAATTTTCGCGTACACGCATGCGCAAATGCACTATACAGTACCCAAATGCACTATAAAGAAAGTATATTGGTATATAACACCCCGCTTCAATCAGTTTTCTTGGGGGACGACTGGTATATCACACCAGTAGAAATTATTTGTTCCAATAACGCTTGTCCCTCTATATACCTGCAGTATCGCAGCAGAACCGCACACAACTGCCGCACAATACAAATGCACTATAATATACTTTCTAACATAGAAAGTATATTATAACATTGCACAAGGAAGGCAATCCATTATAATATGCATAAAGATAAAACGTAACCTTTAATAATTTTACTATGAGGGTCCATTCACACATCCGTAAGTGTTTTGCGGATCCGCAAAACACGGACACTGGCAATGTGCATTCCGCAATTTGTGTACCGCACATCGCCAGCACTATCATGGAAAATGCCTAATCTTGTCTGCAATTGCGGACAAGATTAGGACCTGTTCTATTTTTTTGCGGAAACGGAAGCAAAGATGCGGAAGTGCGGATCCACAAATGCGGCTGTGGATCCGCAAATGTGGATGCGGACAGCACATTCCGGCCCCATTATAAATGAATGGGTCTGCACCCGTTCCGCAAAGTTGCGGATTGGATGCGGACCGGTTTTGCGGACGTGTGAATGGAAACGATATCCCTCAAAATGAAAATAAATTAAATTATTAAAGTTAAGCAAAAAGCATAGATGTGGTAGGCAATAAAAAGTGCTCGGCGGCACTAAATCAGGTACTCGGCAGCACCAATTCAGAAACCATATGTCCTACCACAATCCGGGGGGTTCCAGTGCACATCGATGAATCCCGGAGGGAAAGCAAAAAACATCTATCCCTGGGCTAGATGATGATGTGGTATTGAAGGACAGGGTGGGCAAAGAACTGTCCCTGATATTGCCCTACAGGGGGGTGCTATTCTGGCCCTGATAGCCTAACCACAGACCACCCACCCTGATAAGAGAGACCCCGTCTGGAACCTTACCCTATATAAAAATGGCCCTAGTAAGCCCCTAGCCCCTAGGCCCCTGACTTCCAGGTGATCACTATATAGATCTATGTTTTTTTGACTCATTATAAAAGTATATTATAAGTATATCGCGCCCCTCTGTGTATCACACCTATAGATAGCACACCTATACTAGTGCTTAAAAGGACTTTTGTGGCCCTATTAGCTAGCGTCTGGTGTCCCTAACAGCCTGTCCCTGCACCACACAGCAACTTCTCCCTACACTGGCAAAAGACTGAATGCAAAATGGCGGCCAGATCAGGTTTATCTATAAGGTAGGGGGATGTCCATGTGCTGAAATGTCTAAATTGGCTGTCCTATACCAGCTGATGGATGTGTCATGGGTCAAAGTTCTTCACAATGTAAAAGAATATGGCAGGCGTGTATTTCTCCATATGTTCGCATGTTCGGTGAATCGCGAACACGCAAAGTTCGGCGTGAAACGACCGCCGGGCGAGCCGCAAGGCTATCTCTACTTCTCAGTACTTAGTGGTTTAGAGGTCAGAGGGCGGTGCACACAAATAAGCCCCTCCCACAGAGGTGAAAATGTTAACTAGTAGTTAGAAATTGACGCATCATGGAGTCCGAGAGACATAAACCTGAGGTAATTTTACAGCTTTAGTTTATTGAAGCCCCATTAGTACTGGTATTCTGTTAACTTACTGTGTATATTTCTTATGTTGACTGTAAAGGGGCTCAGTGTTATGCAAGTGGGTGTGGACCCACTGTGCCACTGACTGGCTATACCCTGGAGGGACGTGACTAATCAACTACCTGGTCTACCTGGTACAACTCCAGAGTAGTCCCCGGGTCAGTGATACCCGTACAAGCACCAAGGGGAAAGACGCAGTCAGGAAGTCCAGGGTCAGGGCAGGCAGCGATCAAGTAAAGTCCATCAAAGTCCAAGGTCAGAGGCAGGCGGCAAACAAGCAAAATACTTTAAATCGAGAAGCAGGGTCCGTTACACAGAAACTTGCAAACACCTTCACACAAGGGACTAGACTAGCTAGTGACCAAGATTGCTCAGGTGCCTTCCTGGGGCAGGAAATGCATTTAAATACTTCCGGCAACCCAGCCATAAGCTGGGGAAATAGAGGCATATATGTGCTGCCTCACAAGGGAGGAGAGACCCAGCTGTGCACGCCCTAACAAACAGTACAGGTCTCAAGCAGGAAGTAAGTTCTGGCATAGAGCACAGATACAACCCGGCGCCCCTGTGTAGGGCCAGCTGTGCAGGCACAGAGCACTGAGCTAACAATCAGGACAGCACTGCTCTGTTGTTATGGCAACACAGGCTTCAGCTGAGGCCTAGTAGGGGACAAGAGTAGATCTCTATAATAGCATCATTCAGGTACATGAAACTTTGTGAGCATGTTCACTTCCATGACTTTGACCAAAGGTGAGTTTTCAGTTTTTGTCTGGAGTGACTGTTTAAGGTCAGGACTTTGATTTGTCCGTTCAAAAACTTAAACTTTATTCTTCTTTAACCACACTTTGGTAGAACGACTTGTGAAATTAGGGTTCTTTTCTCTAAGGTTCTTGCTTCATGACATATGTTCTTTTGAGGTTCAACGTGTGGACAGCCATCCTGACATTTTGCTTTACAATTTGCCAGTGTAATTCAGAATTCATTGTTCCCTCAGTGATGGCAAGTTATCCTGGTTCATATACAGGAAAAGAGGATCAAACCATAACACTACCACCACCGTGTCTCACACATGGGATGATGTTTTTATGCTGAAATATTAATTCTCATTTAATCCAAAAGGTTCTATTGTGGTTATCAGTCCACAAAACATTGTTCCAATAGCCTTCTTCCTTGTCCAGGTGATCTTTACAAACTGAAGACAGGCAGCAATGTTGTTTTTGGAGAGCATTGGCTTTCTCCTTTCAATCCTTCCATGCACACCATTGTTGCTCAGTATCCTCCTAATGGTGGACTCATGAACATTAACATAGCTAATATCAGAAAGGCCTTTAGTTGCTTATAGGTTATCTGGGGGTTTCTTTGTGACGTTGTGGACTGTTGCACTCTTTGCTCTTGGCATGACCTTTGTTGGTCGACCACTCCTGGGGAGGGTAATAATTGTTTTTAATCTAAATGTGGATTGGTGGAGTTCAAACTCTTTAGAGATTGTTTTATAACATGTTCCAGCCTGATGAACATCAACAACTCTTCTTGTGAGGTCTTCATAAATCTCCTTTGTTCATGTCATGATACATTTCTACAAATGTGTTGTAAAGATCAGATTTTGATAGATCCCCATTCACCCACTCACACCTGATCATCCCATTGATTGTAAACAACTGACTGTAATTTGATCTTTAATTTATCTGCAAATCGTAACGGTTCACATACCTTCACATATATAGTTTTGCCACTCACAGACGTAATATTTGATTATTTTTCTCAATAAATAAATGACCAATATTTTTGACTCGTTTGTTTGATTTAGTTACATTTGTTTACCTTTAATGATCTAGTATAAATCCTTGTCATTGTGTCTGCTCCATACAACACAACAGATGCCATTGACTATAATAGAGCCAACACAAAATAGTATATTTTAGATCCTGCTTTTTTAACTGAGAAATGCAGGATGCATACATGAAAGACTCTTCTCTCTGCTGTTATTGATGGAACCCTTGACAGGGGTCAAAAATAGCCTCCAAAACAGATGTAAATCAACCCTAATTGGTATAAAATGGAATTTTATGTATTTAGGCTTGTATTAGTATGAAATAATTTGTTATACATTGTTTAGTGATTGCACTTGTAACAGCAGCAACTAGTACCTTGAGGCTAAGTTCACATGGCAAAATCAGCGGCATACAATTCAGTAGCAGATCATTAGCAGTTTACTATCTTAGAACAGGTCATTTTTAGTGGTTGCTGATTTGGTGACGGTTTTAGAGGAGTTTTCACAAGAATATTAGAAGAATATTTGGTTAAGGTATTCCTGCTTCCCCGTTGACTTCTATGAAATACACAAACAAGTCTGCTTTGAAGAAGTAATGTCACTTCAACAAGTATTTTTCAAATCAGCTACTGAAAAAAAATCACAACCACTTTACACCGTGTGCACAAGTTGAAGTTTGTAACATTAAAGTCAATGCGGAAACTGTTGGTGAGTTTGA
Source organism: Bufo gargarizans (assembly GCF_014858855.1). Taxonomy (NCBI): domain Eukaryota; kingdom Metazoa; phylum Chordata; class Amphibia; order Anura; family Bufonidae; genus Bufo; species Bufo gargarizans. Next base: position 90,230,988 of record NC_058085.1, read on the forward strand.
TTGTGGATTTAGCAGCCGAAAACGCCGGTACAACTGAACCTGGTTGTTCGGGCGGTGCATATCTGCTTACTGATGGGTGTTAAGCTAGTGCAGCAGATGAAAAAACGTCCATCATGTTCAGCAAACTGAATTGGCTGCTTCTGGTGCTACTGTTTCTGCTACTTGCTTTACCGATAGTGCTGGCAGAGGTGATGGAGTAGTAACTCAGGGGGAAGTAGAGAGACACCCTGTGATCAAATATGTGACAGACTGGCATCTGTTCAGTGAAAATTGTGGCAAGCTGGGTATAGAGCAGATCCTGGTAATACGCCAATTTTGCCTTCCTTTCATAAGCTGTTAAAAAAACTCCCACATTTCCCTCTTAAAACAAGGGTCTAAAAGCTTTGCTATCCATTAATATTTGTTTTGCCTTACACTAACAATGCAGTTGTCAGCATGTAAGAAACCAAGCATGCAGCTTGCCAGAATGCCCCAGAATCCTGTTGTTTTGGTCTCTGTCCATGCTGTGATGGTTGGTCATGGCCAGCATCATCACTATAATGTGTGCTACAATGAGTTTCAGCCTCGTTCTGTAGCTGTGCCTATGTGGTTCCCCTAAAGCAACAGGGCAGTAAGCAATATGTGAAAGCTGCTCTTCACCATCCCTATATAAATATCACAGAGATGACATCTTTGATGCCGCTGTTTTCCCTACTCACAAATCTGGTGGCCTCTTCAAAGAGCTTGAAGTAGGTAACACAAGTCCCTGATAAGCTGCCTCTACTGAGTTCAAAATATGTGTGCATATCTGGTGTGCATAGTGCCACAATTCCAAGGAGTGGCCTACATTTTATGCAAAATGAGAATACAATGCAGGAATTGCTTTCTTTGAGAAATAATGGTGACATGTCATCCATTGCATGAAGGCAGTGGAATCCACTAAGTAGTACAGCAGCAACTTGGCCAGTTAGGAGTTCAGTAGGCTCACAAGCAGATTACTGGTTGTATTGTTTTTTCCTGACACACATTCTGTTATGGATGCTGATGATGAGGGTGACAATGACACTGTGCCACTTGTGGATGTGGACGAACTGCTAGAATCATGACAGAAAGAATGTGAACAGTCTTGCTCAAATTGCTAGACAGTTCAGTTTTCCTACATGAGCATATTATGCCACTTCATGCGCTATAATAAAATCATTTACTGTCCAGAAATACTCCTATATTACGCAAAGGTTATTACCTGCAATCTGCAACTTTTACCTGCTCACACCAAGTCTAAAAGTTGGCGTGGTGTGGGCGGGAAAAGGGATGGGCTATTTTAGGTGTAGAAAATGGTCTAAATGTAAGACTTACATTTCATTTTCTAAAGAAACGGTCAAAAATGTAAGGTGGAATCTGATTGGTTGCTATGGGCAACTAAGCCAGTTCTACTTTACACCAGTTTGATAAATGACCTCCATAGTTCCTACATTTGTGCCTGTACAGCCAACATCTTATTCTCTGACTGCAGAGCTTGCACACTATGATGATTTTCTCAGTCAGCAATGTAGTGAAAAATTCTCCCACCTGAGATGCCTGCAAAGAGCCAGCTCTCAACATTTCTGCTACACCACCACCAATCAAACTTTGCAAAGGGTAAAATCCGCACAAAATATCAATTTCTGCACCTAAGAAAAAAGCTAAGATAGGAGGTTGTCATGTATGGGAACCGCCCTGTCAAGTGATCCTGGTGCGACTGCCATAGGTCGATCTATTTCATGCACTCAATCTCTCACACCCCTACACATAGGCCTCAGATTGAACCTAGATCATACCCCGACACAGCCTTTCATGCACCCCAGCACAGTGCCACCATCTATGACATTTAAATTAATATACCAATTAATTAGGGGCTCATAGAAAACCCGACAGTGCCCCATTCGCAAGCAGGCTTACAGTAGCACAGGCCACACTTATACCAAAAACCCTGTAACGCAAACTGCACTAATACACTTAAAAATGGAGGTTAGTGGGCTCATGGGATTATAAATCATATGGGAAACCCAATAGATTAAAAAGAATAATACATTTATAAAACACATGGACACAAAATATAAGTGGATAAAATAGGCCACGGCCAACTTTATTAAAAAATAACTTAACATAATGTATAATAACCATAAAACTTATTTAAACCACAGATAAGACAAGCCATAAGCTTGGCCTAAATACCATATCATCTCATCCACTCGCCACTTCTCGGCGAGTGACTTTTCCCCTCCTTCTAATAAAGTGGCCGTGACAAATTAATTAACGTGTAGGGTGGGCGGGCCGCAGCTCCTCCAACTCAGCTTGGCAGACAGCCAGAATGTGGTCCGACATCGGACTAATAAACCTCTTGGGCAACACACCCCATATCCCTGCAACCAATGCCCTAACTGTTGCCGGGTCCCCTACATCATTTATCCCCAGCAACAATTGCACCATACTACACTGCCCTGAACCAATCCCCTAACACCTGCCCTAGCCCAGCAACTCAATCTATTTTTAGCCAACTCAGCCACCAATTTTGGTTGGAAATTTACAGCCAAAACCAGCCATATTCACCACTATAATGATTATAATCCCATGTGGATCCCTCCATATGGGATTTGGGGATTCTAACATTCAGCGCACAAGGCAAAACCATTAAAGATGTGCTTTAATGTACTAAAAAGGTACAGTACTTTGCTACAAAAATTAAAAGAAATAAGAGACATACATAAACGTGCACAAAACAGTTATAAAAATAAAAGGATAAAAACAGAAAGGTTCTTCGTGCTCAACGAAATGTGTGATCAGAGTCTGTTCTTGTTCCGGGGACAGGAGTACGAGGAACCTAACACAATTTTGATCGGAACCCAAAATTGTGTAATGAAAATTCCCAATCGTTCATTTTTATCCTTATTCAGTAAAAGGGTGGAGCTGAGAGGGGTCCCCCTTCCATTCTCGTCCTAGCCTTTTGGGAAGGTCCTCAATACCTGTGCATGTTCCACCTCTCTCACTCAGCAGGCAAACATGAAATATCAATAAAACATATCTTCCCATCCACGGTGATGGATATCCGAGGCCCAACATGTTTTAAAAACACATATTTCATCATGTTGATCGTTCTAATACCAAATATAACCAGTGTAGGGGTCCCAGAAGGTGAGATACTCATTATATAGGAATGCTGGCTGTCAGGGGTGGGATGGACTCTCTGTGATGCCCACATTATTCTGAATGCAATTATTACAATGATTAGTAGGTATACCAGAAAGATGTGTTATAGCTTATGATATATTTTCTTCATCTTCTGCTAGTCCATCTGAAAAGCTTTTGGACCTTTGTGGTGGAAGGTACCATTCTGTCTGAGTGTATGTATTTCCAGGAAACATCTTCATTACCACATGCAAAAGGCCCATTTTAACACTCAAGTGATAAACTGATTTCCTCTAAAGGGAATGCATATTCCACATGCAGGCCTAGACTGAACATCGACGTGGAAACAATATCTTAGAATAGTGAAATATAGTATATGCAATAACACAATGTATACAGAAAGAGGCCTCTATTTATCACAGAGCTCATGCTGTTGTGCCTTTCCATAGGTAAATGCATTGATATCCAATTATTCTAGTCAAGATGGATGTTCATTTCCTTTAAGAGCCATGCTCGACTATAGTTAGTTACAATTTTGTATATCTTGAGTAGGCCAAAGTAAGGTTGCACAAAGGTTTCTGCTCTTTAGTGTTATTCTTCTCATGAATGTACCAGTCTGAGAAGAATCCTCCTTGTCTACTTATACATTTATGACGGGAGATAGAGATAAGCTCTATGCAGCTGGTGATAATTACCTATACAATTAGGTATTTATTAATGAAGCAAAATATATAATAGTCATGTATTCATTTAATGAGCCATAGTTAGTCCTTAGCATTAGACAATCTGTAGGATATATATATATATATATATATATATATATATATATATTACTTTATATTATATTGTTATATGTTATGAAGACATGCATCCAGTATATTATATATATTTCTCATTAGGAGAATATTTGTCTCTAAAAGAGTGTCTGTGAAGATGTGTGTTTTGTAACAATTATTCACATCTTTGGTATGACAGGAGGTACTGATATCTCTGTGAGAAAACAAGGCCATTCAAGTTATTTATGATATTTAAATCAACAGTGTAAGAAACATTCAGAGAGACGTCTAGAGGTCTGTCTCTTTTTTATTTATTTTTTTATTTTTTGTTAAATGCTTTATTTTCCAAAATACAAAAAGACTAATACATTAATAATAATGAACCGTCCAAAGGGCCCATGTTACAAAACTATATCATACGCCTAGAGGTCTGTCTCTAATTGCTGTCAGAATTAATACCTATAGCTTTGAATTAAAGCTTCTAAGGTAAAATTTATAGAATACGTTTTATTCAGACTTACATAAGTTAACCCTTTATACTATGATGCAAATAACTTATACAGCAGTGCCACCTAGGTATCAGTAGGTGACAATACAACAGTAGTAAAAGTGCATTCTGGGTAAGGTTATGATGTCACATTTTTTATAAATGGCCACGCCTATCCGACAATGATTGGAAAGCTCCAAACTAGGAAGGTGTGTCTAACTGATAAGTTTGGGATCATAAACCATACACAGAGGGAGACGAAAGGACACACAAAAAAGAGGAGAGAGAGAAGAGAAGTTGAAATCTATACAGGGGTCTATCAAGATGAAAGCAATGGTGAGATGGGCTATGATGAACCACCCAGCTTTCCTAGGAGCAGAAGTGAGATTCCTACTAGGACTTGGTAAGAGACACAGAAAATGATATTTCATTTTATTAAGACTAATTTGATATTGTGGGTGAAATTATACCATCTAGATTGGCGAATAAATAAATACATTAATTAATTGATCATCTCCATATTGAGATGTAGTCTTAGGATATTGTGAGACTTCATTCTACCTGCAGAATATATATATTATAGTATATATATATTGATAGAATATTCTTCGCCAAGCTAAGTGATGGATTCCCACAGGAAAGACTTGTTTCAAGTCCTTCCCATTTAAGATATGATCTAGCAAATATCCTAGAGCCCTGTTATTTGTCTTAATAGTCTTACCAAAGTTATATGTGTGAAAATAGTCTAGAATGGGACGGAAGGATACAGTTATCTCTTCTAAGTAATATCCTTGAATGGATTTGCCCATGCCTGAAGTCATGTGATGTGTTGTTGGTTAGAGGGGGGTGGAATGTATTTAGCATTCTATATTGATGTCTAGGATTAGACATGCCCATCCTGATATCATGAGGTTTTCTCAGAACAGTAGTGATGTATATAAATTATGTCCTACTTTGATATCCTAACCTAATAATAGCTTGGTTATAATGTGACAAGTTATTTCCACTCGCTTGTATTGTTAAGCCTGTAATGCTTTATATTAACGCTATATATATTCATTTGCATGTATTATTGTGTTTATTTACTTATATATGTTTATAACCTTGTAAGTTGTAACCAATAAATCAGAATATTTTTATAAACCTGTGTATTATTGTATAATGCAGAACTACATGTTTATCATTAACGTCATCTCACGTCAAAAAGCACTTAGTCGGACTCAGATGTAAATTGTATCAATTAGGTTGTCTACAATTCCCCAGGTCATGATTTTAAGAATTTATGACAAATGTTATATATATAAAAAAAAAAATATATGGTTAATTATTTTTATGACCATAATTAATAATTCTTAATTGAATTATTACCCCCCCCCGACAATTCACACAAAAAAAACCTGAAATATATGCATTCCATGTTCGAATGGCCAGTCCGCAAAAAAATAGAACATGTCCTACTATCGTCCATATTGCGGACAAGGATAGTACTGTTCTATTAGGAGCTGGCCCTTCCATTCTGCAAAATGCAGAATGCACACGGCCGGTATCTGTGTTTTGCAGATCTGCACTTTGCAAACCGCAAAACGCCCAACAGTCGTGTGCATGAGCCCTGTTTTTTTTTTTATTTATTTTTTATTTTAATTTTAAAACATCCTGTTTTTTTCTGTTCTTATGACAGATCAGAAGAACGGAAAAATAATGGTGATGTGAACTCAGTCTTACATGAGGTTTGTGAAATTCCATTCACTTTGCAGGTACTGCATTACACTATAGTTTATCAACACAAAAATCCATGAGGGAAAACTGCATGTAACATTGTGTATAGGAAGAGTTAGGGTGCAAGGATAGTACTGTTCTATTAGGAGCTGGCCCTTCCATTCTGCAAAATGCAGAATGCACACGGCCGGTATCTGTGGTTTGCAGATCCGCACTTTGCAAACCGCAAAACGCCCAACAGTCGTGTGCATGAGCCCTTAGGGATAGTTAGCATCACTGTAATTTTTCTAATCTTCTGATCTGTCAGAAAAACAGAAAGAAAAAAAAAAAAACGATCCTGTGCATCAGTACTTCATGCAGGACTTTTTTTTTTCGTCTAAAAAAACTAACTCTGATGGAAATGGCTCAAACGGATGCCAAATGTGCATTACTGATGCACAGGATCTGTCTTTTTTTTTTTTTTCTTTTTTTACAACATCCTGTTTTTTTCTGTTCTTATGACAGATCAGAAGAACGGAAAAATAATGGTGATGTGAACTCAGTCTTACATGAGGTTTGTGAAATTTCATTCACTTTGCAGGTACTGCATTACACTATAGTTTATCAACAAAAGAAAGCATATCATTCACTGAAACAGGAGGGGAGCACGGAAGCACTGAAAAACTATAAGGAAAAAAATAGAACATGTAAAAAACAAATAAAAGCGGCCAAACTAGAGACCGAGAGATTAATTGCCAAAGAGAGTAAAACTAACCCTAAAATGTTCTTCAATTATATAAATGTTAAAAAGTATAAATCTGAAGGTGTCGGCCCTTTAAAGAGTAATGAGGGGGAAGTCGCAGAGAGCGACGAGGAGAAAGCAAAGCTGTTAAATATTTTTTTCTCCAATGTATTCACTGAGGAAAATAAATTGTCAGATGACATGCAGAATGCAAAAATAAATTCCCCATTAAAAGTGTCCTGTCTGACCCAGGAAGAAGTACAACAGAGACTTGAAAAGATTAAAATAGACAAATCGCCAGGACCGGATGGCATACACCCCCGTATCCTAAAGAAATTAAGTAATGTCATAGCCAGACCCTTATTTCTGATATTTGCAGACTCTATACTGACAGGGAATGTCCCACAGGATTGGCGCATGGCATATGTGGTGCCAATATTCAAAAAGGGGCCAAAAACAGACCCTGGAAACTATAGGCCGGTAAGTTTAACATCTGTTGTGGGTAAACTGTTTGAAGGTTTTCTGAGAGATGCTATCTTAGAGCATCTCAACGGAAATAAGCAAATAACGCCATATCAGCATGGCTTCGTGAGGGATCGGTCATGTCAGACTAATTTAATCAGTTTCTATGAGGAGGTAAGTTCTAGACTTGACAGCGGCGAATCAATGGATGTCGTATATCTGGACTTCTCCAAAGCATTTGACACTGTACCACATAAAAGGTTAGTATATAAAATGAGAATGCTCGGACTGGGAGAAAACATCTGTATGTGGGTAAGTAACTGGCTCAGTGATAGAAAACAGAGGGTGGTTATTAACGGTACACACTCAGATTGGGTCACTGTCACTAGTGGGGTACCTCAGGGGTCAGTATTGGGCCCTATTCTCTTCAATATATTTATTAATGATCTTGTAGAAGGCTTGCATAGTAAAGTATCAATTTTCGCAGATGACACTAAACTGTGTAAAGTAATTTACACTGATGAGGACAGTATACTACTACAGAGGGATCTGGATAGACTGGAGGCTTGGGCAGATAAGTGGCAGATGGGGTTTAACACTGATAAATGTAAAGTTATGCACATGGGAAGGAAAAATGCAAGTCAACCGTACATACTAAATGGTAAAACACTCGGTAACACTGACACTGAAAAGGATCTAGGAATTTTAATAAACAGCAAACTAAGCTGCAAAAACCAGTGTCAGGCAGCTGCTGCCAAGGCCAACAAGATAATGGGTTGCATCAGAAGGGGCATAGATTCCCGTGATAAGAACATAGTCCTACCACTTTACAAATCGCTAGTCAGACCACACATGGAGTACTGTGTACAGTTCTGGGCTCCTGTAAACAAGGCAGACATAGCAGAGCTGGAGAAGGTCCAGAGGAGGGCAACTAAAGTAATAACTGGAATGGGGCAACTACAGTACCCTGAAAGATTATCAAAATTAGGGTTATTCACTTTAGAAAAAAGACGACTGAGGGGAGATCTAATTAATATGTATAAATATATCAAGGGTCAGTACAGAGATCTATCCCATCAGCTATTTATCCCCAGGACTGTGACTGTGACGAGGGGACATCCTCTGCGTCTGGAGGAAAGAAGGTTTGTACACAAACATAGAAAAGGATTCTTTACGGTAAGAGCAGTGAGAATATGGAACTCTCTGCCTGAGGAGGTGGTGATGGTGAGTACAATAAAGGAATTCAAGAGGGCCATGGACGTATTTCTGGAGCTTAATAATATTACAGGCTATAGCTACTAGAGAGGGGTCTTCCTCTGGATCAACTTGCGGGATAACAGGCCGAACTGGATGGACAAATGTCTTTTTTCGGCCTTATGTACTATGTTACTATGTTACTAACACCAAAATCCATGAGGGAAAACTGCATGTAACATTCTGTATAGGTAGCGTTAGGGTGCAAGCACACGGTGCGAATAACCAGCAGGTTTTGTTTGGAAAAACCACAGTGTAATACAGTACCAGGAAAGTGAATGAGATTTCACAAACCTCATGTAACTTTCCTTATATCTTAGGTGTGAAAAATGACCTGCCGTGTGGATTTTGTCATCAGTATCATGTCAATTGTTGATGCATTTTTGTTGTGTGGATTTCACCTTTTTCAATTGAAGGGTGAGATCTGCGGAAAATCCATATCAATCCACAGTTCTGCAGCAACTGAGATGTGCATTATTAACTTTGTGTGTATAACGTTCATGTGTACTGTATAACATAATTATGCATCAGCTAAGGGATGAGTTATGAAGTTACTGGGAAGAGGGAGGGTTATTGTCCATTCTGTTGTCCATTTTGAATTGAAGTATACACTTGCTCGATGTGCCTAGGGCACCAAAATATCTTGTCCCAGCCCTGTTTGTCAGTCATTGAGTAGACCTGTTCTTAATTTCACAAGAGTTTGCCTGAAATTTGTACCAGCAAATTTATTGGGTGATTCATGGATCAAACACCTGTTGTGAATTTTGCCATTAAACTCCTTGTTAGAGAACAGCAAGTTGTGCAAAAAGTACTGAGACATTGAAAAGTTGGACATGTGCATTCAAAAGTTAAGAGAAGGTCACATTAAGTTCACCTGTAAAGGCTAGAGTGTATTTTAAGTTTATCCTGAAAATTTACCCACAAGCCAAATATCTTTAAATATATATATATATATATATATATATATATATACACACACAACATATATATATATATATATATATATACACACACTATATATATATATACACACACACTGTATATATATATATATATATATATATATATATATCTTATACTATTTAAAAGGGTGTACTTGAGTGAATTGATGAGTAAGGAGTGAATTGATTCTACATGAATCAAATTTGTTTCAAATTTCCCAAAAGATTTTACAGATCAGAGAATAAGGCATCTTCTACTAAAAAGGATACATTTTGGACGTTTATTTTAACATGTTAAGGACCCAGGACGAGCATTCTCATCCTGTGGTCCTTCCTCCCCCCCCGCGCTCGGTGCCACGATGCTGCATTCACGAGCATCGGTGATAATGCCGATGCTGGTGGATTAACCCCGCATATGCCGTGGTCAGCGCTGACCGCGGCATATGGGAGGTTTGCGCTCCCAGCTGTGCTGCGGGGACTCGATGATTGCCATGGCAGCCCCAGACCATTCCAAGGCTTGAGGCCCAGCATATACGGAGGCCTAAGAGGCCCAGTCCCCAGGCTGGGTCTCCTAGGCAACTGTTAATGTATGACAGTATAAGACACTTTCAGTTCAATACAGCACAATACAGATGTATTGTGCTGCATTGAAACAGGGATCAGACCCTGTAATGTTGAAGTCCCAGAGTGGGACAAATAATAAAGTGAAAAAAAATGAAAAAAGCGCCCTTTTCCCAAAATAAAGTTAAAAAAAATTGTACAAAATAGGGGAAAAAAGAAAAATAGACATATTAGGCATCACCACATCCGTATCAACCAGCTCTATGAAAATATCACATGCCGTAACCACCCAGGTGAACACCGAAAAAAATAATAATATGTAAACTGCTAAAAAAGCAATTTTTTGTCACCTTACATCACTAAAAGTGCAACACCAAGCCATCAAAAAGTCATATGCACCCCAAAATAGTGCCAATCTCATCCTGCAAAAAATTATACCCTGCCTAAGACAGTCACCCCAAAAAATACAAAAAAATATGGCTTTCAGAATATGGAGATACTAAAACATGATTTTTTGTTTTAAAAATGCTGTTATTGTGTAAAACTTAAATAAATAAAAAAAGGTATACATATTAAGTATTGCCGCGTCCATAAGAACCTTCTGTATAAAAATATCACACGACCTAACTCCTCAGGGGATGCTGTAAAAAGATTTGTAAAAAAAAGTGTCACCTTACATTACAAAAAATGTAATACCAAGCGATCAAAAAGTCATATGCACCCTAAAATAGTACCAATCAAACCGTCATCTCATACTGAAAAAAAAAATGAGCCCCTACATAAGACAGTCGCCCTAAGTTTAAAAAAAAAAAAACTATGGCTTTCAGAATATGGAGACACTAAAAAAATATTTTTTTTTTCAAAAATGCTTTATTATGTAAAACTATGAAAATTCCACATGATCTAACCTGTTAGATGAACACTGTAAATAATAAAAAATAAAAACAGTGGCCAAACATCTATTTTTTGTTACCTTGCCGCACAAAAAGTGTAATATAGTGCAACCAAAAATCATATGTACCCTAAAATAGTACCAACAAAACTGTCACCTTATCCCATAGTCTCCAAAATGGGGTCTTTTTTGGGAGTTTCTATTCTAGGGATGCATCAGGAGGTCTTTAAATGTGACACGGCAGCTTAAAATAATTCCAGTGAAGTCTGCCTTCCAAAAACCATATGGCGTTCCTTTCCATCTGCGCCCTGCCGTGTGGCTGTACAGCAGTTTACGACCACATATAGGGTGTTTCTGTAAACTACAGAATCAGCGTAATAAATATTGAGTTGTTTTTGGCTGATAAATCTTTCTTTGTTGCTGGAAAAAAAATGGATTAAAATGGAAAATCTGCCCAAAAAGTGAAATTCTGAAATTTCATCTCCATTAATTCTTGCGGATCACCTAAAGGGTTAACAAAGTTTGTAAAACCAGTTTTGAATACCTTGCGGGGTGTAGTTTAAAAAATTGGGTAATTTTTGGGTGGTTTCTATTATGTATGCCTCGCAAAGTGACTTCAGACCTGAACTGGTCCTTAAAAAGTGGGTTTTGGAAATTTTATGAAAAATTTCAAGATTTGCTTCTAAGCCTTTCAGTTTTGAATACTTTGAGATGTGTAGTTTCTAAAATGGGATGACTTTTTTGGAGTTTCTACTCTAGGGGTGCATCATGGGTCTTCAAATGTGACAAGGCAGCTTAAAATTATTCCAGTGAAATCTGTCTTCCAAAAACCATATGGCATTCCTTTCCGTCTGCGCCCTGCCGTGTGGCTGTACAGCAGTTTACGATCACATATGTGGTGTTTCTGTAAGATACAGAATCAGGGTAATAAATATTGAGTTTTGTTTGGCTGTTAACCCTTGCTTTGTATTTTCATCCGCACAATGTATTTTATTGATTGTATTTTCATCCGCACAATGCCTTGTTGTGTATGGGATGCCTTAGTGGTGCATGTGGACCGTGCCGACATCCTCCATTGTATGCATTTTTTGCTGGGGATAGTCGTCTGCTGCGGTCCACATGCGGTGGGACTGCTCCCCCAATGTAAAACACGCTACAGTGTTCGGGGTTTGAGCAGTTCCTCCATATTTGCCACGATATTATAGTTTTTTTGTTTGATATGCAGTGTATGTGCCTTTACTTGGCACTTAAGCACTTTTGCACCTGGTAACCTCCATCACATGGTCTGATATGGGTGTGGCTTACAGTCTTGCTTTGTTCACATTGCATTAGTTGTCCTGCTATGCGGTTGTGTGGAAGCTTGGCTGTGAGCTGGATTACATCACCTTCAGACCTTGTTCACACCATAGGTAGCTTAGTGGTAGGACCCCTTGCCATGCTGAGGACCGTGACGTGGTGCATGATGGGCTCCGATATCTTCCTGACAGGAATATATTGGCAAAAGTCTCAGCTTTTAATATCTACTTGTATGACTAGCCAGTATAGTCAGTGGTATATCCGTTTGGTGCAATGTTTTTGTGATATATGCTTGCTTTGTTAGCAGAAAAAAAAAAAATTAAAATGGAAAATCTGCCCAAAAAGTGAAATTCTGAACTTTCATCTCCATTTTCCATTAATGCTTGTGGTAAACAAAGTTTGTAAAATCATTTTTGTATACCTTTCTAAAATGGGGTCATTTTTGGGTGGTTTCTGTTATGTAAGCCTCACAAAGTGACTTCAGACCTGAACTGGTCCTTAAAAAGTGGGTTTTAGAAATGTTATTAAACATTTCAAGATTTGCTTCTAAACTTCTAAGCCTTCTAATGTCCCCCAAAAATAAAATGGCATTCACAAGATTATCCAAACATGAAGTAGACATATGGGGAATGTAAAGTAATAACTATTTTTGGAGTTATTACTATCTATTATAAAAGTAGAGAAAATGAAATTTGGAGATTTGGTGCTTTTTCCAAACTTCTGGTAAATTAGGTATTTGTTTTATAAATAAAAATTTAATTTTTTGACTCAATTTTACCACTATCATGAAGTAAAATATGTGACGAGAAAACAATCTCATAATGGCCTGGATAAGTAAAAGCATTTTAAAGTTATTACCGCATAAAGCGACACATGTCAGAGTTGCAAAAAATTGCCTGGTCCTTAAGGTGAAAAATAGCAAGGTCCTTAAGGTGTTAATTTAAGACAGTGCAGTGTGTAATTACATAGTTACATAATTAATATGGTTGAAAAATGCATAAGTCCATCAAGTTCAACCAAGGGATAGGTGGAGATGAGATTTTAGAAAAGGGGAGTGAGACCTAGACTTCCTCACATTTTCATAATCATTAATATTGTTTAATTTTAAGAATTTATCTAAAACTTTTTTTTTTTACTTTCCACTGTTCCTGCTGTGACCACATTCTGAGGGAGACTATTTCACAGATTTACAGTAAAGCATTAATGCTTCAGGAGACTGAACTTTTTCTTCTCCAGATGGAGGTAGTGACCACCAGTTTTTTACCATATTTTTTCTATGGCCCTTTTATATATTTGTATAGGTTAATCATGCCCCCCCCCCCCCCCCCCCAGATGTCTCTTCTCAAGACTAAATAAATGTAATTCTTTTTAATTTTCCTCATAACGCCTATTAATAAACTCATAGACCCTTATCTGTTTAGTTACTCTCCTTTCTATGGACTGGAGCCTAGAATTGGACTGCATATACCAGATTAGAGATGTCACGAACATCCGCAAATGTTCGCGAACGGGCGAACCGCCATTGACTTCAATAGGCTGGCGAATTTTAGAACCCACAGGGACTCTTTCTGGCCACAATAGTGATGGAAAAGTTGTTTCAAGGGCACTAAAACCTGGACTGTGGCATGCCAGAGGGGAATCCATGGCAAAACTCCCATGGAAAATTACGTAGTTGACGCAGAGTCGGGTTTTAATCCATAAAGGGCATAAATCACCTAACATTCCTAAATTGTTTGGAATAACGAGCTTTAAAACATCAGGTATGATGTTGTATTGTATCGATCAGGTAGTGTAACGGTTACGCCCGCTTCACAGTGACAGACCAAACTCCCTGTTTAACGCACCGCAAACAACCGCAAACTCCCCATTTGCACAAGGTTGGATACCAAGCTAGCCATATGCCGTTCCTTGTCATCACTGATGTCATTGAAGGTCTCTTCCTCCACCCAGCCACGTACAACACCAAGGGTCCCCGAAAGGGGACAACAAGCCCCCTGGGACGCCTGCTGTGTTTTGTTTGGTCTTCCACCTCCTCAAAGCCACCTTCCTCCTCTGACTTCTCTTCTTCAGACTCCTCTCTCTGCGTTGCCTCTCTCTGCATTATTATAAGGTGTGTTAAGTAGTACTATTCCTTACAGTTTAATCCCGGTTACGTCCCCTATTAGGGGACGTGTATGGAATAGATTTTAGGAATCGGGAGATGGAAAAAGATGCTTGGTTGGTCCTTCTACTTCCAATTTGGCGCACTGCACGTGCAATATACTGTGCCACCAGATAGGAGTGGTGTGTTAAGTAGTACTATTCCTATCAGTTTAATCCCTGTTACGTCCACTAGTATTATTATTATTATAAGGTGTGTTAAGTAGTACTATTCCTATCAATTTAATCCCTGTTACGTCCCCTATAAAGGGACGTGTATATGGAATTGATTTTAGGAACCGGGAGATGGAAAAAGATGCTTGGTCAGTCCTCCTACTTCCAATTTGGGGCAGTGAGCGTGCAATCGAATGTGCCACCAGATAGGAGTGGTGGGTTAAGTAGTACTATTCCTATCAGTTTAATCCCTGTTACGTCCCCTATCAGGGGACGTCTATATGGAATCGATTTTAGGAATCGGGAGATGGAAAAAGATGCTTGGTCAGTCCTCCTACTTCAAATTTGGGGCACTGCGCGTACAATCTAATGTGCCACCAGATATGAGTGGTGTGTTAAGGCTACTTTCACACTTGGGTTCGGAGCGGATCCGTCTGGTATCTGCACAGACGGATCCGCATCTATAATGCAAACGCTTAGATCCGTTTTAGTGCAAACGGATCCGTTTTGACTTTACATTGAAAGTCAATGGGGGACGGATCCGTTTGAAAATTGAGCCATACTGTGTCAACTTCAAACGGATCCGTCCCCATTGACTTACATTGTAAGTCTGGACGGATCCGTTTGCCTCCGCACAGCCAGGCGGACATCAGAACACTGCAAGCAGCATTCAGGTGTCCGCCTGCTGAGCGAAGCGGAGGACAAACGGTGCCAGACTGATGCATTCTGAGCGGATCCGCATCCACTCAGAATGCATTGGGGCTGTACGGATCCGTTCGGGGCCGCTTGTGAGAGCCTTCAAACGGAACTCACAAGCGGAGCCCCGAACGCTAGTGTGAAAGTAGCCTAAGTAGTACTATTCCTATCAGTTTAATCCCTGTTACATCCCCTATCAGGGGAACTTTATATGGAATCGATTTTAGGAACCGGGAGATGGAAATAGATGCTTGGTCGGTCCTCTTAATTCCAATTTGGAGCACTGCGCGTGCGCTGTGTAATGCACTGTGCAATCCCAATATGTGTGGTGTGTTAAAGGATTTCTACCACCAGAAATACTGTTATGTAGCTGACTGACATTAGCGATGCGCCCATGTCAGCACTACATAACAGTATGTTTCTAATGTTATTCCCTGCAGCCGTTTTTCTTAAAAATTCACTTTTATTATATGCTAATGAGCCTCTAGGTGCTATATGGGCGTAAAATCAGCACCTAGAGGCTCCGTCCACTCACCCTGTATTCCGCCCAGCTCCTCTTGATTGATGCCATTGTTCTCTGCATCGTTGGTCGAAATCCCGCGCCTGCGCCGTTCACTTCTGTCTTCGGCGGAAGTGAACTTTCTGCTTATACCGGGGGTCTAGTAGCGTGGACACCCAGTACAGGTCGTTCTCCTTCAGCCTTTTTATACGAGGGTCCCTTAACAGGTACGACAGCATGAAAGACCCCATTTGCACAAGGTTGGATGCCGAGCTACTCATGTCCCGTTCCTCGTCCTCAGTGATCTCACTGAAGGTATGTTCTTCCCCTCAGCCACATACAACACCACGGGTACCAGATAGGTGACAACGAGCACCCTGGGATGCCTGTTTTGGTTGGTCTTCCTCCTCCTCCTCAAAGCCACATTCCTCCTCTGACTCCTTTTCCTCACACTCCTCTTCCAGCGTTGCCGCAGGTCCAGCAAGCGATGCTGATAAGGCTGTTTCTGGTGGTGATGGTGACCACAACTCTTCCTCTTCACGCTCATCTACGGCCTGATCCAGCACTCTTCGCAGGGCACGCTCCAGGAAGAAAACAAATGGGATCATGTCGCTATTGGGGCCTTCAGTGTGACTGACTAGGTTTGTCACCTCCTCAAAAGGACGCATGAGCCTACAGGCATTGCGCATGAGCGTCCAGTAACATGGCAAAAAAATTCCCAGCTCCGCAGAGGCTGTCCTAGCACCCCAGTCATACACTCATTGACAGTTTTTTTGTTGTTGGAGCAGCCGGTCGAACATTAGGAGTGTTAAATTCCAACGTGTCGGGCTGTCGCAAATCAAGCGCCTCACTGGCATGTTGTTTCGGCGCTGAATGTCTGAAAAGTGCGCCATGGCCGTATAGGAACACCTGAAATGGCCACACACCTTCCTGGCCTGCTAGAGGACATCCTGTAAGCCTGGGTACTTATGCACAAAGCGTTGTACGATCAGATTACACACATGTGCCATGCACGGCACATGTGTCAACTTGCCCAAATTAAATGCCGCCAACAAATTGCTTCCGTTGTCACACACAACTTTGCCGATTTCCAGTTGGTGCGGAGTCAGCCACTGATCCACCTGTGCGTTCAGGGCTGACAGGAAGTGCTGGTCAGGTGTGACTCTCTGCTTTCAGGCAAGTCAACCCCAAGACGGTGTGACACTGTCGTATCCGGGATGTGGAATAGCTCCTGGGGAGCTGGGGGGTGCCGTTGATGTAGAGCAAGATGCAGCAGCAGAAGAGGACTCAGCCGAGGAGGTTATGGAATAGGATGGAGTAGGAGGAATAGAGGAAGTGGCAGCAGGCCTGCCTGCAAGTCGTGGCGGTGTCACCAACTCCTCTGCAGAGCCACGCATTCCATGCTTGGCAGCCATGAGCAGGTTTACCCAATGCGCAGTGTAGGTGATATACCTGCCCTGACCATGCTTTGCAGACCAGGTATCAGTGGTCAGATGGACCCTTGCCCCAACACTGTGTGCCAGACATGCCATGACTTCCTTTTGCACAATCGAGTACAGGTTGGGGATTGCCTTTTGTGTAAAGAAATTACGGCCTGCGGTCTCCCAATAGCTAAAATTTTTTGAAGGCCTCAGACTCCACCAGCTTGTATGGTAAAAGCCGGCAGGCTAAGAGTTCAGACAAGCCAGCTGTCAGTTGCCAGGCAAGGGGGTGACTTTGTGACATTGGCTTCTTACGCTCAAACATGTCCTTGACAGAGACCTGACTGTGGGCAGATGAGCAGGAACTGCTCAAGGCGAGAGATGGAGTGGAGGGTGGTTGAGCCGTACAGTGCGGGACACAGGCCGGAAGAGGCCTGCATTGCTGTGTGATGGAGGTAAGCATAAGTGTTTTTTTTCTCTTGTTGTTTTTTTAATACTGGACTATCTGTTATTGCCACATGGGGGAGCGGGAGGCACTTGATACTGGCACATGGGAGTGGTGGTGGGGTTTGGCACTTGATACTGGCACATGGGGGGGTTTGGCACTTGATACTGGCACATGGGAGGGTTTAGCACTTGATACTGGCACATGGGGGGGTTTGGCACTTGATACTGGCACATGGGGGGTGGCAGTTGATACTGGCACATGGGGGGGTTGGCAGTTGATACTGGTGCATGGGGAGGTTTGGCACTTGATACTGGCACATGGGGGTGGGGTTGGCACTTGTTACTGGGAAATGGGGGGTTGACACTTGTTACTGGCACATGGGGGGTTTGGCACTTGTTACTGGCACATGGGGGGTGGAAGATAGGCACTTGTTACTGGCAGATGGGGGGTGGAAGAGAGGCATTTGTTACTGGCACATGGGGGTGGAAGAGAGGCACTTAATACTGGCACATTACTATGGGGGACTATGGGGGCTTCTACTGAGGCCACAAAGAAGGGGTATTTTATATGAGGGACTCTGTGTGGTACTAGTATTATCTGTTTCTGCAGTATAGTATTGGGGAGCACAGTGGCACAGTATTGGGGGTAGTAGGATGATTTTTCCAGAAGATGGGAGGATGATGGAAAAGTAGTAAACTAAGATTATTATTTTTTTTGTCAAACTGCAGAGACGGAAAATGGCTACAAAATGGTGGTCTGGTCTGAAAGGAGAAGACGAGGACAGAAAACATTTATATCAAAGGAGACATCACTGGATGTAAGAGGTATGGGGGGCGCTGTATTTTTGTAGTGATAGGGGGGACATTAAAGTCAGCAAGTGTCATGTGGGGGGGGGGGCCTTATTGATTTTCGCCCCAGGGCCCCATTTCACCTAGAACCGGCCCTGCCTGCACGTGTAAGGACATGGAGAAAGGAACTCTGGGAAGGCGGGATCACCCATAATGCCATGGATGCAGCCAGCCAGCCCTGTGATGTCACAGTCCTATAAATAGCTGCAGCCATCTTAGGTTCTGCCATTTACCAGTGTACTTAGTACAGGGAGAGACATCTGCAGGCTCTAGGGACAGTGTTAGAAAAAATGTCATTGTGCTAAAAAAAACGATTTACAAGTGCAGTAAAAGATTATTCAAGGTGTAGGGAAAGGATAGGGAGTAATTATTATGCAAGATTTATGTTGAACAGGGTTCAGTAGGGGAGGTTCCACCTGGGTAATAGGAACAATCCGATTACACTTTGCAGCACTGACTGGGGACCCAAATTGCCAATTTACAGCTCTGTAATTCCAGCAAACCGTTCTTGTTATTGGGGTGCAAGTGCTGTTTGATACAGGCATTAACAGGGTTTATTGCAAGGAAATACTTCTAAGTCTTATTTGCCCTTGTGCGGTGCAGTTATAGGTTCTAAAGCATTTTTTTTGGTTGTATTATTGGGAAAAAAGGTCTTATTAGCAAGTGTCACATTAGCAAGTGGCGAAGTGCTAAAATTACAGCCCTTTTTGTCGCGTATTAGTGTCAAAAGTAAAATATATTTGTCGCTCAGCGGTGCAGTTATCTGTTCTAAAGCCCTTTTTTGTTGTGTATTATTTTAAAAAGATAAAATATATTTGCCCGTCTGCAGTGCAGTTATATGTTCTAAAGCCTTTTGTTGCGTGTATTAGTGGAAAAAGAATAAATATATTTGCCATTCGGTGGTGCAGTTCTATGTTCTAAAACCTTCTGTGGCGTTTATTAGTGGAAAAATAAAAAATATATTTGCTTCATTAAACATAATGAAGATGCTGATGATACAGCATGACACACCAGCAGACTTTACCTTTACCATCTATTCACAATAAAATCAAGCAGCTTCAGTAAGTTAAAAATATTCATGTGTTTTTATCTGCTCCATCTGCATTCGATCTCCACAGCACACAAGACAGAGGAGAGCCTCTGCTTTGAAGTCCAAGTCCAGTTTCTTAAGATCAGGAGTTCCATCAGAATTATGCGTAACATTCTTGCTGCATGTGCAAAGCCATTACCAGGGGCGTTGCTAGGGTCAAAATGAATATGGCCCATTTCTCTCCCCCCCCCCCTCCCCCGTCCCCTCACACCACATTTTGCTGTACTTGCTATACAGCAGCACATACCTGTCACATCTAGTACTTCCAGGTGACTTCTCCTCCAATGTAGATCTTCTCTGTCATCTTCTCCATTTTGTCTGTACAACTTCTTTCAGACGCACCTTGTCTCTGCAGAGTGTGACACACAGACATCTTAGCTTCATTGCTTTTCTGTCATCATCACCCAACCTGGAGTCCCAACAGTGTTATCCTGCTGCTCGCTGTGCTCCCCAATACCCCCAAATACTATCCTGAATAAAAATAACTGCCATACAGATAGCCCCCCAAAGTAATAGTGCCAATAGTAATTCCCTTCTAGAATGCCCTCATTAGTAATACTGCCCCCTACAGTGCCCCCCAACAGTGCCCCCCAACAGTGATAATGCTCCCCAAGAGTGTCCCTATTATATAATACTGCCCCCTACAGTTCCCCCAACCATGATAATGCTTCCCAAGAGTGCCCCCATTAGTAGAAGAGCCCTCCGTTATTAATAATACCCTCACAGAGCCCCCAGTAGAAATAAGGCCACCTATTTTTCCCCCAGTGGTAATAAAGCTATCTACAGACCTCTCAGTAGTAATACGACCCCCATAGTGCTAATAGTAGAAATAAGTAGGATCTATAAGTCTCTCTAGAGTCCCTCCCTATAGAGTCCCCAGTAGTAATAAGAATGTCTATAATGTCCCCTGGATTTTCAGTGCCCCCTGCAGTTATATTCCTCCCTCCACCATACAGTCCCATGTAAATAACATCACACCATCTCTCCAGCGCCCTCCAATATACAGTCCCAGGTAAATAACATCCCTCTCTATCTAGAGCCCCCTCCAACATACAGCTCCATGTAAATAGCATCACTCCCTCTAGCCCAGGCAACTATTTTCTACCTTTTGGTTTCCTGACACACTCAGGCCTTGGACCTCTTTATGACTGGGAGCTTGTGTCACACTGCCTGTCCAGGAGCCTGCTCTGCTGTGTTACTGAGTCTTGCCAACACAACACACCTTTATATTCCTGCTGCACTGCCATTGCTGCTGTTGTTCTTGTGGGTCCCTAAATACGTTTTAGTAAAAGCCAAGGCTGCACAGCTTGCATTCTGTCTCAGGCTATTGCTAAGCTGAGCCTCACTTCCTGCCAGCCCAGTACTGATAAGATGAGCGAGGAGCAGCCGAGCCAACCTGACTTCCTGTGCACCCACAGGATAACTAGTAAGAGGAGAAGTGAGGAGGAGCCAGCAGCCAATCAGGTTAGAACATCCACTGCAGTCATCGCTGCCGTACTTAACGCAGTGGTATTGCGCTGGCACCGCCGCCACCCGGCTGTGTAAGTGAGTAAGCTGAGCTGAGCCAGCCCAGGAATCAGATGTCATGCCACAGCTGATGTAAGCCGAGTTGCTACCTTAATAGATGTAATATCGCAGTGTGCAGCACTGCAGCCAGTCACCACCAGTCTCCCGAGTCCTGAGGTGCAGGGCAGTGGCAGTTTGATTCAG
This sequence comes from Bufo gargarizans, assembly GCF_014858855.1. NCBI lineage: Eukaryota > Metazoa > Chordata > Amphibia > Anura > Bufonidae > Bufo > Bufo gargarizans. The sequence goes on from NC_058085.1 coordinate 90,252,263, forward strand.
GGCCCTGGCCACGGATAAAAAGCCCTTGCGATGCCCCTGGCCATAACAAAAAGACTCCGTAGGCAGTACACATCAGAGGAAGCTGAAGCTGGTTGCTCCAATTATAATTCAGGAGCAGTAAACCGAGGGAAGCAAATAGAGGTGGCTGAACTCCGCTGCTCTGTATCTCTTGTGAAGTCAATGTCTCCAACTATGCCCCTCTAGCGATTTACAGAAAATACATTATTTTCATGTAGAGATCCAATTATTATGTTGGAGGCATGTAGTGTATGCAAGCCATGTGCAACCCCTCTCATCACTTTCACACTGTTCTGCATCTGGTTTGCCTGGGCGAACAGAGTCCACACTATGTCACCTTACCACTCTGTGGCCTCCTCATGCTGCTGCTACCTTCACACTGTCACCTTGGCACTCTGTGGCCTCCTGATGCTGCTGCCACCTCCACACTATGTCACCTTGCCACTCTGTGGTCTCCTCATGCTGCTGCCACCTCAATACTCTGTCATTGGGCCACTCTGTGGACCTTTCATGCTGCTCTCACCCTTCCCACTCCATTACTGGGCCACTACTCTGCTTTTTGGCCTGGTTGACATCATCATTCATGTGACCCTTCTTCTGATCTGTCAGAAGGAAGGAAAAATTAGACGGATCCTCTCTGTGTAGCAGCTGTAAGGCCTGTATGGTCCAATCAGAATTGGCTTAAGATTTGGTGGGCAAAAGTAGGAGTGGGTACAAAACACAGAAGACATGCAAATATTCTGTTTATGTGTCATCTCTGTTTTGGATCCACTCCAGTTTTTTTTGGCATTAGCAATATTGATGGATTACTCAACAAATGCTGACCGAATTAAGCCGGATGCTCCACAGACAGGATCCGTTTTTTGTGGTTTATTGTTCTGACAGATCAGAGGAAGGGCAAAATAATCAGTGATGTTGACACAAACGTACTGCTGACACCCTCTCCACTCTGTCTGGGGGCTCTACTTGTATAAGTGTTTAATAGAACAGGTTCTGTAGACATCTATGTAGAATCAGCTGACGACGGTGTAAAAGGAGTGCGCTTCTTCTTGGCACTAACATCGACCTGTAAGGCCAAGTTCATACTTGAGTTATTAGGTCAGTTTTGGCACCGTGACTACCCAAATAAGTGAAGTGTGCAGTGATTCTAAGAGCGACGCCTGTCATCTGCATGTCACACTGACTCACAGTATAATTTCACTACCACAGCAGACTCCCTATGCATGTTACTACAAGGCACAGTCTTTTATACTACTATAAAGGATCTATGCAGGCAGGAAATAGCAGTTTTTAACGCGATTTGTCACAAATAAATTCGGAACGAAAAAATTTGGCAGACTGAATTTTTTTTAAATTTGCTCATCTCTAATAACCATATTCTGACTCCCATAACTAATTTATAGTTATATCTACTGAGCTGTGTAGGGATCTAATTTTTTGGTGGGACAATCTTTATGTGTTATTGATACCATTTTGGAGTGTGTGTGATTTTTTGATTACATTATTGGGGTAAGAGATGTGATGAAAAAAAATGGCAAATTGCCCATTTTTACCTTTTTTTTCGTTATGCAATTTGCCGTATTGGTAAAATATTTTTATATTTTGATCGTATGGGTGTTTTCAGACATGGCAATGCTGATAATGTTTATATTTTTTGTTATTTATGTTATTTATGTTTTAGTTCCTCAGAAAGGGGGGTTATTAAACTTTTGTATTTTTTTATTTTTTATATATTTAAAAAATAACAATTTTTTGTTTGTTTTGTAGTTCGTGTTTGAGGCTACAAAACATTGTATTTTTTTATTTTTTTTATGTACCAATATGTTTATTATATATCCATATAGCTACTTGCTGCAGCTTCAATACCCTGGGTCTCTTCAGAGAGACCCAGCGTATTGAAATCAATTACAAGCATCCTCATTGGTCACAGAGGATGCAGGTAAGAAGCTCGGAAGTGCATCTAAAGGCTTTACTGACAGTCATTAGCCGCGGGGCTCTGCTGTTTGAAACAGCAGACACCTGCCGGACATGGTGCCACCTCACATGTCCATTTGCCCATCGCTCCAGCTCCATACACGCTGGTAGTGAAGGGGTTAAGAGTTATCATGTCAGGGAAGATAGAGTAAATTAATGTATCTGAATTAATGTATTAAATATATCAGGGGTCAGTACAAAGATCTATCCCATCATCTATTTATCCCCAGGACTGTGACTGTGACGAGGGGCGCATGCTAGATAAACTAAAAGCATCAATTGTGTGTGTGCCAGAATCTTCAACATTCTGGAAACTACTGTCTAAAAGTCAACTTTTCAGGCAATTTTCAGTCTATTCCTATCTCGTACCTTTTTTTGCTGTAGTCTTAGATAGTTTTTGGTGTATGTTGTGGTCAAAAACTATACCAGAGCCATGGGGGTCTAAAAAATTGCAAAATAATTCTATTTGTATAATGTTCTGTGGTGTATTTTGTCATAAATAAACATCCTGTGGCACACAGTATTTCAGGGAAAAAAGACAAGTCTTCTCAATCATGGGTGCATTTAACAACATAAACTCCTTTTACCTTTCAGTTACAATTTTAGAACGCATGTAATAAATAGAGATACATAATTCATAGATACGGAGCAACATAAAAATGGTGAAGGCAAAATATTCTGGTGCTACATAATAGATACATTTTATTGATGTGTTAGTTATTGTAGGATGGGTACATAGAATATTTTCTGCATTCTCCTGAAAGGTATGCTCTTACTGTATATGTGACATAGTTGTCATATATTAATAGGCATTTTTGTGTACCGGTATATACAATGTTAGATACATAAACAAATTGTTTTAAACATTTAAAATCGCAATCCTAATTAAAAATATATATATTCTAATTCTACCAAATTCAAATGTTGTGTGTGGTAGTGGGATAGAGAGACAGAAAGAGCAAGCAAAAGGACCCAAATCGAATCACATTGGTTATTCAGCCAAATTGCATGAGATTTGAATTTTGAGAAAATGGCTCGAGCATATATAACTAGACTGAGGCAAATCTCTGCCATATCAATGTTTCAAATCTCCGTTCATCTGTGGGAGAACATACTTTTCCTATTTAACAGCATAGCATTTTAGCATTAGTCTAATTATTTTTTCATAAACATACGGACTATATCATCTTTTTGCCAAAAATGTTTTCTGCTCCTCTAAATAATGATTTTCTGCTAGTCTTTATCAGTTAAAAAAATCCTTGGAAAATTCTTCAAGCATTTATGTTCAGTATGTCACAAGACGTCTGCATTTCTTGTCTTGCCAAGTGTTTTATTGAAAGCAAGCTGTGAGAGGCCAAGGAAGTGGCTTGTCCCAGAATATTCATAAAGCTTGCTGTATTTGGCATAAGAACCATTTCTCTTTTGCCCTGTTTGCCATTACTACATGCAATAAACTTTCAGAGCTTATGTCAAGTGTTTTAGTTTAATAGTCTACTCACACTCACACAACTGGTACGAGGTGATAGTGAAAGACACATGACATATGTGGGAATTTTCAGCTCTAGAGTAAATGACATAATATGATCATTTAATCCCATTTGAACGTATGTATTCTTAAAATCTGGAAACATTAAACCTGATTTATGTGTTACAGAAAACGTAATCTTTCTATTTGTTAGATTTGGCCACCAAATGATCCACTGGTCCTCTGGTTGTCCAGTTTGAATGTCTTCATGTATCTTATGTCCTCAAGAATAAAAGGGTCCATACACTTAGAATTGCTGTCAGCAGACAGCTAACTTTCTTAATTCTCGCATATACCTATATAGAATGTGAAATACAATTATGTGAATAAAAATGAAAATTCTTGTCATCACCATGAATGTATCTCCATACATCGTAGATGTCCTTCTCCTGAAGTAGGTAGTAGTGCATGCAAAGTTGTGCTTGCACCTCTACTTGGAATAGTAGTGCGGGAGTGAGGTTGTCGGAGCCATGCAAGATGTCTGTCCCTACTCCCTAGTTAGGGGGCAACCTCTTTAGCGGTGGGGACATTTCTCACTGTTCAAGAACTTGCATGAACGAAAAAATTATTTTCTCATCTGTACTTGCATCTAATAAAAAAATTTGTATAGCCAATAAATTATTAAATAAAATATACCTGAATAAGTCCACCTGCTGTTTATTCTTTTCCTTGTTTCTCTGTCTACCTCAGTAACATCCCTGTTTTGGTTTTAGTAACTCCCTTTTCCACAAAAATCTCTAGGTCCAGAAAATAAACTGATCCCTGAATAATTGTGTGGATTTGAGGTTAAAGTCATTGTTATTAAAGGGGTTCTCCCATGAATAATGTAAAAAAAATCATATAGTACATGACAATATCTTTATAACAAAGCTAGAACCAGCCCTGTACCTCACATGGGTCCAGAGATCTCCCCATTCATTGCTCTGCTAGATTTATATCAAGGGGGCGTTTCTCAGCTCTCCCTATCACAGCTTAGGAGGCAGTTGAAGGATGAAACTGAGCATGTGCGGCCAGCTTAATGAGCAGGTCAAAGAAATAAGAAAATAAATAACAGTAGGTGGTGCTATACATTTAATTTTATTGAATAGCTCAGTGGCTATGCTAAATTCTTAATTACATGCTTTTACAAAAGTATTCAGATCCAGGTGCTGGTTTGAAAACTGTAGAATATTTTTCGTGGGACAACCCCTTTAACCTCTTAAGGACACATGACGTACCGGTACGTCATGATGTCCTGGTACTTAAGGACACATGACGTACCGGTACGTCATGAATGGTTCCGATCACCGCCGCTCGGCGGGCGGTGATCAGAACCCGGTGCCTGCTCAAATCATTGAGCAGGCACCTGGGGCAAATGCGCCGGGGGGTCCTGTGACCCCCCCATGTCGGCGATCGCAGAAAACCGCAGGTCAATTCAGACCTGCGGTTTTCTGCGTTTCCGGGTTATTCGGGTCTCTGAAGACCCGATAACCCGGAACAGGATGGTGATGGTGGTGTGATTTCACTCCACCAATCACCATCCAGCGATCCTGAGTGGTGATGGTGACATCACCACTCAGGATCGCTTTCTGATTGGTCAGTGGGCGGTCCGGCGGCAGATTCAAAAGAGGCAGGCGCTCCTCTCCTCCTCCTTTTGTGTTCCGGAGCCGGAGGAGAGCGGAGCTGCCTGCACGTGTCTGCTGCCGCTGCCTGCACCCAATCTGTGCCCCCAGGACCCGATCTCTGCCACCAGCACCCCCCATCAGGTACATAGGGACAGCTAGGGAAAGTTTGGGTTAGGCAGGGAAAAAAAGGGAAAGTTAGTTTTTTTACTTTTCATTGCATCACCCTAGTTAGGGTGTCTGGGGTCCACAGCACAGCTGTGTGACCCTAGACCCCCCAGGGGTGCTGCCACTTGCCCCCCCCCTGCCCCCCCTCCCCTCTTCCCCCACTTTTTTGGGGTGCAGGATTTTTATTTTTATTTTTTTTGTGTACGCTGACTGTGGCCGGCACTCTTAGTGTCCGGCCACTGTTAGCGCATCGCACACCCCACCGCTGATCAACTTCGGACGGTTGATCAGCGGTTTTGAATTTTTTTTTCCACATTTTTTGGCCTTTTTTTTAGTCAGTTTTTTTTTTTTTTTTTTTAGTTTTAGGGTGAGTTCGTGAACACCCGTGCCCCCACACACACGCACACAAAATAAAGAGTTACACACACGCACATATACACGCAGACACACACTCCCCTATGGCCCGCCGGACGTTCTCGGCCGAGGAGGCATACGCCCAGCTTGCCTCCGAATCCGAGAGTCCCAGTGAGGATGAGGATGACCCCACATTCCTGTTGTCATCCGCATCCTCCTCATCATCTAGCGATGATGATGAGCCCCCAAGGCGGCGGAGACGCCGCCAGGCGGAGCAAGGGGACCGCCATGTTAGGGACCCTGTGGCCCAGCCTAGTACGAGCAGCTCTGGGGCTCGTACTGGTTTCCCGGCCCACCAGTTAAATCCACCGGAGCACCCTGCCGGTGAATTTGTCTGGTGTAGCCCAGAGCGATACGAGCCAGTGATTCCTGATTTTGTAGGCCAATCAGGAATCCAGATTTCCACAGTGGGCTACACTGAATATGACTTTTTTCGTCATTTTTTCAGTGACCCACTGGTAAATCTGATGGTGGAGCAGACGAATCTGTACGCCCAACAGTTCGTCGCTCAACACCCGGGCTCCTTTTTGGCCAGGCCCGGTGGCTGGACGCCGGTCAGTGCAGCCGAAATGAGGACATTTTGGGGCCTCGTGCTGCATATGGGCCTGGTCAAGAAACCCAGTGTCAGGCTGTACTGGAGTGGGGACGTCCTATACCAGACCCCACTTTACAGTACGGCCATGACACGCTCCCGGTTTGAGGCCATCCGGAAATGTCTGCATTATTCCGATAATGCAGCATGTCCCCCCCGAGGTGATCCTGCCCATGACCGTCTGTACAAGATACGGCCGGTCATCGATCACTTTGGGTCCAAATTCATGAAGGCCTATGTACCTGGAAGAGAGGTCGCGGTTGATGAGTCTCTCATTGCGTTCAAGGGGAGACTCATTTTCCGCCAGTATGTGCCCACCAAGCGAGCGAGGTATGGCGTGAAGCTATACAAAATTTGTGAGAGTACCTCAGGGTACACTTACAAATTGCGTATACGAGGGGCGAGATTCCCGGATTCAACCCCCAGAATGTCCCCCCACTCTGGGTGTTACCGGGAAACTTGTGTGGGACCTTATGTTCCCACTGCTGGATAAGGGTTACCACCTTTACGTGGATAACTTTTATACCAGTATCCCCTTGTTCCAGTCCCTTGCCGCCAGATCCACGTTCGCTTGTGGGACCGTGCGGAAAAATCAACGCGGCCTCCCTGCCCTCCCCCTCCAGGTACCTATCCCCAGGGGTGAGACCCGTGCCCTTACCACTGGAAACCTGTTGCTGGTCAGGTATAAGGACAAGAGGGATGTCCTTATGCTGTCCACAATTCATGGTAACGGCATCACCCCTGTCCCTGTGCGAGGTACCGCGGCAACGGTCCTCAAGCCCGATTGTATCGTCGCCTACAATCGGTATATGGGAGGAGTTGATCTCTCTGATCAAGTCCTCAAGCCATATAACGCCATGCGCAAAACCCGGGCATGGTACAAAAAAGTTGCGGTCTACTTGGTGCAGGTTGCCATGTACAACTCTTTTGTACTATCCCGAAGCGCTGGCAGCACAGGGACATTCCTCCAGTTCTATGAGGCAGTCCTCAAGGCCCTGATCTTTTCGGACCGGGAAAGAGCAGGCCGGAGTACCTCGGGAACTGTAGGCGCCCGGATCGTCCCTGGCCAACACTTTCCAGGTGTGGTCCCCCATACTGGAAAGAAGGGACGAACCCAAAAAAGATGCAGAGTGTGTCACAGGAGGGGGATACGGAAGGACACCACAACTCAATGTGACACGTGCCCCGATCATCCGGGCCTCTGCATTATTGGTTGCTTCAGGGAGTATCACACTTCCATGGAGTACTAAATTTATATCCCAATTTAGGACTGACATGGGATAAAAAAAAATAGTTCTCAGACTTGAGACACCCAAAAAAAATAAAATAATTTATTAAAAGTATACATATTAGGTATCACCGCGTCGGTAATAATCTCCTCTATAAAAATACCCCATGATCCAACCCCCCCAGATTAACACGGTCCAAAAAAAAAAAAAAAAAAGTGCAAAAAAAGATTTTTTTTTGTCACCAAACATAACAAAACATTTAATAGCAAGCGATCAAAAAGTCATATAGCCCCCAAAATAGTGCCAGAAAAACCGTCCGCTCGTCCCGCAAAAAATGAGCCCCCACATAAGATAATCAGATAAAAAATAAATAAAAAAAATGACACCTAGACTTTAGAGATACCAAAAAAATGTTTGGGTATCAAAAAGGATAATATAGTCAAAAACCTAAATAATTATAAAAAAAAAGTAGACTTATTAGGTATCGCCGCGTCCGTAAGAATCTCCTCTATAAAAATATCCCATGACCCAACCCCCCAGATTAACACGGTTAAAAAAAAAAAATGAAAACGGTTCCAAAAACTCAATTTTTGGCACTTTTTCATTTCAATCCGTTTTTTTCGGTAACAAAACAAGGGTTAACAACCAAACAAAAGTTAATATTTATTACCCTGATACTGCAGTTTACAGAAATGCCATATTTGTGGTCGTAAACTGCTGTATCAGTAAAAGGGAGGCCGCAAAAGGAAAGGACCGACATGGTTTCTGGAAGGCCGATTTTGATGGCCTTTTTTATTGACACCATGTCCCTTTTGAAGCCCCCCTGATGCCCCCCTAGAGTAAAAACTCCCTAAAAGTGACCCCATCTAAGAAACTACACCCCTCAAGGTATTCAAAACTGATTATACAAACTTTATTAACCCTTTAGGTGTTCCTCAACAGTTAATGGCAAATGGAGATGAAATTTCAGAATCTCAATTTTTGGTAACCTTGCCTCACAAAAATGTAATATAGAGCAACCAAAAATCATATGTACCCTAAAAATAGTCCCCCAAATAATGCCACCTTATCCCATAGTTTCCAAAATGGGGTCACTTTTAGGGAGTTTCTACTCCAGGGGTGCATCAGGGGGGTTGAAACAGGACACGGTGTAAATAAACCAGTCCATAAAAATCAGCCCTACAAAAACCAAACGGCGCACCTTTCACTCTACGCCCCGCTGTGTGGCCGTACAGTAGTTTACGGCCACATATTGGGTGTTTCTGTAAACGGCAGAGTCAGGGCAATAAAGATACAGTCTTGTTTGGCTGTTAACCCTTGCTTTGTTAGTGAAAAAAATGGGTTAAAATGGAAAATTAGACAAAAAAATCTAATTCTCAAATTTAATCCCCATTTGTCAATAACTCTTGCGCAACACCTAAAGGGTTAACGACCTATGTAAAATCAGTTTTGAATACCTTGAGGGGTGTACTTTCTTAGATGGGGTCACTTTTAGGGAGTTTCTACTCCAGGGGTGCATCAGGGGGGTTAAAACAGGACACGGTGTAAATAAACCGGTCCATAAAAATCAGCCCTCCAAAAACCAAACGGCGCACCTTTCACTCTACGCCCCGCTGTGTGGCCGTACAGTAGTTTACGGCCATATATTGGGTGTTTCTGTTATTGGCAGAGTCAGGGCAATAGAGATACAGTCTTGTTTGGCTGTTAACCCTTGCTTTGTTAGTGGAAAAAATGGGTTAAAATGGAAAATTAGACAAAAACAATCTAATTCTCAAATTTCATCCCCATTTGTCAATAACTCTTGCGCAACACCTAAAGGGTTAACGACGTATATAAAATCAGTTTTGAATACCTTGAGGGGTGTACTTTCTTAGATGGGGTCACTTTTAGGGAGTTTCTACTCCAGGGGTGCATCAGGGGGGTTGAAACAGGACATGGTGTAAATAAACCGGTCCATAAAAATCAGCCCTCCAAAAACCAAACGGCGCACCTTTCACTCTACGCCCCGCTGTGTGGCCGTACAGTAGTTTACGGCCACATATTGGGTGTTTCTGTAAACGGCAGAGTCAGGGCAATAAAGATACAGTCTTGTTTGGCTGTTAACCCTTGCTTTGTTAGTGAAAAAAATGGGTTAAAATGGAAAATTAGACAAAAAAATCTAATTCTCAAATTTCATCCCCATTTGTCAATAACTCTTGCGCAACACCTAAAGGGTTAACGACCTATGTAAAATCAGTTTTGAATACCTTGAGGGGTGTACTTTCTTAGATGGGGTCACTTTTAGGGAGTTTCTACTCCAGGGGTGCATCAGGGGGGTTAAAACAGGACACGGTGTAAATAAACCGGTCCATAAAAATCAGCCCTCCAAAAACCAAACGGCGCACCTTTCACTCTACGCCCCGCTGTGTGGCCGTACAGTAGTTTACGGCCACATATTGGGTGTTTCTGTTATTGGCAGAGTCAGGGCAATAGAGATACAGTCTTGTTTGGCTGTTAACCCTTGCTTTGTTAGTGGAAAAAATGGGTTAAAATGGAAAATTAGACAAAAACAATCTAATTCTCAAATTTCATCCCCATTTGTCAATAACTCTTGCGCAACACCTAAAGGGTTAACGACGTATATAAAATCAGTTTTGAATACCTTGAGGGGTGTACTTTCTTAGATGGGGTCACTTTTAGGGAGTTTCTACTCCAGGGGTGCATCAGGGGGGTTGAAACAGGACACGGTGTAAATAAACCGGTCCATAAAAATCAGCCCTCCAAAAACCAAACGGCGCACCTTTCACTCTACGCCCCGCTGTGTGGCCGTACAGTAGTTTACGGCCACATATTGGGTGTTTCTGTAAACGGCAGAGTCAGGGCAATAAAGATACAGTCTTGTTTGGCTGTTAACCCTTGCTTTGTTAGTGGAAAAAATGGGTTAAAATGGAAAATTAGACAAAAAAATCTAATTCTCAAATTTCATCCCCATTTGTCAATAACTCTTGCGCAACACCTAAAGGGTTAAAGACGTATGTAAAATCAGTTTTGAATACCTTGAGGGGTGTACTTTCTTAGATGGGGTCACTTTTAGGGAGTTTCTACTCCAGGGGTGCATCAGGGGGGTTGAAACAGGACACGGTGTAAATAAACCGGTCCATAAAAATCAGCCCTCCAAAAACCAAATGGCGCACCTTTCACTCTACGCCCCGCTGTGTGGCCGTACAGTAGTTTACGGTCACATATTGGGTGTTTCTGTAAACGGCAGAGTCAGGGCAATAAAGATACAGTCTTGTTTGGCTGTTAACCCTTGCTTTGTTAGTGGAAAAAATGGGTTAAAATGGAAAATTTCTAGTTTCTTAGATGGAATTCTAGTTTCTTAGATGGGGTCATTTTTGGGAGGTTTCTATTATCTAAGCCTCACAATATGACTTCAAACCTGAACTGGTCCATAAAAAGTGGGATTTTGAAGATTTCTTAAAAATTTCTAAATTTGCTTCTAAACTTCTAAGCCTTGTAACATCCCCAAAAAATAAAATATCATTCCCAAAATGCTACAAACATGAAGTAGACATATGGGGAATGTAAAGTCATCACAATTTTTGGGGGTATTACTATGTATTACAGAAGTAGAGAAACTGAAACTTTGAAATTTGCTAATTTTTGCAATTTTGGGGTAAATTAGGTATTATTTTGTGCAAAAAAAATAATTTTTTGGACTTCATTTTACCACTGTCATGAAGTACAATATTTGACGAAAAAACAATCTCAGAACGGCCTGGATAAGTCAAAGCGTTTTAAAGTTATGTGCACTTAAAGTGACAGTGGTCAGATTTGCAAAAAATGGCCTGGTCCTTAAGGTGAAATAAGGCTGTGTCCCTATGGGGTTAAAGCCTTATTCATACATCAGCGGTTTGGTCAGTGATTGTGAGCCAAAGCCAGGCGTGAAACCTACATGTAGATCAGGTATAACAGAAAAATTTGCACCTTTTCTGTGTTTAGAGCTGCACCTGATTTTGGCTCACAGTCACTGATGGAATTCACTGATCAAAACACTTCACACGTGTGAATAAAGATTAAATCATCTTTCAAACCCTTACATATTAGAAAAGAATTGTCAATATATATATATATATATATATATATATATATATATATATTTTTTTTTTGTAATAAACCATTTGTTTCCTTCTTTTGTAGTTTTGGATCAATATGACCAATTAGGAAATGTTCTCTATTGATCCAGTACTACAAAAGAAGGAAAGAAATTATTTATTACTCTGGAAAAGATATACTGACGATTGTTTTCTAATATAGAGGGAATTGAAAGATGATTTACGGTGGATATAAAAAGTCTGTTAAAATGTCAGGTTTCTGTGCTATAAAAAGAATGAGACTAAGATAAATAATTTCAGAACATTTTCCACCTTTAATGTGACCTATAAACTGTACCACTCAATTGAAAAACAAACTGAAATCTTTTAGGTGGAGGGAAAAAAATAAGTGTGCAGACCCTCTTATAACTGGGGATGTAGCTGTGTTCAGAATTAAGCAATCACATTCGAAATAATGCTAAATAGGAGTCACCATACACCTGCCATCATTTAAAGTGCCTCTGATTAACCCCAAATAAAGTTCAGCTGCTCTAGTTGGTCTTTCCTGAAATGTTCTTAGTTGCATCCCACAGCAAAAGCCATGGTCCACAGAGAGCTTCCAATGCATCAGAGGGATCTCATCGTTAAAAGGTCAGGAGAAGGGTACAAAATAATTTCCAAGGCATTAGATATACCAGTGGTGCCCAACCATTTTTTGTCTGAGGGCCGCACTAGACATGGTAAAACTTTCGCGGGCCAGAACCAGGTAGCTTTGCCAGAAAGAAATGCAAACACTGTGAGGGGGCACATGTGAGCATTACTACTGTGAAGGGGTAGATAGCTGGGCATTTTTTTTCTGTGAAGGGGCACATATGGGCATTTTTACTATAAAGGGGGCACATGTGAGCATAACTACTGTGAAAGAGGCACATCTGGGCATTACCCCTGTGAAGGGGGAACATCTAGGAATTAGCACTCTGAAGGGAGTATGTGAGCTTTACTGTGAAGGGTTGTTTAAAATTATCAGGGTGCAGTGAGATGATGTAAGGTTATTGTGTATGCTAAATGCCTCTTAGCTGTATTAGGATATTCCCTTACACCTGTAGGGTGCGCTAGTGAGGCACATGCAGTTGTACACTTGCGAATGCTCAGTTCAGCGCACAGTGACGATAGCCAGCAGCAACCCGTGCTGCAGTGGAACACCCAGTAATTATACCGTACTACAGGGGGGCACAGCATTAGCAAATTGAGTAAAAGACTCAGATTACAAAGAGGGCAATTCCATAATAGGAGTATAGAAGGATGGTGCCAAATGGAACTTGTATGTACTGGTAGATTGCAACACACAGTGTATTCGTCACCCCTGTATCCCATGCACAGTGGACTAATGGTGGATCAACAACCTAAAATATATAAAGGTTGCTGATAAAGAAAGGACCGGTCTACGGGGGAGAATACCCCATAATAAATATATACAAAATAAAAAACAAATAAAAAATATATAAAATATATAAGAGGCTTCTTAAGTGTACAACTGCATGTGCCTCGCTAGCGCACCCTACAGGTGTAAGGGAATATCCTAATACAGCTAAGAGGCATTTAGCATACACAATAACCTTACATCATCTCACTGCACCCTGATAATTTTAAACAAGGTTTGTGTTTGTAAGTCGTAGTTTGATAAAAATAAAGATAAGTTTATAATTTACTTAAATACTAGTTAGCGACCCCTACAGGGATTTGTTGGTCTAACAAGACCATTGGACAAATTTATAATAATATCCCGAGGGTCTCTAATAAGGGTCTTTGAACATTACTGTGAAGGGGGCACATCTCTGGGCATTACTACTGTGAACGTGACACATCCAGACTCTGGGCATAACTAACTAACTAAGGAGTGGAATGCAGGAAACTCTAGAAATGCCTTGTGGTGCAATATTATGAGTCCTCTCTCAATCATTAATATTGCTAAGGGCATCCTGAGGAGCAACCCAGGCGGCCCACACGGGCACCAGACATAGTGATCACATATTAAGAAATAGGCTCAGGTCCAATCACTTCCACCACTACCACACCTCGCCAGTCACATCCTCCATATACCTCCTGCTCTTATCTGGCTCGTCCTGACCTTCTCCTTTGACGTGCTCTGATATCTGGCTGAGAGTCCAGAGGGGGTCTGTATGGGAGGGTGTGGGGAGATGGGGTCTTCAGTCACTGCAAAACTAATAATAGTATTGCCCCACAGTATAATTTGAAATGGCGACACAGGAGCATCTCTTCTGCAACTGTGCGCAAGCTCCGCCTTCGGTCACTGCACGGGCTGGATGTGGACCGCGGGCCGTAGGTTGGGCATCACTGACATATACCATGGAACACAGTGAAAACAGTCATTATCAAGTGGAGAAAATATGGCACAACAGTGACATTACCAAGAACTGGACATCCCTCTGAAATTGATGAAAAGACGAGAAGAAAACTGGTCTGGGAGGCTACCAACAGGCCTACAACAACATTAAAGGAGCTGCAGGAATATCTGGCAAGTACTGGCTGTGTGGTACATATGACAAGAATCTCCCGTATTCCTTATATGTCTGGGCTATGGGGTAGAGTGGCAAGACGAAAGCCTTTTCTTACGAAGAAAAACAGCCAAGCCAGGCTACATTTTGCAAAAACACATCACACGTCTCCCAAAAGCATGTGCAAAAAGGTCTGATAAAACCAAGGTTGAACTTTTTGGCTATAATTCCAAAAGATATGTTTGGCGCAAAAACAACACTGCACATCACCAAAAGAACATCATACCCACAGTGAAGCATGGTGGTGGCAGCATCATGCTTTGGGGTTGTTTTTGTTTAGCTGGAACTGGGGCCTTAGTTAAGCTAGAGGGAATTATGAACAGTTTCAAATACCAGTCACTATTGGCACAAAACCTTCAGGCTTCTGCTAGAAAGCTGAACATGAAGAGGAACTTCATCTTTCAGCATGACAACAACCCAAAGCATACATCCAAATCAACAAAGTAATGGCTTCACCAGAAGAAGATTAAAGTTTGGCAATGGCCCAGCCAGAGCCCATACCTGAATCCGATTGAAAATCTGTGGGGTGATCTGAAGAGGGCTGTGCACAGGAAATGCCCTCGCAATATGACAGATTTGGAGTGTTTTTGCCAAGAAGAGTGGGCAAATCTTGGCAAGTTAAAATGTGCCATGCTGATAGACTCATACCCAAAAAGTGCTGTAATAAAATCAAATGGTGCTTCAACCAAGTATTATTTTAAGGGTGTGCACACTTATGCAACCATATTATTTTATTTTTATATTTTTTCTTCCCTCTACCTAAAATATTTTTCAATTGAGTTGTACAGTTTATAGGTCACATTAAAGGTGGAAAAAGTTCTGAAATGATTTATCTTTGTCTCATTTTTTTACATCACAGAAACATGACATTTTAACAGGGGTGTGTAGACTTTTTATATCCACTGTGAATTGTTGGGCTCAATTAATAATAACAACTTTAACCTCTAATTCACGAAAATAATTAGTCAGGGGTCAGTTAATCTGGAGATTTTGTGGAATAGGGTGTTATGAAAAGCAGAACTCATTTAAGCCCACAGATAATAATTTCATATTAAAACAAGGAGCTGTCAACCACACCCTGGATTCACAATATACCTAGAAGACAATAACAAAGAATATTAAAACATTGCTCTAAGAGAGAGGGCTATCAAGAACAGAGTATTGTGTTGAAAGATAGGTTTTTACAAAAAGGAAACAACCGTGAACAACTGGAAAAATATATAAAGATAGGATAGCAAAGGAAATAGTGATACAGAAAATAAAAACAAAAAAGTGGATACAGTTTTGCATATATTACTCAAAATGGTGCCCACTCTGTTCAAGTGAAACATATTATTCAAATGACTGTGGCAATGTGAACATTGAGGTGTTGTTTCCCTAGGTTCCAGTTCGGGACTTAGGGCATGCTCATGTCCAGGGATCCTTCTTAATCCTCCTACTGGATCTTGGGTGTGTCTCACTCTAGAGAGTCTGTGTGCAGCAGAGGCCTGGGAAGGCTCTGTATAAGTGGGCTCAGCCGAGCCGGCTGAGGGGCCACTGAGTTAGGTGTTAGCCTGAACTTTGGGGGACTCCGCGAGGTCTTGGAATCGACGGTCGCTAGGCCAGAGTCAGGAGGACTTCTGGGCCACAATCCCCCAAAAGATACTGGACTTTGTTACAGCCTGGAAGTGCTGGATTGTTATGCTGGAAAAAGCCGCATGTTCTTCCCGTGTGTGAACGGGGCTTTCAGTGACGTAGGGAGTCCTCATGTTTAGTTAGAGACCAGCCGGGCAGGTGTTTCATTTGTATTGTTTGTTTTGGTTTTGCTGAGGTGCCAAATAAAAGCAATGTTTGGCCCCTAACCCTGTGGTTGATGAAGATCATTGTGAGAATGACCCCCGAATAAGAGGCGATCCCTTACATGACATATACAGTATCAAGGGGAGAAAAACAGAACTGGATCGCACATCCACAATGCTATGCTTAGATCTAATTAAACTCGCATTTCAGTGCAATATTAAAGCGTACAGCCCCCTATACTGCATGCTGTACAAGAGGCATTAGTGTACATTTTCAAAAGGCATAAGCTCACTCACCACGCAAAGGTTGCCCCTTTGAGTGAGACCTACTCTGACAAAAAGGAGCAGCACAATACGATGACAAAGTGGCACTGCCCTAGTAGGCGGCAGGACCCAGGAGTCAAACAGCAACCCTGCACTGGCACTGGGTCCCACCAGCACAGAGCCACAAAAACAACTCCTGACTCCTGGGTCCTGCTGCCTACTAGGGCAGTGCCGCTTTGTCACAGCATTGTGCTGCGCCTTTTGGTCAGAGTAGGTCCCACTCAAAGATGCAACCTTGGCATGGTGAGTGGGTTTATGCCTTTTGATCACAATGAACACTAATGCCTCTCATACAGCATGCAGTATAGGGGGCGGTACACTTTAATATTGCACTGAGAAGCAAGTTTAATTAGATCTAAGCACAGCATTGTGGATAGTAATGGACAAACATCGGCCGGGACGATGCACGAACGCGATTAAATGTTTGCGAACCGCAAATTCGCGGCGGGCCCCATTTACTTTAATGGCAGGGTAACCTGAAAAACCTTCAGGTCATTATTGCAGCCACCAAATACTTACAAGAAGTGCACAAATCATCCAACAACATGGACATACCAGAGGGGGATCAATGGCAAAAATTCCAACAAAAAATCTGTATTTTAATCAGGGGCCATTTTTATGCGGCTTAAAGGGAAACTGTCAAAAATGTGGCCTGCTGGAGCCTAGAAAATTTTTATTTTAGGCCACGGGAGTACAGGCCCCAAAAATTTGGCATTCACTTGACAGAAAGCATCAAGTGATTATAAGGCTGGAGGTATATTAGACAGTCATTGGATAACAATTTTACTGCAGGCCAGTACAAATAGATGTCAAATACATATGTTTAAAATAACAAAAAATATAAAATTGGATTGAAAACATGGCTAACGAAATCCCCCCTCTTGAAAAAAAAACAAATGATAATAATTGAAATTTGATAACACTTGGTCGTCGTCAACAGGTGTTGAATTCCTCCAAGGTCCTAAACATTAGGCATTCACCGGACTGAAAAGAACAAGTAATTATGTGGCTGGAGGTATATTAGGTCATTCAATATCAATTTTACTGCAGGCCAGTGGACTACAGGCCCCAAAAATTATTAAATTACCGTACAGAAAAGCACAATTGATAATGTGGCTGGAGGTAACAATTATACTGTTGGCCAGTTAGATTACAGGCCCCAAAAAGTATGCTTTCACCGACCACTATACATAAAAGATCAAGTGATTATGTGGCTTGAGGTATATTAGACGTTCAATGGATATCAATTTCACTGCAGGTCAGTGGACTACAGGCCCCAAAAATTATTCATTCTCTGTACAGAAAAGCACAATTGATAATGTGGCTGGAAATACATTAGGCGGTCACCGTATACCAATTTTACTGTTGGCCAGTTAGATTACAGGCCCCAAAAATTATGCATTCACTGTACATAAATGATCAAGTGATTATGTGGCTGGAGGTATATTAGACGGCCATTCAATATCAATTTTACTGCAGGCCAGTGTAGTATAGGCCACAAACATTAGGCATTCACCAGACAGAAAAGAACAAGTAATTATGTGGCTGGAGGTATATTAGACGGTCATTAGATATCAATTTTACTGCAGGCCAGTACAAATAGATGTCAAATACATATGTCACGGTCCCTCCTGTGAGAGGTGAGAAGATCAGAGGATATCAGACAGGTCTCTCTGTTTTCCTCTATGTATGTTGTTGTTTGGCAGTATCTCACCTCTCCTCAGGTGCCGCTCGTTATCAGTGATGAGGCTTTATTTAGATCCACCTCACACTCCTGACCATGTGGTTGATAGTTTCTGCTTGGAGTTGCAAGTGCTGGTTTGTAGTGTTGAGCGAGCATGCTCGGCCGAATACTGCGGGTGTTCGAGTAGAATTTAATACAATGAAAGTCAATGGGAGACCCGAGCATCAAACCAGACAACCCCTGCTCTGAAGAAGAGAGGGTGTCTGGTTCACAAAAAAAGGTTAGAAATTGATAGAAAACCAATCAAAATGGTTTGGAAACAGCATTAAGAGGATGGTTGGATGCATCTTGGACTCCTATTATCTATGAAATACAATAGACAACCACACAAAGGCTATATGCCAAAAGGCAGGTATGTGGAAGCCAACAATCTATCCATGAGACAGATAACAGTCAGCATACCTTACAATGGCAGCCTTGTGCACTATGAGACATTCTTAACCAGCTGTCATCTGACTGAGAGCAAGTAAGCCTCAACGTTGCTTCACATCTGTTGGATGGCTTGCGTGGACTTGCGCACCTAGATCAATATCATTAGGGTGACAAAAAGTTTTCTGATTGTCCTAACATAATATTCAATAACCTTTGTATACAGTTTTGCCATGTAAAAACTCATTTGCATAAACATGGGCATATGGGAAAGACATGTAAATGATCTGCCTCATTTTTCAGCTAAAAAACCATTTGCATGGAAAACTCGCGATCTACATTACCCATGAACAACACCATCTATTGGATTCATAGTCTTGTCATAAGACTATGAAACCAATAGATGGCGCTGTTCATGAGTCATTAACAACACCATCTATTGGTTTCATAGTCTTATGAAAGACTATTATTCTTGTCATAAGACTATGAAACCAATAAATGGCGCAGTTCATCTTATTGGGGTGCTAGTAAGTGGGGCACCCTGCTCAACAGAGTCTACACACTATGTAGCACTCAGCCTTTTGCATGGAATATTTGCGATAAAAATTTGCGAATAGAATATTTGTGATCGATACTACTCATGAACAGCGCCATCTATTGGATTTATAGTCTTGTAATAAGACTATGAAACAAATAGATGACGCTGTTCATGAGTCATTACAAGCAGGGCAATAGTCCTCCGATACACTCTAGCAAGCTTATATTACCGTAGAAAATGTGTGAATGATAGCAGCAATCCAATATACACCTCAGTGTTAGCACAGGCAATTATAGGCTGAGTGCTACACGTTGTATGGACTCTGTTGAGCAGGGTGCCCCACTTACTAGCGCCCCAAAAAGATGAACAGCACCATCTATTGGTTTCATAGTCTTATAACAAGACTAATAATCGTGTCATAAGACTATGAAACCAATAGATGGCACTGTTCATGACTCATGAACAGCTCCATCTATTGGTTTCATAGTCTTATGACAATACAATGAATCCAATAGATGGTGCTGTTCATGAGTAGTGTAGATCACAAATTGTCCATGCAAATGGTTTTTCAGCTGAAAAACAAGGCAGATTCTGCATGTCTTTCCCATATGCACATGTTTATGCAAATTCGTTTTTACATGACAAAACTATATCGAAAGGTTATTGAATATTATGTTAGGACAATCAGAAAACTTTTTGTCACCCTAATGATATTGATCTAGGTGCACAGGTCCACCCAAGCCATCCAACAGATGTGAAGCAACTTTGAGGCTTACTGACTCTCAGTCAGATGAGAGCTGGTTTGGAATGTCTCATAATGCACAAGGCTGCCATTGTAAGGTATGCTGACTGTAATCTGTCTCATGTATAGATTGTTGGCTTCCACATACCTGCCTTTTGGCATATAGCCTTTGTGTGGTTGTCTATTGTATGTCATAGATAATAGGAGTCCAAGACACATCCAGCCATCCTCTTAGTGCTGTTTCCAAACCATTTTGATGGGTTTTCGATCAATTTATAACCTTTTTTTTTTTAACCAAACATCCTCTTCTCTTCCGAGCGGGGGGTGCCTGGGGTTCTCCCATTGACTTCCATTATAATCGGGTGCTCGGTAGAGAACTCGAGCATACCGATGTGTTCAGCCAGAGCACACGAGCACTTTGGTGCTCGATCAACACTACTGGTTTGTCTTGTATCTCCTGCTTCTCCATACATCTCTAAGCTAAGTACTTGTTGCCTTCGCTGTTTCTTATTATTTGGTGCGTGTTGTTTTTAGGCCTCAGGGAGACGCAGGCTCCTTTATTCTGGAAGGAACCAGCTGTCTCATCCCCTGCTACCTATCCTAGGGCTCATCAGTTTTAGCAGGGCTTTAGGTATCAGGTGTATGAGTATTTCCACCATCAGGATCTGCTCATACTGGCAGAAGTTAGGGAAAGGCCTAGGGATTACTAGTAGGTCTCCATCCCTCTTCCTTAGCTTTTGAGGCCTAGATTGTTGTCTATTCATTGTGGTGTGTATTTAGTGTTTTCCCTTCCCCTTAACCTGTGATAACATATGTTTAAAAGAATAAAAAATATAAAATTTGGATTAAAAGCATGGCTAACGAAATCCCCCCTCTTGAAAAAAAAACCCAAATAATAATAGTTGAAATTCGATAACACGTGGTCGTCACAGGTGTTCAATTCCTCCGAGGTCCCAAACATTAGGCATTCACTGGACAGAAAAGGCCTTTTATGCTGCTGTATTTACCTAAGACAGAGACCATTATTTGTTCTGTGTGGTGGCAGATATTTGTGGGCTGTCATGAGGAAATTCAATTAAACGTGGTCGTCACAGATGTTGAATTCCTCTGATATCTATGCCTCATTCATTTTTAGTCGTGACCTAGGCGAGTGTGCCTATCAGTCACGATCCCCCCTGCTGCGCTGAACGTCCTTTCGGACAAGAGTTCCAAATTGTGCCAGCTCTGGTCACAGGTCAAGCCTGCCCACCCAGTAGTCCAGGGGTTCATCGCTTCTCAGAGCGTCCACATCGGCCATTTACCCGATCTAGTCGGACATCTGTCTGTCTAGGCGTTCCCTGAGGCTGGATCCAGAGGGCGGCTGTCGATGGGTTGGTTGCAAGAATGATCTCATATCCGAAGTGACCAACACATTTTCAAACCGCCCTATTCTTGCATTCTCTGTAGGATTGGTACTCGCAACTGTTTCTCTGTGGGTGGAAATCCCTCTGCCAGTGCCCACAACAGCAGAATGCAGCATCTCTGGCAGCAAGGCCTAAAAATGCTGCATTCTGACAGCCCTCTGTGATGCTGGTAATATGTCCGCCATTTTGTGCTTCTACCGGGGGACTAAGTACGTTGCCACCCAGTACTGGCCCTTTCCCTTTATGGTTTTTATACAGGGGTCTCTCTTCAAACACTGGAGCACGAGGGCCCCCATTTGCACTAAATTGGAAGCAGTGGAGCGCCCTGGAGAATGTCGTCCTCGGTCTCCTCCCCCCATCCACGGACAACACCAGCGATCCCAGAAAGGTTTAAAGCCTTCTTCTTGTTCCTCCTCCTCCTCCTCCCCCCAGGAACCATCCTCCTCTGACTCCTCTTCAAACTCCTGCTGACTTGTCTCAGATGGAGTAGGTCCCTCTGGGAATTCATTCAGCATTGCGACTTCCTCATCTTCCAGCTCCTGCTCCTCGACGGCTTGATCAATGACACAACACAATGCACTCTCCAGAAAGAAGGTGTAAGGTACGATGTCACTGATGGTGCCCTGGCTGCGACTGACCAGTTTGGTGATCACCAGTCCTTAACCTGTTAAGGAAATAGGGCGTATAAGTATGCCATGATGTCTTGGTACTTAAGGACACAGGGCTTACCTGTATGCCCTGTGTATTTCTGATCACCGCTGCCCTGTGGGCGGTGATCGGAACCCAGTGACTGCTCCTTTTCAGTCCTGGAGCTGTACATCATCGGATTTCAGCACCCTCATCTGTCCAGGCATCACGCCATCTGTGCCCAGCACCTCATCTGTGCCCAAGGGAAAGGCTAGGGAAAGGTTGGGTTAGGCAGGGATATAAAGGGAAAGTTAGTGGAAGTAAAAAAAAAAAAAAAAAAAGGTTTGTTATTTCATCACCCTAAATCGGGTGTCTGGGGTCCACAGCTTGCCCCCCTGTATCCCCCTCCCCCCCACAACTTTGATCAGACAGTTGATCAACTTTGGATGGTTGATCAGCGATTTAGAATTTTATTACATTTTTCACATTTTTTTGCCCTTTTTTTTGTCTTTTTTTGTCTGTTAGGTTTAGGGTGAGTTCGCAAACACCCGTGCCCACGCACACCAAATAAAGATTTACACGCAAGCACATGTTCTTGGCCGAGGAGGTATATGCCCAGCTTGCCTCCGAGTCCGAGAGTCCTAGTGAGGACGAGGATGACCCCACTTTCCTGTTGTCATCCTCGTCCTCCAAATACTCTAGCGATGATGATGAGCTCCCAAAGGCGCCGTAGATGCCGCCAGGCGGAGCAAGGGGACAGCCATGCTAGGGACCCTGTGGCCCATCCTAGTACGAGCAGCTCTGGGGCTCGTACTAGTTTTCTGGCCCACCAGTTAAATCCACCAGAGCCCCCTGCCGGTGAACTTGTCTGGTGTACCCCAGAGCGAGATTTTGTAGGCCAACCAGGAATCCAGATTTCCACAGTGGGCTTCACTGAATACGACTATTTTAGTCTTTTTTTTCAGTGACCACTTTGTAAATCTAATGGTGGAGCAAACAAACCTGTACGCCCAACAGTTTGTTGCTCAACAACCGGGCTCCTTTTTAGCTAGCCCGGTGGCTGGACCCCGGTCAGTGCAGCCGAGATGAGGACATTTTGGGGCCTCGTGCTGCACATGGGCCTAGTCAAGAAACCTAGTGTCAGGCATTACTGGAGTGGGGACATCCTCTACCAGACCCCACTTTACAGTACGGCCATGACACACTCCCGGGTTGAGGCCATCCAGTAATGCCTGCATTATTCAGATAATGCAGCATGTCCCCCCCCCAAGGTGATCCTGCCTATGACCTCCTGTACAAAATCAGGCTGGTCATCGATCACTTTGGGGCCAAATTTGTACAGTCCTATGTACGTGGAAGGGAGGTCGCGGTTGATGAGTCTCTCGTTGCGTTCAAGGGAAGACTCATTTTCCACCAGTATGTTCCCTCAAAGCGGGCAAGTTATGGCGTGAATCTGTACAAACTTTGTGAGAGTACCTCAGGTTCACTTACAAGTTTCGTGTGTACGAGGGGCGAGATTCCCGTATTCAACCCCCAGAATGTCCCCCCACTCTGGGTGTTAGGGGGAAACTTGTGTGGGACCTTATGCACCCACCTGTACGTGGATAACTTTTATACTAGTATCCCCTTGTTCCAGTCCCTCGCCGCCAGATCCGCGTCCGCTTGTGGGACCGTGCGGAAAAATCAACACGGCCTGCCTGCCCACCCCCTCCAGGTAACTATCCCCAGGGGTGAGACCCGTGCCCTTACCAGTGAAAACCTGTTGCTGGTCAGATATAAGGACAAGAGGGATGTCCTTGTACTGTCCATAATTCATGGTAACGGCATCACCCCTGTCCCTGTGCGAGGTACCGCGGCAACGGTCCTCATGCCCGATTGTATCATCGACTAGAATTGGTATATGGGAGGAGTTGATCTCTCTGATCAAGTCCTCAAGCCATATAATGCCATGCGCAAAACCAGGGCATGGCACAAAAAAGTTGCGGTCTACTTGGTGCAGGTTGCCTTGTACAACTCTTTTGTACTGTCCCGGAGCACTCAAAACACAGGGAAATTCCTTCAGTACTATGAGGCAGTCCTCAAGGACCTCATCTTTTCTGACCAGGAAAGAGAAGGCCGAAGTACCTCGGGAACTGGAGGCGCCCCGGATCGTCCCTGGCCAACACTTTCCATGTGTGGTCACCTATACTGGAAAGAAGGGACGGACAACAACAAAGTGCAAAGTGTGTCGCAGAAGGGGGATATGGAATGACACCGTGCCCCGATCTCAAATTTCATCTCCATTTGCCAATAACTCTTGTGCAACACCTAAAGGGTTAAAAAAGTTTGTAAAATCAGTTTTGAATACCTTGAGGGGTGTAGGTTCTTAGATGGGGTCACTTTTATGGAGTTTCTACTCTAGGGGTACATCAGGGGGGCTTCAAATGGGACATGGTGTAAATAAACCAGTCCAGCAAAATCTGCCTCCCAAAAACCATACGGCGCACCTTTCCTTCTACGCCCTACTGTGTGCCCATACAGTAGTTTACGGCCACATATGGGGTGTTTCTGCAAACTACAGAATCGGGGCAATAAATATAGAATTTTATTTGGCTGTTAACCCTTGCTTTGTTACTGGAAAAAATGGATTAAAATGAAAAATTTGCGAAAAAATTGAAATTCTCAAATTTCATTCCCATTTTCCAATAACTCTTGTGCAACACCTAAAGGGTTAACGACGTTTGTAAAATCAGTTTTAAATACCTTGAGGGGTGTAGTTTCTAGAATGGGGTCATTTTTGGTTGGTTTCTATTATGTAAGCCTCACAAAGCGACTTCAGACCTGAACTGGTCCCTAAAAATTGGGTTTTTGAAAATTTCAAGATTTGCTTCTAAACTTCTAAGCCTTGTAAAATCCCCAAAAACTAAAATGTCATTCCCAAAATGATCCAAACATGAAGTAGACATATGGGGAATGTAAAGTAATAACTATTTTTGGAGGTATTACTATGTATTATTAAAGTAGAGAAATTCAAACCTGGAAATTTGCTATTTTTTCCAATTTTTTGGTAAATGTGGTATGGCCTGGATAAGTAAAAGCATTTTAAAGTTATCCCCACTTAAAATGACACTGGTCAGATTAGCCAAAAATGGCCTCGTCCTTAAGGTGAAATAAGGCTGTATCCTTAAGGAGTTAAAAGGACTTTTGTGGCCCTATTAACTAACATTTGGTGTCTCTAACAGTCTGTCCCTGCTCCACACAACAACCTCTCCCTACACTGGCAAAAGACTGAATGTAAAATGGCGGCCAGATCGGGTATATTTATAAGGTGGGGGGGGTGTCCATATGCTGATACGTCTCAATTGGTTGTCCTGTACTACCTGATGGATGTGTCATGGGTCAATGTTCTTCACAATGTAAAAGAATATGGCGCTGCCAGACATCTCCATATGTTCGCCTGTTCGGCGAACCGCGAACGAGCAAAGTTCGCCGAGAAACGACCGCTGGGCGAACAGCAAGGCCATCTCTACCTGCTTCCACAAAATACTGATAAAGGGGTTCAATATACCCGTTTCCACCAAATATTGATTGAGAGGTGCGATATATCTGCTTCCACAAAATACTGATTAAGGGGTTCGATATACCTGTTTCCACCAAATATTGATTAAGGCCTGCCATATACCTGCTTTCACAAAATACTGATTAAGGGGTTTGATATACCTGCTTCCACAAAATACTGATTATGGGGTTTGATATACCTGCTTCCTCCAAATATTAATTGAGGCATGCGATATTCCTGCTTCCTCAAAATATTTATTAAGGGGCTCGATATACCTGTTTCCACCAAATATTGATTGAGGCCTGCTATATACCTGCTTTCACAAAATACTGATTAATTGGTTCGATATACATGTTTCTAACACATATTGATTGAGGCCTGCGATATAGCTGCTTGCACAAAATACTGAATAAGGGGTTTGATATACCTGCTTCCACAAAATACTGATTGAGGGCTGCGATATATACCTCATTAAGGGGTTCAAAATACCTATTACCACCAAATATTGATTGAGGGGTGCGATATATCTGCTTCCACAAAATACTGATTAAGGGGTTCGATATCTGTTTCCACAAATACTGCTCTTCTCTAGGGGCTTAGGCACAGGGTCATTTTGAAAATGACAGGCAAAGGAAGAGGCAGGCCGTTCCACACTTGGTGGTAGGGATCAGGCAGGTGCACCAGGCCAGAGCCTAAGTGGGAAGTTGGAGAAGGCGCGTGCAATTATTTCAAAGGGCGCACCAGAGTTGGTTGAGTGGCTCACTCAGACTTCCGCTTCTGCACCCTCCTCATCCTCTGTATCTGCACCCTTCTCACTCTCTGCTGTGTGCACCCCCGAATACACCACCAACATCACCACCACCATGGCCCCTTCACTCGAGTCAGAGGAATTATTTTCCCATCCATTCCCATACCTTACCGATGCGCAGCCATTCTTGACATCGGATGAAGAAGAGGAGGTAGCAATGACAGTACCCAGATCAGCCCAAGGAGGAAGGTCCTTACTATTGCTGCCTACTCCAAGATCTCAAATGACAGTGGTGGTGAAGGTGAAAATGATGACTTGTCGATGGACATCACGTGGGTGCCCACAAGAGAGGAAGAGGAGGGGAGTTGAGAGGGAGGAGAAGGAGGAGAAGCAGGCAGAACTCACAGGGCACAGTAGGCAAAAATCAGTCTGCAAATGTATCTGAAGCGAGCCATCCACCGTGCACTGTCACTTCTGGGGCTCCCAGGAAGCCAGCACATGGATCCGCAGTGTGGGCTTTTTTTTAACGTGTTAGCTGCTGACAATAGTATTGCCATCTGCAGCCTGTGCTGTCAACGCATAAGTCGCGGTAAGCCTAACACTCACCTAGGGACGACCGCCTTAAGAAGGCACCTGGCCTCCCATGACCGAGCCCAGTGGGAGCAACACTGTCAGAACCCACAAATCCACACTCCCAGCGCTTCACGTCCTGCCTCTTCTCCTTCTCCTCCCATTAGTCCTCCACTCCACCTTCCACTGTGCCATTGTCACGTTCATCTGGCAGAAGGCAGGCTTCCGTGGCCCAAATGTTTGAGCGTAAAAAGTTGATGACACCTGATAACCCTCTTGCCCAACCCATAAACAGCCGCCCTCCAGATCCAGCCTCAGGGAACTCCTAGACCGACAGGTGTCCGACTACATCGGGTTAATGGCCGATATGGACGATCTGAGAAGCGAGGAACCTCTGGACTACTGGGTGTGCAAGCTTGACCTGTGGCCAGAGCTGGCACAATTTGCCATGGAACTCTTGGCTTGCCCTTCGTCGAGTTTCCTGTCCGAAAGGACGTTCAGTGCAGCAGGGGGGATCGTGACCGATAAGCGCACTCGCCTAGCTCACGACAGTGTGGACTACCTCACATTTCTAAAAATGAATGAGGCATGGATCTTGGAGGAATTCAACACATGTGACAACCAAGTATATTTGAATTTCCTCATTCCAACCCGCACATATCCAGGTCCAGTGCAAGGATTTTTGCCAATACAAGCAAAGCTACATTTTGGGAGCCCCCCCAGAACTCTCCCTAACTCAGTGTTAGGGGGTATAGTGTATATATGGAGTGTTATAGTGGTATATAGTGTATATATGGGTGATTCTAAGACTATATAGCATATATACAGTACAAACTAAACTTTGGACACACCTTCTCATTCATAAAGAGTTTTCTTTATTTTCATGACTATGAAAATTGTAGATTCACACTGAAGGCATCAAAACTATGAATTAACACATTTGGAATTATATACATAACAAAAAAGTGTGAAACAACTGAAAATATGTCATTTTCTAGGTTCTTCAAAGTAGCCACCTTTTGCTTTGATTACAGCTTTGCACACTCTTGGCATTCTCTTGATGAGCTTCAAGAGGTAGTCACCTGAAATGGTCTTCCAACAGTCTTGAAGGCGTTCCCAGAGATGCTTAGCACTTGTTGGCCCTTTTGCCTTCACTCTGCTGTCCAGCTCGCCCCAAAACCATCTCGATTGGGTTCAGGTCCAGTGACTGTGGAGGCCAGGTCATCTGGCACAGCACCCCATCGCTCTCCTTCATGGTCAAATAGCCCTTACACAGCCTGGAGGTGTATTTGGGGTCATTGTCCTGTTGAAAAATAAATGATGGTCCAACTAAACGCAAACCGGATGGAATAGCATGCCGCTGCAAGATGCTGTGGTAGCCATGCTGGTTCAGTATGCCTTCAATTTTGAATAAATCCCCAACAGTGTCACCAGCAAAGCACCCCCACACCATCACACCTCCTCCTCCATGCTTCACGGTGGGAACCAGGCATGTAGAGTCCATCCATTCACCTTTTCTGCGTCGCACAAAGACACGGTGGTTGGAACCAAAGATGTCAAATTTGGATTTATCAGACCAAAGCACAGATTTCCACTAGTCTAATGTCCATTCCTTGTGTTCTTTAGCCCAAACAAGTCTCTTCTGCTTGTTGCCTGTCCTTAGCAGTGGTTTCCTAGCAGATATTCTACCATGAAGGCCTGATTGACACAGTCTCCTCTTAACAGTTGTTCTAGAGATGTGTCTGCTGCTAGAACTCTGTATGGCATTGACCTGGTCTCTAATCTGAGCTGCTGTTAACCTGCGATTTCTGAGGCTGGTGTCTCGGATGAACTTATCCTCCGCAGCAGAGGTGACTCCGCATGTGAGCCAGTTTCTTTGTAGTGCTTGATGGTTTTTGTGACTGCACTTGGGGACACTTTCAAAGTTTTCCCAATTTTTCAGACTGACTGACCTTAATTTCTTAAAGTAATGATGGCCACTCGTTTTTCTTTACTTGCTGCTTTTTTCTTGCCGTAATACAAATTCTAACAGCTGTGTATCCACCTGACTTCTCCACAATGCAACTGATGGTCCCAACCCCATTTATAAGGCAATAAATCCCACTTATTAAACCTGACAGGGCACACCTGTGAAGTGAAAACCATTTCAGGTGACTACCTCTTGAATCTCATCAAGAGAATGCCAAGAGTGTGCAAAGCAGTAATTAAAGCAAAAGGTGGCTACTTTGAAGAACCTAGAATATGACATATTTTCTGTTGTTTCACACTTTTTTGTTATGTATATAATTCCACATGTGTTAATTCATAGTTTTGATGCCTTCAGTGTGAATCTACAATTTTCATAGTCATGAAAATAAAGAAAACTCTTTGAATGAGAAGGTGTGTCCAAACTTTTGGTCTGTACTGTATATATATATATATATATATATATATATATATATATAGGATTATAGGACTGTATAGTGTATATATGGAGATTATAGGGCTGCATAGTGTATTTATGGGGTGTCTGCGTCCGAGTGGGTAGGTGAGGTGCGGGACGCCTACCTTGGACGCAACGTGACATCATTCTGCTGAGACGCATTCTAGGGTTAGACGCCAATTTTGGCTATGGTCGAGATGTGGGAGTACGTTGATTCCATATGGTATGTTTTTAAATTAATGCAATTACGCTTATGTATAGCAGCTGATCTATATTTGCACCACTTATTATATTTATGCACTGATTACACTGTATTATTATTTATTCTTTGTAATTTATATATAATCATGTATTATAATATTGCTATCAGATTGATTTGCGATATATCACTATACAATCACCGTTACACTTGTGTTTGATGCTTGAGAAAGGCTCTGTGTTTTGAGCCGAAACGTCGCCTCACTTTGCCACTGTGGCTCAATAAATTACCACTTTTTTCTACTGGATGTGCTGTCCGTTTTCGTCTATATACATATATATATATATATATATATATATATATATATAGAGGATTATAGGACTGTATAGTGTATATATGGAGGACTATAGGGCTGCATAGTGTATATATGGAGGATTATAGGACTGTATTATACAGTCCCCTCCATGGCACATCGTCCCCCCCAGTGTAAAAAATAAAAATGCTTGCAGCTCACCTGGCCCTAGTCCCGTCTGCGGCAGCTCCCCGTCTCCTCTGTGTGGATTTTTGGGGCATGTACTCCCGTGGCCTAAAATAAAGACATTTTAGGCTCCAGCAGGGCACATTTTTGGTACCACTAGGTTTAGGTCGCATAAAAATAGCCCCTGATTAAAATACATATTTTTTGTGCGAATTTTTGCCAATGATCCCCTTCTGGTATGTCACTGCCCATGTTGTAGGACTATTTGTGCACTTATAGTAAGTATTTGGTGGCTACGAATATGACCTGAAGGTTTCTATAGGTTTGCCTGCCTTTAAAGTCAATGGGGCCCGTCGGAAACACATGGTTCACGAACATTTGATCGCGAACGCGATTTGGTACCACTATTGGTACCACTATAGAAAATCTTATCTTAATATTCTCTCTTTGCATTAATTTAAACTTTTATATAGCCGCTGAGTTATTAAATGTATCTGTATAACGGCACCTGCTCTTTGTTCTTTTCTTATTTCTTTGTCCTGCTCATTGAGAGGGCCGCACGTGCTCCGTTTCATCCTTCAACTGCCTCCTGAGTTGTGATAGGCAGGGAGCTCCAGTAGAAAAGACACTACTCCTGAGCTGCAGCAGATAATACACTAACCTTGATTGATAGCAATCTAGCAGAACAATGAATGGGGAGATCTCTGGATCTATGTACAGGGCTGCTTCTAGTTTTGTTAGCAAGAGATTGTTATGCACTATATGATTTCTAATTTTAATTTTTTACATTAATCAAAGAATAACCCCTTTAGGTGTATTGTAACTGTCTGATGCTGAAGAGGTCTGAATACTGTTGAGTAACCCCAACATGACCAAAGCCTCAAACCATTGTGAAATCCATTAAACTGTTCTGCTGAGGATTTTATACATATTTCTCCATACTTGCATGACTATGTGAAGGCCGAATTATATTTCAAAACATCATAAAATGGGAATGCCTAAGTGAAATGTTTGGTCTCCAAGAGATAAAATGACCATCTCACATTAAAAGGATGACCACAGTCTAGATTTTCACTTTCCCTACAGCAATGCTTGTCATTGTACTTGGGTCCTGTGGCGGAAATAACCTGGCCACTGGGTTTTGGATGGGCCTTTTTGCCAGCCTTTTGCTTCAGGTTTAAGGCCCATATACTAAAACTTTGCAGGAAAAGGTATACCGGCTGCACAGCCTACATCTGTGGAACTGTTTTTGGGCAGGAAAGCCATGCTTGCGGTCGGTCAAATGTGACTTCCATAGAATTTGGGAACCCCTGCTCGGATCTGGGTGATTTCAGGATATGTTGTTTGCCCAGATCAGAGCTATTCAGGGATGTATAATTTATTGGGATATGTGGGGCTTTGGGGTGTTTTCTGTGTTTTTGGGGAAAATGTGTGTTTTCTGCCTGTGAGTGATGAAGTTAGCCCATTGTGTTTGTTAATTGTATCACAGGCAAAGCCCATTGTGTTTGCTAATTGTATCACAGGCAGGGGGGGGGGTTGTGTACAATTTCTGGGAGTGTTTCCATACTGTAAATGGACGTGATTGGCTAATGTAAAAACTGTCTTGGTCTTCCACAAGGTCCCCAGGGCAGTGTCCCTTGCTGGAAGACCTGCATAAAAGGCTGACATGTAGCCCCATTAAAGAGTTCCTGTTTTACCCTCAACATAGAGCCTTGTCTCATGTGTGTGGGGAAAAGGCTGCATTTACACTTGGGAATGCTATAAGCTGTATACTCCCCTGTCTATAATCCCTGAGCTCTTTTAAGAGCTTGTTCCTTCATTGCTCTCTGAAGGAAGAGAGGTTCACCCACTGGAACCTGGAAGCCTTGTCAAAGGTCCAGGGTGGGTAGAAGACTGCGAGATCACTACCAAGCTGCAGCGATTCGTGGGGCCAGCAGTGCTTTCAATTTCAAGTTGGGTGCTTGGAGCCCTTGGGAAGCATTAGGAGCATCCATCAACGGAGGTACCCATTCGGGGTGCCAGGAGATCCGTTACAGGTCTGCCTAATGTTCCCCTTACAGATTAGTGTATTTTCCTATTTCCAGCAAGGCCGGCCAACAATCTATCTAACAATCTATCTAACAAATTATTTAGGAGGAGAAAAGGGTCATGCATGAGCACTTGAATTTATCGCCTGATCCTTTGTTCTCCCAGGTAATAAGAGGCACCAGTAAACACTGGCATTGCCTTTCTCCTCTATTATGATTGAAAGCACATACATGTTCACCCAACCTGAGCATGTATGTATACTGGGAAGTAAGGAGAGATACCATTTTATAACATTCGGCAAACAGCCATTGAATATGTATGGTCATCTTAATAGATGTGTCCTAAACAGGATGTCTACACCAATTTGCTCAGTTTCGGGCATGTACATTGCAAAAACAAGGTTTTAAAACATATTATAAGGTGTTCTCTAAGGTGTTCTCTATGAAACTTCCAGAAACAACCAAGTAAAGATTTTTTCTGGCAGTCCCATAGAGATGTGGGAGTGACAGTGAACACGTTCAACCTGCTGCTCCATTAGTCTTGGGGATGATCAGTATTAGGGGATAGCTTTATTTAACTGGTGAGAGCAACTGTTAGTAATACTACACAGTCTCTTTATCCCGAATATATACTTGGTTTACAAATTATAGGCCGATGGTAGTATTTTAAAGATGGGTTTACTTGTAGACATTCAACAACACTCAGATAATGTTCCTGAAGGTAGATTTAAAATGTGATCTCATGATAAGACATTCACAAGGGATTATCAAGTCAATTGATAATGACTCAATGTTCCATGGGAAAATATTTCCAGTGTTTTCAGTCTGGGCTTCAATGATTGTTTTATTTTATTTAGATCTTGTTCGTATGCATTCTGCTAGGGCTAACTTTATATGCACTGGAGGAGGGAATGCTTTAAATATAAGAAAGATTTAAACTCCCCTGAAGTAAAACCTGTTTCCTAAACAGTATGGAAAGACATGTGGAATGAATATTCTTTTCTGTCCTTTCTGCCTTGTATATATAATTGGGACCAGGATATGTTTTCCTAGCCTCGAGGAAGTAACAGAAATAGTCTGATGTCTCTTGAGCAGAGGCTTAAAACTAACACTAAAGTCTTTCAAACCTGTCTTTCAACCCTATCAATTGAAAGGTATACATTTTTTACATAAAAATCTTAACGTCTGTTGTTGGTATGTGAATTACAGTGTAAATTTGAAAATTTGATTACGTTTGTCCCTCACTTTTTACAAAATATGGATCACCTTTGAAATACCGCTTAACCCAAATGTTCGATTTGTAAAATCTGTGATTATTACATGACATTTGAGGATTTCCCATGTAAAGAGAGTGTTACGGTGGTGGATGTGGAACTACTGTGCCAACCAACAGATTGCCAGGAAAAGAACTACCGTCACACACAAACAGGGATAGTGCAGCCCTAAAACTGCCTGGACCCATTATCCCTACCTACATGCACAGTCACCCTCGGCAGTGACCCCACAACTGGACACAAGTCCCTACACTGCAATACTTGAAGGATGACAAACAAACAGGGACAAACGAAAATACACAAAGAGAGTCATTGTACAGAAAAAGACTGAAATGCCAATCGGACAATGATAATCCGGCACAGGTCAGGCCAAGCAGTGGAGAATCAGAGTCAGGAATCGATCAGAAGTCGGTACATATATAATACAGCTATAATAACCTCTCCCACATCTTAAAGGGGTTGGTTATGAAACATATTCTACATTTTTCAATTAAAAATGTAGTGTACTCTGTGAGCTATTCAATAAAATGTATCTGTATAGTGCCACCTGCTGTTTGTTCTTTTCCTTATTGTTTGTCCATCTCGCTGAGCTGGTCGAGCATGCTCAGTTTAAATCTACAACTGACACCAGCCATGTGTTCTGTTAGAAGTTGTGGCAGTTACAGGGAGAGAGCTGCAGCTGAAAGACAGCCCTCTAAGCGGTCAGACTGAAGATAATCTAGCAGAGCAATTGGAGCAGTGAATGTGGAGATCTCTGGACCAATGTGAGGTACAAATACAGGGCTGGTTCTAGATTTGTTAGAAAGATATTGTCATTTACTATATTATGTCTGATTTTCATTTTTTACTTCAATCATGGCATAACAGTTTTAATAACCCTATTTACTCAGAATTTACCAGCCATTCACTGAAGTAAATTAGGATGTACATACACTGGCCCTATAAAAGCCAGGGAGCATGTGTGTGGGCAGTTTATCGGCAGACTGGAGTGGCCTTGAGCAGACAGGAAGAATCTGATTGCTAGGCCTGCTGAAAGGCAGCTGGGAAGTCGGCGTGTCTGAGCCACTGAAGACAAAGTAGGGTGAGTGGAACGGCATTTCTGCTCTTATCCCCAGGAGAAAATTATGGTGCAGCTCTGCATTTACGATCAGCAACTCCAGAGTAGACGGTTATTGGCAAAGGCCCTTATTTGGCATCCATAAACAATGAAAAAAGGAGTTTTTCTAGAGAACTCACTGGAATGATCAAAAACTCTGCCTTGATCACTGATGACGTCACTGCCAGCATGATCACATGATGACATCTTCACGCTCGCCACAGGTGCTTTGGCAGGTTTTCTTCAATCAAGACTGGAGCGGAAGGCAGAAGTGGATGAGGCGAGTATAATTTTTTTTATTTTCAGCCACCATTTTAGAAGAAATTGATTAATTACCACAAAGCACAAGGAAATTCGGCTTTGTGGCGATCGGATACTTCAATTCTCTAAACACTAAAGATGCCATCCAAATAAATGACAACACAGCTTTAGAGGAAATCATGAAAGATATCAATGACAAAATCTTGAAATATGTCTGGGGTGTTAGTGAGGCCCAAAGGCATGACTAGGTATTGGTAAAGACCGTCTTGCGTATTGAAAGGAACCTTCAATTCATCCCTCTCTTGAATAGAAGTTAAGTTATAAGCACATCAGAGTTCTAGTTTAGTGAAGATTCTAGCTCCACAGAGCTTATCAAAGAATTTGGGAATCAGTGGCAGCGTATCTTTTTTTGACTGTAATTTTATTTAGACCATAATAGTCAATACATGGTCAGAGAGATCGTCCATCTTGACAAAAAAGAAACTGGTTTCTGCCGGGGAAGAAGATTTTCAAATGAAGCCTCTTTCCTGATTTCTGATGCAGGAAGTTTCCTGCCAAGCCAGAGTCCAGGAAGGCTTGTACAGAGAACCAAGCCTCACAGCAAGATAGCAACATAGGAAGAGTTAAATTTGGAGACAGTTTTCTTTGCCAAAGCTTGTCTAGACACTGGAGTTTTCCACCTTTAGGGGATAAGTATGCACGTGGTATCCTTTGGCTGTGCAGTACATGCATAAGTCCTCTTGGCATCTTTGGTGATATTTATCCTCAGATAGTCAGACCATATCCACTTACTTAGGCTCAGGGACTGTAAGTTCAGGAAAGAGAGGCATACTATCTCTGATAGTCTGGTGCCAGCCTAGGAACTCTACTCTTGCATGTGACTTCTTTGAGATCATAAATTCCCTAAAGGGCAGATCTATGCAGGTAGCTAGTGAAATCAGGTCCGCCAACGTGGATGGTACCTCATGGCATGCCGGCTCATCTTTTATGTGACTCGATCCTCACAAAAAGCTGTTTTAGCAAAGTTCAGGGACAAGAAAACAGTACTGTATGGTGTTTGTCTGACTGTGAAGTTGCTCTGGCAATGGCACAGAAGGGACGAGGCAGCTGACATAGTACAGTCTAACTCCTCAAATATCTTGCAGAAGGTAGAATTTCTGTAGATAAAAAACACAAAACTATAGTAAAAACAGATTAAAAAAACAATCTGCTCAAGCATTCCTATGTCTGCTGGAGGATTGTGATCCAAGAAATGCAGCTCCAGGGGGAAAACAGTGATTTGAAAGTGTGAGGGCTGCAGCGTGGCCAGCTAGAGCAACTAATGGTGATATCCATACAAGTCTACTGTCACCACCAGACATCTGAGAAGCTCTGACAGACGTTCTACAGAACCTCCTGCTTGAGGTTCCTTTTGTTTTGCTTTCGTTTTCTCATCTCATTAGCCTCTCTCAGCTGTCATGTAGTTGCACTGATTGCATCCCTTTAAATCCCTTCCCATACTGCATCACTTTGCGGTTTATACAACTTCCTGGAGTGTGCTGATGCTAGAAGCTGTTACTACTGCATCCACAAGATAAGTCTGTTTTCTTTATTTCTGTTTGCTTGCAGTAGCTATAGCTTGGGGTGGCGGCACCGGACGAGCAGAAAGATTGTTTAATTAATGCAGCAGTTTGTTCTGCTGACACTTCAGGCAGACCCATCTTTGTTGGATCAGTGGGTTCCATGGCCTGAGCAAACTATTGTGCGTGTGACACCACAGCGCCAACCAATAGACTTAACTTTGGACTAAACCTAAGGCAGTTATCCTGGTAGTCCCTGATGTTCACCCTTTAACCACTATACAGGGATTCAGACTACGCTGCAGGGGAGCCACCAGGCTGCTATCTCTTGGAGTATTCTCTGTTTGGTTGGCAGCTGACCCATGGGGGTCAGAGATACAGGTGAGGAGCATTGAGGGATCAGGCTAAATCATAGTCAGAGAAGACCTAGCTCAGAGGCAGAGTTCAGGCAATCCAAAGAACAGTATGAGGTTAGGGCAGGCAAGAAAGGGTCAATATGGTAATCAGGCACAGGTCAGGGAGCGGAGAATCAGAGCCAGGAATAAAGCAGGTTGGTACATGAGCAGACATATAAAACACACCTTTGCAGGAACAAGCAATCTAGGGTAACATCAGGCACCCCCACCCCCCATAGGTGCCTTAAAGGAAATGTAAGGGGGAGAAGGAAAAAAAATCCAAAAAAGAGTGTTTGTAAAAGAGCTATTCGGATGGGTACCAAAAGGAGGAGAGGCAATCTCCAAGGCATAAAGGGTGGAAGGCTGCCAATTGTGACTGTGTATGTAGAGGGAACTACTACATAGGAGAATACAACAAAAGGAAGAAAAAGAAGAAGAAATAAGAAAAAACTGCCAAAAAGAAGGCGTCAAACCACTGTATGTCAATGAGAACAATCTTCAAAGTGGAAATTGAAAATCGGTCCCTAAAGCGGCTAGACACGTCACTTCTGGTTCCGGAATTGTGTTCCACAGTGGAAGAAAAAAAAAGCGATTTAGAGGATGCAGAGGAGGGAGATCTAAACACACCAAAAGAGAAAATACTAAAACCAAAGAAACAGAGCCCCTTACAGAGGAATCACTCTCCCCCCGAAGGAAGTACCCTAGACCCGACCGAAAAAGAGAAGGAAAAAGGTATTTTCAATCTTTCAATATATACTCTTAAACCAAATGAACTACAGTTACTAAGCAAAGGCTTATCTTCTGTCCCACCAGTTGGCCTAATATGTTTGAATTGTTTATTGACCTTAACCAATTCATACGGAAGCTAACTCTAAAACGACACTTTACCATCAAAGAACATTCTTTACTAGGGCAGAAAGATAAAAGTCACTATAACCCCAGAGAGACCACTCTGCCCCAGACTTCCTCTGACATAACCATGCAACCTCAATCACATAACCTCATCCTGATACCTTCCAATTTGAAAAACAAATCTATGTTTTATCCCCTAAAAAGTAGAGGCCCCCATCTTAAGAGCTTCTACAATATGGTTCTAGATGATCTGAAATATATTATTATCCCGGATCAGAGAGATTATTTCCCAATCCCTTCCAACAATCTAAGCCCAAGTGAGAAAAGAGACCTGAATTGCCTTAAAAATAATAAAGATATTGTTATTAAGAATGCCGATAAAGTGGAAGGCATTGTCATTATGGACTAAGACTATTACATAACAGAATTAAATAGAATACTATCTGACTATGAATATAATAGGATTCTCCAAAATGACCCTACTAGGCTTTTTTAAAAAAAAAAATCTTGTTAGAACTCATTGATTTTGGGTTTCAATCTGGGATTATAGATAAAAAGAAAATAAATTTCTTACAATACTCCATCCATCTATATTTCGATTCTATTTCCTGCTCAAGATCCATAAATCCATAGAAAAACCTCCAGGGAGACCTATAATATCTGGTATTGGCTCTCTCACATCCAACCTTTCAGCCTACGTAGATAATAAAAAAAATATATATATATGTTGCACAACTCCCTTCATATCTGAGAGACACTACCCATCTCATCAATACACTAGATTCCTTCCAGTGGAGGAAAGCTTCATTTGGGTCACCTTAGATGTATCCTCCCTTTATAGTAAAATATAACACAATCTAGGACTCTTAGTAGTCGGAAGCATTTCTCAGAGCAGATCCCATCATGCCCGAGCTCCAAAAATAATTCATTTTGAGAGCTATTGAATTTATATTACACCATAATTACCGAGAAGGGGACCGCGATGGGAACTAAGTTCACCCCCTCATATGTGAACCTCTTTATGTGGCTTTTTGAAGACTAATTTGGTCTTCTACCCAACCCTGATATAAGGTTCTTTCATTGGTACATTATCTTTATTTGGGAAGGAAGTATAGATAAACCCCTACTGTTTAATGAAAGACTGAATACTAATGATTGGGGACTGTCATTTAGTCTTGAATACAGTTACATGGAAGCTATCTTTCTAGACATCCACCTTACCTCAATATCGAATAAAATCATTAACAAAACTCATAAAAAAAAAGATGCCAACAGTATCTGAACTATACTAGTTGTAACCATCTGAAGTGGAAAAGGAACATTCCCTTCAGTCAAATGGAAAGAATCAGAAGGAACTGCTCGGATGATCGCATTATGAAACAACAACTTCAGACTCTCCAATATCGTTTCAAAGAGAAAGGCTTTCCTAGAATCCTAAGAGAGAACCAAAAGGAAACCCTGAAACCAAAACATATAGGGGCAGAAAAGCCACAAGACTCTCAATTGAACCTTATAACTATGTACAACTCAAAAATGATGGCAATTAGACAAATATTCATTAAACACTGGGGGGTACTCAAAAAAGATCCCATCTTAAAAAAAAATAAAAAACCCAGCCTCCCAATCATCACCTATCGAAGAGCACAGCCTCTGAAAAATATAATTGCGCCATCTTGCCTCAAGATACAGAAAGACAAAAAAATTCCATACTCCTCTTTAACAACAGGCAACCCCAATAAAAAAGGGGTGTTCAGATGCAATATCAGGATAGGCAAATGCTGTAACAACGTCACTCACAATAAAAAATAAATCAATATTCCTCCCTCTAATGAACCATTTACTTTAAAACACAAAATGAACTGTGGGACAAAAAATGTGGTCTACCTCTTACAATGTCCCTGTAATTTACAATATATAGGTAGGACCACTCAAACTCTCCAAGAGAGAATGAATGAACACCGTTCAAACAATAAGCGAAAAGTACTTAGACATAGCGTCTCCAGACACTTTTCCATCTGCCACGAGAGTGACCCTCCCTCCTTAGAGTTACCCCTTTGGAGTGGATCCCCCAATCTTATCAATTACCTTGTAGAAAGGAGATTTATTGGATATACAGTCTTAATACTTTATCTCCTTTCGGACTTATTGAATCACTAGAATATGTAAATTATTAGCCCTGAAAGACAATTGGCTAGAATATGCAAACTATTAGTCCCAAGACATTTTATTAATAACCCCGGGTGCCAAAATAAGTTATTTTTACCTCAAGCACCACAATATATAACAAATATTTTTACCCAAAGACCTTCCCCTGTGATGCAATATCCAATAATTATTACTGTACCCTCTGGTATAATCCAATGCATCATTTTTTGTTTTGTTTTTATCTACAATATTTCCTTCCTTTCATTTGTTTATCTACTGATGTATTGTTTAATTAATTGTATAAATCCACAATATAACCACATGCAATGTCAGATAATACCAATCCTGATTCTTTTTAACCTAGAAAACAATATTTATAGAATCTACGATAGAGACCATAGTATATCTATCTTTGGTCCCTTTACTATCGTTTTTGGATATATTTTTTTATTTAAATATTTCCATATTGGATCAATTTTATCTATTTATTTATTATTTTATTGGACTTTGTTAGTACTGTGTGTATATTTATGATTGTCTTATTTATTTATCCTAATTTTCACATTTGTCTGTATTTTCCCCCCAATAATCATTTACAAATGTCAATATTTCATTATAGACAGTATATACAGTGGATATAAAAAGCCTACACACCCCTGTTAAAGTGTCAGGTTTCTGTGATGTAAAAGAATTAGACAATTAGCTTACAGGACGTCCTCAAGCAGGCCAGCAAAGTGTGTGGCCATTTCATGCATTCCTACACAGCCATGGCGCACTTTTCAGACATTCAGAGAGGCGCTTGATTAACGACAGCCCGACACTTTGGAATTCAACACTCCTAATGTTCGATCGCCTGCTCCAACAAGAAAAAGCCGTCAATGAGTATTTGTATGACTGGGGTGCTAGGACAGACTCTGCGGAGCTGGGATTTTTTTTTGCCACGTTACTGGACGCTCATGCGCAATGCCTGTAGGCTCATGCGTCCTTTTGAGGAGGTGACAAACCTAGTCAGTCGAAATGAAGGCACCATCAGCGACCTCATCCCATTTGTTTTCTTTCTGGAGCATGCCCTGCGACGAGTGCTGGATCAGGCTGTAGATGAGAGTGAAGAGGAAGAGTTGTGTCACCATCACCACCAGAAACAGCCTTGTCATCATCGCTTGGCGGACCTGCGGCAACGCTGGAAGAGGAGTATGAGGAAGAGTAGTCAGAGGAGGAATGTGGCTTTGAGGAGGAAGAA
Organism: Bufo gargarizans; assembly: GCF_014858855.1. Classification (NCBI taxonomy): domain Eukaryota; kingdom Metazoa; phylum Chordata; class Amphibia; order Anura; family Bufonidae; genus Bufo; species Bufo gargarizans. The sequence continues at coordinate 90,292,762 of NC_058085.1, forward strand.
AACCAACCACAGCAGGCATCCCAGGGTGCTCGTTGTTGTCACCTATCTGGGACCCGTGGTGTTGTACGTGGCTGGGGGGAAGAACAGACCGTCAATGACATCAGTGAGGACGAGGAACAGGAAATGAGTAGCCCGGCATCCAACCTTGTGCAAATGGGGTCTTTCATGCTGTCATGTCTATTGAGGGACCCTCCTATAAAAAGGATGAAGGAGAACGACCTGTACTGGGTGGCCATGCTACTAGACCCCTGGCATAAGCAGAAAGTGACGGAAATGTTACCAAATTACCGAAAGTCAGAAAGGATGCAGCAGTTCAAAACCAAACTAAAAAATATGCTTTACACAGGGGGATGGAGCTTTTTCAGTCCTACACATCGCCACAGCCCTTTGGGATCCAGCCTTAGAGAACGACTCGACCGACAGGTAGCAGACTACCTCGCCTTAACTGCAGATATCGACACTGATGAGCGATGAACCCCTTGACTACTGGGTGTGCAGGCTTGACCTGTGGCCTGAACTATCCCAGTTTGCGATAGAACTTCTGGCCTGCCCCGCTTCAAGTGTGATGTCAGAAAGGACCTTCAGTGCAGCAGGAGGCATTGTCACTGACAAAAGAAGTCGCCTCGGTCAAAAAAGTGTTGATTACCTCACCTTCATTAAGATGAATGAGGCATGGATCCCGAAGGGACTGACAGTGGGGATACGTTTGACTAACAAAAGGCCTGATGACATGCCTTGGCCTCAAAATGGTCCCCACACTGCTGTATTTAAGGTCTGCATACCGGATGACTTTCATGAATTCTCCGTCACCAACTACGGTTCAAGCCGCAATATTTTAGTCACATTTCTGCCTGGAAAACATCAATTTTTCTGGCCGATGCTACAGCAGCGGCTGCAACAATACCAAATTTTTCAGGCATGTGTACATGCCTAATTTTTCTGGCCTCTAGTGCTGCACTGTGGCTGCAAAAAAAAAGGCACATACATGTGTCAATTCCCCTTCGTGATCGTTACCTTGTTGTGGTGAAGGGGCTTGCGTATCACAATGAAGCGATCATCACCTCTATGAGTGTGTTGACAATGTTGCCACACCCCAGATAAGGCCGTTGCTTCATTATGATCAGACTAGCGATCGGCTGGATAATTTCTCATAGAAAAAAACATTATTTTTCTTTTTCTTTTTTTGTTGTATGGCTTTTTAATACATAAAATAAAAAAATCATAATAAAGTCTCTTAATAGTTTATTAGAAATAATGCAGACAATTAAAAAAATCCCCATCAATTTCAATACAAAGCAAGTACAGAGCTCAGAACAAAATTATTTCAGGATGTCGTTTATTCGACAATGATTAATCAATTCGACACACGTCCCCGGATAGGGGACGTAACAGGGATTAAACTGATAGGAATAGTACTAGTTAAGACACCACTCATATAGGGTGTCACAGCACATTGCTCCGTGCACGCGCAGTGCCCCAACTTGGGAGTAAGAGGACCGACCAAGCTGCTTTTTCCATCTCCCGGTTCCTAAAATCAATTCAGCCAGGCAATCCCTGATATGGGATGTAACAGGGATTAAACTGATGAGAATAGTACTGCAGAAAATACCACTCATATCGGGTGTGACAGTAAATTGCACGGCGCAGACGCAGTGACCGTGGTGTGGATTCAAACAAAGGGGAGGGAGCCAGCGTTTTATTAACCATCTCCCCGGTCGAAAAATCAATTTAATAAATGGACCCTAGATTGGGGACGTCACGTAACAGGGATTAAACTGAGGAGAATAGTACTACAGAAAATACCACTCATATCGGGTGTGACAGTAAATTGCACCGCGCAGACGCAGTGACCGTGGCATGGATTCAAACAAAGGGTAGGGAGCCAGCGTTTTTTTAACCATCTCCCCGTTCAAAAAATCAATTCAATTCACCTTTCGGGGACCCTTGGTGTTGTACGTGGCTGGGTGGAGGAAGAAACCTTCAATGACATCAACAGGACATGGCTAGCTTGGTATCCAACCTTGTGCAAATGGGAAGTTTGCGGTTGGGCAAATGGACTGTTTGCGGTGCATTAAAAGGGGAGTTTGGTCTGTCAATGTCTGTGAAGCGGGCGTAACCCTTACACTACCAGATCGATACAACATCATACCTGATCGTATACACACACTGGATGTTGTAAACCACGTTGTTAAAAAAAAACTTAGGATTGTTAGGCAATTTATGCCCTTTATGGATTAAAATCCAGCTCTGCATCAACTATGTAATTTTCCATGGGAGCTTTTGCCATGGATCCCCCTCCGGCATGCCACTGTCCAGGTGTTAGTCCCCTTGAAACAACTTTTCCATTACTACTGTGGCCAGAAAGAGTCCCTTTGGGTTTTAAAATTCGCCTGCCTATTGAAGTCAATGGCGGTTCGCCCGTTCGTGAACATTTGCAGAAATTTGCGTTCGCCATTCGCGAACGAAAATTTTTATGTTTGCGACATCTCTACAGGTCACCTCCTAGCGCGTCCCTAATTCTGACCCTGACTCCTAACCGTATGAGCCAACCCAGATGGTAGGAGGGCTCATACTCCGGAACCTAGGGTCCCTACTAGCCCTCAGGAAACCCCTGGACTAGGAGCTGAGTAAGACAACCTGTTCCTCCTAGACACGGACGAACAGGAGTCTCACTGGCCAAGGAGCAGGGGAGGGGAAACATATACAGCATATGGATATGGCAGGTGAGTTAAACCAGTACCACACCTACCTGCCACAGACACGCTGACTGGAACCCGTGCACAAGTACTTATGTCCACATAAACCATTAAGGACACAGCACACACACAACTCACGCAGGTATCCAGGACATCCATAGCTGCAAACAACATAGAGAGCATAAAAACCATCTTCTTAACATCATAACATATATTTTTTATGACCACAAGGGTGGCCCTCACTGGATAGATGGCATATAAGACCAGGAGGATGACTCCAGCATAGAGCATGGCTGGAGTACCCCTCAGCTACAGGCATCCAGAAGGAGCTAAATAGCCCAAGCAGCCACACCCACACACACATGCTAGGAAAGTAGTTAACTCTTCCAACACCAGACAAGGTAAGTGTCACTTAAAGGGGAAATGCACACACACAACTAAATCCTGTTCACACCAAACATAGAAAGTGAACACATACAAACACACGTTGCAGATGCAACCGCATGCCTTGACAGCGAGCCTCTCAGCAACCAGCTCAGGCTGCTACACTGCCAACAAACATCATGTTGCCAGCGGCAACCACACGTGAGACAACATACTAATTGCCCTCACCTGCGGTAGACAACAAGCAGACCGCTGACAACTGCATGCAACACAAAGAGTCACGACCAAACACATAGTTGTGACACCCAGACCAGTTTTCTTCTCGTCTTTTCATTCAATTTTGGAGGGACGTCCAGTTCTTGGTAATTTCACTGTTGTGCGATATTTTCTCCACTTGATGATGACTGTCTTCACTATGTTCCATGGTAAATCTAATGCCTTGGAAGTTCTTTTGTACCCTTCTCCTGACCTTTTAACAATGAGATCCCTCTGATGCTTTGGAAGCTCTCTGTGGACCATGGCTTTTGCTGTGGGATGCGACTAAGAAAATTTCAGGAAAGACCAACTAGAGCAGCTGAACTTTATTTAGGGTTAATCTGAGGCACTTTAAATGATGGCAGGTGTGTGCTGACTCCAATTTAGCATGATTGTGAATGTGATTGCTTAATTCTGAACACAGCTACATCCTCAATTATAAGAGGGTGTGCACACTTATGCAACCACATTATTAAAAAAAATAAAATGTTTTATTCCCTCCACCTAAAAGATTTCAGATTGTTTTTCAATTGAGTGGAACAGTTTATAGGTCACATTAAAAAGGTGAAAAAAAAGTTCTGAAATTATTTTTCTTTGTCTCTTTTTTTTTACATCACAGAAACCTGGCATTTTAACAGGGGTGTGTAGACTTTCTATATCCACTGTATGTCACACATATACATCAACCAAGTATTAACATCACCACTCTAAGATTAGGTACACTCCCGTTCCCGATGGATATCTTGCACTTATGTGCTCTCCATTCCTGCGTTCCACCTGAAACCGAAAGTGGAAGTGCACTGATGCGTTCCACCTCTGCGTTCCACAGGAGTTTTAAGCGCACTGATTCGTTACACGAAGACGGGACCGGAAGTACCATCCCTTCCAGTCTCGCTCGCTTCTGGGGAGGAATCCTTAACCTCTTCTCCCCCATCTGTCAGGCTTAAAATATATATGCACACAATCTCATGAAGACATTGCTGCTGTATAGTCTTTATGTTTTAAACTCAAAATATAATATTTCACATACGTTCTATTAAGGCCATAGAAAATCATGGAGAATTGGTCATTGTTGCAGCTCCAATTATATCCTATAGGGGAAAAGTTATATGCAACATGACAACATAAAGCACCTGCATGCAATAGGACCATCATAAACATATTAGTCACAGGACCACAGTGCCCTCAAACTAATGATAGCCACACAACCTCAATAACAGTAACAGCCATAGCATCTGCATAGCAGTGTGAAGCAAATGACCCCATGACAGCGAAAGCCAAAAGACAAAGAACCTCCAAATCTCACCTCCAGGACTCACATTTCAATAAATAATAAAAAAAAAAGTGCTTACTCTGTGTGGAAGAATGCACCTGCTGGCACTCTGTAGCACAACCTTCCTTCTACTCCAACCTCCCTTGATCCCTGCTATCCAGAGTGAAGTGCTGACCAGCCAAAAATGCAGTCTGTGCTATGAAAAATAGCATGTGTGTTGATGGTCACAAGAGAAGGAATTGTCATACTGTACATTGGTCAATTTTTGTACCATTTTTTTTTTACAAATACATTTAAATGTTTTCTGTAATTTAAAAAAAATGGTCCGCTAAACTGGTAGTCTAGTTTTAAGGAAGCAGGCCTTGAATGATATGTCAAAAACACTTTCTTGGATATGGCATTACATTTTGAATGTACTTTGGTATTTCAAATCCTGATCATTTTCGAGATTTGTTAAAATTGTGAAATTATCCTATGAGTGGTCTTTGCCAGAAATAAAGATGAGCGAACCATTTCGTAACAATCCGAGTTTATTAGGAACTTTTAAAGGCAACTACCTACAAGGACATTACTTTAATTTTTTTTCCCATTTTAACAGAAATCCCATGTTTTACTATCGATGTAGTATAATCTAAGTGACTACTGAAATATTAGTTTTTTTCTTGTAAAAAACGTATAAAATATAGCAAATAAAAATGTCAGTGGGTGGTAGCAAATTTTGGCTGAAATCCATTTTTATCTATCTCCACAGAGTTCCAATATTTATTTATTTTTTAAATCTATTAAAATCATCATATATGTGAACGATAACGTGATATTAGGCCTCAGTCCATTTCCGTTTATTTCTATCTCCACGTAGTTCCAATTATTTTTTTGGGGGGTGGTAGTTGAATTTATTAAAACCAGCATATACAGGCTAAACTCGAAGGAATTTGAATATCGTGCAAAGTTAATTTATTTCAGTAATGCAACTTAAAAAGTGAAACTAATATATGAGATATCTTGCTTTGCATGTAGTGAGTCTATTTCAAGCCTTTATTTGTTATAATTTGGATGATTATGGCTTACAGCTTATGAAACCCCAAAGTCACAATTTTGAGGTACCTATTGCTCAGGGGATATGGATTCATTAGCTGACTAGAGGGTGACACTTTGAGCCTGGAATATTGAACCTTTTCACAAAATTCTAATTTTAAGCTGCATTAATGCAATTCCTTTTAATTTGCATTACTGAAATAAATGGACTTTTGCGCGATATTCAAATTTTTCGAGTTTCACCTGTATGTGATTACTACACCAATATGCAAGGTAGCGTACAACATTATCTGGGAGTGATAACGTGATATTAGGCCTCAATCTAGCTTATCTCCACATGGTTCCAACGTTTTTTTGGAGGGGTTGTTGAATTTTTTTAAAACCAGCATATACATTATGTGGGGATTTGCTCTGGTAGACAGGCTTGCGGACGCAGTATAGAGGCAAACGACGTCTTTAACTTAAACAGTTCAGTGTTTATTCACACATAAGTATAAGAAAAACAAAAAGTCAATTTCAAGAAAAAGTTACCTTGACTCTGTTGTTTGTTCACACCATGCAGCAATGCAGAAGTCTTTGGACACCTGTTCTCACACCAACTCCCAGGTCCTAACACAGAGACTGACAGAGCTTCACTGTCAGAGAGGAGTAAATTCTCACCACCTGACAGTGCTGCCTGTGTTTTATAGCCCAAACCAAGACCCGGCCTGGAACGTGGGGAGTAGCCACCCACCCTGCACTTTAGCTGCTCCCAGTAAGAGCCAGCCCGGATCGGCTTTACAGCCATACTAAATAGCAAAACCATGTCAGCCAGCACTAGCTGCCGCTGACACATGAAATTACTGGCTCTTACCTCACTGAGGCCAGGAATCTCGGTGACTAGAGATGGCCTTGCGGTTCGCCCGGCGGTCGTTTTGCGGCGAACTTTGCGTGTTCGCGATTCACCGAACATACGAACATATGGAGAAATTTGCGCCTGCCATATTCTTTTACATTGTGAAGAACTTTGACCCATGACACATCCATCAGGTGGTACAGGACAGCCAATTGAGACGTTTCAGCACATGGACATACCCCCTACCTTATAAATAAACCTGATCTGGCCACCATTTTACATTCAGTGTTTTGCCAGTGTAGGAAGAGGTTGCTGTGTGGAGCAGGGACAGGCTGTTAGGGACACCAGACGCTAGCTAATAGGGACACAAAAGTCGTTTTAAGCACTAGTATAGGCGTGCTATCGATATGTGTGATACACAGAGGGGTGCGATATACTTATAATATACTTTTATAATGGGTCAAAAACACATAGATCTATATAGTGATCACCTGGAAGTCAGGGCCTAGGGGCTAGGGGCTTACTAGGGCCATTTTTTAATAGGGTAAGGTTCCGGACAGGGTCACTCTTATCAGGGTGGGAGGTCTGTGGTTGGGCTATCAGGGCCAGAATTGCACCCCCCTGTAGGGCAATATCAGGGACAGTTCTTTGCCCACCCTGTCCTTAAATACCACATCAACATCTAGCCCAGGGAAGGGCACTGGAACCGGAAATTTATTTTCATTTTGAGGGATATCTTTTCCATTCAGACGTCCGCAAAATGGGTCTGCATCCGTTCCGCAAATTTGCGGAACGGGTGCAGACCCATTCATTTTCAATGGGTCCGAAATGTGCTGTCTGTATCTGCATTTGCGGATCCATATCCGCATTTGTGGATCCGCACTTCCGCATCTGTGCTTCCAATTCCGCAAAAAAATAGAACATGTCCTATTCTTGTCCGCAATTGCAGACAAGATTAGGCATTTTCTATTATAGTGCCGGCGCTGTGCAGTCCACAAATTGCGGAATGCACATTGCCGGTGTCCATGTTTTGCGGATCCGCAAAACACTTACGGAATTGTGAATGGACCCTCATAGTAAAATTATTAAAGGTTACATTTTATCTTCATGTATATTCTAATGGATTGCCTTCCTTGTATTTTAGAAAGTATATTATAGTGCATTTTTTCATTGTGCAGCAGTTGTGTGCGGTTCTGCTGCGATACTGCAGGTATATAGAGTGACAAGCGTTATTGTAACAAATAATTTCTACTGGTGTGATATACCGTCCCCCAAATAAACAGATTGAAGCGGGGTGTTATATACCAATATACTTTCTTTATAGTGCATTTGGGTACTGCATAGTGCATTTGCGCATGCACGTACATGAAAATTGCCAATATTTTGCATTAAAAATAAAATATGGAGATCGAAAATTCGAATAATACATCTGGTATGTCACTGTCCATGTTGTGGGACTATTTGTGCACTTCTAGTAATTATTTCTTGGCTGCAAATATGAGCTGAAGGTGTTTCAGGTTCACCTGCCATTAAAATGAATGGGACCCGCCGCAAACTTGCGGTTTGTGAACATTTGATCGCGTTCGCGAACCGTCCCGGCAGATGTTCGTCCATCACTATCGGTGACACATACCTTCCGTCAATGACGGACCCTTGCGCCTTCCTACTTATTTCCCTGTAAGCGGCCTGCCCTGTGTTCCACTGAGAACTTGAAGTTCTGTAAAGACAAGAACCATCTGGTGACACGAGCATTCCTCTCTTTGGCTTGGCTTATCCACTTGAAAGGGGAGTGGTCGGTCACCAGACGGAACTTTCTCCCAAACAGATAATAGCGGAGAGACTCGAGTGCCCATTTGATGGCCTCTCTCTCCACTATACTGTACCTAGTCTCGGCTGGGGTAAGTTTTCTCCTCCCCATTAATGTCCTGAGAGAGTACAGCTCCGAGGCCTACTTCAGAGGCATCGGTCTGTACCACAAATTCCTTCTTGAAGTAAGGTGTCACCAATCCCGGGGACCCACACAGGGCAGACTTCAAAGCGAAGAAAGCCTTTTCAGCCTGTTCATTCCACTGAACCGTCACTTACTTGCGTCCCTTCAAAAGGTCTGTCAATGGTGTGGCGACTAGAAAAAATTGGGGACAAACCTCATATAGTACCCCACTATACCCAGGAACGACTTTACTTACCGAGTAGTGACAGGTCGGGGCCAATTTCTAATTGTCTCAATTTTGTTCACCTGTGGTTTGATCATTGCACGGTAATTGGTCTCTTCTAACCCTATTGCGCACTTTTTGGGGTTAGCGGTTAAACCAGCCTTCCTAAGGGTTTCCACTACAGCCTTTACTTTAGGTAGGTGACTTTCCCAGTCTGTGCTATGGATAATGATATCGTCCAGGTACGCCGAAGCGTACCGACGATGTGGGCGTAATGCAACATCCATTAGCCTTTGAAACGTGGCGGGAGCGCCATGTAGACCAAAGGGTAATACCTTGTACTGATTCAGCCCCTCTGGCATGATAAAAGCATTTTTTTCCTTGGCAGCTTCCGTCAAGGGTACCTGCCAGCACCCTTAGGTGATGTCCAACACAGAAAAATACCGGGCTTGGCCTAACTTCTCAATAAGCTCATCTACTCGGGGCATGGGATATGAGTCTAACTTGGACACCTCATTCAGTTTGTGGAAGTCGTTACAGAACCACAATGTCCCGTCCAGCTTGGGTATTAAGACTATCGGACTGGCCCATTCACTTTTTGATTCCTCGATGACAACTAGCTGGAGCATTAGCTGCACTTCCTTCGCCATGGCTTGTCGCCGAGCCTCGGGTACCCGGTACGGTTTTAACCAGACTTTTGCCTGAGGCTCAGTGGCAATGTCATGCCGGATTATGGACGTGTGTCCAGGGAGGTCAGAGAACACATCCGTGTTCAGACTAATGAACTCCCTAGCTTTCTGAGCCTGTTTAGAGGAGAGGCTGTCAGCAATTTTCACTGTTGCAGCCCCTTCCTTTGCATCAGACCGAGGGGCCGAATCTGCTTCCCCTAAGAATCCTGGTCGTGGGCGGTCTTCCGTACAGGTTTCCCTATCTTTCCATTGTTTGAGCAGATTCACATGGTACACCTGCTCCGGCTTTTGCCTCCCTGGCTGGTGTACCTTGTAATCTACCTCTCCAATTTTTTCAAGTACCTCGTAGGGCCTCTGCCACCTAGCTATGAACTTACTGTCTACAGTCGGTACCAGAACTAACAGCCGATCACCCGGGTTAAAGTTCCGAACCCAAACCTGATGATTATACAGGGAGTGCAGAATTATTAGGCAAATTAGTATTTTGACCACATCATCCTCTTTATGCATGTTGTCTTACTCCAAGCTGTATAGGCTCGAAAGCCTACTACCAATTAAGCATATTAGGTGATGTGCATCTCTGTAATGAGAAGGGGTGTGGTCTAATGACATCAACACCCTATATCAGGTGTGCATAATTATTAGGCAACTTCCTTTCCTTTGGCAAAATGGGTCAAAAGAAGGACTTGACAGGCTCAAAAAAGTAAAAAATAGTGAGATATCTTGCAGAGGGATGCAGCACTTTTAAAATTGCAAAGCTTCTGAAGCGTGATCATCAAACAATCAATTGTTTCATTCAAAATAGTCAACAGGGTCGCAAGAAGCGTGTGGAAAAACCAAGGCGCAAAATAACTGCCCATGAACTGAGAAAAGTCAAGCGTGCAGCTGCCAAGATGCCACTTGCCACCAGTTTGGCCATATTTCAGAGCTGCAACATCACTGGAGTGCCCAAAAGCACAAGGTGTGCAATACTCAGAGACATGGCCAAGGTAATAAAGGCTGAAAGACGACCACCACTGAACAAGACACACAAGCTGAAATGTCAAGACTGGGCCAAGAAATATCTCAAGACTGATTTTTCTAAGGTTTTATGGACTGATGAAATGAGAGTGAGTCTTGATGGGCCAGATGGATGGGCCCGTGGCTGGATTGGTAAAGGGCAGAGAGCTCCAGTCCGACTCAGACGCTAGCAAGGTGGAGGTGGAGTACTGGTTTGTGCTGGTATCATCAAAGATGAGCTTGTGGGGCCTTTTCGGGTTGAGGATGAAGTCAAGCTCAACTCCCAGTCCTACTGCCAGTTTCTGGAAGACACCTTCTTCAAGCAGTGGTACAGGAAGAAGTCTGCATTCTTCAAGAAAAACATGATTTTCATGCAGGACAATGCTCCATCACACGCGTTCAAGTACTCCACAGCGTGGCTGGCAAGAAAGGGTATAAAAGAAGAAAATCTAATGACATGGCCTCCTTGTTCACCTGATCTGAACCCCATTGAGAACCTGTGGTCCATCATCAAATGTGAGATTTACAAGGAGGGAAAACAGTACACCTCTCTGAACAGTGTCTGGGAGGCTGTGGTTGCTGCTGCACGCAATGTTGATGGTGAACAGATCAAAACACTGACAGAATCCATGGATGGCAGGCTTTTGAGTGTCCTTGCAAAGAAAGGTGGCTATATTGGTCACTGATTTGTTTTTGTTTTGTTTTTGAATGTCAGAAATGTATATTTGTGAATGTTGAGATGTTATATTGGTTTCACTGGTAAAAATAAATAATTGAAATGGGTATATATTAGTTTTTTGTTAAGTTGCCTAATAATTATGCACAGTAATAGTCACCTGCACACACAGATATCCCCCTAAAAAAGCTAAAACTAAAAACAAACTAAAAACTACTTCCAAAAATATTCAGCTTTGATATTAATGAGTTTTTTGGGTTCATTGAGAACATGGTTGTTGTTCAATAATAAAATTAATCCTCAAAAATACAACTTGCCTAATAATTCTGCACTCCCTGTAGACCCTACTCTGGGGTCGCTGTGCTGCCTCCATATGCTTTCTAACCAGAGGTAACATCCGTCCTTGCATCTGGGTGACGTACTCAACAACACTTTTATACAGTGTGGGTTGGTGTTCCGATGCCTCTTTGGCGACTTCCAACAAACCGCAAGGGTGTCTGCCATATAGCAGTTTGAAGAGCGAGAACCCAGTAGAGGCCTGGGGCACTTCTCGCACTGCGAACATGAGATAGGGCAGAAGAAGGTCCCAGTCTCTCCCATCCTTAGACACAGCTCTTTTAACATATTTTTTTATGTTTTATTCAACCTCTCTACCAGGATATCCGTTTGCGAATGATACACGGACGTCCGTAACTGTTTTATGTGGAGCAACTTACAGAGTTCCCTCATGACCTTGGACATAAATGGGGTCCCTTGGTCAGTCAGAACCTCCTTAGGCAGACCCACTTGAGAAAACATCTCCATTAACTGCTTAGCTATGAGTTTAGCTGATGTATGATGCAGTGGCACCGCCTCCGGGTACAGAGTGGCATAGTCGAGGATGACCAAGATGTGTTGGTGCTCTCTAGCGGACTTCGGTACTGGGCCTATGAGATCCATAGTGATCCACTCGAATGGAACCCCAAAAATTGGGAGAGGGACCAGAGGACTACACAAATGTGGCTGGGGGCTGGTTATCTGGCAGGATGGGCAAGACTTGCAATACTCTTCCACCTCTCTGAACACACTAGGCCAGAAGAACCGCTTTATAATCTGGTCCTGCGTTTTCTGCTGGCCCAGGTGTCCACCAAGAACATGTTGCTGGGCTAACTCCAACACAAGCTTGCAATACGCCTTGGGCACCACCAGCTGTTCAATATGCTCACCTTGTAGTTGATTTACCCGGTAAAGCATCTCCTGTTGAACCACAAAATACTGTCAGCATCCCAGCAACAAGTCCAGCTCCTTTTGACCCCTATACAATTGTGTTGGACTGGTTCCCACACTAAGCACTTATCCACCTTCTCTGCCTCTTCAATGGACTCTCACCTGTCCACAACACACAGTGTTGGAGCTGATCAGCCTGGGTGTCACGAGGGTATCGAGAACCACGCCTGACTCCGTTATACCCGGGGTCAGGAAGTCGCAGCGGTTGGCTGCACGCTCTATTTAAGATAGGGCTGTTTTCCTTATGGTAGCTTTCTGGGTTTGCTTTGCAAACCCTTTTGGCTCACTCATGGATCCGTAGCTCCTTCTCCTCAGCTGTTCCTTGTCCAGCACTCCCAAACCTCCTTATATTCCTCTCTCACACTTCTCTGGTTGCCAGAGATAGAGCTTCCTGCCTGGACATCTATTCTGACCCACTGGAGCTGTGTTGCTGCGTTCTCGGATGGTTGTTTCAGAACGCTACCCTCCGGATCCCTGTTGGACCTTTGTGGACTGCTGTGGTCGCCCACCTGGGTGTTTGTGTTTGTTTGTATTTGTCTGTCCTCTCCCTGGTGTTTCCCTCTTAGTGCAGTGGTGCGGACTAGCAATCCCACCGGCCCGTTCACTATCTAGGGCTCATTTCAGGGAAAGCCAGGGTTTAGGCACGTGATCGCCGCACGGGTGAGGAACCCGTCTAGGGACGTCAGGGCAGTCAGGAGCCAGCCGCAAGGTGAGTTAGGGGTCACCACCTTTCCCTCTCCCTTGGGCAGGGCTTTCCCTGTTTTCCTCCCTGTATGTGACGCCGGTCATTACACTGGGCCAGAGTAGCCACACTGGTCAACAGTTGCTAAAATACATCAAGCAGCAAACAACCTGCTGACTGTCACCACGCCGACTAGCAACTCTGAACTTGGGGGAAAATAACACATTCTCCCTGTATGGTACACATCGTCAACCTTGTTGAGCAACACTTTCTAAATAAGTATAGTGGCTTGCACAAGGTGCTGGCAATGTCAAGGAGACTGTCCAAGCATTTCAGCCATTCTTACATGGACTGCTGTCCTGGACCTGCAGCGATATAACAGCCTGCTGCTATTCCTCTTAATCTGCGATGTGCCAACTCTCTGGAATTCAACATTACACATGAGTCTGTACAAGCATTGGAAAGCTGTATACAATTTTGCAGAGAGCCTGTGTTGTTCGAGGTTAAGCGGTGGCAGCTGATCCAAGACATGTATTGGGTGCTGAAGCCCTTCGAAGAAGCCACAAGGTTTGTCAGCAACTACTACGGCATGAACGATGTATGTCATCCCTCTCATATTTATCTTAGAACAGATGCTGGTGCTAATGCAGCAGGGGACGATGGTGGAAGAACAGCTAAAACATCTTGCTGTCCACCCTGTCGCTGTTGGGGACCCACAAAGGGAATCTGCCATGGAGAAGGAGAAAAAGGAGCTGCCATTGCAAGAGGAGGAGGAGTCGGAGATGGAGGATCGAGAGGACTATGATAATGATGGCACTGGCCAGGACACCCAATCATCCCAGGGGGGTGGAGCCTGCAAGAACTGGCTCCTTAGGCACGCTGGAAAGAATGGAAAGCTGTATGCTCGCTTGCGTATGCAGTGACAGTTGTGTCGTTGGCATTAAGCAGTCTAAAAATTATTGGATAGCCATGGTTTTAGATCCTCAGTATCAAAGCAAAATGGTGGAATATTTTCATCCCTCCAAAAGGGAGGACAAATTACATTATTACCAGGAAACACTGTGTACGCAGCTTGTAGCAGCTTTCGGCGACCCCTGCTGCCAGCATGTCTGAAAGGAAGGCCCCTCTCTGCCCCCGCAGAGTCACCTTCCTCCAACTAGCTCAAGCAGCAAAAGCTACAGCAGCAGCCATTTCAGCCTCCTCAATATGATGGCACAGTTTTTTCACGTGCCATACTAGGCTTAGGCCTGTCAAAACTTGGTTGAAGTGGGGAGATACATAGACAAGACGTTCCTCAAATGACCGCACAAATATGTTTGCATAGGTGGGCGCGGCGTTGGACCCCATCGCTGCGCCCACCATCTGCAAATAAAACTGTCCTTGGAACACAAAATAATTGTTCCGCAGCGACAGCTCCAATAGTGTCAAAATAAACTGGCGAGTATAGGCTGGATACTGTGAATCACGCAGCATCTCCGCAGCTGCCAGTAAGCCCTTTTCATGATTGATCGAGGTATACATTGATACAATGTCAAAAGACGCTAGTATAGCCCCCTTCGGGATCCGTATCCCTCTCAATTTGGTGATGAAGTCTCCAGTGTCCCTGATATATGATTTAGCACCCATGGCATATTCTCTTAATATTATGTCAAGGAAGACATTAATATTTGAGAAAATCGAGTCCCTGCCAGAAATTATTGGCCGTCCCGGAGGGTCTATTAACCTCTTATGTATTTTGGGTAATACATATATAGTTGGGGTAACGGGAGACTTCACCACCAAAAACTCCTTAAGTTGTTTGTCAATAATGCCCTTTTCCTCTGTCAAACTCAACGTCTTGTCTATGTATCTCCCCACTTCAACCAAGTTTTGACGTGGTGGAGATACATAGATGATATTTTCCTTATTTGGACCGGCACCATGGATACACTGATGGACTTTCATGTACACTTGAACTCCTTGGATACGGAGATCCAGTTTACATTAACGGCATCGGTGGACCGGGTGCAGTATCTTGATACCCAGGTTTATGTAGAGAATGAACAAATACATATGGATTTGAATATAAAACCCACTGATAAGAACACATTGTTACATTTTGCAAGTGGACATCCAAGAAGAATGATAAATTCGCTACCATTTAGTCAAATGCTCAGAGTAAGGAGAATAGTGGATAAGGATGATAATATGGATCAGGCATTAAGAAATATGGAGCAATCGTTTGTGAATAGGGGATACCCCAGAAATTTGGTGAAAAGACATGCTGATAAAGTGAGAGGCATGTCCAGAGAAGAGTTGTTAGCCACTAAACCAAAACAGGCTAGTGAGAGGTTACCGTTTGTGTAATCTTATAATGAATTAAGTCCAAATATAGAGAGCATAGTGAGGCGTCATTGGGGAATATTAAAGCAGTGGTCATCCTACCATAGCGGCCTTTAAGGAACCGCCTATGATGGCATACAAATGAGCAAGGAATATCAGGGACAAAGTGGTGCACTCCAAAGTTCCGGAGAAAAATCAATTAAGACAAACTTTTTTAAAAACGAAACGTACAGGATGTTTCTTCTGTTTGGGGTGCGTGAATTGCAGACTCATGCATAAGGGGTCTGCATTCACGCATCCCGAAACGGGAGAGACATTCAATATTAAATATTATCTCACATGTGATTCATCGTGGGTAATTTATGTGCTATGGTGCCCTTGCAAAAAGCTTTATGTGGGTGAAACCACATGTGATCTGAAAACGAGGTTGAATAACCACAGACAATCTATTAGAAATATAAGAAAAGATCTACCGGTGTCAAAACATTTTGTGGAGAAGAATCATAAGGAAAGTGATTTGAGATTTATGATCTTGGATCATGTCAAACCATTAGAAAGAGGAGGGGATAGATTAACAGTTTTAAAGAAAAATGAGCTCAGATGGATCTTTCGTTTGGACACTTTGAAACCGAAAGGACTAAATGTCGAATTTAGGGTAACAGGGGGGATGGTGGGCTAACACCCTGCCTCTGTTGTCCATTCTTCTTGTATGTCCAGAACGCTGTATTGGGTGAATCCTGTGGAAAATCATACTGTTTAATTACACTATAATATGATTGATTATGTTATTTGTTTAACTGTGTAGCAGCATTGTTATCTTATCTTGCTGGGATGGTAATTAGGGCTATAGAAAGTATTGCCCAAAAGATTGCCCTGCTCTAAAATGGCGGAAATGATAAGTGAAGTGACGCTGGCTGATGCGTTTACGAACGTGCCGGCACGTGATGCACGGGTCGTGAGTGACGCAGCACGCCAGATGCCACGGCGCTTTAACCCCGCCTGTTGGCGACGCATATAGTTCGTGTGCGGCCGAACAGCTGGTGAGTGATTGGCACATTGTCACGGAAGGTGTACAGGAAACAAGACAACACAAAATGAATATACGACTCACTGGATCCAAAACTAAGGAACAAAAAGGGAGACCCCTGCATCAGACCTGGCACTCTCCCTGACTGCTCAGCCTATGCGAAAATCCCAATGGTAGATGATCGCATATCCTCGTACCTCGACTGTATAAAACCTGAACACCCTATAATAGTGAGGGGACACGACCACCGGCTCCCTACACTAGATACGGAGGGAGTCAGGGTCACCTGGGATCCAGCAAACAGAAAAACACAAATGAATGCACAACACTTATCTTGTAGAAGACTGGGAAGTAGGATCAGCATGCACACACACTCCAGGAAGTAATATAAACCGCAAACTGATGCACTATGGGGAGGAATTTAAAGGGATGCAATCAGTACAACTACATGACAGCTGAGAGAGGCTAACGAGATGAGGAACTGAAAGCAAAACAAAGGAAGCTCAAGGAGGAGGTTCTGAAAGGCATCTGTCAGAGCTTCTCAGATGTCTGGTGGTGACAGTACCCCTCCTTCTACGAGTGGACTCCGGACACTCAGAGCCCACCTTCTCAGGATGGGACCTGTGGAAAGCCCTCATGAGACGAGTGGCCTTAATGTCCGTCACTGGGACCCACATCCTCTCCTCAGGACCATAACCCTCCCAATGAACGAGGTACTGGAGAGAACCATGGACAACACGAGAATCCACAATCCTAGAGACCTGAAATTCAAGATTGCCATCAACCATAATCAGAGGAGGAGGCAAAGACGAGGGTACAATGGGTTGGACATAAGGTTTTAATAAGGACTTATGAAAAACATTATGGATCTTCCAAGTCTGAGGAAGATCAAGACAGTAGGCAACAGGATTGATGACAGACAAGATTTTGTAAGGCCCAATAAACTTAGGACCCAACTTCCAGGAGGGAACCTTCAATTTGATATTCTTAGTAGACAACCACACCAGATCACCAACATGCAGGTCCGGACCAGGCACACGTCTCTTATCCGCCTCACGCTTATATCTCTCACTCATGCTCTTTAGATTATCCTGAATCCTTTGCCAAATAGAAGACAAAGACGAGGAGAATCTGTCCTCATCAGGTAAACCAGAAGACCCCTCTCCCGAGAATGTCCCAAACTGCGGATGAAACCCATATGCACCAAAAAATGGTGACTTATCAGAGGACTCCTGACGACGGTTATTTAAAGGGGTTCTGCACTTTCATTTAACTGATGATCTATCCTCTGGATAGATCATCAGCTTCTGATCGGCCGGGGTCCGAGACCCGGGACCCCCGCCGATCAGCTGTTTGAGAAGGCAGCGGCGCTCCAGCAGCGCCGCGGCCTTCTCACTGTTTACCGCCGGGCCGCCCGCCCACTGACGTCACGACTAGTATCAACTAGAGTGGGCGCGGCTAAGCTCTGTTCACTTGAATGGAGCTTAGCCGCGCCCACTCTAGTTGATACAAGTCGTGACGTCAGTGGGCGGGCGGCCCGGCGGTAAACAGTGAGAAGGCCGCAGCGCTGCTGGAGCTGCCTTCTCAAACAGCTGATCGGCGGGGGTCCCGGGTGTCGGACCCCGGCCGATCAGAAGCTGATGATCTATCCAGAGGATAGATCATCAGTTAAATGAAAGTGAAGAACCCCTTTAAAGCAAACTCAGCAAGGGACAAAAAAGAACACCAATCCTCCTGATTCTCCGCCACAAAACAGCGCAGATATGTCTCCAGATTCTGATTGACGCGCTCTGTCTGGCCTTTCGACTGCGGGTGGAAAGCAGGAGAGAATGACAAGCGAACCCCCAAGCGAGAACAGAAAGCCTTCCAGTATCTGGAAACAAACTGTGTGCCCCTATCAGAGACTATGTCTGAAGGAATACCATGCAATTTGACAATGTGATCAATAAATGCCTGTGCCAGCGTCTTAGCATTGGGCAAGCCAGGAAAAGGGATGAAATGCAACATTTTGCTAAAACGGTCCACCACCACCAGAATCACAGTTTTCTCCGAGGAACGAGGCAGGTCCGTTATGAAGTCCATGGACAGATGTGTCCAAAGACAGGAAGGAATGGGTAAGGGAAGGAGAGGACCTGATGGCCGTGAATGAGGGACTTTGGCACGAGCGCAGGTCTCGCAGGCTGCCACAAAACCCTCAACCGATTTACGAAGCGACGGCCACCAGAATCTCTGAGCGATGAGATCCACTGAGGCTCTTGCCCCCGGGTGCCCAGCAAGGACCGTATCGTGGTGTTCCTTAAAAATCTTGTGACTTAAAGCGAGAGGCACAAACAACCTCCCAGGAGGACAAAGATCAGGAGCCTCTGACTGGGCTACCTGCACCTCTGCCTCCAATCAGGAAAAAGAGCAGAGAACACCACACCTTCAGCCAAAATGGGACCCGGGTCTTAAAAAATTCCCACCTCCCGGAAAACAATGTGACAGGGCATCTGCCTTCACATTCTTAACCCCAGGGCGGAACGTGACAACAAAATTAAACCTTGAAAAGAACAAAGACCATCTGGCAACAAGACAACACAAAATGAATATACGACTCACTGGATCCAAAACTAAGGAACAAAAAGGGAGACCCCTGCATCAGACCTGGCACTCTCCCTGACTGCTCAGCCTATGCGAAAATCCCAATGGTAGATGATCGCATATCCTCGTACCTCGACTGTATAACACCTGAACTCCCTATAATAGTGAGGGGACACGACCACCGGCTCCCTACACTAGATACGGAGGGAGTCAGGGTCACCTGGGATCCAGCAAACAGAAAAACACAAATGAATGCACAACACTTATCTTGTAGAAGACTGGGAAGTAGGATCAGCATGCACACACACTCCAGGAAGTAATATAAACCACACTATAGGGAGGAATTTAAAGGGATGCAATCAGTACAACTACATGACAGCTGAGAGAGGCTAACGAGATGAGGAACTGAAACCAAAACAAAGGAAGCTCAAAGAGGAGGTTCTGAAAGGCATCTGTCAGAGCTTCTCAGATGTCTGGTGGCGAGGACGAGACGCGCAGAGGTACCGCGGACCTACACGAGACAAGACGCCAGCCATCTATTCAGCTTACTATATATATATATATATATATACCCCCAGCAAGGTATAGAAATTAGGAATTTTAATGCACTTTGCACTTTATTATTATTGGCACTTTAACATACACTATGGCTATATAGCACGGTTATAGCACTATGGCATATGTATAATGGGCTTGCTAGTCTGTTTACATGGATATGAGTCACAGAGGAGTGAATTGTTATATTTCCACAAAAGGGTAGTGTACCATTTTTGTATTGGTTGATGAATTGATTGGTAACAACCTTACTATGTATTTATATTGGCACTATTGCACTTTATGTTTCACCTGACTTGAGAAAGGTTCTGTGAGAGAACCGAAACTTTGTCATTTGATATGTGTGAATAAAAGAGCACATTTTATCGTTCAAGGAGTGCTGCGAACCTTTCTTTGCTGTTTGCTGTCCTGAGTCGAGGGACTATCGCGGGCACCCTACATCCTATACAAGTTCTCAAGGGAGTGCTGCCACAGTTTCATCATGGATATATATATATATTAACCTCTACAATTCCTGGCATTGCATTAACCCCTACAATATTAATGCATTGCCCTGATTATTAACCAACGCACTTGCCACCAACTCTGCATTAACCCTTGCAGGACCACTCCTGCAAATCCTGATTGCATTTAACCCCTTGTTTTCCCCATAGTGACAGTGTGTAGCCAGGTGGGTACTTAACTTGTGTGAGTAAATACATTTTTAGTTAGAGTTTGGGGTGTAATTGTGTAAGATATTGTATTGTGTTTAGTGTAGTTAGATGTATTGTAGTGTTGTTAATATATTACTGTGTTCAACTATTAGTATATAAATTTATATGTCCATTGATATAAATATATAGTTATAGCAATAGACTGTAGACTTGTTATTATGTAATAAATACGTTATTATTCATAGTACAGCGTATAGTCATTTATTGTAGTAGTCGGCGCCGTAGTAGTAATTCACACGTAGTTCAGTTTAAAGTAAGTGCAACAAGTTAGTTAGTATTTAGAATATAAATAGGGGGAGTCATCACTAGACGACTTACGCCTATTTAAGAATATGAATTAATATTAACACAAAATACTAATAATTATTACCTTTTTACAGCATCTGATTCAAGATCAAATTTCTAAAGATAATGTGCTGGAGTAAAGAAAGCCTATTGTGATTTTCCTCTTTGAAATCCACACACATTTTTCTGCACAATGACCAAATAATTCACAGTTCATATCAAACACCATCAATTCTTTTTGGTTTTTACTACTCACATCTGTTTTTGAAAAACAGATAATCATAATATTTAAACATCTACGAATACTATGGAACTCTCTGCCTGAGGAGGTGGTGATGGTGAGTACAATAAAGGAATTCAAGAGGGGCCTGGACGTATTTCTGGAGCGTAATAATATTACAGGCTATAGCTACTAGAGAGCGGTCGTTGATCCATGGAGTTAGTCTGATTGCCTGATTGGAGTTGGGAAATAATTTTTTATTCCCCTAAAGTGGGGAAAATTGGCTTCTACCTCACAGGTTTTTTTTTTTTTGCCTTCCTCTGGATAAACTTGCAGGATGACAGGCCGAACTGGATGGACAAATGTCTTTTTTCGGCCTTATGTACTATGTTACTATGTTACAGTGTCTGATGCTCAGCATTCACTCGATATACAATAGCTTGTGTTTCATGCACTGCATTTGGTATCGACTTTTCATGTTCTTCCACCTAAGAAAGCTGAGTACTTCTTGCACATCTTAATATTTATCTGTGGTTTCAGATATGAATATTCATAGCATAGATTTTTATCTTAAATTCTTCACTGATGTCCTTTTTATAATACAATTTTTTTTCTCTAGTGTAAACTCCTACAGTATGTTTACTGTGGAGGTAGAACTATTATTTTGCACAGATTATTAAGTATAGGCACACGCGAAGTGTATATATAGATTTTTCTTGTCAAAGATTGCATTTCATGTAAATCAATTTACAGGTTTTGTCATTTTGTATTTTCAAAGATGTATAGTAACTCTACTTACGTGATCTATTCTTTAAGCTCTGCAAATATGTTTAGCTGCTTGACAGATTCTCATGGTGTTGGGTAGTGTTAGGTAATCTATTGTTCTCGTTGCAACTGTTTTTTCACCTTGTGATCATTAAATCCAATAAGAAGTCTGTTTTTAATCATTGGGTGTTTTAACTGACCAGAGTTTCACTTTTCAACTTGAGATCTCTCACATATTCCTTCTTCTGTGCTTGCATGTAAAGAATTAACTCTTCCGTTACACATAAATCTCATGTATACAGTACATATGTCTCATTTACTCTTGGTGTACTGCATTCCTTAAATACTATTAATATTCAATTTGTTAGGCAAGTACTCATATTTTTTATTTTATTTTCCTTCTCATCATTAGCCACTGACAGCTACTTAATGGATGAGAATGTGTTCATCTATCTTCTATCCTTGTCATTCTCCACTCCCTTATCATCTACAGCCTCTTTTCCTAATATACAGTGGATGGATGACAATGGATATATAAAAATGTCTATCCTGGTAAAATTAATTGTTGACTAATTACCTGATATTAGTATTAGAATTAGAGAGTACATTTTCGAAAATGTATTTTTCATCCGATTTGGACAAACTGGCTGTCAGATTTAATTCAGTCCGAATAAATTTTGTCTACATTTAAAGTTCCCCAATTGTCCTAAAAAGTCGTATGACAATCTGAGATCTCCTAGGACTGTATTTAACCCTTCGCTGCTAGCTTTTAATTTTTTTCTCAACTCGGGTTATTGAAGAATAAATAAAACACAAAAAGAACATACCGTAGTCAAATCTACATGGCCGTGTATAGAAACCACTGGCCCCCTGAACAGAAAGTGTAACAAAAATGAAATTTGCTAGATATGCAGGCTGAACGTACTATATATAGATAGTAATGCCAAAAGTATATGTAGCAGGTAATAAGCACATCACATTACCAAAACCACACAATATTTCCAATATGTTAGTAAGTAGCGTTGAGCGAAGTGTAGCATTCGAAGCAGAATTCTGTCTGAAGTTTAGGAAAACTTTGATTCACAACGAATCCAAATTTCCTCGTGCTTTGTGATAACGAATCAGGTTTTCCTAAAATGGCAGCTGCAAGTGTTACAGTGAAAGTAAGAAGCCCGGGAACATGAGATCACCCATAATGCTGTGCAGCCAGCCAATCCACAAATAGCAATTCTTTGTGATTTCATAGCCCTATAAAACCCTCATCCCGCATGGTCTATGCCATTGTCCTGTGAGTTGAGCATAGGGAGAGACAGGGCAAGTGCTCATATGCTAGGGACAGTGTTGCTGAAAATGATTAATAGAAGAATATTGAAGAGAGTGCAGGGAGACTTATTCTGTATCAGTTTTATTTATTTATTCCAACATTTACTTATTCCTACATCAACCGTAAATGTCATTCAATACCAATAAGATGAAAGCCTTTATTATTCCGGTGCTAGAGTGCCAACCAATACCATCCAGTCTGCACCCCCTAGGGGGCCCGGTGTTAATTATGACCACGCTAATCTTTTGCTGGCTTTACTTCTTCCAAATCATCCTTCAAAGTCTCCATGTTTTAGAAAGGTCAGCAAGATGCAGAGAGAGGAGAAGATGGATGTTCCTGATGACATATTCTCATTGATATTAGATAATATGGAAAGGGAGGAAAAGCAGATGGCAGAAGAAGGGTTCCCACCTGTAGTGCAGGAGAGCTCTGGGGGTTGTAGAAGTAGGTATGCCAGAGCTGATTATTATTCAGGGTTTACTGTCAAATAACCTGCAAAAGATTGCAGACAAGAACAACAATTGTTTGCATATTGTCCCCCCCCCCCACATACCAGCAGCAGCCCCTGTTTAAATGGTGCCACGTGGCCATTAACAATGAATAAGGACTATACAGTGCGGTCTTCCTTATTAAATGAAAGTCAGCTGCGGGATAATTAGCTTAGTGTCCAAACTAAACTTTGAGAAATTCGGCAAACCTGAACCAAAATGAATCTTGAGTGGTTCCCCTATCTCTAGACAGAACAGAAATTAAAAAAAAGAACCCATTTTGCCTACTTACAATTCAAATAGACCATCCCCCAGCACTACATCTTACCAAAATCTGTTTAAAGCATGAAACAACTTTATAATCTGATTCAAGATCAAATTTCTAAAGATAATGTATTGGAGTAAAGAAAACCTATTGTGATTTTCCACTTTGAAATCCACACACATTTTTCTGCACAATGACCAAATAATTCACAGTTCACATCAAATACCATCAATTCTTTTTGGTTTTTACTACTCACATCTGTTTTTGAAATACAGATAATCGTAATATTTAAACATCCAGGAATACAGTGTCATCTTTCACTCGATATACAATAGCTTGTGTTTCATCCACTGCATTTGCTATCGACTTTTCATGTTCTTCCACCTAAGAAAGTTGAGTATTTCTTGCATATCTTAATATTTATCTGTAGTTTCAGATATGAATATTCATAGCATAGATTTTTATCTAAAATTCTTCACTGGTGTCCTTTTTATAATACTATTTTTTTTTCTAGTGTAAACTCATACAATATGTTTACTGCGGAGGTAATACTATTGTTTTGCACAGATTATCAAGTATAGGCACATGCGAGTGCATATCATGATTTTTTTGTCATACAATTTGCATTTCATGAAAACTGACTTACAGGTTTTGGCATTCTGTATTTTCAAAGATGTATAGTAATAACTCAACTTACGTGATCTAAGTTCTGCATATATGCTTAGCTGCTTGACAGATTCTTATGGCGTTTGGTAGTGCTAGATCATGTTCTCGTAGCAACTGTTCTTTCACCTTGTGATTATTAAATCCAATAAGAAGTCTGTTTTTAATTATTGGGTATCTCAACTGACCAGAGTTACACTTTTCAACTTCAGATCTCTCACATATTCCTTTTTCTATGCTTTCATGTAAAGAATTAACTTTGCCGTTACAGCTACATCTCATGTATGCAGTACATATATGTCTCATTTACTCTGGGTTTGCTGCATTCCTTAAATACTATTAGCCCTTTAAGAACAGAATGACGGCCACTCTATTGTGCTTTATTAAAAAGGGATGATAATGTGTTCATCTGTCTTCTATCCTTGTCAGTGTCGGACTGGGGTGCCTAGGGCCCATCGGTAAAATTTATTTTTTGGGGCCCACCGTACAGATACATTCAAATATTACCTGCTCACACAGCAGCAAGATGCTACCAGATGATTGAATGCGGGCGTCCCTGCAGCTACTTTTAGAAGGTAGGTCCTGGGAAAAATAGGACACTGGCTAGCTTTCCTCTATACCTAGAAGTCATCTGAGCTCTGATTGTGTGTATAATAACAAACTGGGGAGTTTATTAAAAATCTATCAAGTTTTTTATATGAACATGAGCTGGTTAAGGTGCTGTACACTGAGTATATGTATGTAGTGCAGTAAGTCTACTGTGTTATGTGCCACTTTTGCAGGTAGTGGGACACAAGGGCCCACCTTGCTCAGGGGCCCACCAAGGGATTCACCTGTATCCCTGTGGGCCAGTCTGAGCCTGATCCTGGTCATTCTCCACTCCCTTATCGTCTGCAGCCTCTTTTCCTAATATACAGTGCATGGATGACAATGGCGATAAAAAATATCCACCCTGGTAAATTTTATAGTTGACTAATTATCTGAAGAGCTTACGTTAGTATTAGAACCAGAGAGGCGCACATTTCCCCAAATTTTTTGGGATCCGATTTGTCAAATTGGCTGTCAGATTCAATTCAGTCTGAATAAATTTTGTCTAAATTGAAAGTGCCCTAATTGTCCTAAAAAGTCGTATGACAATCTGAGGTCTCCTAGGACTGAATTTAACCCCTTGCAAGCTTTTTTTTTTATTATTATTTTTCTTTTTTACTTGGGTTATTGAAAAATGAATAAAACACAAAAAGAACATAGTTAAATCTACATGGCCGTGTGGTAACGAATTAGGTTTTTCTAAAACGGTGACTGCAACTGTTACAAAGTGAAAGTAAGAAGCCCGGCAACACAAGATCACCCATAATGCTGTGCAGCCAGCCATCCTTTGTGATGTCACAGCCCTATAAAACCCTCATCCAGCACAGTCTCTGCCATTGTCCTGTGAGCTGAGCATAGAGAGAGACATGGCAAGTGCTCATGTGGTAAGGACTGTGCTGCTAAAAATGATTAATAGAAGAATATTGGAGAGGGGGAATGCAGGAGATTGTATGGAGAGTGAATGGAGACTGCAGGGAGACTGCAGGGAGAGTGCAGAGAGAGTAAGGGAGACTTATGCTGTGTCAGTTTTATTAATTCTTACATCAGCTGTAAATGTAATTCAATACCAATAAGATGGAAGCCTTTATTATGCCGCTGCCAGCATGCCAAAAAATACCATCCATACTGCACTCCTTAGGGGGACCAGGTCTTGATGATGACCATCCTCATCTTTTGCTGGCTTTACTTCTGTGTGGCTGTACCATAAGGCAGAGTGGCCTGGGTATACCTGATTTATAGTGATTAATGGCAAATTAATACATAATGAATTAAATTTCTTAGCTAATTTCGACAAAGTTGCCGATTCGAAATTTTTAAAACTTCGCTCATCTCATCTCTATTGGTAAGATAACAGAGCTCACAAATTCCCCATCATTACAAAAAAACATGTAGTAATTACCTTGCAAGGGTGTTTAAAGAGGTTGACTAAGAATTAGTGGCACATGATGTGGAAGGTGTTGAACACCAGAGTCCCCACAGTTTGAAAAATTTATCAGGACAACCTCTGCCCTTAAAAACAAAACAGTTACCACGGTGTTGACTAAGGTGCTTCACAAATTTAGTGATGGAGCCTGGCTATCCATCCATTGCAGGGCTTTATCCTTATGAGCCAGGAATAATGATTCAAGCAGAAAGATTGTAATATGCTGTTGCCATACATTCTCCTCTAATACAACAAAGAGGTAGACCTCTGGGCAGTGTGGAACAGAACCACCTGGATGAGAAATTCATGAACTCTTTCCACAAATGCTAAACATCTGATTCATCAGTCAGCATTCTACCCATTTCGTGCAAGTGAACCAGAGTAAGGTAGCATTAATGTATAATAAAAACCACTATTGATTTGTAATCCTTTCAGACAGCATTAGGAATGTCGAAGTGACAGAAAAATATATGGCATGGGTGAATGGACTGTAAGCTAAAGGTAAAAAAAAATAGGCTTGTTTAAGCTACAATGCATTGTCAGATTTTTTTAATAAAAATAAAACAGTCTAAAAATGATCCATTTTGTGGCAGATGACTTCTTCTCTGTCTTTTCATCTGTAAATTAGTGGTCCCCATTTTGTGTAGGACAAATCCTCAAACATTAGGATTCATTGTAAGTTTTTCAGAAACTTTATAACCATTTTGTTTCATTTAGAATTAATTTGTCCATCTCTTTGTTCATCACTTACTATTAGTGTTGGGCGAGCATGCTCGGGTGAACACCAGTTCGGCTCGAGTATCGCTATGCTCGGCACACCGCGGTGATCGGTCAAACACTGCGTGTGCTCGAGCGCAATGCTAGAGTCTCCTCCCCACACGTTTGTTGGCTGCTATGCAGGCAATAAGCGTGCAGGTAGGTACTGCCATTCACAGTAATGCCATAGCCATGTTGGCTACTGGCATGACAGTGATTGGCTGGCCGGAAAGCGTCATCGGGTGTTCGGCTAAGTCTCAGTCAGGGAGAGCTGTGCTGAAGAAGGGGCAGATAGTGTAGGGAGGGAAATAGTAATATTTTATTGAAAAAACTTGTTAGAGACCCAAAAGTCCTTTTAAGGACTATTGATTTATCTGGCAGCAATATATATTTTTAGCGCAACCTGCACTAAATAGCTTGCAATTGTTTGGTCGCTGCAAACAGCAACATTATCTGCGCTACATCTCCTGTGTAACGTGTGCACAGCCTAAAAATATCAGTGACATCCAGTGTACTTTTTCTGTAGACGGTGTCTGCTGCTGACAGTTACATTACCTGCACTACATCTCCTATATAACAATTGCGTGTCTGAAATATCAGTGACATTCATTCTAATTTTTTTTTGCAGCGACATTACCTGCGCTACATCTCCAGTATAACGTTAGCGCATCCAAAATATTAGTGACATTCTGTGTAATTTTTTTCACCGCTGGCAACAGCGACATTATCTGTGCTACATCTCCTGTGTAACATGTGCGCAGCTTAAAAATATCTGTGACATTCAGTGAACTTTTTCCGTAGACTCTGTCCGCCGGGGACAGTTACATTACCTGTGCTACATCTCCTATATAACATTTGCACGTCCTAAATATCAGTGACAATAATTCAGTGTAATGTTTTATTAGCCGCTGGTGACAGTGACATTACTTGCGCTATGCCTCCTTGTGAGGGATCAGCTCTTTTTCGGGAGTCATTCTCACAATTAGCTTCGCCAAAGGAAGATTGAAGGTCCAAACGTGAGATTTATTTTACAGCAACAACAAAACAGTACAAACCCTACCTCACTTATAGCAACGTTCACACACGGTACCAACATGCGGCTTTCTTAGCCAATACTCCAGCACTTCCAGGCTGTAACAAAGTCCAGTACTTTTGGGGGATTGTGGCCCAGAAGTCCGCCTGACTCTGACCTAGCGACCGTCTCTAACACTTAGCCCCGTGGCCCCTCAACCAGCCCGGCTAAGTCCACCCTTCCAGAGCCTCCAGAGGGCCTCTGTTGCACCAAGACTGTCTCTCCTTGACTGACAGTCTGGGCTGGGCTCTTATCCAAAACTGATTGTGTCACCTGATGCTGCCTCAGACCTGAAGACTGATGGGGAAGACACAGAAACTCCTGCCATGAATCTCCCCTAGCATAGCAGCTATGAGGCCTGTCACTGCCTCACATACCCCCCTCCCCCTTTGTTCAAGCCCATAGGAGTGAACACTAGCATCAAATCCAGATACAAGTGAACCGGCATCGACCTGGCATACAGTCTTCCCCTTATTCTGCCAAACCCAGGAAAACAGTGCTTGGTTTGTCACCCTCATGAGTTTAATACAGAGCCGGTAAGACCTACGGGATTTTCTTGCCCATCTCATGAGCAGGTACTCTCTTTCACGAGCGAGGGTGATGCCCTTTCGCACCCGTGGTGTCTCTTTTCTTTTTTCTTTTCCTCTCCACATTTGGCATTCGGTTTCTGGAACTTCTCTCAGAGGATGTTTTTATACGACAGGCAGGCTCTCTTTTTAGATTTTCTGGCTTCTGCACACGCTCCTCATGTCCTTTCTTGGACTGCTGCAGCTCTTGACTAAACTGTTCCCAGTCATGGTCGTGTGCCGACCCTTTCTCCTTTGCCTTGAGGGGCTCCTTCAGCAGAGCAGAATTATCCCTGCTCGCTTCTTTTACATGCCTCCTGTTCACTTCTTACTTCTTTCACTTTGGCGGCAGTTTCAGAGACCTCAGCTTTTGTAGTGGGTTTTTCCGCTTCGGTAGACGCTCCTTAGGTCACTGTGGCAACGGAGGACTTCAAGTCCTCCAACACCTCGGCCTTAACTTCTTCAGCCTTGGTTTTATTTGACCCGGCATCATATACTTGCCCTCTTAAATCCTCTGACATCATATACTTGCCCTCTTAAATCCTCTGGCTTAGACTTCAGTTCATATACGTTCTTCCCGACATCATCCTTTGAGCTCATAAGATCCTCCATCTCTGCTCTGAGTTGCTTGTTCAGCCTTTCAAACTCATCTCATTTACTACACAGGAACCTTAAACATCTCGACCTTCGCTTGCTTTCTGACTCTCTTCTCTCACTCTCTACCATCTGTTGCCTCCAAGACCCAGAAGCTGCTACCACCCTATACAACACCACAATAAGTACAGCTCTGGACACTGTTGCCCCCCTCACACATAACAAAATCCGGAAAATCAACAGACAACCCTGGCACACCAACCTGACCAAGAAACTCAGACAAGCTTCCAGGGCTGCTGAGCGACAATGGAAAAAATCCCCTTCTATAGATCATCTCACTGCATACAAGCAATCCCTTCTCATATTCAAATCCTCACTCGCTGATGCAAAACAGGCCTACTTCTCATCTCTCATATCTTCCCTGTCACACAGCCCTAAAAGACTTTTTAGCACTTTTAACTCCCTTCTCCGCCCCCCAGTGCCCCCACCCTCTCCTCTCTTCTCAGCTGAGGACTTTGCCAAATATTTCAAACAAAAGATAGTCCACATCAGAGAAAGCTTTACTACACAGTCCCCACAGACCCTCTACACATCTGCTCGGTCCTCTCCCCCTAAAACCCGCTTCTCCACCATTACAGAAGAAAAACTCTCCACTCTACTCTCCAGATCACATCTCACCACCTGTGCACTTGACCCGATCCCATCCCACCTCATCCCTAACCTCACCCCAGTGTTTATCCCAGCCCTAACTCATCTCTTCAATCTATCACTAAACTCTGGTGTCTTCCCCTCTGCTTTTAAACATGCTACCATTACACCCATCCTCAAAAAGCCTTCACTTGACCCATCTTCCTTGTCCAGTTATCGCCCCATATCACTTCTTCCATATGCCTCAAAGCTACTTGAACAACATGTCCATTCTGAACTGTCCTCCCACCTCTCCTCTTGCTCCCTCTTTGACCGCCTACAATCCGGCTTCCGAACCCACCACTCGACCGAGACTGCCCTTACCAAAGTCACCAATGACCTACTGACAGCCAAAACCAAGAAACAATACTCTGTCCTCCTTCTCCTTGACCTGTCCTCTGCCTTCGACACTGTTGACCACACCCTTCTGTTGCAAACTCTCTCATCTCTTGGCATCACTGACCTGGCTCTCTCCTGGATCACATCATACCTCACAGACCGGACGTTTAGCATCTCCCACTCCCGCACCACCTTCTCGTCTCATGCCCTCTCTGTTGGTGTCCCGCAAGGCTCTGTTCTAGGACCTCTGCTCTTCTCAATCTACACTTTTGGCCTGGGACAGATCATAGAGTCCCATGGCTTTCAGTATCACTCCTATGCTGATGACACACAAATCTACCTTTCTGGTCCAGACATCACCACCTTACTATCAAGAATCCCACAATGTCTATCTTCTATATCATCCTTCTTCGCCTCTCGCTTTCTTAAACTTAACATGGATAAGACAGAATTCATAATCTTTCCCCCATCTTGTTCAACCCCCCCAACAGACCTATCTATCACGATCAATGGCTGCACATTATCCCCAGTCAAAAAAGCCCGCTGCCTTGGAGTGACCTTAGATTCTGCCCTTTCCTTCCGACCGCACATCCAAGCCCTTTCCACCACCTGCCGCCTCCAACTCAAAAACATCTCCCGCATCCGTGCTTTCCTTAACTTTGAATCTGCGAAAATGCTCGTACATGCCCTCATTATCTCCCGCCTAGACTACTGCAACATTCTCCTCTGTGGCCTTCCATCTAGCACCCTCGCACCCCTCCAATCTATCCTCAACTCCGCTGCCCGACTAATCCACCTCTCACCTTATTACTCCTCTGCCTCTCCCCTCTGCCAATCCCTTCACTGGCTCCCCATTGCCCAACGAATCCACTTCAAAGTACTGACAAACACATACAAGGCCGTCCATAACCTGTCCCCTCCCTACATCTCTGAGCTACTTTCCCGATACATCCCCACACGCACTCTCCGATCCTCACAAGACCTCCTTCTCTCCTCTCCTCTTATCGCCTCTTCCCACAATCGACTCCAAGATTTCTCCCGTGCATCCCCCATACTCTGGAGCTCGCTACCCCAACATATCAGACTCTCACCTACAGTGGAATCCTACAAAAGAAACCTGAAAACCCACCTCTTCAGACAAGCCTACAACCAATCACCCTGCTGCCTCTATACCGCCATGACCAACTCAACCCGCACCTACTGTGTCCTTCTCCCATACCATGTAGATTGTAAGCCCTCACGGGCAGGGCCCTCTCTCCTTCTGTACCAGTTTGTAACTCATCTTGTTTATGATTAGTACAATTGTCTGTTATGTATGTGCACCGCTTATCATATGTACAGCGCTATGGAATGAATGGCGCTTAAATAATAAATAATAATAATAATAATCTCGCTCTTCTTGCGCTTCTTCAAAGGTTCTAGCCAAGGAGAGGGCCTTGGTCTCTTTTTCCCGAGCACCCGCCTTCGCTTGGTCATGTTCTTCGGCACATTAGGACAAGATGTATTTCTTTTCAGCCCGTGGCCTGTCAAACTTTTTCAGTTTTTTCTTCATTTTTCACACTAGTTTGTTGGAAGCTCCTGGGCCGCCCGGTCCAACTGCCCCTCGCTGGGTTCTGCGGCAGCAGATATAGGAGTATCACCATTCTTTTTTGGGGACCCTGTGGGGGTTCCACCCAGAGTCCCTTCAAGCATTTTATCAGAGTCTACCGCAGTTTTCTGTATTTCTTTGGCACCTTTGCTCTTCACCTGGATATCAGGCCGTAGACCCTTCATCTCACTCATTTTTTCCAGTGTCTCCTCCCTTTGACCCCTCTGCAGCCTTCTTCGTTGACTCTGAAGACAGCTAGTCTTTTCTTTATCAGAGCTAGGGACTGTATAGAGAGGAAGGAATCATCTTCCTGCTTGCAGCTGTACCGACATGTCAGGTCATTTACCACGGCCTGGGTATGGGTCTCAGATATTAGACTGAAGTCTCCCCACTTAACTCTTATCATGTCAGATACAACTGTCATCTGGTCGCTACTAGTAACCACCTCAAGTTCGCAAGACTTCGACCTGGTAGCTTCCTTCTGGGAGTTGCTAATGGTCGTGGCGCATAAGTCACCTATGCCGCTCGTGTCATTGTTAAAGCTGACCTCTAGGGGCACTGACAAGTTAATCCCTACCTGGGACATTACTTTATTGATCATAGAACACTGTGGAGACTGCATATCCACCTCTGGTATGTGTGGTACAACCTCTAGGACTGCCACCCTTTCTTGCACGTTCACCAGAGTAGGATTGCTTCACTCTGTGCTCACAATATTTATCAACCCTTCTGCCTTTTTTATAATTTTTCCTCCAGGGGGCGCTATTTCCCCGACTACATCCTGTAATGGAAAAGGCATGTCATCATCATCACTTATTTCACAAGACATCACATTTTCATTTTGCATTTTATCAGCACCATTGTTTCTAATGGTCACTTAATTTAAAGGGCTAGAAACCACTTCAGCAGGAGTTTCACCACTAGCTGCAGAAATGTTTCCCCACTTCGCCTCATGTACGAGCACCTTAACATCAAGTTCGCATCTTTTACAAAAATCCACATTGCCACATTGCCAAAATCCACATTGACACTTTCACTTTGCATCTTATCTGCACCCTTGATCTCAATATACAGCTCCTTCACATTATCATTTAAAAGGGACAGGTACAGGTTCTGCAGGAGTTGTCACTCTCAGCAGAAGGGTCTCCATTACTTAAAACCTCCAAGCATAAGGGGAAATTACGGCCCACTATTCCCTCATGTATGAGCGTATTTGTAACATCAGGTTCACAAGTCCCAGTTCTCACCGGAGACTCTCCCTCAGTGAGAACCATCTGATAGTCTGTATTATCCACATAATTGTCCCGAACATTTAGCATTCTATCAGTCTCTGGGGCGGCCATCATGCTACCTCTTACCCGGGCTAGCATGGGATCTTTGACTTTCACCACCCCAAATCTAGCTTTGATCACAGGCTCTTTGGGCTACCCAGAAACCTTCTCCCCTGCAGGCTACTGCGAGGGAATAACTGCAACAGGCTTACCCGCCTGTTTAGACACTGCTTTTTTCCCAATGTCATACACTTCTGAGACGTTTTCTCGCCTTGTTATTTTTTTAGTCACTGACCCAGCCAGTTTCCACTGCGGCTGGCTCACGGTCACTGGAACTGCCACAAAACTATTAACAGGAACAGTCTTACCGCCTGACGTCGTGGATTCAGGAGACAATGATATTCCCAGGACATCTCTACCAAGATCACCAGCCTTCTCTTGGTTCCTGGTATCCCGAACACCAGCAGACTCCTTACTGCAACCATTGCCACCGGAAACAGCATGGCCTGGAGTCCCGACTTTTCCTGGAGGGTCAATTCAGCCATACCCTTTTGGACTCTGCACAGTCGCAGGTAATATAGGAACTCCGGAAAACCGCACTGTTCTCCATCTTGTCTTCCCGACGGTTGCCCTTGGCAACAGCATACATCTTTGTCTCTGGAACGCCAACCTCAGAACTTGAAGCACTCTCTCTGCTCCATAGCTGCCAAAATAATGGAAAGTCTTTGCCCAGTATGAATTCCTCCCTCAGGGTCTCACATATCAAGAGCTCCTATTGTACAGAGCCACAGTCTGTTACAAAGGCCAGGGCCACCTTGGTATCTGTTTTTGGCCCTCTCTCCAGAAATTCCAAAACTTTGGGCCTAAGGCTACTTTCACACTTGCGTTTGGTGCGGATCCGTTTTGTATCTGCGCAGACAGATGTGCACCGATAATGCAAATGCTTTATCCGTTCATAACTAATCCGTTTGCATTATTCATAAAAAAGAAAGTCTAAGTCAAAACGGATCCGTCTTGACTTACATTGAAAGTAAATAGGGGACAGATCAATTTTCAATTGCCCCATATTGTGTCAGTAAAAAACAGGACCTTCCCCATTGACTTACATTGTAAGTCAGGACGGACCCATTTGGCTCTGCATAGTCAAACTGTCACCAAAACGCTGCAAGCTGAGTTTTAGTGACTGTCTAAA
The DNA here is from genome assembly GCF_014858855.1 of Bufo gargarizans. Taxonomy (NCBI): domain Eukaryota; kingdom Metazoa; phylum Chordata; class Amphibia; order Anura; family Bufonidae; genus Bufo; species Bufo gargarizans. Next base: position 90,326,988 of record NC_058085.1, read on the forward strand.
AAACGCAACGGAGACCAAACGCAGCCAAATTGATGCATTCTGAATGGATCCTTATGCATTCAGAATGTATTGGGGCTGAACTGATCCATTTTGGGCCGCTTGTGAGAGCCCTGAAATGGATCTTACAAGTGGACCCAGATACTCCAGTGTGAAAGTAGCCTAACCCGAGACACTTGTTGGCGGGAGTCTAGCGTAACCCACTCCGGGAGTCCCCCAATCAACATCTCGCAGGATCTCTCCCAAATGGCTCCCCCAAGCCACAGCCATTTTAACAGGTCAGTTTCTTTTACTGTGCTTCTGGCCCTTTGAATCCCTGCACATCTTGCACCTCAGAAAAAAAAATGTCCAGATTAACACCAGCAGTTTTCCAACAGCACCTGCTCAGCGAACTAGCAGGCTTCCGGCCCTTTAAATCACTGCACAGCAACACAGCAATCCTTGGCAACATTCAGCAGCACCTGCTCTTTTCCGTCAGGTCATTGCCCCTAGCAACCTGTTGTTATTGTCCGCATCCTCCACCAATTGTGAGGGATCAGCTCTTTTTTGGGGGTCATTCTCACAATTAGCTTCGCCACAGCCGGATTGCAGGTCCAAACGTGAGATTTATTTTACAGCAACAACAAAACAGTACAAATTTAAAAGCTTCCCGTCTGGGCTCTAGCTAAACATAACTCTACCTCACTTATAGCACCGTTCACACACGGTACCAACATGCGGATTTCCTAGCCAATACTCCAGCACTTCCAGGCTGTAACAAAGTGGCCCAGAAGTCCACCTGACACTGACCTAGCGACCGTCAATTCCCAGACCTCGCTGAGTCCCCAAAAGCTCAGGCTAACACCTAGCCCCCTGGCCCCTCAGCCAGCCCAGCTCAGACCACCCTTCCAGAGCCTCCAGCAGGCCTCTGTTGCAACAAGACTGTCTCTCCTTGACTGACAGTCTGGGCTGTGCTCTTATCCCAGACTGATTGTGTCACCCGGTGCTGCATCAGACCTGATGACTGACGGTGAAGACACAGAAACTCCTGCCATTAATATCCCCTAGCAGCTTTGAGGCTTGTCACTGCCTCACACTCCTGTATAATGGTTGTGCATCCTAAATATCAGTGACATTAATTCAGTGTAATTTTTTATTACCCACTGGTGACAGCGACATTGCTTGCGCTATAACTAACAGAGGGCAGTAGTGGAATACCAGCGGCAACATGGTCGTGGCCTTTCCAGTCAGCTTCCGTTCTTCACAAGCGACGAGTGGGCATTGATGTCTGACGTCTGTGAGGTTTTACGCAACTTTGAGGCATCAACACAGATGTTGAGCGGCGATAATGCTATTAACAGCGTAACCATCCCACTTCTGTGTCTACTCAAACGCTCGCTGCTCACATTTAAGAAAGATGCTTTGCATGCGGAAGAGGTGGAAATAGGGGAAGACAGCACACATGGTGATAGCTAGACCACCCTTAATTCATCTTAGCGCGAATTGGATGATGATGATGAGGAGGAGGAGCAGGAGACGGTTGCCTCCGCTACAGAGGGTAGTACCCATGGAAGTTTTATTCTATCTGTTAAGCGTGGATGGGTAGAAGAAGAGGATGAGGATGAGGAGATTGAGAGTCATCTTCCTCATGAGGACAGCGAAGTCTTGTCTGCTGGGAATCTGGCACAAATGGCTGACTTCATGTTAGGCTGCCTTTCCCGTGACACTAACGTTGTACGCATTTTGGCCAACACCAATTATTGGTTGTTCACTCTTCTCAACCCCCGCTACAAAGAGAACTTTTCATCTCTTATTCCTGTGGTGGAGAGGATGAGCAAAATGGTGCAATACCAGAAAGTCCTCCTGGAAAAATTGCCCAGAAAATTTTCAGCGGACAACGCTGGCTGCAAAGTACGTAGTTCCTTGGCCAACCGAGGAGGGAAGACGAGGGGAACACACATCAGTTCCAGCAGAGGCAGGGCAACACTCTCCAAGGCCTTGGACAGTTTTATGACACCCTGCCAGCACCCTAAACCTGATGTGTGGCCAAGTGTCACAAGGAGGGATTTTTTTTTAAAGATGGTGAAGGAGTAAGAAGCAGACCGTGTCAACAACCTCAGTGATCCCTGTGTGCCTTACAACTTTTGGGTGTCCAAGCTGGACACGTGGCACAAACTGTCACTCTACGCCTTGGAGGTGCTGGCCTGCCCTGCCACCAGCGTTTTGTCAGAGCGTGCATTTAGTGCTGCTGGGGGCAGGACCGCCAATTGAGACGTTTCAGCACATGGACACACCCCCACCCTATAACAGAACCCGATAGGGCAGCCATTTTACATTCTATGTTTTGCCAGTGTAGGGAGAGGTTGCTTCGTGGAGCAGGGACAGACAGTTAGGGACACCAAACGCTAACTAATAGGGCTGCAAAAGTCCTTTTAAGGATTGGTATAGGTGTGCTATCGATAGGTGTGATACACTATGTTAGAAAGTATGTTATAGTTCATTTGTATTGTGCAGCAGTTGCGTGCAGTTCTGCTGCGATACCCCAGCTATATAGAGGGACAAACTCCCAAGTTATTGGAATAACTAATTGCAACTGGTGTGATATACCTGTTGCCCCCCAAAAAACTGATTGAGGGGTGTAATATACCTATAATATACTTTCTAACATAGAAAGTATATTGTAGTGCATTTGTATTGTGCAGCAGTTATGTGCGGTTCTGCTGCGATACCGCAGGTATATAGAGGGACAAGCGTTATTGAAACAACTATTTGCAATGGATGTGATATACCTGCTGCCCCAAAAAAATACTGATTAAGGGGTGCGATATACCTGCTTTCACAAAATACTGATTAAGGGGTTTGATATACCTGCTCCCACAAAATACTGATTGAGGGGTGCAATATACTTGCTTCCACCAAATATTGATTCAGGGGTTCTATATACCTGTTTTCACAAAATACTGATTGAGGAGTGCGATATAACCTGTTTATGCAAAATACTGATTAAGGGGTTCTATATACCTGCTTCCACAAATTACTGATTAAGGGGTGAGATATACCCGCTTCCACCAAATATTCATTCAGGTGTTCTATATACCTGTTTCCACAAAATACTGATTGAGGGATGCAATATACCTGCTTCTACAAAATACTGATTAAGTGGTTCTATATACCTGCTTCCACAAAATATGGATTGAGGGGTGTGATATTCCTGCTTCCACAAAATACTGATTGAAGGGTTTGATATACCTGCTTCCACAAAATACTGATTGAGGGGTGGGATATACCCGTTTCTACAAAATACTGATTAATGGGTGCAATATACCTGCTTCCACCAAATATTTATTGAGGCCTGCGATACACCGGCTTCTGCAAAATACTGATTGAGGGGTGCGATATACCTGCTTCCACCAAATATTGATTTAGGTGTTCTATTTACCTAGTTCCACAAAATACTGATTAAGGGGTGCGAAAAAACTGCTTCCAAAAAATACTGATTTGATATGCCTGCTTCCACAAAATACTGATTGAGGGGTGGGATATACCCGTTTCTACAAAATACTGATTAAGGGGTGCAATATACCTGCTTCCACCAAATATTTATTGAGGCTTGCGGTATACCTGCTTGCACAAATACTGCTCTTCTCAAAGGGACTTGGGCACAGGGTAATTTTGAAAGAGGCAGGCCATTCCGCAGGGGTGGTAGGGGTCGGACAGGTGAACCAGTCCAGAGCCCAAGTGGGAAATTGTAGAAGGTGCGTGCGATTAAGTCAAAGGACGCACCAGAGTTGGTTGAGCGGCTCACTCAGCCTTCTGCTTCTGCCCCATCCACATCCTCTGAATCTGCATCCTCCTTACTCTCTGCTGTGTGCAGTTAAGAGGGAGAGACAGAGCAGCAGATAGGATGGAGAAGGAGGAAAAGCCGGCTGAACTCGCAGTGCACAGGAGGCAAAAAGCAGACTGCAAATGTATCTGGAGCGAGCCATCCACCAAGCACGGTCACATTTTGCTTTCCCAGGACGCCGGCACACGTGGGTTTTTTTTTGCGTTTCAACTGCTGACAATAGTGTTGCCATCTGCAGCCTTTGCTGTCAACCCATAAGTCGCGGTAGGCCCAACACTCGTAGGCCCAACACTTACCTAGAGATGACCGCCTTAAGAAGGCACCTGGCCTCCCATCACCGAGAGTGGGACAAACACCGTCAGAACCCACAAAGCCACACTCCCGGCGTTCCACATCCTGCCTCTTCTCCTTCTCCTCTCTCCTCCCATTTATCCTCCACTCCACCTTCCACCTTGCCGTCAACGTGTTCATCTGGCAGAAGGCTGGCTTCCGTGGCTCAAATGTTCGAGCGTAAAAAATTGATGACGCCGGATAACCCTATTGCCCAACGACTGACTGGTAGCTTGTTGGAACTGCTAGCCCGCCAACTACTGCCATATAAACTGGTGGACTCGGAGGCCTTTAGAAAATTTGTGGCCATTGGCACACTGCAATGGAAGGTCCCCGGAAGGAAATATTTCTCCCAGAAGGGCATCCCAGAGCTATATGACCATGTTCAGCGGCAAGTGAATGTATCTGTGGCACACAGTGTTGGTGCCAAGATACATCTGACCATAGACATGTGGTCTAGCAAACATGGGCTGGGAAGGTGCATAACTTTACTGTAACCTGTGGCACCCGTGTGGATTTGGTGTTACCCCCACGGATTGTATGCAGACCTGCCTATTCTTCTTATCCTCCTACGCCATTCTCCATATCCACCTCGGCTGACTGCTCCTTTTCCACTGCTACCGCCACTTCTGCTGCATCCCGCAAGCTCCCTAGAACTTATTTGATGTGCTGCAGATGTTGTGCCTGGAAGCCAAGAGCCACACCGGTCCTGCACTGCTTTCAGCTCTGAGGTCACAGGCTAACCCCGCTCAATTTGAAAGTTGGTAAAGTGGTGTGCGACAACGGTGCCAATCTGCTGAGCATGCTGAAACAGGGCAAAATGACACAATAAATGCCTAATGTTTGGGGCCTGTACTCCACTGGCCTGCAGAAAAAAAGGTTATCCACTGACGGCCTAATACACCTCCAGCAAAATAATCACTTGTTCTTTTCTGTTCGGTGAATGCCTAATGTTTGGGGCCTATACTCCACTGGACTTCAGTAAAATTGTTATCCACTGACTGCCTAATATACCTCCAGCCACATAAACACTTGTTCTTTTCTATTAGGTGAAAGCATAATTTTTGGGGCCTGTACTCCACTGGCCTACCGTAAAATTGTTATTCAGTGACAGCCTAATGTACCTCCAAACACATAATTACTTGTTATTTTCTGTCAAGGTGGATGCCTAATGTTTGTAAATGCAGTAAATATTATATCCACTTACCCCCTAATATGCCTCAAGCCACATAATCACTTGATCTTTTCTGTACAGTGAATACATCATTTTTGAGGCCTGTACTCCACTGGCCTACAGTAAAATTGTTATCCACTGACCGCCTAATATACCGCCAGCCACATAATCACTTGTTCTTTTCTGTCAGGTGAATGCATACATTTTGGGGCCTTTAATACACTGGCCTACAGTAAAATTATTATTCAATGAATGCCTAATATACCTCCAGCCACATAATCACTTGTTCTTTTCTATCCAGTGAATACCTAATGTTTGGGGACTGTACTCCACTGGCCTGCAATAAAATTGTTATTCACTGACCGCCAAATATACCTCTAGCCACATAATCACTTGTTCTTTTCTGTCAGATGAATGAATTATTATTGGGGCCTGTATTACACTGGCCTACAGTAAAATTGTTATTCAGTGAATGTCTAATATACCTCCAGCCACATAATCACTTGTTCTTTTCTATCAAGTGAATATCTAATGTTTGGGAACTGTACTCCACTGGCCTACAGTATAATTGCTATCCACTGACTTAAAAATATACCTCCAGCCACACAATCACTTGTTCTTTTCTGACCGGTGAATGCCTAATATTTGGAGCCTGTACTCCACTGGCCTGCAGTAAAGATTTTATCTACTGACCGCATAATATATCTTCAGCCACATAATCTCTTTTTCTTTTCTGTCCAGTGAATGCATAATTTTTGGGGCCTGTACTCCACTGGCCTACAGTAATATTGTTGATCACTGACTGTCTAATATGCCTCCAGCCACATAATCACTTGCTCTTTTCTATACAGTGAATATTTAATATTTGGGGCCTGTACTTCACTGGCCTGCAGTAAAATTGTTATTCACTGACCGCCTAATATACCTCAAGCCACATAATCGTTTGTTCTTTTCTGTCCGGTGAATGCCAAATGTTTGAGTACTGTACTCCACAGGACTGCAGTAAAATTGTTATCCACTGACTGCCTAATATACCTCCAGCCACATAATCACTTGTTCTTTTCAGTCCAGTGAATGCATAATCTTTGGGGCCTATACTCCACTGGCCTACAGTAAAATTGTTATTCAGTGACCACCTAATGTACCTCCAACCAGATAATCACTTGTTATTTTCTGTTAGGTGAATGCCTATATTTTAGGGTCTGTACTGGCCTACAGTATAATTGTTATCCACTGACTGACTAATATACCTCCAGCCACATAATCACTTGTTCTTTTCTGACTGGTGAATGCTTAATGTTTGGGGCCTGTACTCCACTGGCCTGCAGTAAAGATTTTATCCACTGACGGTCTAATATACCTCCAGCCACATAATAACTTGTTATTTTCTGTCAGGAGAATACATAATTTTTGAGGCCTTTACTCCACTGGCCTACAGTAAAATTGTTATTCAGTGAATGCCCAATATACCTCTAGCCACATAATCACTTGTTCTATTCTATCCGGTGAATACCTAATGTTTGGGACCTGTACTCCACTGGCCTGCAGTAAAATCGTTATTCACTGACCTCCAAATATACTTCAAGCCACATATTTGCTTTTTCTTTTCTGTCCTGTGGATGCCTAATTTTTGAGTACTGTACTCCACAGGACTGCAGTAAAATTGTTCTCCACTGACATTGTAAGATACCTCTAGCCACATAATCACTTGTTCTTTTCTGTACAGTGTATGCATAATTTTTAGGGCCTGTACTCCACTGGCCTACAGTAAAATTGTTATCCACTGACCGTATAATATACCTCCAGCCACATAATCACTTTCTCTTTTCTGTCCAGTGAATGCATCAATTTTGGGGCCTATACTCCACTGGCCTACAGTAAAAATATTATTCAGCGACCACCTAATGTACCTCCAACCAGATAATCACTTGTTCTTTTCTATCCAGTGAATATCTAATGTTTGGGAACTGTACTCCACTGGCCTACAGTATAATTGCTATCCACTGACTTAAAAATATACCTCCAGCCACACAATCACTTGTTCTTTTCTGACCGGTGAATGCCTAATATTTGGAGCCTGTACTCCACTGGCCTGCAGTAAAGATTTTATCTACTGACCGCATAATATATCTTCAGCCACATAATCTCTTTTTCTTTTCTGTCCAGTGAATGCATAATTTTTGGGGCCTGTACTCCACTGGCCTACAGTAATATTGTTGATCACTGACTGTCTAATATGCCTCCAGCCACATAATCACTTGCTCTTTTCTATACAGTGAATATTTAATATTTGGGGCCTGTACTTCACTGGCCTGCAGTAAAATTGTTATTCACTGACCGCCTAATATACCTCAAGCCACATAATCGCTTGTTCTTTTCTGTCCGGTGAATGCCAAATGTTTGAGTACTGTACTCCACAGGACTGCAGTAAAATTGTTATCCACTGACTGCCTAATATACCTCCAGCCACATAATTACTTGTTCTTTTCAGTCCAGTGAATGCATAATCTTTGGGGCCTATACTCCACTGGCCTACAGTAAAATTGTTATTCAGTGACCACCTAATGTACCTCCAACCAGATAATCACTTGTTATTTTCTGTTAGGTGAATGCCTATATTTTAGGGTCTGTACTGGCCTACAGTATAATTGTTATCCACTGACTGACTAATATACCTCCAGCCACATAATCACTTGTTCTTTTCTGACTGGTGAATGCTTAATGTTTGGGGCCTGTACTCCACTGGCCTGCAGTAAAGATTTTATCCACTGACGGTCTAATATACCTCCAGCCACATAATAACTTGTTATTTTCTGTCAGGAGAATACATAATTTTTGAGGCCTTTACTCCACTGGCCTACAGTAAAATTGTTATTCAGTGAATGCCCAATATACCTCTAGCCACATAATCACTTGTTCTATTCTATCCGGTGAATACCTAATGTTTGGGACCTGTACTCCACTGGCCTGCAGTAAAATCGTTATTCACTGACCTCCAAATATACTTCGAGCCACATATTTGCTTTTTCTTTTCTGTCCTGTGAATGCCTAATTTTTGAGTACTGTACTCCACAGGACTGCAGTAAAATTGTTCTCCACTGACATTGTAAGATACCTCTAGCCACATAATCACTTGTTCTTTTCTGTACAGTGTATGCATAATTTTTAGGGCCTGTACTCCACTGGCCTACAGTAAAATTGTTATCCACTGACCGTATAATATACCTCCAGCCACATAATCACTTTCTCTTTTCTGTCCAGTGAATGCATCAATTTTGGGGCCTATACTCCACTGGCCTACAGTAAAAATATTATTCAGCGACCACCTAATGTACCTCCAACCAGATAATCACTTGTTCTTTTCTATCCAGTGAATATCTAATGTTTGGGAACTGTACTCCACTGGCCTACAGTATAATTGCTATCCACTGACTTAAAAATATACCTCCAGCCACACAATCACTTGTTCTTTTCTGACCGGTGAATGCCTAATATTTGGAGCCTGTACTCCACTGGCCTGCAGTAAAGATTTTATCTACTGACCGCATAATATATCTTCAGCCACATAATCTCTTTCTCTTTTCTGTCCAGTGAATGCATCAATTTTGGGGCCTATACTCCACTGGCCTACAGTAAAAATATTATTCAGCGACCACCTAATGTACCTCCAACCAGATAATCACTTGTTATTTTCTGTCAGGTGAGTGCCTAATTTTTAGGGCCTGTACTGGCCTACAGTATAATAGTTATCCACTGACTGACTAATATACCTCCAGGCACATAATCATTTGTTCCTTTCTAAACGGTGAATGCCTAATGTTTGGGGCCTGTACTCCACTGGCCTGCAGTAAATTTGTTATTCACTGACCTTATAATATACCTCCAGCCACATAATCACTTGCTCTTTTCTGTCCAGTGAATGCATAATGCTTGGGGCCTGTACTTCAATGGTCTGCAGTAAAATTGTTATCCACTGACGGTGTAATATACCTCCAGCCACAAAATCACTTTCTCTTTTCTGTCCAGTGAATGCATAATTTTTGGGGTCTGTACTCCACTGGGCTACAGTAAATGTGTTATCCACTGACTGCATAATATATCTCCAGCCACATAATCACTTGTTCTTTTCTGTCCAGTGAATGCATAATTTTTGGGGCCTATACTCCACTGGCCTACAGTAAAACTGTTATCCACTGACCGCATAATATACCTCCATCCACATAATCACTTGCTCTTTTCTGTCCAGTGAATGCATAATGCTTGGGTCCTGTACTCCAATGGCCTGCAGTAAAATTGTTATCCACTGACGGTATAATATACCTCCAGCCATAAAGTCACTTGCGCTTTCTGTCCAGTGAATGCATAATTTTTGGGGCCTATACTCCACTGGCCTACAGTAAAATTGTTATCCACTGACCGCATAATATACCTACATACACATAATCACTTGCTCTTTTCTGTCCAGTGAATGCATAATGCTTGGGTCCTGTACTTCAATGGCCTGCAGTAAAATTATTATCCACTGACGGTGTAATATACCTCCAGCCACAAAGTCACTAGCTCTTTTCTGTCCAGTGAATGCATAATTTTTGGGGTCTGTACTCCACTGGACTTCAGTAAAATTGTTATCCACTGACCGTCTAATATACCTCCAGCCACATAATCACTTGTTCTTTTCTGTCTGGTGAATGCCTAATGCTTCGGGCCTGTACTCCAATGGCCTGCAGTAAAATTATTATCCATTGAACTCATAATATACCTCCAGCCGCACAGTCACTTGTTCTTTTCTGTCAGGTGAATGCATAATTTTTGGGACCTTTTCTCCACTGGCCTACAGTAAAATTGTTATCCACAAACTGTTTAATATACCTCCAGTCACATAATCACTTGTTCTTTTCTTTCAGTGAATGCATCATTTTTGGGGCCTATACTCCACTAGCCTACAGTAAAATTATTATTCACTGACCGCCTAATTTATCTCCAGCCACATAATCACTTGATCTTTTCTGTACGGTGAACGGTGAATGCCTAATGTTTGGGCACTGTACCCCACTTGCCTACAGTAAAATTGACATCCACTGACCACCTAATATACCTCGAGCCACATAATCACTTGTTCTTTTCTGTCCATTGAATGCATAATTTTTGGGGCCTTTTCTCCACTGGCCTACTGTAAAATTGTTATTCAGTGAATGCCTAATATACCTCCAGCAACATAATCACTTGTTCTTTTCTATCCGGTGAATTTTGGGGCCTGTACTACACTGGCCTGCAGTAAGTTTGTTATTCACAGACCTTCTAATATACCTCCAGCCACATAATCACTTGCTCCTTTCTGTCCAGTGAATGCATAATTTTTGGGGCCTATACTGGCCTACAGTAAAATTGTTATACATTGACTGTCTAATTTGCCTCCAGCAACATAATCACTTGCTCTTTTCTGTCAGGTTAATGCATAATTTTGGGGGCCTGTACTGGCCTACAATAAAATAGTTATCCACTGACCGTTTAATATACCTCCAGTCACATAATCACTTTTTTTTTTCTGGCAAATGCCTAATGCTTGGAGCATGTACTCCACTGGCCTGCAGTAAAATTGTTATCCACTGACTTTCTAATATACCTCCAGTCACATAATTACTTGTTCTTTTCTGTCTTTTAAATGTCTAATGCTTGGGGCATATACTCCACTGGCTGCAGTAAAATTGTTATCCACTGACCGTCTAATATACCTCTAGCCACATAATTACTTGTTCTTTTCTGTCCAGTGAATGCATAATTTTTTGGGCCAATACTCCACTGGCCTAAGGTAAAATTGTTATCCACTGAGCGCCAAATATACCTCCAGCCACATAATCCCTTGTTCTTTTCTATCTGCTGAATACATATTTTTTGGGGCCTGTACTGGCCTACAGTATACACTAACCTAAAGAATTATTAGGAACACCATACTAATACTGTGTTGGACCCCCTTTTGCCTTCAGAACTGCCTTAATTCTACGTGGCATTGATTCAACAAGGCGCTGATAGCATTCTTTAGAAAGGTTGGCCCATATTGATAGGATAGCATCTTGCAGTTGATGGAGATTTGAGAGATGCACATCCAGGGCACAAAGCTCCCATTCCACCACATCCCAAAGATGCTCTATTGGGTTGAGATATGGTGACTGTGGGGGCCATTTTAGTACAGTGAACTCATTGTCATGTTCAAGAAACCAATTTGAAATGATTCGAGCTTTGTGACATGGTGCATTATCCTGCTGGAAGTAGCCATCAGAGGATGGGTACATGGTGGTCATGAAGGGATGGGCTTGATCAGAAAAAATGCTCAGGTAGCCCGAGGCATTTAAACGATGGCCAATTGGCACTAAGGGGCCTAAAGTGTGCCCAGAAAACATCCCCCACACCATTACACCACCACCACCAGCCTGCACAGTGGTAACAAGGCACGATGGATACATGTTCTCATTCTGTTTACGCCAAATTCGGACTCTACCATTTGAATGTCTCAACAGAAATCGAGACTCATCAGACCAGGCAACATTTTTCCAGTCTTCAACAGTCCAATTTTGGTGAGCTTGTGCAAATTGTAGCCTCTTTTTCCTATTTGTAGTGGAGATGAGTGGTACCCGGTGGGGTCTTCTGCTGTTGTAGCCCATCCGCCTCAAGGTTGTGCGTGTTGTGGCTTCACAAATGCTTTGCTACATACCTCGGTTGTAACGAGTGGTTATTTCAGTCAACGTTGCTCTTCTATCAGCTTGAATCAGTCGGCCCATTCTCCTCTGACCTCTAGCATCAACAAGGCATTTTCGCCCACAGGACTGCCGCATACTGGATGTTTTTCCCTTTTCACACCATTCTTTGTAAACCCTAGAAATGGTAATGTGTGAAAATCCCAGTAACTGAGCAGATTGTGAAATACTCAGACCGGCCCGTCTGGCACCAACAACCATGCCATGCTCAAAATTGCTTAAATCACCTTTCTTTCCCATTCTGACATTCCGTTTGGAGTTCAGGAGATTGTCTTGACCAGGACCACAACCCTACATGCATAGAAGCAACTACCATGTGATTGGTTGACTAGATAATCGCATTAATGAGAAAAAGAACAGGTGTTCCTAATAATTCTTTAGGTGAGTGTAATTATTATCCACTGACTGACTAATATACCTCCAGCCACATAATCACTTGTTCTTTTCTGTCCGGTGAATGCCTAATGCTTGGGGCCTGTACTCCACTGGCCTGCAGTAAAAATTGTTTCCACTGACCATCTAATATACCTCCAGCCACATAATCACTAGTTCTTTTCTGTCAGTGAATACATAATTTTTGAGGCCTGTACTCCACTGGCCTACAGTAAAATTGTTATTCACTGACCGCCTAATTTATCTCCAGCAACATAATCACTTGTTATTTTCTGTTAGGAGAATGCATTATTTTTGGGGCCTTTACTCCACTGGAATACAGTAAAATTGTTATTCAGTGAATGCCTAATATAGCTCTAGCCACATAAACACTTTTTCTTTTCTATCCGGTGAATACCTAATGCTTGGGGCCTGTACTCCACTGGCCTACAGTAAAATTGTTATCCACTGACAGAGTAATATACGTCTAGCCACATAATCACTTGTTCTTTTCCGTCCAGTGAATGCATAATTTTTGGGGCCATTACTACACTGGCCTACAGTAAAATTGTTATCCACTGACTGCCAAATATACCTCCAGCCATATAATCACTTGTTCTTTTCTGTCTAGTGAATGCCTAATGTGTGGCGCTTGTACTCCACTGGACTGCATTAAAATTGTTCTCCAATGAACATCTAATATACCTCTAGCCACATAATCACTTGTAATTTTTTTCTCCAGTGAATGCATAATTTTTGGGGCCTATACTCCACTGGCCTACGGTAAAATTGTTATCCACTGACGGCCAAATTTACCTCAAGCCACATAATCACTTGATCTTTTCTGTCCAGTGAATGCCTAATGTTTGGGGCCTGTACTTCACTGGCCGACAGTAAAATTGTTATCCGCTGACTAATTGACTCCCCCAGACGGGCCTACAGTAAAATTGACTCCCCCCAGCGGGTGAGCGGGCAGTGGATCCCAGATCTGTTTGCACCTTGCACCAGCTGAGAAGCACAAGCACTTTATCCAGATTGAACTTCCAGCACCTACCTCAAATATAAGAGACTTTCTCCTGCCAGAGCCTATCTTCCAGGAATCCCAAGAACACCACTCTGGGCGGAGCCCCGACAGAGACACTATGGGTACGGCCTGGTTAGGTACCCGTATTAAACCGGCCCCACTGCACCGAAGGCGCGCCAAAGGCAAGCCCGTCTGGCCCCATCCGGGCTCGGATAGATTATTAGACTAACTGACATTGCCGGTGCGCCCTTGGCCATCACCAAGATTCCTCCACTATTGGGAAACGCTCGCCTGGTCTGATTGGAGAACTTGGGTAACACAATTGACATTTTAATGTCTTTGTCTGTTATAATGTACTATTTACTAATGTAATTACTTTTTTAGTTTTAATTTTTATTATGACTTTACAGTAATTTTATTCCCATAGCTTATTTTTTAGGATGGTTATCGATATAATGATGTACACACGTAATGAGCTAATTGCTCTGAATGGGGCCACATTGTCACTATTGCCCGCACAAACAATGGGGAAATTGACCACACATCATTTGTGGAAATCCGCCATCTTGCCAAAAACCCATAGGCATTTAAGAAGAAGGAAAAGCTTACCGAAAAAGATTACACCTTCGGGATCGATTCCAATTCAGAACCAGCATTTGCTGAAAGGGGTACTTCTAAACTGCCATTCTGTGGTTAAGAATGCAGTCAAAATTTGATTTTATCTAATAATCTAGACTATTTGTGCCTAACTGAAACTTGGTTTTTGGAGGGGGTGGATCCTATGTTGGATCAATTGGTCCCCACCTTGTACAAAATTCTTCACATAGACAGGGCCACTAGAGGTGGAGGTGCCGCAATGGTCTTTTGTGAGCATCTAGTGAACACAGCCCTTAAGAATGGCCCAATTTTCAAAACCTTCGAACACCTAGCTATCAAATGCCAGAAGAGTCCAGAAGAGGCCTTCTCTATCTATATTGTCTACCACCCCCTAGATTTAAAAACAGGATTTGATGATGAACTGCTGGAATTGGCCACATTGGCGACATAAATTGTGGGCGACATAAATTGCTGGGCCGATGATGTGTCCAACATCCAAACCCAGCAATTATTAACATCCCTTAAGACCATTGCCTTCATGCAGGAGGTGACCTCCCCGACTCACAGGGGCCGCCACATCCTGGACTGGATTCTGACATCCGGGGTGGAGATACAGGTCCAATTGTCACGGACGGTGTACAGGAAACAAGACAAAGCAACATGCATATATGACTCACTGGATCCAAAGCTAAGGAACCAAAGGGAGACCCCTGCACAAGACCTGAGACTTTCCCTGGCTGCACAGCCTATGCAAAGATCCCAGAGGTGGATGGTTGCATATCCACGTACCTCGACTATATAACCCCTGAACACCCTACAATAGTGAGGGGACACGACCACCGGCTCCCTACACCAGACACAGAGGGAGTCAGGGTCACCTGGGATCCAGCAAACAGAAAATAACAGATAAATGTTCAGCACTTAACTTTGTAGCAGACTGGAAAACAAGATCAGCATGCACACACACTCCAGGAAGTAGTATAAGCTGCCCAGTAATGCATTATGGGGCGGAATTTAAAGGGATGCAATCAGTCTAACTACATGACAGCTGAGAGAGGCTAACGAGATGAGGAACTGAACATCACAACAAAGAAACTCAAGGAGGAGGTTCTGAAAGGCTTCTGTCAGAGCTTCTCAGCTGTCTGGTTGTGACACCAATCCATACATGATCTGGTGTGGACTGATCATAAAAATATACTTTTTACTCAAACTATCCCCCCTTTAAAATAAAGCTCCCCATTTTCCAGTGAGAGATAAGACTCTCACCCAACAAAGAAATTTGAAAATTCTTAATTTGGAGGAATTTGGCAATAGCTTTAAGGAGAATCTGAATATAGATTTATTCCGCTCCATAGAATCCACGGAAGCAAAGCTAACAGCTTTTAATGATTGTATACAGGCCACACTAAACACCTTAGCGCCTATGAAAAATAAACAGCAACCTCGTCCCCCTAATAAAAACTCACCTTGGTTCACTGCTGAATTAAGAGAGTATAAAAAGACTACCAGAGCCCTTGAAAAGGCCTGGAGAAAAAATGCTATAGAAGACACCAAAATTAAATACAAAATAAGTATGAGAAAGTATATAGATAATATAAAAAATACCAAAAGAACATACTACTCAAAAAAAAAATAGGCAATGTGGCTAAGATTGCAACGACGGAGCACTCTCAAGCACTGTGCCAGCAAATGGCCGACTACTTTGCTGAAAAAATCCAGAAACTTAGGGACAATATCCCTATGGTTCATAGGACGGACGAGACACTTTCTTCTTCACTCTCAACCTTACCCTATTCCCTCACAGAATTTCAGGCCATCTCTGAGAAGAAAATGATTGAAATCATTGGAGCTCTTAGATCCTCCTCGTCTCTAAACCCATGCCCGGCGGCCATGGTGAAGTCCGCCGCGGTTGCAATGGCACCATACATTCGAGACATTATAAATAGTTCTTTTTCCAGCGGTCAGGTGCTGGCTATTCTGAAGCAGGCAGTGGTAACACCCCTGCCTAAGAAACTGGCACTACCTGTGACTGATCTGAGTAACCTTAGACTGATTTCGGGACTGCCGCTCGCTGCAAAGATAGGCGAGAGGGAGGTTGCTGCACAACTACAGGGATATCTGGAGGCCAATCACATTCTTGACGACTTCCAGTCAGGATTCTGACCCGGAAGGGGTACTGAGACCACTCTGGTCAATGTCCAGGACGATCTACTGATGGCATTAAACCAGAACGACTCTATGGTCCTAGTCCTTCTGGACCTATCATCCACTTTTGACACTATTGACCATCAAGTGTTACTGAGCCAGTTGAAAGTGGTAGCCTGATTAGATGGAAAGACCTTGGCATGGATGGTCTTATTTCTCCAGGACAGGGTACAACGAGTGAAGCTGGGGGTATTTCACTCAGCCGATCCCCCACTGTCCTGTGGAGTACTACAAGGCTCAGCACTATCTCCAGTCTTGTTCAACAGCTATCTGAGACCATTGGCCGACATCATCAGGAGCCACAGTCTTAAGTTTCATGTTTATGCGGCTGATACACAACTGTACTTAGGCTTGCCAAAGGAACAGTTGTTCAAGTTGATCTGGCCGGATGTCTCTTGGAGATCGATCACTGGATGAGTGCCAATCATCTAAAGCTTAATGGCACCAAAACTGAATGTATTACATTCAGTGAGAAAACCAAAGAGGCCGGATTTGGCGACCGGGCCTACTTAATCCCTAATTTGGGAGCAAAAATCTTTTTAGGGATTACTAGGGAATCTGTC
This sequence comes from Bufo gargarizans, assembly GCF_014858855.1. Lineage (NCBI taxonomy): Eukaryota > Metazoa > Chordata > Amphibia > Anura > Bufonidae > Bufo > Bufo gargarizans. The sequence continues at coordinate 90,343,825 of NC_058085.1, forward strand.
CCCCCAGGGCCAGGTATCCGGACGGGGACGCTCCTTGCGGGGCAAGTTCCCCGTATAGGTAGGTAGGGCGTACTAGCCCCTGCCCCCTATTCAGGGCCGTCTAGGGTTGATCGCCCTGTTACCCACCTACGTCAAAGGGGCAGCTATACCGACTCGTCTCAAGTGTGGCCATCAAGTATTCCAGGATCCTCTCCACCAATAGCCATCTCTGCGAGAAACCCTGGTCGTTAATCGGGTGAGAACGTTCCTTACTATTTACCTATACCATCTTGGCCACACTTTGTATGTATATGTACAAGTTTATGCCCATAGGGCTGTCTTTAATTGTTGTTTGTTGTAGAGGCTCATCCTCTGGTGTCTACCCATTTACTTTAGATTTCACTGACATTAAATGTTAAGTTTTATCCCTCTGTTCCGCTGGATCAGTACGCACACATTACATTCAGTGACCAGAAAATTACACCCTCAGCACCCCAATGGCCATTGTCTTTTGGACCTGTCCCTGAGACAGCCATCCAGGTCAGGGACTTGGGAGTGGTCTTGGACTCCAGATTAACCCTGGCTCCTCAGATAAGTCAGGTGGTTAGTACCTGTCCCTACCAGCTGAAACTTGAGGAGGATCTTAAAATACATTGAATCCCCTCTCAGGAAAGCCTTGGTCGGAGCAGAGATCAGCAGTTGGTTGGACTATTGTAATGCCTTGTACATGGGACTCCCTAAGAATAACTTGCATAGACTTCAACTTGTGCAGAATGCCGCAGCAAGGCTACTAACGGGTGTTGCTCGTCGAGAGCATATCACTCCCTCTCTTAATGTCTTGCACTGGCTCCCGTCCCACAACGGGTGATGTTCAAGATTGGATGCTTCATGCATAGGGTATTCCATGGTGTGGGGCCCCTGTACCTGCAACGTAAATTCACCAGGTATGCCCAGTTGAGGACATTGAGGTCTAGTAACTCTGCGAATTTTAACATCCCGCAAGTTAACAAGTTCTGACGTAGAGGTAGATCCTTTTCAGCTCAAGGGGCCAGATTTTGGAACCACCTACCTCTGGCCCTGAAAATGATTCCCAGTCTTCTCTCATTCAGACGTGCACTGAAAACCTTACTTTTCAAACAGGATTCTGATCTTCCTATATAACACTTATTTTTGGTTCATATAATTTGGGGTGTTTTCCTAAATTTTAGTCTATAAATTCACGGTTGGTAATGTCACTTCTATTTTAAAGATACTTTTTCCTCACGTTTATTAATTTTGTTCTCTTCACATTCACTATATCTCATCCGAACCCTTTGAACCTTGAGATCCCCCTACCTTCCCTCCCTTTTTCTTGATTTTCCATTTGATAAGTGCTAGGAAATTGGTCTCTGTAATAGGTGCCTTATTCTCTAGGCCTTTGCAGCCCATGGCAAAGTGTCATGCCTTCTTCTTGAATCAGCCAGCTAAGTGCATCGAGGCATTAAGGGTAAGACTGCTGTACACAAGACTATACATCATCATCATCATCATCCACTGACCGTTTAATACACCTCCAGTCACATAATCACTTTTTCTTTTCTGCCCGGTGAATGCCTAATGCTTGGGGCCTGCACTCCACTGGCCTGCAGTAAAAATGTTACCCACTGACCATCTAAAATCCCTTCAGCCACATAATCACTTGTTCTTTTCTGTCAGTGAATGCATATTTTTGGGGCCTGTACTCCACTGGCCTACAGTAAAATTGTTATTCACTGACCGCCTAATTTATCTCCAGCCACATAATCACTTGTTCTTAATTGTCCAGTGAATGCATAATTTATGAAGCCTGTACTCCACTGGCCTACAGTAAAATTGTTATCCACTGACCTTCTAATATACCTTCAGCCACATAATCACTTGTTCTTTTCTGTTTTGGGGCCTGTACTCTTGTGGCCTAAAACAATATTTTTCTAGGCTCCAGCAGGGCACATTTTTGAGACTTTCCTTATAAGACGCATAAAAATGGCCCCTGATTAAAATACATATTTTTTTAGGGAATTTTTCCCATTGACCCCCCTCTGGTATTTCATTGTCCATGTTGTGGGACTATTTGTGCGCTTCTTATAAGTATTTGGTGGTTACAAATATGACCTGAAGGTTTTTCAGGTTCGCCTGCCATTAAAGTTAATGGGGCTCACCGCGAATGCGTGGTTCGAAAACATTTGATTGTGAAAAGTCCCGGCCGATGTTCGTCCATTACTAGCCCTCACTCATAATGTTTTTGAGGGTCACTAGCAAGCCCTTGCATATAATGCTTTAGAGGGTCACCAGTAGGCCCTTGCCCATAATGTATTATAAGGTCACCAGCAGGCCCTTGTTCTTAATGTTTTAGAGAATCACCAGCAGGCCCTTGCTCCTAATGTTTTTGAGGGTCACTAACAGGCCCTCGACCCATAATGTTTTTGAGGGTCATCAGCAGGCCCTTACCCATAATTTTTTAGAGTTTCACCAGTAGGCCCTCGCCCATAATTTTTTTGAGGGTCACCTGCAGGCCCTCGCCTATAATGTTCTAGAGGGTCGCCAGCAGGCCCTTGTTCTTAATGTTTTAGAGAATCACCAGCAGGCCCTTGCTCCTAATGTTTTTGAGGGTCACCAGCAGGCCCTCGACCCATAATGTTTTTGAGAGTCACCAGCAGGCCCTTACCTATAATTTTTTAGAGTTTCACCAGCAGGCCCTTGCCCACAATGTTTTTGAGATCACCAGCAGGCCCTTGCCTATAATGTTCTAGAGGGTTGCCAGCAGGCCCTCGCCCTTAATGTTTTTGAGGGTCGCCAGCAGGCACTCGCCCATTATGTTTTTGAGGGTCACTAGCAAGCCCACGCCCATAATGTTTTAGAGAGTCACCAGCAGGCCCTTGTTCCTAAAGTTTTAGAGTTTCACCAGCAGGCCCTTGCCCACAATGTTTTTTGAGATCACCAGCAGGCCCTCGCCTATAATGTTCTAGAGGGTCGCCAGCAGGCTGTTGTTCTTAATGTTTTAGAGAATCTCCAGCAGGCCCTTGCTCCTAATGTTTTTGAGGGTCACCAGCAGGCCCTCGGCCCATAATGTTTTTGAGAGTCACCAGCAGGCCCTTACCTATAATTTTTTAGAGTTTCACCAGCAGGCCCTTGCCCACAATGTTTTTGAGATCACCAGCAGGCCCTTGCCTATAATGTTCTAGAGGGTTGCCAGCAGGCCCTCGCCCTTAATGTTTTTGAGGGTCGCCTGCAGGCCCTCGCCCATTATGTTTTTGAGGGTCACTAGCAAGCCCACGCCCATAATGTTTTAGAGAGTCACCAGCAAGCCCTTGTTCTTAATGTTTTAGAGGATCACCAGCAGGCCATTACTCCTAATGTTTTCGAGGGTCACCAGCAGGCCCTTGCCCCTAATGTTTTAGATGGTCAGATCAGCACCAGGCACTCGCCCCTAATGTTTTAGAAGGTCCACTCAGGAGAAGACCCTCACCCCTAATGTTTTAGATGATCAGCTTAGCAGCAGACCCTCACCCCTAATGTGTCATGCCTTCTTCTTGAATCAGCCAGCTAAGTGCATCGAGGCATTAAGGGTAAGACTGCTGTACACAAGACTATACATCATCATCATCATCATCCACTGACCGTTTAATACACCTCCAGTCACATAATCACTTTTTATTTTCTGCCCGGTGAATGCCTAATGCTTGGGGCCTGCACTCCACTGGCCTGAAGTAAAAATGTTACCCACTGACCATCTAAAATCCCTTCAGCCACATAATCACTTGTTCTTTTCTGTCAGTGAATGCATATTTTTGGGGCCTGTACTCCACTGGCCTACAGTAAAATTGTTATTCACTGACCGCCTAATTTATCTCCAGCCACATAATCACTTGTTCTTAATTGTCCAGTGAATGCATAATTTATGAAGCCTGTACTCCACTGGCCTACAGTAAAATTGTTATCCACTGACCTTCTAATATACCTTCAGCCACATAATCACTTGTTCTTTTCTGTTTTGGGGCCTGTACTCTTGTGGCCTAAAACAATATTTTTCTAGGCTCCAGCAGGGCACATTTTTGAGACTTTCCTTATAAGACGCATAAAAATGGCCCCTGATTAAAATACATATTTTTTTAGGGAATTTTTCCCATTGACCCCCCTCTGGTATTTCATTGTCCATGTTGTGGGACTATTTGTGCGCTTCTTATAAGTATTTGGTGGTTACAAATATGACCTGAAGGTTTTTCAGGTTCGCCTGCCATTAAAGTTAATGGGGCTCACCGCGAATGCGTGGTTCGAAAACATTTGATTGTGAAAAGTCCCGGCCGATGTTCGTCCATTACTAGCCCTCACTCATAATGTTTTTGAGGGTCACTAGCAAGCCCTTGCATATAATGCTTTAGAGGGTCACCAGTAGGCCCTTGCCCATAATGTATTATAAGGTCACCAGCAGGCCCTTGTTCTTAATGTTTTAGAGAATCACCAGCAGGCCCTTGCTCCTAATGTTTTTGAGGGTCACTAACAGGCCCTCGACCCATAATGTTTTTGAGGGTCATCAGCAGGCCCTTACCCATAATTTTTTAGAGTTTCACCAGTAGGCCCTCGCCCATAATTTTTTTGAGGGTCACCTGCAGGCCCTCGCCTATAATGTTCTAGAGGGTCGCCAGCAGGCCCTTGTTCTTAATGTTTTAGAGAATCACCAGCAGGCCCTTGCTCCTAATGTTTTTGAGGGTCACCAGCAGGCCCTCGACCCATAATGTTTTTGAGAGTCACCAGCAGGCCCTTACCTATAATTTTTTAGAGTTTCACCAGCAGGCCCTTGCCCACAATGTTTTTGAGATCACCAGCAGGCCCTTGCCTATAATGTTCTAGAGGGTTGCCAGCAGGCCCTCGCCCTTAATGTTTTTGAGGGTCGCCAGCAGGCACTCGCCCATTATGTTTTTGAGGGTCACTAGCAAGCCCACGCCCATAATGTTTTAGAGAGTCACCAGCAGGCCCTTGTTCCTAAAGTTTTAGAGTTTCACCAGCAGGCCCTTGCCCACAATGTTTTTTGAGATCACCAGCAGGCCCTCGCCTATAATGTTCTAGAGGGTCGCCAGCAGGCTGTTGTTCTTAATGTTTTAGAGAATCTCCAGCAGGCCCTTGCTCCTAATGTTTTTGAGGGTCACCAGCAGGCCCTCGGCCCATAATGTTTTTGAGAGTCACCAGCAGGCCCTTACCTATAATTTTTTAGAGTTTCACCAGCAGGCCCTTGCCCACAATGTTTTTGAGATCACCAGCAGGCCCTTGCCTATAATGTTCTAGAGGGTTGCCAGCAGGCCCTCGCCCTTAATGTTTTTGAGGGTCGCCTGCAGGCCCTCGCCCATTATGTTTTTGAGGGTCACTAGCAAGCCCACGCCCATAATGTTTTAGAGAGTCACCAGCAAGCCCTTGTTCTTAATGTTTTAGAGGATCACCAGCAGGCCATTACTCCTAATGTTTTCGAGGGTCACCAGCAGGCCCTTGCCCCTAATGTTTTAGATGGTCAGATCAGCACCAGGCACTCGCCCCTAATGTTTTAGAAGGTCCACTCAGGAGAAGACCCTCACCCCTAATGTTTTAGATGATCAGCTTAGCAGCAGACCCTCACCCCTAATGTGTCATGCCTTCTTCTTGAATCAGCCAGCTAAGTGCATCGAGGCATTAAGGGTAAGACTGCTGTACACAAGACTATACATCATCATCATCATCATCCACTGACCGTTTAATACACCTCCAGTCACATAATCACTTTTTATTTTCTGCCCGGTGAATGCCTAATGCTTGGGGCCTGCACTCCACTGGCCTGAAGTAAAAATGTTACCCACTGACCATCTAAAATCCCTTCAGCCACATAATCACTTGTTCTTTTCTGTCAGTGAATGCATATTTTTGGGGCCTGTACTCCACTGGCCTACAGTAAAATTGTTATTCACTGACCGCCTAATTTATCTCCAGCCACATAATCACTTGTTCTTAATTGTCCAGTGAATGCATAATTTATGAAGCCTGTACTCCACTGGCCTACAGTAAAATTGTTATCCACTGACCTTCTAATATACCTTCAGCCACATAATCACTTGTTCTTTTCTGTTTTGGGGCCTGTACTCTTGTGGCCTAAAACAATATTTTTCTAGGCTCCAGCAGGGCACATTTTTGAGACTTTCCTTATAAGACGCATAAAAATGGCCCCTGATTAAAATACATATTTTTTTAGGGAATTTTTCCCATTGACCCCCCTCTGGTATTTCATTGTCCATGTTGTGGGACTATTTGTGCGCTTCTTATAAGTATTTGGTGGTTACAAATATGACCTGAAGGTTTTTCAGGTTCGCCTGCCATTAAAGTTAATGGGGCTCACCGCGAATGCGTGGTTCGAAAACATTTGATTGTGAAAAGTCCCGGCCGATGTTCGTCCATTACTAGCCCTCACTCATAATGTTTTTGAGGGTCACTAGCAAGCCCTTGCATATAATGCTTTAGAGGGTCACCAGTAGGCCCTTGCCCATAATGTATTATAAGGTCACCAGCAGGCCCTTGTTCTTAATGTTTTAGAGAATCACCAGCAGGCCCTTGCTCCTAATGTTTTTGAGGGTCACCAACAGGCCCTCGACCCATAATGTTTTTGAGGGTCATCAGCAGGCCCTTACCCATAATTTTTTAGAGTTTCACCAGTAGGCCCTCGCCCATAATTTTTTTGAGGGTCACCTGCAGGCCCTCGCCTATAATGTTCTAGAGGGTCACCAGCAGGCCCTTGTTCTTAATGTTTTAGAGAATCACCAGCAGGCCCTTGCTCCTAATGTTTTTGAGGGTCACCAGCAGGCCCTCGACCCATAATGTTTTTGAGAGTCACCAGCAGGCCCTTACCTATAATTTTTTAGAGTTTCACCAGCAGGCCCTTGCCCACAATGTTTTTGAGATCACCAGCAGGCCCTTGCCTATAATGTTCTAGAGGGTTGCCAGCAGGCCCTCGCCCTTAATGTTTTTGAGGGTCGCCAGCAGGCACTCGCCCATTATGTTTTTGAGGGTCACTAGCAAGCCCACGCCCATAATGTTTTAGAGAGTCACCAGCAGGCCCTTGTTCCTAAAGTTTTAGAGTTTCACCAGCAGGCCCTTGCCCACAATGTTTTTTGAGATCACCAGCAGGCCCTCGCCTATAATGTTCTAGAGGGTCGCCAGCAGGCTGTTGTTCTTAATGTTTTAGAGAATCTCCAGCAGGCCCTTGCTCCTAATGTTTTTGAGGGTCACCAGCAGGCCCTCGGCCCATAATGTTTTTGAGAGTCACCAGCAGGCCCTTACCTATAATTTTTTAGAGTTTCACCAGCAGGCCCTTGCCCACAATGTTTTTGAGATCACCAGCAGGCCCTTGCCTATAATGTTCTAGAGGGTTGCCAGCAGGCCCTCGCCCTTAATGTTTTTGAGGGTCGCCTGCAGGCCCTCGCCCATTATGTTTTTGAGGGTCACTAGCAAGCCCACGCCCATAATGTTTTAGAGAGTCACCAGCAAGCCCTTGTTCTTAATGTTTTAGAGGATCACCAGCAGGCCATTACTCCTAATGTTTTCGAGGGTCACCAGCAGGCCCTTGCCCCTAATGTTTTAGATGGTCAGATCAGCACCAGGCACTCGCCCCTAATGTTTTAGAAGGTCCACTCAGGAGAAGACCCTCACCCCTAATGTTTTAGATGATCAGCTTAGCAGCAGACCCTCACCCCTAATGTGTCATGCCTTCTTCTTGAATCAGCCAGCTAAGTGCATCGAGGCATTAAGGGTAAGACTGCTGTACACAAGACTATACATCATCATCATCATCATCCACTGACCGTTTAATACACCTCCAGTCACATAATCACTTTTTATTTTCTGCCCGGTGAATGCCTAATGCTTGGGGCCTGCACTCCACTGGCCTGAAGTAAAAATGTTACCCACTGACCATCTAAAATCCCTTCAGCCACATAATCACTTGTTCTTTTCTGTCAGTGAATGCATATTTTTGGGGCCTGTACTCCACTGGCCTACAGTAAAATTGTTATTCACTGACCGCCTAATTTATCTCCAGCCACATAATCACTTGTTCTTAATTGTCCAGTGAATGCATAATTTATGAAGCCTGTACTCCACTGGCCTACAGTAAAATTGTTATCCACTGACCTTCTAATATACCTTCAGCCACATAATCACTTGTTCTTTTCTGTTTTGGGGCCTGTACTCTTGTGGCCTAAAACAATATTTTTCTAGGCTCCAGCAGGGCACATTTTTGAGACTTTCCTTATAAGACGCATAAAAATGGCCCCTGATTAAAATACATATTTTTTTAGGGAATTTTTCCCATTGACCCCCCTCTGGTATTTCATTGTCCATGTTGTGGGACTATTTGTGCGCTTCTTATAAGTATTTGGTGGTTACAAATATGACCTGAAGGTTTTTCAGGTTCGCCTGCCATTAAAGTTAATGGGGCTCACCGCGAATGCGTGGTTCGAAAACATTTGATTGTGAAAAGTCCCGGCCGATGTTCGTCCATTACTAGCCCTCACTCATAATGTTTTTGAGGGTCACTAGCAAGCCCTTGCATATAATGCTTTAGAGGGTCACCAGTAGGCCCTTGCCCATAATGTATTATAAGGTCACCAGCAGGCCCTTGTTCTTAATGTTTTAGAGAATCACCAGCAGGCCCTTGCTCCTAATGTTTTTGAGGGTCACCAACAGGCCCTCGACCCATAATGTTTTTGAGGGTCATCAGCAGGCCCTTACCCATAATTTTTTAGAGTTTCACCAGTAGGCCCTCGCCCATAATTTTTTTGAGGGTCACCTGCAGGCCCTCGCCTATAATGTTCTAGAGGGTCACCAGCAGGCCCTTGTTCTTAATGTTTTAGAGAATCACCAGCAGGCCCTTGCTCCTAATGTTTTTGAGGGTCACCAGCAGGCCCTCGACCCATAATGTTTTTGAGAGTCACCAGCAGGCCCTTACCTATAATTTTTTAGAGTTTCACCAGCAGGCCCTTGCCCACAATGTTTTTGAGATCACCAGCAGGCCCTTGCCTATAATGTTCTAGAGGGTTGCCAGCAGGCCCTCGCCCTTAATGTTTTTGAGGGTCGCCAGCAGGCACTCGCCCATTATGTTTTTGAGGGTCACTAGCAAGCCCACGCCCATAATGTTTTAGAGAGTCACCAGCAGGCCCTTGTTCCTAAAGTTTTAGAGTTTCACCAGCAGGCCCTTGCCCACAATGTTTTTTGAGATCACCAGCAGGCCCTCGCCTATAATGTTCTAGAGGGTCGCCAGCAGGCTGTTGTTCTTAATGTTTTAGAGAATCTCCAGCAGGCCCTTGCTCCTAATGTTTTTGAGGGTCACCAGCAGGCCCTCGGCCCATAATGTTTTTGAGAGTCACCAGCAGGCCCTTACCTATAATTTTTTAGAGTTTCACCAGCAGGCCCTTGCCCACAATGTTTTTGAGATCACCAGCAGGCCCTTGCCTATAATGTTCTAGAGGGTTGCCAGCAGGCCCTCGCCCTTAATGTTTTTGAGGGTCGCCTGCAGGCCCTCGCCCATTATGTTTTTGAGGGTCACTAGCAAGCCCACGCCCATAATGTTTTAGAGAGTCACCAGCAAGCCCTTGTTCTTAATGTTTTAGAGGATCACCAGCAGGCCATTACTCCTAATGTTTTCGAGGGTCACCAGCAGGCCCTTGCCCCTAATGTTTTAGATGGTCAGATCAGCAGCAGGCACTCGCCCCTAATGTTTTAGAGGGTCAGCTCAGCAGCAGACCCTCAACCCTAATGTTTTAGATGGTCAGATCAGTAGTAGGCCCTCGCCCCTAATGTTTTAAATCAGGGATGGCCAACCTGAGGCTCTCCAGCTGTTGCAAAACTACAACTCCCAGCATGCCCAGACTATCTACAGCTATTAGTCTACAGCAGGGCATGGTGGGAGTTGTAGTTTTACAAAAGCTGGAGAGCCGCAGGTTAGACAAGCCTGTTTTAGATGGTCAGATCAGCAGGCCCTTGCTCCAATAGTTTTTGAGGGTCACCAGCAGGCCATCAATCACAATTTTTAAAGGCTGTGTATGATGCCCTCCTTTATGTGTAATAAAGGGTGCATTGTAGTGCCGGTTCCTTGTAATTTTTGGCAGCCCTTTAACTTTATGCATAGGCTTTATGAGTGTAGGAGTCCCACTACCTGAACAATTGTACCACAATGTGAATGAGGCCCTCTTTTATGTGATATACAGGTTGTATCGGAGTGCCTCTTCCTTGTAATTTACGGCAGCACTTGCACTTTATATACAAGTAAATATACAGGAAAGAATGTTTCCAATAATTTTTCCTGTAAAATCGATTTTATCTTCGGTTTGGTGTGTATTATTGTCAGTCTGTAAAAGAGGCATACTACTCGGACAACATCGCTGCCAGCAGCGACCTGGGAGTCCAAGATGCATCTACAGTAGACATCCCCCCCATGCTGTTCCCGAACCATTTCAGTGGCGTTTCCATCCATTTCTGACCTTTTCCTCTTCAGAGCAGGGGGTGCCTGGTTTAATGCTCAGGTTCTCCCATTGTGCTGTAGTATATAATATATATATATATATATATATATATATATACACACACACACACACACACACACACACATACACTGTATATATATAATTTTAATGTGTGTATTTATATTTATATATATATATATATATATATATATATGTATATACTGTACACATATATATATATATATATATATATTGTGGGGGTTAGCTCTTCTCCAGGGGTCATTCTCACAGGTTACTTCACCAGACACGGATATAATGTCCAAACTCGTGCTTTATTTTACACACTCCAACCAATACAGGTCATCATGAAGTCGCAGCTTCACTTAAACACATGTGACATCCACATAAAATAATAAACACTTGCCTGTCTAGGCTCTAACTAACACAGAGTTTCCTGACTCACCTAAGTCACAGTTCACACCCTGTGAACCCATGCGGCTTTGTCAGCCAATGTCCCACAGCCTCTAGGCTGTACAGAGCACAGTACGCCCACTGTCTCCAGTTCAGTATTTCTTGTGGGGGATTGGGGCTTAATGGTCCACCTGACTATAGCCCTGCGACCCTCCAAGGCGTCGCTTTGTCCCCCACCTCCAGGCTATCTCCCAGCCTTCTGGTCCCTCAGCCTTGCCCAGCTGAGACCTCACAGACAGAGCCTCCAGGCCTCTGTCTACAGGTAACACACTTCCCCCTTGCTGACACCCTGGGAGGTGCTTTATGCCAGCCTGAGTACCTCCAGCTGGTCTCACCTGTGGTGGAATAGGGGCGTGGACCGCACTATCCACCCCTTCCTTGCCACCAACCTGCATGAGACCTGTCACTGTCTCACATACCCCCCGCCCTTTGTTCAAGCTTGTGAGGGTGTACACCTGCATAACCACGGGAGGCTGGTGAGAGGGCATCCACCTGGCCTGGACGTGGGGAACAGCCACCCACCCTGCTCTTTGGCTGCTCCCAATAAGAACCGGCCCAGATTGGCTTTACAGCAACACTAAGTAACCCAGTGTCAGCGAGCACTAGCTGCTGCTGACACAGAAAATTACTGGTTCTTATTTCACCGAGCCCAGGAACCTCGGTGACACGTACCTTCCCTTTGTTCTGCCAAACCCACGCCAGCAGAGCTTGGTTTATCACCAAAACCAACGTCTTGCCCAATCTAAACTGCCTAAAGGCCTCATGTGCCCATCTCATGGCCCGGTACTCTTTTTCTATTCTTTCCCGGGTGATAATGACGCACTCTCGCACTCTTTGATCCCTCTCGCTTTTTTGATCCCCTGGCTCCCGCACTTGCGCCTCATGTCTTTTCTTGGACAGCTGCAGCTCTTGCCTGAACTGTTCCCAGACATGGTCGTGTCCCGACACTTTCTCCTTTGCTTTGCAGGGCTCCTTCAGCAGAGCATGCTTGCCCCTACTCGCTTCTTTCACGTGCATCTGGGTCACTTCTTCCTTCTTTCTAGCAATAGTTACCCCAGCTATGGTGGCAGTTTCAGAGACCTCTGCTTCTTTAGTGGCTTTTTCCGCTTCGGCCATGGCCCCCTTTGGCTTAACTTTGGTCTCTGCAGCACCTGGAGACTTCACGTCAACCAACACATCGGCCTTAACTTTTTCAGCCTTTGTCTTCTCTGAGTCTCCAGTCTCTTTGACCGCCTTCTCATCCTTCTCGGACATGGAACCATATACTTGTCCTGTTAACTTCTCCCCCTCTTTCTCATCGAGGCAGGAGGCACCAGGGTCTTCTGCAGACTCCTCGTCTTCTGTCATTTTCTCCAGCGGCTCACCCAGGACACTGTTCTCCTTTTGGGGAGGAATCAGGAGAGACAGCCCACCATAACAGCCCGGATCCAAAAACTGATCGTTCACCTCCTCGTACTTCTTCCCCAGAAGGCTGCTGGCTATTTGGAAGGCCTTGTAGGCAGAGGGGACTTCTTCCAGGCCTGTGCTACACACTACCACGGGCCTGTGGTCTTCGGCATCCACATCAGCCCCATCAACTGGTTCAGAAGAAATCTCTTCGATCTTCTCTGCCACCGCCAGCACCACCGTGCCACCATCTCCAGTCTCACTTTTAACAGGCTCTGGCTTCATGAAGTCTTTCAGAGAACTGTCCTCTTCAGGTTTCGCACCTTCCACCTGCTGCTCGAGAGCACACTTAGATTTCTCCAACTTATCTTTTAAGCTCATGAGATTTTCCATCTCTGCTCTGAGTTGCTTGTTCAGCTTCTCCAATTCAGCACGCTCCTCGAGCGCTTCTTCCAGGGCTGTAGCCAAGGAGAGGGCCTTGGTTTCCTTTTCCCAAGCATCAGTCTCTGCTTGGTCACGTTTTTTATCACATCGAGCCGAGATGTATTTATTTTCAGCTAGGGACCAGTCAAACTTCCCCTGTTTCTCCAGGCACTGACCCATCAAGTCCATGTTTTTCAACAATTTCTTTTCAGCTTTTTTCACAAGCTTGTTGGAAGTACCCCGTTTTTGGGCCTCTGGTTCCAGCTGCTCCTTGCTCGGCTCTGCTGCAGCAGATGTAGGTGTATCACCATTCTCTTCCTGGCTCTCCTTCTTTGCCCTTTCTGAAGCCTTCTTCAGTTTCTTTATGAAGACAGCTAGTCCCTTCTTTAATGTTTCTAGGGAGCGTGAGGAGAGAGAGAGAGATCATCTTTCTGTTTGCAGCTGTACGGTCTTGTCAGATCATCTATAACTGCCTGGACATGGACCTCAGACACTAGGCTGATGTCACCCGACTTAATTCTCATCTCGTCAGATATAACTGTCTGGTCGCAACTAGTAACCACCTTTGTTTCGCAGGCCCTTGACATGGTAGCTTCACTCTCTGGGTTGCTATCGGTCACAGCACATACAGTACAGACTAAAAGTTTGGACACACCTTCTCATTCAAAGAGTTTTCTTTATTTTCATGACTATGCAAATTGTGCACTTGGGGACACTTTCAAAGTTTTCCCAATTTTTCGGACTGACTGGCCTTCATTTCTTAAAGTAATGATGGCCAATCGTTTTTCTTTACTTAGCTGCTTTTTTCTTGCCATGATACAAATTCTAACAGTCTATTCAGTAGAACTATCAGCTGTGTATCCACCTGACTTCTCCACAAGGCAACTGATGGTCCCAACCCATTTATAAGGCAAGAAATCCCACTTATTAAACCTGACAGGGCACACCTGTGAAGTGAAAACCATTTCAGGTGACTACCTCTTGAAGCTCAGCAAGAGAATGCCATGAGTGTGCAAAGCAGTAATCATAGCAAAAGGTGGCTACTTTGAAGAACCTAGAATATGACATATTGTCAGTTGTTTCACACTTTTTTGTTATGTAGATAATTCCACATGTGTTAATTCATAGTTTTGATGCCTTCAGTGTGAATCTAGAATTTTCATGGTCATGAAAATAAAGAAAACTCTTTGAATGAGAAGGTGTGTCCAAACTTTTGGTCTGTACTGTACATCACCTATACCGCTCGTGTCACTATTAATTCTGACCTCTAGGGACACTGCTGAGCTAATCCCCACCTGGGACACTTCGTTAGTAACCAACCAACATTGTGGAGACTGCATTTCCACCTCCGTTCCGTGCGGTACAGCCCCTATAACCCTATCATATTTTCCTGCACATTCAAACACTGAGCTGGATCTGGGCTTTGCTCCACACTACTTATAGGCGTGTTTTCAAACCTTTTAAGTCATATAGCACTTCATGAAACCTAGCAGATGCAGAAAATAAAGTTTCATCATCATTTACATTTTTACCACAGGGTACTCTTCTCCCCTGACCATAACCTGCAACGAAAAAGGTATATCACTGTCACCACATATTTCATATGACCTCATATTTTCCTCATGCATATCCGCACTCTTGTCACCATCACTTTGCACTTTACCAGCACCATTGTTTTCAATGGTCAATATTTTTTCTCCATGCAGGTCAAAGTGTAGATCCCTTAGATCTTCACTTAAAGGGACAGGTACAGGTTCTGCAGGAGTTTCGTCACTGTCTGCAGAATTGTCTTCCTTACCCCACAGCAACAAACCGATATCACGGCCCCATAACACATCATGTATTCGTGAAACTGCATCACGAAGTTCACCAGTCCCAGATTGCACTGGAATCTCACACTCAGGGAGAACCACCGGACAGTTCATATTATCCCCATGAATGTCCCGCACATAGTTCTCAGCCACCGGGCTGGTCTGAACCAGAATCACCTGATCCTCTGCAACACACAGAATAATTGGAACGCTCTTACCCACAGATGTCACAGGGTCGGCGCTCCCAAGGGCAGCACTCCGCTCCATTAACAAACGATCTGATCTCTGTACCAGCTGCCTCATGATTTCTTCTGTGGCAGTGGTTTTCCACCAGACCAGACCACTTTTCACCGAGTAGTGGTTGTTCCTAGCAACAGCATCACGGTTCCTCTGCACCTTCTCTCCAGGACTCTGTACAGACTGACATGAAATATAGGAACTCCTGAGAATCGAACCACTCTCCATCTCGTTTTCTTCCCGTCGGTTGCCCTTGGCAACGGCATGCATTTTTCCTCTAGCACTCCATTCTCAGGCAAGTTTAGAGAAGCCTCTCCAAGTGCAGTACTTGGCTTCCTCAACAAGGAATTTGTTTCCTGCACCAGCTGCTTCATTACTTTCTCAGTGGCCTTGGTTTTCCGTCAAAATGGGCCACTTTCCCCAGAGGACATCACCACCGGTATGCGAACTTTCCACCACAACGGACAATCTTTCATCCAGGTCGCCATTTTGACCAAAAAAACTTCAACAGGTCAGTCTCTCTCACTGGCTTCTGGCCCTTTAAATCCTGCACAGTTTGCACCACAGGGGAAAAAAAATGTCCAGATTAACACCAGCAGTTTTCCAGCAGCCGCTTCTCCTGCAAACTAGCAGGCATCCAGCACTTTTACTTATCAGCAGGGGCACCTGCCCGCATCCGACACCAATTGTGGGGGGTTAGCTCTTCTCCAGGGGTCATTCTCACAGGTTACTTCACCAGACACGGATATAATGTCCAAACTCGTGCTTTATTTTGCACACTCCAACCAATACAGGTCATCATGAAGTCGCAGCTTCACCTAAACACATGTGACATCCACATAAAATAATAAACACTTACCTGTCTAGGCTCTAACTAACACAGAGTTTCCTGACTCACCTAAGTCACAGTTCACACCCTGTGAACCCATGCGGCTTTGTCAGCCAATGTCCCACAGCCTCCAGGCTGTACAGAGCATAGTACGCCCACTGTCTCCAGTTCAGTATTTCTTGTGGGGTATTGGGGCTTAATAGTCCACCTGACTATAGCCCTGTGACCCTCCCAGGCATCGCTTTGTCCCCCACCTCCAGGCTATCTCCCAGCCTTGTGGTCCCTCAGCCTTGCCCAGCTGAGACCTCACAGACAGAGCCTCCAGGCCTCTGTCTACAGGTAACACACTTTCCCCTTGCTAACACCCTGGGAGCTGCTTTAAGCCAGCCTGAGTACCTCCAGCTGGTCTCACCTGTGGTGGAATAGGGGCGTGGACCGCACTATCCACCCCTTCCTTGCCTCCAACCTGCATAAGACCTGTCACTGTCTCACAATATATATATATAATTTTAATGTGTATATATATATATATATATATATATATAATTTTTAAGAACTGTTAGATGTTACACATCCATGGAATCTTTTTTGAGAAGTGAAAGTTATACTATGAGAAGTCTTTTATATCCCATGTGGCTGTGGTACATTCTGTCACTCTTTTTTTTCCAGCTTTTTGTCTGTTGAGTATTTCTGAGAATATGCTTCCATTTAGCAAAATGAAAACTCATCAAAACAACTATTTCAATTAAATTCTCATAATATTAACCATTTTGCAATTATGGGGAATTGATTCATATCATTTTCTGATGTGAATCAAGTAGGAGTCCCACTACCTTAACAATTGTACCACAGTGTGAATAGTCCCTTCTTTATATGATATACAGTGTTCTGCCCATTTTGTGCATAATAAATGTATGTAATGTGCTGTAAAGATTATACTGAAATGTTATGTTTGACGTTGCTGCCATCTATTGGTCAAAGTTAGTTACTGCTTTGCCAGAACTTTGCAGGAAGTGTATCTTGCAGCGGCA
Organism: Bufo gargarizans; assembly: GCF_014858855.1. NCBI lineage: Eukaryota > Metazoa > Chordata > Amphibia > Anura > Bufonidae > Bufo > Bufo gargarizans. The sequence continues at coordinate 90,360,482 of NC_058085.1, forward strand.
TGCTATTTCATCGAGTTTGCGTTTAGTTGGACCATGATTTATTTTTCAACAGGACAATGACCCCAAACACACCTCCAGGCTGTGTAAGGGCTATTTGACCATGAAGGAGAGTGATGGGGTGCTGCGCCAGGTGACCTGGCCTTCACAGTCACCGGACCTGAACCCAATCAAGATGGTTTGGGGTGAGCTGGACCACAGAGTAAAGGCAAAAGGGCCAACAAGTGCTAAGCATCTCTGGGAACTCCTTCAAGACTGTTGGAAGACCATTTCAGGTGACTACCTCTTGAAGCTCATCAAGAGAATGCCAAGAGTGTGCAAAGCAGTAATCAAAGCAAAAGGTGGCTACTTTGAAGAACCTAGAATATGACTTATTTTCAGTTGTTTCACACTTTTTTGTTATGTATATAATTCCACATGTGTTAATTCATAGTTTTGATGCCTTCGGTGTTAATCTACAATTTTCATAGTCATGAAAATAAAGAAAACTCTTTGAATGAGAAGGTGTGTCCAAACTTTTGGTCTGTACTATATATATACATATATATATATATATATATATATATATATATATACACACACACATACAGGTGAAACTCGAAAAATATTGTGCAAAGTTTATTTAATTCAGTAATGCAACTTAAAAAGGTGAAACTAACATATGAGATAGACTCATTACTTGCAAAGCGAGATATTTCAAGCCTTTATTTGTTATCATTTAGATGATTATGACTTACAGCTTATAAAACCCCAAAGTAACAATTTTGAGGTACCCTTTGCTCAGGGGATATGGATTAATTAGCTGACTAGAGGGTGACACTTTGAGTCTAGAAAATGTAACCTTTTCGCAAAATTCAAATTTTATGCTGCATCAATGCATTTCCTTTTAATTTGCGTTACTGAAATAAATGGACTTTTGAACGATATTCAAATTTTTCAAGTTTCACCTTTATATACTGTATAATTTTAATATATGTGTATATATATATATATATATATATATATATATATATATATATATATAATTTTTAAGAACTGTTAGATGTTACACATCCATGGAATCTTTTTTGAGAAGTGAAAGTTATACTATGAGAAGTCTTTTACATCCCATTTGGCTGTGGTACACTCTGTCACTCTTTGTTTTCAGCTATTTGTCTGTTGAGTATTTCTCAGGATATGCTTCCATTTAGCTAAATGAAAACTAATCAAAACAACTATTTCAATGAAATTCTCATAATATTAACCATTTTGCAATTATGCGGAGCTGATTCACATCATTTTCTGATGTCAATTAGGTAGCTGGAGCCTGCCACAAAGACATACAGACGTGGACAAAATTGTTGGTACCCTTTGGTCAATTAAAGAAAAAGTCACAATGGTCACAGAAATAACTTTAATCTGACAAAAGTAATAATAAATTAAAATTCTATAAATGTTAACCAATGAAAGTCAGACATTGTTTTTCAACCATGCTTCAACAGAATTATGTAAAAAAATAAACTCATGAAACAGGCATGGACAAAAATGATGGTACCCCTAACTTAATATTTTGTTGCGCAACCTTTTGAGGCAATCACTGCAATCAAACGCTTCCTGTAACTGTCAATGAGACATCTGCACCTCTCAGCAGGTATTTTGGCCCACTCCTCATGAGCAAACTGCTCCAGTTGTGTCCGGTTTGAAGGGTGCCTTTTCCAGACTGCATGTTTCAGCTCCTTCCAAAGATGCTCAATAGGATTGAGGTCAGGGCTCATAGAAGGCCACTTTAGAATAGTCCAATTTTTTCCTCTTAGCCATTCTTGGGTGTTTTTAGCGGTGTGTTTTGGGTCATTGTCCTGTTGCAAGACCCATGACCTGCGACTGAGACCAAGCTTTCTGACACTGGCTAGTACATTTCTCTCTAGAATTCCTTGATAGTCTTGAGATTTCATTGTACCCTGCACAGATTCAAGACACCCTGTGCCAGACGCAGCAAAGCAGCCCCAGAACATAACAGAGCCTCCTCCATGTTTCACAGTAGGGACAGTGTTCTTTTCTTGATATGCTTCATTTTTTCGTCTGTGAACATACAGCTGATGTGCCTTGGCAAAAACTTCGATTTTTGTCTCATCTGTCCACAGGACATTCTCCCAGAAGCTTTGTGGCTTGTCAACATGTAGTTTGGCATATTCCAGTCTTGCTTTTTTATGATTCGTTTTCAACAATGGTGTCCTCCTTGGTCGTCTCCCATGTAGTCCACTTTGGCTCAAACAACGACGGATGGTGCGATCTGACACTGATGTTCCTTGAGCATGAAGTTCACCTTGAATCTCTTTAGAAGTCTTTCTAGGCTCTTTTGTTACCATTCGGATTATCCGTCTCTTAGATTTGTCATCAATTTTCCTCCTGCGGCCACGTCCAGGGAGGTTGGCTACAGTCCCATGGATCTTAAACTTATGAATAATATGTGCAACTGTACTCACAGGAACATCTAGTTGCTTGGAGATGGTCTTATAGCCTTTACCTTTAACATGCTTGTCTATAATTTTCTTTCTGATCTCTTGAGACAGCTCTTTCCTTTGCTTCCTCTGGTCCATGTCGAGTGTGGTACACACCATATCACCAAACAACACAGTGATTACCTGGAGCCATATATATAGGCCCAATGGCTGATTACAAGGTTGTAGACACCTGTGATGCTAATTAGTGGACACACCTTGAATTAACATGTCCCTTTGGTCACATTATGTTCTGTGTTTTCTAGGGGTACCATCATTTTTGTCCATGCCTGTTTCATGAGTTTATTTTTTTACATAATTCTGTTGAAGCATGGTTGAAAAACAATGTCTGACTTTCATTGGTTAACATTTATAGAATTTTAATTTATTATTACTTTTGTCAGATTAAAGTTATTTCTGTGACCATTGTGACTTTTTCTTTCATTGACCAAAGGGTACCAACAATTTTGTCCACGTCTGTACATCTATGTTCCAGCAAAGAAAAACAAAGTAATTTAATCACTACATTTAAAAATTATGTTGAAAACAAATGTAAATATGTCCAAGCCATCCTGTATGAGATTAAGGTATGAATGCATTTTCTATGGGCTGTGGGCACTTATGATATTGCATTTTTGGCATGCAGGATATATAATTATTATTATAAAATAAAAAATAATCCATGTCTAATTCCTAGTGATGGCCTTAAGTGTCCTTACTTTTATTCTAAAATATAACGTGTGATGAGCCATCCTGGAAGATGGAGAAACACATATTGATTGGGAATATAGGCACATTAAACCCCAATATTTCTGTAAAAAAGAAATTCTAAAAGTAATAGAAATCCAAATCTTTGTTTTTACAGTCAGCACACATTAGAATAGAGAAGGGAATAGGGAGTATAGGAAAAATATATCCGTATTTCATTGATCATTTCTGCTGAGCACTTAGTCTGAAAACCAGTAAATCATGTATGGGGTATATTATAATCATACTATGCTATCGCAAAAAATTTGCATAAAAGACAAAGATCTTTACTTCATAAGACATAAATCACGCAATAAAAAAACTAAGAAAAAATCTAAGTAAGGATCAGCTAACATAATATTCCACAATCTTTAATGGCAAATTTCAAATCTTATCCAAATAAAAATGCTTCTCCACTTTTTGACCAATCCCTTTAAATCTACTCTATGCCCAAGTACAGAGAGTACAGCCCTTTTACCTTTACGAGAAGTCCTGCTCTGTGTATTTTTTAGGTTCGAATTTGCTGCAAAGAGCTCTTTGCTCTAACAACCTTCTTTCACATTTGGATGTTGGGAAGACTCTTTTATTACACTTGCATTGTGGGAGGCAACCATAATTTAGAAGAGACTGTCCAATTCATCTAAGAATTTCACAATATCATGTCTGTTGCAATTGCCAACAAATAATCCAAAGATGTAGCAACGATGTAGTCAGGGCCGGCGTTAGGGATGGGGCAAACTGGGCAATTGCCCAGGGCCCCCATCCTGAAAGGGGCCCTGAAAAGGGATTTTTCATAACTTTGCTATTTAGACAACATGGATTATACAAGGCCTACAGGCCTCATCTCTTGTGTAATGCAGTACCCCAAACTAGCACATCTCACACCCTTTGCCAGTTGGTGAACACAATAGCACCTTCCTCCCTTAACAAAAGGCTATTTATAATCACATCTCACATACAATGACAGCAACCTATGACAAGTCATTCAACTTGTTAGCATTTAGAGTAACTGTGGCCACTATGTAAAATAACCCTTTCATGTATTGTATATAGCAGATGCCAGTATTGTTTAAAAGAGTTTCAACTGTATCTTGTCACGCACTATGTTCCCACCCCAATGCCCTATAAGTATGTGCTGTGGAATAAAGATTTCAGATATCGGCTACCTGAGTTGTGTCTGGGTGGCTGCTATCTCCTGGCCAGTGCAAATACGATATTCACTTGCAATGGGAAATATTCACGGGTTGGAGGTCTGATGCCTCATCGTATAACCATCATAAACATGCCTAGAGAAAAAAACACTAACAGGCCCCCTGCTTCAGTGCTGCTGAACATTGGAAACATGAGGGAGTCAGGACTCCGGCAGTGTTCCTGTTCCGGCTTAGGAGTCCATTCTCTGACTCCATATATGGCTTGGGAGTCCCTGCCCTATGTCCATATAGGGAGCCAGTGCTTCTGGGAGTCTCTGCTCTAACGCCATATATGGCTGTGCTTGAACTTCCGGTTTTTAACACTGTCAGACGCCATGGTGACAGTTCACCACGCCGATCTGAGTGGTTAAATGTTCACGGTCATCATTACTGCAGATCTTGGACATTGGCCGTGGGTGCCTGCTGTATGAAACAGCAGGCATCCAGTTGTTATGGTGCCTGCTCCAGAGTGGGCGCCATCTTTAAAGACACAACATGCGCCGTACATTTACCATGGATGTGGGGAAGGGGTTATGATCACATGACCAAATGTGTCTAGGACAGAGTTTTCTTTATGCATGGACTACCAGAGCTAGTGGAGGTACTATCGGAGAGAGGGGTCATGTACAGTTGCAAGAAAAATGATGTGAACCCTTTGGAATGATATGGATTTCTGCACAAATTGGTCATAAAATGTGATTTGATCTTCATCTAAGTCACAACAATAGACAATTAAAGTCTTCTTAAACTAATAACACACAAAGAATTAAATGTTACTGTTTTTATTAAACACACCATGTAAACATTCACAGTGCAGGTAGAAAAAAAATGTGAACCCCTAGACTAATGACATCTCCAAGAGCTAATTGGAGTGAGGTGTCAGCCAACTAGAGTTCAATCAATGAGATGAGATTAAAGGTGTTGGTTACAGCTGTCCTGCCCTATAAAAAAACACACACCAGTTCTGGGTTTGCTTTTCACAAGAAGCATTGCCTGATGTAAATGATGCCTCACACAAAAAAGCTCTCAGAAGACCTACGATTAAGAATTGTTGACTTGCATAAAGCTGGAAAGGGTTATAAAAGTATCTCCAAAAGCCTTGCTGTTCATCATTCCACGGTAAGACAAATTGTCTATAAATGGAGAAAGTTCAGCACTGCTACTACTCTCCCTAGGAGTGGCCATCCTGTAAAGATGACTGCAAGAGCACAGCGCAGACTGCTCAATGAGGTGAAGAAGAATCCTAGAGTGTCAGCTAAAGACTTACAAAACTCTGGCATATGCTAACATCCCTGTTAGCGAATCTACGATACGTAAAACACTAAACAAGAATGGATTTCATGGGAGGATACCACAGAGGAAGCCACTGCTGTCCCAAAAAAACATTGCTGCACGTTTACAGTTTGCACAAGAGCACCTGGATGTTCCACAGCAGTACTGGCAAAATATTCTGTGGACAGATGAAAGTTGAGTTGTTTGGAAGAAACACACAACACTATGTGTAGAGAAAAATAGGCACAGCACACTAACATCAAAACCTCATCCCAACTGTAAAGTATGGTGGTGGGGGCATCATGGTTTGGGGCTGCTTTGCTGCATCAGGGCCTGGATGGATTGCTATCGATGAAGGAAAAATTAATTCCCAAGTTTATCAAGACATTTTGCAGGAGAACTTAAGGCCATCTGTCCACCAGCTGAAGCTCAACAGAAGATGGGTGTTGCAACAGGACAACGACCCAAAGCATAGAAGTAAATCAATAACAGAATGGCTTAAACAGAAGAAAATATGCCTTCTGGAGTGGTCCTGACCTCAACCCGATTAAGATTCTGTGGCATGACCTCAAGAAAGCGATTCACACCAGACATCCCAAGAATATTGCTGAACTGAAACTTTCTGTAAAGAGGAATGGTCAAAAATTACTCCTGACCGTTGTGCACATCTGATCTGCAACTACAGGAAACGTTCGGTTGAAGTTATTGCTGCCAAAGGAGGTTCCACCAGTTATTAAATCCAAGGGTTCACATACTTTTTCCACCTGCACTGTGAATGTTTACATGGTGTGTTCAATAAAAACATGGCAACATTTAATTCTTTGTGTGTTATTAGTTTAAGCAGACTGAGATTGTCTACTGTTGTGACTTAGATGAAGATCAGATCACGATTTATAACCAATTTGTGCCGAAATCCATATAGTTCCAAAGGGTTCACATACTTTTTCTTGCAACTGTATGCCTGTAAGTGGCCTTGTGAGGAAGGGTCTGGTGGTGTGCAGTGCAGTCCTGGGCTACATGCTATATGATGACCCATTCCATTTCTCACTTTTTGTGAGGGAGGGGAACTCATTCCTCTGAGGGGAGGGGGCATGTTGTGTATTCTGGGGCCATAAGCGTGCATATCTGTGTGTGGGACTTTATGGGGTGTAAATCTGTGAGGGGGGACGGAATTGACAGAATGTAACTCTGTTGTTAGTAGATTATTACAAGATTCTGAGCCCTACTTTTGATTTTGCCCAGGGACACATTTTGTCTAAAACCGGCCCTGGATGTAGTGATGGCACTCCTCATGATGTATTTAAGTTAACATTATCTATCTATCTATCTATTATCTATCTATCCCATGTCTATCTATCTCATTATCTATCTATATATCTATCTATCTGCAGTTTACCAGTCAAAGAGGAAATTATGTGACTATATATGGTTACTTAAAAGAAGGAATTTAAGGCTGAGTTCACACGAGCGTGACAGATTTGGTCCGGATGCGTTCAGGGTGCGTTCAGTTAAACTCGCACCATTTTGCAAGCAAGTTCAGTCAGTTTTGGCTGCAATTGCGTTTAGTTGTTCAGTTTTTTCCGCGCGGATGCAATGCGTTTTGATGCGTTTTTCACGCGCGTGATAAAAAACTGAAGGTTTACAAACAACATCTCCTAGCAACCATCAGTGAAAAACGCATTGCATCCGCACTTGCTTGCAGATGCAATGCGTTATTAACGCAGCCCCATTCACTTCTATGGAGCCAGGGCTGCGTTAAAAACGCAGAATATAGAACATGCTGCGATTTTAAAGCATTGCAGAAGTGATGCGTGAAAAAAAATGCTCATGTGCACAGCCCCATTGAAATGAATGGGTCAGGATTCAGTGCAGGTGCAATGCGTTCACCTACTGCATTGCACCCGCGCGGAAATCTCGCCCGTGTGAACTCAGCCTAAAAGGGGCTATCCAATGATTAATGTAAAAAATGAAGATCAGCCATTACATAGTACATGACAATGTCTATCTAACAAAGCTAGGACCAGCCCTGTACCTCACATGGATCCAGAGATCTCCCCATTCATTGCTCTGCTGGATTTATATCAAGCTCAGAGCTCAAGGGGAGTGTCTTTTCTGCTGCAGCGCAAGAGGAGTGTCTGTTCTTTCCTAGCTCTGGTGGCGTGTCCTTTCTGCTGTAGCTATCTTCCTATCATACCTCAGGATGGAGTTGAAGGATCAAACATTGCATGTGCGGCCATCTCAGTAAGCTGGAGAAAGAACTAAGAATAAGAACAAACTGCCGGTGGAACGTTAAAGATATATTTTATTGAATAACTCCATGGCTATACTTAATTTTAAATTACATGCAATTACAAAAGTGTTCAAATCTAGGTGCTGGTTTGAAAACTGTAGATTTTTTTTTTCGTGGGCCCTTTAAGGAATTTTAGAGTCACAATTTGAGCACTTAAATGGAAAAAAATTGCAATCTAATGCAGCGTAACATGGTTGGAAAGTGGGGGCTTACAATGGTACAACAGGACCCCACAGAAGTCTTTATCCATATAATGTCTCTGTACAACTTATAGGTTATTCAAATCCATAGTATGTTATGTGGTCAAGCCCTATTTTTCACATGGAAACTACAACTGCCTTCTATATTTATATTCAACCTAAGGGCTTAAGCACACGGATGTGTGCCGCCCATTACATTCATTGGGGACTGAAAATTGCGGTCCTCAATGCACGGGCACCATTCGTGTGTCTGGCACAGATGGGTGCAGACCTATTCAACTTGAATGGCTCCGTGATCCTTCTGCACTGTAAAAAAAAAAAGTTTTCGTTTTTTTGTGGTGCAGAGGCACGGACAGAAGTGAATGGGTCTGCATCCATGATGCAGTGCACAAAAGGTTGGTGCCAGTATATTGCAGACCTGCTGGTTGTGAGCCACAATACGGGCACAGACAGGCAGCCATGTGCATGGGCCCTAAAGGGAACCTGTCATGTTGAAAATGCTGCTTGATCCTAAGGCTGTAGGATATAATACAGGAAGAGCAGGGCAAGCTGATATATGGTTTTAGGGAGTTTGCAATTTATTGACCTAAACCTCTTCTCTTTCCATGCGTTCTATGGGTGGTCCTACACATTTATTGACCATTATCTTTGTATGCACACACATAAAGGAAAGGCTGGCAATCACTGCACAGGACTGTCCACTGGACTCCTAAATATAGAAGGAGCAGAGATTTAGATAAAAATAAAAAAGTTTGCTTTTACCTCAAAATACTATATAAATCTGCTCAGCTCCTCTTGCTCGATAACTTCTAAATGCAACTCTTTTAAATTCAACCATACTGCATGAGGAATCGGTAAAACAGTTATTTAGCTTGACTGCTTCTCCAGACTCCTAAGTATAGAAAGAGCATAGTTTATATTTTAGAAAAATTACAAGTTATATTGAATATTTTCCCTCAAAACAGCATATCAATATGTTTAGCTTCTCCTGCTCTATAGCATGATGTGAAAGTTTTAAATTCAACCCTACTGCATGAGGAGTAGTAATAGACCATTTAACAATCAGACTGAGCCACTAATAAAAAGTAACAAAAACTGCGTTCATCTCAGTTGGGTGGCCATAAAAATGTCATAAATATTTTCTAAGAATTCAAGAGAAAACAAGAAAAAAAAGAATTAGAATAGACCGTAAATAAAACTAGAGCTCTACTGTGATTTTTCTTCCCATGTCTGAGAAGAATAAAGACCTCATAAATCTTCAACGAGGCATCATCCCCTCCAGGCTGCAATCATGGACCTTTTACAGTTTTTTTAATGCAATCATTTTTGATTACGGTATATCATTTTTTTTTGTGAGGATAACATAAGGTCATAATAACTAAAATAAGATACATTTTTCTGTTGTGTCATACTACTGTCACTGTTACAAATACAGTTTTTGTTTTTGATTCTTATACGTGCATTAAGTTTCCTTTTTGTCTGGAGGTGTTTTTAGTTGTCTAGAGGGGGTTGTCCAGACAATACCCCCAGTAGTTAAAACCCGTCATAATAGAACAATAAAATATTTAACCCCTTCAACTAACCCCATAACTTTTTCCAACACACATAGCAATATGAGAGCTTGTTTTTTGCAAGACAAGTTATACTGATGATAACATTTACTGTTGCATATGATGAAGTGGGAAGCTGGAAACATTTTTTAAATAGGGGAAAAAAAACTGTTTTCCGTGGGTTTTTCTTGTGTTTAAATTCTAAAAAACTATGGAAAAAAATAACCTCTTTTTGCATTGGCATATTAAGACCCCCCCTAACTTTATTTTTTATATGCACTGGGTGGTGTGAAGACAATCAATATTTTTTATTGACACCATCTTGGAGTGTGTATGACTTTTTGGTCACTTTTTATTCAATTTTTTTGGTAGGTTAAGTAACAAAAAGATGAATCTGTGATTTTGATGTTACATCATTTGCCTTATGGAATAAATATTTTTAGATTTTAATAGTACAGGCATTTTCACACGTGGCAATGTCCATGATGTTAATTTTTTTAATTGTTTATGTATTTTCATTTTAGGGAAATGGGTTGTGATTAGAATTTTTTCTTTTTTTAATATTAAAAAAAAACTTTTTTTACACTTTTATATAGTGTTAGGGCGGGTTCGCATTGGCGTTATTCAATTCAATTATAGATTCCGTTATAACAGACTTATAACATAATAAAACGGAAATCTAGGATAGAATGCAAAACGGAAGCCTTTAAGAGGCATTGCATTTTACTCCTTACTAATACATGTCTATGGGGGCACATAATGGTTCTGTTTGTTTCCGTTATACATGATGGAAAAAATAGTCCTGTCAAAAAAATTTCCATTGATATTATAACGTCGTCTATTATGTTTATATTCAACCTAAGTGCTTATGCACACGAACGTGTGCCATACATTCCATGCATTGGGGACTGCAAATTGGGGTCCCCAATGCACAGGCACCATCAGTGCAGCTGCTGCAGACAGATGCAGACCCATTCAACTTGTTTGGGTCCAAGATCCATCCTCACTGCAAAAAAATAGAGCACGTTCTATTTTTAGAAATTTGATTTGGGTGAATTGGTAGGGCAATTCGATTCATGTCCAAATAAGTTCAACCTGAATCAAAAGTTGTCAAATTGAACTGAAAAGTTATGGATGACATTGTGGTCTGTATGCTGTCTACGTGTCATGATGGGGAGTATGGAAAACCCTCCACCGTATAATGAAGGGAATAAAGGAAGTAACCAGGCCAGTAAGCAAGGATAAGGGAAGCAGGTCACCTCCTATAGCATCCCTAATCCTCTCCCTAACTCCTCTCCGTATGAGCGGACCCTAATGGTAGAACGGCTCATACCCTGGAAACCTGGGACCCTGAGTCGCCCTGATAATCCCTCACATAGGAGCAGGGAAAAGACGTCCTATTCATCCAAGACACGGAAGAACAGGAGTCTCTAAAGACCTAGTAGCAGGGAAAAGAAGAGACCATACACAACAAGAGGATCAGCAGGTAAGAACACAAGACAACACACTTACCTGCCGAAGTCTCCACGACTGGAACCCATGCATACGTACAGGAGCACTAACAGGACGCTATACCAGCGACTCCGCCATGACCCCCCTGCTGCAAGGTGCATGGCAGCCCCAGGCAGTGCTGCATACAGGCTTGTGGTTCACCCCTCCGGAAAACCAACCCCCTTCTGGAGGACACAACACACAGGGAAAACGTCATACATGCAGGGAGAAACACCAACAACAGCCCAGACATGTGACAACAATCAAGACGTCCTACACATCCTAAACATAAACCCACACCTAACATACAACAAGTGAGGTAGGGTAAAAGGAGTATACAAAAGGAATACTATTTATGTCCAACAAGGTGGCCCTCAAGGACTGGGCAGAATCACCCTGAAAAGGAGCAGAGCTCCATCACCAAACAAGGCTGGAGTACCACTGACTCCAGCCTGGAAGCCACAGGTAATATCCACATCATGGCCATACCCAGGACAAACCTAAATCCCCACTAGCTAGATGATTAACCCCTTGCTCACCAAACTGCAGAGAGACACACCATAAAGGGGAAATGCACGTGCAAACTGACAATAACACGTTGCCACAGGCAACCAGTCTGCAAGGCAACTGCGTCATCGCCTATATGTGTTTAATAGACCCACTATTTATTTTATACTATCAGTGTTTACTTGGTTTTTAGTAAATGATAATCAAATGGTCCCACTGATGTCCTGTATTTATTACACAATCGCTACTTTATGCCGGTAAATAAACTACAGGGTTACCATAGTGATTACACACGCCCCTGGTACTGATTGGCCGAGGTGGGGTCACATGGTCCGCCCCTCTCTCCCTCTGTTGCGGGCGATGCGATCTCTGTCAGCACATCCCCGGTCACGTGGGTAGTAGCTGGGAGGAGTTCCACTCGCGCCCGAGGGGGGTGGGGTTGACTGTCCGGCCCCGTGCTTGCACGGTGTGCACAAGGGAACGCCGACTACATGCGGATGCACTGAACCACCGATGGTATGCTGGTTTTGAAATATGTAACTATGAAATACAGGTCAGCTGTGTGTTAACTAGCCAGACTTAATCTTTTTAACCCTTCACTAGCATTGAGCACTTGCACTTTATTATTTTATAGTTACTCACAGATCAATGTTTTGAGGATGTGTCCTTTTTAGATATTGTTGTTCAAAATCTCATTTGTCCCTTTAGTATTTATTTTGCACTTTTTGGAATTTTAGATTGTGTATTAATCATGACCAATTGTTTTGATGTACCACGTGCTCAATTACCCACTTATGTATCAAGTGACCAATTTTCGGTATATATACTTAATGTCATGTGTGACACTATTGCTTTGCTTGACAAAGGCCTCATTGAGTGGGCTGAAATGTTGCCTGGGAATAAATTGGGTCATCGCCTTTCACCCTGATTTGGAGTGCTGTCTTATTTTTTGGAGATATGGTTGCCTACCTTCCCTGAAGATTTGCACCCGATTAACTTTTTTCTAACTGCTGCTGTTGTTTTTTAGATAGATAGATAGATATGCTCATACTAAAAGGTTGAATGGTAAGCTTGCTGAGGCAAGCAATCTTATTCATACAGTGTGTAAATTAATTTCTTAAATTTGGTTTAGAAGAACATTATTCAAGCTTCTACATAACAAGATGGAACAGACACAAAAAGCCTCCTGAAGGGTAAGAGGTTGAATTACACATTTGCATGACTTTAAACTATTTTTTTATTAATTTGATATGGCTGAATTTTTTTAAGAACTAGAGATAGATAGATAGATACTAGAGATGAGCAAACCACTCAAGATTTGGTTTCGTTCAGGCTCACCGAAGTTTTGCAAAAGGACGGTTTGAACCTGAATCAATTAAGGCTGAAACCACTGTTGCTCCAATTGCCCTGATTCGGTGAATAAGCCCCCTGTAGCCTCCTAGGACAGCAATAGTAAATTATGTCTGAACAACCCTGAAATACATAGCTATGGGTAAACACACGTTTGACGGTGTTAAAAAACACAGCATGTTTAATAACACAGCGGGCCTGCACATGTGTTATGCTGTTTCATATTCCAAAGCTTCCAAAATTCGTCCCTTATCGGAGGCAGATGATATTTAAAAGGGTTCTCTGGGAATTAAGAAAATGAAAATATTTAAATATTACTTTATTATAAATATATTCCCAAATACCTTTCATTAGTTATCATGGCTCGTTTTGTCTAGGGAGCAATCATTAGAAGAAATAAAATGGTAAATAATATTATAATATTTAGGTGTTTATATTTTCTTAATTCCCAGAGAACTCTTTTAAAGACAATGTTATGAGATGAAAAAATGGCTTGGGAGGGGGACCAGACGTCCAAATATTATGCCTTAACAGGGTAGGAATGCTTACCCGTATGACATGCACAAGTGCAGGTTGTCAGAAGAAAATGTAACAGTGAACAAAACAAAAAAGATTCTCCTTTTAATTTGGAAGCAGCAGCAATGCAGTGTCGAAGAGGTACAGTACGGTATAGAATACGGTAGAATGCAGCAACAATAATAGCAGCAGCAGAAGGAGCATAGCATGGAGCATACAAGCTTGTCTATGGGTAGAATTAGTAGTAATAATAGTGGCGGTAGTAGTAGTAGTGGTAGCAGTGTCAGATGATTTGCATTAATAGCGGTGGCAGTAGGGGTTTAGCAGCGAGGAGCAGCTGAGTCAGTGGTGGTTGTAGCAAGAGCCATATGGTACATGTTGGCAGGTAGCAGCGTGATGGAGGCAGCAGCAGCCTTATGGAAGATAATGGACGATAGTCCGCAGCGGTGACATGATGGCGGTGGTAGCATGATGGATGCAACATCAACAGTCATACAGAACATGATGGTTGGTAGGTTTCAGCAGTAACATGGTGGCAGTAGTAGCATGATGGAGGTAACAGCAGCAGACATACAGAACATGGTGGTTGGCAGGTTGCAGCAGTGACAAGATGATGGTGGTGACATGATAGAGGCAGCAGCAACTGTACACAACATGATGGTTGGCAGGTTTCAGCAGTGGCTTGATGATGGTGGTGGCATGATTGAGGCAGCAGCAGCCGTACAGAACATGATGGTTGGCAGGCCGCAGCAGTGGCATGATAGCCCTGGTGGCATGATGGAACCTGTGCAGAACATGTTGGTTGGCAGGTCGGAGCAGTGACCTGATGGCAGCAGTGGCATGATGGAGACAGCAACGGCTGTACAGAAAATGAAGGTCGTCAGGCCACAGGCAGCACCAGTGGAAAGATGGGGCATTGCCAGAAAGGTCAGATGTATTCATCGGCCTCAATCTGAGGAGTGTGAAAATCCTACCCAGTCCAGACTTGGTTCATTTTGACAAAAGTCAAAAAGTGTGAAAATCAAAAGTGATGTTTTGGACACTGGCAAAGGACAACTTGGTCCATTTGAGCATTACCACGCCCCCCACAGCACTGAAAATCCTCTCCGAGGCTGGGTAAGATAGAGGGTATGCTGTGCCTGTTCAGGCTACTGTTCCAGTCTACCTGGCCAGAAATCCATGGGGTCAGGGAACAGGGTATGTGTCATAGAGTGGTCAGAGTTTAGATACGTCTGGGCTGAACCTGGGCATTGAGGTGGGAGTTGCCCATTGAGGCAGGAGCTGTCAGCTTGCTGACTGGCCTCAGCTTAGCGTGGCATGTGGAAAAACTGCTCCATCATGTTGAGGAGACTGTAATGGCTGCCTCTCCTGCTACTGTGACTTCTGTAGCTTGAGGAGGATGGTGATTTAATGGAAGTGGAGTGGGGTTCCCCGTTCAGACACACTGGCTGCTGTGGCAAGATGCGTACAAAGTGTGTTCTGATAATAACATCATTTGTCCTCCCTTTATGCAAGAGGAAAACATTCCCCTAATTTGTCTTGATGGTGAGGGTATAAAAGCATGGCTATCCAGTAAACATCAGACTGCTTGATGTCAGCAATATGCCTATCACTGCGTAAGCAATTTCACCATTCTGGCCAGGGTGCCCAAGGAGCTAGTTCTTTTCTGCTCCAACTCCCCACTGAGATGATTGGGTGTCCTGGCCGTCATCATCGTCCTCTTGCTACTTCGCCTTCATCTCCTCCTCTTGCAGTGGCAGCTCATCCTCTTCCTCCATGGCAGATTCCCTTTATGGTTCTCCAAGTTATAGGGTGGACAGTAAGATGTATTAGCTGTTCTTCTTCCGCTGTCATTCCCTGCTGCATTAGCATCAGCATATGTTCTAAGATAAGTATGAGAAGGATGACATCATTCATGCAGCAGTTGTCCCTGCTGACAAATGTTTTGCCTCTTCATAGGATTTCAGCACCCGACAGGCATCTAGGATGATGTCTGACCTTGAAGCAACAAATGATCCCTGCTGAGGAGGCTGTCTGGGGCATGACAAAATTGTTCACGGCTTTCAGCTGTTCATACAGACGCTCAAGCATGTTCAATGTTGAGTTCCAATGAGTTGGCACATTGTAGTGGGTTCTTTGGCTCCCCTCTCCTACTCTGAATTTGCCCCGATTGTCACTGTCGCTGCCCCCAAGCCAATACCACAGTAACCAGTGTCATTACTACCACCGCCAATACAGCTATGCCTGGGATCTGCAGCCTCCTCCTTCACTGCCTTCTTAGGACAGTACAAATGTTGACTGTTCTCACACATTTTGTCAACAGGGAGGGTCTCTTGACTGTCTCCCATAGGGAGTGGTGTAGTTTTCTTGCCACTTCTTAGGAAAAAGGAAGGTGCCCCTCTAGGAAGGGGCAGTGAAGACTAGTGATGAGCGGCAGGGGCTATATTCGAATTTGCGATATTTCATGAATATTTTGTAGAATATTTGTGATATATTCGCGAAGTTTGAGAATTCAAGATAATCGGCAATGTAAAAATCGCGTAATGCTAATTCTTAACGCAAAATACAGGCGTAGGTCACTTTGGCTAAATTTTTCAAGCTGCTAGAAGATTCATGAGTTTCTCCTGAGACTGGAGAAAATGGTTGGCACGGCAGAACATTACAATAACTTTATATGCAGATAGAGTCAAGTGCTCCAATATATCCGCGATTGCGCTAATCGGCAGTGATTAGAATATTTTTTTTTGCACTACGTGCAATTTCGCATTTTAGCAGGTCTGACTACAGATTACTGATTGTATTGTTGTGAACTTGACATTGCTTCCTTCTCATTGGCCCAAAAGCAAGAAGCAGAGAGGAATCATGTGTTCAGATGGAAAAAAAATGCAGAATATTCGATATAACGAATATAAAGCACTATATTCTAAATATTAACGAATTCTCGAAGTGGCGATATTCACGATAAGAATTTGCTATTCGAATATTCATGCTCAACACTAGTGAAGACTGAGAGGACTCTACTGAAAGCCTTATTTGGGGCTGAAAGGAGGAGGAGCAGGAGGAATGCTATGACTCCTGGCTCCATGGAATGGTGTCGGACTTTGAAGTCACCTCCATGTCATCCTGCTGCAACTGAGAGGAGGAGTGAGCCATCCAATGCACAACCTTATCCTCTTTCTCCTCAATGATAATGTTGCACCTTTCTGAAGCCAGCAGAGAGAACTGCAGCCTACTACTACTACTACTTCCAGATAGCTGGTGCTCCTACTACCCACTTTCTGGCTCTGGGCCATTTATTTGGAACCCTTCTATAGCGCTGACATTTTTGGGCCTCTCAGATAATATTGAGAGCTATTTTATGTATTGGTGTAGTAATCACATACATGCTGGTTTTAATAATTTCAACAACCTCCCCCAATTTTTTTTTTATTGGAAATGTGTGGAGACAGAAATAAACGCAAACAGATTAAGGCATAAACTCACAGATAATTTTGTGTGATACCCTGTGTATTGGTGGAGTTATCATGTATATGTTGGTTTGAATATATTTAACAACCCCCATCCCCCCTGAAAAAATGTAAACTATGTGGAGATAGAAGTTAAGAGAAATGGATTCAGTTCTAAATTCGTTATCACTCACAGATAATTTGGTGCACTACCCTGTGTATTGGTATAGTGATCACCTACATACTAGTTAAATTAAATTGAACAAGTAGAAAAAAAAATTAATTCCAATCATGTGAAAATACAATAAATAGAAATGGACAACTGAGGCCTGACGCTTATTTTCACATTATCATTCACAGGTAAATTGTTGCCTTATCTTGTTTATTGGTCTTCTGATCACCTATATGCTGGTTTAATGAAATTGAACAAAAAAATAACAATAAATGAAATTCCAACCATGTAGAAATACAATAAATGATTGATGCATGATGCTTATTTTTAAAACCCACAGGTAAATAGACGCCTTACCTTTATTGTTAGGTGTACTGATAACCTATATTTAATAACCCCCCCAAAAAATATATATAAAAGGAAACAGATTTAGCCCTAATATTTTGTTCTCAATCACTGATGTACACAGTTTTACAAACTAAAACAAAAAATAAATAAATATGTGAGATCACCTGACACAGAGTTTTCACTGGTATTCTATATGCCATGCTAGATTGATAGTAGAACACATTTTGTTCATTTTCACTAATTCTACTTCCCCCAAAAAAGGATTTCTGTGAAAATGGAGAAGAAAAATAAAGGATGTCCTTACAGGTAACTGCTTTTTAAGGTTTGCAACTGCTGATGTACAGCCAGCCTCATCTCCTCACTTCTCATTCCCTGGCTGACAGCTTCCTGGCTTGTCCCTACTCTACACATGCAGTTCTTTTTCTTCTTTGTAATTCTAGCCTTTCCCATCAATGGCAAAAGGGTACAAGTTTGATTGATTTCTGACTCTCCCTGACTCCCTAAGATGGTTTTTGTGGCAGACACTGTAAGACACAACCAACCTCATTCACAGCCCAACACATAATGACATTCTGCCTGCTGCAGCACTGCTTGGGTCATCCAGGCTGTCTGTTGGCCTGGGAGCCAATCAAGGCAAGCCCTCCCCCCCCCACTTCCTCTGAGAGTCATGTGAAAACCCTTATTCTTCCTCCCTAGTGCTTTTTCCTGTCGATGTGCACTAAAATGATGCCACGTGCCTTGACTGGTTCACTCATCCTTGATAGATAGATAGATAGATAGATAGATAGATAGATAGACAGAATAGATAGATAGATAGATAGATAGATAGATAGATAGATAGATAGATAGAGAAACTGAATTTACTATACACTCTCGTACCTCTACAGTAGTTTCCTCCTAGAACATGTATCATGTTAAATATTTGCTCATACTAAAAAGTTGAATGATGACCTTGCTGAGGCAGGCATTTTTTTCATACAGTGTGTAAATCAATCCTTTAAATTTAATTTAGAAGAACATTATTCAAGCATCTACATGACAAGATAGGAAAGACACAAAAAGCCTCCTGAAGGGTTTACAAAGTCTATTAAGAGGTTGAATTACACATGTGCATGACTTTAAACATGTAACAGATGGATTCTATACTTACAGTATATGTACCCATATATGCTGTCATTTTTAATACTGTGTAAGTGATCATTGACAGATCTACCCATATAATGTCAATGTATATGCATATTTAAGCATAAAAAATAAAATAAAAAAAATAAAGTGACTGTTAAAAAAAAATTAGTAACTAGCAATAGTTTTTGTAACTAGTTTTGTTACTAGATACTAGTTTTAGAAGTCACTGACAACCAAATATAATTAAGTAAAGCATACAGCAGTCTTCAGGAAAGCAAAAAGAAAAACTGCACGTGTTTCACTGACTCTTTAGTGGAGCAAAATAAGGAAATGGAGGCAGTGCCAATAAATTAGAAAATAAAGGTTATTTTAATCCATGTTGTGGCAGTGCTGGACAATGACTGTGTGTCACTATTAGGCTTAGCTCACACTTGACTTAATTGGTCAGTTATTCTCATCCATTGTTGTTAGCACAAAGCAGGTGCGGGTCAAAACCACAGAACAGGTGCAGGTCTAGGCATGATACCTAATCTGAGAGTAGGCTTGATTGCTGAATTTGGCTCACAATAAGTGATGGAAATAACTGACCAAATAACAGAAAGGTAAACTCAGAATTACAGGCCAGTGTTAGCATCAGCTCTAATTTATTGGCGTGGACCTAACCATGCAGTGGCCCCATGACAGTGGGGAGGATGTCAGCAGTAAGGCTGTGTTCATATCGCTGCTTTCTGTCAAAATAAGTGTCCAAAAAAGTAGATCCTGTATATTGAGCATCCACCTTAAAACTGTCATTTGGTCAGTATTTGAGCAGTATTTGTAAGGCAAAAACAGGAGTGGATCCAAAACAGAGATAAAATGTGATGGAAATATTTGCATCTGTTCTATGTTTTGGACCCATTCCTGCTTTTGGCTTTCATCATGATCAAATCTTGATGCAAAATACTAATTGTGGGATAGAGGCCTCATGCTCAATTTGCATAAGTTTTGGCCATTTGTGTCTGAAATCAGTCGTATGCAGATGGAAAATAAGTCTTACATGCAGGACTTTAATGGCCTCTACCACATGGTTAGTATTTGGTCTTTTTTTTGCATCAGTATATGATCAGTATTGGTAAGGCAAAAACAGGAGTGGGCCCAAAACAGAGATAACATGTGAAGGAAATATTTGCATGTATTCTGTGTTTTGGACCCACTCCTGCTATTGGCTTCCAAATCATGATCCGTGTGATAGAGGCCTTACAGACGTTCAAATGACAGGACCTGATTTTTTCTGTTCTTTCCATATCAGAAGAACAGAAAAATAAGCATTGATGTCAACACAGCCAAACAGGGTCACAATAGCAGCTGCAGAGCAGAGTGATGAGGGCAGCAACAGCATGAAGAGTCACAATTTTGGTTCTGGGAACAGAGTGGGTGGGGGAGCAGGCAACAGCAGTAGCAGTAACAGCACAAAATGGTGGCAGATCACAGTAGGAGCAGATGGCAGTAGAGGCAGCAGGCGTGTGGCATCAGGCAGGTGGCAGCATCAGAACAGTGGAAGCAGCACAGGGGCAGAAGTCAGGCCATTTGTCACAATTTTTCCGGTGTGGCAGCACACTACAGTCAAATCATTATTGACAAATTGATCTAGCCTGTTGCATCAGGCACTGGTGTCTGGAAATTCTGGTTGATCCACACCTGGTTCTTCTTTAGAAAGTTTTGTGTTGAAAAGGGAGTTCACTTTGGGGGTAAAAATGCCACCCGCTGCACTAAACACACACTCTGATGCCACACTACTGGCTGGGAAAGAAAGCTTGCCCAGCGCAAACTTGGCAAGTTGCGGCCACAATTCAATTTTGGCTGCCCAGTAGTCCAGGGGATCTTGAATCTATGGTGTAGTACAAGTATGCCACGACCTGCTGGTTCAGATTTTGCTCCATGTCCTGCTGCTGATGGGTGGTTTCTTCAGTAGGCGGTTGAAGAAAACTGCTCATCGGATACTCAAGACTTAAGTTGCTGCTGATGGTGTTGGTGCTGCTCCTGCCCCCCCAGCAGTCATGGCAGTGGTGGAGCATGAGCTCAAAGGGTCCCCCCAGTTAGACCTCTATGAGAATGGGCAATGGCACGTTTTTCATCCCTTTCAGAAGGTGTAAAAAAAAGGCCCCCATTTTGTACTGGTAGCGAGGGTCTAACATTGTGGAGAGCCAGTAGGCATTCCTCTGCCGAATGGTGATAATGCGGCCATCACTACGCAAGCAACTCTGCATGCATCTGGCCATTTGCGCAAGAGAATCAGAGGGACTTCCTGCCTCCATATTTCTCCACTCCATCTCCACTCCATATTTCCATGGTCTGTCGGGGTCATTTGCATCATTCATCTTCATCATCATCTTCTAGCTCCTTCTGTTCCTCTCCTGTCTAGATAAACTACCTAGTTCGGTATAACATTTCTGGGTGTTTATGTCCTTGTCCTCCTGTGCCAGTTCAGCCTCCACAGGGCACAGGTGGCCGTTAGATGTATGAGCCAAGTCCTCTGTCCCGTTTCCAGTCAGATTAATCAGCATCCCCTCCTGAACTTGAAGAAGTGGAATGACATATTTCATCCTGTAGATCTGGTGATCCCGTTGCAATTAGTTGTTCCAATAGCGTTTGTCCCTCTATATAGCTGCGGTATCGCAGCAGAACCGCACACAACTGCTGCACAGTTCAAATGCACTATATAGAAAGTATATTATAGGTATATAACACCCCTGCCTCAATCATTTTGTTTGGGGGTCAACTATTATATCACACCCATTGCAATTAGTTGTTCCAGTAGCGTTTGTCCCTCTATATAGCTGCGGTATCGCAGCAGAACTGCACACAACTGCTGCACAGTACTAATGCACTATATAGAAAGTATATTATAGGTATATCACACCCCTGCTTTAATCAGTTATTTTGGGGGGTAACTGGTATAGCACATCTATTTTCGCTGACCGTACTTACAGCTCCATACGTCGGCAGACACCGACAGGCTCAAGGACTGGCCCACCTTCTGTTCTACATACGCATGCAGGGCTGGTACTGCCTTTTTGGCAAAGAAATGACTGTTTGAGACTCTCCACCTCAGCTCGGCACAAGCCATCAGTTCTCTGAAAGGTACTGTTATGGCAAGTGGGAATAAGAGGAACACCAAGTAAACAATCAACAACAGGTAAACAGACTAGGCTTCAAAGCTAGGGAGGAGAGAATTATTTGCGAGTTAATTATTCTGGAGATCTGAAACTCCAGATTACTATCTACCAAGACAGGAGGAGGGGGCAATGGATATGGTTAAGCAGGTTCCACATAGTTTTTCAACAAGGACCTGTGAAACACATTATGGACCTTCCAAGCCTGTGGAAGTTCGAGACGAAACACAACTGGATTAATAATGACAGAGATCTTGCAAGGACCAATAAATCTTGGGCCCAACTTCCAAAAGGGTATCTTCAACTTAATGTTCTTAGTGGACAACCACACCAAATCACCCACACACAGGTCCGGACCAGCCATACGTCTCTTGTCAGCCATACATTTATATTTTTCGCCCATTTTTTCCAAATTGATTTGAATCTTCCGCCAGATAGATGACAATGAGGAAGAGAATCTTTCCTCTTCAGGTATACCAGAGGTCTCAGTCACAGAAAAGGTAATAAACTGAGGGTGAAACCCATATGCTCCAAAAAATGGTGACTCCTGTCTACGGTTATTTAAGGCAAACTCAGCCAAAGACAAAAATGAAGACCGCTCTTCCTGATTCTCGGAGACAAAACACCTCAAATAAGTTTCCAGATTCTGGTTAGTGCGCTCAGTTTGTTTGTTCGACTGAGGGTGGAAAGCCAAAGAGAAGAACAACTTAACTCCCAGACGAGTACAGAATGCCCTCCAGAACCTGGAAACAAATTGCGTCCCCCTATCAGACACATCAGAGAGAATGCCATGCAATTTCACGATGTTATCAATAAATACTTGAGCAAGAGTTTTGACATTGGGCAAACCTGATAATGGTATAAAGTGCACCATCTTACTGAAGCGGTCCACCACCACCAAAATCACCATCTTCTCGGAAGAACTAGGCAAATCAGTGATGAAGTCCATGGACAAATGCGTCCTGGGAAGGGATCGAATGAACAAAGGAAGAAGAGATCCCGAAGGCCGAGTATGAGTCACCTTGGCACGTGCACAGTTCTCACAGGTTGCCACATAACCCTCCACACCTTTAGATAAACCTGGCCACCAGAAACTCCAGGGTGTCCCGCAAGTACAGTATCGTAATGTTCCTGGCCGAAGCCCAGAAGGAACAAACAAGCTCCCTGGAGGACAGGAATCAGGTGCCTCACCTTGAGCTTCTAACTGTAACGGTCGCATACACACACACACAGGGGGGGAAGGGAAGTGACCACTGCGCTCCACCCTTACCCCTGGCCCTACCTACTTGCCTCGCGAGTCCTAATGACAGGGGACAACTGGACGGCAATACCTAGCTTGAACTAAGTGCAGGGATGACAGACAGACAAACAACAGAACGTGAACGGACCGAGTCAATACCAGGAAAGCTACAAAGTACAAATGTGGCAAGCAGAGAATAGTCAGGAGAAGCCAGGGTCATAAATACCAGGAGAGTCGTGAAGTACCAAAGGAGTAAGCAGAGGATTGTCAGGAGGAGGCCGGGGTCAGAATACCAGGAGAGCAGAAAAGTACACAAGGAGCAGGCAGAGGATCGTCAGGAAACAGCAGGAGGTAAGTACGCCAGGAAATACAACATCACAGGTGGAACCTAAATTAACAGGCAACCTGTGGCCAGCAGGCTGCCTGTATTTATAGTGGGGAGTGAGGGTCATGTGACGTGGCCAGCGTCACATGACCGACAGACCAACCAGTCGAGCACCGAGTGATCAGCTCGGCGCTCAAGGCAGACTTAGGAGCAGGGAACCTCCCAGCTAGCAAAGCTGCCCTGGGAACGAGGTTAAGCACAGATCCTTGCTCCCGAAGCTAAGCAGCAGGTCTGCGGCTAATGGGAGACCGAGTACACCTTTGGAACCCCATTACACTAACACCTCCACCTCAAGTTTGGGATAAAGGGTGGAAACCACCACCCCATCAGCCAAAATCGGAGCAGGATCCTCTGAATCCCCCACCAGGAATGCTATGTGACAAAGCATCTGCCTTAACGTTTTTGACACCAGGGCGATAAGTGACCACAAAATTAAATCTGGTAAAAAACAATGACCATTGCCTGTCTTGGGTTCAGACGCTTCGTCGATTGCAGGTAAGCCAGATTCTTATTATCAGTAATTTCTGTAATGAAATCAATTGCTCCTTCTAACCAATGATGCCATTCTTCAAAGGCCAATTTAATGGCCAACAGCTCTCTAGTACCAACATGATCATTTATTTTGGCAGAAGAGAGTTGGTTTTTTTTAAAGCACAAGGACCAGGAGAAGGACCCTGCGACAAAACTGCTCTGACTCCCACTTCTGACGCGTCAACCTCCACAATAAAAGGCTGAGGCACATCAGGTTACACCAGAATGGGAGCAGAAGCAAAACATTTCTTTATTGCAGAAAAAGCATGTAATGCCTCTTCAGACCAGACTGAGAAATCCACACCTTTCTTGGTCAAAGGCTTGACAACAGTAGAATAATTAAGGATACATTTTATGTAGTAATTAGTAAACCCCAAAAAACGCATAAGCGCTTTCTGATTCTCAGGTCGCTCACAGTCCAATACTGCACGGACCTTTTCGGGATCCATACGAAAACCTGAGGAAGAAAGCAGCTAACCTAGGAACTGCAGCTCCTGAACAGCAAACACACATTTTTCTAACTTAGCATATAACTTATTCTCCCAGAGAATCAGTAATACTTGTCTTAAATGATCCTGATGAGTTTCCATATTGGGCGAGAAAATTAGTATGTTATTCAGGTAAATAACAAACCTCCCCACCAAATGATAAAAAATGGCATTGATAAAGTGCTGAAAGACCGCCTGGGCATTAGTCAACCCAAAGGGCATGACCAAGTTCTCGAACTGACGCTCAGGGGTATTTAAGGCCATCTTCCATTTGTCCCCTTCCCTGATTCTTATCAGATTATAAGCTCCTCTTAAATCCAGCTTGAAAAAACACCTTGGCTCCAACAATCTGATCGAATAAATCCGGGATCAAGGGAAGGGGATAAGGATCATGGACAGTGACACGATTTAGGGTCCCATCACGGTCTAAGGGTCCCATCTTTCTTTTTAACAAAAAAGAAGCCGGCAGCCACTGGTGGCTTAGATGGTCTAATATGTCCATTTGCCAAGGTTGACCAGACAATCATACTCTTGTGAGGGGGTAACTCCTGATCTCCACACTCAGAAAAATCTGAAAGAAACGGGAGTAACACCTTAGTGGATACCACAGAAAGTGACATGCCAAGACAGTTGTCTATACAGAAATCACTCCAATTGCTGATCTGTCTTGATTGCCAATCTATGGTAGGATTATGTCTGGTCAACCATGGTAAACCTAGCACTAGAGCAGCAGGCAAACCCTTTAGTACAAAACAAGAAATGGACTCAACATGGGAATCACCCACCCTCAAATGAATATGCACCATATGAGTTAGACACTTTTGCGAGAGAGGGGCAGAATCAATAGCAAACACAGATATTTACTGTGCGCTTGTTTTAAAACCATGACTCTAAACAAACTGATAGTCCGCAAAGTTAACCCCTGCCCCGCTGTCAACAAATACTTCAACATCAATATTTTATGAGTCTAGTGCCACCATTGCAGACAGGAGAAATCGGGTACTACCAGTAAAAGACAAAAATACCTTCTCCGACTCCCCACCCACACTGCAAAGAGTAAGAGAACTAGACCCATTAGTTACAACCATTTTTTTTTCTTTTTTACCCTGAGATTTAATATAAGGACATACGTTAATAAAATGTCCTTAACCTTTACCAAAGAAGAAACAAAGTCTTCTCTGAACACTGACGTTCCTATTACCAAGGCATGAAGAGACCTGTCCCAATTGCATAGGCTCATCACCAGACATGAGCTTGAGTGTCTCTGTACCCCATGGGGCAGAAGAGGCTGTTTCCCCATATGGTATTGCATCCCGAGTGAGGGGAACCTTGCACCTCTCTCTTAAGCGTCTATCAATCCATACGGCCAGGGACAGTGGCGTACCGCTAATATAGGCAGACCACGCCGTTGCTATGGGGCCCGCAGTGCAGGCTAAGTAAGCAGTACTAGTACAATCAAACACACAGTGTGGGAGGCGCAGGGCCCGCGGCACTTGCCTTTGATCAATGCCCCCCCTCCTCCTCCCCCCTCCCCCTCCCCTATTAACCTGCTCATCATGCTGCCTCACTTGATTCTCCCGCCCGGCCAGCCTGCAGGTGTGTTCTAATTTTCACACTGGCCAATCAGCGCAAGTCAGCAGCACAAAGAGGCAGCTGCTGATTGGCCAGTGTTTGCGAGCAGCAGGGACAGGCGCCGGACATACACTGTACACATTCATTCTCTCTCTCTGAGTCTGTCTGACCTGAGCGACGAGTGAAGTAGGCAGCTGCCTGGCTGCACCCTGCATCGATCCCAGCCCCAGACTGAAGGACTGCTTGCCCGCTCCTGACCGGACATGGTTGGTGCTGGACTGCCGGTGGTTTGTTATATTGGGAAGGGTCCCCAGCCAGGAATGGGATGGATAGATAGGTTAACAGGCAGCAGCAAGATAACTCATAGGGAGGGGGGCCCATAGAGGACAGTCTGTTTTCCTTCTACTCTGTCCTGTATGGGCCTCCCCCCCGAATCCTCTATGAGCCCTCCTAATGCCCCCATTACTCCAAAATGTCCAGGTGGAGGAGTAGGAGGAAAGCACACTGTCCTCTATGAGCCTCCCCCCCCCCCCCCCCTCCGAGTCCTCTATGAGCCCCCAACCCCTAATGCCCCCCAAAATGCCAGGGGAGAGGAGTAGAAGGAAAGCACACTGTCCCTTGGGGGGCATTAAGGGTTTGGGGGGCTCATAGAGGACAGTCTGCTTTCCTCCTACTCTGTCCTGTATGAGCCTCCCCCCTGAATCCTCTATGAGCCCCCTTATGCCCCCATTACCCCAAAATGCCCAGGGGGGAGGAGTAGGAGACAAGCACACTGTTCTGAGTCTCTTCACCCCCCTGAGTCCTCTATGAGCCTCCTGCCTCCCAACCCCTAATGCCCCCATTACTCCAAGATGCCCAGGGGGGAGAGGAGTAGAAGGAAAGCACACTGTCCTGAGCATTTTGAGGGGCATTAAGGGTTTGGGGGGCTCATAGTGGACAGTGTGCTCTCCTACTCCTCCCCCCCGGGCATTTTGGGGGGCATTAGGGATTCTTTAATGGGGGTGTGGCATGGGAGGGGCCAGGACAGGAGGTGGGATGGGCCAGGGGTGGGTAGTGGGTGGGGTTAGGGGGCCCAATTCAGATGCTTGCTATGGGGCCCAGTGATTTCTATGTACGCCCCTGGCCAGGGACATACGTCCGTACGTCTTTTAGTCTCTCAGACAGCCCTTGACAGAATTGACTATGGAGTGCTGGGTCATTTCACTCCGAATCAGTCGCCCATCTCCTAAATTCAGAACAATATGACTCTGCAGAACGTTCTCCCTGACTCAAACTACGGAGCTTAGATTCAGCCAGAGAAACTCGATCTTGGTCATCATAAATAAGGCCCAGGGCTCGGAAAAATGTATCCACCGATCGGAGGGATTGGGAACCGATCAGTAGAGAAAAGGCCTAGGACTGAGCATCACCTTTGAGCAGAGAAATAATAATTCCCACTCTTTGATTTTCGTCCCCAGAGGAGAGCGGACGCAATTGAAAAGAGTTTACAAGATTCTCTGAATCAAACAAAATTATCACACCACCCAGAAAACTTATATGGGAGGGTGACTTTAGGTTTAAGGATGACCTAGTTTCCACTGACGGAAGCAGACATCTGAGAATTCTGAAACTGTGCAACTGAATTACAGAGGTCAGCTACCTCCAAAGATAATCCTTGCATGCGATCCACCAGTGCTTTAACAGTATCCATATCTGCACAAAGCAAGGAAAATAATGACGGTAGGGGCGGTTGATAATGTCACGGCAAGTGGGGATAAGAGGAACACCAAGTAAACAAACAACAGGTAAACAGACTAGGCTCCAAAGCTAGGAAGGAGGGAATGGTAACCTCTTAACAATCCCTGAGCCTCTCCTTGACTGATGACAGTATGAGCAAGTCCTGATGGTGAACGAACTCATACACTGGAACCTAAGCCCTGCTGACATTGTAGCAAACCCTAACTTAGGGAGAGAGGAATGAGACAGCCGGTACCTTTCACCGTGAAGGGACCAGCGTCTCCCTGAGACAGCAGCAACACGCACAAAGGAGAAAACAGGAGGACTTAGCTGGAGACGAGCGGGAAGTAGAGGATCCACAAACTACCAGTATTGAACTCCAGAAGGAAAATATCAATCGCAAAGTCAGCAGTAAGAGGCAGAATTAAATAGAGCCTCTTAAACAGCTATAGAGCAGAACCAGTGGAGAGGGGGGATCCAGCCCACAACAACAAACAGAAAGGAACCACAGAAAGACTTGTCGGATAGACTCACATGCTGAAAGTCTATCCGATCTTCTCAGATCTCTCACAGGGCAGGCACTGACAGGTGCAGAGTCCACCACTTGGAAAGGGAGGGACTGCAGCGCCAGTAACTTGGCCAGGAGCATGTTCAGCTTTGGATAAGTGCACACATACTAATGCCTCTCAGCAATCGCTTCAGTGATCGATTGCTGATGGAATGAGTGATGAGGAGTAGGAGGACGAGGAGCAGGAACATCAGGACCGGTAGATGATGGGAAGGACAGACAGCTCCCTTCGGCTGAGGTAGTGGAGCATTGACTGCCTGAAATTGGCTGGGTGCCACTGGGTTATGCAGGCTGGACCACCACATCGAAGACACATTTCTCCCAGGCCACTTTATGGTGATGCTGCATATGTAGACATTGCCACCCTGGACACGCTTCACCTTCTGCCCACAGATTCTACATATGGCCATGTTCACCTCCTCCGGAGGCTTAATAAAAAAATGCCACACCTACACACTAACTGACTGCTACTGCCGCTGCCTTTGTGAACCCATGCACCACTACTTCCCGGGCAGGTAGGCTCCTGCGAAGCGGGTGGTCTACCCCAGGCATGTTTGGCTACTGACCTCCCACCGCTGCCACCTTGCTGACTCCAGGCCACTCTAGCGACTTGCAGGCTCCTCTGCTGCCTCACGGGCAAGCTGCCACCCTCTTCTCCTGATGATGAAGCTCCTTCGTCAGAGGGGGTGAAGATGGTGAAGATGGTGATGACGTAGGTTTGCTACGTCGCTCCTCCCTCTGACAGTTTTAACCCGCCCCACTATGCAAGAAATTAGCTGCAGGACGCCCCCCACCTCTGGGCCTTTTGCGTTCTGCTGGACCGGACTCTGGGCAGATCCCCTGCGTTTGTCCGTCTTGTCTGGGAGGGTCTGCTTGCTGCCTTGCTAGCAGATGGGGAAGTCGCCATCCTTCTAATGTTTCAGTCTCTGCTGCTTCCTGCAACCCCCCTCTTTGAATCTTCTGTGTCGGCTGGGACCCTATTACAGGTTTGAAGTTTGAAGTATCGAATATATGTTGCTTCATTTCCTCCTCTGCCTCCATGTTTGACCCCTCCTCCCATATGCCCTGTGTAATCATTTTCTCGATCTCCCCTCTTCGTCTATTCATTGATAGGGAATATGGGCAGAAGGTTAAAATTTCTCAACTTTATAAAGTGTTGCTTAAAACACGATTTAATATTGTACGATTTCTGGGACAGAAGGCTTGGCAAATTGATTGTCCGGGAATTTCCCTAGAAGATTGGATAATATATTGGCGAATTTAAGTTTAGTTTTAATTTTAATCATGTTTTGGTTCAATTTAATATTTTTCACCGAATCTATACCACACCTTTATGGCTTAATAAATGTGGTTTAATGGATTCTAATTGTCCACGGTGTGATTTATCTGGGGCGGATCACTTGCATATGTTTTGGTCATGTATAGATTTGAAATAATATTGGGGGGCAATTTATACTTATTATCCGGGAATTGAAACCTGAGATCCTGTTTATGGTGGAATGATGGGTACTGAGTGACCTCACCAAGGTAGAATGTTCAAAATATAAAAGGATTTCTTTGATTAAAATAATGTTCTTAAAATAATGTTCTTGGCGAGACTTTTGATTGCTAGGCATAGGCGTGCGCACGGGGTGTGCCAGGTGGTCCTGGGCACACCCTAATGGGTTCGTCACCTCCGTGCGCACTGCCCCCCAGCTGATTCCCCTTGTCTGTTTTGCTGGCTGCTGCCGCCCGCCACACTGTCAATTCATTTACAATACCTGGCCGTGGGCTGCCGGAGGGCGGTGGCTAGTATTCAAATAGGGGGGCGGAGTCCCGGACCCGGCGGAGGCAGAGAGGGAGTGCGTGCTGTGCTGTGCGGCGCGGCGCAGGCTGAGTTGACGTCACGTCACGCCGCATCCATTCTGAGTACCCTGCGCGCCTGGCCGCTAGCTGGTGAGGTTAGGGCATATAAAAAAAGAAGTATGTTATGTACCCCCCCCTGTCCCACAGTGCTACGAATCCTCTGTTGTCGCCTGCATTACCCTGATATCCCTCAGTTATATAATATATCTGAGGGATATCAGGGTAAATTATACAGGGGGTAATATAACTAGGGGTATCAGGGTACATGAGGGGCAATATAACTGAGGAGGGCTAGGCTACTATCAGACATTTTACAGGGGTAATATAACTTATCTTACCCCTCACCCATGTATTATGTCCCTGATAGCCCTGCTCACTTATATTACCCCTGTATAATGTACCCTGATAGATACCCCTTAGTTATATTACCCCCTGTATAATGTGCCCTGATACCCCTCAGTTATATAATATAACTGAGGGGTATCAGGTTAAATTATACAGGGCGGGGTAATATAACTAAGGGGTATCAGTGTACATTATTATACAGGGGTAATATAACTAAGGGGTATCAGTGTACATTATTATACAGGGGTAATATAACTAAGGAGGGCTATCAGGGGACATTATACAGAGGTAATATAACTTATATTACCCCTGTATAATGTCCTTGATAGCCCTCCTCAGTTATATTACCCCTGTATAGTGTACCCTGATACCTCGTAGTTATATTACCCCCTGTATAATTTACCCTGATACAACTTAGTTAAATTACCCCTGTATAATGTCCCCTGATAGCCCTCCTCAGTCATATGTCATCCACAGATCCCCCATAAAAATGTGTCACCCACAGATCCCCCATAACAATGTGTCACCCACAGATCCCCCATAACACTGTGTCACCCACAGATCCCCCATAACACTGTGTCACCCACAGATCCCCCATAACACTGTGTCACCCACAGATCCCCCATAACACTGTGTCACCCACAGATCCCCCATAACACTGTCACCCACAGATCCCCCATAACACTGTGTCACCCACAGATCCCCCATAACACTGTGTCACCCACAGATCCCCCATAACACTGTGTCACCCACAGATCCCCCATAACACTGTGTCACCCACAGATCCCCCATAACACTGTGTCATCCACAGATCCCCCATAACAGTGTGTCATCCACAGATCCCCATAACAGTGTGTCATCCACAGATCCCCCATAACACTGTCACTCACAGATCCCCCATAACACTGTGTCACCCACAGATCCCCCATAACACTGTGTCACCCACAGATCCCCCATAACATTGTGTCACCCACAGATCCCCCATAACACTGTGTCACCCACAGATCCCCCATAACACTGTGTCATCCACAGATCCCCCATAACACTGTGTCATCCACAGATCCCCCATAACAGGGCACCTGCGCACTATGGAGAGACTGAAAGAAGGGGAAGATCCGCGGAAGCAAGCAGAGGACAGCACAGCAGACGACTGAATAGCTTCTTTTGTAAGTAAATGAAGGAGAAGGACCTCCACTAAAAAGGATGACTAATAAATCGTTTGATGCATGTGTCTTTACAGAGGAAGATGTTCTAAGTTTGCTGTCTAAAGTGAAGACAAATAAGTCACAGGGGCCTGATGAGATACACCCAAAATTATTAAAAGAGCTTAGTGGTGAGCTGGCAAAACCGTTAACAGATTTATTTAACCAATCATTAGTAACAGGAGTCGTCCCGGAAGATTGGAAATTGGCAAATGTCGTGCCCATTCACAAGAAAGGTAGTAGGGAGGAATCGAGCAACTATAGACCAGTGAGTCTGACATCAATAGTAGGCAAATTAATGGAAACCCTATTAAAGGATAGGATTGTGGAACATCTAAAATTCCATGGATTGCAAGATGAAAAACAGCACGGGTTTACTTCAGGGAGATCATGTCAAACAAATCTTATAGATTTTTTTAACTGGGTGACTAAAATAATAGACGGTGGAGGTGCAGTAGACATCGCATATCTAGATTTTAGTAACGCTTTTGACACTGTCCCACATAGAAGACTTATCAATAAACTGCAGTCATTGAGCATGGACTCCCATATTGTTGAGTGGATTAGGCAGTGGCTGAGTGACAGGTAACAGAGGGTTGTAGTCAATGGAGAACATTCAAAACAAGGTCATGTTACCAGTGGGGTACCTCAGGGATCTGTACTGGGACCAATTTTGTTTAATATCTTCATAAGTGATATTGCAAAAGGCCTCGATGGTAAGGTTTGTCTTTTTGCTGATGACACAAAGATATGTAACAGGGTTGATGTTTCGGGAGGGAAACGCCAAATGGAAAAGGATTTAGGAAAACTAGAAGAATGGTCAGAACTCTGGCAACTGAAATTTAATGTGGATAAGTGCAAGATAATGCACCTGGGGCGTAAAAACCCAAAGGCAGAATATAGAATATTTGACACAGTCCTGACCTCAGTATCTGAGGAAAGGGATTTAGGAGTAATTATTTCAAAAGACTTAAAGGTGGGAAGACAATGTAATTGAGCAGCACGAAATGCCAGCAGAATGCTTGGATGTATAGGGAGAGGTATAAGCAGTAGAAAGAGTGAAGTGCTTATGCCGCTGTACAGAACACTGGTGAGACCTCACTTGGAGTATTGTGCGCAGTACTGGAGGCCATATCTCCAGAAGGATATAGATACTCTAGAGAGAGTTCAGAGAAGAGCTACTAAACTAGTACATGGATTGCAGGATAAAACTTACCAGGAAAGGTTAAAAGACCTTAATATGTATAGCTTGGAAGAAAGAAGAGACAGAGGGGATATGATAGAAACTTTTAAATACATAAAGGGAATCAACTCGGTAAAGGAGGAGAGCATTTTTAAAAGAAGAAAAACTACCACAAGAGGACACAGTTTTAAATTAGAGGGGCAAAGGTTTAAAAGTAATATAAGGAAGTATTACTTTACTGAGAGAGTAGTGGATGCATGGAATAGCCTTCCTGCAGAAGTGGTAGCTGCAAATACAGTGAAGGAGTTTAAGCATGCATGGGATAGGCATAAGGCTATCCTTCATATAAGATAGGGCCAGGGACTATTCATAGGATTCAGATATATTGGGCAGACTAGATGGGCCAAATGGTTCTTATCTGCCGACACATTCTATGATGTTATTATAGTGCTGAAACTGCTTTAAACTCTAAAGAAAAGTTTAGGCAACGTTTCAGATCATACAAAGGCTGCTTGAAAAAGGCTCTTTGTATGAGCTGAAACGTTGCCTACACCACATGGGTGAATAAACTACTTATTTTTATCTGGAGTGCTGTCCGGTTTCCTATATATATATATATATATATATATATATATATATATATATACAGGTCCTTCTAAAAAAATTAGCATATTATGATAAAGTTCATTATTTTCTGTAATGTACTGATAAACATTAGACTTTCATATATTTTAGATTCATTACACACAACTGAAGTAGTTCAAGCCTTTTATTGTTTTAATATTGATGATTTTGGCATACAGCTCATGAAAACCCAAATTTCCTATCTAAAAAAATTAGCATATTTCATCCGACCAATAAAAGAAAAGTGTTTTTAATACAAAAAAAGTCAACCTTCAAATAATTATGTTCAGTTATGCACTCAATACTTGGTCGGGAATCCTTTCGCAGAAATGACTGCTTCAATGCGGCGTGGCATGGAGGCAATCAGCCTGTGGCACTGCTGAGGTGTTATGGAGGCCCAGGATGCTTCGATAGCGGCCTTAAGCTCATCCAGAGTGTTAGGGTCTTGCGTCTCTCAACTTTCTCTTCCCAATATCCCACAGATTCTCTATGGGTTTCAGGTCAGGAGAGTTGGCAGGCCAATTGAGCACAGTAATACCATGGTCAGTAAACCATTTACCAGTGGTTTTGGCACTGTGAGCAGGTGCCAGGTCGTGCTGAAAAATGAAATCTTCATCTCCATAAAGCTTTTCAGCAGGATGGAAGCATGAAGTGCTCCAA
The DNA here is from genome assembly GCF_014858855.1 of Bufo gargarizans. Taxonomy (NCBI): domain Eukaryota; kingdom Metazoa; phylum Chordata; class Amphibia; order Anura; family Bufonidae; genus Bufo; species Bufo gargarizans. The sequence continues at coordinate 90,394,671 of NC_058085.1, forward strand.
AATCTCCTGATAGCTAGCTGCATTGACCCTACCCTTGATAATACACAGTGGACCAACACCAGCAGCTGACATGGCACCCCAGACCATCACTGACTGTGGGTACTTGACACTGGACTTCAGGCATTTTGGCATTTCCCTCTCCCCAGTCTTCCTCCAGACTCTGGCACCTTGATTTCCGAATGACATGCAAAATTTGCTTTCATCCGAAAAAAGTACTTTGGACCACTGAGCAACAGTCCAGTGCTGCTTCTCTGTAGCCCAGGTCAGGCGCTTCTGCCGCTGTTTCTGGTTCAAAAGTGGCTTGACCTGGGGAATGTGGCACCTGTAGCCCATTTCCTGCACACGCCTGTACACAGTGGCTCTGTCCACTGCTTCCGCAGGTCCCCCAAGGTCTGGAATCGGTCCTTCTCCACAATCTTCCTCAGGGTCCGGTCACCTCTTCTCGTTGTGCAGCGTTTTCTGCCACACTTTTTCCTTCCCACAGACTTCCCACTGAGGTGCCTTGATACAGCACTCTGGGAACAGCCTATTCGTTCAGAAATTTCTTTGTGTCTTACCCTCTTGCTTGAGGGTGTCAATGATGACCTTCTGGACAGCAGTCAGGTCGGCAGTCTTACCCATGATTGCGGTTTTGAGTAATGAACCAGGCTGGGAGTTTTTAAAAGCCTCAGGAATCTTTTGCAGGTGTTTAGAGTTAATTAGTTGATTCAGATGATTACGTTAATAGCTCGTTTAGAGAACCTTTTCATGATATGCTAATTTTTTTAGATAGGAATTTTGGGTTTTCATGAGCTGTATGCCAAAATCATCAATATTAAAACAATAAAAGGCTTGAACTACTTCAGTTGGCGTGTAATGAATCTAAAATATATGAAAGTCTAATGTTTATCAGTACATTACAGAAAATAATGAACTTTATCACAATATGCTAATTTTTTTAGAAGGACCTGTATATACACATATATATATACACACGTGCGCGGGGCGTGTGTGTTTGTGCTTTAGGGTGCACACCCTAATGCAATAGGCTGCGCACGCCTATGTTGCTAGGGTTTGGTTTTCTCAAAATACTCCAAGTAATACTTCATGGGATAACCTGGCTAATAAGATTAAGAGATATGAAAACATTCTATATAAGCAGAGAAATACTGAGGAAAAATGGACTAACATTTGGGGAGAATGTTGAAAGTTTTAAGGTTTTTTCTGCCTACACTCACTCATTATCCCCCTCTTTTTGCTTATTGATGGGGGAGGGAGACTCATCACAAGGCAGAGTTTTTGTGGCACTGAGCTGGTGGGTTGGTGGGACCAAGTGCCATGGTTGGCATCGTCAGACAGCAGGGTTGCTGTTTGACTCCTGGGTCCTGTCGCCTACTAGGGCAGTGCCGCTTGGTCACCGCATTGTGCTGCGCCTTTTTGTCAGAGTAGGTCCCACTCAAAGAGGCAACCTTGGCGTGGTGAGTGGGCTTATGCCTTTTGATCAAAATGTACACTAATGCCTCTTGTACACCATGCAGTATAGGGGGCTGTACACTTTAATATTGCGCTGAGAAGCGAGTTTAATTAGATCTAAGCATAGTATTATGGATGGGCGATCCAGTACTGTTTTTCTCCCCTTGATATATGCATGTTGAATCTTTCTTCTTTATTACTGGTATCAGCGCTCCTCCCATTCTGCACAGGTGGTTTGCATTTTACAGAAGTCTGCATATAAGTGGTAATTGACCTGCAATTGCTGATAGCAATGGACATGTTGTGTTAGACAACTGTTCATATGGTGCAGTACTGCGTGGTGGCCTTTGTTTTTGTGGCGCTGTGCTGGTGGGTTGTTGGGACCCAGTGCCATGCTTGGCATTGTCAGACAGCAGGGTTGCTGTCTGACTCCTGGGTCCTGCCGCCTACTAGGGCAGTTCCGCTTTGTCACAGCATTGTGCTGCGCCCTTTTGTCAGAGTAAGTCCCACTCAAAGAGGCAAGCTTGGAGTGGTGAGTGGGCATATGCATTTTGATCAGCCTCTTGTACAGCATGAAGTATAGGGGGCTGCACACTTTACAATTGCGCTGAGAAGCGAGTTTAATTAGGTCTAACCATAGCATTGTGGATATGCGATCCAGTTCTGTTTTTCTCCCCTTGATATATGCAATGATCAGGATACGGGGTATACACGCTGACGCTAAATTATGCAATGTCTGGTTCAGGTGTAGATGATAGTCTATGTTTTGTAGTTGTTCGTGACACCAATTGCAGCGCGAGCAGGGTACTATTACAAGGCCCTCCCAAGGTGTTATAACGCATGTCCCAGGTTAGGAATGCCAGAGTGGTGTGATTGCCTATAATTTACTCTGTATGGTGATGATAATGGCGTCAATGGTGTCTTCTACCTGAATATGACTGGACTCCTGGCTCACTTGCAATAAATTGAGTGTAGTGATAGTAGGAGTAATAGAGGGATTTTGCAGCAGAAATTGATATCCAGACCTTTGGGGAAGTTCAAACTTGTCTTTACTGAAGATGACTTTCATCCAAGCAATGTACAGCTTTGGCATTAGGTCCCAGCAGGCTTTGGCAATGGTTGGCAGGAATAAATCCTCTGCTCTATAAATCTGGAGATTGCAGGAAATTATGTCTGCTTATTAGCTCTGAAACTGAGGCAGGAATTTAGCTTCTGCACTTCTCTTTATCTTCTGCTTTGTAGGGACTGACTAGCTGAGGAGGAATATGGCTTCTCCTAGGTCTCTGGACTTTACTCACAGATAGGCTCACAGGGAATGCTTTTGTTGTGGAGCTCTGGAGATTGTCTGCTGTCTTGTTATCAGGGCTCAGGCTGGGGTTGTGATCAATGTCTCAGCCGAGACCAGATCCTGGCTTTCTTCCCTATATCGGGGAGCTCCTAACACACACACCCTACCCCTAGCAGGGGGTGGGCTACACTGCATCTAACTTCCCTTCTCTCCCAAGCTGCAGGATGTGTGAACAGTCCACACCTCCACAGAGGGGGAGCTAAGCTGGAATGAACCATTCCAGCTTAGAAATACTAAACTGTAGCTAACTCCTTACCAATCCATTGCTGCCACCTGTTGGTGAACATGGGAAATTAAAACAATAATTGTATTTAACATGGTTTATGCACATTTGTGAATGGCTTAATGTAAAATCATGAGGATAAAGGCTCTTAGGAGATAGTAGCGGGGTAGAGGCGTGTAGTAACACAACTCTGGGGTGTTTCATATATACTTCATGGGTTAACCTGGTTAATAAGATTAAGAGATATGAAAACATTCTATATAAGCAGAGAAATACTGAGGAGATGGGAGACTTATCACAAGGGAGAGGGTTGGTTGGGTATGAATAGGGCAGTAGGGTTTATTAGGGGAAAAAGAATATAATAATGTTTTGTTTTTGTTTAATTGTATTGTTTCAATTTCTAACAAAAAAATGATGAGTAGCATATAACACACTGAGGCCTCTTTCACACGGGTGAGATTTCCGCGCAGGTGCAATGCGTGAGGTGAACGCATTGCACCAGCACTGAATCCGGACCCATTCATTTTTATGGGGCTGTGCACATGAGCATGCTCTATTTTGTGCGTTTTTCATGCAACGCAGGCCCCATAGAAGTGAATGGGGCTGCGTGAAAATCCCAAGCATCCGCAAGCAAGTGCGGATGCGGTGCGATTTTCACGCATGGTTGCTAGGAGACGATTGGGATGGGGACCCGATCATTATTATTTTCCCTTATAACATGGTTATAAGGGAAAATAAGAAATTTTTTAATACAGAACGCTAAGTAAAATATTGATGGTGGGGTTAAAAAAAATAATAATAATAAATTAACTCACCTTAATCCACTTGTTCGCACAGCCTGGCTTCTCTTCTTTCTTCTTCTTTGAGGAAAAGGACCTGTGGTGACGACACTGCGCTCATCACACGATCCATCACCATGGAGATGGATCATGTGACGGACCATGTGATGAGCGCAGTGACGTCATCACAGGTCCTTTTCCTCAAAGAAGAAGAAAGAAGAGAAGCTGGGCTGCGCGAACAAGTGGATTAAGGTGAGTTAAATTATGTTTATTTATTTTTTTAACCCCTCCATCACTATTTTACTTAGCATTCTGTACTAAGAATGCTATTATGTTCTCTTATAACCATGTTATAAGGGAAAATAATAAAATCTACACAAAATCTACACAATGTGAAGAAGTCCGGGTTTGGGTTTGGGTACCAAACATGCCGATTTGTCTCACGTGAGTGCAAAACGCATTAAAATGGTTTGCACTCGTGCGGAAAAATCAAGCATTTTCCAGCGACACACCCGCATCTTATCCGACCCAAATCCATGACGCCCGTGTGAAAGAGGCCTAAGAGTGAAAGGAGCAGAATTCCTCAGCAGTGCAGAGTATTTCATGAGAGAAGTATGCTGATCTTGTTGAAGATTGTGGACTAAGAGTTAAAAGGTGGAAAGAGCAGAATCCCCAGCAGCACAGAGTATTTCAGGAGTGTGCAGGTTGTGTTGAAAAAGACAGACAGGAGTAATGGTTCTCAAAAAGCTTAGAATCAACATTGAAAAATATATGGCATCAGAGGTGTGTGAGGACGCCATCATGATAGGATGGGTACGCCATCCAGGGCAGATTGTATATGTGGGTGACATACAGAGTATAACCAGGAAACAGACTGAAGAATGGGGACAATTCGATCTGATAATTGGCGGCAGTCCTTGTAATGACTTATCTGTGGTTAACCAGAACCATAACTACCATACCCTGGTCTCTTCGTCAGGGAAAACATCACGAGTTCCCAGTCATCATGGAAGGGAAGGAGGACATCCTGTGGTGCACGGAGATGGAGAGGGTCTTCGGATTCCCCCGCACTATATGGACGTCTCAGAAATAAACCGCAGCTCCTGAGAAGTACAGGGAAGCCACTACATCATCATCAAGTACTGTCTGCACGTCACTGATGTTCTCCTCAACCATCTCTGGGTCAGCTCCCATGCCACTCTCCTCATCACTACTTGCCCGCCAAGTGGAGGAAGCGGCTGATGTCTCCTCCACATCTTGGCTGAGTAGCTGCTGACTATCTTATAGTATCTCGTCCTCATTGCATAGTGGAGCTGAGCCCACAGCATACAATACTTCTCTGGCTCTGGGAACAGAAAAGGACAGAGGCAGGTTGAGGACAGGTAAGGGCACAGGGCCTGCCAACTAAGGGTTGAGTCTGATGAACCCATTGACTCTTTTCTGGGGGTGTCTGATGTCAGTTGCGACGAAGTTGAAGATCGAGTCAACCACTCAAGAACCGCTGGGTTGCTGGTCACTATACAACCGCTAGCTGACACTGGGAGCTCAGGCCTCTTGAACTGACCCCTGCTTCCACGGCCCCTTACTCTGCTGTGACCTCTGCCTGTGCCAGAAACATTTACGCCTCTGCCACTCCACTGTGCAGGGCCTGGCTCTTCTCTGTCTGACATATTGTTAGATCAAATAAATAAATAAAAAGGAAATTAAAACACCCTAAAAAAGTCACCACACAGTGGCTAATGAGCCTTTTTTACCCCACTAATACATGCCACAAAAGGCTTTAGAACAGATAACTGCACCGCTATCTGGCAAACATATTTTTCTTTCTCGACTAATACACGCCACAAAAGATTTACAACAGATAACTGCACAGCTGAGCGGCAAATAAATATTTTCTTTTTCCGCTAATACACTCCACAAAATGCTTTACAACCATTATCTACAGCGCTAAGCACCAAATATATTTTTCCTTTTTCGACTAATACACACCACAAAAGGCTTTAGAACATATAACTGCACAACTGAGCGCCAAATATATTTTACTTTCGCCACTAATACACAACAAAAAGGGCTGTAGTTTTAGCACTTCACTACACAACCGCTAATAAGCACTTTTCCCACTAATACAAGCCAAAAAATGCTTTAGAACATATAACTGCACCACACAAGGGCAAATACGACACATAAATATTTCCTTGTAATAAACTCTGTTAATGCCTGTGTCAAACAGCACTTGTACCCTAATAAGAACAGTTTACTGGAATTACAGAGCTGTGTAATGGCAATTTGAATCCCCCGTCAGTGCAGCAAGGTGTAATCGGATTGTTCTTTACCCAGGCTGTCACCTGCCCGAATGAACCCGTTCAACATAAATGCTATGGAATGATTCCTTATGCAAGTGCAACCAGCCTGCAGTGTAACAATAAACTGCACTGTGATACATACAAGACACAGGGAGTACAAAAATTTACAAGACACGGTTCAAACACTTGCACACGACCGTGGTTTGGTTCCGCATCCGAGCCACATTTTTTGCGGCTCGGGTGCTGACCCATTCAATTCAATGGGGCCACAAAAGATGCGGACAGCACTCCATGTGCTGTCTGCATCCGTTGCTCGGTTCCATGGCCCCCGCAAAAATTATAGCTCATGTCCTATTCTTGTCCGTTTTGCGGACAAGAATAGGTATTTCTATAATGGGCCATCTGTTCCGTTCCGCAAATTGCGGAAGGCACACAGGCAGCATCCATATTTTGTGGAACCGCAATTTGTGGACAGCAAAACACTGTACGGTTGTGTGCAAGAGGCCTAAGGCCGCAGCCAGCGTGCAGCACCCAAGCAACTAGCATACACGGATAACGGCCAGCAGCCAGTACACAAGAGCACATGCAGCCAGCCTGCATGGCAACAAGTGTCACAGTGAACTGCACTGGGACACTGGGCCTCTGCAAATAGCCAATGGCCTAGCCTAAGGCCACTTAATGACTGCCATAATAAGGTGTATTGGTGGTCACAAATGGGAAAAAGCACTATAAAACATAATAAAATATGAATCTATACAAACCTCCAAAAATAACAGTTTTGTGTAAAAAATAACTGGAATATACTGAACCTTCAACTAAGTCCTCTTTCACACGACCGTATGGCTTTTTCAGTGTTTTGCGGACCGTTTTCACGGATCCGTTGTTCCGTTTTTTGTTTCCGTTGTGTTTCCGTTTCTGTTCCTTTTTTCCGTATGACATATACATTATACAGTAATTACATAGAAAAAAATTGGGCTGGGCATAACATTTTCAATAGATGGTTCCGCAAAAACGAAACAGATTCGGAAGACATACGGATGCATTTGCAGACCCTATTGACTTGAATGGAGCCACGGAGCATGATTAGGGGGCAATAATAGGACATGCTCTATCTTTCAACGGAATGGAAAAACGGAAATACGTAAACGGAATGCATACGGAGTACATTCCTTTTTTTTGCGTTTTTCCGTATGGCATATACAGTATACAGTAATTACATAGAACAAATTGGGCTGGGCATAACATTTTCAATAGATGGTTCCGCAAAAAACGGAACGGATACGGAAGACATACGGATGCATTTCCGTATGCATTCCGGTTTTTTAGCGGACCCATTGACTTTAATGGAACCACGGAACGTGATTTGCGCCCAAATATAGGACATGTTCTATCTTTCAACGGAACAGAAAAACTGAAATACGGAAACGGAATGCTCACGGAGCAAAACGAAAACAAAAAACGGTAGTGTGAAAGAGGCCTTAGGGTGGGTTCACACTAGCGTTAGGGATTCCGTTATGGCTGTGTTATAACGGAAAATAAACGGAATCCATAAGACAGAAGGACAGATCCGTTCTTCTGCCCATAGACTTGTATTATGACGGAAAGCTAAACGGAAGCCTTTAAAAGGCATTCCGTTTGCTTTCTGTCCTAAAAGTCTATGGGAATCAAAACAGATCCGTCTGGGCCCCGTTATGCAAGACGGAAAACAAAGTTCTGTCGACAGGACTTTGTTTTCCGTCTTGCATTACGGGACCCAGGCGGATCCGTTATGCTTTCCCATATACTTCTATTAGGACGGAAAGCAAACGGAATGCCTTCCGTTTTGCATTCTGTCTGGTCATTCCGTTATATTCCGTTATAACCATGTTATAACGGAAAGCCATAACGGAATCCCTAATGCTAGTGTGAACCCACCCTTACTGTGACGTGTATGTGTGTATATAAATATCTCATATATATATTAGATATATATATTATATATATATATATATATATATATGTATATATATATATTAGATATATAATTTATTTTTATATTTATTTATACTTTCAAATCACCATGTTAAGTATTTTACTTCATTTTATTTCTAGAACTTTAAATTCAGTGAGCAGGTTGTGATACAACATCGTCTTTTCTTTTTCTCTCACTCTTAAACAACATAAAACAACGAGGGATCGTGCTACAACAAACCAGCTCCTAATTGTTGAACCCTAAATACACACTCAAACCGTACAGATTGTTTAGTCACTTTGCATTACAGAAGAAACAAAAATTGCTAAATCTCTTGTTTCATTTACTTTGGATTCCTAATCCACAGGTTATATAACATGTCAACAAATATTGGAGGATCTACAACCTTTACATAGGTAAAGGAATGTGGTGGGATTCAAACCCTATTAAAGCTGCCAACATTAGTGCCTACAGATGCTGAGACTGTAATAGTTTTTATGTTTTTTTTCTCACTCTTCTTACTTATACATTCTCTGGCTTCTTTTCTTTAAAAAAAATAGCAATAAACACACTTGACATAATTTTTTGCATTGTTTTTCTTTTTATCCAGACTAAAGTTTTTTTTTTTTTATTATATTTAAAGCATGTAATTATTTTATTATGTTAATATTATGATTCACATCGTAAAATGCTAGAAAAAGTTAATACTAGAAATCAGATGTCAAACATTTGTATTTTTTAAATTTCATAGTCCTTTAAAAAAAATGCCATTTACTGTAGTCAAGGCTAATAACTGTCTAAAAGCTTACATAAACATATATGTTTACATTAACATACTTGAATCTTTTGAATTTATTTGAAACATATACCTATTTCTTTATACATGATAGCTGGCTTCTAAAAAAAAAAAAAGAAAGAAAGAAACACAAAGATGTAAAACCAGAACACAAAAGCTGCAAAGTAAAATGTAAACTATTTGGGTGCCTTCACACGAGGTAGATTTTGTGGCAGAAGATTGACGACTAAAAATCCGTTCTATTCATTGGAATGGGGCAGCATGCACATGGATTTCTGCAAGCCCCATTAAGGTGAATGGAACAGATTTTCAGTCGCAAAATTTTCAGACACAAATTCTGCCGTCTGTGAAGGCACCCTTTATGTACTGTGTATTTTAAATTGTTTTAAAACAATTTGTAACCTTTTTTAACTTGATTAATATAAAATCTAAATATGTTTCATGTATGTGTAGCTATTCAACAACTGAATATGGGAAAAATGTATAATAATGTTAAATTCTAGTCCCATATGTTTAAGTGTTTAGCTGCTGTGTCTTCTTATCATCAGAATTTACTTTAATAACCCTCTATCAAGCAATTTATTTGCAATGTTTGAACGATCCCGAAATATTCCTTTAGAAAATGAAACCTTTCCATGTGTAGCTGTTTAGTAAACTCCTGCCATTTGGTTGCCTTTGAAACTGACAATTGAAGCAAAGTCCATGCCTAAGATGGTAGCTGATGACAATACCCTTTAATATCATTCAGCTGAACCAAATTTGCGTTTCTGTTCGTCTTTCTCACGCAAGTCGTATGATGTTTTGCAGTTAAGCAATAACCACTTTCATCCCAATTGACGGGAAAAAAATTTGCCTCTTAAGGTTAAGTGCATTACACAAGGTTGTAAAAAGGTTATTTTAATTCTGCCATAGAGGCTTCAAGACTAATGAGCAAGAGTCAAGACACCTACCTGATACAATACTGGACACAACCAGATCTGCTTTCTCTTTTCTGAAACTTGAGAAACTCGAAGAGAAAGAGGGAAAAAAATAAAATCTGAAAGCAATTTTGAAAAATAGGAGTAAAATGAAAGAAGTGTAGGTACGGCAGTAAAAATGATGGAAAATGTCGAATTCTCCCAGTCCTCTCTCTTCTCTGCTTAACAACAAAATGCACTTTTTTTTTCTCAAGGAGAGGATTTACATTACGTCTTGCCTGTAGGCTGGAGGGGAATGTCAGATGCTCCTCTGAGACCAGTTTACAAGTTGTTTTTAGAAGTGATTCAATATATTTCTAATAACACAAAATCTACTAGGTTTAACAGGATAAAAGGATTCAAGTAAAATAAGCCTTTGAGAGTTGATAGAATAAGTATGTACAAAATTGCAATTAGTCCACCCTAGTAACAAATTACAGTAGCTCCAAGGAAGGGCGCTATCAGATGTTCTGGCCATGCACGGCCATTGCACAGACAAGCAATAGCCAGGAGCCATGACTGCATACAGACTGCATACAGACCAGCCATGCGGTGGAGGAAACATCTGGCAGCAACCTAAATGGCTCTGTATGAGGCCTCATGCACACGACCATTCATTTTTTTGCGGTCCGTAGACATGCCTATTCTTGTCCGCAAAACGGATAAGAATAAGACATGGTATATTTTTTTGCGGGGCCACGGAACGGAGCAACACGGAGTGCTGTCCGCATATTTTGCGGCCCCATTGAAGTGAATTTATCCGCACCCGAGCCGCAAAAACTGTGACTCAGATGTGGACCCGAACAACCGTCATGTGCATGAGGCCTAAAGGGATTGGATTACATAAAATAGGCTGAATTAATCAGGATTGGAAACAATGTTGCTTTTTTGCATATGTCCCGGTAAACCTCCAGCCACTCCCTGCCAGGCATAATGCAGTGGGTGTCAGCTTTTCCAGTACAGTGTTCCTGTAGGTTACTGGAGTCTGTGATGAAATTTATGCAGTTTGAATTTAATCGTTACAGGCAGAAAATTAATTTTTTAGATGACAATTAGAGATTAACAAGTCCCTCTCCTGAAACAGACGACTGGTTAAATTTGCGTTCCATTCAATATTATTTGAATTGAAAGTACCCCAATTGACTTGAAAATTTGTGTATGAAAGTCTGAAGTCTCCAAGGACTCTTCAGATATTTTTTCTTTCTTGTCTCTCACTTCAGATCCACCTCGAATTTTTACAAAGTTTGGGGTCAAATACGATTAATTTACTATCAATTCGCTTATCTCTAATCACAATAGAAAATAGTAGGGTGAACACATGTTGTTTATAAGTTTGTCCAAAAGCATATTTTTTGAAAGCCTACTTGCTTCTTTTTATACTTTCCATAGCATACTTTACCAGTTTATTTTATGCATTGAAATATGAATTGTGTCATCCAGTTTTATTGTTAGAATTCCCTGTAAACATTAAAGGGGTTATCTAATCAAGACAAACTATTTCCATATGATCTACTAGGGCATATGAGCACCATAAAAGGGATGTTGCAAAATCTAAACCATTCTCTATTAGGCCTCATGTACACAACTGTGTCTGTTTTGCAGGCCACAAACCACAGATCCATGATTCTGCATTTCTGTTCATTGTGCTTCATTGGTGCTTCAGCATCCATTCTGCAAGTGTACAGAATATGGCGTCATTGTCTTAAATTTTTTGCAGACAGCAAAAAAAAAAAAAACACATGGAGGAATTTGACACAATTTTTGCCCAAACCCCTTTGTTACACCTATAGAATAGTCACTTGTTTGCTCCAGCACCATTTTCTACTGCTTTCAGTGTGAAGAGCTCAGTTAGATTCACATTAGCGTTATGTATTCCGTTATGGCTTTCCATTATAACATGGTTACAACGTAAAATAACGGAATCCATAAGACGGAAGTCAAAACGGAAGCCTTCATAACATAATACAAGTCTATGGGCAGCAGAACGGATCCGATCTGGTTTCCATTAGGCAGGAGTCCAGTCCTGCATACTGAAAACAGGGACGGATCCATTCAGGGCTGTCTTTAACCACTTCAACCCCGCTAGCTGAAACCCCCTTAATGACCAGGCCACTTTTTACACTTCTGCACTACACTACTTTCACCGTTTATTGCTCGGTCATGCAACTTACTACCCAAATGAATTTTACCTCCTTTTCTTCTCACTAATAGAGCTTTCATTTGGTGGTATTTCATTGCTGCTGACATTTTTTTTTTTTTGTTATTAATCAAAATTTTATGATTTTTTTGCCAAAAAATGAAATTTTTTACTTTCAGCTGTAAAATTTTGCAAAAAAAACGACATCCATATATCCGCTAAATTTATTGTTCTACATGTCTTTGATAAAAAAAAATGTTTGGGCAAAAAAAAATGGTTTGGGTAAAAGTTTACAAACTATGGTACAAAAATGTGAATTTCCGCTTTTTGAAGCAGCTCTGACTTTCTGAGCACCTGTCATGTTTCCTGAGGTTCTACAATGCCCAGACAGTAGAAAACCCCCACAAATGACCCCATTTCGGAAAGTAGACACCCTAAGGTATTCGCTGATGGGCATAGTGAGTTCATAGAACTTTTTATTTTTTGTCACAAGTTAGCGGAAAATGATGATTTTTTTTTTTTATTACAAAGTCCCATATTCCACTAACTTGTGACAAAAAATATAAACTTCCATGAACTCACTATGCCCATCACAAAATACCTTGGGGTGTCTTCTTTCCAAAATGGGGTCACTTGTGGCGTAGTTATACTGCCCTGGGAATTTAGGGGCCCATATGTGTGAGAAGTAGTTTGCAATCAAAATCTGTAAAAAATGACCGGTGAAATCCGAAAGGTGCACTTTGGAATATGTGCCCCTTTGCCCACCTAGGCTGCAAAAAAGTGTCACACATCTGGTATCACCGTACTCAGGAGAAGTTGGGGAATGTGTTTTGGGGTGTCATTTTACATATACCCATGCTGGGTGAGAGAAATATCTTGGCAAAAGACAACTTTTCCAATTTTTTTATACAAAGTTGGCATTTGACCAAGATATTTATCTCACCCAGCATGGGTATATGTAAAATGACACCCCAAAACACATTCCCCAACTTCTCCTGAGTACGGCGATACCAGATGTGTGACACTTTTTTGCAGCCAAGGTGGGCAAAGGGGCACATATTCCAAAGTGCACCTTTCGGATTTCGCAGGCCATGTTTTACACATTTTGATTGCAAACTACTTCTCACACATATGGGCCCCTAAATTGCCAGGGCAGTATAACTACGCCACAAGTGACCCCATTTTGGAAAGAAGACACCCCAAGGTATTCCGTGAGGGGAATGGCGAGTTCCTAGAATTTTTAATTTTTTGTCGCAAGTTAGCGGAAAATGATGATTTTTTTATTATTTTTTTTCCTTACAAAGTCTCATATTCCACTAACTTGCGAAAAAAATTAAAAATTCTAGGAACTCGCCATGCCCCTCACGGATTACCTTAGGGTGTCTTCTTTCCAAAATGGGGTCACTTGTGGGGTAGTTATACTGCCCTGGCAATTTAGGGGCCCATATGTGTGAGAAGTAGTTTGCAATCAAAATGTGTAAAAAATGGCCTGCGAAATCCGAAAGGTGCACTTTGGAATATGTGCCCCTTTGCCCACCTAGTCTGCAATAAAGTGTCACACATCTGGTATCGCCGTACTCAGGAGAAGTTGGGGAATGTGTTTGGGGGTGTCATTTTACATATACCCATGCTGGGTGAGAGAAATATCTTGGCAAAAGACAACTTTTCCCATTTTTTTATACAAAGTTTGCATTTGACCAAGATATTTATCTCACCCAGCATGGGTATATGTAAAATGACACCCCAAAACACATTCCCCAACTTCTCCTGAGTACGGCGATACCACATGTGTGACACTTTTTTGCAGCCTAGATGCGCAAAGGTGCCCAAATTCCTTTTAGGAGGGCATTTTTAGACATTTGGATCCCAGACTTCTTCTCACGCTTTAGGGCCCCTAAAAAGCCAGGGCAGTATAAATACCCCACATGTGACCCCACTTTGGAAAGAAGACACCCCAAGGTATTCAATGAGGGGCCTGGCGAGTTCATATAATTTTTTTGGGGGGGCATAAGTTAGCAGAAATTGATTTTTATTTATTTTTTCTCACAAAGTCTCACTTTCCGCTAACTTGGGACAAAAATTTAAATCTTTCATGGACTCAATATGCCCCTCAGCAAATACCTTGGGGTGTCTTCTTTCCAAAATGGGGTCAGTTGTGGGGTGTTTCTACTGCCCTGGCATTTGAGGGTCTCCGCAATCATTACATGTATGACCAGCATTAGGAGTTTCTGCTAGTCTCCTTATATTGAGCATACAGGTAATGAGATTTTTTTTTCTCCGTTCAGCCTCTGGGCTGAAAGAAAAAAATGAACGGCACAGATTTCTTCATTCGCATCGATCAATGTGGATGAAAAAATCTCTGCAAAAAAAAAAAAGGAGGGGAAAGGCGTCTGCCAGGACATAGGAGCTCCGCCCAACATCCATACCCACTTAGCTCGTATGCCCTGGCAAACCAGATTTCTCCATTCACATCAATCGATGTGGATTAATAAATCATTGCCGGTATTTATTTATTTATTTTTTTATATACAAAGTGTTTGCCAAAGCATAGGAACACCGCCTCCTCCTCAGCTCATATGCCTTGGCAAACATATCTTTTACTGCAGAGGAGAAATCTCGTCTTGCAGCGCCGCATACACCGACTTGCGTGTAATCTGACAGCAGCGCAATGCTTCTGTCAGAATGCACATCAGTGCTGCAGCTAGTCAATCGGTTGGTCCACCTGGAAGGTAAAAAAAAGAAAAAAACAGGCCGCAAAGCAATAATTTTATTAACTTTGAAACAGAACATATAAACTTAAACTTTTTGAACTGAACTTTAACCTTTTTGCTTACTGGTGTTTTTTTTTTTTTTTTTTTTACATTTATAGAACAAACCTCTCCTTCCCCATGGGTCAATGTGCAAAGCGCAAATCGCCCAAAGATGTGGCGAAGTACATTATGCACTTTGTCCCAGGTGAAAGGAGAGGTTTGCAGCAGCTCTGTGTGTAAATGGGTCCTAATAGCCCTGTGTGCCTGTCCTGGTGAGATGTGATCCCTATGCTAGGTGTACCTGTGTGTGGTACTTCCGGAAACACTCCCCTAAGCATAGGGCAGGGTGGTCAGGACAGTCAGGTCAGAAATAGCGGGTGTCACGCCTTATTCCACTCCTGCTACAGACACAACATCTTTTTCGGGGTGACGGTTGGGTTGAGGTACCGGCAACGACATTGGGGAAATGTCGCTCGTGTAGACGGCTAACTACACTGGTGGATGGGGCCACGGAACCTCCTGGGTACAGGAGGTTCTCGATGATCTCTTCCTGAAATTTGAGGAAGGATCGTGTTCTCCCAGCCTTACTGTAGAGAACAAAACTATTATACAGAGCCAATTGAATCAAATATACAGACACCTTCTTATACCAGCATCTGGTTCTGCGGGAAACTAAATACGGAGACAACATCTGGTCATTGAAGTCCACCCCTCCCATGTGAAGGTTATAGTCGTGGACTGAGAGGGGCTTTTCAATGACACGGGTTGCTCGCTCAATTTGTATTGTCGTGTCTGCGTGAATGGAGGAGAGCATGTAAACGTCACGCTTGTCTCTCCATTTCACCGCGAGCAGTTCTTCGTTACACAATGCAGCCCTCTCCCCCTTGCAAGACGGGTGGTAACGAGCCGTTGGGGGAAGCCCGCGCGACTAGTTCGCGCGGAGCCACAGCAGCCAATCCGTTCCAGAAACAAATGCCTAAAGAGGGCCACACTTGTGTAGAAATTGTCCACGTAAAGATGGTACCCCTTGCCGAATAAGGGTGACACCAAGTCCCAGAGTGTCTTCCCACTGCTCCCCAGGTAGTCAGGGCAACCGACCGGCTCCAGGGTCTGATCTTTTCCCTCATAGACACGAAATTTGTGGGTATAGCCTGTGGCCCTTTCACAGAGCTTATACAATTTGACCCCATACCGGGCGCACTTGCTTGGGATGTATTGTTTGAAGCCAAGGCACCCGGTAAAATGTATTAGGGACTCGTCTACGCAGATGT
This sequence comes from Bufo gargarizans, assembly GCF_014858855.1. Taxonomy (NCBI): domain Eukaryota; kingdom Metazoa; phylum Chordata; class Amphibia; order Anura; family Bufonidae; genus Bufo; species Bufo gargarizans. Next base: position 90,410,637 of record NC_058085.1, read on the forward strand.
TTTGCTCTGGGGTATACAAATCTGCAAATTTTTGGTTGAAATGGTCTATGAGGGGCCGACTTTTGTGGAGCCGGTCAAAAGCTGGGTGGCCTCTGGGACGGGAGGTGCTATTGTCACTAAAGTGCAGGAAACACAGGATGGCCTCAAAACGTGCCCTGGACATAGCAGCAGAGAACATGGGCATGTGATGAATTGGGTTCGTGGACCAATATGACCGCAATTCATGCTTTTTGGTTAGACCCACGTTGAGGAGAAGGCCCAGAAAAGTTTTAATTTCGGAAACTTGGACTGGTTTCCACCGGAAAGGTTGGGCATAAAAGCTTCCCGGGTTGACGGTTATAAATTGTGTGGCATACCGATTTGTTTCGGCCACGACTAAGTCCAAGAACTCCGCAGTCAAGAACAGCTCAAAAAATCCCAGGGCTGAACCGATCTGAGCTGTCTCAACCCGAACTCCAGACTGGGCGGTGAAAGGGGGAACTACAGGTGCGGCTGAAGTTGGGGACTGCCAATCAGGGTTTGCCAGCACCTCAGGGATTCTAGGGGGTCTACTGGCCCGTCTTTGCGGTGGCTGCGACGGGGTAACTTCTGCTCGTGCCACCGTACCAGCTTCAACTGCCCTTCTGGTGCTCGCCACTTCACCATGTTCTACGGCAGTGCTGGTACTAGGTCCAGGGAGGGCTGCGCTGCTGGTGTATGCCTCACCACGTAATCCGACAGCGCCAGCCCTTGAAGCGGATCCTGCGCAACCTGTGGTCTAGCGACACTGGGCCGGGTACGCCTGGTGCTATCAGGGACCTCAGCCTCCTCGTCCGAAGTTTGGGTCAGAGTGCCACTGCTTTATACAGGTTCATATTCTGACCCACTAGATTCGTCGGATGAGGGTTCCCATTCCTCATCCGACTGGGTCAGAAGCCTGTAGGCCTCTTCAGAAGAATACCCCCTGTTAGACATTTGGGCAACTAAATTTAGGGGTATTCCCTGAGACTACCCAAGAAAAAAAGCATGCCTGCCTTACAAATGGGAGGCTAGCGAAGTAGCGGAGGCCGCTGCGGTTGATAAAAAATATAAAAACAGATTTTTTTATCGCCGCAGCGCGTGTAAAGTGAATGTGCAGTGATCAAAAAAATATATTTTTTATGTCACTGCGGTGGGGCGGGCGTGGGTGAACGCACGTGTGGGCAACCGATCAGGCCTGATCGGGCAAACACTGCGTTTTGGGTGGAGGGCGAACTAAAGTGACACTAATACTATTACAGGTCCTTCTAAAAAAATTAGCATATTGTGATAAAGTTCATTATTTTCTGTAATGTACTGATAAACATTAGACTTTCATATATTTTAGATTCATTACACACCAACTGAAGTAGTTCAAGCCTTTTATTGTTTTAATATTGATGATTTTGGCATACAGCTCATGAAAACCCAAAATTCCTATCTCAAATAATTAGCATATCATGAAAAGGTTCTCTAAATGAGCTATTAACCTAATCATCTGAATCAACTAATTAACTCTAAACACCTGCAAAAGATTCCTAAGGCTTTTAAAAACTCCCAGCCTGGTTCATTACTCAAAACCGCAATCATGGGTAAGACTGCCGACCTGACTGCTGTCCAGAAGGCCATCATTGACACCCTCAAGCAAGAGGGTAAGACACAGAAAGAAATTTCTGAACGAATAGGCTGTTCCCAGAGTGCTGTATCAAGGCACCTCAGTGGGAAGTCTGTGGGAAGTCTGTGGGAAGGAAAAAGTGTGGCAGAAAACGCTGCACAACGAGAAGAGGTGACCGGACCCTGAGGAAGATTGTGGAGAAGGACCGATTCCAGACCTTGGGGGACCTGCGGAAGCAGTGGACTGAGTCTGGAGTAGAAACATCCAGAGCCACCGTGTCACATTCCCCAGGTCAAGCCACTTTTGAACCAGAAACAGCGGCAGAAGCGCCTGACCTGGGCTACAGAGAAGCAGCACTGGACTGTTGCTCAGTGGTCCAAAGTACTTTTTTCGGATGAAAGCAAATTTTGCATGTCATTCGGAAATCAAGGTGCCAGAGTCTGGAGGAAGACTGGGGAGAGGGAAATGCCAAAATGCCTGAAGTCCAGTGTCAAGTACCCACAGTCAGTGATGGTCTGGGGTGCCATGTCAGCTGCTGGTGTTGGTCCACTGTGTTTTATCAAGGGCAGGGTCAATGCAGCTAGCTATCAGGAGATTTTGGAGAACTTCATGCTTCCATCTGCTGAAAAGCTTTATGGAGATGAAGATTTCATTTTTCAGCACGACCTGGCACCTGCTCACAGTGCCAAAACCACTGGTAAATGGTTTACTGACCATGGTATTACTGGGCTCAATTGGCCTGCCAACTCTCCTGACCTGAACCCCATAGAGAATCTGTGGGATATTGGGAAGAGAAAGTTGAGAGACGCAAGACCCAACACTCTGGATGAGCTTAAGGCCGCTATCGAAGCATCCTGGGCCTCCATAACACCTCAGCAGTGCCACAGGCTGATTGCCTCCATGCCACGCCGCATTGAAGCAGTCATTTCTGCAAAAGGATTCCCGACCAAGTATTGAGTGCATAACTGAACATAATTATTTGAAGGTTGACTTTTTTGTATTAAAAACACTTTTCTTTTATTGGTCGGATGAAATATGCTAATTTTTTGAGATAGGAAATGTGGGTTTTCATGAGCTGTATGCCAAAATCATCAATATTAAAACAATAAAAGGCTTGAACTACTTCAGTTGGTGTGTAATGAATCTAAAATATATGAAAGTCTAATGTTTATCAGTACATTACAGAAAATAATGAACTTTATCACAATATGCTAATTTTTTTAGAAGGACCTGTATAGATCTGACTGTGATCAGTTTTGATCACTTCCAGATACTATAAAAGTACAAATGCTGATTAGCGATACGCTAATCAGCGAATAAGGGACTGCGGTGCGGTGGGCTGGGCGCTAACTGATCCCTAAACTACCTAACCAAGGGGCCTAAACTATCCAGTGAAAAAAAAAAGTGACAGTTTACACTGATCACTTTTTTCCTTTCACTAGTGATTGACAGGGGCGATCAAAGGGGTGATCAAAGGGTTAATTGGGGTGCAGGAGGTGATCTGGGGCTAGTGTGTGGTGTTTGGTGTACTCACTGTGAAGCCTGCTCCTCTGCTGGATCCATCCGACGAAAAGGACCAGCAGAGGAGCAGGGCAGCCATATAACAGATCATATTTACTAATCTGCTATATGGCTTCTGATTGGATTTTTTAAAAAAATCATCAGCTTGCCAGCCGCGATCATTGGCTGGCAAGCTGATGACGCGACCCCCCTTGACGAAATGCCGGCCCGCATTGCGCATGCGCGGGCCGGCTAAGCGCGTCATCTCGCGTCTCGCAAGATGACGCGCCAATGCGTGATTGTGCGCAGCGCTGCCGCCTCCGGACCGCGGATCTGCGTTAGGCGGTCCAGAGGCGGTTAATATTAATTGGACCCTGGGCAAAAATTGACTTGGGCCCCCTGGATCCCGCCTTCCCACACCTTAGCATGCAATCACGCCCTCCACCACAACACACACACAAAAAATCCACACATCTGGTAGAGTACAGTGAATGACTGTAAATACTTCCAATTCTGAAGACTCTAGCGGCTCAGGATCAGTGCTCTGGGTAGCTGGGCTCAGGCTGGAAGTGGGCACCGCTCTGCAGGAAGGAGACCAGGGCTCAGCTCACCCTAGTGTTACAGTGCACCCCAGCACCCCAGCAGTATGCAGTATAGCACCCTATAGTATACAGCACCACACAGTATGCAGTATAGCACCCCACAGTATATAGTAGAGCAGTATAGCAGCCCACAGTATACAGCACTCCACAGTATACAACACCTCACTGTATACAACACCTCACTGTATACAGCACCCCAAACTATACACGATACAGCCCCCCACACTATACAGTACAGCAGTATAGCACTCCACACTATAACGCACCCACAGTATACAAACCCCCACAGTATACAGTACAGCAGTATAGCAGTCCACAATATACAGCCCCCCACACTATACAGGCCCCCACACTATACAGGCCCCCCACACTATAAAGGCCCCCCCCCCCACACTATACAGGCCCCCCCCACACTACAGCCCCCCCCCACAGTATACAGGCCCCCCCAGTATACAGCCCCCCACAGTATACAGGCCCCCAAAGTATACAGGCCCCCAAAGTATACAGCCCCCCAAAGTATACATCCCCCACACAGTATACAGGCCCCCCACAGTATACAGCCCCCCCCCACAGTATACAGGCCCCCACACAGTATACAGGCCCCCACACAGTATACAGGCCCCCCACAGTATACAGGCCCCCACAGTATACAGTCCCACACAGTATACAGGCCCCCCACAGTATACAGGCTCCCACACAGTATACAGCACCCCACTATACAGTAGTTTACAGTATATTAACATAACAGCCCCTGTCACCTTTTTCTGATGTAATCTTCACACAAAAAAGCTCCACAGTTAACTTCTGCAACACTCCTGCTAGGACCTGTGATGACCTCATAGCCATGTGACCAGTAATTGCTAGGTTACTGGTCACATGGTGATTATGTCATCTAAGGTCCTAGATCACAACTTTAACATAGTACGATGCCTGTGTAGCTGACAGCTTGACACCCGGGGCAGTAGCTAGCAGGGCTCAAGAGGCAGCTGCCTTGGGCCCCCCAGGAGCAACTGGGCCCGGAGCAGCTGCCCCTTTTGCCCCTTGGTAAAGACGGCCCTAGATCCGTTATGCTGCCTATAGACTTGTTTTATGACGAAATGAAAAATAGAAGCCTTTAAAAGGCATTCCGTTTTGCTTTCTGTCATAATAGAAGTCTATGGGAATCATAACGGATCCGTTCCGTTTTCGTTATGCACAATAGAAAAAAAAAGTCCTGTTGACAGGATTTAGTTTTCCGTCTTGCATAATGGGAACCAGACGGATCAGTTATTCAGTTATGATTGCAAATTGACTTCTATTATGACAGATCAAAACGGAATGCCTCTTAAAGGCTTCCGTTTTGACTTCTGTCTTATGGATTCTGTTAACCTAATACATAACGCTGATGTGAACCCACCCTAACTGGCGATAGTGCAATAGAGGTTTAACCCCTTCCTGATGCAGTGATTTTCCTTTTTGTATTTTTGTTTTTCACTCTCTACGTTCCTAGAGCCATAACTTTTTTATTTTTCCATTCACATAGCGGTATGAGGGCTTTTTTTTTTTTTTGAGAGGACAAGTACTCTATAATGCCACCATTTAATGTGGCATAAAATGCAGAGAATTCACAGATTACCACCCTAATAAAATGTAGCCTTTAATCAATGCATAATAAAAAGTAACCCACACTTATGGAGATAAACAAAAAATAATAAACAAAATAAATAAAGATATTGTCTTATCAACATAAATAGGCTGTTCTGCAGGTACAGGTGTGGTTAATAAGATGGGGGAACTATCCCTGATATTAACCCTATACTCAAAGCCCTGCCTACAAAATGGAACAGCCGCCCCGATAGGGGTGAACCCGTGTTCAGGAACCTCCTATACGCCCTTGGATGGCCCTGAAAAAAAGGGGGATGTGACAGTGGCCAAACCTAGTAAGGTGGCCTAGAAGTGAGTCAAAGTAGCTGACCTACCCTAGATGCTGAAAATAACAAATTGCAAATATATTATTATTATGTACAAAGTAGTCAGATTAAATAAATCTTCACGCGATAAGACACCTACTTTCTATCATGATAGATATTACTGAAACAATAGTCCCAATGAGTTTCACCCCACACAGTCTCTGGGCTCATCAGGGGACACATATCAAAAGTTTCACTGGTATAAATGTACTTGAAACAATAGAAAAACGACCAGATGGTTTAGATGAATTACTGCACCAATAGGCTTAACCAGTTAGCTGCAGGGATTGATAAACAATGTTGATCAAAAACACGATACTGTATATAACAAGCAAGCCAGGTGGCCCCCCTTCCCCCAATGATAAATGTAAATAGACCCCCTCGGTATTAATGCAAAATGGCATGCCACACTTATGATCAAGCAGATACATATGCATGAATCAAACCAGGTAGCCCACCAAGGTATATTCAATAATGGGTGCACAAACAATGCATGCTGTTGTTAATGTGTTTGCTGCCACAATGGGCAGTATAACCCAAATACTTGCGTATCCCCATATAGTAGCCAGGCTCAGGTAGGTACGCCCAGGAGTTCCACGATAGAGTAAAATAGCAGGGGTACGAAGCAGTCACATGATGTCTCAGATACACAGTACAATGCAGGTCCAGAGAGTGGGGTGAACCCACATTAACAACAGCATGCATTGTTTGTGTGGGGTGAAACGCGTTGGAACTAAGGCACCTATTGTTTCAGTACTATCTATCATGATAGAAAGTAGGTGTCTTATCGCGTGAAGATTTATTTAATCCGACTACTTTGTACATAATAATATTTTTTTTTTGCAATTTGTTATTTTCAGCATCTAGGGTAGATCAGCTACTGACTGACTCCTATTGGGGCGGCTGTTCCGTTTTGTAGACAGGGCCTTGAGTATGGGGTTAATATCAGGGATAGTTCCCCCATCTTATTAACCACACCTGTACCTGCAGAACAGCCTCTCCTATTTATGTGGATAAGACAATATCTTTATTTATTTTGTTTATTATTTTTTGTGTATCTCCATAAGTGTGGGTTACTTTTTATTATACGTTGATTAAAGGCTACGTTTTATTAGGGTGGTAATCTGTAAATTCTCCTTTTGATATATACTGTCCCTATTGCACATATACCTATTGGTGGGTGATTGTCAGAACTGTGATTTCATAAAATGTAGAGGGAAGCTGGAAAAAAAAACTAATTGGGTGGAATTGGAAAAAAAATGCAATTCTGCCACCTATGGGTTTTGTCTTTACTGCGTTCTCTATGCGGTAAGACTAACATGTGATCTTCATTCTCCAGGTCAGTACGATTACGACAATACCACTTTTGTTTTCATTGCATTTTAATGCAGAAAAAATATAAACTTGTTGCCGTATTCTGACCCCCATAACTTTTTTATAGTTATGCATATGGACCCCAACTTGCAATAATCAGATTGCAATTTGTATAGGCTAATGGAATTTGCTTCATTATCCTATAGAGAAATTGCTATTTTACAATTCAGTGCTACAACCTGCGGGCCTGAGTTGTAATATACAAGTAATGAGCCTGGAAGCCTAGTACAGGCTCAGGCTCATTACATTCATAGAACGCTTTCCCCCATCTCTGCCTGGGGAAACATTCCTGCCCCAGAAAGGCATGCTTCCGGGTTTTAGTTCTCTCGGACGCAGTTTTACCATTTGACCACTGCATCTGAGGGGTTAAATGTCTGCGGTCGGCATTGTTGCCAATTGTGGACATTAGTTGCAGTAACCTTCACAGTAGTTTTGTACAGATGTGTCCCCACTCACAGTAGTTATGCCCACATTGTGCCCTCTCAGAGTAGTTATGCCCTCTCTGTGCCCCCTTCACAGTTGAAATGCCCTCTTTGTGCACCTTCACAGTAATAATCCCCATTGTGCCCCCTTCACAGTAATAATGCTCATTGTGTCCCCTTCATAGTAATAATCCCCATTGTGCCCCCTTTATAGTAATAATGGCCCCTGTGCCCCCTTCACAGTAATAATGCCCATTGTGCCCCTTCACAGTAATAATGCCCACTGTGCTAGTAATGCCCTCTGTGCCCCCTCCATAGTAGAAATCCCCATTGTGCCCCCTTCACAATAATAATGCCCATTGTGCCCCTTCACAGTAATAATGCCCACTCTGCCCCCTTCACAGTAATAATGCCCACTGTTCCCTCTAAGCAGTAATAATGCCCATTGTGCCTCCTTCACAGTAATAATGCCCATTATGCCCTTCACAGTAATAATGCCCATTGTGCCCCCTTCACAGTAATAATGCCCACTGTGCTAGGAATGCCCTCTGTGCCCCCTCCATAGTAGAAATACCCATTGTGCCCCTTTAACAGTAATAAGGTCCACTGTGCCCCCTTCACAGTAATAATGTCCAATGTACCGCCTTCACAGTAATAATGCCCACTGTGCCCCTTTCATTGTAGTAATGCCCTCTGGCTCTGTGCCCCCTCCATATTAGAAATGCCCATTGTGCCCCTTTCACATTAGTAATGCCCTCTGTGCCCCCTCCATAGTAGTAATGCCCTCTGTGCCCCCAGCTGTTTGAAGAGAGGGCAGCGCTCATATGAGAGCTGCTTTCTCTGTTCTGTTTACCTGCTCGCCATAGCATTTGCAGTGATGAGCAGGTAAACAGAGCAAAGAAGGCAGCGCTCATACAAAAAAAAAAAGGATAACTCCTTTAAAGACATACTTGTAAAACATGACATTCAACGCTACAAAACATACAGGGTCATACAGCCCCACATATCTACCGCTTACATCCAGTGACTTCTCTTCTCTGATGTAGATATTCTCTTTCCTCTTCTTCTCCTGTTAGACCAGACCACCATGGTGACTTCTTTCAGCCGTGCCTCATCTCTGCAGAGTTTAACAAACAGACATCTTATTTTCCTACCTCCCCAATACTTTACTGCAGAAACAGGCCCCTTGAAAATCCTGGTACCACACACCCTTTATATTGTGCGCTAGTAATAAATAAATAAAACTTCCTTTCAGATCAGACCCCCATATAAAACCCTAAATGAGATCCCACAATCTCAGACCAAACCCCCTTTAGACCTCGATGTCAGACCCCATATAAGAACCCAGTTTTAAACCTCAGATCAGTCCCCCATTAGACCTCCATGTAAGGCCCCGACCCAATATCAGACCTCAGATAAGACCACCATACAAGACCCCCATTGGACCTCCAGCCCCACATATCAGACCTCCAGACCCCCATTAGACCTCCAGACTTCCACTAGACCTCCAGACTCCCATTAGACCTCCAGACCCCATTAGACTTCCAGACCCCCATATCTGAACCCCATTAGACCTCCAGACCACCAATCAGACCCCCATACCCCCAATCAGACCTCATTAGACCTCCAGACCCCCCATCAGACCTCCAGACCCCCAATTAGACCCCCATTAGACCTCCAGACCCCCAATCAACCCCTATTAGACCTCCAGACCCCCATTAGACCTCCAGACCCCCAATCAGACCCCATTAGACCTCTAGACCCCCCAGTCAGACCTCTAGACCCCCAATCAGACCCCCATTAGACCTGCAGATCCCCAATCAGACCTCCAGACCCCCAATTAGAAACACATTAGACCTCTAGACCCCCCAGTCAGACCTCCAGACCCCCAATCAGACCCCCATTAGACCTCCGGGACCCCCAATCAGACCTCTAGACCCCCACTAGACCACTTCAGAACCCCCAGTCAGACCTCCAGACCCCCCCTGTCAGACCTCCTGACCCCCCCATTCAGACCTCCAGACCCCCCCATAGCTCCAGACATTAGTACTCTCCAAAACCCCATTAAACCTCCATATCAGACCTCAGATCAGACTGTAAAATAATAAAGTCACTTACCTCTCCTGCCACCACTCTCTCTGTTCTCGCTGTCTTCTCTTCTCAGGGCCCACGCTTCAGTCACCTGACCTCCTGCAGCGTCAGGTCAGAGTGCGCTCTGTACGTCCTGATGCTGCAGCCAGACAGGACACAGCAGCGTGGACCCTGAGAAGAGCGAGCAGGAGGAGCAATCAGCGCTTCCATCTGTATTCATGGATGCACTCATTGCTTCTGTTCTGGCACACCCCTGAGAGCGATGAAAGCCGGAAGACCGCCAAACCCCCGCCCTCCCTGGGCACCATGCCACTGTAACTATCTAATGTAATTGGATAAGGATCCAGATGACTCAGCCAAGCACAACAATGACACTGCTTTCTCTCTCTCAGAACTGCAAAAAATACAGAGGAGAGAGGTCCCATAGCAGAGAATCAGGCTTAAAGTCATAGCAGAGAATCAGGCTTAAAGTCATAGCAGAGAATCAGGCTTCATGTCATAGCAGAGAATCAGGCTTCACGACACCCACCACTGGAACAGGCCATTCTCAGATATATAGACCCCGGCACCCAGACAGAGGAGAGAGGTCCCATAGCAGAGATTCAGGCTTCATGTCATAGCAGAGAATCAGGCTTCACGTCACCCAAAACTGGAACAGGCCACTGTCAGATATTTAGGACCCAGCACCCAGACACAGGATAGAGGTCCCATAGCAGAGATTCAGGCTTCATGTCATAGCAGAGAATCAGGCTTCATGTCATAGCAGAGAATCAGGCTTCACGTCACCCACCACTGGAACAGGCCTTTATCAGATATTTAGGCCCCGGCACCCAGACAGAGGAGAGAGGTCCTATTGCAGAGAATCAGGCTTCATGGCATAGCAGAGAATCAGGCTTCACTTCACCAACCACTGGAACAGGCCATTGTCAGATATTTAGGCCCCGGCACCCAGACAGAGGAGAGAGATCCCATAGCAGAGAATCAGGCTTCATGTCATAGCAGAGAATCAGGCTTCATGTCATAGCAGAGAATCAGGCTTCATGTCACAGCAGAGTATCAGGCTTCACGTCACCCACCACTGGAACAGGCCATTGTCAGATATTTAGGCCCTGGCACCCAGACAAAGGAGAGAGGTCCCAAAGCAAAGAATCAGGCTTCATGTCATAGCAGAGAATCAGGCTTCATGTCATAGCAGAGAATCAGGCTTCAAGTCATAGCAGAGATTCAGGCTTCATGTCATAGCAGAGAATCAGGCTTCACGTCACCCAAAACTGGAACAGGCCACTGTCAGATATTTAGGCCCCAGCACCCAGACACAGGAGAGAGGTCCCATAGCAGAGATTCAGGCTTCATGTCATAGCAGAGAATCAGGCTTCACGTCACCCACCACTGGAACAGGCCTTTGTCAGATATTTAGGCCCCGGCACCCAGACAGAGGAGAGAGGTCCCATTGCAGAGAATCAGGCTTCATGGCATAGCAGAGAATCAGGCTTCACTTCACCAACCACTGGAACAGGCCATTGTCAGATATTTAGGCCCCAGACCCAGACAGAGGAGAGAGATCCCATAGCAGAGAATTAGGCTTCATGTCATAGCAGAGAATCAGGCTTCATGTCAAAGCAGAGAATCAGGCTTCATGTCAAAGCAGAGAATCAGGCTTCATGTCATAGCAGAGAATCAGGCTTCATGTCATAGCAGAGTATCAGGCTTCACGTCACCCACCACTGGAACAGGCCATTGTCAGATATTTAGGCCCTGGCACCCAGACAAAGGAGAGAGGTCCCAAAGCAGAGAATCAGGCTTCATGTCATAGCAGAGAATCAGGCTTCATGTCATAGCAGAGAATCAGGCTTCAAGTCATAGCAGAGAATCAGGCTTCATGTCATAGCAGAGAATCAGGCTTCACGTCACCCACCACTGGAACAGGTCATTGTCAGATATTTAGGCCCCGGCACCCAGACAGAGGAGAGAGGTTCCTTAGCAGAGATTCAGGCTTCATGTCATAACAGAGAATCAGGCTTCACGTCACCCACCACTGGAACAGGCCACTGTCAGATATTTAGGCCCCGTCACCCAGACAGAGGAGAGAGGTCCCATAGCAGAGAATCAGGCTTCATGTCACAGCAGAGAATCAGGCTTCATGTCATAGCAGAGAATCAGGCTTCACGTCACCCACCACTGGAACAGGCCTTTGTCAGATATTTAAGCCCTGGCAACCAGACAAAGAAGAGAGGACCCATAGCAGAGAATCGGGCTTCATGTCATAGCAGAGAATCAGGCTTCATGTCATAGCAGAGAATCAGGCTTAAAGTCATAGCAGAGAATCAGGCTTCATGTCATAGCAGAGAATCAGGCTTCACGTCACCCACCACTGTAACAGGCCATTGTCAGATATTTAGGCCCCGGCACCCAGACAGAGGAGAGAGGTTCCATAGCAGAGATTCAGGCTTCATGTCATAACAGAGAATCAGGCTTCACGTCACCCAACACTGGAACAGGCCACTGTCAGATATTTAGGCCCCGTCACCCAGACAGAGGAGAGAGGTCCCATAGCAGAGAATCAGGCTTCATGTCATAGCAGAGAAACAGGCATCATGTCAAAGCAGAGAATCAGGCTTCAAATCACCCACCACTGGAACAGGCCCAGGCCATTGTCAGATATTTAGGCCCCGGCACCCAGACAGAGGAGAGAGGTCCCATTGCAGAGAATCAGGCTTCATGTCATAGCAAAGAATCAGGCTTCACGTCACCCACCACTGGAACAGGCCATTGTCAGATATTTAGGCCCCAGCACCCAGAGAGAGGAGAGAGTTCCTATTGCAGAGAATCAGGCTTCACGTCACCCAAAACTGGAACAGGCCATTGTCAAATATTTAGGCCCCGGCACCCAGACAGAGGAGAGAGGTCCCATAGCAGAGAATCAGGCTTCATGTCATAGCAGAGAATCAGGCTTCATGTCATAGCAGAGAATCAGGCTTCAAGTCATAGCAGAGAATCAGGCTTCATGTCATAGCAGAGAATCAGGCTTCACGTCACCCACCACTAGAACAGGCCATTGTCAGATATTTAGGCCCCGGCACCCAGACAGAGGAGAGAGGATCTATAGCAGAGATTCAGGCTTCATGTCATAGCAGAGAATCAGGCTTCACGTCACCCACCACTGGAACAGGCCATTGTCAGATATTTAGGCCCCGTCATCCAGACAGAGGAGAGAGGTCCCATAGCAGAGAATCAGGCTTCATGTCATAGCAGAGAATTAGGCATCATGTCATAGCAGAGAATCAGGCTTCACATCACCCACCACTGGAACAGGCCATTGTCAGATATTTAGGCCCCGGCACCCAGACAGAGGAGAGAGGTCCCATTGCAGAGGATCAGGCTTCATGTCATAGCAGAGAATCAGGCTTCATGTCATAGCAGAGAATCAGGCTTCACGTCACCCACCACTGGAACAGGCCATTGTAAGATATTTAGGCCCGGGACCCAGACAGAGGAGAGAGGTTCCATAGCAGAAAATCAGGCTTCATGTCATGGCAGAGAATCAGGCTTCACGTCACCCACCACTGGAACAGGCCACTGTCAGATATTTAGGCCCCGTCACCCAGACAGAGGAGAGAGGTCCCATAGCAGAGAATCAGGCTTCATGTCATAGCAGAGAATCAGGCTTCATGTCATAGCAGAAAATCAGGCTTTACGTCACCCACCACTGGAACAGGCCATTCTCAGATATTTAGGCCCCAGCACCCAGACAGAGGAGAGAGGTCCCATAGCAGAGATTCAGGCTTCATGTCTGGCAGAGAATCAGGCTTCACGTCACCCACCACTGGAACAGGCCATTGTCAGATATCTAGGCCCCGGCACCCAGACAGAGGAGAGAGATCCCATATCAGAGAATCAGGCTTCATGTCATAGCAGAGAATCAGGCTTCAAGTCATAGCAGAGAATTAGGATTTATGTCATAGCAGAGAATCAGGCTTCACGTCGCCCACCACTGGAACAGGCCATTGTCAGATATTTAGGCCCTGGCACCCAGACAAAGGAGAGAGGTCCCATTGCAAAGAATCAGGCTTCATGGCATCGCAGAAAATCAGGCTTCACGTCACCCACCACTGGAACAGGCCATTGTCAGATATTTAGGCCCCGGCACCCAGACAGAGGAGAGAGGTTCCATAGCAGAGATTCAGGCTTCATGGCATAGCAGAGAATCAGGCTTCACGTCACCAACCACTGGAACAGGCCATTGTCAGATATTTAGGCCCCAGCACCCAGACAGAGGAGAGAGATCCCATATCAGAGATTCAGGCTTCATGTCATAGCAGAGAATCAGGCTTCAAGTCATATCAGAGAATCAGGCTTTATGTCATAGCAGAGAATCAGGCTTCACGTCGCCCACCACTGGAACAGGCCATTGTCAGATATTTAGGCCCTGGCACCCAGACAAAGGAGAGAGGTCCCATAGCAGAGAATCAGGCTTCATGTCATAGCAGAGAATCAGGCTTCATGTCATAGCAGAGAATCAGGCTTCAAGTCATAGCAGAGAATCAGTCTTCATGTCATAGCAGAGAATCAGGCATCGCGTCACCCAACACTGGAGTAGGCCATTGTCAGATATTTAGGCCCCGGCACCCAGACAGAGGAGAGAGGTTCCATAGCAGAGAATCAGGCTTCACGTCACCCACCACTGGAACAGGCCACTGTCAGATATTTAGGCCCCGTCACCCAGACAGAGGAGAGAGATCCCGTAGCAGAGAATCAGTCTTCATGTCATAGCAGAGAATCAGGCTTCATGTCATAACAGAGAATCAGGCTTCACGTCACCCACCACTGGAACAGGCCATTGTCAGATATTTAGGCCCTGGCACCCAGACAAAGGAGAGAGGTCCCATAGGAGAGAATCAGGCTTCATGTCATAGCAGAGAATCAGGCTTCATGTCACCCACCACTGGAACAGGCCATTGTCAGATATTTAGGCCCCGGCACCCAGACAGAGGAGAGAGGTTTCATAGCAGAGAATCAGGCTTCATGTCATAGCAGAGAATCAGGCTTCACGTCACCCACCAATGGAACAGGCCATTGTCAGGTATTTAGGCCCCGGCTCCCAGACAAAGGAGAGAGGTCCCATTGCAGAGAATCAGGCTTTATGGCATAGCAGAGAATCAGGCTTACACGTCACCCACCACTGGAACAGGCCATTGTCAGATATTTAGGCCCCGGCACCCAGACAGAGGAGAGAGGTTCCATAGCAGAGATTCAGGCTTCATGGCATAGCAGAGAATAAGGCTTCACGTCACCAACCACTGGAACAGGCCATTGTCAGATATTTAGGCCCCAGCACCCAGACAGAGGAGAGAGGTCCCATAGCAGAGAATTAGGCTTCATGTCATAGCAGAGAATCAGGCTTCATGTCATAGCAGAGAATCAGGCTTCAAGTCATAGCAGAGAATCAGGCTTCATGTCATAGCAGAGAATCAGGCTTCACGTCACCCACCACTGGAACAGGCCATTGTCAGATATTTAGGCCCTGGCACCCAGACAAAGGAGAGAGGTCCCATAGCAGAGAATCAGGCTTCATGTCATAGCAGAGAATCAGGCTTCATGTCATAGCAGAGAATCAGGCTTCAAGTCATAGCAGAGAATCAGGCTTCAAGTCATAGCAGAGAATCAGGCTTCATGTCATAGCAGAGAATCAGGCTTCACGTCACCCACCACTGGAGCAGGCCATTGTCAGATATTTAGGCCCCGGCACCCAGACAGAGGAGAGAGGTTCGATAGCAGAGATTCAGGCTTCATGTCATAGCAGAGAATCAGGCTTCATGTCATAGCAGAGAATCAAGCTTCACGTCACCCACCACTGGAGCAGGCCACTGTCAGATATTTAGGCGCCGTCACCCAGACAGAGGAGATAGGTCCCATAGCAGAGAATCAGGCTTTATGTCATAGCAGAGAATCAGGCTTCATGTCATAACAGAGAATCAGGCTTCACGTCACCCACCACTGGAACAGGCCATTGTCAGATATTTAGGCCCTGGCACCCAGACAAAGGAGAGAGGTCCCATAGCAGAGAATCAGGCTTCATGTCATAGCAGAGAATCAGGCTTCATGTCATAGCAGAGAATCAGGCTTCACGTCACCCACCACTGGAACAGGCCATTGTCAGATATTTAGGCCCTGGCACCCAGACAAAGGAGAGAGGTCCCATAGCAGAGAATCAGGCTTCATGTCATAGCAGAGAATCAGGCTTCATGTCATAGCAGAGAATCAGGCTTCAAGTCATAGCAGAGAATCAGGCTTCAAGTCATAGCAGAGAATCAGGCTTCATGTCATAGCAGAGAATCAGACTTCACGTCACCCACCACTGGAGCAGGCCATTGTCAGATATTTAGGCCCCGGCACCCAGACAGAGGAGAGAGGTTCCATAGCAGAGATTCAGGCTTCATGTCATAGCAGAGAATCAGGCTTCACGTCACCCACCACTGGAGCAGGCCACTGTCAGATATTTAGGCCCCGTCACCCAGACAGAGGAGATAGGTCCCATAGCAGAGAATCAGGCTTCATGTCATAGCAGAGAATCAGGCTTCATGTCATAACAGAGAATCAGGCTTCACGTCACCCACCACTGGAACAGGCCATTGTCAGATATTTAGGCCCTGGCACCCACACAAAGGAGAGAGGTCCTATAGCAGAGAATCAGGCTTCATGTCATAGCAGAGAATCAGGCTTCATGTCATAGCAGAGACTCAGGCTTCATGTCATAGCAGAGAATCAGGCTTTAAGTCATAGCAGAGAATCAGGCTTCATGTCATAGCAGAGAATCAGGCTTCACGTCACCCACCACTGGAACAGGCCATTGTCAGATATTTAGGCCCCGACACCCAGACAGAGGAGAGAGGTTCCATAGCAGAGATTCAGGCTTCATGTCATAGCAGAGAATCAGGCTTCACGTCACCCACCACTGGAACAGGCCATTGTCAGATATTTAGGCCCCGGCACCCAGACAGAGGAGAGAGGTCCCATAGCAGAGAATCAGGCTTCATGTCATAGCAGAGAATCAGGCATCATGTCATAGCACAGAATCAGGCTTCACATCACCCACCACTGGAACAGGCCATTGTCAGATATTTAGGCCCCGGCACCCAGACAGAGGAGAGAGGTCCCATTGCAGAGAATCAGGCTTCATGTCATAGCAGAGAATCAGGCTTCACGTTACCCACCACTGGAACAGGCCATTGTCAGATATTTAGGCTCCAGCACCCAGACAGAGGAGAGAGTTTCCATTGCAGAGAATCAGGCCTCACGTTACCCAAAACTGGAACAGGCCATTGTCAGATATTTAGGCCCCGGCACCCAGACAGAGGAGAGAGGTCCCATAGCAGAGAATCAGGCTTCATGTCATAGCAGAGAATCAGGCATCATGTCATAGCAGAGAATCAGGCTTCACATCACCCACCACTGGAACAGGCCATTGTCAGATATTTAGGCCCTGGCACCCAGACAAAGAAGAGAGGTCCCATTGCAGAGAATCAGGCTTAATGGCATAGCAGAGAATCAGGCTTCACGTCTCCCACCACTGGAACAGGCCATTGTCAGATATTTAGGCCCCGTCACCCAGACAGAGGACAGAGGTCCCATTGCAGAGAATCAGGCTTCACGTCACCCACCACTAGAACAGGCCATTGTCAGATATTTAGGCCCCGTCACCCAGACAGAGGAGATAGGTCCCATAGCAGAGAATCAGGCTTCATGTCACCCACCACTGGAACAGGCCATTGTCAGGTATTTTTAGGCCCCGGCACCCAGACAGAGGAGAGATGTCCCATTGCAGAGAATCAGGCTTCATGTCATAGCAGAGAATCAGGCTTCACGTCACCCACCACTGGAACAGCCCACTGTCAGATATTTTTAGGCCCCGGCACACAGACAGAGGAGAGAGGTCCCATAGCAGAGATTCAGGCTTCATGTCATAGCAGAGAATCAGGCTTTTTGTCATAGCAGAGAATCAGGCTTCATGTCATAGCAGAGAATCAGGCTACACGTCACCCACCACTGGAACAGGCCATTGTCAGTTATTTAGGCCCCGGCACCCAGACAGAGGAGAGAGCTCCTATTGCAGAGAATAGAAAATCAGGCTTCACGTCACCCAACACTGGAACAGGCCATTGTCAGATATTTAGGCCCCGGCACCCAGACAGAGGAGAGAGGTCCCACTGGAACAGGCCATTGTCAGATATTTAGGCCCCGTCACCCAGACAGAGGAGAGAGGTCCCATTGCAGAGAATCAGGCTTCACGTCAGAGAATCAGGCTACACGTCACCCACCACTGGAACAGGCCATTGTCCGTTATTTAGGCCCCGGCACCCAGACAGAGGAGAGAGCTCCTATTGCAGAGAATAGAGAATACGGCTTCACGTCACCCAACACTGGAACAGGCCATTATCAGATATTTAGGCCCCGGCACCCAGACAGAGGAGAGAGGTCCCATAGCAGAGAATCAGGCTTCATGTCATAGCAGAGAATCAGGCTTCATGTCAGCCTACACTGGAACAGGCCATTGTCAGAAATTTTTAGGCCCCTGCACCCAGACAGAGGAGAGAGGTCCCATAGCAGAGAATCAGGCTTCATGTCATAGCAGAGAATCAGGCTTTATGTCACCCAAAACTGGAACAGGCCACTGTCCGATATTTTTAGGCCCCGGACACCCAGACAGAGGAGAGGTTCATTCAACTTTGGGTTGCCCCGCAATATAATGGTAAATTGAAAATTAAAAAGGATTGAATGAGGAAGTGCCCTGGAGTACAATAATATATGGTTAAGGGGAGGTAGTTATAAATGTCTAATCTGCACAAGGGATGGACAGGTCCTGTGGGATCCATGCTTGGTTCATTGTTATGAACATCAGCTTGTCCACATTGGCTGTAGACAGGCGGCTGCGTTTGTCTGTAATGACGCCCCCTGCCGTGCTGAATACATGCTCAGACAAAACGCTGGCCGCCGGGCAGGCACCACCTCCAAGGCATAAAAGGCTAGCTCTGGCCACGTGGACAATTTGGAGACCCAGAAGTTGAATGGGGCCGAACCATCAGTCAATACGTGGAGGGGTGTGCACACGTACTGTTCCACCATGTTAGTGAAATGTTGCCTCCTGCTAACACGTTCCGTATCAGGTGATGGTGCAGTTAGCTGTGGCGTGGTGACAAAACTTTTCCACATCTCTGTCATGCTAACCCTGCCCTCAGAGGAGCTGGCTGTGACACAGCTGCGTTGGCGACCTCTTGCTCCTCCTCTGCCTTCGCCTTGGGCTTCCACTTGTTCCCCTGTTACATTTGGGAATGCTCTCAGTAGCGCGTCTACCAACGTGCGCTTTTACTTGCGCATCTTCCTATCACGCTCCAGTGCAGGAAGTAAGGTGGGCACATTGTCTTTGTACCGTGGATCCAGCAGGGTGGCAACCCAGTAGTCCGCACACGTTAAAATGTGGGCAACTCTGCTGTCGTTGCGCAGGCACTGCAGCATGTAGTCGCTCATGTGTGCCAGGCTGCCCAGAGGTAAGGACAAGCTGTCCTCTGTGGGAGGCGTATCGCCATCGTCCTGCGTTTCCCCCCAGCCACGCACCAGTGATGGGCCAGAGCTGCGTTGGGTGCCACCCCGCTGTGAACATGCTTCATCCTCATCCTCCTCCTCCTCATCCTCGTCCTCCTCGTCCTCCAGTAGTGGGCCCTGGCTGGCCACATTTGTACCTGGCCTCTGCTGTTGCAAAAACAAACTCCCTCTGAGTCACTTCGAAGAGACTGGCCTGAAAGTGCTAAAAATGACCCCTCTTTCCTCCTCCTCCTCCTGGGACACCTCCTCTTCCATCATCGCCCTAAGTGTTTTCTCAAGGAGACATAGAATTGGTATTGTAACGCTGATAACGGTGTCATCGCCACTGGCCATGTTGGTGGAGTACTCGAAACAGCGCAACAGGGCACACAGGTCTCGCACGGAGGCCCAGTCATTGGTGATGAAGTGGTGCTGTTCCGCAGTGCGACTGACTCGTGCGTGCTGCAGCTGAAACTCCACTATGGCCTGCTGCTGCTCGCACAGTCTGTCCAGCATGTGCAAGGTGGAGTTCCACCTGGTGGGCACGTCACATATGAGGCGGTGAGCGGGAAGGCCAAAGTTACGCTGTAGCGCAGACAGGCGAGGATGTGAACGCCGGAAGCACGCACAGACGGCCCGCACTTTATGCAGCAGCTCTGACATGTCGGGGTAGTTATGAATGAACTTCTGCACCACCAAATTCAGCACATGCGCCAGGCAAGGGATGTGCGTCAAACCGGCTAGTCTCAGATCTGCAACGAGATTTCGCCCATTATCGCACACCACCAGGCCGGGCTTGAGGCTTACCGGCAGCAACCACTCGTCGGTCTGTTGTTCAATACCCCGCCACAACTCCTGTGCGGTGTGGGACCTGTCCCCCAAACATATGAGTTTCAGAATGGCCTGCTGACATTTACCCCGGGCTGTGCTGAAGTTGGAGGTGAAGGTGTGTGGCTGACTGGATGAGCAGGTGGAAGAAGAGGAGGAGGAAGCCGAGTAGGCGGAGGAGGCTACAGGAGGCAAAGAATGTTGCCCTGCGATCCTTGGCGGCGGAAGGACGTGCACCAAACAGCTCTCCGCCTGGGGCCCAGCCGCCACTACATTTACCCAGTGTGCAGTTAGGGAGATATAGCGTCCCTGGCCGTGCTTACTGGTCCACGTATCTGTGGTTAGGTGGACCTTGCCACAGATGGCGTTGCGTAGTGCACACTTGATTTTATCGGATACTTGGTTGTGCAGGGAAGGCACGGCTCTCTTGGAGAAGTAGTGGCGGCTGGGAACAACATACTGTGGGACAGCAAGCGACATGAGCTGTTTGAAGCTGTCTGTGTCCACCAGCCTGAATGACAGCATTTCATAGGCCAGTAGTTTAGAAATGCTGGCATTCAGGGCCAGGGATCGAGGGTGGCTAGATGGGAATTTACACTTTCTCTCAAATGTTTGTGAGATGGAGAGCCGAACGCTGTCGTGTGACATGGTTGAAATGCTTGGTGACAGAGGTGGTGGTGTTGGTGGTACATCCTCTGTTAGCTGGGCGGCAGGTGCCAACGTTCCTCCAGAGGCGGAGGAAGAGGCCGAGGCGGCAGCAGCAGAAGAGGTAGCAGGGGGAGTCTGAGTGAGTTCCTTGTTTTTAAGGTGTTTACTCCACTGCCGTTCATGCTTTGCATGCAGGTGCCTGGTCATGCAGGTTGTGCTAAGGTTCAGAACGTTAATGCCTCGCTTCAGGCTCTGATGGCACAGCGTGCAAACCACTCAGGTCTTGTCTTGTCATCAGCACATTGTTTGAAGAACTGCCACGCCAGGGAACTCCTTGAAGCTGCCTTTGGGGTGCTCGGTCCCAGATGGCGGCGGTCAGTAGCAGGCGAAGTCTCTTGGCGGCGGGTGTTCTGCTTTTGCCCACTGCTCCCTCTTTTGCTACGCTGTTGGCTCGGTCTCACCACTGCCTCTTCCTCCGAACTCTGAGTCAGTGGCACGACCTTCATTGCATGTGGGGTCTAGGACCTCATCGTCCCCTGCATCGTCTTCCACCCAGTCTTCCTCCCTGACCTCCTGTTCAGTCTGCACACTGCAGAAAGACGCAGATGTTGGCACCTGTGTTTCATCAACAGAGACGTGCTGAGGTGGTATTCCCATGTCCTCATCATCAGGAAACATAAGTGGTTGTGCATCAGTGCATTCTATGTCTTCCACCGCTGGGGAAGGGCTAGGTGGATGCCAGCAGAGTCTTCAAACAGCATAAGAGACTGCTGCATAACTTGAGGCTCAGACAGTTTCCCTGATATGCATGGGGGTGATGTGACAGACTGATGGGCTTGGTTTTCAGGCGCCATCTGTGAGCTTTCTGCAGAAGACTGGGTGGGAGATAATGTGAACGTGCTGAATCCACTGTCGGCCACCCAGTTGACTAATGCTTGTACCTGCTCAGGCCTTACCATCCTTAGAACGGCATTGGGCCCCACCAAATATCGCTGTAAATTATGGCGGCTACTGGGACCTGAGGTAGTTGGTACACTAGGATGTGTGGCTGTGGCAGAACGGCCACGTCCTCTCCTAGCACCAGAGGGTCCACTAACACCACCACGACCATGTCCGCGTCCGCGTCCCTTACTAGATGTATTCCTCATTGTTACAGTTCACCACAATAAGAAAAAAATTATTTGGCCCAATGTATTGAATTCAAATTCAGGCCTTTTTTTTACAGGCACCTAACACTATCTGGCTATCTATTTAGGTACCGTATTACGTAATACAGGCACAGCAGTAACCACAGATTTAGCTGAATATAAATTGTAGGCCTAGTATTTAGGCCCTGGATGACAGGTATACGTTTACGGACAGAATTAGACTTGGAGATGCACGGTAGCGTGTGAAGTTATTGAGGATGACCCTATCAGCACCTTCAATGTAATATACCCTTTTATGGATAGTTTTAAACTTGGCCTGCTACAGCGGGAAACCACTGATTTAAGGAATTGCTAATTTGGGAATTGTATTTCAACCCAGAAAAAAAATATATCCTTTGCCAGACAGCAGACAGTATTACAATTGGCTAGCCACAGCTGAAACACCAGATTTAGGGTACTGCTATTTTGGCAATTGTATTTCACCCCTCAATAAAATAGTAAGCACAGCCAAGTCCCTGACACTATTGGTTAAATGTACTTAGTGGCAGCTTGTGCTGGCGCACCACAAGACACATAATGGCCGCCGATCACCCCAGAAAAAAGTGATAGAAAAACGCTCTGGGCAGCCTAAAAACAGTGAGCATTTAAATAGCAGAGGTTGAATGATTCACAGCTGTAGATCGATCACTTCATTAAGTGTTTTGGAGTAAATCCCTGCCTAATCTCACCCTAACAGCAGCAGCTGCATCCTATCCCTACACTGATCAGAGCAGAGAGACATGCGGCGCTAGTTGACTCCAGCTTAAATAGAGGCTGGGTCACATGCTGTACTGGCCAATCACAGCCATGCCAATAGTAGGCATGACTGTGATGGCCTCTTGGGGCAAGTAGTATGACTCTTGTTGATTGGCTGCTTTGCAGCCTTTCAAAAAGCGCCAAGAAAGCGCTGAACACCAAACCCGAACCCGGACTTTTACGAAAATGTTCGGGTTCGGGTCTGTGTCACGAACACCCCAAAATTCGGTACGAACCTGAACTAT
The DNA here is from genome assembly GCF_014858855.1 of Bufo gargarizans. Classification (NCBI taxonomy): domain Eukaryota; kingdom Metazoa; phylum Chordata; class Amphibia; order Anura; family Bufonidae; genus Bufo; species Bufo gargarizans. Next base: position 90,433,427 of record NC_058085.1, read on the forward strand.
ACAGTTTGGGTTCGCTCATCCCTACCAGCATGAACTGTGGCCTACTATTACAACTATTACTACTGCTGGCCAGATGGCTGGTGCTGCTACTGCTGTTACCCACATTCTGAGTCTGAGAGTCTTTCATTTTGCACTCTTCTGTTTTCTAGACATTTTATTATGAGGACTATAAATGAAACACCACGGGTTTCCTATAAATGAAAAGTCACAGGTTTAATGAAAAGGGTTCAGAGAAGATACAGGCGGCATTCCGCTGTCTGCGATGCGGTGCACGTGTCCAGGGAAGATCCACAGGTACTTGTATAGAGAGGACCGGCACTCGCTTTAGTTATAATTTTCAATTAGTTTTAATGGTCACATACAAATAGTAAATGACGCGTTTCGGCTGCTATGAGCCTTTATCAAACATTATGTTTGATAAAGGCTCATAGCAGCCGAAACGCGTCATTTACTATTTGTATGTGACCATTAAAACTAATTGAAAATTATAACTAAAGCGAGTGCCGATCCTCTCTATACCAGGTTTAATGAAAAGTCACAGGTTTGGTACATGCAGATTATTGAATAGTACCAGCAAAATTGCATGGGTGTTTTCTGTAATTTAACCCCTTAACCCCTTAGTGCTATTTGACATGTATACTCATCATGGAGCATTGCTACTTGGCGCTCCATGATGAGTATACATGTCATGGCATTGAACTGTCACCGTGTCTGCAGACATGGTGACAGCATTGAGACCCCGGCTGTTACACATAGCCAGGGATCTCAGCTAACCGGCCTCGAACCGATGAGGGCAGTCCCGGGCCAGCTATCTCTTTGATTGGCTAGGATTCTAATGCCTGCTGACAGGTTCTGTCATGGTCTTACCTCCTTGCTGTTCCCTTCGTTTGACATGTGCTGGCGGCCATCTTGGTTTCTGGGTTTTCTTGTAGCCTCCCACCCTGCGGCTCCTCCTTCCCACTGGGAGGAGCTGGATGCCTAGCTCATATATATAGGAGGTCTGTGGCTTCAGTTCCTTGCTTGGTCCTCCTGTGTTCACATGCTTCCAAGACTGCTGCTGCTTCTGGTTCCTGATCCTGGCCTCGTCTGACTACCCCGTTGGTTCCTGATTCCGGCTTCGTCTGACTACCCCGTTGGTTCCTGCTTCCGGCTTCGTCTGACTACCCCGTTGGTTCCTGATCCTGGCTTCATCTGACTACCCTTCTGGTTCCTGACCTCTGTCTCCGCAAGACCCTGCTTCGGTTTAGCCATCCGTTTGGACTTTGCTTACGGCTTGCTCTTCAATAAAACCTTCTTATTTTCCACTTATCTCTTGTTGTACGTCTGGTTCATGGTTCCATGACATTAGGACCAAGCCATGAATTCTGACGGTACAGGGCCACCCTCGCTACCTACGCTGGTTGCCAGACTTGATCAGCAGGATCACCTGTTGGGTCGGTTCGCTGTGGCGTTGCAAACCCTGCTTGAACGCACGGCTCATTTAGCTTCCGTTGCCGATGGGTCGGTTGTCGCTCCTGGGCCCGCTCCTACTGCCGCTCCGGTTGTTGCGCCAGAGTCTACCCTGACACCTGTTGCTGCGCCTGTGGTGTTTCAGGGTATGACCGGTTCTGCCCCCCTTCCACAGCGCTTTGGGGGAGAGCCAACTCAGTGCCGAGGTTTCCTTAACCAGGTGGGCATTTACTTCGAGTTGCTGCCACATGCCTTTCCTACTGAGAGATCAAAGGTGGGCTTCTTGATCTCGCTGCTCTCGGACAAGGCCTTGGCCTGGGCCAGCCCTTTATGGGAGAACAACAATCCGGTGGTTGCCGAGTTTTCCGGTTTTGTTGCTTCTCTTCGGAAGGTATTCGATGTGCCGGCTCGTGCTGCCTCTGCTGCGAAGCTCCTTATGTCCATCAGACAGGGTTCACGATCCGTAGCTGAATACGCCATTGAGTTTCGTACCCTGGCAGCAGAGGTGGGCTGGAATAATGAGGCTCTGGTCGCTGCTTTCTCTCATGGTCTCTCGGATGCCTTGAAGGATGAGGTTGCAGCTAAGGACCTACCAGTGGAGCTCGAGTCTCTTATTTCTTTCCTGATTTTGATTGACACCAGACTCAGGGAGAGACCTTCCTTTAAGGAGAGCCTGCGGAGGCCTTCTAACAGATTGGCGCCTACGTTTGCTGTCCCACCCGTGCCTCCCTCTCCTCCCACGCCTCCTGGGGATGACTTGTCTGGGGGTGAACCCATGCAGCTGGGGTTTGCTCGCCTGTCCGAGGGGGAGAGGGTACTCCGGAGACGCGAGGGCTGATGCATGTACTGTGGTCTCGGTGGGCATTTTCGGTTGGCATGCCCGAACCGTCCGGGAAACGCTCGCACCTGAGATCCTGTCGGGGGCAGATCTTGGGTGGAGTCTCCTCGTCCCCGGTTTCCCGTGTTGACAAACCACTGATTACTGTTGTCCTCTCCTGGGTCGGGGGCTCGGTGACGACCCAGGCGTTGGTGGACTCTGGTGCTGGTGGTTTGTTCATTGATAGTGTGTTCGCTGCCGCCAATTCCATTCCTCTGCAGCCTCGAGGTTCCCCACTGGCTCTTGAGGCGATAGACGGCAGACCCCTTCTGCCGCCACACGTGACTCATGAGACCCTTCCAGTGGGGATGGCCATTGGTGCCGTTCACAGAGAGTCGGTCTGTCTCCAGGTTATTTCGTCTCCACACTACTCGGTGGTCTTGGGGTACCCCTGGCTCCAGAAGCATAATCCGACTTTCGATTGGAAATCGGCCGAGATCCTCTCGTGGTCACCGCAGTGTGGGGCTAGTTGCATCCATGGGCCTGTCAAGTTGCTGAGTACTTCCTCGGACTCTCTGTTGCCTCCTGAATACGAGGAGTACCGGGATGTATTCGATAAGGTGCGTGCGGTTGCCCTACCTCCGCACCGCCCATACGATTGTGCCATAGAGTTACAATCTGGTGCCGTTCCTCCTCGTGGCAAAGTCTATCCACTGTCGGTAGCGGAGAATGAGGCCATGGAGGAGTACGTGAGGGAGGCGCTTTCACGCGGACACATTCGCAAATCCTCGTCCCCGGCAGGGGCTGGATTTTTCTTTGTGAAAAAAAAGGGCGGTGAATTGAGGCCTTGCATCGATTACAGGGGTCTCAATCGCATCACGATAAAGAACGCTTACCCGATACCCTTGATTTCCGAGCTGTTCGATCGCCTCAAAGGGGCCACGGTCTTTACCAAACTCGACCTGAGGGCGGCATATAACCTGGTAAGGATCAAGGCGGGCGATGAGTGGAAGACCGCGTTTAACACCAGGACCGGTCATTATGAATCCTTGGTTATGCCCTTTGGGTTGTGCAATGCGCCCGCAGTCTTCCAGGAATTCATCAACGATGTTTTCCGTGACCTGTTGCAGCAGTGTGTGGTGGTCTATTTGGATGACATCTTGGTATATTCTGAATCCATGGAGACCCACGTTCTGGATGTCAGACGAGTGTTGCAACGGTTACGAGAGAACAAGCTGTTCGGTAAGCTTGAGAAATGCGAGTTTCACCGATCCCAGGTAACCTTCTTAGGTTACATCATTTCCGCTGAGGGGTTCTCCATGGATCCTGAGAAGGTTTCGGCTGTCTTACAGTGGCCCCAGCCCAGTGGTCTTCGTGCCCTGCAGCGCTTTTTGGGCTTCGCCAATTATTATCGGAAGTTCATCAGGGACTTTTCCATGCTAGCCAAGCCTCTCACGGATCTGACCAGGAAGGGCAGCAATCCCCAGGTCTGGCCGCCCGAGGCCATCCGAGCTTTTGAGGCTCTAAAGTCCGCCTTTGTGTCGGCTCCGATTCTGTCGCATCCCAACCCTGGGTTGCCGTTTGTCCTTGAGGTGGACGCGTCTGAGACGGGAGTAGGCGCCCTCCTGTCTCAGCGTAGAACACCGGAGGGTCCTCTGCTTCCTTGTGGGTTTTACTCCCGAAAACTGTCTTCCGCGGAGTGCAACTATCAGATTGGTGACAGGGAGTTATTGGCCATCGTGCAGGCCCTTAAAGAATGGAGGCACTTGCTCGAGGGCTCGGTGGTTCCGGTTCTCATCCTGACGGACCACAAGAATCTGACCTACCTCTCTGAGGCCAAGAGATTGACACCACGTCAGGCCAGATGGGCTCTGTTCTTGTCACGTTTTAATTACGTGGTCTCCTACCTACCCGGTTCCAAGAACATCAGAGCGGATGCCTTATCACGGCAGTACTCCGAGCTGTCCGGGGAGGAGTCGATTCCGACTTCGGTCATACCTCCGAATCAGATCCTGGCCGCCATTCGCACCAGCCTGACCTCTCCCCTGGGTGAGCAGATTTTGGCGGCTCAATCTGGTGCTCCCTCTGGGAGACCCAACGGCAGGTGTTTTGTGCCTGAGGAGTTGCGCACTCGGTTGTTGCGAACCTACCATAACTCCAAGGCCGCGGGGCATCCTGGAAAGAATCAGCTGTCCTGGGCTGTTTCACGTCTGTTCTGGTGGCCTTCCCTACGTTCCGACATCGCCGCATATGTAGCGGCATGCTCCGTTTGTGCCCAGAGTAAGTCCCCTCGGCACCTTCCGTTGGGCCTTTTGCAACCCATAGCCACCGGGGAGCGTCCATGGTCACACCTGGGGATGGATTTCATTGTGGACCTCCCTGCATCCCGAGGCCATACGGTCATTCTCATGATAGTGGATCGGTTTTCCAAAATGTGCCACTGTGTTCCTCTCAAGAAGTTACCCTCTGCACAAGAGTTGGCCTCGATTTTTGCCAGGGAGGTCTTCCGGTTGCACGGTTTGCCCAAGGAGATTGTGTCGGATCGGGGGAGTCAGTTTGTGTCCAGGTTCTGGCGCGCCTTTTGCTCCCAGTTGGGGATTCATCTCTCTTTCTCCTCGGCCTACCACCCTCAGTCCAATGGGGCCGCAGAACGATCCAATCAGGCCTTGGAGCAATTCCTTCGTTGCTATGTCTCCGATCACCAAGACAATTGGGTTGACCTCCTGCCTTGGGCTGAGTTTGCCAGGAACACGGCGGTGAACTCTTCCTCTGGGACGTCTCCCTTCATGGCCAATTATGGGTTCCAACCTGCCGTGTTACCGGAGGTATTCTCTCCCCAGGATATTCCGGCTGTGGAGGATCACCTTTCCGTCCTACGTGCTTCTTGGGTACAGATCCAGAGGTCCCTTGAGGTCTCTGCGCAGCGCCAGAAACTCCAGGCTGATCGCAGACGAGCGCCCGCTCCTTCCTACCAGGTCGGAGACCGCGTATGGTTGTCCACCCGCAACCTCAACCTTCGAGTGCCCACTCCCAAGCTGGCGCCTCGCTTTGTTGGTCCCTTCCGAGTGCTTCGCAGGGTAAACCCGGTAGCCTATGCCCTTGCGCTTCCTCCTGGCATGCGGATCTCCAACGTGTTTCATGTCTCCCTGTTGAAGCCACTGGTGTGTAATCGTTTCACTTCCTCGATTCCTCGGCCTCGTCCGGTCCAAGTGGGCAATCGTGAGGAGTATGAGGTGAGCAATATCCTGGACTCACGCCTGGTCCGCGGCCGGGTGCAGTTTTTGGTCCATTGGCGTGGTTATGGTCCAGAGGAGCGTTCCTGGGTTCCCTCCGCAGATGTCCATGCTCCTGCCTTGCTCCGAGCCTTCCACGCACGCTTCCCTCAGAAACCGTTCCTTACTCCGCGGAGGAGGGGCCCTTGAGGGGGAGGTACTGTCATGGTCTTACCTCCTTGCTGTTCCCTTCGTTTGACATGTGCTGGCGGCCATCTTGGTTTCTGGGTTTTCTTGTAGCCTCCCACCCTGCGGCTCCTCCTTCCCACTGGGAGGAGCTGGATGCCTAGCTCATATATATAGGAGGTCTGTGGCTTCAGTTCCTTGCTTGGTCCTCCTGTGTTCACATGCTTCCAAGACTGCTGCTGCTTCTGGTTCCTGATCCTGGCCTCGTCTGACTACCCCGTTGGTTCCTGATTCCGGCTTCGTCTGACTACCCCGTTGGTTCCTGCTTCCGGCTTCGTCTGACTACCCCGTTGGTTCCTGATCCTGGCTTCATCTGACTACCCTTCTGGTTCCTGACCTCTGTCTCCGCAAGACCCTGCTTCGGTTTAGCCATCCGTTTGGACTTTGCTTACGGCTTGCTCTTCAATAAAACCTTCTTATTTTCCACTTATCTCTTGTTGTACGTCTGGTTCATGGTTCCATGACAGGTTCTGATGCCTTTTTTTTTTTTTATCAGATAATTTTTATTGCTTTTTTCAAGAAAATTTGTTATACAAGTGCAACACTAACAAGAACAAGTCTGCACTCGCAATATTACAATGTGGGCATACATCATCCACCCTATACCCCATTTTGAATAGTAGTACAGGTGTTCGATAAACCCTATGTAGGAGATACAACTAGGATAGTCTATAGGACTCACTTAATGAAAACGTTGGTAAGTCAATGAGGATTTCCCTCCATTGCTCTTCCGTTAGATCCTCGATATCTACCTTCCATTTCTCATACAGTTTCAATGGGTTGGACTTATCAACTTCCTCCCTGAGTGTGTTGTAATAGAGGGATATCACCCCGCTAGTGGACCCCTCCCTGTGTGATCAATGATAGGACATTTGGATGCCTGCTAGATCTTCCCCTTCTTTTCTTGGGTCTGAATAGCATGCCTTAACTGCAGATAAACATAAAAATACCTATGCGGCATGTCAAATTCCTGTCTCAATACTTCGAAACTCTTCAATACCTTGCCCAAGAATAATTGTACCATCTTACCCAGACCATATTGCTCCTATTGTTGCACTCCGCTAATTTTGTCTAGTTCTGAATATAGGTGGTTAGGCCATATAGGTGTGTGGGTACTATACCCGGAAATATTCGCCCTTTCTTTAGCTTTGCACCATATTTTATGCATCATGCTTATCAATGGATATTGAGTACCATGAGAAGGAAACAAACCATTCTCCAAGGCTGACAATATACATGAACGGTGCAATAGGTGCTGGATAATGCGTCTCGCACTATTCAATTGTAGCTCATCTCCCCATCCTCTGAAATGTTGTAACTGGGCTACAATATAATAAGACCAAGGATCCGGCACTGCCAAACCCCCTTGCGTTTTGGGCTGTTGAAGGGTTGAAAGTTTAATCCTAGGGACACCTCCCCTCCATATCAGATCCCTGAATATTGCGTTGACAGTATTGAAAAATCTAAGCGGAATCCAGATTGGACCGTTATGGAGGAGGTATAGAAGTTTTGGCATCAATATCATTTTCACAAGGTTAATTCGACCAATCACAGATAAAGGTAATTTTCTCCAGGCCTGCACTTTCCTCCTAAATTCAGTGAGCATTGGAACCAGATTCAGACATTTCAAAGTCACCTAAATTTGCAGTCACCCACACCCCCAAATATTTAAGAGATGTCACCACCTGCAACCCTCTCATATCTAGAGGCGGCCTAATATAACTGCTTCCTAAGGGCAATAGGGCAGATTTTGACCAGTTAATTACGAACCCAGACATATTCCCAAATTGATTTATGATTGCCATTGCAGCAGGAAGAGAATGTTCCCAATCGTCCAAGAATAAAAGCAAGTCATCGGCATACAGAGCCACTTTTTCTATTCTAGGTCCATAGTTAAGACCTTTAACGGAATCCGCCATTCTCAAAGCTTCCGCCAAGGGCTCCACCTGCCACCGCAAAGAGAAGCGGTGACAGAGGACACCCCTGTCTAGTACCCCTAAACAGCAGGAACGGGTCAGACAAATCGCCATTAACCCTCACTGCCGCTCTAGGACATGCATACAGCAATTGAACCCATGAAATAAATTCAGCTCCGAAACCCATTTTCTTAAGCACTAACCACAAATAACGCCATTCCACGCTATCAAACGCTTTGGCTGCATCAAGAGATGCGACCGCCGCGGTCGAGGCGTGGACCCGGGTCGCTTGAATGTTCAGAAAAAGACGTCTAACATTCACTGCAGTCGACATATTTGGCATAAAACCTGCTTGATCCTGACATATTAAGGTGGTAATTACAGAGTTCAGACGATTCGCTATTACTTTTGCTAAAAGTTTAACGTCCACTGGAAGCAAAGAAATGGGACGATATGATTCAGGTTAGAGTACATCTTTACCTGGTTTGGGTAGAAGCACAACGACCTCTTCATTCATGGAGTCAGGGAGCCGACCCTGCTGCTTGGCATCATTACATACCTCTACTAATTGAGGAAGGAGAATGCTGGAATACCGTTTATATACCTCAGCGGGTAAGCCATCTCTGCCTGGGGCTTTGTTATTGGACATCGTGCCTAATGCTACCTCCAGCTCCTGCACAGTAATCGGAATATTTAACAACGCCCTGTGCTCACTTGATAGGGTACGCAATTTTAATGGCTGTAAAAAGCGAACAATTTTCCCATCCACAACTTTCAGTTTAGATCGATATAGTGTGGAGTAAAAAGAATACATGACCTGGAGCAAATGCATTGGCTCAGTTTGAACCACACCATACGGATCCCTCAGGGCTGCAATGTATGTAGGTTGCAACTGGGCTTTAGATATTAATGCCAAAATTCTACCCGCCCTCTCCCCGTCCTCATAGAAGGTTTGCTTTTGAAAGAATCGTTTGTTTTTCGCTTGAACCAATAACCGATCATTCAGCTTTTGTTGGGACTCCTTCCATTTATCTCTAGCACCATCGTTTGAATGCAGAACATACTCCGCCTCTGCTGCCTCCACCTCCATAATCAAGTTTTTCGTGTGCGCCCTAGTTTCATTTTTTTTCCTGTTAATTTCCACTATAAGCAATCCCCTCAAAAACGCTTTCATAGTCTCCCACACTATTGGTTTGGTTGCAGACGGTAAATTAATCAGAAAAAATTCTCTGAGTTTTTCACCAATTCCGCCAGCATCTGGTAGGAGAGGTAGCCAGTATGGATTAAACTTCCAACCCCCACACCTTTGATTTTTTGTTGTACGGAGGTCTAACACCGCCATCACCGGAGAGTGATCTGAGATCCTACATGGCAAATTCTGTACGTTCCTCACATATTGCCCTATATGGGCATTACCAAGAATGAGATCAATTCTGGATAGAGAATTATATGTGCTAGAGCAGCAAGAGAATTGTCTCACTGACGGGTGTTTCAACCTCCAAAAATCTAGCATCATAGCTTCTCGCATCAGAACCCCAAAAGATGTCATTCCTGTCACATGAGGAGTTTTTCCCCCTCCCATTCTATCCATATTATGATCAAGGACATTATTAAAGTCCCCCATTAATAGAACCGGAACATCAGGTACATCTGCTATAAACTGTAGTATATCTTTAAGTACTACCGGCGAGTATGGCGGCGGAATGTACACTCCCACCAAGACACATGTTGTTGCGAAAATCACACAGTGTAAACAGACATACCTCCCTTCTTTATCCACCGTTTGTGAGATACAAGTAAACGCAATTGATCTGTGTATCAGGAGGCTCACCCCTCTAGCAAAAGACGAAAAGGTGGAATGGTAACAGTGTCCCGCCCAACCAGGGGTAAGCACTTTAGTCTGGTCCGAGGTAAGGTGAGTCTCCTGCACACAACAAATCAATGGTTGATGTTGATTCAAGCAATCCATAACTGCTCGCCTCTTAACCACATCCTTAATCCCCCTTATATTCCAGCTAAGAACATTAATCCTTCCCGCCATACATAAATATCCAGAAATGATCAAACCCAGCGCCCCGGCTCAGTACATCAGGAGAGCAAACACAATAGCAAGTCATATGATACTCAGACAGTAAACTAATACCTGCATCCACATATTCAGTGCGTGCAATAAGGTTAAACAAGACATCAGCCTCCCCCCACCCCACCCAACATTCCCCCCCAAACATTACAATCTACTGCACAACACAGCGACCACCCCAGTAACGGGTCCCATATAACACCTAAATAAGGCCCGTGGGAAGAAGCACACAACCCGTTATTAGAGTCAGTCGAGCGTTAAAGACCTTTCCTCCTGTCACTTAGAGAAAGGGTTAAAGGGTACCCAAAAACAACTGTAGGTGCACAACCACTAGGTAACGAGCTCGGAAAAGGGCCAGAACTTCCCCTTTCCTGACTCCTCGGACAGCTATATATGGGAAAATAGTTAAAGAATTATTATACCTGTCAGACTTTACATTCCAATAGTAGTATAATGAAATTCCCATTCACATATCGTCGTCAGACATAACATTGCACCTGAGCACTCTCACCCACTCATCACCAAGCCACATCAAACAGGAGTATAGGACCTGAGCCAATAAACATAATGATGCTTCTCCTCTCATGGATCAGTCTTGTTCCGCTGCAAGCTGCCTCTCATGCCGATCAACCATCTTGCAGCTTCTTTCGGATCCTCAAAAAAATGCGTGGTACCCAGCGCAGCCACACGTAGCTTGGCCGGATACATCATGGAATATGACAGGCCATGCGCCCTTTAGCGCCTTTTAACATCTGCAAATCTGGCCCGCCGCTTCTGGACTTCCTGCGAATAATCTGGAAAAAGCGCCACTTTATGACCATCCACAGACAAGTCCGGTTTATCCCGCGCTTTTCTTAAGATATTGTCCCGGTCTTGGAAATGTAGAATCTTGATCAAGACTGTTCTGGGTGGGGCACCTGGCGGTAAAGGACGCATAGGGACCCTATGGGCCCTTTCCATTGCGAACAGAGGGGTCAATACATCTGCGCCAAAGTTCTCCCGTAACCAGGATTAAAAAAATTCTGACGGGTTCCCACCTTCCACTTTCTCTGGCGCCCCCACCACCCGTACATTGTTTCTGCGGGATCGGTTTTCAAGATCATCCTGCTTTGCAGCAATAGTATCCAGTCTTAATGCATAATCTTTCACAGTATTAGCCAAAGGTGTCATGGCGTCTTCCACTTCACCCACCTGACCTTCCAGTGCAGTCGTGCGGTCAGCCAATTTCCTCATATCATGTCTCACTATAGAAATATCTTCCTTAATGGCCCCCACTTGCATGGTGAGGGTATTCAGCGACTTGCCACATTTAGCAATGGCCTGCATGACGTCTTTAAGGGTTGGCTCCTCTGAATCAGAATCATGAGTTCCTGAGGGCAGACAGTCACTTGCGGTAGCTAACGCGCCAAATCTGTTTGAATGGGCCGCCGGAATATTATCTGGATCAGGCCCTTCAGCGTCAGAGTCCATATCAGACACGTCCTCATTTGCCACAAATTTTTTAGGGGTACCTTTCCCTGAGGCCACATTCGAGAGTCTGGCATATTTCTCCAGCTTGGCCGCGGCTTCTTTCTGAAGTGCAGCGACGCGACCTGCGCGCCCAGGAGTGGCGTCGGCACCATCTTGGCTCTCCTTCTCCGGCCCTCTCTGCTCCTTTCTGCGGGTCATGCCGGCCTGGTACAGTACCCCAGCAGTTCAGGGGGGTGCTCTAACGTTTGTCCTCCAAGGTATCGTAAGAAAAACTGTAATCCAGGAACTTTTTCAGGATAAGTTAGCCGAGGTGGCGGAGGAGCTCTGCACCACGCGTCCGCTCACATCCTCCGCTAGGCCACGCCCCCCGACAGGTTCTGATGCCTAATTTTTTCCAGTAACAAAGCAAGGGTTAACAGCCAAATAAAACTCAATATATATTGCCTTGATTCTGTTGTTTACAGAAACACCCCCTATGTGGTCATAAACTGCTGTACAGGCACACAGCAGGGCGCAGAAGGAAAGGAACGCCATATGGTTTTTGGAAGGCAGATTTCACTGGGATAATTTTAAATTGCCATGTCACATTTAAAGACCCCCTGATGAACCCATAGAGCAGAAACTCCAAAAAAATAACCCCATTTTGGAAACTATGGGAAAAGGTGCCAGTTTTGTTGGTACTATTTTAGGGTACATATGATTTTTGGGTGCTCTACTATATAACACTTTTTGTGAGGCAAGGTAACAATAAATAGTGTTTTGACACTGTTTTTATTTTTTGTTATGTACAGTGTACTGGTTAGATCATGTGGTATTTTTATAGAGCAGGTTGTTACGAATGCGACAATACCAAATATGACCACTTTATTTGGTTGTTTATTTCAGTTTTACATAATAAAGCATTTTTGAAAAATGTTTTGTTTTAGTGTCTTTATATACTCCATATTCTGAAAGCCATAGTTTTTTTTATTTTTTGGGTGACTGTCTTATGTAGGGGCTCATTTTTTATGTATGAGATGATTGGTACTATTTTGGGGTGCATATGACTTTTTGATTGCTTGGTATGAAACTTTTTGTGATGTAAGGTTGCTTTTTTAGTTTTTTTGTTTATGGTGTTCACCTGAGGGGTTAGGTCATGTGATATTTCTATACAGCAGTTTCTTACGGACACGGCAATATCTAATATGTTTACTTTTTTAAAATATTTATTTAAGTTTTACACTATACTAGCATTTTTTTAAACAAAAAAATATCATGTTTTAATGTGTCCATAGTCTGAAAGCAATAGTTTTTTTATTGTTTGGGCGATTGTCTTAAGTAGGGGATAATTTTTTGCGGGATGAAGTGACGGTTAGATTGGTACTAGCTTGGGGGACATACGCCTTTCTGATGGTTTGGTGTCGCACTTTTAGTGATGTAAGGTGACAAAAAATGTTTTTTAGCACAGTTTTTATTTTATTTTGTTGACAGTGTTCATCTGAGTGGTTAGTTCATGTGATATTTTTATAGAGCCGGTCGACACAGCAGGTTCTTACGGACGCAGCGATACCAAATATGTCTAATTTTCCCTATTTTTTACAATTTTTTTACTTTATTTTGGGAAAAGGCCGCTTTTTTTTGTACTTGAAAATTAAAACAGCAAATTGTAAAACTTTCGTTTTTTTACTTCTTTTTCCACTTTATTTTTTTGTCCCACTCTGGGACCTCAACTTTTGGGGGTCTGATCCCCTTTACGATGCATTACAATACTTCTGTATTGCAATGCATTGGCTGTAAGTATATAACTCACTGTAGTACACTTGCAGCTTCCTGCCTTTTATTCACAGGTCACACAGCACTAGGGAAGGGGTATGGGTGTCTGAGGGGGACTAAGTGCAGCTGATGGGGTTAACTGCAGCTAAGAGGGAAGGACATCAGGGAGCTCTAAGGAAGGACTATGGATGTGTGAGGGGTACTGAAGGGCTTAACTCTGTAGCCGAGGGGGAATAATCCACAGCTCTGATCTCCTCAGCACTGGAGACGGAGAATTACAAGCAGCTCCGATCTCCTCAGTAATGGGGGTTAAGGGGGGAAATGTCAGGCTGAAGCTCTGATCTCCTCAGCAATTAGGAGTGTAATGCTGAGGATTTATAGCACATATTTTTGATCTCCTCAGCACTGCCACAGTAATTACAAAACTGAGGAGATCAGAGTTTAAATAGGCGCCTTTAGCTGTGATTGGTCAGTCTGGTTTGACTGACCAATCACAGCGATCGTCAGACGGGGACAGCTGTGACTGTCTCTTTCATATGTGTTGTGACCAATCAGCTGTCTGTGACAGCTGTTGTCACTGTCCTGTCACCGTGTGTTTACTCACAGTGACAGTTTAACTGCAGGATGAGAATGCTCGCCCTAGTGCCTGAAGTACCTGCAAGTTAGGACGAGCATTCTCATCCAAGGTCCTGTACAGAGGTTCAATTAAATGTTGCTACCCTTCTATAAACACACTGCACACTGTTATTGACAATTTATTTTGGGAATAATCCAGTGCTTACTGTGAAAATGTCTTTGAACTATGTATGTGTTCAATATCACTGGTTCAACAATTACATTTTTGTACTATGAAACACACAGTTTGATGCAATAATGTGTCTGCTAGCACCAATTTAACCATACAGTGTTGGCAGTAAAATGTCTTTGAACTCTGTGTTTAATATCACTGGTATAAAAATTCCATAAAATACTTTTGCTATAATGAAAGTCTATAATAACATGGACAGATATTTCCCCCCCCCCCCCCCCAAAAAATACAGAAATTTAAATTGCTTAGCGTAGGCAGAATTCTGTAGCGGTGCTGTGCTGCCAATAATGAACTGTAGAAACCTGAGGTTTTGAATGAAAAGCTTGTTGTGGAAATTGAATTGTATAATGCGGACATTTTATAGGATGTGTATGTGTTTTTATAGATTGTCATCTGTCTCCCTGTGTCGGATTTAGCCGAAGAACACTCTAGAAGAGGGTACTTGGGTTGAATTGGGACCAGTGGTAAAACCGTTAGTATGAAAACCTTCTCATGGGCTTGCAGACGTGTTCTCAGTGTGTAAGAGAGCGTTTGACGGTTTGTGAGCACTAAGTGTAATGCACTGGGCTTCTTCCCTTCAAATGTCTATACACATTAGAGAAGTGAAGTCTGCATAACGAGAGATGCATATTATACCTCTGCTGCGGCTTCGCTATACCTTTCTGGATACATATCTGCTTTTTTGTGAGTTTTTTGTGAACAATGGTTTTTATTCAAGAGTTTGACATATTAAATGACAATGAGCAGTTTGACAATCTAAGTATCAAAGGGAGATTGTATAACTGAATAGCACAATATAAAATAAGGTAAAAGATACACAACGTACGTAAAGTGGTTAAGAATGTAAATAATAAGTATAAAGTAAAGGTAGTAGGTTACCTTCAAAAGGGGACATTTATAAAAAAAATTATCATAACAGTATCAGGAAAATAATGCCCAACTAATTGTGTATGCGTAAAACTTCTAACATTCTAATAAATGAGTTCATATCAATCTTACATATTTGACTAACCACAACTTCCACGAATCTTTAAATCGTGATTTTTTTGCTCCTAGAAGAAGCCCAATTTCCTTCATAGACACAATTGTTATCAAGCATTCTGTAAACTCTATTAATAGTGGGGATAGAGTCAGATTTCCAGCAGGCTGCAATTCTACTCCGGGTAGCAATAATGGAATAGATGACTAGAGATCTTATATTTTTAGGCAATAAGTTCAGGCCTATGTACAGAAGGGCTAGCTCTAGAGATGAAGATTTCTGAACGCTCACAATATTTGAGACAAAAGCGAAAAGCTCTATCCATAATCGTTTAACGTAAAAACAGTTCCACCACATATGAAGGTAAGTACCCGTATCCTTATGGTATCTCCAACAGAGCGGGGGGAAGCTAGGGAAAATTGCGTTAAGAGAAGCAGGTGTTCTATACCACCGATAAAGAATTTTTCTAGCTACTTCCAAATGATCGGCACATCTGGTATATTTAGAAGTGACAGAAAAAGCTTCTTTCCATTCTTTTATAGAAATGGTCTTATTTAGGTCTGAATTCCATGACTCTAACAGTTTTGATAAAGGGTCTATACTGTGACATTTCAGAAGTTGGTATCCGATAGTAATCCCTTTGTCTGCTGTGTTCGTTGAAAATAACCAAGTGTGCAGTTTCTTGTCTGTAGGAACACAGGAAAAAACCTGAGACCTCAACTTCCCGTCGATTTCTCATTATTATAAGGCATCCTTGCGGATGATAGGCCGCGGTCCGGACCTTCTGGCAGTTGTGTAGCAGGCACAACTCCTGGAACAACTGTGATTTAAACGCAGACCCCTGGTCGGTAAGGATTATCTCTGGACAGCCGTAGGGCAGGAGGAAATGCTTCTAGAACGCTTCCGCCGCAGTCTTGGCTGTCAGGTCCTTCACAGGCACTGCTACAACAAACTTAGTGAAGTGATCAATAATGGTCATGGCTTAAGTATAACCTGAGCGACTTGGCTCTAACTTCACGTGACATGATCAACGGCAACAAGCTCCAGGGGAGTTTTACTCACAATAGGATGGATAGGCGCTCTCTGGTCATGGCGCTCACTTCTCCCGACGGCACAGGCAGTACATTCCCGGCACCATTTTTCGATGTCTTCCCTCTTCCCAATCCAATAGAACCTTCTGCGAATGGTGGCCTCAGTTTTCTGCACGCCGAAGTGTCCTGACCGGTTATGATACATCTCTAATACAAGACCGTCGTCTCGACGTGGTATGAGAATCTGGTACACCCTATCACAGGACACCGGATCCAGGCTCCTTCTTAGCAACAGGCCTTTTTGAAGGAAGAGTTGGTGGCAAAGTCGCCACAATTTCAATAGTTCTGGGTCTGCACTCTTCCTGCGGACTCTTTCAGGAGTTCTTCCACTAGTAATGAAGTCGAGCAGTTCACCGAGGACTCTACTTTCTGACTGGAGCTTAATTCACCTTTCTTGTTCACCCTTGGACTCAGGATTATTCGGTGGAGAGGGATCAGCAGCTGAATTATTTTCAGTGTGAACATTATCTTGCTGAGCAAACTTGTTGTAAAACGCCAGCATTTCCACTTCTTCCTAGGCATCCTTTGACTCATCTGGTGCTTCTGTAGTGGGAAGCCGAGACAGGGTATCAGCATTCTCATTTGAGCAGCCTGCCCGGTATTTCACAGTAAAGTCATAGTTGGCAAGGCGGGAGGCCCATCTTTTCTCCAGAGCCCCTAACTTGGCTGTATTCAGATGCGCCTGGGGATTGTTGTCAGTGAAGGTGACAAATGGAGTGGTAGCAAGGTAGTCCTTGAATTTTTCAGTCACAGCCCACACTAAAGCAAGGAATTCCAGCTTGAAGGAACTATAATTCTGATAGTTTTTCTCAGCTCTCCTCAGGAATCTGCTGGCGTAGGCAATCACCCTCTCTTTGTTGTCTTGCACCTGAGCCAACACGGCTCCCAGGCCTCTTTTACTGGCATCCGTATAGAGGTGGAACGGCTTCTGATAATCCGGGTAACCCAGGACAGGGGGTTCGGTCAGCTTCTTCTTCAAGAGCTGGAAGGCAATCTCCCATTCTGGGCAAAATGCGGGATGAAGCGTCTGTAATATCCTGCAAAACTGAGGAAACTTCTCACCTCCTTCACGGTGGTAGGAGTAGGCCAATTACGGACAGCAGCAAGTTTATCAGGATCAGGATGGACTCCTTCCGCACTGACAACATGTCCCAGGTACTTTACCGCTGGTTTCAGCAGATGGCACTTGGACGGCTTGACTTTAAGGGCATATTTAATGAGGACTTGAAACACTTCGGCCAGATGCTTTAAATGATCCTCATATGTCTTGGAGTAGATAATAAAGTCATCCAAGTATAGCAATACAGTCTCAAAGTTCTTATGGCCTAAACAACGCTCCATCAACCGCTGGAACGTCCCTGGAGCATTACACAGTCCGAAAGGCATGTAGTTGAATTCAAACAGGCCCATAGGCGTAGTGAAAGCGGTCTTTTCCCGGTCTTCCGGGGCCATAGGTACCTGCCAGTATCCACTGGTTAAGTCAAGAGTTGAGAAGCAGGCTGATGACCCCAGGGCAGTCAAAGACTCTTCAATGCGTGGCAACGGATAAGCGTCTTTGTGGGTGATTTGATTGATTTTTCTATAGTCCACACAGAACCTAATGCTGCCATCTTTTTTACGAACAAGAACTAGGGGCGCAGCCCAGGGACTATGACTGTCCCGGATTATATTAGAGTCCTTCATTTCCTGTATCATCTCTACGGACTGGTAGGTAGTAGGTGGTATGGGTCTGTATCTCTCCTTGATAGGAGGATGAGAGCCAGTGGGTATGGTGTGTTTGATTACACTGACCTCTTCATAGTCCATGGAGTGCTTGCTCTTTCACCAGATTCAGGACTCCCTCTATTTGATCCTTCGGGGTGGATTTGTTCCCCACATGAAGTTCCTCCCACCAGGATACTGAAGAGGTGCTGCTGCTCTGTGCAGTTTGAGACGTCTCTGTGGCAGGCAGACGGATAACATCCTGGAAGAATACCTGGAAAAGCTGAGCAACAGGGCAGTGCTTAGAGAGAGCAACAGGGTGATCACTGAAATTAATCAAACGGACAGGCACTTTACCTTGAGATACAGTCACCAGGCTCTTGGCTGCTCGCACAAAGGGATGATTTTCAATTTGGATAGGCTCCACCAGGGCTTGATAGTCTTGGCCCTGGATCCCTAGTACAGCATGGCACCACAGAATGATCTGGGAATTCGGTTGCAAGATTACCGGCCACTTATCCCAGATCCGGGCAGTACAGATTTCTCATTTTCCATTCGCAAATTTTTGCTGAGCACACAGCACACTGATAGTCTTTTGAATGACTCTTTTAGAAGCAGGTGAAGCTGAAGGTATGGATTGTTCAGTGCCTCAAGTACCTCGGAGTAACAATTTTTAAAGACATTAGTCCCTAAGATCACGGGGTGTCCCCCTTTATCTCCGGCTTGCACCACAATCACACCTTGCTGTGGTAAGGTAGCTTCTCCCACCTGAAGGGTAGGTTTCCAGTACCCATGGACTTTCACCGGCTTGCCGTTGCTAGCAATGATATCCAGCCAGGATTTTGGTGGCTGGGTGAGGAGACTTGAATCCCAGAATTTGTCAAAGGTGGGTCATTGGATGGGGGTGACCTGAGACCCAGTATCTAGCAGGGCTTCAAAAGGTATCCCGTTAATGCATATGTTAATTTTTGGACGAGATCCTACGTATCTGGGCATCCAGCTTGGATCCTTTGGACCTACTGTTCTACCTCCCGAGGGGCGGTCCTCAGCCTCGAGGGTGGCCCATTTAACTGCCAACACGTTGTCTCAGTATGGCCATATTTTTTACAATAGGTGCAGACAGGCTGCTTGCGATTCTTAGACCGGTAACTCGGTCGTCCATCGGGTTCTTTGGGGCAGACCTCTTTATATGCAGGTGGGAGGAGCCTTTGAGGTAGGGGGCTTTCGTCTTCCAATAACAATGGTCTTTCCCATTCCTCTATTTTCCTGCACACCTTTTCCAGGCTCTTAGTGAGATGGTTAACTTGCTCTATTAATGCCGCCACCACATCTGTTACTGGAGCCTGGGTGGCTTGACTGGCTCTGGACGGTTTCACATCAATAATTTTTGCCTGGCAGACCTGAGGTTCAAGGGAGGCCGCCGGACCTATGGGTGGATTTTGACCCAAGATACTGATGGCCAGCTCTTTAAAGTCCAAAAATGTACAATTGGGGTGTTGGGCCGACAGCATCCTCAGCTTGCCCTTTAAGTGCTCAGCGTTTACACCCACAATGAACTGTTCTCTCAGGGTCCGGTCCTGGTCCTCAGACTCCCGGGAGTCCATCTGGACCACAGCCCTCAGGGTCTCTTGCAGGGACAAAGCAAAATCACGAAGTGATTCACCGGGCTGTTGCTTCTTGCTGAAAAACCGCATCTTAACTTCTGACACCGTCCTGGCTTCAAACGTGGTGCCGAGACGATCAAAGATCTGTTCCATGTTATTTTTTTCGGAGCTGGGCCATGACATGACCTCCCTGCTGGTGGCCCCTTCTTACTGCGCTAAGAGAATCTCCATCTGTTGCTCAGCGGAGATAGGATAGAGCCGGAATAAGGCCATAATCTGGTTTTTAAAGTCTTTCAATTTGTGGGCTTCCCCGGAATATCGCGGGAACCAGGGGGCCCCAAAATGGATGCTGCCGCAGAAGTGGGCGCCCTGTTCTCAGCTGCGTGAGTTACAGAAGGCTCGTTGGGGGCCACCTGCCCTGTTTCCTCAGATGCGGACATGGCGTGGTCTATAGAGGCTTGTTCTGTAGGCAGACTCATGCTGGACTTCGCTCTCTCGTGCTTCCCCCGAATCGAGTCCTTTATTACTAATGAGGGACCTCCCCCCAGACTTCCAGAAAGGATCGGAATCTTCCCGGCACTTAAACACAAAGGGGCCGGTTAATACAGAAGTTTTACTCACTCACAGTCCAAGTCTCGCAAGGTACGTGATTACATCGTGTGGCGGTCCCATGCGCAGCGTCAGGAGATAGGCGCGGCCTCTCTAAGCTTCAAGATTCGCAGTAGGCTGTACCTTCTTTGCAGGCAGGGCGGCGCCTTCTCTTCTTTTTCGCACCAGGGGACACAACGATGGCGCAACGATAATTCCAGTCATCTTAAGCAGCCATCTTGAAACATAACGCTGTCAGCAAGCGGTGGCTCGGGAACCAGCAAACAGTCTGCAATGCACACTTTCAGTTGCTCTTAGTATTCACAGTTTGTTGTATACCCTGGGCAGCAGTACAGCAGTGATGAAGAGGCTGGCACGTAGATCCTCTGGGGCACTCTCTAGATATAGGGACCAGGCCGGGTGATAGGTGAGGTGCCCTGGGTGTTGTAGGTTTAGCGTACCTGTGGCAAGTTCCCCTACAGTTTTGATGCCAGTGCCAGTAACAGTTGCACACCAATTGTTAGGAGGAATAATGGAGGTACACACGATTGTAGTGAACTAGAATTCCTCTTTACTGAACAGTTCAACTATGTACAAGCTTCAGACAGTTCCATATGAAGGATATTGGTAACAGACAGGCTTTACATAAATGGCAGGTAGAATCCTAGCAAGATAACTCAGAAGGAATAAAACTCACAGATCAGGCTGTACTTTCTGCAGAATCCTGTCTGGCTTTCTCCAAGCCCCGTATGCCTAATAGCTGGCTTTATCCTTTTTAGGGAAACCTTCCTCTGGTATAAATCCTCTTGCTGTAAATAAACTTCTGCCCTTCAGCTTTCTACTTGGCTGGATAAGATTAGCACTGCTCTGTACTTTGCAAGATGCAGGATATCTTCAGGAGGAAACTTCTTCTCCTGGCATAACCTCTGAGCGTCACTTGCTCAGGACTTCAGGCAGGCTAGACTGAACTACTTAGCCTCCTGGACTAGACTGGACTAACTCTTTCCTGTCTGGGCCTAACTATATATACTAGGGGGTTCCCTAGCTCCCTCTAGAGCTTAGGAGGAGAAACTACACCCCTAGCAGGCCTGGTACACAGTAATTAACATGGAATTATGCAGTCATACAATACAAAACACAATAGCAATCTCCCATAGGAGGTGGGGGACAACATGACCCAATTGACCCTTAGTAGTGTCCACCTTTACGTAGTGGGACACTACACTTATACAGGGATGGGGTGTGTCCAGCCACATTAAAGCCCTCCCCTGTCCTTTGACAAGTACCTGAACTATCTCATCTTCCTGTGTCATCACTTCCTGTATCCTTGTTACATTAAGTAAGTAATCGGGTGAGTGGCTAGCCCCTTTCTATTGTTACTGTAACTAAATAAAAGGTGAGCAGACTGTGGAGATGGGGGAGTTGCTCAGAAGAACTCAAGATGGTAACACCTTTGTCTGACTGCGGTTGAGGGATTTGCCTTTCCTTACACAAAGCCTGATGCGAGCGGATTTCTAATATTAATATTTCTACAACAAGCTGTGTCTCTGTTTATAAAATAAATTATTTTTTTAGCGTCCCTATTGCACTACAATAGGTGTTTGTGACTCTGTATACTCACTGGTATACAGTAAGTATAGGCACTATACTGGTTCAGTATAGGCACCTCCCTGCCTTCTGCACCCTGATTGGCTGATGAAGGTTGCCTGTCAGCCTCTGAGCCGAACAGAGAAAGTCTTGTTTCTCCCGCATAGCTTTCCTCCGCCGATATTAACATTAAATTGGTGGTGGGGGTTGTTTTTATGTGATTCATCCGAAGCGAATCAGAAAAGCTTTGGATGAATCTAAGAACTAATTATTGTGAAGTTCATACGGAATTCGATTACGTTATAATGTATTTGCTCATCCTTAATGTACATGTTTAAGGCTACATTCAAATGACCATATGTTTTGCAGTCCCCAAATTGCAAATCCGCAAAACACGAATAACGGCTGTTCCGTCGGCGCTATATAGAAAATGCCTATTCTTGTCTGCGATTGTGGACTCTATATTTTTTGCCGGGCCGTGGAACAGAACCATGGATGCGGACAGCACACCGTGTGCTGTCCTCATCTTTTGAGGCCATATTGAAAATGAATGGGGCCGCACCGTTTTGCTAAATTGCAGAACGGATGTGAACTCATTCAAGCGGTTATGTGAATGTATCCCTTATAAGCAAGCTCCCCTCTTCTCCGGCTCTTTCATATAAGCCATATTTGCATAAAGTCTCCCAAGAATCCCATAGAGTCTCTTGCATCTGTATATGATATGTATCAAACTTCTCCCTCATGCATACAGCACAAAAAATTGGTTGTATAACATACTGGAAACCAATCATTTGCAAATGACCTTAGACAAGCAGCCATTACTCACTATACAGTGTTTACAATTTTTACACGATATGTACGTCTGCTGCCTCCAGGGTCTGCTCAAACCTGGGAAATGTATGTGCAGCACAGCAGACACTGAGCTCTATAGGTGGTATAAATGAATTTAACAATAATTTGCAAAGTGCATGGATAAGGCTGGATGTTTTTATTGCTTTGTGATTGCTTACTACTTTTAAAACTGTCTGTGTAGCACAAATATTGTAGCTAGCACGCTGAGCCTCTTATTTCTATCACCATAACTGGAAAGGTAAAATTTCCCTGTTCACAGAGAGTGCTGAACTATGTTCACAGCTGGGAAGTGTGGTCATGCTGAGAGTAGGAGTATCTTATAGTCTGAAGAAAAAGATTAAAAATCGGCTTGTCTTGATCACCTTGATACACATGAACTCTGCAATGCAAAACTATTTCCGTTCTAACAAAAGTAAACTTCCAGATGTGTGCAGAAAAAAGAATCAGAGAAGCTGGATTTTATTTGGAGAATAATGCTTAAAAGGTAATGTCTGTGATGAAACTACTGATATATTATTCAAAACGAACAATAATAGGACATGTTTTATAATACTGTTCTGTACATGAGCCCTAATGGAGAGATCACAAACATTCGCACTCCACCAGTAATAGACCATTTGATAGATATTATTTAGAGATGAGCAAATTAAAAAAAAAATCAATTCACAGATTGGTGAATTTTTTGGGAAAAATTCAGTTCTATACGAATTTATTCATGAAGAATTATGTTAAAAAACTATTTCCTGGCTGCAGAGAGCCTTTATAGTGGCGTAGAACACTGTGCCTTGCAGTAACACACATAGGGAGTCTGCTTTCGTAGTGAAATAATACTGTGAGTCTGTATGACATGCAAATGACTCTTAGAATCACTGCACACTTCATTTATTTGGGCAGTCACGGGGCCAAAATGGACCAAATAACTGAGGCATGTGAGCACCAAGAAGAAGCGCACTCCTTTTACACCGTCGTCAGCTGATTCTACATAGATGTTATCAGAAACTGTTCTATTAAACGCTTATACAAGTACAGCCCCCCAACAGAGTGGAGAGGGTGTCAGCAGTAAGTTTGTGTAGACGTCACTGATTATTTTGCCCTTCCTCTGATCCGTCAGAACAATAAACCACATAAAACGGATCCTGTCTGTGGAGCATCCACCTTACAAAAAAAACAGGAGTGGATCCAAAACAGAGATGACACATAATTGGAATATTTGCAAGTCTTCTGTGTTTTGTATCCACTCCTGCTTTTGGCTACCAAATCACAAGCTAATTCTGACAGGACCATATGGGCCTTACAGCTGCTACACAGACAGGATACATTGTGTGTCTCATTTTACCTTCCTTCTGACAGATCAGAGGAAGGGTCAAATAAGTGATGATGTCAGCCAAGCCAAAAAAGCTAAATAGTGGCCCAGCCATGAAGTAGGGAGGGTGGGAAGAGCATGAGAAGTCTACAGAATGGGCCTATGACATAGAGGTGAGGTGAAAGCAGCATGAGGAGACCACGGAGTGGCCCAACGACAGAGTCTGTAGGTGGCGGCAGCATCAGGAGGCCACAGAGTGGCAAGGTGACATAATGTGGAGGTGGCAGCAGCTTTAGGAGACTACAGAATTGCAAAGTGACATAGCGTGGAGCTGGCGGCAGCATCAGGAGACAACAGAGTGGCAAGGTGACATAGTGTGGAGGTGGCAGCCGTATGAGGAGACCACAGAGTGGCAAGGTGACATAGTGGTGAGGTGGCAGCCGTATGAGGAGACCACAGAGTGGCAAGGTGACATAGTGGTGAGGTAGAAGCAGTATAAGGAGACCACAGAGTGGCACAATCACAGAGTCTTTAGGTGGTGGCAGCATCAGAAGGCCATAGAGTGGGAAGGTGACATAGTGTGGAGGTGGCGGCAGCATCAGGAGGCCACAGAGTGGCAAGGTGACATAAAGTGGAGGTAGGAGCAGCATGAGGAGACCACAGAGTGGCAAGGTGACATAGAGTGAAGGTAGAAGCAGCATCAGGAGACCACAGAGTGGCAAGGTGACATAGTGTGGAGGTGGGTGACAATACCAGTACCCGCTGAAGATGGTTGGTGAAAGAAGGAGCACTTGGCCTCAGATGTGTGGCATCAGGTGGGTGGCAGCATCAGAATAGTAGCTGAGTCAGGTAGCCAGAAGAAACCAGTCTCTTTTGTCAAAGTGTTGGTGTGGCACCATGGTTGATCTAGTCTGATGTATCAGGAATTGGTGGGTAGAAATCCTGGCTGATCCATGTCTGATTCATCTCGACAAAGGTCAGTCTCTCCACTTTTTTGATGGACAGGCGAGTTCTTCTTTAGGTAACTATGGCCCCCGCCGCACTTAACACCCACTCTGATGCCACACTACTGGCCGGGCAGGACAGCTTTTCCAGGGCAAACTCTGCCAGTTGCGGCCACAAATCGAGTTTGGCTGCCCAGTAGTCCAGCATATCTTCAATGTCGGCTGGCAGGGTACACTCCAAGTATGCCACCACCTGCTGGTTCAGGTTCTTCTCTACATCTAGCTACTGGTGAGTAGTTTCTTCACTATGAGGGTGAAGAAAGCTGCTAATCAGCAATTCTAGACTCAGGCTGCTGCTGATGGAGCCACCCCTTCCAGCAGCCATGGCATTGGTAGGTGAGTGCAGAAGGCCCAGTCAGACCTGCGAGAGGATGGACGATGGTGCAGATAGGAAGCGGCCAACTGACTACATAGGATGTCTCTATAGTAGTTCAGTTTGTCCTCCCTCTCAGCGGGTGTACAAAAGGCCCCCATTTTGGATCGGTAGCGAGGGTCCAACAAGGTGGACAGCCAGCAGTCATCCCTCTGCCGAATGGTGATAATTCGGCTGTCACTACCCAAGTAAGTGAGCATGCAGTGGGCCATTTGCTCAAGTGACTCGGAGGGACTCCCTGCCTCCATCTTCACTGCATACTACCATGGTGTGTCTGAGTCCTCTGCCTCATCTTCCTCATCGCCCTGTAGCTTCTCTGGCTGCTCCTGCTCCTCCTCTTCTGTCACCTCTGTAGAAAACCCACCCATTTCACTACACATTGCTTGTGCTCCAATATCCCCCTCCTCCTCTAGTTGAGCCCCCACAGGGCTCATGTGGCTGTGAGATCTAGACGCCACGTCTCCAGTCCCCTAACCAGCCATTGTTACCACCATCTGTTCCAGGACATGAAGCGGTGAAATGACGTCATTCATCCCGTAGTCCTGGTGACTGACAAATAACATGGCCTCCTCAAGGGGCCTGAGCAAATGGCAGGTGTCACACATGAGCTGCCACTGGCTGACATCGAAGTTACACAAGGGAGTACTCCTGTCCACTTGGATCATCAGGAGATCGTTGATGACCTTTTTCTGTTCGTACAGTCGGTCCAACATATGGAGGGTGGAATTCCAACAGGTGGAAACGTTGCATATCAGCCTATGTTGGGGGATGCCATTCTGCTACTGGAGCTCAAGGAGGGTGTGCTTTGCGGTGTACAAGTAGCTGAAGTGCATGCAAAGTTTCCTGGCCATTTTAGAATGTCTTCCAAATGGGTGGAAGACTTCAGGAACCGCTTGACAACCAGATTGAACATGTGTGCCATGCAGGGCACATGGCTCAGCCCTCTTTGACGCAGCGCAGACACAATGTTCTTCCCTTTGTCAGTCACCATGGTTCTGATTGTCAGTTGTTGCGGAGAAAGAAAGGATTTGATTTCTTGCTAAAGGACATGGAGCAGTTCCTCTCCTGTGTGACTCCGTTTGTCCACGCAAACGAAGTGCAGAAAAGCGTGACACCACGGTGCCCTGCACATGTGGTATGCTGGGGGGGGGGGCACTGTGCATTGTCCCTGCAGTGGAGGCTGAGGACAAGGTGGAGGATAAGGAGGCAGAGGTGGACATTGCCGCTGGACCTGTAAGACTGGGAAACGGGGAGGGACCCCCAGGAAACAGCGAAGTCATGGAATAAGGAAAGCGACACAGACACCAGCTCTTGATGCAAAAACAGTAACTTTACTGAACAGTGGAATTAACAGAAATTACAAACACAGTATATCACATACAGTATCAAATACAATGAACAACACAATGTCACATTCTCTTCTCTTAGCCCCAAATGACACTATTTCAAGTGCCCTCAATACTCTCAGCCTAGACGCTGGAGTAGCCTTGTAGTGCAGCAACAACGGAGTGTCCAGAATACCCTATACTCCAGGCTCAGAGTCACATTACCAGCCCAACTGAACAACCGTACCCAAGGCGGCGTACACAGCAGAGCCCGCAAGTAGATACGGTGCCGCAGGGTAACGGACCTGACCAATGGCGCACAGGGAAAAGCCTACAAGTCAATAACCGTGCCACTGAGTCACTCACCTGGGTATGTCCTGTGTTTACTGGTTGCTCCAAACCGACAGCAAGTCCCTGCCACAACATGTGACCCTGCAGAACCTGTAACTCTGACCCTCTGTTCCGATCAGCTTCCTGACGCCGATACTTATTCCTGCGAACAGAATCCGGATCCACACGGTTCTCTCATGCAGCTCACAAAATGGCGGACTAGTTTTTCTTCAAGCTGAGCAACTCCACCTCTCCTGGTTGCTCTTCCAGCTTTCCGGGACCCGGTCCTCTCTCTCTCTCTCTGGGAAGCCTTCTGGATCGCTGACCCTGGCCTGGTCTTTATCTGATGGCGACTTACACCAACTCACAGGTCTTTCTATCCACCATGAGGCCTCACAGGGTCTGTAACCACGTTCCACGGTCCAATTGATCTTCCGGGAACTGATCCTTTCTTCCTTGACAACATCTGCATTGCTGACAGGCATCAGTCACTTCTGACAGTGACTTTGACCGCTCCAAGTCCCACAGACCTGAGGGTGGCACTGGATCCTGTCTTCAGCCTCTGCACAAGCATGTCTCCTCATGTCACCATTTCCTTACTGTCTCTGGCATACACAGCAGCATGAGTCATCATCTGTTTTGCATATTCAAATCTCAGAGTGTGCTGGCTGTAGCTGCAAAACAGTGTCCTCTAGTGCCCAAAATGCCAAATTGCAGTTTTTAGAAACAGCATTCAAGAATCAGTGGCTGTTTCTCCATCTTACAGACCAACGGCGTGGCAACGTGGATGCGAAAGCGTCGTCACCTGGCCAAGTTGCTGGTGAAGCTTTGCAGGTACCAAGGACTGGCCCAACTTCTGTTCTACGTGTGTGTGCAGGGCTGGTACTGCCTTTTTGGCAAAGAAATGATGGCTTGGGACTCTCCACCTCGGCTCGACACAAGCCATCAGTTCTCTGAAAGGTGCACAGTCCACCACTTTGAAAGGGAGAGACTGCAGCACCAGCAACTTGTCCAGGAGCACGTTCAGATTCTGTGCCGTTGGATGAGTGCATACATACTGTTGTCTCTTGGCAATCGCTTCGGTGATTGATTGCTGACGGAATGTGTGACGAGGAGTAGGTGGAAGAGGCGCAGGAGCATCGGGACCGGCAGATAATGGGAAGAAAAGACAGCTCCCTTCGGCTGAGGTGGTGGAGCCTTGACTTCCAGAAACCGGGTGCGTGCCAGTGGGTAATGCAGAGGTTGCTGCGGCAGGCTGGACCACCACATCGGGGCCACGGTTCTCTGGGGCCACTTTATGGCGACGCTGCATATGTAGAAGCAGGGCCGTAGTTCCAACAATGGCACCCTGGCCACACTTCATCCTCTGCCCACATATTCTACATACGGCCATGTTCACCTCCTCCGGCGGCTTAAAAAAAAACTGCCACACCAGCGAGTAGGTGATTTTACCCCAACAGTACACACTGACTGACTGCTACTGCCGCTGCCTCCTTGATCCCCTGCACCGCTACTTCCCGGGCAGGTAGGCTCCAGCGAAGTGGGTGGTCTACCCCAGGCACGTTTGGCTCCCGACCTCCCACTGCTGCCACCAGGGGCATTGCTAGGGTCTTAAAAGATCCGGGGCTCAAGCCACAATCCATATATGCCATATTCTTGAAATATCAGCGCCATGCCTATTAAGGGTTGTGTCTGACGAACCCACTGACTCTTGCATGGGGTTGTCTGATTTCACTTGTGACGAAGTCGAAGATCGAGTAAACCATTCATGAACCGCTAGCTGACACTGGGAGCTCAGGCCTTTTGATGTGAACCCCTGCTGCCACGGCCCCTTACTCTGCTTCGACCTCTGCCTGCGGCAGGCACAACACTATAGTAGGCTTATAGAAAAAAGGTTGTCCAGTCCCCGGGTATGTGGCTGTCGCGTCCAATTCTTCCGAGAGAAGGGCCCAATTCCTCAAAGGAAATGCAGTAGTGGCATGATGTTTAGGACAGGTTCAGATATGAAGAAAGTTCTTCTTTATTAGAAATTGCTCATCAGTTGAAGCAGGTAAAAATAAAGCGTTTTGGGGATACTTAGGTGCCCTTCATCAGGTTGAAAGGCATTCAAGGAGAAGGTTGTGGACACAATGCAGGCTACACTCACTTTATTTTCTGGGGAGCTTGGGGGGCGCAGCGGAAGAGGCGGTAGCACTGGAAAAGGAGGAGTCAGCCGAGGAGGAGACAGAGGATGAAGTAGGAGGAGGAGAAGAAGAGGCAGGCCTGCATGCAATCTGTGGCGGTAACACCAAATCTACATGGGAGCCACAGGTTACATGCTTGATGGCCGTCAGAAGCTTTACTGAGTGGGCAGAAAAAGTTATGTACCTTCCCTGCCCGTGTGTGCTAGACCACATGTCTGTGGTCCGATGTATCTTACCACAGACACTGTGTGCCAGAGATATAGTCACTTGCAGCTGAACGTGGCCATATAGCTCTGGGATGCCCTTCTGGGAGAAAAGATATGGCACTCATATATCTGGAGGACTGCTCAAAACAAACTACTTTATTTAAGTTCAAATATTAAAAAGTCATAATATTAAAAGGTCATACAAGATACGTAAATTGTATAGAAATTAACAAACAAATGGATAAAACATCACAAAAATGACTGATGAAGATAAAAGTCACTAGAGGTAGGAATTTAACTGATTGTCACATAGGTCAGACAGCATATAAGTGCTTGGTATATCCACCACAAAATAATCTAATTATCGATAATTCACCTGAAGCAAAGTTCTTGATTAAATAATCACCAAAAATTTGATTACTATAATCGTCGATTCTCGGTAATATGATGTACTTATACACTTTTCGATTTGTTTATTAGTTCGAGCGGCTGGTAGAGTCAAATAGTTCTTATGTAACAGTTCATAGGCTTATCGTTATTTTGAGTAATTCTGGAGTTTTAGCTCTAGGTGGCATCCCACCTATTATCGAGCTATCTTATTCCCTTACCTCCAGCATCAGAGTGCGGCTTGTTCGTTTGATCACCGCTCCTTCAGCGTCCCTCGTGCTCGAATCCTCACTGGCTCCGATCAAGCTAGGAATGGAACTGTATCACTCCAGGAAGTTAACGAGCACAAGTTTCTGTATGGGACAAGTCAGTCTCTTAGAAGGGTATTGATGAGGAGATAAAGGTGAAGATGTTCTTGCGTACGCCAAAGTGGTGGTATTATGGGGTTCAGGTTCCTCCCAGACGCGTTTCGAAGTCCCAAAAGGTACTGACTTCTTCCTCAGTGGTAACCTGGCTCCCACTAAACCACCTTTTTATATCTTCTTTCCTAATTGGATCCAGATGATGCAGAATCCAGTCTTTAGATCAGGATTCAGGTCTCATGGCAACAAAGATCCGGCCCGGATTATAATAGTCGAATACAATAAAATTGGTAATAAAGTGAGATTAATTGAAAATATAGCACCTCTCCATATTTAATAGGTCTCAAACATATATATTACAACAAGATCTTACTTCCAATTGAAAAAACGCAAGTGCGGTAGTGATGCAGTTCTCATGCGTTTTTTATCTACCCATGTGTTTTTTTTTATATCTTGGATAAAGGGTTTAGTGTTATTTGCATTCTTTGCTGAGTTATATCCTAATTATTACTTAACTCCCACTAATACACATTATACCAGTAGAATTAAGATACATATAGACTAAAATGTATAAACGAATATAAAAATGAATCCATAGAAAATCATTAAAATCCTATATCATTACAATTGAACATTTTTATACATAGACAATAACAAATGGTAAATGAGGACTTATGTCAGGTATGATGGACATGAGATTGTGGTTGAGTAAGAGTGGGTGCCTCCTACTAAGGCACGGTCGGATGTACGTAACTAATATACCATCTGACTACACATCAGTGGAAGGCAACCACCCCAGATCCTTCGAAGTCTATAAAAAGCCCAACATTTTGAGTTCGGCGTTTAGACAGTGTGGGATAAGGGTGTCCAGTTCAAAAATCCATCTTGATTCTATTCTGGACATTTTTTCCACATGGTTCCCACCTCTCCAATCTATTTCAACCTTCTCTATCGCTACAAAAATTCCAAAGTTTATAATGTCACGATCAGTGTGGTGGAA
Organism: Bufo gargarizans; assembly: GCF_014858855.1. NCBI lineage: Eukaryota > Metazoa > Chordata > Amphibia > Anura > Bufonidae > Bufo > Bufo gargarizans. The sequence continues at coordinate 90,464,052 of NC_058085.1, forward strand.
AAACTCCACACTAAACACAGGAGGGAAGCGCAACAGTAACTGGGGCTGGAAACTAGGGAAGGAACAGGTCACCTCCTAGACAACCCTAATCTGGGTCCTAACTACCTATCAATATGAATAGACCTTGAAGGTAGGAATATTTATATGCTGTATACCTAGGCCCTTATATCCCTATAAGGACCTGGAATGAGGTTAGGACCAGAGACAGCCCACTCCTTCCCAGATGGACAAATAGAAGTCTCTGTCTCAGGCCCAGATACAAACAATAGGGAATATAACAAACACAAAACAATAAGAAAAGACAAGACTTATCTGAAAGTAGAAAACTGGCAACTCCATAAGCACCACAGAGTACAACCGACCAGCTAGTTAGAAGGCACGAAGAAAATCTATAAACCGCACCTCCAAGAGTGAGAATCGGCTACTTATGGGAAAAGTAAATTACCAACAAGGAACACCTGAAGCAAGGGATGTGGCATTCACCAAAACACAGACACAATAAGATCCACAGTGAACTTGTCAATTTAACCAATGAGTTGCCAGTATCTCCGATCTCCTGGTACCTGCCACGGGAACATCCGTGACAGTTTGTCCCTCTATATAGCTGTGGTATTGCAGCAGAACCGCACACAACTGCTACACAGTTCAAATGCACTATAAAGTATATTATAGGTATATCAGACCCCTGCCTCAATCAGTTTTTTTGGGGGAGCAACTGGTATATCACACCAGTTGCAATTAGTTGTTCCAATAGCATTTGTTCCTCTGTATAGCTGCAGCAGAACAGCACACAACTGCTGCACAATACCAATGCACTATAATATAATTTCTATCTTAGAAAGTATATTATAAGTATATCACACCCCTCTGTATATCACACCTATCGATAGCACACCTATACTAGTCTTTAAAAGGACTTTTGTGGCCCTATTAGCTAGAGTTTGGTGTCCCTAACAGCCTGTCCCTGCTCCACAAAGCAACCTCTCCCTACACTGACAAAATACAGAATGTGTGTCCATATGCTGAAACGTCTCAATTGGCTGTCCTGTCCCACCTGATGAATGTGTCATGGGTCAAAGTTCGGCGCAAAGCAAAAGAATATGGCGCCCGCGAACATCTTCATATGTTCGAATGTTCAGCGGATTGCGAACGCTCAGAGTTTTCCGCAAACCGACCGCTGGGCAAACCGCGAGGCCATCACTACACAACAATACTTAGTGCACCAATCAGTAATATCTACTCAGACCTGATTAAATGTGAAGTTGCATGTATTGCGCAATAAATATGCGCATCATTAGTGCCAATTTGCGCAATCGCGAAAAAATTATGAGAATATTATGCAAAAAATTTGCGAAATATCGCGAAAACAAATATTGCCTATACTGCTTATGACTCTCCTCAAGCAGTGCAGGGCTCATCAAGACCAGCCATCAGAGCAATAATGTTTACCCCCTAGGGTTCATGTACCATATATTGAGAACCCAGGCTGTAAAATAAAGGTCTAAAACATATATGAACTAAAACAATGCAAGATTATGAGACTATACATAAGCAATCTTTAAAGGGATTAGTTGTGCAAGAGTGGGGGTGGGTTAGAAAACTTGGGAAGCTTACTAACCTGCTCCTTGCTCCTTCTACTCCAGGCCCGTGGTCTGCCTGAATCCCCTTGCATCATATGACCATTTGTCATGATGTAAGGAGAGAAGACACGATCACCATTGCAGCCAGTGATTGGTTGCAGAGATGTCAAACCAGATTTTTACTTTGAGGGACCCCAGCAGAGCATCGCAGGCCCCTGGAACCATCGCGAGGAAGCAGGTAATCTTTCATTGACATGTCTGGCCAATTAGGGGGAGTTTGCAAAAACCCTCCATTCTTGCACAAACCATACAATGTAAATATGAAGCTTCTTTTAGCTGAAATTAAGAGGTCTAAATATTGAAAGCTCATTTCTGTCTGCCATGAGCCTCTACTTAGCCTAGAACTTCACTATTATCCACTATGTTTAAGTTCTTAAAGGGGTATTTCCATCTTGACATTTATGGCATATTGAGACAGGGCCCCAGAGGTTGAAGCAACACCTATCAGACATTTATGGCGTTTCCTGTGGCATGTAAAAGTGGGAATTTTGGTGTACTCTGTACCACTTTTTTTACTTTACTTTCAGTTAAATGTTGTTTAAAATTAATTAATTGCTTCATCTGATTCTTTCAGTGATAGTTATTTTTATTGCTCCATTTAATTACCATGAGGACTCCAGTCAGATCCCACATGAGCTTGAGGACCAAATGAAGATCTGGGACTCATTTAGTATCCTTACCTATTGAAAATACATTCCTTTTGATTATTTTTAAGATATTTGACTGAAGTACTGTGTGGACACCTTGAAGTCAAAAGAATCTGTGTCAAACATTTTATGGATGCAATCCTTTCTAGATCCTAAGAACATCTAACTCCCCAAATCCTCAGTTCATGATTTATAGACTCGTGTTAATATTTCTGCTTGTGCTATGACCTCAACAAACATAGAACTTCTAAAATGATATATTGAGGAGAAAAATGTAGCATTGGCTATTAGAATTTTTATGTAAGCAAGATGACTCTTTCATGGCCTACTGTTATAAATTAAGCGATGATTGAAGACCCTAACCACTAAACACTGTAAGTGCTTATTTAGGACCAGATGTTTGGCTACTTTTCTGTTCTGATCCCTTACAGTATATATTGACAACAGCCACAATGGCCATGGAAAATCTTTCAATGAATTAGATTGTTCGGTTACTGTTTTTCAGATTTAGCCTTTTTTAATTATGCTAATATGGGGTTTTCTAAGAGCAAAATATAGATAGGTAGGTCATCTATATGATATTGTCAGATGAACTAGGAACAATGGTCTATTAATAGGCCAGATACAGTATTAAATGTGTAGGTCTGAAAGGGCTATGCAAAATGGTAAGTTCTGCTTTGATATTCAATAAAATAATGTAAATAGTATCTACGAAAACCTTAAATATTCACGAATCACGAGGCAAAGTTCAGACATCTAAATGAAACACCTTGGGTGTTTAAAATGGAGAAATAAAATCAAGATGGCATGTTTGAAAAGAGTGTCTTGAAAAGAAAGTTGCTACATCTTAATAAAATTTTATATATTTATATATGGCAATAAATCGGTGCAGGTCAGAGGTTAATGCTTCTTGGATATATACCCAAGGCCATAATTACAATCGATTCTCAATATCGAGGGGATAAAAAATATTTAACCTGAGGGTCAGATTATCACTATCTAAAATCTGATTGTTAAGTTGATGGCGTGTGCCAGGTGCTGTCCCACTCTTCCGGGAAGGCATGGGCGCTGCTTCACTCACCTCTCTTCTAACTTTCCAATGGCCAAGACCCACTAGCTCTTTGCTTTTCTGTCCTGCTCTCAAACAAGCCGCAGTCTGCTTCCTGCTTGCAAGGCCTCTTCCTTGGGCCTATAAGTTGCTCATGCTCCCTCTGGCTCTCAAAGAGTCAGTATGTGCACTGTAATGCACACTAGCCTATGGATGGCCACCTTCGGTTACTTAAGCCACATTCCCCTATTGGAGGTTGCCTGAGCAATAGGTTCTTTAGTTCCTGCTAAGGTGGGCTGTATCCATTTGTTGCCCGTGTACCAACATTTGCCTGTTTACTGGACTGACCCTCTGCTGTGTAACCTGACATTTCCCTGACCTCCGTATTGACCCATTGCTGCCTGCCATGACCTTGGACCGTTTATTGTTAAGCACATACTCTGCATGCCCTGACCTAGGCCTTCCCCTAACTACAATTTTGCCTGACACCTTGGTGTCCTTAGCAAAAATACGGGTGGACAGCACTCCTTAGTAATAATGTTTCGGGTGCTCGTCTCCAGGAGGGGTGGTAAAAAGCCCCTAGTAAAGCAACTCGTAGGTATCCATAAAAATAAAAAAATGGAGACAGCACGTCCAAAGGGTGCAAAAAGTGGAATTTAAATTCCACTTTTTGCACCCTTTGGACGTGCTGTCTCCATTTTTTTTTTTTCTGGATACCTACACCATGGTGCCCTTTACTGTTGTCTCTGACCCCCATGGGTCAGCTATCAACCACAAAGAGATTACGCCAGGAGGTAGCGGCCTAGGAGATTTCCCTGCAGCAAAGTACAGATGCCTATACAGGGGTTAAAGGGTGAATACCAGGAGAATGCCAGGATAACGCACTTAGTATTAGCTCTAAATCACATTTGTTGTTTAACACAGTGGTTCCACACCCACTGTCGTAACACTAATGGGGCTTCAATAAAATCTAGGCTGCTGAAATGGGATGTGACGTGAAGATGTAGCAACATCTGTATTGTGGTTCCAGCATAACATACAATATAGCCCTGCTTCAATACCTCATATTATAGGCACATTTAATCCTATGGTCTTACCGGGACTACTGGAAATTAAAGGCTATTCAGAAGTCTTCCAAACCTTTCACATTTTTCACATTTTGTTTAGTGATGAGCAGGAGGTGTCATATTCGATTTCGACAAAATTCGCAAATATTCGCTAGAATATTCGTTTCATATTCGTTGAAATCGAATATTCGTCATTATTCTAGTTATCGCGATTAATATGCGATTTAAATAATCGCGTATTGCGATTGTAACTTAAGGCTACTTTCGTATTGGTTTGATGTCTAGAATTAGCGAAGATGACGAATATGACGAATGTATTTGTCATATTCCTCAAACGAAGACAACAAAGTATTCTCCATCTTCGTTTTAGATACCTATTCGTCAACTTCACTAATTCTAGCAATCAAATAGGAAAGATGACTATAGAGACAGCTTTGTTTAATTCGCTATGCGATTATATTCCTTTTTTTTCATAAATAGAATAATTATAATAATTATCAAGTATTATAGTTATTCTATTTTTTTTTTTAAAAAAAGCAAAGTAATATAATCGCATAGCGAATTAAACTTAGCTGTCTCTATAGTCAACTTTCCTATTTGATTGCTAGAATTAGCGAAGTTGACGAATATGGAGCTAAAACGAAGATGGAGAATACTTTGTTATCTTCATTTGAGGAATATGACGAATACATTTGTCATCTTCGCTAATTGTACCAAGCCAACCATAGTAAATCAGGTCTAAGTTGAAATCGCAATGCGATTAATTCAAGTTATATTAATCGCATTGCGATTACAACTTAGCACTGCTATATTCCATATTAGGCTAGAATTAACAGTTGAAATCACAATGCAATTACTTCAAGTTAGATTAATCGCATTGTGATTTCAACGTAATTCTCAAATCCAACAGTACATTCTAGTATGAAGACGTTCCCATGGTGATGGGGACGCTCCATGAGCACGGATGTTGGCAGAAGCGGCAACGGGCACTGACTGGAGCAGCCAGGAAGGACAGGTAAGAACTACTTTTGGGAAGTGGAAAAGAATATTCGAAATAGCGAATTTATAGCACTATATTCGAAATATTTGTGAATTAGCGAAGTGCCGATATTCGCTAAAAAAAATCGATATTCGAATATTCGCGCTCAACACTAATTTTGTTATGTTGTGGCCTTGATGCTAAAATAAAGAAAGTTCAAAATTTCCCCCATCATTCTACACTCAATACCTCATAAAGACCATTTTCGAAAACAAGGTTAGAAATCTTTGCTAATTTATTGAAAAGGAAAAACTAAATTATTGAATTGACATAAGTATTCACACCCTTTACTCAGTACTTAGCTGAGGTACCTTTGGCAGCAATCACAGCTTCCAGTATTCTTGGGTATGATGCCACAGGGTTGGCACACCTGGATTTGCGGATTTTCTACCATTCTTCTATGCAGATCCTCTCAAGCTCTGATTGGGCCAATGAAGGACATTTACAGAGTTGTCCCTAAGCCACTCTTGTGTTGTCCTGGCTATATGCTTAGGGCAGTGGTGGCGAACCTATGGCACGGGTGCCAGAGGCGGCACTCAGAGCCCTCTATGTGGGCACCCGCACCCTGGAAAAAGTCTATGGTGTACCAATATGCCTTAGACTTCTCCTGCCATTCATCAGCTCAGGGCATGCTATGAACAACAGAGGCATCGCATTAAATGTAGGCAGGCTATTATAGCTAAATGATAAAGTACATGGAAGATATGCTATATTGGTATTCGGGTTAAATTTCAGTGTTGACACTTTGCAATAAATAAGTGGGTTTTGGGTTGCGGTTTGGGCACTCAGTCTCTAAAAGGTTCGCCATCACTGGCTTAGGGTCATTGGCTTATTAGAAGGTGAACCTTTGGCCAGATCTAAGGTCTGGAACACTTTGGATCATTTATTTTTTATTTTTTTTATAAAGAATATCTCTGTACTTTGCTCCATTCAGCTTTCCTTCCACCCTGACCAGTCTCCCCAGCCACTTAAAAACACTGCCACAGCATGATGCTGCCACCACCATGCTTCACTGTAGGGAGGATATTGGGCTTCCAGACATGAGAAAGAGGCCAACAAGTTCAACATTGGTTTTATCTGACCAGAGAATCTTATTTTTCATAGCCCGAGAGTCCGTTAGTCCTTGATTTTCTTTTAATTACTTTAGCACAAGGCTGCAACATAACAACATTCCCAAATGCATTGTAAGAGTATAAAAAACAACAAATGTATTGGCATCTTATGTATTGTGATTCTTGGTTCTCAACAAGAAGGTCAAATTGTAAAATTAACTACTTAAGGTGCTTTTTTTTTGCAAACTTTCAGGTGTCTTTTACTGAAGAGAGGCTTCTTTCTGGCTATTCTGCCTTAAAGCCCAGATTGGTAGAGCGATGCAGTGATAGGTGACCTTCTGGACGTTCTCCTATCTGCACACAGGATATTTGGATCTCATCCAGAGTGATCATTGGGTTCTTGATGACCTCTTTTACCAAAGCCCATTTCCCTTGGCTGTTTTAAACTTATTCCATTTAAGAATTAAGGAGGCCACTGTACTCTTGGGAATTTTCAGTGCTGCTAATTTTTTTATTACCCATCTCCAGATCTATGCCTCCATACACAAACATGTTTCTAGACTCTACAGGCAGTTCTTTTCGCCTTATGGCTTGGGGTTTGCCCTGATATGCAGCTGTGAGACCTTTTATAAATTGGGGTGAGTTTCGAAATCATGTCCAATCAACTGACCTTACCACAGGTAAATTCCAGTCAAGGTGTAGAAACATTTCAAAGATGTTCAAAAGAAATGAGAGATCTACTGTAAATTTCATGTATCATAGAAAAGGGTCTTTACACTTATGGTAACGCAAAGTTTTAATTTTTCTTTTTTGATAAATTAGTAAAAATTGAATGTTCTCATTAAGGGTGATTAAGTGCAGATTGATGGGGGGGGGGGGACTTGATTTTCTTTTAATTACTTTAGCACAAGGCTGCAACATAACAACATTCCCAAATGCATTGTAAGAGTATAAAAAACAACAAATGTATTGGCATCTTATGTATTGTGATTCTTGGTTCTCAACAAGAAGGTCAAATTGTAAAATTAACTACTTAAGGGCACAGTAGATTTTTTCATCCGAAAAATCTACAGTTGAATATTAGTGGTTCCACGTTCAATAAATGGCAACACAATGTCCTTTCTTTTTTTTCTGTAATGCAGATTTCATATGTCTGAAAAAATCCTTGCCGTATGAACTACAGCACAAACTCCCATTGCAAACAGTGGGATGGGAGGCAAAATAAGTGTGGTTTTCCTTCAGATTTTGAAGGGGAATATGTTCCAAATTCTGAAAGGAAAATCCACCAAGTGAACAGACTTTAAACATTGGAGAAATAACAAATGAGACAATTAGAAGGAAACAGTGACGGATGAGCAGATGATGGTGAGAGATGTTACCAGCTGTGTCCTCTTGCTCCATTTACTAGATTCTGCTGACATCTACCTAGAAGCATATGAGAATCATCTCAGACTACTGCTTCCCCCATATGCAGTAGTCTACAACTCAAATCTATCCCCATGCTGTCCTGTTTACACAGATATTTAGACATTTCAAATGACTCACCTTGAACAACTGCTTTAATGTGTCATCAGAAACTGACCTAATGCTTAAAAGGTGTCTTTATTTTAACCCCTTTCTGACATCTGCCGTACATGTACAGTGGATGTCAGGTTTTTAATAATGCAGCCCGCGTCAGAGAGGAGCTAGCGCCATATATAGGGGGTGCCTGCTGTTTCATACCGCAGACACCCACGGATAATGTTCGTGATCAGCGGTAATGCCAACTGCGGACATTTAACCCCCAGATTCGATCAAATGTGACCATAGCATCTGAGAAGGCTAAAACGCGGAAGGGCGCACTTCAAGGTCAGGAACTCCTCCCTCGGCAAAGATGAGGGAAGACGTTCCTTTACAGTAATGAGCCTGACCCGGTATTAGGTTTCCAGGCTCACTACTTTTAAATGATAATTCTGTATAGAATAATGAAGCATTCCATTATTCTATACAATTTGCAATCTGATGATTGCAAGTTGTGGTCCACTTGGGAACATAAAAAAAGGAAAAAAAAGAAAAATGTTTTGAAAAATATAAAAAAAAAGTATACAAATTCAAACGAAAACACCCACACTATTCAAATATAAAAAACATATCCCATACGGTGAATGGGGTAATGGAAAGAAAAATGCTTCCGAATTTTTTTTATAAAAAGTGATCCAAAAGTCATACACACCCTAAAATGCTATTAGCATTGTCCCTCAAACATTTCTGTAGGCATAACTATAAAAAAGTTATGGGGGTCAGAGTACAGCAATGACAAGAAAACAATAATTTTTCAAAAGTGTATATTTTTTTCAGTATTAAAATGCCTAAAGAGTATACAAGTGTGGTATTGACGTAATAATACTGACCCAGAAAATTCAGAATTTTCTAAATTTGAAATTCTCTGCTTTTAAGGCAGATAGTGATGCATCATAATAGAGTTATTACTTAAAAATTCCCATATGTCCACTTTCATATTTGCATCGCTTTGTAAATGTTTTTTTTTTTAGGATGTTATAAGCAAATTTTTGAAGCAAATTTCTGAATCCCACTTTTTTAAGGGCCAGTTCAGTTATGAAGTCACTTTTTGGGGCTTACATAGTGGAAACCACCCATAAATAAACCCAACTACACCCCTCAAGTTATTGAAAACTGATTTTAAAAGCTTTGCGAACCCTTTAGATGTTCCACAGGAATTAAAGGAAAAAGGAGATGAAATTTTTAAATTTAACTTTTTGGGCAGATTTTCCATATTAAGCTATTTATTCTGTAACAAATCAAGGATTAACAGCCAAAGAAAACTCAGTATTTATTACCCTGATTTTGCAGTTTACAGACACATCCCATATGTGGTCGCAAACTGCTGTATGGGCACACAGCAGGGTGCAGAAGGAACAGCACACCATATAGATTTTGTAGGGCAGATTTCCCTGGGCTAATTTTAAGTTGCCATATAACATTTAAAGACCTCCTGATGCACCACTGAAGTAGAAACTCCAAAAATGTGACCCCATTTTGGAAATTACAGGATAAGGTGACAGTTTTATTGGTATTATTTTTGGGTACATATGATTTTTGATTGCTCTAGATTACTCTTTTTGTGAGGCAAGGTAACCAAAAAATAGGTGTGCTGGCAGAGTTTTTATTTTTTTTGCTTTTTACATACATCTGTATTGTACTGCATTGACTATCAGTGTATTACACAGTGTAATACACTGATAATCTGTCTATGAGAACCAGCCTGGGGGCTGGGCCTCATAAGCCTCCGTAGCTGCCGGGCCCCAAGGCATTTGAAATGCTTGGGGCTGCAATGGCAACCATTGGGTCCCCGTCACCGCAGCGCAGGGACCCAGTAGATCAGGAGAGGGAGTGCGAACCTTCCATATGCCGTGGTCAGCGCTGACCGCATCATATGAGGGGTTCATCCACCGGCATCGGTGTTATCACCAATGCTGGTGGACAGGGGCGTAACTAGAAGTGACTGGGCCCCACAGCAAATTTTTGTATGGGCCCCCCGGGTGCTTTGCAAGTCCCTCCTCCTGGGTAAACCCCACACCTTTGGCTACTCACAATCTAGACCAGTGGAACGCAGACAGGTGCAAGGGGGGCACAGGCCAGGGGGGCTCAGACAAGGGCCGATAACCTAATTAGCATAAACATTAAATACAGATCCTAGTACTCAGCATGATCAACCCTACCAGGCAATATGGTTTACTAGGGTTGATCATGCTGACACATGCTCTTTAATAATGAAAATTCTAAGACTTACTACTCCGCCTGTTCTTCATCATGACTATGGTGTTGAGGAACATCAAGATCTCCACTTCCCTCTGGAAGAAAACAAAAAATGATTTATACCCCTGAATAATAATACATTTAGTGACTATATATTACCAACATACAGAGACTAAATACCACCATATTGGATAATAGCTCATATCATGACTGGATAACAGCACCATACAGTGGTTGGTTAACACTGCCATACAGTGACTGGATAACACTGCCATACAATGACTAGAGAACACCAGCATACAGTAACTGGATAACATGGACATAAAGTGACTGGATAGCACCACCATACAGTGACTGGATAACGCCACCACACAATGACTGGATAATGTCGCTATACAATGACTGGATAACACCGCCATACAGTGACTGGATACCAGAGTATAAGGGGGCACAGTACAATATATGACCAGGGGCACAGTGTAGAGTATAAGAGGGCAAAGTACAGGGGTATCTCCTTATACTCCTGTAATATGCCTCCTACACATTATTAGGGGCCACAGTATAGAGAAGGGAGGGGGCATAGTACAGGGCTGGGGGCACAGTAGAGGGTGGTGGACAAATACATGGTAGTGGGCCCAGTACAGCATAGGGTCGGGTGCACAGTACAGGGCAGGGGCTGCAGTATAGAGAAGGGGGCACAGTACAGGGCTGGGGGCACAGGGCTTGTGGCACAGAGCAGGGGGCACAGTATAGGTCAGGGGCACAGTACAGGGCCAGGGGCACAGGGCTTGTGGCACAGAGCAGGGGGCACAGTACAGGGCAGGGGGCACAGTACAGGGCCAGGGGCACAGGGCTTGTGGCACAGAGCAGGGGGCACAGTACAGGGCAGGGGGCACAGACTGACCATTTTTGGCAGAGAGTCCTAAGCAGGAGGTTGGCAGGAGACAGAAGCTGAGGGAAAAAGGGTGCAAATTCACAGACACAATCTTCTTTGAGTGCAGACAGATGACAGATCACACAGGAAGCCGTGCATCGGCCGGCTGCAGATAGTGCTCAGCTCAGCAACCAAGGGCACAAGCTGCCTGCTACTTAGCCCCAAGGCACAACACTACATGGGGACATACCTGAAGAGTTTTCAGGTATCTCCCCCAAAAGCCCACTGGACTGATGTGAACATGTGCACTGCCTGCTGTGCTGCTGCCGTGGAGCTCCTCTTGCCTGTTTCTCCCGCCTGCCGCTCCCTCCTCCTCCTCAGGTCAGTAGGCGGGCCTAATTAGACCAGTCCAGCGAGATGCTTGCAGGGGGGGAAAGCGCCGCACTGTATGTAAATTGTGACGGGGCCCCCGCTGTATGTGAAGGGGCCTCTGATGTATGTAAAGGGGTAGCCTGTATTAAGCATCTGAGACAGTCACACACTGCTAGGCGCCGGGCCCCTTGTCAGCCCGGGCCCCGAAGCAGCCGCTTCCCCTGCTTCCCTGGTAGTTACGCCACTGCTGGTGGATGCAGCAGGGGTCCGTCTGTCAGTAAAAGTGGGACCCCTGGCGGTGTGAGGCAGGGTTAAGAACGCAGGACGAGGATGCTTGTCCTGGGGCACCAAGTACCAGCAATTTAGGTTGAGCATTCTTGTCCTGGGTCCTTAACGTGTTAAAAATAATTACACAGGAAAATGGAAAAGTAAAAAAAAAGAATCAACAAAAAAATCTAAAAGATATGTTTAACATATAAAATTGATTTAATAATAGATCATTTTCAGATGACACATTCCATTTAAATTGGTACACTACATTATTCTTGCTCCACAGAACATGAAGAGAAGCCAAGCTGAATGTGATTTGCTATGAGAACTGACTGTAACTGCATTGTATTAAGACTAAGGACCCAAATCCAATTAAGTTTGTCCAATGTCTGCAACTTTCTTGTGAGGAGAAAAATTTCATTATGTAGGTGCTATGAAAAGTTTCAGACAGGAGAAGAAGTTAAAACTCTCCAAAAAAATTAATGACTATAGGTCAAATTTAGCCTAGAAAGATAAGACATCATCTATAATTTAACTCTTCTGTATTTCATTCTCACTACATGTTGAAGTATATTTTATGTGAAAAAAATATCCTAAAGTAAACAGGAAAGCAATATCTGACCGTCAGTATGTACATCTCCCTGTTGTGACCACGTCTGGAGATAGTCTATTCCACAGTGTGTCGGGTGCCATTCAGTCTCCAGAAGTTTTGACGCTTCTGGAGACTGAATTTTTTCTTCTCCAGTTGGTGGCAGAGCCCCCTTGTCTTTTTAAGGGCATTTTACATAGAACAGTTTTTCACTGTATTTTTTGTATGGCCCATTTCTATATTTGTATAGATTAATCATGTGCCCCCTTAGACGTCTCTTCTCAAGACTAAATAAATTTAATTATTTAAAACTTTCTTCATAACTAAGACCCTCCATGCCCCTTATCAGTTTAGTCACTCTCCTCTGTACTTTTTCTAGCTGCAGAGTGTCCTTTCTATGGACTGGTGTCCAGAACTGAACTGCATATTCCAGATGAGGCCTCACCAAGGCCTTGTAAAATGGTAGTATTACATCCCTGCCCACGAGTTCATGCCTCGTTTAATGCATAACAATATAACAATATCCTGGTAGCCATAGAAGCAGCTGACATTGCATGTTGTTATTTAATCTACGATCTACAAGGACACTCAAATCCTCCTCTATAAGTGAATCCCCCATTGTTACATCCCCTAGGACATATGATGCGCGGAGATTATTACTAGAGATAGCCTTGCGGTTCACCCGCTGGTAGTTTTGCGGCGAACTCTGCTCGTTCGCGATTCGCCGAACAGGCGAACATATGGCGATGTCCACTGGCACCATATTCTTTTGCATTGTGCAGAACTTTGTGCAGAACTTTGACCCATGACACATCCATCAGGTGGGACAGGACAGCCAATTGAGACATTTCAGCACATGGAAACAACCCCTACCCTATACATAAACCCGATCTGGACGCCATTTTACATTCAGTCTTTTGCCAGTGTAGGGAGAGGTTCCTGTGTGGAGGGCCATACTTTTAGGGACACCAAAACCTAGCTAATAGGGCCACGGAAGTCCTTTTAAGGACTGGTATAGGTGTGCTATCGATAGGTGTGACATACTTAGGGGTGTGATATAATATACTTTCTAACATATAAAGTATATTATAGTGCATTTGTATTGTGCAGCAGTTGTGTGCGGTTCTGCTGCAATACCCCAGCTATACAAACGCGATTTGAACAACTAATTGCAACTGGTGTGATATACCAGTTTCCCCCCAAAAAAAATAATTGAGACAGGGGTGTGATATACCTATAATATAATTTCTATATAGTGCATTTGTATTGTGCAGCAGTTGTCTGTGGTTCTGCTGCGATATCGCAGCTTTACAGAGGGGAAAACGCTATTGGAAAAACTTATTGCAACTGGTGTGATATACCAGTTGCTCCCCAAAAAGCTGATTGAGGCAGGGGTTTGATATGCCTATAATATAATTCCTATACAGTGCATTTGTATTGTGCAGCAGTTGTGTGCAGTTCTGCTGAGATACCGCAGCTATACAGAGGGACAAACGCTATTGGAGCAACTAATTGCAACTGGTGTGATATACCAGTTGCCCCCCAAAAAAAACTGATTGAGGCAGGGGTGTGATATACCTATAATATACTTTCTATATAGTGCATTTGTAATGTGCAGCAGTTGTGTGCGGTTCTACTGCAATACCACAGCTATACAGAGGGACAAACGCTATTGGAACAACTAATTGCAACTGGTGTGATATACCTGTTGCCTCCCCAAAAAACTGATTAAGGGGTTTTCCAGCAAAAATTCATTAAGGAGATCTATATACCTGCTTCCACAAATACTGCTCTTCTATAGGGACTTTGTCACAGGGTCATTTTGAAAATGACAGGCAGAGGAAGAGGCAGGCCATTCCGCAGTGGTGGTAGGGGTTAGGAAGGCCGGAGCCTTAGTGGGAAGTTGGAGAAAGTGCGTGCGATTATTTCAAAGGACACATCAGAGTTGGTTGAGTGGCTCACTTAGCCTTCTGCTTCTACACCCTCCTCATTCTCTGTATCTGCACCCTCCTTACTCTCTGCTGTGTGCACCCCCAAAGACTCCACCACCAACACCACCATAGCCCCTCCACTCGAGTCAGAATAATTATTTTCCCATCCATTCCCAGACCCTACCAATGTGCAGCCATTCTTGGCATCAGATGAGGAAGAGGAGGTAGCAACGGCCTCCACACAGCGGTCTGACAACAGTACCCAGATCAGCCCAAGGGCGGAGGTCCCCGCTGTTGCCGCCTACTCCAAGATCTCTAATGTCAGTGGTTGTGAAGGTGACAATGATGACGATGGATGTCACGTGGGTGCCCACAAGAGAGGAAGAGGAGTGGAGTTCAGAGGGAGAGACAGAGCTGCACATAGGGGGAAGAAGTAGGAGAAGCAGGCCGAACTCACAGTGCACAGGAGGCAAAAATCAGACTGTAAATGTATCTGGAGCGAGCCATCCACCATGCACAGTTACATCTAGCGCTCCCAGGATGCCAGCACATGGCTCCGCAGTGTGTGCTTTTTTTAACGTGTCTGCTGCTGACAATAGGGTTGCCATCTGCAGCCTGTGCTGTCAACGCATAAGTCGCGGTAAGCCCAACACTCACCTTGGGACGACCGCCTTAAGAAGGCATCTGGCCTCCCATCACCGAGCCCAATGGGAGCAACACCATCAGAACCCACAAAGCCACACTCCCGGCACTCCATGTCCTGCCTCTTCTCCTTCTTCTCTCTCTTCCTAATGGTCCTCCACTCCACCTTCCACCGTGCCGCTGTCGCGTTCATCTGGCAAAAGGCAGGCTTCCGTGGCTCAAATGTTCGAACATAAAAAGTTGATGATGGTGGATCACCCTCTTCCCCAACGGCTGACCGCTGGATTGTCGGAACTGCTAGCCCGCCAACTACTGCCATATAAACTGGTGGACTCGGAGGCCTTTAGAAAATTTGTGGCCATTGGTACACCACAATGGAAGGTCCCCGACAGGAAATATTTCTCCCAGAAGGGCATCCCAAAGCTATATGGCCATGTTCAGTGGCAAGTGAATGTATCTCTGGCGCACAGTGTCGGTGCCAATATTCATCTGACTACAGACATGTGGTCTAGCAAACAGAGGCAGGGAAGGTACATAACTTTTACTGCCCACTAGGTGAACCTTCTGATGGCTGTCAAACATGCAACCTGTGGCACCCGTGTGGATTTGGTGTTGCCGCCACGGATTGCATGCAGGCCTGCCTCTTCTTCTCCTCCTCCTACTCCATCCTCCATCTCCTCCTTGGCTTACTCCTCCTTTTCCACTGCTACCACCTCTTCCACTGCACCCCCCCAGCACCCCAGAACCTATTCGACATGCCAGGTGAGACATTGCCATGCTGCGGCTGTTGTGTCTGGAAACCAAGAGCCACACCGGTCTTGCACTGCTTTCAGTTCTGCGGTCACAGGCCGATAACTGGCTAACCTGCTCAATTTGACAGTTGGTAAAGTGGTGTGCGACAACGGTGCCAATCTGCTGAGCATGCTAAAACAGGGCAAAATGACACATGTGCCGAGGGCGGAGCCTAACTGAGCGCCAAGACAGACGCCTGAGCTGTAGCTCCCATCACACAGACCAGCTCCCAGCTATCTATCAAGCTTCAAAACTCTTCAAAATGGTGAAGATCGTCAGAGACCGACCCAGAGATCGCCCGGATCCCAGTGGGGTTAAGAAGACCCAGGTAGAGATGGTGCAGTTCCTAAAAAAGAAACCGCTGATTCCTACAGCGCCTGAAGCCAAGCTGGCACCTAGTCCTAAGCGGGCAGCGGGGATGGCAGCAGAGGCATTTAAATCGGATAGCGCTGCTGAAATTGATGATGAAGGAACACCAACAGACACAGCTACTTTCTGAAAGAGGTACCTTAAAAAGACTCTTGAGGGGGCTCTTGCCCCTGTCATGAAAGAGCTGGCAGACATAAAAAGCTGAAATGCGACATATTGGCCACAGAGTCGAACTGCTGGAAGAAAACCAGTTCCTACATGTGGCTCACAGCACAGCTTTGGAAGAAAACATTGCGGCCTATAAAGCTGCTTTAGACACTGCTTTCGGTCTATTAGAAGACCAAGAGAATAGAAGCCGCCGTAAGAATGTGAGGGTGAAAGGCTTACCTGAGGTGGTCCCTCACGATGACCTACCAGCAGCTATGTCGAACCTGTTAAGCAGCATACTGGGAGAGGAGAGGGCCCAATCCATTACCATTGAGAGGGTTCACAGATCCCTGAGGCCACAACCCAAAGATGGAGAACCACCAAGGGACGTAGTGTGCAGACTTCTGAGCTATCTGGATACCATGGCCATCCTGAAGGGAGCCAGGGACCTCCCTGACTTGTCCCACGAAGGTCACCCAGTCTCCTTCTTCCAAGACATCACGCCATCCACACTACAGAAAAGGCTGATTCTCAAGCCCTTATGTGATCACCTCAGGTCGCTGAAAATCACATACCGCTGACTGTTCCCTTTTGGCCTACAAGCAACCATAGCAGGCAAACGATGTGTCATCAAATCCCCAGTGAATCTCGACAGAATATGGCCACTGCTCAACATGGAACCATTGGACATTCCATCATGGCTACCTCAAGCCCTTCAACTTTCTCAACCGCCTCCTCTGCCTAAAACGACTACTTGGTCAGAGGTCAGAAGATTCAAGCAACATGGACAGAGGAAACCATTAGGTTGATCTCCAGACCTTACCTGGTGGAATTACCCACATCCATCTCACTGGAATTTTGGTCCACAGCTTTTAAACTTGGTCGTCTGGGCCTCACTAAAAAGCCGCAATACCCTTAAGTTAAAATGTGTTGTTCTCTATGTTTGGGTCATTGTAATTGCCATTATCAGCCTCCAGATAAGTATTAGTTTCATTATCTGCCCTAGCGACGCCATGATATAGTCCTGTGGTCTATTTGGGGTTTGTTAGTATAAACAGGTTTTCTATCTATAACCTGTTACGTATGGGGGCTGGTCTGTGGATCCAGGTTAGGAATGACTTGTTTAAGTCCTCCTGCTCCCACTTTCTCTCCCCCTGACACTGACAGCCGGGGAGCTTAATTAATGTTCAAGTTTACAACTGTATTTCACATGTTTATTGTGTGTTTTCATTGGTTTGGGTCACTTCATGTAGATACAGTCAGACATCAGAGGTCTTTAGACGCAATGAGACTAGATACACAGTTTGTCTATGGATGACTTCACGTTCACCTCATTAAAAGTGAAGGGAATGAACACCCCCCAGAAAAGAGCACAAATCCTCACAGTGCTAAAGAAACAAAGAGCGGACATATGCTTCCTGCAGGAAAGATAAAGTCCCTAGATTCCCCCAGTGGCAATATAAACAATGGTTCCATAGCACCTATATATCCTCCTCCAGGGTAGTAAGTGTGACGAAACCAACCTCGCCACGGTGTTTTGGAGGGGGCTGGTTGCTAGCCTCTTACCTCAGGATTATGGCCCATACTAACTTTAAAGAAGACAGGCCGGCCGCACAGCTTAAATCTGTCTTTGGAATTGTATTTTATTATGTGAGGGTACCCAGATGGCTAGTTTAATTGTATTCGTGTGGTCTGAGTGCCATTCGCCTAATGATATGCACTCAGACTTGAGCTATCTGGGAATATGTTAAATGTCTGTGGTTGCTGGGAGGGTGTGACATTGTGTGTTTAACTGGTGATTTCTGTCCTGTTGTCCCCGTATGTGTATTGGCGATCTCCCCTTTGTCCTGAGAGATAATTGGATTATCCCTCGGTTGTCTCTGGGGCAGAGAGGAGGAAACCATGATGCATTGTGGGGATGTGCTGTATCTGTTCGGTGTGTCGCAGTCTCCATTCTGGTCCCCTGGGGGCGTGTCCACCAGATGGAGACCTGTATAAATACGGGCGGGTAGCCCTCAATAAAGTGTTCCTGTTTTATCCTTCATCATGCTGAGACTGGTGTTTGGATAACTGGTCAAACTGGGGGATTGCTATACGCTGAAGATTTGCTATACTCCCCTGGCATAACTACTAGCTCTTGTAAGAGCTGTTCCTGCTCTCTGGCTGTAGGAGAGGTTCACCCACTGGAGCCTGGAGCCTTGTCGTAGGTCCAGCGTGGGTGGAGGACGGTGAGACCCCAACCAAGCTGCGGCGGTTCGTGGGGTCTGCAGGGCGTACGGTGTCAAGTGGAGTGCTTGGAGTCCTCGGAAAGCACTAGGAGCATCTATCGACGGAGGTACCCGGTCGGGGTGCCAGGCGTTCCGTTACATTTGGATGGCAGCGGTGGGATTGTCCTGGATTTCCTAGGAGAAGTACTGAACGGATGGAGAGCGCTTATGAAAAATTGAAACGTGCGACCCTAAAGGATTTACTCGAAAGCAGAGGGGGGAACGCCAGCAACTGTCCGAGAAGGGAACTGATCGCAGAATTAACCAAATTGGATCAGGGCTTCACGATGGCAGAAACCCCGACCACGAGTGGTGACGAAAAGACCAGGATTGTTCGGGAGAGGCTCTCGCTATACGGGCCGAACCCACCTATGGAACTGGTGCAGCAGTTGATGGCAGAAGCGGACGAGGATATACGGAAGGCTCGAGCCCACGAACTCAGCCTAGTGACCGCACACCGCAATGCCGTAGCACTGCAGGTAATCGTTCCTGTCGAAAACGCCGGGAGGCCAAAGATACCCTATGCGGCTTTTAGACCCTTCCTAGAGAGCGAGACAGGAATTGATGAATATTTGGCGGACTTCGAAAGGCAATGTGCCCTGCACCAGATTCCCAACAGAGAGTGGCCCACGATATTGTCTGGGAAACTATCCGGGCGAGCTCTGGAAGCATTTCGGACTCTGGGCGCTGAGGAAGTGACACAGTATGCGCTGGTCAAAGAGACACTGTTGCGGCGGTACGCTGTAACTCCTGACACGTATCGCCGACAATTTCGTAGCACAAGAAAGAAGCCTAACGACACACATATGGAATGGGCGCACCGAATGTGGAGAGCGGCAAATCACTGGATGAGCGGAAGTAAAGCTGTGACTGGTGAGGAAATTTTACAATTATTTTTCTTAGAACATTTTTATAACGGCATGGAGCAGCAGGGGAAGGAATGGCTGCGAGACAGACGACCTTCTACCTTAGAAGAAGCAGCCAAATTGGCCGATGAACATTACGACTCCCGTCTACACGAACCCACGAACTACCGAACCCCAGCACGGGGTCGAACACCAAGATGTTTACCATACGTCGCCACGTACCGAATTCCGAGCCCCGGTGCCCGCTGGGCCCATACGGTACTCAGGACCACCGAATAACAACTCTGATCGTCCCAGACCGACCTGCTACCGATGCAATCAACCAGGGCACCGCATGGCTAGCTGCCCCCTTAATGCACACCAGACCCCCCGGAATTATAATTACCCCTCTGGGTCATCTCGTCCTGCCCGGGCGCTCTGTGTTAACCAAGAGGCCCCTATGGAGGAATATTTGGGACCACTTCACGAAGCAGATCCTGTATATGCTGCTTCGGATAACCGCCAGCACCATCGGCAGAAAGTATGGCTCGAGGGGCAATCTACCGAGGGGTTAAGAGACACGGGGGCTACCATTACACTGGTCCAGAGCCATTTGGTGCCGAGGCACAAGCGATCAGGGCAGACTGTGGCCGTTAGAGTGGCGGGGGGATGTGTACAAAATTCCGACCGCTAAAGTACATCTTGATTGGGGAGCGGGAAAGGGGGTCGTGAACGTGGGCATAATGGATAATTTACCTGCCAAAGTACTACTGGGCAACGATTTGGGCCCCATGACTTCTGCCTATGCTCCAGTATACAACAACGAGGCGAACCCAGTGACTACCCGGGCCCAAGCCCGAACGGAGCGAGAACTCTCACCAGTGCGGGAGACACAGGTAAGACCTACCCCGACCTTGACTGACCCGTTAGGTCCCATATCCCGGGACACCCCAGATGCTTTCGAAACAGAGTCTAACTGACCCGACATTACAAAAGTACCGGGAACGAGCAGAGACCGGAGGGAGCGGGTCAGATAACGAAACCTTTTTATGGGAAAAGGGAAAGCTATATCGCTTGACGGAGAAAAGGGGGCAGCATAGGCGACAGCTGGTAGTGCCCCACAAATACCGTCGAGAAATACTCAAGATAGGACACAACATTCCCTTGGCAGGCCACCTAGCTGTAACCTGCACACTACACCGCATTACTCACACGTTCTTTTGGCCAGGGGTACACGCTGATGTTAGGACTTATTGTAATACCTGCGATGTGTGTCAACGAGTAGGGAGGAGAGGCGATCACCCTAAAGCTCATCTAGTAAATATGCCCATTGTGGAGGAACCCTTCAGCAGGGTTGCTATTGACCTAGTTTGACCTTCAAATCGCAGCCTCGCCTCGTTTTGTGGGGGAAAGATTATCCTAGCTGTAAGATAGCTAGTGGGATTGTTCTACATTTACAGGATCCTTCTGGATATCGAGACGAAGCGGCTCCTCTCTCTCTCCCTAAACAGAGATCCAGACTATCCAAGCGGTCCAGCTTCCAGCTAGCCTGGGAGTAACCGTAACATTGGTGGCAAGCAGTGGGATGGCGTCCTAGTGTGAGGAGAAGCAGCTCGGAGACACCGTTCGTGGAGTATATTGAGGGCAACGCTAGTATCCGTACAGCGCCCCTGGCTACAGCAGGATGGAATCGGCTAGTCTTCGAACAGCCTTCCACTACGAGGAGGATGATGACCCGGACTGGAGGGATGAAGACAGAAAGGAAGTCTGGTATGATGCCCTGGAAGATGCCCAGCGGCGGCGAGGTGAGAGTCTCCCCAGTTATGAGCAGCGGCTACAAAAGCGTGTGGCGATGCGGATGGGTCTCTTGGGAGAGCAGCCCCTGGATGACTGGGTAACAGAGCTCCAGAACCTGGTATGTAAGGAGCTTTGGCTAGAGGACGCTTACCAGGCCCTAAGGTGGCATGTCATTCAACATTCCCCCTGGATGGCTGAGCACGACAGACCCGAGGGTGAGGATTATGATGGACCTGGGTTACTATGGGATGCCTTGGAGGAGGACATTGATCTTGGCAGCACGGAGGAGTCTAGGTTTTGGGACATCTACGACTACCGGATGGGCATGCATGAATATGCTGACGGAAGGGAGGTGAGCAAAGACATGATCCACCTGGTAACAAGGGAGTGGGAGCTGGAGCAGACCTACCAACACCTGCTCAGCTCTGTTCATCCCCAACCTACTCGACAAGTAGAGCCAGATCTGCCCTCCTACGACTGGGAAGACTTGCCGGCGATACCCCCTGTTTCCCTACCAACTCCCAAAGTAGGGAACTTCATTGACTGGTTCTGGGAAGACGTCCCGACGGTAGGTAGAGATGGGACCGAAGTCTCTCCACCGGCCCTACAGGGATGCTGGGTAGCCGGCCCAGATCCCCAACTACAGCCAGCATTACCTGGAGTCCAGACAGTCGGTCTGACTTCCCATCGACAGCTTAACTTACAGGGAGAGATGACAACCGGTCTCTCTCCCCAGCGGCAGACAGGATCACAGGGAGAGGAGATTGTCAGTCCCCCGTCCCTGCAGCAACCAGCATTACTAGGAGTGGAGATGGTCGCACCCACTACCCAGCACCAGGCAGCGTTACAGAGAGTTGACACAGTCGGTCTGACTCCCCAGCAGCAGTGTGTTGTAAAGAGAGAAGAGACAACCGGTCTCTATCCCCAACCACAGGGGGACAGCACCCCTAACTTCGATGGTGCAGATGGGACCGCGGTCTCTGCACCAGGCCTACCGGGATGCTGGACGGCCGGTTCAGATCCCCCACCAACCCTGCAGGAATGCAAGGAGGAGGAGGTAAGCGATTCCTCCTCTCCACAGCCGATCTGCAACAAGGTCCTGGGGATAGGATTTCCTGATCCCATCCCAGCGGAAGAGCTGGCATCTGGGCAGAGCGCAGTCGGCCTCTGCCCTCCCCTATCCTCTACTCCAGAGCCGGACTTCCCACAGGCTACCCCAGCGGAAGAGCTGGCCTCTGGGCAGAGCGCAGTCGGCCTCTGCCCTCCCCTATCCTCTTCTCCACAGCCGGACTTCCCACAGGCTACCCCAGCGGAAGAGCTGGCATCTGGGCAGAGCGCAGTCGGCCTCTGCCCTCCTCTACCCTCTTCTTCAGAGCCGGACTTTCCACAGGCTACCCCCGGGGAAGAGCTGGCATCTGGGCAGAGCGCAGTCGGCCTCTGCCCACCAAGTACCTACAGCTCCAAGCTGGAGAACCACAAGGCAGCAAGGAGTCGCAGATGCCCACTCCACAGCTGGGGACATACAGAACAGAGCCAGGCCCCAAAATTCAACAGGTCCAGTATGGGGTTGTGGTTGGACTGCCAGACTAACTCAGGTACTGACCGTGAGGTCAGGTATCTGGTTAGTCTTCCCTGGAAGGGGGAGATGTGTGACGAAACCAACCTCGCCACGGTGTTTTGGAGGGGGCTGGTTGCTAGCCTCTTACCTCAGGATTATGGCCCATACTAACTTTAAAGAAGACAGGCCGGCCTCACAGCTTAAATCTGTCTTTGGAATTGTATTTTATTATGTGAGGGTACCCAGATGGCTAGTTTAATTGTATTCGTGTGGTCTGAGTGCCATTCGCCTAATGATATGCACTCAGACTTGAGCTATCTGGGAATATGTTAAATGTCTGTGGTTGCTGGGAGGGTGTGACATTGTGTGTTTAACTGGTGATTTCTGTCCTGTTGTCCCCGCATGTGTATTGGCGATCTCCCCTTTGTCCTGAGCGATAATTGGATTATCCCTCGGTTGTCTCTGGGGCAGAGAGGAGGAAACCATGATGCATTGTGGGGATGTGCTGTATCTGTTCGGTGTGTCGCAGTCTCCATTCTGGTCCCCTGGGGGCGTGTCCACCAGATGGAGACCTGTATAAATACGGGCGGGTAGCCCTCAATAAAGTGTTCCTGTTTTATCCTTCATCATGCTGAGACTGGTGTTTGGATAACTGGTCAAACTGGGGGATTGCTATACTAGCTCTTGTAAGAGCTGTTCCTGCTCTCTGGCTGTAGGAGAGGTTCACCCACTGGAGCCTGGAGCCTTGTCGTAGGTCCAGCGTGGGTGGAGGACGTTGAGACCCCAACCAAGCTGCGGCGGTTCGTGGGGTCTGCAGGGCGTACGGTGTCAAGTGGAGTGCTTGGAGTCCTCGGAAAGCACTAGGAGCATCTATCGACGGAGGTACCCGGTCGGGGTGCCAGGCGTTCCGTTACAGTAAGTATTGGCATAGGCAAAAACATCCCATTCACACCTACAATTGCTATACCTGATGCTGAGGGGAGATACCTATTTGTTAAGGGTACGCTGGGAAACCTTAAACTCACCCTAGCCTGCCTTTATGCCCATAATAAAGGTCAAGCTAAGTGGATTACAAACACCCTTAACAAGTTTAAACAACTAGCAGAAGGTGTCGTCCTGGTGAGAGGCGACCTAAACATTGCCCTCAATCCTCTCTTGGACTCATCCACAGGTAGCTCAGTTTAGTCTCAGAAATCCCTGAGCAACATTCACAAATCTCTTAGTGACATGCGCTTGATAGACTCTTGGAGACTTCACAATCCATCCTCAAAGTTACTGCTCATTCCAGTCTCTAGCCCACTCCTCGTTCCAGAGATTAGATTACATACTAATTCCGACCAACCTAGCAGGTGCACTTAAGAGTGTAGCTATAGGTGCAATAACAGTGTCGGATAATGCACCGATTTCTGCTACAATCTCCTTCAAAGAGTTACCTGAGTGGGTCTAGAGACTGAATGAAACATTACTAGATAGACCGTCAGATGTTTCAGCTATTTCCCCAAAAATAATCAATTACTTCATAGAGAACCCCCCAGGGGATACATTGGTCTCAAATAGAGTTGAGCGAACACCTGGATGTTCGGATTCGAGAACTTCCCGGAAATGTTCGGGTTCGGGATCCAAACCCGACCCGAACTTCGTCCCAAACCCGAACCCCATTGAAGTCAATAGGGACCCGAACTTTTTGGCACTAAAAAGGCTGTAAAACAGCCCAGAAAAGGGCTAGAGGGCTGCAAAAGGCAGCAAAATGTAGTTAAATCCCCTGCAAACAAATGTGGATAGGGAAATGAATAAAAATAAAAATAAAATAAATAAAAATTAACCAATATCAATTGGAGAGAGGTCACATAGCAGAGAATAAGGCTTCATGTCAGCAGAGAATCAGTCTTCATGTCATAGCAGAGAATCAGGCTTCACGTCAGCCAAAACTGGAACAGTCCATTGTCATATATTTAGGCCCCGGCACCCAGACAGAGGAGAGAGGTCCCATAACAGAGATTCAGGCTTCATGTCAGCAGAGAATCAGTCTTCATGTCATAGCAGAGAATCAGGCTTCACGTCAGCCAAAACTGGAACAGTCCATTGTCATATATTTAGGCCCCGGCACCCAGACAGAGGAGAGAGGTCCCATAACAGAGATTCAGGCTTTATGTCAGCAGAGAATCAGTCTTCATGTCGTAGCAGAGAATCAGGCTTCACGTCAGCCAAAACTGGAACAGTCCATTGTCATATTTTTAGGCCCCGGCACCCAGACAGAGGAGAGAGGTCCCATAACAGAGATTCCGGCTTCATGTCAGCAGAGAATCAGTCTTCATGTCATAGCAGAGAATCAGGCTTCACATCAGCCAAAACTGGAACAGTCCATTGTCATATAATTAGGCCCCGGCACCCAGACAGAGGAGAGAGGTCCCATAACAGAGATTCCGGCTTCATGTCAGCAGAGAATCAGTCTTCATGTCATAGCAGAGAATCAGGCTTCACGTCAGCCAAAACTGGAACAGTCCATTGTCATATATTTAGGCCCCGGCACCCAGACAGAGGCGAGAGGTCCCATAACAGAGATTCCGGCTTCATGTCAGCAGAGAATCAGTCTTCATGTCATAGCAGAGAATCAGGCTTCACGTCAGCCAAAACTGGAACAGTACATTGTCATATATTTAGGCCCCGGCACCCAGACAGAGGAGAGAGGTCCCAGGTTTCATGTCAGCAGAGAATCAGTCTTCATGTCATAGCAGAGAATCAGGCTTCACGTCAGCAAAACTGGAACAGTCTATTGTCATATATTTAGGCCCCGGCACCCAGAGAGAGGAGAGAGGTCCCATAACAGAGATTCCGGCTTCATGTCAGCAGAGAATCAGTCTTCATGTCATAGCAGAGAATCAGGCTTCACGTCAGCCAAAACTGGAACAGTCCATTGTCATATATTTAGGCCTCGGCACCCAGACAGAGGAGAGAGGTCCCATAACAGAGATTCAGGCTTCATGTCAGCAGAGAATCAGTCTTCATGTCATAGCAGAGAATCAGGCTTCACGTCAGCCAAAACTGGAACAGTCTATTGTCATATATTTAGGCCCTGACACCCAGACAAAGGAGAGAGGTCCCATAGCAGAGATTCCAGCTTCATGTCAGCAGAGAATCAGTCTTCATGTCATAGCAGAGAATCAGGCTTCACGTCAGCCAAAACTGGAACAGTCCATTGTCATATATTTAGGCCCCGGCACCCAGACAGAGGAAAGAGGTCCGATAACAGAGATTCAGGCTTCATGTCAGCAGAGAATCAGTCTTCATGTCGTAGCAGAGAATCAGGCTTCACGTCAGCCAAAACTGGAACAGTCCATTGTCATATATTTAGGCCCCGGCACCCAGACAAAGGAGAGAGGTCCCATAGCAGAGATTCAGGCTTCATGTCATAGCAGAGAATTATGCTTCACGTCACCCAACACTGGAACAGGCCACTGTCAGATATTTTTAGGCGCCGGCACCCAGACAGAGGAGAGGTTCATTCAACTTTGGGTTGCCCCGCAATATAATGGTAAAATGAAAATAAAAATAGGATTGAATGAGGAAGTGCCCTGGAGTACAATAATATATGGTTAAGGGGAGGTAGTTAATGTCTAATCTGCACAAGGGATGGACAGGTCCTGTGGGATCCATGCCTGATTCATTTTTATGAACGTCAGCTTGTCCACATTAGCTGTAGACAGGCGGCTGGGTTTGTCTGTAATGACGCCCCCTGCCGTGCTGAAAACACATTCAGACAAAACGCTGGCCGCCGGGCAGGCCAGCACCTCCAAGGCATAAAAGGCTAGCTCTGGCCACGTGGACAATTTGGAGACCCAGAAGTTGAATGGGGCCGAACCATCAGTCAGTACATGGAGGGGTGTGCACACGTACTGTTCCACCATGTTAGTGAAATGTTGCCTCCTGCTAACACGTTCCGTATCAGGTGGTGGTGCAGTTAGGTGTGGCGTGTTGGCAAAACTTTTCCACATCTCTGCCATGCTAACCCTGCCCTCAGAGGAGCTGGCCGTGACACAGCTGCGTTGGCGACCTCTTGCTCCTCCTCTGCCTTGGGCTTCCACTTGTTCCCATGTGACATTTCGGAATGCTCTCAGTAGCGCGTCTACCAACGTGCGCTTGTACTCGCGCATCTTCCTATCACGCTCCAGTGCAGGAAGTAAGTTGGGCACACGTTAAAATGTGGGCAACTCTGCTGTCATTGCGCAGGCACTGCAGCATGTAGTCGCTCATGTGTGCCAGGCTGCCCAGAGGTAAGGACAAGCTGTCCTCTGTGGGAGGCGTATCGTCATCGTCCTGCGTTTTCCCCCAGCCACGCACCAGTTAAGGGCCCTAGCTGCGTTGGGTGCCACCCCGCTGTGAACATGCTTCATCCTCATCCTCCTCCACCTCCTCCTCCTCGACCTCCAGTAGTGGGCCCTGGCTGGCCACATTTGTACCTGGCCTCTGCTGTTGCAAACCTCCCTCTGAGTCACTTCGAAGAGACTGGCCTGAAAGTGCTAAAAATGACCCCTCTTCCTTCTCCTCCTCCTCCTCCTGGGCCACCTCCTCTTCCATCATCGCCCTAAGTGTTTTCTCAAGGAGACGAAGAAGTGGTATTGTAACGCTGATAACGGCGTCATCGCCACTGGCCATGTTGGAGTACTCTAAACAGCGCAACAGGGCACACAGGTCTCGCATGGAGGCCCAGTCATGGTGAAGTGGTGCTGTTCCGCAGTGCAACTGACCCGTGCGTGCTGCAGCTGAAACTCCACTATGGCCTGCTGCTGCTCGCACAGTCTGTCCAGCATGTGCAAGGTGGAGTTCCACCTGGTGGGCACGACGCATATGAGGCGGTGAGCGGGAAGGCCGAAGTTACGCTGTAGCGCAGACAGGCGAGCAGCGGCAGGATGTGAACGCCGGAAGCGTGAACAGACGGCCCGCACTTTATGCAGCAGCTCTGACATGTTGGGGTAGTTGTGAATGAACTTCTTCACCACCAAATTCAGCACATGCGCCAGGCAAGGGATGTGCCTCAAACTGGCTAGTCCCAGTGCTGCAACGAGATTTCGCCCATTATCGCACACCACCAGGCCGGGCTTGAGGCTCACCGGCAGCAACCACTCGTCGGTCTGTTGTTCTATACCCCGCCACAACTCCTGTGCAGTGTGGGGCCTGTTCCCCAAACATATGAGTTTCAGAATGGCCTGCTGACGTTTACCCCGGGCTGGTTGGTGGTGAAGGTGTGTGGCTGACTGGATGAGCAGGTGGAAGAAGAGGAGGAGGAAGTCGAGTAGGAGGAGGAGGCAACAGGAGGCAAAGAATGTTGCCTTGCGATCCTTGGCGGCGGAAGGACTTGATTTTATCGGATACTTGGTTGTGCAGGGAAGGTACGGCTCTCTTGGAGAAGTAATGCCGGCTGGGAACAACATACTGTGGGACAGCAAGCAACATGAGCTGTTTGAAGCTGTCTGTGTCCACCAGCCTGAATGACAGCATTTCATAGGCCAGTAGTTTAGAAATGCTGGCATTCAGGGCCAGGGATTGAGGGTGGCTAGGTGGGAATTTACGCTTTCTCTCAAATGTTTGTAAGATGGAGAGCTGAACGCTGCCGTGTGACATGGTTGAGATGCTTGGTGACGGAGGTGGTGGTGTTGGTGGTACATCCCCTGTTTGCTGGGCGGCAGGTGCCAACGTTCCTCCAGATGCGGAGGAAGAGGCCGAGGCGGCAGCAGCAGAAGAGGTAGCAGGGGGAGCCTGAGTGAGTTCCTTGTTTTTAAGGTGTTTACTCCACTGCAGTTCATGCTTTGCATGCAGGTGCCTGGTCATGCAGGTTGTGCTAAGGTTCAGAACGTTAATGCCTCTGAAGGCACAGCATGCAAACCACTCGGGTCTTGTCGTCAGCACATTGTTTGAAGAAGTGCCATGCCAGGGAACTCCTTGAAGCTGCCTTTGGGGTGCTCGGTCCCAGATGGCGGCGGTCAGGCTCTGCTTTTGCCCACTGCTCCCTCTTTTGCTACGCTGTTGGCTCGGTCTCACCACTGCCTCTTCCTCCGAACTGTGAAAGTCAGTGGCACGACCTTCATTCCATATGGGGTCTAGGACCTCATCGTCCCCTGCATCGTCTTCCACCCAGTCTTCCCTCCCTGTTCAGTCTGCACACTGCAGAAAGACGCAGCAGTTGGCACCTGTGTTTCGTCATCATCAGAGACGTGCTGAGGTGGTATTCCCATGTCCTCATCATCAGGAAACATAAGTGGTTGTGTGTCAGTGCATTCTATGTCTTCCACCGCTGGGGAAGGGCTAGGTGGATGCCCTTGGGAAACCCTGCCAGCAGAGTCTTCAAACAGCATAAGAGACTGCTGCATAACTTGAGGCTCAGACAGTTTCCCTGATTGGTTTTCAGGCGCCATCTGTGCGCTTTCTGCAGAAGACTGGGTGGGAGATAATGTGAACGTGCTGGATTCACTGTCGGCCACCCAATTTACTAATGCCTGTACCTGCTCTGGCCTTACCATCCTTACAACGGCATTGGGCCCCACCAAATATCGCT
Source organism: Bufo gargarizans (assembly GCF_014858855.1). NCBI lineage: Eukaryota > Metazoa > Chordata > Amphibia > Anura > Bufonidae > Bufo > Bufo gargarizans. Next base: position 90,493,304 of record NC_058085.1, read on the forward strand.
GTAAATTCTGTCGGCTACTGGGACCTGAGGTAGTTGGTTCACTACGACATGGGGCTCTGGCAGAACGGCCACGTCCTCTCCCAGCACCAGAGGGTCCACTAACACCACCATGACCATGTCCGCGTCTGCGTCCCTTACTAGATGTTTTCCTCAATGTTACTGTTCACCACAATAAGAAAAAAAATTATTTGGCCCAATGTATTGAATTAAAATTCAGGCCTTTTTTTACAGACACCTAACACTATCTGGCTATCTATTTAGGTACCGTATTACACTAATACAGGCACAGCAGTAACGACAGATTTAGCTGAATATAAATTGTAGCCCTAGTATTTAGGCCCTGGATGACAGGTATACGTTTACGGACAGAATTAGACTTGGAAATGCACGGTAGCGTGTGAAGTTATTGAGGATGACACTATCCGCACCTTCAATCTAATATACCCTTTTAAAGTAGGCCTGATACAGCAGAAACCACTAATTTAGGGAATTGCTAAATTGGGAATTGTATTTTAACCCAGAACAAAAACTGTGCTTTGACGGACACCAAATAACTTGACCAGCCACAGCAATGATGACAGATTTAGCTGAATATAAATTGTAGGCCTAGTATTTAGGCGCTGGATGACAGGTATACGTTTACGGACAGAATTAAACTTGGAAATGCACGGTAGCGTGTGAAGTTATTGAGGATGACACTATCCGCACCTTAAATCTAATATACCCTTTTATGGATCGATTTAAACTTGGCCTGATACAGCAGAAACCACCGATTTAGGGAATTGCTAAGTTGGGAATTGTATTTCAACCCAGAACAAAAACTGTGCTTTGGCGGACACTAAATGAATTGACCAGCTACAACAATAATGACAGATTTAGCTGAATATAAATTGTATGCCTAGTATTTAGGCGCTGAATGACAGGTATACATTTACGGACAGAATTAGACTTGGAAATGCACGGTAGCGTGTGAAGTTATTGAGAATGACCCTATCCGCATCTTCAATCTAATAATCACTTTTATGGATAGATTTAAAGTTGACCTGATACAGCAGAAACCACTGATTTAGGGAATTGCTAAGTTGGAAATTGTATTTCAACCCAGAACAAAAACTGTGCTTTAACGGACACCAAATAACTTGACCAGCCACAGCAATAATGACAGATTTAGCTGAATATAAATTGTAGGCCTAGTATTTAGGCGCTGGATGACAGGTATACGTTTACGGACAGAATTAAACTTGGAAATGCACGGTAGCGTGTGAAGTTATTGAGGATGACACTATCCGCACCTTAAATCTAATATACCCTTTTATGGATCGATTTAAACTTGGCCTGATACAGCAGAAACCACCGATTTAGGGAATTGCTAAGTTGGGAATTGTATTTCAACCCAGAACAAAAACTGTGCTTTGGCGGACACTAAATGAATTGACCAGCCACAGCAATAACCACAGATTTAACTGAATATAAATTTTAGGCCTATTATTTAGGCGCTGGGTGACAGGTATACGTTTACGGACAGAATTAAACTTGGAAATGCACGGTAGCATGTGAAGTTATTGAGGATGACACTATCCGCACCTTCAATCAAATATACCCTTTCATGGATCGATTTAAACTAGGCCTGATACAGCAGAAACCTCTGATTTAGGGAATTGCTAAGTTGGGAATTGTATTTCAACCCAGAACAAAAATATATCCTTTGCCAGACAGCAGACAGTATTATAATTGGCTAGCCACAGCTGAAACACCAGATTTAGGGTACTGCTATTTTGGCAATTGTATTTCACCCCTCAATAAAATAGCAAGCACAGCCAAGCCCCTGATGTAGGATATAGCAAAAAAATAACCACACTATTGATATTTAAATGGACTTGGTGGCAGCTTGTGCTGGCGCACCACAAGACACAAAATGGCCGCCGATCACCCAAGAAAAAAGTGACATAAAAACACTCTGGGCAGCCTAAAAACAGTGAGCAATTAAATAGCAGCAGTTCAATGATCCACAGCTGTAGATCGATCACTGAATTAAGTGTTTTTGCTGAGTTAATCACTGCCTAATCTCGCCCTAACAGCAGCTGCAACCTCTCCCTACACTGATTAGAGCAGAGTGACGTGCGGCGCTACGTGACTCCAGCTTAAATAGAGGCTGGGTCACATGCTGCACTGGCCAATCACAGCCATGCCAATAGTAGGCATGGCTGTGATGGCCTCTTGGGGCAAGTAGTATGACGCTTGTTGATTGGCTGCTTTGCCGCCTTTCAAAAAGCGCCAAGAAAGCGACGAACACCAAACCCGAACCCGGACTTTTACGAAAATGTTCGGGTTCGGGTCCGTGTCACGGACACCCCAAAATTCGGTACGAACCTGAACTATACAGTTCGGGTTCGCTCATCCCTAGTCTCAAACACTTGGGAGGCCCATAAGGCCTTCATACGAGGCGAACTTATTAGCCTTGGAGCTAGACTCAAAAGGGAGCGCCAAAAAATACTAGACTTACTCTTAGTGAAAATTTCCAATATTGAAAAGATCCACAAAAGGTCCCAGTATAACCAGGCACATGCAGATCTGATGTCCATGCGCCAACAACTGAAAGATCATTTGAATGTCCAATATGCTAAATAATACCAATACGCCAAATACAAGTTCTACGCCTATGTGGATAGGGGCAACAAAATGATGTCTGACCTTATTAAAAAAACATAGAGATTCTGGGTATATTCACTCCATTACAACTAGCTCAGGTCAAAAGACTGCAGAAACGAAAGAAATTGCACGTGAGTTTGTGTTCTTTTACAGCCAACTGTATAATTTACCCGATAATACTGTAGCTGAGGGAGACTCACCTAAGTCGGCTGCAATAGACCGATTTCTGTCCAAACTCAAGCTACCTAATCTCTCCGATGAAGCGAGAGCTCAATTAGTGTCACCAATCTTGGAGGAAGAAATTTCGGAAACCCTGAAGTCTATGCCTCTGGGGAAGGCCCCAGGCCCAGATGGCCTCCCTATAGGGTACTACAAAAAATTCTCCGCCAATCATGATCCCTAGATTGAGAGCCTGGTGTAACGCACTCCTCTTAGGCGATACGCTCCCTAAACAGGCTCTCAATGCTACGATAACCATCTTACCAAAAGATGGGAAAGACCCCAGCTTATGTGCCTCATACCGTCCTATATCCTTGATAAACGTGGACGTTAAGATCTGGGCAAAAGTATTAGCTAGTAAACTTAGCCCTCTAGTCCCTGGCCTGGTTCACCCTAAACAAACCAGGTTTTTTAAGGGTAGAGAAGGTAATCACGACTCTGTGCGGCTTATACATGCCGTAAAGCACGCAGTGTCAAAAAAGGTTCCCCTGGTCTTACTCAGCACTGACGCTGAGAAGGCCTTTAACAGAGTTTGCTGGGCTTATCTCCAGTCTGTCTTAAGCCAGTTTGGTATACCGAGTCAATTTACACGAGCAATCATGTCCCTTTACAAACACCCCAGTGCTAGGATTAGGGTTAATGGTACACTGTCCACCTTTGAGATTTCGAACGGGACTAGGCAGGGGTGCCCCCTTCCCCAACCTTGTTTATACTAGTTATGGAAACGCTACTTCAAGCCATAAGAGAGCACAAGCAAAGCCAAGGTTTACAAGTGGGAGGAGTATGTCATCAAAATGCAGCATTTGTGGATGACCTGCTGATCCTGATCACCAATCCGGACAAAGCATTCCCTCACATATTAGAGTTATTTAGAGAATTCGGGACTGCTTCTAATTTTAAGGTGAACTACAGTAATTCTGAGGCCTTCAATATATCGGTGCCCCCGGATTTAGTCAGTAAATTGAAAAATACACTACCTTTCCAGAGACAGTCGTCCAAACTGAAATACCTAGGCATATTCTTGACCAGGGATATTTCAGAATATGTATGGAGCAAACTTTACCCCTTTGATTAACATAGAAACATAGAATGTGTCAGCAGATAAGAACCATTTGGCCCATCTAGTCTGCCCAATATACTAAATACTATGGATAGCCCCTGGCCCTATCTTATATGAAGGATGGCCTTATGCCTATCCCATGCATTCTTAAACTCCTCCACTGTATTTGCAGCTACCACTTCTGCAGGAAGGCTATTCCATGCATCCACTACTCTCTCAGTAAAGTAATACTTCCTGATATTACTTTTAAACCTTTGCCCCTCTAATTTAAAACTATGTCCTCTTGTAGCAGTTTTTCTTCTTTTAAATATTCTCTCCTCTTTTACCTTGTTGATTCCCTTTATGTATTTAAAAGTTTCTATCATATCCCCTCTGTCTCGTCTTTCTTCCAAGCTATACATGTTAAGGTCCTTTAATCTTTCCTGGTAAGTTTTATCCTGCAATCCATGTACCAGTTTAGTAGCTCTTCTCTGAACTCTCTCCAAAGTATCAATATCCTTCTGGAGATATGGTCTCCAGTACTGAGCACAATACTCCAAATGAGGTCTCACTAGTGCTCTGTAGAGCGGCATGAGCACCTCCCTCTTTCTACTGGTAATTCCTCTCCCTATACACCCAAGTATTCTGCTAGCATTTCCTGCTGCTCCATGACATTGTCTGCCTGCCTTTAAGTCTTCTGAAATAATGATCCCTAAATCCCTTTCCTCAGATACTGAGGTTAGGACTGTATCACTGATTTTATATTCTGCTCTTGGGTTTTTACGTCCCAGGTGCATTATCTTGCACTTATCAACATTAAATTTTAGTTGCCTGATTTTTGACCATTCTTCTAGTTTTCCTAAGTCCTTTTCCATTTGGTGTATCCCTCCAGGAACATCAACCCTGTTACAAATCTTTGTGTCATCAGAAAAAAGACACACCTTACCATTGAGGCCTTCTGCAATTTCGCTGATAAAGATATTAAACAATATGGGTCCCAGAACAGATCCCTGAGGTACACCACTGGTAACAAGACCTTGGTCTGAATATACTCCATTGACTACAACCCTCTGTTGCCTGTCCCTCAGCCACTGCCTAATCCATTCAACAATATGGGAGTCCAAGCCCAAAGACTGCACTTTATTGATAAGCCTTCTATGTGGGACAGTATTAAAAGCCTTACTAAAGTCTAGATAAGCAATGTCCATCTATTATTTTAGTCACCCAATCAAAAAAATCAATAAGATTAGTTTGACATGATCTCCCTGAAGAAAACCCATGCTGTTTTTCATCTTTCAATCCATGGGATTTTAGATGTTCCACAATCCTCTCCTTAAGTATGGTTTCCATTAATTTCCCCACTATTGATGTCAGGCTTACTGGCCTATAGTTGCCCGATTCCTCCCTACTACCTTTCTTGTGAATGGGCACAACATTTGCTAATTTCCAATCTTCTGGGACGACTCCTGTTGCCAGTGATTGGTTAAATAAATCTGTTAATGGTTTTGCTAGTTCACCGCTGAGCTCTTTTAATAGCTTGGAGACATCAAGAGGATGCTGTCCTCTCTCTCCATCCCCTATGTCTCCTGGATGGGTAGGAAGAACCTGCTGAACACTTATTTGATGCCCAAACTTCTGTACCTCATGCAAATGGTTCCTATTTTCCTAACTCAAAAGTTCTTCCGTATGGCGAGATCCATCTTCTCTTTTTTCCTATGGCGAGCAAAGAGACCTCGAATATCCTATACCAGTGGTGGCAAACCTATGGCACGGGTGCCAGAGGCGGCACTCAGAGCCCTCTATGTGGGCACCCGCACCCTGGAAAAAGTCTATGGTGTACAAATATGCCTTAGACTTCTCCTGCCATTCATCAGCGCAGGGCATGCTATGAACAACGTTAAATGTAGGCAGGCTATTATAGCTAAATTATAAAGTACATGGAAGATATACTATATTGGTATTCGGGTTAAATTTCAGTTTTGACACTTTGCAATAAATAAGTGGGTTTTGGGTTGCGGTTTGGGCACTCAGTCTCTAAAAGGATCGCCATCACTGTCCTATACACATCTGACCTTCCCTCGCTCTCTTGGAGGCTTTGGGATGCCAGATGCCCAGATGTATTACAAGGCTATTCAATTGAAGAGATGGATCTCACTGTGTATGGAGGGCCATCCACCGTTGGGTTATGACATTGAAAGGGTCTCGTTGAATGACCAGCAGTGGGCGAGACTGTGAGGAATATCAATGTCACACTCAGTAATGTGTTCCTTTAAGGGAGGGAAGCAGATCCTATCAGAGCCCCCTGTCTACTTACCAGCTCACCTGATCCCTTACTATGTTTTACCATCTAGGGTTAGTGTTCCTGGCTTCTGGTCCAGTTTTAGGGGGAAATCCCTTAAAGACCTCCTCTTAGAAGTGGGTTTGAAGGGCAATATCTTGGACTATTGCTCTGGGGCATTACCTACAGGAAATTTCCTGGATGTTCATGAATTAACGTGCTTCCTGAAGAGGATCATGCCCCAGAGCAATATGCCCAAAGACCCCACATGGTTGGAGAGTGCCATAAATCCACAAGCTAAGCTCCCTAGGTGGATCTCCTCCCTATATCAGTCTCTGCTATCGGAAACCCTACTGAAACGACCTGCATTTATTGGGAGTTGGGAGAAAGAGCTAAAAAGGTCCTATACGGACGCAGAATTGGTCACAATAAGGCTGAAATCACATGGGTTATCCAAATGTGTGCACATACAGGAACACTCCTTCAAGGTGTTAACCAGGTGGTATAACTACCCACATTTTTTTTTTATATCGGGCCTAGCTCGAAGCGACAGTTGCTGGAGATGCAGGCAAGGATCTGGCTCCCTCCTGCATATCTTCTGGGAGTGCCCTATCATTCAGGGGTTTTGGATAATGGTGGAAGGCGAGGTCAGTGGAAGGCGAGGTCAATCAAATGTGCGCGACACATATCAAGTTGACCCCAGAATCGGTTTTGCTGTGGCTACCCAATGAGACGTGGTTCCCGGCCAAGTCCAATTTGCCCACTCTTCTTGTGAAAGCCGCTCGTTTGATTATCCCTCTAAACTGGCTCAGTACAGATATTCCTTCTGAAGAGCAATGGCTTGACAAAGTTAACCAAATATATAGGCTAGAGGAGTTGGTTGGTTGGGCAGCTAGGAAACATGACCTCTTTCTCAAACTGTAGTTACCCTGGAAACAATATCGGGAAGCCCAGAAGGCCAAAAATTGAAATGCCACTCACTTCCTGTCCACGCCGCCTCACCCTAGTGGGGCTGTGTGGATGGAGACTGGGTGGTCTTCGTTGCCAATTGTCAACTCAAGGGTTATCAGACTTCCTTATCACATTGTCATGCATTTGCTGATTTTGGGTAGGAGAAATAGACCTTTATTTAGTCTTTTATTGCAGTCCCCAGGATTGGACTCTTATATCCTCATGCGAAATGCAGTCTAAGTGATTGTATCTATTTAACTATCTGTCTCTACCTTATTGTAAAATCTGACTATCTAAGGAATTGAATGTTTGAAGATGTACCCTTTGTTCATCCTGACAAAACTTGAAATAAAAAGATTTATTCCCCCAAAAATATGCATGGCACACGTCCTGAACTTAGTCGTGCAGCGATTCGTTGCCAAATACCCCGGGGTCCAGGACGTCTTGCGGCAGGCCAGGAAAATCTCTGGCCATTTTAGAAGATCTTACACGGCCATGGCTCGCCTTGCTGACGTTCAGCGGCGACACCACTTGCCTTTCAGACGACTGATTTGTGACTGCCTGACGCACTGGAACTCCACCTTGTATATGCTTGATAGGCTGCTCCAGCAGAAACGTGCCGTTAACGACTACCTGTATGAACTCTGCAGCAGGACAGTTATTTTTTTCACTGCGCCAGTGGCTGCTCATGCGCGAGGCATGCAGACTTCTGTGGCCATTTGATGAGATCACCAAACTGGTCAGTCGCAGCCAGGGCGCCATCAGTGATATCGCACCTTACCCCTTCTTTCTGGAGCGTGCATTGCGTTGTGTCATTGATCAAGCCGTCGAGGAGCAGGAGCAGGAAGATGAGGAAGTCACAATGCTGAATGAATTCCCAGGGGGGGCTACTCCATCTGAGAAAAGTCAGCAGGAGTCTGAAGAGGAGTCAGAGGAGGATGGTGCCTGGGGGGAGGAGGAGGAGCAAGAAGAGCAGGCTTTGAGGGGGACTTCAAACTTTTCTGGGATACCTGGTGTTGTCCGTGGACGGCGGAAGGAGACCGAGGACGACATTCTCCTGGGCGATGAGCAGGAGCCAGGCTGCTCCACCACTTCCGATTTAGTGCAAATGGGGGTCCTCATGCTCCAGTGTTTGAAGAGGGACCCCCATATAAAAAGCATAAAGGGCAAGGACCAGTACTGGGTGGCAACGTACTTAGACCCCTGGTAAAAACACAAAATGTTACCAGCATCACAGAGGGCTGTCAGAATGCAGCACCTACAGGCCTTGCTTCGAGAGATGCTGCATTCTGCTGTTGCGGGAGCTGGCAGAGGAATTTCCACCCACAGAGAAACAGTTGTGGGTACCAATCCTACCGCGCATGCAAGAAGAGCACGGTTTGAAGATGTGTTGGTTACTTCAGATATGAGATAATTCTTGCAGCCAACCCATCAACAGATGCCCTCCGGATCCAGCCTCAGGGAATGCCTAGACCGACGGTGTCCAACTACATCGGGTTAACAGCAGATGTGGACGCTCTGAGAGGCGAGGAACCCCTTGACTACTGGGTGTGCAGGCTTGACCTGTGGCTAGAGCTGGCACAATTTGCCATGGAAAGCTTGGCTTGCCCCTCGTCGAGTGTCCTGTCCGAAAGGACGTTTAGCGCAGCAGAGGGAATCATGACCGATAAGCGCACTCATCTAGCTCAAAAATGAATGAGGCATTTTTTTCGGATGAATTCAACACATTTGATGAACACGTGTAATTGAATTTCATCTATTACAATTGTTTTTTTTCAAGAGGGGGGATTTCATAAGCCATGTTTTTAATCCAATTTTATATTTTTTATTATTTTAAATATATGTATTTGACATGTATTTGTACTGGCCTGCAGCAAAATTGTTTTTTTCTGTCTGGTGAACGAATAATTTTTGGGGCCTGTAGTCCACTGGCCTGCAGTAAAATTCATCCATTGACCGTCTAATATACCTCCAGCCACATAATGACTTGATCTTTTCTGTACATTGAATGCATCATTTGTGGGGCCTTTAATGTAACGGGCCAACAGTAAAATTGTTATACGGTGACCGCCTAATGTACCTCCAGCCACATAATTACTTGATGTTTTTTGTCCGGTAAATGCCTAATGTTTGGGGCCTGTACTCCACTGGCCTGCAGTAAAATTGATATCAAATGACCGTCTTATATACCTCCAGCCACATAATCACTTGATCTTTTCTGTACGTTGAATGCATAATTTTTGGGGCCTGTAATGTAACTGGCCAACAGTAAAATTGTTATACGTTGACCGCCTAATGAACCTCCAGCCACATCACTTTTATTTTTATTTTTTTAACTTGCACAAACATTTTGCATTTCTAAATCACTCCACTATTGGAAACTGGGTAAGAAAGTGGCCATGGTTAGCCTGTCAAGCTGATAAAAGCCAGATTTATCAATTCTCACAAAAAAGTCACAGATCTTGTCACAATCTCCCTCCAGTAAAGGAGTGGGATAGAAAGTGGAGTAACATCTCAGGATGTGCCCAATTGATCACACATCATGCAACATTTGGTTTCATTATGGCAAAACAGATCCCAGCAATACTGACAAAACATTTCCCTTATGATAAATCTGCCCCATGGTGTTTTATGAGTTAACAAAACTTGATTAACAGGTATGTCGATTTTAAAGTGTAAACTAAACACAAATAAGCCTTTGTATATGAGTAATGCACATCTAGGAACAGTTTTCACTGTTTTTTTTTTCTGGTGTTTTTTTATTTATTATTTAAGTCTTTATATATTCTAAATAAATACATATATAACCTATAAACATACTGAAATATACAGTAAACAATAATATGTCTGCACAAAATATTAATCTACTCCTATAAGCTTCCTATACAAACCATTCTTTATATAGAGCTTGCAATACTTTCTATCATCCCGATAATATTATCACATTTACCTCCCCCTAACCCATTCCCCCCTTTGTCGTCACTGGAGGCACCAGGGTCAAACATAACACCATCTTAGAACCAATTGTTCCAGACCTGATACCAGGCATGCATCTGTTACCTTCCCTGAAACCATATTCATTCGTATTCCCTAGTTTTGTCCATGAGCTGCTTCCATTCTTCAAATTTGGGGTATTTAGTTGAACCCCAATTCTGTACTGTGACGAAACCAACCTCGCCACTGGGTGGTGGAGAAGCCTGGCTTCCAGCCTCTTGCCCCAGGATTATGGGCCCTCTCATCAGCCAGGCTTCCTTTGTTCACAAAGGACTTTTACTAACTTTTGAACCCCTGGTCTAATTTGGGACATTTTGGGATATGTTAAATGTCTATGTGTACTGTAAAGGGTGGGACATTGTATATTTGAGTAGCGATGTCTGTCCTATTGTCCCCACGTGTGTATTGGCGATTTCCCTTTGTCCTGAGAGATAATTGACTTACTCCTCGGTTGTCTCCAGGACAGAAGACACTGTGTATTCTCCTGCCTGTGATACAATTGCATCAACCCATTGTGTGGGGTAATTGTATCACAGGCAGAGGGGAGGATTTTGTATGGGAGTGGCTGAGTGTTTATTGGTTGTTTTTACAAAACCCTGTGGGTGGTAACCTTGTTGGAAAATGTGTATAAGTCAATGCTTGTGTGTTCAATAAAAAATTCCTGTTTTACCCTTCAGCATGTTGAGGCTTGTGTTTGGGTAACTGATCGACACTGGGGATTGCTATATGCTGAAGATTTGCTATACTCCCCTGGTTATAACAACTAGCTCTTGTAAGAGCTTGTTCCAGTTTATTTGTTCCTGCATCGATCTCTGAAGGAGGAGAGGTTCACCCACTGGAGCCTTGTCATAGGTCCAGGGTGGGTAGGAGACGGTGAGACCTCAACCAAGCTTCGGTAGTTCGTGGGGTCTGCAGCGCTTACGGTGTCAAGTGGAGTGCTTGGAGTCCTTGGAAAGCGCTAGGAGCATCTATAGACGGAGGTACCTGGTTGGGGTGCCAGGAGATCCATTACATTGGTGGCAAGCAGTGGGATGGCGTCCTAGTGAGAGGAGAAGCAGCTCGGAGACACCGTTTGTGGATTGACAAAATTGAGGGTAACGCTAGTATCTGTACAGCGCCTCTGGCTACAGCAGCAGGATGGAACCAGCAGTGGCATACGATGAGGAAGACCTGGATGGCTGGGATGCATTAAGGAAAGGCATCTGGTACCAGGCCCTGGGTAATGTACAATACCAGCGAGGTGAGGGTCTCCCCAGTGGAGAGCAGCGATTGCAGAAGCAAGTGGCTCTGCGGATGCCCTTCCTGGGAGAGCAGCCCCTGGCGGAATGGGTGAAGGAACTAGAGCACCGGGTATGGCAGGAGCTATGTTTGGAGGAGACCTACCAGGCGCTCTGGTGGTATATGGCACAGTATATACCCTGGACAGCTAAGCATGACAAGTCAGAGGTAGATGAGTTTGATGGTCCTGGCTTGTTATGGGAGTCCTTTGCAGAGCCTGACTTTGGGAGCCCTGCACAGTCCAGACTTCAGAACATTTTATATGAGAGGGAGGCTAAGCAGGATTAGGATGACCCCCACGTGGTAGAGAAAGACCTGGCTCACCTAGCAACCCTGGAGTGGGAACTGGAGCAGGACTACCGAGATCTCTTCCACTCCATTGAGAGGGCTCAGCGAGAGAGCAGAGTGTCAGACCCAGGTCCAGAGCCCTTCAGCTGGGAGGATATTGTGGAGGTTTACTGAGAAGACCCGACTGAAGTATCCCCTGCTTCAGTACCAGCTACACAGGTTAGAGACCTCATAGACTGGTCCTGGGGGGAACCCCAGATGGCAGGTGGAGATGGGACCGAGGTCTCTCCACTGGTCCTACAGGGATGCTGGGCAGTCGGCCCAGATCCCCAACGGCAGCCGGAGTTTCAGGGAGTAGGGACAGTCGGTCCTGCTCCCCAGTGGCAGTATGTTTTGCAGGGAGAGGAAAGCATCGTCTCCATCCCCCAGTGGCCGGGTGATGTACAGGCAATTGGGAGCCCAGTTTCCATTCCCCAGCGGCCATGTGATCTACAGGGAATTGGGAGCCCAGTCTCCATTCCCCAGCGGCCGTGTGATCTACAGGGAATTGGGAGCCCAGTCTCCATTCCCCAGCGGCCTTGTGATCTACAGGGAATTGGGAGCACAGTCTCCATCCCCCAGCGGCAGTTTAACGAACCAGGGGGGAGACAGTAAGCCCCACAACAGTGCAGATGGGACCATGGTCTCTGCACTCACAGCACAAGGGGAAGGGACAGTCGGTCCTGTCCCCCAGCAACAGGGCTGTTTAGCCAAAGGGGAGACAGTCGGTCTCTCCCCACAGCAGCATGGTGGTCTATCTAAAGGGGAGACAGTCGGTCTCCCCCTACAGCCAGGCTTCTTCCGTGGTAGCGCTGGCACCAGGGCAAAGTACCGCTGGTCTCTGCCCACTCAGCAACCCACCAAGGCAGTCTACCAGTCCCCCACACAGCCGTGGTGAGACACATGGACATGGACAGGTTTATCCCTTGCTCAGGTGTAGTAACCATTTATTATGGGTGGGCTGTACTGCTGTTTCTGTTTTGTGGTTGGGCTGCTGGACTAAGAAGGGCACTGACCGTCAGAAGGTCAGAGACCCTGTTTGTTTGGAAAAGGGGAGAAATGTGATGAAACCAACCTCGCCACTGGGTGGTGAAGAAGCCTGGCTACCAGCCTCTTGCCCCAGGATTATGGGCCCTCTCATCAGCCAGGCTTCCTTTGTTCCCAAAGGACTTTTACTAACTTTTGAACCCCTGGTCTAATTCGTGACATTTTGGGATATGTTAAATGTCTATGTGTACTGTAAAGGGTGGGGCATTGTATATTTGAGTACTGATGTCTGTCTTATTGTCCCCACGTGTGTATTGGCGATTTCCCTTTGTCCTGAGAGATAATTGACTTACTCCTCGGTTGTCTCCAGGACAGTAGACACTGTGTATTCTCCTGCCTGTGATACAATTGCATCAACCCATTGTGTGGGATAATTGTATCACAGGCAGAGGCGAGGATTTTGTGTGGGAGTGTCTGAGTGTATTGTACATGTTTATTGATTGTTTTTACAAAACCCTGTGGGTGGTAACCTTGTTGGAAAATGTGTAAAAGTCAATGCTTGTGTGTTCAATAAAGAGTTCCTGTTTTACCCTTCATCATGTTGAGGCTGGTGTTTGGGTAACTGATCGACACTGGGGATTGCTATACGCTGAAGATTTGCTATACTCCTCTGGTTATAACTACTAGCTCCTGTAAGAGCTTGTTCCAGTTACTTGTTCCTGCATCACTCTCTGAAGGAGGAGAGGTTCACCCACTGGAGCCTGGAGCCTTGTCGTAGGTCCAGGGTGGGTAGGAGACGGTGAGACCTCAACCAAGCTTCGGCGGTTCGTGGGGTCTGCAGCGCTTACAGTGTCAAGTGGAGTGCTTGAAGTCCTCGGGAAGCGCTAGGAGCATCTATCGACGGAGGTACCCGGTCGGGGGGCCAGGAGATCCGTTACATGTACAATAATAGCTTTGGCCAGTGATAACCCCCCTCAACCACAACAATTTATACTTCTGACTTTTTTTGTCTTTGGAAAAATGCCTAAAATTGCGATTTCTATTTTTGGAGTTAACTTTAAGGAAGATCTATTACCTAATTAAATATCATTGTCCAATACTCTGCAATAATTGGGCATTCCCATATTAAATGAGTAAATCCAACCTCTTTAATATGACATTTAAGACACGTATGTTCTTTGGCTTGGTAAATCCTAGCCAACAGCTGAGGAGTATAATATAAGCAATGTATTATTTTGAACTGAATTAATCTATGTGAGTTTGAGATGGAAGATTTTTTTATATTTTTATAAATTTCATCCCATGGTAAAGTGGCTATTACGTCCCAATTCTTCTTCCTATTTGGCCTCGCTCTTAAATTTAGTTTTTTTCTATAATTCTTTTATCAATCTGTGATAAATTAGTGATATTGAAAGTCTAGTCTGTGATGTCTTATAACAATAATCCAGAAAGGTGCTATCTCTAGCTATCAAATAATTTTTATTCTCTATGTATTTAAAAACATGCCGTAATTGTCCATATCTAAACCTATCTATATAAGTAATTATAGTGTAGGGAAAATTTTCCTCTAAAGGTTTTACATTTCCTTAGTGAAATACCCCTCTTTTCCCAATACCCAGCATAAGGAAAGGCGAGTAACTGACTTAAATTTGTGTTTTGCCAAAATGGGGTTTATTGTACAGCATGTGAGATTCCAGCTCTGTCTTGTTTTCTTCCATGTTTTTTGCAACATCTCACTGATAGGGTTTTTTCCACCCTGCACACCTAAAAACTAATGCCTGTTTCTAAAATATGAAAAATATAATTTTGTGTACCATAATAGTCCCTAAATAAGTGTCTGATCTAGCCACTATTACTATTATTCATGCACCATTGCACTTGTGCTGCTATATAATATCTGAAAAAGGGTAGGGAGAGTCCTCCCTCCTCTTCAGACAGCCAAAGATATTTCTGTTTAATCCTGACACGTTTCCGTCCCCATATTAATTCATTAATTAATCTCTCCAATAAGTTAAAAAAAGGAGTCTTCAATCCATATTGAGCTGGCAATCAGTATGTACAATATTACTGGTAAGAGAATCATCTTGATCAAAGCAATTCTATTTATCTGTGATAATGGGAGTTTCTGCCATAGTCTAATTTTTCCCCTAACTTTAGCTATCATCGAGGTTATATTTAATCTGCTATAGGTTCCTAGATTTCCGCCCACCTTTATACCCAAATAACTAAATGGTTCAGTGGGGGCCAATATATGAACCTTATTATTTTTGCACGGGCTGCTTGTTTTAGTGGTAATAACAGTGATTTTTCCCAGTTTATTTCATATCCGGATAGAGATCCAAAATCATCAATCGATTTCATAAGTCTTGGCAATACCCTATATCCAGCTTTCAGGAATAAGAGAACATCATCAGCGTATAGACTTATCGTCCGTCCCTCTCCCCCCAAAACCCTCCACTTCTTCGTCTGTTCTAATTTTACAGGAGAGGGGTTCCAAAAAGATTGCAAATAATAACTGGGAGAGATGGCAACCCTGTCCAGTAACACGCTGCAAAACAAAGGGTGACGTGTACTCGCCATTTATGCAGATTTTAGTTGTAGGTTGGCGATATAAGATTTGAACCCATTTAATGAAACGGTTCCCCAGTTTCATTCTTTTCATGACTTTCCAAAGGAAGGACCATTCCACCCTATCAAACTCTTTTGCAGCATCTAATGATAGGATGGATCGGTCCTCACCTTCCCCAACCTGAATATTAAGAAACACCCTACGTATATTTTCCTAAGCATTCCTCCTAGGGATGAATCCGGTTTGACCTTGGTGTATTAGTTTATGAATCACTGTTTTTAATCTATTTGCTAGAAGGTTAGTCAGGACTTTATAATCCGTGTTTAAGGCTACATGCACATGACCGTATGTGTTTTGCGGTCCACAAATTGTGGATCCGCAAAAAAAAAGGATGACGTTCCGTATGGCATCCTTTTTTTTGCTGATCCGTTTTTTTGCGGCTCCATTGTAATAATGCCTTTGACCTCACCTGGCTGTAAATCAGCCCAGCAGCGCACGCTTGGAGGAAAATACCTGTTTTCCCAGACCAAACGGTGTCACTATATATATATATATATATATATATACATACAGTACAGACCAAAAGTTTCAACACACCTTCTCTTTCTAAGAGTTTTCTTTATTTTCATGACTATGAAAATTGTAGATTCACACTGAAGGCATCAAAACCATGAATTAACACATGTGGAATAATATACATAACAAAAAAGTGTGAAACAACTGAAAATATGTCATATTCTAGGTTCTTCAAAATAGCCACCTTTTGCTTTGATTACTGCTTTGCACACTCTTGGCATTCTCTTGATGAGCTTCAAGAGGTAGTCACCTGAAATGGTCTTACAACAGTCTTGAAGGATTTCCCAGAGATGCTTAGCACTTGTTTGCCCTTTTGCCTTTACTCTGCGGTCCAGCTCACCCCAAACCATCTCGATTGGGTTCAGGTCCGGTGACTGTGGAGGCCAGGTCATTAGGCGCAGCACCCCATCACTCTCCTTCATGGTCAAATAGCCCTTACACAGCCTGGAGGTGTGTTTGGGGTCATTGTCCTGTTAAAAAATAAATGATGGTCTGTAACGGACCGTTTCAGCAGACAAGGGGTTAAAATCTGTTTAGGCGATATGCCCCTTTCTGAGAGACAGGCACAGCTACTGCAGAACACCAAACTCCCGAACTGGATACAAAATAGCACTCCAAACTGGAACCTCGCGAATAGCTGCTAACAGACGAACAGGAAAAGCATCCAATCAGCTTACACTCCTGGCAATCAGTCTCTAACAGCATACAGGGAATCCCCCCAATAACGAGACGAGGCTCCGTTTTGAGGGTCAAGCAGTGGTCTGACTGTACTTCAGGTACAGCCCCTTTTATTCATAAAAAACAAACATAGTACTGCCCACCGGGTTTTGAAATCCAACCAATCAATATCTTACAACACACACAATGCAAGTACAGCAGCCAATCATTCACATCCCCTAGAGGACCAGAAGGGAGACTGCGACACAGAACAGATACAACACATCCCCACAATGCATCATGGTTTCCTCCTCTCTGTCCCGGAGACAACCGAGGGCAATCCAATTATCTCTCAGGACAAAGGGGCGATCGCCAATACACATGTGGAGACAACAGGACAGACATTACCATTTAAACACACAATGGGACAATGGGACAATAGAAACACACCCAGCATATTCCTCCCAAGCTGACAAGTTACACTTATTATTAATTGTTACAACTTTGTGAGGTTACATTGTCCATACATATAACTTACATCAATTTAAACAGTATAACTTGGGGACAAACCTATCCAAAATTCACTTGAATAGGTTCAGGAGTTTAAAAGTTAGCAAAAGTATCTCAAAGGGCCGTAATCCTGGGGCAGGAGGCTGGCAAACAGCCCCCTCCAAAACACTGTGGCGAGGTTGGTTTCGCCACATGGTCCAACTAAACGCAAACCGGATGGAAAAGCATGCCGCTGCAAGATGCTGTGGTAGCCATGCTGGTTCAGTATGCCTTCAATTTTTAATAAATCCCCAACAGTGTCACCAGCAAAGCACCCCCACACCATCACACCTCCTCCTCCATGCTTCATGGTGGGAACCAGGCATGTAGAGTCCATCCGTTCACCTTTTCTGCGTCGCACAAAGACACGGTGGTTGGAACCAAAGATCTCAAATTTGGACTCATCAGACCAAAGCACAGATTTCCACTGGTCTAATGTCCATTCCTTGTGTTCTTTAGTCCAAACAAGTCTCTTCTGCATGTTGCCTGTCCTTAGCAGTGGTTTCCTAGCAGATATTCTACCATGAAGGCCTGATTCACACAGTCTCCTCTTAACAGTTGTTCTAGAGATGTGTCTGCTGCTAGAACGCCGTGTGGCATTGACCTGGTCTCTAATCTGAGCTGCTGTTAACCTGTGATTTCTGAGGCTGGTGACTCGGATGAACTTATCCTCCGCAGCAGATGTGACTCTTGGTCTTCCTTTCCTGGGGCGGTCCGCATGTGAGACAGTTTCTTTGTAGTGCTTGATGGTTTTTGTGACTGCACTTGGGGACACTTTTAAAGGTATTCCAGGTTTCGGACTGACTGACCTTCATTTCTTAAAGTAATGACAGCCACTCTTTTTTTTTTTTACTTTTTTCTTGCCATAATACAAATTCTAACAGTCTATTCAGTAGGACTATTTCATAGTCATGAAAATAAAGAAAACTCTTTGAATGAGAAGGTGTGTCCAAACTTTTGGTCTGTACTGTATATATATATATATATATATATATATATATATATATATATATACTGTATACACACCCACACATAGATAAAAAAAAGTCTTTTTGGGTCCAACTCTAACAAAACAATCGGAAGATTTGATTCTGGATGAATTGAAACTGCTGAAAAGTTTTGTATGATACTCTGTGGTCTCCAAGGCTTGTATTCAACTCCTTTAACACACTTTAATGCAAGACAGCATTAGTATTGTCACAGCAACATATATGGCCATGGTAGCCGGTAGTAATAAACAGCCTGGTTAATAACATACTGCAATCAGATTTTATTTTTAGATTAAAACATGATCCACAGATCATCCCTTTATGCTTTAAAATGATAGTCTCCATTTTGACAGATTTGTTCGAATCACAAAAGATTCATCTGGAATGTGAATTTTTGGGATATTCCAGGAAAATTTGAGAATCAGTTTAGAATCAGTTTGCTCATTTCTGACATACAGTATATGAAAAATACATATGGGGCATGCAAGTGTCACAGAGGAAGTGTGTGAGTAGGGAAGTGTCACAGAGAAGAGCCATAGCAGAGAAAAGCTCTTGTTCTAGAGAACCTTGTTCTACGTTGATTGGTAAATCATGCATTTGAATGTATGGCCAGATGAAACTTCCATCACAAACCACAGACCGGATCACTAAATCATTTAACTAACATCAAACCTTGTCCCAAGTGGAGAATAAAATCTGATTTATCTACTACTTACCAAAATTAAATTGTATTACTATTTTAAGAAGTTTGTTTGCGACTTTTATATCCATAGCATGCATACACAACCTCATTACCTCATACATATAAAGGCCTCTTTTGACTGCCAGATGTTCGGGCAAATAATGATGTTTGTACAAAAGCTCGTTTAGCAATAATCTGCCGGTGTAAAGGTGGCACAGATTACTTAAGGAACAAACAAGACACTCGTTAATCAGGTAATAGGACGTTGGTGCAGTCACCTAATTCAATGTGCTGCCGGCAAAAAAAGATTCTATATGGGGACGGATAGTGGCATTAGTAGAGATGAGCGAATTTCTCAAAAATTCGATTCTGCCGATTCGCCGAATTTTCCAAAAAGATTTGATTTGATTTGAATTTATTTGTGGCAAATCATGTTAAAAAACAGCTATTTCCTGGCTGCAGAAAGCCGGTATAGTGGTGTAGAACACTGCCTTGCAGTAACACGCATATGGAGTCTGCTGTGGTAGCCTTACAGGTCAATGTTAGTGCCAGGTATACAGGGAGTGCAGAATTATTAGGCAAGTTGTATTTTTGAGGATTAATTTTATTATTGAACAACAACCATGTTCTCAATGAACCCAAAAAAACTCATTAATATCAAAGCTGAATATTTTTGGAAGTAGTTTTTAGTTTGTTTTTAGTTTTAGCTATTTTAGGGGGATATCTGTGTGTGCAGGTGACTATTACTGTGCATAATTATTAGGCAACTTAACAAAAAACTAATATATACCCATTTCAATTATTTATTTTTACCAGTGAAACCAATATAACATCTCAACATTCACAAATATACATTTCTGACATTCAAAAACAAAACAAAAACAAATCAGTGACCAATATAGCCACCTTTCTTTACAAGGACACTCAAAAGCCTGCCATCCATGGATTCTGTCAGTGTTTTGATCTGTTCACCATCAACATTGCGTGCAGCAGCAACCACAGCCTCCCAGACACTGTTCAGAGAGGTGTACTGTTTTCCCTCTCACATTTGATGATGGACCACAGGTTCTCAATGGGGTTCAGATCAGGTGAACAAGGAGGCCATGTCATTAGATTTTCTTCTTTTATACCATTTCTTGCCAGCCACGCTGTGGAGTACTTGGACGCGTGTGATGGAGCATTGTCCTGCATGAAAATCATGTTTTTCTTGAAGGATGCAGACTTCTTCCTGTACCACTGCTTGAAGAAGGTGTCTTCCAGAAACTGGTAGTAGGACTGGGAGTTGAGCTTGACTCCATCCTCAACCCGAAAAGGCCCCACAAGCTCATCTTTGATGATACCAGCCCAAACCAGTACTCCACCTCCACCTTGCTGGCGTCTGAGTCGGACTGGAGCTCTCTGCCCTTTACCAATCCAGCCACGGGCCCATCCATCTGGCCCATCAAGACTCACTCTCATTTCATCAGTCCATAAAACCTTAGAAAAATCAGTCTTGAGATATTTCTTGGCCCAGTCTTGACGTTTCAGCTTGTGTGTCTTGTTCAGTGGTGGTCGTCTTTCAGCCTTTCTTACCTTGGCCATGTCTCTGAGTATTGCACACCTTGTGCTTTTGGGCACTCCAGTGATGTTGCAGCTCTGAAATATGGCCAAACTGGTGGCAAGTGGCATCTTGGCAGCTGCACGCTTGACTTTTCTCAGTTCATGGGCAGTTATTTTGCGCCTTGGTTTTTCCACACGCTTCTTGCGACCCTGTTGACTATTTTGAATGAAACGCTTGATTGTTCGATGATCACGCTTCAGAAGCTTTGCAATTTTAAGAGTGCTGCATCCCTCTGCAAGATATCTCACTATTTTTGACTTTTCTGAGCCTGTCAAGTCCTTCTTTTGACCCATTTTGCCAAAGGAAAGGAAGTTGCCTAATAATTATGCACACCTGATATAGGGTGTGATGTCATTAGACCACACCCATTCTCATTACAGAGATGCACATCACCTAATATGCTTAATTGGTAGTAGGCTTTCGAGCCTATACAGCTTGGAGTAAGACAACATGCATAAAGAGGATGATGTGGTCAAAATACTCATTTGCCTAATAATTCTGCACTCCCTGTAAAGAACTGTGCAGAGGACCAAAATCCTACTGTAGTGTGAAAGAGCACACTCATTTTACACTGTCATTAGCTGATTCCACATAGATGTCTACAGAACCTGTTCTATTAAACGCTTATACGAGTAGAGCCCACCTGGCAGAGTAGAGAGGGTTTCAGCACAAAGTTTGTGTTGACGTCACTGATTATTTTGCCCTGCCTCTGATCCGTCAGAACAATAAACCCCCAAAAAATGGGTCCTGTCTGTTGAGCATCCACCTTTACTTGGTCAGTATTTGGTCAGTAATCCATCAGTATTGTTAAAGCAATTATTATTTTTTTTAAAAACAGGAGTGGATCCTAAACAGAGATGACACATACATGGAATATTTGCATGACTTCTGTGTTTTGTATCCACTCCTGCTTTTGGTTACCAAATCATAAGCCAATTTTGATGGGACCATACAGGCCTTACAGCTGCTACACAGGACCCATTGTGTGTCTCATTTTCCTTCCTTCTGACAGATCAGAAGAAGGGTCAAATAAATGATGATGTAAACCAGGCCAAAAAGGCAAAACAGTGGCCCAGTCATGTAGTGGGGAGGGTGGGAGAACAGCATGAGAAGTCCACAGTGGCCCAATAACATAATAATGTTGAGGTAGCAGCAGCATGAGGAGACCACAGAGTGGTCCAATGACAGAGTGGGGAGGTGGCAGCAGCATGAGAAGACTACAGAGTGGCCCATTTACATAGTGTTGAGGTAGAAGCAGCATGAGGAGTTCACAGAGTAGTGATGTGGCACCAGCATGAGGAGACCATAGAGTGACAAGGTGACATAGTGTGGAAGTGGCAGTAGCAGCAGCAGCATAAGGAGACCACAGAGTGGTCCATTTACATAGTGTTGAGGTGGCAGCAGCATGAGGACACCACAGAGTAGTGATGCAGATGGGGTGAAGACTTCAGGAACCACTTCACAACCAGATTGAACACATGCTCCTTGATGCAGCACCAACACCATGTTCTTCCCGTTGTCGGTCACCATATTTCTGATTTTGAGTTGTCACGGAGAAAGCCAGGATTCGATTTCTTGATGAAGGACGCGGAGCAGTTCCTTCCCTGTGTGACTCTGTTCACCCAGGCAAACTAGGTGCAGAACAGCATGACACCGCCTGTATGCTGGAGGGGCACTGTGAATTGCCCCTGCAGTGGAGGCTGAGGACACGGTGGAAGATCAGGAGGCAGATGCGGACATTGTCGCAGGACCAATGGTGTGAGAACATGGAGGCGGAAGCATCGTCACCTGGCCAAGTTGCTAGTGTGGCTGAGCAGGAACCACATTCACCCAGTGGGCCGTAAAGGACATGTATTGGCCCTGACCGTAATTGCAGCTAAACACGTCGGCACTGCCGCTGCCGTGCACTTTGGCAGACACTGACGGGCTCAAGGATTGGCCCACCTTCTGGTCTACATATGTGTGCAGGGTTGGTTCTGCCTTTTTTTTAAAGAAATGACAGCTTGGGACTCTCCACCTTCGCTCGGCACAAGCCATCAGTTCTCTAAAAGGTGCAGAGTCCACTACTTAGAAAGGGAGGGACTGCAGTACCAGCAACTTGGCCAGGAGCAAATTCAGCTTCTGTGCCGTAGGATGACCACACACATATTTCTTTCTCTTGGCAATCGCTTCGGTGATCGACTGTTGATGAAATGAGTGATGAGGAGTAGGAGGATGGGGAGCAGGAGCATCAGGACCGGTAGATGATGGGAAGGATAGACATCTCGCTTCGGCTGAGTTGGTGGGAGCCTTGACTGCCTGAAATTGGATGCGTTCCACTGGGTGATGCAGCAGTTGCTGCAGCAGGCTGGATCACCACATCAGAGCCACGGTTTCCCCCAGGCGACTTTATGGTGACACTGCATATGTTGGCTATCGACCTCCCACTGCTGCCACCATGCTGACCCCTGGCAATGCTACTGACTTGCTGGCTCCGCCGCTGGCTCACGCACAAGCTGCCACCCTCTTCTCTCGATGATGATGATGAAGCCCCTTCGTCACCCGGCTCCCAATTGAAATTGGCTACATCATTATTGAGTACTGTCTGCACATCACTGATGTCCTCCTTAACGGTCTCTGAGCCAGGAGCCTGACCGCTTGCAACACCAGCTCCCACGCCACTCTCCTCATCACTACATTCCCGCCTACCGGATAAAGCGGCGGATGTCTCCTCTAGATCTTGGTTGGCCAGTAGTTGCTGACTGTCCTCTAGTAGCTCGTCCTCGCTGTATAGTGGAGCTGAGCCCACAGCATATAATACTTGTCTGGCTGAGGGAACAGAAAAGGACATCGATAGGTTGAGGACAGGTGAGGGCACAGGGCCTGCTCCCGGGCCATGCCAACAGAGGGTTGTGTCTGACGAACCCACCGACTCTTGGCTGGCGTTGTCTGTTGTCACTTGGGTCAACCATTCAAGAACCGCTGGGTTGCTGGTCAAGACACGACTGCTAGATGACACCGGGAGCTCAGGCCTCTCAAAGTGACCCCTGCTGGCACGGCCCTTTACTCTGCTGCGACCTGTGCTTGCACCAGAAAAATTTAGGCTTCTGCCCCTCCCCTGTGCAGGGCCTGTCACTTCTCTGTCTGACATACTGTTAGATCAAATAAATAAATAAGAAATGAATACACCTCAAAAAAGGCTGTAATTTTGTCACTTCTCCGCACAACGGCTAATAAGCCTTTTTTTCCCCACTAATACACCACAAAAAAGGCTTTAGAACATATAACTGCAACGCTGAAAGGCAAATAAGCACTTTTTTCCACTTATACAACCCAAAAAAGGCTGTAATTTTGTCACTTCTATGCACAACTGCTAATAAGCATTTTTTTTCAACTAGTACACCACAAAAAAGGCTTTACAACTAGTGTTGAGCGAACTTGTGTTTTAAGTTCGGCATCTAAAGTTCGGGTTCGGGTTATTGAAGAATCGCGTTATGGATTCCGCTACCATGGACCATAATGGAATTTAGAATTCATAACGCCATTATTCGATAACCCGAACCTGAACTTTAGACGCCGAACTTAAAACACAAGTTCGCTCAACACTATTTACAACATATAACTGCACCGCTAAACGGCAAGTAATACTTTTTTTCAAATAATACACCCAAAAAAGGCTCTAATTGTGTCAGTTCTCCGCACAACAACTAATTAGCCCTTTTACCACTAATGCAACACAAAAAAGGCTTTAGAACATAACTGCACCGCTGAACAGCAAATAAGCATTTTTTCCACTAATACACCCAAAATAGGCTGTAATTTAGCCACTTTACCGCACAACGGCAAATAAGTCTTTTTTTCCACTAATAAACCACAAAAAAGTCTTTAGAAAGCATAACTGCACTGCTGAATGACAAATAAGCCATTTTTTCCACTAATACACCCCAAAAAAAGTGCAATTTTGTAACTTCACCGCACAATGGCCAATAAGCCCCTTTTCCCACTAATAAGCCACAAAAAAGGCTTTAGTGTAACGGTCACGTACACACACACACATACACAGGGGGAGGATAGTGACCACTGCGCTCCACCCTCACCCCTGGCCCTGCCTACTTGCCTCACGAGTCCTGATGACAGGGGACAACTGGACGGCAGTCCCTATCTTAGGATACGTGTGGGATGGACAGACAAGACAAATAACGGATAGTGAACGGACCGGGTCAATACCTAGAGAGCTACGCAGTACTAAGGAATGAGCAGAGAATAGTCAGGAAAAGCCTAGATCAAATACCAGGAGAGAAACGAAGTACAACAGGAGTCCGCAAAGAATCGTCAGGTGGAAGCCGGGGTCAGGATACCAGGAGAGATGCGCAGTACAGGAGGAGCAGGCAAAGAATCGTCAGGGAACAGGATCAGGTAAGTATACAGGTATCCAACAAATGCCAGGAACCTAAATTAACAGGCAACCTGTAGCCAGCAGGTTGCCTGTATTTATAGTGGGGAGTGAGGGTCATATGATGTGGCCAGCATCACATGACCTACAGACCGACTAGTCGAGCACCGAGTGATCAGCTCGGCACTCAAGGCAGACCTAGGAGCAGGTAGCCTCCCAGCTAGCAAAGCTGCCCTGGGAACGTGGTCAAACACAGATCCTCGCTCCCGAAGCTAAGCAGCAGGTCTGCGGCTGATGAAAGACCGAGTGCGCCTTTGGCACCCTGTTACATTTAGAACATATAACTGCTCCGCTGAATGGCTAATAAGCCCTTTTTCACACTAATACACTACAAAAAATTCTTTTGGAATATAGAACTACACCGCAAAAGGGATAATAAGATGTACAAATATTTCCTAGTAATACACCCTATTAATGGCTGTATCAAGCAGCACTTGCACCCCAACAACAAGCAAGGTTTGCTGGAATTACAGAGGTATCATCTATTGAAAACCTGAAAGCAGCAGTATAATGGCAATTTGGATCCCCAGTCAGTGCATCAAGGTGTAATAGGATTGTTCCTATTACCCAGGCTGTACACTCCCCTATTTGACCCTGTTCTCCTTTTGTAGTGTGGAATAATTATTCCCTATCCTTTCCCTACACTTCTAATGATCTTTCCCTGAACTTCTATTCAACCCCCAAAAAAAATTAAAGTCTTTTTTTTTACCATTTTCCCTAGCGCCTGCTGACGTCTCTCCCTGCACTAAGTACACTGGAAAATGGCTGAATCCAAGATGGCTGAGGCTATTTATAGGGCTGTGACATCACAGGGGCTGGCTGCCTGCTGATTGGCTGCATGCATGGCATTGTAGGTGATCCCTTGTTGCGAGAGTTCTTTGCTCCATGTCCTAACATGTGCAGCAGCCATTTTAGGAAAAAATTGGATTTGATGCAAATCTCATTTTCGATTCGTTCATCTCTAGGCATTAGTGATCACTCCTCTCCATACTGTGGAGGAGATCATTGCATGTAAGCAGGTGATTATCAGGAAGGAACAACAATCGTTTGCTCAACTGAGCAATATAAAGGGGTCTTAAATCTAAACCAGCAGGGGTATTGGCAGTGCTGGTTAGAGTGAAAGTCTCATTTTTTTTCTAGGAATCTCTTCTAAACCTTCCATACCGCGGACTTTACTCATAATGGTATTATAATAATTTGAGTCAGGCGTATACGTTGCAAGGGCATATGGAATATTTAATGGAAGTCTCCAACTGTTGCCACTATATAGTCATACAGTCTCTTACATTGTCCATTGGCCAAAATGGTAAAAAAAAAAATATACTGTGTAGTCAACAGTTTTTAGCAGTGATCCACTGTATGGAAAAGCAAAGTTTACTGCACTTTCCAAAAGATATATAAAAATTAGGTGAGACAACACATACCAGACTGGTCAAGGCTGAATGGGTACTATGAATTCATTTGGCATCTAGGCCAGAAGCTTTATAATTTGTTGTTGTTGAGTAATGGCACAAGGTATCAGGGGAAGAACATACATCAGGTCTTTTGCCCAGTGCCCAGGTCTCTTGGTATCAGTAATTGCTTCATTTGATAGAACTGGTGTCCCCCCTTCCACCAGTGGCTAAGGTATCAGTGGTATAAGGTTCAGCAATATCCCCTACCTTCTAGCATGAGTACTAATAATGAACTAGTTTACTGTTAACTGCCTCTTAACTTAACATGACCTCTCACCCTCCTACAGTTTGGATTTGTTGACACCTTTCACAGTGATCCGCTGCTTCATTTTGGAGAAAAAGTACTTTTAATCAATATTGAAATGAGAACTTAATGACGTAGGATGTGCCATCAATGTCAGGTTTGGGTACCATACGCAAAGTGAAAACAACTGTTGACACTGCGCAATCACTCAGTACACGTCTCCCCTCTGGTAACCACCGCTAACTACTAGGAGCTGATAGATACTGAGACAGCCCAAAGCAAAGAAAAACAAGTAGGTACCTTGCTTCCTCTTGACACTGTCCTTCTAATCTTTGGCATGTTCCTTTTCCTCTCTGCCAAGGTATATTTGCAGGGTGGCAAGACAGGTACTTGTGTTAGGAGTATTGCCCAAGTTGATGGTAATACTCCTTCCCTATATTGAAAGATCACACTCCGTGAGACCGCTTAGTGATGTTACTATGAGAGTTGAGAATGCCAAACTTTCAACACGTTATAGAAAGAACACTTTCCTTCATCAGGGCGGGCATTGTCCCTATTGCAGCAGTGGCGGTACTGCTGCATGTCACAGACATACCAAGACATATGGAAGTTCCTGCAACAGGTGTCAGGAGATCTGTGAGACTGGCAACATGTGGTTTGATCTGACATATTTTCCTTTTGGATCAAATGATGTCTGTTTTGTTTCTGGAGCTTATCACACCTTATTTCCCCAGGTGTGGCTATTGTGGTAATTTAACCTTCTCTATTTATTGTTGTTTCTCCCACTATGCTATGCGGTGTATAGCTTCTGTTGGAATTGTGGTTAGCTTGTGTTTGGTTCTTGGCTGAGTTCCTGGTGCTACCAAAGCTTCATTGAAGATAAATGTTTCCTTTCCCTTTTGAATTTTGTTTATATGTTTGTGTGTGTTGCCTTTCCCTGTTGTTTGTCATTAGGCCTGAGGGAGACTCCTGTCCGTCCTTTTCTTTGGAGGAACAGGTAGACTCAGTCCTGACATTAGTTCCAGGTTCCTATAGGGTGAGATAGGATTCTAGGTATCCAGTGTATAAACTAGCCTACCTTTGGAGCCTGTTCATACTGGAAGTCTGTCAGAACTGTAGTTAGGGTTTTCTCTAGGAGGTGTCCATCTTCCTTCCCTAGTTTCCAGGACTTATTCCGGTATCCCCTTTGTCTCCTATGCTCGGTGTGGTGTTTTCCTCCTACACATGAGCATGACATTATAAACCGCCAAAACCGTCATTTCTTGTTTCAGTACAGCCATGGATCCTATTGCTGCACTGGCTGGACAGCTGCAGGGGCTGTCTTTGGAGGTAGCTGACCTCCGCTAGACCACCTAACAGATCCAGAGACCACAGGATGCTGGTGGTGGTTACCAGGCCTGTCTGGAGCCTAAAGTTGCCCTCCAGGACAGATTCTCTGGTGGAAGTAATAATTTCATTTTGTTTAGGGAGGCATGCCAATTGTATTTTAGGCCACGTCCACACTCATCTGGGGTTGAGAATCAGAGAGTTGGTGTGGTTATTTCGGTGCTTAAAGGGGACGCTTAGTCATGGGCTTTTTCTCTGCCGACCGGATCGCAGCCTCTCTGGACGGTGGAAGAATTTTTAAAAGCTCTGGGTCTCATCTTTAATGACCCGGATCAGACCTCACTGGCTGAGACCAAGCTACGTGGCCTTCGTCAGGGAGAGCGTTCTGCTGAGATCTATTGCTGTGATTTTAGAAGGTGGGCTATGGATACTGAGTGGAACGATCCGGCTCTCCGTAGTCAGTTTTGTCAGGGATTATCAGAGAGGCTGAACGACACGTTGGCCTTTCATGAGAATTCTGAGTCTCTGGAAGCCGCTATGTCTCTTGCAGTATGCATTGATAGACTCCTGAGAGAGATTTAGGGGCCCCCACTCTCAGTATGTACTATCACATAAAGTATCGTCTTCCTCTGACACTCTGGGTGAAGATACTCCTGGGTTTATGTCTGGGGACGAACCCATGCAGTTAGGAGGAGCTACTCCTGGATCCACTTTTAAGCATTCTGATCGTATGAAATGAGTGTGTTTTTTCTGCGGACAGAATGGACATTTTATCGATGTATGCCCATGCATTCAACCTCAAAAAGAAAAAAAAAGGGGAAGTTTAATTCCCATCTGGAGGAGTGGGAGGAGAGACAGAAAATGTGCATTTGTCTTTGCCTGGTGGTTCCCGATTTCTCCTGACTGCTGAGGTGGCGCTAGAGTACAAGACTGTGAGGATTGAGGTGTCTATCAACAGTGGGGCAGGGGTGAACCTGATTGATGCTCAGTTCATCCGTATGCACAGGTTGTCTCCAAGTGCATTAGAGAAAAGCATTTCCATTTTTGCTATTGATTCTGCACCTCTAACTGAGAAGTGTTTATCTCAGATGGTGCATGACATCCGATTAATAGTGGGTGACTTTCATCAGGAATTCATCTTGTGTTTTGCGTTGGAGAGTCTCCCTGCTCCGTTGGTTCTGGGTTTACTGTGGTTAAGCAGGCACAATCCAACCATTGATTGGCAAGCTAGACAGATTATGGATCGGGGTGATTATTGCATTGACTATTGTCTGAATACTTTTTTTTTATGCTTTAACCACTAAAACATTACCTTCTTTTATATCTGATTTTGCTGATGCATTTTCTGAAAGTGCCAGGATTTACCTCCGCATCGGGAATATGATTGTCCTATCAACCTTATTCCCGGAGCTAAGTTGCCAAAATCTAGGTAGTATTCCCTTTCTGGACCCGAAAGAACGGCCATGAGAGAGTATATTGCCAAGAGTTTGGCTAAAGGACACATAAGACCTTCCAAATCTCCAGTGGCAGCGGAGTTTTTCTTTGTTAAAAAAAAAGGACAGAACTCTTAGGGCATGTCTGTATTTCCGTGAGCTCAATCAGATTACTTTCCGTGATCCTTACCCTCTTCCTTTGATTCCTGATTTTTTTAACCAGATTGTTGATGCCAAGGTATTTTCCAAGTTGGACTTAAGGGGGCATATATCTGGTCAGGATCAAGGAAGGGGGTGAATGGAAGACAGCTTTTAATACTTCTGAGGGTCACTTTGAGAACCTGGTCATGCCTTTTGGGTTGACCAATGCTCCTGCGATTTTAAGCATTTTGTGAATGACATTTTTCATAACCTGGTGGGGAGGTTTGTTGTTGTTTATTTGGATGGCATTCTAATTTATTCTCCAGATGAGGAGACTCATCAGGATCATGTTAGACAGGTGTTACAGATCCTAAGAGATAATAAATTGTACGCAAAATTAGAGAAGTGTGTTTTTGCTGTACATGAGGTGCAATTCTTGGGCTACCTGATGTCATCTTCAGGTTTTCGAATTTATCCAGAGAAAGTCTGTGCTGTATTGGACCGGGATCGACCCGAAAATCTGAAGGCTCTTATGCGGTTTTTGGAGTTCACCAACTATTACCGAAAATTTATTCAGAACTATTCAACAGTTGTGAACCCCTTAACTGACATGACTAAGAAAGCGATGGATGTCTCAGTGTGGTCTGATTCAGCATTGCGAGCCTTTTCTGCAGTTAAGGAGTGTTTCTCTTCTGCCCCTATATTGGTGCAGCCGGATGTATCACAACCTTTCATTGTGGAAGTTGACGCGTTCAAGGCGGGGGAAGGAGCAGTTTTATTGCAGGGCCTGTCACCTGGTAAATGGCGCCCATGTGCGTTTAAAAAAAAATAAAAAATCCGGCCGCAGAGAGAAAATACGATGTGGGTAACAGAGAGTTGCTGCTCATTAAGTTGGCATTTGAGGAGTGGCGTCATTGGTTGGAAGAGGCGATTCATCTGCTCACAGTGTCCACAGATCACAAAAATCTGGCTTACCTGGAGTCGGCTAAATGACTGAACCCGAGGCAGGCCAGATGGTCTTTGTTTTTCACCAGATTCAATTTCATTGTCACTTATCGTCCTAGGGTTAAGAACGTCAAGGCAGATGCCTTGTCACGTAGTTTTCCTGGAGGTGGTGATTTAGAAAATCCAAGTCCGATACTGTCGTAGGGGCTGTATATATCCGCTCTATACCCTGACCTAGAGGTGAAGGTGTTAGAGGCTCAGGGAGACGCACCGGAGTCTTGCCCCTCTGGGGAATTGTTTGTTCAACAGAATTGCGTCATAAGGTGTTTGGGGAACATCACTGTATGATTCTTACGGGACACCCTGGGAGTAGATCCACTGCCGACCTAATCTCTTGTAGATTCTGGTGTGTTGAGTAGTGTTGATCAAGCACGCGTGGCCGAACACCATTTTGGCTCGAGCATCGCGATGCTCGGCACATTACGGTGTCCGGCCGAATACCGCATGTGCTCGAGCGTGATGCTCGAGTCTCCGCCCCGCACGCTTGTTGGCTGCTACGCAGCCAATTAACATGCAGGTAAGTACTGCCATTCACTGTAATGCCGTAGCCATGTTGGTTACTGGCATTACAGTGATTGGCTGTCCGGAAAGCGTCATCGGGTGCTATAAAGCACCCGATGACATGTGGCTCGGCCAGTCTTAGTCAGGGAGAGCTGTGCTGTAGAAGAGACAGATAGTGTAGGGAATTTAATTTTAAAAAAATTGTTAGGCAGGGTTGGCGTTGGAGACCCAAAAGTATTTTTAAGGACTATTGTTGTGTCTGGCAGCAATATATATTTTTAGCGCAACCTGCACTAAATTGCGTGCTATTGTAGAGACCCAAAAGTCCTTTTAAAGACTATTGTTGTATCTGGCAGCAATATATATTTTTAGTGCAACCTGCACTAACTTACGTGCATTTGTTTGGCCGCTGCATTATCGCCACGACATTACCTGCGCTACATCTCGAGTATAACGTTAGCACATCCGACATATTAATGACATTCCGTGTAATTTTTTTGCCGCTGGTGACAGCGACATTACCTGTGCTACATCGTCAGTATAACGTTAGCACATCCGAAATATCAGTGACATTCAGTGTCATTTTTTCACTGCTGGTGGCAGCGACATTACCTGTGCTACATCTCCTGTATAACGTTTGCCCATCCTAAATATCAGTGACATTCAGTCAAATTTTTTCACTGCTGGTTGCAGCGACATTACCTGCGCTACATCTCCAGTATAACGTTAGCGCATCCGAAATATAAGTGACATTCAGTAAAAAAAATTTGCTGCTGGTGACAGCGACATTACCTGTGCTACATCTCCTGTATAACGTTAGAGCATCCGAAATATCAGTGACATTCAGTCTAATTTTTTCGCCGCTGGTGGCAGCGACATTACCTGCACCACATCTCCAGTATAACGTTAGCGCATCCAAAATATCAATGACATTCAGTGCAATTTTTTTCGCTGCTGGTGACAGTGACATTATCTGCACTACATCTTCTGTATAATGGTTGCCCATCCCAAATATCAGTGATATTAAGTCAAATTTTTTGGTTGCTGGCTGCAGCGACATTACTTGCGTTACATCTCCAGTATAACGTTAGCGCACCAGAAATATTAGTGACATTCAGTGTAATTTTTTCGCTGCTGGTGGCAGCGACATTTCCTGCGCTACATCTCCAGTATAACGTTTGCCCATCCTAAATATCAGTGACATCCAGTCTAATTTGTTTGCTGCTGATGGCGGCGACATTACCTGCGCTACATCTCCAGTATAACGTTAGCGCATCCGAAATATCAGTAACATTCAGTCTAAATTTTTGCTGCTGTTTTGAGCAACATTACCTGTGCGACAGACACTGGCCATGTGCGTTCCGCATTTTGTGTACCTCACATGGCCGGCACTTTAAATTGAAATGCCTTTTCTTGTCCGTGTCTGCGAACAAGAATAGGACATGTTATATTTTTTTTCTGGAATGGAAGTGTGGATGCGGAACGGAAGTGCGGATGCGGACAGCACACAATGTGCTGTCCGCATCTTTTGCTGCCCCATTGAAAACGAATGGGTCCAGATCCGTTCCGCAACATTGCAGAACGGATCTAGACCCATTTTGCGGACTTGTGAATGGACCCTGACAGGAAGAATTCTTCTTTAAAAGACAGCAGACAGCTGGTTGATAAGAGTCCTGAAGATCAATGCCCCTCCCTCCCTAATTTTTTATTTTTATCTTGTCATGGCTAATGCTCGGTCGACTTGGTTTTAGCAAAAATTATTACTGGCCTATATAACTGCCTTAGTAATAGTTATGACTAAGGGGCCTATTACAGTGCCCAATGTTGGGGCAGTACGAGCGTTGATGGATGAACGCATTCATCGCTGTTTGTTTGCACCAACTTGATTACACAGGCCAATACAGACTACCGCAGTCGTTTCTCCCTCATTCTGTTTTATTTATTATCATCAGCACATCTTTCATTTCAAAGGAAGATGTGCTGCCGATAATAATTGGATCACTGTGACTCACTGACCAAGTTTAAGTCTCCCTGGACTGAGGCTCAGCCTGAGCGACTGAGCTGAGCTAAGGCACAATTTTAATAAAGCAAACAGTGCCTGCCTGGCCTGCTGCACCACTCCGACTGGTTAGGGAGTAAGGGCAGCAGTAGTTGT
Organism: Bufo gargarizans; assembly: GCF_014858855.1. Lineage (NCBI taxonomy): Eukaryota > Metazoa > Chordata > Amphibia > Anura > Bufonidae > Bufo > Bufo gargarizans. The sequence goes on from NC_058085.1 coordinate 90,526,339, forward strand.
ATATCTTCAGTTTAAGGCCTCATGCACACGACCATTTTTTTTTTTGCGGTCCGCAAAAACGGGTTCCGTAGTTCCGTGATCCGTGTCAGTTTTTTCTTCCGTGGGTCTTCCTTGATTTTTGGAGGATCCACGGACATGAAGGAAAAAGTCGTTTTGGTGTCCGCCTGGCCGTGCGGAGCCAAACGGATCCGTCCTGACTTACAATGCAAGTCAATGGGGATGGATCCGTTTGACGTTGACACAATATAGTGCAATTGCAAACGGATCCGTCCACCATTGACTTTCAATGTAAAGTCAGGGTATATTTTAACTTGAAGCGTCCCCATCACCATGGGAACGCCTCTATGTTATAATATACCATCGGATATGATTTAGATTGTGATAACTTAGATCCGACAGTATATTCTAACACAGAAGCGTTCCCATGGTCATGGGGACGCTTCAAGTTAGAATATACTAAGAACTGTGTACATGACTGCCCCCTGCTGCCTGGCAGCACCCGATCTCTTACAGGGGGCTGTGATCCGCACAATTAACCCCTCAGGTGCCGCACCTGAGGGGTTAATTGTGCGTATCATAGCCCCCTGTAAGAGATCAGGTGCTGCCAGGCAGGAGGGGGCAGACCCCCCCCTCCATCCCCTGTATTACATTCATTGGTGGCCAGTGCGGCCCCCCCTCCCTCCCTCCCCTGTATTACATTCATTGGTGGCCAGTGCGGCCCCCCTCCCTCCCTCCCCAGTATTAAATTCATTGGTGGCCAGTGCGGCCCCCCCTCCCTACCTCCCCTGTATTACATTCATTGGTGGCCAGTGCGGCCGCCCTCTCCCCCCTAATTAAAATCACCCCCCCATCATGGTGGCAGCGGAGAGTTCCGATCGGAGTCCCAGTTTAATCGCTGGGGCTCCGATCGGTTACCATGGACACCATTAGAAGCATTATACTTACCTGCGCTGTCTGTGACCGGCCGGGCGCTCCTCCTACTGGTAAGTGAAAGGTCTGTGCGGCGCATTGCTTATAGCACAGACCTTTCACTTACCAGTAGGAGGAGCTCCCGGCCGGTCACAGACAGCGCAGGTAAGTATAATGCATCTAAAATTGCTAAGTAACCATGGCAACCAGGACGCTACTGCAGATGTTAAACTGGGACTCCGATCGGAACTCTCCGCTGCCACCAATGATGGGGGGGGATTTTAATTAGGGAGGGGGGATTTTAATCAGGGAGGAGGGGAGAGGGGGGGCCGCTCTGGCCACCAATGAATGTAATACAGGTGAGGGAGGGGGGCCGCACTGGCCACCAATGAATTTAAAACGCGTGCAGCTCTTGAGAGAAGAAGAGTGCAGGCAGTGCTCAGTGGAGACGGGCCCCCCCACTAAGAGGAGAATCCCGGACCCCCTCAGGAAGCATCCCCCAGCCCTAAGAGGAAGAGTGCAGGAAGCGCTCAGAGGAGAACCCCAACCTGCCCCCAGAAGAAAGGAGAGCGCAAGCAGCACTCAAGGCCGGGAGGAAGAAGGAGAGCGCAGTCAGGGCTCAGAAGATACCCCTAGACTGGAATAAGTAACCCCTTCTATTCCCCTGCCCGGCATTACCTACTGCCACCAAAACCTATTTACCCCTGCATTAACCCCTACTGCCCCCTCCTGCCTGGCAGCACCTGATCTCCTACAGGGGGGCTATGATACGCACAATTAACCCCTTAGGTGTGGCACCTGAGGGGTTAATTGTGCGGATCACAGCCCCCTGTAAGAGGCCAGGTGCTGCCAGGCAGCAGGGTGCAGTCATGTATACAGTTCTTAGTATATTCTAACTTGAAGCGTCCCCATCACTATGGGAACGCCTCTGTGTTAGAATATACTGTCGGATCTGAGTTTTCACGAAGTGAAAATTCAGATCTGAAAAAGCTTTTATGCAGACGGATCTGCGATCCGTCTGTGTGAAAGTAGTCTACGGACACGGATCACCAACGCGGATGACAATCTTGTGTGCATCCGTGTTTTTTCACAGACCCATTGACTTGAATGGGTCCGCGAACCGTTGTCCGTAAAAAAATAGGACAGGTCATATTTTTTTGATGGACAGGAAACACGGATCACGGACACGGATGAATAATGGTGCATTTTCCGAGTTTTCATCTCACCCATTGAAAGTCAATGCGTCCTCAGAAAATCATGGAAAACGGAACAACGGACACGGATGCACACAACGGTCGTGTGCATGAGGCCTAACTTTTGCTGCTGCCCAGAGGGGTAATTTTTGTGGGGAAAATATGTCTCAGCCCAGCCTCAGGAGGAGTCATTACTGGACCAGGATTAATAATAGAGGATTATTATTGTGGGGGCCTAGTGGAATATGCACACTAAATATATTTTTTCCCATAGGCCTATTGTGCAGCAAATTCCACTTAGGTCCCCACAGTAGTAATCCTTTGTATTAATACATTGTTAATCCTCATTAGGCCCATGCCCCAGCCAGGCCTCACTGAGAATCTCAAAGAGCAATTTAATTGTATTACTTTCAGTAGTGCTTGAGTTGAGGCATGCATGGAGCAAAAATAGGAATTAGCAATAGATTAATTAACCCCCTTGCAGCCCGGACAGGGTATGTAAAGTAATATGGAACCCTGTATGTTATGAGATCCTGCAATGTGTCCTAGTTAGGATACCATGTTTTAAAAGGTTGTCTCACTTCAACTATAACTTGTCCTGCAAAAAATAAGGCCATATAAAGGTAAATTGATGAAAAAACTAAAGCTATAGCTCTTGGAATGCAATGTTGAAAAAAATGTGTGTGGTCACTAAGGGGTTAAGAAGTGGTAATACATGTTAATGATATTTGCAGTATTTGTCTCTTGTGTAGTACTATTGGTAATATTGGTCTTGGTTTTCTGTGGGGCGTCGTTCTATAAAAAGCCGCGTGTCCAAAAGTTAGGGGGCGCAATGCTAGGTTTGCCCCGGGTGATGGCAACACACGCTACGCCACTGCGTAGCCCTATGCGCGGTGAAACTGTGCCTGCTGTCAGAGCACAAGAAACACACTCATCCACGATACCTAGCTTCATGTCCCAGTTTGCAGGGTGGCACAGGACACCACTCTTGAAGTCACACCAGTGCGACCAGGTGGTCGGTTGGATTGCAGCAGATAATGCTTCCAGTCGGTTAAGCACTAGTAATGAGCAGGAGGTGCCATATTCGATTTTGCGATATTTTGCAAATATTCGATTGAATATTCGTCTTATATTCGTCGGAATTAAATATTCGTTATTATTATATTTATCGCGAAAAATATGCGATTAAATATTTGAGTATTGCAATTTTATTTTAACGGTATAAGGCAACTTTTCTATTGGTTGGCTACGGCTATGGCTAATATGTGTATTTTACGAATATTCGCTATATTGCTATAACTTAGTTTTTTAGAACATTCAAAATATTCAAAAAAAAATTAAGTTATAGCAATATAGCGAATATTCGGAAAATACACATATAGACTGTAATTTAGCTAATATAGTGCTATAATCTTTTTTTATAGTCTAATGTTTTTGTCTCTTCTGAACTTCAGTTTTTTTGAAAAAATGTACACTATAAAAAAAATATACTATAGCACTATATTAGCTAAATTGCAGTTTATACTGTTTAGTTTAGCTAATACAGGTCCTTCTAAAAAAATTAGCATATTGTGATAAAGTTCATTATTTTCTGTAATGTACTGATAAACATTAGACTTTCATATATTTTAGATTCATTACACACTAACTGAAGTAGTTCAAGCCTTTTATTGTTTTAATATTGATGATTTTGGCATACAGCTCATGAAAACCCAAATTTCCTATCTCAAAAAATTAGCATATTTCATCCGACCAATAAAAGAAAAGTGTTTTTAATACAAAAAAAGTCAACCTTCAAATAATTATGTTCAGTTATGCACTCAATACTTGGTCGGGAATCCTTTTGCAGAAATGACTGCTTCAATGCGGCGTGGCATGGAGGCAATCAGCCTGTGGCACTGCTGAGGTGTTATGGAGGCCCAGGATGCTTCGATAGCGGCCTTAAGCTCATCCAGAGTGTTAGGTCTTGCGTCTCTCAACTTTCTCTTCCCAATATCCCACAGATTCTCTATGGGGTTCAGGTCAGGAGAGTTGGCAGGCCAATTGAGCCCAGTAATACCATGGTCAGTAAACCATTTACCAGTGGTTTTGGCACTGTGAGCAGGTGCCAGGTCGTGCTGAAAAATTAAATCTTCATCTCCATAAAGCTTTTCAGCAGGTGGAAGCATGAAGTGCTCCAAAATCTCCTGATAGCTAGCTGCATTGACCCTGCCCTTGATAAAACACAGTGGACCAACACCAGCAGCTGACATGGCACCCCAGACCATCACTGACTGTGGGTACTTGACACTGGACTTCAGGCATTTTGGCATTTCCCTCTCCCCAGTCTTCCTCCAGACTCTGGCACCTTGATTTCCGAATGACATGCAAAATTTGCTTTCATCCGAAAAAAGTACTTTGGACCACTGAGCAACAGTCCAGTGCTGCTTCTCTGTAGCCCAGGTCAGGCGCTTCTGCCGCTGTTTCTGGGGAATGCGGCACCTGTAGCCCATTTCCTGCACACGCCTGTACACGGTGGCTCTGGATGATTCTACTCCAGACTCAGTCCACTGCTTCCGCAGGTCCCCCAAGGTCTGGAATCAGTCCTTCTCCACAATCTTCCTCAGGGTCCGATCACCTCTTCTCGTTGTGCAGCGTTTTCTGCCACACTTTTTCCTTCCCACAGACTTCCCACTGAGGTGCCTTGATACAGCACTCTGGGAACAGCCTATTCATTCAGAAATTTCTTTCTGTGTCTTACCCTCTTGCTTGAGGGTGTCAATGATGGCCTTCTGGACAGCAGTCAGGTCGGCAGTCTTACCCATGATTGCGGTTTTGAGTAATGAACCAGGCTGGGAGTTTTTAAAAGCCTCAGGAATCTTTTGCAGGTGTTTAGAGTTAATTAGTTGATTCAGATGATTAGGTTAATAGCTCGTTTAGAGAACCTTTTCATGATATGCTAATTTTTTTAGATAGGAATTTTGGGTTTTCATGAGCTGTATGCCAAAATCATCAATATTAAAACAATAAAAGGCTTGAACTACTTCAGTTGTGTGTAATGAATCTAAAATATATGAAAGTCTAATGTTTATCAGTACATTACAGAAAATAATGAACTTTATCACAATATGCAAATTTTTTGAGAAGGACCTGTATAGTGCTATAGTATTTTTTTTTTATAGTGTAAATTTTTTCCAAAACTGAAGATCAGAAGTTTCAGCTGCCTCTCTTCACAAGCGACGATTAGACATGGATGTCTGACCTCTGTGAGGTTTTACGCAACTTTGAGGAACATCACATATGGTGAGCGGCAATAACGCTATTATCAGCGTAACCATCCCGCTTCGGTGTCTACTGAAACGCTCGCTGCTCACAATTAGAGCTGAGCGGACACCTGGATGTTCGGGTTCGGCCGAACTTTGGAAAAAAGTTTGAGTTCGGGACCCGAACTTGACCCCGAACCCGAACCCCTTTGAAGTCAATGGGGACCCGAACTTTTGAGCACTAAAATGGCTGTAAAATTGTCATAGAAAGGGCTAGAGGGCTGCAAATGGCATCAAAATGTGGTTAAGAGCATGGCAAGTGCTCTGCAAACAAATGTGGATAGGGAAATTACTTTAAATAACATAAAATACGTAAAAATAAAAAAGTATAATCTTGAACTAGGAGGACGAGGTCCATATGGAGTAGGAGGTTGAGGAGGCGGTGGATGTGGCGGTGTAGATGGAAGCGGCGGTGGAGGAGAAGGTAGCATACACTGCTTTTTGGTTTTACATTTATTTATATTTTTTTTAATTAGGGTACACCCCAAAACATTGGGAAATACAAACAGTGATAACCCCCTGCAGTCGTGCTAAACACACGTTCAGACAATACACTGGCTGCAGGGCAGGCCAGCACCTGAAAGGGGTAAAGGGCAAGCTCAGGCCATGTGCCCAATTTGGAGATCCAGAAGTTGCAGGTGCTGACCCCTGTCAGTCAGTTCGTGCAGGCGTGTGCAAACTTACTGCCCCACCATGTCGCACGTCCCCGAGATGTTCACAATCCATTTTAGTATCTGCTCTATCAACTTTCGATGTTCTTTTCTTTTCATGGTGATCACGGGTGGCGGGGATTCAGGGTTCCACGCCGGAGAAGGAGCGTGAGAAAAAGAGACCAAATTTAAGGGAGATAAATTTATTTTAAAAAAATGGGATCGAGAGGAAATGTGGTAAAAGCTGTTTAATTGCAAATGTGGGACAAATTACAGAAGCCCAAATGTGAGCCAGAAGAGTAAAGCGGAATTATGGGAAAAATTATTGAAGCGAAAATTTTGGACAAATTAGAGAAGCCCAAATGTGGGCCAAAAGAGTAAAGCGGAAATGTGGGAAAAAGTATTGAAGCGCAAATGTGGTACAAATTACAGAAGCCCAAATTGTATAATGTCAACCCAAGAATGTAACAGAAAAATTATTGAAATTTATTAAGCTGTCAACTAGGTAGAGGAGGGGATATTACACCCAAATATTAGTGAATTTCACCAGAAAATGTAACAAACAAATTTTTATTTTTTTTTACCTTTTTTTTTTACCCGGTATAGCAGTGGTACATCACACCCAAAAATTGGTGAATTTCACTGGAAAATTCAACTATTTATTTATTTTTTTAACCTGTCTACTAGGTATGGCAGTGGTACTTCACACACAAAAATTGTTGTATTTCAACAGAAAATGTAACTGACAATTCTTTTTTGTAACCTGTCTACTAGGCATAGCAGTGGTACATCACACCCAAAAATTGGTGAATTTCACCAGAACATGTAATTGAATTTTTTATTTTATTTTAACGGTCTACTAGGCATAGCAGTGGTACATCATATCCAAAAATTGTTGAATTTCACCCGAAAATGTAATTGACAAAGTAGTAATATGACATAAAATAAAATACGTACAAATAAAATAAAATAAAATTGATGTATGAGGTGGAGTTCCATATGGAGTAGGAGTTTAAGGAGGACGTAGCGGTGTAGGTGGAAGCGGCGGTGGAGGACGACGAGGTAGCCAACACTGGTTTTAATAAAAAAAAATATTTTTTTATTAGGGTACACTCCAAAAGAGTGTGAAATATCCAAAATACAAGAATGAGCAATTCTGAGGTGCTGTCGGTGCCCCAGCTGCGTTGGCGACCTCTTCCTCGTCCTCTGCCTTCGCCTTGTGCTTCCACTGTGCCCCTGCGGTCAGGTGGGAATGCCACCAGCAGCGCGTCTACCAGCATGCGCTGGTACTTGCACATCTTACGATCACGCTCCAGTGACGGAATTAAGGACGGTACGTTGTCCTTGTAACAGGGATCCAGTAGCGTGGCCACCCAGTAATCAGCACAAGTTAGAATGTGGGCAACTCGGCGGTCATTGCAGAGACACTGCAGCATGTAATCACTCATGCGTGCCAGGCTGCCCAGAGGCAACAAAAAGTTGCCCTCTGTGGAAGGTGTATCGTCTGTGTCCTCTGTATCCCCCCAGCCACGCACCAGTGATGGCCATGAGCTGGTCTGGGTGCCACCCTGCTATAAACATGGTTCCTCCTCCTCCTCATCCTCCACCTCGTCATCCTCCAGAACTGTGCCCTGGCTGGACAATTGTGTACCTGGCGTTTGTGGGTGCAGGAACCCCCCTCGAAGCCACTTGGGAATGACTGGCCAGAAACCCTACGAAATGATCCCTCTTCCTCCTTCTCCTCCTGTGCCACATCCTCTTCCATCATCGCCAGCAGTGTTTTTTCAAGGAGGCATAGAAGTGGGATAGTTACGCTGAGAACGGCGTTATTGGCACTGGCCATGTTGGTGGAATACTTGAAACAGCGCAACAAGGAACACAGGTCTCGCATGGAGGCCCAGTCATTGGTGGTGAAGTGGTGCTGTTCCGCCGAGCGACTCACCCGTGCATGCTGCAGCTGAAACTCCACTATCGCCTGCTGCTGCTCACACAGTCTGGCCAGCATGTGCAAGGTGGAGTTCCACCTTGTGGGCATGTCGCATATGAGGTGGTGAGCAGGAAGGCTGAAGCTACGCTGCAGCGCTGACAGGCGAGCAGCAGCAGGGTGAGAACGGCGAAAGCACGCACAGACAACCTGCACTTTATGCAGCAGCTCTGACATATCGGGGTCATTTTTAAGGAATCTCTGCACCACCAAATTCAGCACATGCACCAGGGGATGTGAGTCAAATCGGCTAGTCCCAGAGCTGCTATGAGATTTTGCCCATTATTGCACACTACCAGTCCGGGCTTGAGGCTCACTGGCACCAACCACTCATCGGTCTGTTGTTAAAAGCCCGTCCACATCTCCTGCACGGTGTGGGGTTTGTCCCCCAAACAGATAAGATTTAAAACTTCCTGCTGTCGTTTATCCCTGGCTGTGCGGAAGTTGGTGGTGAAGGTGTTACGCTGACTGAATGAGGAGCTGGTAGAGGATGAGGAAGCAGAGTAGGAGGAGGAAGCAACAGGAGGCAAACTGAAGTGCCCTGCAATCCTCGTGGTGGAAGGACATGCGCCAAAATGCTATCCGCCTCAGGCCCAGCCGCCACTGCATTTACCCAGTGTGCTGTTATGGAGATATAACATCCCTGACCGTGCATACTGGTCCACGTATCCATAGTGAGGTGCACCTTGCCACAGATGGCGTTGCGCAGTACTCACCTGATTTTGTCCCCTACTTGGTTGTGCAGGGAAGAGATGGCTCGCCTGGAAAAGTAGTGGCGGCTGGGCACAACGTACTGTGATTCAGCCACAGCCATAGGGCCTTTAAAACTATCCGTCTCCACCAGATGGAATGACAGCATTTCAAAGGCCAGTAATTTTGAGATGCTGGCATTCAGGGCTAGTGATCGCGGGTGGGTAGGGAAGTACTTCCTGGATGAAGAGGCCGAGACTGCAGCAGAAGAGGAAGTAGGAGGAGCCAGAGACCTTTCTTGGTTTTTGAGGTGTCTACTCCACTGCAGCTCGTGCTTTGCACTTAAATGCCTGGTCATGCAGGTTGTGCTCAGGTTGAGAACGTTTATGCCTCGCTTCAGGCTCTGATTGCACAGCGTTCAAACCACTCGTGTCTTGTCGTCAGCACATTGTCTGAAGAACTGCCACGCCAGGGAACTCCTTGGAGCTGGCTTTGGTGTGCTCGGTCCCTTGCTGCGGTGGGCAGTAGCAGGCGTACTCTCTAGACGACGGCCGCTCCGCTTTTGCACCCTGCTCCCTCTTCTGCTGTGCTGGTGGCTCTGTGCGACCACCGCCTCTTCCTCCGAACTACATAGGTAATTCGCATGACCTTGATTCCATGTGGGGTCGAGGACCTTATCGTTCTCCACATCATCTTCCACCCAGTCTTCACCCCTGCCCTCCTTGTCGGTCTGCATACTTTCGAAAGCCCCAGCAGTTGGCACCTGTGTTTCGTCATCAAAGACGTGCTGCGATGGTCCTCCCATGTACTCATCTGGAAAAATAAGTTGTTGGGCATCAGTGCACTCAATCTCTTCCACTTCTGGGGCAGGGCTAGGTTGATGGCCCTGGAAAACTCTGCTAACAGAGTCATCAAAAAGCAGAAGAGACTGCTGCATGACTTGGGGCTCAAACTGCTTGGCTGATTTGCAAGGGGGTGAGGTGAAAGACTGATGGACATTGGCTGCAGGTGCCAACTGTGGTCTTTCAGCATGAGACTAGGTGGGAGACAATGTGAATGAACTGGAGCAACTGTCAGCAACCCAATCTACTATCGCCTGTACTTGTTCAGGCCTCACCATTCGTAGAGCCGCATTAGGCACGACCAAATACAGCTGCATGCTCTGTCGCCTACTTGCACCCGAGGAAGGGGTTTCATTTGTGCGTGTAGCTGGCACAGATCGACCACATCCTCTCCCTGCAACAGGAGTTCCACCAGCAGCACCACGACCTGGGCCATGTCCCTTATTTGATGCTCTCGTCATATTTTTCGAATTTAGGATATTGCCCTAAATGGGTGTTTAATTAATAGTAGAATAGAACGACAGTATGTACAGGGTGTAACTCACATGCCTTGATCCAGACTAGGCCTCAATTAAATTTGTTTGCCCAAAATGACCGTATTTCAAATACCTAAATAGAAGCCTTGTATTTAAAGGGTGTATCTCACATGCCCTGAACCAGACTAGGCCTCAATTAAATTTGTTTGCCCAAAATGACTGTATTTCAAATACCTGAATAGAAGCCTTTTATTTAAAGGGTGTATCTCACAGGCCCTGAACCAGACTAGGCCTCAATTAAATTTGATTGCCAAAAAAGGCTGTATTTCAAATACCTGAATAAAACCCCTGTATTTATATGGAATTTCAAATGTCTTGATGCTGCAATGGCGCAACAATTGTGCATTTTTGCCCTAAAAAGGGTGTTTTATTAATATAAGAATACGGCCTGACCCACACTAGGCCTCAATTAAAGATTTCTGCACCAAATGGCAGTATTTTAAATCAGTTAACCGCTTGTTGTTTGGCTGCTCTGCAGCCTTTCAAAAAGCGCCAAGAAAGCGCCAAACACTGAACCCGAACTTTTACTCAAATGTTCGGCTTCGGGTCCGGGGTCCAAAAATCCTAAAGTTCGGTACTAACCCGAACTTTACAGTTCGGGTTCACTCAGCCCTACTCACAATGAAGGCGGATGCTTTGCATGTGGAAGAGGTGGAAATGGGGAAAGACAATACACAGGGTGATAGCCAGACCACCCTCAGTTCGTCTTCTCAGTACGAATTGAATGAGGATGAGGAGGAAGAGACAGTTGCCCTCCGCTACAGAGGATAGTACCCATAGCAGGTTTATTCCATCAGTTCAGCGTGGATGGGCAGAAGAGGAGGAAGAGGATGAGGAGATTGAGAGTCATCCTCCTGATGAGGACAGCAAAATCTTGTCTGTTGGGACTCTGGCACACATGGCTGACTTTATGTTATGCTGACTTTATGTTATGCTGCCTTTCCCGTGACCCACGTGTTGTACACATTTTGGCCAACACCGATTACTGGTTGTTCACCCTTCACGACCCCTGCTACAAAGAGAACTTCTCCTCTCTCATTCCTGTGGTGGAAAAGACTGTGCAATATCAGTGGAAAAATTGCTCCAAAAATTTCCAGCTGACAACGCTGGCGGCAGAGTACGTAGTTCCTTAGCCAACCAAGGAGGGGAGAAGAGGGGAAGACACAGCAGTTCCAACAGAGGCAGGGCAACATTCTCCAAGGCGTGGGACAGTGTAATGACACCCCGCCAACACCCTCACCCTGATGCGTGGCCTACTGTCACAAGGAGGGAAAATTTTTGGAAGATGGTGAAGGAGTACGTAGCAGACTGTGTCAGCGTCCTCAATGACCCCCTCTGTGCCTTACAACTATTGGGTGTCTAAGCTGGACACGTGGCACGAACTGGTGCTCTACACCTTGGAGGTGCTGGCTTGCCCTTCCGCTAGCGTTTTATCAGAGCGGGTATTTAGTGCTGCTGGGGGCATAATAATTGATAAGCGCATCCGCCTGTCAACTGAAAATGCTGACCGGTTGACTCTTATAAAAATTAACAAGGCCTGGATTGCCCCTGACTTCTCTACTCCACCAGAGGAAACTGGCTGAACATGAAGGCACTTTAAATGTGGCTTTTATGGTGCATTGAATACACTGTTTTCCCATGCACCCCTTCCGCCACAAAAAAGAGTATATGGTTCAATCTTACTTTTCTCGTCCTCCTCCTCCTCCATCATATCAACATGCTTATTAGGCTGCCCTCGCTCCTAATGTTTTAGAGGGTCAGCTCAGCAGCAGACCCTCAACCATAATTTTTTCGATGGTCAGCTTAGCAGCAGGCCGTCGCCCATAAATTTTTCCATGGTCAGATCAGCAGTAGGCACTCGCCCCTAAAAGTTTTAGAGAGTCAGCTCAGCAGCAGACCCTCAACCATAATTTTTTCGATGGTCAGCTCAGCAGCAGGCACTCGCCCCTAATGTTTTAGATGGTCAGCTCAGCAGCCGGCCCTCGCCCATAATTTTTTCCATGGTCATATCAGCAGCAGGCACTCGCCCCTAATGTTTTAGAGAGTCAGCTTAGCAGCAGGCCCTCGCCCATAATTTTTTCCATGGTCAGATCAGCAGCAGGCACTCGTCCCTAATGTTTTAGAGAGTCAGCTCAGAAGCAGGCCCTCACCCCTAATGTAGTAGATGGTCAGCTCAGCAGCAGGCCCTGGCCCATAATTTTTCCCACGGTCAGATCAGCAGCAGGCCCTCACCCCTAATGTTTTAGAAGGTCAGATTGGCAGCAGACCCTCCCCCTTAATGTTTTAGATTTTCAGATCAGCAGCAGACCCTCACCCCTAATGTTTTAGATGGTCAGATCAGCAGAAGACCCTCACCCCTAATTTTTTAGATGGTCAGCTCAGCAGCAGACCCTCACCCCTAATGTTTTAGATGGTCAGCTCAGCAGTAGACCCTCATCCTTATGTTTTAGAGAGTCACGTCAGCAGCAGGCCCTCCCCCATAATTTTTTCCATGGTCAGATCAGCAGCAGGCACTCGCCCCTAATGTTTCAGAGAGTCAGCTTAGCAGCAGGCCCTCGCCCATAATTTTTTCCATGGTCAGATCAGCAGCAGGCACTCGTCCCTAATGTTTTAGAGAGTCAGCTCAGAAGCAGGCCCTCACCCCTAATGTAGTAGATGGTCAGCTCAGCAGCAGGCCCTGGCCCATAATTCTTCCCATGGTCAGATCAGCAGCAGGCCCTTACCCCTAATGTTTTAGAAGGTCAGATCGGCAGCAGACCCTCCCCCTTAATGTTTTAGATGGTCAGCTCAGCAGCAGACCCTCACCCCTAATGTTTTAGATGGTCAGCTCAGCAGTAGACCCTCATCCTTATGTTTTAGAGAGTCACAGCAGCAGCAGGCCCTCGCCCATAATTTTTTCCATGGTCAGATCAGCAGCAGGCACTCGCCGCCTAATGTTTCAGAGAGTCAGCTCGGCAGCAGCCCCTCGCCCCTTATGTTTTAGATGGTCAGCTCAGCAACAGGCCCTCGCCCATAATTTATTCCATGGTCAGATCAGCAGCAGGCCCTCACCCCTATTGTTTTAGATGGTCACCAGCAGGCCTTTTCTCCTAATGTTTTTGAGGGTCACCAGCAGGCCTAATCCTAATTTTTCAAGGATGTGTATGATGCCTTCCTTTATGTGTAAAAAAGGGTGTATTGGAAGTGCCGGTTCCTTGTAATTTTTGGCAGCCTTTTCACTTAGTGCATAGGCTTTATGAGTTTAAGAGTCCCACTACCTGAAAAATTGTACCACAATGTGAATGAGGTTCTTCTTTATGTGATATACAGGTTGTATCAGAGTGCCTCTTCCTTTTTGGCAGCACTTGCACTTTATATGCAAGTAAATATACAAGAAAGAATGTTTCCTAACAAACTATTGGTTTATTGGTTCATATAAGATCCTCCCACACACCAGCATGGAAGGTGTATTGGTATACCAGCACCTGTAATATCTGAGAATTGAGGTTTGGTTACCACCTCTTGGACCCACTCCTATCTCCAGAAAAGACCACCTGAAGGAAAGGGAAGTGCACTGTGCATGCATGGCTACCCTCCATTCACTGCTTGAAAGTTCTGAAAATAGCCGAACATGCTGACTTGGCTATTTTCAGAACTCCCATAGCAGTGAATGGAGGGAACAGCATGCATGTTCAATGTGCTCTCTGGAGATAGGAATGGATCCCAGAGGGGGAGGGGGGGGGCTGCACCTATCAGACATTGATGGCATATCCTAGTGATATGCCATCAATGTATGAGATGGACATTCACTTTTAAGGGCAAGCCTAAGCAACTTTGTGTACTCTAGCCAGTCCCTCCATGTCATTTTGATTGACAGGACCATTTAAAATGATTATACAAGAACCTGTTTCTGTCAGTGAAGAAGGAGAGGGAGATGCTGGCAGGACTCTGGTGATTAGTAAATCTTCAGAAATGTTCTTGGAATTGTAAATAATCCTAAAAATTGTGCAGCTGATTAACCCTCTGTCTGCACATGCATGGAAGATGCCAAGTCTGTAAAGATGGTTCCCGCTCAGGAACTGAGCAGGAGCCATAACTGCCCTGTGCCTGCTGTTAACCTCTCAGATGCGGTGGTCAATTGAGACCATGGTATATGGTCATTAAGCGGGAGCGCTACACTCCTGGCAACAAGATTTTGGAAGCTGTTTGATTGCTAAGGCAGCCTCAGGCCTTCTGAAGGCTCAGGGGCCTGGTATAGCGAGGTTCCTATCAAGCCCTACTTCCGATTATCCCATAGGCTGCATTGGTAAGTCACTGCAGTCTATGGTAGAAGTGATCAGATGACTGCATGTTAAAGTCCCCAAGGGAACTAAAACTAGATTTGAAAAAAAAAGATAAAAAGTTTTTAAAAATATAAAAAAACTAAAATATCAAAATGTTAATCACCCCTTTCCCCATTTTACAAATAAAGATAAACTATTAAAAGTTAAAGATCTTTAGTATCGCCACATCTGAAAATGCTTGTATTATTAAAATATATTTTTCCCATATGGTGAATGATAAAATGGAAAAAGAAATCAAAGTGGCCTATTCACCATTTTTTGGCAGCATCACCTCCCAAAAAATAAATAAAAATAATAATAATAATAAAAGTGATCAAAAAGTCATACACACCCCAAAATTGTATCAATGAAAAATACAGATCAGCCCACAAAAAAAATAGCCCTCACAAAGCTCTGTGGATGGAAGTATTATAAAAGTTATGGGGGTCAGAATATAGTGATGAAAAAATTTACTTTTCTCAAAGTATTAAAGTATGAAAAGTCAAGAAAAACTATAAAAATGTGGTGTTGCTGTAATCATAAATTAAGATGTAATTTTTACTGCATAGGGAACGCTGTAAAAATAACACCCATAAAACAGTGCCAGAATTGAGGTTATTTTACTAAATCTAATATATAAAGTAGTTGGAGGGCACTCAAATATCTGACAACATTCGCAGCAGGATATCAGTAATCCTAATTTATTTGCATAAAACTAATATCTTCGCATAAAACTAATAAAACTTGCATACATACAATATAAAATATATTATTATATAAAACATATACAGTCATGTGAAAAAATTAGGACACCCTTTGAAAGCATGTGGTTTTTTGTAACATTTTTAATAAAAGGTTATTTAATCTCCGTTTCAACAATACAGAGAGATTAAAGTAATCCGACTAAACAAAGAAAACTGAAGAAAAGTCTTTTCAAGATCTTCTGTAAATGTCATTCTACAAAAATGCCTATTCTAACTGAGGAAAAAGATAGGACACCCTTGCCCCTAATAGCGAGTGTTACCTCCTTTGGCTGAAATAACTGCAGTGAGACGGTTCTTGTAGCCATCTACCAGTCTTCGACATCGGTCTGAGGAAATTTTACCCCACTCCTCAATGCAGAACTTTTTCAGCTGTGAGATGTTTGAGGGGTTTCTTGCACGTACAGCCCTTTTCAAGTCACCCCACAGCATCTCAATGGGATTCAAATCTGGACTTTGACTTGGCCATTCCAGGACTCTCCATTTCTTCTTTTTCAGCCAATCTTTGGTTGATTTACTAGTATGTTTTGGGTCATTGTCATGTTGCATGGTCCAGTTCCACTTCAGCTTTAATTTTCTAACTGATGGTCTCACATGTTCTTCAAGCACCTTCTGATACACAGTAGAATTCATCGTGGATTCTATGATGGTGAGCTGACCAGGTCCTGCTGCAGCAAAGCAGCCCCAAACCATGACACTTCCACCTCCATGCTTCACAGTTGGTATGAGGTTCTTTTCTTGGAATGCTGTGTTTGGTTTACGCCAAACATGTCCTCTGCTGTTGTGTCCAAATAATTCAATTTTGGACTCATCTGTCCAAAGAACATTATTCCAGAAGTCCTGGTCTTTGTCAACTTTATCTCTGGCAAATGTCAGTCTGGCCTCGATGTTTCTCTTGGAAAGCAAAGGTTTCCTCCTTGCACACCTCCCATGCAAGTTAAACTTGTACAGTCTCTTTCTGATTGTAGAGGCATGTACTTCTACATCAACAGTAGCCAGAGCCTGCTGTAGTTCTCGAGATGACACTTTAGGGTTTTTGGAGACCTCTTTTAGCATCTTGCGGTCTGCTCTTGGGGTGAACTTGCTGGGGCGACCAGTCCTGGGCATGTTGGCAGTTGTTTTGAAAGCCCTCCACTTGTAGACTATCTTCCGGACAGTGGAATGGCTGATTTCAAAATCTTTTGAGATCTTTTTAAATCCCTTCCCAGACTCATAGGCTGCTACAATCTTTTTTCTGAAGTC
The DNA here is from genome assembly GCF_014858855.1 of Bufo gargarizans. Lineage (NCBI taxonomy): Eukaryota > Metazoa > Chordata > Amphibia > Anura > Bufonidae > Bufo > Bufo gargarizans. The sequence goes on from NC_058085.1 coordinate 90,542,749, forward strand.
CTCTGACAGCTCTTTTGCTCTCACCATGGTGCTCACTCTCACTTCAACAGTCAGGAGCACACCAAACTAAATGTCTGAGGTTTAAATAGGGCAAGCCTCATTCAACATGCAGAGTAACGATCTACTAATTATGTGCACCTGGTGTGATATACCTGTGTGAGATCTGAGCCAATTTAAGAGGGAATACATGTGAGGGTGTCCTATCTTTTTCCTCAGTTAGAATAGGCATTTTTGTAGAATGACATTTACAGAAGATCTTGAAAAGACTTTTCTTCAGTTTTCTTTGTTTAGTTGGATTACTTTAATCTCTCTGTATTGTTGAAACGGAGATGAAATAACCTTTTATTAAAAATGTTACAAAAAACCACATGCTTTCAAAGGGTGTCCTAATTTTTTCACATGACTGTACATGTGTCCATATGGCCAGATGCTGTATTATTCAGTCAGCCCTGTGACTGTATGTAGTCGCCAGGTGGGCGTATAAGTCACTTGTAAATGTCCGCACTAGATCACCCGTTTGGGCGTACGTATACAATAGGAATCGCTAGTGTAATGTCTTCCAAACAAGCCCCATAGGGCAGAGTACTTTACCCCTCTTCCGTTCCCGTGGACTGATCCAGCCGCAGCCGCTAAGACTCACCCGGCGTCCCGAGCGGTCAGCAGGTCTCAAACGCAGCGTCCCACGTGACCTGGCTGCTTCTCACATGATGCACACCGCTCTGTAGAAGGCTGGTGAGTACGCTGGGTCCTAGAGTCCTGACTATGTTGGTCTCTGTATTGGATCTCGTTTGTTGGGGGTCCGAGGGGTGGAATGCCTGTTGATGTTGGCACCTCAAAATTCCATAGTAGGGTCCTGTGCTGTCATAAACAGTACGCATTTCGGGGATCAAGCCCCTTCCTCAGCGGGGCTAAATCTACTTCACTTAGAATTGTTTTCAGCACCCCACTACTTTGTATGCAATACTAAAGAGCAAGAGCAACTTGTCCTGAAACAATCAAGCCCTCACCCTGCCATGTGAACAGAAAAATAAAAGAGTTATGGCTTCTGAAATGCAGGCGGTATGAAACAAAACCAAGAAAAAAACTGAAAATTGTTCAGGAAAGGGTTGATATGGTGCATACCACATGCAACAGTTTTCAGTTGCATCTTAGGCTACTTTCACACTAGTGGCTTGGACTTCCGGCAGGCTGTTCTGTCTGGTCCGTCCTGCCGCTAGTGACCGTGTGCCTCCGGCCTGCCACTCCTTCCTCATTGACTATAATGGGGGCGGTGCCGGAGTTCCGGCGAGGCACGGCAGCGCACGGAGAGAGGCTGCCGGAATAAAACTACGACATGTCCGACATTTATTCTGGCAGCCTCTCGTCATGCTCTGCCATGCCACTGGCGGCGGGACAGATCCGACAGGCTGTTCACCCGACGGAACAGCCTGCCAGAGGTCCGTGCCGCTAGTGTGAAAGTAGCCTTAGGATCATTTTTCACATATGACAGATTGATAGTGTTTATACAAAATGACTGTGCATTTACATTTACTGTGTTCCCACTACTGCCCGATTTCATGCAGAATATTATTCCTCACATGCAAGGACGATCCTCTCTAAACACAAACGGCAAATGCTGATGACTCCAGAATGCCTGCTTTTGTTTGCCTTTAAACCATATAGGTATTTTAATTGAAGCCATATGGAAAATGCTAGAAAGCAAAGCCTTCCTTGTCTGGACTCCAGAACAGTTTCACTTGTACTCAGTTACATATCTCTCTGTAAACCGAAAAAAGTCTTCCTGTACTCCAAGCTACAAAAGTTACACCCTGACTAGAAGGATGGGAAGGTAAAATTCTGTCCCGTTAGGGCAGATGTTTACTAAAATAATGCTAGGTCTACCACTGATGACTCGGGAGAGGGGGGGGGGGGGCTTCATTGCATATTTCTATCATTTTAAAGATCTGATTATTGGAAGACAGGCAGACCTGTAAACTCTCTATGTACTGTAAATGCAGACTATACTCTTCTGAGCATGTATTTCTTTATTCTGCTGACAGCTCCTGCAAAGCAACTGTGAGCAACTGAAACTGCTAGATGCTCTAAAGGCTTATGGTCATTATTATTCCAGGTCAGGGGCACACACAGAATTTGAGGGAGGAAGGGGGGGCTACAGCAATGAACACAAATGCATATGGACATGTACAAAGTGTCAGTGTAAATGTCATCAAACTGTACACAAGAGTCATGGCAGCTGTGGCCACACACACACAGTACAAGGCAGGTAACTAATATGCATTAAAAAAACTTTTAAAATTTTATAAATGTATTATTTTTAAAAACATTTTATTGAAAAAAATGATAATTAGACCATAACTGTGTTTAAACTTGACTGTATTAACAAGAGCAGAACATCCTCATGAAATAACAGCAGCAAAAAAAATTAATAAATAAAAAATGATGAAACTCAACAAGGTAAGAAAGGGGGTCAGGAAAGGAGGTGGGCAATGGGATAGTACGTAAGTCCAAGGCCAATGATTATATAATAGCAAATTATCTACTATGACAAATACTAGAGCAGCTCTTGGTCTGACGAAGGGGCCGTTCCGGCCCTAAAACGTATTACCTAAAGAGAAAGAAATAAACTTTACTTATCACTCATTTGACATCCTGAAATTACCTGGTTGCACCATCGTCTATCCCGATTCCTTCGTTCACTCATTCCTGACTCAGCACATCCATGACTAGAGGAAGACGCCTGCTGCTAGCGCAACACTATGAGGTGATCTCCACCAGCCCTGTGTGCCCTCCATCCTGACAAGCAGTCCCCCCTATGCTCTCCCCTTTTCTACACCTAGAGGATTGAGACCCTATCAATGACAAGAGAATTTCCTATGCTTCTTCCAAGGCTACCATTCCGCAGAATACCACGCTGGTCTCCTGGACTACCATCCCGTAATTTGTTCCATGTGGTATCTACTATCATATTTCACAAGCCATTGAGTATAAGATGGAGCATTGTAGATTTCCAATTAGAAGCCTGGCAGCAGCTAATAAATGTGTGAGTAAAGCCATTAACTGTCTAGTGCCTTTGATACCCTTCAGTAGGCTTAGCACTTTTATCAAATGTTTGGTAAATGTGCTCTTCTAACATTGCATATCTGAGAGAGTGCCTTACAAATTATGAGCCAAAAAGATTATATAATGGGGCACTTCCATCAGATATGCAAAAACGTGACTATGGATGATTGGCAGCGCCAAGAGCATGTAATTTTTGAGGTGTATAGTACCAGCGGGTGAATATCATAATAGTTTTCCTGCAGGTTCACACATCTACAAACTTTTGGTGTTGAGGATAAAAGCTGGAATACTTTTCCAGTAGAGAAGGGGGCGCCTATGTCTGTTTCCAAGTGTTGGAGAAAATCAAATGTCTCAGGCTTGATCTGGGAGATCAAAGTATAGATCGTTACGATTTTTTGGGTGAAGTCCAGGACAATGTCATCTTTTTAAATTGCATCTGATTAGGATCTGAGTGTGGATGATAACCCTTGACCTATGTAGTACTTAATATGTAGTTGATGTAGAAAGGTGAGTGAGTGAAGATGGGAGTGTGTCTCCCATCCTTCCTGAAGCGTCCCCGTAGGTCACTGGGAAGTGCAATGTGATTACACTCATCAGGGAGGGTCTAGCTAAACAAATGGGAGGAGTTCCATAAAACATCCCTAACTTGGATTAAAGGGGACAATTTAGAAGAAGATAGTAATATACGGAGAGGCTAGCATGCCAGACACTGATAGTGTTTAGGGTCATAGCGTCCAATGATGGCACATGGAGAATCGAGCCCTTCTGTTGGGAAAAAAGGTAAGTTTGAAAGGGCACTTTGGATAACCCCAATTCTGCCTGCCCACTCCAAACAGCAAGCCCCCTGAATAGCCCTATAGTAGAGCAATAAGTCAGGGAGGTCCAGGCCCCCCTGCATAGTTGCCTGGATAAGAGTTGAGTGCAGTAATTGCGGATGGGTCTTGCACTATAGGAATTAAGAGAGGGAATTTTTCAACTGTAAGAAGATGGCCCGCAGTAATGGGATTGGCAGTGCTTGCATATAGTATTTTAGGTAAAATAACTGACTTGATCAGAGTACGCCTACCAAACTAGGAAGTAAACAGGATATCCCAAGAATCAATGATTTAATAAGCTTTAGGACTGGTTGGAAGTTTTCCTTATATAGAGTCAGGGGATCTGAGGTAACATTCACACCTAGGAATTTCAATGAGGTCGAGGACCAATGGTGAGGAGTATGAAGTTCCAACAGTTTCTGAGTTTGCAGATCAAGCGTAACATTCAGTACCTGTAATTTAAAAGGATTGATCAGAAAGTTGGATAAGTCTCCAAATCTAATTAAATAACTTGTGCATGGCAGGGAATGCATCTCCAGGATTTGTAATAGATATCAAAAGGTCATCAGCAAATGCTGCTAGTTGATGATATGTCCTACACAGATACAATCCCTCAATCCCGCCATCTTGTCTAATCGCCTAGAAGAGACAATCAACTGTTATAATGAACAGCAGTGGGGATAGGGGGCAGCCCTGCCAAGTCCCAATCTGAATCGAAAATGATGGGGACAGCGTAACGTTCACCATTTCCCTAGCTTTGGTGTTGTTATACATAATACATTATGTATAAAACATGTGCCATGTTCTCACCTGGAAATGCTGTATCAGGGGGTGGCATGCAAAAGGGCTATGGTATTAAAACCTCTGCCTTGTGCTATCACACCACTTCAATGCTTCACTTGCTTCGCCACCATTCCCATCCTCCTGCGGCTCTCTTCTAGGGTTGAGCGAACCCAAACTGTAAAGTTTGGGTTCGTACCGAACTTTAGGATTTTTGGACCCCGGACCTGAACCCGAACATTTCAATAAAAGTTCGGGTTCGGTATTCAGCGATTACTTAGCGTTTTTTGAAAAACGGCAGAGCAGCCAATCATCAAGGGTTTAACTGTTTGACCTTAGAAGCCATCACAGCCATGCCTACTAATGGCATGGCTGTGACTGGCCAGTGCAGCATGTGACCCAGCCTCTATATAAGCTGGAGTCACGTAGCGCTGCATGTCACTCTGCTGAGCTTAGTGTAGGGAGAGGATGCTGCTGCTGTGAGGGAGAGAATAGGACAGAGTCTCTTATCAGAACTCCAATTGAACTCAGCGATCTACATAGATTTAGATGTGTGGGTGCAGTGCTGAGCCCAGTGACAGAGAAAAATAACTTTTATCCGTCTGTTAGTTAGGTGGGCGGCGGCGGACATTTTATGCAAGCTCAATGCACCAGCACTGCAACTGTGTTTTTGTGACATTCAAATACAAGCTTGAAATACTGCAATAATAATCTTTTTTTTTTTTAAACACCCTTTTTTGGCAATATCCTACATCTGGTGCCTTTGCAGCATTAGTCAGAGTGCAATTTAGTTAGAAATACAGCTATAATTTTCAGGGTTTTAAAAAACACCCTTTTTGGGCGAAATACACAATTTTACAGATCTTGCTGCATCTGTACGTGTGAAATTCAAGCGTTATATACTGCTGTCATATTCTGTTAGTAAAAAAAACACACTATTTGGGCAAAATACTTTATATTGCAGCCCTTGCTGCATCTGTGATTGCTAAAAACAAGTTTGAAATACTTCAATAATTTTCTGCCTTTGAAGAAACACCCATTTTTGTCAATAACCTTCATCTTGGGCCTCTGCCGCATTAGTCAGTGTGCAATTTAAGCTACAAATACAGCTATAATTTTCTGGGTTTTCAAAAACAAAATTTTTGGGCAAAATGCACAATTTTACAGCCGTTGCTGCATCTGCACGTGTGAAATTCAAGCGTTATATACTGCTGTCATATTCTGTTATAAAAAAAACACCCATTTTGGGCAAAAAACAAAATTTTACAGCCTTTGCTGCATATGTCATTGTGAGATACACCCTTTAGATACTGTGGTTCTATTCTGCTATTAATAAAACACCCATTTTGGGCAAAAATCTTTAATTGCGGCCTAGTCTGGATCTGTACGTGTGAGATACACCCTTTACATACTGTCGTACTATTCTGCTATTAATAAAACACCCATTTTGGGCAAGATCCAAAATTTGAGAAATATGAGGAGAGCATCGAATAAGGGACGTTGCAGGGAGAGGACGTGGTCGATCTGTGCCAGCTACATGCACAAGTGAAACCCCTTCCTCAGGTGCGAGTAGGCGACAGAACCTGCAGCGGTATTTGGTCGGGCCTAATGCGGCTCTACGAATGGTGAGGCCAGAACAAGTACAGGCGATAGCAGATTGGGTTGCTGACAGTGCCTGAAAGATCAGAGTTGGCACCCGCAGCCCATGTCCATCATTCTTTCACCTCACCCCCTTGCAAATCAGCCAAGCAGTCTTAGCCCCAAGTCATGCAGCAGTCTCTTCTGCTTTTTGATGACTCTGTTAGCAGGGTTTCCCAGGGCCATCCACTTATTTCTGCCCCAAGTAGAAGAGATTGAGTGCACCGATGCTCAACCACTTATGTTGCAAGATGAGTACATGGGAGGACAATCGCAGCACGTCTCGGATGATGATGAAACACAGGTGCCAACTGCTGGGGCTTTTGAAAGTGTGCAGACTGACAAGGAGGGCAGGGGTGAAGACTGGGTGGAGATGATGTGGAGGACGATGAGGTCCTCGACCTCACATGGAATCAAGGTCATGCGAGTGACCTGTGTAGTTCGGAGACAGAGGCGGTGATCGCACAGAGCAACCAGCACAGCAGAAGAGGGAGCAGGGTGCAAAAGCGGAGCGGCCGTCCCCTAGACAGTACGCCTGCTACTGCCCACCGCAGCAAGGGACCGAGCACACCAAAGCATCTCCCCAATGTGCCACGGAAGCATTCAGCTCTCCATCTCCCAAACACTGGAGCGGAAGAGGAAGTACCCCCCTACCTACCTGCGATCCCTGGTCCTGAATGTCAGCATTTCAAAATGACTGGCCTTTGAAATGCTGTCTTTCCATCTGGTGGAGACGGAATGGCCTTATGGCGGTGGCTGTCCCACAGTACGTCGTGCCCAGCTGCCACTACTTTTCCAGGTGTGCCATCCCTTCCCTGCACAACCAAGTGGGGGACAAAATCAGGTGTGCACTGAGCCATGCTATCTGTGTCAAGGTGCACCTCACTACGGATACATCGACCAGTAAGCACAGTCAGGTATGTTATATCTCCATAACAGCACACTGGGTAAATGCAGTGGCGGCTGGGCCTGAGGTGGATAGCAGTTTGCCGCATGTCCTTCCACCACCGAGGATTGCAGGGCGCTTTAGTTTGCCTCCTGTGGCTTCCTTCTACTACTCCGCTTCCTCAACCTCTACCGGACCCTCATCCGGTCAGCGTGACACCTTCACCACCAACTTCAGCACAGCCAGGGGTAAACGACAGCAGGCAGTTTTAAAACTTATCTGTTTGGGGGACAAACCCCACACCACACAGGAGCTGTGGACGGGCCTTGAACAACAGACCGATGAGTGGTTGGTGCCATTGAGCCTCAAGCCCAGCCTGGTGTTGTGCGATAATCGGCGAAATCTCTAGCAGCTTTGACGAACATCCCTTGCCTGGCGCATGTGCTGAATTTGGTGGTGCAGAGGTTCCTTAAAAATTTTCCCGATATGTCAGAGCTGCTGCATAAAGTGCGGGCCGTCTGTGCGCGCTTTCGACGTTCTCACCCTGCTATTGCTCGCTTGTCAGCGCTGCAGAGTAACTTCGGCCTTCCCGCTTACCGCCTCATATGGAACATGCCCACAAGGTGGAACTCCACCTTGCACATGCTGGCCAGACTGTGCGAGCAGCAGCAGGTGATAGTGGAGTTTCAGCTGCAGCACACACTGGTGAGTCGCTCTGCAGAACAGCACCACTTCACCACCAATGACTGGGCCTCCATGCGAGACCTGTGTTCCTTGTTGCGCTGTTTTGAGTACTCCACCAACATGGCCAGTGCCGATAATGCCGTTCTCAGCGTTACTATCCTCCTTCTATGCCTCCTTGAAAAAACGCTGCTGGCGATGATGGAAGATGATGTGGCACAGGAGGAGGAGGAGGAAGAGGGATCATTTTGTAGGGTTTCCGGGCCAGTCATTCACAAGTGGCTCCGAGGGTGGGTTCCTGCACCCACAAACGCCAGGTACACAATTGTCCAGCCTGGGCACAGTTCTGGAGGATGACGAGGTGGAGAATGAGGAGATTACTGGGTGGCCACGCTGCTGGATCCCCGTTACAAGGACAACGTACCGTCCTTAATTCCGTTACTGGAGCGTGATCGTAAGATGCGCGAGTACAAGCGAGTACATTCCCACCTGACAGCGGGGGCACAGTGGAAGCACAGGCAGAGGAGGAGGAAGAGGTCACCGACGCAGCTGGGGCACCGCCAGCATCTCAGGAAGGAGGCAGGGTTAGCATGGCCGAAATGTGGAAAAGCTTTGTCAGCATGCCACAGCAACCAGCACCACCAGCTCATATGGAATGTCTTAGCAGGAGGCAGCATTTCACCAACATGGTGGAGCAGTATGTGTGCACACGCCTACACGTACTGAATGACGGGTCTGCCCTTTACGCCTTGGAGGTGCTGGCCTGCCCTGCAGCCAATGTATTATCTGAACATGTGTTTAGCACAGCAGGGGGCGTTATCACAGACAAGCGCAGCCGTCTGTCCACAGCCAATGTGGACAAGCTCAAGTTCATTAAAATGAACCAGGCATGGATCCCACAGGACTTGTCCGTACCTTGTGCAGAATAGACAGGTATACCGGCCTTACCCAGCCATTGTTATACTACACCGCAATTGGTCATTGTTGAATTTTTTTATATTTCCCACTCTTTTAGGGTGTACCCTAATAAAAATAATAATAAATTAAACCAAAAACCAGTGTTGGCTACCTCATCCTCCTCCACCGCCGCTTCCACCTACACCGCTACGTCCACCGCCTCCTTAAACTTCTACTCCATATGGACCTCCACCTCATAAATCAAGTAATTTTTTTTTATTTGTACATATTTTATTTTATTTTATGTCATTTCACTAGTTTGTCTGTTATATTTTCGGGAGAAATTCACCAATTTTTGGGTGTGATATACCACTGCTATACATAGTAAACAGGTAAAAAAAATCACTAATTTGTCTGTTACATTTTTGGGTAAAATGAACCAATTTTTGGCTGTGACATACCCCTGCTCTACCTAGTAGACAGGTTAATAAATTTCACAAATTTTTCTGTTACATTCTTGGGTTGACATTTTACAATTTTTGACGTGAATAAACCCCTGCTCTGCATAGGTGACAGGGACCAAAATTTTTAAAAATAATCAGTTCCATTGGTGGGTGACATTAACCCATTTCTGGCCATGAAAAACCCCTACTCTGCATAGGTGACAGGGACTTAAATTTCTAAAATTCGTCTTTAATTGGCCCTTTCCTTTGATCCGTCTGCTTAAATAACCTTTCCCATATTTCCGCTCGATCAAAATTATATTTCATCTATTTATCTCCCTTGGATGTGGTCTCTCTTTCTCACGCTCCCTCTCCAGCGTGAAACCCTGATTCGCCGATAACCGTGATCAACATGGAAGGCTCAGAAAAGAACATCGAAAGTTGATAGAGAAGATATCCAAATGGATGGTGGACATCACTGGGGCACCTCTGCATAGGTGACAGGAACATAAATTTAAAAAAAATCGTCTGTTACATTGTCAAATGACATTTTACCAATTTTGCCAGATAGAAACCCCTGCTTAGCATAGGTGACAGGGAATTCAATTTCAGAAATTCTTATTTAATTGATGAGCGCCACCTCTTTTCATTCAATGCTTAAACTTTAACAAGTTGTCCCATATTTGCGCTTCAATAATTTGTCCCACATTTTCTCTTTATCATATTTAATTTGAAACAATTAACCTCCCTTGGATGTGGTCTCCCTTTCTCACGCTCCCTCTCCGGCGTGGAACCTTGATTCGCCGATAACCGTGTTCAACGTGGTAGGCTCAGAAAAGAACATTGAAAGTTGATAGAGAAGATATCAAAATGGATGGTGGACATCACAGGGATGTGCGATCAGGCAGAAGTTATCTAGAGTCAACAAAGCAGCAGCAGGGCCTCTCCTGTCTAATATTTCCTAATCCAAAATACCGCAGTGACATTCCCTGTAATTTTTAATGAATCATTCAAATAACAGGGCATCTTAAGAGTCCTGTATTGTTATTCATCGTCAGTACCTCCCCGCGTCGGGAGTGGGTAATTGCCGCACGCCCCCTCGTTTCCTTCAATTCTCCCACATTTCCACTCGATCACAATGAAATTTCATCCATTGATCTCCCTTGGATGTGTTCTCTCTTTCTCACGCTCCCTCTCTGGGGTGGAACCCTGATTCGCCGCTAACCGTGATCAACATGGTAGGCGCAGAAAAGAACATCGAAAGTTGATAGAGCAGATATCTAATTGGATCGTGAACATCACGAGGACGTGCGACATGGTGGGGCAGTTTGTTTTTTCACACGCCTACACAAACTGAATGATGGTTCTGCCCCCTGCAACTTCTGGGTCTCCAAATTGGGCACATGGTCTGAGCTTGCCCTTTACGCCTTGGAGGTGCTGGCCTGCAGTGTATTGTCTGAATGTGTGTTTAGCATGACTGGAGGGGGTTATATATATCGCAATGTTTTGGGGTGTACCCTAATTTAAAAATTTTAAAAAAAATGTAAAACCAAAAAGCAGTGTAGGCTACCTCCTCCTCCTCCACCGCAGCTTCCACCTACACATCCACCACCTCCTCAACCTCCTACTCTATATGGACCTCGTCCTCCTAGATCAAGATTTTTTTTTTTTTTTTTACGTATTTAAGGTTATTTAAAGTCATTTACCTATCCTCATTTGTTTGCAGAGCACTTGCCATGCTCTTAACCACATTTTGATGCCATTTGCAGCCCTCATTGCATTTTTACAGCCATTTTAGTGCTCAAAAGTTTAGGTCCCCATTGACTTCAATGGGGTTTGGGTTTGGGGTCAAGTTCGGGTCCCAAACTCAAACTTTTTTGTGAAGTTCGGTCGAACCCGTCGAACCCGAACATCCAGGTGTCCACTCAACTCTATTTATAGGTCAAATTAAAGGTGGAAAAAGTTCTGAAATGATTTATCTTTGTTTCATTTTTTTACATCACAGAAACCTAACATTTTAACAGGGGTGTGTAGACTTTTTATATCCACTGTATATAGTATTTTGCAGATTCCTTTTTTTTTTTTTTACAATGTGCAGATAGTACTGTACTACTAACCCCTCCATCCACCCCTACATACAGCAGCACTTCCATCTGTATCGCTGTCCTGAGGATGGCGATACAGATGACTATGGAGATGAGCACTTCCACAATGGAAGCGCTTATCTCCCTGTGCCCTGCCGCCACCTACCACATCACCGGTGGCCAGCTGGGCTCAAGAGGCAGCTGCCTTGGGCCCTCCAGGAGCAACTGGGCCGGGGCAGCTGCCCCTTTTGCCCTGCATTAAAGACAGCCTTGCCTGTGGCCGCTTCTTTTTTTTTTAAATCAAACATAATTTTTATTGTAATACATTTTCCAAAAGATACAACAAGTAAGAGGTGTCTCCTTTGTCCCCTTAAGTTCCCATACATCATACAATATTTGACATAAATTGCATCAGTAGCAAAGACATATCATAAACAGATTATAAATATAGCCATCATATGACAGCCATACAATAGTAATAGACCATTGCTGTTACATGTGCTGATTCTGTTTTTGCCAATGACGCCATCCCAGGTGGAGTGATTGGATTCCACTCTAGCATTAAAATCACCAAGTATAATCATTCTGTCAGTGCGCTTCACAGATGAAAGTAGGGCATTGAGATCATTATAAAACTTGTCATTTACTTCATCTGAATTTGCCATTGTGGGTGCATAGGCACTGATCAGCGTAGCTTGTTTTCCACGTAGTAATGGAAGTTGCAGTGACATGAGCCGATCGTTTACACCCTTAGGAAGATTGGCAAGTTGGCGAACAAGATGATTTTTAACTCCAAAGCCAACTCCAGACTCACGACGTTGGTCACTGCCACGTTCACACCAAAAGAATGTGTAGCCGCCTCCTGTTTCTGTGAGTTGACCTTCATTTGCTAAACGAGTTTCACACAATGCCGCAATGTCAATGTCGAACCATGCAAGGGTTCTTTTTGGGCAATCTGCTAATGGGTTGTCTTGAAGCGTACGTACATTCCATGTACCAATATTAAGTGGTAATACCTTTTGTCTCATCTTGGGTTTTGTATTTTGACCGCATGAAATGGGATTCCCTTTAGCCGCGGTAAGCTGGACAGGGTTTTGAGAGAAGCAACAACAATGTTTAGGGCACCTTTTCTAGCCCCTTTCTAATACTACGGAGGTGAGCAGTGTTATCCTAAAGAGGGCTGCTCCAGTTGCGGATCCAGAGCCTGGTCTCGGAAGGGGCACTTCCAGATTATTTTCTGTCACAAAAACAATGGTGCTTATAGAACAGACTACACAGTGTAGATGTATACTGTATATTGTGGGGCACAGTGTAGGCTATATGTGCATAACAAACATATTTCACATGAAAACTTACATTTACTTGGCTTGGGCCTTGGGGATCTCGGACACCACTTCCACACTTTGGCCGGGGGCTCGGTGAAGCTGATGTTGCGTTTTATCCTAATGAGAAAGATTTCATAATAAGGATTTGGAAAAGGGGCAGTGGGGTCGCAGAGCAGAGAGAGGCTGGTGCTGCTACTAGGGGGTCATACCATGGGGGAGTAATAAAGCCCAACATAATGCCCCCCTCAGTAGAAATAATTCTCCTTATAATGTGACAGTGCAAAAAATACCCCCTTGTAATTCCTCCAGTTGAGCTAATGTCCCCATAGTGCCCCCATAATGTGCCAGTATAAAATACCCCTATATAGTGCTCTCAGTAAATGCCCCCATAGTGCTGCTCTCCCCCTTCCTTCTCCTAGTGCCCCCATAATGTACCAGTATAAAATGCCCCATATATAGTGTCCCAGTAGATGCCCTCAGTGTCCCCCATAATCTGCAAGTTTAAAATACCCCTTCTTAGTGCCCCCCGTAGTTGACCCCATAGTACTCCTCTCCTCCCTTCCCCATAGTACCAACCATAATGTGTCTCAGTATAAAATGCTACTGTACAGAGCCCCCCCATATAAAATACCCATTCTTTGTGGCCTCAGTAGATGCCCCCACAATAATGTGCCAGTAATAAGTGCCCCCAATAACAAGAGCCCCCATCATGTGCCAGTAATAAGAGCCCCCCCAATGTGCCAGTAAAAGTATTGTACATACAGTCAGGTCCATAAACATCGACACAATTGTAACATTTTTGGCTCTATACACCACCACAATGGATTTGAAATGAAACGAACAAGATGTGCTTTACCTGCAGCCTGTCAGCTTTAATTTGAGGGTATTTACATCCAAAAAAACAAAACAAACCCATCAGAGAGATAGAAAAAACATTAGGCATGGTCAAAACAACTGTTTGGAACATTCTTAAAAAGAAGGACCGCAAGGGTGAGCTCAGCAACACCAAAAGACCCGGTAGCACACGGAAAACAACTGTGGTGGATGACCGAAGAATTCTTTCCCTGGTGAAGAAAACACCCTTCACAACAGTTGGCCAGATCAAGAACACTCTCCAGGAGGTAGGTGTATGTGTGTCAAAGTCAACAATTAAGAGAAGACTTTACCAGAGTGAATACAGAGGGTTCACCACAAGATGCAAACCATTGGTGAGCTTCAAAAACAGGAAGGCCAGATTAGAGTTTGCCAAACGACATCGAAAAAAGCCTTCACAGTTCTGGAACAACATCCTATGGACAGATGAGACCAAGATCAACTTGTACCAGAGTGATGGTAAGAGAAGAGTATGGAGAAGGAAAGGAACTTCTCATAATCCAAAGCATACCACCTCATCAGTGAAGCATGGTGGCGGTAGTGTCATGGCGCGGGCATGTATGGCTGCCAATTAACTGGTTCTCTTGTATTCATTGATGATGTGACTGCTGACAAAAGCAGGAGGATGAATTCTGAAGTGCTTCGGGCAATATTATCTGCTCATATTCAGCCAAATGCGTCAGAACTCTTTGGACGGCGCAGATGGACAATGACCCAAAGCATACTGCAAAAGCAACCAAAGAGTTTTTTAAGGAAAAGAAGTGGAATGTTATGCAATGGCCAAGTCAATCAACTGACCTGAATCCGATTGAGCATGCATTTCACTTGCTGAAGACAAAACTGAAGGGAAAATGCCCCAAGAAAAAGCAAGAACTGAAGACAGTTGCAGTAGAGGCCTGGCAGAGCATCACCAGGGATGAAACCCAGCGTCTGGTGATGTCTATGAGTTCCAGACTTTAGGCTGTAATTGATTGCAAAGGATTTGCAACCAAGTATTAAAAAGTGAAAGTTTGATTTATGATTATTATTCTGTCCCATTACTTTTGGTACCTTAACAAGTAGGAGACACATATGCAAACTGTTGTAATTCCTACACCATTAAGCTAATTTGGATGTAAAATACCCTCAAATTAAAGCTGACAGTCTGCAGGTAAAGCACATCTTGTTTGTTTAATTTTAAATTATAACAGATTCAGAAGGGATAAGGGATACCTTTTCACAGTACTTTGCTCAGATATACAGATCTTCATCCAATCTGTCATCTGACCTTGCGAGGCGGTTCTTGGAGAGAATTCCACTTTTGACCCTAAAGGAAGCTCAAATAAAATACCTTGAAGAGGATTTGTCTCTCTTGGAGCTCCAAGAGGCTCTGGGGTCTATCTCGGGGAACCCAGCGCCAGGGCTAGATGGCCTCCCATATGAATTTTACCGTAAGTATAGTGATGTGATCCTCCCTCATATGCTAGAAGTTCTTTCTCAGGCAGCCCAAGGAGGGGGTCTACCAGGTTCTATGATGGAGGCCCTGATAGTTTTAATCCCCAAAAAGGATAAAGATCCGTTAGACTTGAGTTCCTACAGACCAATCTCACTATTAAATACGGATGCGAAGATATTATCAAAAGCTCTGGCTAGGAGGCTTTCTCGGGTTATGTCTACCATTATCCACCCAGACCAAAACGGTTTTATGCCAAAAAGGGGTACCCATCACAACTTGCATAGGTTATTCATGAATATTCAGTCCCCCGGGGGTGGGGCCCGCTCCATCCTGTCGTTGGATGCGACTAAAGCCTTCGACAGGGTGGAGTGGACTTTTCTCTGGGAGGTGATGAAAAAAATGGGTTTTGGCCCTAGATTTATGGCGATGGTTCAGTTATTATATAACTTTCCAGCTGCTAGGATCAGGATCAATGATACGATGACAGAGAGCTTTGTATTAGGAAGAGGCACCCGACAAGGCTGTCCCCTTTCTCCCTTTTTATTTAATATTTACATAGAACCCTTAGCATCCAGCATAAGACAGGACTCGAAGGTGGTCGGCTTTGGCACAATGGGGAAGCATGACCGTGTATCCCTTTATGCAGACGATATCCTTTTTTTTATCCAACAAACAGAGAACACCCTTCCCCGTATAATGGAGCTGGTTGATCTCTTTTCCGATCCGTCAGGCTTCGAAGTCAATTGGGAAAAGACTGTTCTCCTTCCTATAGACGAGGTGCGCGGAGACTGGGATAGCCAGCTATTGATTTCCGACTCAATAAAGTACCTGGGGATAACAGTTTCTGCCAAACCTCAGGAATACCTACAACTTAACCTGATTCCCTTGCTGATAAAGTTGAGGGCTAAAACTAAGATATGGCAAAAAATCCTGCTTGCAAGAGCGGACAGAATTTCTTTAATAAAAATGGTAGTACTGCCCCAGGTGCTTTATGTGCTGCGCAACTCGCCGGTATGGATTGCGGATAAGTATTTTAGACTGATAGAGCGGATGCTTAACGATCTATTGTGGGGGAGGAAGCGTGTGAGACTGAAGGTGCTCTATTTCTCTATGCCTTTCAATCGGTGAGGTCTTAACCTCCCCTATTTTAACCACCTCCGGACCGCCTAACGCAGATGTGCGGTCCGGAGGTGGCAGGGCTGCGCACAGTCGCGAGATGACGCGAGTATGCGCCCGCGCGTGCGCAGTTCGCGCCGGCATTTCATCGAGAGGTATTTCGTCAGCAACCTGCCAGCCAATGATCGTGGCTGGCAGGTTGCTGATTTTTAAAAAATCCAATCAAAGTGCCAGATAGCAGATCATATTTGTAAATATGATCTGTTATATGGCTGCCTGCTCCTCTGCTGGTTCTTTTCGTCGGTTGGATCCAGCAGAGGAGCAGGCTTCACAGTGAGTACACCAAACACTACACTATAGCCCCTGATCACCCCCCTGAACCCCAATTAACCCTTTGATCACCCCTTTGATCACCCCTGTCAATCACAAGTGAAAAGAAAAAAGTGATCAGTGCAAACTGTCACTTTTTTTTTTCACTGTTATTGACCGTTGGTTTTAGGTATAGTTTAGGTCCCTTGGTTAGGTAGTTAGCGATCAGTTAGCGCCCAGCCCACCGCACCGCAGTCCGTTATTCGCTGATTAGCGTATCGCTAATCAGCATTTGTACTTTTATAGTATCTGGAAGTGATCAAAACTGATCACGGTCAGATCTATAATAGTACTAGTGTCACTTTAGTTCGCCCTCCACCCAAAACGCAGTGTTTGCCCGATCAGGCCTGATCGGTCGCCCACACGTGCGTTCGCCCACACCCGCCCCACCGCAGTGACAATAAAAAACTTTTTTGATCACCATTCACTTTACACGCACTGCGGCGATAAAAAAATCAGTTTTGATATTTTTTATCAACCGCAGCGGCCTCCGGTACTTCGCTAGCCTCCCCTTTGTAAGACAGGCTTGCTTTTTTTTTCTTGGGTAGTCTCATGGAATACCCCTAAATTTAGTTGCCCACATGTCTAACAGGGGGTATTCTTCTGAAGAGGCCTACAGGCTTCTGACCCAGTCGGATGAGGAGTGGGAACCCTCATCTGATGAATCCAGCGGGTCAGAATACGAACCTGTAGAAAGCAGTGGCTCTCTGACCCAAAGTTCGGACGAGGAGGCTGAGGTCCCTGATACCACCAGGCGTACCCGGCCCCGTGTCGCTAGACCGCAGGTTGCGCAGGATCCGCTTCAAGAGCAGCAGAGTGGGGCTGGTGCTGTCGGATTACGTGGTGAGGCATACACCAGCAGCCCAGCCCTCCCTGGACCTAGTACCAGCACTGCCGTACAACCTGGTGAAGTAGCGAGCACCAGAAGGGCAGTTGAAGCTGGTACGGTGGCACGTGCAGTAGTGACCCCGTCGCAGCCACCGCAAAGACGTGCCCGTAGAGCCCCTAGAATCCCTGAGGTGCTGGCAAACCCTGATTGGCAGTCCCCAACTTCAGCCGCACCTGTAGTTTTCCCTTTCACTGCCCAGTCTGGAGTTCGGGTTGAGACGGCTCAGATCGGTTCGGCCCTGGGATTTTTTGAGCTGTTCTTGACTGCGGAGCTTTTAGACATAGTTGTGGCCGAAACAAACAGGTATGCCACACAATTTATCACCGCTAACCCGGGAAGCTTTTATGCCCAGCCTTTCCGGTGGAAACCAGTCCAAGTTTCCGAACTTAAAACTTTTCTGGGCCTCCTCCTCAACATGGGCCTGACAAAAAAGCATGAATTGCGGTCATATTGGTCCACGAACCCGATTCATCACATGCCCATGTTCTCTGCTGCCATGTCCAGGGCACGTTTTGAGGCCATCCTGCGGTTCCTGCACTTTAGTGACAACACCGCCTCCCGTCCCAGGGGCCACCCTGCTTTTGACCGGCTCCACAAAATTCGGCCCCTCATAGACCATTTCAACCAGAAATTTGCAGATATTTATACCCCAGAGCAAAACATCTGCATAGACGAGTCCCTGATACATTTTACCGGGCGCCTTGGCTTCAAACAATACATCCCAAGCAAGCGCGCCCGGTATGGGGTCAAATTGTATAAGCTCTGTGAAAGGGCCACAGGCTATACCCACAAATTTCGGGTCTATGAGGGAAAAGATCAGACCCTGGAGCCGGTCGGTTGCCCTGACTACCTGGGGAGCAGTGGGAAGACAGTTTGGGACTTGGTGTCACCCTTATTCGGCAAGGGGTACCATCTTTATGTGGACAATTTTTACACAAGTGTGGCCCTCTTTAGGCATTTGTTTCTAGAACGGATTGGCGCCTGTGGTACCGCGCGAACTAGTCGCGCGGGCTTCCCCCAACGGCTCGTTACCACCCGTCTTGCAAGGGGGCAGAGGGCCGCACTGTGTAACGAAGAACTGCTCGCGGTGAAATGGAGAGACAAGCGTGACGTTTACATGCTCTCCTCCATTCACGCAGACACGACAATACAAATTGAGCGAGCAACCCGTGTCATTGAAAAGCCCCTCTCAGTCCACGACTATAACCTCCACATGGGAGGGGTCGACTTCAATGACCAGATGTTGTCTCCGTATTTAGTTTCCCGACGCACCAGACGCTGGTATAAGAAGGTGTCTCTATATTTAATTCAATTGGCTCTGTACAATAGTTTTGTTCTCTACAGTAAGGCTGGGAGAACTGGATCCTTCCTCAAATTTCAGGAAGAGATCATCGAGAACCTCCTGTATCCAGGAGGTTCCGTGGCCCCAACCACCAGTGTAGTTAGCCGTCTACACGAGCGACATTTCCCCAATGTCGTTCCTGGTACCTCAACCCAACAGTCACCCCGAAAAAGATGTCGTGTCTGTAGCAGGAGTGGAATAAGGCGTGACACCCGCTATTTCTGTCCTGACCACCCTGCCCTATGCTTTGGAGAGTGTTTCCGGAAGTACCACTCACAGGTACACTATTAGCATAGGGATCATCTCACCAGGACAGGCACACAGGGCTATTAGGGCCCATTCACTCACTGCTGCTGCAAACGTCTCCTTTCACATGGGACAAAGTGCATAACGCACTTCGCCACATCTTTGGGCGATTTGCGCTTTGCACATTGACCCATGGGGAAGGAGAGGTTTGTTCTATAAAGGTAAAAAAAAAACAAAAAAAAAAAACACACCAGTAAGCAAACACGTTAATGTTCAGTTAAAAAAGTTAAAGTTACATGTTTTGTTGCAAAGTTAATAAAATTATTGCGTTGCGGCCTGGTTTTTTCTTTTTTTTTTTTTTTTCTTTTTTCACCTTCCAGGTGGACCAACCGATTGACTAGCTGCAGCACCGATGTGCATTCTGACAGAAGCATTGCGCTGCTGTCAGATTACACGCAAGTCGGTGTATGCGGCGCTGCAAGACGGGATTTTCTCCTCTGCAGTGACAGATACGTTTGCCGAGGCATACGAGCTGAGGAGGAGGCGGCGTTCCTATGCTTTGGCAAGCACTTTGTATATATATATATAAAAAAATAAATAAAAAATCCCGGCAATGATTTATTCATCCACATCGATTGATGTGAATGGAGAAATCTGGTTTGCCAGGGCATACGAGCTAAGTGGGTATGGATGTAGGGCGGAGCTCCTATGTCCTGGCAGACGCCTTTCCCCTCCATTTTTTTTTTTGGCAGAGATTTTTTCATCCACATTGATCGATGCGAATGAAGAAATCTGTGCCGTTCATTTTTTTCTTTCAGCCCAGAGGCTGAACGGAAAAAAAAATCTCATTACCTGTATGCTCAATATAAGGAGAATAGCAGAAACTCCTAATGCTGGCCATACATGTAATGATTGCGGAGACCCTCAAATGCCAGGGCAGTACAAACACCCCACAACTGACCCCATTTTGGAAAGAAGACACCCCAAGGTATTTGCTGAGGGGCATATTGAGTCCATGAAAGATTTAAATTTTTGTCCTAAGTTAGCGGAAAGTGAGACTTTGTGAGAAAAAAAATAAATAAAATCAATTTCCGCTAACTTATGCCAAAAAAAAAAAATTTCTATGAACTTGCCAGGCCCCTCATTGGATACCTTGGGGTGTCTTCTTTCCAAAGTGGGGTCACATGTGGGGTATTTATACTGCCCTGGCTTTTTAGGGGCCCTAAAGCGTGAGAAGAAGTCTGGGATCCAAATGTCTAAAAATGCCCTCCTAAAAGGAATTTGGGCCCCTTTGCGCATCTAGGCTGCAAAAAAGTGTCACACATCTGGTATCGCCGTACTCAGGAGAAGTTGGGGAATGTGTTTTGGGGTGTCATTTTACATATACCCATGCTGGGTGAGAAAAATATCTTGGTCAAATGCCAACTTTGTATAAAAAAAATGGGAAAAGTTGTCTTTTGCCAAGATATTTCTCTCACCCAGCATGGGTATATGTAAAATGACACCCCAAAACACATTCCCCAACTTCTCCTGAGTACGGCGATACCAGATGTGTGACACTTTTTTGATGCCAAGGTGGGCAAAGGGGCACATATTCCAAAGTGCACCTTTCGGATTTCACCGGTCATTTTTTACAGATTTTGATTGCAAAGTACTTCTCACACATATGGGCCCCTAAATTGCCAGGGCAGTATAACTACGCCACAAGTGACCCCATTTTGGAAAGAAGACACCCCAAGGTATTCCGTGAGGGGCATGGCGAGTTCCTAGAATTTTTTATTTTTTGTCGCAAGTTAGTGGAATATGAGACTTTGTAAGGAAAAAATCTGAAAGGTGCACTTTGGAATATGTGCCCCTTTGCCCACCTTGGCAGCAAAAAAGTGTGACACATCTGGTATCGCCGTACTCAGGAGAAGTTGGGGAATGTGTTTTGGGGTGTCATTTTACATATACCCATGCTGGATGAGAGAAATATCTTGGCTAAAGACAACTTTTCCCATTTTTTTATACAAAGTTGGCATTTGACCAAGATATTTTTCTCACCCAGCATGGGTATATGTAAAATGACACCCCAAAACACATTCCCCAACTTCTCCTGAGTACGGCGATACCAGATGTGTCACACTTTTTTGCTGCCAAGGTGGGCAAAGGGGCACATATTCCAAAGTGCACCTTTTGGATTTGACCAGGGCAAAGGGGCACATATTCCAAAGTGCACCTTTTTGGATTTGACCAGTCATTTTTTACACATTTTGATTGCAAAGTTCTTCTCACACATTTGGGCCCCTAAATTGCCAGGGCAGTATAACTACCCCACAAGTGACCCCATTTTGGAAAGAAGACACCCCAAGGTATTCTGTGAGGGGCATGGTGAGTTCCTAGAATTTTTTATTTTTTGTCGCAAGTTAGTGGAATATGAGACTTTGTAAGGAAAAAATCTGAAAGGTGCACTTTGGAATATGTGCCCCTTTGCCCACCTTGGCAGCAAAAAAGTGTGACACATCTGGTATCGCCGTACTCAGGAGAAGTTGGGGAATGTGTTTTGGGGTGTCATTTTACATATACCCATGCTGGATGAGAGAAATATCTTGGCTAAAGACAACTTTTCCCATTTTTTTATACAAAGTTGGCATTTGACCAAGATATTTTTCTCACCCAGCATGGGTATATGTAAAATGACACCCCAAAACACATTCCCCAACTTCTCCTGAGTACGGCGATACCAGATGTGTCACACTTTTTTGCTGCCAAGGTGGGCAAAGGGGCACATATTCCAAAGTGCACCTTTTGGATTTGACCAGGGCAAAGGGGCACATATTCCAAAGTGCACCTTTTTGGATTTGACCAGTCATTTTTTACACATTTTGATTGCAAAGTTCTTCTCACACATTTGGGCCCCTAAATTGCCAGGGCAGTATAACTACCCCACAAGTGACCCCATTTTGGAAAGAAGACACCCCAAGGTATTCTGTGAGGGGCATGGTGAGTTCCTAGAATTTTTTATTTTTTGTCGCAAGTTAGTGGAATATGAGACTTTGTAAAAAATAAAAAAAATAAAATCATCATCATTTTCCGCTAACTTGTGACAAAAAATAAAAAGTTCTATGAACTCACTATGCCCATCAGCGAATACCTTAGGGTGTCTACTTTCCGAAATGGGGTCATTTGTGGGGGTTTTCTACTGTTTGGGCATTGTAGAACCTCAGGAATCATGACAGGTGCTCAGAAAGTCAGAGCTGTTTCAAAAAGCGGAAATTCACATTTTTGTACCATAGTTTGTAAATGCTATAACTTTTACCCAAACCATTTTTTTTTTGCCCAAACATTTTTTTTTATCAAAGACATGTAGAACAATAAATTTGGCGAAAAATTTATATATGGATGTCGTTTTTTTTGCAAAATTTTACAGCTGAAATTGAAAAATGTCATTTTTTTGCAAAAAAATCGTTACATTTTGATTAATAACAAAAAAAGTAAAAATGCCAGCAGCAATGAAATACCACCAAATGAAAGCTCTATTAGTGAGAAGAAAAGGAGGTAAAATTCATTTGTATGGTAAGTTGCATGACCGAGCGATAAACGGTGAAAGTAGTGTAGTGCCGAAGTGTAAAAAGTGCTCTGGTCATGAAAGGGGTTTCACCTAGCGGGGCTGAAGTGGTTAAGGGTTACTTTGTGGCCTCCCAACTTTGTTTCTTCAATGATTGGGAAAACAGCCATTTTTGTAGTAGAATAGTGAGAGATTCGGGTTTTGGAGATTTCTTTACTGTATTAGAGTCCGACTATCTATCAAACATACAGAATGGTTATAAATTTTTCTGTAGATTGGTCACAAATAGGGATGAGCGAACCCGAACTGTATAGTTCGGGTTCGTACCGAATTTTGGGGTGTCCGTGACACGGACCCGAACCCGGACATTTTCGTAAAAGTCCGGGTTCGGGTTCGGTGTTCGTCGCTTTCTTCGCGCTTTTGTGACGCTTTCTTGGCGCTTTTTGAAAGGCTGCAAAGCAGCCAATCAACAAGCGTCATACTACTTGCCCCAAGAGGCCATCACAGCCATGCCTACTATTGGCATGGCTGTGATTGGCCAGAGCACCATGTGACCCAGCCTCTATTTAAGCTGGAGTCACATAGCGCCGCCCGTCACTCTGCTCTGATTAGCGTAGGGAGAGGTTGCGGCTGCGACAGTAGGGCGAGATTAGGCAGATTAACTCCTCCAAAGGACTTGATTAACTGATCGATCTGCAGCTGTGGATCATTGAGCTGCTGATCCTCAATTGCTCACTGTTTTTAGGCTGCACAGACCGTTTGTCAGTCTCATTTTTCTGGGGTGATCGGCGGCCATTTTGTGTCTTGTGGTGCGCCAGCACAAGCTGCGACCAAGTGCATTTAACCCTCAATGGTGTGGTTGTTTTTTGGCTAAAGCCTACATCAGGGTGAAGCTGTGACACCAAGTGCATTTAACCAGCAATAGTCTGTTCATTTTTTGGCCATATACAAAATCAGGGGCAAGCTGCGCCTGTCACCAAGTGCATTTAACCCTCAATGGTGTGGTTGTTTTTTGGCTAAAGCCTACATCAGGGTGAAGCTGTCACACCAAGTGCATTTAACCAGCAATAGTCTGTTCATTTTTTGGCCATATACAAAATCAGGGGCAAGCTGCGCCTGTCACCAAGTGCATTTAACCCTCAATGGTGTGGTTGTTTTTTGGCTAAAGCCTACATCAGGGTGAAGCTGTCACACCAAGTGCATTTAACCAGCAATAGTCTGTTCATTTTTTGGCCATATACAAAATCAGGGGCAAGCTGCGCCTGTCACCAAGTGCATTTAACCCTCAATGGTGTGGTTGTTTTTTGGCTAAAGCCTACATCAGGGTGAAGCTGTCACACCAAGTGCATTTAACCAGCAATAGTCTGTTCATTTTTTGGCCATATCCCAGTCTAATTCTGTCACTAAATCCATACCGGTCACCCAGCGCCTAAATACTAGGCCTCAAATTTATATCCAGCTAAATCTGTCCCTAGTGCTGTAGCTGGGCGAGTTATTTAGTGTCCGTTCAAGCACATTTCTTGTTCTGGGTTGAAATACAATTCCCAATTTAGCAATTTCATAATTTAGTGGTTCCTGCTATATCAGAGCTCTTTGAAATCTATCCCAAAAAGGGTATATAATATTGAAGGTGCACATAGGGTCATTCAGAGTAACTTCACACACACCCGCTACTGTGTATTTCCAAGTCTAATTCTGTCACTAAATCCATACCGGTGACCCAGCGCCTAAATACTAGGCCTCAAATTTAATTCCCTCTAAATCTCTCGTTACCCACCGCTGTACTGTTGTTGCTGGGCAAGATATTTAGTGTCCGTCAAAGCACATTTTTTGTTCTGGGTTGAAGTACAATTCCCAATTTAGCAATTTCATAATTTAGTGGTTTCTGCTATATCAGAGCTATTTGAAATCTATCCCAAAAAGGGTATATAATATTGAAGGTGCACATAGGGTCATTCAGAATAACTTCACACACACCCGCTACTGTGTATTTCCAAGTCTAATTCTGTCACTAAACCCATACCTGTCACCCAGCGCCTAAATACTAGGCCTCAAATTTAAATCCCTCTAAATCTCTCGTTACCGTTGTCCTGTTGTAGCTGGGAAAGTTATTTAGTGCCCGTCAAAGCACATTTTTTGTTCTGGGTTGAAGTACAATTCCCAATTTAGCAATTTCATAATTTAGTGGTTCCTGCTATATCAGAGCTATTTGAAATCTATCCCAAAAAGGGTATATAATATTGAAGGTGCACATAGGGTCATTCAGAATAACTTCACACACACCCGCTACTGTGTATTTCCAAGTCTAATTCTGTCACTAAATCCATACCGGTGACCCAGCGCCTAAATACTAGGCCTCAAATTTAATTCCCTCTAAATCTCTCGTTACCCACCGCTGTACTGTTGTTGCTGGGCAAGATATTTAGTGTCCGTCAAAGCACATTTTTTGTTCTGGGTTGAAGTACAATTCCCAATTTAGCAATTTCATAATTTAGTGGTTTCTGCTATATCAGAGCTATTTGAAATCTATCCCTAAAAGGGTATATAATATTGAAGGTGCACATAGGGTCATTCAGAATAACTTCACACACACCCGCTACTGTGTATTTCCAAGTCTAATTCTGTCACTAAACCCATACCTGTCACCCAGCGCCTAAATACTAGGCCTCAAATTTATATCCAGCTAAATCTGTCCCTAGTGCTGTAGCTGGGCGAGTTATTTAGTGTCCGTTCAAGCACATTTCTTGTTCTGGGTTGAAATACAATTCCCAATTTAGCAATTTCATAATTTAGTGGTTCCTGCTATATCAGAGCTCTTTGAAATCTATCCCAAAAAGGGTATATAATATTGAAGGTGCACATAGGGTCATTCAGAGTAACTTCACACACACCCGCTACTGTGTATTTCCAAGTCTAATTCTGTCACTAAATCCATACCGGTGACCCAGCGCCTAAATACTAGGCCTCAAATTTAATTCCCTCTAAATCTCTCGTTACCCACCGCTGTACTGTTGTTGCTGGGCAAGATATTTAGTGTCCGTCAAAGCACATTTTTTGTTCTGGGTTGAAGTACAATTCCCAATTTAGCAATTTCATAATTTAGTGGTTTCTGCTATATCAGAGCTATTTGAAATCTATCCCAAAAAGGGTATATAATATTGAAGGTGCACATAGGGTCATTCAGAATAACTTCACACACACCCGCTACTGTGTATTTCCAAGTCTAATTCTGTCACTAAACCCATACCTGTCACCCAGCGCCTAAATACTAGGCCTCAAATTTAAATCCCTCTAAATCTCTCGTTACCGTTGTCCTGTTGTAGCTGGGAAAGTTATTTAGTGCCCGTCAAAGCACATTTTTTGTTCTGGGTTGAAGTACAATTCCCAATTTAGCAATTTCATAATTTAGTGGTTCCTGCTATATCAGAGCTATTTGAAATCTATCCCAAAAAGGGTATATAATATTGAAGGTGCACATAGGGTCATTCAGAATAACTTCACACACACCCGCTACTGTGTATTTCCAAGTCTAATTCTGTCACTAAATCCATACCGGTGACCCAGCGCCTAAATACTAGGCCTCAAATTTAATTCCCTCTAAATCTCTCGTTACCCACCGCTGTACTGTTGTTGCTGGGCAAGATATTTAGTGTCCGTCAAAGCACATTTTTTGTTCTGGGTTGAAGTACAATTCCCAATTTAGCAATTTCATAATTTAGTGGTTTCTGCTATATCAGAGCTATTTGAAATCTATCCCTAAAAGGGTATATAATATTGAAGGTGCACATAGGGTCATTCAGAATAACTTCACACACACCCGCTACTGTGTATTTCCAAGTCTAATTCTGTCACTAAACCCATACCTGTCACCCAGCGCCTAAATACTAGGCCTCAAATTTATATCCAGCTAAATCTGTCCCTAGTGCTGTAGCTGGGCGAGTTATTTAGTGTCCGTTCAAGCACATTTCTTGTTCTGGGTTGAAATACAATTCCCAATTTAGCAATTTCATAATTTAGTGGTTCCTGCTATATCAGAGCTCTTTGAAATCTATCCCAAAAAGGGTATATAATATTGAAGGTGCACATAGGGTCATTCAGAGTAACTTCACACACACCCGCTACTGTGTATTTCCAAGTCTAATTCTGTCACTAAATCCATACCGGTGACCCAGCGCCTAAATACTAGGCCTCAAATTTAATTCCCTCTAAATCTCTCGTTACCCACCGCTGTACTGTTGTTGCTGGGCAAGATATTTAGTGTCCGTCAAAGCACATTTTTTGTTCTGGGTTGAAGTACAATTCCCAATTTAGCAATTTCATAATTTAGTGGTTTCTGCTATATCAGAGCTATTTGAAATCTATCCCAAAAAGGGTATATAATATTGAAGGTGCACATAGGGTCATTCAGAATAACTTCACACACACCCGCTACTGTGTATTTCCAAGTCTAATTCTGTCACTAAACCCATACCTGTCACCCAGCGCCTAAATACTAGGCCTCAAATTTAAATCCCTCTAAATCTCTCGTTACCGTTGTCCTGTTGTAGCTGGGAAAGTTATTTAGTGCCCGTCAAAGCACATTTTTTGTTCTGGGTTGAAGTACAATTCCCAATTTAGCAATTTCATAATTTAGTGGTTCCTGCTATATCAGAGCTATTTGAAATCTATCCCAAAAAGGGTATATAATATTGAAGGTGCACATAGGGTCATTCAGAATAACTTCACACACACCCGCTACTGTGTATTTCCAAGTCTAATTCTGTCACTAAATCCATACCGGTGACCCAGCGCCTAAATACTAGGCCTCAAATTTAATTCCCTCTAAATCTCTCGTTACCCACCGGTGTACTGTTGTTGCTGGGCAAGATATTTAGTGTCCGTCAAAGCACATTTTTTGTTCTGGGTTGAAGTACAATTCCCAATTTAGCAATTTCATAATTTAGTGGTTTCTGCTATATCAGAGCTATTTGAAATCTATCCCTAAAAGGGTATATAATATTGAAGGTGCACATAGGGTCATTCAGAATAACTTCACACACACCCGCTACTGTGTATTTCCAAGTCTAATTCTGTCACTAAACCCATACCTGTCACCCAGCGCCTAAATACTAGGCCTCAAATTTAAATCCCTCTAAATCTCTCGTTACCGTTGTCCTGTTGTAGCTGGGAAAGTTATTTAGTGCCCGTCAAAGCACATTTTTTGTTCTGGGTTGAAGTACAATTCCCAATTTAGCAATTTCATAATTTAGTGGTTCCTGCTATATCAGAGCTATTTGAAATCTATCCCAAAAAGGGTATATAATATTGAAGGTGCACATTGGGTCATTCAGAATAACTTCACACACACGCTTCTGTGCATTTCCAAGTCTAATTCTGTCACTAAATCCATACCGGTGACCCAGCGCCTAAATACTAGGCCTCAAATTTAATTCCCTCTAAATCTCTCGTTACCCACCGCTGTACTGTTGTTGCTGGGCAAGATATTTAGTGTCCGTCAAAGCACATTTTTTGTTCTGGGTTGAAGTACAATTCCCAATTTAGCAATTTCATAATTTAGTGGTTTCTGCTATATCAGAGCTATTTGAAATCTATCCCTAAAAGGGTATATAATATTGAAGGTGCACATAGGGTCATTCAGAATAACTTCACACACACCCGCTACTGTGTATTTCCAAGTCTAATTCTGTCACTAAATCCATACCGGTGACCCAGCGCCTAAATACTAGGCCTCAAATTTAATTCCCTCTAAATCTCTCGTTACCCACCGTTGTACTGTTGTTGCTGGGCAAGATATTTAGTGTCCGTCAAAGCACATTTTTTGTTCTGGGTTGAAGTACAATTCCCAATTTAGCAATTTCATAATTTAGTGGTTTCTGCTATATCAGAGCTATTTGAAATCTATCCCTAAAAGGGTATATAATATTCAAGGTGCACATTGGGTCATTCAGAATAACTTCACACACACACGCTTCTGTGCATTTCCAAGTCTAATTCTGTCACTAAATCCATACCGGTCACCCAGCGCCTAAATACTAGGCCTCAAATTTATATCCCGCTGAATTTGAATACAATACATTGGGCCAAATAATATATTTGTTGTTGTGGTGAACCATAACAATGAGAAAAACATCTAGTAAGGGACGCGGACGTGGACATGGTCGTGGTGGTGTTAGTGGACCCTCTGGTGCTGGGAGAGGACGTGGCCGTTCTGCCACATCCACACGTCCTAGTGTACCAACTACCTCAGGTCCCAGTAGCCGCCAGAATTTACAGCGATATATGGTGGGGCCCAATGCCGTTCTAAGGATGGTAAGGCCTGAGCAGGTACAGGCATTAGTCAATTGGGTGGCCGACAGTGGATCCAGCACGTTCACATTATCTCCCACCCAGTCTTCTGCAGAAAGCGCACAGATGGCGCCTGAAAACCAACCCCATCAGTCTGTCACATCACCCCCATGCATACCAGGGAAACTGTCTCAGCCTCAAGTTATGCAGCAGTCTCTTATGCTGTTTGAAGACTCCGCTGGCAGGGTTTCCCAAGGGCATCCACCTAGCCCTTCCCCAGCGGTGAAAGACATAGAATGCACTGACGCACAACCACTTATGTTTCCTGATGATGAGGACATGGGAATACCACCTCAGCATGTCTCTGATGATGACGAAACACAGGTGCCAACTGCTGCGTCTTTCTGCAGTGTGCAGACTGAACAGGAGGTCAGGGATCAAGACTGGGTGGAAGACGATGCAGGGGACGATGAGGTCCTAGACCCCACATGGAATGAAGGTCGTGCCACTGACTTTCACAGTTCGGAGGAAGAGGCAGTGGTGAGACCGAGCCAACAGCGTAGCAAAAGAGGGAGCAGTGGGCAAAAGCAGAACACCCGCCGCCAAGAGACTCCGCCTGCTACTGACCGCCGCCATCTGGGACCGAGCACCCCAAAGGCAGCTTCAAGGAGTTCCCTGGCATGGCACTTCTTCAAACAATGTGCTGACGACAAGACCCGAGTGGTTTGCACGCTGTGCCATCAGAGCCTGAAGCGAGGCATTAACGTTCTGAACCTGAGCACAACCTGCATGACCAGGCACCTGCATGCAAAGCATGAACTGCAGTGGAGTAAACACCTTAAAACCAAGGAAGTCACTCAGGCTCCCCCTGCTACCTCTTCTGCTGCTGCCGCCTCGGCCTATTCTGCTGCTGCCGCCTCGGCCTCTTCCTCCGCCTCTGGAGGAACGTTGGCACCTGCCGCCCAGCAAACAGGGGATGTACCACCAACACCACCACCACCACCTCCGTCACCAAGCGTCTCAACCATGTCACACGCCAGCGTTCAGCTCTCCATCTCACAAACATTTGATAGAAAGCGTAAATTCCCACCTAGCCACCCTCGATCCCTGGCCCTGAATGCCAGCATTTCTAAACTACTGGCCTATGAAATGCTGTCATTTAGGCTGGTGGACACAGACAGCTTCAAACAGCTCATGTCGCTTGCTGTCCCACAGTATGTTGTTCCCAGCCGGCACTACTTCTCCAAGAGAGCCGTGCCTTCCCTGCACAACCAAGTATCCGATAAAATCAAGTGTGCACTGCGCAACGCCATCTGTAGCAAGGTCCACCTAACCACAGATACGTGGACCAGTAAGCACGGCCAGGGACGCTATATCTCCCTAACTGCACACTGGGTAAATGTAGTGGCAGCTGGGCCCCAGGCGGAGAGCTGTTTGGCGCACGTCCTTCCGCCGCCAAGGATCGCAGGGCAACATTCTTTGCCTCCTGTTGCCACCTCCTCCTTCTCGGCTTCCTCCTCCTCTTCTTCCACCTGCTCATCCAGTCAGCCACACACCTTCACCACCAACTTCAGCACAGCCCGGGGTAAACGTCAGCAGGCCATTCTGAAACTCATATGTTTGGGGGACAGGCCCCACACCGCACAGGAGTTGTGGCGGGGTATAGAACAACAGACCGACGAGTGGTTGCTGCCGGTGAGCCTCAAGCCCGGCCTGGTGGTGTGTGATAATGGGCGAAATCTCGTTGCAGCTCTGGGACTAGCCAATTTGACGCACATCCCTTGCTTGGCGCATGTGCTGAATTTGGTGGTGCAGAAGTTCATTCACAACTACCCCGACATGTCAGAGCTGCTGCATAAAGTGCGGGCCGTCTGTTCGCGCTTCCGGCGTTCACATCCTGCTGCTGCTCGCCTGTCTGCGCTACAGCGTAACTTCGGCCTTCCCGCTCACCGCCTCATATGCGACGTGCCCACCAGGTGGAACTCCACCTTGCACATGCTGGACAGACTGTGCGAGCAGCAGCAGGCCATAGTGGAGTTTCAGCTGCAGCACGCACGGGTCAGTCGCACTACAGAACAGCACCACTTCACCACCAATGACTGGGCCTCCATGCGAGACCTGTGTGCCCTGTTGCGCTGTTTCGAGTACTCCACCAACATGGCCAGTGGCGATGACACCGTTATCAGCGTTACAATACCACTTCTATGTCTCCTTGAGAAAACACTTAGGGCGATGATGGAAGAGGAGGTGGCCCAGGAGGAGGAGGAGGAGGAGGAGGAAGAGGGGTCATTTTTAGCACTTTCAGGCCAGTCTCTTCGAAGTGACTCAGAGGGAGGTTTTTGGCAACAGCAGAGGCCAGGTACAAATGTGGCCAGCCAGGGCCCACTACTGGAGGACGAGGAGGACGAGGATGAGGAGGAGGTGGAGGAGGATGAGGATGAAGCATGGTCACAGCGGGGTGGCACCCAACGCAGCTCGGGTCCATCACTGGTGCGTGGCTGGGGGGAAAGGCAGGACGATGACGATACGCCTCCCACAGAGGACAGCTTGTCCTTATCCCTGGGCAGCCTGGCACACATGAGCGACTACATGCTGCAGTGCCTGCGCAACGACAGCAGAGTTGCCCACATTTTAACCTGTGCGGACTACTGGGTTGCCACCCTGCTGGATCCACGCTACAAAGACAATGTGCCCACCTTACTTCCTGCACTGGAGCGTGATAGGAAGATGCGCGAGTACAAGCGCACGTTGGTAGACACGCTACTGAGAGCATTCCCAAATGTCACAGGGGAACAAGTGGAAGCCCAAGGCCAAGGCAGAGGAGGAGCAAGAGGTCGCCAAGGCAGCTGTGTCACGGCCAGCTCCTCTGAGGGCAGGGTTAGCATGGCAGAGATGTGGAAAACTTTTGTCAACACGCCACAGCTAACTGCACCACCACCTGATACGCAACGTGTTAGCAGGAGGCAACATTTCACTAACATGGTGGAACAGTACGTGTGCACACCCCTCCACGTACTGACTGATGGTTCGGCCCCATTCAACTTCTGGGTCTCTAAATTGTCCACGTGGCCAGAGCTAGCCTTTTATGCCTTGGAGGTGCTGGCCTGCCCGGCAGCCAGCGTTTTGTCTGAACGTGTATTCAGCACGGCAGGGGGCGTCATTACAGACAAACGCAGCCGCCTGTCTACAGCCAATGTGGACAAGCTGACGTTCATAAAAATGAACCAGGCATGGATCCCACAGGACCTGTCCGTCCCTTGTCCAGATTAGACATTAACTACCTCCCCATAACCATATATTATTGGACTCCAGGGCACTTCCTCATTCAATCCTATTTTTATTTTCATTTTACCATTATATTGCGAGGCTACCCAAAGTTGAATGAACCTCTCCTCTGCCTGTGTGCTAGGCCTAAATATATGCCAATGGACTGTTGCAGTGGTGGGTGACGTGAAGCCTCATTCTCTGCTATGACATGCAGACTGATTCTCTGCTGACATGAAGCCAGATCCTCTGTTACGGGAGCTCTCTCCTCTGCCTGGGTGCTGGGCCTAAATTTATGACAATTGACTGTTGCAGTGGTGGGTGACGTGAAGCCTGATTCTCTGCTATGATATGAAGACTGATTCTCTGCTGACATGAAGCCAGATTGTCTGTTACGGGACCTTTCTCCTCTGCCTGGGTTCTGGGCCTAAATTTATGAAAATTGACTGTTGCAGTGGTGGGTGACGTGAAGCCTGATTCTCTGCTATGATATGAAGACTGATTCTCTGCTGACATGAAGCCAGATTGTCTGTTACGGGACCTTTCTCCTCTGCCTGGGTTCTGGGCCTAAATTTATGAAAATTGACTCTTACAGTGGTGGGTGACGTGAAGCCTGATTCTCTGCTATGATATGAAGACTGATTCTCTGCTGACATGAAGCCAGATTCTCTGTTACGGGACCTCTCTCCTCTGCCTGGGTGCTGGGCCTAAATTTATGACAATGGACTGTTGCAGTGGTGGCTGACGTGAAGCCTGATTCTCTGCTATGACATGCAGACTGATTCTCTGCTGTCATGAAGCCAGATTGTCTGTTACGGGACCTCTCTGCTCTGCCTGTGTGCTAGGCCTAAATATATGCCAATGGACTGTTGCAGTGGTGGCTGACGTGAAGCCTCATTCTCTGCTATGACATGCAGACTGATTCTCTGCTGTCATGAAGCCAGATTGTCTGTTACGGGACCTCTCTGCTCTGCCTGTGTGCTAGGCCTAAATATATGCCAATGGACTGTTGCAGTGGTGGGTGACGTGAAGCCTCATTCTCTGCTATGACATGCAGACTGATTCTCTGCTGACATGAAGCCAGATTGTCTGTTACGGGACCTCTCTGCTCTGCCTGTGTGCTAGGCCTAAATATATGCCAATGGACTGTTGCAGTGGTGGGTGACGTGAAGCCTCATTCTCTGCTATGACATGCAGACTGATTCTCTGCTGACATGAAGCCAGATTGTCTGTTACGGGACCTCTCTGCTCTGCCTGTGTGCTAGGCCTAAATATATGCCAATGGACTGTTGCAGTGGTGGGTGACGTGAAGCCTCATTCTCTGCTATGACATGCAGACTGATTCTCTGCTGACATGAAGCCAGATTGTCTGTTACGGGACCTCTCTGCTCTGCCTGTGTGCTAGGCCTAAATATATGCCAATGGACTGTTGCAGTGGTGGGTGACGTGAAGCCTCATTCTCTGCTATGACATGCAGACTGATTCTCTGCTGACATGAAGCCAGATTGTCTGTTACGGGACCTCTCTGCTCTGCCTGTGTGCTAGGCCTAAATATATGCCAATGGACTGTTGCAGTGGTGGGTGACGTGAAGCCTCATTCTCTGCTATGACATGCAGACTGATTCTCTGCTGACATGAAGCCAGATCCTCTGTTACGGGAGCTCTCTCCTCTGCCTGGGTGCTGGGCCTAAATTTATGACAATTGACTGTTGCAGTGGTGGGTGACGTGAAGCCTGATTCTCTGCTATGATATGAAGACTGATTCTCTGCTGACATGAAGCCAGATTGTCTGTTACGGGACCTTTCTCCTCTGCCTGGGTTCTGGGCCTAAATTTATGAAAATTGACTCTTACAGTGGTGGGTGACGTGAAGCCTGATTCTCTGCTATGATATGAAGACTGATTCTCTGCTGACATGAAGCCAGATTCTCTGTTACGGGACCTCTCTCCTCTGCCTGGGTGCTGGGTAGTGTTGAGCGCGAATATTCGAAAAGCAAATTTTTTTCGCGAATATCGCAACTTCGCGATTTCGCGAATATTTCGAATATAGTGCTATATATTCGTAAAAACGAATATTCGTTTTTTGTTTCCCCCCCCCCCCCCACAAAATTACAGTACACATATAATTGATTGTTTCCCAAAGGTCCAACAGCTCAGATCTTACTCACATTGCCTAGAAAGTGATTGAGGCGCGAATCTTCGTAAGGCGATTTTATTAGCGCACATGCGAATATCGGCACGTCCCAGAACAGAGGCAAAGGGCTTTGCATTCATACATTAGTGAATTGAGTTGCGAATCTTCGTAAGGCGATTTTATTAGCGCACATGCGAATATCTACACTTGTCCCAGAACAGAGGCAAAGGGCTTTGCATTCATACATTAGTGATTGAATTGAGCTGCGAATCTTCGTAAGGCGATTTTATTAACGCAAATGCAAATATCTACACTTGTCCCCAGAACAGAGAGGCAAAGGCCTGTGCATTCATATAGTATAGCACCATATTCGCGAATACGTAGAACTTCGTAAAAGTCGATTTACGAATATTCGTATTTTTTATTTTACTTTCCACCTTACAGATTACATTGATCTGTACTCTGTCAACTACTGTCATCACCCCCCACTGTATCTCGATTGATTCCCAAAAGTCTCACATTCCCTAGAAAGTGATTGAGGTGCGAATCTTCGTAAGGCGATTTTATTAGCGCACATGCGAATATCTACACTTGTCCCAGAACAGAGGCAAAGGGCATTGCATTCATACATTAGTGATTGAATTGAGTTGCGAATCTTCGTAAGGCGATTTCATTAGCGCACATGTGAATTTTGCATAGCATATGTATTATGCGATAATTCGAATTATCGCATATGCGAAATAATAACGAATTTGAATAATCGCGAATATTTTACGAATATTCTTTCGAATATTCACAAAATTTCGCGAATTCGAATATGGGACATGCCGCTCAACACTAGTGCTGGGCCTAAATTTATGACAATGGACTGTTGCAGTGGTGGGTGACGTGAAGCCTGATTCTCTGCTATGACATGCAGACTGATTCTCTGCTGACATGAAGCCAGATTGTCTGTTACGGGACCTCTCTCCTCTGCCTGGGTGCTGGGCCTAAATATATGCCAATGGACTGTTGCAGTGGTGGCTGACGTGAAGCCTCATTCTCTGCTATGACATGCAGACTAATTCTCTGCTGACATGAAGACAGATTCTCTGTTACGGGACCTCTCTCCTCTGCCTGGGTGCCGGGGCCTAAATATCTGAGAATGGACTGTTCCAGTGGTGGCTGACGTGAAGCCTCATTCTCTGCTATGACATGCAGACTAATTCTCTGCTGACATGAAGACAGATTCTCTGTTACGGGACCTCCCTCCTCTGCCTGGGTGCTGGGCCTAAATATATGCCAATGGACTGTTGCAGTGGTGGCTGACGTGAAGCCTCATTCTCTGCTATGACATGCAGACTAATTCTCTGCTGACATGAAGACAGATTCTCTGTTACGGGACCTCCCTCCTCTGCCTGGGTGCTGGGCCTAAATATATGCCAATGGACTGTTGCAGTGGTGGCTGACGTGAAGCCTCATTCTCTGCTATGACATGCAGACTGATTCTCTGCTGACATGAAGCCAGATTCTCTGTTACGGGACCTCTCTCCTCTGCCTGTGTGTGTGCTGGGCCTAAATATATGCCAATGGACTGTTGCAGTGGTGGCTGACGTGAAGCCTCATTCTCTGCTATGACATGCAGACTGATTCTCTGCTGACATGAAGCCAGATTCTCTGTTACGGGACCTCTCTCCTCTGCCTGTGTGTGTGCTGGGCCTAAATATATGCCAATGGACTGTTGCAGTGGTGGCTGACGTGAAGCCTCATTCTCTGCTATGACATGCAGACTAATTCTCTGCTGACATGAAGACAGATTCTCTGTTACGGGACCTCCCTCCTCTGCCTGGGTGCTGGGCCTAAATATATGCCAATGGACTGTTGCAGTGGTGGCTGACGTGAAGCCTCATTCTCTGCTATGACATGCAGACTGATTCTCTGCTGACATGAAGCCAGATTCTCTGTTACGGGACCTCTCTCCTCTGCCTGTGTGTGTGCTGGGCCTAAATATATGCCAATGGACTGTTGCAGTGGTGGCTGACGTGAAGCCTCATTCTCTGCTATGACATGCAGACTGATTCTCTGCTGACATGAAGCCAGATTCTCTGTTACGGGACCTCTCTCCTCTGCCTGTGTGTGTGCTGGGCCTAAATATATGCCAATGGACTGTTGCAGTGGTGGCTGACGTGAAGCCTCATTCTCTGCTATGACATGCAGACTAATTCTCTGCTGACATGAAGACAGATTCTCTGTTACGGGACCTCCCTCCTCTGCCTGGGTGCTGGGCCTAAATATATGCCAATGGACTGTTGCAGTGGTGGCTGACGTGAAGCCTCATTCTCTGCTATGACATGCAGACTAATTCTCTGCTGACATGAAGACAGATTCTCTGTTACGGGACCTCTCTCCTCTGCCTGGGTGCCGGGGCCTAAATATCTGAGAATGGACTGTTCCAGTGGTGGGTGACGGGAAGCCAGATTCTCTGCTATGGAACCTCTCTCCAATTGATTTTGGTTAATTTTTATTTATTTAATTTTTATTTTAATTCATTTCCCTATCCACATTTGTTTGCAGGGGATTTACCTACATGTTGCTGCCTTTTGCAGCCCTCTAGCTCTTTCCTGGGCTGTTTTACAGCCTTTTTAGTGCCGAAAAGTTCGGGTCCCCATTGACTTCAATGGGGTTCGGGTTCGGGACGAAGTTCGGATCGGGTTCGGATCCCGAACCCGAACATTTCCGGGATGTTCGGCCGAACTTCTCGAACCCGAACATCCAGGTGTTCGCTCAACTCTAGTCACAAAGGCTTGGATGGTTATAAGAAGCTGGTGTAGAGTTAAGGCATCACTCAGGTGCACCCCACTGTGGCATAATTCAAAGCTTATAAATCTAGTCGACTCAAATTGTCAGCAGTATTGGAGGACAAAAAATGTTCAGTATTTGTATCAAGTGGTCAGAGGTGGACAAATCTTGTCTCTTATGGAGTTAAAGCAAAGGGAAAACGTAGGTGAGGTGGCTTGGTATGCATATTTTCAATTGAGGTTAGCACTTTCTAATACTTCTAATACTCACTTATTTACTATAGATACTCCTGAATTTTTAGATGATTTAATTTGTAAGAAAGTTGTCACGAAAGTTAAAGTATCTCACTGCTATAGACACTTAATGAAAACATTTTTTGAGGATGTTCTCTCTCCAGGACAGAGGTCCTGGTCTTCCGTACTCTCAGAGGTGGGCCCTCCTGATTGGGAGAACATAGGGGAAAGTTTAAAGTTTGTTTCACATAACTTCAACCACACTGTCGTACAATTTAACATTTTGCACAAAATATATGTTACACCTATCTGGCTATATAGGAGAGGATTTAGAGTTTCTTCTGACTGCCCACGGTGTGGCGATCCCGGGGCAGACCATTTACATCTGCTCTGGGACTGCCCAGCGGTGGGCAGGTATTGGAGACTGGTTCAATCTAATTTGGTTCGCAAACTTAATATTGACATCCCCTTGTCCCCCAGGATATGGGTCCTGGGAGACTTATCGGAGGTTAATTGCCAGCCAATAAAATATAGACTGCTGATCAAGGTGATGTTTTTAGCCAGGCTTCTTATATCTAGAGCATGGTTTTCCTCCTCTGCTCCAGACAGTAACAACTGGCTGGGTCTGGTAGAGAAAGTGAAAAGCTATGAGAGGATTCTGTATAAACAAAGAGGATCCTACTCAAAGTGGGGCAAACTGTGGAAGGATTGGGGCAGGGTCTATTAATCCGGTCTTTCTTCCCCCCCCCCCCCTCCCTCTTATTTTTTTTTATTTTATTTTTTTCTTCTTCATGCAAGGTGGGGAGGGTGGGTGGTTGTGGGGTGGGATGGGGATGATTCTACTATTTTGGTTTTTTTCTATATAAATTGTAACTTGCTGAGAGTAAAAAAAATAAATAAAGTGAAAATAATGGCTGCAAGATTGGGCTGGGGAGGGTGGGGGGCGGGATTTCACATTGTATTGTATTGTTTACTTTAAACTGATATAAAATCAATAAAAAAATATTTAAAAAAAATAAATAAAAATTTAATCCATTGTGGTCGTGTATAGAGCCAAAAAGTTTAGAATTGTCGATGTCCCAATATTTATGGACCGAACTGTATAAAAAAAAAAAAAAACACTTACACTTACCTCCATGTCAGCGATGCGATGCAGGCCTCTTGCGGCCTGTGTCCCGTGCTGTCTGGCTCAGGCCGGCAGCTTATCAGAGGAAGGGGAAGGGACACGCCTCTCCCTCCCCGGCCGCAGCACAGCCATCTGTATCGCTGTCCTGAGGACGGTGATACAGATGACTATGGAGATGAGCGCTTTCACAATGAAAGCGCTCATCTCCCTGTGCCCTGCTGCCGCCACCCCCCACTTTTGAGCAGGGCCGCGCTGCCAGCTCGGGGGGGGGGGGCAATTGCCCCATTGCCCCCCCCCCTGGATCTGCCATTGGGCTGCTCTGTCACTCTTACGCCAAATCCAGCTGTTGCTTCGTCAGCATGAAG
The DNA here is from genome assembly GCF_014858855.1 of Bufo gargarizans. Taxonomy (NCBI): domain Eukaryota; kingdom Metazoa; phylum Chordata; class Amphibia; order Anura; family Bufonidae; genus Bufo; species Bufo gargarizans. The sequence goes on from NC_058085.1 coordinate 90,581,359, forward strand.
ACGATAATTAGACCTGAGTCGCCACTGTGTCCGAGTCCACTGCTCCCAGTGATTCCACACCTGCTGGGTCATCGCTCGCCTATCGCCATAGGACTTTGAACTGGTCGAGATGTCAAGACTTGCACATGAATTGGATTTAAGTGAGGGAGAGGTGCGCAGAGTCAGCGTCACTCTCTCTTCCCAGATTACATCTTGCTCCGATGGAAGGACAGAAGTTGAGACAGTTCGAGATAGGCTGGGCAGAGTGGTTGACCGGGGCATCTTTCGTGTCTTGCCGTGCTCTTAGTGTACCACATTGCTTGCAGATACTGCCTTCATGGCCATTGTTCCTATTTAGTAGCGCTCATCCGCTCACTCCGCCAGACTTCACATGTTCAGGATAGACAAATCCCCCTGTTACCGAAGGTCAATAAATGACCCAACGGCTACTCTTGACCTGGTTTAGCCAGCCTGTTGAAGCTGTTGCCTGGGGTGTGGCCGCTGTGCATGTTACAGCTGCTGGGAGCCACAGGTGAGAGCTGAGTGTCAGGTGGGGACCAAAGGTGTACGAGCTGCCCTGAAAAGAGCACAACATGCCCTCCACCAGAGGCACTACCCCTCCATAGACCCCCCAGACACCTCAACTATGTCCTAAACTGAGCCCCAAAAGTAGTGGAGAGTGCACTGCGCATGTGCAGCCACCCTCCATTCATTTATATGGGCCGCCAAAAATAGAGGAGCTCTGGCTCAGATATTTCTGTTGGGCCCATAAAAGTGAATGGGAGCAGTGGCCGTGCATGCGCAGTGCACTACCATTCATTTCTATGGGAAGAGAACTTGGTGGTGGTCAGACCAGAGTCCTCCAGGCACCACCTATTGGCAAATGATTGGCTCCAAAGGCAGCCAAATGTTTTTTATTTCTACTGGAACTTTGGTGCCCACTATGCTATTAAAGCCTGATCCCACTAGAGGATCCTCTAGATCAATGCCAGAGCACTGCCATTACTCTACTGACTGTTTAGCTATGTAGACTGAAGAAAATAATATGTGCTTTTCATGTACGGGAACTGCCCATGTGACCCGGGTGCAAATGCCAAGGGTCAATCTATTTCACACACTCAACCTCTCATGCCCCTACACACAGGGCCGTCTTTAACAAGGGGCAAAAGGGGCAGCTTCCCCGGGCCCAGTTGCTCCTGGGGGGCCCAAGGCAGTTGCCTCTTGAGCCCTGCTAGCCACTGCCCCGGGTGTCAGGCTGTCAGCTACACAGGGGGTGCTGCCATGCCATGTCTGCCGGCACTCCAGGCAGGGTACTGTGAGAGCTGTGATCTAGGACCTTAGATGACATCATCACTATGTGACCAGTAACCTAGCAATATTACTGGTCACATGGCTATGAGGTCATCACAGGTCCTACCAGGAGTGTTGCAGGAGAAGTTTGCCTTAACTGTGGAGCTTTTTTTGTGAAGATTACATCAGAAAAAGGTGACAGGGGCTGTTATGCTAATATACTGTAAACTACTGTATAGTGGGGTGCTTTATACTGTGTGGGGGCCTGTATACTGTGGGGGGCTGTATACTGTGTGGGGCTGTATACTGTGAGGGGGCCTGTATACTGTGGGGGGCTGTATACTGTGCGGGGGGCCTGTATAGTGTGGGGGCCTGTATAGTGTGGGGGCCTGTATAGTGTGGGGGCCTGTATAGTGTGGGGGGCTGTATAGTGTGGGGGGCTGTATACTGTGGGGGGCTGTATACTGTGGGGGGGCTGTATACTGTGGGGGGGCTGTATACTGTGGGGGGCCTGTATACTGTGGGGGCCTGTATACTGTGGGGGGCCTGTATAGTGTGGGGGGCCTGTATAGTGTGGGGGAGGGCTGTATAATGTGGGGGAGGGCTGTATAATGTGGGGGAGGGCTGTATATTGTGGGGGAGGGCTGTATACTGTGGGGGGCCTGTATACTGTGGGGGGCCTGTATACTGTGGGGGGCCTGTATAGTGTGGGGGCCTGTATACTATGGGTGCTGTATATTGTGGAGTGCTATACTGCTGTACTGTATAGTGTGGGGGGCTGTATAATGTGGGGTGCTGTATAGTTTGGGGTGCTGTATACGGTGAGGTGCTATACTGCTCTACTGCATACTGTGAGGTGTTGTATACTGTGGGGTGCTGTATACTGTGGGCTGCTATACTGCTTAACTATATACTGTGGGGTACTGTATAGTGTGGGGTGCTATACTGCATACTGTGTGGTGCTGTATACTATAGGGTGCTATACTGCATACTGTGGGTTGCTGTATACTATAGGGTGCTATACTGCATACTGTGGGGTGCACTGTAACACTAGGGTGAGCCGAGCCCTGGTCTCCTTCCTGCAGAGCGGTGCCCACTTCCAGCCTGAGCCCACTTGCCCAGAGCACTGATCCTGAGCCGCTGCAGTCTTCAGAACTGGAAGTATTTACAGTAATTCACTGGACTCTACCAGGTGTGTGGATTTTTTGTGTGTGTGTTGTGGTGGAGGGCGTGATTGCCTGCTAAGGTGTGGGAAGGCGGGATCCAGGGGCCCCAAGTAAATTTTAGCCCAGGGTCCAATCAATATTAAAGACGGCCCTGCCTACACACAGGCCACAGATGACATTTAAATTAATATACCAATTAATTAGGGTTTCATAGAAAACCCCACTCCTCCACACTTGCAAGAATGCTCACAGTAGCACAGGCCACACTAATAGCAGATACACGATAACGCAAACTGCACTCATACACTCAAAAACTGAGGTTAATGTGCTTGTCAAGGGCACAAAGCAAAACCATTAAAGATGTGCTTTAATGTACTAAAGTTACAAAAATTAAAAGAAATAACAGACATACATAGAGGAGCAAAAGCAGTTATAAAAAAAAAAAAGGGATAAAAACAAAATGGTTCTTAATACTTAGCAAATTGCTAGATGAGAGTCCATTTTAAGTCCGGGTATAGGAGAACGTGGAACTAGTGGCGTCGCTAGAGGGGGGCGAGGGGGGGCAATTGCCCCCCCTATGTTGTCCCTTGCCCCCCCGGGTGCCCCCCCGCTGATTCCCCAGAGTGAATACTAATGAGCGCTTCCATTATGGAAGCGCTCATTAGTACCGACGGACCAGGAAGTGGTGAACGCTCTGTACTCACCACTTCCTGGTCCTCGGCTGTCGGCTGTGCAGGGCTGCGCACAGCGTAAGGTCGCTCTGTGACCTCACGCTGTGCGCGCCAGTTTAGAGCACAGTCGACTGAGGAGAAAATGGCAGGCGGCGTCCGTCCAGGAGCAGGAGAGGTAAGTGTTTTTATTTTTTATTTTATAGAAAATGTGGCTGCTGGGGGCATTATGGGGGCTAATTGGAGGCATATGGGGCATTTGGAGGCATATGGGGGCTAATTGGAGGCATATTTGGGGGCTAATTGGAGGCATATGGGGGCATTTGGAGGCATATGGGGGCTAATTGGTGGCATATTTGGGGGATAATTGGAGGCATATTTGGGGCTAATTGGAGGCATATTTGGGGCTAATAGGAGGCATATGGGGCTAATAGGAGGCATATGGGGCTAATAGGAGGCATATGGGGCTAATAGGAGGCATATGGGGGCTAATATGAGGCATAATGGGGCTAATAGGAGGCATATGGGGGCTAATAGGAGGCATATGGGGGCTAATAGGAGGCATATGGGGGCTAATTGGAGGCATATGGGGGCTAATTGGAGGCATATGGGGCTAATTGGAGGCATATGGGGGCTAATAGGAGGCATATGGGGCTAATAGGAGGCATATGGGGCTAATAGGAGGCATATGGGGCTAATATGAGGCATATGGGGGCTAATAGGAGGCATATGGGGGCTAATAGGAGGCATATGAGGCTAATATGAGGCATATGGGGGCTAATAGGAGGCATATGGGGGCTAATAGGAGGCATATGGGGGCTAATTGGAGGCATATGGGGGCTAATTGGAGGCATATGGGGCTAATAGGAGGCATATGGGGCTAATAGGAGGCATATGGGGCTAATAGGAGGCATATGGGGCTAATATGAGGCATATGGGGGCTAATAGGAGGCATATGGGGGCTAATAGGAGGCATATGGGGGCTAATAGGAGGCATATGGGGGCTAATAGGAGGCATATGGGGGCTAATTGGAGGCATATGGGGGCTAATTGGAGGCATATGGGGGCTAATAGGAGGCATATGGGGGTTAATTGGAGGCATATGGGGCTAATTGGAGGCATATGGGGGCTAATAGGAGGCATATGGGGCTAATAGGAGGCATATGGGGCTAATAGGAGGCATATGGGGCTAATAGGAGGTATATGGGGGCTAATAGGAGGCATATGGGGGCTAATAGGAGGCATATGGGGCTAATAGGAGGCATATGGGGGCTAATAGGAGGCATATGGGGGCTAATTGGAGGCATATGGGGGCTAATTGGAGGCATATGGGGTCTAATTGGAGGCATATGGGGCTAATAGGAGGCATATGGGGCTAATAGGAGGCATATGGGGGCTAATTGGAGGCATATGGGGGCTAATTGGAGGCATATGGGGGCTAATAGGAGGCATATGGGGGCTAATAGGAGGCATATGGGGGCTAATAGGAGGCATATGGGGCTAATAAGAGGCATAATGGGGCTAATAAGAGGCATAATGGGGGCTAATGAGGCATAAGGGCTGATATGGGGGCTAATGAGGCATAAGGGCTGATATGGGGGCTAATGAGGCATAAGGGCTGATATGGGGGCTAATGAGGCATAAGGGCTGATATGGGGGCTGATATGAGAGGCATAATGAGGGCTAATGAGAGGCATAATGTGTCATCCACAGATGCCCCCATAACAGTGTGTCTTCCACAGATCCACCATAACAGTGCGCCTGTGCACTGACGAGAGACAGAAAGAAGGGGAAAGAATCCGTGGAAGCAAGCAGAGGACGGCACTGCAGACGACTGAATAGCTTCTTTTGTAAGTAAATTGCTTTATTATAACTGTATCCCTGCATATCGCAATTCTCTCGTATTTTGTAATCTTATTGATATATACTTATTTTGTTTGTGCCCCCCCATTTTTGACTGTGGTATCTTTGTGCCCCCCCTATATATTGTTCCTAGAGTCGCCACTGCGTGGAACACAACCCAATGTTGATCGGATTCCCAAATTGTGTGAACAAAATGTTAAAAATCCCTCATTTTATCCACATTTGGCAGAGGATGGAGCTGGGAGGAGTCTCCACTGCCATGCTTGGCCCAGCCCTCTGGGAAGGCCTTCATTAGCTGTGCATGCTCCGCCTCCCTCACGCAGCAGGCAAACATGAAATATCAATAAAACGCGGCTTCCCGTCCGCTCTAATGGATACCCGAGGCCCAATATGTTTTAATAATGCATGTTTCATCATGCCGATCGTTCTAATACCAAATATGAGTGAGCTACTCGTTATGTGGGAATGCTGGCTGTCAGGGGTGGGATATTTAGACTTCCTGTAATGTCCACATTATATGGAGCGCAATTATTACAATGATTAGTAGGTGAGTTGTACCAGAGATAAGTTATAGCTTATGACATATTGTATTTATCCTCTGGTATCCTAGCTGAAAAACTCCTGGATTCACTGCTCTGGGAGGTGCCACCATGTCTCAGGTGTTATGCATTTCCATGGGGCTTAAGTGTACAATCCAGGAGACATCTCGTTACCACTAGCAGTCAGGTGATAATATGATTTCCTCGAGGGGGAATGTGTATTGCATGCACAGGTTTTCAGGCTAAAAGGGCTGTATTAAATTATACGATCTAGCAGGCAATTGTTGGGAGGGAAGCATTCCATCCCGGCAATCGCCTGCTTGCTAGCGGAGACCAATGTTATTATATGCAGCGATCTTCGCCAGAGTATGGGTAGGAGTGATTGGCATGCCATTGCTTGTCCCCATGCTGTATAGTTGTTTGCAGGCCAGCTTAAAAATCTAAATTGCCCAATGATACTTGTTCATAGGGTAATTGGCGGCAGTATTAGACTGCCATATCATCACTAATTCTGCCCAACAGGCTTTAGCTGCAACGTACAGACAATATTTCAGAATGGTATACAGAATCACACTATATACTGTGTATATATATATATATATATATATATATATATACACACACACATAAAATGAAAAATGATAACAGTGTGGTCCTTAATTAGCCCTGTCTTTAAGGGGTGTAAGGATCAGTAACCATTGACTGGGACAAATGTGCCATAATAAAGGACATCTGGTAGAGCATAAGCTTTTTCACATTGGAACTAAAGCTAGTATAACGCCAGAGATGTAGTAGATACTCTAAAAAGCTTCTTGCCAGCTAAATAATATTTTCCTTGTTATCCTAGCCTAAGTTACTGTAATATTTTAATTTTTAATTAACAATACCTCAACTGTGTAACAAAAAGCAGATGTTTCCTTATTCAGTGAATTTTGCATTGTTTTTAAAGGCAAAAAATAGTCTGCTATATAGACACAAACAACTTGCAAAATCTGCCGTCCTTTGGAATTACCCAGTTAGGTGGTGAAGCCGCCATTGTACTGTGACTACTAGAGAAAAATTTGATTCGGTGCTTCGCCAAATTTCACAAAGTACATTTCTTTGTCTGACAGGCCGAACTGGATGGACAAATGTTTTTTTTCGGCCTTATGTACTATGTTACTATGTTTGTCAGTGGGGGGTGCAATGACGGAAAACGGCTCAGATGTCATATTCATCGCTGATCACAGCATCTGTGTTCTGTCTTCATAACGTTCACACAGTGTGCAGTCTGACATTCAGAATAGATCATTCCTGTCTTCCAAATAAGAGGACTGTTCTTTGTAGTCTAACTTGTTTATTGGCAAAACAGTAGTGTTGATCGAGCATGCTCGAGCCTCCTCCCCACACGTTTGTTGGCTGCTACGCAGCCAATAAACGTGTAGGTAAGTGATGCCCTTCACTGTAATGCTGTAGCCATGTTGGTTACTGGCATTACAGTGATTGGATGGCCGGAACGCGTCATCAGGTGCTATATAGCACCCGATGACACGTGTTCGGCTCAGTGTTAGTCAGGGAGAGCTGTGCTGAAGAAGGGAAAGATAGTGCAGGGAGTGAAATTTAGTTTTTTAAGTTGAAAAACTTGTCAGAAGTCTTTTTAAGGACTATTGCTGTGTGTGGCAGCAGCAATATATATTTTTAGTGCAACATGCGCTAAATTGCTAAAATCTTACAGACCCAAAAGTCCTTTTAAGGACTAATAGTTAAGGCTGCATGCAGCCTGTTGTTGTGGGAGGGGCCAGGTCCCCCTACTTAAACCCCCCTGCACAGCTCACCTTCACCGCGTCCGCCACCGCACTTCATGTGATCGTCACTTCCGGTGCCAGTAGCGTTCGTGGTTCCCGTCGTACCTTATTCCGACTTTCCCGACGTCAGGTTAGGTCCTGCAGGAAATCGCTGTCGGCCGCTCGCGGGAAAACTCATACCTGAGGGTTCAGGTAGGTAATCGGGGGCTGCTTCTGGCAGTCCCTCCTCCCGACATCCCGGGTTGCCTCCCAGGAGGCACACGGGGATGTGTTCTCGCTCTCAACCCGAGACGTCCAGGTGTCTCCTCTGTCCTGCTTAGCCTGAGGCGTTCAGGTGTCTTCTCTTTCCAGGTACCCTGAAACGTTCAGGTGTTCTTTCTGTCCATCTTGGCCTGAGGCGTTCAGGTGTCTTCTCTCTCCAGGTTCCCTGAAGCGTTCAGGGGCCTCTCGGTCCATCTTTGCCTGAGGTGTGTCGGTGGCTTCTCTGTATAGGTACCCTGAAGCGTTCATGGGTCTTCTCTGTCCATCTTTTCCCAAGGCGTCCAGGTGTCTGCTCCATCCAGGTACCCTGAAGCGTTCTGGTATCTTTTCTGTCCTTCCTTGCCTAAGGCACTTAGGTGTCTTCTCTGTCCAGCTACCCTGAAGCGTTCAGGTGTCTTCTCTGTCCATCCTTGCCTGAGGCATTCAGGTGTCTTCTCTGTCCAGATACCCTGAAGCGTTCAGGTGTCTTCTCTGTCCATCCTTGCCTGAGGCATTCAGGTGTCTTCTCTGTCCAGATACCCTGAAGCGTTCAGGTGTCTTCTCTGTCCATCCTTGCCTGAGGCATTCAGGTGTCTTCTCTGTCCAGGTACCCTGAAGCGTTCAGGTGTCTTCTCGGTCCATCCTTGCCTGAGGCGTTCAGGTGTCTTCTCTGTCCAGGCACCCTGAAGCGTTCAGGTGTCTTCTCCGTCCAGGTACCCTCAGCGTTCTGGTATCTTCTCTGTCCTTCCTTGCCTGAGGCGTTCAGGTGTCTTCTCTGTCCAGGCGCCCTGAAGCGTTCAGGTGTCCTCTCTGTCCTTCCTTGCCTGAGGCGTTCAGGTGTCTTCTCTGTCCAGGCACCCTGAAGCGTTCAGGTGTCTTCTTCGTCCAGGTACCCTGAAGCGGTCAGGTGTCTTCACTGTCCATCCTTGCCTGAGGCGTTCAGGTGTCTTCTCTGTCACGGTGTCCATGCGCACCCACAATAGTTCCAGTCTCGCGCGGCTTTTTTCTCATGTCACTCCCAACTTTCCAGTTCCCAGGTCCAGCCGGTTCGTTCCCGTCCATCCTCTGACGGTAAGACAAGGGTGTTGACCCAACGCTCCCAGGTACGTCATCTTTTACGTTCATCCACGACCTTTTTTAGTCGGGGTGCACGGCCCCACGACCTCTCCAGCGGCCGTATTGTTGTCTTTAATTCCAGGTGTTGCAAGGTCTCTGCCATCATTGAAGCCATGTCACAGGTCTCTGACGTCGACGACATGTTGTCCCTCCCGGGTACGTCAGTCTCCAGCCAAGGCGGCCCAGTTGCCCTCCGAAGATGGACTGTGCCGAGGCTCATTGCGGAATTGGCCAAGAGAGGCATCAGACACCCAGCGTCAGCCAGGAAGGCCGAGTTATACCGCCTGTTGATGACCCAGTCCAGCGCTCCTGAAGGGGAAGATCCACCTCCAGCCATCCAGCAGTCCCTGGTGCTGTTGCAGGCCTCCTTGGATTCCCTCATCTCGTCCGTTGCTGACATCAGGACCAGGGTGGTGGACTTGGAGTCCAGAACACCGGCATCTTCCCAGGCGGTGGTCCCCGTCTCCGATCCCCCTCTGTTGCAGCTTCCGGCTCCAGGTACGTTCCCGGCTGCTCCGGTGGTGGCTCCTGCGCACTTGGTACCCGACCACATCAGGAAGGACATCTTGGCGGGCAAGGACGTGAATCTCGCGTCCATCCTGATTGCGTCCCACGATGCCGCAGACAGCAAGACTTTTGACTGCGGGGAGGTCTCGGTGGTCCTTCGGGCCAAGGATGGGCGTCTTAACCGCAAGCTCTCTGTCGTCGAGTTTGTTTTGGCCTTCGGCCTGTTTAGAGACGTGCTCTGCTCCGCTTCCCCGGCCCGCCGGGAGGAGCTGGACACGTATCTACACAGGGTCACTGGACTGGGGCACAAGTACGGCGGCACGGCTTTTTATGACTACCACCGCTCCTTCTCAGCCAAGGCCGCCGCCGCGCTTGCCCAGTTCCAGTTCTCCGTCAACTGGGCCACGCTGGACATGGAGTTGTTCTGCCAGCATTTCGCCGGCCTCCGGGCCCCCGCTTGTTCGACCTGCCAGTCGATTTTCCATTCTACTGAGTGGTGTCCTCAAACGGCCACGGCCCAACCAGACAAGGCCATTCCTGGCCCCTCTGGGGTCTCCCGCAGTCCCTCCACCACCGATAAGCTGGGCAGACCCATTGTCTACCTTGGCAACAGCCAAGTTTGCAACAACTTTAACTTTGGTGCATGTGTTTTCAGCGGTTGCAGGGCCCTGCACATCTGCTCCATCTGCTTCAGGGCCCACCCCAGGTCCACATGTCCCAAGAAGGGGTACAAGCGCCTATGACTAGCCGACTGCGACATCGACCTCCTGGCTCTCCTGTTACGGGACCATCCGGTGCCAGGGTTCGTGGACTTCCTGATCACTGGCCTCTGCTCCGGGTTTGACACAGGGTTGGTGGCACTACCCCATTCCACCTGGGAGTGCGACAACCTGCAGTCGGCCAGGTCAGATCCCACCGCTGTACAGGAACTCCTGAATTCGGAGGTGGAGAAAGGGTTCCTCCTGGGCCCCTTCAACCAGGTTCCTTTCTCTCGCTGGCGGATCAGTCCCATAGGCATCGTGGCCAAAAAAGATTCAAATAAAAAACGTTTGATTTATGATCTCTCCGCCCCCCATGATTCTGTCATCCCCAGCATCAATTCGCTCATCCCTTCGGAAGAATTTTCCATGACCTACGCGTCCATAGACGAGGCCATTGCCCTCATCCTTAGCGCCGGGAAAGGCGCCTGGTTGTCTAAAACTGACATTGCGGACGCCTTCAAACTGCTGCCCATTGCCCCTCACCTTTGGCAGTTCTATGGCATCAGGTGGGAAGGCAGGTTCTATTTTGCCAACAGGTTGACCTTCGGCTCAAAAAGCAGCCCGTGGTTATTCGACCAATTGGCGCAGGCCCTGCACTGGATCCTGATCCACCACGGCAGCGCCCCAGCGGTCATCCATTACCTGGATGACTTCCTCCTCATTGAACCTCCGCTAGGTCGACCATCAGGGCTGCTCTCACTCCTGGAGATCTTTGCCGCCCTTTCCATCCCAATTTCGCAGGGGAAGACCGCGGGGCCGGTCACTTCCATCACCTTCCTGGGCATTGTCCTGGACTCAGACAAAATGGAAGCCAGGCTTCCAGAGGCAAAGCTGTCCCAGATACGGGAAGTCGTGGCCAGGGCCATCACCTCGTCCCAGGTGACCAAGGTCGAGCTACAGTCCATCCTGGGTCGGCTGAACTTTGCCTTAAGGGTCATGCCCCAGGGCAGGGCTTTCATTTCCCGGCTGCTCTCGCTCCTTCCCTCAGCCTCCGAACCCAGCAGCATTGTCCACTTGGACAGGGCTGCCATGGCAGACTTACGCATGTGGGACAGCTTTCTGTTATCTTGGAACGGTGTCAGCCTGTTTGTCCCCTCATGGTCCCAGTCATCCACCAGGGTGTTTGCCGATGCCGCAGCATCCCGGGGTTTCGCGGCCATATTCGGGTCCCAGTGGCTGGCTGGCCCATGGCCTCCTCAGGTCAGTTCCGACCCTCAGTCCCTCAGCTCATCACCATTCCTGGAATGTTACCCCATCGTGGCGGCCGCTTCTGTCTGGGGTCACCTCTGGGCGAATTCCAGCGTCATGTTTGTGTCTGACAGCCAGGACCTCGTGGACATCATCTCCAAAGGCCGAGCTAAGTCGGCCAGGGTCATGTCCCTGTTGCGCAAACTGGTCTGGCTGGCCATGACCCATAACTTTCATTTTTCATGTTCCCATATCCCAGGTACCAGCAACACGGCGGCCGATGCCTTATCGAGGTTCAATTTTCACACCTTCTTTCAGGTATGTCCAGAAGCAGACCGGACCGGGGCCCGAATTCCCGGTTTCAGCGACCTGATGTTGGACTAAGGTCTCTGCTGGCAACCGCCGAGGACCTCAGGCACCGATCCCTTTCGGTCAACACGGCTCGCAACTACGGCACTGGTTGGAACCACTTCCAGGCGTTTTCCAGGGTCCATCCCCAACAGGGGATGTCCTTCATTGCGTACATCATGGCTTTCATGGCCCATTGCCATGTCAACCTCAAGCTGGCACCCAGCACCATACGTTTGTACCTGGCCGGGGCGCAGCACTTCTTAGCCCTTCAGAACCCAGAAGTGCGCGCAGCGTTCACATCCCAAGCCGTCAAGGCCACGCTCAGAGGCATTGAGAAAAACAGTAAAGACTCCAACCCGTCCCGTCGGCCGGTCTCCGGTGAGCTGTTTAGGCAGCTGTCTGCAGCCCTAGATGGCAATCCTTTTGGCCATTTCACTAGCCTGGTCATCAAAGCCGCGATGTACCTAAGCTTCTACGGCTTCCTTCGTCCAGGAGAATTTTCAGTTCCTTCCCGGAAAACGGTCTTCCTGAAAAAGAAACAGCTATCCTGGAGCCAGGATCATCTGGTACTAAGCCTGCCTTCCACCAAGACTTCCCAGACCGGTCCTCCCGTACTGATCCGTTTCTTCAAGTCCGGGAACGCCTGGTGTCCGGTGGTGGTACTCCAACATCTCCTGGGTTACACAACATCTCCAGATCCAGAGTCTCCGTTGCTGCCATTCCAGGGGAAACCCCTTTCCACGCCACAGTTTGTCTCCCACATCAGATCCCTGGTCGCAGGGTTGGGGGTGGACCCCAAAACCATATCAGGACATTCATTCCGCATCGGAGCAGCTTCAGCGGCTTCCAAGCACGGGACGCCTCCGCACGTCATCCGTCACATGGGTAGGTGGAGATCTGCCTGTTTTTCTCGATACATCCCGGATCCGCTGACTGAAACCCGACAGGTATTCCGTTCCTTGGCTTTGTAACCCTGTTCCACACGCATTAAACAGCAGCACTTCTCCTACCTGGTGTCTCTTTGGCCCTCTTTTAGGCAGGCCCACGTCCCGTGGCTCCAGGCACACACCAGCCACTGTCTAGCCCCCTCCCGTCACCTTACTGACCGTGGCCGCGGCCACAAATAGTTAAGGCTGCATGCAGCCTGTTGTTGTGGGAGGGGCCAGGTCCCCCTACTTAAACCCCCCTGCACAGCTCACCTTCACCGCGTCCGCCACCGCACTTCACCCACCCGTTCCCCCCCCTTTTCTTCCACTCTCCCTAGGGTTGGCCCTCTTTTAGGCAGGCCCACGTCCCGTGGCTCCAGGCACACACCAGCCACTGTCTAGCCCCCTCCCGTCACCTTACTGACCGTGGCCGCGGCCACAATTGTGTGTGGCGGCAATATCTATTTTTAGCGCATCCTGCGCTAAATAGCGTGCAATAGTTAGGCCACTGCAGACAGCAACATTATCTGTTCTACATCTCCTGTGTAACGTGTGCGCATCCCAAAAATATCTGTGACATCCAGTGTACTTTTTCCGTAGGTGGTGTCCGCTGCAGACAGTGACATTACCTGGGGTACATCTCATGTGGAACATTTCCACATCCAAAATACCTGTAACATTCCCTGTAATTTTATATTAGCTGCTGACATCAGCGACATTATCTGTGGTATTTCTCCTGTGTAATGTTTCTACATCCCAAATACCTGTGACATTCCTTGTAATTTTTTATTAGCTGCTGGTGACAGGATTGACATTATCTGCGGTATATCTCCTGTGTGACATTTCCACATCCCAAATACCTGTGACATTCCCTGTAATTTTTTATTAGCCGCTGCTGACATCAGCGACATTATCTGCGGTATATCTCCTGTGTGACGTTTCCACATCCCAAATACCTTTATACCTTAATTTTTTGTGCATACACTTACAAATCCTACGCTACTGTACGCGTGACATACTTTCAAGCATATATAACATTTAATATGAAGAAGGCGAGCAGTAAGGGACAGGGAAATGGCCGTGATGCTGATGGTGCACGCACAGGCCGTGGCCCTGGGCACGTTGAAACAGTGCCTGCTGCAAGAGCACAAGAAAAACAATCATCCACGATAACTAACTTCATATCCCAGTTTGCAGGGCGGCGCAGGACAACCAGGTGGTCGGTTGGATTGCAGCAGATAATGCTTCCAGTCAGTTAAGCACCGCCCTGTCTTTCACCAAGTCCAGTCTCAGTAGCCAAGAGTCTGGTCAACACAATCCTCACCCTGATCCTCCTTCCTCCCACCATGGAGAGTCTTGCAAAACAAGTGATCCCACACTTGGATATTCCGAGGGGCTCTTTTCAGCGCCATTCCTTAATTTGAGCCTCTCGACAAGCCCGCTTGAAGAGGGACATGAGGAGATCTTGTGCCCTGATTCCCAATTCTTGAGCATCCACAGTCAGAAGAAGATGACGGTGGGGAACAGCAATTAGTGTTTCACGAGGTGGATGATGATGATGATGAGACACAGTTGCCAATAAGTCAACCGCAATTAGTGTCTCAACAGGTTGATAATGAGGATGAGACACAGTTATCAATAACTGAGGTTGTTGTTAGGTCAACAAGTCAGGAGGATGAGCAGAGTGAGGAAGTGGAAGAGGAGGTGGTGGATGATAAAGTCACTGACCCAACATGGGAAGGAGGCAAGTCAAACGAGGACAGCAGTACAGAGGGGGAGGGATCCGCAGCACCTCAACAGGCTGGAAGAGGCAGTGGGGTGGCAAAAGGGAGAAGGTGGGCCACACTAAACAGGCCCGCAACTGTTTCCCAGAGCACACCCTAGCGGAAATCTCCCTTGCCAAGGGGTAGGTGTTCCGCAGTCTGACTCTTTTTTGAGAAAAGTGCAGACGAAAAAGAATTATAATTTGCAACCTGTGCCATACAAAAATGAGCAGGGGCGTGAACACTAGCAACCTCACCACCACCAGCATGATCCACCACATGGCATCAAAGCACCGTAATCGGTGGGCCGAACGCCTGGGTCCACAATCTGTGTCTGCGGGTCACACAACTACCTCCCCTTCCCCTGTGTTAAGTGCTGGCCAATCCCCTGTCGAAGGCGCAGGCCCACCCTGCAGCTGGACCTTCGCAAGCACCATCAGCGACCATATCCACTTCTGTGTCCCAGCGCAGCGTACAAACGTCCTTACCCCAGGCATTTGAACGCAAGCACAAATACCCAGCCACCCACCCACAGGTCATAGCACTAAAGCGCAACTTTCCAAATTACTGGCCCTGAAAATGTTGCCATCTAGGCTTGTGGACACTGAGGCCTACTGCAGCCTGATGTCGGCGGCCGTCCCTTGTTACGCAGTCCTCAGCCGCCACTATCTTTCACGATGTGCCGTGCTTGCCTTACACTAGCATGTGTCCCGTAACATCACCTGTGCCCTGACCAACGCAGTTACTGGGAAGGTCCACTTAACGACTGACACATGGACAAGTGCTTTCGGCCAGCCACGCTACATTTCCCTGATGGCACACTGGGTGAACATTGTAGAGGCCGGGAGCGAGTCTTACCCTGGGATGGCATAGGTTCTACCGACGCCAAGGATTGTGGGCCCTAATTCCATCAAGGTTTCCGCCACCACCTACGTTAGTGGCTCCAACCCCCACTTCTCCTCCTCCGCCTCCACTTCCACCTCAGAATTATCCTTTTGCAGTACCAGTCAGCCATCAGTCGGTAGCTGGAAGCAGTGTAGCACTGCAGTGGGGAAGCGTCAACAGGCTGTGCTTAAGCTAATCTGCTTAGGTGACAAACAACACACCGCCACAGAGCTGTGGAAGGGGATAAGAGACCATACTGAGCTGTGGCTTTCACCACTCAACCTAGAACCAGGCATGGTTGTGTCTGAAAATGGCCGTAACTTGGTGGCGGCTTTGGAGCTCGGCAAGCTCACACACATCCCATGGCTAGGCAAAGTCAACTTAGTGGTTCAGCGGTTTCTCAAAACCTACCCCAATTTGCATGGGCTACTGGTGAAGGTGTGCCGAGTGTGTGCCCATTTCCTCAAGTCATCGACAGCTTCCGCCGGTCTGTCAACACTGCAGCAGCGCTTGCAATTGCCAGCTCACCGACTGTTGTGTGATGTGAGCACTCGCTGGAACTCCACGTTCCATATGTTGGCCAGGCTTTGTGAGCAGCAGAGGGCAGGAGTGGAATACCAGCTGCAACATGGTTGTCATCTTTCCAGTCAGCTTCCACTCTTCACAAGCGAGTGGAATCAACATAGATGGTGAGCGGCGGCGATAACGCTATTACCAGCGTCACCATCCCACTTCTGTTTCTACTCAAATGCTTGCTGCTCACAATTAAGGCCGATGCTTTGCATGTGGAAGAGGTGGAAATGGGGAAGACATTACACAGGGTGATAGCCAGACCACCCTCAGTTCGTCTTTTCAGCGCAAATTGGATGATGATGATGAGGAGGAGGAGGAGGAGGAGGAGGAGGAGCAGGAGATGGCTGCCTCCGCTACAGAGGGTAGTACCCATGGAAGTTTAATTCCATCTGTTCAGCATGGATGGGAAGAAGAGGAGGAAGAGGATGAGGAGATTGAGAGTCATTCTCCTGATGAAGACAGCAAAGTCTTAAGTGTTGGGACTCTGGCAAACATGGCTGACTTTATGTTAGGCTGCCTTTCCCATGACCCAAGCGTTTTACGCATTTTGGACAACACCGATTACTGGTTGTTCACCCTTCTCGACCTCCGCTACAAAGAGAACTTCTCATCTCTCATTCATGTGGTGGAGAGGACAAGCAAAATGATGCAATACCAGAAGGTCCTTGTGAAAAAATTGCTCCAAAAATTTCCAGCTGACAATGCTGGTGGATGAGTACCTAGTTCCTTAGGCAACCAAGGAGGGGAGACGAGGGGAACACACAGCAGTTTCAACAGAGGCAGGGCAACACTCTCCAAAGCCTGGGACAGTTTCATGACACCTCGCCAGCACCCTCACCCTGATGCGTGGCCTACTGTCACAAGGAGGGAACATTTTTGGAAGATGGTGAAGAAGTACATAGCAGACCGTGTCAGCATCCTCAATGATCCCTCTGTGCCTTACAACTATTGGGTGTCCAAGCTGGACACGTGACACGAACTGGCGCTCTACGCCTTGGAGGTGCTGGCCTGCCCTGCCGCCAGTGTTTTCTCAGAACGGGTATTTAGTGCTGCTGGGGGCATAATAACTCATGAGCGCATCCACCTGTCAACTGAAAATGCTGACAGGTTGACTCTTATAAAAATGAACAAGGCCTGGATTGCCCGTGACCTCTCTACTCTACCAAAGGAAACTGGCTGAACATAAAGGCACTTTAAATGTGTTTTTTTTTTATAATGTACTTAATACACTGTATTCCCATGCACCCCTTCCACCACAAAAAAGGTATATGGTTCAATCTTCCTTTTCTCGTCCTCCTCCTCCTCTTCCATCATATCAACATGCTTATTAGTCTGCTCTTGCTCCTAATGTTTTAGAGGGCCAGCTCACCAGCAGGCCCTCACCTACAATCTTTTAGAGAGTCAGCTCACAAGCAGGCCCTCGCATATAATGTTTTAAAGGATCAGTTTACCAGCAGGCCCTCACCTACAATCTTTTAGAGGGTCAGCTCACCAGCAGGCCCTTGCATATAATGTTTTTGAGGGTCAGATCACCAGCAGGCCCTCAACCATAATGTTTTACAGGGTCAGCTTACCAGCAGGCCCTCACCTACAAACTTTTAGCGGGTTAGCTCATCAGCAGGCCCTCGCATATAATTTTTTGGAGGGTCAGCTCACCAGCAGGCCCTCAACCATAATGTTTTACAGGGTCAGCTTACCAGCAGGCACTCGCCCATATTTTTTTTGATGCTCAGATCAGCAGCAGGCACTCTCCCCTAATTTTTGAGAGAGTCAGCTCAGCAGCAGGCCCTCGCCCGTAATTTTTAGAGGGTCACCAGCAGGCCCTTGCTCCTAATGTTTTTGAGGGTCACCAGCAGGCCATCAATCATAATTTTTCAAGGCTGTATGATGCACTCCTTCATGTGTAATAAAGGGTGTATTGGAGTGCCGGTTCCTTGTAATTTTTGGAAACCCTTTTACTTAGTGAATAGGCTTTAAGAGTGTAAGTGTCCCACTACCTGAACAATTGTACCACAATGTGAATGAAGCCCTCCATTATGTGATATACAGGTTGCAACGGAGTGCCTCTTCCTTGTAATTTTTGGCAGCACTTGCACTTTATATGCAAGTAAATATACAAGAAAGAATGTTTCCTAACAATTTTTCCTCTAAAATCGATTTTATCTTTGGTTTTGTGCGTGTTATTGTCAGTCTGTAAAAGTGGCGTACTACTCAAACAACATCGTTCCCAGCAGCGATCTGGGAATCCAAGATGCATCCAGACATCCTCCCCATGCTGTTCCCAAACCATTTCAGTGGTGTTTCCATCAATTTCTGACCTTTTCCTATGAACCAAACACCCTCCCCTCTTCAGAGTAGAGGGTGCCTGGTTTAATGCTCGGGTTCTCCAATTGACTTCCAATGTGCTTGGGTGCTCGGTAGAGCACCCAAGCATCCCAAGGTGTTCGACCCGAGCACTTTGGTGCTCGATCAACACTACAAAACAGGATTATTTGATGATTGGTAAAACTATAAGAATACAAATAACATGAATAAGTATATAGCACAGCATGTACATCTCTACATAACATAATGTCCCTGAAACAAAGATAGATCTCTCACCAGATATGCTTTTACCAGGATGGTGAAGTTTAAAGGGGTTGTCCGGGATGAGAGCTGAACCCGGACATACCCATAATTTCACCCAGGCAGCCCCCCTGGTGTTAGCATCGGAGCATTTAATGCTCCAATGCTCCCCCTTGCCCTGCGCTGGATCTTGCAGGGCAAGGGCTCTTTAATTTACAATAACACACTGCCGGGCGGGGGCTTCCGCCCAGCAGTGTGTTCAGTGACGTCACCGGCTCTGATGGACGGGCTTTAGCACTGCCCTAGCCGTTTTACAGGATAGGGCAGTGCTAAAGCCCACCCATCAGTGCCGGTGACGTCACCAGGCTCACTGCTGGGTGGAAGCCTCGGCCTGGCAGCCCTATGGAGAGCCATCGGAACTCCAGAAAATTCCTTTGCTCTGTGCGATTTAGCGTAGAGAAAAGGAGATCATCGGAGCATGAACTGCACCGATGCTCAAGTCAGGGGGGGCTGCCTGGATGAAAATGGGGATATGTCTGGGTTCAGGCGCATTTGTGCGCGAAACGGCTGTCGCCGCTGTGCATGTAAGAATTGCTGTCCGCCCCTGCATGCTCCGACAGTAAAGTGCTACTTGTATCCCAGATGAAATAAAGGATCTTTGGATTTACCACTGCTGGTTGAGTGCCGCTTCATTCTCTTTTACGTATCTATTACGTCAGTGTTTGAATGATCTGTGCAAAGGGGGTGACCAGGGTATGCGAGCTGTGCCGCGCGGCTTCTCCTTTATTTACATATCCCCATTTTCACCCAGGCAGCCCCCCTGACTTGAGCATCAGAGCAGTTCATGCTCCGATGCTCTCCTTTACCCTGAGCTAAATCGCGCAGGGCAAAGGCATCTTCTGGAGTTCCGATGGTGGAACCCCTTTAAGAAGGAGATATCCAGGAGGACAACTCTGTACTGTGTCCTGGAGACTTCTCTTTCCCATGATGCTTTGCACTCCCACAATGCTTTGCACCACCCACAATGCTGCAGTCTTTGTAACAAGAAAAATAAAGTGCAATACAATTCAACGCCGCTAGATAGTGGAATAACTACACTAATCACTACAGAAATACCAAAACTAAGGCAACGTGATCTGGATTCATTTTCCCTAACCCTGTTGGGCAGAACAATCTGAGATAAAAAATGAGGGCTTTCAGGGTTAATCGGTGGAAAAAAAATAATACTCACCTTATCCATTTTAGCGCGAAGGGGCTGCCTTGGCCATCTTGAAGATTAAAAATCCGGTGTGAAATCTCAATCAAGATGGCCGTTGAGGCCTCTTCACACTTAAATAGATGAGGTGAGTATGATTTTTTTGTTTACCGCCATTTCAGTTAAAATGGATTAGTTAACACGAAGCATGAGGAAGTTCGGCTTTGCGGTGAATCAAATTTTCCCTGAAATTCTGATCGAAGTCCACTTTGAATACTTTGATTTGCTCAACACTAGTGATTAAACTTAATTTCACATACTGCAAAAAACTTACTTCTAGTATTAGAATAAGGCTACTTTCACACTAGCGTTCAGAGCGGATCCGTTCTGAACGGATCCGCTCATATAATGCAGACGGAGGCTCCGTTCAGAACGGATTCGTCTGCATTATATTGTCAAAAAATGTCTAAGTGTGAAATTAGCCTTAACGGATCCGTCCAGACTTTTACATTGAAAGTCAATGGGGGACGGATCCGTTTGAAGATTGAGCCATATTGTGTCATCTTCAAACGGATCCGTCCCCATTGACTTACATTGTAAGTCTGGACGGATCCACACGGCCAGGCTTACACCCGAACGCTGCAAGCAGCGTTCAGGTGTCCGCCTGCTGAGCGGAGCGGAGGCTGAACGCCGCCAGACTGATGCATTCTGAGCGGATCCGCGTCCACTCAGAATGCATTAGGGCTGGACGGAAGCGTTCGGGTCCGCTTGTGAGCCCCTTCAAACGGAGCTCACAAGTGGACAGCCGAAAGCTAGTGTGAAAGTAGCCTAAACTACCTACAACACCTGCATCACACTGATTTATATACAGTATATATGTCATACATGAAGTTCTATGAAGTTCTTCTGGGAGATCTACAGTTGCAAGAAAAAGTATGTGAACCCTTTGGAATGATATGGATTTCTGCACAAATTGGTCATAAAATGTGATCTGATCTTCATCTAAGTCACAACAATAGACAATCACAGTCTGCTTAAACTAATAACACACAAAGATTTAAATGTTACCTTGTTTTTTTTTTAACGGACCATGTAAACATTCACAGTGCAGGTGGAAAAAGTATGTTAACCACTAGACTAATGACATCTCCAAGAGCTAATTGGAGTTCTGGGTTTGCTTTTCACAAGAAGCATTGCCTGATGTGAATGATGCCTCGCACAAAAGAGCTCTCAGAAGACCTACGATTTAAAATTATTGACTTGCATAAAGCTGGAAAGGGTTATTGAAGTATCTCAAAAAGCCTTGCTGTTCATCAGTCCACGGTAAGACAAATTGTCTATAAATAGAGAAAGTTCAGCACTGCTGCTACTCTCCCTAAGAGTGGCTGTCCTGTAAAGATGACTGCAAGAGCACAGCGCAGACTGTTTAATGAGGTGAAGAAGAATCCTAGAGTGTCAGCTAAAGACTTACAAAAGTCTCTGGCATATGCTAACATCCCTGTTAGCGAATCTACGATATGTAAAACACTAAACAAGAATGGATTTCATGGGAGGATACCACAGAGGAAGCCACTGCTGTCCAAAAAAAAAAAAAACATTCCTGCACGTTTACAGTTTGCACAAGAGCACCTGGATGTTCCATAGCAGTACTGGCATAATATTCTGTGGACAGATGAAACCAAAGTTGAGTTGTTTGGAATAAACAAACAACACTATGTGTGGGGAAAAAGAGGCACAGCACACCAACATCAAAACCTCATTCCAACTCTGAAGTATGGTGGTGGGGGCATCATGGTTTGGGGCTGCTTTGCTGCGTCAGGGCCTGGACGGATTGCTATCATCGAAGGAAAAATGAATTCCCAAGTTTATCAAGACATTTTGCAGGATAACGTAAGGCCATCTGTCCACCAGCTGAAGCTCAACCGAAGATGGGTGTTGCAACAGGACAACAAGCCAAAGCATAGAAGTAAATCAACAACAGAATGGCTTAAACAGAAGAAAATGCGCCTTCTGGAGTGGCCCAGTCAGAGTCCTGACCTCAACCCGATTGAGATGCTGTGGCATGAACTCAAGAAAACTATTCACACCAGACATCCCAAGAATATTGCTGAACTGGAACAGTTCTGTAAAGAGGAATGGTCAAGAATTGCTCCTGACCATTGTGCACGTCTGATCTGCAACTACAGGAAACGTTTGGTTGAAGTTATTGCTGCCAAAGGAGGTTCACCCAGTTATTAAATCCAAGGGTTCACATACTTTTTCCACCTGCACTGTGAATGTTTACATGGTGTGTTCAATAAAAACATGGTAACATTTAATTCTTTGTGTGTTATTAGTTTAAGCAGACTGTGATTGTCTATTGTTGTGACTTAGATGAAGATCAGATCACATTTTATGACCAATTTGTGCAGAAATCCAGATCATTCCAAAGGGTTCACATACTTTTTCTTGCAACATTATCTACAGGACATGCCATAAATGTCTGAAAAGCTCACAGTCAGTTATTTCCCAGGTGGTTTAACTCGATTGTTACCCACGGGTCTCGTCATGTCCTAGTTATCATACTGGATGGAGGAAGATGGCCTCAGATAACAGAAGAAGAATTCTGATGATAAACATATTACAAAGTTGTCTCTTTTTCTTTTTACAGATTCAGGATTTATAACTAATGTGTGCACCCAAGACAAGCTGTTTAACCTACAGGCAGTGTTTTCCAGTAATGATTTCAGCTATGCTTACTGTGCCCTCCTCTGTCTTTAAGTAGAAATTACAGTCAGATCAATGTGACGAATCTTTGTAATACATCGGATGTGGCTTTGTTAGAATGTAGAGTAGTTACTGTGGGGGCAAAGACCCTTTACTCTAATTTATGCTGAGTTCCAAATCATCATTGCCCATAGATTTAATAATGAGTACTCATGGAGCATTGATTGACCGACACATTTGAGTGATCAAACAAGTCTCTGTTTATTCAAAGCAAAATGCACATAATCTTATACTGATTTGGCTAGGGGGGGGGGGGGGGGGAAGATGTTTCACCTCATGGATGAAATGTACATTTGCCGGCAGCCGTGCAAAGGTCAGTTGAACCAGGGTTCCAAGCTCATCCATTGTCTCACTACAGATTGGTAAACAGTTACTTCTGTCTGCAGTCTTTTCAAGCAGTCTTCTAATACATGGCAGAATACAATATACCACTATTACAAGCAAGATTATAGAAACAAGCAGTGATACAAATATTCAAAATGGACCCTCCATGTTTGAGACATCTGTGGACTGTCACCGCTTAGAAGTACTTCAGAACAAGCTAATCCTATTCTGCCCTTTGGGATCCTATTCTGCCCTTTGTTTCTTCTCCCTTTTACAAACTTTATTAATACACATAAGCATAAGCTTGATTATAATGTAAATTACTAATCTAATTAGCACTACTTGTACTACTGTTTGAATAAGCCCCATTAGCCAGCCACCCAGCCCTTTGAACCAGTTGGCAGGATTGAGAAAGGAAAAAGGGTCTCCCCACCATGAGTTTGTCTGCACTATTTTCCTGTAACCATTTGTCTCTCATGATTTTCATCTTTTCTATTCCAACTTTTACCTGTAGGTTACCTTGGGATCTAAATAATTGCAACAAACAGGTCCTACAACCTGACACATATTTCCTTCCTTTGCTGTCAGGTAGTCTAAAACCAAGGTGTGCCGATTGGTGATAATGATTAACCCTCTAACATTGTCCAGAATCAGATAATCAGTTTTAACACCTCCCATATCTGATCATCCAAATAATAAGTTGCCACCACTAGCTCGTCCCACATCTGCATTACCATGGGGTACAGAAACAAGGTACTGAAGAACTTATTGGTGAGGCTCATCTCTACTACGTGAGGTTTACCATTTGGTCTGAGTATCTCGTCCTAAGCCCTTCGATACAAAGTATGTTTCTGTACAGCGTTTATATCGATGTCGGAATGGGGTATTATAAAGGTTGCAGGAGTAAGTCGGTCAACTGTACATAAACCAGTGACATTTATGGGCAACCACTTGTATGCCTTATGCCCACAGACTAAGTATATACCTTTTGGGACTGCAACCACCGTACTATTAAAAAACTGAGTTATCAATTTGGCCAGCTGGACACCTTCTGCCAGTTTTTGTCCCTTTCCCTGACTCTCTGAGGAGTTAGAGGTCATTCCAGCAATTAAATCAACTAAGGTACGGTTGTTGCAGGCCAGATTCTTACCCTTTACAGGATCTATACCAACACACTGCACCAGGCTGTTTGGGTTAGAGTCATTGCAGCCGAATTTGTCATTAGGACTAAAAGACATACCTTTCGACTGTATTTGCAAACAAGAACAGTGTGACAAACATGGAAAGCATGACACATTGCACCACATGTTCTCGTTCCAGGGGGTAGAGCTATAATAAACTGGTGGCCCTGATCTGTTTACCATGAGCCAGGGGGGCTCAGCCCATCCTGCAACGGGTAAGGGTGTTTTTAGTTTTGGACTTAACCTGCCTCATGCCTGTGAAAAAGATAGTAGAGTTGGCAAGTTCAGTTAATTCAGAAAAACTAAGGGGCACGGCGAAATAGGGCATACTAGTTGAACTCACAGGACTGTGAGTACAGATCCAACAGTCTCTCAAATTTTCAGTGTCGCTTAGCCCCTCAAACAACAACTGATGGTGCCATATCAAAGCATTGTCCCATTCATCATTCAGTGGATGAAACACTGCTGAAACGCTCAAGGTCAGAGCCACTGCCAACAGAAGGACCCTCATCTTGTGGTTCCAAGACTTTCTTGCAATGAGAAGCGACAGCGTGTATCCAGTTGGGTTTTTCTTCAACTTTTACAGCAGTCTCAGTCTTTAACAAAACTTGGAATTGTGTTCAAACCTGCAGGTGAGGGCCTTCGTGTAACTGACTATGCAGTCAGTCTGGAGCTGCAACTGTTGAGGAAAATACAGCCCCAGTTTGGGTACAGAACCAAACAAGATTTCATATGGGGATAGGCCAGACCTTTTCCCTGCAGTGGTGTGGATGGAATACAGGGCAAGGGGGAGGCACTCAGTCCAGGCCTTCCCGGTCTCCTTCATAGCCTTCTGTATTTTTAAATTTAATAGTGCCATTCAGCCTCTCCACATGGCCACTGGACTGTGGGTGATAGACTGTGTGAAAAGCCTGAGTGACCCCCAAGACTCCCATCACCTCCCTCTTCACTTCCCCTGTAAAATGGCTTCCTCTGTCTGATTCTATCACTTCAGGGACTCCATACCTGCACACAAGTTCACTGACCAGTTTCTTTGCAGTATTCTTGGCATTTGCAGTAGATACAGGGTAAGCCTCTGGCCATCCTGAAAAGAGATCAACGCACACAAGCACATATTCAAATGTTCCTACCTTAGGTAACTGTATATAGTCTATTTGCAGTCTCTGGAATGGGTATAATGGCCTAGGTGTATGCTTCTTAGGTGTCTTAACTACCTGCCTGGGGTTGTTTAGAGCACAGATGATACAGCCCTGTACAAATCTGCTGGCAATATTGGAGAAACCAGGTGCGACCTATCTCTTCAGTACTGTGCTCACCAGGACCCTTTGCTTGGTGTGTGGGCCCATGGGCCTCCTATGCCATCATAGGATAGAGGGCTTTGGGTAGGCATATTTTCCTGACACTTCCCAGAGTCCCTGCCCATTCGGCACTGCTCCTCTCTGAGTCCAGGAGGTCTTTTTTGCTTCATCTGCCTGTGCAGACAGTTTAATCAACACGTCTTCAGACATGTGGTGAGGCTCCAGGACGCCGACAGGGATAACCTCAGGTTTCCAAGGCTTCACTGCTGCCTCTTTTGCAGCCCCATCTGCCCTGTTGTTGCCCCTAGCCTCACGGGTTTGTTGCCTGGTATGTGCCTTAACCTTGGCAATGGCTACTACCTCTGGAAGCAGTAGTGAGTTCATTAGTTCAAGCGCTGAGTCTTTGGTTTTTATAGCTTGACCTGCAGAGGTAGGGAAGTCCCTGGCTCTCCAAATAGGGCCATTATTATGTGCAATACCAAACCCGTACCTGGAGTCTATAAAAATATTTGCTTGTTTACCCTGTGCCATTTTACATGCTTCAGAGATTGCCTTCAACTCAGCCTCCTGTGCTGAGGGAGTGGTTCAGCCAGTACTACCTCATGTTGCATGACCACTGCATATCCAGTATGAAATCGGCCATCCTCACCCATGTATCTGCTGCCATCTACAAAAAACTCAAAATCAGGATTAGGTATGGGTTGATCATGTACATGTGAAAAGCAAGAAGTTTCTTGTAAAATGGCTGCTGCAGACACCAAGATGGAGTCTCATCCCTCACAGTTACATATTTCACATCAATCACAGATTTAAGTAATTTTTTCCTTAAAGGGAACCTGTCACCTCCTAAATGCATGTAAACCCGCCAGCAGTACCTCAGAGTAGCCCGCAGTGTGATACTTATCATATTTTTCATCCTGCAGTCCGATGCTGCATAAGGTCAGAAAACAATCTTTTATCCTCCGTCCGCGCTATTTTGCATGTCAGCTTGAAGTCAAGGGGGCAGCGGCCTGCTTGTTTCAAGTCAAGGTAACCATGCCACCTCTTGCTTTTGAGTGACAGCCCGCTATTCGGCTTCGCTTTTCCAAGTCTCACGCATGCGCAGTGCCCTCTATTTTACTGCACGATCCCAGCCGCTGTTCACTGCCCCCTTGACTTCAGGCTGACATGCAAAATAGCGCAGACGGAGGGTAAAAGATCGTTTTCTGACCTTATGCAGCATCGGACTGCAGGATGAAAAATATTATTAGTATCACACTGCGGGCTACTCTGAGGTACTGCTGGTGGGTTTACATGAGTTTGGGAGGTGACAAGTTTCTTTTAAAACTATAGGGAACATTTATTAATATCAGCGTTTTAGATACTGGTCTTCATAAAGCCCCATAGCTGGTAGTGGTTCCTCTGAAGGCATGAAGTTGCACAGGCCTCTACATAACTTCAGCGGATCCTCTGCCAGTTCTAAATGTAAGACAGCTTCCTAGCTGTCTTACATTTAGACCTTTTTCTACACCTGAAACAGGCGTTGAAAATGGTAAATGAGATGGGCCTGCCAGCCTGTCCCCTTCCACGCCACACCCACAATCTGCGCCTAAAATATGCCTAATATAGCCTTATTTCAGCTTAAAGAGGACCTTTCACAAAAAATACAAATAAAAATTAAACTAAAGACATAGCGTTACTTACATGCCCCCGGTATTGCTTCATCATTAATTCATTTTTCTTTTTGTGCCCCCGTTTGTCCGCGCTGCACCCAGGAATATTTCCCGCCTTGTATGCTAATGAGCTCGGCTCAACTGGGCTGGCGTTAAAAGTTCTCCCGGGCGTGCCATCATTCTTCTCCCTGGCACGGAGCGCATCCAATCAGCGCGCTCCGCTCTTAGCCAGGGAGAAGACGTTCCAGTTCTCGCGAGATTCTCGAGAACTGGAGCGATTTCATCCATCAGGAGCCGGAGAATCTCGCGAGAACTGGAACGTCTTCTCCCTGGCTAAGAGCGGAGCGCGCTGACTGGATGCGCTCCGTGCCAGGGAGAAGATTGACACGCCCGCCAGTTGAGCCGAATGGCTAATTAGCATAAAAGGCGGGAAATATTCCGGGGGCAGCGCGGACAAACGGGGGCACAGAAAGAAAAATGAATTCATGATTAAGCAATACCGGAGACATGTAAGTAACGCTATGTCTTTGGGGTGAAAGGTCCTCTTTAATAAATGACCATATATTTTTAAATTCCATGCATTCAATTACATTTTTTTCCCTGTATATTTTCCTGGTCTAAAACACAACAGACTTTATCTGGTGATATCCTTTATGCCCCTGTGTAGCACGCTCAGTGGACCTCATCACACTGGATACTAAAGGTGGCTTATACATTTCTAATGGCTAAGTTAATCATTATGGTTAACATTTATCCAGGTTCTGATGGTTAATTTCAACAGAATTTTACACTATGGCTGTAAGAGTCGCTGCTCCACAAGTCAGACGAAGAGGTAGGAGAGGGTGTAGCCTCATGAGTTCATCTGTTGTGGGGCAGAGAAAAAGAAGACTTGGCTTCACTTGCAGTCAGTCGGTGAGATCTTTGTTTGGCTTAAATCTAATGGTGAGGTTGCTCAATGCCAGAGCTGAGAGGTTAGGCCAGCCCCGAGGACATCCTTTCATACAAGTAAAATAAGAATTTATTTGCATCAGTAATATCCAGGGGTCAAGTCCTGGGAAAAAAAGTGTGGGAACTCACCCAAGATCCACTGCAACCCCCCCCCCCCCCTCCAAAAAATAAAAAAGCACAGAAAATCTAGACTGGACTAAAAAATAAATAAAAAAAATAACACTTTTAGAAAAGTTTGTCCTGGGATTCGATCTCATGACCTCTACACAGCAGAAGCAAGGAATATGCCCTCACAGCTATGAAAGCTGTCTAGCTTGTTACTTAAGAAAAAAAAAAATATAAGACTTCTACTGTAGGTAACTTTGCCCACTGTGTACGGATGTAGCAGAGCTGGGTGTGTTGGGGCAGCTGTCATGTGTATGGTTGTACACTAGGTATCAGTACACTAGGTATCAGTAGAAGTATCAGAAAAAAAAAAAAACACTTTTAGAAAAGTTTGTCCTGGGATTTGAACTCATGACCTCTACACATTACAGGCAAGGCATTTGACCTCACAGCCATAAAAGCTGTTGAGGTAGTTGCTTAAAAAAAAAAAACTAAGACTTCTACTTATACCTAGTGTACAACCATACACATGACAGCTGCCCCAACACACCCAGCTCTGCTACATCCATACACAGTGGGCAGCTGTCATGTGTATGGTTGTACACTAGGTATCAGTACACTAGGTATAAGTCTTATATTTCTTTTTTTTTTAAGCAACTACCTAGACAGCTTTCATGGCTGTGAGGGTAAATGCCTTCCTCTGATGTGTAGAGGTCGTGAGTTCGAATCCCAGGACAAACTTTTCTAAATGATCTCGTAGTGAAGGAGATGATGTCATTAGGGGGCAGGGCGCCATGAGAGGAGTCGCAGGCAGCGGCACCGCACAGACAGCTTCCTCTCAACTGAAGCCGCCCCTCCTCCCTTAGCCTGCCCTGCACAGTGCGCTCCGTCTCCCCCTGTGAATCTGATTCAGCCGTGTTCTCCTGGCTTGAGGCTGAAAGGGAACGGCGTTCCTGCCATGAAAAAAGTGCAGGAACGCCGTTCCCATGCGTTCCCCCTCCACTCGACCCCTGGTAATATCTATTGCAAAGAGCAATTGCTCATTTTAGTATTTAGCATACCTGGTTTAACAGAACTGATCATGGTGACAGGGGTTGTCCATTCCATATATTGGTGGCATATCTCTAGAACTGAGCCTGCAAGGTGAAGGAGGGTTCCATCCTCTATTTATTTCTATAGGAATGCCAAAAATATCCAAGTGCTGGTTCGGCTATAGCAGTGAATGGAGCAGTGGCCACGCTTGTGCTTCCCACTCATTTCTATGGGACTTCGGAAAATAGCCGAGTGTGCGCAAGTGTGGTCTTCTCTCCTTCACCTCCGTTCTAGAGATACAGTAGGTGTGAGTCCCATCTTCTAGCAATATGCCACCAATGTATGAAATTGGTCAACCCCCTTTGAGACATTTCGCACAGAGCCCAGGAGTGTAACCCTCTAACCTGGAATATATATATATATATATATATATATATATATATATATGAACCTGCAGATCCAAAAACCACAGAGGTAGCAAAGGTTTTGAAAGAACATGACAGATGCAGAAGCAATGTCAGTCAACTTAAGAAAAGAGATAAGCACTGAGCTTTATAATCAGACATGTCTAACTGTCTTGTCAGTGCTCATAACAGGGTCATATTAAGGCACAAAGACTGCTCAAACCAAAAGAACTACCTGAGAATATCCCACGTGACAATATAGAAAGAATTCACCGTTCATATAAAGGAAAAGCTATTTGTCAGCCTTAAGAAAAAACGTTGTTACCAGATCCATTTGAAAACATCTTTCTGTTCACTGATCTATCTCAAATAACAATACAGAAAAGAAATAGCTTCAGAGAGCAACAAATCCTCACCAAAAAAGTGAACAGGGCATCAATATTTTTGTTATTCAAAATCTGGAAGAAAGCATGACACTACTAAAGAAATGGAATGTTGGCATTTCATAATCCTGAAGAGCCCTTTACATTGGTCGAGAATTGAACAGATCATCGCTAAAGAGTAGAGATGGGACGAATCCAATGTTTTTTTATCCGAATCCGAAAAGGCTCTCGAATATATAGAATCTTTCGAATCACGAATCCTGTACATAAGAATTGCGCAAATGTAAGATGGAGAAACAGCCACCGATTCTTGAATGCTGTTTCTGAGACTGTCATTCTGTTTTCTGCCACAAGAGGCTGCTGTTTCCACACACAGCGAAGTTACTGCTGGATCTAGATATGCAAAACAGATGATGATTCATGCTGCTGTGTGCCAGAGAGGGCAGGAAATGGTGACATGAGGAGACATGCTTGTGCCGAGTCTGAATACAGGATCCAGTGCCATACTCAGGTCTGTGGGACTTGGAGCGGTCAAAGTGATTGTCAGAAGTGACTGATGCCTGTCAGCAATGCAGATGTTGCCAAGGGAGAAAGGATCGGTTCCCGGAAGGTCAGTTGGACCGTGGAATGTGGTTACAGACCCTGTGAGGCCTCATGGTGGATGGAAGGACCAGCGAGTTGGTCTAAGTCCCCATCGGATAAGGACCAGGCCAGGGTCAGCGATCCAGAAGGCTTCCCAGAGAGAGAGAGAGGACTGGGTCCCAGAAGGCTGTAAGAGCCGTTGAACTGAGTTACCAGGAGAGGTGGAGTTGCTCAGCTTGGAGAAGAAGAAGTCTGCCATTTTGTGAGCTGCATAAGAGAACCGTGTGGATGCTTTTTTCTTGCCATAATACAAATTCTAACAGTCTATTCAGTAGGACTATCAGCTGTGTATCCACCTGACTTCTCCACAACGCAACTGATGGTCCCAACCCCATTTATAAGGCAAGAAGTCCCACTTATTAAACCTGACAGGGCACACCTGCGAAGTGAATACCATTTCAGGTGACTACCTCTTGAAGCTCATCAAGAGAATGCCAAGAGTGTGCAAAGCAGTAATCAAAGCAAAAGGTGGCTAATTTGAAGAACCTAGAATATGACATATTTTCAGTTGTTTCACACTTGTTTGTTATGTATATAATTCCACATGTGTTAATTCATAGTTCTGATGCCTTCAGTGTGAATCTACAATTTTAATAGTCATGAAAATAAAGAAAACTCTTTGAATGAGAAGGCGTGTCCAAACTTTTGGTCTGTACTGTGTATATATATATATATATATATATATACATATATCTGTAACTAGTGTTATTGTTATTTCTGTTAAAGAGGACCTTTCACCGATTATGACACTAAACTAAGTATACAGACGTGTAGAGCGGCGCCCGGGGATCTCACTGCATTTACTATAACTTAGTGGCCGGAGATACCGGAGGACATAGCGGGAGAACGGAGCGGCGCCCAGGGATAATAGTAGGCGGAGATTTCAGTCACTAAGTTATGGCCTTGTTCTGCTCTAGCGCTGGCCAATCGCAGCGCAGAGCTCACAGCCTGGGAGGTTATTTTCTCCCAGGCTGTGAGCTCTGCAATGTGATTGGCCAGCGCTACAGAAGAACAAGGGCAGACTCCGCCTACTATAACTTAGTGAGCAGAGATACCGGAGGGCATAGCAGGAGAACGGAGCGGCTCCCAGGGATAATAGTAAGTGCAGTGAGATCCCCAAGCGCCGCTCTCCATGTCTGTATTCTTAGTTCACAGTGTCATAATCGGTGAAAGGTCCTCTTTAATACTACTGTTCAGTAAAGTTACTGTTTTTGCATCAGGAGCTGGTGTCCGTGTCGCTTTCCTTATTCCATGACTTTGCTGTATCCTGGGGGTCTCTCCCCGGTTCACAGTCTTACACAACTTACAAGAAGTCACTACTACTACCCCAACCCTCTCCTGACAGCATGCTCGGTGCTGTAGTTTCAAGAGGCTGTACTACAGACTTGCTATGAGACGTAAAGCAGTTCAGTGAGTGCAGTGGGAAACATAGAACACAGAGCTGCGCACACAACTTACCCCGGAGCTCAAACACATCTCTGCAGTGCAGCAGCCAGCAGATAAGGAGCCAGCATATAAGACTAGAGGAAGCCGCCAGAGAACAAACAACCTCAAGGACGGCGGCTGAAGAGGCTCAAACCGCGTCAGTTTGTCTGAACCTCCTCCCTCTTTTGTGGGTAGAGAAAAAATATTTGGCAGGAGATCTGTGCAAACAAGTCCAGAGAGTGTCATCCGCTGCCTGGGCGCGGCAGAGGCGGCCGTCCGGGACCCGAGGTGAGTGCGCTCCTCAGGCTGCTGTTATACGGTGCTTGCTTAGGGTTTTACTAGAGAAAGTTCACGGGTAGGGAAATACAGTGGCGGATCCAGAGCCTGGTCTCGGGAGGGGCACTTCCAGATTATTTCTGTCCGCCGCCACAAAACAATGGTGGTTATAGAACAGACTACACAGTGTAGAGGTATACTGTATATTGTGTGGCAAAGTGTATGCTATATGTGTATAACATAAACATATTTCACATGAAAACTTACAATTACTTGGCTTGGCCCTTGGGGATCTCGGACGCCACTTCAACACTTGGCCGGGGGCTCGGTGGAGCTGATGTTGTGTTTTATCCTAATGAGAAAGATTTCATAATAAGGATTTGGAGAAGGGGCAGAGGGGTCACAGAGGAGGGAAAGGCTGGTGCTGCTACTAGGGGATCACATACCATGGGGGAGTAATAAAGCCCTCCCCCTGTAGAAATAATTATCCTTATAATGTGACAATGCAAAAAATACCCCCTTGTAATGCCCCCAGTTGAGCTAATGTCCCCATAGTGCCCCCATAATTTGCCAGTATAAAATACCCCTATATAGTGCCCCCAGTAAATGCCCCCACCCCAGTAAATGCCCCATAGTGCTCCTCTCCCCCTTACTCCTAGTGCCCCCCATAATGTACCAGCATAAAATGCCCCATATAAAGTGCCCAGTAGATGCCCTCAGTGTCCCCCATGATCTGCAAGTATAAAATACCCCTTCTTAGTGCCCCCCATAGTACTCCTCTCCCCCTTCCCCATAATAATGTGTCCCAGTATAAAATGCTACTGTACAGAGCCCCCCATATAAAATACCCCTTCTTTGTGGCCTCAGTAGATGCTCCTATAGTGCCCCCAATAATGCGCCAGTAACAAGAGCCCCCCATCACGTGCCAGTAATAAAAGCACCCCCATCATGTGCCAGTAAAAACAGCCCCCCATCATGTGCCAGTAATAAGAACCCCCCCATCATGTGCCAGTAATAAGAACCCCCCCATCATGTGCCAGTAATAAGAACCCCCCCCATCATGTGCCAGTAATAAGAACCCCCCCATCATGTGCCAGTAATAAGAACCCCCCCATCATGTGCCAGTAACAAGAACCCCCCCATCATGTGCCAGTAACAAGAGCCCCCCCCAATGTGCCAGTAAAAATATTGTACATATAAAAAAAAAACACTTATACTTACCTCCATGTCAGCGATGCAATGCAGGCCTCTTCCGGCCTGTGTCCCGCACTGTACAGCTCAGGCGGCGCAATGGCGTCATCGCATCGCCTGCGCTGGCCTCTGATAGGCTACAGGCATTAGGCCGACACGCCTCTCCCTCCGCTGCCGCAGCACAGCCATCTGGATCGCTGTCCTGAGGACGGCGATACAGATGACTATGGAGATGAGTGCTTCCACAATGGAAGCGCTCATCCCCCTGTGCCCTGCTGCCGCCACCGCCCCCCACTTCTGAGCAGGACCGCGCCGCCAGCTCAGGGGGAGGCAATTGCCCCGTTGCCCCCCCCCCCCCCCCCGATCTGCCAGTGGGGCGTCTCGGAAGGCGCGGGGACGTGACGTTGCGGCGGGATTCGTCGGATTTGAATTTTGTAAATTACGTCGGGATTCGAGATCTACCCTGTTAAGTGAACATCATAAAAAAAATAACTAAAAACTTTGCCAGTAATATTCAACAGGAAGATGTGGCACTTGTGTCTAATTAGTAGGGTGCTTGGGTTGTGGGGTCCCCACCCCATAAACACTTGATTAAATAAACTCAAGAACTCCTTAGAATCAGTGTATTATTTTTATTTGGTTTTGACTTGCAGGGCAACTTCAAGTGCATACATGTGACATTTAGTTCTACAAAGGACCTTTATCAAACACAAGTTGATATAGAGAGGTTGAGATTGTCCGTAGACCGGTGCTCTAGAGGAGGTGTATTTACACCATTGAGTTAACTCATAAAACCAAATAAAAATAATACACTGATTCAATCTCATTCTAAGGAGTGCTTCAATTTATTTAATCAAGTAAAAACTATGCCAGAAGAGCGATTTTTTGGTCATCTCTTCCCCCTAAAAATCATAATTTCAAGTGTTTAAAAAATCTGCATGTACTCCAAAATAGTACCAATGAAAATGTCACCTCATCCTGTAAAAAAATGGTCTCATAAAAGACCATTGGCAGAAAATGGCAATTCAAAAACATGATTTTTTCTTTAAAAAAACTTTTATTTTGCAAAGCTGAAAAAAACTACAGAACAGCCTTTTTTTTATCACTTCACCTTGCAAACAAATAATCAAAAAATAATTGTATGGACACCAAAATCGTACCAATAAAAACTCATCCTGAAAATAAACACAAGAGTATTGTGAAAAAAAAAAAATCTGTCTCCCAGAAAATGGCAACAAAAAATTGTTGCGCAAAAGTAGCAAAAAACATAACATCAAAAGATCGAAAATGTTATGTAAAAATGAATTCCGCAAAAAAACTAGCCCTCACAGAAGACCATTCCCTTTATCCTGCTTCCCAAAAAGTGCAAATAGTGTAATAAAAAGCAATAAAAAAGTGGCATGTATCCGAAAATGGAACCAATAATAGTGGCACCTCATCCCATAAAAAAATAAGCCCTTACACCCTGTCAGAAAATGGCTATACTGGTACTGTACCTAAGGCTACTTTCACACTAGCATTTTTTGCGGATCCGTCATGGATCCATCACAAATGGATCCGGTTGTATAATGTCTTCTATAGCCATGACGGATCTGACTTGAAAACAATTGAAAGTCAATGAGGACGGATCCATTTTCTATTGTGCCAGATTGTGTCAGAGAAAACGGATCCATCCCCTTTGATTTACATTGAGTGCCAGTACGGATCCATTTGCAGGCAGCGTTTTGGTGTCCGCCTCCAGACCGGAATGGTGACTGAACGGAGGCAAACTGATTTTAAGCAGATCCTTTTCCATTCAGAATGCATTAGGGCAAATCTGATCCTTTGTGCCCATGACGGATCTCACAAACGGAAAGTCAAAACGCTAGTGTGAAAGTAGCCTTAGGGTCCATTCACAGGTCCGTAAGTGTTTTGCGGATACACGGATCCGCAAAACATGGACACTGGGAATGTGCGTTCCGCATTTTGCGGACCGCACATTGCCAGCACTTAATAGAAAATGCCTAATCTTGTCTGCTATTGCGGACAAGAATAGGACATGTTCTATTTTTTTCGGGAACGGAATTGTGGACCCAGAAGTGTGGATCCGGGCAGCACATAGTGCGGTCCCATGGAAATAAATGGGTCCGCAATTCCGTTCTGCAAAAAAAGCGTAACAAAATCGCGGACGTGTGAATGGGGCCTTAAGAGTCTGCTTGAAAGCAACATGGCTCCCGTAAACCAAACCTTCAAAATATGCATTGCAAAAGCCTAAAGGTGGTCTTTTCCTTCTCAGCCCTGCAGCGTACCCCAACAGCAGTTTACGTCTATGTCTACATTTATGGAATTTCCACACCCTTTAAAACCAGGCACAATCAGGGCACAGCCCTACTGGAAACTGAAATGCAATATCTGTGGAAAACTTGCAATTTTGATTTTGCATGGTCACCTGCTCATTAATTCCTGAAAAAAAAAAAACAGTGGTGTCAAAATGCTATCTCAAACCCTTGATAAATAACTTTAGGGGTGTAGTTTCCAAAATGAAGTCACTTATTGGGTGTTTTCACTGTACAGGTGTAGTGTCCCACTAGGTAGGGGTGGGCACTACACAAGGGTCAAGGTGTGCGCGTTACTCCTACTCACAAGGAACAGAAATGTCATATTTAATTCTGCATTTAATGTATGTTTTAATGTGTTGTTATGTGCAATGTACCCCTGTATGATGTAATAGCAGGCCTAGTTGGGTGTAGTTAGACATCCCAGACACTAGAGGGAGATAGGGAGCCCCTAGTATAAATGTCCAGGCCCAGACAGGGAGAGTGAGTGCAGTACTGTGCAGTGCAGTGTGTGCAGAGTCAGGAGTCTGAGAAGACAGAGGTTAAGAAGCCTGCTCCTGACATGCAGCTGGATAGCCCTGGCTGCTAGTGATGTCCAGGAGGCTGTTGAGAAGCTCCAGCCTGCCTGAGAACAAGAGAGCCTAAGTTAGCTCTGAAGAGATACCCCAGTTGCAGGATTCAACCTCCTGGGAGAAACCTACAGTTATCCACCTGATAGGAGGAGGCGATCCAGGGTAAGCAAAGTGACCCTGATGGGCAGAGGATTTTAGGAATCATAGCAAGGAATCTAATACCTGAGGAAGAAAGTAACCAAGGATATAAGCCACCCTTTTAGGCATCCGGGCCTTGGGAGATATAAAGCCAGAGCAGGAGTTCTAGAAAGGACACTGTACATTGATTCTGAGGAAAGGTACAACCTGCTGCTGAGTGCTTGTGGAATTTACCCTCAGCGTATCTTGCATGACTATTGCCTGCCATATTTGTGAATAAGCCCCTTTTGTGGAACTGTAATATAAAGACTGTGCTACACCTGCTGTACAAAGTTGGATTGTCCAGTAAAGTTTACGTTTGGTTCACTGTATACTTGTGTACCTTTATCATTCCAACCAACAACCGGCGTGCCACCGTCCAAAGGCACTGGTGTCACGAATACCACAGGGACCTTGTCCCAGGCACACAAAATACCTGTAACATCCAGGGCACCTCATCCACCATCAGGCCTGGTCCCTATCTACAGAGCGTGCCCCAGAGGAACCGTGTCTACCTCTCCTTCACTGCCACGCGCCTGCCCAGGGTTCTTCAAATATAGTGAGTACCCTCGATTGCCCATAACCGTGACCTCACTTCGTCATAACCTGCAGGTCTGGCGTGTTGCACAGGTACCTCAGGGGGCTCTGCAAATGTGGTGTTGTGCCTGTAAACCATTCCAGCAAAATCCACAAATGGTGTAAATGGTGCTTTGTTTTCTTCTGTTGTCACCTGTGAAAATGAAAAAGGCAGTTTGTTTTGCTGTTAAACCTTGCTCTGTTACAGGGGAAAAAAATTAAAATCTGTACAAAAAAAATAAAAAAATTTAAATTCACCCTCTTTTTGCTTTAATTCCTGTGGCATACCTAAAGGATTGACAAAGTTTCTAAAATCAGTTTTGAATCATTTGTGGCATGTAGTTTCAAATTTGGGCTCATTTATGGGTGGTTTCTACTATGTAAAATCTTTAAAGTAACTTCAGACCTTAATTGTTGCTATTGGTTTTAAAAAACTTACTTGAAAATGTGAAAAATTGCTTCTAAAATTCCAAGCCTTCTAAAATCCTAAAAAAAAAAAAAATGTTACAAAATGACGCCAACATAAAGTAGACATATGGGGAATGTTAACAACTACTTAGTGAGGTATAACTGTCTTAAAAGCTGAGAAATACAAATTTAGAAAATGAAAAATAAATAATTAAATGAATTTTTTTTTATAAATAAAAGGTAAAACCAAATATAAAACATATCCACCCAAATTTACCACTAATATGAAGTACAGAATGGCATTGATAAGTAAAATCATTCCAAAGTTATTACCACATAAAGTGACACGTGTCAGATTTGCAAAATTAATTAA
Source organism: Bufo gargarizans (assembly GCF_014858855.1). Lineage (NCBI taxonomy): Eukaryota > Metazoa > Chordata > Amphibia > Anura > Bufonidae > Bufo > Bufo gargarizans. The sequence goes on from NC_058085.1 coordinate 90,618,766, forward strand.
TTGTCAATTAAAGTGCAGAGGGTGTGGAAGTTGCAGAGAGAGCTGAGCCTCTAGGTGTAACGGCAACGCTCCTAGAGGCTCATTTGCATATGTTAAATCATTTTTCTTAGCAATGCTGGCACATACTGTATGAACATGGGACCAACACAGATGCCTTCAGCTGCCAAGCGCACATGTAACAGGCCAGCCAGTTTCATAGGTACAAATCTGCTGACAGAGGTTCTTTTAAAAGCTGGTATAAAATTAAAAGCAATTGGTCATCACCCCGGGATATGATGTGGTGCTCAGTGGTAACAGAATCCTACCAAGTAAATGTTCTTTGTTTTTATTAAAGGCACTCCATAACGGCCAAAATTATAGGCTGACCCTGGTGTTTTGATCTAACTATAGACCTTGTTCATGACGTATATAGAGGATGTGACGGTAACGTACACTACACACAGGGGAGAGGAAAGTGACCACTGCGCTCCACCCTCACCCCTGGCCCTGCCTACTTGCCTCACAAGTCCTAATGACAGGGGACAACTAGACGGCAGTCCCTAACTTAGGATACGTGCTGGGAAGACAGACAAGACAAATAAAGGAACGTGAACGGACCGGGTCAATACCTAGAGAGCTACGCAGTACTAAGGAATGAGCAGAGAATAGTCAGGAAAAGCCGAGGTCAAATACCAGGAGAGAAACGAAGTACAACAGGAGTCCGCAAAGAATCGCCAGGTGGAAGCCGGGGTCAGGATACCAGTAGAGATGCACAGTACAGGAGGAGCAGGCACAGAATCAACAGGGAACACAGGATCAGGTAAGAATGCAGGAACAAAACAATCACTAGACACCTAAAATTAACAGGCAACCTGTGGCCAGCAGGCTGCCTGTATTTATAGTGGGGAGTGAGGGTCATGTGACGTGGTCAGCGTCACATGACCGACAGACAGACAAATCGAGCACTGAGTGATCAGCTCGGCGCTCAAGGCAGACCTAGGAGCAGGGAGCCTCCCAGCTAGCAAAGCCGCCCTGGGAACGAGGCCAAACACAGATCCTGCTCCTGAAGCTAAGCAGCAGGTCTGCAGCTGATGGGAGACCGAGTGCGCCTTTGGTGCCCCGTGACAGAGGAGTAAACATGATGTCAGAACTGACAATAATGGAGAATCCTGTATGATTAAATTTTGTTTGTTATGAGAGCATTTAATAAAATAAATACAAATGTATGAGTGTTGTGGTATTCTTATACTTTAAAGGTAGCAAACCTGTCACGAACCAGCGGGTGTGAATCTACTGTGCCACGTGTCCTACCTCCTCTAAGGCGTTGTCTAAGTAAACCTCTCGATCTTCACTGTACCCCTGATGGTGGAGATGGACTTTCCCGAGGGGAACACCAGGTTGCTACCTCTTGAGGAGAATTGGCACATGAGGCAGCTGGTCCAGGCAGACCAGGAGGTACCTGACCAAGGTACCAGAGGTACAGGCATGGTCAGCAGGCTGAGTTGTAACCAGGAGCAACAGTGCAGGACCGAAGGATGAGGCAGAGACGAAGTCAAACAGGCAATAGGTCAGGCCAGGCGGCACAGGTACAGGTCAGGCAATCGGAGTCGGCAACAGGAGAGTCAAGGCAAGCAGGCAGAGATCAAACAGATAGCTGAGTCCAGGAATACAAGTAAGAGTCAGGAACACAAGCAGAGATATCAGGAACCTTAGCAGGACACAAGGACCTTGACGCTGAGGCATCTGGAATGGTCAAGTCAAAGCCAGACCTTAATCCAATGTTTTGGAAGAACCTGAAACAAGCAGTTTGAACAGAGTTGGAGTTGTTTTGTACGGAGGATTGAGCTAAAATTTCTCAGGACTAATTAACAATTACTAGAAATGTTTAAATACAGCTACTGCTGCAAAGCAGCCACACCAGATGCTGAAAGCAAAGGTTCAGATACTTTTGGCCACCCACAGTCATGTGATAATGTATCATTTTCCACAATAGATAACTGACCAAGTCTAATATCTTTGACTTTGTGGTGACATATGTCTTCAGAAAGACTGAGACAGTAACAGCAGGAGGCCCCTGACGTACCGACACCACAACTAAAGTGTCAGAAAAACAGAGTGTATTGTTGCAACAAAGTCAGAGACTGTCATCGAGTCCAATTGGCTTTAGCATCCAATGTATGCACATCTGTTGCACTGCTCATCAGCTCCACTGCTCTGGGTCCCAATAGCCCAGGCCACCTCACACTCTTCCTTTCTTCCCGGCAAGTCCGGACATCAATGTACATCTGATCCTACATGCAGGCTGCAGCTTGCCTATCAGCTCAGCCTCTTGCCCTGACTGCAGGATGCATGTGCGTTCCCTTCTGTTCTTAAAGGGCCAGAGAACCCACTGCAATTTTCACCAGAGGAAGTGCTTATGCAATAGCTTCTAATCCGCAAGTTTCCTGCTAAGCTGTGTTGTTATACATTTGTCTGTCCACGTACCAACTTCTTCCTGTTTCCTAGATTTGACCCTTCACTTCCTGAACTCTGCCTGATTTCCTTACTGTCCTTGAGCTGCCTGCCCTGACCTCAGCCTGTTTATCGGAGTGTTCGTACTCTGTCTGTCCTGACTTCAGCCTATACCTGACTACAGTTTTGCCTTATTCCTTGGTGGGTTAGCTGTTAACCAAATAGATACTACCTCAGAAGGTAGGGGTCTGATGGTTTCCCTGCAGCCAAGTCGAGATCCCTTTATAGGGGTTAAATGATGAAGACCAGGGGGCTACTAGAATAATGTCCTTAGAAGTAGCCCCAATTCAAATCTATTTGGTTGACACTGGGGTTATTCCACACCCACTGTGTAACAACATGAAGAAAAATGGATTAGGACATTTATGTTCTAGCCCTATTCCAGGATTTATAAACTGGTACCATTGTTTACTATGGTTGGCTATAAGGTTCAATAAAGTTGTGTACTGCTAGTCATTCAGTATACAACTATATGGTCTATTACTTTGCTGTCTACTATAATATCGAAAACAATTAATTAAATTATCTTAAAGAGAAAGGGCCTTCATACCCCTGACAGTGCTCAACTTAAGAACATATAGAGCTGTCATTATCTGTGAGCTGCTGTGTGATCACACCTCCCAGCAAGAGTTGTCTGTAATTGGTTTTGCTAGGGGAGTCATTTGCTATCTCCCTGGAAGGTGGTAAATGGAGGGCTATGGCACAGTACAAAGGTTGGGAAGTTAGGACTGTGGGAGGTTGATGAGCTGCCTACAGTGAAAAGCCACACAGCCATCACTTCCAAGCAGCAAGGTAGCAACCAGAAGTGCGATCTAAAAATGTTCTTCATTTGTCAAATGGTGCAACCAACCTAACTCTGCTCAAATCTTACATCTCATACACTGAATATTAGGTCTCTGAGAATGATATATCAATATAAGAAAAGCCACAGGAGTGGGGTCATCTCCTATGATCTTCATCTGTCTCATATTTTCACCATATGGTATCCCATCTTATTTACAGCTGTCAGCATGTGCTAGTTGGAGGTGGTCATCCTGCAAAGAGGTGCAGGAGAGGTATGTAATGAGAAACAATTGTTTATCATTACATACATGCCTACCAGAAACAGATAAATGAGTACTAATGATTGTGGCATTTTTACGATATATTGTAAGTTATATATTTTTCAGGCTGTTCCTTCCACCATCTGTGAGTGAGGAGTCACACATATTGCTTGTGGGCTAAAAGATCCTTCTGTAAGGTCGGACCTCCTCACAAGAACTCAGGGCTGAAATTACTGGAATTTTATTTATACCTCTACATTGAGAGACAAGGGAAATGTTTTAGGCAAACTGATGCCCTTCTTCATGTGGTACATGAAAAAGTGAATCTGAGAATGAGGGTGCACCTCAATGAGCTGATCATTAGAAGTGTCAAGAGTTGGACCACCACCGTTCTGATGATGACCTAGCCAAAAAATAAACCATCAGCCTGTAAACGAATCTGTGATTTTCAAAAAAAAAAATACTGACTGGAGGCCTAATGCTCACACAGAGTCAGCTGTGTTAGCCCAGCGGCCTGTGCCGCTGCCCCTATCAGCAGGCACGGGCGCCAGGCTCCCTCTTTTCCCTCCTGCTGCCCAGCTGACAAACACGGGCAGCAACTAACTTAACTCTGCTACATATCTTCCATGCCAGAGTTTCCTTCCTGCTGGAGATTTGCATTAGTGTTGAAGCTTGCATTGGTGTTGCCTGAGCAACCTCAGTGTCTAGCCTGTCTAGTCCCTGTGCAAAGGTTTTTATCTTGTCTGCCTTCCTGTGTACCGAATCCTGCTATTGTACTCCTGGACTTTGCTTTCTGCCGCCTGCCTCTGACCTCGGACTTCGTTTATGGACTTTGCCTATTTGCCGCCTGCCCCTGACCTTGGATCTTGTTTGCTGACTTTGCTTGATTGCCGCCTGTCCTGACCCCTACCTCCAGGCCTCTTACATCGCCTTGGTGCTTGCACCGAGCACTCTGACCCCCTGGTCAGCTGCCACTAACTTGGGGACTACTCTGTAGTGGCACCTGGCAGGTACTCTACAGCCCAAGCCTATCCCCACCATCAAGGGCTCTAGTGAATACCAGGTAGCTGCTTAGTTATGCCCCTCCGAAGTATACTTAGTAAGTGGAGCAGTGGGTCCACGCCTGCTTGCATATCAGTTTGCTCAGGCCATGGACCCCGCTGATCCGATCCCTCCCAGTAGCATTGAGATACACCAGGAGTTGGCCCAGCAGCATGAGAGTCAGGATCAAATATTGTAATACCTACGCAATGTGAATATGCGTTTAAATGACCTGACATCTGCTAAATCAGAGTCATCAAGCTTCTCTGCCCAGATTAATTCGGCTCCTGCTCCGTCCTCTTCCTACGTACCTGGATCCGGACCTCGTCTCTCTGCTCCTCCACGTTTCAACGGTGACCCTAAGCAGTGCCGGGGGTTCATAAATCAATGCACCCTTCATTTTGAACTTTTGCCTCATCAATTTGCCTCGGACCAAGCCAAAGTGTTTTTTTTTAATGTCACACCTTACTGGGGAGGCACTGGCTTGGATCAATCCCCTCTGGGAAAGGAATGACCCAGTCATAATGAATCTACAGGCCTTCCGCAAGGTGTTTGACGAGCCCGGACGCACCTCCTCCGCCACATCCTCCCTACTGCGGTTGCGTCAAGGGAACCAATCAGTGGGCCAGTATGCAGTCCATTTCCGTATGCTAGCCTCTGAACTCGACTGGAATAATGAGGCACTTGTGGCCACCTTTTGGGAGGGCCTCTGTGGGAGAATTAAAGATGAATTGGCCGGACGGAATGTTCCTTCCACCCTGAATGACCTCATCTCCCTGGCTACTCTAATTGATTTACGGTTCCAAGAACGTGCCAGAGAAGTGGCATGTGAGAAGAAGCCTTGTCACCTGGCATCTTCCCTTCTGCAAGCCTCTAACCCTCTGCCTTCCAAGTTGTCTGCAGTTCCTGAACCCATGCAGGTCGAGTGATCACCGCCATGCCAAAGGACTTTGTTTCTATTGTGGTGGTTCTGATCATGTGCTCCGTGCTTGTCCCCTGAAGCTGGGAAACTCCTGAGCCTAGGGTCCATTGGAGAGGCGGCTCTAGGTGAAGATAATTCCTCTCCACCCCTGATTCTGCCGGCAAACTTGTCGTTTGAAGATAATCGGTTCACAAAGACTGCTCTTCTGGATTCTGGATCAGCAGGAAACTTCCTGCAGCAAGCCATAGTGGATCAATATCGTATTCCAGTCCGACGCCTGCAGAGACCATTGATGGTGTCATCCGTCGATAGAAGGGCTCTATCTGAGTCCGTACAATTTAGTACTGAACATGTAAGACTACAGGTGGGAGCTCTTCATACAGAAGAGATTTCGTTCCTGGTTCTTCAAAGTCTTTCTCACCCTCTCCTTTTGGGGCTTCCATGGCTCCGTACCCATAAACCTGTTCTTGATTGGAAGTCTGGAGAGGTGCTTCGTTAGGGACAGTACTGTCTTGGAAAGTGTCTTTCTCCTGCTTGGCCTGCTCGGTTACCCCAAGTACCACCAAATCTTGAAAATCTGCCTGCAGCATCCATGCCTATGCCGACGTCTTTTATAAGAAGGAGGCTGAGACGTTACCTCCACACAGGCCTTATGATTGTCCAATTGATCTAATTCCTGGTTCTTCACCTCCCCGTGGTCGTATTTATCCTCTGTCACCAGCCGAGACACAAGCCATGTCTGAGTACATCAAAGAAAATCTTGACAGAGGATTTATCCGGAAATCATCTTCTCCGGCTGGCGCTGGCTTCTTTGTAAAGAAAAAAGATGGTTCTCTCCACCCATGCATCGATTATAGGGGCCTAAATAAAATCACTATCAAGAAAAAATACCCCCTTCCCCTTATTCCAGAGTTTTTGGACCGCCTCAGAGGAGCTAAAATCTTCTCCAAATTAGATCTGCGTGGGGCCTACAACTTGATCCGAATTCGTCAAGGGGACAAGTGGAAGACCGCCTTCAACACCCGTGACGGTCACTATGAATACCTGGTGATGCCGCTTGGACTAAGGAATGCTCCTACAGTGTTCCAAGAATTTGTTAATTATATTTTCAGAGACTTGTTATATTCTTGTGTTGTGGTTTATCTAGATGATATCCTTGTCTTTTCTCCAGATTTGGCTATTCACCAGAGTCAGGTTCGCCTGGTCCTTCAAAGGCTAAAAAAAAATCATCTGTATGCCAAGTTTGAAAAATGTTTCTTCGAACAAACCTCGCTTCCATTTTTGGGGTACATAATATCTGATACTGGCCTACAGATGGATCCTGAAAAGCTGTCTGCGATTTTGAAGTGACCCCGTCCTTCTGGTTTAAAGGCTATTCAACGCTTCCTGGGGTTCGCCAACTACTACCACCAGTTCGTGCCACACTTCTCTTCTTTGACAGCCCCCATCTCAGCCTTGACACGTAAAGGGGCGAATCCCCAAAATTGGACTGCTGAGGCTGAATCAGCCTTCTAAGCCTTGAAACAGGCCTTCTCTGCGGCTCCAGTACTCCATCGTCCTGATGCCAGTAAGCAATTTTTCTTGGAGGCGGATGCATTGTCTATTGGAGCTGGGGCGGTGCTTTCACAAAGATCTCCCTCAGGTAAGATGACATCATGCGGCTTCTCCTCCAGGGCCTTCTCCGCTCCGGAGCGCAACTACGCGATCGGGGACAGAGAGTTGTTGGCCATAAAAATGGCATTGGAGGAATGGTGATACCTTCTGGAGGGAGCCAGTCATCCGGTAGTGATCTATACGGACCACAAGAATCTCACCTACCTACAGTCTGCACAGAGACTCAATCCACGCCAAGCTCGATGGTCCCTCTTCTTTGCTCGTTTTTATTTTGTTCTTTACTTTCGTGCTGCAGATAAGAGCATCAAAGCAGATGCTCTTTCAAGATCCTTTGATTCCACTGACCAGGAGGAGGAGCCACAATTCATCATTGATCCCACTAAAATCTCGGCCTGTCCAGTCAAGCTATCCGAAATTCCTCCTGGAAAAACCATTGTTGCACAGAGCGAATCTTACTATGGGGTCATTCATCTAAAGTGGTGGGTCATGCTGGTCAGTGGAAAACCTTCAGGTTCATTGCACAGCAGTACTGGTGGCCAACCATGCGACAAGACATCCTAGAATTTGTAGCTGCTTGTCCATCCTGCGTGCAAAATAAAACTTCCAAACAGCGTCCAGCCGGCCTTGTGCTTCCCCTTCCAGTTCCTGAGGTTCCCTGGCAACAAATAGCCATGGACTTTATCACAGATCTACCCACGTCCTTCGGTTGTTCTGTAATTTGGGTAGTCGTTGACCGCTTCTCCAAAATGGCACATTTCGTCCCTCTGCCTGGTCTTCCTTCTGCTCCCCAACTGGCCAAGAAATTTATCGAACACATTTTTTGTCTCCATGGCTTTCCACTCCGTATTGTATCCGATAGAGGCGTACAGTTCACATCTAAATTCTGGAGAGCTCTCTGCAAGCTATTAAATGTATCTCTGGACTTCTCATCAGCATATCATCCTCAGTCCAACGGTCAGGTGGAGCATGTTAACCAAATTCTGACAAACTTCTTGCGCCACTTCACTAACAATCATCACGACAACTGGGTCGAACTATTGCCTTGGGCTGAGTTCTCATACAACAATCATGTCAGCGAGTCTTCCAAGAAATCTCTATTTTTTTGTTGTTTATGGCCAACAACCAAATATCTCACTCCCGGTGTCTCCTTCTTCCGGTATCCCTGCTGCAGACGCTACCTCAAGAGAGTTCTTTAAAATCTCTAAAATCTGGGAGGAGACTAGGGGAGCTCTGAAAGAGGCCTCTGTGCGCATGAAAGAGTCCGTGGAGAAATTCTCCAAAATTCCATCCTGGGGATAAAGTCTGGCTCGCTTCCAAATACATCCGGCTCAAAATACGGTACCCTCCTACAAATTGGGTCCTCGCTTCATCGGTCCATTTTAAATTCTTGAACAAATCAATGATGTTTCCTACAAGCTTAAGCTACCAGCCTCCCTCCGGGTACCGAATTCCTTCCATGTCTCCCTGCTGAAGCCCCTCATCCTGAATAGTTTTTTCAAGAAACCGGTCTCTGCTCCTGTTGCGGTCAGTGATGAGAACGTCTATGAAGTAAAGGCCATTCTGGGGAAGAAGAAGAGTAGAGGGAAAACCCTGTTTCTGGTGGATTGGAAGGGGTTTGGCCCTGAGGGGAGATCTTGGGAACCCAGGGAGAACATCAATGCCCCTCTTCTGCTGAAAAAATTCTAGTCTAGGACCAGGCCCGAGGAGAGGGGTAGTAAAGGGGGGGGGTACTGTTAGCCCAGCGGCCTGTGCCGGCGCCGCTGCCCCTATCAGCAGGCACGGGCGCCAGGCTCCCTCATTTCCCTCCTGCCGCCCAGCTGACAAACACGGGCAGCAACTAACTTAACTCTGCAACATATGTTCCATGCCAGAGTTTCCTTCCTGCTGGAGAGTTGCATTAGTGTTGAAGCTTGCATGGGTGTGTCTATCTTCACCTAAGAGGCAACACACACACACCCTCTGTCTCAGCAGCCTATGGCTGGATTCCAGCAGGTATTTAAAGGCACTTTCTACTACAGAAAGTTGCCTGAGCAACCTCAGTGTCTAGCCTGTCTAGTCCCTGTGCAAAGGTGTTTATCTCGTCTGCCTTCCTGTGTACCGAATCCTGCTATTGTACTCCTGGACTTTGCTTTCTGCCGTCTGCCTCTGACCTCGGACTTCATTTATGGACTTTGCCTATTTGCCGCCTGCCCCTGACCTCGGATCTTGTTTGCTGACTTTGCTTGCTGCCGCCTGTCCTAACCCGTACCTCCAGGCCTCGTACGTCCCCTTGGTGCTTGGGGACTACTCTGGAGTGGCACCTGGCAGCTACCCTACGGCCCAAGCCTATCCCCACCATCAGGGGCTCTAGTGAATACCAGGTAGCTGCTTAGTTACGCCCCTCTGGAGTATACCCAGTAAGTGGCACAGTGGGTCCACACCTGCTTGCATAACAAGCTGTTAGGATGTATGAATTTATTTCACGCTAAAAAAACATTGCCTGGCAAAAAAAAGGTCACACACACTAATATTTTGTTGGACCGCCTTTAGCTTGGATTACAGCATGCATTTGCCATGGCATTGTTTCCACAAGCTTGTCCAATGTCACATTTATTTCTGTCCAGAGTTGACTTTTTGTTTAGTCCCAATCCCTTGAGTTCCCTTCACATTGTGCGTTTGGAAATGCTCTTAATTTCACTATTAAACATATCACTGATTTCTACAGTTGATTATCTACGAGTTGATTTCACCATACGTTCAAGTGATCGCTGATCACGATCATTAAAGATTTTTTTCCGACCACATTCCTTCCTCGAAGGTGATGTTTCCCCACTGTCCTTCCACTTTTTAATACACAGTACCAGTTTCAGCAATCATGCCAATAATTTGACCCTTCTGAAACTGATTAACATCTTTTCCATGACCATAAGATGTGTCTTTTGACACGGTTCTTTAATAAATGAGAAGCTACCATGCAGTAATTATCCAATGGGAGGCTTATTTGCTTAGTTAAATCCAGGTGGTGACCTTTTTTTGACCAGGCAATGTATTTACCTGGAGGTATTTGCTATTTTATTTTGTTTCTTCATATTTAAAGAGAAGTGAGGGCAGCACATTGTAACACACTGTGACTGTGGAGTTCTATATAGAAGGTTTTGCTGCAATTCATCCCACATTAAAACTATATGGCCTAAAATGTTTCCGCAACAAAGTTCAACAAATTAACACGTTCAGGACCTTGGACGAGAATACTCGTCCTTAGGCCTCATACACACGACAGTTTTTTTTCACGGTCCGCAAAAACGGGGTCCGTAGGTCCGTGATCCGTGACCGTTTTTTCGTCCGTGGGTCTTCCTTGATTTTTGGAGGATTCACGGACATGAAAAAAAAGTCATTTTGGTGTCCGCCTGGCCGTGCAGAGCCAAACGGATCCGTCCTGAATTACAATGCAAGTCAATGGGGACGGATCCGTTTGATGTTGACACAATATGGTGCAATTGCAAACGGATCCGTCCCCATTGACTTTCAATGTAAAGTCAGGAGTCCCTTTACTTTCACACTTGCGTTCATATAATGCAGACAGTGGCTCCGTTCAGAACGGATCCGTCTGCATTATATTGTTAAAACATTTCTAAGTGTGAAAGTAGCCTCAGACGGATCCGTCCAGACTTTACATTGAAAGTCAATGGGGGACGGATCCGTTTGAAAATTGAGCCACAGTGTGTCATCTTCAAACGGATCCGTCCCCATTGACTTACATTGTAAGTCTGGACGGATCCGCTTGCCTCCGCACGGCCAGGCGGACACCCGAACATTTTAACTTGAAGCGTCCTTATCACCATGGGAACGCCTCTATGTTAGAATATACTGTCGGATATGAGCTACATCATGAAACTCAGATCCGACAGTATATTCTAACACAGAGGCGTTCCCATGGTGATGGGGACGCTTCAGGTTAGAATATACTGAAAAACTGTGTACATGACTGCCCCCTGCTGCCTGGCAGGTGCTGCCAGGCAGCAGGGGGCAGACCCCCCCCCCCCCTGTTTTTAACTCATTGGTGGCCAGTGCGGCCGCACCCCCCTCCCTCCCCTGTAGTTAACTCATTGGTGTCCAGTGGGCCCCCCTCCCTCCCCTGTAGTTAACTCATTGGTGTCCAGTGGGCCCCCCCTCCCTCCCCTGTAGTTAACTCATTGGTGTCCAGTGGGTCCCCCCTCCCACCGCTGTAGATAACTCGTTGGTGGCCAGTGGGCCCTCTCCCCTCCCTCCCCCTCCTAATTAAAATCGCCCCCCCTATCATTGGTGGCAGTGGAGAGTACCGATCGGATTCCCAGTGTAATCGCTGGGGCTCCGATCGGTAACCATGGCAACCAGGACGCTACTGCAGTCCCGGTTGCCATGGTTGCTTAGCAATTTGTAGAAGCTTCATACTTACCTGCGAGCAGCAGGGGGCAGTCATGTACACAGTTTTTCAGTATATTCTAACCTGAAGCGTCCCCATCACCATGGGAACGCCTCTGTGTTAGAATATACTGTCGGATTTGAGTTTTCACGAAGGCCACAGATCACGGACACAGATGCCAATCTTGTGTGCATCCGTGTTCTTTCACGGACCCATTGACTTGAATGGGTCCGTGAACCGTTGTCCGTCAAAAAAATAGGACAGGTCATATTTTTTTGACGGACAGGAAACACGGATCACGGTCTCGGCTGCAAAACGGTGTATTTTCCGATTTTTCCACGGACCCATTGAAAGTCAATGGGTCCGCGAAAAAAAACCCTGAAAACGGCACAACGGCCACGGATGCACACAACGGTCGTGTGCATGAGGCCTAACTTGCAGGTACTTTATGCACTAGGATGAGCATTCTCGTCCTAGGGTTAACGCCCTGCCCCACAACTGCTGCCGTGATCATCAGAAGGGGCCCGGCTGATACTGACAGACGGGCCCCTGCTGTATCTGCCAGCATTGGTGAAAACACTGATGCCTGCGGATTAACCCCCTGTATGCCGCGGTCACTCTGACAAAGAAAAAATTGTAAAAAATAGGGAAAAGAAGAAAAGTAGACATATTAGGTATCGACGCGTCTGTATTGACCGGCTCTATAAAAATATCACATGACCCAACCCCTCATGTGAACACCGTAAAAAAAAAAAAATTACATCTGTGCTAATAAAACATTTTTTTTCACCTTACATCACTAAAAGTGCAACACCAAGCGATTAAAAAGGCGTATGCCCCCCCAAAATAGTCCAATCTAACCATCACCTCATCCCACAAAAAATTAGCCCTTACCTAAGAGAATCGCCCCAAAAATAAAAAAAACTATGTCTCTCAGCCTATGGAGACACTAAAACATGATTTTTGCTGTTTAAAAAATGTTATATTGTTTTAAATTTAAAAAAAATAATAATTTAAAAGTAGACATATTAGGTATCGACGCGTCCGTAACAATCTGCACTATAAAAATACCACATGACCCAACCCCTCAGGTGAACACCGTAAAAATAAAAAGGTGTAGAAAAAGCAATTTTTGGTCACCTTACATCATGAAAAGTGTAATAGCAAGCGATCAAAAAGTCATACGCACCCCAAAATAGTGGCAATCAAAACGTGATCTCATCCCTCAAAAATTATACCCTACCTAAGACAATCGCCCAAAAAAATAATAATAATATGGCTCTCGGACTATGGAGACACTAAAACATGATTTTTTTTTTTGTTTCAAAAATTATATTATTGTGTAAAACTTAAATAAATTAAAAAAGCATATATATTAGGTATTGACACATCCATAACATCCTGCTCTATAAAAATATCACATTACCTAACCCCTCAGGTGAACACCATAAAAAAGGCCTCATGCACACGACCGTTGTGTGCATCCGTGGCCGTTGTGCCGTTTTCCGTTTTTTTTCGCTGACCCATTGACTTTCAATGGGTCCATGGAAAAATCGGAAAATGCACCATTTGGCAGCCGCATCTGTGATCCGTGTTTCCTGGCCGTGAAAAAAATAAGACCTGTCCTATTTTTTTCACGGCCAAAGGTTCACGGACCCATTCAAGTCAATGGGTCCATTAAAAAAAAAACACACAAGATTGTCATCCGCGTCCGTGATCCATGTCCGTGATCCGTGTCCGTTTTTTCCTATCATTTCAATGGCAAACTTGACTTTTTGATGTCCGTGGATCCTCCAAAAATCAAGGAAGACCCACGGACGAAAAAACGGTCACGGATCACGGACCTACGGACCCTGTTTTTGCGGACCTTAAAAAAAAACGGTCGTGTGCATGAGGCCAAAGTGTAATAGCAAGCGAGCAAAAAGTCATATGCACCGTCATCTCATACCGAAAAAAATTAGCCACTACATAACAGTCACCCAAAAATAAAAATAAAACTATGGCTTTCAGAATAAATGGTTTATTATGTAAAACTGAAACAACGAACCAAAGAAAGTAGTCATATTTGGTATTGTTGTGTCCGTAACAACTTGCTCTATAAAAATACTACATTATCTAACCTGTCAGATAAACATTGTAAATGACAAAAAATGAAAATGGTGCCAAAACATTTGTTACCTTGCCTCACAAAAAGTGTAATGTAGAGCAACCAAAAATCATATATACCCTAAAATAGTACCAACAAAACTGCCACCTTATCTCGTAGTTTCCAAAATAGGGTAATTATTTGGGGAGTTTCTACTCTAGGAGTGCATCAGGGGGTCTTCAAATGTGACATGGCAGCTTAAAATTATCCCAGTGAAATCTGCCTTCCAAAAACCATATGGCGTTCCTTTCCTTCTGCGCAATGCTGTGTGCCCGTACCGCAGTTTATGGCCACATATGGGGTGTTTCTGTAATCTACAGAATCAGGGTAATAAATATTGAGTTTTGTTTGGCTGTTAACCCTTGCTTTGTTAGTGGAAAAAAATCTATTAAAATGGAAATCTGCCCAAAAAGTTAAATTCTGAAATGTAATCTCCATTTTCCATGAATTCTTGTGGAACACCTAAAGGGTTAACAAAGCTTGTTAAATCAGTTTTGAATACTTTGAGGGGTGTAGTTTCTAAAAGGGGGTAATTTTTGGGTGGTTTCTATTATGTATGGCTCACAAAGTGACTTCAGACCTGAACTGGTCCTTAAAAAGTGGGTTTAGCAAATTTTCTGAAAAATTTCAAGATTTGCTTCTAAACTTCTAAGCCTTCTAACGTCCCCAAAAAATAAAATGGTATTTACAAAATAATCCAAACATGAAGTAGACATATGGGGAATGTAAAGTAATAAATATTTTTGGCGTTATTACTATTTATTATAAAAGTAGAGAAATAGAAATTTGGAAATTTGCTGATTTTTCTAAATTTTGAGTAAATGTGGTATTTTTTATAAATTAAAATTAAATTTCTTGACTCAATTTTACCACTGTCATGAAGTACAATATGTGACGAGAAAATTCAGAATGGCCTGGATAAGTAAAATCGTTTTAAAGTTGTTACTACATAAAGTGACATGTCAGATTTGCTAAAAATGGCCTGGTCCTTAACCCCTTCAAGACACAGCCTTATTTCACCTTAAGGACCAGGTCATTTTTTGCAAATCTGACCAGTGTCACTTTAAGTGCTGATAACTTTAAAACGCTTTGACTTATCCAGGCCGTTCTGAGATTGTTTTTTCGTCACATATTGTACCTCATGACACTGGAAAAATTAAGTCCCCAAATTAATTTTTTTTTGCATAAAAAAATACCAAATTTACCCCAAATTTGGAAAAATTAGCAATTTTCAAAGTTTCAGTTTCTCTACTTCTGTAATACATAGTAATACCCCCAAAAATTGTGATGACTTTACATTCCCCATATGTGTACTTCATGTTTGAATTATTTTGGGAATGATATTTTATTTTTTGGGGATGTTACAAGGCTTAGAAGTTTAGAAGCAAATCTTGAAATTTTTCAGAAATCCAATTTTTAGTGACCACTACACGTCTGAAGTCACTTTGCGAGGCTTACATAATAGAAACCACCCAAAAATGACCCTATTCTATAAACTACACCCCTCAAGGTATTCAAAACTGATTTTACAAACTTTGTTAACCCTTTAAGTGTTGCACAAGAGTTATTGGCAAATGGGGATGAAATTTGAGAATTTCATTTTTTTGCCAAATTTTCCATTTTAACCAATTTTTTCCACTAACAAAGCAAGGGTTAACATCCAAAAAAGACTGTATCTTTATTGCCCTGACTCTGCCGTTTACAGAAACACCCCATATGTGACCGTAAACTACTGTACGGCCACACAGCGGGGCGTAGAGTGAAAGGTGCGCCATATGGTTTTTGGAAGGCAGGTTTTGCTGGACTGGTTTATTTACACCATGTGCAATTTGAAGCCCCCTGATGCACCCCTAGAGTAGAAACTCCATAAAAGTGACCCCATCTAAGAAAGTACACCCCTCAAGGTATTCAAAACTGATTTTACAAACTTCGTTAACCCTTTAGGTGTTGCACAAGAGTTATTGGCAAATGGGGATGGAATTTGAGAATTTCATTTTTTTGCCTAATTTTCCATTTTAACCAATTTTTTCCACTAACAAAGCAAGGGTTAACAGCCAAACAAGACTGTATCTTTATTGCCCTGACTCTGCCGTTTACAGAAACACCCCATATGTGGTCGTAAACTACTGTACGGCCACACAGCGGGGTGTAGAGTGAAAGGTGCGCCATATGGTTTTTGGAAGGCAGGTTTTGCTGGACTGGTTTATTTACACCATGTCCCATTTGAAGCCCCCTGATGCACCCCCAGAGTAGAAACTTCATAAAAGTGACCCCATCTAAGAAACTACACCCCTCAAGGTATTCAAAACTGATTTTACAAACTTTGTTAACCCTTTAGGTGTTGCACAAGAGTTATTGGCAAATGGGGGTGAAATTTGAGAATTTATTTTTTTTTGCCTAATTTTCCATTTTAACCAATTTTTTCCACTAACAAAGCAAGGGTTAACAGCCAAACAAGACTGTATCTTTATTGCCCTGACTCTGCCGTTTACAGAAACACCCTATATGTGGTCGTAAACTACTGTACGGCCACACAGCGGGGCGTAGAGTGAAAGGTGCGCCATATGGTTTTTGGAAGGCAGGTTTTGCTGGACTGGTTTTTTGACACCATGTTCCATTTGAAGCCCCCCTGATGCACCCCTAGAGTAGAAACTCCAAAAAAGTGACCCCATTTTAGAAACTACGGGATAGGGTGGCAGTTTTGTTGGTACTAGTTTAGGGTACATATGATTTTTGGTTGCTCTATATTACACTTTTTGTGCGGCAAGGTAACAAGAAATAGCTTTTTTGGCATCGTTTTTTTTTTATTGTTATTTACAACATTCATCTGACAGGTTAGATCAGTGATGGCGAACCTTTTACAGACTGAGTGCCCAAACTGCAACATAAACCCACTTATTTATCGCAAAGTGCCAACACAGCAATTTACCTTGAATACTACAGTCCGATATAGAATATCTTCCAAGTACTTTATCATTTATCTACAATAGCCTGCCTACATTCAGTGCGCTGCCTGTGGGGTTCATAGTGCGCTCTGCGCTGATGACTGACAGGAGAAGTCTAAGGCATATTGGTACAGCATAGACTTTTTCCAGGGTGTGGGTGCCCACAGAGAAGGCTCTGAGTGCCACCTCTGGCACCCGTGCCATAGGTTCGCCATCACTGGGTTAGATCATGTGGTAATTTTTTAGAGCAGGTTGTCACGGACGCGGCGATACCTAATATGTTCATAATACTGTATTGGTCTGTAGGACCAAAAAATCCCTTTAGGGATCCCTATTTAACAGTTAAAATCGTAACTTTATTATCTGTAATTTATACTCACAGACATATAATAGAGAAAATACAAAGAAAAATTGGTTAAAACTCTCAGTTGTAAGGAGTTATGAGACAATAATTGGTAAGCCTGGTTGCCTAATTTTTGCAACCTTTTGTGGCAATGTGTTTGTATCTGGCTCAATACAGTGATTATCTCTTGTTGTATAGTTGTTGTATAGTTTGATACCTAATATGTATACATTTTTTTTTTATTTATGTAAGTTTTACACAATGATTTCATTTTTAAAACAAAATTTTTTTTTAGTTTCTCCATAGTCTAAGAGCCATAGTTTTTACAGTTTTGGGGCGATTATCTTAAGTAGGGTCTCATTTTTTGCGAGATGAGATGACGGTTTGATTGGCACTATGTTGGGGTGCATATGACTTTTTGATCGCTTGCTATTATACTTTTTGTGACGTAAGATGACAAAAAATGGCTTTTTCTACACCGTTTTTATTTTTATTTTTTTACGGTGGTCACCTGAGGGGTTAGGTCATGTGATATTTTTATAGAGCCGGTCGATACGGACACGGCAATACCTAATATGTATACTTTTTTTTATTTATATAAGTTTTACACAATGATTTCATTTTTGAAACCAAAAAAATGATGTTTTAGTGTTTCCATAGTCTAAGAGCCATAGTTTCTTCAGTTTTTGGGCGATTATGTTAAGTAGGGTCTCATTTTTTGCGGGATGAGATGACGGTTTGATTGTTATAATTTTGGCGTACATGCGACTTTTTTGATCACTTTTATTACCTTTTTTGGGGAAGTAAGGTGGGCAAAATTTCAATTTCATCATAGTTTTTTATTTTTTATTTTTATGGCGTTCACCGTTCGGGAAAAGTAACATGACCGTTTTATAGATCAGGTCGTTATGGACGCGGCGATACCAAACATGTGTAGGGAATTTTATTTTTCTCATGTTTAATCAGTGATAAATGTGTTTTTTGATTTTTACTTTTTTTTCACTTTTTTTTGACCCAGACCCACTTGGTTCTTGAAGATCCAGTGGGTCTGATGTCTGTATAATACAGTACAGTACAATATATATTGCACTGTACTATATTTTACTTACACTGAACAGATCTATGCTTTCAGCATAGATTTGTTCAGCACCATGGACAGCAGGACGCCTGAGCAGGCGTCCTGTTGCCATGGGAACCTTCCCCGTCTGCTCAGTTATGGTCAGAACTGCGCAGATGGGGAAGGGTAAGGACGGGGCTCTGGGGGGGCTGTCTGGGGGCTCTCTCCCTTTCCATCGGGGGGCTGAAAAGGTACAGCAGCCCTCCGATGGGAGAGGGAGGGAGCTCCCTGAGCTGTTAATCTTTTCCATACCGCGGTCTGTACGGACCGCGGTATGGAAAGGGTTAAACGGCTGACATCGCATCACCAATGTCAGCCGTTTATACCAGGGTGTCAGCAATGTGCTGACACCCTGGTATAACCCACTAGACGCCAACGATTATTATAATGGGAGGCGGGCGGGGGATCGCGATCCCGCCTGCCGCACCGCCCGCCTCCCGCAACTGCCGCACCGCCCCGCACCGCCCACAAACCGCCCCTCTGCACCCCGCCACATAAATGAATTCAGGGGTGCAGGGGCAATTTTGGGCAATTTTTAGGTTTCTGATCCCTGCGGTCAGGGACCGCAGGGATCAGAAACTACATAAAGCGCTGCAAACCGCAGGTCTGAATTGACTTGCGGTTTGCAGCGATCGCCGATATGGGGGGTCACAGGACCCCCCTTGGCATTGAGCCTGAGTGCCTGGCTGTGTGTAACAGCCGGCACTAAGCGCTGTCACCATGTCTGCAGACATGGTGACAGTTAAATGCGATGACGAGTATACTAGTCATGGAGCGCTAAGTAGCAGTGCTCCATGACTAGTATACATGTCATAGGTACAGTATATTTGTCACACTCTCCTTCTCTGATCGCTTCCCTGACAGGAATGGGGACGATCAGAGAAGGAGAGGCACTCAGTCCCTCCCTAACCCCCCCTTACCTGCCCTGATGCGCTGCGATTGGTCCCTCTGCAGTATTGGACCAATCACAGCGATCGTGGGCGGGTCAGGGGTCTAATACAACTCCTTCCGGCTTCTCTGGTTGCTTAGCAACCCCAGCACGCCGGCTTCACTGAATCTTCAGCGCTTCGGTCCCTGCGCTGACAGTGAAAGCCGATCACGTACATGCACGTGGGGATGCGGTGAGGCACCACATTCCCCCACGTACATGTACGTGATGTTGCGTTAAGGGGTTAAGGTGAAAAATGGCTTGGTCCTTAAGGGGTTAAATTAAAGATAAATTGCTTTTAAACTCGTCAGAGTTCAATGCAAGTGCTATATCACAGAGCAGCGGGTATCTGCAAATGGTTTGTTCTTTAATTTTATGTAATGCAATATTATGCTATGTGTTGCCATGTTATAGAAACATAGAAACATAGAAACATAGAATATGTCGGCAGATAAGAACCATTTGGCCCATCTAGTCTGCCCAATATATCTGAATCCTATGAATAGCCCCGGCCCTATCTTATATGAAGGATGGCCTTATGCCTATCCCATGCATGCTTAAACTCCTTCACTGTATTTGCAGCTACCACTTCTGCAGGAAGGCTATTCCATGCATCCACTACCCTCTCAGTAAAGTAATACTTCCTTATATTACTTTTAAACCTTTGCCCCTCTAATTTAAAACTGTGTCCTCTTGTGGTAGTTTTTCTTCTTTTAAATATGCTCTCCTCCTTTACCGAGTTGATTCCCTTTATGTATTTAAAAGTTTCTATCATATCCCCTCGGTCTCTTCTTTCTTCCAAGCTATACATATTAAGGTCTTTTAACCTTTCCTGGTAAGTTTTATCCTGCAATCCATGGACCAGTTTAGTAGCTCTTCTCTGAACTCTCTCTAGAGTATCTATATCCTTCTGGAGATATGGCCTCCAGTACTGCGCACAATACTCCAAGTGAGGTCTCACCAGTGTTCTGTACAGCGGCATAAGCACTTCACTCTTTCTACTGCTTATACCTCTCCCTATACATCCAAGCATTCTGCTTGCATTTCGTGCTGCTTTATTACATTGTCTTCCCACCTTTAAGTCTTCTGAAATAATTACTCCTAAATCCCTTTCCTCAGATACTGAGGTCAGGACTGTGTCGAATATTCTATATTCTGCCCTTGGGTTTTTACGCCCCAGGTGCATTATCTTGCACTTATCCACATTAAATTTCAGTTGCCAGAGTTCTGACCATTCTTCTAGTTTTCCTAAGTCCTTTTCCATTTGGCGTTTCCCTCCAGGAACATCAACCCTGTTACATATCTTTGTGTCATCAGCAAAAAGACAAACCTTACCATCGAGGCCTTTTGCAATATCACTTATGAAGATATTAAACAAAATTGGTCCCAGTACAGATCCCTGTGGAACCCCACTGGTAACATGACCTTGTTTTGAATGTTCTCCATTGACTACAACCCTCTGTTGCCTGTCACTCAGCCACTGCCTAATCCACTCAACAATATGGGAGTCCATGCTCAATGACTGCAGTTTATTGATAAGTCTTCTATGTGGGACAGTGTCAAAAGCCTTACTAAAATCTAGATATGCGATGTCTACTGCACCTCCACCGTCTATTATTTTAGTCACCCAGTCAAAAAAATCTATAAGATTTGTTTGACATGATC
This sequence comes from Bufo gargarizans, assembly GCF_014858855.1. Taxonomy (NCBI): domain Eukaryota; kingdom Metazoa; phylum Chordata; class Amphibia; order Anura; family Bufonidae; genus Bufo; species Bufo gargarizans. Next base: position 90,639,401 of record NC_058085.1, read on the forward strand.
TCCCTGAAGTAAACCCATGCTGTTTTTCATCTTGCAATCCATGGGATTTTAGATGTTCCACAATCCTATCCTTTAATAGGGTTTCCATTAATTTGCCTACTATTGATGTCAGACTCACTGGTCTATAGTTGCTCGATTCCTCCCTACTACCTTTCTTGTGAATGGGCACGACATTTGCCAATTTCCAATCTTCCGGGATGACTCCTGTTACTAATGATTGGTTAAATAAATCTGTTAACGGTTTTGCCAGCTCACCACTAAGCTCTTTTAATAATTTTGGGTGTATCTCATCAGGCCCCTGTGATTTATTTGTCTTCACTTTAGACAGCAAACTTAGAACATCTTCCTCTGTAAAGACACATGCATCAAACGATTTATTAGTCATCCTTTCTAGTGGAGGTCCTTCTCCTTCTTTTTCTTTTGTAAAAACTGAACAGAAGTATTCATTAAGGCAGTCGGCAGTGTTGCCATGTTATGTATAAAAACCAAGTATAGCTGTGTATGGACGGCACACTCAGGGTTAATAATCCTAGTTCAACCCTTGCAGGGTTGGATGGTGATCTAGGATTCGCCCCCAGCTCAGTCAGTCAGTCTTTGGAGAGTTTGTGGAGAGAGGAAGATGCGCCTTCTCCTCAGGCCTCGAGTTTTAAAGACTAACAGATCTCTGTGTGATTTACTGCAAGATCTACAGAAAGACAAAGGAGAGAGAGAGGAAGATGAATGAGTGCTTAGCATCCCCTTTGCTGCAATGGGGACATTGCTAAGACACCCTTCACACTTTGACACAACCTCGCTTGGCATGCCTTAAAACCCTATATTCCACAATGGACACTACAGCCATTATTGCAAGAGTACTATTGTCCACCATAGGTTCTGTTGGAATAGATTTTAGCAAGATAAAAAATGGAAAGAGGGCTATAGCTCCCAACTAAAGATGAGCGAATCGAAGTTGCAGAGTGGAATTCAATCCAAATTTCAGGAAAAATTTGATTTGTACCGAATCAGAATTTCCTCACGCTTCGTGGGAACGAATCACATTTTTTCTAAAATGGCTGCTGCACATGTTAGGAAATGGAGCAAGGAACGGTGGGGAGTGGGGGAAACCCCCACTATACAATGAGGAGCAGGCAGAAAAGCAACTAGGCCTGGGAGGTAGGATAAGATAGCAGGTTACCTCCTATTGCTTCCCTAATCCTCGCCCTGACTCCTCACCATATGACCAGACCTGGATGGTAGGACGGCTCATACCCAGGAACCTTGGACCCTGAGTCGCCCTGATAAACCCTCAAATAGAGAAAGGGCTGAGATGACCTGTTCATCCCAGACACGGATGAACAGGAGTCTAACCGGCCAAGCTGCAAGAAAAGGGACAGACAATGCACAGCTACAGAATCAGCAGGTAAGAGCCCAGAAACAACATGAACTTACCTACCACGGCAACGACAATCAGAGCCCCATGCGGACAGGATGCATGGCGGTTCCTGACAGAGCAGCACACTGACTTGTGGTTCCCCCTCCGAGGAACCCTGAGGCCCTCTTCCAGAACACACATAGAACATGTCTAGCAAACATGCTGGATTAACAGACCAGACATGTAACAACCACTAGACAAGACAACAACCACCCATGCATAAACATCACCAAACATATGCAAGGGTAGTGAAGGGAAGGTAGACAACGAGATTACATCGATGTCCCACTAGGTAGCCCTCAAGGACCGGGCAGATAAAACACCCAGGGAAGCAGCAAAGCTCCAGCACCTGGAAGCCACAGGTGATAAAACCCAAGTAGCCACACCCAGCCAGGAGGTTAACCCCTCCAGCACCAGACAGGGGAGGAACCAGGATAAGGGGAGCAAAGCCCATAAATGCTGCGACAATGCGTTGCCCCTGGCAACCAGCATATAGGCTGATGTGTCACGGCGCAAAACAAAGACCGTGACACTCTGGGAACGAGGGATCACCCACAATTCCATGCATGCAGACAATCAGCAGCCAGCCAGGCCTGTGATGTCACAGCCCTATAAATAGCCTCAGCCATCTTGGATTCAGCAATTTTCCAGTGTACTTAGTGCAGGGACAGACTTCAGCAGGCGCTAGGGACAGTGGTAGAAAAGACTTTAAAACTTTTTAAAGTATTTTGCTGTATAGAAGTTCAGGGAAAGGCTATGGAGGAACCATTCCACAGTATTGAAGCAGTAGGGGAGTTTACAGCCTGGGTAATAGGAACAATCTTATTACACCTTGCTGCACTGACTGGGGATCAAAATTGTCATTATACAGCTCTGTAATTCCAGAAAACCATTCTTGTTCTTACGGTGCAAGCCCTGTGTGATACAGCCATTAACAGGGTTTATTACAAGGAAATATTTCTGATAAATATTTGTAAACTGGGATTCAATAAAACATAACCTTTACTAGGTCATTTAAAATAATATATCACGCTGGGTGAGAGACGACATTGACAACAATTACCTCCACTATGTCAATTCATATACCATTAAAAATGAAATGAAAAAAGGGTGGATCTCACCTCGTCTGGGTATTATTTGCTGCTTCCAAGCGGTTCCTGAAGTTTTCCACACATCTACAAGCCATCCTAAAAATGGGCAGGAAACTTTGCATGCACTTCAGACACTCGTACACCACAAAGCACACACTCCTTGAGCTGCAGCATCCCCCAACATAGGCTGATATGTGATGTTTCCACCCGTTGGAATTCCACCCTCCATATGTTGGACCGACTATACGAATAGAGAAAGGCCATAAACAATTTCTTGATGATCCAAGCGGACAGAAGAACTCCCCTGTATAACTTTGATGTCAGCCAGTGGCAGCTTATGCGTGACACCTGCCGCATGCTCGCTCTCTTTGAGGAGGCCACGTTATTTGTCAGTCGCCAGCACTACAGGATGAATGATTTAATTCCACTGCTTCATGTCCTGGAACAGATGCTGGTAAATCTGGCTGGTCAGGGGACTGGAGACGTGGCGCATAGATCTCACGGCCACATGAGCCCTGTGGGGGCTGAACTGGAGGAGGACAATGGATCACAAACAATGTGTTGCAAAATGTGTTGGTTTTATACACAGGTGACAGAAGAGGAGGAGCAGGAGCAGCCAGAGGAGCTACAGGGCGATGAGGAAGACTAGGCAGAGGACCCAGACACACCGTGGCAGTATGCAGTGGAGATGGATGCATGGAGTCCCTCCGAGTCACTTGCACAAATGGCCCGATGCATGCTCACTTGCTTGCGTAGTGACAGCCAAACCATGTCACCATTTGGCAGAGGCATGACTTCTGGCTCTCCATTTTGTTAGACCCTCATTAGCAGTCGAAAATGGGGGCCTTTTTTAACACCCGCTGAGAGGGAGGACAAACTGAACTACTAAAGAGACATCCTATGTTGTCAGTTTGCCACTGCCTATCTGCGCCATCGTCCATCCTCTGGCAGGTCTGAAATTCCGCTGGACTACTGGGCAGCTAAACTTGATTTGTGGCCGCAACTGGCAGAGTTTGCCCTGGAAAAAAAATCTCTTGCCTGTCCAGTAGTGTGGCATCAAAGCGGGTGTTTAGTGCGTCGGGGGCCATAGTTACCCCAAGAAGAACTCGCCTGTACACCCAAAATGTGGAGAGACTGACCTTTGTCAAGCTGAATCAGGCGTGGCTCAGCCAGGATTTCCACCCACCAATGCCTGATGAATCAGACTAGATCATCCATGGTGCACACCAACACTTTGACAAAAGAGACCAGTTTCTTCTGGCTACCTGCCTCAGCTACTATTCTGATGCTGCCACCCGCCTGATGCCACACATCTGATGCCAAGTGCTCCTTCTTTCACCCAACATCTTCAGCTGGTACTGGCATTGCCACCCACCTCTCCACTCTGTCAACGGGTCACTCTGTGGTCTCCTGATGCTGCTGCCACCACACCACTCAGGTCTCCTGATGCTGCTTCCACCTCCACTCTGTCATTGTGCCACCCTGTGGCCTCCTCCTGAAGCTGCTCCTCGCCGCCACCTCCACACTCTGTCATTGTGCCGCTCTGTGGCCTTCTGATGCTGCCACCTCCACACTGTCATTGTGCCACCCTGTGGCCTCTTCCTGATTCTGCTGCCGCCACCTCCACACTCTGTCATTGTGCAACTCTGTGGCCTCCTGATACTGCTGCCACCTTCACACTGTCATTGTGCCACTCTGTGGCCTTCTCCTGATGCTGCTGCCACCACCTCAATGCTCTGTCATTGTGCCGCTCTGTGGCCTCCTGATGATGCTGCTGCTACCTCCACAATGTCATTGTGCCACCCTGTGGCCTCCTCCTGATGCTGTTGCGGACACTTCCACACTCTGTTATTGTGCCACTCTGTGGCCTCCTCATGATGTTGCTGCCACCTCCATACTGCCATTGTGCCACTCTGTGGCCTCCTGATGCTGCTGCCACCTTCACACTGTCATTGTGCCACCCTGTGGCCTCCTTCTGATGCTGCTGACGCTTACACACTGTCATTGTGCCACCCTGTGGCCTCCTCCTGATGCTGCTGCTGCCACCTCCACGCTCTGTCATTGTGCCACTCTGTGGCCTCCTGATGATGCTGCTGCCAACTCCACACTCTGTCATTGTGCCACTCTGTGGCCTCCTGATGCTGCTGCCACCTCCACACTGTCATTGTGCCACCCTGTGGCCTCCTCCTGATGCTGCTGACGCTTACACACTGTCATTGTGCCACCCTGTGGCCTCCTCCTGATGCTGCTGCTGCCATCTCCTCCACACTCTGTCATTGTTCCACTCTGTGGCCTCCTGATGCTGCTGCCACCTCCACACTGTCATTGTGCAACTCTGTGGCCTCTTCCTGATGCTGCTGCCACCTCCAGACTCTGTCAAAGGGCCACTCTGTGGTCTCCTCATGCTGCTTCCACCTCACCACTATGTCACAGGGCCACTCTGTGAATTTCTCATGCTGTTTCCACCCCCACTTCATGACTGGGCGGCTATTTTGCCTTTTGGCCTGCCTGACATCATCATTTATTTTACTGTTCTTCTGATCTGTCAGAAGGAAGGAAAAATGAGATGCACAACGGATCCTGTCTATGTAACAGCTGTAAGGCCTGCATGACATGGTCGCTATTTTGCATCAGAATTGGCTTATGATTTGGTAGCCAAAAGCAGGAGTGGGTACAAAACACAAAATACATGCAAATATTCCATTCACGTGTCATCTCTGTTTTGGATCCACTCCTGTTTTTTTGGGGATTTAAAAATAATGATGGATTACTGACCAAATGCTGACCGAGTGAAGGGGGATGCTCCACAGACAGGATCCGTTTTTTGGGGGTTATTGTTCAAACGGATCAGAGGAAAGGCAAAATAATCAGTGACGTCAACACAAACTTACTGCTGACACCCTCTCCAATGTCAGGGGGGCTCTACTTGTATAAGCCTTTAATAGAACAGGTTCTGTAGACATCTACATGGAATCAGTGAATTGGTGTAAAAGGAGTGGGCTCTTTCACGATATAGTAGGATCTTGGGCATCTGCATGGTTCTTTATACCTGCCGCTAACATTGACCTGTAAGGCTAAGTTCACACTTGAGTTATTTGGTCAGTTTTGGCCCCGTAACTGCCCAAATAAGTGAAGTGTGCAGTGATCCTAAGAGTGATGCTTGTCATCTGCATGTCATACTGAGTCACAGTATTATTTCACTACCAAAATAGACTTCCTATGCGTGTTACTGCAAGGCACAGTGTTCTACCCCACTATAAAGGCTCTCTGCAGCCAGAAAATAGCAATTTTTAACGCGATTCGCCACAAATAAATTCGGATCTAACTGAATTTTTTCTGAAAATTTGGCGAACTGGTCAAATCGAATTTGTGAGAAATTCGCTCATCTCTACTCCCAACTTTGTCTAAATCTATACATTACTATTCAAAAAAAGAATTGCACTCTCAACAGTTGGAACTTTGTTTTGTATAGTTGGATGCATTGAACTCCCATTTTTGCACAAGAGTAAAGACATGTTTATTTTTCTAACTCTCGTCTGGTTTTCTGACCCCTACACCATATGCTGGTCATTGTACTCTTCACACCATTGGGATCATTTTTCAAACTGGTGTAAAGAAGAACTGGCTTAGTTGTCCATAGCAACATTTTTGAGAGCTCCTTTGGAAAATGAAAGGTGGAATCTATTTAGTTGCTATGGGCAACTAAGCCAGTTCTACACTACACCAGTTTGATAAATGACCCCATATGTCTTTCGTCTAACATCAAGGGCACCCCAGCTGCCATCAGGCAGGAGCTCCAGCCATCACTTTCAAGCACCAAGGTAGCAACCAACAATCACATCTCAAAATGTTCTTTGTTTCTCAAATGCTGCAAGCAACCTAACTTTGCTCAAATCTTACATTTCATACACAGAATATAAGGTCTCTGGAGATGAGATACATTAATCCTAGGAATATAAGAAAAGTCATAGGAGTGGGGTCATCTTTTGTGATCTTCATCTGTCTCATATTTTCTGCAGATGGTATTCCTTCATATTTATAGCTTTCAGCATGTGCTAGTTGGAGGTGGTATTCCTGCAGAGAGGTACAGGAGAGGTATGTAATGAAAATCTATTTTTTTTTTCTTATTACATGATACATACTCACTAAGAACAGACAAGGATAGTCATTAATATCTGATTGGTGGGGGTCCAACTTCTGGCATCCATGTCAATCAACTCTTTGAAGATCCTGCTGCACTCATAGGAGCTCCGGTTAAGGCATTCTCACAGCTTACCAAGCACAGCGCAGTGTTCTTGGTATTGCAGCTGAAGGCCATTCACTTGCATGGGATTGAGCTTTCCGTAGGCCATGTGACAGATGTACGGTAACGCCACTGGCCTAGGAAGAGGCCTAAAAGCTCACAAAGTGCCCCCAGATGATCGGCGGGGGTGCTGGGAGTTGGACCCTTGATATTGATGACCTATCCTGAGGAAAAACCATATTCCTGGAGAACCCCTTTAAGTTATGTAACCGTAAATATGCATTTATTTGGCCTCACTAGTAATAAATATGTAACACAAAATTGTCTCAACAGAAAGCATTATGAATGGTATTTTACTCTGAGTAGGCATTTAAAAATAACATGGTTATTCCCAAATCTTACTTCATCTTAGTGGTAAATTTGGGTTATGTAAATCTATAACTTTAGAAGCAATTTTTCTAATTTTCAAGATTTCTAAAACCATTTTTAAAGGACCAGTTCAGTTTTGTAATGTCTTTGAGGGGTCTGTACTACTTAAAACACTCAGAAATTATCCAATTTTAAAAAATTACACCCCTTAAATCATTAGTACCCCTCAAACAAAGCTCAATATTTATTACCCTGCAGTTTAAACTTTATAGCATTATCCCACAGAAATTAAGGAGCCCCCCATGGTGCCCTATCCTTGGCTTTATAAGGATGTTTTTTAGGCACAATTTCAGTCTGAGGTGAGGATGAGCATCTCAGGGCCAGAACGGAGACCAGGCAAGGGGCAGGTCAGGCGTTGAAGGGTCAGTACCAGAATTCAGGAAGAAGTAGGTACATAAAAAAAGGCAAACAAGCTACAAAGGCAAAAAGCTGCAAACAATGGCACACCTCTGCAGGAAAGAAGCATACTAGAACCTATACCTCAGACACCTTCCCACTAGGAAAAGTTAACAAAATAAGCCAGAGTAGACAACTATTTGTTGTGGACAATTACGGTGCATGTGCTGGCCCTTTAAGAGCTTGAGAGAGTACACTTGCATCCTATGTGCAAGGAGTGGCATTGCCGGCATTAAGCTAGCATCAGCCTGCGAGGAATAAGCATCATTACTCTGGCGACCGGGCAGGAACAGAGGGATGCCAGTTTGACTTGACCGCCGGGACTCTGTGGCTAAGGAGTGTGTGAGCACTACAGCAAGTATGGCCACCAGCAAGAGAGGAGTGGTTGAGATATAAACTGAAGGAAAAAGCTCATTTTGTTATACATTTCCTCCTGAATACAACACCCAATATGTGGATGTAAACTGCTGTATGGGCACATAGCAGGGCTCAAAAGTCAAATGAAGGAGCAAAATTTGGCTTTGAAAGGGCAGATTTAGACAAATTGTCACTGCCAGGCTCAAACCCAGGACAACTGCAGGGGAGGCAGAAACTATATCAGTGAGAATCAGGTTCCACTGTTGTTAATGGAAGGATTTTCTCTGCTTAATAACCTCAACAGTATTCTTCACATGCATAAGGTACTGTTATCTACATAAACATCTCTATATGCCAGTACATTGTACATTTTTTTTAAAATGATTAAGGCAAAAGCATATTTTTTTTAGTCCATACTAGTGTTGGTCGAGCACCAAAGTGCTCGTGTGCAACACTTCCTGATGCTCGGGTGCTCTGTAGAGCACCCGAGCACAATGGAAGTCAGTGGGAGAACCCGAACATTAAACCAGGCACCTAGTGTCAGGGCTCTAGTTCGGCTTAGGAGTCCCTGCACTGACTCCATATATAGCTATGACCATACATGGAGTCAGTGCTTGGGAACACCCAGTGTATTTAAATCTAATTTAGCCTCTATTTCTGAAAAGTTTCTGCTGGGATATGAACTCACAACCTTCTAATTTACAGCCAAGAATGTTAACCACTACACTATAGAGCTGCATGGCCAGTTACTTTAAAAAAATAAAATAAAATTAGACTTCTACTGTAGAGGACTACTTTAGTAACTGGCCATGCAGTTCTATAGTGTAGTGGTTAACATCCTGCACTGTAATGTAGAATTCGAATCCAGCCAGAAACTTTTCAGAAACAAAAATTTAAACATATATATATATACGTTTTTAGCCATATTATATTTACATATATTATTATACCGGTCCTTCTAAAAAAATTAGCATATTGTGATAAAGTTCATTATTTTCTGTAATGTACTGATAAACATTAGACTTTCATATATTATAGATTCATTACACACCAACTGAAGTAGTTCAATCCTTTTATTGTTTTAATATTGATGATTTTGGCATACAGCTCATGAAAACCCAAAATCTAAAAAAAATTGCATATTTCATCCGACCAATAAAAGAAAAGTGTTTTTAATACAAAAAAAGTCAACCTTCAAATAATTATGTTCAGTTATGCACTCAATACTTGGTCGGGAATCCTTTTGCAGAAATGACTGCTTCAATGCGGCGTGGCATGGAGGCAATCAGCCTGTGGCACTGCTGAGGTGTTATGGAGGCCCAGGATGCTTCGATAGCGGCCTTAAGCTCATCCAGAGTGTTGGGTCTTGCGTCTCTCAACTTTCTCTTCCCAATATCCCACAGATTCTCTATGGGGTTCAGGTCAGGAGAGTTGGAAGGCCAATTGAGCACAGTAATACCATGGTCAGTAAACCATTTACCAGTGGTTTTGGCACTGTGAGCAGGTGCCAGGTCGTGCTGAAAAATGAAATCTTCATCTCCATAAAGCTTTTCAGCAGATGGAAGCATGAAGTGCTCCAAAATATCCTGATAGCTAGCTGCATTGACCCTGCACTTGATAAAACACAGTGGACCAACACCAGCAGCTGACATGGCACCCCAGATCACTGACTGTGGGTACTTGACACTGGACTTCAGGCATTTTGGCATTTCCCTCTCCCCAGTCTTCCTCCAGACTCTGGCACCTTGATTTCCGAATGACATGCAACAGTCCAGTGCTGCTTCTCTGTAGCCCAGGTCAGGCGCTTCTGCCGCTGTTTCTGGTTCAAAAGTGGCTTGACCTGGGGAATGCGGCACCTGTAGCCCATTTCCTGCACACGCCTGTACACGGTGGCTCTGGATGTTTCTACTCCAGACTCAGTCCACTGCTTCCGCAGGTCCCCCAAGGTCTGGAATCGGTCCTTCTCCACAATCTTCCTCAGGGTCCGGTCACCTCTTCTCGTTGTGCAGCGTTTTCTGCCACACTTTTTCCTTCCCACAGACTTCCCACTGAGGTGCCTTGATACAGCACTCTGGGAACAGCCTATTCGTTCAGAAATTTCTTTCTGTGGCTTACCCTCTTGCTTGAGGGTGTCAATGATGGCCTTCTGGATAGCAGTCAGGTCGGCAGTCTTACCCATGATTGCGGTTTTGAGTAATGAACCAGGCTGGGAGTTTTTAAAAGCCTCAGGAATCTTTTGCAGGTGTTTAGAGTTAATTAGTTGATTCAGATGATTAGGTTAATAGCTCGTTTAGAGAACCTTTTCATGATATGCTAATTTTTTTAGATAGGAATTTGGGGTTTTCATGAGCTGTATGCCAAAATCATCAATATTAAAACAATAAAAGGCTTGAACTTCTTCAGTTGGTGTGTAATGAATCTAAAATATATGAAAGTCTAATGTCTATCAGTACATTACAGAAAATAATGAACTTTATCACAATATGCTATTTTTTTTTAGAAGGACCTGTATATTTAGAAGCCATTTTTATGCAATGCAATGTTGGCTGCTCGCGTTTCTTTGCGGGTCACCATGGTTAACAATGGAAAAACAATGATTTCAAGCATCATTCTCCTTTTAACAGGTCAAGTCTGCCATTTTAACCCAATCAGCCTGACATAATGATCTCCAGCCTTGTGCTCGCCAACATTCTCACCTGAGTTAACAAGACGATTACTGAAATGATCTCAGCAGGTCCTTTAATGACAGCAATGAAATGCAGTGGAAAGGTTTTTTGAGATTAAGTTAACTTTCATGGCAAAGAAGGACTATGCAATTCATCTGATCACTCTTCATAACATTCTGGAGTATATGCAACTGGATTTGAACTCACAACCTTCTATATTACATTTTTTTTTTTAAGTAACTGCCCATGCAGCTCTATAGTGTAGTGGTTAACATTTGTGGCTGTAATGTAGAAAGTTGTGAGTTGGAATCCTGACAGAAACTTTCTCAGAAATAGAGGCTAAATTTGATTTAAATACGCTGATTCGAGCATCCCGCTCGGGCACACGCGATATTCGGCCGAGCATAGCTAGTCATTACAAAAAAAATTATAACACAAAACAAATTACAATAAATACATCTTTGTAATAAATTGTACAAAATGAATGTTGCAATATAATCCATTATAGGATCAAAACAAAAAAAATAATGGAAGTGGCATTTCCATCAAATGACGGAAATGAACACCACCTGACGGACCGCCGTGACTGTAATGGGATCTGGTTTCCATTATAAAACTCAGCATTTTGCCGGACAAGAAAGCATAGTAAACTGCACTATTTTGGCCCCTTATTTTTGATGGAATCTGTAATCTGTAACAGAGCAGCCTAATCAAGCCAATCAAACCACGCTTGCTCTCTGATTCTCACATACATGGGACTTTTTTCCAGAAAAGGAGAAAGAGGAGAGGAGTGCTTGCCAACAGCTGTATCTAGTTTGGGCATTTTAGTGATGCCATGACCCAGATGTTTACCAGGGTCCAGATCACAGCGTCAGATTAGTCACCCCAAATACACGAAAAAGTTTCCATTTTACACTTTACGTAAAACATTTAGACCGCTTCTCCAGCGATGCCCATTGCACGCTGCAGTAAAAGCGACTTGCCCTAGATTTCTGACAGATGGAGAAGGTTTCCGTTAGAACAGAACATCTTCTCTCACTAACGGTCACTGTAAACAATCGTTTTCAATTAGTTTTAGAAAATAAACCAGTATGAAAAAAAAGAGCAAACGGCTCAGGGGCAGCACTGAAATAGGTACAGGGAATATATTTTTCACGACTTTGTGGGTATTTGCTTCTCTGTAAAAGCTTACTCATTACAATTTTGGCTGCATTTTATATTAAGAATGACTCAAAATATGATCAAACCACTGGTGTCAAATAACACCTCTTGTTATCCAACCCATTTTCGGCCCAGGACAACGCAAATTTGCCAGGACTGTCTCTCAAAATCAGGGATGGTCCTGCCAAAGTTGGGACAGCTGGCAAGTATGTAATAACATCCACGGGCACAATTCATGGAGGCACTCTGCAACAGTGCCATCAATAATTTGACGGTAGGGTTTAGCTATATAAAACATCTTTTATGAATTTGAGTGCAATAACGCCTGGGTGCCTGCTGCTTCCTACAGCAGACACTGCCGGCTAATGTCCGCGACCGGCGGTAATGCCGATCGTGGACACTTAACCCCACTCAGATGCCGTGGTGAAACCTGACCACGGCATCTGAGCGCGCTAAAAACCAGAAGTGCGCGCTTCCGCTTATGCTCTGGTTCTCCCATGCGGAGATTGGAGGAGTCAGGGCTTGCGTGCAGCAGCCGCTGTCATAGTCTATGACACGAGCCTGCTGCACAGTCTTTCCTATGGAGCCCTTGCCTGTAATAGTGGTTCATGCTCTTAAAGACGGTTTACAGGAAAATTAATATATATGGATCCTAGGTTCGAATCCGACCAAGGACAACATCTGCATGGAGTTTGTATGTTCTCCCTGTGTTTGCATGGGTTTCCTCTCACACTCCAAAGACATCCTGATAGGGACCTTAGATTGTGAGGGACAGTTGGATGCTAAAGTCTGTAAAACGCTGCAGAATATAGTAGCGCTATATAAGTGCATAATATAAATAATATACAGTACAGACCAAAAGTTTGGACACACCTTCTCATTCAAAGAGTTTTCTTTATTTTCATGACTATGAAAATTGTAGATTCACACTGAAGGCATCAAAACTATGAATTAACACATGTGGAATTATATACATAACAAAAAAGTGTGAAACAACTGAAAATATGTCATATTCTAGGTTCTTCAAAGTAGCCACCTTTTGCTTTGATTACTGCTTTGCACACTCTTGGCATTCTCTTGATGAGCTTCAAGATGTAGTCATCTGAAATGGTCTTCCAACAGTCTTGAAGGAGTTCCCAGAGATGCTTAGCACTTGTTGGCCCTTTTGCCTTAACTCTGCGGTCCAGCTCACACCAAACATCTCAATTGGGTTCAGGTCCGGTGACTGTGGAGGCCAGCACCCCATCACTCTCCTTCATGGTCAAATAGCCCTTACACAGCCTGGAGGTGTGTTTGGGGTCATTGTCCTTTGAAAAATAAATGATGGTCCAACTAAACGCAAACCGGATGGAATAGCATGCCGCTGCAAGATGCTGTGGTAGCCATGCTGGTTCAGTATGCCTTCAATTTTGAATAAATCCCCAACAGTGTCACCAGCAAAGCACCCCCACACCATCACACCTCCTCCATGCTTCACGGTGGGAACCAGGCATGTAGAGTCCATCCGTTTACCTTTTCTGCGTCGCAAAAAGACACGGTGGTTGGAACCAAAGATCTCAAATTTGGACTCATCAGACCAAAGCACAGATTTCCACTCGTCTAATGTCCATTCCTTGTGTTCTTTAGCCCAAACAAGTCTCTTCTGCTTGTTGCCTGTCCTTAGCAGTTGTTTCCTAGCAGATATTCTACCGTGAAGGCTTGATTCACACAGTCTCCTCTTAACAGTTGTCCTAGAGATGTGTCTGCTGCTAGAACTCTGTGTGGCATTGACCTGGTCTCTAATCTGAGCTGCTGTTAACCTGCAATTTCTGAGGCTGGTGACTCGGATGAACTTATCCTCCGCAGCAGAGGTGACTCTTGGTCTTCCTTTCCTGGGGCGGTCCGCATGTGAGCTAGTTTCTTTGTAGCGCTTGATGTTTTTTGTGACTGCACTTGGGGACACTTTCAAAGTTTTCCCAATTTTTCGGACTGACTGACCTTCATTTCTTAAAGTAATGATGGCCACTCGTTTTTCTTTACTTAGCTGCTTTTTTCTTGCCATAATACAAATTCTAACAGTCTATTCAGTAGGACTATCAGCTGTGTATCCACCTGACTTCTCCACAACGCAACTGATGGTCCCAACCCCATTTATAAGGCAAGAAATCCCACTTATTAAACCTGACAGGGCACACCTGTGAAGTAAAAACCATTTCAGGTGACTACCTCTTGAAGCTCATCAAGAGAATGCCAAGAGTGTGCAAAGCAGTAATCAAAGCAAAAGGTGGCTACTTTGAAGAACCTAGAATATGACATATTTTCAGTTGTTTCACACTTTTTTGTTATGTATATAATGCCACATGTGTTAATTCATAGTTTTGATGCCTTCAGTGTGAATCTACAATTTTCATAGTCATGAAAATAAAGAAAACTCTTTGAATGAGAAGGTGTGTCCAAACTTTTGGTCTGTACTGTATATATATATATATATATATATATATATAAATAGAAAAAAGAGAAGCAGCACACAAAACTGTGGGTGCAAAAAAATCCTCCAAAGAGACCTGCGACCAAGGTCCCAAGTGTAGATAATGTAGAAAAAAGAAGAAAGAGTGCTGCCTTCTTTTTTCTACATTATATATATATATATATATATATATATATATATATATATATATATATATATATATAAAAACTGCTATGAATACTGCACCTCATGGATCCCCTAACCCTGCCTGGTCCCTGCTGCTCCATCCTGATCTGCTAATGGTATCAAGAAGGCCCAGGGAATCCTGGGGTGAGGATGCAACAGTAGTCAAAGCAGTTTTACCTCCTGTTTTGCTTGGAAAATCCCTTTAATCTGTTGCCAAATTTCTCACTATTTACCCACAGTTAACATTTTCACACATAATGAATTTGCCCATATTACAGCATAGGAAATATAAACTGTGGAAGAAAAACCACATTTCCCAGGCTGCATCGCGGCGTCTCCTCCTTATTACCTAGTACGTGTCGCGGTCCCCGTGACGTCACGGTCCCCAGTACGCGTGCGCACAGGCGTGTGAGTGTCTGAAGCTGATGTAAGAGCAGAGACCGGGTTGAAGCGAACGTGCAGCAGAGCTCACACCGGTACCGTGTATAGACTGCTTTCGGTAGCCCACAGCGGAGGCAGCCCCGCCGGGAAGTGACGCCATTATGTCTGGAGACGAGGTGAGAGAAGGCGGAAACACGAGAGCGCAGGACACATGTGCTCCGCCGGGAGGGGAGGCCCGAGCCCTGCAGCATGGCGTCCACTGTGCCGGCTGGATCAGCTCTCCTCTGTCTGCAGGAGGATGACTCAGGGCTTCGGGGTGTACCTGCTGCTGCCGTATGCTATGTGGCTCAGGAGCAGCTGGCGACAAATGACTGCTTAGAGGCCCGTTCACACAGGGCGGTTCTTCATCTAACGCCCCCGATCTTGGGTGATTAGATGTAGTTTAACTGCTGCCCCATGCAATGGGTCATTTTTGTAAAATAGCGCCACCCCTTGATGCAGCCCTGTTCAGGTATTGCAGCACATCCTCCTTCACTTGCATAGGATTGCAGACCCCCCATCATATACATCTCATCCATATGACATCGGCGCCTGTGATGAGGACGGCGTCCACTGATGCGCTTTTGCCGCAGTTCTCCTTCCATTGAAAAGTGTGAAATCCGCAACTATAATTAACCTGCACAGTGTTGTATCCTTATATCTAGAGATCAGTGGGGGTAAGGAGATAAGCGGCTGCCAGACACTTCTATCTCCTCTTCATTTCCAGGGAAACTCAGGATGTTCATCCTGATCTCGCGCCCCCATTGATCTCAGAATGAGGAGACCAACACTCCGTCTGCAAGGGGCCTGTCACAATGTGAGTCTGAAGCGCAGCCCCCGCCCTGACCTCCCAGCACTGCCAGGGTCACATAGCATTATATTGATTTATAATGCTAAGTAACCCATGAAAGTCTGGAGTGTATTAGGCTACTTTCACACTCTAATTTGGAGCGGATCCGTCTTGTATCTGCACAGACGGATCCGCAACAATAATACAAACGCTTGTATCTGTTCATAATGGATCCGTTTGCGTTATTCATTCAAAAAAAAAGTCTGTCAAAACGGATCCGTCCTGACTTACATTGAAAGTCAATGGGGGACGGATCAGTTTTCAATTGCACCATATTGTGTCAGTGAAAAACGGATACGTCCCCATTGACTTACATTGTAAGTCAGGACTGATCCGTTAGCTTCGCATCATCGGGCGGACATCAAAACGCTGCAAGCTGCGTTTTAGTGACCGTCTAAAAAACGCAACAGGGACCAAACGCAGCCAAACTGATGCATTCTGAACGGATCCTTATCCATTCAGAATGCATTGGGGCTGAACTGATCCGTTTTGGGGAGCTTGTGAGAGCCCTGAAACGGATCTCGCAAGCAGACCCAGAAACGCGAGTGTGAAAGTAGCCTTAGATGACACTGACATAATGCTGTCAGTGTTATCCGATACATTCCAGAACTGTAAGGGTTACATGGCATCATAAATCAATATAATGCTATGTGACCCCGGCAGTGCTGGGAGGTCAGGACGGGAGCTGCGCTGCAGACTTGCCGTGTGACACACGCTCGTCTGGTCGGAGTATCAACCACTAGGGCTGCTGCTGATCACACGATTGGTGGCCCGTGTTACCCCCCCGCCATCTCCACTCAACTCTTTTGAGAGTGCTGGCGGTAGCTGAGCGCGTGTACTCGGCTCTTTCTGGCAGTCCCTTTGAGTTGAATGAAGTGGCAGATACACATGCATGTCTGCCACTCCTTTCAAACAGGGAACACGGGCCTTCGCTCTCGTGATTGATGAGTACCTGTTGGGGATAGGTTTTAATGGGGATTCGTTTTGGGGTACACATCACTTCCGGATGAACTTTTACTAAGGCCTCATGCACACAAACTTTTTTTCTTTCCGTGTCCGTTCAGTTTTTTTTTTTTTTTTTGCATATGTATACGGACTATTCATTTCAACGGGTCCGCAAAAAAAAGGAAGTTACTCCGTGTGCATTTTGTTTCCGGATTTCTGTTCCGCAAAATAAAATAGAACGTGTCCTATTATTGTCCGCATTATGGTCAAGGATAGGACTGTTCCATTAGGGGCCAGCTGGTCCTTTTCGCAAAATACGGAATGCACATGGATGTCATCCGTATTTTTTGCGGGCCGCAAAATACATATGGTCATGGGCAAGAGGCCTAACTTTCTAGGAGGAAGAAAAAAAAACAGCAATACTGCCACTGAGTTTTTACATTATTTCATTTTTAGGTATAAATAAAATTTCTTTATTTTCTGGGTCAGTATGGTTACAGCACTACTAAATACATAGTTTTTTTTACGTTTTACTACTTTTGTTCAATAAAACCCCTTTTTTAAAAGGAAGAAAAATCTTTTTGCATCATCGCTTCGTAAAGACCCATAACCTTTTTATTGTTTCTATGGAGTTGTGTATGGCCTTGATGTTTGCGGGACGACTTGTAGTTTTCATTGGTATCATTTTGGGGTAAATAACACTTTTTAATCGCTTGTTATTGCGTTTTTTTCGGTGGCAACAAAGAGCTAAGTTACCAATTCTGTATTTTTATTTTTTATTTTTTTATTCACCGTAGGGGATAATTTTACATTATATTTATGTAGTGCAGATCTTTATGGACATGGCCAGGGCTGTGGAGTCGGAGGCAATTTTGGGTACCTGGAGTCGGCAAAAACTGAACCGACTCCTACTAGATTTAAATTGGAATAAAAAAAAAGCAAGTTTAAATGTCCCAATTCATAAAAAGTTATAAAAAAATATTTTGAACCAAAAGGTGTGCTTTTGGTGGGTTTTGAACTAATGGGCGTCTGTGGGTGGGACTGTTATGGGGGCGTCTGTGGGTGGGACTGTTATGGGGGCGTCTGTGGGTGGGACTGTTATGGGGGCGTATAGTTAAATCCGCCGTCTAGTTTTGATAAAAATCGCTTTTATCTAACCTGTCAATCTTCTGGATAAGGTGCCCAGGGCGTTTCTGAAGGTCTGAATCTGCCGCTCTCCGCCGCTGGTGCCCAGCTCCTCCCATGATCCTTTCAGCGCCGCCTGAATGTAAAAGAAATCCGCCTCCGGCTCTCCTCAGTGCCCCCTCCTCCTTTTCAAAGATCCCGCGTGTGCGCACAGGCCTGTGCCTGATGCGCCCGTGCGGACTTTTAGATTCTGCCTCGTTGAGCGAAGCGTGCTCAACGAGGCAGAATCTAAAAGTCCGCACGGGCGCATAAGGCACAGGCCTGTGCGCACGCGCGGGATCTTTGAAAAGGAGGAGGGGGCACTGAGGAGAGCCGGAGGCGGATTTCATTACATCCAGGTGGCGCTGAAAGGATCATGGGAGGAGCTGGGCACCAGCGGCGGAGAGCGGCAGATTCAGACCTTCAGAAACGCCCTGGGCACCTTATCCAGAAGATTGACAGGTTAGATAAAAGCGATTTTTATCAAAACTAGACGGCGGATTTATCTTATAACAACAGCTTTGTAATGACAAGGGCACCATGGAGAGAACAATAGTTT
Organism: Bufo gargarizans; assembly: GCF_014858855.1. Classification (NCBI taxonomy): domain Eukaryota; kingdom Metazoa; phylum Chordata; class Amphibia; order Anura; family Bufonidae; genus Bufo; species Bufo gargarizans. The sequence goes on from NC_058085.1 coordinate 90,657,725, forward strand.
TAAAAGGGGGGGGGGTTAGAAACTGGTGACAGAGTCCCTTTAATAGTTCAAAACTGAAGCTGTAAACCATTTGAAAAACTGCTGTCATTCAGCTAAGGCTATAAAAACTTGTAGACTCAGATTGTTAGCTTAAACTGTAAACATGACTATGGGATTCTACTAGGGAAATCATGTTTTACAATAAATGCCCCTTCCTGGATCCTCGCACTGCCCCATCTTCAAGCAGAAGATCAGCACACAAAGGAGAAGGCAGCAGCTTCCTAGCCAGTAGTTCTGTGGTAATGACATTCGCATATTAAATACAAAGGAGTCGGAAGTACCAAAAACTGAGGAGTTGGAGTCGGACCATTTATCTACCGACTCCACAGCCGTGGACACGGCGATACCAAAGGTTTTTTTTTCTGTCACTTTTTTACATTGAAAAGCGTAATTTCAGTTAAAAAGATGAGTTGTTTTTTTTACCACTTAATAGCACCACAAGGGCACTATAACAGACAACATTTTGATTGCTTTTAAAATACGATGCATTATCCCTATAGTACATTGTATTTTAATGTTAGTGCTTTATGGACATTGACCAGCAGGCTGTGCCAGAGAGCCAGCCTACTGGAAGATACTAAAGGCTGGCTTGGGGCCTATACCAGACCCCAGTCAGCCTTTACACACGTCAGCACCCCGCGATAGCGGATGGGAGACAGAGGGAGTAAGCTCCCTCTGTCACCACTTACATGTGGCGAGTGTCATTGCCCACAGCATGTATAGGGTTAAACAGCTTGCATCGGCTCTCATGTTAGAGCCGAGCCCCTGCTGCGTGGGGGACTCGTGCAGCGCTTAGACCAAGCCATCGTAAAAAAAATAGCTGCGGCCTAGCCTAAGCCCCCTTAGTCACCACAGTAAAAAGGTGTATAGGTGGTCACTAAGGCACTCCCGGTGACCCGTTGTACAGGACATTTCAGGTACGAGTCTAGGTCAAGTACAAGTTATCTCCTATCCTGAGGCAGGTACCCATACCGATCTTGGAGACCCCCTCAGAGTGTGGGAACTGCCGCTCTTTTCACTTCTGTGAGTTCTGGATATAGCCAAGCGCTGTACTCGACTTTGTCCAGAGCTCTCATAGAGATGGAGTAGTAATATGCATGCTCCACCTGCCTTGCTGTACAGGATTCCCGTTGTCGTGATCGGTGCAGGACAAACTGATACTGACCGCGTGCATTCCGCTTTTTGCGGAAATGAAGTGCCGACCCCTTAATAGAACAGTCCTGTACTTGTCCATAATGTGAACAATAATAGGACATGTTCTATTTTTTTATTTTGTGGGATGGACGTATGGAAACGGAATGCAAAAGGGGTAATTTCTGTTTTTTGTGGCGTCATTGAAGTGGAATGGACGTGGAAAAAAATATGATTGTGTGCATGAGCCTTTGTCCTGTTAGGGGAAAACTTTTAAAAACTGGAATATCCCTTTAACCAGTAGTCTGAGGAATCCTGTACCCTCAGCGATCAGTAAGTGCTGGTATGCCTTGCCATATGATGTCACTCTTTGTGACAGGCCCAAAGCATGTGGCTGCACTACTGCTGCTTCGAGTGGTCACTTTTATTCTGTCTTCTGTTTGGTCTCCATTCTCAGCTTTCTGTTAGGGTAAAGCTGCTCACTACCAACTTCCCCTATATTGTCACTGGGGGGGAGGGGGGTGTGTGAAAATCTGACAATCATGGTGACCTGTCAGTATGACCACCACCGAGATTGCAGGTTTAGCTGCAGGAGAGGGGATGATGGGGCTAAATCTACTGACTGAGGACAGACATCATATCTGAGGTGGCCGATGATCAGCGCTCATTAGTGAATTCCTTATGACCCGTGTGCCCTCAGTGCCCCCCTCTTATAGTTCTCACCCAGTGAGACTGATGCCCCCTTACTGTGTTGGGCAGCATGATGTCAAGCTTAACTTAGAGGTTGTTCCACCACAAGATTCGAGACTCTTGACCACCAGCTGCCGGGAGACAGAAGTGCGCTCGCGCTCGCTGTTTCAGTAGCTCCCATGCTGCACAATGGGTGCTTCTAGAAGAGCAAGCAGAACCCCGCTTCACTGTTTCCCGGCCGGCTGATGGACTGTCTCATCTCGCGGTAGAACACCCTCTTTAATAGGCACAGTCATCATCCGCTGTCTTGTGCTCCTGTGTCATCACATTTTCGCATACAGCCTACATTTAGGTTTGCGAGGGCTCTGTAATAATGTATTTTAGAATTGTCTTGATTTCTGGGTTTGAATATTATTATTTTTTTTGTATATTATTTTATATATATATATATATATTGATGGCCTACCCTCAGAATAGGACATTAAAGGGGTTCTCTCATTGAGAACAACTTATCCCATATTGGGACAACTTATCCCATATTCTGTAGCTAGAAGATAAGTGTCTGGTGGGGATCTGACCACTGGGGCCTCCACCGATCACAAGAACCCATGCTTCCTGGTTTGGAGAGCTGGTCACACACCCGCGATGGTGCTCCATTTAGCTTTATGGGGCCGCCCCCCATTCAAACGAGGCACACAGGCCCCCATTCTTGTGATTGGTGGGAGAACAAGCAGTTGGACCCCCGCCAGTCTGATGCTTATACAACTAATCCACAGGATAGAGAAATTAGTGATGGGCTGTATTTGAATTTGCGATATTTCGTGAATATTTTATAGAATATTCGTGAATTCGAGATTATATTCTTGATTGTGAAAATCGGCAATGTATTATTTGCGTAATGCGTGAGAAATGCCGCCGCAGGATAGGCAATTTTTCTATTGGTTGCTAGGGATGTTGCCAAGCTCTTACAAAGACTTCTCATTGGCCCACAAGCTAGAAGAAGGGATAGATGATCACCTGATGCGTACTGTGTTTAAAAAAAATAAATTATATATTGAATATTCGTCATTACGAATATATAGCATTATATTCTAAATATTCACACATTTTCGAAGTGGTGATATTTGTGAAAAACATTTTCTTTTCGAATATTCGCGCTCAACACTAGTTGTAAAGGGACAACTCCTTTTAACATCTGATCAGTAGAGGTTCGCCCGTGCTGGACTACACGACTTTTAGCGGACGGAGCCGGTTACTGCAGCACTGCTCCCATTGAAGTGATTTGGAGCCGTGTTGCAGTCGCCAGCTCCATGCGCTTCACAGTAGATGGAGTTGTATAATTGCAGCACCAAAGCTACTGCAGAACAGCTGATGTGCAGTGTATTGTAATGGCAAAATCCCCTTTAACTGGACATCATTATAGTGGGCCTGTCACTACTCCCTACACAGTTCAGCACAATCAGCCCTGACTGAATGTGTAGAGCGGGGATCTTCAACCTCCGGCACTCCAGCTGTTCTGAAACTACAACTCCCAAAATGCTCCATTCACTTCTGTGGGAGATAGAGGAACAGTCGTGCATGTTGCATGCTGGGAGTAGTAGTTTCACAGCAGCTGAGGTGCTGATGGTTGCTGATCTCTGGTGTAGAGGGACATCTGTAACTGGTAACACCCAGTTATAATTTTATTCATACATTTCTAGGAGGAATAACAGAACTGTGACCCCCTTACAGAAATTTTAAGATCTATCCAGGAGAGGTGACAGGTATGACTCAATGCAGTTTTACCATGTGCTGACATCTGGTGGCCAACTGACTGCACTGCAGTCTGGTCTATAGGGCAGTGCACAGCGAGAGTGAATGTAATGATTAGAAGATGGAGGGTTAGGCCCGGGGCATTTCTTTACCCGCTGGATTTTTTCTTTGCACCCTTCTCCTCCTGAGTTGTGATGGTTGAGGCTCTTTTACCAGCAAATTGCTGCAGCTTTCTGGCAGGTCTGCTTTACTGCCTCTGATGAGATGGGGGCAGTCATCTAGGGGCTGCCAGTGATGTCCATCTCAAATTCCAGATGACATTCATTTGACAGTAAAGCTCCAGATGAGCTGAAGGGGCACAGTCCCATATAGAAAATAATGCTTTACCATGCATCTTTTCAGTTCTGAGAACCCCCAGACATTGAAGTGATATAGAAGGAAATCTTCATTTGCTAATAAGCTTTCTCTTTCGGTTTGGTGACTGTTTTACAATGTCGCAATATTCACCTTTGGTTAAAAAAAAAAATCTGTTTAGTCCAAAGTACTTGCATTTCCTCCCTCCTCCATGAATTAAGTTGCCCATAAACAAAAAATGTAAATTGAATGAGTGCATGACTGACTCTGTAAGAATCCTCCTGCTAAACCGCTTGCCTATCATCAGCAGCAAGAGTCTGCCAGTCCAGGCAAATATAAGGTTGTCTGAATGCCCTGTCGACCCAAATCTAATGTACAAGCATGCTACATCACCAAAGAGGCGCATTCAGACCTTCTCAAAGGTATGACTTCTCCTCTGGATAGGTCATCAGCATCTAATCGGTGAGCCTCCGACACCCAGGATCCCCACCGATCAGATGCTCATAACCTATCCAGAGGATGTCATCAGTTAGGGCTTATTCATATATTTATGTCCTAATCTCTTCCACAATTTTGTCGAAAGGATGCGGACCCATTCGTTTTAACGGGGCCTTGAAAGATGTGGACAGCCTGTACTTCCATAATTCCACGTCCCCGCAAAAAGGGTAGAGCATGTCCTATTCTTGTCCGCAATTGCAGACAAGAATAGGCATTTCTATCACAGGCCGGCATCTGTGTTTTGCATATCCGCAATTTGCGGACCACAAAACGCATACAGTCGTCTGAATGAGCCCTTACAAATAGTCGGATAACCCCTTTAAGGTCCTTTTCGGTGAGGATCAGGGCAATTATCGGGAACAAGCTTTTGTACAGATGCTCGTTCCCAGATATTGTCCGGTGTAAAGCCAGACAACCAAACGCTTGCTCATTGGGTGAACGCATCTTTTACCCAGCCTGTAAGATCCTCTATCATCAGTAGCATATTGTCATGTATAGACAGGGATCTGCTTCCAATAAACAATGGAACTGTATGGGGAGGAATGATCGCAATAGTGTCCACATACAGAGAAGATGATTGCTGCATGTAACTGCAGCTCTTGCTCAGATCAACAATTGGACAAGTATCGACCCGTGTCTACCGCACTAAGCTATGTCTGTTTGCTGGGGCACCACCGTAGTATTGGGTCTTGGGTGGTACACCTTTTTATAGCTGACAACTTCCTCCCCACGCACACTAGATGTTTGACTAGTCCCACTAAAGTCGGTGGGTTCTGTTTGACCACCTTAAGATTAGAATTCCATTTGAGGCTACGACTGATGGATTATGACAGGACCGCATGTTGCGTATATTTTGTGTGGGTTTTTCATGCTGCCGTGCAGAAATGGTTTTGTTCAGTCATCTCAAGCAAAATGGATATAGTTCCTAAAGGATTTGCTTTTATGGCTAAAAATGGTAACTGGGTAAATCTTGTCGTTTAGATGATTTTCGACCCCACCATGACCAGGAAGAAAAAGAAGAAGAAGAAGCCCTTCATGTTGGACGAAGAAGGGGGTGAACAGCAGGTGGAAGAGACACAGGTCCCTGAAACTAAAGAGGTGGAACCAGAACCTGTGGAAGATAAGGAATGGGACCTGGATGAAGAGTCTTTTAAGAAAAAAGGTACTGTCAAGATATTTTATGCTGTTGGCATCTGCTTGCTCATTGGGTGAACGCATCTTTTACCCAGCCTGTAAGATCCTCTATCTATAATAAGCTTTCTCTTTCGGTTTGGTGACTGTTTTACAATGTCGCAATATTCACTGTGGGGAGTCCACTGAGCAGAAGAACACTATTAGCGTAAATGTGGTGAATGGACGTCTGGTGCATTGGCATATATGTATCCGCACATGCTCTTATATGGACATACCCATATATGCCATAAAAAAAAAAAAAAAAAAAAAATTATATATATATTTATAATTTGGTATTTCCAGATCACCAGAATAAATGTAACAAAGACACACACCTCTTTTAAAGGGGTTGTCCCACAAGAAATATGCATTTTTCAAACCAGCATCTGGACCTGAATACTTTCGCATACAATTAAAAATTTAGTGTAGCCACTAAGTAATTCACAGAACCTCATCTCTATAGCGCCTTCTGCTGTTTGCTCTTTTTCCAATTTGCTTGTCCTGTTTACTGAGATGGATGCATATGCTCAGTTCTATCCGTCACCTTTCACCAGCTGTAGTAGAAGGGCATGCCCCTTAAAGGGGTTCGCAGTTTGTTTAAACTGATGATCTATCCTCTGGATAGATCATCAGTATCTGATCGGAGGGGGTCCGAAACCCGGGACCCCCACTGATCAGCTGTTTGAGAAGGCAGCGGCGCTGGCAGTAGCGCCGCGGCCTTCTCGCTGTTCACCGCAGGCCCAGTGATGTCACGACTAGTATCACTGGCCTGGGCGCGGCTAAGCTCCATTTAAGTGAATAGAGCTTAGCCCCGCCCAGGCCAGTTGATACTAGTCATGACGTCGCTGGGCCTGTGGTGAACAGTGAGAAGGCCGCGGCGCTACTGCCATCGCCACTGCCTTCTCAAACAGCTGATCGCCAGTGTCGGACCACCGCCGATCAGATGCTGATGATCTATCCAGAGGATAGATCATCAGTTTAAACAAACTGCAGAACCCCTTTAAGCAGGCAGCTTGAAATAAGTCTAGCAGAGCAATTGCAGCAATGATTGAGGAGATCACTGGTTCTAAGTTTTAGAAAGAGATTAGTATATATTATATGATTTTCATTTTTCCTATTATGGGACAACCAATTTTAATGCTGGTCCTTCTCTGTGTTTCCTGATCAAAATAAGTATTCATTAGAGGACCCGACCTACGTGACCACTTTATAAGGGGGTTGTGAGACTCCCAAGCTGTCTTCTCTGCGCTCCCAGTCTGTCCACTTCTTCATGGAGTGGGTCACATGCGGAGCTGCATCCAGTGAGTGGCTTCAGCATGTCACCAAACTGCATATTACTGGTGGTCACGTGCTGACAGACCAGAAGTCAGGACTGACTGGCGGTGAGCAGGTCATTGTATTTCTCTTAACAGGTCCTTTTGGCTAAGGGGGGGTGGGATTTAAAAAATAAAAAAAATCCCAGTCAAACACCTCTAGGCTACATTCACACGTCAGTATTTTTCTATATCCCGAATTTCGGTCCGTTTTTTGCGGATCCGTTGTTCCTGAAAATGTTTCCGTATGTCATCAGTTTTTTGCGGATCCGCAAAAAACGGAAACATGTATAAATTTCACAAAGCAAATAAAGTTGTTTGGATTTCTTTGGGGGGAAAAAAGTGAATAAGTGATTTCTGTGGGCAGGATTTAATTTCCAGGAACGGAATCCGCATAAAACGGATGACATACGAATGTCATCCGTTTTTTTGCGGAACCGTTGACTTTGTATTGTACCAGGATCCGATTTTTGCGGAAAAGGATAGGACAAGTTTTATATTTAATCGGACATGCGGAACGGAAACGTCCGATTTTTTATTTATTTTTTCCAGGACCCATTGGAAATGAATGGGTCCAGATCTGTTCTGCAAAAAACGGAACAGATCAGGAAAGAAAAAACGGATGTGTGAATGGACCCTTAAGCTGACGAGACCCGTGTAGGCGGTCGGCGTTTCACTGACATCTCTTCCACATTCCTCCTGTGAGATTTCAACATATCTGTAGCCCGACATCTGCCATCGAGAGAGTCAGGACACCCTCATACAGATAGCAAATTAACTTGAGTGTAACTTTCTTGTCTTAGATGCACCCGATGATCTGGATGACTTAAATTTCTTTAATCAGAAGAAGAAGAAAAAGAAAACTAAAAAGTTTGACCTGGATGAAGCAGAGGAAGGTGTTAAGGTACATAGAAGTATACATTGTGTCTGTTATAAAGAGAGCATTTGGGAAGCGACAGTTTGGTAATTGCTGAAATGTGAAAAATAGAAACGGCAGCTAGAACTGATGCCAGTGTTCAATTTTAAAGGCAATGTGTTGTCATAATCATTGTGTTAACCTTTAAAGCGTCTGTCACCAAGATCAACCCCATTAAACCACACATACTGCCTGGTAGGGCTCATCATGCCGCCTTATGTCTGTACAATAAATAGCTGCAGAGATATCGGCGTATTTATTCATGTGCAAATGACAAAGTTCAAGCACCAGGAGGCAGGGCGGAATCCTTTGAGCACTGCTTTGTAACGCCCCCTGTGCTCTGCACACTTCCCCCTCCCCTTGATTGACAGGGCTAGACATCAGGATGGTGAGGGCAGAGCTGTGTCCTAGTATCTACATATCGTATACACTGTTTACTATAGCTTAACCACACTGAGATCTGCTCAGAAAGATATGTTTATATATAACATTACTGCTTTATTTATAGGCACACTATGTAATTATAAAGACATAGAAAAAACATGCTACTCTGTGGTAATGCTATAGCTTGGTGATAAGTGATCCCACAAAAACTATATATCAATCTGCTCAGCTCCTCCTGCTCTGTAACATGCTTACTACAGCTCGGACTACATGTACAATGAGACTCTTGAGGGTTACATATACAGTGGCATACCTTTCGTGTTTAGCCAAGAAATGAGGTGTGAGCAGAGCCTTTGATGCGTCATAACACGTTATTGGATATTTGTTTTATACTATAGGCCAGTGATGGCGAACCTATGGCACGGGTCCCAGAGGCGGCACTCAGAGCCCTCTCTGTGGGCACCCGCACTCTGGAAAAAGTCTATGGTGTACAAAATGCCTTAGACTTTTCCTGCCATTCATCAGCATAGGCGCACTATGAACAGCACTGGCAGCGCACTGAATGTAGGCAGGCTATTCATAAAGTACATAGAGGATATACTATATTGGACTGTAGTATTCAGGTTAAATTGCTTTGTTGGTACTTTGCAATAAAGAAGTGGGTTTTGGGTTGCAGTTTGGGCACCCGGCCTTTAAAAGGTTCGCCATCACTGCTATAGGTGGTAGGTCAGAAACCCTTGGTTCTGTTTACATGAGTGGTCTAAAAACTGTTTGGAATTAAACCTGCCCAATTTTTACATGGTAGAATCTGAAGATAGAGGCTGAGGTTCAGGATGCCTCGGAGTCCCAAGAGGATGACTTGGAATTCATGTTGACCAAGAAGAAGAAAAAGAAAAATGTTAAGTTCCCGGAGGATGATGACACCATTGATAAAGACGAAGGTACTTGTGGAGGCCTTAGTTTAAAGAGTTTATAAGTATGGAATGATTGTAGGGGCGCACAGCCCATGCCTGTAATATGTTGTGTGACGCTGTGTCCCACTTTACAGCCTTTGAAGAGGAAGACAACAAAAAAGATGATGGAATTTCCTTTAGTTCACAACATGGACCTGCATGGGCTGGCACTGAAAGGGACTACACATATGATGAGGTGGGTGCCGGATCACTGTAGTGCTAATTGGGTGATGCTGCTTTAGTTGGGCACTAAGTATTCTACAACATTCTAAAAGCTGCTAATATCTTTTTAAAGGGGTTTTCCAGGAGTTTTATACTGAAGACCTATCCTCTGGATATCTGATCGGTGGGGGTCTGACACCGGGGACCCCCATTGGTCAGTTGTTTGAGAAGGCATCAGTGCGCACATTAGCACCACTGCCTTCTCTAAGCCACCCAAGCACAGCCCTGTACATTGTATAGCGGTTATGCTTGGTATCACAACTCAGCCCCATTCGTTTCAATCGGGCTGAGCTGCACCTAGGCCATGTGACCGATGAACGTGATGTCACCTGGCCTAGAGAGAGCTGGAGAAGGTCGTGGCTCTACTGTGAGCACTGCTGCCTTCTCAAACAGCTGATTGGTAGGGTTCCCGTCTGTTGGACCCCCCCCCCCCCCCCCCCACAGATCAGATACTGGAGACCTATCCATGGGATAGGTCGTCGGTATAAAACTATGTAAGATGTATCAAAATATTTCTGCATATTCGAGGGAACTTAACCCGTAGAGGACCCGTGCCGTACAGGTACGGTGCTGGTGGACGTGACTTAAAGGGGTTGTGTCACGTACCCAAAAAATTAAATAGCATTCTGATCCGAACATAAAGTAGACATGGGGAATGTAAATTTAATACCTATTTTTGGAGGTATTACTATGTATTTTGCAGACCGCAAAACACATCAGTTGTGTGCAGACCGCAAAACACATCAGTTGTGTGCATGTAGCCTAACTCTTGTGGAACACCTAAAGGGTTAACTACATTTGTAAAAATCTGTTTTGAATACCTTGAGCGGTGTAGTTTTTAGAATGGGGCCATTTTTGGGTGGTTTCTATTATGTAAGCCTCACAAAGTGACTTCAGACCTGAACTGGTCCTTAAAAAGTGGGTTTTTGAAAATTTCTGAAAAAAAGTGACACTGGTCAGATTTGCAAAAAATGGTCTGGTCCTTAAGGTGAAAATGAGCCCGGTCAAAAAAAAAAAAATATTAAAAATGGTCCATTTGTCTGTATGACAAGCGGACAGACAGATCCGTTCTTGCAATACATTTGCGAGACGGATACGCATCCGGATCAGTCTACAAAATGATGTCCATTTGCATGCAGATTGCCGGATCACTCTGCAGCAAGTGTTACGCTGGGTTCACACCTGAGCGTTCGCGATGGAGCGCTCTGTATGCGCGATTGTACGGGCGTTTGCAATCGCGCATACAGAGACAAGCGAACGCCCATTGTCGCGCGTTCCCGGAAGTCTATGTACAGGAACGCGCGACAAGACGCCCCAAAGAAGCTCATGTACTTCTTAGGGCGTCAGGCGTTTTACAGCGCGATCGTACGCGCTGTAAAACGCTCAGGTGAGAACCATTCCCATAGGGAATCATTGGTTCTTGCCTGTTGCGCGTTTTACAGCGCGTAGGAACGTGCTGTAAAACGCTCAGGTGTGAACCCAGCCTTAAAGTTACCTTAGAACTAAATCTCGAAAAATTTCCAAAACCCACTTTAACCCCTTAAGGACTGGGCTCATTTTCACCTTAAGGACCAGGCCATTTTTTGCAAATCTGACCAGTGTCACTCCATGTGTGAATAACTTTAAAATGCTTTTACTTATATCTATAGTATCAAGGTATTCAAAACAGATATTTACAAATGTAGTTAACCCTTTAGGTGTTCCACAAGAGTTAGGCTACATGCACACAACTGATGTGTTTTGCGGTCTGCAAAACACGCATGGGGTCCGTGCGCGTTCCGCAAATTGCGGAATAGCGCGGACAGCCTTTAATAGAACTGCCTATTCTTGTCCGCAAAGCGCGGACAAGAATAGGACATTTTTATTTTTTTTGCGGACCACGGAACGGAGAAACTGATGCGGGACAGCACACGGAGTGCTGTCTTCATCTTTTGCGGCCCCATTGAAGTAAAAGGGTCCGCATCCGGGCCACCAAAACGACGGCCGTGTGCATGAGGCCTTAATGGCAAATGGAGCTAAAATTTCAGAATTTCAATTTTTGGGCAAATTAAAAAAAATAATCCAGTAACAAAGCAAGGGTTAACAGCCAAACAAAACTCAATATTTATTGTCCTGATTCTGTAGTTTGCAGAAACACCCCTTATTTGCTGTGTTCACCTGAGAGATTAGGTCATGTGATATTTTTATAGAGCAGGTTCTTACGGACGTGGCGATACCTAATATGTATACTTTTTTTATTGATTTATTTAACATATCATTTTTGAAACAAAAATAAATCATGTTTTAATGTCTCCATAGTCTGAGAGCCATTTTTTTATTTTTGGTTTTTTTGCCGTACATACGACATTTTTGATCACTTTTTATTAACTTTTTGGGGAAGTAAGGTGGGCAACATTTCAATTTCATCATAGTTTTTATTTTTATAGCGTTCACCGTGCGGGGAAAGTAACATGACCGTTTCATAGATCAGGTCATTACGGACGCAGTGATATCAAACGTGTGGTGCATAAAAATTTATTTTTTTTTTTTACATATTTAATTTTTTTTTTTTTTTTTTTTTTTTTTTACTTTGACCCAGACTCACTTAGTTCTTGAAGATCCAGTGGGTCTGATGTCTATATAATACAGTACACTATATGGTGTACTGATCAGACTTTTGCCTTTAGCAGAAGTCTGATCAGACTTAGGCCTCATGCACACGACCGTTGTGTGCATCCGTGGCCGTTGTGCCGTTTTCCGTTTTTTTTCACGGACCCATTGACTTTCAATGGGTCCGTGGAAAAATCGGAAAATGCACCGTTTGGCAGCCGCATCCGTGAGCCGTGTTTCCTGGCCGTGAAAAAAATATGACCTGTCCTATTTTTTTCACGGCCAACGGTTCATGGGCCCATTCAAGTCAATGGGTCCGTGAAAGAACACGGATGCACACAAGATTGGCATCCGTGTCCGTGATCCGTGGCTGTAGGTTTTAGTTTCATACAGACGGATCCGAAGATCCGTCTGCATAAAAGCTTTTTCAGAGCTGAGTTTTCACTTCGTGAAAACTCAGATCCGACAGTATATTCTAACACAGAGGCGTTCCCATGGTGATGGGACGCTTCTAGTTAGAATACACTACAAACTGTGTACAAGACTGCCCCCTGCTGCCTGGCAGCACCCGATCTCTTACAGGGGGATATGATAGTACAATTAACCCCATCAGGTGCGGCACCCCCCCCCCCTCCCCAGTTTGAATATCATTGTGCGGCCCCCCCCTCCCCTGTTGTTAACTCGTTGGTGGCCAGTGTGCGCACCCCCCTCCCTCCCTCCCTCCCTCTATTGTTTTAATACATTGGGGCCAGTGTGCGCGCGCCCCCCCAACCCCCCCCTCCCTCCCTCTATTGTTTTAATACATTGGGGCCAGTGTGCGCACCCCCCCAACCCCCCCCCTCCCTCCCTCTATTGTAATAATAGCATTGGGGCCAGTGTGCGCACACCCCCCCCCCCCCCCCCCCGATCATCGGTGGCAGCGGAGTAGAAGATTTTCATACTTACCTGGCTGCTGCGATGTCTGCGTCCGGCCGGGAGCTCCTCCTACTGGTAAGTGACAGCAATGCGCCGCACAGACCTGTCACTTACCAGTAGGAGGAGCTCCCGGCCGGACACAGAGATCGCAGCAGCCAGCAGCCAGGTAAGTATGAATCTTCTACTCCGCTGCCACCGATGATCGGGGGGGGGGGGGGGGGGGGGGCACGCACACTGGCCCCAATGCTATTATTACAATAGAGGGAGGGAGGGGGGGGGGGTTGGGGGGGCGCGCACACTGGCCCCAATGCTATTATTACAATAGAGGGAGGGAGGGGGGTGCGCACACTGGCCACCAACGAGTTAACAACAGGGGAGGGGGGGCCCACTGGCCACCAATGAGTTAAAAACAGGGGGGGGGGGGGGGGTCTGCCCCCTGCTGCCTGGCAGCACCTGCCTGGCAGCAGGGGACAGTCATGTACACAGTTTTTTTGTATATTCTAACCTGAAGCGTCTCCATCACCATGGGAACGCCTCTGTGTTAGAATATACTGTCGGAAATGAGTTTCACGATGTAGCTCATATCCGACAGTATATTCTAACATAGAGGCGTTCCCATGGTGATGGGGACGCTACAAGTTAAAATATACCATCGGATTGGAGAAAACTCCAATCCGATGGTATAACAGAACTCCAGACTTTACATTGAAAGTCAATGGGGACGGATCCGTTTGAAATGGCACCATATTGTGTCAACATCAAACGGATCCGTCCCCATTGACTTGCATTGTAATTCAGGACGGATCCGTTTGGCTCCGCACGGCCAGGCGGACACCAAAATGACTTTTTTTTCATGTCCGTGGATCCTCCAAAAATCAAGGAAGACCAACGGACGGAAAAACGGTCACGGATCACGGACCAACGGAACCCCGTTTTGCGGACCGTGAAAAAAAACGTCCGTGTGCATGAGGCCTTAGCCTTACCATGGCAAGCCGGGAGAGAAGCCCACGCAGCGAGTGTCCAGCTCGTAGCCTGGGAGAAGGAGACAGCGGAGGAACCGGGGGCAGTAGGAAAATAAAATAAATTGTGATCTGGACTATAGATAATAGCCCAATATCGGGGGGACAGATTCCCCTTAAAGGGAAAGGTTTGATCCGATACTACACATGACTAAACTGCTAAACGTAATAAATGACATCAAAGTGTCCTTAGAGCTATATGAGCATGCACTGTGGCATATTAAAGCCTCAGCGTGAGAACTGCAGGTCCCTTCCCCCAGAGACATGGCCACAGGTTGAGAACTGACTGACAATTCTTCTTTCAGCTTCTTAACAGAGTTTTTAACATAATGCGTGAGAAAAATCCAGACATGGTAGCTGGAGAAAAAAGAAAATTTGTCATGAAGCCTCCCCAAGTCGTCCGAGTAGGCACAAAGAAGACTTCGTTTGTGAACTTTACAGATATTTGCAAACTGTGAGTGCTGTGTTTAGTTGAGCATGTTGCTTATAAATGGTCTTTTTTTTTTTTTTTTTGCAATCTCATTTCGACATTTAATGACTTTGCATTTTCAATTACTTTCAGATTACATCGTCAACCGAAACATCTGCTGGCTTTCCTATTAGCTGAATTGGGTACAAGGTATACTCTAAGAGACACGTGTCCTTTCTCCACAGTCTGCTAAGGGACGGCTGTACGATTTATGTGTCTTATGACTGCAGCGGCCAATTTTTAGGAGGCGCTGTCTTGTCTCCTGACATGTTGCCTGTTGTAGGAAATACTCTAATTCCTCCTGAAATAACAAATTAGAAACAGCTTTTAGAATCCTTTTCTCTGCTATTTAACTTGGTTTTGGGGTTTTTCTTTTTCACTCACAGCCTTCCCAGAGTCATAGCCTTCTTATTTTTCTATTCAGAGCCTTGCAGGGCTTCTTCTTTTGCATTACAAGGTGTACATTCTAATGGCACCATTTAGGGCTGTTTCACACGAGCCGATGCCGTGCGTGTCATCCGCAGCGAGAAATGATTGATAATGCTCCATGCCTCTCTGATCTTTTTTTCCACAAAATCACCTTGAGATAAAGTTGTCACCGTGATTTTGTGGTAAAAAGATCGCAGAGAGGCAAAGAGCATTATCAATCATGTTAATGCTCCGTGTCTGCTGTCTAGTGCGGGGCTTGGCTGTCACTCGCGCTGTGGATGACACGCATGGCATCCACTCGTGTGAAACAGCCCTTACAGTTGGCATACAGTGTAGTGGGAAGCAGGGGAAAAAATAAAATTGGGTAGTATTGGGACAAATTCAGCCTTTTATATATTTAAAAAAAAGAAAACAGCGTTCACCATGTGGTAAAATTGACCTATTACCTTCATTCTCCAGGTCAGTACAATTACAATGATACCACACTTGTATAGTTTTGTTGCATTTTAGTACTGACGCACACAAAATTAAAAGCTTTAAAAATTATTATTTTTTTTTCCCCTCCAATCACCATATTCTGACCCCTATAACTTTTTGTAGTTATGCATACAGAGCTGTGTATTAGTATGTTCCACTAATAGCTGCCAAAGCCTGCTTGAGGCTTCAGGCTATTACAGCAGCTTATTAGTTCCCCAATCTCAGCTGGGAACGCTGTTATTGGAGCAGGAGCGAGCAACTTCTAGACTGCTCAATGTCATGGTCACATATGGCTGATTGTATACATCTGCTGTTTGAAACAGCAGAAACCCGGCGGCTACCATGTTCGCTACCAGTGCCGTACAAGCATGACGCCCGCCCGCTCGCGCGTGCAGCGGGCGTCATGGCCGGCAAGTCTCTGCTGTTTCAAACAGCAGAGACCTGCGGCTAATTACCGCAACCGGCAATAATGCTGATCGCGGTAATTAAATGCTTTAGATGCCATGATTAAGTGAGATCACAGCACCTGAATGCGCAAAACCCCTCGAAGCGCACGCTTCCGGGCTTGGTACTGAAGCCCTGTGCGGCCAATCAGGACTTCAGTACATGCTCTGAGTCTCTATGAAGAAATTCAGAGCATTAATGCTGCAATTCTTATTTTGAACACCAGATGGCAGGTCAACATAAGAAATGAGCAAAATGCAAAAAAGTCTTTTTTTTTTTTTTTTTTATCCCTTATAGGTCAAAATGAAAAATTCTAAAACATCATAGGTCATTTATTATACTTTAAAATGATAAATAAAAAGTTTAAAAATATATTATAGATGGCCAATTTGACATTTTTTTCATTGTTTCTCTTACCCAAAAAAAATGAAATAAAATGTTATCCAAAAGTCAAGCACACTCAAAAATGGTATCAATAAAAACTATGAATTGTCCCACAAATAATGAGCCCTTAAACAGCTCAGTAGACAGAAGTATAAAAAAGTTATGCGGGTCAGAATATGGTGATGTAAAAAATAATAAAAAATTCTGAAAGTTTACATTTATTTTTAAACTATTTACACATAAAAAATCTATACACATGGGGTATTGTTGTGATTGTACTGACCCGGAGAATGAAGGGCATGGGTCAGTTTTGCCATAGACAAAACGCTGTGGGAACAAAACCCATAAAACGGTGGAGGGATTGTGTGTGTCCCCCCCCCCCCCCCCCCCTCTTGCCACTACATTTTATGCCATAAATAATGGTGGCATTAGAAAGTACAACTTGTCCTGCAAAAAATAAGCCCCCATACAGCTATGTGACTGGAAATATTTAAAAAAAAGTTATGGCTCACGGAAAGTAGGGAAGTAAAATGAAAACGCAAAAACGAAAGAAAAAAAAACTCCGTTATCCTAAGGGTTAAAGATGCGACCTCCACCGAGATTGTGAAGGGGTTAAAGGAGTTTTCCAGGACTTCAGTGAGCATTGCTAATCAGTTTGATTGCCAGGAGTTGGCCCCACAATATGATGTTTGCTAGGCCACCGATATGAGTTTTGGAAAATCCCTTTAACAGCAATCGTCATATGTATTGGCACCTTGAGTATAGTTGGCCAACTGGTTATCTCACATCTTGCTCTCATTTTATTTTTTTTTGTTCTGCAGTGGCTCTATAGATGGTAACAACCAGCTAGTCATTAAAGGTCGATTCCAGCAGAAACAGATAGAGAATGTTTTGAGAAGATACATTAGTAAGTGCTTTTCCTTTTTATTGCTACTAGTGTTGTGATTGATTTACTATGACTAAGCAGAACATATGCATTTCTTAAGGCTAATCTGTCACCATAATCTTATAGGGCTAACTATGCAAATGAGCAGTTCAGTGCACCAAGGGAGGGCCCAAGACACTCTGTGCACCCCTTCTCCTTTCTCTCCTACTTGATTAAAAGGGCCAGGTTCCTGCTTAGTCCGGTCGCCCGGCCTTTCAATTAAGAAGGCAAGGGTGCACAGAGTGGCTTGTGCCCGGCATTGTTGCACTTCACTGTTCGCTTGGAGAAAAGGTACTTTTAATCCATCTGCAGAGTGTAAAGTATTACATTTAGCTGAGCTAGTCCTACAAGGCATTGTGCCTGGTTTAACAGTAATTTCATGTTGATAGATTAAAATATCTTGGATCACTCCTTTAAAATAAAAGTTCCTGCAGCAAACGATAAAAAAAAGACTACAACTGAACTTTTAAAGTGGCACTGTGCCCCCGATCAACCCAACCCTACCAGGCATATAGCCTGGTAAGGTTGATGACACTAATTAAAACGATACCTTTCTTATGTCTGTAGGTGGTATCGTTGCAGAGAAAAGTGAACTTTAACAATTATGCAAATGAACAATTCAAGTACCGCGAAGTGGGCTTTGATCACTGCTCCAGTGATGCCCCTGGTGCTCCATAATGATGCCACTCTACCTTTTAGATTGACAGAACTAGACCGCACTTGTGTCCAGAACGGCACATGCGCACAACATCTTTGGCTTCATTCTGAGTGAAGATATTGTGCCCACGCACCGTTATGGACACAAGTGTGGTCCAATGCTGTCAATCTAAAGGCAGAAGGGTGTTGCTAAAACGGCGCTTGAACCATGTAAGCCGCCTCCTGGTGCTGTGAATAGTTTATTTGCATAATTGTAAAAGTGTTTTTTTTTTTTTTTTTTTTTTTTTTTTTAAACTCTTCTTCATAACGGTAGCAGACTATATGCCTGGTAGGATAGGGTTGATCCGGGTGATGGAGCCTCTTTAAATCCTCCTCTGCCCTGGCACCACTGTTTCAGTGCTCTCTTCAGATGTGTGTTTACTCGTCATTGCAGGACAAGTAAGCATAAACCAGCACAGACCACTGGAGCGCGGTTTATATTTTATCAGATGGCTGCTTTCTTTTAAAAGAATGCACCACCCTTGTTAATCAGTTGTGTGGTATTGCAGTTGAGCACCATCCTATTCAATAGAGCTGGCCCTGTAGAGCGCGGTTTCTGGAAGAATGCAGCCATTTAATGTAGACTCTAGCGGGCACGCTCCAAGTGCTCTCTTATTAACAGTCCTTTCTCCCTTATGGCCATTTGGCCTGATACAGTTGCATTAGACCACTGTTCTCCTGATTATAACCATAAGGGTATGTCTACACAATGACATTTAAAGGGGTTGTCCAAGTTCAGAGCTGAACCCGGACATACCTCCACTTTCACCCCGGTAGCCCCCCTGACTTCAGCATCGGAGCAGTTCATGCTCCGATGCTCTCCTTTGCCCTGCGCTAAATTGCGCAGGACAAAGGCATTTTTAGGAGATCCGTTGACGTACCGGGGCTCTCCATGGGGCTGCCAGGAAGACCGGTGACGTCACCAGCACTGATGGGCGGGATTTAGAGCTGCCCTAGCTAGTAAAACGGCTAGGGCAGCGCTAAAGCTCGCCCATCAGAGTCGGTGATGTCACCTAACACACTGTCAGGCAGAGGTTTCCGCCCAGCAGTGTGTTATTGAAAACAAGAGACCATCGGAGCATGAGATATTCCAATGCTGGCCTCTGGGGGGGCTGCCTGGGTGAAAATAAGGGCATGTCCAGGTTCAGCTATGAACCCGGACAACACCTTTAAGTCTCAGTAACATTGCGCAGCTTTTTTTTAATAATGACTGTCTATGGTGTCTTGCTGCGACACGACAGTCACACATAAATCCTTCTTGGATGGATCTTTGTGCTACTGTCTTATCACAGCATGTCACAGTGCGACACAAGACTGTCAAAAATATTGTGCGGCGTTACTGTGGTTTATTGTCGCACGTCAAATGTCGCTGTGTTAATCTACCCTTAATGTCAATGGACAAAGGCCCTTTGAAGTCAAATTACACAGCATCTATGAGCTTGGGGTCTCTTCTATGAAAGAGACATGCCAGGTTTTGAGTTCCTGAACGTATTGGAGGGGAAAATGTAAAAGTTTACTTTTTTGTATTTTGCTACCCACAATATTTTTTAGTTGCATTAGTAATTTATAATTCATGTTTGATTAGAACTTTTGTAAGTGGAATGTATTTACTTTTGCAACTTTTAATTTCACCATTTTTGTTGAACAGAGGAATATGTGACTTGTCACACCTGTCGGTCGCCAGACACCATCCTGCAGAAGGACACCAGATTATATTTCCTGCAGTGTGAAACCTGCCATTCTCGCTGTTCTGTGGCTAGCATCAAAACTGGGTTCCAGGCTGTCACGGGCAAGAGAGCACAACTTCGCGCCAAAGCCAACTAAGCCGGCCTGTCCACTGGGTTGGATTTTACAAGTGCTGTTTATGGATCCTGGGGCACAACCTGACAGTCAGGGAGTGATAACCCTTTATATTGTAAAGAATGATGTGAGACTGGGCAAGAAAATATTGGCTTTATTTTTTTTGTTTTTTTTTTCTTTATGCGCAAGGAATTTCTAAATTTCAACAGAGAAGCTGATGGTTTGATAATCGCATCACTTGCAGAAAATGTTTTACCAGCTGTCTTGAGGATAAAGGGGAAGAATTTGCATTTTTAACCAGACTTCTGTAAAATGCAAAAGTACATTAAAGTTATAACATTCACAGAAAAATCCCATTTTATCTTTGTGTTCTCATATTTTTGTCTTATTTTTAATTTATTATTATTTAACTTGAAATGGTGTTAAGATGAGCTACTCCAGAAAAAAATCTGATTTTAGTTGTACACCTGGTATTTCTTTAATAACCTGTACCTTATTCATGTCCCACACCAGTGATACTGTGGTATTTACCTGGCAGGCATCCATTTTTCAGTCGGTTAACCCACCAGAAGTCCCTTTTACTTATGTGAATATGTTTAGAAAATTGCTAGATGCAGAACCAAGTTGTTCCCACATCTCATATGGATAACTTACTTTTTCTCCGGCTTTTAAATTAATTTATAGAACTGGTCTACATCTAGTGCCTTGCAAAAGTATTTTCGTATTTTGGTGCCTCACAACCTGGAATTAACATGGATTGTTTGAGGATTTGCATCATTTCAATTACAGAACATGCCCACAACTTTGAAGATGTTTTTTTTATTTATTGTGAAGCAAACAACAAATAGGACAAAAAAGTCAATGTGCATAACTATTCACCCCCTAAAGTCAATACTTTGTAGAGCCACCTTTTGTGGCAATCACGTCTCCAAGCCACTTTGGATAAGTCTCTTTGAGCTGGTCACATCTTACCACTGGGATTTTTGCCTATTCCTCTTTGCAAAACTGCTTCAGCTCCTTCAAGTTGGATGGTTTGCGCTTGTGAACAGGGGCTCCGTTCTCCTGGTATAGGCTCCGGTATCTTCTGATTTTCGGCTCAACTGGGAGGAGCCTGCCGGCGTCTCCTTCCCCCAGGCTGTAGTGCAGGCCAATCACAGCGCTCAGTTCATAGCCTGGGAGGGAAAAAAACTGTATGAGCTGAGCGCTGCGATTGGCCGGCGCTACAGCCTGGGAGAAGAAGACGCCGGCAGGCTCCTCCCAGTTGAGCCGAAAATCTGAAGCTACCGGAGCCTATACCAGGAGAACGGAGCGGCGCCCTCAGGGATAATAGTAAGTGCAGAGAGTTCCTTGGACGCTGCTCTCCATGTCTGTATACTTAGTTTAGATTTTTTTATTGTAGTGAAAGGTCCTCTTTAAGTCTGACCACAGATTTCTATTGGATTGAGATCCGGGCTGTGACTAGGCCATTCCAAAACATTCACATGTTTCCCCTTAAACCTCTCAAGTGTTGCTTTAGCAGTGTGTTTGAGGTCATTGTACTGCTGGAAGGTGGACATCCGTCCTAGCCTCAGATCACGCACAGAGTGGTACAGGTTTTGCTCAAGAATATCCCTCTATTTATCATCATCCATCTTTCTCTCAACTCTGACCAGTTTCCCAGTCCTATCCCCACAGCATGATGCTGCCACCACCATGTTTCACTGTGGGGATGGTGTTCTTTGGGTGATGTGATGTGTTGGGTTTGCGCCAGACATAGCGTTTTCTTTGGCTGAAAAGTTCCATTTTAGTCTCATCAGACCAGAGCACCTTCCTCCATACATTTTGGGAGTCTCCCACATGCCTTTTCACAAACTCACAACGTGCCTTTTTGTTTTTAGCTGAAAGTAATGGCTTTCTTCTGGCCACTCATCTAAGATTTGGATTTTTTTTTTTTTATAACCTAACCCTGACTTGTACTTCTCAACAACATTGCCCCTTACTTGTTTGGAGAGTTCCTTGGTCTTCATGGCAGTGTTTGGTTAGTGATGCCTCTTGGTTAGGTGTTGCAGTCTCTGAGGCCTTTCAAAAAAGGTGTGTATGTGTAATAACAGGTCATGTGACACTTAGATTGCACACAGGTGGACATCATTTCACTAATTGTGACTTCTGAATGTAATTGGTTGCATCAGAGCTTTTTATGGTCTTCCTAACAAAGGGTGGTGAATGCATACGCACATGCCAATTTTCTGTTTTTTATATTTCTAAACAATAGTTTGTTATATTTTTTTTCTTATTTCACTTCACCAACTTAGACTATTGTGTTCTGATCCATCACATAAAATTCTAATTAACAAAACATTGAACGTAAGGCTGTAAAGTAACAAAATGCGAAAAAAGTCAAGGGAGGTGAATACTTTTGCAAGGCACTGTACTTGAATAACCTTTCATTGAGTTGCAGCGTTTTCTGTACTCCAGAGCTGCATTCACAATTTTACATGGGTCCAGGCTCAAATCTTTCACACATTCCTTGTGAATGTCAGCACATTCATCATTCTTAGGCTACATGCACATGAACATATTTTGTTTCTGTATCCGTTCCGTTTTTTTGCAGATTGGATGAGGACCTATTCGTTTCAATGGGTCCGCTAAAAAATGCAGACAGTGTACCGTGTTCTGTCCGCATCAGTATGTCTGTTCCATAGCCCCACGAAAAATATAGGGCATGTCTTATTCTTGTCAATTTTGCGAATGCAATATGGATGCCAAAAGGACGTCCTTTTTATTGTGGATCAGTGTTTTGTCAACCGCAAAACACATAGTCGTGTGAATGTAGCCTCAGGGTACTTTCACACTAGCGTTTTTCTTTTCTGGTATTGAGTTCAGTCACAGGGGCTCAATACCGTAACAAAAAACTGATCAGATTTATCCATTCTGAATGGAGAGCATTCCGTTCAGGATGCATCAAGATGTCTTCAGTTCAGTCATTGTACGTTTTTTGGACGGAGAAAATTCCGGAACACTTGCCGGATCCGGAATTATTTCCCATTGAAATGCATTAATGCCGGATTCGGTAGCAAGTGTTCTGGAAATTACCGCAATGCCGGATCCGGATTTTCGTTCTACGACTGGATATAGGAGAAGCTGGTGGCGCAGCTTCTTGTTTGTCCATTTGCTCCAGCCTGCGAGGGAGAAGGAAGCACGCCATTGAAGGTGAGTTTAAAGTGTCAGCTCCTATGTACTTGTAACATACAGCTCCTATACTACTAGCATCACCTATGTACTTGTACTACCTGCAGTCCCTATGTACTTTTGCATAGGGACTACAAGTGGTATAAGGACATAGTGGATGCTAGAAGTAATAGTATCTAGGACTACTGCTAGCATCAACTATGTACTTATACCACCTGCAGTCTCTATGCAAAAGTACACTGGGACTGCAGGTAGTATAAGTACATAGTGGATGCTCGGAGTTTCGGTACCTAAGGCTACTACTCCTAGCATCCACTATGTACTAATACTACCTGCAGTCCCTATGGGCCAGATTTATCATTACTCTGACAGCTCACTCCACTTTAACATATGGCTAAAGTCAGTTTTAGCCTAGTCAGATTTATGATCGGCCCTTTAAGACTGTAATAAATGTGGTTTGACGGTAGCAGTTTATCCGTCAGTAAGCAGCTTTACGAAAAAGTCGCACATCTTTACGAAAAAGTCGCACGTTTTTATGAAAGTCTCATAAGATAAGCTTGGTCCTCACTGGAGTGAAATTGAGACTTTTTTGTGACTTTTTAAATAGTCCCAATAGTAAATCCTGTCTAGAGATTCATTTACATAAGAAAACACACCCACTTTCAGAAAACTGGCGAGCATAGTGCAGAGCAGAAAAAAGTCGCAAATTTGTGCGCAGTTTTAGCGTTTGGGACTTTTTCTGACCTGAGCTAATGATAAATCTGGCCCTATGTCTTTTGCACAGGGACTTGAGGTAGTATAAGTACATATTGGATGCCTGGAGGAGTAGTCTTAAGTAGAAGAATATGACTACCACTCCTTTTTATTAATTTTTTAGGGGAGAACAAAAACGGCTAGACAGACGGTCACATGGCCGCCTGCCAGACAGCTTTTTTTATTTTATTTTATTCAAAAAATGTCAAGTAATATTTTCGTAGGTCTGTCGTCTTTTGTAAAGTTCAAATATATATATATATATATATATATATATATATATATATATATATATATATATATATATATATATATAACAAAAAAGCAAAACCAGCAGCACAAGACCAAAAAATGATGTGGGTGCAAAATATCCTCAAAGCCGCAGGCTCAAACGGCTATAGATAAGTATAGATAGCAAAAGGATGAGGCAGCACTCCAACTTCAGGTGAAAACCGTGGATCCTTTATTCCCTTGTGCAACGTTTCAATCGCTCATTGCGATCTTTATCAAGCTTGATAAAGATCGCAATGAGCGATTGAAACGTTGCACAAGGGAATAAAGGATCCACGGCTTTCACCTGAAGTTGGAGTGCTGCCTCATCCTTTTGATATATATATATATATATATATATATATATATATATATATATATATATATATATATATATATATATATATATATATCATTTTTTTTTTTTTTCTATAAGCACGACATGATATATGGTATGTCAAGTTGGGTAGCATTCCCAACTGTAATTTTTTGTAATTCTAATTATTATTTTTTTTTTTTCCCTCAGTCATTTCTGGAGAAGATGCCTCCCGGCCATGAGAGTACGACAGAGGAGGAAGTCGGGGATGGAGGACGGCAAACGGTAGGTGTTTTAAATAGTATTTTTATTTTATTTTTTTCCTCAAAGATACTGGTTATTGTATCTTTATAATTTTTTACTTTTTTTTGAATTTTTTGGCCACCTTGTCCCATTGCCTCTTAGAAGTCATCGAGCCTCTCTGAGGAAGTCGGGAGCATGCGGTGGTCGGGGTCGTGTGAGTATTTTCAAGCAAAGTCTTTTTAAAGTTTAAAATATAATGTTTGTTTATTTTTTAGGGTTCCCGAGTCTCCACAAGAAGGGATGAGGACGTCGTGTTTTTTTTTTTTTTTTTTTTTTTTTTATTGGGACAATGACCTCCTCATCCAGATGGTGGAGGAACGACCACCATTGTGGGACCACACGGACTGCCGCCACACAGACCACCAAGCAACCCGGCTCCTCTGGCACGAGATTTGTGAGGCCATTGTGCTAAATTGGGACGACCTCAGAGACAGGCAACGGGATCCGTGCTCTAAGTATACAGTATTTAATTTGTAGATAGCATACATGTATGTTTTATTTCTAAAAAGTGGTTTACCGTCTAGTTGATGTCGGTCACTGCCACCAATAGTTTAACAACATTTTTTATTATTGTGGCTGGTTCAAATAGTAAACCATTTTTGATGTCGACAAATCATGTATTTTAAAGACTTGTCTTTATGTTTATAGAGATTATGAATTATGTTCTCCATAATGTATGGCCCAGGCAGACTGTCATTTGGCACTCTGTCATGGCCATCCACATAGTATTTTGTGGAGTAGAGATGAGCGAAGTGTGCTTCATATTATACATCGGAAGTTGCTTTCCCCAAAAAAAATAATCATCATACTGTACATAGATACTTCTCTGTGCTCCGTCTACGTACAATATTTGTATGAAATGCAGTTTGGGAATGCAACTTCCTATGTAGCCTCAGAAGTCGCTTTGCTCACCTCTATCCATATGATCTCCACCGAAATACAATTGCTAATTGTGTTTTTTTTTTTTTTTTTTTTTTTTTCTGCTTTGCTTTTACAGAACAGCAAGCAGAACTCGGGTGCCCAAAGCTCCCCAAGAGGCGTTCTCTGAAGATTCGGCCACCAGGGGTCCCTTTCGTCCAGCTCAAGCAACTGGTCAGGACCTCAATGTTCCCCTACCTGTGCCCTCTGGCAACGCAACGATGGCCACTTTAGCACAACAATTTGAGGCCCTCATGCGTCACCAGAGGGCAGGTAGGAGCCATTAGGCCGAATGCACACGGCCGTGAGCGGTCCGTGGCACCACGGCCTGGATTCCTCCTAAGAGCAGGAGCGCATGGCGTCATGGGTTGCTATGACGTGGTGCGCTCCCTGCTGCCGCCGCAGTACAGGAATACACTGGTATGATCTATACCAGTGTGTTACTGTACTGTGGCGGCAGCAGGGAGCGCACGGCGTCATAGCAACCAATGACGCCGTGCGCTCCTGCTCTCAGGAGGAATCCAGGCCGCGGTTCCACGGACCGCTCACGGCCGTGAACAACGGCCGTGTGCATTCGGCCTTAGGCGGACTACGAGGATTGCACAAGGCTCGTTTCCTCCAAAGATAGAGTTGCTGCTTTGGAGTATAATTTGCTGTGTCTTCAGGAGGGGGCGGTGTTGACACCGCAAATGAGTACGGTGCATCGCTATTTATCGTTGCTCCCCGTGATGGAACAGTTCACGCCCAACCAGCTGTTTTGAGGCCAGAATACAAGTGGACTGTGTCTTGTGGCAAGTGCAACACATCCCCATCCCCCTTCCCAACCTCCCCAAACCCCCAAGCTCTTTTCTCCCTCTACTCTTGCTCGGGAAACTCCTTCTCCTTCCCAATCCTCCACTTTAAATACTTCCCCAACAAGCACTTCCCCTGACTAGCACTAATTTGTTCACAGTGGCAGAAGAACAAACCGTCCACTGCCCTCCACCCCCCACCCTTCTCCTTCACCCCCCACCAGGCCAATATATAGGCAGTTTTAAAGAAGTTTCAATTAAAAAAATATATTTATTTTATACAATTTTTCTATTCTTAATAATTAGTTTTTGAAAATGTGTGTATTTTGTGTTTTAAACAAGTGGATCCAAAATGGGTTCTTTTGGAACACTTAAAATTTCCCTGTACTGGCAGAGCGACACAAGTATTTGTCGCTCCTCCAGTGTGGTGAGATCAATATAAGCAACTAGACTCAATGTATGGTTTTAAAAAAAAAATTATGCAACAGACTAATTTTACAAAACAGGTTTTGAAAAACAATAAATAATAGTGTATCCACCCACTTACATAAACCATGCAAACAAACTGCCTCAAGAATATATTCAAATTGAATGAAAAAAATAATAATTAAGAACAATTTAAATCATTTGGTGCTGCCAGTCCACTCTTCCTGCATCGGAGCAGAAATATTCAGCAAAGGAGTCTCATCCTGGAAACTGCTACAGTGGTCCGCAAGCCAAAGCGCTCAATACTGGCCAACTCGCTGTCTTCAGGAATCTCCTGGACATTTAGCGGTTCTTTTATGAGGAGGTAGTTGTGTAACACGACAGCTGCCTTTACTACCTAATCAACAGTTTCTATTTTCAGTTGAATTTGTTTGGTGAAAATCTGCCCTTTAGCTACCAGAATGCCAAATGTACATTCCACCAGGCAGTAGTTAAATACTAGTTTGTTCCGATTTAATCCGCGGCTGGAATAAGGTTTAATGAGATTGCCACACATCTGGAATGCCTTTATCACCAACCAACACAAAGGGCATGGGGGCAGCATCACTTCCTGGTAGAGGTTGAGTTGGTGGGAAATCAAATTGTCTATTGTATGCCCTTTGCCCCATGTCAGAATTTTTAAAGATCATGGAATCAATGGTTTGGCCGTAAGCCCCAACATCTATTGCCACAAAACGGTACTGGACATCAACTATGGCCATGAATATAATTGAAACATATTTTCTCGCCCATTTTCCTTGGGGGACACAGACCTTGGGTATAGCTCAGCTCCCTAGGAGGCGTGACACTAAGTAAAACTGTTAAGCCCCTCCTCCATCAGCTATACCCTCAGCCTGGAGATAGAGGCTACCAGTTTTAGCTTAGTGTCCAAGGAGGCAAGACACTCCCTGCTACTGCAGGGCTGTTTTCTCCTTGTTATTTTTACTTTTTCTTCTAATTTTGTTATTTTATTTTTTCCTAGGGATACCAGAGACTCATTAGACCTCTCTGCTCTCCCGGGGTTGAGTTGCGCCAGTGCCAACTTATCTGCACTGCTGCCTCCCCCACAGAAGCAATAGGAGGATCTGGGCAGCAATGGCTCCCCTACATCCCGCCAGCTAGGGGGTCGCCCGCACGCCAAGCCCCTCTTCCAGCTTCCTGCCACTGCGGTGCCAGTGGCTGAAGGGGCGACCCTGCTGGAAAGGACTGAGGGTGAAGACGTCGGACGGTGAGATGGCTATTCCAGCCCATACCCCGTCCCTATCTGCAGCATCTACCCCTCTGGGTAAGGGGGGCACCCGTGGTCGCTCATTCTGAGCGCTCATCTGCAGGACAATGCAGCACAGCAGCATCCTCAGCACCCCCACGCCGTTCCCCCCCACGCTGCTATCTTTCTCCCCCCCCCCTCATTCGGGGCTGACTCAATTTTTCTCTTCTCTCTCTCCCCCTTCCCGCCGAGAACGGGGGCGGGGCTTAGCGGTCCCGGCAAGGGGCGGGGCTTACGCGCGCGTCATTTTGGGGGCGGAGCTACGTTCTCCTTCACAGGAGACATTTCAAGCGCTGGAGGGGGCGGAGCTTGTTCCCCGTGCTTTCTGCTGAGGTTTCCCGCGCTTCCTCACTCCTGACAGGAAGCTGGGACACGGTGGGGGACTCTAACCTCCTGTGTACATCGCTCGGCTTCTGTGGGCGCTCTCTGCTGCTCACTGCTGTTCACTGCTTCTCTGCTGCTGCTGATCTGGGCCATCTCCTGACGTTCTTCTGAGGCACTGGTAGGACAGTTAACCCTCTCCTAACCCTCCTGGTAATAGCTGCTATAACCCTTTGTGGTCTCTATATTAGAGTACAACCACACTTCAGCATGACAGATCTCACAGGTGCCCCCAAACCCTGGTACCATGCCTGTACCGCCTGTAAGGAACTTTTTCCGCGTGGGCAATCTGAGCCGCATTGCCTTGCATGTCAGGCCCCGGTGCAGGGCCCGCTTCCCGCTGCGCCCCCCGGTGCCTCTGAACCCCCTGACTGGGCTAGGTCTCTGTCTCAGGCGGTGGAAAGCCTTACACACGTAGTGGGCCGTCTCGTGGATAGACCGCCTCTCCCGCAGGCTGCCACAATCCCTGTCGCACCCGCTGGGACTACCGTTTCTGCCGCCCCCACTGGTTCCCTGCCTCCCAGCGAATCTTCCAGGGCCCGGCATACTCAGAAACGTTCAAGGGTTGAGCGCACATCTTCTCCAGATGCTTCGCTCTCTCCGCCATGCGTGCGAGCTCAGTCAAGTCTATCCTCTCAAAGGGATACGCTTTCTGAGGGAGAACTGGCGGATTCGGACGTGGACATGGACTCAGAGCTTCCGTCCAAATTGGCGTCCGCGGTGGGGCATCTTGTCACTAGCATCCGTGATACCTTTCAGCTACACGATGACCCCCCCAGCTCTGAACAGGCTGGCGTGTCCTTTCTCCGCCCCAAACAGGCCTCCAAGGTTTTTCCCATACACGCTGATTTTTCTTCTGTGGTATCCAAGGCTTGGACTCGGCCTAACGTCCGCTTTATTACACCCAAAAAGCTGGACATTTGTTATCCCTTTCCAGCGGATTCTGTGACCACGTGGACATCCCCGCCTAAGGTTGATCCTCCCGTGGCTCGCCTGTCCAAAAGCACTACTATTCCTGTACAGGACGGATCTTCCCTCCAGTCTGTTGAGGACCGTCGTACGGAATCCCTCTCCAAGGCCATATTTACTGCCTCTGGTTCGGCCCTTAGACCGGTCTTTGCCTCCGCCTGGGTTGGCAAAGCGGTCTCTGAATGGGGTTTGCAACTGGAACGGGAGTTAGGGTCGGACGTCCCTGTTCAGGACCTCCGTTCCTTAGCCCAACTAATTGTTCAGGCCGGAAAATTCGTCTGTGAGGCCTCCCTTGATGCGGGTGCCCTCATTGCCCGTTCCTCTGCCCTGGCAGTTTCTGTCAGGAGGGAACTCTGGCTGAAGGTTTGGGCGGCGGACGCCGCTTCCAAACGCTCTTTGGCCGGCCTACCATTCACGGGTTCCCGCCTGTTCGGAACCCGTCTGGACGAACTTATATCAGAGGCCACGGGTGGGAAGAGTACTCGCCTCCCCCAGTCCAGGCCAATGGGCGCCCCCCGTGGTCGCGCTGGTTCGTCCCGTTTTCGGTCCTTTCGCAAGCCCACCGGGTCTAGACCCGCGGCCAGTTCTTCTTCCTCTGGCCCAGCCCAGGATAGACGCAAGAAGCCGTTTTTTCGGACGCAACCTACCTGGCGCAAGTCCCAGCCTGCACGGGCTCCCACAGGCCAGCAGCCCTCTGCCTGAAGGTGCGCCCCCACCCACCCGGGTGGGGGGCCGCCTTCTCCTATTCAGGAACGTATGGCGGGCCCACATCTCAGACGCATGGGCGCTCGAGATTGTATCTTGCGGATACAAAATCGAATTTGCGTCCATTCCGCCAGACCGTTTCTTCCGATCCCGTCCTCCGCGAGATCCCGTACGAGTGGCTGCCTTCTTCGCGGCCATTCACTCTCTAATGGACAAGGGTGTCGTCGCCCCCGTGCCTCCGACGGAAAGGTTCAGGGGGTTCTACTCGAACCTCTTTGTGGTTCCCAAGAAGGAAGGCTCAGTGCGTCCGATCTTGGACCTAAAATGCCTGAACCGTTTTCTCCGACTGCAGAGATTCCGGATGGAGTCTCTCAGGTCCGCAGTGGCCTCCCTGGAAAGAGGGGATTTCATGGCCTCAATCGACATTCAGGATGCATACCTCCACGTTCCGGTTGCTCCATGTCATCACCGCTTCCTGCGCTTCGCGGTGGGGGACGATCACTTCCAATTCGTCGCCCTTCCCTTTGGTCTGGCGACGGCTCCTCGAGTGTTCACCAAGGTCCTGGCCCCTGTCTTGGCCCTTCTACGTTCAAGAAGTGTTTTTCTTCTCCCATACTTGGACGACATCCTGGTCAAGGCACCCTCCTTCTCTCAGACATCCCGCAGTGTGGAACTCACTCTGGAGACCCTGACGCGGTTCGGTTGGATTATCAACCACCCCAAATCTTCCCTTACCCCCTCCAGACGGCTGATCTTCCTGGGGATGCTCCTGGATACAGAGTTGGCGGAGGTCCGCCTTCCGTCGGACAAGCGTCTGGCCCTTCGCGGGTCGGTTCGCAGTCTCCTCCGTCATCACCGCCCTTCCCTCAGATCCAGCATGCGGTTGTTGGGAAAGATGGTTGCCTGTTTCGAAGCGGTGCCGTTCGCACAATTCCGATCCCGCACCTTTCAGAGGGCAATTCTGTCGGCCTGGGACAAATCACCGAGGAGTCTGGACAGGACCTTTCTTCTGCCTCCCCTGGCTCGGGCTTCCCTCGGCTGGTGGTTGCATATCCCTCTAAGGGGGAAGTCCTTCCTTCCACTGAACTGGCTGGTGATTACCACAGATGCCAGCTTACGGGGGTGGGGGGGGGTTTTCCCTCCCCGGTCCGTCCAGGGCGTTTGGTCTCTATCGGAGTCCAGACTTCCAATCAATATTCTGGAACTGAGGGCGATTCTTCTGTCCCTCAGACACTGGACCCATCTGCTGAGGGGCCACCCTGTTCGGATCCAATCGGACAATGCCACGGCTGTGGCATACATAAACCATCAGGGAGGCACTCGCAGCGCTGCAGCGATGCAAGAGGTGACCCTCATTCTCCTCTGGGCGGAGACGCACGTGCCGGCCTTATCTGCGATTTACATCCCGGGGAGTGGACAACTGGGCGGCGGATTTCCTCAGCCGGTCCACCATCGACCCGGGAGAATGGTCCCTGCACCCAGAGGTGTTCGAAGCCCTTTGTCTTCGCTGGGGTCGCCCCGACGTGGACCTCATGGCCTCCAAATTCAACCACAAGGTCCCCCTATACCTGGCCAGGGCACGGGACCCGAAGGCATACGGCGCCGACGCGCTCGTCCTTCCGTGGCGCGAATTCTCCCTTCTGTACGTCTTTCCTCCTTTTCCCCTCCTGCCACGGGTTCTTCGGAGGATCGCGGCAGAGGGCGTCCCCGCGATTCTAATCGCCCCGGATTGGCCCCGCCGGTCTTGGTACGCCGACCTAATGTTGCTGTTGGCAGACGCACCGTGGCCACTGCCCTCCAGGGAAGACCTTCTCTCTCAGGGACCGATCTTCCACGAGCATTTAGGCTCGCTACGTTTGACGGCGTGGCTATTGAGACCGCCGTCTTAACGCGACGGGGTTTCTCCGCGGACGTAGTCCGCACCATGATCCGGGCTCGTAAGCCCGTATCCTCTAGGATCTACTATCGGGTTTGGAGGTCCTATCTGGGGTTCTGTGAGTCCCGGAGCATCCCACCTCTCCGGTTTTCTCTTCCCACAATCCTGTCCTTCCTCCAGTCGGGTCTGGACCTGGGGCTGTGCCTCAGTTCTCTGAAGGGTCAGATTTCGGCGCTGTCTATTCTTCTCCAGCGTCCCCTGGCCCCTCTAGGGCCAATTAAGACCTTTTTACAAGGGGTGGCTCACTCTGTTCCGCCGTACCGCCCTCCAGTTCCTTCCTGGGACCTGAATGTGGTGCTCTCGTCGCTCCAATCAGCCCCCTTCGAGCCTTTACGGGAGGTCTCCCTTCGCCTTCTGTCCTGCAAGGTCATCTTTCTTGTGGCCGTCACGTCTCTCCGACGGGTGTCGGAGTTAGCGGCTCTTTCTTGCTCCGAACCTTTCCTGATCTTCCACCAGGATAAGGTTGTGCTTCGGCCTGTCCCGACTTTCCTGCCAAAGGTGGTCTCCGCCTTTCACATCAATGAGGACATCGTCCTTCCGTCGCTCTGTCCCTCTCCTTCCCACCCCAGAGAACGGGAACTGCACCGTCTGGATGTGGTCAGGGCGTTGAGGATTTACTTGGAGGTCACCGGGTCCTTTCGGCGCACGGACTCCCTGTTTGTGGTTCCGGAGGGTTCGCGCAAAGGGTTGGCGGTCTCCAAGGTGGCTATTGCCCGTTTCATTAAACTGGCGGTGTCTGAGGCTTATCGAGCCAAGGGCAGACCTCCGCCTTTCGGCGTCACTGCTCATTCCACCAGAGCAGTCGGAGCTTCCTGGGCGCAGAGGCATCGGGCCTCGGCTGAACAGTTGTGCAAAGCAGCCACTTGGTCCTCTCTGCACACTTTCACAAAGTTCTATAGGGTGCATACGCATGCATCAGCGGATGCTGCTTTGGGCCGCCTGGTTTTGCAGGCAGCGGTTTCCTGATGCTCTGGTGGTGTTCCGCCTTGGGTTTGTGGTCCCTCCCTTCTTGGACTGCTCTTGAACGTCCCAAGGTCTGTGTCCCCCAAGGAAAATGGGCGAGAAAAGGAGATTTTTGTATAACTTACCAGTTAAATCTCTTTCTCGCTCTTCCTTGGGGGACACAGCACCCACCCTTCTGTG
The DNA here is from genome assembly GCF_014858855.1 of Bufo gargarizans. Taxonomy (NCBI): domain Eukaryota; kingdom Metazoa; phylum Chordata; class Amphibia; order Anura; family Bufonidae; genus Bufo; species Bufo gargarizans. The sequence continues at coordinate 90,690,682 of NC_058085.1, forward strand.
TTTGGTTACAGGGTTATGGTCTGGCGCCCCGTTGGGTTGCTGGCTGGTTGTTTCCGTTATTGGTTGTTATCCTTTCACTACTTGGACACGCAACTGGTAGCCTCTATCTCCAGGCTGAGGGTATAGCTGATGGAGGAGGGGCTTAACAGTTTTACTTAGTGTCACGCCTCCTAGGGAGCTGAGCTATACCCAAGGTCTGTGTCCCCCAAGGAAGAGCGAGAAAGAGATTTAACTGGTAAGTTATACAAAAATCTCCTTTTTTAATAAAATAAAAAACTCAAACTGTATTTGGCGCAAACGCAGTGACTGTCGGACCGCTCCCTGCACAGATTATGGCGCAGGGAGTGGTCCGACAGTCACTGTGCCGAATACAGAAGCGCAGGTGCGAGAATTTGGCCGAGATGGAGAGAAGTAGGCTGTCTATCTAGAGGAGAGGGGTGGGCTGGAGGGACGCGCTGGGTGGCAGAAATAGGGAGTAGACGGAGCCTCTAGGTGCTGAAAAGACGCCCCCATAGCACCTAGAGGCTCATTTGCATAGCAATAAAACTACGTTTTTAAGCTTAACCGCTCCAGACAAGGGTAATACATGAACATGGTTAGGTACAGCAGACACTAGCAGATCGCTAGTGTCAGACAGCTAAATAGGTGAAAATCTGGTGGTAGAAACCCTCTAAGTACCTTTGCGGCCTGTACTGCAAATCTTATAGTGAAATAAAATCTGTAAATCCATCTGTTTAACTGTGAGTGAAAAAAAATCATATAATAATTTTCCATAAAGTACCTTTTGCGGCCTTTACTGCATTTGTGACAGTCCAATACAAGCTTTAAATATTGCCGTTATATTCTGGTTTAAAAAAAAAAACACCCATTTTGTCTTAGATACTACATTTGGGGCCTTTGCTGGATGTGTGACAGTCCAATACAAGCGTTAAATACTGCTGTTATATTCTGGTATTAGAAAAAATATATATATATATTTTATGCAAAATACTACATTTGGGGCCTTTGCTGCATTTCTGACAGTACAATACATCCATCGTGTATATTGTATCATGTGTATGCCATATCTGTTTGAGAAAGGCTTGTATTGGAGCCGAAACGCGCGTCACTGAAAATTGCAACTTATATGTGACGAAAAAAGGATTTAATTTGCAGAAGAAAAAGTGAGTGCCGGTCTTTTCTTCTAATGCATGTGGGATTGTGATCTCGGACACGTGCACCACGCCTCTTGGACAGAGTGCCGGCTGACCACTACCTGATTGCTTAAGTCCAATACAACCAGTCAATACTGCTGTTACATTGTTGGTTAACAAATTAACATTTTTTGTGACTGTGAAGTAATTGTATAAAATTCTCCTGTCATGCTGTTGTGTGACCTCAAGAAATGTTTCCGCTTTATGACACCGGCACTGCCTTACTGTCATTGAACTTAATTGTTGACTATTGGCGGTTACATTGTCGCCTGACATAAACCATCTGTTTTTTTTTTTTTTTTTTTTTTTTTTTTTTTTTAAATCAGATAATTTTTATTTGGAATTTTGTGAAAATTACAAAAATACAAAGAAAGAAATTGGCCTGCACATTATACATGCATCAGTTGATAATAGTATCATAGCATTACATGATTGCCAAAGAGTCACTTCCATTAGTATGTAATATGGCAACAGGCATAACACGAGATGCACCTAAGATCAAGTAATCTAGTTACACAGTATACCATGTACAAACCACCTTTCCATCCATTGTAATTAATGAACAAAAGATCAACCCTCCCTGCCCAACTGTAACCCAATCCCCCCCCCCCCCCCCCCCCCCCCCCTTACCCGAGCGATGGAACGGATCCGAACTCCAACATCAGCTATTTTATTAATGTATCTTAATCATAGCCTTTGGTGTACTTCTCCTATTTGTTTAATATTCATCTTGACACCCATCCTGTGTAATGCTAATCACTTTCATACGTCAATAGCTGATTAAGCTGAAGAACAGAAGAAATCAGGGACTGTGCCTCTACCGTCTCATATTTCAACTAAGACGAGAGGCTAATCCGGACACTGTATCCGAAATTCCTCCCACTTATCCCATATTTTGGTAAATTTCGTTACACATTGCCTTTTAACATATACACCTTTTTCTAGGCGTATTACCACTGACATCCTACTAAGGAATTCTCCCCTAGACGGTGGTTGAGGTCTAAGCCAGAATCTGGCTATCAATTTCCTAGCCTGGAATAACAGACGCTGCACTCCCAAACGGTGATGGTGATTTTTGATGTCTAATATTCCTACTATACATGTTCTCGGACCAGGCGGAACCGTGATATTAAATGCGTCTTTTATTAAGGCCAGAACTGAGGACCAGAAATTCCGGAGCTCCGCACAATCCCAGAACATGTGCATTAAGGTAGCAGGGCTCAAGCCACATCTGGGACAATCCGCATCCCCCCGAACACCTATCCGACACAAAAAAATCTGGCGTCCTATGACATAAACCATCTGTTAGTTTGGTGGGTGAATGCAAAGAATGAGGAGAGCGTCAAATAAGGGACGTGGCCCTGGTTGTGGTGCTGCTGGTATTGGTGGAGCAACTATTGTAGGAGAGAATGTGGTCAATCTGTGCCAGCTACACGCACAATTAAAACACATTCCTCAGGTGTGGGTAGACGACAGAACCGTCAGCATTATTTGGTCGGCCTGAATGCGGCTCTACGAATGTTGAGGCCAGAACAAGTACAGGTGATAGTAGATTGGGTGGCTGACAGTGCCTCCAGTTCCTTCACATTGTCTCCCACCCAGTCCCTTGCGGAAAGATCAGAGTTGGCACCTGCAGGCGAGCCATCCTTTCCCTGCATAACCAACTGGGGGACAAAATTAGGTGTGCACTGTGCATCGCCATCTGTGGCAAGGTCCATCTAGCTATGGATACGTGGACCAGTAAGCACGGTTAGGGACGTTATATCTCCTTAACAGCACACCGGGTAAATGCAGTGGCGGCTGGGCCTGAGGCGGATAGCAGTTTGGTGCATGTCCTTCCACCACTGAGGATTGCAGGGCGTTTCTCTTTGCCTCCTGTTGCTTCCTACTCCACTTCCTCATCTGGTCAGCGTAACACCTTCACCACAGCCAGGGGAAAATGACAGCAGGCAGTTTTAAAACGTATCTGTTTGGGGGACAAACCACGCAGGAGCTGTGGACGGGCATGAAACAACAGATCGATGAGTGGTTGGTGCCAGTGAGCCTCAAGCCTGGCCTGGTGGTGTGCGATAATGGGCGAAATCTCGTAGCAGCTCTGGGACTAGCCGGTTTGACGCACATCCCTTGCCTGGTGTATGTGCTGAATTTGGTGGTGTAAAAATTACCCCAATATGTCAGAGCAGCAGGCAATAGTGGAGTTTCAGCTGCAACACTCATAGTTGATTCGCTCTGCAGCACAGCACCACTTCACCACCAATGAGTGGGCCTCCATGCGAGACCTATGTGGCTTGTTGCACTGTTTCGAGTACTCCACCAACATGGGCTGTGCCGATGACGCTGTTCTCAGCGTTACTATCCCACTTCTATGCCTCCTTAAAAAAAACGCTTTGGGCGATGATGGAAGATGTGGCACATGAGGAAGAGGGATTATTTATAAGGGTTTCAGGCCAGTCATTCACAAGTGGCTCGGAGGGTGGGTTCCTGCACCAACATACGCCAGGTACACAATTGTCCAGCCAGGGCACAGTTCTGGAGGATGACGAGATGGAGGAGGAGTAACCGTGTTCACGGCAGAGTGGCACCCAAACCAGCTCATGGGCATCACTGGTGCGTGGCTGGGGGTGATACAGAGGACACAGATGATACACCTCTAACAGAGGACAGCTTCTCGTTGCCTCTGGGCAGCCTGGCACACATAAACGATTACATGCTGCAGTGTCTGCAATGACCGGCAAGTAAGCCACATTCTAACTTGTGCTGATTACTGTGTGGCCACGCTGCTGGATCCCCGTTACAAGGACAACTTACTGTCCTTTATTCTGTGACTGGAGTGTGATCGTAAGATGAGCGAGAACAAGCGCATGCTGGTAGATGTGCTGCTGATGGCATTCCCACCTGACAGTGGGGGCACAAGGCGAAGGCAGAGGAGGAAGAAGAGGTCACCAACGCAGCTGGGGCGCCGCCAGCACCTTAGAAGGCAGGGTTAGCATGGCCAAAATGTTGAAAAGCTTTGTCAGCACGCCACAACAACCAGCACCACTTGCTGATATGGAACATCTTAGCAGGAGGCAGCATTTCAGCAACATGGTGGAGCAGTATGTGTGCACACGCCTACAGGTACTGACTGATGGATCTGCCCCCTTCAACTTCTGGGTTTCCAAATTGGGCACATGGCCTGAGCTTGCCCTTTTACGCCTTGAAGGTGCTGGCCTGCCCTGCAGCCAGTGTATTGTCTGAACGTGTGTTTAGCACGGCAGGGGGGTGCTCACAGACAAGCGCAGCCGTGTGTCCACAGCCACATGAACCAGGCATGGATCCCACAGGATTTCTCTACAGTCCCTGACAAAAGTCTTGTGTCTCTATTTTGTAGAAACTCCTATTAACCTGACTTTTAATTAATCAATTAGTGTTAGAAATATCTCATGAAAAGCTAAAGCCCTCCCAAATGATGTTTAATGCACTGAAATAAATTAGTTTCACTGAAAAAAAGATTTATCATTTAATCAAGACAGAAAGGTCAAATTTTGGCAAGACAAAAGTTTTGTCGCCTATACAGAAATTGAACAACTTTACTGCAAATCCAAAAATGTCGGCAAATTAAGTAGTGGTGCTGTGAGATCCAAATTTAATATCTTGTATGACTTCCATGAGCTTGAAGGACACCATCCATGCGGTTTGGCAAGGATTCATACAATTTATTAATTAAGTCATAAGAATATGAGTTCATCAATATTCTTTGGTTTTGTCTTCCATGCTTTCTCTTTCATCCTACACCACATATGCTCAATGATGTTCATGTCTGGTGACTGGGCTGGCCAATACTGAAGCATCTTGATCTTCGCCTTAAGGAACTTTGATGTGGAGATGGAAGTATGCGATGGAGCACCATCCTGCTGCAGAATTTGGCCTTTTTTATGGTTGGGTATATAAAAGGTAGCTAAGATTTCTTGGTATTTTAGACTATTGATGTTGCCTTCCACCCTGCAGATCCCAAGCACACCCCCATACTGGATGTAACCCCAGACCATGATTTTGCCTCCACCAAACTTCACTGTTTTCTGGGTAAATCACGGTTCCATGCGGGTTCCAGTCGGCAACTGTGGTGAATCTTCTGTTGAATTACATCAGAAAAATCCACCTTCTGCCACTTTTCCAGCGTCCATCCTTTTAGCAGGCTGTGGCCCTTGGCAAATGCCACACGGTTTTTCAATTGTCTGTTGTTTTGTGCTGGCGTATGGGCACTGATTCGACCATGGAGGCCATTTAGAGACAGAATCCAACAAACTGTTCTGGTTGACACAGGGACTTCAGGTGACCAGGTCTCGTGGAGCTCTGCTGCAGTGGAAAATGGTCTGGCCTTGGATTTTCGAGCCAACAAACGGTCCTTTCGAGCAGTTGTCTTGCGGGGTCGGCCTGACCTGGCCTTGTCCAAAACTTCTCCAGTCTCTTCAAATCTTTTTTTTTATCCTCTGAACTTGACGCTTAGACACATTGAAGGTGTCTGCCACATCAGCAGTGGATCTGGTCTTCAGCCTCTTGATAATCAACACTTTAGTCTCCGGGTGAGTCTTAGGCATGTTTGCAGAGGTCTAGTTGCAGTTGATGTAAAGGTCTAGTGTACTGGGTTTCTTTTTATACACACCTGAGACCTAATTGATCCATTATTAGTCACAGGTGAAGCTCATATGACAAGGCGACAACACTTATGTCTTGGCAAAAATTGACTCAATTGGCTTTACCAAGCTGTGAATATTAGAATACTTTTTGTCAGTTTCGTAACAAAATCTTGATTAGAAATATATTTTAGCGGCACTTCACAGGGACTGTATATCTTGTGCAGAATAGACATGTATACCGGCCTTACCCAGCCATTGTTATACCCCAGCACACTTTCTCATTGTTGTATTTTTTATATTTCCCAATGTTTTGGGGTCTACCCAAATTTGAACAAAAAAAATTAATAAAACAAAACCAAAAACCAGTGTTGGCTGTTTCCTCCACCGCTGCTTCCACCTACACCGCCTCCTCAACCTTCTACTCCATATGGAACTCCTCCTCCTAGATCAAGATTATTATTTTCCACTTCACCACCATGATGGCCCAGAGAGATTGACCCCTGACCTCTGTAGGGGCAGGGACAGAGAGAGGTTTAAAAGGACCCCTCCCACCACCATTCACCAGTGTGTTCCTGCCCCTATAGTGGCCAGGACAGAGTAAAAGTCCTCTCTGGCTTTCAGGGAGGTGAAGTGGACCTCGTTTTTATTATTTTGAAATACCTGGGTGACCGCATCGGTGGTGCTCCTTGCCTCCCTTGCGGGTCCTTTTCACCCAGAGATGCGTCCCCTGCTCTCCGGCGGACTCGTTCTCAAGCTGACAGGGGACGCCAGGGTCACGCTCCCTGTTGTGGGAAGCCTGCCCTGAGCTGCCGCGGGTCGCCTACCTCTCTGTAAGTAACCGACCGGAAAGATGCTCTGTGCTGTCGCGCGTCTGATGTCACTTCCGGGCCGCAGGCCGAAACCCGGAAGTGGATGGATTTTTATAAAAGATGCTAGCAAGCACTTTCCCGCTGCGCTCTCTGCATCGCTCTCCTACCGGAAGATGTCTGACCAGGAGAAAGAGCCACAGCAGAAGGAGCAGACCGCTCCCGAGCGCCTTTGCGTGAGTAGCCCACCTGGGCAAGATGGCAGCTTAATAGTTGGCAGAAAGGGGGGGGGGAGTGCGCCTTAGAGGGTATCCACTATCCCCTCCCCCTGGTGGTGTCTGCTGGTATACTGCATCTAGTCTTTGCTCCTATACCACATTAACCTAAATTTAATGGGCTGCCTCTCTCACTTAGGCCAAACTTACTTTTAAAAAAGTAAAGAAGACCGCCAGATGCATCCAGTGCTCCGTCAGGCTTCCTGAGGATTACACAAAAAAACTGTGCAAGGATTGTATCGCTAAAATAGTGAGAGATGAACAGCCCTCAATTATGCAAGAGTTTAGATCCATGATCCAGGAGGAGGTTAAGTCTTCACTGGCCTCCCTCCATAAGGATACCAGGGAGATCCGCCCACCTAAAAGACCCAGGGCGGCAGACATCCCCTCTGACTCCGAAGATTTAGAGGACGATGCCTCATCCTCTAAAAAAGAGAATGACGACCAGCTATCTGAGGGCGAGATCGTTGAGGATTCCAGAAAATTTGTGAAATGAGTGACCTTCTAAAAGCTGTCAGGGTTACCATGGCGGTAGAAGACATTCAGCAACCCCATACGGTTCAGGAAGAAATGTTTGGGGGATTGAGGGTCAAACGCTCCAGGGTATTCCCCATAAACGAAAACATTAAGGAGATGGTGATGGATGAATGGGCCCATCCAGAAAAGAAGCTGGGTATATCCAAGGAATTCAGAAGCCGCCTTGCATTTGACCCATCAGACTCTAAAATTTTTGACGAGGTCCCTAGAATTGACGTCCAGGTGGCCAAGGTCAATAAGAGAACCTCACTTCCATTTGAGGACTGTCAGCTAAAGGACACTATGGAAAGAAAGGCTGACAGCTTATTAAAAAGGTCCTGGGAGGCAGCTATGTTTAGTGTCAAGACAAACATAGCCGCTACTTCAGTTGCTAGGTCTATGTACCTATGGCTGAATGAGTTAGAGGGTCATCTAAGCAGCAAAACGCCTAGGGAACAAATACTAGATTCCATTCCCTTGCTAAAATCTGCCACAGGTTTCCTTGCGGACGCCTCTGCAGAGACAATTAGATTTTCAGCCAAGGATGCAGCCTTGTCCAATGCGGCCCGGAGGGCACTTTGGATAAAATCTTGGTCGGGAGATATCTCTTCCAAGATGAAATTGTGTTCCATAGCCTTCTCGGGTGAATACGTGTTCGGCCCTGTACTGGACACGATCCTCGAGAAGGCTACTGATAAAAAGAAGGGGTTCCCTGAGGATAGGACCCCTAAAAAGAAACCCTCCTTTCGTGGTCAATATACCCAAAGTAGTTCCTTTCGTGGTAAAGGTAAAACCAAACGTTGGAGTTACCCCAAAGGGGGGAGAGGTAGAGGGTACCTGCTTAATCCCCAAAACAAGGGCGGTGAGAAACAGTGATGCCAGGATAGGGGGAAGACTATCCCAACATTTTGCTCAGTGGCAGCAGACTTCTCCGAGCCTCTGGGTGCAAAATCTTGTCAGGTTTGGATACAGAATAGAACTATCTTCCCCCCTCCGAATGTATTTCTGATTTCTCACCACCCTTCTCCTTTTCAGTACAGCCAGATCTGGAAGGAGGTCCAGAATCTTCTAGACCTAGGAGTAGTAATTCCAGTTTCCGAGCTTCAACGGGGGCGGGGGTTCTACTCCAGCCTTTTCTTGGTAAAAAAGCCGGGGGGCGCCTTCCGCATGATTATAAATCTAAAGAGGCTAAACAAATTTGTGATCTACAAAAGGTTCAAGATGGAATCTTTAAATTCTACCATCCCCTTAATTCAAAAAGACGCGTCCCTCTGTACAATCGACCTGAAGGACGCATACTATCATGTTCCCATTCACTCCCAGTCTCAGAAGTTCCTGCGTTTTGCAGTAAAGGATCACAGGGGGTCTGTTCACCACTTCCAGTTCGTGGCTCTCCCCTTCGGGCTGGCCTCAGCCCCAAGGATTTTCACGAAGCTGGTGGTAGAGATGGTCGCCTCCCTGAGACCTCGGGGTGACGGTCGTCCCTTATCTAGACGACTTTGTACTTATTTCAAACACGGTAGTTCAGTCTATAGCAGATCGAGAAATCTTCTGTTCCCTTCAGACATATCTAGGTTGGGAGATAAACCTAAAGAAGTCCTCCCTAGTTCCGAATACCAGGGTAAAATTCCTGGGGTTTTACTGGATTCGGAAAAGCAAACAACCTTCCTTCCAGCAGAAAGAATCCAGAACCTACAGTCATCAGTCAGGGTCTTCCTGAGACGTCGCTCCTTCTCGTTCAGAGAAACGATGAGCCTTTTAGGTCAGATGACAGCCTGCATTGTAGCAGTCCCGTGGTGCCAGGCCCATTACAGAGCCCTTCAGTCCTGGCTTTTAAGAAAATGGGACAAAAATCTGACCTCGTTGGACAGAAAGATCCTGATCCCGGGCCACGTAAAATCTTCAGTCCGGTGGTGGCTTCAAACAAAAAATTTAAAAAAGGGCATGGTCTGGTTCAAGACCCCAGCAGTACATATTCAGACCGATGCCAGCATAAAAGGATGGGGTGCAAAAATTTACTCCGCTCTTTACCAGGGAGACTGGCCTCCGAAGATTGCAGCTCGGTCCTCCAACTACAGGGAGCTCAGGGCAGTTTGGGAGACAATACGAACAGCCGCTCCAAAACTAAAGAACCAACATATAAAGGTCTATTCAGACAATGTAACGACCGTGTCCTACCTCAAGCATCAGGGGGGCACACGGTCTCAGAAGCTGGAAGGTCTATCCAGGAAAATCTTCCTCTGGGGAGAAAAAAATGTAAGATCAATATCGGCAGTTCATTTAAAAGGAAGCCTAAACTGTGCGGCAGACTTCCTCAGCAGGACTACCATAGACCAGGGAGAATGGTCCTTAAACATCGAGATCTTCAATCTGATTGTCCAGAGATGGGGCCTTCCAGTAATAGACCTATTCGCTACAAGGATAAACGCAAAGGTATCAACCTTTTGCTCCCTAAACCCAAGGGACAGGCCCCTAGCGATCGACGCCTTCTCCCTGCACTGGGACTGGGACCTTGCATATGCCTTCCCTCCATTCCCATTAATCCCAAGGGTTCTCCAAAAGATCATCAGGGACAGAGCCAGAGTAATCCTGGTCACCCCATACTGGCCCAAGAGGAGCTGGTTCTCGATCCTAACCAAACTCTCCCCACAGGAAGCATTTATTCTCCCAGGGAGAAAGGATATCCTGATCCAGGGGCCGGTTCTCCACCCTCATCCGGAAATCTTCAGCCTCTCGGCCTGGATCCTGAGTCCAACCTCCTAAGGCAGAGAGGTCTCTCTGAGGGTGTTATATCTACCTTGAAGGCCAGCAGAAAGAAGGTGACTAACTCCATTTATTTTAAGATCTGGAAAAGATTCTGCACCTGGTCAGGCGACGAAGCCCCAGATCAAACCAGACCAAATATACAGAGGATTCTGGATTTCCTTCAGAAGGGACTAGAGTTAGGGTTAAGTCCTTCTACCCTTAGAGTCCAGGTCTCAGCACTTAGCGCCTATTTCGATTCCGAATTGGCCAGCCATAGATGGATCCAAAGATTCCTAAGGTCCGCAGCCAGACTAAGACCGGCCCTCAGATCAAAGATGCCTACCTGGGACTTAAACATTGTCCTTAGAGGACTCACAGGTCCACCGTATGAACCCGTGGACGCAAGTTCCCTGAAGAATCTTTCTCAGAAGGTGGCTTTTCTTATAGCCATAACGTCAGCAAAAAGACTGAGTGAGATCCAAGCATTGTCAATAAGACAACCATATCTCACGATACAGGAGGATCATATCACCTTGAGGCTAGACCCTACGTTTTTGCCAAAGGTAGTAACAGACTTCCATAGAAACCAGGAGATCATTCTTCCCTCCTTTTGTGTAAATCCTAAAAATTCTGGAGAGGAACGTTTCCATACGCTAGACGTCAGACAAACAGTACTAAAATACCTAGAAGTCACTAAAGACCTGAGGAAGGTGGACAACTTACTAGTGCTCTTCTGTGGTAAAAATAAAGGGAAGGCAGCTTCCAGATCTACCATTGCCCGTTGGGTAAGACAGACTATTACAGACTGCTACAAGATCGAAGGCATCAGTTGTCCAGAGGTCATTCGGGCTCACTCCACAAGAGCTATATCTGCCTCTTTCGCTGAAAGGGCAGGAGCTTCCCTAAATCAAATATGCCAGGCTGCAACCTGGTCTAATGTTAACACCTTCATTAAACATTATAGGCTCGACTTATCCAGGTCTTCCGACCTCGCATTTGGTCGCAAGGTCCTTCAGGCCGTTGCCCCACCCTAAGTCGTATATAATCTGTTATGTCTCTCTGGGCCATCATGGTGGTGAAGTGGAAAGCCGGAATTAGACTTACCGGTAATTCATTTTCCACGAATCCACCATGACGGCATGATATCCTGCCCTAAAAAAGAGAAAAAAAAAAACTTTTGGTATGAGTTAATACAAAAAAAAACAAAACACTTTGAGTTGTCTCACTTGTAAACTGGTGGTTGTAGCACTATAATCTGGAACTCACTGGTGAATGGTGGTGGGAGGGGTCCTTTTAAACTTGTCTCTGTTCCTGCCCCTACAGAGGTCAGGGGTCAATCTCTCTTGGCCGTCATGGTGGATTCGTGGAAAATGAATACCGGTACGCCCTTTTTCCCGAGTCCTTAAGGACTCAGGGACGTACCGGTACGCCCTAACTTTAAATCGGGATTCCGGCGCCGCAGGGGTTAATCGCAACGGGATGCCGGCTGAAATCATTCAGCCGGCATCCCGTAACAACCCGTATCGGCGATTGCAGAAAACCGCAGGTCCATTCAGACCTGCATTTTTTTGCGTTTCCGGTCCATTCGGGTGTCCTGTGACCGATGAATTGGAAAAAGACTGCGATCGGTGGCGTGATTACACACCACCAATCGCAGTGCGAAGATTTGGAGAGGCGGTGCTGGCCCTGGTGCTGAACACTGCTGTCCAGGGTGCTGATTGGTGCAGGGGAGAGAGGTGCGAGATTCAAACTTTCTGCGCTCCTCTCTCCCCTCCTCTTCCTGTTCTGCACGAGCACCCGGCAGCATCGTCCAGCACCAGCTCCTGAGTCCCCCTAATTGCCATCCATCACCCTCCTGCACCCATCGCCACCCAGGTAGGTTAGGGTCAGTGAGGGAGAGGCACCGTTAGGCAGGGAAAGAAGGGAAAAGTTAGTTAGGAAAAAAAAAAAGCACTTTTATTCAAAACTTTCTTTGATCCATCAGACCCCAGACCCCCCCCCCTGCCACTTGCCCCCCCCCCCCCTTTCACCAGCCCCCCCACCACCAAATTCTTGGAGGCCTACGTACCTGGAAGGGAGGTCGCGGTTGATGAGTCTCTCGTTGCGTTCAAGGGGAGACTCAGTTTCCGCCAATATATTCCCACAAAGCGGGCGAAGTGTGGCGTGAAGCTATACAAAATTTGTGAGAGTACCTCAGGGTACACTTACAAATTTCGTGTGTACGAAGGGGGCGAGATTCCCGAGATGTCCCCCCACTCTGGGTGTTAGCGGGAAACTCGTGTGGGACCTTATGTAGCCACTGCTGGATAACAGTTACCACTTGTACGTGGATAACTTTTATACCAGCATTCCCTTGTTCAGGTCCCTTGCCACCAGATCCACGTTCGCTTGTGGGACCGTGCGGAAAAATCAACGCGGCCTCCCTGCCTACCCCCTCCAGGTACCTATCCCCAGGGGTGAGACCCATGCACTTACCAGTGGAAACCTGTTGCTGGTCAGGTATAAGGACAAGAGGGATGTCCTTATGCTGTCCACAATCCACGGTAACAGCACCACCCCAGTCTCTGTGCGAGGTACCACGGCAACGGTCCTCAAGCCCGATTGTATCGTCGACTACAATCGGTATATGGGAGGAGTTGATCTCTCTGATCAAGTCCTCAAGCCATATAACGCCATGCGCAAAACCCAGGCATGGTACAAAAAAGTTGCGGTCTACTTGGTGCAGGTTGCCATGTACAACTCTTTTGTACTATCCCGAAGCGCTGGCAGCACAGGGACATTCCTCCAGTTCTATGAGGCAGTCCTCAAGGCCCTGATCTTTTCGGACCGGGAAAGAGCAGGCCGGAGTACCTCGGAAACTGGAGGCGCCCGGATTGTCCCTGGCCAACACTTTCCAGGTGTGGTCCCCCATACTGGAAAGAAGGGACGAACCCAAAAAAAGTGCAGAGTGTGTCGCAGGAGGGGGATACGGAAGGACACCACCACTCAGTGCGACACGTGCCCCAATCATCCGGGCCTCTGCGTTATCGATTGCTTCAGGGAGTATCACACTTCCATGGAGTACAAAATTTTTATAATCCCCAACAGTCCACTAGAGAACATAAAAAACTATGGCTCTCAGACTTTGGAGACACGGAAACAATTATTTTTTCCCCAAAAAATATTCGTTTTAGTGCAGGCATCCTCAAACTGCGCCCTCCAGATGTTGTAAAACTAGAACTCCCAGCATGCCCAGACAACCTACAGCCATCAGCAGGGCATGGTGGGAATTGTAGTTTTACAACATCTGGAGGGCCGCAGTTTTAGGATGCCTGCCTAGTGTCTCCAAAGTCTGAGAGCCATACATATTGGGCATCGTCGCGTGCGTAAAAGTCGTCGCTATAAAAATAACTTTTGACCAAACGCCTCGGATGAACGGTGTTAAAAATATAAAATAAAAAAGGTGCCCAAAAAACAATTTTTGGGCAAAATTTCCATTTGAATCCTTTTTGCCGGTAATAAAGCAAGGGTTAACAGCCAAACAAAACAAAATATTTATTGCCCCAATTCTGTAGTTTGCAGAAACACCCCATATGTGGTCGTAAATGGCTATATAGCCGCACGGCAGGGCATAGAACGAAGGGAACTCCATACGGTTTCTGGAAGGCAGATTTTGATGGACAGTTTTTTTTTTTTTTACACCATGTCCCATTAGAAGCCCCCCTGATGTAGCCTAGACTAGAAACTCCAAAAAAGGGACCCCATCTAAGAAACTACACCTCTCAAGGTATTCAAAAGTTACTTTACAAACTATGTTAACCCTTTAGGTGTTCCACAAAACTAAATAGCGAATGTAGAAACAATTTTAGAATTAAATTTTTTTGTTACATTGCCTCAAAAAGAGTAATATAGAGCAACCAAAAATCATATTTACCCCTAAAATAGTCCCAAAACGGCAATCACCTTATCCCGTAGTTTCCTAGATGGGGTCACTTTTATGGAGTTTCTACTCTAGGGGTGCATCAGGGGGCTTGAAAGGGTACATGGTGTAAATAAACCAGTCCAGCAAAATCTGCCTTCCAAAAACCATATTACGTTCTCCTTCTTCTCTGTCCTGCCGTTTAGCCAAATAGTAGTTTACGACCACATATGGGGTGTTTCTGCAAACTACAGAATCAGGGCAACCCATTTTGAGTTTTGTTTGGCTGTTAACCCATTTTTTCCAGTAATAAAGTAATGGTTAAAATAGAAATTTCTAAATTGTTTCTCCATCTGCCATTAACTCTTGTGGAACACCTAAAGGGTTAACAAAGTTTGTAAACCCAGTTTTGAATACCTTGAGGGGTGTACTTTCTTAGATGGAGTCACTTTTTTGAAATTTCTATTCTAGGGGTGCAACAGGGGGCTTCAAATGGGACATGGTATAAACAAAACCAGTCCTGAAAAATCTGCCATCCAAAACCCATATGGTGTTCCCCTCCTTCTATGTGCTCCCGTTCGGCCAAACAGTAGTTTATGACCACATATGGGGTGTTTCTGCAAACTACAGAATCAGGGCAACCCATTTTGAGTTTTGTTTGGCAGTTAACCCTTGTTTTACTCCTGGAAAAAATTGATTATATTGGAAAATGTTCCCAAAAATTGAAATTTTGAAATTGTTTCTCAATCTGCCATTAACTCTTGTGGAAGACCTAAAGGGTTAATAAAGTTTGAAAAAACAGTTTTGAATACCTTGAGGGGTGTAGTTTCTATAATGGGGTCATTTTTGGGAGGTTTCTATTATCTAAGCTTCACAATATGACTTCAAACCTGAACTGGTCCATAAAAAGTGGGATTTTAAAGATTTCTGAAAAATTTCAAAATTTGCTTCTAAACTTCTAAGCCTTGTAACATCCCCAAAAAAGAAAATATCATTCCCAAAATGCTACAAACATGAAGTAGACATATGGGGAATGTAAAGTCATTACAATTTTTGGGGGTATTACTATGTATTACAGAAGTATAGAAACTAAAACTTTGAAATTTGCTAATTTTTCAAAATTTTGGGTAAAATTTTTATTTTGTATGCAAAAAAATTAACTTTTTTGACTCAATTTTAGCAGTGTCATGAAGTACAATATGTGACAATAAAACAATCTCAGAACGGCCTGGGTAAGTCAAAGCTTTTTAAAGTTATGAGCACTTAAAGTGGCACTGTTCAGATTTGCAAAAAATGGCCAAGTCCTTAAGTTGAAATAGGGCTGAGTCCTTAAGGGGTTAAGGAAAGTTTGTCAGAAAGCGTGGAAGTTAGGGAGCAGCATGGCAGACCTGGAGGTTCTGATGGTGGCGGTGAGGGATGCGGCGCGGCAGCACGGTACTGCGTGGCTGCAGGAACATCTCACTGGGGCTCTGAGCGGGGTTCCTGCCCCGAAAGTATCAGGGGAGGTGAGGACGCCGATCGGTTTCCCCGGAGCGGCTCAGCCCTGAGGAGACCCCACGGGTCAGGAGGCGGGTACAGAGTCCTTCTCGTGACCCACAGAGGCGATCGGCGGAACCTGCTCCCTACTCGGCACCTCGTCGCAGCGGGAGGTCAGTGGCGGTGCGTGTGGGGTCTGCGGGGGAGGCTCAGTTATCTGCCGGGCCTGCCCCCCAGTCCGGGAGGGAGACACGTGGTGGTGTGAGGCCCCTGCGATCCGCAGGACTGTGTGAGCGGCGCACAATGGCGGACTCACCTGCGGCTGCGGGGGGAGTCCTTCCGGAGAGTGGAGGTGCGGCCGGGCGGGAATCCGCTGCGGCCTTTCTGGACGAGGAGGTGGAGGTGGGATCGCGGGTGGAGGCCCCTGTGCGTGGAGTCGGACGGGCGCCGAGTGATGCAGCAGGGAGCAGCCTGGACGATAGTGCGTCGCGACCCCTGGTGGTGGGCCGGCGACAGGTACGGGCAGCGTCGACTAGTGGGCCTGAGTTGCCTCCGCCCCTTGTGCGGCGGCGCAGCGGGAATGGAGCAGGAGAGGAGGGGGTGATGTCACCGGCAACGAATACAGCTGGGACAGCGGTGACTGGGGCCAGGAGGTCCTTGGGGTCATCAGGCCGGCGCGGACGCATGGAACAGGGGTCCAGTTCACACACCCTCGCTAGGAGCCCCAGCGGTGGGTCATCATCTGGACGGATAATAGAAAGTTTGGAACCGCGCTGCTTTAGACTAGATTCCCCGGTCACTGATGGATGGCATTGGACTCCAAAACCTTTCCTTATCACCCCAACAAGGTCCGGTCTTCCACAGACAGTAGCCTCTATGAGGTTCAAAAGAATAGGCAAGATAGTGAAGCACCCCTTGTCAATTGGTTTTAAAACGTTTTAATCTACTCACAAGAGTTGTTCAACAAAAAGCATGTAACAGTATCGTTTTAAGATCGTCTCGTTCCTGCCCGACCCGGGTTTCGCTGCCTCGCTTCTTCAGGGGCGAACTGCGCATATGCGCATTAGGGCTCTTTAAATAGCCCAGCTGTCTCATTGCATCACTCAATGCTTATCCAGATCGTATCCGGAAAATACACAACACAGTTTTACATTGTACACTTTCAAAAACAGCATTATTTTTATCAAGATATTTACTATAATCAACCTGATCATAATCCATAACCACTCTTTTCTTATAACACAGTTTCACTATTATCGGCCTGATCGTAATCCATGACCACTCTTTCTTTATACCACAGTTCCACCTAATGGCTACATCTTCTCAAAACACACATTTTTCAAATCACTATTGTATATTATTCTCTCATCTCGTAGTCTTATTCCTCATCTTCTAATATCCCTTATATCTATCAATATTCGGGTTATCGTCATATAAGTTCCACCCTCTCCTGGAGCGTCATTCGAGTCCACCCGATCCCGCCTTCCTCATTACCTCTACCGCATCACACTGTAACGCCGCCCTATCAGGGCAATCCCACCCCTTGACGTCACTCGAAGGTCCTCAAAAGGCGAGATGGGGAGGAATCAAATAGCGCAACCAGGCTGAGTTGTTTCACAATATACACGGTTTCAGATCAAATTCAATGTTTAACCCACCTGGCTGCAGAGTTCCTAACTGATAGATCCACTCAACCTCTTTTTTATTTATTTGTGCTAGTGAATCCCCTCCTCGCCAATGTGGCTTAACGATCTCAACTCCAGCAAATTTCAAACCCCGCGGGTTTTTCTCATGTGCAAATTTGAAATGGGCTGATACACTATGGGTAATTAGACCTTTTTTAATGTTTCGTAGGTGTTCTTGTATTCGAACCTTAAGCTTCCTTATTGTCCTGCCCACGTACTGGAGCCCACATGGGCACTCCAGTACGTATATGATGTTCTCATTTTCGCATGAACAATTCCCTCTTATACGGAATTCCCTTCCATTTTGATTGGATATTATGTTCTTACTATTCCTCTGGCGTTCCTTTGTATTCCGGTTTTTGCAACCGGAATACAAAGGAACGCCAGAGGAATAGTAAGAACATAATATCCAATCAAAATGGAAGGGAATTCCGTATAAGAGGGAATTGTTCATGCGAAAATGAGAACATCATATACGTACTGGAGTGCCCATGTGGGCTCCAGTACGTGGGCAGGACAATAAGGAAGCTTAAGGTTCGAATACAAGAACACCTACGAAACATTAAAAAAGGTCTAATTACCCATAGTGTATCAGCCCATTTCAAATTTGCACATGAGAAAAACCCGCGGGGTTTGAAATTTGCTGGAGTTGAGATCGTTAAGCCACATTGGCGAGGAGGGGATTCACTGGCACAAATAAATAAAAAAGAGGTTGAGTGGATCTATCAGTTAGGAACTCTGCAGCCAGGTGGGTTAAACATTGAATTTGATCTGAAACCGTGTATATTGTGAAACAACTCAGCCTGGTTGCGCTATTTGATTCCTCCCCATCTCGCCTTTTGAGGACCTTCGAGTGACGTCAAGGGGTGGGATTGCCCTGATAGGGCGGCGTTACAGTGTGATGCGGTAGAGGTAATGAGGAAGGCGGGATCGGGTGGACTCGAATGACGCTCCAGGAGAGGGTGGAACTTATATGACGATAACCCGAATATTGATAGATATAAGGGATATTAGAAGATGAGGAATAAGACTACGAGATGAGAGAATAATATACAATAGTGATTTGAAAAATGTGTGTTTTGAGAAGATGTAGCCATTAGGTGGAACTGTGGTATAAAGAAAGAGTGGTCATGGATTACGATCAGGCCGATAATAGTGAAACTGTGTTATAAGAAAAGAGTGGTTATGGATTATGATCAGGTTGATTATAGTAAATATCTTGATAAAAATAATGCTGTTTTTGAAAGTGTACAATGTAAAACTGTGTTGTGTATTTTCCGGATACGATCTGGATAAGCATTGAGTGATGCAATGAGACAGCTGGGCTATTTAAAGAGCCCTAATGCGCATATGCGCAGTTCGCCCCTGAAGAAGCGAGGCAGCGAAACCCGGGTCGGGCAGGAACGAGACGATCTTAAAACGATACTGTTACATGCTTTTTGTTGAACAACTCTTGTGAGTAGATTAAAACGTTTTAAAACCAATTGACAAGGGGTGCTTCACTATCTTGCCTATTCTTTTGAACCTCATAGAGGCTACTGTCTGTGGAAGACCGGACCTTGTTGGGGTGATAAGGAAAGGTTTTGGAGTCCAATGCCATCCATCAGTGACCGGGGAATCTAGTCTAAAGCAGCGCGGTTCCAAACTTTCTATTACCTGTACTAAGTGTGAACACCTACCACACTATCCCGGAGCCTGCAGCAGCGCAAGTATTTGCCTTTATTGGGACTCAGGACTGACTTGCATTGTGTGTTTTTTCTGAATCATCTGGACGGAGCATGGAAGAAGGAGAACTGGAAGCGGAAACTTCTCAGGCGCAGGTGTCCCGATGGAGGAGGTGGTGCCGGATGCTGTGCCGAGTTTGTTTGGGGTCCCGTCTGCGACATCTAGTGGAGGAGTTGCGGCTGCTGGGTCTTCTTCCCAGGGACGGCCAGGTGAGAGGACGTCTGGACAGGCTGCTGTGGGGGCAGGGGTTGGGGGTGTTTTGACAAGTCATGTGGTTGGGGGGGTCTGCGGGTTTAGCGCAGGAACTGTTATCCGGTATGTTGTCTCTTTTGTTGCGTTTGGGGCAGGGCACCTCCTTGTCGCCGGCTGCGGTCTGGGCTCCTTTGTCAGTAGTTCGGGTGTGGTGGCTGGGGCGGAGGGCCTGGGGGTCCAGTCTGGGTCAGCTGCGTGCGCCGCGGTGGGGGAGACAGCTAATCAAGGAAGTGTGTTGGGAGACGGGGTTCGGTTGGCGGACACGGCTAAGGGTGAAGTTTACGTTTGTTTCGAGGGTCTGTTGGGGGCTCACTTGAAGCAGGAGGTTAAGGACAAAATATGGAGGGATGAGTATGTAGAGATTTTTTCACTGCTTCCGTTGGAGAAGTTTAATTTGGATAGGGGTAAACCGGACGAAAGTAAGCGAGAGGAGGAAAAGTGGAGGTATAGGCTCATTCCGCGTACTTTACAGAATTGGCTTCAGGCGTTTGCCATTTTTGCTAGTGTGATGGGGGAGAAGGCACCGGAACATTGCTCTGCGTTGTTCTGTTATATGGATGCCATTGGTGAGGCTCATCGGGTGTATGGGGGTGTGTCCTGGCTCAGGTACGATGAGCAGTTTAGGCAGAGGAAGGCGGTCAGGCCGAGCATCCGATGGGATCACAAAGACATTAGTCTTTGGATGAGATTGATGACGGCAACTAAAATGGTGTCTTTGCCCTTTTGTGGAGGGGCCGGGGAGGGGCAGGGGGTTGGGAGAAAGGGTTGTTGCTGGCAATACAACGAAGGTCATTGCCGGTTCATGGCCGACTGCCGGTTCAGACATGAGTGCTCCGGTTGCGGAGGCGCCCATAGTTTGTCCAACAAGGGACCCGAGACTGCTTCGAAGAGGAGTGACGCCGGTGAAGGTGGGAGAGATGGTGCCTTATTTAACCCCTTAAGGACACATGACGTATCGGTACGGCATGTTTCCCGAGTCCTTAAGGACACATGACGTACCGGTACGTCATGTGTTGTTCCGATCACTGCCGTGCGGCCGGCTGTGATCGGAACAAGGTGCCTGCTCAAATCATTGAGCAGGCACCTCGGCTAAATGCGCGGGGGGGTCCCGTGACCCCCCCATGTCCGCGATCGCAACAAACCGCAGGTCAATTCAGACCTGCGGTTTGTTGCGCTTTCTGCAGTTTCTGATCGCTGCGGTCCCTGACCGTGGCGATCAGAAACTTTAGTGTGGCGAAAATATATATTTATCACCCCCCCTGCACCTCTGAATGATTTTAGCCCGGTGGGAGGTGCAGGGGGGGTGTTGCGGGCGGTGGGGGCGGTGCGGGAGGCGGGCGGTGCGGCAGGCGGGATCGCGATCCCCCGCCCGCCTCCTATTGCGTAATCGTTGGTGTAGAGTGGGTATACCAGGGTGCCAGCACATTGCTGGCACCCTGGTATAAACGGCTGACATTGGTGATGCGATGTCAGCCGTTTAACCCTTTCCATACAGCGGTCCGTACGGACCGCTGTATGGAAAAAGTTAACAGTAAGAGGGAGCTCCCTCCCTCTCCGATCGGGGGGCTGCAGTGCCTTTGCAGCCCCCCGATGGAGAGGGAGAGAGCCCCCAGACAGCCCCCCCAGAGCCCCTGTCCTTACCCTTCCCCGTCTGCGCAGTTCTGACCATAACTGAGCAGACGGGGAAGGTTCCCATGGCAACAGGACGCCTCTCAGGCGTCCTGCTGTCCATGGTGCTGAACAGATCTGTGCTGAAAGCATAGATCTGTTCAGTGTAAGTAAAATATAGTACAGTGCAATATATATTGTACTGTACTGTATTATACAGACATCAGACCCACTGGATCTTCAAGAACCAAGTGGGTCTGGGTCAAAAAAAAAGTGAAAAAAAGGTAAAAATCAAAAAACACATTTATCACTGATTAAAAATTAAAAAAATAAAATTCCCTACACATGTTTGGTATCGCCGCGTCCGTAACGACCTGATCTATAAAACGGTCATGTTACTTTACCCGAACGGTGAACGCCATAAAAATAAAAAATAAAAAACTATGATGAAATTGAAATTTTGTCCACCTTACTTCCCAAAAAAAGGTAATAAAAGTGATCAAAAAAGTCGCATGTACGCCAAAATTGTAACAATCAAACCGTCATCTCATCCCGCAAAAAATGAGACCCTACTTAAGATAATCGCCCAAAAACTGAAAAAACTATGGCTCTTAGACTATGGAAACACTAAAACATCATTTTTTTTGTTTCAAAAATGAAATCATTGTGTAAAACTTACATAAATAAAAAAAAAGTATACATATTAGGTATCGCCACGTCCGTATCGACCGGCTCTATAAAAATATCACATGACCTAACCCCTCAGGTGACCACCGTAAAAAAATAAAAATAAAAACGGTGTAAAAAAAGCCATTTTTTGTCATCTTACGTCACAAAAAGTGTAATAGCAAGCGATCAAAAAGTTATATGCACCCCAAAATAGTGCCAATCAAACCGTCATCTCATCCCGCAAAAAATGAGACCCTACTTAAGATAATCACCCAAAAACTGAAAAAACAATGGCTCTTAGACTATGGAGACACTAAAACATTTTTTTTGTTTTAAAAATGAAATCATTGTGTAAAACGTACATAAATAAAAAAAATTGTATACATATTAGGTATCGCCGCGTCCGTGACAACCTGCTCTATAAAATTACCACATGATCTAACCTGTCAGATGAATGTTGTAAATAAAAAAATAAAAAACGCTGCCAAAAAAGCTATTTCTTGTTACCTTGCCGCACAAAAAGTGTAATATAGAGCAACCAAAAATCATATGTACCCTAAACTAGTACCAACAAAACTGCCACCCTATCCCGTAGTTTCTAAAATGGGGTCACTTTTTTGGAGTTTCTACTCTAGGGGTGCATCAGGGGGGCTTCAAATGGGACATGGTGTAAAAAAAAACAGTCCAGCAATACCTGCCTTCCAAAAACCGTATGGCATTCCTTTCCTTCTGCGCCCTGCCGTGTGCCCGTACAGCGGTTTACGACCACATATGGGGTGTTTCTGTAAACTACAGAATCAGGGCCATAAATAATGAGTTTTGTTTGGCTGTTACTTGCTTTGTAACTGGAAAAAAAAATTAAAATGGAAAATCTGCCAAAAAAGTGAAATTTTGAAATTGTATCTCTATTTTCCATTAAATCTTGTGCAACACCTAAAGGGTTAACAAAGTTTGTAAAATCCGTTTTGAATACCTTGAGGGGTGTAGTTTCTTAGATGGGGTCACTTTTATGGAGTTTATAATCTGGGGGTGCATCAGGGGGGCTTCAAATGGGACTTGGTGTCAAAAAACCGGTCCATAAAAATCAGCCCTCCAAAAAACAAACGGCGCACCTTTCCCTCTACGCCCCGCTGTGTGGCCGTACAGTAGTTTACGGCCACATATGGGGTGTTTCTGTAAACAGCAGAGTCAGGGCAATAAAGATACAGTCTTGTTTGGCTGTTAACCCTTGCTTTGTTAGTGGAAAAAATGGGTTAAAATGGAAAATTAGGCAAAAAAATGAAATTCTCAAATTTCATCGCCATTTGCCAATAACTCTTGTGCAACACCTAAAGGGTTAACGACGTATGTAAAATCAGTTTTGAATACCTTGAGGGGTGTAGTTTCTTAGATGGGGTCACTTTTAGGGAGTTTCTCCTCTAGGGGTGCATCAGGGGTCTTCAAATGGGACATGGTGTAAATAAACCAGTCCATAAAAATCAGCCTTCCAAAAACCAAACGGCGCACCTTTCACTCTACGCCCCGCTGTGTGGCCGTACAGTAGTTTACGGCCACATATTGGGTGTTTCTGTAAACGGCAGAGTCAGGGCAATAAAGATACCGTCTTGTTTGGCTGTTAACCCTTGCTTTGTTAGTGGAAAAAATGGGTTAAAATGAAAAATTTGACAAAAAAATAAAATTCTCAAATTTCCTCCCCATTTGCCAATAACTCTTGTGCAACACCTAAAGGGTTAACAACGTATTCAAAATCAGTTTTGAATACCTTGAGGGGTGTAGTTTCTTAGATGGGGTCCTTTTTGGGTGGTTTCTATTATGTAAGCCTCGCAAAGTGACTTGAGACCTGAACTGGTCCCTAAAAATTGAGTTTTTGTAAATTTCTGAAAAATTTCAAGATTTGCTTCTAAACTTCTAAGCCTTATAACATCCCCAAAAAATAAAATATCATTCCCAAAATAATTCAAACATGAAGTAGACATATGGGGAATGTAAAGTCATCCAAATTTTTGGGGGTATTACTATGTATTACAGAAGTAGAGAAACTGGAACTTTGAAATTTGCTAATTTTTCAAAATTTTTGTTAAATTTGGTATTTTTTGGTGCAAAAAAAATAATTTTTTTGACTTCATTTTACCAGTGTCATGAAGTACAATATGTGACGAAAAAACAATCTCAGAATGGCCTGGATAAGTCAAAGCGTTTTAAAGTTATCAGCACTTAAAGTGACTCTGGTCAGATTTGCAAAAAATGGCCTGGTCCTTAAGGTGAAATAGGGCTGTGTCCTTAAGGGGTTAAGGACGTACCCAAATAGGGAGGCGGCTGAATTGTTGCTTGCAGGTTTTCAGTGGGGTTTCAAAATTCCGTGTCAGTTGGTGGGTGATGGTACCGTTCCGCGGAACTTGTCCTCGGCTTTGCGTTATCCTGGGGTTGTGAGCGAGAAGATTGCTAAGGAGGTTGTGGCTGGAAGGGTCATGGGCCCTTTTATCAGTCAGCCGTTGCCGGAATTTTGGGTCTCGCCGTTGGGGTTAGTACCAAAAAAGGAGCCCAATAAATTTAGTTTAATCCACCACCTGTCCTTTCCGCCGGGTGGTGCGGTGAATGATGGAATAGCGGAAGATTTGTGTTCTGTTTCGTATACTTCTTTTGACGCGGCCGTGCGGTGAGTCCGTCACTTTGGGCAGGGGGCTCTGTTGGCTTTTCGATTGCTGCCGATCCATCCGGAGAGTTTCCATTTGTTGGGTTTTCAGTGGGAGGGGAGTTTTTATGTAGATTGTTGTTTACCGATGGGTTGTGCGATTTCATGTTCCCTGTTTGAATGCTTTAGTACTTTTTTGGAGTGGGTAGTAAAAAAGGAATCGGGTTGGAATTCGGTATTACATTACCTTGATGACTTTTTGTTTATCGGCCCTGCTGGTTCGCGGGTTTGTTTGGTTTTGTTGCGGACTATGGAACGGGTGGCTGCTCGTTTTGGTGTGCCGTTGGCCCCTGACAAGACTGAAGGGCCTTCAACGGCGCTTAATTTTTTGGGGATTGAAATAGATAGCATGGCTATGGAATGTCGGCTGCCGGTTGATAAGGTGGGGGATTTGGTGGAGGATTTGGCGTTTCTGGTGCGGGCTAGGAGGGTTCAGTTGAGGAAGGTTCAGTCGGTGCTGGGCAAGTTGAACTTCGCTTGCAGGATATTGCCAATGGGACGGGTTTTCTGTCGTTGGCTGGCGCAGGCCACAGCTGGAGTGTTAGTTCCGTTACATTATCTGCGATTGTCCTCTGAGGTGAGGGAGGATTTACGGGTGTGGCAGGCCTTTCTGGTGGATTTTAATGGTCGGGCTATGTGGATAGAAGCGCCAGTTTCCAACGTGGATTTGGATTTATTCTCGGATGCGTCCGGTTCGGGCAGTTATGGGGTTTATTGCGGGGGGCAGTGGAGTGCGGGGCCTTGGCCGGTGGAATGGCGGGAGGCCGGTTTTCTTGGGAACTTGGTTTTGTTGGAGCTTTTTCCAATAGTGTTGGCTACGGTTCTGTGGGGTGACAGGTTACGTAATAAGCGGGTAAGTTTTTACTGTGACAACCTGGGGGTGGTGCAGGTGATTAATAGTCAATCGGCCTCGTCGCCTCCGGTGCTGAGATTGCTCAGGCTGTTGGTGTTAAACGGTTTGCGGTTGAATGCTTGTTTTGTTTCTGTTCACCTGCCGGGGGTGGAGAACTCCATAGCTGATTCTCTTTCTCGTTTCCAGTGGGATCGTTTTCGCGGATTGGCGCCAGAAGCGGAGGTTCAAGGGCTGTCCTGTCCCCAGTGGCTCTGGAGCGTGGTCTTGGGGTCTCAGCTGACCTGATTCGGCGGTCTGTGAGTAGCGGGACATGGTCGTCTTACTCGGCGGTGTGGTCTCTTTGGGAAGGTTTGTTGGAACGAGTTGGGGGATGTAATTCGGTTGAGGAGTGGCAGACGTTATATTGGTTGGGGGATTCGTTCAGTGACGGGTTGTCCTTTTCGGTTGCTTCCAAGAGATTAGCTGCAGTGTCCTTCTGGTTGCGTTTGCGAGGTTTGGTGGACGTGACTAAGAGTTTTCTGGTGCGGCAGGCTTTAAAAGGCTATCGCCGTGGTGCTGTTCGCAGGGATTCACGGCGCCCTGTGTCTTTCGAGGTATTGTCGCAGTTATGGGAGCAGGCTGGGGTGATTTGTGTTTATTCTTTTGAGGTCGTACTATTTAGGGTGGCTTTTTCCTTAGCTTTCTTCGGGGTGTTTAGGATCTCAGAGTTGGTTTCGGCTACTCGTAAGGGGGCCGGAGGTCTGTTGCGGGAGGATGTTAGTATTTAAGATGGAGTGTTGCGGTGTAGGTTGTGTAGGTCCAAAACGGATCAGGTGGGAAAGGGGGCGGTTTTGTGGTTACGTCCTCTGGCGGAATCTGTGCTTTGTCCAGTGCGCTGCGTGGAAGAGTTTTTGGCGGTGCGGCCTGGCGGTTCCGCTTCTTTGCTGGTGCATCAGGACGGATCTAGTTTGTCTGTTTTTCAGATTGTGGCAGTGTTTCGGACATGTTTGAGGGCGGCGGGGTTGCCGGCTTAGGAATATGCGTCGCATTCGTTTCGCATTGGTGCAGCGACCGAGGCGGCCAGATGGGGTCTAGGGGACAGTGTTATTAAAAGGATTGGTCGGTGGGAGTCGTCGTGTTTTCGGTCATATGTTCGACCGCATTTGTTATATGGAGGTAAAAAGTAGATGTTGCTCTGGGGAGTTGTTCTGATGTTTGATGTCGGTTGTTCTTGTTTTGTTTTGCAGAGCCAGCGACCTGTTTGGCGTAGATTTTCAGACACTCTTACGTCTACTGGGGAGCCTTGCGGGCGGACGTGCGACGGAACGGTCGTCGTTTGGGTTTTTCTCCTGCGATGTTACAAGTACGGTGGATTGGGTTGCGGGGCCTCATGTGGGGGCGGGTGCTGCCGGAGTTTCAAGCTTACGTAGCATTGGATCGGGCACCTGACATTGTTGTACTACACGTGGGGGGGGAATGATTTAGGCGTGCGCAGGTCACGAGATGTGATTAGAGATATTAAGCTGGACCTGCTCCGATTGCTGTCACAATTCCCGGACTTGATTGTGGTCTGGTCCGATGTAGTTGCCAGGAGGACATGGCGGTTCGCGCAGTCAGTGGACCGTATTAATAAGGCCCGGGCGAAGTTGAACAGGGAGGTAGGGCGTTTTGTTCGTCGCCTGGGTGGTTTGGTGGTTCGGCATCAGGAGTTGGAGGCTGCCTCGCCTCAATTTCCGAGGGCGGACGGGGACCATCTTAACGATCTGGGGATTGACATGTGGGCTTTGGGTATTCAGGAAAGGTTTGGAAATGGCTCTCAAGGTGTGGCATGACTCCCACAGGTGAGGTGTCACCGGTGGTCGTTGGTGGCGGTTTTTGATGTGGGATCCTGGGGGGCAATTTATGGTTAAGAGATGCGTTAGATGGTGGAATGCGCGTCTATTGGAGTTAAGAAGCTGGTTAATGCGCCTCCTGTTCGGCCTAAGAAGGCCTAGGGGAGTTGTATACTTGAAATTGGTGGATCTGGTGTCCTTGGGTCGGTGAATGCGGCCAAGGGCAAGGAAAGTCATAAGTAACGGAGATTGGAAATAAGACGTGTTTGGGGTTGCCTCCCAGGATCTCTTTGAGGGATAACAGCCGTTAAAATGTTAAGATGATGTTTTGATATTATTGTTAGATAATATTTATGTTTAAAAGAAAGGTTGTAATTTTATATGTTAAATTAATAAAGGTGGCCTTTACGGCCATATTTTACCAACAAAATGGTGGTTTGTGTCTTATTAGGAAAAGGGGGGCTGTGTTATGGGAATGGGGTAGCCGGAAGGAGTTCTTCCATCCCATTAAGTCAATAATTGCACGCACTTCATACGTTTCAAAGGCTTTTCTCGACAATTACATGACATTTATGCAAAGAGTCAGTATTTGCAGTGTTGGCCCTTCTTTTTCAGGACCTCTGCAATTCGACTGGGCATTCTCTCAATCAACTTCTGGGCCAATTCCTGACTGATAGCAACCCATTCTTTCATAATCACTTCTTGGAGTTTGTCAGAATTAGTGGGTTTTTGTTTGTCCACCCGCCTCTTGAGGATTGACCACAAGTTCTCAATGGGATTAAGATCTGGGGAGTTTCCAGGCCATGGACCTAAAATGTCAACATTTTGGTCCCCGAGCCACTTAGTTATCACTTTTGCCTTATGGCACGGTGCTCCATCGTGCTGGAAAATGCATTGTTCTTCACCAAACTGTTGTTGGATTGTTGGAAGAAGTTGCTGTTGGAGGGTGTTTTGGTACCATTCTTTATTCATAGCTGTGTTTTTGTGCAAGATTGTGAGTGAGCCCACTCCCTTGGATGAGAAGCAACCCCACACATGAATGGTCTCAGGATGCTTTACTGTTGGCATGACACAGGACTGATGGTAGCGCTCACCTTTTCTTCTCCGGACAAGCCTTTTTCTTGATGCCCCAAACAATCGGAAAGAGGCTTCATCGGAGAATATGACTTTGCCCCAGTCCTCAGCAGTCCATTCACCATATTTTCTGCAGAAGATCAATCTGTCCCTGATGGGTTTTTTTTTGGGAGATAAGTGGCTTCTTTGCTGCCCTTCTTGACACCAGGCCATCTTCCAAAAGTCTTCGCCTCACTGTGCGTGTAGATGCGCTCACACCTGCCTGCTGCCATTTTTTTCCAAGCAGGTGTAGCCACTTTTCCCTACACATAATATTCTTCTTATGTGTGATAATATTAATCTACAGTCCACAAATGGGACAACTAAGTCCACACTGGTTATTCATGGGCTGTCCGCTATGGCAGAGCTGCTGCCAGTAGTGCTGCCCTGTGGTATTTGGCGCTGCTGGGGAAAAGTAGAGCCAAGCATGCAGGCACAAATTCATAGACCTCTGAGAGTTATAGGCTTCTGAAGAGTTCTGGCGACAAATGTAGGGGCTCTGTGCTTCTGTCTTTGTTTTAGCAATCGGTGGGGGTCTGAGCACCTGGACCCCCACCAGTCATAATTCCTGACATGCCCCTATAATATCGTAAAGGTTTTTAAAAGGCACAATTTAAAGGAACATTCTGAGCGCAACTGATACACTGGGAAATGTAGCAAATCTACAGTAAGGGAAAAATGGAGTAGTTGTCCGTTGCGGTCAATCCCCTTCCAGATGACTTTTTTTATTTTTTTTAATCCCTTTTGAAAATGTAAGCAGTGACCCGACTGGTGGTTATATATGACCCTACTTCTCCTTTTCACCAGTGATGATTTGCATATCGGCTCATGTCCGCTAAATCAAAGACGTCGCAAAAAGGAGTGACCGATCTGTAGATGGCTGTTTCGGGGTCAGTACAGAGCAGGGTACTAGTTGGCTGGATGTGACGCTTTACATACAGCTTAGGGGAAGAGTCTCTCGTCTGGTGTAAAGTAGAACTGGCTTAGTTGCCAATAGCAACCAATCAGATTCCACCTTTTAATTTGCACAGCTCCTTTTGGAAAATGAAATTTGGAATCTGATTGGTTGCTATGGGACAACTAAGCCAGTTCTACTTTACACCAGTTTGATAAATCTCCCCCAAGGTTTTACTCTTTGGAATTCTTTGAATCCATGTGTCATGCACCGCCCCTTTGGACGCCACTTGGGATAGCACATTTCCGTGTAGAGTATCTAATATATATAAAGCTGAGTATATGTATGTTCGCTAAAGGAATCCGCACCCTCGCATTTACAATCACAAAATTTTGCACAGCCGCCTCCTGTAACTCGGGGAACGTCATATACTATGTTTTGAGTGGAAATTTTCACCCCGCGCTTTCCAATTATTTGCCCAAAAATCTGCTTAGTAACCTAACCTGTTGGCTGTTGTGGCAGTTAGCCTGGATATTAATCAGGTTGCATATAGCAACCAATCACAGCTCAGCTTCTATTTTGCTACAGGTCATTAATATGAGCTCTGATTGGTTGCTATAGGCAATGAAGGACATTCTTAGTATAAGACAGCTTATGTGTAAGTTAATATGATTTTGATTGTGACGCTTAGCCAGTATTGTTGTAGAGGCTGATGTAACTCACATGACCTTAAGTGTATACTAATTATGTGGGATTTTATATACTGTCAATTAAAGACAATAATGCCCCGTAAGAAAAGGAATTTGATTGGGTGATTGTCATGAGATTCTAAGAGAAAAGCCATATAAGGGGGTGGGTTATTATGGAAATCATTGTTAACGAGACTGGGTACTGTGGAGATCACTGTTAAAAGGGGTGGGTGCTGTTGATGTTACCGTTAAGGGGACAGGGGACTGTGGCGGCCACTGTTAAAGGGACAGCTGCTGTGGAGGTCAGTATTAGGGGGCGGGGTACTGTGGAGGTCACTTTCAAGGGAGCGGGGTATTATGGAGGACACTGTTAAGGGAGCGGGGTACTGTGGCAGTCACTGCTAAAGGGGCGGGCGCTGTGGAGGTCTCTGTTAAGGGGGCAGAGAACGGTGGTTGTCACAGTTAAAGGGACAGTCTGCTATGGAGGTCAGTGTTAAGGGGCGGGGTGCTGTAGAGGTAATTGTTAAAGTGGCGGGCCCCTGTGGAGGTCACTGTCAGGGGGTGGGGTGCTGTGGAACTCACTGTTAAAGGGGCGGGTTGCTGTAAAGGTCAAAGTTAAGGGGGTGGGCTGCTGTGGAGGTCCCATTTTAAGGAGGCAGGGAACTTTTGGCGGGATAAGTGTTAATGGGTGGGGGGCTGTGGCGTTCACTGTTAAGGGGGCAGGGTGCTGTAGAAATCAACCTTATGGGAGATACTGTTGATATCTTTTAACGACATACAGAAACATTAAATGGAATAGATTAAATATACCCGTGCAAAGCCGGGTCCTTCTGCTAGTGTGTGTGTATATATAATATATATAGTGATGGCCAGCTTGCATGTGTTCGCGGGCGAACAATGCGAACTTTATATATAGGCTATCTGCCACTGAACCCTAAGCGGAGATTTAATCTTTGGGGGGAAAAAACTGCTAAAACAGTGACTGTGACTGAGGAATTGCGTTATCAGTTTTTCTGTTGGAATAATGATCCCCCAGACTTTTTTTTTTTCCAGGATCCTTTATTTACAGAATCAGATAGCACAGATTTTACACGCTTTCCATAGGTAGACACAATAAAGTTTTTACACACAAGTATATACTGCAGATCAGTGTGATCCTATCCTTCTCCACCCGAGTTTGGTGATCACCATCAGCTTTTCATTGTTATCACTATGCACTCACTTCCCACGTCACAAGAAAGACCCAGATTGTAACAGTACATTTATCCGTATTGAAATAAGGTATTTAAAAAAAGTTAGAAAACATTTTTTTTTTATCTTTATCTGTAATTACATCCCTTATATTTACATACAGCAGCTCATTTCTACCCTCGTGTAAATAAGTGACACTGTGTGACTTCCGCGTGACCAGTGCAAAATGAAGACATCACGACACAAACCTGCTTATTCTAAACCTCCCAAATCGGATGTGCGAAAATGTCTCATAGACCAGTGCAGGGCAATTCTGGATCGGTGTGCTGAACGATGGGCGAAATTTACTATGACCAGTGCATCCGTTTTCCAGCATAACAAAGTTACACACTTTCATTTTTGCGCTGAAATTTTTACATTTTCTGTCATGGCACGTTTTAAAAAGTGGTCAGGGCTTAGAAAAGGAGTGGCTTCTTCTGCTCAACAGATTTTTCGCAATTTACGCCACAAAAAAGCTGAAGTCTACACCAGCTAACGTAGGTTTCAGTTAATGACACACAGGCCGAAGACGCATCAAATTTATTAAGAGACCTGTCCCCTTAATAAATTCGGTGCATCTTACTTCAACAGACTTTTAACTGAGACTAGTGTAAGAAAACGTATAAAACCTCATTCACACGTCAGTGTTCCACATACGTGTTTTCCACAGACGGCACACGTACACATTAATTTTAACGTGTACATTCAAACATCAGTGTTTAAGCACAGATGCATGCAGTATTTTGTCCGTGTGTACAGATCCCTCATGCCCATTTTAGTCTATGGGTCTGTGAAAAACACGGATGCCATCTGCTTTTCATCCGTGTTTCACTGATCATAAGGAAGAGATGGTTTGAAAATTATTTTTCAGCTGCACATTGTCCTTGGAACAGGGAGGACACGCGGACCACACGCGGATCCATCATGGACATCTTCACGGAGGCATCACTTGCCACCTTTTCATGGATTTGAGCACGGACACGGACTTGCGTATGAGGCTTAAGTGCGAACATACCCTTTTACTTCTAAAACGCATCTAGAAAAAATGCATTGAAAACCGCATTCAAATCTTAAAAACCACATGTGCTTTTAAGTGCTGTTTTTGATGCAGTTCTGACCGCATAGTAACTACACCACACAGCGGCCATAGTGTATTTTACTGCCAAAACCATAGTGATTTCTTGGCAAGTACAGGTGAAGTATGTGGTTTGCTTGTGTTGTTCTCTACTGGCTGCAGCTACTCTATGGAGCCCCGGCCTTAAAGAGTAACTGTTTCATTTTTTTAATGAATAGTACAAGTGAATATAAGAAACTTTTAATATATCTTATCATAAAGATGCTTCTTTCTCCTCTTGTTAGGCTCCTCTCCTGCTACCCCTTTCTCTTTATTAACTCTCAATTTACTGCTCATATCAAACTTTGGTGAAGATGGGACGTCTGCTCACTGAAGGACCAGATAACATAGAAGTCTGAGGGGAGGAGGGGGAGGAGCTGCCGCAAACAGGCAGAGGCAGAGAGACTCACACACAGACTGCAGCTTGTTCGTAAGTGATTTACTCTTATTCACCTTTGTAATGTCTTCCATTACTGCTGCTGCTTCGGAGAGTGTGTTAGAGAGAGAAAGTGAGCAGTATCACATTATTCCTGTCCTGTGTATGGGCAGAGATTTCAGTCTCTGCCCATTAGCTAATAAAAAATAGAATTACAGATGGCAGAGGGAAAAACTGCTGTAAAAGGCCAGATGCAAATCATATAATGTCCAGAACAAGTGTAATCCTTCATGTGCACCCACAAGGCAGCCTTTTCTGAAAAATTATCTGAAATAACAGTTACACTATTAAGTCATCTGCCCAGTGTCTAAGGCAGGGGTCAGCAACCTCTGGTACTCCAGCTGTTGTGCAACTACAACTCCCAGCATGCTCTATTCACTCCTGTTGGAGTTCTGAGGAGCAGCTGAGCAAATGTGCAGGGGAGTTGTAGTTTCAAAGCATCTGGAATGCCATAGGGCTGCTGACCCACTGGTCTAAGAGTATGTTCACACAATGCCGTTTTGATGCAGTTTTTGCAGGTGAAACATGTTAAAATGTGTTTCAGCTGTGAAAATCGCTACCACAGCAGTGATTCGCATGCATGTGCTGTAAGGGACAGACTGGTTATAGACCCTAAAGGGAAATTTCCAGGTGGGCCGATGCCCAGGGGCCTGCCCGAGCCCTCCTCATGCCTGCCAGCTGGGTATATAATGATCTGATGCACATGGATCCCCTCCTGAATTCAACTATATCACCATCCTCTGGACAGTGATAAAGACTTGTTGCAGGAGTATTTTGTGGTATTTTGTTCTGCACTAAGATATTGCTGGCCCTGGCTTTTTCTGTTGCCCTATCTTCTGTAATTTTGGACCCACCTACAACATGGGGCCACTTTTAGGCCTTTTTCCAGGGCCTTGTTCTCAACAGACAGCACACAGGTCTCTTGAACTGTATTTGTGTGTTCAGATGTCTGCATTCTTCTGCAACCATTAGTCCACATGAATAACAAGAGGGTATCTACTGCTTTGGTCCATTTTGTAGACAGAATGTGACCATTCTCTTCAGTGGGTCAGTGAAAACCACTGTAAAAAAACACGAAGACACTTCCTGAACTCAGACCTTTGCGGATGCAAAACTCAGATGCCAAATGGTCCAGAAAACAGACACAGATGTATTAACCCTAAAGGTATTACCATCCAGCTCTCCATCTGTCACACCTGTAGAGTTAAAGCTACCCTCTGGTTCAAGAAAAAAATTCACATTTGCTGAGGAATGAACAGAACATTTACCTGGTGACCTCAGTTTTATGTTTTTAGTTGAGATGATGCTGGTAATTTTCAGGCTCCTCTTTTGGCATCCAAGATGGCCTCAGCATTTCTCAGACTGATGCACATTATGCATGGATAGTGCAAGATATCTCCTACTTGTCCAACCCTGCTCTTGGATTGGCCAGCACTGTTCATGTGAGCAGTTCTGGCCAATCCACGGGAACCGGGGAATGTCTTGGGATACCATATGCACAGTATGTCTGAGAAGTGGTGCATCCATCTTTGATGACCAAAGAGGAGCCTGGAAATTGATGGATCTGCATAAAAAAATTAAAAGGAGGTTACTGGGTAAGTGTTCTGTTTTTTCCTCAGTTAATAGGAATCTTTTTTTTTTCCTGAACTGAAGGGTCTCATTAATGATCATTTAACCTGGTTACCAGATTTCAGAACCATCTTCTACATATTAACAGCCCTGCATCTCAGTATCCTGGCGAAGACAGAGTGGCTTGTTGGAGCACCCAGCATTGATGCCCCACTTGTACCCCTAGCTACATGCCTGGTGTAAAGAGCATTAAGAGTCTGTTTGGTCATCATGAAACATATGAGAACGTATGTTTGAAGGTTTGGCCTCTGGTTCTCCATCGGTGCAGGTAAGGGTGTGTGCTTCCTTCACCGGACTGGTCACCGCTGTCTCATATTATAAAATGATAAATAATACTTCATGTTTTTACATCTTCAGAAAATCCGGCCAACACTCTGGTTTCTCCAGGAGGCAGAATATAGGAGTCCATATACAGAACCATAGCCGTTCCTCCTCAAAGATCAAAAGCAGTCTAGTGCAGCTGCAAGGACAAACAGAACTCACTTACCACATAATCATACAAGCTGGGATGCAGTCATGCTTTAATTGGTTTTTATTCAGTGTAAATTACTTAACTTGCATAAGAAGATTGAAAGCATGGCAACAGTATTTTATTTCTGTTTCCAAGGCTGCCCGTACACAATGCGGCCTCGGCAGCGGGATCCATATGCGGCACACCACTAATTGCCGCCTGGCACCTGTACATGCTGTTTGTTTCAAATAGCATTCACTAGCACAAACTGGAAAGTACAGGTGTGGATCCCGCTGCCGGGTCTACATCCTGTACGGGCAGCCATGTGGATTTTGTTGCAGGTTTGCCCTAGATTTCAATCCTTGCATTGTTTGGGGAGGAGGGGGGGGGGGTACTATCTCTCCTTGGGGAGAGCACCTTAACTGGCACAAGGAGACCACTTATAGACCATACATGCTCCTCTGGAATTCTGGGAAAAAACAGCTGTTACCAAGCTCTTCCTCTAATGCCACCCGATGTATGGCCTTACACCTGGAGGCATTAGAGGCAGAGCTTGCTAAGAGCTCATTTGCACCCCTTTCTTTCTAGAATCCTTGCATTTCAGAAAGAATTGAAATGCTAAAGATGTCAAAATCCACAGCAGAGGTCAATTTATGTGTGCATATGAAATCTTTAAAATCTCATCTAATTAGCTGGTATTATATTACACTGCACCTTAGGGTGCCTTCACATGCAGCAGATATTGTTGCATTAAACGTCTGGGACTGAAAATCGGTTCCATTCACCTGAATGAGGTTTGTAAAAATCAATGTTCTTGCCAGTAGAACAATCCCATGCAGATGAACTCACAACCTAGTGGGTTTCTTCGGAATGCTGAAACCGATTTTCACAACACAAGTGTCATAACAATCAACAGGATTAAGCCTTCCAGGTAGTATGCCTAGTTAATAGAGTTGATCCTGCTGACAGGTTCTCTTTAAGATCTCCATTCAAGTGATGAAATTGACTTGACTTATTTGACATTAACCCCTTTGCTATCAGTGCCGTACTGCGCTGGAGTGTCCAAATATGGCGCCCGCTCGCGTGTCCAGCAGGCATCATGGCCGTTCTCCACTGTTTTAAACAGCAGAGATCTGCGGCTAATGACTTTATTGCCGGTCGCAGTCATAAAAGCCTTTAGATGCCATGATCAAGTGAGATCACAGCATCTAAAGGGTGAAAACCCGGAAGATTCCGGGCTTCTTACTGGCACCCTCTGCGGCCGAAGAGGATGACGGTAATTTATTTTAATTTATTAATTTATTTTTACACTATTTAGACATAAAAATCTATACATATTTGGTATTGTTGTATTTGTGTTGACCCATAGAATGAAAGGGCACAGAGAACATTTGTCGCAAACCGAATGCCATGGGAACAAAACTTGTAAAACGGTAGAAGAATTTAGTGTTTTTTTTCCCAATTCCACCCCATTTGGATTTTTACATTGTATGCCATATTAAATGGTGGCATTAGAAAGTACAACTTGTCCTGCAAAAAATAAGCCTTCATACAGCTA
The DNA here is from genome assembly GCF_014858855.1 of Bufo gargarizans. Classification (NCBI taxonomy): domain Eukaryota; kingdom Metazoa; phylum Chordata; class Amphibia; order Anura; family Bufonidae; genus Bufo; species Bufo gargarizans. Next base: position 90,726,617 of record NC_058085.1, read on the forward strand.
TGTGACCAGAAAAATATAAAAGTTATGTCTCAAGGAAGATAGGGAAGAAAAATGAAAACACAAAAAACCTCTGGTATCCTAAGAGTTAAGAGAACTATATAATTTGCAGCTTCAGTGTTTTTCAATCTTTTTGTCAGATGTTTCTATGGTATACTGAAATACAATTATAAGTCTTCTATAGGTTTTTACATCAAGTTTATGCAAAGACTCAATATTTTCTGTGTTGACCCTTCTTTTTCAAGACTTCTGGCCCTGGTATGCCATCAGCTTCTGGGCCAAATCCTGACTGATGGCAAATCATTCTTGCCTAATCGGTGCTCGGAGTTTATCACAATTTCAGCGTTTTTGTTTGTCCTCCTGCTTTTTGAGGATTGACCACAGGATCTCTATGGGATTGAGATCTAGTGAAGCTCCTTGGCCATGGACCCAAAATTTAAATTTGTTTTTCACAAGCCACTTAGTTTTCACTTTTTCCTTGTGACATGGTGCTCCATCATGCTGGAAGGAGCATCGTCTATCACCAAATTGCTCCTGAATAGTTGGGAGAAGTTGCTCTTGGAGGATGTTTGGATACTTTTCTTAATTCATGGCTGTTGGGCAAAATTGTCAGTGTGGTCAATCCCTTGAAAGAGAAGCAACTGCACACATGAATGGTATCAGGGTGTTTTACTGTTGGCATGACACAGGACTTGTGGTAGTGCTTACCTTTACTTCACTAAACAATCATTTTTACAGATGTCCCAAACAACCCATACATTTGGTTGTTCTGCAATGGGCCCACGGTTCAGCGTCCGGGGTATCCCTCGCCCCTTAGGAGGTTTCGACGAAATATGTCCTTCTTATAGAGCAAGTAAACATGATGCCAGATGCGATTAGCAGTGGAAGCACAAGGCTCTCCTTGTAGATGGTAATGTTGGTACCCAGAGGTAGGATTGCCAGAGTGGTGCAGGGTGGCCTACAGTCTCTGTAGATGTTATATACACGTGTCACGGTGTTCCTACCTGGATATCCGTGAATCCCAGATGTGATGTGACCCGAAGCAGTGCAAAAGGGGTAGGTGAACTTGGATGGTGGATGAGTAAAATAAATGGAGTCCATACTTTGTAGTAACATTGAACAGTTGCTTTTACTTGGCAGAAATTGATAATACAAACAGCTCCCAAACGATATATTGGTCATCAGCAGGGATTGGTTTTAACTTTGGCAGACAAATACTTCTCTATGACAATCTAAGCTCTGCTATGCTTGGCTGGATAAAATAGGAAACTCTTCCTCTTCTGCTGGAACTTAAGTTAGCTGTAGTCTGTCTCTTAGGCCTAGTTCACACAAACGTTTTTTTTGCGGGTGTACGGGCCGTTTTTTTGTGTTCCGTATACGGTCCGTATACGGAACCATTCATTTCAATGGTTCTGCAAAAAAAACGGAATGTGTTCCGTATGCCTTCCGTTTCCGTTTTTCCGTTTTTCCGTTCCGTTGAAAGATAGAGCTTGTCCTATATTTGGCCGTAAATCACGGGTCAAGTCAATGGATCCGCAAAAAAAACTGAACACATACGGAAATGCATCCGTATGTCTTCCGTTTCCGTTCCGTTTTTTCTGAACCATCTATTGAAAATGTTATGGCCAGCCCAATTTTTCCTATGTAATTACTGTAAACTGTACATGGCATACGGAAAAAACGGAACGGAACAACGGAACGGAAACGGAAACACAACGGAACTCAAAAACGGAACAACGGATCCGTGAAAAACGGACCGCAAAAAACTATAAAAGCCATACGTTCGTGTGAACTAGGCCTTACTTATAGTCCTAGGAACTTCTTGTCCTGGATTTAGAGTACCTCAAGCTTCGGCTCAGCTTGGGTGAAGGCAATGCAAGCCCAGGAGGGGTCAAGCAACCATGTACATATCGCAGGCAGGGCCTGCAGGCCTAGCAGAGCAGGCAGTGCTCTGCTAGCCAGCACACAACCTCTCCCTAAGGAGGGTGGACTAGACACGACCTGTCCCCACGGAGGGGAAGGCTGAACTGCCACTAACCTCTTCCTAACACAGAACTCTTCCCTCTAGCTACAGAGGGCCGGAAGGAAGCAGAAGGTTCCTCTCCAGATAAACTAATCCTGCCAGTGGTGCCACCATCTGGTAATTACACTTGAACATAACATTTTCAGGAATAAATATGCACATTATTAGGCAATAACATAAAATACATTGGATGTTATATATTAGCACATAGAAAATGGTAGCAAGGTGCCAAAAGAAGTGGTAATGGCACTCTGGGTCATTACACTTCTCATCCAAGGGAGTATCCTCACTCACAATTTTGCCTAAGAACACTGCCATGAATAAAGAATGGTATCAAAATATCTTCCAAAAGCAACTTCTCCCAATGATCAGGAGCAATCTGATGATGAACAATGCTTTTTCCAGCATGACGGAGTTCCATGTCACAAGGGAAAAATGATACTAAGTGGCTAAGTGAACAAAACATTGAGATTGTGGGTCAATGGGCAGGAAACTTCTTAAATCTCAGTCTTAGGCCTCATGCACACGACCGTTGTTTCATTCCGTATCCGTTGTTCCTTTTTTCGTGATTTTCTGCGGACCCATTGACTTTCAATGGGTCAGTTGAAAACTCGGCTAATGCGCCGTTTGTCATCCGCGTCCGTGGTTCCAGTCCGTCAAAAAAATATAACCTGTCCAATTTTTTTTTTCACTGAAAACGGTTCGCGGACCCACACAAGATTGTCATCCGGGTCCGCTTCCGTTTTTTTCCTATCATTTGCACGTCAAACTTGACTTAGACTTTTTTTTTACTTTCCTGGTCTGGTGATCCTCCAAAAATAAAGGAAGACACACGGAAACAAAAACGGAAACGGATCACGGAACAACGGAACCCCATTTTGCGGAACGGAACACCACAACGGTCGTGTGCATGAGGCCTTATAGAGAACCTATGGTCAATACTCAAAAAGCAGATGGACAAAGAAAAACACAGAAGTTGTGATAAACTCCAAGCACTGATTAGGCAAGAATGGGTTGGCACCAGTCAGGATTTGGCCCAGAAGCTGATATCCAGCATGCCAGGGTAAATTGCAGAAGTCTTGAAAAAGAAGGCTCAACAATGTAAATATTGAGTCTTTGCATAAACTTCATGCATTTGTTAATAAAAGTTGAAAAACTTATAAAATGCTGATAATTTATGCCAGTATACCATACAAACATCTGAAAAAAGATCAAAAATTAATAAAGCAGCAAACTTTGTGAAAAGTTAAATTTGTGTCAATCTCAAAACTTTTGCCCATGACTTCTACAGGTGGTACTGTTCTCACATGCCCATGAAAATTAGGCTAAAAAGGGGTCAACAGTTTCCTGTTAATGGTCACCCACCATTCACTGCTCTGTTAATAGGGCACTAGTAAATACATTGCATCTCCATGGAGCCCTACATATAGCAAAAATCCACTCCTTTACTCCAGTTGCCCATGAAATGGACATAATAGGGAATGTGATGAAGATGGGAGACTTATAGAGCTCAAATATTGTAAAAAAAAATAAAATATTCAAATCCCCTTTTTTTGTAAAAAAAAATAAAAATTCAAATCCCCTTTTTCCCAAAATAAAAAACAGTCTCCATTATAAAAAAAAAAATACACATCATGGGTGTCGCTATGTGTGAAAACGCCCATACTATAAAAATTATATGTAGACCTGTAGAATAAAAGTAACCAGTCAGTTTTATCGCACATTGAACTAAATTTAAAACCCGTAAAACTGTGGTGGAATTTCTATTTATTTTTTGCAATTTCACCCTATTTAGATTATTTTTTCCCGCTTCCCACTACATTATATGCAATATTAAATGGTGGCGTTGGAAAGTACAACTTGTCCCGCAAAAAACAAGCCCTCATATAGCTTTGTGAACAGACAAATAAAAAAGTTATGGCTCTGGGAAGGCAGGGAGCGCAAAAAGAAAACGCTAAAAAGAAAAAAACCATCCGGGCCTTAACAGGTTAATAAGTGTGGGAAATTTTCAGAGGGTCATTTCTCTAACAAGGGATGAGAAAGTGGTCAGCAGCAGATCAGTGAACACCGGAGAGGTATGATGGCAGGAATCGGCAACAGGCAGATTATACCATTTTTATTTGGACTATAGGTTGCCCTCTCCTTTAAGTATAGCCATAAGTAACCATGAAAGCTTATTGTCTATATTTAGACCAAAGCTCTGTGGCGATAAATTATGCAAATTATCACATTATATCACAGTGTGAAATTCCACGTGATATGTTATGTATCATAAACACAGAAAACACTCAACATTGTTGGATTCTTTAGCACTATAGTATTTAAAAAACCTTAAAGGGAAGGTAGTTAAAAAGAAAAAAAACAAGCACGCCAGAGTCTCTATAGTCAATATCACGGTCTCCTGCATATGCTGTGATTTTCTCCTGCACCTCTATGCTCACGCCCTGTTTTTGTTTTATCTTAAGCTACTAAGGCCTCTTGCACACGACCGTATGTATTTTGCGGTCATCAAAAAACGGATCCACAAAAAATACGGATGACATCCATGCGCATTCTGTATTTTGTGGAACGGTACAGCTGGCCCTTCATAGAACAGCACTATCCTTGTCCGTAATGCGGACAATAATAGGACATGTTCTATTTTTTTTTGTGCAACGGACATACGGAAACGGAATGCACACGGAGTAACTTGCATACCCATTGAAGTGAATGGTTCTGCATACGGTCCGCAAAAAAAAAAAACGGAACGGACACAGAAAGAAAATACGTTCGTGTGCATGAGGCCCAAGTCAAATTACTGTCAAATCACCAGCAATGTACTTGGCTGACTTTCGTAGGTTCTTATGGAGGATTTGCTGTTCTTGTCTTTCTCTACAATGCAGTTCATACCAGGTCATCTGTGCAGTCATCATGTACAAGCTCTTCTCCCTCGTCTCCATTAAGAGCCTCATCTGTGACGGTGTCGCCCGCTTCTGATGTGCTGTCATCTTGGGAGAACTCACTCCGGCTGCAGTCAGATTTCTTCCGTGATGCTATAGCTGGAGTAAGCAGCAGATGTTAGCATGCACTAAATATGCTGAAAAATATTTAACTATCCTGTAGGGTTCATGCACATGAAAAATACGGCCGTGTGCATGGGGCCTTACCAAACATCTACACAGAGATCAAGAGCTAATTCTGCACAGTTGTGGCCATATCGGAGCTTACTGCTAAAAAAAACAGTTAGGGCTCATACGTATGATCATAGCTTTCATTTCTATGGGTCTGCAGTTTTGAGTGATAAATTGCCCAACATTTTGCCTAAAAAGTTGCACTTCAATAGAGACGTGCGCCTATTTTCAGCTAACTTGTACAATATTTACATGTACATACAAATTAGACCAGTCTTAGTGAATACGAACCTGTCATACTTAAAGAGAACCACCAGACTAATAGCAATACACGTATTCTAATTCATGAAGTGCTGTGAGACAGACAAAGCAAATACGCGAGCTTGATAAATGTGCCCCAATGTTTATAGGGGGAATCCAGAAACATTTATTGAATATACCGTGACTTTATTCTGATTCCTAATCAACAAACCTGTGCATGGCTTCTGTTCATCCGTTATCTGCTCCAGCCTTCCTAGAAGAGCGTCAATGTTTGTCTTGATCTGGGTGAGTTCTGACTTGATGGCCTGAATCTCATTGCTTCTTACTGCAAACAGCAAGGGGAATAACAGAACGATGTGAGCATAGTTTAGAAAAATGTGGTTATGCCTCGAAAAGTGTATGATAGATCAGGAATAGGCAACCTCTGGCACTCCAGCTGTTGTGAAACTACAACTCCCAGCATGCATACTTTCTCTACTCTTTTCAGAACTCTCCTAGAAATGAATGGTGCATGCTGGGAATTGTAGTTTCACAACACCTGGAGTGCCGAAGGTTGCTATTACATCTAGATGATACATATCGGATCCAGGGTTGGTCAAACCGCTGGAACCCCTAGAGATCCTTAGAGCGAGGGATCTCCAAGTCCCCTCTCTGAATGGAGATGTAGTGCGCATGTCGATCCACCGCTCCATTAACTTCTGTAGATAGTGTTCAACCAGTCCATAAAAAAATGAAGCGGTAGATTGATGTGTGCTACTACACCATTCAGAAAGGGGATACCTCATTCTCATGATTGCTGGGGGTCTCAGCAGTTGGGTCCTCTGTGATCTGATATTTATCACCTTTCCTGTCCCTTCTGGGATAACCCAGTTAAAGAGGTTCTCTGGGAATTAAGAAAATGAAAATACTTAAATATTACTTTATTATAAATATATTCTCAAATATCATTCATTAGTTATAATGGCTCCTTTTGTCTGGGGGACAATCATCAGGGGAAACAAAATGGCCGCTGTTCCATTAGTTCACACAAAGCTTGTCCTGATCACACAGGAGGACAAGTTACTTTACAACTTTGAGGTAAAGAGCTGCCTCATCCTCCTCTCTACTTGTCAGGGATTATGATCCTGAATACAGATAAGAACTTTAGCTGAATCTCTGGGGAATTTAGTTCATGAGGAGACATGAAGTAGAGAGAGGACTGACAGAACAGGCTGTGGTAATGGAGACTGTAAACAAGTGCTGCTGCTCATTAGCCACACCTCACCCTCCTCTCAGGTCTCCTCGTCATCTCCATTCTCACAGAGATTCAACTGTATTCAGGATCATGATTCCTGACAAGTAGAGCAGAAAGGAGGATGAGACAGCACTATCGCTCATTGTGGTGAAGTAACTTGTCCTGTGTGATTTAGGACAGGTTTTGTGTGCACTAATAGGACGGCGGCCATTTTATTTCTCCTAATGATTGCTCCCTAGACAAAACAAGTCTTTTAATTCCTGGAGAACCCCTTTAAGCCACTTTCCAGGTCCTAAATTTATACTTACATCTCAGCTTAGCTGCATTCCCTGTAATGGCAGGCTGATCTTGCTAACAGTTTGACGGGAAGAGCTGATTTTACTCGTCGTACGAGGGGCACTGTGACACGTGGGCGCTTCACTGGCACTGCCCGAGGAGCGGGCGACACTCTACCTCGATACTCAAACAACCTAGAAGGAAGGGAGATAAAGAAGTCATGTTAGGGGGACATTATCTTATGTTTATTTACTCTGCAGTTATCTGTTTATAGGGGAATGCAAACTTATTCTCTGAAAGCAGCCATTTTCACATTTATTTTAACATTTCTAGAAACATTTCCATACCATATCGAACAATATTACTATGTTGCATTTTGCATACTTTAGGTTTTGAGTCTGGTTACAATTTTAATTTTTTTATTTACAGGAATCTGAGCCTGTTTAAAAAAAGAAAATGTATTGGCGGTATAATCCCTTTAAGGCCTCCTTCACACCCATTTTATTTTTTTTTATGATTGTTCACATTAATTTTAAGTATTTTTATTAGTGTTCACAAGCATTTTTGTGGGCTTTTTCTATCTGTCAGATTAAATACGCATTTTATCTTTAAAGCGACACTCCAGTTCAGGAAAAAAAAAATCTCATTAAAGGGGTTTTCCAGGTCCAGAGCTGAACCCGGACATATTCCCATTTTCACCCAGGCAGCCCCCCTGATATGAGCATCGAAGAATTTCATGCTCTGATGCTCTCCTTTGCCCTGAACGGAATCGCACAGGGAAAAGGCTTTTTTTTTTTGTAGATCCGGTGTCGTACAGGGCTCTCCATGGGGACTGCTAGGGGGAGTCTTCCGCCTAGCAGTGAGCCCGGTGACAGAACCGGCACTAATGAGTGGGTTTTAGCGCTACCCTAGCCTGTAAAAAGGTGTTAGTGATGTCACTGGCCACACTGCTAGGCAGAAGCCTCCGCCTAGCAGTGTAAAAAATATAAACAAACAGCCCTTGCCCTGCACGATTCAGTGCAGGGCAAGGAAATACATTGGAGCATGAAATTCTCCGATGCTCATATCAGGGGGGGCTGCCTGGGTGAAAATGGGGATATGTCTGGGTTCAGAGGTGTGAACCCCTTTAACTGGGGAAGAAACAGAGCACTTACCCGGTGCCCCTTTTTTCATTATTTTAGTTGTGGATCCATACATTCTCGGGTTCTTCTGCCACTATCCAAGATTGTGAGCATTGACAGCTCAAGACTCTTCCTACTTGTCCAGCCCTGTTCATGTGAGCTGTGCTTGCCAATCCAAGGGCAGTAGGAAGTGTCTTGGCATGCCAATTGCAGAGTATGCATTACATTGTCTGAGAAGTGCCCATCTTGGATGGCAAGAGAGGAGTCCGGGAATAGGCGGATCTGCAGCCGAAAAGATAAAAAAAGAGGTCACCGGGTAAGTACTCTGTTTGTTCCCCAGTTAGGTTGCGTTCACACGACCATTTCCGCAATGGACCAGAATAGGACATGTTCTATTTTTTTAAATTTATTTTTTGCAGGGTCACTGAATGGACATACGGATGCGGACCTATTGTAGTCCCATTGGTATGAAAAGGTCCTTATCCGATCCACATTTGAAATGAATGCCCCTTACATGTGATTTCTTTTTGTTCTTGAAACAGAGGGTTACATTGAGTCCTATAGAAAAGCCTACAGGAAAATGTCAGAAAAAACAAACAAACATATGGGTCACAGCGTTTTTGCGCAAAAGAACCCACACAGACACTTTTCAGTAAAACGCAGTGTGTGAAAGCAGCCCTGGGGCCCATGCACATGGCAGAACGCTGTGCACAGAGCTGTACATACTCCGTCCACCACTGCTACAGACTCTACAAAGAGATGTTCTCTCCTAGAAGTAATATTTCAGGATAGAATACCTCTGCACATTTGCAATGCGATGGAGCATTTCACAATTTTGTTGCATTCATACAGAAATATATATGATTCACAATTAAGTCGTGTCCACAAGAACTTCTCTCCAGCAGTCAGCAGGGGGAGCTGTGACTCCACACCTACATGTGATACCAGTGTCTGACTATCAAGCTGCAGTTTAAAGGGCTGTTATACATAGATGACCATTTTCATTTTATAGATAAATTCCTTCAGTATTCTCCCCCCCCCCCCCCCTCACCCTCACGTTTGACACCCATGGTTACTTAGAAAATTGCACAGTGGCTGACATGTTTGTATGCGAGCTATTCAAAGGTGAAGAAAGCACCTCGCTGGCCATTACACAGATCTTATACACATCATCCCCTGTGGGTCTACAATATATTGTTGTTACCTGCTAGTTAATGAGTCTGGCGCAAATATGTACTTCTATACTAATATGAACTTAAATGATAAAATTAGGGACATCTTCAATAGATACAGTATGTCTTCTACTGCTAATATCCAGTACAGAAATGTGGGCAATGTCATGATAAAACTATCGAAAGGGGGCAACATAGGGGCAGAGGTCTTATGGTCTCTGAGACATACTGTATGTCCTCTGACCTCTAGGGGAAACAAATGAGATTTGACAACTTTGGATCATAACCAACACTTAAAGAAGCACTAGCACAACATTTTTTATTTTGTTAGAAATTGTAGTGAAGGTAATATTCTTTCTAGTGACTACTTGTGAGTTATAACCTCCCTTCTGATCCTCAGCTGTGTCATGTGATGAGTTTTTTCCTCTAAAATTAGGAAAATAGGCTTCTATCTCATGAGTTTTTTTTGCCTTCCTCTAGATCAGGGGTAGGCAACCTCCGGCACTCCAGCTGTTGTGAAACTACAACTCCCAGCATGCATACTGGCTCTGCTCTTCTAAGAACTCACATAGAAATGAATGGAGCATGCTGGGAATTGTAGTTTCACAACAGCTGGAGTGCCGAAGGTTGCTGATCCCTGCTCTAGATCAACTGGATAAGACTGAGTTCACATCAGCAATGAGCATTTCCAATCTCCTGCTCGGTTATAGGAGCAGGAGAACGGAAAGGACGGATTCGGCACATAACTGAACCGAACGGGGTCTACAGGTCCTGTAACAGAGCAGAAGAACTAAAAGGTTGGACCAGGGGTGTAGCTAAAGGCTCATGGGCCCAAGTGCAAGAGTTCAGCTTGGGCCCCCTCCCCCTTCACTCAGCGCTGGTGCACCTAGCTTTTCTGCTGCCCGAGGCAAAAATTGAAACCCCCCCTCCCCCCCATGCCAAATTCTCAACCTAACCCCTTCCCTTCAGTCCTGCTGTTGAAGGCATTGTCCTCTTTTTACTACTGATGACCTATCCTCAGGACAGGTCATCAATATCAGATCGGCAGGGTCCCCCAGCACACCTGCCGATCAGCTGTTTGAAGAGAGGGCAGCGCTCATATGAGAACTGCTTTCTCTGGTCTGTTCACCTGCTTGCCGTAGCATTTGCAGTGATGAGCAGAGAAGGCAGTGCTCGAAAAAAACAGCAGACAACCCCTTTAAACACATACAGGTCCTTCTCAAAAAATTAGCATATTGTGATAAAGTTCATTATTTTCTGCAATGTACTGATAAACATTAGACTTTCATATATTTTAGATTCATTACACACCAACTGAAGTAGTTCAAGCCTTTTACTGTTTTAATATTGATGATTTTGGCATACAGCTCATGAAAACCCAAAATTCCTATCTCAAAAAATTAGCATATCATGAAAAGGTTCTCTAAACGAGCTATTAACCTAATCATCTGAATCAACTAATTAACTCTAAACACCTGCAAAAGATTCCTGAGGCTTTTAAAAACTCCCAGCCTGGTTCATTACTCAAAACGGCAATCATGGGTAAGACTGCCGACCTGACTGCTGTCCAGAAGGCCATCATTGACCCCCTCAAGCAAGAGGGTAAGACACAGAAAGAAATTTCTGAACGAATAGGCTGTTCCCAGAGTGCTGTATCAAGGCACCTCAGTGGGAAGTCTGTGGGAAGGAAAAAGTGTGGCAGAAAGCGCTGCACAACGAGAAGAGGTGACCGGACCCTGAGGAAGATTGTGGAGAAGGACCGATTCCAGACCTTGGGGGACCTGCGGAAGCAGTGGACTGAGTCTGGAGTAGAAACATCCAGAGCCACCGTGTACAGGCGTGTGCAGGAAATGGGCTACAGGTGCCGCATTCCCCAGGTCAAGCCACTTTTGAACCAGAAACAGCGGCAGAAGCGCCTGACCTGGGCTACAGAGAAGCAGCACTGGACTGTTGCATGTCATTCGGAAATCAAGGTGCCAGAGTCTGGAGGAAGACTAGGGAGAGGGAAATGCCAAAATGCCTGAAGTCCAGTGTCAAGTACCCACAGTCAGTGATGGTCTGGGGTGCCATGTCAGCTGCTGGTGTTGGTCCACTGTGTTTTATCAAGGGCAGGGTCAATGCAGCTAGCTATCAGGAGATTTTGGAGCACTTCATGCTTCCATCTGATGAAAAGCTTTATGGAGATAAAGATTTCATTTTTCAGCACGACCTGGCACCTGCTCACAGTGCCAAAACCACTGGTAAATGGTTTACTGACCATGGTATTACTGTGCTCAATTGGCCTGCCAACTCTCCTGACCTGAACCCCATAGACAATCTGTGGGATATCGGGAAGAGAAAGTTGAGAGACGCAAGACCCAACACTCTGGATGAGCTTAAGGCCGCTATGGAAGCATCCTGGGCCTCCATAACACCTCAGCAGTGCCACAGGCTGATTGCCTCCATGCCACGCCGCATTGAAGCAGTGATTTCTGCAAAAGGATTCCCGACCAAGTATTGAGTGCATAACTGAACATAATTATTTGAAGGTTGACTTCTTTTGTATTAAAAACACTTTTCTTTTATTGGTCGGATGAAATATGCTAATTTTTTGAGATAGGAAATTTGGGTTTTCATGAGCTGTATGCCAAAATCATCAATATTAAAACAATAAAAGGCTTGAACTACTTCAGTTGGTGTGTAATGAATCTAAAATATATGAAAGTCTAATGTTTATCAGTACATTACAGAAAATAATAAACGTTATCACAATATGCTAATTTTTTGAGAAGGACCTGTACTTGGAAAACATTACATACAGCGCTACAGAACATACAGGGTAATTTAGCCCCACATATGTACCTCTTTCATCCAGTGACTTCTCTTCTCTGATGTAGATATTCTCTTTTCTCTTCTCCTGTCAGACCAGACCACCGTGGTGACTTCTTTCAGCCGCGCCTCGTCTCTGCAGAGTTTAACAGACATCTTACTTTCCTACTTTTCCATCCTCCTCCTCACCTTCTCAACACCCCATCCTTGTCACCCCCAATACTGTGCCCACTGTGCTCCCAATGTTATCCTGCAGAAACAGTCCCCCTGAAAATACTGGTACCACACAGAGCGTCAGTACAAAAACACCCCTTTATATTGTGCGCCAGTACAAAAAATACCCTTTCAGATCAGAACCCCATATAAAACCCTAAATGAAACCCCCAATCTCAGACTAAACCCCCTTTAGATCTCTATGTCAGACCCCAGTTTTAGACCTCAAATCAGACCCCCTCATTAGACCTCCATGTAAGACCCCGACCCAATATCAGACCTCAGATAAGACCCCAATTAGACCTCCAGACCCCCAATCAGACACCTATACCCCATTAGACCCCTTTAGACCCCCAGTCAGACCTCCAGACCCCCCATTAGGCCTCTTCAGACTCCCAATCAGATGTCTATACCCCCATTAGACCTCTCAAGACCCCCAGTCAGACCTCAAGACCCCCCATTAGACCTCTCCAGACCCCCAATCAGATGTGTATACCCCCATTAGACCTTTCCAGAACCCCAGTCAGACCTTTAGACCCCCCATTAGACCTCTCCGGACCCCCAGTTAGACATCCAGACCCCCCCAGTGAGACCACTCCAGACCCCCCCAGTAAGACCTCCAGAACCCCCATTAGACCTCTCCAGACCCCCCCTGGGAGACCTCTCAAGACCCCCCAGTCAGACCACTTCAGACCCCCCAGTAAGACCTCCAGACTCCCCATTAAAACTCTCCAGACCAATAAGACCTCCATGTCAGACCTCAGATCAGACTGTAAAATAATAAAATAACTTACCTCTCCTGTCTCCTGCCGCCACTCTCCCTATCCTGGCTCTCTTCTCAGGGCCTTCGCTGCAGTCACCTGACCTCCTGCAGCGCCAGGTCAGAGTGCGCTCTGTACGTCCTGATGCTGCAGGCAACCAAGACACAGCAGCGCGGGCCCTGAGAAGAGTAAGCCGGAGGAGGGGTAAGTCCATTATGGAAGCGCTCATGGAGGGGTAAGTTCCATTATGGAAGCGCTCACTAGTATTACCTTTATAAGATGCACTGCATCTTATAAAGGGAAAAATACAGTATCACTGGGAAGGGGGGCCTCCTGGCTTAGGGGCCCAGCCTCTACTGCGACCGCTGCGATCCCTATAGCTACGCCACTGGGCTGGACTCTGATGTGAACTCAGCCTAACACAATGAACTTGATGGACATATGCATTTTTTCAGCCTTACAAACTATGTTACTTTGTTACAACGTGATGATGGGTGGTAGCATTCTCTTTTGTAAAATACCAACTCCCGACTTACCATTCCTATAAGGCTGCTCATACCTTTACTGTTTCCCACTTTATCCAGTTATATAGCATGGGCTAACCTGAGTAAGCTAATTGTATCTTTATTGAGCTGTTTTTAATAGGGTTGTGTCTCTTCAGCAAATAGCATTTATCATGTAGAAAGTTAATACAAGGCACTTCCTAATGTATTGTGATTGTCCATATTGCTTTGTTGGCTGGATTCATTTTTCCATCACATTCACTGCTCGTTTTCATGGTTATGACCACTCTGCCCAGCAGTGGTGGCCGTGCTTGAACACCATAGAAATAATAAGTACTAGCCTATGCACACTCCCACAGGCCCGGCCACCAGAAAGGCCGGCACTTTTTCCTTTAGTGTGTAAACACAGCCACCACTGATGGATTGCAGGGTGGTCGTAACCATGGAAACAAGCAGTGTATAATATGATGGAAAATGAATCAAGCCAGCAAAGGAAGCAATATGGATAATAACAATACATTAGTAAGTGCCTTGTATTAACGTTCTCTACATGTTAAATGCCACTTGCTGAAGTGAGACAACCCCTTTAAGCTGGTGCATTATGCATGTATGTATGTATGCTCGGTTCTGCTGCTGAATATATTTACAGTGCTTGGATCTGGTGCTGTATTTATATAATGAGCTTGGTTCTGGGGACAAATTTATGTTATGAGCATGTTGTGGCACCATATCTGTGCTATTACCTATCTTAAAGGGGTTGTTGCATCTAAAACAATGGGGGCATATCGTTGGCTCGGCTATTTCCGTTGGGCCCACAGTGAATATGAGCAGTGAGCAGGTCATGCGCGGTGTGCTCCCATTCATTTCTATAGGGAGAGCACTTGGTGGTGGCCGGACTGAAGTCCTCCAGCAACATGGCTGACCTAAAATGGTTATATAATTGTCCATATGTATTTTCATCTTTAAACATATCACAGCTGAAGTACTTCTCCATTCAGTGTTACCAATGATGCAACACATGCATCTACATGTGTTCAAGGTATTGTTAGAAGCAAGGTATGGCTGTTTTATTCCTTCAAATTCATAAGATGGATGTTTTGATCTGCAGGACACTCGCCTTCCCCCATGATGCCCTTTGCTCCTATCCTAAATATGATTAACACGTCCACATAGATCTTGTCAGCTCTCTCTTTCTGGGTTGGTTGGAGGAGTGAGCACAATTTTGTCGGCCCTCCTGTCGTGCTGCCTGACAATGCAGAGATGTGATTGCATTTTATAGGCTCTGATTTCTCTCCTCCCCCCGCCGCTTGAATGCAATTCACACTGTGACGGAGAACAAAAATAGGTCAGAGTGCATCCACGTAAGCTCCACTCACCTCTCATAAAAGTCATCTCTGTAGTAATCAAAGTCAAAATCGTAGCCGCTGTGGAGAGAATAGACAGAATTTTAAATTGCAAGCACACTGGGCCAAAGAGGCTTTTCTAGCTAGGTAGGGAGGCAGGAAGATGTCTACAAAGCAAATGATCTCCTGCAGCCTACTTCACGTACACGTTACCCCTGTTCCCCAGAGGATTCCCCCTGAGCCTTCCATTCCGTCAGCTTCACAGTATTGCCCCTGGTATCTGCAGAGCACTAAATTACACATTAAAGATGTCATTTATATGTAACCTCTTGTCTGCTGGGAGACTCTTCTGGCATTCCCGTCACATTTTGAAGCTAGGAAAAATATCTCTCGTCCTCTTTCCCACATCAAAGAACAATTCAACATAGCTTTCTCTATACTAAGGACTTATTAGAGGCCTAATGCAACACACCACAATTTCTTCTTCCTGATACATATAGAAGTGTAAGTATTGTATTAGGGATCCATCAATGGAATCCATACTACAAGCGCGTTGCAGATTTCAACCATTGTTACCTTTTGCATCTATACGTCAAATTTAGATATCAAGAATGTTGGTCTTGTTGAGTAGAAGTAATGTGATGTGGGTTCTCTTAGCATCCTAGTAGGGAACTGATACTGTATGTAGGCAAAACCCTGATATATTTTAAATGTCCGCACTCTTTTACTGTTGTCTACAAAAAAGTCTAGAAATGGTCATCTGTAGCTTGGTGATGGATTGACAAGTCAACCATAGGAAGCATAAATTTGCCCAACTGCTCTACTAAAGAAAGGTGAGATCATTAAAGAGCATAGTACTAATGACTAAATATTGACTTGCCCAAGGCAGGATCTCCTCCAAATCAAAGAGACACGGTCTCATTTTCCTATAGTGTGCAAGCACGTCCACTGCTGCTGGATTCCAGGGTGGTCATAACCATAGAAACAAGAAGTACATGATGTGATGGAAAAATGAGCCTAGCCAGCAAGGAGGGTATTATAGACAATCACAACACATTGTAACTTTCTCTAAATGATAAATGCCATTTGCTGACAGTAGACAAAACCTTTGAGGTTTTACACATATGGCAAGCTTTATGGAGCTGTAATAAGCACAAGAGATGAGCAAATTTCTCAAAAATGTTATTCTGCTTGTTCTCCAAATTTTCTGAAAATATTGGATTCGATCTGAATTTATTAGTGGTGAATCACGTTAAAAACTGCTATTTCCTGGCTGCAGAAAGCCTGTATAGTTGTGTAGAACACTGTGCCTTGCAGTTGCCTACACGCATAGGGAGTCTGCTGTGGTAGTGAAACAATACTGTCAGTCAGTATGACACGCACATGACAGGCGTAGCTCTTAAAATCACGGATTTAGACAGTTATAGGTCTAAAACTGACCAAATAACTCAAGTGTGAACTCAGCTGATCTGACCATGGAAAAAATTATGGGCAAGGGCCTGTTGCTGAGCTGACCATCTCAAACATTAGGGGTGAGGGTCTGCTGCTGAGCTGACCATCTAAAAGATTAGGGGTGAGGGTCTGCTGCTGAGCTGACCATCTAAAAATTTGGGGGTAAAGGTCTGCTGCTGATCTGACCTTCTAAAACATTAGGGGTGAGGGTCTGCTGCTGAGCTTACAATCTAAAACATTATGGGCGAGGGCTTGCTGCTGAGCTGACCATCTAAAACATTAGGGGTGAGGGACTGCTGCTGATCTGACCATCGAAAAAATTATGGTTAAGGGTCTGCTGCTGAGCTGACTCTCTAAAACATTAGGGGCGAGGGCCTGCTGCTGATCTGACCATGGAAAAAATTATGGGCGAGGGCCTGCTGCTGAGCTGACCATCGAAAAAATTATTGGTAAAGGAAGTCTGTCACCTCCATATGGCCATATACAGTACTTACATGGCTCTGTAGCACATCTATACAGGATTGTAACGGTACCTTTGTTCTTTTCTTTAGACTTGCACCAGCAGAAAAAACAAAGTTTCATTCATATGCAAATAAGCACTCGCAAGTGCCCAGGGGCGGTGTTCAGTGTGTAGGTGCCCAGGCTGCCCTGCCTTCTTTTCACTTTACTCCTCCCCAGCCTCTGCCTTTGTCCGCCCTCCAAGTCTCTTGCCTCATCGATAGGTCCGGACTTGGAGGGCGGGCAAAGGCAGAGACTGGGGAGTCTCTATCACCCTGTGTACTGTCTTTCCCCATTTCCACATGCAAAGCGTCTGCCTTCATTGTGAGTATAGCGAGCATTTCAGTAAACACAGAAGTGGGATGGTGACGCTGATAATAGCAGCATCACCGCTCGCCATCTGTGTTGATTCCTCAAAGTTGCGTAAAAATTCACAGAGGTCAGACATCCATGCCCACTCGTCGCTTGTGAAGAGTGACAGTTGACTGGAAAGGCGACAACCATGTTGCAGCATGGTATTCCACTACTGCCCTCTGCTGCTCACAAAGCATGGCCAACATGTGGAACGTGGAGTACCAGCGTGTGCTCATGGTGCACAACAGTCGGTGAGCTGGCAATTGCAAGCGCTGCTGCAGCGCTGCCAGACTGGCAGCAGCTGTAGATGACTTTCAGAAATAAGCACACATGTGGCACACCTTCATTAGTAGCTCAGGCAAATTGGGTTAGGTTTTGAGAAACTGCTGAACCACTAAGTTTAACACGTGGGCTAGGCATGGTATGTGTGTGAGCTTGCCGAGCTACAAAGCCACCATCAAGTTGCAGCCATTATCAGACACAACCATGCCTGGTTGTAGGTTGAGTGGCGAGAGCCACAGCTCAGTCTGGTCTCTTATACCCTGCCATAGCTCTGCGGCGGTGTGCTGTTTGTCACCTAAGCAAATACGTTTCAGCACGCACGGCCTGTTGCTGCTTCCCCACTGCAGTGCTACACTGCTTCCAGCTACTGACTGATGGCTGACTGATGTTGCAAGATGACAATTCAGAGGTGGAAGTGGATGAGGAGTAGAAGGGGGGGGGGGGGGGTTGCAGCCACTAATGTAGGTGATGTAAGTAGGGCCCGCAATCCTTGGTCGTCGGTAGCACTTGCGCCATCCCGTATGACTCGCTCCCGGCCTCCACAACGTTCACCCAGTGTGCTATAAAGGAAATGTAGTGTCCCTGGCCATAAGCACTTGTTCATGTGTCAGTCGTTAAGTGGACCTTCCCAATAACTGCGTTGGTTATGGCACAGGTGATGTTACTGCTGGTGTAAGGCGGGCCGGCACACCGGGCAAAATAGTGGCAGCTGGGGACTGAATGAGGGATGGCCGCCGCTATCAGGCTGCGTAAACTCTGTGTCCAGAAGCCTAAATGGCAACAGTTTCAGGGCCAGCAATTTGGAAAGGTGCGCATTTAGTGCTATGTCCTGTGGGTGGATGGCTGGGTATTTGCGCTTTCGTTCAAAGGCCTGGGGTATGGACATCTGTACGCTGCGCTGGGACACAGAAGTGGATGTGCTAGCTGATGGTACTTGCAAAAGTCCAGGTGTAGGGCGGGAGGCATTTGGGCCTGCGTCTTGGACAGGGGATTGGCCAGCACGTAACACAGGGGAAGAGGAGGCAGTGGTGTGACCTGCAGACACTGATTGTGGACCCAGGCATTCGGCTCACCTATTAGGGTGCTTTGATGCCATCTGACTGATCATGCTGGTGGTGGTGAGGTTGCTAGTGTTCACGCCCTTGCTCATTTTGGTACGGCATAGGTTGCAAATGACAATTCTTTTATCGTCTGCACTGTCCTTAAAAAAGCGCCAGACTGCGGAACACCTACCCCTTGGCAAGGGAGATTTCTGCAAGGGGGTGCTCCCTTTTGCCACCCCACTGCCTCTTCCAGCCTGTTGCGGTGCTGCGGATTCCTCCACCTCTGTAATGCTGTCCTCGCTCGACTTGCCACCTTCCCATATTGGGTCAGTGATTTCATCATCCACCACCTCACTCATCCACCACTTCCTCACTCTGGTCATCCTCCTGACTTGTTGACCTAACAACAACCTCACTTATTGACAACTGTGTCTCATCCTCATCATGAACCGCTTGAGACACTTATTGCGGTTGACTTATTGGCAACTATGTCTCATCATCATCATCCACCTTGTGAAACAGTAATTGCCGTTCCCCACCGCCATCTTCTTCTGACTGGATGCTCAAGAATTTGGGAATCAGGGCACAAGATCTATTGATGGTCCTTTTCAATCGGGTTTGGCGAGAGGCCCAAATTAAGGAATGGCGATGAAAAGAGCTCCTCGGAATATCCGAGTGTGGGATCACTTGTTTGTAAAGACTCTCCATGGTGGGAAAAAGGAGGATCATGGTCGAGGATTCTCTTGACCAGACTCTTGGCTACTGAGACTGGACTTTGTGGAAGACAGGATAGTGCTTAATAGTGTTGAGCGAGCATGCTCGGCCGAACACCACATGTGCTTGAGCCAGTGTATTTAAATGCAATTTAGCATCTATTTCTGAAAAGTTTATGCTGGGATTTGAACTCCCACAACCCCTTGTACAATAGCAGTAAGGACCTTATCCACTTAGCTATAAAGCTGAGTGCTAACTGTGTCAGAAAAACCCCATAGTAGTTTCTGATGTAGTGAATATTCCTATTCAGCAGAATATTTATTTTATATTTCTGTGCAGGTTAACATGTAGCTGTATAGTGTATATATATATTTTAGTAATGACACATTTATTTTGTGCCATACATTTTTTACAATTACAAAAATAAAATATAAAATATATAAATTAAAACTCTATTTCTGAAATGTTTCTGCCTGGATTTGAATTCCCAACCTTGATACTTTAGAGGCAAGGATGTTAACCTCTACACTATACAGCTACATGTTAACCTGCAAAGAAATATAAAATAAGTCTTCTTCTGAATACGAAAACTCATTACATCAGAAACTACTATGAGGTTTTTCCTGACACAGTTTAGCATTCAGCTTTATAGCTGAGTGGACAAGGTCCTTGCTTCTAATGTACAAGGGGTTGGGATTTCAAATCCTGGCAGAAACTTTTCAGAAATTATATTTAATACACTGGGGTGTCCCCAAGCACTGACTCCATATATATAGCTATATATGGAGTCAGAGCAGGGACTCCTAAGCCAAACTAGAGTCCCAACACCCTCCCCTCTTCAGAGCAGGGGTGCCTGGGGGTACTCCCATTGACGTCCATTGTGCTCGGGTGCTCGGTAGAACACCCAAGCATCGTGAAATGCTCTATTAGAGCACACTAGCACTTTTGTGCTTGATCAACATTAGTGCTTAACCGACTGGAAGCATTATCTGCTGCAATTCAACCGACCACCTGGGCGCACTGGTTTGACGTCAAGAGTGGTGTCCTGCACTGCCCTGCAAACTGGGGCATGAAGCTAGTTATCGTGTATGTTTCTTGTGCACAGTTTCACCGCGCACAGGGCCACGGACTCTGTGTGCACCATGAGTAGCACGGCCACTTCCCCGTCCCTTACTGCTCGCATTCCGCATGTTAAATGGTATATATACTTGCAAGTATGTCACACGTACAGTAGCACAGGTTTTGTAAGTGTTTGCGCAAATAAATTTGACTGAATGTCACTGATATTTAGGATGCACTAATGTTATACTGGAGATGTAGCGCAGGTAATGTTGTGGCGGTAATGCAGGGACCAAACAATTGCACGCAGGTTACGCTAAAAATATATATTGCTGCCAGATACAACAATAGTCCTTAATAGGAATTTTGGGTCTCTACAATAGCACGCAATTTAACCAACATGGCTACCGCATTACAGTGAGTGGCAGTACTTACCTGCACGTTTATTGGCTGCGTAAGAGCCAACAAACGTGCAGGGAGGAGACTCGAGCATTGCGCTTGAGCACATGCGGTATTCGGCCGAACACCGCAATGTGCCAAGCATCGCGATGCTCGAGCCGAACTGGTCTTCGGCCGAGCATGCTCGATCAACACTACTCATCACTACTTGCCAGCCTACCATAGGAAGCAGCGGATGTCTCCTCCAGATCTTGGCTGGGCAGTAGCTGCTGACTGTCCTCTAGTAGCTTATCCTCACTGTATAGTGGAGCTGAGCCCACAGCATATAATACTTGTCTGGCTGAGGAAACAGAAAAGGACAGAGGCAGGTTGAGGACAGGTGAGGGCACAGGGCCTGCTCCCAGGCCATGCCAACTAAGGGTTCTGTCTGACGAACCCACCGAATCTTGGCTGGAGGTGTCTGATGTCACTTGGGATGAAGTACATGACCAAGTCAACTATTCAAGCACCGCTGGGTTGCTGGTCAAGAGACGACCTCTAGATGACACCTGGAACTCAGGTCTCTCGCTGCAACCCCTGCTGCCATGCCCCCTTACTCTGCTGTGACCTGTGCCTGCACCTGAAACATTTAGGCCTCTGCCCCTCCCCTATGCAGGGCCTGGCACTTCTCTGTCTGACATACTGTTAGATCAAATAAATAAATATAAAGGAAATAAATACACCCCAAAAAAGGCAGTCATTTTGTCACTTTACCGCTCAACGGCTAATAAGCCATTTTTTTCCCACTAATACTCCACAAAAAAGGCTTTAAAACATATAACTGCAACACTCAATGGCTAGTAAGACTTTTTTTCCCCACTTATACACCACAAGAAAGGTTTTAGAACATATAACTGCACCGCTGAACGGCTAACCAGACCTTTTTTTCCACTAATACCCCCTAAAAAATGCTTTAGAACATATAACTGCACTGCTGAACGGCTAATAAAACTTTTTTTCCCCACTAATACACCCAAAAAAGGCTGTAATTTTGTCACTTCACCGCACAACAGTTATCAAGCCTTTGTTTCACTAATACACCACAGAAAAAGGCTTTAGAACATATAACTGCACCTCTGAATGGCAGCTCTGAATTTTTTTCACTAATACACCCCAAAAAAGTCAGTAATTTTGTCACTTCACCACACAATGGCTAACACTTTTTTTCCCACTAATACATCAGAAAAAAGGCTTTAGAACATATAACTGCACTGCTGGGTGGCTAATACGTTTTTTTTTGCACTAATACACCCCAAAAAAGGCTTTAGAACATATAACGGCACCGGATTGTTCCTATTACCCAGGCTGTACACTCCCCTTTTGAACCCTGTTCTCCTTTTATAGTGTGGAATAATTCCTCCCTATCCTTTCCCTACACTTCTAATGATCTTTCCCTGAACTTCTATTCAGCCCAAAAAAAGTTTTCCAGTTTTTTTCAGGCACTTTCCATAGCGCCTGCTAACGTCTCTCCCTGCACTAACTATACTGGAAAATGGCAGAATCCAAGATGGCTGAGGCTATTTATAGGGCTGTGACATCACAGGGCTGGCTGGCTGCTGATTGGCTGCATGCATGGCATTATGGGTGATCCCTCGTTCCCAGAGTTCTTTGCTCCATGTCCTAACATGTGCAGCAGCCATTTTAGGAAAAAAATGCGAATCGTTACCACAAAATGCGTATCAAATCATCAACTTCGATTCGCTCATCTCTTGAATGCCTCTGATTTCTTACAAACTTTTTTTTTCTGTCATATTCAATATGAATGATAAAATCATGCTAGGCAACAATGTCATATGAAAGACGAAATGGCCATTCCTGGTACAGAGCCGCAGGTTTTCCATGTGCTGCCGTACAGTGGCTTGCACATGGCTGTGCTATGCAATGAGAGATAGCGCTTTGAATCTTAGGAGATTGTTGGTTGAGCTGCAGCTTTTGCTGTAATTGTGTCTACCATTGCTGGAGCTGGGGGCAGGGTCGTAATTGTAATGCGGCCTTTCATCTGCATATACATATTCTGTGCTATGCATCACGCTTCCATCCCAAGCCCCTATTTGATTCCCGACCTCCGCACAGCATGATGTGGGTTACTGTAATGACACAGTTTAACCAATTCTCTTTTGAAGTCATCCGTAATTTACACTCAAAGCGGCGAGATTTTACAACTTAATGGGATTGGGTTTAGATTTTTTTTTTCTACCAAGGCCCTGATAAATCCTTAATATGAGAAATCCAATAATTATTTTAATTGCTTCTGAAATTACTGCAAGGCCGCCACCGATTTCTTTTATACTTTCAGCTGCACTAATTGGTTTTAAAGGATAATTGTGGCACGATAACCCTTTTACAGCCAAAGGGAAATCTCAGGCCTTTGCAAAAAGGGTATTTTATTGTAGCTTCCCGGGTTCTGTGTCAGTGGTTCTCAGCCGTAGTTTATCCACCAGCCTCAACTGAATGATGCTTTGGGGGTCATTTATCAAACTGGTGTAAAGTAGAACTGGCTTAGTTGTCCACAGCAACCAATCAGATTTCACCTTTCATTTTGGACAGCTCCTTTGGAAAATGAAAGGTGAAATCTGATTGGTTGCTATGGGTAACTAGGCCAATTCTACTTTACACCAGTTTGATAAATGCCCCCCTTGGTTTGAGCTCCCAGCCAGCCATGATCACTAGACCACAGGAAGGAGCTTCTGGTGTGTCACATAAGGCCAAATGGAAATTTTTAATGACATATTTTAGCAATTTTTAGCAAAAATTATCAATTTAGATTTCCTGGTGAAAGTCACAGCTATAGGCTGAGATAATAATAATTTCCTTCTCTTCCCATAGAACACTGACACAAAAAAGGTCCTGGATTAGAAAAAGGGGGCCTGTTTTTCCTCCCAAAACAGCGCCACTCCTGCCCATCGGCTGGTTGTGGTATTGCAGCTCACACTCAATAACTCAAAAGATAAAAATGATGGGAAGCAGCCTTCTCCCACATGTATGTTGCTTTACTAGTTGTGTTAAGTGCTCCCCTATTCATGACAGGTTGTTAACCACCTCAGCTCCCCTAGCTTAAACCCCCTTAATGACCAGACCACTTTTTACAATTCTGCACTACACTACTTTCACCGTTTATTGCTCGGTCATACAGCTTACCACCCAAATGAATTTTACCTCCTTTTCTTCTCACTAACAGAGCTTTCATTTGGTGGTATTTCATTGCTGCTGCCATTTTTACTTTTTTTTTTATATTAATTGAAATTGACCGAAATTTTTGCAACAAAATGACATTTTTAACTTTCTGTTGTAAAATTTTTCAAATAAAACTACATTTCTATATACATTTTTCTCTAAATTTATTGTTCTACATGTCTTTGTTAAAAAAAATGCAATAAGTGTATATTTATTGGTTTGGGTAAAAGTTATAGCGTTTACAAACTGTGGTACAAAAATGTGGATTTCCGCATTTTGAAGCAGCTCTGACTTTCTGAGCACCTTCATGTTTCCTGAGGTTCTACAATGCCCAGACAGTAGAAACACCCCACAGATGACCCCATTTAGGAAAGTAGACACCCTAAGGTATTCACTGATGGGCATAGTGAGTTCATGGAATTTTTTATTTTTTTGTCACAAGTTAGCGGAAAATTATTATTTTTTTCATTTTTTTTTCTTACAAAGTCTCATATTCCACTAACTTGTGACAAAAAATAAAATTTTACATGAACTCGCCATGCCCCTCACGGAATACCTTGGGGTGTCTTCTTTCCAAAATGGGGTCACGTGGGGTATTTATACTGCCCGGGCATTTTAGGGGCCCTAAAGCGTGAGACGTAGTTTGGAATCCAAATGCGTAAAAATGCCCTGTCAAATCCTGAAAGTACTCATTGGAATTTGGGCCCCTTTGCGCATCTTGGCTGCAAAAAAGTGTCACACATGAGGTATTGCCATACTCAGGAGAAGTAGGGCAATGTGTTTTGGGGTGTCTTTTTACATATACCCATGCTGGGTGAGAGAAATATCTCTCTAAAAGACAACTTTTCCCATTTTTTTATACAAAGTTGTCATTTGACAGAGACATTTCTCTCACCCAGCATGGGTATATGTAAAAATACACCCCAAAACACATTGCCCTACTTCTCCTGAGTACGGCAATACCACATGTGTGACACTTTTTTGCAGCCTAGGTGCGCAAAGGGGCCCAAATTCCAATGAGTACCTTTTAGGAGGGCATTTTTAGGCATTTGGATTCCAGACTTCTCACGCTTTCCGAAATGGGGTCACATGTGGGTTATTTATACTGCCCTGGCATTTTAGGGGCCCTAAAGCGTGAGAAGAAGTCTGGAATATAAATGTCTAAAAAAATTTACGCATTTGGATTCCGTGAGGGGTATGGTGAGTTCATGTGAAATTTTATTTTTTGTCACAAGTTAGTGGAATATGAGACTTTGTGAGAAAATAAATAAATATCAATTTCCGCTAACTTGTGCCAAAAAAAAAATCTCTGTGGATCCGCAAAACACATACGGATGTCTGAATGGAGCCTTACAGGGGGTGATAAATGACAGGGGGGTGATCAGGGAGTCTATATGGGGTGATCACCCCCCTGTCATTGATCACTCTCCTGTAAGGCTCCATTCAGATGTCCGTATGTGTTTTGCGTATCCGCAAAACACATACGGACGTCTGAATGGAGCCTTACAGGGGGGTGATCAATGACGGGGGTGATCAGGGAGTCTATGTTGGGTGATCAGGGGTTAATAAGGGGTTAATAAGTGACAGGGGGGGGTGTAGTGTAGTGGTGTTTGGTGCTACTTACAGAGCTGCCTGTGTCCTCTGGTGGTCGATCCAAGTAAAAGGGACCACCAGAGGACCAGGTAGCAGGTATATTAGACGCTGTTATCAAAACAGCATCTAATATACCATTTTGGGGTTCACTTCTGTATTCGGCGCAGGCGCAGTGAGTAAATGATGCGCTCCTGGTGCCGGATTCCTCACTGCGCCTGTGCCGACTACATCACAGTGAGGAAGCCGGCATCAGGAGAGCGGCCTTCACTCACTGCACCTGTGCTGTGCTGAAGACAGAAGTGAACGGCGCAGGCGCAGGATTTCATCAACGATGCGGTGGACCGTGGCATCAATCAAGAGGAGCCTCTAGGTGCTGATTTTACGCCCATATAGCACCTAGAGGCTCATTAGCATATTATAAAAGTGCTTATTTTACCAAAACGGCTGCAGGGACAAATGTTAGAAGCATACTGTTATGTAATGCTGACATTAGCGCATCGCTATATCAGTCAGATATATAACAGTATTTCTGGTGGTAGAAGCCCTTTAAATCTTCTGCCATGTTACTATAATCATTAGGTAGTGATATATCTGATGCCAGGGGCATAGCTATAGGGGTCTGAGTGGTAGCAATTGCTTTCAGGCCCCATAGCTAGGGGGATGTATCGCTGTCCTCAGGACGGCGATGGAGTTAGATACTGCAGCTGGCTATGCTCAAAGCCCTGCCCATTTCCATTAAGACCTGTCAGGAAAAAAAGTGTAGAATCTCTAGTTGCACCAAAATTGCACCTATTTGCTCTACTTTTTAGACAGATTTTAGGCACATTAGTAAATCTGGGCCATAGTTTGCACAACAAACATATCTGTTCCAATCATCTCCAGGAGGTTAAATGCACCACACACGGTATCTTCCTGTGGAAGGGACAGGAGAGCCAGGCTTACATGGCAGGACAGTCCTATACAGATCAGCCAAAATACCTCAAGGATGGGGCACATGTGGACAGTGTTTTTTTATTGAGAAAATTGATCATTTTATCTCCATTATGGAGGACTGGACTTAGTACAATTATTTAGTATTGGCAGGATTTTGTTTTGGGTGTGATCTCTTACCTGTACAGGGCAGCAGTGGCACGTTTCAGTACTTTGGGTCTCTGCGGCTTGGGCTCCCCAGCCATGTTGATATCTGTTGAGAGAAAGAATGACTGAAATTGAACTTCTGTAGTTTTCCACCAACAGAGCACAAGTGGATCCTCCATTGGATCTGGGTTCTGACCCAGATAGGCTCCACTGGCTACATAGTGAACCATGCCATTTAAAGCAGTTGGGGACAATTCTTATTGAGTTGATAGACAAGTGACCTAGTAGAAGTTATCAACGATAGGACCAGTGTGCACAGTGGATATATACAGTAAATGTTATAACAAGATGGTGTAGCCTCCGAAAAATCTTCTCTGTTGGGCTCAAGTTACTCCAGTTGCATCCTGCACCAGTTGGTGTCCACGAAACTAAGCACAAGTTGTTGGCCGCTCATGGTTCTTTTTAACTCGTTCTTATGCCTTGAGAGGACCTGTCACCTCTCCTGACATGTATAGTGGAGCAACTACTTGCATTCACCATGTAACAGCAATTCTGGAGCAACTATTCTTATAACTCTATGATGTGCTATTCCTTTATTATTCCTTCTAGAAGTTCTGAATGAATTACTAGCAGGTGTTACCAGTTGAGGGTGTGTCCCTGCACAGTCTGACACTATCCAATCAGTGCTGCCAGTGTCAGACTGTGCAGGGACACCCCCCCAGCTGGTAACACCCATATGGATCTTCATTGCAAACTACTAGCAATTCATTCATAACCTCGAGCTGAAATAATAACGGAATGGCACATCATACAGTGATAAGAATAGATGCCCTAGATTTGTTATTGCATGTGGAATGTAGGTAGTTATGGTTGAGGTAAAAGAATCCAGGAAAGCATGGTGGTTTCAGCAAAGTGTAGTTTGCTGAGGCACTTTTATTTAAAGTATTTTGTGTGCCTAGATTGTTATGGAATGGCATGTAGGTGTTGGTAGTGGGATGTGCCACCCCCCCCCCCCCCATTCCACTCCAGTACGAAACTTACCCCTAGCCTGAGGCAAACCCAGGTGTAACTGCTGGCCTCGTTACAGGGCTGAAATGTTCTGTCAGTATCAGAAGTCTGAAGGCCATGACCTTTTGGCTGGAAGGGCCCTGGGATAGTACCCTGCGCACGCTGCAATTGGCATCATGAACAAATATAGACTATTGTCAACTCGTACCTGCCCACTGCATAAGTGGCGTCAGCGTTACCCAAATCCTGCTCTATTGCATATGTGGCAAAAGTATGTCCTGTCCTTCTTCTTTGTGTCTTTAGGTTAGGGCTACACGGTGACAAAATGTGTTGCACAACAAAAAGGGTACAACTACATTACATGTGTCGTGTGACATTTATTGTAATGATAGTCTAAGGTGTCGCACTACGCCATGCTGCCACTGCAACGCGACAGTCGAACAAAAATCCAGCTAGGATGGATTCTTTGTGACTGTCGCGTCGCAGTGCGATGCCATAGACTATCTTTGCAATAAATGTTGTGTGATATTGGTGCAACACATGCCGTGTAGCCCTAGCCTTACTAAGCTGCTACACATTTGACGATGATTACACTGCTAGTGTTCTGTACATGCTGGTGCACATTGTAGCAGAACGCATGCACAGGATTTCATTCAGTGCATTCTGGAGGTGAGGCTATCAATTAAGTGCAGAGAGGTAACGTTGCTGGCCAAGTTCATGAATACGACTCTTACTGTGGATTCCTAACTGGTCATTTACACGTAGCACGGTAAAGTTTGTGGTTATAGAAGAAATGGGGCTTACTAGAATACTTCTCATGTGGAAAAATAATCTTTCCTTCACCGTACAGACTGTATCACATTCTGCGTGTTGAAACAGATGTGACAGGTTCCCATCAACAAGTTTGGTTATTCCATTTCATATCAGCTAATGATCATCTGGTGGAGACTTTATACTGAACCTCAGACGTTACAAAGTGAAAGAATCTATATAATCTAGAACAGGGATCAGCAACCTCCGGCACTCTAGCTGCTGTGAAACTACAACTTCCAGCATGCACACTTACTCAGCTATTCTTGTAACTCCCCTAGAAGTGAAAGGAGGATTCTGGGAGTTGTAGTTTCAGGACAGCTGGAGTGCCGGAGGTTGCTGATCCCTGATCTAGAAGCTACAATCCAGGATGAAGTTATACAAACCTGCAATAAGGAAGAAGATGGATACACCTGGCCCAGAACACCGTATAACAAAGTCTTAATGCTGAAAGGTAATTTTAAGAATGACTGAGCAAGAGGAAAGTCTGGGAATTGAAACTAAGAACTTTCCACCCATTGACACAATGACTTCATCTAGCACCTCAAGCACATGACTGTACAGCAATGCTCAGAGGCTGCATGGCTTCTTATTAAAGGGGTTGGCCCCTTTCTGATTACTGTTGTTTGTGCGATGATTATATGGCACTTATTAATACAGTCTTTGTTGAAGTTCTGCACCATTTTCTACATTTCATAAGGCATGTCCCCTTGTTTACAAAGCCTTCTCTGCTGTCCACACAGAGATCCTATCCATAAGATGGCTTCTGGTGGAGGGTTATGTGACCTCCATGTGATGTGTCCTCCATTCCAATACACTGAACGTTCTATCTGCACTTGAAATGGTGGGAGTTTAGGGCAGGTGCAGTGTGTGTGAATAGAGATAACACCACATGGAGTTGATTTGCCCGGTCACATGACCCTCCATCAGCGGCCATCTTAGGGACTGGACTTCACAGAAGATTTACCTAAAAAGGGGACATGGCTTATGAAACATTGCAAATGGCACAGAATATGAACAAGGGATATAATAGCAATTGCTATATAGTCTGGAACATGCCATCATTTCTTTGCTGTTGGATTTGTAGAGATTCCAACAGAAAAAACTGCCTAAAAAACTTCAAATTCTTTGGAAGCCTTATTATAGCTCTGTACATGTGGCTTTATTGCAGTCACATACATTATTCTAAATGCCTACATTTTTGGCCCACCCCCATGGACAAACTTCACAACTCTGCCCCACAGTAGACTAACTCCAGATCCCAACAAACAGCAATGTAGGCTATCAGGTATTGTAACTTCAATGGTAAAGATACGTCTGCCAATTGTAATGTTTTTGTTAAATAAGGTATAATTCTTACAATAATTTTCTTTTTCTCAGATAATCTCTCAGTTATTAATTCAGATAGGAGCATATATTTCCTCATATGATTGCAAATTGATAGACAGCCATAAATGTCATGAAATGTAAAGGGGTTCACCAGGATTTAACAATTGATGACTAGTCCCCAAGACAGGTCGTCAATATCAAATTGGAGGGGTTCCAACATCCAGCACCCTTGCCATTTATCCGTCTGCGTATTACACAGACGGAGCTACTCCAGAACAGCTGATTGGCTGGTATTAGACATCCTCCTGATATTGATAACTTGTCCCATGCATGAGACATCAATATATAAATCCAGGAAAATCCCTTTAAGCTGGCCGGATAGGAGCCATGTTACATTAAGAGTTTTTTAAGATGGAAACAAAGAAGGAATAAGTCACTTTCAGCAGTATTAAATGGTGTTTTACTTGATTGCCAGTTGCTCTACACATTTTTGACATTCATTGTGTTACGTTATAAATGCTCTGTCTTTTGTTCTCATGATCATGTCTCCAATGCTGACCTTGCCATGGCCCCTCTGATATATGACTTGCTGCTTGCTCCAGCTTCTGTCCTGTAAATCATGGCATGAAGCTGACAACCAGCTCTACAGCAGTAATGTGAGCATGGTTGTGCGTGCCAGGCCCAGAAAAATCTGCCATATATTATACCAGGCACTGCCAGGCCATGGAGGGCAAGCATATCATAGAGTGGAGAATCCTGCATTGGCTTGCAGAGACAGATTTAAAACATTCTAAGGAGTCGTTCTGAAGATTGACTGCTCTGTCCACAATGACCCAGTCACTGTGTCAATGTGGGTTTATAATATTTGCTTAGAAGAAGCTAGAGGAGCTATAATCTGTAGGCCTTCCCTAATAGCGCAGTGAAGAGCGAAATGTGCATCGAAATCCGAGAGTGGTTATAAAGTACATAGCAGATGAAAGGAAAAAAATCTTGAGGGTGTTTTAGCTCCAATTATGTGAGAGACCTAGAAAGCGATGAGCTTTGTTAAATGAATGCAAAGGACTTTTTAACAAAAATGTGTGGGTAGTATTAGCAAGTCTATGCAAATGTTATAGGGACTTCACCAAGACATTAGAAGTTATTTGGCAGGAGCACATTGACCCGAGTTTTATGAAATGAAATGGTGTGAACTTAATAGCGATGCTTATAGTCCTGAAAAGTTAACAAGTCTGCCATTCTACTTTTTTCTCAACAAAGGGTAAATCAGTAGTATTGAAATTTGCTGAGCCTGAGGTCCTAGACAGACAGAGTTATGGAAGTAATTGTCTAACACAGGAGAGCTGTAGAGGTTTTGGCAGGGCACATCAAGATTGGAAGACAGTGATTTGGCCCACACAATAGAGATGATCTGGCAACCATTTGAAGTAATGATTTTTTTTATAGATCTGAATATACAGCATAACAATAAAACCGCCTGCCTAATGTTGTGTAGGTCTCCCTAGTGCCACCAAAACTGCTCTGACCCTTCGAGGCATAAACTCCACAAGAGCTCTGAAATTTCCCTGTGCTATCTCACACCAAGACGTTTTCCTGAGCACAATTAGCTACTATGATGTCTCCTATACACAGCATACAAAGAAGAGATCCTGCTCCAATCTCTCTCTCTCACACACACAATCAGAAGCAGCAGAAGCATGGAGAACATCATGCAATAGTACTGAGAGGTGTAGCTGTGAATCAAGCATTGGGCGAGATAGAAACCTCACTATTAAACCTCACGAGTTAGTAGCAGTGTGTGTATGTCTCTCTGCCTCTCACATTGGATACCTTTCCGGGTACTAGGCTCTGTTGCTCATTAGCTGTTCTGAAGAATGTATTATTCGAACTATACGGCTGTGGTCACGGTATATATTTTTTCTTTTTGCCATGGTTCCACCTCTACCACCTGCATTTTCACACCCAGAGCATGTTCTAAATGTAGACTCTTTTAGCAGTGGAGAGGCATAGCATGGGAGGACGGGTCTGCAGCTGTACATCCCCATGTCTGGTCTTGTATGCATCCCCGCTTATTTGTATCAATTAACCTTGGGAATCCAGGAAGCTTTCACCAGTTGTCCTTCCAGAAACACTGCACACCAAAAACACCCTACTGTTTTGGAGATTTTTTGACCCACTAGTCTAGCCACCACAATATGGCCTTTGTCACAGATCCTTATGCTTGCCCATTTTTATTGCTTTCAACACATCAACTTCAAAAATAGACTGTTCTTTCTGCCTCACATATCCCATCCCTACTCAATGTTTTTTACTGCGCCTCACAGTGGTTTAAGGCTGGGGCTACTCAGAGATCTTGGGTGCAGCAGGGTTGGATCTTTTACGTGGGAGTTTCACTGCTACTGCATTCATTTTTTTGGTATCAATGCTACACTAAGATATTTGGTGGCACCCAAGATTGCAGTATAGCTTTAGCCTTAGGGTGGGTTCACATTAGCGTTATGGATACCTTTTATGTTTTCTGTTATAACATGGTTTGACGGAAGTCAAAACGCAATCCTTTAAGAGGCATTCCGTTTTGATCCTTCATAATACAAGTCCTGGTTTCCATTATGCAGGAATCCAGTCCTGCATAACGGAAACTAGGATGGATCCGTTATGCTGCCCATAGACTTGTATTATGACGGAATGCAAAACGGAAGCCTTTAAAAGGCATTCCGTTTTGCTTTCTGTCATAATAGAAGTCTAGGGGAATCATAAGGGATCCTTCTGGTTCTCGTTATGCAGAATGGACTTGGTTTTCCGTCTTGCATAACGGGAACCAGATAGATCCGTTATGATTCCCATAGACTTCTATTATGACGGATCAAAACGGAATGCCTCTTAGGCTACCTTCACATTAGCGCTTTTCTTTTCCGGCATAGAGTTCCATCACAGGGGCTCTATACCGGAAAATAACTGATCAGGCATATCCCCATGCATTCTGAATGGAGAGTAATCAGTTCAGGATGCATCAGGATGTATCAGGATGTCTTCAGTTTAGTCATTTTGACTGATCAGGCAAAAGAGAAAACCGTAGCATGCTACAGTTTTATCTCCGGCAAAAAAACGGAAGACTTGCCTGAATGCCGGATCCGGCATTTTTACCCATAGGAATGTATTAGTGCCGGATCCAGCATTCAAAATACCGGAATGCCGAATCCATCCGTCCGGTCTGCGCATGCACAGACCTTTAAAAATGAGAAAAAAATACTGGATCCGTTTTGCCTGATGACACTGGAAAAACGGATCCGGTATTGCAATGCATTTTTCAGACTGATCAGGCATTTTTCAGACTGATCAGGATTCGTATCAGTCTGAAAAATGCCTGATCAGTCAGAAAAAATGACATGCGTTTGCATACAGTTTGCATGATCAGGCAGTCAGTTCAGGCAACGGAACTGCCTGATGGAATCAAACAACTCAAGTGTGAAAGTACCCTTAAAGGCTTCCGTTTTGACTTCTCTCTTATGGATTCCGTTATTTTCCGTTATGACCATGTTATAACAGAAAACAAAAACAGAATCCATAACGCTGATGTGAACCCACCCTTAATGTTATGGCTGGTCGGTGTAAAGCCCATGACTTCAGAGGTCTAATGACCAAAGTGGATATATAATATGTTCCATACAATGTTCAAATTTATGATATTTTGCAATTGTGGCAAAAGTTGGACACTGTTATTGAACTCATTCCACTTTTATCATGGCTATAATCATGCACAGTGATGCTCATTAAAAGTAAAGGAGTACCCTTGAAGACGAAGCTGTGTAGGCCACTTATACACGTTAAACTGCTTGCCATATTTATTACACTATTGCAACACAGCCATTCTTCTCTGCTGCTAGATGTTTCTGTCTACTACATTTTGGGGCAGATTTACTATTAAGAATACTCCAGTTTTTTGGTGCATTTTGCATATAAACTGGCACGCATGCTTTGCATTACATTTACCAACTGTTTTACACACTTGGCGGCATGGCTTCACAGGGAAGGGACGTGGCCTAAATGAGCCGCTGAATGCCCAAAAATGCTCCAAAATTTGGGCACATTTTGGGAGTGCAACTACGCCAACTTATAGGTGGTGTAAACTGAGATTAGACTTGTGTTTGCACACTGACCCTTTTTTAGAGCATAGGCATATCTTTGCTGCAAAGACAGAACTTTTAGGAGCACAGACAGTTTTTTTTGGTGCATGGACAGAATTCTAGTGAAAATCTAACACAGAATTTATGACACTCCGAATTTACAAAGGTCCATGCACCATAATAGTAAATGTGTCTAAATGGGATTGGTATAGCAATGCACCCTGTGAGCCATCATATTAATATACTGCCACTTGCGTATTGTACACAGTTTGCTACTTCCATACTACAGTATTTCGTGGTCCCCACTATCCTTATACCAACAGGAAAGGATGGTTCTATAGGCTTGTTCACCACACCTAGACCCTGACACCTGCAGGAAGTAACAGATGAGATAATACTTTAGATAACCTCCATACACTGCCACGCAGTCACTGAACGATGCCCAGATATGTAGTGCACACATTGCCTACAGTAGTGTGGTTTTCAACCAGGGTTCCCAAGAATCTTGGGTCTCCGTGTGCCCTGATTAGGAGTTCTTTAGAAACGGCAACAACAAAAAGTCTTCCTTTTACAATAGGTAAGACAATCTGAGTCCAACTGTTCAAAGATGGTTTTCAAACCAATAAACTTATCTCTGCCAAATTATAGCACTGGGCAAGAATTATAATATGTTTTACCCACCTCTATACAAAGCTTCTTTGAGGCAGGAATGGCATTTGGGTAATAAGAATGGAAATCACTGACACTACCCCCCCTTCCCCATGTCCTGTATTACAGGGCACCCACCAGGTATCTGCTTCCACTTCATGTGCTACCTCTGACGAACAATCCCATAAAAAATTTTTATCACACATTAACAGCAAATATGTGAATATTTCACTTTTTATTTTTTATGAAGAACAGGTGGATGATTTGCTGGTTATAATTTTTGAAACCACTCCATGTACTGGAGTATCTACTTTCTGTCCTGGCTCGTTAGCTTCTTTCTTTGTTTGGACTCTTAGGCAGGTGTAATTACATCTCAGCCATGCGATTCACTTCTATGGGACGGCTCCTTACTGTTCAAATAAATAGAAAGGAGCCATCCCATTGAAGTAAATGGAACGTCTGAGATGTAATTACACCTGCTCACTGCTCCAGTTGTGAAGGTGAGCAGGTTCACAATGAAGAGAACACAGGGGCTCCCCAAAAAACAGCAACAAAAAATATCTTCCTTTTACAATAGGTAAGACAAACTGAGTCCAGATACAGAATGAAAAGAAGGCAGCGCTCTTTTAACAGCGGATCAGCAGGGTGCCGGGTTGGCCTTTCACTGATCTAATATTGATGATCTATTGATGAACAATAGGTCATAAATATAAATAAAGCGGACAACCTATTTAATCTGCAAGCGAATGTCTTATTGACAGCTGATTGACCATCTATTGACTGAGTTCTCTTGGATCAAATAAATTTTAGGAGCAATGCAATTCATACATATTGGATACTAGGGAGTATAAAGTGTAGTAAACAGAGCTGGTGTCAAAAGTCTGACAAATATCTAATATAGTTAAGATGGCTTTATCATGGGTAAACCCTTTGATACACTACATAATGATTCTGATGAGAGTAATCTACCATTAAGTGACTCATTTACAATGTAAAATGCAATCTTTCGCTAAATTTGTCCAAAAAGAAGATAAAAAGAAAATTTACAACACTGCTTTATGACATCTTATTGGAAATGAACACATGACTCAAGACAAAAGCATTACATGCAAACATTATCTCACCACCACAGATTATCTTGACAGGCTAGACAATAAAGTACCAGTGTTCATGCAACTCCATACTTGTCCTGAAAAACCCATCATTTATTGAGAAATATGTTTTTAGGAATGCTAACCTCAAGCTGTCCTACCTTGAAAAGGTTCTACACATTTAAGTAAATCCATACCTTCCTAGGAAAGAGGTGGTTATAACAAAGTACTGCTGTATTCCTTCCAAAGATCATCCACAGAGAGACCAAAGTGTTCATTGTCTCGAAATGGCAGAAATAAGAACTAATCAGCCTCACATATCAAAAGTGTCTCAAGGAAACAATGTCCTTGTTGCTCTGGACAAACAATCAGAATGGTTTATAGTATTAAAGCTGAACTTTGGTTGCTATGTGTAAGAAGATCATTTATTCTCTGAGACGTACAGGAGATCCAATGTCTGTTGAAGGTTCAGTTAACACTAATGTATGGTCCGAGCAGCTGGAAAAATTCTCTTCAAGTAAGACCTCTTAAAGACATTGGTGAATCCTGGAGGTGTGAAAGCCTTCAAGCATTAAGAAGAAAAACATGTTCATATCCACTTATTTCATATTTACAAAGTGACCTTAGCTGTTCACACCCAATATGTCACTTGTATCTGGAGGACAGACACACATTGAGGGACATTTCTTAAAGTACTTCTCAAGATAAACCTTCTATTCCTCTACTTTACATCTGGGCCATTTTTTTTATTTTTTGTAATGGAGAGTTGTTAGCTAATGGAGCATGACACATAGATCCTATAGAAATTGTAATAGTCACATTTAATCCTAAACAGAAGGAGACTTCCATTAGCATGCACATATGCAACCATGGCGTTCCTTCATGCAACTTAACTTACATAAACTAATTAGATTTCAGATAATCTGAGTTCAGATGGGACCCTGGAAAACAGAACGAGACCAGCATCTCTAAAAGGCTCTGCTGATGAAGAGGTTATTTAAGCAAACTGTATGTATCTTTGGCCTCATACATGGAATCCCTGTGGTTCTGAGCTGCAGAGCCCTGAGCATGCCATGTGCCATTGTATGCTGTCATATTAGACTTTATCCTTCCCTAGAAGCTCCATATTGTGGTTTCTAAAAGAGCATGCTACAATTTGTTTTTTCTCGTAGAATCTGACTGAGAAATCATTTGTATGAAATTGAAAGCATATAGTGGTATGGTAGTACAGTAGTAGTCTACTAGTACTGTATTATGGCTCAGGTGTTGTACTGAGCTATATTACCCTTTAAATAAAGTCCTAAATAGTAAATATAGGGATAAAAAATTAATGGGAAAAAATAACTCAAAACAAAAGATGCAGATCTAGTGTCTATCTCTTTAGAAACCTATGGAAGTTACAGTAATGTATATGCCAACCATAAACTGAAGTGTTCACTGAAGAAGATTAGCAAGGTTACTGAATTGCTCTTGTATATAAAAAAAAATCAATTGGAAGAAGTTGTTAGGGGAATAATAGAGGGATGGAGGAAAAATAACTTGAGTCCAGACCTTGAGATGAAGTTTAATGGCAGCTTTACTTGAATAAATGTTTCTCCAAAACAGTTTTCAGGCTTTGTCTTGGTTCAAGTAGGCTTTAGCATTAAACTGGCAGGCAAACTTAACTCTGCTATATCTTTCTCTCACTCTGCTGTACTAACAAGCTGACTGGATAACTTGGCTTCTTCTTTATGTTGCACTTCTCTCTGTAGTCAGTTATGTTTCAGCCAAGGAACTAATCTCCTGGCTCCTGAGGCTTCTATGCTTTAGCTTACCTGGCCAGCAGAGCTTAATGTGCTCTGACTGGTGTGGGCACACCTTCCCCTTGCAGGGGGTAAACTACACTACTTCTAACTGGTCCCCACCCTTCCTTCAGGAAATAGGGCTAGCCCACTTCCCTACGGGGGGGGGGGGGGGTTAGAATGGAATGGAACACTCCATTCTACCCACATACCACTCTGGGGTGTTACATGTAATAAGCTTTTAATTGTCTCATTAACTGGGTGACAACCAATATAGTTCTCAAATGAGTTATTGCCTTACTATCCAGTTAAATGGGTTGTCTGGTTTCAAGTAGATTGACCTGTAATAAATAATAAGTGATTATTCACCTGACAGATCCTGCGCCGTTGCTTCGGTTCTCAAAGCAGAGCTCTGTTTTCCCAGCTCCTGCGGTGATGCCACACTGACAACATGTGACAGCTACAGCCAATCACTGACCACTGAGGTCAGTAATTGGCTGCAGAAGTCACATGTTGCCAACGTGACATTAACGCTGCAGAAGCCCTGCCGAAAGAACTGGCAAAGGATCTTTCACATAAGTAATCATCTCTTCTTTATTATAGGTTGATGCCTTGAGTCCAGTATCCTCTTGAAACACAATAACCCCTTTAAGAAGTAACTGTGATTTTTTTATATAGGCAAATAAATATAAGAAGCATTGCAATATATGTTATCAGAGAAACATGCTTCCTTCTTCTCTTATCAGACTCCTTTTATGTTACTTCTCCTTCACTAATTCAGTTCACTGAAGATGGGCTGCCTGCTTACTGAAGGATCAGATTACATAGATGTCTATGGAGAAGTGTGGGTGAGAAGGAGGAGAAAGGTGGGGCCCATCACATTACTTGCTGACTTCTATATATTGACATATATGGTGCTATTGCTGCTTCTGAGTGAAAGAGGAAGGCAGAATCTATTTTCTACATATACAGTCTATAGTAGACATTATAGCACATAACAATTTGAGCCATTGTCATATAATAGCCAGATATAGTAATGCATAAAGGGGTTGCCCCCTGAGACATATTGTAAATTGTAAAAATACATTTTTTTAACTGCATCTAATTAAAAATTTAGTAAAGCCACAGAGTTACTCATTAAAAAGTATTTGTATAGTCTAGCTACGTTCACGGACAAAAAGTATTGGCTCAATAATACGTCTCAATTATGAGAAGCAATCACGGACTGAAATAGAGAAGCTAAAACTACAACTTTATTGGATATACACTAGGAATTTTAGAAATAGGTCTTGAGCACAGGGGGTGGACAAATATAATGCTTGTGAGTCACTACCCACCAGTTACTGCCACTGGGGTGGGGTGGGGGGAGGGGTTGTATATGCATATATCAACCTGGCTGTTGATCTATTACACTGAGCCCCGGCTGTATAGTGTAACTTCACTCGCAGCTGAGCCAGATGCCAACGCCAATATGACCTCAATTTTAGTGTATATCCAATAAAGTTGTAGTTTTACATCATTCCGTGATGTAGTCTAGCTACAGTTTTTTTCTTTCTTATTTCTCTGTTAACCTCTGTTAAACATTGCTAAGGGTGGACACACATGCTCAGTTGCATCCTTAAACTGCTGCCAGCCATATCCTCTGTTAGAAGCTGTGAAAGTTGCAAGGAGTGAGATCCATCACAAAGGACATGTGCCCCTGAAAAGGACAATCTCCCTGAGCTGTGATAGAGAGAACTATAGCAGAAACGACAAGCCCTATTAGAAAGGCACACGTATCTTGAGCTGCCAGCTTGAAATAAATCTATCAGAACAACTGAAGCAATGAATGAGATCTCTGGATCCAAGTGAGGTACAGGTTCTAGCTTTGAAAGATGTTCTCATCTACTACATGTCTGCTTTTTATTGGTTAGAATAATCGTTTGAAGCACATGAAAGGTTATTTTGAAAAAGCACCTGGAAGACCTGGTACACTAAGGACTTACTTTTAAAAGGTATGTTATCCTTTTTTATTTGAATGTCCTTTAATAACTTTTCTAAACTTATTATGCTCTCATGAAAAAGTATAAAGCATTCTTACTTCTAGGTAAGATGGTGGTATAGTTTTTTTTTTTTTTTTATCTTTTTTTTTAAATCCTGGGGCATGGTGAACTAAGAGAGGAGATCCCTGGGCTAAAAATAGCCCCAATGGCTAAGCACCACTGGGACAGTAAGAACCTCAATTGATGTCAATGAGTGCCCTGTCATGCCATGTTTTATCTTTAGGGTTCGGGTTTCACATATTCAAACCCGGGCAGAATGAACTTAGAAGAGCAAAGAGTCTACACATAGTAGTTACCTAGTGGATGGGGTCCTGCATATAGAAAATATCAAGTACAGGTATACCAGAACAGGGGTTATCTACTGGTGGATTCCATTGCTAGGGCAGTTTTTACATACCTAGTGTCTGTCCAGCCAGTACTCGTCCATTCTCCCCAAGAACAGCTCCTCGCGCGTGCCTCTCATTCATATACTGTACAAAAGCATATCCTTTATGCACCGAGCAGCCAACCACGCGGCCATACTTTGAGAAGATTGATTCCACATCACTCTTCTTCACCACTGCTGTGTTTAGGTTGCCAATAAAGACTCTTGAATTCAGGGATTTGGGATCATTTTTGTTGGTGATGTTGCTAGTAGCGGCTTTCAGGGACATTTTCTCCCCCGAGGCTGAAAATACAAAGAAGGGGTTAAGTGGCAGGAATAATTAGGTATGTGCTCTACTGTTAATAACATAGTTGCACTTTGCATGCAAAACTTGTGTGTGTGGACCTACAAAAATTAGTGACTGATAATTTGCTCTAGAAATCAGTCACCTGGACTCAAATTGTATGGTTTTGCACAAATTAGAACCACATTCTAGCATTTTTCTTTGAATTTTGCAAGACCTTTGATCTAAGAAGGTTTATAATCTGTATTTAATCAGTCTTCCACTCACCAGACTCTCCCCTCTCTAATCTATCCTGAACACAGCAGCCAGGCTCATCTGTCAAACCGCTATTCTGATGCCCCCTGCCCTGTGCCAGTCATTACTATGGCTGTCTGATACATCCTCCCTGTGGCAGTCATTACACTGGTTGTCCATACAGTATAGGATTCAATTTAAACTCCTTACTCTTACCCATAAAGCTCTCCATGGTGTTGCACCCTCTATTATCTTCTCACTAATCTCTGTCTACCATCCTACCCCTGCTCAACACTCTGCAAATGATTTAGGACTAACATTCACCATATTCCAGACCTCTAATGTCTTCCGAGCTGCACCAATTCTCTGGAACGTCCTACTCCAAGCAATTACAATTCCCAACATCCATAGTTTTAGGCGCTCCATGAAAACACATCTTTTTGGGTGGTTTATATCATCCCCTAATCTAACTCTTCTCAACTCACCTCCCCCCTTCCCTCAACCTCATCCTTCAGTCTGATCCATCATCCACCACAACCCATGTACTCAGAACCACTACAGATATCGGCTGGTGACAGCTCATGCTGCTTTATATCTGCTCCCCTATTGTGGTTGGATCTTTGTAAAAAAACAAGCACTGTATACCTTCGGTGTCTGCTCATAGATTGTAAGCTCTTGTGAGCAGGGCCCTCATTCCACTTGTTTTAATTGGTGACTTGTTTGTTGCTATATGATGTTGTTTATACATCCTGGAAGAGGTTGCCCACTATGAAAAAAGGAGATCTACTGTTGTGCATGGGCTGTGTGTGATATTGCAGCTCTTGCATAAATGTTTCTAGGCTGGGGAGCAGATTATAATTTTTTGCTAATCCTGGAAAACCCTCAAAGTGATACAATTCTATCTGCATGCAGCCATCTCTAGGGGTAGTTTTCTGCACACTGTTTTAATTCTTCATATCGATATATAATAGTATGCATGGGGCTCCTAATCTCCCTCTAGTGGTGGCTGCAGGCAGCTTAAATTTATCCTTTATTCATGTTAAATGACTTTTTAATTAACCATCAATTAACGCATTCATATTCAAAATTGGATAGACAGTCAGAAAGAGATCATATTGACCCCTTAAGACCAAGACAAGTTTGGAAGTAACATTTTTATTTTTAAATCCACCTGTTCCAAGACCCATCCAAGTTTTCCACTAAACAAACCATATGAGGGTATGATAAATAGACAACCCATCTTGTAGCATATATTATATGTTATGTTTTTGATGTTTTATATCTCATATTGTACTGAGTCTTATGTATATGGTAATGGAGGCTTCATTCCTCTGGCAATAACAACTCTGGAGCATCTATTCTTATGACTCTATGTCAGGGATGCTCAACCTGCAGTCCTAAAACTACAACGCCCACCATGCCCTGCTGTAGGCTGATAGCTGTAGACTGTCTTATCATGCTGAGAGTTGTAGTTTTGCAACAGCTGGAGGGCTTCAGGTTAAGCATCCCTGCTCTATGTGGTTTCATTCCTTTATTATTCCTTCTAGACATTCATGAATGAATTGCAAACTACAATAAAGGTCCAGCTGGGTATTACAATTTGGGGTTGTCCCTCCACATTTTGACACTAGCAGCACTGGTTGGATAGTATCAGACTGTGTAGGGACCCCCCCCCCCCCCCCAATTGAAAACACCCTTCTGGACCTTCATTACAAACTGCTAGCAATTCATTCATAGCTTCTAGAAGGAATAATAAAGGAATGGCACAACATACAGTCATGAGAATAGAGGCTTCAGATTTGTTGGGGAGGAGGGCACAAGTAGCTACCAGAACTGTCATGTCAGGAGAAGGGACAGGTCCTCTTTAAAAGTAGTCAGTTTTGCTGTATTTTGGTTGCTTTAGTCTTCCACCCTAGGTGGCAGATGTTCTGCATTACTGAATGGGAATTTCTGGTAAATTTGCATTACCCATTTGCATTGCAGCACAACAGTATTTGCCAGTACCAGGAAACAACAGGAAAAAGTGCAGCCATAAAAAGTGGACAACCTGGATCCATATAAGAGTAGAATATGCCCCAAGTAGTAAATGTTCTAAACATTGTACAACCACACTACGTCTCCACACCGCACTGGTAGATGGTAGATCAGTGTAAAAGAAGTGAATCCAAGAGACGTCGCTTCTACTATACCGTGCGGTGCATGCATGGCTGCTTCCATTGTTTATAAAGCGATAACTGGAAATTGAAATAAACATGTCATCGTCTTCAGGCTTTTACAAGACAATTAGTGAGATGTTTTAGAAGATTGAATTATCCTGCATCACTACACAGTTACATAAATTGCAGGCAGGGATGGACAAATCCCAGGAGCTAATTAAAAGACTTCCTGAAAATTACAATTTCTGGGGGTTAAGTACAGATACAGATCACACAACGGTCCTTTTGGCTGCATGTATGGTCAGTACATTTCACCAAAAACTTTAAAGGGGTTATCCGGGATTTAAGAAAATTAAACTACTAAAATATTACTTTATGATAAATAAATTCCCAAATACTTTTCATTAGTTTTAATGGCTCGTTTTATCTGGGGAACAATCATTTAGAGAAATTAAATGGCCGCCATCCTATTAATACACACAAAACTTGTCTTAATCACACAGGGGGACAAGTTACTTCACAACACTGAGCTAAAGAGCTGCCTTATCCTCCTCACTGCTCTACTTGTCAGGGATTATGATCCTAAATACACATGATAAGATCTTCAGCTGAATCTCTGTAGGAATGGAGTTCATGAGGAGACATGAAGTACAGAGACGAGGTGGGGGGATGGATAATGAGCAGCAGCACTTATATGCCGTCTCCATTACCACAACCCCACATTACCAGTCTGTTTTGTTCATCCTCTCTGTACTTCATGTCTCCTCATGAGCTCCATTCAGAGATTCAGCAGAAGATCTTATTAAACTGTATTCAGGATCATAATCTCTGACAAGCAGAGAGGAGGATGAGGCAGCTCTTTAGCTCAGTGTTGTGATGTAAGTTATCCCTCTGTGGGATTAGGACGGGTTTTGTGTGTACTAATAGGATGGCAGACATTTTATTTCCCCTGATGATTGCCTCCAGACAAAACAAGCCATTATAACTAATGAAAGGTATTTGGGAATATATTAATAATAAAGTAATATATAAGTATTTTTACTTTCTTAATTTTCGAACAACCCCTTTGAAGGGAATGTCAAGGGTTTTTGTACTGATGAGTTATCCCCAGAATAGGTCATCAATATCTGATCGGTGGGGGTCTGACTCCTGGCCCCCTGCCCATCAGCTGTTTAATGTTCTCTTCTTAGGCCACTGACATCACTTTCATTGATCACATAGCATATGTGCACAAGTGAATGGGCTTGGGCTGCAATACAATACACAGCCACTATATAATGTACAGCACTAGAGCGCCTCAGCCTTTTCAAAACAGCCGTAGTGCTGGGAGTCGGACCCCCAACCTATTCTAAGGGCAAGCCATCAATATACAAATCCCGGACAACCCCTTTAATCGATCCAAGCAGGAAGTAAAATTTAAGTGAAGGGAAGCAGTGATAGACAGTTGGATGGCAGAGAATTAGCAATGTATTTATGTCACTTGTCTGATGTAAATACATAGAGAAATATGCTGTTCAGAATGAGCGCCATATTTTTGAAGCATCTGTTCCACTTTTTCTAACATAGAAGTCAGAAAAAGTAGGTGAGACCAAAGGCGACTTTTTTTTATTATCTTTTTAATTAAAATTTCTTCCATTGAAAATTAAATGAATCAGAGGTTAAATGAATCAGAAATCTGGGGCATTGTGATGTGAGTTCTTGGAGTGTTTTGACGCATGTGTACTGGCAGATGCATACAGGGGGAGGGGAACATACAAAATTTTGCTATGGGACCCTATACGATTTCCACAGTGGAAATCCGCAGCATTAATTGACCTACCATGAGCTTAAAATTTGCACTGGAGGTCAAGTTACGGGCAGAAATTACAAAAATGTTTAAAATCTTATTTTGCTGCTACTATAAACACTGTGAACTTTATGCATGTAATTCCACTGTGGAAACTTTGTAGCATATCCATCACCAGTAGCCGTGCCATAACAAACTGCAGAATTGTGGATCACCTATGGCTAGTGTTGAGCGAATCGAAGCTAAATGAATTGACTTTGATCCGAATTTCAGGAAAAATTTAATTTGGCGCAAAGCCGAATTTCCTTGAGCTCCTCTTATCGATTTGCTCCCTGAGAGAGGCCATCACAGTCATCTTGATTGAAGATACTGTGCAAAATCTCTCACGTGGGGACGTATGACATCCCTAGGCCACTGCAAGATTTTGCGGGTTTCTTTAATCTCCCTGAGCAAATGGATAAGGTGATTATGTTTTTCTTGTTTTCCCCCCGATTAATCCTTAAAAGCCCACAATTGTAGCATCAGATGCCGCGATCAGTGATGAATGCGGCATCTGAGGGGTTCAATGGAGGGGGGCGGCATAATCGCCATTTACCGTCATTGCGTCAGCTGCATATAAAGGAATGCGCTTTGTGACAAACTAATTAATCACAAATTGAATTTCTTTGTGAAATTCGGCAAAGCAAAGCGAAATTTTCATAACTTCACTTGTCAGTACCTATGGCCATGAATCTCCATGCACTTCCCAAAGGGGTAATCTGCCTACGCTTCCTGACAACTCCTGAG
The DNA here is from genome assembly GCF_014858855.1 of Bufo gargarizans. Lineage (NCBI taxonomy): Eukaryota > Metazoa > Chordata > Amphibia > Anura > Bufonidae > Bufo > Bufo gargarizans. Next base: position 90,771,583 of record NC_058085.1, read on the forward strand.
GGGATTATGAAGAAAATGTCACCCTGCAGGTCCTGCTCCCTTAGTCCCCACAAAGCGAAGCAAAGAGCAGACAAAGGCTGACAATAATCTGCAATAATAAAAATAATGAACGTGATGTCAGGTCCTGTTTAGAGGTTCTGGGAGATTAAAGGACCTTTCTAGGAGTTCAGAATTGATGACCAATCTTCTGGATAGATAATTAATGTCTGGTCAGTAAGGGTCCAATTTACAGCTCCCCTGCAGATCAGATATTGATGATCTATCCTGAGGCAAGGCTATCAATATTAAACTCCCGGAAACCCCCTTTAAGGAAAAACCAGTACATACATGATATCTCAATATCTCATTACGTTTTCTCAATATCTTATTAATGTTTGCCTTCTCGTTTGTGCATGACTTATCGATTTGTATCCTGGCCGCAAACACATCAAATTTATGAGCAAAAGGACAAGTAATTCACTCTTCTACCTAATGAATGTCAGCAAGACCGATGCTGATTAGAGTTGAGCGAACACCTGGATGTTCGGGTTCGAGAAGTTCGGCCGAACATCCCGGAAATGTTCGGGTTCGGGATCCGAACCCGATCCGAACTTCGTCCCGAACCCGAACCCCATTGAAGTCAATGGGGACCCGAACTTTTCGGCACTAAAACGGCTGTAAAACAGCCCAGGAAAGGGCTAGAGGGCTGCAAAAGGCAGCAACATGTAGGTAAATCCCCTGCAAACAAATGTGGATAGGGAAATTAATTAAAATAAAAATTAAATAAATAAAAATTAACCAAAATCAATTGGAGAGAGGTTCCATAGCAGAGAATCTGGCTTCCCGTCACCCACCACTGGAACAGTCCATTCTCAGATATTTAGGCCCCGGCACCCAGGCAGAGGAGAGAGGTCCCGTAACAGACAATCTGGCTTCATGTCAGCAGAGAATCAGTCTTCATGTCATAGCAGAGAATCAGGCTTCACGTCACCCACCACTGTAAGAGTCCATTTTCATAAATTTAGGCCCAGCACCCAGGCAGAGGAGAGAGGTCCCGTAACAGACAATCTGGCTTCATGTCAGCAGAGAATCAGTCTTCATATCATAGCAGAGAATCTGGCTTCCCGTTACCCACCACTGGAACAGTCCATTCTCAGATATTTAGGCCCCGGCACCCAGGCAGAGGAGAGAGGTCCCGTAACAGACAATCTGGCTTCATGTCAGCAGAGAATCAGTCTTCATATCATAGCAGAGAATCAGGCTTCACGTCAGCCACCACTGCAACAGTCCATTGTCATAAATTCAGGCCCAGCACCCAGGCAGAGGAGAGAGGTCCCGTAACAGACAATCTGGCTTCATGTCAGCAGAGAATCAGTCTGCATGTCATAGCAGAGAATGAGGCTTCACGTCACCCACCACTGCAACAGTCCATTTTCATAAATTTAGGCCCAGCACCCAGGCAGAGGAGAGAGGTCCCGTAACAGAGGATCTGGCTTCATGTCACCAGAGAATCAGTCTGCATGTCATAGCAGAGAATCAGGCTTCACGTCACCCACCACTGCAACAGTCCATTTTCATAAATTTAGGCCCAGCACCCAGGCAGAGGAGAGAGGTCCCGTAACAGAGGATCTGGCTTCATGTCACCAGAGAATCAGTCTGCATGTCATAGCAGAGAATCAGGCTTCACGTCAGCCACCACTGCAACAATCCATTGGCATATATTTAGGCCTAGCACACAGGCAGAGGAGAGAGGTCCCGTAACAGACAATCTGGCTTCATGTCAGCAGAGAATCAGTCTTCATATCATAGCAGAGAATCAGGCTTCACGTCAGCCACCAATGCAACAGTCCATTGTCAGATATTTAGGCCCAGCACCCAGGCAGAGGAGAGAGGTCCCGTAACAGAGGATCTGGCTTCATGTCAGCAGAGAATCAGTCTTCATGTCATAGCAGAGAATGAGGCTTCACGTCACCCACCACTGCAACAGTCCATTTTCATAAATTTAGGCCCAGCACCCAGGCAGAGGAGAGAGGTCCCGTAACAGAGGATCTGGCTTCATGTCAGCAGAGAATCAGTCTTCATGTCATAGCAGAGAATCAGGCTTCACGTCACCCACCACTGTAAGAGTCCATTTTCATAAATTTAGGCCCAGCACCCAGGCAGAGGAGAGAGGTCCCGTAACAGACAATCTGGCTTCATGTCAGCAGAGAATTAGTCTGCATGTCATAGCAGAGAATCAGGCTTCACGTCAGCCACCACTGCAACAATCCATTGGCATATATTTAGGCCTAGCACACAGGCAGAGGAGAGAGGTCCCGTAACAGACAATCTGGCTTCATGTCAGCAGAGAATCAGTCTTCATATCATAGCAGAGAATCAGGCTTCACGTCAGCCACCAATGCAACAGTCCATTGTCAGATATTTAGGCCCAGCACCCAGGCAGAGGAGAGAGGTCCCGTAACAGACAATCTGGCTTCATGTCAGCAGAGAATCAGTCTGCATGTCATAGCAGAGAATGAGGCTTCACGTCACCCACCACTGCAACAGTCCATTTTCATAAATTTAGGCCCAGCACCCAGGCAGAGGAGAGAGGTCCCGCAACAGAGGATCTGGCTTCATGTCAGCAGAGAATCAGTCTGCATGTCATAGCAGAGAATCAGGCTTCACGTCAGCCACCAATGCAACAGTCCATTGTCAGATATTTAGGCCCAGCACCCAGGCAGAGGAGAGAGGTCCCGTAACAGACAATCTGGCTTCATGTCAGCAGAGAATCAGTCTGCATGTCATAGCAGAGAATGAGGCTTCACGTCACCCACCACTGCAACAGTCCATTTTCATAAATTTAGGCCCAGCACCCAGGCAGAGGAGAGAGGTCCCGCAACAGAGGATCTGGCTTCATGTCAGCAGAGAATCAGTCTGCATGTCATAGCAGAGAATCAGGCTTCACGTCAGCCACCACTGCAACAGTCCATTGTCATAAATTCAGGCCCAGCACCCAGGCAGAGGAGAGAGGTCCCGTAACAGACAATCTGGCTTCATGTCACCAGAGAATCAGTCTGCATGTCATAGCAGAGAATGAGGCTTCACGTCAGCCACCACTGCAACAATCCATTGGCATATATTTAGGCCTAGCACACAGGCAGAGGAGAGGTTCATTCAACTTTGGGTAGCCTTGCAATATAATGGTAAAATGAAAATAAAAATAGGATTGAATGAGGAAGTGCCCTGGAGTCCAATAATATATGGTTATGGGGAGGTAGTTAATGTCTAATCTGGACAAGGGACGGACAGGTCCTGTGGGATCCATGCCTGGTTCATTTTTATGAACGTCAGCTTGTCCACATTGGCTGTAGACAGGCGGCTGCGTTTGTCTGTAATGACGCCCCCTGCCGTGCTGAATACACGTTCAGACAAAACGCTGGCTGCCGGGCAGGCCAGCACCTCCAAGGCATAAAAGGCTAGCTCTGGCCACGTGGACAATTTAGAGACCCAGAAGTTGAATGGGGCCGAACCATCAGTCAGTACGTGGAGGGGTGTGCACAGGTACTGTTCCACCATGTTAGTGAAATGTTGCCTCCTGCTAACACGTTGCGTATCAGGTGGTGGTGCAGTTAGCTGTGGCGTGTTGACAAAAGTTTTCCACATCTCTGCCATGCTAACCCTGCCCTCAGAGGAGCTGGCCGTGACACAGCTGCCTTGGCGACCTCTTGCTCCTCCTCTGCCTTGGCCTTGGGCTTCCACTTGTTCCCCTGTGACATTTGGGAATGCTCTCAGTAGCGCGTCTACCAACGTGCGCTTGTACTCGCGCATCTTCCTATCACGCTCCAGTGCAGGAAGTAAGGTGGGCACATTGTCTTTGTAGCGTGGATCCAGCAGGGTGGCAACCCAGTAGTCCGCACAGGTTAAAATGTGGGCAACTCTGCTGTCGTTGCGCAGGCACTGCAGCATGTAGTCGCTCATGTGTGCCAGGCTGCCCAGGGGTAAGGACAAGCTGTCCTCTGTGGGAGGCGTATCGTCATCGTCCTGCCTTTCCCCCCAGCCACGCACCAGTGATGGACCCGAGCTGCGTTGGGTGCCACCCCGCTGTGACCATGCTTCATCCTCATCCTCCTCCACCTCCTCCTCATCCTCGTCCTCCTCGTCCTCCAGTAGTGGGCCCTGGCTGGCCACATTTGTACCTGGCCTCTGCTGTTGCCAAAAACCTCCCTCTGAGTCACTTCGAAGAGACTGGCCTGAAAGTGCTAAAAATGACCCCTCTTCCTCCTCCTCCTCCTCCTCCTCCTGGGCCACCTCCTCTTCCATCATCGCCCTAAGTGTTTTCTCAAGGAGACATAGAAGTGGTATTGTAACGCTGATAACGGTGTCATCGCCACTGGCCATGTTGGTGGAGTACTCGAAACAGCGCAACAGGGCACACAGGTCTCGCATGGAGGCCCAGTCATTGGTGGTGAAGTGGTGCTGTTCTGTAGTGCGACTGACCCGTGCGTGCTGCAGCTGAAACTCCACTATGGCCTGCTGCTGCTCGCACAGTCTGTCCAGCATGTGCAAGGTGGAGTTCCACCTGGTGGGCACGTCGCATATGAGGCGGTGAGCGGGAAGGCCGAAGTTACGCTGTAGCGCAGACAGGCGAGCAGCGGCAGGATGTGAACGCCGGAAGCGCGAACAGACGGCCCGCACTTTATGCAGCAGCTCTGACATGTCGGGGTAGTTGTGAATGAACTTCTGCACCACCAAATTCAGCACATGCGCCAAGCAAGGGATGTGCGTCAAATTGGCTAGTCCCAGAGCTGCAACGAGATTTCGCCCATTATCACACACCACCAGGCCGGGCTTGAGGCTCACCGGCAGCAACCACTCGTCGGTCTGTTGTTCAATACCCCGCCACAACTCCTGTGCGGTGTGGGGCCTGTCCCCCAAACATATGAGTTTCAGAATGGCCTGCTGACGTTTACCCCGGGCTGTGCTGAAGTTGGTGGTGAAGGTGTGTGGCTGACTGGATGAGCAGGTGGAAGAAGAGGAGGAGGAAGCCGAGAAGGAGGAGGTGGCAACAGGAGGCAAAGAATGTTGCCCTGCGATCCTTGGCGGCGGAAGGACGTGCGCCAAACAGCTCTCCGCCTGGGGCCCAGCTGCCACTACATTTACCCAGTGTGCAGTTAGGGAGATATAGCGTCCCTGGCCGTGCTTACTGGTCCACGTATCTGTGGTTAGGTGGACCTTGCTACAGATGGCGTTGCGCAGTGCACACTTGATTTTATCGGATACTTGGTTGTGCAGGGAAGGCACGGCTCTCTTGGAGAAGTAGTGCCGGCTGGGAACAACATACTGTGGGACAGCAAGCGACATGAGCTGTTTGAAGCTGTCTGTGTCCACCAGCCTAAATGACAGCATTTCATAGGCCAGTAGTTTAGAAATGCTGGCATTCAGGGCCAGGGATCGAGGGTGGCTAGGTGGGAATTTACGCTTTCTATCAAATGTTTGTGAGATGGAGAGCTGAACGCTGGCGTGTGACATGGTTGAGACGCTTGGTGACGGAGGTGGTGGTGGTGGTGTTGGTGGTACATCCCCTGTTTGCTGGGCGGCAGGTGCCAACGTTCCTCCAGAGGCGGAGGAAGAGGCCGAGGCGGCAGCAGCAGAATAGGCCGAGGCGGCAGCAGCAGAAGAGGTAGCAGGGGGAGCCTGAGTGACTTCCTTGGTTTTAAGGTGTTTACTCCACTGCAGTTCATGCTTTGCATGCAGGTGCCTGGTCATGCAGGTTGTGCTCAGGTTCAGAACGTTAATGCCTCGCTTCAGGCTCTGATGGCACAGCGTGCAAACCACTCGGGTCTTGTCGTCAGCACATTGTTTGAAGAAGTGCCATGCCAGGGAACTCCTTGAAGCTGCCTTTGGGGTGCTCGGTCCCAGATGGCGGCGGTCAGTAGCAGGCGGAGTCTCTTGGCGGCGGGTGTTCTGCTTTTGCCCACTGCTCCCTCTTTTGCTACGCTGTTGGCTCGGTCTCACCACTGCCTCTTCCTCCGAACTGTGAAAGTCAGTGGCACGACCTTCATTCCATGTGGGGTCTAGGACCTCATCGTCCCCTGCATCGTCTTCCACCCAGTCTTGATCCCTGACCTCCTGTTCAGTCTGCACACTGCAGAAAGACGCAGCAGTTGGCACCTGTGTTTCGTCATCATCAGAGACATGCTGAGGTGGTATTCCCATGTCCTCATCATCAGGAAACATAAGTGGTTGTGCGTCAGTGCATTCTATGTCTTTCACCGCTGGGGAAGGGCTAGGTGGATGCCCTTGGGAAACCCTGCCAGCGGAGTCTTCAAACAGCATAAGAGACTGCTGCATAACTTGAGGCTGAGACAGTTTCCCTGGTATGCATGGGGGTGATGTGACAGACTGATGGGGTTGGTTTTCAGGCGCCATCTGTGCGCTTTCTGCAGAAGACTGGGTGGGAGATAATGTGAACGTGCTGGATCCACTGTCGGCCACCCAATTGACTAATGCCTGTACCTGCTCAGGCCTTACCATCCTTAGAACGGCATTGGGCCCCACCATATATCGCTGTAAATTCTGGCGGCTACTGGGACCTGAGGTAGTTGGTACACTAGGACGTGTGGATGTGGCAGAACGGCCACGTCCTCTCCCAGCACCAGAGGGTCCACTAACACCACCACGACCATGTCCACGTCCGCGTCCCTTACTAGATGTTTTTCTCATTGTTATGGTTCACCACAACAACAAATATATTATTTGGCCCAATGTATTGTATTCAAATTCAGCGGGATATAAATTTGAGGCCTAGTATTTAGGCGCTGGGTGACCGGTATGGATTTAGTGACAGAATTAGACTTGGAAATGCACAGAAGCGTGTGTGTGTGAAGTTATTCTGAATGACCCAATGTGCACCTTGAATATTATATACCCTTTTAGGGATAGATTTCAAATAGCTCTGATATAGCAGAAACCACTAAATTATGAAATTGCTAAATTGGGAATTGTATTTCAACCCAGAACAAAAAATGTGCTTTGACGGACACTAAATATCTTGCCCAGCAACAACAGTACAGCGGTAACGAGAGATTTAGCAGGATATAAATTTGAGGCCTAGTATTTAGGCGCTGGGTGACAGGTATGGGTTTAGTGACAGAATTAGACTTGGAAATACACAGTAGCGGGTGTGTGTGAAGTTATTCTGAATGACCCAATGTGCACCTTGAATATTATATACCCTTTTAGGGATAGATTTCAAATAGCTCTGATATAGCAGAAACCACTAAATTATGAAATTGCTAAATTGGGAATTGTATTTCAACCCAGAACAAAAAATGTGCTTTGACGGACACTAAATATCTTGCCCAGCAACAACAGTACAGCGGTAACGAGAGATTTAGCAGGATATAAATTTGAGGCCTAGTATTTAGGCGCTGGGTGACAGGTATGGGTTTAGTGACAGAATTAGACTTGAAAATACACAGTAGCGGGTGTGTGTGAAGTTATTCTGAATGACCCAATGTGCACCTTGAATATTATATACCCTTTTAGGGATAGATTTCAAATAGCTCTGATATAGCAGAAACCACTAAATTATGAAATTGCTAAATTGGGAATTGTACTTCAACCCAGAACAAAAAATGTGCTTTGACGGACACTAAATATCTTTCCAAGCAACAACAGTACAGCGGTAACGAGAGATTTAGCAGGATATAAATTTGAGGCCTAGTATTTAGGCGCTGGGTGACAGGTATGGGTTTAGTGACAGAATTAGACTTGGAAATACACAGTAGCGGGTGTGTGTGAAGTTATTCTGAATGACCCAATGTGCACCTTGAATATTATATACCCTTTTAGGGATAGATTTCAAATAGCTCTGATATAGCAGAAACCACTAAATTATGAAATTGCTAAATTGGGAATTGTACTTCAACCCAGAACAAAAAATGTGCTTTGACGGACACTAAATAACTTTCCCAGCTACAACAGGACAGCGGTAACGAGAGATTTAGCGGGATATAAATTTGAGGCCTAGTATTTAGGCGCTGGGTGACAGGTATGGGTTTAGTGACAGAATTAGACTTGGAAATACACAGTAGCGGGTGTGTGTGAAGTTATTCTGAATGACCCAATGTGCACCTTCAATATGATCTACCCTTTTAGGGATAGATTTCAAATAGCTCTGATATAGCAGAAACCACTAAATTATGAAATTGCTAAATTGGGAATTGTATTTCAACCCAGAAGAAAAAATGTGCTTTGACGGATACTAAATAACTTTCCCAGCTACAACAGGACAGCGGTAACGAGAGATTTAGCAGGATATAAATTTGAGGCCTAGTATTTAGGCGCTGGGTGACAGGTATGGGTTTAGTGACAGAATTAGACTTGAAAATACACAGTAGCGGGTGTGTGTGAAGTTATTCTGAATGACCCAATGTGCACCTTGAATATTATATACCCTTTTAGGGATAGATTTCAAATAGCTCTGATATAGCAGAAACCACTAAATTATGAAATTGCTAAATTGGGAATTGTACTTCAACCCAGAACAAAAAATGTGCTTTGACGGACACTAAATATCTTTCCAAGCAACAACAGTACAGCGGTAACGAGAGATTTAGCAGGATATAAATTTGAGGCCTAGTATTTAGGCGCTGGGTGACAGGTATGGGTTTAGTGACAGAATTAGACTTGGAAATACACAGTAGCGGGTGTGTGTGAAGTTATTCTGAATGACCCAATGTGCACCTTGAATATTATATACCCTTTTAGGGATAGATTTCAAATAGCTCTGATATAGCAGAAACCACTAAATTATGAAATTGCTAAATTGGGAATTGTACTTCAACCCAGAACAAAAAATGTGCTTTGACGGACACTAAATAACTTTCCCAGCTACAACAGGACAGCGGTAACGAGAGATTTAGCGGGATATAAATTTGAGGCCTAGTATTTAGGCGCTGGGTGACAGGTATGGGTTTAGTGACAGAATTAGACTTGGAAATACACAGTAGCGGGTGTGTGTGAAGTTATTCTGAATGACCCTATGTGCACCTTCAATATGATCTACCCTTTTAGGGATAGATTTCAAATAGCTCTGATATAGCAGAAACCACTAAATTATGAAATTGCTAAATTGGGAATTGTATTTCAACCCAGAACAAAAAATGTGCTTTGACGGACACTAAATAACTTTCCCAGCTACAACAGGACAGCGGTAACGAGAGATTTAGCAGGATATAAATTTGAGGCCTAGTATTTAGGCGCTGGGTGACAGGTATGGGTTTAGTGACAGAATTAGACTTGAAAATACACAGTAGCGGGTGTGTGTGAAGTTATTCTGAATGACCCAATGTGCACCTTGAATATTATATACCCTTTTAGGGATAGATTTCAAATAGCTCTGATATAGCAGAAACCACTAAATTATGAAATTGCTAAATTGGGAATTGTACTTCAACCCAGAACAAAAAATGTGCTTTGACGGACACTAAATAACTTTCCCAGCTACAACAGGACAGCGGTAACGAGAGATTTAGCAGGATATAAATTTGAGGCCTAGTATTTAGGCGCTGGGTGACAGGTATGGGTTTAGTGACAGAATTAGACTTGAAAATACACAGTAGCGGGTGTGTGTGAAGTTATTCTGAATGACCCAATGTGCACCTTGAATATTATATACCCTTTTAGGGATAGATTTCAAATAGCTCTGATATAGCAGAAACCACTAAATTATGAAATTGCTAAATTGGGAATTGTACTTCAACCCAGAACAAAAAATGTGCTTTGACGGACACTAAATATCTTTCCAAGCAACAACAGTACAGCGGTAACGAGAGATTTAGCAGGATATAAATTTGAGGCCTAGTATTTAGGCGCTGGGTGACAGGTATGGGTTTAGTGACAGAATTAGACTTGGAAATACACAGTAGCGGGTGTGTGTGAAGTTATTCTGAATGACCCAATGTGCACCTTGAATATTATATACCCTTTTAGGGATAGATTTCAAATAGCTCTGATATAGCAGAAACCACTAAATTATGAAATTGCTAAATTGGGAATTGTACTTCAACCCAGAACAAAAAATGTGCTTTGACGGACACTAAATAACTTTCCCAGCTACAACAGGACAGCGGTAACGAGAGATTTAGCGGGATATAAATTTGAGGCCTAGTATTTAGGCGCTGGGTGACAGGTATGGGTTTAGTGACAGAATTAGACTTGGAAATACACAGTAGCGGGTGTGTGTGAAGTTATTCTGAATGACCCTATGTGCACCTTCAATATGATCTACCCTTTTAGGGATAGATTTCAAATAGCTCTGATATAGCAGAAACCACTAAATTATGAAATTGCTAAATTGGGAATTGTATTTCAACCCAGAACAAAAAATGTGCTTTGACGGACACTAAATAACTTTCCCAGCTACAACAGGACAGCGGTAACGAGAGATTTAGCAGGATATAAATTTGAGGCCTAGTATTTAGGCGCTGGGTGACAGGTATGGGTTTAGTGACAGAATTAGACTTGAAAATACACAGTAGCGGGTGTGTGTGAAGTTATTCTGAATGACCCAATGTGCACCTTGAATATTATATACCCTTTTAGGGATAGATTTCAAATAGCTCTGATATAGCAGAAACCACAAAATTATGAAATTGCTAAATTGGGAATTGTACTTCAACCCAGAACAAAAAATGTGCTTTGACGGACACTAAATAACTTTCCCAGCTACAACAGGACAGCGGTAACGAGAGATTTAGCAGGATATAAATTTGAGGCCTAGTATTTAGGCGCTGGGTGACAGGTATGGGTTTAGTGACAGAATTAGACTTGAAAATACACAGTAGCGGGTGTGTGTGAAGTTATTCTGAATGACCCAATGTGCACCTTGAATATTATATACCCTTTTAGGGATAGATTTCAAATAGCTCTGATATAGCAGAAACCACTAAATTATGAAATTGCTAAATTGGGAATTGTACTTCAACCCAGAACAAAAAATGTGCTTTGACGGACACTAAATAACTTTCCCAGCTACAACAGGACAGCGGTAACGAGAGATTTAGCGGGATATAAATTTGAGGCCTAGTATTTAGGCGCTGGGTGACCGGTATGGATTTAGTGACAGAATTAGACTGGGATATGGCCAAAAAATAACCACACTATTGCTGGTTAAATGCACTTGGTGACGGGCGCAGCTTGCCCCTGATGTAGTATATGGCCAAAAAATGAACAGACTATTGCTGGTTAAATGCACTTGGTGTCACAGCTTGACCAACCACACTACTGAGGGTTAAATGCACTTGGTGACGGGCGCAGCTTGCCCCTGATGTAGTATATGGCCAAAAAATAAACAGACTATTGCTGGTTAAATGCACTTGGTGTGACAGCTTCACCCTGATGTAGGCTTTAGCCAGAAAACAACCACACCATTGAGGGTTAAATGCACTTGGTGACAGGCGCAGCTTGCCCCTGATTTTGTATATGGCCAAAAAATGAACAGACTATTGCTGGTTAAATGCACTTGGTGTGACAGCTTCACCCTGATGTAGGCTTTAGCCAAAAAACAACCACACCATTGAGGGTTAAATGCACTTGGTGACAGGCGCAGCTTGCCCCTGATTTTGTATATGGCCAAAAAATGAACAGACTATTGCTGGTTAAATGCACTTGGTGTGACAGCTTCACCCTGATGTAGGCTTTAGCCAAAAAACAACCACACCATTGAGGGTTAAATGCACTTGGTGACAGGCGCAGCTTGCCCCTGATTTTGTATATGGCCAAAAAATGAACAGACTATTGCTGGTTAAATGCACTTGGTGTGACAGCTTCACCCTGATGTAGGCTTTAGCCAAAAAACAACCACACCATTGAGGGTTAAATGCACTTGGTCGCAGCTTGTGCTGGCGCACCACAAGACACAAAATGGCCGCCGATCACCCCAGAAAAATGTGACTGACAAACGGTCTGGGCAGCCTAAAAACAGTGAGCAATTGAGGATCAGCAGCTCAATGATCCACAGCTGCAGATCGATCAGTTAATCAAGTCCTTTGGAGGAGTTAATCTGCCTAATCTCGCCCTACTGTCGCAGCCGCAACCTCTCCCTACGCTAATCAGAGCAGAGTGACGGGCGGCGCTATGTGACTCCAGCTTAAATAGAGGCTGGGTCACATGGTGCTCTGGCCAATCACAGCCATGCCAATAGTAGGCATGGCTGTGATGGCCTCTTGGGGCAAGTAGTATGACGCTTGTTGATTGGCTGCTTTGCAGCCTTTCAAAAAGCGCCAAGAAAGCGTCACAAAAGCGCCAAGAAAGCGACGAACACCGAACCCGAACCCGGACTTTTACGAAAATGTCCGGGTTCGGGTCCGTGTCACGGACACCCCAAAATTCGGTACGAACCCGAACTATACAGTTCGAGTTCGCTCATCCCTAATGCTGATAACTGGGTCACCATTTTCCCAAGCTTCTCATAACCAGAGGTGTAGAAGGAGGAGATGGGGCTCCGTGGCAAAGATTAAAAAGGGCTCCTCATCTGAGGCTCGTTAACATTATCACACCCTCTAAACACCTAGGGCAGGAACACTTGGTGCTTGTTTGCCCCCTTCTCCTTTTCATATTTCTTGTGTTATTTCCTTATACACTGGTTTGCAGGACCTGTGGAGAGGAGATCTCTATGGTGGTTCTCTTCAACTGATTGGGGCCCTCTAGCAGCCGCATGGTCTGGCTTTATGGTACATGGATAAAGCTATTGTGACTGCCATTTATAATTTTCTATGATATTTTCCCTTAAATTTTAACTGCAGGGGTTTTCCGAGACTTTAGAACTGATGACCTATCCTCAGTATCTGATTGTTGGGGGTCCAACACCCGGGAACCCCGCTGATCGGCTGTTTGAGAAGGAAGTGTTGCTCACAGACTTCTGTCAGCTTTTCCTAGGCCAAGTGAGAACATGTTCATTGGTCACGTGGCCTAGGCGCAGCTCAGATCCATAAAAGTGAATGGGGCTGAGCACGATACCAAGCACAGCCGCTATACTATGTACAGCACTGTGCTTCGCAAGCACTGAGAGTGCCGGTGCCTTCTGGTCCTGGGTGTCAGGCCACCACTGATCAGATACTGATGACCTATCGTGAGGATAGGTAATTAGTTCTAAAATCTTGGAAAACCGAGGACCTGTCACTTGTCCTGATGTGTCTGTTCTAATAACTACTTGCATTCCCCATGAAATAATCCCCAATGCCACTGCTTTATTATTCCTGCTGTAAGTTATGAATCAGTTGCTAAAGGTTTGAAATGAATGCCCAGTTAGGGGATGTGTCCCTCAACAGTCTGACACTGGCAGCACCAATTGGATAGTGTCAGTCTGTGCAGGGAACCCCCCCCTTCCCAACAGATAACATTAATCTGAACTTTCATAGCAAACTTCTAACAATTGATACATAACTTCCAGCAGAAATAATAAATTAATAGCACAACATAGAGCCATAAGAATAGATGCTCCAGAATTGTTATTACACGGGGAATGCAAGTAGTTACTAAAACGGGTATGTCACGGCATGTCAACCAGTTTTTGGTGTAAAGTCCCAAAGAGTCAGCAATTGCACAAAGTGTTTGCTTCTTACAATATATTCACCAAGTGTAAAAAGTGGCTGTGGCTTACTACTAATGTTAATACTAAAGCCAGAAAATTGTGCCGACTGGTGCAAATCTACACCTGCTAATAGTAGGGTAGTTCTAATTTTCCAAAATGTGTCAAATCTATTAACAAGGAAAGGAGTGTCCCACGGGGCAAAAACCACCCGATGGTTCAATTGGGATGCAGGGTTCTTTATTGAGCAAGCGGTACAACGCGTTTCGGGGATATACCCCTTCTTCGGGGACAAATAACTTGCAAGTCATTTGTACCTGAAGAATGGGTATATCCCCGAAACGCGTTGTACTGCTTGCTCAATAAAGCAAGTCATTTGTACCTGAAAAAGGGGTATATCCCCGAAATGCGTTGTACTGCTTGCTCAATAAAGCAAGTCATTTGTACCTGAAAAAGGGGTATATCCCCGAAACGCGTTGTACCGCTTGCTCAATAAAGAACCCTGCATCCCAATTGAACCTTCGGGTGGCTTTTGCGCCGTGGGACACTCCTTTCTTTGCTGATCTACCGGCTTTCTGAGAGATTCTAGGCATCCCTGACCAGAAGTACTTGCATCCCGGGCTGCATACCATCCGTTATAAGGGACTCTCATTAACCCCGCATGTGCCTACACTAGAGTTGTGCCTATGTCTAGCACAACTCTGCAAGGTGAGCCTCCATTTTTGGAGATACTATTCCTTTTGCTTATCAGACGTTATTACCCTATGGTGCGCCATTTTTTGTTCTACAGCTGAACAAAGCCTTTTAGAACCACAAATCTATTAACAGGCATGCCCACTTTATCAGGGTCATCCTAACAAAAGTATTGGTATGCAATGAGTGGGGCATTTCTTGCTTTTTGTACATTACATTTTTCCCTTTGGCAGCACCCCCTGCTGTTTATCCTTCTGCTGCATTCAGAGGTGGACTAACATGCCCATCAGCTTCCCTGATCTCTTCTTCCTTTCAGTGCTGGAGCAGTGTTCTCATGGCAAAGCAGGTGAAGTGTTCCAGACACCTTCATTCATCCCTACTTCTAAATTCTGAGAAATGTATCTACTACCTCTCTAGACAGCGGAAAAATAAATTGTGGGGGCATTACATACAGTATGTATCTATGGAGCTACAGGTAAGGGACTATTTTCTATGCAGGTGAGAAAGGGGTTAACAAAAGCTAATTGCGATGCATCCTTGGAGATGCGGATGCTTGATTATGTCATTTGAGCTTCTGCCCACCCGCAGATAAGGAAGAAAGTCCTCAGCCTCAATAAAAGTCCTCCAGATATCATCCTAAAAAAAATCCTCCAGATATCAGCCTAAAAAAATCCTCCAGATATCAGCTTTAAAAAAAATCACAGACATATGTATTTTTTTTCACGGACTTTGGAAAAAAGTTCCTTATTTTTTGCGGACTGGTTGGCAACTCTGCACTTACCATTCATGAGTGCATGTAGTGGGGCATTGACTAGAGTAGGCCTGACATCCTGGGTTGACAAGGAGAGTAGGCCCAGGGATGGACAGGGCGAAATTAGAGGGGTTAGGGCATATTTGGATGTTGAAGTAGAAGGACAGGGAGCAGTGATGTATACCCTGAATAGAAGTTTTTAATTGTTGAGAGGAAGAGCGATAGTTTTCCACCAGAACAGCAACAGTTCGCCGTCTGCTCGTTCATATTTGATGGATGAGCTTTGTTTCTTCTTAAGGCCCCTTTACATTGGCCGAGTATGGTGCAGATGTTGGAACGCTTATTAATCTGTGCGAAACGCCCGTTCATCGGGTAATAAGATTGTTTGAGCGCCCCCTAAATTGTTGTTTGCCAGCAGCAGATCGTGCAGTCTGAACGGTATTCTGATGCCTGCAAACAATGATTCTGTATGAGAATGAGTGATGGCTAGTGTTGAGCGAATCGAAGTATCCAAAGTGGATTTCGATCAGAAATTCAGGGAAAATTTGATTTGCCCTGAAGCCTAATTTTCTTGTGCTTCATGATAACAAAGAAATTTTGGCTGAAATGGCGGTAAAAAAAAAATACTACTAATCTCATCCATTTAAGTGCGAAGAGGCCACTGCGGCCATCTTGATTGAAGATCAAGACATCTTGACTGAAGATCCCGGGCAAAATCTTGTGCGCAGCGACATATGATGTCATCATACACCGTGCAAGATTTTGCATGGGATCTCCAATCAAGATGGCCATGGCCTCTTCGCGTTCAAATGGTTAAGCTGAGTATTATTTATTTATTTTGACCGATTAACCCCTGGAAGCCCTTTTTTTTTAAAATCTCAGATGCCGCGATCAGCGATGAACGCGGCATCTAAGGGGTTCAATGAAAGGGGTGGTGCAATCGCCTTACCCATCATTGCGCCTGCTTACTTACAAATAAATGTGCTTCGTGATGAAGTCATTCCTCACTAAGTGAATTTCTTTGTGAAATTCGGCGAAGTAGCTGAATCTAATTTTTCAAAATTTCGCTCATCTCTAGTGATGGCATTAACGACCACTCCATGTAAATGTGGTCTCCTTCACTGATGAGCAGGCAATTGCTGGGAAGGAGTGCTTCCTTCCCAATAATCATCTGCTAAATTGGTTATGGTACCTCTGGTTATGGTCAGGGGCGTACATAGAAATCACTGGGCCCCATAGCAAGAATCTAAATTGGGCCCCCATTCCCCTTTTATAACCCCTCTCACTACCCATTCCAGGCCTCTCCCTTTGTTCCATGAACTATTCTTGCTGCTGTGTTTTATAATTTATGCCATCAGGGCCGGATTGGGATTACAGAACAACCCTGGCACACAAGAGGTATAATAGATGCAGTGTGTACAGATGTATAGTGTATACAGCAGTGTACTGTTATGTGAGGTACGAGGCATATTAGATGCAGTGTGTATAGAGTTATTGTATAGACAGCAGAGTACTGATATGTGAGGTACAAGGTATAATAGATGCAGTGTGTACAGATATATAGTATATATAGTATATACAGCAGTGTACTGATATGTGAGGTACAAGGTATAATATATGCAGTGTGTACAGGTAAATAGTATATACCGTAGTGTACTGATATGTGAGGTACAGGGTATAATATATGCAGTGTGTACAGATATATAGTATATACAGCAGTGTACTGATATGTGAGGTACGGGGTATAATATATGCAGTGTGTACATATATATAGTATATACAGCAGTGTACTGATATGTGAGGTACGAGGTATAATAGATGCAGTGTGTACAGATGTATAGTATATATAGCAGTGTACTGATATGTGAGGTACAAGGTATAATAGATGCAGTGTGTACAGATATATAGTATATATAGTATATACAGCAGTGTACTGATATGTGAGGTACAAGGTATAATATATGCAGTGTGTACAGGTAAATAGTATATACCGTAGTGTACTGATATGTGAGGTACAGGGTATAATATATGCAGTGTGTACAGATATATAGTATATACAGCAGTGTACTGATATGTGAGGTACGGGGTATAATATATGCAGTGTGTACATATATATAGTATATACAGCAGTGTACTGATATGTGAGGTACGAGGTATAATATATGCAGTGTGTACATATATATAGTATATACAGCAGTGTACTGATATGTGAGGTACGAGGTATAATAGATGCAGTGTGTACAGGTATATAGTAAATACAGCAGTTTATTGACATGAGGTATGAGGTATAAATTACAGCTCGTACCTCACATATCAGTCCACTGCTGTATATACAATATATCTTTACACATTTAATCTATTATACCTTGTACCTAATATATCAGTACACTGCTGTATATACTATATATCTGTACACACTGCATATATTATACCTCATACCTCACATATCAGTACACTGCTGTGTATACTATATACCTGTACACACTGCATCTATTATACCTCGTACCTCACATATCAGTACACTGCTGTATATACTATATATCTGTACACACTGCATATATTATACCTCGTACCTCACATATCAGTACACTGCTGTATATACTATATATCTGTACACACTGCATATATTATACCTCGTACCTCACATATCAGTACACTGCTGTGTATACGATATATACCTGTACACACTGCATCTATTATACCTCGTACCTCACATATCAGTACATTGCTATATATATTATATATCTGTACACACTGCATATATTATTCCTCGTACCTCACATATCAGTACACTGCTGGATATACTATATAGCTGTACATATTGCATCTATAATACTGTGTAATATATGCGGTGTGTGTATATATATATATATATATATATATATATATACAGAGCAGTGTATCGATGTGAGACATACAAGGTATAATACAGTAGATGCATAGATGCAGTGTTTACAGAAATATGTGGTCAGTTATACATTATGGTCACTGGGTGTGTGAGGTACATGAGGTAGTGGTCACTGTAACTGTCTGAAGTTTTATACATGAGTGAGCAATGAGTAAAAACAGGGCATGGGGGGGGGGGGGGGGGGGGGTAAAGGACAAGAAGTGTAGGACCTCCTCTTACCACTCCATTCCAGTCTGTATGGATCAATGCAGAGCTGATTGTGAAGTTCTAATACTTGCTGTTAGTGGTTGAAGGACCTGTGATGGTGTCAGATGCACTGTTCTAACCTGGGAACTACACTTTACACTGTGCATTTCCCTTACAGGACCTGCGATTACATCATAAAGGGCCTTTAGCTTTAGAAAGATAGACAGGAGCAATTAGAGGGGGCCTGTGGGCCCCTCTTCCTCATGGGCCCCATAGCAGCTGCATGGTCTGCCTATATGGTAGGTACGCCACTGGTTATGGTAAATATGGAGCTTAAAGGGCTTATCCCATGATTAATGTAAAAAATTAAAATCAGACATGATATAGGATATGGCAATCTCTAACAAAGCTAGAACCAGCCATGTACCTCACATGGATCCAGAGATCTCCCCATTCATTGCTCTATTGTTAGCCGGAGCATGTGACAACCTTGTCATGACCGTGTTCTGCTTCTGAAGGAAATTAAAACGGTTACAATGAGCAATTTATTAAAACAGAAAGGAAGGCAAATGATTAGATTTTGGGCTCAGGCTGAATGTGTCAGTCATCAATTAAGCATAAAAAACACTCAGTGAACTGATGGCTTGTTAAATGAAAATCATTTCGTGACAAGAGGCAAAGCTTTTAGGAATGTATTATTAAATCACCCAATTATGGGATTTCAACTGATGAATGAGAGACATTGATCTGTGCACTGTGAGCATGCAGCGTGTCTGCAATCCAGGAGGAGGAGCAGTACACATTATACACCCTGTAGGTATGGGACCTGCTGACACCAGGTTTAAAGGGGATGTCCCACGGAAAATATTCTACAGGTTTCAAACAAGCACCTGGATCTGAATACTTTTGTGATGGGATGTAATTAAAAATGTATTATTCAATAAAATATATCTGTATAGCGCCACTTGCTGTATTTTTTTTTTCTCATTTCTTTGACCTGCTCACTGAGATGGCCGCACATGCTCAGTTTCATCCTTCAACTGCCTCCTGAGCTGTGATAGGGAGAGCTGAGACACGCCCCCTTAGCTGTAGCAGAGAAGACACTCCCCTTGAGTTTTTTAGCTTGATGTAAATCTAGCAGAGCCAAGAATGGGAAGATCTCTGAAATCATGTGAGGTACCGGGCTGGTTCTAGCTTTGTTAGAGATTGTTATGTGCTATATGATTTCTGATTTCATTTTTTACATTAATCATGGGACAATCCATTTAAATAATCTACCTAATGGTATAAGGAGACTGTATGAGAATCAGCAGCTGTGAGTGTCGATAAACCAAAGCAGATATAATATAATGTTTACTTTGTAATATGCTAAATAACATTATTATACATGGAAAATTCCTTTAAAAAAAAATTAAGAAAATTCAGGTTTTAGGTAATGTTGTGGTACTCCTCAAAGATTTACTAGTCTCTGACTCCCTGCTCTGGAGATCTATAGGCCAGAACTAAATCCTTTAACATGGGCATTGCCATACCTCCTAACTTTAGAAAATTGTAAAGTAGGACAACATGTATGGAGCGCATAGCGTGCCACAGCAATTGT
Source organism: Bufo gargarizans (assembly GCF_014858855.1). Classification (NCBI taxonomy): domain Eukaryota; kingdom Metazoa; phylum Chordata; class Amphibia; order Anura; family Bufonidae; genus Bufo; species Bufo gargarizans. Next base: position 90,791,276 of record NC_058085.1, read on the forward strand.
TTTCCTACTAGGCCCAGACTCGGACTGGCCCACAGGGGTACAGGGGAATCCCCTGGTGGGGCCCTGAGCAAGGTGGGCCCCTAATCCCCCACCCACTGCACAAGTGGCACATAACACAGTAGACTTACTGCACTACATACATATATTCAATGTACAGCACCTCAACCAGCCTATATTTATATAAAAAACTTGTTAGATTATTTATTATATTTTAATGTATCCGTACGGTGGGCCCCAAAAATAAATTTTACTTGTGGGCCCTAGGCACCCCAGTCCGATACTGACTAGGCCACACCTTTAACTCTCCCCAAAGCATAACTATACACACCCAGTCCCCTTGATTCCCCCACATAGTAATTATTCCCCCTTTGTGCCAGCACACAGTAATGCCCACATTGTACCTCTTTCAGAGTAGTAATGCCAACATTGTGCCCCTAATCGTAGTTTTCCCACATTGTGCCCCCTTTACAATAGTAATGCTCACATGTGCCACCTTCACAATTGCTATGCCCAGATATGCTGCCTCACAGCAGTTATGCCCAGATGTGCCCCTTACAGTAGTTATGACATATATGTGCCCCCTCACAGTAGTTATGCCCAGATATATGCCTCCTCACAGTAGTTATGCCCAGGTATTTGCCCCCCCCCTCAATAGATATGTTAAGATGTGCCCCCTCAGAGTAGTCATGCCAAGATATGTGCCCCCTTCACAGTAGATATGCCAAGATGTAGTAGTTATGCCCACATGTGCCCCCTCAGAATAGTTATAACCAAATGTGCCCCCCAGAGTAGTTATGCCCACTTGTGTCCCCTTCAAAGTAAGTAAAAACAAACAAACTGTTAAATACTCATCTAGTTCCTCCGATGATCAAGGCTCAGATGCTGGCACTGACAGACAATTTCATAGATACAAATCTGCTAACAGATGCCCTTTTATGGTGCTACAACCCTTTTAAGCTGTGTTTTTATTTTATATATTATATACTAACAAATTATGAATAATTTCCAGACCTAAGTGGTAAAATATTCGGTGTAAAGCCATGCCCCCAAAATTATACCCCATGAAAAACTGACCAGTGACTTTTTTGGTATGCAGCCAATATACAGTTGGAGAAGTTGATCACAATGGTACCTTGCTGTAATATGTCATATCTCTTATATATATAAAGATGAATTTCTGTCTGTCTGTTCTTTATGCACGGCCAAACAACTGGATTGATTTGCACCAAATTTGGCACATAGGTATAACGGGTGCTCTGTAATGTTTTAGACTCTTTAGGACGTACCATTACTAAGATATTCCTAAAAAAAATCACATCACATGACCTGTATTATCCAATAGAAGCTTGCAGGTCTTTCACTCATATCCTGCCATACACATGGTCACATGACCCTTATTGGCCAATAGAAGCTTGCAGGCCTTTTAGTCTTGACATACCCACAGTTTTACAACAGGTTTCCATAACAACCCATTTTTATTCACTGCTTTAGGCATTCTTTAAGGGGGAGGGGAACTGTGGAGGTCACTGTTCAGGCAAGGTGCTATGAAGGTCATAGTTAAGGGGGCAAGCTGCTGTGAAAGTCACTGGTAAGGGGGTGGGGTTCTGTAAAGGTCACTGTTAAGGGGTCAAGCCTCTTTGGAGGTCACTGTTAAATGGTAGGGCTCTGTAGAGGTAACTGTTATTGGAGCGGGGTGCTGTGGAGGTCACATTTTAAGAGGACGGGGCACTGTGCAGGTTACTGTTAAAGGGGTGGGCCACTGTAAAAGTCAATTTTAAGGGGGTAGGGGCTCTGTGGAGGTCACTAAGTTGACAGGGTGCTGTGGAGGTCACTGTCAAAGGGGCTGGGTTTTGTTGGGGGGGGGGGTCACTGTTAAGGGGGTGGGCCGCTGTGGAGGTCACTGTTAAGGTGGCAGGTTGCTGTGGAGATCACATTTTAAGTGGGTGGGGCACTGTGGAGGTCATTGTTAAGTGGGTGAGATGATATGGAGGTCACATTTTAAGGGGGTTTGCTGCTGTGGAGGTCAATGTTATGGGGGCGGGTCTCTGTGGAGGTCACTGTTAAGGCGGCAGGATGCTGTGGGGGGTCACTGTTAAGGGGGTGGGCAGCTGTCAAGGTCACTGTTAAGGGGGCAGGGTGCTATGGGGGTCACATTTTATGGGAACAGGGCGCTGTGGAGGTCACTGTTAAGGGGGCAGACAACTGTGGAGGTTAATTTTAAGAAGTGGGGTACTGTTGATGTCAATGTTAAAGGGGTGGCGCACTGTAGCAGGGGGGCAGTGTTAAGGGGCAGGTCGTAGTGGAGGTCACTGTTAAGAGTGACGATGAGCTGTAGAGGTCACATTTTAGGAGGGTGGAGCGCTGTGAAGGTTGCTGTTAAGGGGGCGGGCCACTGTGGAGGTTAATGTTAAGGGTGTGTGGCACTGTTGAGGTCACTGTTAGGGGGGCATGGTGTTGTGGGGGGTCACTGTTAAGGGGCGGGGTGCTATGGAGGTCACATTTAAAGAAGGTGGGGCTCTGTGGAAGTCAATGTTAGGGGTTGGGCCACTGTGATGGTCACTGTTAAGGAATCGGCGTGCCATGAAGGTCACTGTTAAGGGGGCAGGGTGCTGGCTGGAATGTCACTGTTAAAGGTGTATTCCCATCACAGACAATGGGGGCATATCACTAAGATATGCCCCCATTGTCTGATAGGTGCGGGTCACAACTCTGGGACAGCGCAGTGCAAGTCAACAACGTTTTTCCTACACAGAGTACACACTGCAGATTTTTTCGTGCGGATTATGTTTTGAAATCTGCAGCATGTTGATTAGGGTACGTTCAGCATAAGAACAGAATTATGATATGAACCAATACGTTTTATTTTGTTGGGTGGGTTAAAGATGTCCAACTCTTCATTGGGAAACTCAAGTGGCATAAGTTTTATAAAAAAAATCATAACCAAGAGGAATGTAACAGACTGGGTATTCCACCTGAGGATCTTGAAGGGATGCGCGTGGTGGAATCCTTATTGTTGGAGAATGAAAAAAGTCAAGGCCAAGGTCGATTTACCAACCTTAGGCCCAAGAGTACTAAGATGCCTCCCACACAGGAAACATCTGTTATTGATATCTTCTCCTGGTTGGTTATTGAAGGCCTGGAGAAATTACCATGGGGAACAAGTGGAACTAGGAAAAACTTGAGGGGTGATGAAATGAAATAATTGAGGAGGCTTAAACAGGATCCTGAAATTATCTGCAAACCTTCAGATGGTCACTGTTAAGGAATCGGCGTGCCATGAAGGTCACTGTTAAGGGGGCAGGGTGCTGGCTGGAATGTCACTGTTAAAGGTGTATTCCCATCACAGACAATGGGGGCATATCACTAAGATATGCCCCCATTGTCTGATAGGTGCGGGTCACAACTCTGGGACACGCACCTACAACGAGAACAGAGCGAGGAAAGCTGTAGCTGGAGGACCCTGGGTTTCCTGGGGTCCGTCCACCACCAAGCGCTGCTCCCTGCTGCTCCCATAGAAGTGAATGGGAGCGCACCACACCTATTTAGGTAGCCCCATAGAAATGAATGGAGGGCGGCTGCCCATGAGCAGTGCGCCCTTCGTTCATTTCCCTGCTTCGTTCTCCTTGTTCCACCTCTGGGACCCGCACCTATCAGACAATGGGAAAATATCCTAGCGATATGCCCCAATTGTCTGTGATGGGAATACCCCTTAAAGAAGGTGGGCTGATGTGGAGGTCAATGTAAGAGGTGGGGTGCCGTAGAGGTGACTTAAGAGGGTAAGGCATTGTAGAAGTCACTGTTAAGGGGGTGGGGCGCTGTGGATATCTTTTAATCACACACACAAACAAATAAAATTGACTAAATATACCTGTGTGAAGCAGGTTCTTTGTGCTAGTATGTCATATGTATCTATGTTCTATGTTGTGAGGCTATAGATACAATTAAAAGTAGTGCCTGCTTGCCCAGAGAACTGGGGCATGCACTCTGGACTGGATACCCAGCGTTAGAAATGCCACTGGGACTGGGCATTTATTTTTCAATAAAATAGATGACCACCCCACACTTCGGTCTCTATTTATCTTAAAAGCGGATCAAGCATGTTGAAATCCAACAATGGTGTAATCCGTAATCACTGAGAAAGTAAGCAATTTCCCCAAAACAGAGTTTATAATTGCTGGATGCAATGTATTCTCTTCTCCTTTGATGCTCCTAACTTTTTTTGGCATTGGTAAGGCAATACAGGTTCAGGGCACTAAGTGCAAGAGGGGGGTCGCTCTGTGTGATCCAAGTCAGACTTGAACTGATCCAGTCATTTCTATAAACTATTCATTTCACATTTGGCTCCCGCTAATGATCACCTTTTCCTCTTTACTCTAACAAGCTCTTAATGAGCTTCAGGATTAAGGACATTATTGCTTCTCAGTTGATTCTTCTATGTATATTTCAGACTTAATGTTAATAGCAAAACTTTCATGACAAAATTATTGCAATACATTCCTATTAAAATGCGCAGCACGCTCCCCGGGCCGCAGCTCTTTTATAGCTTACATTCTAATATGCTTAATGTAAGTCTACACGGGACAACCAGTCTACTTCAAGTTCACATGTCATGGATTTGCGGCGCAGAATTGCATTGCAAATCCACATGAAATTCCAGCACAGTGCAAGTCAACAACGTTTTTCCTACACAGAGTACACACTGCAGATTTTTTCGTGCGGATTATGTTTTGAAATCTGCAGCATGTTGATTAGGGTACGTTCAGCATAAGAACAGAATTATGATATGAACCAATACGTTTTATTTTGTTGGGTGGGTTAAAGATGTCCAACTCTTCATTGGGAAACTCAAGTGGCATAAGTTTTATAAAAAAAATCATAACCAAGAGGAATGTAACAGACTGGGTATTCCACCTGAGGATCTTGAAGGGATGCGCGTGGTGGAATCCTTATTGTTGGAGAATGAAAAAAGTCAAGGCCAAGGTCGATTTACCAACCTTAGGCCCAAGAGTACTAAGATGCCTCCCACACAGGAAACATCTGTTATTGATATCTTCTCCTGGTTGGTTATTGAAGGCCTGGAGAAATTACCATGGGGAACAAGTGGAACTAGGAAAAACTTGAGGGGTGATGAAATGAAATAATTGAGGAGGCTTAAACAGGATCCTGAAATTGTCTGCAAACCTTCAGATAAGGGGGGAATATTGAGTCATTCTATGTATTGAAAGATGTTCTACTCCCTCCTAGACAATAGGGACTGTTACAGTATTCTCCCCTCTGATCTTACAAATGCAATTGCGGACAAAAATAAGCAGTTCTATGGGGGTGCCGGCCGGGTGTATTGCGGATCCACAATACACTACGGACGTGTGAATGGACCCTAAGTCTCTTGGAGTAGGAGCTCTTAACTGTGTTTCCTTCCTCCACACTGTCCTAGCTAAGACTCCTCCCCCTGTCAGGAAGAAGTACCAGCCCACTCCTACCAAAAGGGGAGGAACAGGGTGGTTAACCCTATTCCTGCTAACCATGCCTTGTCATGCTGGTGTATGGTACATAACAATACATAACATAACTAGCCAAACAATTGCAGATACCCCAAGGTCTGGGGGTACTGCACGTGATGTTTGCTGATTGAACTTTGTGTCAATGGCAACAGGTTCCCTTTAAAGAAAAATGAAGGGAAGAGTTTAATCATATTCCTGTATATCTAAGGTCATTACAGACCCTGAATATAATAGGCTTCATTCACTATCATTCACGCTCGGTGATTGTATGCATATTTTACGTGTGCTTATAATCATTCATTTCACTGCCTTTTTAATTAAATGAAACAAGTATATTCATGTCCGTATTCCTTCACCTCCATGCGTTATAGCAGGCTTTATAGCAGGAAGGAAATTTGTTAACCCAATGATGTGTTACTCTGTGCTTATTTAGTCTAAGAGCTATATAACATATCACTGCTCCGAGTTTACTAGCGATAATGGTGTAATGAGGTAGCATGCTAGCGCTATGCCATAGCCTGTGATTATGTTTGCTGATGGCATTTGGTCATTTGTCTGTCTTATGATAGTATTGCATAAAGTGCTTGTTTATTGTATATGGCGGTTGACTCCCTTTAAAGGGGTTTTCAGAGACTTTAATACTGATGACCTATCCTCAGGATAGGTCCTCAGTATCTGATCGGCGGGAGTCTGACACCCGAGAACAGTGTTGCCAACCGTCCATAAATTTCTGGACAGTCCGTAAAAATAGGCCACTTTTTTCTTGTGCCTGGGGAAAAAAAATGTGTCCGTGATTTTTTTGAGGCTGGTGGTAGTTGACTAGGGTATTTTGGTGGTAATTATCATCATTTTAAAGCTCAGAGTAAATACAGTTATTTAGCTCTAAGCAGTATATTAAAGGGGTTATCCAACACTATCAAAATGTCCCCCATATGCCGGACCCCTTACAATGAATATACTTACCTGGCTCCCCGCTCCCTGCGCCACTCCTGGTCCCCGCACCACCGCTGCTGCTTCTCCCCGTGAGCAGATAAAAACATCTTGTGTCGGGGAAGGGGAGCAGCCAGCGGCAGGAGGTGATGGGGACGAGCCTTCCTAGCATCACGTGTGAAGCTAGGGAGGCTCGTCTCCATCACCGCCTGCCACTGGCTGCTCCCCCCGACACTGGATAGTTTCATCAGCGCACAGGAAGAAGCAGCAGCGGTGGTGCAGGGAGCGGGGAGCCAGGTAAGTATATTCATTGTAAGGGGCCTGGCATATGAGGGACATTTTGATAGTGTTGGATAACCCTTTTAAGCTATAGACATGTACTGTATTACTTATAATCTTCATAGTTTATTATGATTTTCTAACTTGTCGTTAGAAGTGAATGTTGGCTATCCGTGATTTGAATTGTCCAGAAAAAAAGAACATTTCTGTTTGTCAACCCTGCACGAGGCACCAATGCCTTCTCAAACAGCTGATCGGTGGGGGTCCTGAGTGTTGGACCCCCACCGATCAGATACTGATGACCTATCCAGAGGATAGGTCATCAGTTGTAAAGTCTTGGGAAACCCCTTTAAGTACATTGCAATGGGTATGTGTGTGTGAAAATGACATTAGCACTGCTTCGTTTTTTCGGATCTGACACTTTCTGGAAGTTAAAAGGTTTCGCTTAAACCTATTTCTAATCTCCACTTCAAAACAAATATTGTAGACTACAATACCAGTCCCATTAACTAATAATAGGGCTGATTTGTGGTTTCCATAGTAACTGCATCTCCATGGCCTGAGGCCTACAAGCTTCATCTGTTTCCATGGTGACGGAAATGAGCCTTGTCACTCTTTCATCATGCAGTTTTGTGGCCTCATGCACACAAACGTATTTTCTTTCCGTGTCCGTTCCGTTTTTTTTTGCGGATGGGATTTCAATGGGTCCACAAAAATGAGGACATCACACCGTGTGCTATCCGCATCCGTATGTCCGTTCCGCAGCCTCGCAAAAAAGCCTCGTCTTCCACTGTATGCATTAGGGTCTATTCACACCTTTCTTGGAGTGTACGTTCAGCAGTTGTGCTCCTGGCACACACGTCAAAAGTGTTCATAGACTCTTATGGGCCAGATGAATGCAGAAAGAGTGTCCTTTGGGCATCCACTGGGCTGGTATATATATCAGTATACCTTGTATAGAAAGGCGCTAATCACTGCTTTTTTTCTTATCCAGTAGGGCTGGATGGATTTTTTTTACAGGGGCTTTTAGACGACACTGAAGCATGTGTCACAGACATCTTGCAGTTTGAGTGAATTGATTCGACCGGTTCAGAATTTGTACCACTTTTCCCATACGGTTCAAATTTTAACGAACCAGATTTTTTGCGATTCTTTTTTAACGAATTACAGAGAGAGAGAGGAGAGAGATAGAGACATGTTTTCACACGTGGATCTCTCCTCTTGATTTTCCTGAAATGAACTGCAAAATATTTTGGTTTGTTAGAATCCAATTTTTTTTAAAATCAGGATGAATTCCATATTGATAGAACAGATTTGCTCACCTCTAGTATCTACATTTATAGATACCTCCATGTGCTTGATTGATGAATTTCCCCACTGTTTTTGGTGGTAGCCGCAAACTGTTCAATGGGTGCTTTTTTTTAAATATGATTTTATCTGTTGCTGTGTTTGCATTTCCATATAATGATTCTCTGAAAAAGAGACATGCAAGCTAGTCTCCTTTCCAAAAGAAAAGAAACTGTCTCATACCAGGAATCCAGCTCTTCTGGGTAACTTCCCTTTGACAATGCTGAGCAAAGAAACTTTGCTTGGCTGCCCGAGAGGCTTTGGTTGGGGTGCTATTTCTTTTTATGGAGGTTGCTGAGTATGAATGAGGAGCATCATAAGCCAGCCAACTATCCTCTAGTTTTCTGGGGAAAATATATGAAAATTTGCATTTTTTTTTTTAAAGGTACATTAACAAAACAGTAAGACCATACATCAGACAAAGGATAAACATACAAGTATATACAAAAGGCATATGGTCAATGCACTCACGTATAACACAGAAACTCTAATTGAAAGGTGTACAGACGTAAAAGGCAGTAAACCTGTAATTTAAGGTCACTTCAGCATAGCGTCAATATAAAAAAAAAGTTAAGAACTTGAAAAAAGAGATCCTAATTTAGGGAAAAATAATAGACAAGGGAGGGAGGAAGGTTAACCCCTTAGTGACCACCCATATGTGTTTTTACGGCAGTCACTAAGGGTCCCCCGTGCAGCGGGGACCCGGCTCTCACATGAGAGCCGCAGCCATGCCCTAACAGCCCGGACCGGCAGGGCTGTTTAACACTTTACATGCCGCGGCCAATGGTGCCCGCCACATGTGAAGTGCTGTCAGAGGGAGCGGACTCCCTCTGTCTCCCATCGGTACCCCGCAAATGCGATAGGCAGATAGGCTTAGGAAAGCTAACTTGAATATCTTTCCCAGAAACCCAGAGGGGCCTTGCCTACAATACTCCACACTTGTACTATGCATATTCTCCTTACTGATAAAGAGTACCCCCAGACAATGCATATATATCGTTAAGAAACTCAAAGTAGCATACTAGGCTTTCTCTGTCTCTGTCTCTCTTGGGTGAAAGTGGCCTCATCCCTTTCTGAACTTGTGCTATGTCCTATTTTTCTACATGATCAGTGACAGTACAACATTTTACTGGTGTATTTTGTTCTCGTATGTGGTTTATTATTGTAGCTTAAAGGATTTGTCTATGATATTTAAAAAATCCCATCGAAAGCAGCAGATAAGAGAAAAAAGTATTATTATGCCTCATTTACACAGTCATTGTACGGTCAGTGATTTCCATCAGTGATTTTGAGCTAAAACCAAAAGTGGAGCCTCCACAGACAGAGGGTATAAGGGAAAGATCTGCAACAGTTCTGGGTTTAGAACCGAACCTGGTTTTGGCATAAAATCACTGATGTAAATCACTGACCGAACACTGACATGTGAATGAGGCATTACTCACCTAAAAAATCCTCCACCACTTCAGTGCTCCTCCCGGTCTCTATTGCTGTTTTGCAGTGACAATATCACGACTACTCACAAGTGACCTCTACAGCTATTTTGATTGGCTGCTGCAGTCAACTGCAGGTAGTCACAACATCATTACTGCAGAACAGCAAGAGACCAACCGGAGCACTGAGGTGACGGGGGATTTTCCCTGTGAGTAATACTTCCTGTATTTTATTACATCCTCTATTTTCTGTAAATTCTTAAAATGTTCTGGACAACCCCAGTAACAGGAATCCAATAAAATTGTTAAAAATCAGTACAACATAAGTAATGTATATTTTTCCAAAGATATGTAGATTGGGCCCCTTTAAGCAGCATTTTACCGTATACAATATAATCAGCATAAAAAGCTGAGTACATTTGCAAATACATGACATTATTATAATATAGCCACATTCATAGTTCCATAGGGCGTAGCTATAAGGGAATCAGGGAAAGCGGCTGCTTTGGGGCCCATCCAGGAAGAGGACCAAAAGATTTTATTGTCAGAGCCCCCTCAACAGTATTATAAAATGATATAATATACAGGGACACTGTAGGAAACGGACGGAGTGGCTGCCGGGCTGGTCTGAGAGAACGATTTTGACTAGCCACAAGAGTGGGGGTTGCACGGGAGGAGGGTGTTGTGAAAAAGTTGCTTGTGGGGGGGGATTAAAAAATTTGCTATATGGGGTGCAGTCTAGTTACGTCTCTCTACACAAGCTTGGCACTACGTCCAGCAGGCCGTACCACAGACTTAACTCCATGCCAGCCCTCTTGCTGGCATAGATTCTAAGCTATTTACCACACTAAGAACCGTTGTGGAAATTGATAAATGAGTTGGGCCAGACGGCCTGACCGCTTCTCTGCCCACTCCACACTTTGGAAAGTGGCATAAGCAGGTAAAAATGAAAAAAATGTACATGGAGTGCAACAAAATTAGCGATGTATTTGCGCGACTAACGTGGCATAAATAGATTAGTAAATGTCTCCCATAATGCCCAGATTCACTGTGACTTATATGAAGCTCCTGCTTTAGTTTTTCAAAAAAGTTCAGCAGAATTTGTATGAAAAGAATTATGAGAACTTCATAATGTGCTAAGAAATGAACATTAATAAAATTAGAACTGCTGGTCAATGTGTAGAATTAGTATCAACACCAACACATGCATTAATACTGTACCATAAAATAAATAATATTCTTAAATAAATATGTATCTGTAATAATAGTATATACCTTATTTATATATAATAGTAGCTAGAATGCCAGGCAGTACAGTGTTCATACCACAAAATAAAATTGCTGTTAAATACTGTTAATAATTTAGTGTTCAATAAAATCACAATTTTTATTGTGCAATAAAATAAGTACAATTATAATTACATTAGCGTTATCACCCTGGAGTCAAATGAAAACACATAAAATTAGCATTTGTACCATAGCATAAGTAATAAAATTGGTGCCATTGGCACCATTATGCAGTACAATGAATAATTAAGGACTCTTTCACACGACTGTTTCTTTTTTATGTTTACAGGCTGTTTTTTGCGTTCCATATACGGTCTGTATACAGAACCATTCATTTCAATGGTTCCGCAAAAAAAACGGAATGTACTCCGTATCCATTCCGTTTCCGTATTTCTGTTTTTCCGTTCCTCTGAAAGATAGAACATGTCCTATTATTGCCTGCAAATCACGTTCCGTGGCTCCATTCAAGTCAATGGGTCTGCAAAAAAAAAATGTCTTCCGTATCCGCTCCATTTTTGCGGAACCATCCATTGAAAATGTTATGCCCAGCCCAATTTTTTGTATGTAATTACTGTATACTGTATATGCCATACGGAAAAACGGAAACGCAAAAAGGGAGCAGAAACGGAAACAACGGAAACAAAAAGTGGAACAAAGGATCCATGGAAAAACGGATCTCAAAATACTGAAAAAGCCAAACGGTCGTGTGAAAGAGGCCTAAGGGCCTAAGGGTTCATTCACAAGTCCGCAAAAAAAAATATGACAGTGGAGAACGGCAATTAGTGCTTCACGAGGTGGATGATGATGATGATGAGACACAGTTGCCAATAAGTCACCTGCAATTAGTATCTCAAGAGGTTCATGATGAGGATGAGACACAGTTGTCAATAAGTGAGGTTCTTGTTAGGTCAACAAGTCAACCCGAGAAAGGACAGCAGTACAGAGAGGGATGTATCCGCAGCACCGCAACAAGCTGGAAGAGGCAGTGGGGTGGCAAAAGGGAGAAGGCGAGCCACACCAAACAGGCCCACAACTGTTCCCTGGAGCACCCCCTTGCAGAAATCTCCCGTGCCAAGGGGTAGGTGTTCCGCAGTCTGGCGCTTTTTTGAAGAAAGTGCGGACAATAAAAGAATTGTAATAGTAATATTCTTTCCATAGGCCTATTGTGCAGCAAATTCCACTTAGGTCCCCACAGTAGTAATCCTTTGTATTAATACATTGTTAGTCCTCATTAGGCCCATGCCCCAGCCAGGCCTCATTGAGAATCTCAGAGAGCAATTTAATTGTATTACTTTCAGTAGTGCTTGAGTTGAGGCATGCATGGAGCAAAAATGGGAATTAGGAATAGATTAATGAACCCCCTTGCACCCCTGACAGGGTATGTAAAGTAACATGGAACCCTGTATGTTATGAGATCCTGCAATGTGTCCTAATTAGGATGCCATGTTTTAAAAGGTTGTCTCACTTCAACTATAACTTGTCCTGCAAAAAATAAGGCCTCATAAAGGTATATTGATGAAAAAACAAAAGCTATAGCTCTTGGAATGCAATTTTGAAAAAAATTGTGTGGTCACTAAGGGGTTAAGAAGTGGTAATACCAGTCAGTTTTTTTTTTTTTATGAAAGTGCGGACAATAAAAGAATTGTCATTTGCAACATGTGCCGTACCAAAATGAGCAGGGGCGTGAGCACTAGCAACCTCACCACCAACAGCATGATCCGCCACATGGCATCAAAGCACCCTAATAGGTGGCACGAACGCCTGGGTTCACAATCAGTGTCTGCGGGTCACACCACTGCCTCCCCTGTGTTACGTGCTGGCCAAGACGCAGGCCCGGATGCCTCCCGCCATGCACCTGGACCTTTACAAGCACCATCATCTAGCACATCCACTTCTGTGTCCCAGCTCAGCATACAGATGTCGATACCCCAGGCCTTTAAACGAAAGCGCAAATAACCAGCCACCCACCCACAGGCCATAGCACTAAATGTGCACCTTTTCAAATTGCTGGCCCTTGAAATGTTGCCATTTAGGCTTGTGGACACTGAGGCTTTCCGCAGTCTGATGGCAGTGGCCGTCCCTCGTTACTCAGTCCCCAGCCACCAATATTTTTTCTGGTGTGCCGTGCCCACCTTACACCAGCATGTGTCTCGTTTTAAAGGGTCAGCTCAGCAGCAGACCCTCACCCCTAATGTTTTAGATGGTCAGCTCAGCAGCAGACCCTCACCCCTAATTTTTTAAATGGTCAAATCAGCAGCAAGCCCTTGCCCCTAATGTTTTAGATGGTCAGCTCAGCAGAAGACCCTCACCTCTAATGTTTTAGAGGGTCAATAGCATGCCCTCGCCCAAAATGTTTTTGATGATCAAATCAGCTGCAGGCCCTCGTCCCTAATGTTTTAGATGGTCAGATCAGCAGCAGGCCCTCGTCCCTAATGTTTTAGAGGGTCACTAGCAAGCCATCAATCATTATTTTTGCAAGGGTGTGTATGATGCCCTCATTTATGTGTAATAAAGGACCTCCTTTATGTGATATACAGGTTGTATCGGAGTGTCTCTTCCTTGTAATTTTTGGCAGCACTTGCACTTTATATACAAGTAAATATACTTCGGTTTTGTGCATATTATTGTCAGTCTGTAAAGGTGGCATACTACACGGACAACATCTTTCCCAGCAGCAACCTGGGAGTCCAAGATGCATCCAGACATCCTCCCCATGCTGTTCCTGAACCATTTCAGTGGTGTTTCCATCAATTTCTGACCTTTTCCTGTGAACCAGACACCCTCCCTTCTTCAGAGCAGGGGGCGCCTGGTTTAATGCTCGAGTTCTCCCATTGACTTCCATTATATTCGGGTTCTCTGTAGAGCACTCGAGCATCCCAAAGTGTTCTACTCGAGCACCAGAGCACCCAAGCACTTTGGTGCTTGATCAACACTAGTATTAACATTATATTATTGACTGCTATATATTACCAAATTATCATCAAACATGGTTCCATGAGTGGACGAGACAACCCCTTTCCATATGCCTTAGGGCGGGCTCGCATTGGCGTTACGGAATTTAGTTATAGGTTCTGTTATAACTGAGTTAGGGCTCATGCCCACAAATGTAAGGGCTCTGTGCCCGTGCTGAGGACCGCAAATTACGGTCCGCAATGCACGGGCACAGACCTTGGGGCAGTCACATGTGGATCGTAGACCCATTCACTTGATCCGCATCCGATGGTCCGCACCGCAAAATATGTATGCGCTACTTTTATGCAGTGATTGCGGACCCATTCAAGTTAATTGGTCCACGATGCGGAATGCACACGGCCGATACCTGTGTATTGCGGACTCGCTGTATGCAGGCCGCAATACGGCCACGGGGGGCACATGGTCGTGTGCATGAGCCCTTATAATGGAATATAACAGAATTTTAGGACGGAGTGCAAAACAATAGAACTATTTTTTTCCGCCATGTATAACGGAACAGTTATGTGTCCCCATAGATATGTATTAGGACAGAGCAAAACGGAATGCCTTTAACCCTTAGGATACCAGCGTCGTACATGTACAGCGCAGAAATGCGGGACAGAAATCCCAATGCAGTACAGGTACGGCACGCTGATCGGGCGGATGCAGCTCTTGCACCCGCCCGATCAGAGGCAGGAGTCCGGCTGTCACTGATAGACCCCTGCTGTATGCTTTGGCATCGGTGAAAACACAGATGCCGGCGCATTTACCCTTGCACGGCCGCAGTGTCCATGGTGTCCATGGTGTCCCCGTGCTGCTGTGACGGGGACCCCATGGCAGGAAAAGCTGCCCAATGCCTTCCTTAAGCATCGTTGCTACCTTTCGGGAGAGCCTGTGAGATCCAGGCCCCTGGATCTCACAGGAAGCAGGCTGTAAGCATATTACAGTGGTATTACACTTACAGCCAATGCATTACAACACAGAAGTATTGTAATGCATTATAAAGGGGATCAGACCCCCAAAAGTTGAAGTCCCAGAGTGGGACAAAAAGTAAAGTGAAAAATAGAAGTAAAAAAATAAAGTTTTACCAAAAAATTAAGAGTCCTTTTCTCAAAATAAAGTTTAAAATTTTTTTGAAAAAAAGAAAAGTAGACATATTAAGTATCGCCGCATCGTCTCTCTAAAAAAAACTGTGCCCCAAAATTTTTTTTTGTCACCTTATATCACTAAAAGTGCAACACCAAGCGATAAAAAAGGCGTATGCCCCCCAAAATAATACCAAAATTTAACCATCCCCTCATCCCGCAGAAAATGAGCTCCTACCTAAGACAATCGCCCCAAAAATAAAAAAATAAAAAAATCTATGACTCTCAGACTATGGAGACACTAAAACATGATTTTTTTGGTTTAAAAAATTATTTTATTGTGTTAAATGTAAAAAGAAAAAAAAAAAAGTAGACATCCGTAACAACCTGCTCTATAAAAATACCACATGAGCTAACCCCTCAGGTGAACCACGTAAAAATAAAAAAAAAATGTCAAAAAAGCTATTTTTATATCACAAAAAGTGTAATACCAAGCGATCAAAAAGTCATATGCACCCCAAAATAGTGCCAATCAAACCGTCATCTCATCCTGCAAAAATGATACCCTACCTAAGACAATCGCCCAAAAATTGAAAAAACTATGGCTCTCAGACTATGGAGACATAGTCAGGATTCTAACCATTTTATTTCACAATTAAGATTTTAGGTGTTGGAGCAGGTTAGAAGACATAGGAGAGGTGGTGACAAAATAACCACTGCGTAGAGAAGCTTATTCATACCCTGGGCACATTGCAAATTTTGACTTAAAGTTACCTTTATTCAACCAGCAAGTAATTTTTTGACGGGAAATGACATAGGTGTCTCCCAAAAGATAATAAGACGATGTACAAGAGGCATTATTGTGGAAAAAAACATTTCTCAGCTTTTATTTACATTTGAGCAAAAAATACAAGATGTTCCGCACTGTGGAAAATCTCAGAGGACGTGGTCGGAAGCCAAAAGTGACACCTGTGCTGGCCAGGAGGATAGTTAGAGAGGTGAAAAAGAATCCAAGGATCACCACCAAGGCCATCCTGGTGAATCTGGGCTCTGCTTGTGCCAATGTCTCAAGGCAGACAATCCAACGGACACTGCACACTGCTGGGTTCCACTTCTCCAGATAAGGCACACAAAAGCTCGCTTGGCCTTTGCAAAAGCTCATCTGGACAAAGAAGACTTCTGGTCTTCAGCGTTATGGTCAGATGAAACAAAAATTGAATTGTTTGGTCACAATGATGTTTCCTTCATTTGGCGTAAAAAAGGAGACGCCTTTAACCCAAAGAACACATCCCCACTGTCAAACATGGTGGTGGGAACCTAATGCTTTGCGGGTGTTTTTCAGCCAATGGACCAGGGAACCTAATCACAGTAAATGGCACCATGAAAAAAGAGCAATACAGCAATACATGAGGATTCTCAATGACAACATCAGGCAGTCTGCAGAGAAACTTGGCCTTGGGAACCAGTGGACATTTCAGCATGACAATGACCCAAAACACACAGCAAAAGTGGTGAAGAAATGGTTAGCAGACAACAACATTAACATCTTGGAGTGGCCTAGCCAGAGTCCAGACTTGAATCCAATTGAGAATCTGTAGAGGGAGCTAAAGATCAGGGTGATGGCAAGAAGACCCTCCAACCTGAAAGATTTGGAGGTCATTGCTAAAGATGAATGAGCAAAAATACCTGTGGAGACATGCAAAAAGCTGGTCTGCAATTATAGGAAGCGTTTGATTGCTGTAATAGCCAATAAAGGCTTTTCTATTGTTCTGCTTTCCAGAAACCATATGGTGTTCCTTTCCTATTGTACAATGCAGTCTGCCTGTTACAGCAGTTTATGACCACATATGGGGTGTTTCTGTAAACTACTGAATCAGGGTAATAAATATTGAGTTTTGTTTGGCTGTTAACCCTTGCTTTGTTAGTGGAAAAAAAAATGGATTAAAATGGAAAATCTGCCAAAAAAAAGGGTTGACAAAATTTGTAAAATCAGTTTTGAATACCTTTAGGGGTGTAGTTTCTAAAATGGGGCCATTTGTGGGTGGTTTCTATTATGTAAGCTTCACAAAGTGACTTCAGACCTGAACTGGTCCTTAAAAAGTGGGTTTGGGAAATTTTCTGAAAAATTTCAAGATTTGCTTCTAAACTTCTAAGCCTTCTAACGTCCCCAAACAATAAAATGGCATTCACAATATTATCCAAACTTGAAGTAGACATATGGGGAATGTAAAGTAGTAACTATTTTTGGAGTTATTACTATCTTTTATAAAAGTAAAGAAATCATTATAAATAAAAATGAAAAAATTTTTTACTCAATTTTACCACTGTCATGAAGTACAATATGTGACGAGAAAAAAATCTCAGAATGGGCTGGATAAGTAAAAGTGTTTTAAAGTTATTACCACATAAAGTGACACATGTCAGATTTGCAAAAATCGGCCTGGGATTTAAGGTGAAAAGTGGCTCGGTAGTGAAGGAGTTAAAGGCTTCTAGTTTATATTCTATCCTAAAATTCCGTTAACTTTGTTATAACGGAACCTATAACAAAATTCCGTAACGCCAATGTGAACCAGGCCTTATTGGAAAAACCACAGCAAAGAGAACCTCCCACTCTGGAGGACTCAATGTGACCTTAACTTTCACTCACAAAAGCGTCAGAGCTTCTATTTTTATAGGACCCATGATGGATGCAAAAAGATCTATTTAGAATCTATTTTTTCTGTCCCATTGGGGTTTTTATGGGATAGAACACCTCAGCATGCTGTTGAGACAAGCGAAGTTATCAAAAGTTCGATTCACCTGCTTTGTCAAAGTTCACAAAGAAATTTGATTTGTTATGAATTACTTAGTCACAAATCACTTTCCATTGTATGTATTGGGTGCAATGATGGAGAGAGGCGATCACGCCACCCCCATCATTGAACCCTTCAGCGCTGATCACAGCATCTGACAGTCAACATTGAGGCCTTTCACGGGTTAATCATGGGTTAAAAAAAAAAAAAACATACTCACCTCATCCATTTGCTTGCAGCCAGCGTGATGATGTCATCACATTAGAACGCACAAAATTTGGCAACTTTTCTTAAATCAAGATGGGCGCAACAGCCTCTCCACAAGCAAATGGATGAGGCGAGTATGTATTTTTTGTTTCGTTCACATGAAGCTCAAGGAAATTCGCTTTCGCAAGTAATCAAATTTTTCCTGAAATTTGGATCGAAGTCCACTTCGTTAACTTAGATTCGCTCAACACTATGACCATCGAGAAATAATGGAAACCTGATGGAAAGAAAAATCAATGCAGATGAAGATCCTTAGGTTGCAACATGGGTGAGTGGCGGCCTTGTTCCGCGTGGCCATACCAGCCTCAGTGGGCTCCAATTAACAATTAACTAATTAATAGTTAATTGTTTTAATATATGCAAATGAGCCTCTAGGAGCAACGGGGGAGTTGCCGTTACTCCTATAGGCTCTGCTCTCTCTGCAACTGCTTCGCCCTCTGCACTTTGAATGACAGAGGCAGGCAGTGATGATGTCACACCTGGTCCTGTCAATCAAAGTACAGAGGGCGTGGCATTTTCAGAGAGAGCAGAGCAGAGTGTAACGGCAACTAACCCGTTGCTCCTAGAGGCTCATTTATTAAAACATCATTTCTCTCAGCAATGTGGGCACGTATGAACATGGGACCAACACAGACACCTTCAGCTGCCAAGTGCACATGTAACAGGTCAGCCAGTTTCATAGGTACAAATCCCCTGACAAATACCCTTTAAAGTACTGTGTATGTAAAGAAACCCATACAACGTCATCCATTTATATGAATGGGCGCCATGTTCGAAGTACTACTAGGGCAATATGTTAATGGACAGACGTTTCCCCTTGATATAAGAATGACAAAGTGTATACTGTTGAGTGATCATTCTGAAAAATGGAATGGGTGTGTTCCATGTTATATCTAGTTTTTCCCAGCATACTCCATTATAATTTCAAGCTAGTGACTTTAAATTACTTAAATTTTGTCATATATGGATTTTTCCTCAAGCATCTAACTTTCAAAGGCTCGATTGTGTTGACCTGAGGCAATACAGCCTGTAGTTTTGAGTCACTGTGTTTGGAGTTATGCGCTCGATGGAGCATTAGGCTGCGCAGGTGCTGGTGAACTGAGGCTGCGATGGGCAGTTGGCTGCACTTGTGCTATCTAGCGCTGTCAGTTGCCTGTTTGGTTTGACTATTTTTATCTCTTTTTGCTGAGGTTGGAGTCTTGTAATACTATTTCATATCTATAAAGTCATGTCCATATAGACATATTTTACAAATAAAATAATGTATAAATCTCAGCTTGTTTCCTATGTTGTGGCACAATAGACACATTGGCCCATATTTACTATGCTACGATTGCCACTTTTTTCGCAGTGTTTGAGTAACATTTTTTGTGAATCTCACTGTTATTCAGAGACACCAAATACAGTGACTTCTGACATCCGCAGCATTTCCTCGTTTCAGGCTACAATGGGAGTGTGGCCAGCTTCTGTCCACCTTCTAGATATATTTATAAATGAGATGAGAAATTAGATTCGGCTGCTTCTCCGAATTTCACAAAGAGATTTGCTTTGTGATTAATTACTTTGTCATGAAGTGCATTTCTTTGCATGTAGCGGGGGCAATGACGGGGAATCGCAATTGCACCCCCCCCCCCCCCTACCATCGTGGCATCTGAGATTATAAATGAGGCCTTTCAGGGATTGATCAGTAAAAAAAAAAATACTCACCTTATCCGAAATCATGCATGGTGACGTGGTGACGTCATACTTCACCGTGCACGAGATTTCGCCCGCTATCTTCAATCAAGATGGCGGCGGCAGGCTCTTCCTGTGCAAATGGATGAGGTGAGTGTGTTTTTTTGTCTATGGCTATTTTAGGGAAAATAAATTTGTTACCACGAAGTGCGAGGAAATTCGGCTTTGTGATTCACTGAACACTATTTATGAAGTTAAAATTCACGATTTTGGACATCAGACTAACCTGGCAGATCTGTTTACTTTCCTAGCTTCCTGTTTTGTTGAATAGGTAACTTTATTGATAATCGCGAATATTGGCACTTTGAGAATTCGCAAATATCTAGAATATAGTGCTATATCTTTGTAATCGCAAGTATTCTAGATTTTTTTTTTTCATCAGTACCCATGATCCCTTACTGCTTCTGGCTTGTGGGCCAATGAGAAGGCTGCAATATCTTTGACTTTAGGAGTAGTGTTGATCGCGTATTGCGAATGTTTTTATCGCAAATTTTCTGGTTGCCGATTTTCACAATCAAGAAATGACTGGAGATCACGAATTCTCTTCCCTCACCATCTAGTAGTGCACTAAACAGCTTAAATCAGCAAACATATCCAATCACGTGTATCTAATCCTATCATGTACAATACAGCCTGCCTGATAGAACATAGAAGTCAATGGCTGAGCAAAAAAATGCATGGTGCACACGGACTGTATACTTATTTAGCAGATGGGCATCTTGCAAAGCGCAAAACCGATATGGTCATGTGCATGAGACCCAATCCTATAATTTTCAGTCCTGTCTGTGTAAGGGTTTATCTTGGCCTTGTGATACGACCATGATCAGCCCGGGGAACACGGTCCGTTTGCAGGCTTTCCTGACCCAAACTGACTTTATCACAGAAATTTATGATAGAGCCAGTCTCTACCTGATCGGGGGTAAGTACATGATGAGGTGAGTGCACAACAACTGATCAGATAAAGACTGGTTGTATCATACATTACTATAATTCCCTCAGTGTAGGTCAGGGAAGCCGTGGTCGGCCTAAAAAATGTGTCTGACACATGGACCGGGACACATGCACCAGGACATGAGTGTCATCCACAGCGCCCCCCATTACAGTGTCATCCACAGCACCCCCCCATAACAGTGACATCTACAGCGCTCTCCATTACAGTCAATTCCACAGTGCGCCTACAACCGTGACATCGAGACATCCAGTCGTGCGCAGGCATCAGGGCAAAGAAAGGCAGACAGGAGGCGGTGATGTCAGTGATGACGCGCTGTCTCCTGCTGCAGAAAAGAAGATGGCGAGGATGCGGAAGAGCTCAAATAAGAGAAGGGCAAAAAAACATCTGGAGAACCTCTCTAAAGGAAACCAAATTGGGAAATAAAACCTTTTCTGACATATTTAATCATGATTGTTTTGTTTAGTAATGTGAAATTGAGCCATACTTGCATCCTGTACTTCCTGACAGAAGTATGTGATGCTGGTTGAGCCTTTCAGTGCTAGCCCATTCATTCACTTTAGACTTCAATTGAGGTCCTGCTACTCTGGGCATAGGTCGGGTTAGGTTTCAAGCAATATTTCTAAGATGTGGGTCCCCTAATAAAGACCTCTAAACTGGCAGCAAAATACATGGTTTGTGCATCTGCCAGCATGGCCAAGGCACAGGGGCAAAGGACGTGGGTCAAGAGATGTGACAGTCTGATAATAGCTAGAAGCAAGACGGAGAAACAGAGGTCTTGGGCTCAGTTTTTTTTTCCCCAGTAACTGATGTAAACTGGTGACAGTGATATCTACTTACATCAGTTTTTAAATCCAGTATCTATTGGCTACAAAATAAAATGAACAGATCATGAGGAGTTCTGTAAATACAAATAATCGTGTCACTATGATGCTAAGCTGGAACTGATGAAGACTGAAACGCGTGAATATTGATAAGTTGTATACGAAGCGCTGTAATTGTTCATCTGCCCTAATGTATATCGTGTTGCTTATATTGCCCATCATATGCTACAACACTATGCAGAGACCATTGTCACTACTTACCTATACAGTAGGTAGATGGCAATAGAAGGCTCAGTTCACATTATCCCTTATAAAATAGAACCCTGAAGGCTATAGTAGATCAGTTTGATGGTAGCTCAAATTGATACTGAGAAATTTAGTGAGAATTAATTTACTCTTAAAGGGTTTGGACACTCTCTTTTGGCGGGTTTAGCAAACCTCCCCTCCTGGGCAGACCTGTAAAGGGAAGCATTCTTATCTTCTCTTCGATGCTGGGCTTCTCGGCTCCATCTCTACTCGGCCTCGATTGCCTTGTGTAGGATCCCCCGCTGTCAACATCCACTTTGATGCCGCTGCAGCCAATCACTGGACCACTTGTGTCATGTCAAGCAAGGGGGAAGGGGGGAGAAGGTCACCATTGCACCAGCGATTGGCTGCAGAGCTGTCATAGCGGATGTTGAAAGCAGGGAACCCAAGTGAGGCAGCCGAGACTGGGAAGTAAAGAAGTTGGGACCCACACAGCTCCATAGACATAACTATAAAAAAGTTAGGGGGGGGGTCAGAATATGGCGATGCAAAGAACATTTTTTTCCATAGTTGTTGTTCTTTTCAGCATTAACCCGTAGGATACCAGAGCCGTACATGTACGGTGCTGAAAAGTGGGACAGAAATCCTAGCACTGTACAGCTACGGCGCTCTGATCAGGCAGGTGCAGGAGCTGCACCTGCCCGATCAGCTGCAGGGGTCCGGCAGTCACAGATAGCCGGACCCCTGATGTATGCGCCGACATTGGTGAAAACACAGATGCCGGCTTATTAACCCTGGTACTGCTACGGTCAGCACTGACCGCGGCACGTGCGGTATCCTGCCGGGTGCGGAGTGTCCATCGGGTCCCTGCGCTGCTGTGACGGGGACCTGATGGCAGGGAAGGCAGCCTGATCTAACAGGCAGGAATCTGTAAGTGTATTACAGTGTAATACACTTACAGCCAATGCATTACAATACAGAAGTATTGTAATGCATTGTAAAGAAGATCAGACCCCAGAGTGGAACAAAAAAGAAAGTGAAAAAAGAACTTAAAAAAATTAAGTTTTTAAAAAAAAAAAATAAGTTGCAAGTAAAAAAAAGCGTCCTTTACCCAAAATAAAGTACATTTTTTTAGATAGGTAGATATATTAGGTATCGCCGCATCCGTATCGACCGGCTCTATAAAAATATCACATGATCCACCCCGCCAGGTGAACACTGTAAAAAAATTAATAAAAACAGTGTAAAAAAAGCCATTTTCTGGTCACCTTGCCTCACAAAAAGTGTAATACCAAGTGATCAAAAAGTCTTATGTACCCCAAAATTATACCAATCAAACCGTCATTTCACTATGCAAATATGAGCCCCTACCGAAGACAATCGCCCCCAAAATAAAATATATAGGGCTCTCAGAAAATGGCAAAAGAAAAAAACAAGATTTTATTCTGTTAAAAAATGATTTCACTGTGTAAAACTTAACATAAATAAAAATTATAGACATAGTAGGTATCTTCGCATCCATAACAAAATACTCTATAAAAATATCACATTATATGCCTCCCAGGTGAATGCTGTGAAAAAAATTTTTTTTTTAAACTGTGCCAACTCGCCTTGCCTCAAAAAAAGTGTAATACCAAGCAATCAAAAAGTCTTATGTACCCCAAAATGGTACCGATCAAACTGTCACCTCATCCTGCAAAAAATGAGCACCCACATAAGACAATCACTTAAAAAATAAAAAACAATGGCACCCATAAACCTATCCATCAAAATTTGTGCTGCAAAAGCCATATGGCGCTCCTTCCATTCTGAGTCCTGCCACAGCAGTTTACCACCACATATGGAGTGTTGTCGTATTCAAGAGAAAATGGGTAAAAAATTATGGGGTGCTTCCTTTCTCCTGTTACCCCTTGTGAAAATGAAAAATTTGGGGCTAAAGCAGCATTTTATTGGAAGAAACAAAACTTTTAATTTTTACAGCCAAGTGTTTTCAAATTCAGTAAAATGCTTAGGGGGTCAAAGTGCTCAGTGCCCCCTTAATATATTCTTTAAGGGGTGTAGTTTCTAAAATAGGGTCACTTTCTGAGAGTTTCCACTGTAGGTATACGCCAGGGTCTCTTCAAAGACAAAATGAAGCCTAAAAACCATTCTGGCGAAATCTGCCTCCAAAACTCCAAAATCCATATGGCACTCCTTTTTCTTCTGACCACTGCCATGTGCCCATACAGCAGTTTACCGCCACATAAGGGGTATTTCTGTAAACTGCAGAATCAGAGTAATATATAGTGATGCTAATTTTCTGTTAGCCCTTGCTGGGTTGCAAGAAAAAAATTATTAACATAAAAAAATCTACCAAAAAAGTGAAATTTTTAAATGGTTTTGGAAATTTTCTTGAAAATTATAAAAATTGCTTCTAAACTTCTAAGCCTTTTAACGTCCTAAAAATAAAAATGACATTTACAAAATTATACAAACATAAAGCAGACATATGTGGAATTTTGATTGATAACAATTTTATAAGGTATTGCTATCTGTCTTAAAAGTAGAGAAATTCAAATTTAGAATATTGTGAATTTTTCCAAATTTTTGGTAAATCTTGGATTCATTTATAAATAAAGGTGAAATATATTGACTCAATTTTGCCACTGTCGTGAAGTACAATGTGTCATGAGAAAACATTCTCAGAATGGCCTGGATAAGTATAAGCATTCCAAAGTTATTACTACATAAAGTGATGTATGTCAGATTTGCAAAAAATCGGCCTGGGATTTAAGGTGAAAAGTGGCCCAGTACTGAAAGTGTTGAAACACAAGAAAAGCCATGTAAAAGTGGTATCGCTGTAATTGTACTGACCTACAGAATTGAGCCTACATATCAGTTTTACCACATAGGGGGCCTATAAAACTGTAGTGGAATTGCGTTATTCTTACAATTCCACCCCATTTGTAATTTTTTTCAAGCTTCCCACTACATGGTATGCAATAGTAAATGGTGCCATAAGAAAGTACAACTTGTCCCACAAAAAACAAATAATAAAAATAAAAATTTCAGCTCCAGGGAGGAGCAGGAAGCAAAAAATGAAATTGCAAAATCAGAAAATTGTCAGAGGCTGAAAGGGTTAATGGCATCTGTCAAATTTCCAAAGTTCTGGTATTTTTGACAGTGCTGTTATTCTTGCTTTTAAAGATACCTAAATTCTGATGGTCTTAAACACTGCCAGTGTGAACAGCGCATTAGTCACTGTACATCTAAATATGGACTTCTGTCAGGGTGGAGCTTAAAGGAGTTGTCGGGATTTTTTTTTTTTCATAAACAATGCCACTAGGCTTGAGCAAATTGAGCTTTAGATCATTGATCCGAAGTCGATCTGTTCAAGAACTTTGTTTTTGATGCTGTTTCCGTAAATAATTAAAATGTATTGGCTCTGAGTAGGTAAAGTTCATATTGCCAAACTACTTTGGTATTTCTATCTGCGTCTTTAAAAACATTTTAAAATAGTAATCGAAGTCGGCTCTGGTACAGGTTTGGTACCATGGTATGAACAAAGGAGATTTTGGACGACCTTGGTAAAAGAGTTGTTGTTGCTCATTGGGCCGGAAAAGGTTGTAAAATCATAAACAGTTTGAACTTCAACAATCCACAATCCGACAGATTGTGTACAAATGGAGGAAATTCAAGGCCATTATTTCCCTCCCCAGTAGTGATTACCCAACAAATATCAAGCCAAAAGCAAGGCATATAATAGTCAGCAAAGTCACAGAAGAAACCAAAGTAACCTCTAAACAACTAAATGCTTTGCTGAAGATCACCTGGACAAGACTGAGAGCTATTGGAACAATGTTTTGTGGATGGATGAGATCAATAGGACTTTAAAGGGAACCTGTCACCTCAAAAATACAAATAAAACTGCTAGTATTACCTTATAGTAGCCCCCAGTCTGTTCATAATCATATGTTTGATCCGGTAGTTTAATGCTGAATATCTTAAAAAAAACAACAACGATTTTTTAAGCGCCATCAGCGCTATCTTGCCGGTCAGCTTCAAGTCAAGGGGGCAGCGGCTTCCTTGCTTCAAGTCAAGGTAAGCACGCCCCCTAACCGTCCCCTCTCTTGTTTGATTAACTGCCTGAAGTGCGCTGCGGGATCGCATAAGCCTCACGAATGCGCGGTGCGCCGCTGAAAGTCGGCTAACAGCGGCAGCTGGAGACAGGATTGCACCTTACCAAGGAGCGCACCGCGCATGCACGAGACTTCTTGCTGTCAATCAAACAAGAGACGGGACGGTTAGAGGACGTGCTTACCTTGTCTTTGAGCAAGGAGGCCGCTGCCCCCTTGACTTGAAGCAAGATAGAGCTGATGGCGCTTAAAATATCGTTTTTTTAAGCTATTGAGCATCAGATTACCAGATCAAACATATGATTATGAACAGACTGGGGGCTACTATAAGGTAATGCTGGCAGTTTTATATGTGTTGTTGAGGTGACAGGTTCCCTTTAAATGAGAAGCTTTAGGTTAAATAGGTTTAAATGAGAAGCTTTAGGTTTTCAAACAAAGCAAAACATTGGCATTCCAGCATAAAAACCTCATCCCATCTGGGAAACACGGTGGTGGTAGCATCAAGGTTTGGGCCTGTTTTGCTGCAGCTGGGCCAGAATGGCCTGCTACGGTATCATTGATGGAAATAAATTCTGAATTATACCAGCTTCTAAAGGAAAATATCAGGACATCTGTCCATGAGCTGAATTTCAAGAGAACGTGGGTCAGGCAGAAAGACAACAACCCTAAGCACACAAGTCATTCTACCAAAGAATGGTTAAACAAGAATAAAGTAAACATTTTGGAATGGCCAAGGCAAAATCCTGACCTTAATCCGAAATATTGTGGAAGGAGCTGAAGCCAGCAGTTCATGTGAAAAAAAAAAAAACCATTAACATAACTGACATGACGCTGTTTTGTATGGAGGAAAGGGCTACAATTTCTCCAAGCCGATCTGCAGGACTAATAAACGGTTATTGCTGCACAAGGGGGTCACACCAGATACTTAAAGGTTCAGATACTTCTCCTATTCACAGACATAGGATCATTTTCCTGAATAAATAAATGACCAAATCTAATATTTTTGACTCATTTCTCTGAATTGGTTATCTTTATCTACTATTATCTTACTTATGTAAAATTCTGATGTAGCTTTAGGTGAAATTTATGTAGAATGATAGAAAATTCTGAAGAGTTCACAATCTTTTAAGCACCACTTTAGAGTCCAGGCCGGAAACCATTCAGTCAAATGTTCAGATTTTGGAAACCATTTACTGTGTGTCTTTATCCCTTAGTACATGGAGAAGATTCCTCATGAAAGGTCCACACATCTTGCTTATATTTCTACAAATGATTTTCATAGTTCTTGAACATTTCGTTGATACTCGGAAGCAATGCTAAATGTTCAATGTCTCTAAAGGCCAACCTTTGCCAACATTCTCGGCATTGGCTCACAAGGGTTAATGCCTCCTCCCTTCCTTCACTCCTAATAGCATCTGGTCCTCGTACTAGATGATAAAGTGTACTGCTGTCTCCAAATGATTTAATGGGTCGCTCGCTGTGGTTTGCTGAGCTGTGCAAGCAGATCGCTGTATTTTTCTGGCAGCTCGATTAAATCATGGAGAGGGGAGAACAGATCCATCTCTAACAAGCTGGATACAAAAACCATAATTACGCTGTGCAATTTGTTTTCGCAACCCTACTTAAATTGAACACTTGTTGACACATTGAAATTTGTGTGTGAAAATATTGGTCATTAGTGACTTCAGGTCCCCGCTCATTCAGTAGAGTCTCCTCAATGGCTTTTATGCCACTATCACTTCTTTCCAAATTTGTTTTTAATCTGTGTGATGTCGATGGTGTTTAGAATCCTCCTGTACACGGACAACTGTGCGGTAATGTAATGGCAAAGGAAGCCTGCTATTTGGATCAAAATTCAATGTGCACATGTTAAACAGCACTTACCGGTTGAATCCAGGCGTCACAAAACTCTTGAGCTACCAAATGGTTCTAGGTCTATTAATCTTGAAATTCGATGGAGCCACTCTAACAATTAACCACATATTTTTGTCACTCTAAAATAATTTTTTGAGATGTATTATTTAAAAATAGCAAGACATTCCTATGTGTATGGAAGATAGTGGTAAAAGCAGCTCTCTCCTCTTCCTCTGCTAGACGAGCAAGGATACCGCACCTGGCTGCAGTTGAGCAAATATTGGAAGAAAAATGTCATGAGGAAGGACCAAAATTGTCATATGGTCTGAAACGCGTTAACGAAACTGTCCTGTATGAAGATTTTAATAAAATAAAAAGTATTTTCTGCTTAGACGTGGAGCTGGATTTTTCTTCCAATATGTGTATGAAAGGGTAAATATGATGGTTCTCTCGTGTTAAGACCAGCTAATGCAGTAAACAGATACCAAAATCATTATCTATTGAGCCTAGCACTGATGAGAGTGATACTATGTTCTTTAATGGTTAAAGGGCATCTGTCAGCAGATTTGTACCTATGAAACTGGCTGACCTGTTACATGTGCGCTTGGCAGCTGAAGGCATCTGTGTTGGTCCCATGTTTATATGTGCCCACATTGGTGAGAAAAAAATATGTTTTAATATATGCAAATGAGTCTCTAGGAGCAATGGGAGCATTACCATTGCACCTGGAGGCTCTGCTTCTCTCTGAAACTGCTGCACTCTCTCCACTTTGATCGACAGAAGCAGGCAGTGAAAATGTCATCATGCCTGCAATGTTACAGAGTTGTATCTCAGAGGCTGTCCTAGACCCCTTAAATCCCATGAAGGGAAATCTTTTGGGACATTTTGGACAATGGTATGCTTGCAACCAGACTAAAAAATAAAAAATAAAACACTTTTAGAAAAGTTTGTCCTGGGATTTGATCTCATGACCTCTACACATCAGAGGCAAGGCATATGCCCTCACAGCTATGAAAGCTGTCTAGCTAGGAACTTAAAAAAAAAATATATAAGACTTCTACTGTAGGTAACTTTGCCCACTGTGTATGGATGTAGCAGAGCAGGGTGTGTTGGGGCAGCTGTCATGTGTATGGTTGTACACTAGGTATCAGTAAACTAAGTATCAGAAAAAAAAAAAACACTTTTAGAAAAGTTTGTCCTGGGATTCGAACTCATGACCTCTACACATTAGAGGCAAGGCATTTACCCTCACAGCCATAAAAGCTGTTGAGGTAGTTGCTTAAAAAAATAAATAAATAAGACTTCTACTTATACCTAGTGTACTGATACCTAGTGTACAACCATACACATGACAGCTGCCCCAACACACCCAGCTCTGCTACATCCATACACAGTGGGCAGCTGTCATGTGTATGGTTGTACACTAGGTATCAGTAAACTAGGTATCAGTAGAAGTCTTATAAAATAAAAAAACACACTTTCAGAAAAGTTTGTCCTGGGATTCGAACTCATGACCTCTACACATCAGAGGCAAAGCATTTACCCTCACAGCCATAAAAGCTGTCTAGGTAGTTGCTTAAAAAAAATAAAAATAAGACTTCTACTTATACCTAGTGTACTGATACCGAGTGTGCAACCATACACATGACAGCTGCCCCAACACACCCAGCCCTGCTACATCCATACACAGTGGGCAGCTGTCATGTGTATAGTTGAACACTAGGTAGCAGTACACTAGGTATAAGTAGAAGTCTTATATATTTTTTTTTATTTTTTTTTTTAAAGCGACTACCTAGACAGCTTTCATGGCTGTGAGGGTAAATGCCTTCCTCTGATGTGTAGAGGTTGTGAGTTCGAATCCCAGAACAAACTTTTCTGAAAGACATTTGAAATGATCTTGTAGTGAAGGAGATGATGTCATTAGGGGCGGGGTGCCATGAGAGGAGTCACAGTGAGGCAGTTGCAGGCAGCAGCACCGCACAGACAGCTTCCTCTCAACTGAAGCCGCCCCTCCTCCCTTAGCCTGCCCTGCACAGTGCGCTCCGTCTCCCCCTGTGAATCTGAATCTGATTCAGCCGCGTTCTCCTGGCTTGAGGCTGAAAGGGAACGGCGTTCCTGCCATGAAAAAAGTGCAGGAACGCCGTTCCCATGCGTTCCCCCTCCACTCGACCCCTGCTTGCAACCTTGTGAGAACAGTCTATGGAAGGCCCATTTTTTTCTGTTTCAGCATGGCTGTGCCCCAGTGCACAAAGTAAAGTCCATAACCTGAGTGAGTTTGCTGTAGAATGTTAGAACAACTGGCCCCCACAAACCCCTGACCCAATTGAACAATTTTGGGATGAACTACAACAGAGATTCTGAACCAGACTTTTATATCCAACATATGTCCTCACAAATGCTCTTCTAGATAAACGGGCAAACATTCCCACAGATATAGTCCAAAATCTTGTAGAAAGACTTCCCAAAGGAGTGGAAGCTGGTTTAGCTGCAAAGGGGGACCACACCATAATATTGTCTATGGATTTAGAATAGATTGTCATAAAAGCTCCTGCGTCGCGATACTTTTGTCTATATAGGTCCTCTAGAGCAGCCATGCTCAACCTGCGGCCCTCCAGCTGTTGTAAAACTACAACTCCCACAATGCCCTGCTGTAGTCTGATAGCTGTAGGCTGTTCTGACATGCTGGGAGTTGTAGTTTTGCCACAGATGGAGGGCCGCAGGTTGAGCATGCCTGCTCTGGAACAAAAGATGCTCTTTGCAGTCACTCTCCACTCTGGCTAAAAGGTGAAAGTCCAGAACTCCTCTCTGTTAACTTCAATCCCCTAATATGATATTTCAAAACTATTTTCTAGACTAGACAAGATCTTTTTTTTCTATTGAGTAACAAACCATGTTGCCTTAAGTTGCATGCATTTGGGTATGTTATCCACATGTACTTATTAAATGTTAACTAGTTTTCTACATATTTAGTTTCCTGTCTGGACAGTGACTTAAAATCTCTTGTATGAGAGAGTGGGTGATGACCAAAATGGCCACCATTGTGGCACTTATTGTCACCCACACTCTTGAATGAAAAATGTGCTTAGACTTAAACAATTTTGTTTGTTTCCATATTTTTTTGGATGGACATAATAGTAGTAGTCTACAGCAATTTATTATTTGGATTCGGTTTACATCATTAAAATGAATGGATTTGTTGCAGTATACCTATGAATACTGTTTTTGTTATTCAATCCCCCAAC
The DNA here is from genome assembly GCF_014858855.1 of Bufo gargarizans. Lineage (NCBI taxonomy): Eukaryota > Metazoa > Chordata > Amphibia > Anura > Bufonidae > Bufo > Bufo gargarizans. The sequence continues at coordinate 90,822,110 of NC_058085.1, forward strand.
AGAAAGGCCAGTGGAGGTCTAAAATGTGGTGTGAATACATCCTTCTCTTACAATACCAGAGAAGAACTTGCATAACCAATTATGCATTTCGAGACGCTTTGAAACTAGGGTGTGAACTTCATACAGATCACTAGCCAAATAAGTTGTAAGCCAGCTTTGCCACAAAGAGATACTGTATCTCTGAGAAACAGCTAAACCACATTGTTAGCAACGTAATCTAACAGGAGAGAATTCAAGTGCCTGTATTTACTGGTGGAAAGTTATTTTATTCTTCTTTTGAATCTTCTTCCAGAGATAAAGGTTGCTTTTAGAATTTAAGACTTACACAGTAAGGGCAGATACCCTTCCTAAAGAATCGTACTGCTCAACCTTGTAAAAGCCTTCTTATGCCTACACTGTTTTGAGTTACTTGACATTTACTAACATTTAATATTTACCTCACTTGCGTTTTAACAGTTCACTTTTTTCACAGATTTTGTTTCCCACGTGATTTTCTCTTTGACCTTTCTCCTCCAAAAAAGTTCAGCAAGTTCAGACAGAAATTCGGTAATTTATACTGATCTCACAAAACAATGCCAATGTTTGCTGGTGGTTCTCAATGGTAAAGTTTCTAAATGATCTCTGCCATTCACCCTAGGATTGTCCCATCCTCCCCTGGTAAATACTTATGAGTAGAGATAAGCAAACTTCTGTTTTCAAGTACGATGTACAAGCTTGTGGTTTAGGTTATCTAAGAATTCCGTTATGAATTCCGCTATGACGGACTAAAACTTACGGTCCGTGGTAGCGGAATCCATAACGGAATTCTTAAACTTGAAAACAGAAGTCCGCTCAACACTACTTATGAGCTGTCTCAACTTGATAAATTTGTAGCTTCTAGGATGAACAAACTAGGCTAAGTTAACATCTGCATCGGAGGTTCCTGCACAAGCCAGCAAAATACAGGCTAAAATGTTTTGTCCAGCAGAATACCGATATTGATGGTGGAAACTTGACAGACCCTATTATAGTAAATGAGATCCATTAGGTGCCGGGAGTGTCTAGTATATACCAGATTTAGTGATTTCAAAACTCTTGCTATGCCTGAACAGAATACCATATGTGAACATGGCCTAACTTGTAGCTCCTGGGCCACAATGCAAAATATATCACAGACCACCCAACTTCCATGTGCAGTTAATTATACTAATGTCTTCTTATATGGCCACCTTTGGGCCGCCAAGACCCACATCTGTGTGGACAGACCCTATACAGGAGAACAAGGAGTCCCAACAGGTCAGTATGAAGCCCTTTTTGACTTTATGATGACCCATAATCTAACACACAAGCAATACTACTGGGGAAGAATACCTCTGTAGTATAGCATTCAATACTGTGTGCCACACTTATAACAAATCCATGGGAAAAATTCTATAAGCTGGAGTAAAACATTTGAATATATGGAGATACAGTATGGGCCCATATTGGGCTATAAATACCTTATTACAAATCTACAGGTATAGAGAAAAAGAAAAAAAGCGAGGGTTAATCCAATCTAGTGGATGACTCCAAGACATAGGATATAACTCGAGGCGCCAGTGGATGGAGAACAGAAAAAAACTGAGGCAGGAAGAACAAGTATAGCAGGGGAGGCAGCTGAAAGGGGTGTTCACACTGAAAGAGATCAGTGTGTAGGAGGAAGTAAACTCATAGTGTATCACGCCACTTTGCTCTAAAGCATCAGGGAAATTCGGCTACCCTAAAAATGATTCCTCTAGAAAATGTATCTTCTTTTAAGCAACTCAGCCTTAAAGAGATGTTTTGGCTATATCACCTTAATACACTAAAGCCCTTTGGCCTAAATGAGGCACTCGAATATGTTAACTACTGATGGGAGTCTTTTTTAGGTAAATTATTTTATTATTATTTTTTTTTTAGGCATCCTCTAACTACCTCCAAGTAACTATAGTAATATAACATTTCATGGCATTTTTTTTATATAATCTTATCTCATTCTTTTATATAATCTTATTTCACTTTATATGGGAGGATTAAAATACCTTTTAATAGTTATAATAGTGCTAATATTCTTAACCATAATACTGGGGCCAACAAAATTCTTCCTCATATTTATGTTTCCCTTTTTATTATTCTTAATGTTTTTTATCTATGTATATACATATGTATTTTTTGATTGTGATAATATGTGCGGATGTATGCATGCGCATGATCGCTATGGGCATGTATATGTATGCACATATGGGGACATATATGTCTTCTATAGTTTTATGAGATATGTATGTCTATGCATTTTAGGTGTACATTAATATCCGGCTCATATTTATGTGATTCCGATATGGTCTTAAAAGTATTCACACTAGTCCCCTTTTCAACTGTATTGTCCCCAAAAATTTGTACCACTTACCGGTTTCATCGCCGGACCGGAAGTCCATCTATGTGGTCCAGCGTGAGGCGCACAACAGGAACCGGAAGTCCAATATTGCGCATCTCGAGGGAGGAACCGGAAGTTTTCAGTGCTTTCCAAGTTGGAGCGCTTGCCGGGCCGGAAGCTCCAGATGCGTTCCAGAGTGGAGCGCATGGTAGACCGAAAGTTCGGCTTCCGTACCTCCTTTCAATTGGCTAAAGCCGCGAGCGCGCTTTCTGAAGGAGGCGGTCCATTATTCTCAGCGTCCCATGTGTTCCTCCTGGGCGCCAAAAGACAACTTATTGGCATTTTTACAGCCCTATATATAGGGCCACCAGGTAAAGACTATTATTGTTATCATAGGCATATGTCTATCTGTACCTGCTCCTGATGAAGGGGTTTGCATACCCCGAAACGCGTTGAGCCTTTTTTATAAACCTTTTTCTACATTAAAGAAGCCAAAGCCTTCAACATTAATACTGAAGTGAAGCCTTTCTTTCCATACTGGGCAACTATCAGTTTTGAAGACTCTACAGGCGCTCCTGGCTGGGGGGTTAGTGGTCCATGCTGGTGTCTTGAGTTTATCCAGCTGGCCACCCCCCGTGAAGTGAGTTAATTATTATCTTTGGCTACTTCATTATACCTACATATGGTTAATATATGTGATTATTTCCACTCACTGTGATTATAGGTATGCTATAGTGGTGTGTCTATTGTCCACTTACTCCCCTTTTTCCTTTTAGTCACCCTGATTAGGGTGAACGCCCAACCTTTATCTACAGCTAATTACCATTTGATCACTTTATTACATACAAAATATTTCTCTGATAAATTTTTTGGGTTTTGGCGCTTCTTATAGGGGTGTAAACTCCTTGACTTGTTAAGTCACTTTCGTTTATTACAAATCTGACATTTTTAACAACATGCATTTTTTGTTTCCTACGACGGTAAAAAGTAGAGTACAGCTCTGTACTGCCAGGAAGTAAAGCTTTACGACAGTTCTTCACTCCAGTGGTTTAGTCTTCTTACACATATCACCACATTAGGGTACGTCCACACAGGATGGACAGTGGAAAATCCTCAGTGCACCTGCTGGAATTACGAAACAGCAAAATCCGCCCACAAATGTGTTATTTAGTTGCAGAATTTATTATGTTAGTACTGTAGGTTTGCCACTGATTTCCCTCTTTTCTTTGAAAAGGGTGAAATCCACAGCAATAATTGATATTCCATGAATTTAAATTCTGTACTATAAGTCATTTGCTGATTCCATTGTGGATTTTTTCTGCAGCGCCTGGATTGCCTGGATGAATTTTCATAAAATCACATGTTACTGGTACTATAATATATATGGATGTATGGATTTCCTGCATGCCAATTAATGATGGAAAATCTGCAGAGCATATGCCTTTTGTGGAGATGATGTCCCCTACCTCCTCTAGCACAGGCTATATCCGTATCATATGTACTTGAGTACCAGTATAGGTGGGAGAAGTAATTACAACCCTTTTCTATCATACTTTTTTCATTATGTTGTCTTGGTAATGTCGACCCTGATTTGAGAACTGCCATCACATTTGGCATCTGTTTTTGAAAAACTGCCAACCTCTCTACTTGTGAAGGTCAAGTCTGAACATCACCTACTTTAATATTCCCTATAAAGTCATGTTTTCCGACAATTCCGAATACCACCAGGGTCCTACAGAAAACAGATTTTTGTTTTTATTTTTGCATTTCCGAAGAAAGAGTTAATTAGCGAGCCCATTTCTTCCCATAACACCAAACATCTCCCATCTGCTGGAGACTCATTTGTACCTTTAATTAAAACAAAAGCAGCCTTTGCTGAAGGTAATTACATTTTGGCAGCAGTTTCCTGGCCGGGTTGTTTGAAGTGCGCATTTCTTTGAATTGCAATCTGTCTGGGCCACCGGATCTGTGCCAGGTAGAAGAGTAGGTGGGCATTGTCCTGGTAACATATGAAATCTGTTTGGGGCCACTGTGTACTTAAGAGGCACACACAATAAATTGCATCCCTTCCTTCTAACATCTCCTAACCTAGAATTATATTACATAGGAGATGAGTTATGTTCTTCTTTGTTTTAACAGGGGAATATATGTTTTTTGTGGGGAAAGTTGGACAAGCTCATATTCCATTTCTGAGATAAGAATTAGAATTAACGTGCCGAAATACTACTGGCTCCTAACGCCAAAATAATTTATGGCTGGACGATAAAGGCATCATTTTAATTAGAAGATGACTCCGAGATGATGTAATTGGAAGGCAATTAATATAAAATGTTTGCAGTTTTAGCTTAGACATGTAACATTTAAAAGAACATCACCACAAAATAAACATGTGCCTATTGCAAAGCTCTGTACCAGTGGTTATTCCATATATTTCCTTTAAACAATATACCTATAGTGAGTGAGAGGTAACAGTCACACCTGGCCTTTGATCCTGAGAGGGCCTTATGGGCCCCTGTGCTGCTTGAGGAGACATTAGTATTATAAATGGCACATGACAGGCGTGGGTCCTTGTGCAGAGATTTTGTAATGGATCCAACACCTTAAAGGTGTTTTCCCATCTCAGACAATGAGGGCATATAGCTGTCTCGTAAACCCAGCCAGCAAAGCGAAGGAGGGCGACTGCGCATGGGCGGCTGCCCTCCATTCATTTCTATGGGCACGCTCGGCTATTATGGCAGGCCAATAGGAATGGCATTGCCGGCTTTATTTTTAGAGATAAGTGCAGATCCCAAAGTTGGGCACAGCACCTATCAGATAATGGGGGGCATATCCTAGCGATATGCCCCCATTCTCTGAGATAGGAACAATCTTTCAGATGGTTTCATGAAAAACAGTTGCCACAGAGAAGGCTTTAAAAAAAAACGGAAAAAAAAAACCTTACCTTTTATGTCCTTCAGGTGCAGCAGCACACTCCAGTCCCCACTGGTCCCATAGTAATGACATCACTGGCTTCGGTGACCAAGTGTACATAGACCGCACATGACTGCTGAGGCCAGTTATTTATATATTATGTATTATACAGCCCCTGCTCTGGACTAGGTTTTAAAAATCTCAGAAAACCACTTTAAATCGACTCCTGGCTTTATAATTCAGGCTACACGTGAGTTCTCCAGCATCTATCAGGTTGGACCAAATCTCTTTTGAGGTTTTCCTTTTCCAGAAACACTACTGATGGAATCTGTGTAACCCTTACAAGCTCAACTCTTTACTTTCTGTTGCACCAACATATTCTGTAGTGCTGTCCCCAGATTTCGATCCCTCAAATCACCCCCTGTGCCCAATGATGTCTCACATGCTTTAATACTTTTTCATTTAGTTTTTTTTTACATGTTTTTGATACATGTAGTTTGGACTGTAGTTGTCCAGTTGATTCAAATTTATACAACAAAGGCTCAGAATGGCATAAAATGATAAAATCATAGCAATAATACTCACTTTACTAATACCCTACCACTCCCCATCCCACCCTTGTGACCCCCTTGTCCGCACTAATCTCTACTTTCTGATCCATCTCAACACAGAAATACACAGTCAATCAACTGGCTGAGATGAGACAACACTGTGTACAGTGATTGGATGAACGTTCACATTTCCTGTGCTGTGAGGGACTAGAAAGCATTGGAACTGGGGCAGAGAGGGATTCATAAGGTTGACATTTTACTTTTGAACACCATTATGAGACAGGCTCTTTAAACAAGAGATAAGCTGTCTACAACATATTACTTTCCTAGGGTCATGGGCTTGGCTTCATTCCTAGTTACTATGACATGCTTGATACACATGGGCCTAAACAAAATTATTAATTACAATGCATGGTGTGTATTAGAGATATATTATACAAGATACAAATAAGATGCAAAACCTGGAAAATGTAAACAATTTTTTTTTGGGGATTTCTTTCACAAAACCTGTTGTGGTGATGTGTACGGGAGTGGATATCTTACTCAGATACCTCAGCTGAGTAGGATAGTTAGAATCCAGAGGGCTTCATTTTGTTTCAGCAGAACATCATTTTCTGGAGCTCTTTATTTAAGTTTGTATGGGCTGGATTTCTTTGGACTGGGAGATAAAATTGGCAGAGGGTTTTCCCAGTCTACACCCTTCCATCATAAGTGTTTCCTATAGCCCGAGGAATGCTGGGGAATAAATCAGATCTCAGAATATCAGTCTGGAGAGCTGAACTGTGTAGTCAGAGCCTGGAGACTGGCTGGCCGTGAGGCTGAGTGAAGCCTGATCTCCCCTTATGTGAACAGGACTCTATAGATGACACAGGAATTGCCTGTGGATTAGGTAGAGCCCAGACGGGCAGGTATTTATTTTTGCTTTATGTTATGTCATGCCAGTGCTGTAATTTCACTTCACCAAGTGACATCTGTATTTGCCGACCCCACTGCGAGTACAGATCCCTACACCGTGATTTTTAAATATATGCAACATTTGATGAACATTTGGTTGACTATTCAGTTTGCTGATTACTTAGTTGGCGCCAGGTATCATTAGTCTTAATTAGTAAAATATTGGATGTAATATGCTTTAAATTAGAATATATTTATGCAAAGTTGGAAAACATCACACTAAGGCCTCATGCACATGACCGTTCAGTTTTTTGCTGTCCGCAAACCGCGGATCCGCAAAAAACGGAAGCCGCCTGTGTGCCTTCCGCAATTTGCAGAACGGAACGGGTGGCCCATTGTAGACATGCCTATTCTTGTCCGCAAAACGGACAAGAATAGGACATGAAATAGAAAATAGCCAGCAGCACTCCGAATCAATTAAAAAAATGGTGGCTTATTGGACCCAAAGTCAGGCTATATTTTTTTTTGCGGAGCCTCGGAACGGAGCAACGGATGCGGACAGCACACGTAGTGCTGTCCGCATCTTTTGCGGCCCCATTGAAGTGAATGGGTCCGCACCTGGGCCGCAAAAACTGCGGCTGGGATGCGGACCCGAAAAACGGTTGTGTGCATGAGGCCTAAGACTACTTTCACACTCGCGTTTTGGGCGGATCCATCATGGATCTGCAAAAACTGATCCGTTACAATAATACAACCGCATGCATCCGTCATGAACAGATACGTTTGTATTATCTGTAACATAGCCAAGACGGATCCGTCATGAACTCCATTGAAAGTCAATGAGAGACGGATCCGTTTTCTATTGTGCCATATTGTGTCATAGAAAACATATCCATCCCCATTGACTTACATTGTGTGTCAGAACGGATCCGTTTGGCTCAGTTTCGTCAGACGGACACCAAAACGCTGCAAGCAGTGTTTTCGTGTCCGCCTCCAACGCGGAATAGAGATGGAACGGAGGCAAACCGATGCATTCTGAGCGGATCTTTTTCTATTCAAAATGCATTACGTCAAAACTGTTTAGGTCCGTTTTGGACCGCTTGTTAGAGCCCTGAACGGATCTCACAAATGGAAAGCCAAAACGCCAGTGTGAAAGTAGCCTTACAAGTCTATCACTTTGAAATATAGGAACTAACAGGGTTCTAAGGAGCCAGGAATGATGTTCATCACTGGCATCAATACAATTAACCAAAGGCACAACAATACCTTAATTCATGTGATCTCCAGCTTTCTGTTGGCTTGTTTCAATGTAATGATGCATTTAATTACTTTCATGGATTGATTACCTTGCTTTGCTATTTTCACCTGAAGGTGTAGCAAAACGTCTCTTTTCCAAACTAGCTACTGCCTTACAGCCGTATTTCTCCTTTCTGAAAACATATTTTTTATTTTTTATTATAAACAGGGCTGTGGAATTGGTAAACCAAACTTTTCATTCTCTGTTTTTACACACTTCAACTCCAGCTCCAACTCTTTAAACGGTTTCTCCGTTAATTAAAAAAATGAAAAAAATTACATATTACTTTATTATAAATATATTCCCAAATACCATTCATTAGTTATCATGGCTCATTTTGTCTTGGGAGCAATCATCGAGGGAATAAAATGTCCGCTGTTCTATTAGTACACACAAAACCTGTCCTAATCACCCAGGAGAACAAGTTACTTCACAGAACTTAGCTAAAGAACTGCCTCCTCCTCCTCCTCCTCTCCTACTTGTCAGGGATTATGATTAGTGATGAGCAGCAGGTGCCATATTCGATTTCGACGAAATTCGTGAATATTCGATAGAATATTCGTTTTATATTCGTCGAAATCGAATATTCGTCATTATTCTAGTTATCGTGATTAATATGCGATTTAAATAATCGCGTATTGCGATTTTAACTTAAAGGCTACTCTCCTATTGAAATAGCAATGCAATTAATTCAAGTTATAATAATCGAATTGCGATTTCAACTTGGACCTGGTTTACTATGGTTGGCTTGGTAGAATTAGCGAATATGACGAATGTATTCGTCATATTCCACAAAACGAAGATAACGAATGTATTCGTTATATTCCACAAAACGAAGATATTCTCCATCTTCGTTTTAGCTACCTATTCATCAACTTCGCTAATTCTAGCAATCGTATAGGAAAGTTTACTATAGAGACAGCTAAGTTTAATTCGCTATGCGATTATATTACTTAGCTTTTTTTTTTATAAATAGAATAATTATAATACCTGATAATTATTATAATTATTATATTTATAAAAAAAAGCAAAGTAATATATTCGCATAGCGAATTAAACTTAGCTGTCTCTATAGTAAACTTTCCTATACGATTGCTAGAATTAGCGAAGTTGATGAATAGGTAGCTAAAACGAAGTTGGAGAATACTTTGTTATCTTTGTTTTGTGGAATATAACGAATACATTCATCATATTCGCTAATTCTACCAAGCCAACCATAGAAAACCAGGTCCAAGTTGAAATCGCAATGCGATTAATATAACTCGAAGTAATCGCATGGCGATTTCAACTTAGTAATGCTATATTCCATATTTGTTAATTCTAGCCTAATATGGAATATAGCAGTGCTAAGTTGAAATCGCAATTCGATTAATTCAAGTTATAATAATCGAATTGCGATTTCAACTTGGACCTGGTTTACTATGGTTGGCTTGGTAGAATTAGCGAATATGACGAATGTATTCGTTATATTCCACAAAACGAAGATAACTAAGTATTCTCCATCTTCGTTTTAGCTACCTATTCAACTTCGCTAATTCTAGCAATCATATAGGAAAGTTTACTATAGAGACAGCTAAGTTTAATTCGCTATGCGATTATATTACTTAGCTTTTTTTTATAAATAGAATAATTATAATAATTATCAGGTATTATAATTATTCTATTTATTTTTTTAAAAAAGCAAAGTAATATAATCGCATAGCGAATTAAACTTAGCTGTCTCTATAGTAAACTTTCCTATTTGATTGCTAGAATTAGTGAAGTTGACGAATAGGTAGCTAAAACGGAGATGGAGAATACTTTGTTATCTTCGTTTTGTGGAATATGACGAATACATTCGTTATCTTCGTTTTGTGGAATATGACGAATACATTCGTCATATTCGCTAATTCTACCAAGCCAACCATAGTAAACCATGTCCAAGTTGAAATCGCAATTCGGTTATTATAACTTGAATTAATCGAATTGCGATTTCAACGTAATTCTCAAATCCAACAGTACATTCTAGTATATGGAGACGTTCCCATGGTGATGGGGACGCTCCATGAGCACGGAAGTCAGCAGAAGCGGCAACGGGCACTGACTGGAGCAGCCAGGAAGCCAGGAATCCTAAGGACAGGTAAGAACAACTTTAGGGAAGTGGGAAAGAAAAAAATATAACAAAAAAAACCCCGAATATTCGAAATATCCAATTTATAGCACTATATTCGAAATATTCGTGAATTAGCATAGTGCCAATATTCGCTAAAAGAATTCGATGTTCGAATATTCGCGCTCAACACTAATTATGATCTTGAATACTGCTGATAAAATCTTCATCTAAACCTCTGTAGGAATGGAGTTCATAAGGAGACATGAAGTAAAGAGAGGAGGGTAGGATGTGGCTACCTGTCCGTCCTCTCTATACTTCATGTCTCCTCATGAACTCCATTCAGCTAAATGTCAGCTGTATTCAGGCTCACTGGCGTACTGACCATAGCGGCAGACCACGCAGTTGCTATGGGGCCCGGGAGTTTGATTGGCCCCACCCCCTTTCCAATCAAAGTATGTCTCCCTTCCTCCTTGGCCCTGCAGCCACCCACCAAATCCTTTTGTCTGCTGTGCTCTGCTTCTTCCCCTGCCTAGTATCGCTTCAGCAGCAGAGCACTGTGTGTGAGAGAGAGGGCCCGGCAAGGTTAGCAGCACTTCACTGCTCTAACCTCCCGACCTCCGACCACTGACCTGGAGAGCCCTGGCCTGCAAGGTAGTATAAACTCCATGGGCTGTTGGGATTCCCACATCTCACAGCGATGTAAACAGCAGACTGCATACTCTATATGACCGTTATGTAGGAGCAGTGAGTTAGCAGTTGTGCTGGTGTGTGTGTGAATATGGCTTTTGTTTCAAGATAACGCGATGAGTTAAGACATTTGCATTTGAGTTAAGAATGTGTATGTTACCCCTGCTACATCTGTATTTATATATATATATATATATATATATATATATATATGCCCGCTAAAGGAATCCACACCGTCGCATTTATAATCACGAAATTTGGCACACTGGTACATCAGGTGTCCGGGAAGGTTTTAGATCGGGTCTCAGCTCTCCAGCACGTACTGTTCCTGAGATATTCCCCAAAAATACAAATATGGCACATCACATGACCTACATTAGTCAATAGAAGCCTGCAGGTCTTTCTCTTCATATCCCAACTGCAATATGCACGGTCACATGTCCCTTATCAGCCAATAGAAGCTCACAGGTCCTTAGTCTTCACATACACACAGTTTTACACCAGGTTTCCATAACAACCCAGCCATTTTTCTTCACTGCTGCAGGTCAGCTTTAAAGGGGCAGGGTACTGTGGATGACACTGTTAAGGGAGCGGAGTGCTGTGGAGGTCACAGTTCAGGGAGCAGGTAGGATGACCATTCAGGCCACCCTCAAAAGACGGACTTAAAAAACACGCCCCCAGGTCCCGCTAATCCACGCCCCAATCTGGTTAGGCCATGCCCCTCCCACTCCGCTGCTGACAGGGATTGAAAAAATGAAGGTAAAAATCAACTTGTCAGCTGCAGGGATGGGAGGGAGGGTGACTTTCTCCCTGCAGCTCATGCTCAGACAGCACAGTGCTGCTGTCTGAGAGTAAGCTGTTCAAAAGGACATCCCTGCGTGAGATATTCCCGAAAAATGCATTAGGCAATAGAAGCCTGGTCACATGGGGCTCGCAGGCCCTTAGTCTTTACACACACACAGTTTTACACCAGGTTTCCATAACAACCCAGTCATTTTTCTTCACTGCTGTATGTCAGCTTTAAAGGGGCAGGGCGCTGTCGATGACACTGTTAAGTGAGTGGAGTGCTGTGGAGGTCACAGTTCACGGGCAGGTAGGGTGGCCATTCTGGCCACCCTCAAAAGACGGACTTAAAAACCCTGCCCCAGGCCCAGCTAAGCCACGCCTCCTCCCACTCCTCAGCCGATGGGGATTGAAAAATGAAGTTAAAAATCAATTTCTGTCAACTGCAGGGGTGGGAGGGAAGGTGACTTTCTCCCTGCAGATCATGGTCAGACATCACAGTGCTGCTGTCTGAGAGTAAGCTGTTCAAAAGGACGTCCCTGTGTCTGTCCAGGCCCTGCTACGGACGGAGGACAGGGAGTCTGAAAGCCAGACTGTCCGGCCTAAAACCGGACCTCTGGCCACCCTAGGGGTAGGCTGCTGTGGAGGTCACAGTTAAGGGGACGGTGTGTTGTGGAGGTCACATTTTAAGGGAACAGAGCTCTGTAGAGGTCATTTTTAAGGGGGCAGGTTATTGTGGAAATCACTGTTAATGAGAGGGGGTACAGTGGAGGTCACTAATAAAGGCGTGGCTGCTATGGAGGTTACTGTTAAAGGGGAGGGCGCTGTGGGTGTTACTGTTATTGTGGATACTGTCGATATCTTTTAACATTAAATTAAATAGATGAAATATACCCGTCCGAAGCCGGGTCCTTCTGCTAGTATATATATATATACACACACACTCAGACCTGTTCACAGCTTATTCACCTCACAGTAGCTTCACATAGACTTCAAACCCCTCTAGGCATATGCTTGACATTCTGAAGGGGGGTTTGGTCCCTGCTCTTGCCTTATTACTATTTCTAATAGGGCAATGAGCGGCAGGACTGAATTCCTCTCAGAATTTGAAGTACGTATATGTCTATGTATTATTATTAATGTTGAGTGGACTTTGAGTGGTTTTGAAGTTCGGCCTACAAGGTTTAGGTTATCTAAGAATTCCGTTATGTATTTCGCTACCATGGACCATAAGTTATGGTCCGTAGTAGCGGATTCAATGACGGAATTCTTAGATAACCCGAACCTTATACGCTAAACTTCAAAACGCACGTCCGCTCATCCCTAACTATTATGTGTGTGTGTGTATATACAGACGTGGACAAAATTGTTGGTACCCTTTGGTCAATGAAAGAAAAAGTCACAATGGTCACAGAAATAACTTTAATCTGACAAAAGTAATAATAAATTAAAATTCTATAAATGTTAACCAATGAAAGTCAGACATTGTTTTTCAACCATGCTTCAACAGAATTATGTAAAAAAATAAACTCATGAAACAGGCATGGACAAAAATGATGGTACCCCTAACTTAATATTTTGTTGCGCAACCTTTTGAGGCAATCACTGCAATCAAACGCTTCCTGTAACTGTCAATGAGACATCTGCACCTCTCAGCAGGTATTTTGGCCCACTCCTCATGAGCAAACTGCTCCAGTTGTGTCCGGTTTGAAGGGTGCCTTTTCCAGACTGCATGTTTCAGCTCCTTCCAAAGATGCTCAATAGGATTGAGGTCAGGGCTCATAGAAGGCCACTTTAGAATAGTCCAATTTTTTCCTCTTAGCCATTCTTGGGTGTTTTTAGCGGTGTGTTTTGGGTCATTGTCCTGTTGCAAGACCCATGACCTGCGACTGAGACCAAGCTTTCTGACACTGGCTAGTACATTTCTCTCTAGAATTCCTTGATAGTCTTGAGATTTCATTGTACCCTGCACAGATTCAAGACACCCTGTGCCAGACGCAGCAAAGCAGCCCCAGAACATAACAGAGCCTCCTCCATGTTTCACAGTAGGGACAGTGTTCTTTTCTTGATATGCTTCATTTTTTCGTCTGTGAACATACAGCTGATGTGCCTTGGCAAAAACTTCGATTTTTGTCTCATCTGTCCACAGGACATTCTCCCAGAAGCTTTGTGGCTTGTCAACATGTAGTTTGGCATATTCCAGTCTTGCTTTTTTATGATTCGTTTTCAACAATGGTGTCCTCCTTGGTCGTCTCCCATGTAGTCCACTTTGGCTCAAACAACGACGGATGGTGCGATCTCACACTGATGTTCCTTGAGCATGAAGTTCACCTTGAATCTCTTTAGAAGTCTTTCTAGGCTCTTTTGTTACCATTCGGATTATCCGTCTCTTAGATTTGTCATCAATTTTCCTCCTGCGGCCACGTCCAGGGAGGTTGGCTACAGTCCCATGGATCTTAAACTTATGAATAATATGTGCAACTGTACTCACAGGAACATCTAGTTGCTTGGAGATGGTCTTATAGCCTTTACCTTTAACATGCTTGTCTATAATTTTCTTTCTGATCTCTTGAGACAGCTCTTTCCTTTGCTTCCTCTGGTCCATGTCGAGTGTGGTACACACCATATCACCAAACAACACAGTGATTACCTGGAGCCATATATATAGGCCCAATGGCTGATTACAAGGTTGTAGACACCTGTGATGCTAATTAGTGGACACACCTTGAATTAACATGTCCCTTTGGTCACATTATGTTCTGTGTTTTCTAGGGGTACCATCATTTTTGTCCATGCCTGTTTCATGAGTTTATTTTTTTACATAATTCTGTTGAAGCATGGTTGAAAAACAATGTCTGACTTTCATTGGTTAACATTTATAGAATTTTAATTTATTATTACTTTTGTCAGATTAAAGTTATTTCTGTGACCATTGTGACTTTTTCTTTCATTGACCAAAGGGTACCAACAATTTTGTCCACGTCTGTATATATATATATATATATATATATATATATATCTATATACACACACACACACTACTTATGACATCTGCATGTACTTTTTATGGTGGGGGGCCCAATTTTGAGTTTTGCTATGGGGCCCCATGATTTTTATGTATGCCACTGTTCAGGATCATAATCCTTGACAAGCAGAGAGGAGGATGAGGCAGCTCTTTAGTTCAGTGTTCTGAAGTAACTTGTCCTGCTGTGTGATTAGGACAGGTTTTCTGTGTTCTAATAGGATGGCTGCAATTTTATTTCTCCTAATGATTGTTCCCTAGACAAAATAAGCCATTGTAACTAATGAAAGGTATTTGGGAATGTATTTATAATAAAGTAATATTTAAGTATTTTCATTTTCTTAATTCCTGGAGAAACCCTTTAATAAATGACAGATGTCTAATGAATGATTAGCAATAAGAAATTTACTGTAAAATATGCTTATCACAGTTTTTTTTCAAATAAGCAGGGGCCTTAAAGTGGTTATCCTGAAAATGTAAAACTCTTTTTACAACTCTTTTGCTTGTACTTCTTGTGTTCTCTCCATCTACTAACCTACTTAAACCTGATATCTCCCTCTCGGTGTGCAACACCATGATCACTCGTAGGCAGCAGACCCGCTGTCTTGATCTTACGTTTGACGCTGATCTTTCCTTTACCCCCCTATATTCAGTCTCTCGCTTGCTCATGTTGCCTGCACCTAAAAAACATCTCTAGGCTCCATCCGTTTCCCACTAGGGAAACAACAAAAACTCTCATTGTCACCCTGATCCATTCCCACCTCGATTACTGTAACTTTCTATTAATTGGCATTCCTCTCACCAGACTCTCCCCTCTCCAATGTATCCTTAATGCAGCAGCCAGTGTCATCTATCTGTCAAACCAGTACTACAGTGCCAGTCATTGCACCAGTTGCTCATCCAGTGTAGATTCCAATTTTAACTGCTTGTTCTCACCCACAAAGCTCTTAACATTGCTGCACCCCCCTACATCTCTTCCCTCATCTCTGTCTACCACCCTTCCCGTGCTCTTTGCTCTGTAAATGATTTACGACTGACATCCACCATAATACAAACTTCTGATTCCTTGCTCCAAGACTTCTCCTGAGCTGCTCCAGTTCTCTGGAACGCCCAAACCCAAGAAATTTGGTTAAATCATAACATACACAGTTTTAGGCGCCCCCTGAAAACACATCTTTTTAGGGTGGCCTATCACATACCCTGATCTAACTCCTCTCCTTATATAGCCCATTTATCATTTCCTAAACCTGATCCTCCACCAAACTCTCCACTGCACCCATGCACCTATAAGCATTTCATATATTGGCTGGTGACTGGCTCATGCAGCTTTATATCTGCCTCTTTATTTTCCCAAGATAGGTGGACCATTGTACAAAACAAGCACTTTTACCTTTCGTGTCACCCCTACCTCCTTATAGATTGTAAGCTCTTACGAGCAGAGCCCTCATTCCTCTTGTAATTATTGACTTGTCTGTTGCTGTGTTATTTATGACTGTTTGTACATGAACCCCTGAACTGTACAGCACTGTGGAATATGCTAGCGCTATATAAATAAAGATTATTATTATATTATAGTAGTGCAGTGTTTGGAGTAAATGGGGGGAATTTATCATGAGGGGAATATTTGAAGTCAGTTTTGCTTGAGTCTGCATTGGAGAACTTTGTGCCACATTTATCAAATCTCCCAGGTTGTTTGATAAATTTGGCTTGTCCTTAAACCTAATATTTTTGTCTAGAGAAGCTACTCCAGTTTTCCTCCTCCACCCTCCTCGTGGAGTGAGATTGTGACTTTTTTGCGACTTTTCAAAAAAGTCGCAATGATAAATCTGGAGTGAAACTCATTAACATAGCTGACCACACAAACTACAAAACTGGAGTGAATTGTGTAAAAATGCAAAAAGTCGAAAATTTCTGCGCAAATGCATGTAAACAGTTGCAAATGCCCTATTTTGCGACTTTTTGACAGCAGAATTCTGGAGTGAAGATATGATAAATCAGGGCCATTGCCTTGGAGTAATACAACACATTCACTAAAATGAGCTATAGTAAAAACAGCGGTCCCTCAAGTTACAATATTAATTGGTTCCAGAACGACCATTGTATGTTGAAACCATTGTAACTTGAGTAATCGGTTCCAAAGCCCCAAAATGTCATCCAAGATAAGAGAAAATAAAGATTTAAGACAAATAGGCAGATAACTAAGATGAATAAAACAAGTCCTTAACATTCAAGAATAGCTAATAGCTAGCAACTAATACAGATATTTTACGAGAGAGGTGGCCTTGATTGGTAGAATCTGAGTCTCAAGCATTGTATGTTGAGTTTGGTTACAACTTAACGATGGGTCAGAAAAGACCATTGTATGTTGAAAATATTGTATCCTGAGGCCATTATATCTTAAGGGACTACTGTACAGTTTTTGCAGTGAAACATGTTCACTAACAAGGGTCTGGTAATGTAGTGTTTCCAGTAAAATGCAATTGCTGTGACTAAATGTGTCTAGAAGAAATACAAAACATTCACTAAAACAGGTGCTGTTTTTGGGTGATTCATCCAAAACTAATAGTCAAAATGTATTTGGCAAAAAAGTTTGTGTAATTTAAGACAAATCTGATTAGTTTAGAATCAGTTTGTTAATCTTTAATACAAAATATATCTATATGATGAAAAATTTCTAAATGTTCCTACATTTCTGTGAAGGTAAATAATCAATAAACTGTGCATTTAATAAATCAAATAAAATATTAATAAGAGATAATAGTTAATATTTTTTATTTTGAATCATAAACTGACAGTCCAACTCCACAGCCCTTATTATAATCATAAATGGTGGCGAAGAACAATTCCACAAAGAAGGGGATTCATTAAATTGAATGAGATTCTTAAAAGGTCTGTATTTTTGGTGACGGAACTGGGTTCAGCAGGTGTTCTGTGAAAATCCAAAGCCTAAGTCATAATAATAGTGCTTTGATTTAATAATGACCTAAAATAAAGTTATTTCCTTTGAGGATGAGCTTATAGCCTTTCCTTGATGCTTCTACTCCTCTCAAGTTCTGGTAGACTCTCATCTTCATACAAGGTATTTGTAACAGTTAAAGGAGATAGATGTTAAACGGTGCACTAAAATATGCTTCAAGAGGAAATAGGTGAACATATGCAACAATAACTACTTCTTTTGCAGAGATTTCTAAAACTAAATTTCCCCAATGTTTTATTTTTTAGTTACTATTAAAGGAAATGTGTCACTAAAAAGTAGATCTGCCAGTTAAAACCAGATAGCAGCACATATCCGCCTTTCCAAATATCTTTTTGAATTTTCTGAACATGAATATGGAGGTGGCCATCTTGCCTGAGCTGTTCTTAACTGCATTTTTTAACGGCATTAAGAAAATTGCTTTACGGTAGCCACATGGGCCATAGACACAGTGGTCAGGAGGTGACCCTATTGACTTCTATGGGAGAGTCTTCTAGGCATGATCTGTGACCTGTGCATAGGTCATTGTACAAGGAAAGAAAGCTCTGACAATCACCTATTGTGAATGGGGGATCCTGTCTTATCTGTAATTCTAACCCTGCCTGTAATGATATCACCTCTGTGTATATGTACTGCATGTTTCAGAGACTGTACATAGCCCTCTCCTGAGGGTTGTGGCGTAAGCTTTATTTGATTATCACATGATAAAATCACACTTGTACGAGTAGTGGAGATTTCCTCCAAGAAAAAAATAAAGTTCCTTGTGTAGGCACCTAAGCAGCAGCAAATAGAGTACCTACGAATACATATTATGGACCCATAGGAACTTTGGGGGAAATTTATTAAGCCTTCTACACTACAAAACTGGTGTTAAAAGTCACACATTATGGCACACTGTGACTTTTTGAAAGGAGGCCACCTTAGAGTGCCAGATTTACTATAAGTTACACATGAAGCTGGTGTATGCTATACCTCAAGTCTACCCCAGCTCCTAGCTTGTGTATTTTTTGAGTTTCCAGTGCATGGAGGTCCAGAGATAGGTCTAGTTTATTAAAAGGCATCTGCCTTTTAATAAACTAGGCACATCTCACTCTAGCACACAGGAGATGCAGACTGTCTTAGGAAGTGCCAGTCTTTATAAATCTCCCCTTTTGTTCCAAAGCAAATCCTTCCACATTTGCTTTACCAACCAACAAAGCCTTTAGATGAGTTAAAAGATATGGAATTAAATGTACATGTGAAAATTGACAAGTAGGTTCACGATTTACATGCTGTATACTACTTCTGTTAATGAATATTAGCAGTATATAATAGCCGAAGTTCCTCCATCCTACGAAAATTACATTATGTTGGGTCCAAGAATCCATCTTCTAAACCATAATCCATAGGACATATCCACCATGCCTGCTGCAATAAAATCTGTTGAGGCTGTATTACATGTGGATTTTGCTCTGGTTCACAATGGAATTTAACAGCACTAGACGGAAAGGGGTGAAATCCTCAATGAAAATTTGCTGAAAGAATTGGCATGCTGTGAGTTTGAAATCTGCACCGTTTGTCAATTTCCCCTCTACTTTGTTGTCTGCAGTGCATGGATGAGATTTGTTAAAAGCTCATCCACTTCGCTGCTACTGTGATATCATACGGATTTGCCACCTACAATTCTGGATCGAAAATCTTCAGTGTCTACCATGTGTGAATTACCAAATCCAAAAGCCAAAGGCTATCTTTTCCTGTTTGAGGTAATTTTTTCCTATTTGTTATAAAACATAACATTTAACATATATTTATTAAAGGCACATCCTCAGAAATCTGGCACCCGCAAAAACCATGAGTTACTTTGAATCAAACTGTGTATGCTCATATATTCGTCGACAGTTTATAAGGAAGAAATCAGGGGTCAACGCACTTACAATGGTTTGAACCACCTGACTATTCTGGGACACATCGAATACTTGAAATAAGGAACTATATAACTGCTACTAACCATTTGAAACCTGTGACTAACGCGGACATACTAATATATAGACACTATCCATCAGTTGATCTAATCAAGGATACCAAGTTTTTACCCATTTTTATTTCTCAATAATTTTATTGATAACTTTTGTCCTATATGGTATTTTAGCAATTTATGTATATTGTACTATTGATTTTTTTAAATATCAAATTGTAATAAATATAGTGTATCCAGGTGTTAATAGCGAGTGCCTGCTACTTCTTTTTTATACATATACAGTACAGACCAAAAGTTTGGACAAACCTCTCATTCTCAGTTTTCTTTATTTTCATGACTATGAAAATTGTAGATTCACACTGAAGGCATCAAAACTATGAATTAACACATGTGGAATTATATACATAACAAAAAAAGTGTGAAACAACTGAAAATATGTCATATTCTAGGTTCTTCAAAGTAGCCACCTTTTGCTTTGATTACTGCTTTGCACACTCTTGGCATTCTCTTGATGAGCTTCAAGAGGTAGTCACCTGAAATGGTCTTCCAACAGTCTTGAAGGAGTTCCCAGAGATGCTTAGCACTTGTTGGCCCTTTTGCCTTCACTCTGCGGTCCAGCTCACCCCAAACCATCTCGATTGGGCTCAGGTCCGGTGACTGTGGAGGCCAGGTCATCTGGTGCAGCACCCCATCACTCTCCTTCATGGTCAAATAGCCCTTACACAGCCTGGAGGTGTGTTTGGGGTCATTGTCCTGTTGAAAAATAAATGATGGTCCAACTAAACGCAAACCAGATGGAATAGCATGCCTCTGCTAGATGCTGTGGTAGCCATGCTGGTTCAGTATGCCTTCAATTTTGAATAAATCCCCAACAGTGTCACCAGCAAAGCACCCCCACACCATCACACCTCCTCCTCCATGCTTCACGGTGGGAACCAGGCATGTAGAGTCCATCCGTTCACCTTTTCTGCATCGCACAAAGACACCGTGGTTGGAACCAAAGATCTCAAATTTGGACTCATCAGACCAAAGCACAGATTTCCACTTGTCTAATGTCCATTCCTTGTGTTCTTTAGCCCAAACAAGTCTCTTCTGCTTGTTGCCTGTCCTTAGCAGTGGTTTCCTAGCAGATATTCTACCATGAAGGCCTGATTCACACAGTCTCCTTTTAACAGTTGTTCTAGAGATGTGTCTGCTGCTAGAACTCTGTGTGGCATTGACCTGGTCTCTAATCTGAGCTGCTGTTAACCTGCGATTTCTGAGGCTGGTGACTCGGATGAACTTATCCTTCGCAGCAGAGGTGACTCTTGGTCTTCCTTTCCTGGGGCGGTCCGCATGTGAGACAGTTTCTTTGTAACGCTTAATGGTTTTTGTGACTGCACTTGGGGACACTTTCAAAGTTTTCCCAATTTTTCAGACTGACTGACCTTCATTTCTTAAAGTAATGATGGCCACTCGTTTTTCTTTACTTAGCTGCTTTTTTCTTGCCATAATACAAATTCTAACAGTCTATTCAGTAGGACTATCAGCTGTGTATCCACCTGACTTCTCCACAACGCAACTGATGGTCCCAACCCCATTTATAAGACAAGAAATCCCACTTATTAAACCTGACAGGGCACACCTGTGAAGTGAAAACCATTTCAGGTGACTACCTCTTGAAGCTCATCAAGAGAATGCCAAGAGTGTGCAAAGCAGTAATCAAAGCAAAAGGTGGCTACTTTGAAGAACCTACAATATGGCATATTTTCAGTTGTTTCACACTTTTTTGTTATGTATATAATTCCACATGTGTTAATTCATAGTTTTGATGCCTTCAGTGTGAATCTACAATTTCCATAGTCATGAAAATAAAGAAAACTCTTTGAATGAGAAGGTCTGTCTCCATCCCTATTGTACTATGCATTCTGTATTCAGAATGCTATTATTTTCCCTTATAACCATGTTATAAGGGGAAATAATACAATCTACACAACCTTGAACCCAAACCTGAACTTCTGTGAAGAAGTTCGGGTCTGGGTACCACATTCAGTTTTTTATCACACACGTGCAAAACGCATTGCACCCACGTGATAAAAACTGAACAATGGAACGCAATCACAGTAAAAACTGACTGCAATTGCGTACCTACTCACGCAGGTTTGCGCAAAGCATCCGGACCTTATCCGGAGACGCTCGTGTGAAAGAGGCCTTATAGACTACAAACGTGCTGAGGGCAATTATGGAATAAAGTAGGGAAACTTTGTTGCAACAATAGCAGCCAAATACTGGTATAATTCGTTATAGAGTAATTAGGTAATGAATACCGCCACAGCACAGAGACTAAAGGGGATATGAAGGTAATATCCCTGCTGATCTCTCATAACAGTTAGAAAAATTACAGCAACAAAAAGCTAAATGAGGACATTCAAATGGTCACTTTTATTTTTAATACTGTTAGGATTTTGGGTGAACAAATATTAAAAATGACCTCAAACAGGAATAGATAGCCTTTGGCTTTGGGATTTGGTAATTTGAATGATTCCTGGGTCACATTTAGGGGGTGAGCATTGAATATACATTGTGTGAACATACCTAGATTTTGGTAAAATGTGCTTCCATTTGTTTTATAGCAACATTTTGGTATCCCAAAATTGATGAGCTAAAGGCATAGTTCAGCTGTGGTGAGTTATACCCTATGGATAACTATTAGATCTGTAGGAGTCCTACTGCTAAGATCTTCCGTGATCTTGAGAACAGGAACCCTGTACTCCTAGGGTCCCCATAAAATAAGTGGAGCGGCAGGTTGGGCATGTGCACTGTGGCTCCTGCTGCTCCATTTATCTCTGGGGGGGGGGGGGGGGGGGTATGGAGACAGACAATGGAGATGAATGGAACAGCAGGAGCGGCAGTGCACATAGCCAACCTGCCACCCCGTTAATTTAGGGGTGCTCAGAGGAGTACAGGTACCCGTTTTGTGATTGGTGAAGGTCCCAGCAGTAGGACCCCCACAATCTAATAGTTATCCCCTATCCTGTGGCTAGTGGATAAATTGCCACAATCGGAATATCCCTTGTATATATGCCGTGGCCCATGAGGAGCAGAGGATGGGAGTGGTAGTGACTGTGGCTGCAATAATAATTCACAGTGGCAATCCTCACAACGACCCTTTCTTGGGCAGTGATAGGACGGCGCACCCTTCCCTCAGGGCACACCCTAATATTGGAGCTCCTGTCTGATGGGAATTGGGTGCCCTTGGTGTTATGAGTGTTGTATAGGTGCAAGGCAGGAGATGTAGGTGCTGTGGCCAGTGAGTAGTACTGGAGTCAGTAACCAAGTCGATTACAGAAAGTAAACAAATCTCCCTTTAAGATGATTGGAGTAGTAGTCTCTGATCCACTTCTAAACACTTTGCAAGCCATTAACACACATAGCAAGAAAGTATGGTAGGCGCCAGTCTACAAACCAAAGTGAAAGCTCTTGGAGATGATCACCCTGAACTGTATTAAGAAGTGGTCTTCTAGAGGGGTGGTGCTCACAAAGAAGATGAGTATTAACGGGATTTGATGGAACGGAAAGATTGTCTAAGTCTAAATATAAGGATAGTCTTCTCAAAGACATGGAAAGGTTGTGCATGTTTCAGGTATGGGCTGCTATATCTGAGGTAGAGTGATGTGAGTTCTATGTGTATCTTTTAAGAATTCCTTTACATTTTTATGGACAAACTCATACAAAGTGGAACCTAAACTAAACATAAGACTGCAAGTTCTACTTGGATAAAATCCTATGCGCGGACAGACACAAACTCATGTTTCTTTGCTTCAGCACTGCAACAGTCTCTAGGCGTCTAATGCATATATCGTTAACATTTAAAAATTGTTGTTTTAGAGAGATTGTTGCTGAGAATAGATCTCACTATGAGATTTCTGGAAATAAAAGTGGCATATTTTAATCCATCAGTCTGTGTAGCGCTGTGCAGCGAGGAACCAACATCAGCAATCCTGCCAACTGGCGAGACGTTACATCTCTGGGAATGAGCGCTGGCCATGTCCCAGACAAATAAACCACTCACTACATAAGTTGCCTATGCAAATCAGTCTCATTATGTAAATTAAGCACGCGGGATGCCTAATAGAGTCCTGTGACAGGGATATTCCCTGCTGTGACCGAACTGGGTTTGTGTCTGCCAAGGACACGTACAAAGTAGATCATGGTGACATGAACCAGCGCACTTGCACCTCCCAACCTTTTCTTTGCCAACGTGTCTGCTAATGGCATTCATAGAAACTGTTTGTGCAAATCAAATCAAAAAAATTATTACATTCTCACATTTAACTTTTTCATAACATGCTATCCCTATTTAAATTGACATGAATTAAGATAAATGTGCCAATCCTGCTAACCCCCTCCCGTCGTCGACATGCCCCCTTTTCTCACCACATTAGAAAAGTGGCGAGGAGGAAAAGTTAGTTATGCTGCCAAAATGGCATGCAAAATAAATAGCAAATTTTTTACGCCACAGTAGTGGTGTAAACAGCATGTTAGATGCCACCCAATATTGTTAACTATATACTGTGCATACACATGACCACATGCCACTTAGTAATGGCACATCACTCATCTGCTCTTTCTTTGACCTACAGTCCCTCCAACCTCTTTACTCAATACCCTCAAATCATCTTCATGAAAGGTTAACCAGTTCTGATATTAGGGAGGGGGTTGTTGCTCCTGTTATTGCACACGTGCCATGCAAGGTATAATGAGTATAATGAGTATGAGTAAGTGTTAGTCCCACTGAGCCATATTTTCATTCTTCCTCCAGCTGAATTTAGATAAGAGAACCCTCGGCACAGGACAGGGGTGAACAACAAACACATATGGTCCCTGTTCAAGAACAGTATATGGGCCCCATGTTTTCTGATTGACAGCCAGCAGGATGCTAGGCTCATGGCTGTCCAGAAAATGCCTCACTGATGTGATGACCCACCAGTAATTGTGAGACCTGCATGACAATTAGCATAGATCTTTACATGTGATGTACAGTATACAGCAAAGGTTCATTTGCAGTACATGCGCTCACCGAGTAGACACTTATCGGAAAGGGATTGTTGCTATCAGGTTTTTAATCAGTGTAGTTACACGTGTAATGTCCCAGAGTGTCATTACCACTCCTTTTGGCACCTTGCTACTTTTTCCCATGTGCTAATTTATATTACCTACTGTACCTCTTGTCATTTCCTAGTAATGTGCATATTCATTCATGTACGGATGTAGCAGGGTTAACACACATGCTTTATGAGACATGTTATCTAAACTAAATGCAACTAAATGCGTTAAGCAATTGCTTTTTAATGGCTTTTGTTTCAAGATAACGCGATGAGTTAAGAAATTTGAGTTAAGAGTGTGTGTGTTACCCCTGTTACATCTGTAACTGGTTAAGTTCATGTAATTACCTGGTACACCAGTAGATGGTGGCAGCATTGGCAAGATAGTTTCCCTGGAGAGGAACCTCCTTACAGTATTGTGCAAATTAAAGGGAACCTGTCACCAGTTTTATGGCGTACTAACTAGGGGCAACATAAATAAGTGACTGATTCTTTTAGCAAAATGCTGGGTCACTTTCTTTAATTGACCCAGTCAATCTGCCAACATCTTGTATTGAAAAGCTCCAGCTGATAATGATGAGTCATGAATATTCATGAGCTCCTGACTCCCTCCGCCCACCGGCTGCTGAATGACAGTTTGTTTCCATAGGAATCAGCAGCAGGTGGGCAGGGGAGTGGCTATAGCTCTGAATTAAATATACACTGGACTCAATGACCTCACGCTGGACTCACTGACATCACGCTGAACTCAAATCAGCTCATTAGCATGCAGCATCTTTGTGTGTATATTATGAGGTAACCATCTGTCACACCAGTAAGTGAATACATCTAAGGCACTTTTTAGTAGTTAATGATTGTATATAATTAGTTAGATTATAATCAAATATCCACATGACAGGTTCCCTTTAATGTGAACACAAGGATTTTTTTCCCGTAAATATTGTTTATTCGAAGTAAAACTATTTATAGACTTATAAGCAAGGTTTAAATACTATTATTTTATATGAACTATGTCCTCCCTTTGCTGTAATCACGGCTTGAACTCGGCTCGGCATGGAGTTAATGACATTTTTACAATTATTCTTGATTACCTCCTCTCAAAACCATGCCTGAATTACTGCTTCCACCATCTTGTTTTTCGTCGTACAGTCCATCTTTTGTAATTTGACCTTGCAGATCGCCCATAAATTCTCAACAGAATTGAGATCTGGTAAATTTCCAGGTCAGTCCAAAATACTAATCTTCCTATCCTTGAAATATTTCACCATAGTCTTACAAATATGGCATGGAGCTGAGTCTTTTTGGAACATTGCATTACCGTTGGCTTAAACTTTCTCCAGCTCCTGAGCCAAACATTGATCTAGCATTGCTTTATATTTTTCACTATTCATCATTCCTTCTACTGGAATAAGTTTGCCAGGTACCGAGTAGGGAAAACAGCCCCAGAACATCTACATAACTGGATGTTTGACAGATAGAACAATATGGGCTGCAGTAAGTTTTTCATCCACCCTGTTACAAACAAATTTTGATCGCTGGCCCTGCACTAGAAAGTGTGTCTCGTCTGAGAACAGCACCTTCCTCCAGTCATTTTTGGTCCAATTGGCATATTTTCTGTCCCAATTCAGTCTCTTTTTCATCATAGGGGCAATCAAGAGTTGTTTTTTCTGTGGCCTCATGGCTTTTCTTCCATCTTTCTTCCAGAAATGTATTATTTCAGAAATTAGAAATGATCGAATATTATTGCAAAAATATCAAAAACGCTTAAACATAACCTAAAAATCATTATTAATTGTACGTGTTTTTGGTGGTAAGTAATGGCAATCATAAGGTTAAATGATTTACCATCAAGACAACTGTTAGAATGGACATAACGGTGTTGCCATAACCAAAATACTCATTATTTGGTCTTGTTCACAATAATGTAGTTCCATTCCAGCCCTCTCTAGAGAGGGAGGAGTTTAGTTAGTGAGTAGGTCAGTCTACCCTACCCCCTCGTGGGGAGAGGTTGTGTGAGGAGTCTTGTCTGACTTAACCCCTGCTATTTGAAGACAACAGGCCTGGTCCTGTCTGGACAGGTTCTGTTAGTCCTATGCCAGCCTTATCACTGGAGGTTGTGCAGTAAGCTTGAGGTACTTCAAAGCAAGGACAAGAAGTTCCTCTGATTCAAGTAAGAGACAGACTACAGCTAGACTAAGTTCCAGCTGAAGAGGAAAGTTCCTATTTACTCCAGCTAGCATAGCACAGCTGATATTGTTGCAGAGAAGCATGTGCCTGCCATTAATGCCAATACCTACCAAAATACCAATTGGAAACTGGATCACCATTTATGCCAAGTAAAAGCAACTGTTCAACGTTACTCCAAGTCTGGACTCCATTTATTCCACTTTCATTATCCAAGTTCAACTACCCTTTTTGCACTTGCTTCGGACTACACCACGTCTGGGATCCACAGACATCCAGGTAGGAACACCATGACACATGTATATACCATCTACAGAGACACCGTAGGCCATCCCTGCACTACTTGGGCAATCCTACCCTGGGTACCAACATTACATCTATAAAAGGGGACTCCATCTCCTCGTTGCTTAATCACAACTGGCGTCACGTTTACTTAATAAGAGGGACATATTTTGTAGAAACCTCCAAAGGGGCAAGGGAATCCCCCACTTTAAAGGACCCCTGGTAGAACCCGGTCCGTTGCACATGCAGCAATCTCCTCCACTGAATGGTGACGAGTGATGGCTACTGCCATAGCTCGTCTTCATACAGATTCATCATTCCTGAGCAACAGATCCCCGTTTACACACCACAATCTGCTGCCCAGAAATGTTGATTGAGGTGTCCGCACCAAAGATAATTTCACCCGATGAACAATCACTTTGCTTATTCATTGGGTCATCTGTGGTAGCGATGGGCCACCTTTGTCTTTTGGATATGGGTGTCCACCCATTTTATAGTGCTCCTCTTCCCAACACCTCAAGCTCTGCTTCCAAACTTGTTGTTCCTTGCAGCTGGTCCTACACAGGGTTTTGGTTGAAGGAAAACTTCTGTAAAGCATTTCTTCTCATAAGTCATTACACATCCTTCCAGAATCAATACACAGTTTGAACTCGATAAAGAACTTCATGCAGTCCCAGGGATGCACCTAGCCTTTCTGCTGCCTGAGGCGAAAACTGAAATGCCCCCCCCCCATGCCAATTTCTTAACTTAATCTCTTTGCCACAATGAAAGTGCTCATTGACCATGGCCCTTCTGCTGCCCCCCTCTTGCCTCTACCTGGTGCTGCCTGAGGCTTCACCTGGCCTCATTGGTGGTGCACCCCTGGGCAGTCCATGGACTCTTGTCACATTGCCCCTCCAGGGCCCATAAATCTATAGTACATCTTCTGTGCCATATCATAAATTCCTCTTGGGTGACACCACATTCCTCAAGCTGGAGAATATTCTGGCCCTGTGATAAAATAACTCCTTTTAGAGGTTACAGAGCCCCATAACACTAGCCAGAAGACATGGACATTGCAAGAAGACCACCACAACAAGTGTTTCCATTTGCGACCCTGCCTTGGCTGCCACAGTGAACAGGCCCCATCTCCAAAATCACTCCTATTAAATATTGTATGTACAGTCATAGAGGGAAGGCTGTCAGTCACTGATAGGACCACCTCCTAGACTTCAAAGCCTAGAAGGAGCAGCAATACAAATTAATTATATATAGGTTATACTGAATCTGTTCCTGCAAAACGATGGAGGTATGTTATGATTAGATATACGCTACTTTTTGGCATATATCTGTAGCAGATTTTGGTGCAAAGGTTATTTGCGGCAAAATCTGCAACTTTTGAGCCAGTGGGTACGGTGTGGGCATGCAAGAAGGCGGCCTGTTTCATTTTATTTGGCATAGAAAATAACTTCAATCTACGCCAGCAAAGGAGCTGGCGTAGATATAAGCAATATGCATGGCCAGTGCCTAAGTTATGTAGAGTCTGGCGCCTCTACATAACTTTGGCACATCTACCACTGACGCAGGGGTATTAAGACTGGCATCTAAATCACCAGCCTTAAAGGGGTTGTCCCACAAAAAAAATCTTCAAATTTTTTTTAGACTGGCACCTGGATCTGGATTCTTTTGTAATTGCATGTAATTAAACATTTAGCATAACCACCGAGTTATTCAATAAAATGTATCCGTATAGCGCCATCTGCTGTTTATTTTTTTATTTCTTTGACCTGCTCACTGAGATGGCCGCACATGCTCAGTTTCATCCTTCAGCTCCCTCCTGAGCTATGATAGGGAGATCAAGGACACGCCCCCTGAGCTGTAGCAGAGAAGACACACCCCTTGAGCTGTCAGCTTGATATAAATCTAGCAGAGCAATGAATGGGGAGATCTCTGGATCCATGTGAGGTACAGGGCTGGTTCTAGCTTTGTTAAAAAGAGGTTGTCATGTACTATGTGATGTTTGATTTTCATTTTTTACATTAATCATGGGATAACCTCTTTAATAAATGACTCCATATGTATCAATCTGCTCAGCTCCTTGCACTCTATAACATGCTGCCTTCAGATTACACTGCATTTTCATAGTGGTAGGTTCCCTTTAAATAGCCTATACAGCACACATATAGAGGTCAGTTATGGCCTTATGGATAAAACAGACCTGACTGCCATTGCTGACACTTTTTATAATATATCTCCAAAGCCTTCGTAGATGTGTTTTGGGCAATTGAACAAAGTCGTACCTAATATATACAGATACATAAACATTTCATTTGTATTGCTTTCATGTTTTAAATATTACTCTGTTATAATTACCACCTTCACCCTATTTGAGATAAGTATAAGCCAGCTTATTCAATTATTTTTCCATGTGAATTACCTTGAGTTTAATTAATTTCTCTTTAAGAAAAAATAAAAAACGAAAGAAAAAATCTAAGCAAAATATTCCAATGTTTTAATATATATTTTAAACAGTGCTATGTTAAAAAAAAATGCAAAAAATCATCTTTACCTGCTCGCTGAAGGAGCCAGAGAACATTCATATTTAGTAGGTCAAGTTCTATGCTGGGTTAACACATAAGGAATTTGAGAACTTCACTCTTTTGCTTCACATTTGGATGAACTTTTCTCTTGTACGTTCTTTTTGATCAAAGAAGAACCAGATCTCAGAGTAAAATGCACTCCGGCTCACTTGTACTGACATCTGAATAACAACATGTACTGGTGGTTGGATGTGCAAGGGGCAAGCAAGCAACAAAAGCTCCACGTCTTATAGAAAATTCAAATGTCTCATGTATATAATTTTAGATTCAATAATTTGATCTGTAGTCAGGGGCGGACTGGGAACTTAAAGTGGCCCTGCAAAAAATACTAAAAGTGACCCTTTTTGTAGTCGGGTCCAGACACAATTAGACAGGGCCAGCAATACCATATTGCGGCACATTATACCACCCCAGCAAAGCCAAATACCACAGCCCATCACAAAATACTGCCAGCAGCACAAAATGCATCCCCCAAAACTTCCCCTTGCTGTCCTTGAGGAGGGGTTGGGTGGCCCGCTTGACCATCGGCCCACCAGGAATTTTCCCTGTAAGGTCTATGGCCAATCAACCCATGTCTGTAGTAGATGTGTATAAGACAGCACAGATTTACTAATCCTGTTTAATATGTTGATGGTGTGAAATATGTGCCAAATTTATCACAGTGGCTCAGGCTGGATGATACATTTGGTTCATGGCTAGACTCTTTTGTCCATCTTTTTACCAACCATTGGTTGGCTTACTTTATGCCAAAACGTTGGCTCATGTTGTCTCATTTTGCATTTCTGCTAAGCCACAAGCTGGAAACCTGAAGCAGATGAGCTAGGCACAGCGGATTATTTTTGGCACCTTTACCATGAGGTAGAATCCAATTTTCCTCATTTTAAATTAAAATTAAAGGGCATCCATCAGCAGATTTGTGCCCATGAAAGTGGCTGACCTGTTGCATCTGTGCTTGGCAGCTGAAAGCATCTGTGTTGATCCTATGTCCATATGTGAATAGGAGAAAATGAAGAAAAAGGGGGAACCAATCCTTCGGCACTGCAAGCATGTAGAGAGAGGTCTTCAAAATAGTATTGATATTCCTTTATTTACAGTTAACGCGTTTCAAGGGTGAAACATACATTTTCTCCTCTTCAAGTTTCTTTGGTGCTCCTGTAATTGAGACCAGAAGGGACCAAGGCAGCAATCCCCTGGTGCTGGTAGGGCTATATACCAGCAAGGCGATAATAGCTGGTGTGACTCCTCGCAACAGCCTTCGGTAAGCACAACCATTACCTTTATTTACATACTTACCCAGACAATACCACATATCAGGCGCTCTTTTTCCCCCCAAGTTTTTTATGTATATGTCCATATGTGCTCACGTTGCGGAGAAAAATGATATTTTAATGTATGCTAATGAGCCTCTAGGAGCAATGGGTGTGTTACCATTACACCTAGAGGCTCTGCTTTATCTGCAGCTGTCGCACCCTTTGCACTTTAAGAGAGCCATGCAGGCATGATCACGTTTTCACTCCCTGGTCCTGTCAATCAAAGTGGAGAGGTCACGGTAGTTGCAGAGAAAGCAGAGCCACTAGGTGTAATGGCAACGCCCCCATTGCTCCTAGAGGCTCATTAGCATACATTAAAATATATTTTTTCTCAACACAGACGCCTTCCGCTGCCAAGTGCACATGTAACAGGTCAACTAGTTTCACAGGTACAAATCTGCTGACAGATGCCCTTTAATTCCTGACTCCAATTATTTCAATTAAAATGAACGCCTGGATAAAGGATCTATCTCCATTATTCTTTGGCATATGCAATTTTATTACTTTTAATATTTTTATATCCAGGCCCCATCAAACTCTATCTTGACCGCCACCACTACTATAGAGCTGAATTTAACGCTCCTACTTTATAATAAAAATTGAGATGACTCTGTCCATTCTCTCCCAGTCTATACAGCAAACATGAAAACTGAGCTAC
Organism: Bufo gargarizans; assembly: GCF_014858855.1. Taxonomy (NCBI): domain Eukaryota; kingdom Metazoa; phylum Chordata; class Amphibia; order Anura; family Bufonidae; genus Bufo; species Bufo gargarizans. Next base: position 90,853,745 of record NC_058085.1, read on the forward strand.
AGGAAAAAGAAGTGTCAGCCTCTCATGATTGCTCTAGTGGTTTCCTTTTTTATGAAGATTGTAACAGAACTCACTAAAAAGTTTTAGAAAATCTGTTTATAAAAAAGACATGATTTGAAGAACCAGGCAGCATGTGGCAGTGAAAGGCATTGATCGCTGTGTTACTTATGTGTAAATATGTTTACGTTTTCTAGAACTTTTGCAAAATGGTTTATTTCAGCATGATGCAAACGCATCGGGGGTCAGGCATTGTTTATGAGCGGCAGGCTCCTCTCGTACTCTCTACTGATTGACTGTTTTCTCCCTATGCACAGTAATATTTTAAGTAGTATATTTCTACAAGGCTAAAATATATTGACATGTGACCCACTTTTGAAATCAAACTTTGTCAGAGAGGGGTGCGTAAACGATAGGTTCCCTTTAAATAATATGCCATTTCTAGGTTTGTGTGGGACTACTGTGAATATACTGTACATCCTCAATGTGGGATCTCTTTGGTTTCGACTGCTTACCCTAAGAACAAAAGATCCCCTGATAGCGGCTCAGGAGAAGAATTTTTTGTGATATCCAATTTTAATAAAACCACTTTATTGCTAATTAAAAGACAATTTAAGAAAATGTTTAGAATCATTAAACCCCCTATAAGAAATTCGAAACTCGAAATCTCACTTTCAATTTATGTGGATCTTTCTATTAGTTAATGGTACAATATTTTTTTTTTATGTGGCATCATGCCGTTTTTTTTTTTAAAAGGAAAAACCTTTTACAATGATATATGGTCTGCAGAATTGTCTAAAGTGAATGTGATAAATCTACCTTAGTAATGTGGAAACTAAAACAGTAATACGTTCTCTTCATCATTTCTCCTCTCCTTCACCAGCAGTATCATCGGTCACCCAACTCCTCTCGCCCCTTCCACGAACACACAGTCCCCTATCCCTTATTTGCAGTTATGATGGATGAGACTAACTTTCCTCATCCATCCTATGAGCGGGTTCATTTAGGCAGGGGTACTGTTTTGGGTAGACTGTGCTCTATTTTTTCCCAGCTTCCTCTGGGTTGGCTCGATGGATGCGCTTCATTAAAGTCTTTTTTTTTTTTCCTCTCCCTTTTGTTGAGGGATCAATATTTTCATCATTACCACACTCACTCTCCTTATAACCCTTCCCCCCATCTGTACACTGTGCTGAGAGAAAAGGTTACAGAGAGTATATAGAAAGCGACAGTGAGGTTTGTCCAAGTTCACTGGTCACATAAACGTGTCAGCTTGTCAAAGAATACATGCTGTCGTTTACAGACCATTCACCGTGACATGGGCACATGAACGGTTATCTCTGATTACCTGAGGTACGAGTTTTTATCTTTGGTCTCCTTCATTTGCAAGAGTAGTGGCAAAAACTATGCCTCATTAGTGTTACTTAAGGTTTGTTTCCTTAGGACGCGCAATAGTCAGTTTTTTCTACTTGCATTTTTATAATCAGCTTTGGCGCCCGTTTTGTGAGACAACAGGAAGTTTATCCTTTTTAGTTGCTTTTTATTATAATTGGCTGCCAGAAAGACCCGAGAAAGGGTGGTGATGGTGTGTGTGCGCGGTGGGGGAATGACTCACTAATGACAGCAAATATTAACTTAAAAAAAACTAACATGGCTGACAATTAGATGACTTTCCATTCTAGAAATTGGAGCCATGAAAAGTCTAGAGTGATGGATTTCAGGAGTAAAATAAAATAAAAATAAAAATAAAAAAATACTGCTCTCGCATCCAGCAAGACATGATTCCAACTCCTGTCATACGTCTAGCTGTATTACACAGGCTATAGACCACAGTTGTAGACTGTGTAGACTTTCTGGACATTATATTACATTATGACATCATGAATCACATTATGACACTATTATGTACTGTATAGCGCTATTATTTAGGCAGTATTCTGACTATTACTCTGCATTTTTTTCTCCGTGTATGTATGGGTGAGGAATTGTAGTCATGGGGAAATGTGAACATTGATAGATCAGTGGTACTACTGCCAGTTTATACTTTGTGTGTCAATATATATGCTATTAATCTACAGTATATTAATTATATATTATAATTTATGCGCTAGATGTTAAGGGCATAACTACACTGCAACATGTGTTCCGCGACTATTTTTATAACGGTAGTCTATGGTGTCGCACTGCGACATGCTGCAACATGCTGCGACTCCATCTTGAATGGGGTTTTAGCGTGTCGCAGTCGCAGCATGTTGCATGTCGCGGTGCGACACCATAGACTACCATTATAAAAATTGTTGCGCGACATTGGTGCAACAAAATGTCGCGTGACAAATGTTGTCGTGTAGACCTAGCCTAATGTTATGCTTGTTTTTTTTTTATGGATTACAGACAGGATTACAAACTTCTTGAAAGATTGAATTATCTGTGCATCTGGCAATTACCCAGCAACACTGAATTTTGATTAATGAGTAACTAAACCCAAATGTAATGTTTCCTGACACTGCTGTCAGTTGATCTGGTGTTCGTTGTTCATGCCCTTCAGTAAATTTCTCCTATAACCAACTGATTTATGACCTACAATGAATCATCAAGCAATTTAGACATGATCTGTCCTGTAAAACCTGGATTATTTAAAATACAGTACGTTGGGTTGGAGTCTTGTCATCTAAGTGCCCAATGGAACAATCTTTAGGGACAGAAGTAAGTTGCTGGAAAGTACTAATTTGGTGACATTTATGCCCCTGTGAAATCAATGTCGCCCTAGGCGAAGGCTACTTCTGAAGATAATATACCATATGTTCAGTCTTACCTGGTATGGATTGTCTGCTCACAAATGCAGGGAAATATTTGATCTGAAGACACAGCAGATTGCTTATCACACCTATAAACAGAAGGAAAAACATGTCTGCTTAGATGAAAGGTGTATAACAGTGACAAAGAACCACTTTGTGGTCTGAACATTATTATTTTTTTATTCAGCTATATGAATAGGCAAATAGTTCTTATTGTGAGAAGGGGACTGGTTCACCGTGAGAATGTATTCTATAAATTATAGCCATTATGTTCTTCTCAATGATAGTGGTTGAGGTTAAGCAGACGAGAAGATCAGACTTTTGTAGATCGAGAAGATGTTTTTTTATGTGGAATAAAAATTATTTTAAGACCGTGATCTTCATGAATCTCTTGGTAACAAGCTTGTGGGTGAAATGAAATGCACTTATTTGTATTAGTAATCCATTAATGCTAATATGTAACATGTGGTCCTCTCCATTGAAGTTATGGAGACAGCCAAGCCAGTGACTTGAATTCAAAAGGTAGAATCACATTCAAGAGTGGTCACCTGTCCCAGGGGTGGATTGGGCATAGACCTTACAGGGAAATTTCCCGGTAGTCCGATGCCCAGTGGGGCCAAACAAGTCCTCCTCTCTGCCACTGGCTGGGTACATAATGAGGTCTCAATGGTAATTAACTATGTAAGAATCATATACCCATGTACATAACCAGTGACTGTGCACCTGACTTCAACTGTTGTAGCTGCATCTTACCTCCTAACAGAGATAACTGGAGGACAGGAGCTATTGATGGCCACCACATAGGGACAGCCACACATTGGGGCAATATGTGAGGCTGCACTGTGGTTCATGGTTTTTCTGGGATTGTATTTTACGCTGTGGTATTGATAACCCCATCTAGTTATGTTGCCCCCGTCTTCTGTTAATTTAGACCTGTCTACAACATGGGGCCAATTTTAGTTTTTTTTCCCCCAGGGACACTTTACGTTCCCAGTCCGTCCGTGACCCGTCCTCTTCTTCTCAGCTGGGTAGTATCACTGCAGGACCATCATATCACTGTAGGTCCATCATATAAGGTGGATTTGGAAGCCCCCAGGTCCATAAGGTGTTGAAGACACCAGCAATTTATGCAGCCTGATGAATATATAGCAGCAATAAGAAAGGTATGAATGGTTCCACCTTTTTGGTGTTGGTTCAAGTCTCTACACCCAGTGTAGACCTAAATATTGTTGGTCTGTCATCTTTCTTTCATGTTAGACAAAAGGGTAGTTGAAATTTGGGTTGTTTGGTGGTGGAGTAGGAAAGGAGTTCTGCTTAGGTTCTTACCTCCCTTGGGGAAGAGAGATAAGACCAACCTGTGCTTGGTGCCTCCTAGCAGCCTGGGAACTTATTGCACATACAGTTACATTCTTCAAACACTTCTACTGTCGGTTTGGAGGATACCTTGGTTTGTTCTATTGAAAAACTACTCAATTGAATGTAATACTGTATGCATTTCACATAGCTTTTCTCAGAACTGTGAAAATGAGAAGTACATCATTAGTGGTGTATATAGAAAAGCTTCATAGCAAAGATTTAACTACAGCTCCAGTTATGGTGCAGGACTTTGCCAACCAGGACAGAAGAACCTGGTGTTTGCTTCGTCATCCATGCTCAATGACTCTTAAACCTTAACACCATGATGACGATGAGGATTTTATTATCAGGAAGAAGTAGGCAGGAATGGACTTTGCGATATTTGCATTGCTGGAGATCAGGTAAGTAAGGTATAGAAAGTACAATATGTTCCATAACCCTAAATGGAACACTGTATGTGTTGAGCCTAAAGGCCCCATCACATAGGCTAACAGACCATACAGTTATCAGGAATTAACCATTTTTCCCAATAATTGCCTGATCATGACCGGAAGTAAGAGCTGCATTTACATGCAGCAATCATCTCCTCTGTATCATATAGATTCTTTGTTTCTGGGCAACAGATCCTTACTTACACAGCATGATCTGCTGCCCAGAAACAATGATTGTGGGTGCCGCATTAATGATACCTCGCCCGATAAATAAGCGTTTGCTCATTTATTGGCCGATTGTCAACATTTTACCAGTGTAATTAATCAGGAATAAGCATTTGAATGAACATTTGTTCCTGATAATCAACCCTTGTAAGAGGATAACCTGTTAAGTTAAGGTAACCTACTGTATAGTCAGTAAATACTGATCAACTGTAATCATCTCAGGACAGCCATGACCTAGTGCGGTGAAACCATTCTAAAGCACACATGAGATTTTTAACATTCATTGGTGATACAACCCATTCTCTTTTAATATATCAATGTCATAACTGTGGATATAAAAGCAAATACAAATACTATACAGTCATACTCGCATATAATTGTGGTTCATACACTGTCTATCTTTGTCATATCACACATAAGCAGCTCTCAGCATCACAGAGGGGCCTCTAGCAGCTTTCTGACAAGTTGCATCTGATCTGACATTAGAATTTAAATCCATCCAGTAAATCTTTCCTCCTTTCGGGCAGAGGTATAACAGGCTACTAAACACATCCCACAGGACCCAACACTTTGGACAATAATGTTGGCGAACCTATTCAAGTTAATGGCAGACGTGATCTTTTACTCTTCAAATACTATTAAGCTATAAGAAAAAGATATTCTTGTGAAGATCATATAGAGATTCAAGTGGTACTGTTCTATGTAGTTCAAGGGCATAGAAGCCATAGGCAGGTATTATAACTATTCATTTTCAATAAAAGGAGAATACACTTTAAGTGAAACAACTGTTTTGAAGCAGCTTCAAAGAAACAGCAATTCTTTAATAGATGTTGTAATGGGAAAAGCTCGTAAGAGTGTATTGATCTGCTTAAGAGCAAAAAAAGATGACAAAGTAGGGTTAATTGTACACTTTTATGTAAGTATGTGGATCATGGTAGAACCTATTCATTTTTATTGGACTCAAATAAGTGCCTAATGCCGTTTAATGCAAAATTAGTCTTCATCCATGGGCATAACTATAGGTCCCTCTGCCCCATGTGAGAAGGTCTGTACTATTAAAGGTGTGTAAATGTTGAAGGGTCCTGTAACAGATCTTGCATCAAGGCCTAGGAGCTTAAAGTTTCAGTCCCCCACCAATCAGATACTGATGACCTATCCTGAGGATAGGTAATCAGTACTAATAATTACTCTTATAAGCCCTTTAATAAGTCGGTCCTTCTACACCACTATTGATTGCACTTCATCATACATACACATACATCTACCCAAGAACTACTGTATCAAACAAGCAATACAGGAGCAGATTTAGACAAAGTGGGCAAAAATAAAAGTGGGCCCCAAGGTGAAATATGGTACGAGCAGCACAGTCACATATTATAATACTATATGTGGTAGGCTTTGTATTTGGCACTCTGGTAGTGGAGGGTGCTCTGTGGTAGGGTGGCACTCCCATATATATTAAAGGGAAAAAAAACTGTACAAAGACCAAAATTACCACCATTAATACTGCCACACTATGACCATTACTGTTACACCTAAATGGTGACTGAATAATTCCACCTTACTGCTACTGAATAACAACTGATATACACAGATAACCAATTTAACCACTATACAGTGACCGAATAATGGTAAGTACCAGTTCTACACAGGCGCTCTGAAGGCCATCTGAGTGAATACTGTACAGGTAGCTCCAGTGACAGGTGACGGTAACAGTAGTAGTGCCCCTGTTAGGCTACCCTTGTGTCCCCCTACATAGTAATAATGCCCCCATTGTAATAATCCCTTTTGTGCCCACAACACAGTAGAAATGCCTATCTTTGTGCCCCCTATAAGGTAATGTTTGTTTAGTGTCCCCTTGAAAATAATAAAGGTGATCATTTTAAACCTGTTGGGGCACACAGTGGACTTTCTGTCATAAAGCCCACATTGTGTCCCCCACAATAAAAATGCCTACCTTTACACCCCATAATAGTTAATACTGACCCCTCATATCCAAGTAAATACTGCCTGCTCATGGCCAAATACACAGTTTCCCCTCAGAACATTAAGTGTGGGATGCTTCAAAGATTTTCTGGACATGGACATTCCATTTTGTATGGAGTCACGTCTCTTTTGTGTGATGCTCCTCCAATTTGTATGATTCTCCACTAATTTTGTGTGTCGCCCCTCACCCCACTTGTAAACTTTGGGTGCCAGGGCTGCATCTAATGATGTAGAATCACAGGACCACACACATTTACAGTACATGGGTAAAAGCAGCCCTCCATGCCATGCCTAGGAAATTTGGCAGCTGTTCAAGGACTCCTTTAACTGGAAGAGTTGGCAAGTATCAGTTTTACTTATCTTTCCCCATTCTATGACTAGTACATCGTCTGAGGACTCATCTGGCCAGCAAAATCAGGGCCAAAGCACAGGTAGCTCAACGTGATGAGGTCATTGAGCTGCTTGTGCCAGGATGTTGCCCTCCTGTGCAAGATTCTGTAGTTTGTAGGCCATAGGCCTAAAGTGGCGTGTGGCATAGAGAATGGCAGGGCCTATGGTTCTCTATGATAGGTTTCAACTGTATGTGGGTGAAGAAAGTGGTGCTCGTGTGGCACCAGGTCAAAAGTTTGGTACCCCATATTTCCAGGTGGTACTCCTGGGAATGGGCATCCTGGCAATTTGCCACCTCCCCATTTCCAGCCATGAGGTAATAAAGGGACAATCCTGGATGACAAAAAAATGGTCTACACTTTATTCTTAGAAGCAGCTCCAGTCTTTTCCATAGGCTGTGTCTGGTAATGCAACCCATTCACATACACTTAAATATAATGCAAAATCAGGCATAACCACAAAAAAACAACAACTTTTTTTCCTCCAAAACCATCTTATAAAACTTGCAATTATGTAATTTTATAGTGAAGTGCACCTTTCGTATTTCTTTGCCGAGTTTCTGTTGATGGTATAGAAGTGTAATGTATTACAGCAAAAGTGCAGCCTCAATTTAAGGCTACTTTCACACTCGCGTTTGGTGCGGATCCGTCATGGATCTGCACAAACGCATCCGTTCAGATAATACAACCCGTTCAGAACGGATCCGTTTGTATTATCTTTAACATAGCCAAGACGGATCCGTCTTGAACACCATTGAAAGTCAATGGAGGACGGATCCATTTTCTATTGTGCCATAGAAAATGGATCCGTCCCCATTGACTTACATTGTGTGTCAGGACCCGTTTGGCTCAGTTTCGTCAAGCGGACAGCAAAACGCTGCAAGCAGAGTTTTGGTGTCCACCTCCAAAGCGGAATGGAGATGGAACGGAGCCAAACTGAAGCATTCTGAGCAGATCCTTTTCCATTCAGAATGCATTAGAGTAAAACTGATCAATTTTCGACCGCTTGTAAGAGCCCTGAACGGATCTCACAAATGGAATGCCACAACCCAGTGTGAAAGTAGCCTAAGACAAAACCTCTTCTTTTGATTTTGACCTTAGTTGTTTACATGAAAGAATCAATGCTGTTAGCTTTCCCACATTAACAATGCTATAATCTACGGACATAAAACAGGCCAGAAAAAATGCTAAGAGAATATCTGCTAATGGAAGCACAGTAGAGTCTTCCGTTGTGCTCTTCCCGACCTTTGTATGGTAACCTACGTCAGCATATATCTTGTGTCAAGGCTGCTTGTCTGTTGCCTAATGTCTAGCAATTCAATAACTGTAATTCAATGCAATCATGGCGGCCCCTCGCTTTTCTAACTTGATGATGTATGTGTAGAGATTGATTGTCATCATCGGATGGGCCAAAAAAAAAAATAATTCTGGCACTATACCCACTGAACTTGTGTTTTTCCAGAAATCTTTGTGCAGAAATCCCGGCAATAACAGTGCAGTCTCTGCAGCACAATCCAGATCTGGATGCGGCTTCTCAAAAAGATGGAGAGAGATGGATATTGACTAGTGGTTATAGATAAGTGCTGCCAGACAGTGAGCAGCCTCAGATAATCATGCTATATGAAGAGGGATCTTCCCTTTGTCTGCTAACGCATCACAGCAGTGCAAGATAGATGAACAGGAAATATCTGAAGACCAGCTGGGTCCAGCGCTCTATCACCAAACGCAAACACTAATTAATCCCTGGAGAAATCACTTGTTAAGCTCATTAATCAACTTCCCCAAAGATCCTACTTAGAGAAAAAACACTAAAGGGTGTTTGAGATGTGTGCGAAGCAATGCGGTCAAGTAAATAACATTTCAAGAGATTCTCCAACAGCCCCAGAAAATAATTACGCTTCCTTCTCAGGGTCACTGGGTACAGCTTTATGGTTCTGCCATTGTTGGTTACAGCTTGAAATCCCTCAAGTACACGATGTAATTATGAAACATTCTTCTACTGATGTTATTTCATTTGAAAAGAAGAAATAGAAAATTGTAGATCTGTCCAAACCACAACTGATTTCACCATGGAAGTGGCATTTGTAGAAAACAGAACATATCTAAGATTTTGGGGAGAGGGATTGCTGAATGTAAATACAATTTGAAGCCATGAAAATAGCATATAAAGTATTCTTGGTCCTACTTTAGTGTGCAGTCTATCTCTATGTATGGCCCATGGACTCCTGAATTTGTGAGGGCAGTAGGTCAACTTGTTGCAGTTTTTCCTTAGGCCTTTTGGTCTATATTTTTCAATTATTTTCATGGCCATAAGACATGACATAGACACCAGGAACTAGAAGGTCTTTAAGTGAGGACTGCAGGCTACTATTCTGTTGCTGCATTTACAGTATTTGATTTTTGTCCAGTCTTCCAGTAGATCTTCCGGCGGTGGGCTTCTACACAAGCTGACTCATCATCATAGAGTAGTCCAGGCTGCTATAGAACAATGTGTTCTTGGTTGTCCCCAGTGATTCCAGACAGTGGTGGACGCAGCAGGGCAGGATTTTCCTCTGTGTGAGGTTTTATGTGGCTGGTGTACATTCTTGTGAGAGGTTGCAGAACAGAGGCTGTAATATGAAGAGTTTGCTTTTTGGCTCCAGTTCCTCTTTGGTTCTGTAATGTCTTCTATATGATGAGACATATTACTGCCCTCAGAGATTCAGGAGCCCATGGGCAGCAGGTGGACATAGACTTCACAGTACAGAAGCACAATCTCCTTTACAAAGCTGCCCAAAGGCCACACTGTATCACAGATCTATAGGCCCAAAACTGTACCAATATTTGTCACCAATTTCATACCTCACATGGATTGCCACCTCACAAGGATCCAGATATCTCCCCATTCATTGCTTTGAATGCCCCACTAGATTAATTTCAAGCTGACAGATCAGGAGTATCCTTTCTCAGTGGGCATGTACTTTCTCATGGGGCATATTATTTCTGCTGCAGCTTTCTTCCTAACATAGCCAAGGTTGCCACCCATAATTTTTCTTTTTTTAGACAATTTATGACAACTTATGCCAAAATCATAGATTTTTACGGACAAACTGAAAAACCATAATGGATGATAAATATCAGAAAATGGAGGGGGGATGGCTGCTTTAGATGCTGCTATTTCCTGAATGGTAGCAGCTAACAATAACTAGTCTTATTTAAAAGCTGACATTCCAGGTTTTCATACAAGACCAAAATGACAGCATTAGCCCAAGCAACAGAGGAGAAATCACGTCGGGAATAATCGCGGGTAAAATCTTCTTTTACTTTCACTTTCAGCTGCATTCACAGCATCCAGTTTTCTATCATTGATATCTTCCCCTGTACTGAATGTATTGCTATCATTCTAGTTTTATTCTGAAAGCTTGGAATGCCAAGTCTGGAGGAGAATGAGGGAGAAGCTGGAGAGCTGACAGCTGCAGGAGGAGAGAAAAAAACTGTAAAAAATGTATAGAAATGTTGTATTATCATACATTTTATGACCCACATAATAAAATTACGTTATTTTTACCACACAGTGAACATCATAAGAAAATTCCACAAAACAATGTAAAAATAGCTTTTTTTTAAATCTATCCCCCTAAAAATAAAATGTGTTTAACACTTTCATGCCCAGCGCCGTACATGTACGGCGCTGGGTGGGTGTTTAAAGATGGTACCCATTCCTGCCTGCTGCGGGCGACATATCCGAGGGTGGCCGCCTGCTTCTTTTAGCAGACACCCGCGGCTAATGTCTGCATCCGGCAGTAATGCCGATCGCGGACATTTAACCCCTTCTATCCTTACCACAGCATCTGAGCGCACTTTTGGTTATGCTCCAGCTTCCCCGTGTGGCGATCGGAGGAGCCGGAGCGTGTATGCAGCAGCCCCTGTCTTTATGAATGACAGGAGGCTGTGGCATAGTATTTCCTATGGAGCCCTGCCTGTAATAGGGCTCCAAAGGAAAGTAGCTAAATCTTCATAGATTCCAATGCAAGTCTATGATAATAGCAATCAGATGATTGATTGTTATAGTTCCCCTTTAAAAGAAGTTTAAAATAAATAAAAATAAAAAAACATAAAAATTAACATAAAAAATCTCCCCTCTTTTCCCAAAATAAGTGTCGCGATGTGCGAAAACACCAATAGTATAAAAATATAAAAATATATTCCCCATACGGCAAACAGCAAAACAAAGCATCCAAATGGCCGATTCGCCGTTTTTGGTTGCTTCATTTTCTACAAAAAAATGAAATAAAAAGTGATCAAAAAGTCATACACACCCCAAAATAGTATCAATGATAAGTTCAGATCGCCCTGCAAAAAATGCAGATCCGTACATAATTAGAAAAAAAGTAAAAGGGATCAAGATATGGCGACAAAAAAAATAAAACCCACTTTTCCCACTTTCTTTTTTTTAGCATTATCAAAACGCAAGAAAAACTGTACATATAAGGTACCTCCAGATTCTTACTGACATGTAGAATAAAAGTAACTGGTCAGTTTTATCGCACATCGAACGTCGTAAATAAAATCATTTTGAATTTTTTTCCCGCCTCCCACTACATCATATGCAATATTAAATGGTGTAGTTGGAAATTACAACTTGTCCCGCAAAAAACAAGCCCTCATATGGCTATGTGAACAGACAAATAAAAAAGTTATGGCTCTGGGAAGGCAGGGAGCGCAAAACGAAAACACAAAAAAAAAAATACCTCTGGCCTGAAATGATAATACACTATATAACCCAAAATGGTTCCTAAAAAATCTACAAGTAATCCCACTAAATAAATAAAAAAATTTGAAGAAAGAATAAAAAAGTTAGGACTGCTAGATCACAAAGGGAGAACATATTATTGGTCCTTAAATCAATGATGTCACTAAGGGGTTAAAATGCAATAATGTTCCCTGAGTTGTGCACCAACAAGATTTACTGCAGACACACATTAAAAATCTGCAATAAAAAAGTGACATTTTTAGGAAGGGTTTTTCCAATTTTAAGGTGACTGTTAGGAGGTTAAACTGAATTTTCAGAAATTTCGGTGATAGCTCAAGAGGTTATAGCTTCTAACAGATAAGGCTGGTGACAGTTTAAATGAAATGTCCCCAGGAACCTGTGCAGTGTCCCACTGTTATGACAGTACTCCACTGCAAAAAATGTTTTTATGCACTGTCTGTATGTAACTTGCATAGGAAGTTAACAGGCCTTAGCTGAATTGAATGAATAAATGAGTGTCTAGACAGACAGTAAAGTGTGTGGAAGCAGAAAATACAGATCTCAGAAATAACCAGCAAAGAAAAGCAAAGGTGTAAAGAGAAAATGTAAAAGACAGCTTCTGAGAAAAAAAGAGATTTGAGGAGCAGTCCAATGTTAAGAGGTGGTGCGAGCAGAAGCTCTGTGGAGATAACTTGTCTAAAAAGACTTTCGGACTCCGTAGCTAACGTGTCCAGGAGATGAAAGGCTTTGAGAGACTGAACATCTTTTACTTTACATGCAGGCTGTGGATCTGCTAAGGTCCACATCCTGCTGAGGAGATTGTGGATTTGTTTACTGTGAGTACAGAAACCTGGATAAAGGAACATAACTTAGTCTGTCATAAATATGGCGCCAGCCCATGGTTGCATACAGAAATTAAGAAGGGCTGCACTCCTATTTCTAAATGTGGGATAGAAAAGTGCAGACTGCAGAGTGAGGAAAATTGCTTCAGAGAAAAATCTTGGCCTGTTAACTACCTTTGCAGTAGTAAAAACTGTAAGATCAGTGAAATTACAAAACTGTGGAAGATCTGCCTGTCCATACTGACTCTGAACTTTGAATGCTGTATTGTGAATTTATCTGTAAGTAAAGAACTGACGCAAGGGGCAGGGCTCCGTCCCTTTGCATCAGCTAGTGGCTGCACCCCCTCTGTTGACGGGTGTTGTTTTCAGCAGGCAAGGGAGATGCAAAAATTGTTGTGGAGCGATCAAGGAGAAAAAAGGTGTCGGGGACCAGGTAAGTATGCTTAGTGCTGCGGGTCTGAACATTGTAGTAGGGGGGAGGTTATTCAGTCTTGGATAACCTCATTATCTTAGCATGTGTATCCAGTATTCAGATCCAGATTCTGGTTACCAAATACTGACTATTTTTCATGGGACAAGCCCTTTAAAAGAGTTCATGGGGAGAAGCTACAATACCCGACACAACCCATAGGCAAGATTAACAATGTCTCTAGAAATAACAGAAAAAAATATTCTTAGCATCCTAGACAACCCCTTTAATGTGTTAATTCCAGTTCCTGGTTGCTTTGTATAAAATATTAGGGAATTGCACAAGCACATATCCAAAAATAGCCATGGGCAGCTTAGAAATCCCTTTTTCAGCAAGTTAGCAGACTGATTTAGACTATATGCCAGGGGCAGACTAGAACTTCTTAAAGTGTGCCTTGCCTTAGCAGGTAATCACAAAAATGGTATATTACTTTATTTATTTATTTTATAACATCATTATATTAGGAGGACAATGAAATATGTAAAAAACAAGGGATGTGTGTCCCCCTTTAACCCCATGATTCCACCCCACTACGTGAAATCTGTCTTTGTATCCGAGGTACGGATTTCACGGCTTATATAAGCTCGGACCTGTTTCTTCTCCCGTGTCCCCAGGCGATGATGCAGATAGGGCCTCGGTGACATTTCTGGTATCTGCAGGTGGGAAGTCTGGGCACTGTCTGACTGATTCTGGCTCTTGTTTCTTCCCATCTGACATGACATTAATTGCTGTTAAATATTCTTATCTCCTTCACACAGCTCCCTTTGCAGAAAGGTCAGCTTCTTACAGGAGAACCGGAGCTGCCTATCTGTCAGCACTTCATTTCATTTTCTCCAAATCCCAGCATGCCAAGTTAAAAATGCTTTCTGTCTATATTCTGCCCTTATTGTGAGGGCCATAGGCATTCGACACCTAACGTCTATTCATATCCTACATTTAAATAGGTCACATATTTTTGTAGTGAATTACAGGGTATTCTATTTAATTGCCAATGGTGTAGCTAAAAGAGGTGCATAGGTGGCAGTTACAGCTTAACCCATGGTTCCCTGGTACAGATAATTGCAGGATGTACTACAACTCCTATGTGGTGCACAGTAAAGACTTTTGTTAAGTTCAATATAGACTGGTTATTGACTCTCCTGACACCCCACGCTGGCCATTGCATTATTTCATGCCCTGCCTTGCACCCACCCGGACATTTAACATCAAGGGCATTCCAAACTACCATCAGGCAGGTGCCCAAGCTACAGGGAGTGCCCTGAGGGAACATAGGGTGCCCCTCCTTCACTGCACCAACCTTATGGTGTGATGGCCTGAGAGAGTACAAGGTGACATATCATCCTCAGGATCACTACCACTCCCATCGTCTGCCCCAGCTCCTCAGGCGCTTGCTGCATTGCCAAGTAAGGCTAAATTCCAGACTAATACATTAGGATAGATTTATTAATCCTATAGATTAAGCTTAGACAGGCTGTCTAGACCTGCACCAGGTTTATCAAAGGGGTTGAGGCTGGATGATATATGTTGTGCAGGAATAGACACTTTTCTCTGACCAACTATTGGTTGGCTTACTTTAACCCTTTCACCCGCAGAACATGTTTGTGTGCTGATCACATAAAATTTCCCCCTCAGATGCCATGGTGAAATGTGACCACGAAATCTGAGCAGCCCGTCTGAGCCACGCACCCCCGCACCTATAACAGTGTTCCCCGTCTGAGATCGGGGAACCTGTTACAGTAAACTAATAGCGTGAAGCGTCAAGCAGGCTTTGGCGGTTATTAGAGGAATTTACCAATACAGGCCACTAGGTGGCAGCAGTCTATTGTTATATTGAAAATAAAGTGTTCAATGATGGCTAAATAGCCATCAACGAACACAATTGGCAATCTAATGATTGCCAGTTATAGTCACCCAGAGTGACTTAAAAAAAGGAAATTAAAAAGTTTTCACAAAAAAATTATATATATATATATATATATATATATATATATATATATATATATATATATAAACGTTCAAATCACCCCCCTTTCCTTAAAATAAAAATACTTAACCAATAAAAAAAATAAACATCATGGGCATCGCCGCAGTAAAAAACGAAAACGCAAAAATGGAAAATAGCAAGGGTTAAGATGGAATTGTAGACCAGGATTGTGGAATAATTTTGGAGCAAACCGTCACATCCTAGGAAATGCCCCTTTTCCTATGGACCCCATCTCTTCCTGTCAAGCCCAGACTCTTTCCGAGCAAGTTAAAAAAAAATCTGAGAAACCCTAGCTGCACCAATTTACTTCACTGTGTAGACAGATTTTAGGTGCACGCACATTAGTAAATCTGAAGCACTGTGCCTATAGTGATACACTGCAACTAACTGTGAGACAAGAGGTTTCTGCAGCTATTGAAAACTACGGAAGTATAGTGAGGAGTATTCCATCTGTAGGGAGTTTCAGATTCAGGAAATTGAAGCAGAAGGTTATATTAGAAAGTTGCATAATTTTATCACTCTATAAGATTCCGCATGGATTTTCAAATGACTTTCTCTGCATTTTAATGCCAAACTTGCACCGAAATCTGCATGTGTCCCCTGCGGATTTTGCATGGCAAAGGATGATATCAGTACCAAAAATCTGCACAAAAAATAGACATGCTTTGGATTTTGAAATCTGCAAAGGCAGGTCAATGTCCGCAGAAAAGCAAAAAAGCAAAATGTACATGAACTTTGTCAAGTTAAGGCTTATTGCACACGAACGTGTGTGCTACGTGGCCGTACTGCGGACTGCATTAGTGGATCCGCAATACACGGGCACCGTTCCGTGTGCATTTCTCATCACGGATGCGGACCAATTCACTTCAATAGGTCCGCAAATCCGGAGATGCGGAATGGTGCGGAACAGAAGCATGGAACGGAACCCTACGGAAGCACTACAGAGAGCTTCTGTGAGGTTTCGTCCCGTACTTCCTTTCTGCAAAAAGATAGAACACGTCCTATCTTTTTGCGGAACGGCCAGATCGCGGACCCATTAAAGGGAATGGGTCCGCGATCCACTGCGGCTTCCCCACGGTGGGTGTGCGTGCAATGCGGCTCGCAATTTGCTGGCCGGAGCACGGCCACGAGGCGCACACGTTCGTGTGCAAGAGGCCTAATGGAGCGGCTCAGCGCATGCCCGACTATTTTGGGGGATCATGGGGGGACCCAGTAGTAGGACCCCCACCAATCGAATAGTTATCCCCTATCCTGTGGATTAATATAACCAGAATACCCACTTAGGTCACCAGGACATTCCCCTTCCATCTATTACATCTGTAATTGGTTTGATACACAAACCTGGTTGGCGGCAAATGAACGTTTTAACCCCCCCCCCCCCCCCATCCTTCGTCTTCCAAACAAAAAGTGCCGAGGCTGAAAATGGCTGGCTTCTCAAATATAGTTCATGGCATTTAGTTGAGCGAATAGAAGTCATGCACATGCCCTAATGTAGATGGAGCCTGTCCTGGGGACACATTCTCTCTAAATGCACAAGGTCTACTGTAAGCAGCCTGCTGGTCGGGACATTTAAATTGATCTTTACTAAAAGAACTGCATTAAATGGGCACAGAATGGCTGCATCACTGTGCATCAAGGTAAGTGCATTATGGCTTTCCGATGAATCTACTTTTCATGTAGTCATACAAAAAAAATGTGCTGTTATTATTCTATAATAGAACTACTATACCATAGCCTTCAGAAATACATTTATAAAAGTAGTAGTGCTCAGATGAATATGGAAATAGTTTTAGCGTCTTTAGGTGCGATGTTGAATATCTGGCTATCCGTTAAAAGCCATTTCATGTTGTGGATGATTGCAGCATTTCTTGAAGTCTAACGTCAAATGATATTAAAATTCAGATATTTTTTTTTACAGTTTGTAGGTGCCTATTCACTCCAGACCTTGGCACCTAGGTATCTGCATGCTGTGGTTTACTATAAATTATGAGGTAGATCATGAACTGACTGTGCATACCCATAGACCAGTGGATTCCAACCTGTGGTTCTCCAGATGTTGTAGAACTGCAACTCCCAACATGCCCTGACAGCCCGTAGCTCTTCAGACATTTGGAAGTTATAATTTCACAACAACTGTAGAGCCACAAGTTGGTGATTCCTGCTGTCAATGGTCAAGGTTGGTAAAAGGTGATGCCTAAGAACCGTTCAGGTCAAGTGTGGGCCACCTTTTTCAATTGGCACCATGCTTAATTTCCCCTGCAGTAGTCTTGCTCTTGCTGGTGGGTTCCTTCCAGGGGCATAGCTAAAGGATCATGGGCCCTGGTGCAAGAATTCAGTTTGGGCCCCACTTCCCTCAGTGCTTTGTGGCCAGGGACAGGGGAGCACATAACCTTTTTGCTGCTCCTCCCCATGCCAAGTTCTTGACCTAACCTCTTCCCTCCAGCCAGAGGTGTAACTTGACCTGCATGCACTTTCTATACCAGTGTTTTTATGTGGCACAAGGCTCTTTGGGCCCCCTCAGGCTCTTGGGCCCCCCCGGCCCAGTAGCAACTGCTACCTCTGCACCCCTGGTTCCTTCACAGTTCACAGCTGGGGTTTTAGCCACAGGGCATCTTGTCATCAGCTTATCTGGGCCTTTATTACAAAGAACAATATTCTGATGCAGAGGTAGCAGTTACACCTGGGCCATAGTATCTGAGAGGGACCAAAGTTTCCTCTACTACACAAGAAGACCCCAGTATTGCAACTGGCAAATAGTAAGTGGAGGCATTGTTACAGATTTTGTTGCTGAATTTCCAGCTTCTCTAGTGCTGATGCTTCAGTGGAGAGATGATTTGCTGTTATGGATTGTGTATCCACAGAGGTTTCGGCGGATCGGTGAAGGATTTTACAGGTGATCATTGTTTGTTGTTTTTACTTTATAACGTTTCCCAGTTTAAATCCTTAAACCATGGGACCTTTAAGAGAATTATATAACTGCAATCAAGTGACTACTCTTCTTTTTCGAATATACTTTTGTGCTAGCAGAGATGCCTAAACCTTTCTGTAAATTTAAAAATTTGGAGTCCCCACAGTGAATCATATGAAGCAATGACCTCAATCATTGGAGGCTGGTACCTCTCTGCTGGAAATCCACACTCTAGATTTCTAACAAAATATAGCCCTCAAAAAGAATATGCCCGAAAACCTGACACATATACTAGCTGCAGAAACATCCCATTGTAATAAGATTTCATGGAACATAGCCTTTGATCTCAAGGGTTTAACATTTTTTTCTTTTTCATTGTTTTCCAAATATAATGTCTTCCAATACAGGGATATACTGTACATGCTTGCATAGACATAGACGGTGCTGGCTTAGCCAATGGCTCTCTATTTCTGTTGAAATGATAGCGGAAGCTCCACTTCTGGGACCATGGAACCGTCTCTGAAATATGGACGTCCATAAGATTTCACATTTGAAGTATATTAACAAGTTAATGAAAAACTTTTTTTTGCTGTTGCTTAACTTTTTGCTTATACACATTTTGCTGATAGACATGAGCTAGATTTATAGGTATCTATGTACATATCCCAGTCCATAGGTATCTGTGTATTGAATTTATGGTACATCTTAGCAGCCTTTAAGTACCAAATATTTTGTGCTCTGTGTATGCCTCTCCTATTGCACCAAAGCCACTCGCCTTATGAATATTTACATGCAAAGTTAGCCTAAATATTCTGTATTATCAAATAAGAATCTCAACCTGTAAAGAATTCCTAAATCGAACCATTCATATGATATAACACCCGCTGCTTACTGCTTAACTACACTCCTCAACATTAAAATTGCAACACCAAAAAGGAAAAGTCATGGAATTATGGAAATCACAGGATTGATAGACACTTTAACGATATGAAATGATAATAAAATGAGGGCAAAGTATTCAAAACATCTTGATTTATTCAGTACCGAGTATGGGTGTCACACGCAGAAATCTCCGCACTTACCTGCCGTGGGAGGCTATCAGTGAGGTTGTGAGGTTATAAATGATTGTCTAAGGAATGCACCTAGGCACGCAAATCATCAAAATCTGCTGCTGGAAGCTCCTTTTTCAATTGCCAAATAATGAGGTCCCAGATACGATTGATGTGAGACAAGTCTGAAGATGCTGCAAGCCATGGTAGCACATTTAGGCCATGCAGACTGCTCACAGTAGCACAAGCAACATGCAGCCTGGTGTTCTCCTGTTACAAAACAACTCCTAGGACACTTTGGAGAAACTGAGCTGTTAGTGTACCTCAAATGACTAGAGAGGTCCGGCTACTATACATCATTTCACCCCACACCATAATCCCAGGAGTATGATTAGTGTTATGTTCCCTAATGAAGGCCTCTCCATGGCGTTCCGTGGTCTCCAGACCAATGTCTGGCTTTCATTGCATCCAAGACAAAGTGGGACTCATTGCTGAAGAAGATAGCCCTCCATTCCAGTCTCCATTGCCATCTTACTGTGCACCATCATAACCTTTGAGAGTGGTGGCAAGGTCAATAGAACATCTGTAGCTGGACTTCTGGCTCATAGCCCAATGTTGTGCAAATGCCTTTGTGTAGACACTATTTGCCTAACCAGGCTTG
The DNA here is from genome assembly GCF_014858855.1 of Bufo gargarizans. Lineage (NCBI taxonomy): Eukaryota > Metazoa > Chordata > Amphibia > Anura > Bufonidae > Bufo > Bufo gargarizans. The sequence goes on from NC_058085.1 coordinate 90,873,566, forward strand.
GGATGCGATGTCCAATTTCACTTGCAGTACAGAATCTGTACTCGCTATTCTTTTAATCAGATGATCCATCCATGTAGAGGTTCACCTCTGTCCCCTTTTGCTTTTATTCCAGTTTGGGGTTGTTCTCCCAACCCCACGCAACATTGAACAGAGCCGACATCTCGGCCTAGATGCGTAGTGATCTGCTGGAGTGACAAACCAAGGTCTCTCATTTCAAGGATTCTGTTCCTCTCTATTTGCGACAAGTTGAGATAACTGGCACAATGGCGAACATCATCATAATCAAGTTGACTTAAATTTTCAGGTTTCATGTGGCTAAAAAAAAATTCAATCTGGCTATTATGCCCCTCCCACATGCCATGCATTGGAGCTAGGTGCTTAAAAGTCCTTCTTGGTGTAGCAATTTCAATGTTCAATGTGTATGTTTCATTTTTAACCATGATGAACAGCTGCTATTCTTCATGGAGTCACATATGGTTATAGGCATAATAAGGACTGTACAAAGACCCTATAGAAAAACTTAGCATGGACCAACCTAGAGGCTCTGCTCTCTTTGCAACTGCCACAACTGGCACAAAATATTTTTTGTTCCTTGCATCACAAGAGTGGTGTTGTATCGGTTAAAAAGTAGACTTTATTTGTCTTACTTGTCTCGTACATCTCCTTAAGGACCAACTCACAATAACCTACATTAAATAAAAATGAGTTGACGTGATGAATACTGCAGTGATTTAAGTCTGTCAATAGTAACATCAGTCCCCTGTAGCTTCTCATAGAATGTATGGTTGCTTTAACAATGTAACGCAGAGCTGTTTGTGCGTATTTTATGTGCAACTGCCAAATACTTAACGACAACGTGTGCGAGAATATGGATGTAGTCTGGATAGACCCTATAACATTGATTCATCTTGTCATGATTCACCTCCGGGCTGCAGATATGAAAGCTTTTTATTATTTGGAACTGCACTTTAAATACAAACTTCAGCTTTTTTGAGGCATTTGTTTTAATCTGAATTGTATTTATTGACCGGAGGGTATAATATGCTCTTATCTTCTCCTATCTAGGATATTACAAATGTCCATCTTGGTCCAGCACATGCATGGCAAACAGAAAAATTATATATGAAATGGACCTTTCAGTCATACCTCTCAGGGATCAGGACCATGTTTTTCTTGGTGTAGAAAGTAGACACCCCTCCCTCAAGGTGGAGAGAAATGTTTATGAAGCGAGGGGGAGGATATCTTTCTTTTGCACAGTTTTCTGGTTGATTTAGATGTTTGCATGTGTTCAGTAGGGATATGAAGATTGACTTAGTGCTCTTGAGGACTCCTTACCAGGGTTTTAGTTCTTTCGAGGTGGATCACTAAACATACACTGATTTTTTATTATATCCTATAATAAGGCTGCCTTCACAGTTTTTAGTGTTTTTTTTTCTTTTCTTAAAGAATGCCATGAAATTTATCTGGTTTTTAATTTACACAGTTTTTAACATGCGTTCTCTTCAGGCTTTTATTCACCTGAAAAAGCCTAGAGCAGTGATGGCTAACCTCCAGCACTTCGCCTGGGGTAAAAGTACGTCTCCTAGCATGCTCCATTTATTTCTACGGAGTTCTCATAACAGCCAAGCAAGTGTACATCTTGGGAATCGTAGTTTTACCACAGCTGGAGTGCCGGAGGTTAGCCATTACAGGCCTAGAGCATGCTGCATTTTGAAAAGCAAGCCAATGACCAACACCCCCTCCCCCCCCCCCCAAAAAAAAAAACAATCACAAAAATGAGGGTCCGCAAATGCCACTGAGTGCCCCATGTGAATGGATAGCATGTGTGTCCACCAGTCTATTCCTGTTGGTGGTAGACCCATAGAAGTGAATGGAGAGGTGGTCATGAGGAACTGGCCAGTAATTGCAAACCCCCACTGCAGACCCCCGTTATTGTGATTAATGGGGGTCATCGGTGGCTAGAGGACAGACACTTTATGGTTAACTTCCAGTTTTGGCTATCATTTAACCATCTGAAAGATGTTGAAGCCAATTTTCATGTATACAATTAAGGAAATCTAAGCTAATAGAGGGGTCTCCGTTCAAGAGCATTATCTCATTCCCAGAGTAGAGAATAGTCATAAAGAGCATCTCTGTCTTCCTGCATTAATCTTGTGGTGCATCAACAGTTGTTGCCCCAGTAGCGGAAGCAGAGACTCTGCATTTGGGCTGCTACTTGGAGCAACGATGCAGGTATGAGATTGTCAGGGACATGCAAAATGTCCTGCCCTGTCAATTAAATGGCAGGTGGGTGCCCCTTCATTGGCGGGGACAGCCCCTCACAAGTGAAGAACTCTTGGTGATGAGACAAATCGATTCCCTAGAATGTATTTGCTAATCCCTTTCCCTAATCTATTATTTTTCATCTGTGTGTCACATCATAATTTGTCCCTAAGATAGAGCAAAAGTCCCCCATTTTAGGGCTACAATCCTTGGCCACTGCATCCATAAGTGCACAACATGGCAGCATTAGCATCATTCAAACACATTACCATTGTCTGTGTTGTCCCTGGATAGATCCTGTTCCTGCTCATGTTCTAAGCAGTAAGCGAGACCAGATGTATTCGATACAAAAAATAGAGAGCCTTTTGGAAACTATTTTTACAAATTGGCCAACCCCTTTAAAAAGGGTTATCCCATGAAGATAGATGATAATCAATCTACAGGATAGGTCATAAGTAACGGATCTTTGGTTGGTCTGCTAGGACTCTGTCCAATCACAAGAATAAGGGGTCCTCCAAATGAAAATCAAGCGGTGGACCAGCATGCTCACTGCTGCTTTATTCAGAGAGTGGACTCAGGATTAGAACGTCTAGTTTTTGGAATAGGTGAAAAATAATTTTAATGGAATAACCCCCTTTAACGGAGACTTTTCTAAGAGTTGCATATTTTTTTTTGCAAAAACAGAAATTTTTTCAAATGGGTTGTTCACCCCTGGGGGCCTTTTGGGTAGGCCCCCCTACATGGCCAAACCTGAGGACGGTATTAAACTTACCCGCTTTGTGCAACTGGGTTCCACCTCCTTCGCTCCATGCTGGCACCTCTACTTTCTACTTTCCCTGTGTCAATATCCAGTTTAAAAACAGGTCACGAGACTGGCTGCAGTGGTGACATGTCCCCCATGCATCACGTTACCCAGTGACACATGGAGACACGTCACTGCTGCAGGCAGTCATTCGCTGCACTGGGAAGAGCAGATGCGGTGGAACCTAGTGGCATGAAGCAGGTAAGCATGTTTCCATCCTCAGGGTAGGCCTTGTAGGGGGGTCTGCCCGAAAGTCCCCAGGGGTGAACAACCCCTTTATAGATACCCATAAGCCACTATACTCGCTAATTTTGTACGTTTCGGTTCTCTTAGTAGAAGTAGCTACATCCTGGTGCTGATTATTTACAAAGTGTAATTAAAGGGTATTCAAACTAGCAACACGTGAATTAAGGATGCCTGATCGGTGAGGGTGTTATGTGGACATCGAGTTGTCCTTACACACTTTAGATTAATGTTGAATCCATAAGCAGATACCAGTCAAAATTATGAGACACATCTTCAACTGCAAACCTTCACAGTAGACTTCTTGAGGACTCTGGAAAATGCTGCAGCTACAGTATGTAGTCCTCCAAGTCTACGCAAGCACTGTCCAACTGGTGGTCCCTGAGTAAAGTACATCTCCGCTTAGCTGTTGCTTTGACTTGTAGCCCTATAATACTAGGCATTTGCAAATTACATTTTTTAGCTGTTTTGGTAGAAGAAAGATGCCTCAGAGCATCTGTGTTTTCACAGACGCGTCATGCCGTGATAAAAATAACTTGTAGATCTGAAATTTACACTAGGAAAACAACCTGCTCTTCGCTTGTGTGAAACCACTTTATATAACACCTCCTCACTGCACTGCATTGACGTAGAACCATTTTTTTCTTGAACGCCTGCGAAACCCAACTACCTAGATATAGTAACGTACAGGCAGATGTGTCGAATTTTCTCTAGAGGGGTTCAAGAGGTTGTCTGGGTCTGGGAATAGGATCTGCAGTCTTCCAGAAATAGCACCTCTCTTGTCTATAGACTGTATCTGGTATTGCAGTTCAGCTCTATTCACTTGAACGATAGTGAGCTTCAATACAAAACAGAGGTCATGAACAAGAGTGGCGCTGTTTCCCAGAAAATGTTTTTTTTTCTTTTCTTATCCTGGCCAACCCCTGGCTAAGATGATTGTCTGTTTCATTTGCAATCCCCTTTCTTAGGATGTCCATTTGGATCACAGATAATGCTATACAGAATTAGAGAAATGAAAACAGCACCACTTCTGTCCACAGGATGTGTGTGGTATTGCAGTTGAGCTCCAGTCGCTTTAATGGAGCTGAGCCACTATACCAGGGGTGCACAACGTTTCCTGGTTGGGGGCCACATTGCTAGACTAAACCAATGACGAGGGCCGAAATAAAAATTAAGGTGTATTAACAACTGAAATATTGTACTTATGGCATATTGAACACACATTATATACCATTAATGTCTAGTTACACTTCCAGGACTCCCCTCTAATGGGAGAAATACATAAAAAAATACATCTGAGCAGCCACAAGACATAGGCATACATGTCTGTTACCAGATGGTTGGGGGGCCAGACAGAATGGCATCAAGGGCCGCATGTGGCCCCCGGGCCGCAGGTTGTGCACCCCTGCACTATACCAAACACAACCCAAATGTGGAGCTGTTTTTAGAGGAAAGCAGCCATATGTTTTCTAATCCTAGACAACACTGTTAGGCCTGTTTCACACTGGACAGGGAACAGCCTGCCGGATCCGTAACTACGGTGTACATCTGTGAGCTGCCAGAAGTCCACCTGCCTCAATTACTATAATGGGAAGCGCCGTGGATCCGGTCTCAGCACAGAAAATATGCCGAGAAGCAGCCAGACAAGTACCGTGAATGGGGCCGGGCGTACTTCTGGCAGCTCATGGATGTACGCTGTAGTTACGGATCCGGCAGGCTGTTCCCCTGCCTTAACAACTGCCAGAACAAGTAAATGCCAGTGTGAAAGTATCCTTAAGTGGATTTTCCAGGCTCCTGATATTGATGACATCCTCCAGATAAGATCTTAATATCCCATTGATGAGGTCCAACACTACGCTCCCCACCAATCACCTGTTCCCTGCAGCTTCTGTCACTGGAATTAGAACTTTGAATGGAACAGGACTCACAGCTCAGTTCAAAGCCTAGTGGCCACATCGGGTTACTGCAGCTCACCTCCCATTCACTTTAATGGGAGAGGAGCCGCACTAAACCAGCGCAGCCATTACATTTTGAATGGAGCTGTGTGTCCTGTTCCAGCTGTGTGTCCTGAAGCTGCAGAGAACAGCTGATTGGTGGTGGCCCCTTAGGCCTCTTTCACACGAGCATGACGGATTAGGTCCGGATGCGTTCAGGGAAACTCGCACCATTTTGCAAGGAAGTTCAGTCAGTTTTGTCTGCGATTGCATTCAGTTGTTCAGTTTTTTCCGCGCGGGTGCAATGCGCTTTGATGTGTTTTTCACGCGCGTCTTAAAAAAACTGAAGGTTTACAAACAACATTTCCTAGCAACCATCAGTGAAGAACACATTGCATCCGGACTTGCTTCCCGATGTAATGCATTTTTCACTGAAGCCCCATTCACTATAGAACATGCTGCGCAGAACTGATGCGTGAAAAAAACGCTCATGTATAGTACACAGACCTATTGAAATGAATGAGTCAGGATTCAGTGCGGTTGCTATACGTTGCACCCGCGCGGAAAACTCGCTCATGTGAAAGGAGCCTTAGGCCTCTTTCACACATGCAATACGGATTGTGTTCGGATCTGTCAGCAAAAAACAGATGGTTTTGCAGGCAAGTTCAATCACTAATACATTCCTATGGAACAAAATGCCGGCATTCAGGCAAGTCTTCTGTTTTTTTTGGCCGGAGATAAAGCCTTAGCATGCTGTGGTTTTATATTTTGCCTGATCAGTCAAAATGTCTGAATGGAAGACATCCTGATGCATCCTGAACGGAATGCTCTCCATTCAGAAGGCATGGGGCCAGGGCCGGTGCAAGGATTTTTGCCGCCCTAGGCAAAGATCCATTTTGCCGCCCCCTCATGTCACTCACTCACTGACAGACACACACACACACTGACAGACACACACACACTGACAGACACACACACACACTGACAGACAGACACGCACTCAGACACTCACTGAATGACGTACACAAAAACTCACTGACAGACATACTCAGTGACAGACACACATACACTCACTGACAGACAGACACACACTCACTCACTGACAGACATACACCTACCCACTGAAACACACACACACACAGAAACTCACTGACAGACACTCACTCACTGACAGACAAACACACACATATACTCAATGACAAACACACAGACACTTACTGACCGACAGACATCCACACTCACTGACATACACACAGACACTCTTTGACAGACACACATACATCTACTGACAGAAAGACAGACATACATACACTCACTCACTGACATAAATACACAGGCAGGCACTCACTCAGTCAAACACTTAAACACTCACCTCCCTGGGGTCCAGTGTGGTGCAGCTCCTCAGTCCTCCAGCGCGCCGTTTAGTATGCCGGGGCCGGAATGACGTCATATTCCAGCATCACAAAGGGCGCACGAGGGAGGATTGGGGAGCTGCTAGAACAGCCTCCCTTGCCGCCTGCCTCCTGTCCTCCGGTAATTTACTGGCAGAACAGGCACCTGCCATCAGGGTAAGCAGATGCCTGCTCTGCCATATTTAAGAAGGACCTCCACCTCCTGGCCCCCCTGTAACGGCGCTAGGGGCGGCTCAAGAGCCGCTCGCCCATGGCTGCAGCCCCAGTCAGGGGGAGCCCACCAGGGTGCCCCCAGCAGGTAGGCACCCTACGCGAACGCCTAGTTTGCCTATATGGTTGCACCGGCCCTGCATGGGGATATATCTGATCAGTTCTTTTCCGGCATTGAGCCCTTTTGATGGAAGTCAGCGCCGGAAAATAAAAACGCAAGTGTGAAAGTACTCTAAAAGTGCAAGGCGGTTTTCCTCAGGCTATGTTATGTTATGTTACTAAGTCCTTATATAGCGCTCTAGAGGAACTCAATCCGATCGAAGCGCTTGTCGACGGCTATATTGGTGGGCCCCTTGTCATCCTACACAAAAAGCCAGGTCTTAACCAACCTCCTGAATTCCAGGTAATCTGATGTTGTTCTAATGTGTTCTGGGAGGGAGTTCCAGATTTTGGGGGCAAGCCACAAAACAAGCCACAACTGCGCCGTGTTAGTCGCAAATAAACCAACACTGTTGGAATTTTGGTCACAAGTCTTATGCGACTTTGCTATCATAGACCACAATGCGATACCTGAGCCTTTTCTATGCGTTTAACCACCAAACCACAGCTCTAAAATAGTCAGACAACAGCAAGTCACACAAATGTTTTCGGCTGAACAACTCTTCTGCCAAGTGACAAGTGCGAATGGACGCACATAGGAGAGAAAGTATTTTTTTGCACTATTACATGCCAGTTTTTGGGCATATAAAAGTCAAACTTTTTGACACAAGTACCATTTAGTGCCAAAACTTGTGACTTTTTTCTCTTTTACACTACCCTTGCCACTTTTAGGGCTCATTCACACAACCCTATGAATGGGTCCGCATCCGTTCTGCAAGTTTGCTGAATAGGTGTGGACCCATTGATTTCAATGGGGCCCCAAAAGATGCAGGCAGCACACTGTGTGCTGTCTACATCCGTAGTTCCGTGCCACAGGCATGCAAAAGATATAGAGCATGTCCTATTCTTGTCCACAATCACGGACAAGAATAGGCATTTCTATATAGCACCTGCTACTGTGCGTTCTGGAAAATGTGGAATGCACAAAGCCGGTATCTGTGTTTTGGGGGTCTGCAATTACGGACCGCAAAACATGGCACGGTTGTAAAAAAATGAAAACCAGATAATATATAATAATATATAGTACAGGACAACCTTTTTCTAACAAAGCTAGAACCAGCCCTGTACCTCCCATGGATCCAGAGATCGCCCCATTCATTGCTCTGCTAGATTTATATCAAGCTGACAGCTCAAGGGGAGTGTCTTTTCTGCTGCAGCTCAGGGGGCGTGTCCATGCTCTCCCTATCACAGCTCAGGGGGCGTGTCCATACTAGCCAGGGCTGGTTTTAGACAAAATGTGGCCCTAGGCAGAATTAAAAGCGGGGCCCCAAATTCTGAAGTACTGTCACATTTATTCACTTGACGCAAGAGGAAAAGTCACTGCCGTGGCCCACGATTGGTTGCAAGCAGCTTTAATCCAGGGACCTGAGCAAAGTTGATTTGTTTGGTCAGTTATTTCCATCAGTTATTGTGAGCCCAAACCAGTAGTGAAGCCTCCACAGAGATGAGGTATAATGGAAGGATTTCCTCCTTTTCTGTGTTTTTGATCCACACCTGGTTTTCACAATAATTGATGGAAATAACTGAAGTGTGAACTCAGCCTAAGACTCAGGGATGTCAAACTCGTGGCCCTCCAGCTGTTGCAAAACTACAACTCCCATCATGCCTGGGCATACTACAGCTATCAGGGAATGATGGGAGTTGTAGTTTTGCAACATCTGGAGGGCCATGAGTTTGACATCCATGGCCTAAGTGCTCATGTAGACGGCCGTTGCCCGACCGACTGTGTGCTCATGATATCAAGGATGCGGACCCATTCACACGGATGGTGCCCGTGCAGTGGGGACCACAAACCGCGGTCCCCAATTCCCGGAACGGCCGGGGCACGTTTGTGTGCAGGAGCCCTAAGTGCGCTTCCCTAAGCAAGTTTGCCCAGGAGACCTGCTTAACCTTGTGAAATAATCAGAAAAGACCTGTATATAGAGACAGCAGGGACATGGAGATAATGTGTTCTCTGCTAGTGTTGAGCGATCTTGTGTTTAAAGTTCGGCGTCCAAAGTTCGGGTTCGGGTTATCGAAGAATCGCGTTATGGATTCCGCTACCACGGACCATAACGGAATTTAGAATCCATAACGGGATTCGTCGATAACCCGAACCCGAACTTCAGACGCCGAACTTAAAAAACAAGTTCGCTCAACACTATTCTCTGCATTCAAAGTAAAAAAGTAAATAAGGAATAGAAAGAAATCTGAAAATAAAAATAAAAAATGCAAGTAAAAATTAAAATAAATAAATATGGATTCCTTTATTTAGCCAAACACTCAATGGCATATATATATTTTTTTTAAAGATTTCTTTCTATTCGTTATTTACTTTTTTTTACTGTGAATGCAGAGAACAAATTATCTACACGTCCATGCTGTCTCTATATACAGAGCGCTGGTAACAGTGACTATTTTCAGGTGTTTTCTGATTATTTTTATATATTTTTTCAGATTTCTTTCTATTCGTTATTTTCTTGTTTTGCTGAAGTCAGAATGCTGCCTTTTTTCCATAATTTTTGATAGGTAGAGATACAGAGAGATAGCTAAATATAGATAGATAGATAGATAGATAGATAGATAGATAGATATGAGATAGATAAATATATATATAAGATAGAGAGATAGATAGATAGATAGATAGATAGATAGATAGATAGATAGATATAAGATAGATATAAGATAGATATAAGATAGATAGATATGAGATAGATAGATATAAGATAGATAGATATAAGATAGAGAGATAGATAGATATGAGATAGATAAATATATATAAGATAGAGAGATAGATAGATATAAGATAGAGAGATAGATAGATATGAGATAGATATAAGATAGAGAGATAGATATAAGATAGAGAGATAGATAGATATGAGATAGATATAAGATAGAGAGATAGATAGATATAAGATAGAGAGATATGAGATAGATATAAGATAGAGAGATAGATAGATATCTATCTCATATCTATCTATCTATCTCTCTATCTTATATCTATCTCATATCTATCTATCTCTCTTAGATAGATAGATATAAGATAAAGAGATAGATAGATAGATAGATATAAGATAGATAGATAGATATGAGATAGATATAAGATAAAGAGATAGATATAACATAGAGATATAGATAGATAGATAGATAGATAGATAGATAGATATAAGATAAAGAGATAGATATAAGATAGAGAGATAGATAGACAGATAGATATGAGATAGATATAAGATAGAGAGATAGATATAACATAGAGATATAGATAGATAGATAGATAGATAGATAGAATAGATTATAGATAGGTAGACAGATAGATAGATATGAGATAGATAGATAGATATGAGATAGATAGATAGGTAGACAGATAGATAGATATGAGATAGATAGATAGATAGATAGATAGATAGATAGATAGATAGATAGAAGATAGAGAGATAGAATAGATCAGGGGTAAAGTCCTGGGAAAAAAAGTGTGGGAACTCACCCAAAAAATAAAAAAGCACAGAAAATCTAGCATGCTGTAATTTGTGTCGCTGCGGACAAAAAAAAAAAAAACACTTTTAGAAAAGTTTGTCCTGGGATTCAATCTCATGACCTCTACACATCAGAGGCAAGGGCATATGCCCTCACAGCTATGAAAGCTGTCTAACTAGTTACATAAAAAAAAAAAATATATAAGACTTTTACTGTAGGTAACTTTGCCCACTGTGTATGGATGTAGCAGAGCTGGGTGTGTTGGGGCAGGTGTCATGTGTATGGCTGTACACTAGGTATCAGTAAACTAGGTATCAGTAGAAGTCTTATAAAAAAAAAAAAAAACACTTTTAGAAAAGTTTGTCCTGGGATTCGAACTCATGACCTCTACACACCAGAGGCAAGGCATTTACCCTCACAGCCATAAAAGCTGCCTAGCTAGTTGCTTAAAAAATAAATAAATAAGACTTCTACTTATACCTAGTGTACTGATACCTAGTGTACAACCATACACATGACAGCTGCCCCAACACACCCAGCTCTGCTACATCCATACACAGTGGGCAGCTGTCATGTGTATGGTTGTACACTAGGTATCAGTACACTAGGTATAAGTAGAAGTCTTATATATATATCTATTTTTTTTTTATTTTTTTATTTTTTTTTAAGCAACTACCTAGACAGCTTTTATGGCTGTGAGGGTAAATGCCTTCCTCTGATGTGTAGAGGTTGTGAGTTTGAATCCCAGGACAAACTTTTCTGAAAAACATTCTAAATGATCTCGTAGCTATGTGTCAGCTGCGAACGCGCCGACAGAAGAAGTGAAGGAGATGATGTCAGTAGGGGGCGGGGCGCCATGAGAGGAGTCACAGTGAGGCAGTCGCAGGCAGCAGCACCGCACAGACAGCTTCCTCTCAACTGAAGCCGCTCCTCCTCCCTTAGCCTGCCCTGCACAGTGCGCTCCGTCTCCCCCTGTGAATCTGATTCTGATTCAGCCGCGTTCTCCTGGCTTGAGGCTGAAAGGGAACGGTGTTCCTGCCATGAAAAGAGTGCAGGAACGCCGTTCCCCCTCCACTCGACCCCTGGAATAGATTATAGGTAGATAGATATGAGATAGATAGATATAAGATAGAGAGATAGAATAGATTATAGATAGGTAGATAGAGAGATAGATAGAATAGATGATAGATAGGTAGACAGACAACTGTGTTCAGCAAAAAGTAAAAAAAAAAGAAAAGAAGCTACAATGGGGTAGAAGGGGAGGATAGGTCCTGTGTATTCTCTGCAGGCTGTCTCCCTTCTTGTTAGTCCGGGGTCTGGACTGTCCAGCTGTACCTCTCGGGGCACATCAGCTAACAAGCAGCCCTTGACATTTATTGCAGCACAGAGAGAGGAGAGAGGGGCCGGCAGCAAATATGTCAGGTCATTAGAGGGCGACATTCTGAACTCAGCAGTACAGCTCGGGAGCAGGCTAGAGGAGGCTACTACATTCACAGTGCAGGGCCTCCGGTCAGAGAGGAAGGGGGCGGGGCCAAGGTCTGCCTGACTGCTGTGGAGCCAATAATATGGATGCAGCACCCAGCTCCTCACTACAGCATGAGGACCCTGCAGGCTACAGTTGGCGGGAGACCAGGGACCAGCTCTCCTTGCTGTGCTGTCTGTGCTTTTCTCAGGTGCGACCACCAGCTCTCTTACACATCTGTCTGGGCAGCTCAGCAGGGGGCCCCATTTAGGGATGGGGGCCCTGGGCACTTGCCCTGTTTGCCTCCCCCCCCCTCCTAACGCCAGGCCCTGATGCTAACCCTATCACAGCTAGGGAGGCAGTTAAAGGATGAAACTGAGCATGTGCGGCCATCTCAGTGAGCAGGTCAAAGAGATAAGAAAAAAACAAACAAACAGCAGGTGGCGCTATACAGATATATTCTATTGAATAACTCAGTGACTATGAATTTTTTTAATTACATGCAATTTCAAACATATTCAGATCCAGGAGCTGGTTTGAAAACTGTAGAATATTTTTCATGGGACATCCACCTTTAATTTTGGAGCAATGTACTGTATGCCAGTGGGGTTTGCTTTTAAGACTGGCGTGAGAAATCCCAATCTTATTACGTTCCTCCATCGCGACCGGCGACAACTGCGGCACACTGTCACACAGAAGAGTAGTCGTGGGAAGAGCTGAAATTTGGTAAAGGAGAGGCAAAACCATAGGAGGATAAAAGTGGTGTATGCTTATTAACCAAAATGTCTGTTCTTATTACTCACCGTTGTATATTGGCAGTAGGAGGTGCCCAGATTATAACCCCCCAGGTCCAATTGCATGAGCCAGTGCCATGTTTTTTTTTTATTTGCAGTGTGAATATTTCCAGCCTACTGATGGCAATCTGTGCGGATACAAGTAATTACAGCAATGTAATTACCCTGCCGCACAGCTAAGGCGCGCGCTGGAACTAATTGCTGTGCAGCTCTGGTAATTGGAATGGTGCAGCTAATTGCAGTTTTCACTGCTTCTTAGTTAACACTTTACGCGCCATGGTGTAAAAACAGGCTGCTTTCAAGACAAGAAGGGCAGAGAACGCTTGGTGGCAGATTTTCTCATCTGTGCAGCTGATCTATCCATCGAGCGTTGTTACTTCTCAACAGGAACTGATTGCAGCTGAGAAGCTGCCTGGTTTTTAGCGTCTTGTTTTCCGTGGAGTTATTGGGGGTCATTTACAAAGACTGGCTTTTTACAGTCTTTAGGGCACATTTATTAAGACCGGCGTTAATAAAGCCTTAAACTGGCGGTGGATATGCCGAAGGTATGAAAAGGCGCAGGCCTCTCCATAACTTCGGCACATTCAGCGCCAGTTCTAAATGTAAGCTTCCTAGCTGTCTTACATTTAGACCTTTTTCTACGCTTAAAACAGGTGTAGAAAAGTGAATGAAACGGGCATACCTTCCCCTCCACACCCACTTTTTTAGACCTGGTGTGAGCGGGGAAAAGTCGCAGATTCTGCACCAGAAATATGCCTAATTTAGGTGTATTTCAGCATAGTAAATGACCCCCTTTGTTTCCTTCCTGTGCTGGCAGAGAAAGCGACTGATTTACGACGAGGCTCGGGCGGCACAAAAACGCCGCAGTTGTGCGCGGCACAATAGTTTGTCGCACGAGCGTTCAAAAAAGGTTCTTGCGACAATTTTTATGCCTAAAGATAACCTAAAAATAGCCGTAAATGACCCCCATTGTGTTGTAGAAGTTATGTTATAGTGATTTTACAAGCACAATACAGGTTCAAGGAAAATTTGGTTGTGTTTCCCATGCAGTAGGTAGAGAAAAGCTACAGCGCAGAGCTTCGGTTCAGCTGCTCACATAAATCCATTGAAGAATAAGTCAAACTGACCTGGCAAGGTAGAAACTGAAATAAACTTAAAGGTAAAAAAATTAAACCCACAAAACCCACAGGTTTCGAATCAGCCCTTGCATATGAATACCTTTGTAATTGCATGTAATTAAAAATTTTGCATAGCCACTGAGTTATTCAATAAAATGTATCTGTATAGCGCCACCTGAAGTTTGTTTTTTCTTTTTTTCTTTGGCCTGCTCATTGAGATGGCCGCACATGCTCAGTTTCATCCTTCATCTGCCTGTGATAGGGAGAGCATGGACACGCCCTCTGAGCTGTGATAGGGAGAGCATGGACACGCCCCCTGAGCTGCAGCAGAAAAGACACTCCCCTTGAGCTGTCAGCTTGATATAAATCTAGCAGAGCAATGAATGGGGAGATCTCTGGATCCATGTGAGGTACAGGGCTAGTTCTAGCTTTGTTATAAAGAGATTGTCATGTACTGTATGATGTCGGATTTGCATTTTTTACACTATTAATGTGATAACACCTTTAAGGGTCCCGATTAGAGATGAGCGAATTTTTACGCTTATGATATTCGTTCACACTTTGTTTGTTGGTTAAAGGTGAATTGTGTTATGGATTCCGTTACCACGGAAAATAACGCAATTCTATGACGGAATGCATAACAGAATGCCTTTAGAGGCATTCCGTTATTCATTCCATCATAATAGAAGTCTATGGGCTGCAAAACGTATCTGTCCCATTTCCGTCATGCAGGGGAGGACTCCCTGCCATCTTGCTTGAAGATCTGGTGCGAAATCTCGTGCGGACCGAGATGACATTGTCACGCTGGCCAGCGTGGTGACATCATACGGGATTTCGGCTAAGATCTTCAATCAAGATGGCAGCAGCCGACCTGTCGTGAGCAAATGGAGGAGGTAAGTATGTTTTTTTTTTTTTTTTTTTTTTACACTATTTCAGGTTTATTCGATTCACTACCACAAAGCACAAGGAAATTCGGCTTCGCGGCAAAATCGAATTTATCCTGAAATTTGGATCAAATTCCACTTCTCAACTCTAGCGTATGGGTCGTGTTCATTAACAGCTGACAAATGTCTTTCAGCCAGAAATTTCTCTGTTTTTATGTCAGGAATTTTGATCATTAGAGACAGCACAGAATGTGCCTTTAAGAATACATGTTAACCATTAAAATCACCTAAAAGACAATATTGAAGCAGCATAAGTAGCCAAAGAAAATCTAGTGAGCAGTTTCCACGGCAACATGACCCAGCAGGTCACAAGACATCAAAGATCCTGGCCTAAGAGAAAGCCTGTGATGAATATCCTTCCAAGAAACCATTCATGGCTTTCATGTTTCTGACAGAGACAACAAAACCCGTAATGTTCTGGTCTGTTTGCATATCCATGGAGTGACCCAGACAAACATGACAGTTCTTTGTGGCGCTAATGATTAAGTGACTGATATAAACTAATTGCTGATGTCTGCTACATTTCCATGGTATCCATATATTGCAAATATCCAAGATATGCACCTGCCATATCCGTATGTGAAGCACGCAGATGAGCTCTCATTTACTCTTTTGCCACTTATCTTATTCCGTGTCATCTTCTATTTTCGAGTATATTATTGCGAGCCTTGTCTCATTTTCCCTATTACTTAGGTTAAAATGACTCTTTTCTCTCGTCCGTACATTTAAATTCACACAGGGCACAAAAACACACAGCAAAATCTGCAAAAGTAAGGCCTCGTCCACATTTCCGTTTTTCACTGACGTGTTCCTGCCGCATTTTCCACAGACAGCACATGCACCAATTGATTTAAATGTGTCTGTTCACATTTCAGTATTTTTTTTTTTTTTTACTGACAGTGGGTCAGTAAAAAAATCACCGAGATATGCACTACTTTGATCCGTGATGCGGACCAAGCATGCCCATTGAAGTCTATGGGTCAGTGAAAATCACGGACAGAGCATGGATGGCATCCGTAGTGCGCCTTCTTTCACTGAAGACTGATAGGAGATTCTTTGGAAGTTAAAGGGGTTCTGCACTGTGTTTAAACTGATGATCTATCCTCTGGATAGATCATCAGCTTCTGATCGGCGGGGGTCCCGGGTGTTTGAGAAGGTCCAGCTGTTTGAGAAGGCCGCGGCCTTCTCACTGTTTACCGCTGGCCCAGTGATGTCACGATTAGTATCAACTCGCCTGGGCGGGGCTAAGCTCCGTTCACTTGAATGGAGCTTAGCCCCGCCCAGGCAAGTTGATACTAGTCGTGACGCGGTGCTGCTGGAGCGCCGCTGCCTTCTCAAACAGCTGATCGGCGGGAGTCCCGGGTGTGGGACCCGCACCGATCAGAAGCTGATGATCTATCCAGATCTATCAGCTTTAATTTTCAGCTGAGCAATATCAGTGAATTACGGATGACACACGGATGGTAAAAACGGACGTGTGGAACAACCATGGATCCTTCTCGGACATAGTCACGGATGAAACACGTATGTTTTTTTTCACTAATGTGTCACTGACACGGAAATGTGGATGATGCCTAATTCTGCAGCCAAGAGCGCAAGTAGAATGAGGAGAAATCCATATGGGATGGCTGCCTGTAGCAGATTATGGCAAATCTCATCTGCATGCTTCAGAATTTTTCTTTACAAATATTGACTTGAGGTTCAGATAGATGCCATAGATTCTGCAGGAAGAGACTTGAGAAAGATAGAGAGGATCTGGCCTGGTTATTGACTCCTGCACCATATGCCGGCCATTGCACTCCACACTCCCTGCTTTGTACCAGTTCAGACACTTAACATGACTGGCACCCCAACTACCACGAGGCAGGAGCACCAACATCGGGTGTGTGCCCTGGGGGAAAAAAGAGTGTGCCTTCTTTTCACAGCAACTGTGTAGGGATAACTGCTGTGATTGACTGTGACAGCCAAAGCCAATACTGCTCCCATCCTCTGCTTCTTATGGGCTAACTGCATATATACTTAAATATACAGTACAGACCAAAAGTTTGGACACACCTTCTCATTCAAAGAATTTTCTTTATTTTCATGACTATGAAAATTGTAGCTTCACACTGAAGGCATCAAAGCTATGAATTAACACATGTGGAATTATATACATAACAAAAAAGTGTGAAACAACTGAAAATATGTCATATTCTAGGTTCTTCAAAGTAGCCATCTTTTGCTTTGATTACTGCTTCGCACACTCTTGGCATTCTCTTGATGAGCTTCAAGAGGTAGTCACCTGAAATGGTTTTCATTTCACAGGTGTGCCCTGTCAGGTTTAATAAGTGGGATTTCTTGCCTTATAAATGGGGTTGGGACCATCAGTTGCGTTGTGGAGAAGTCAGGTGGATACACAGCTGATAGTCCTACTGAATAGACTGTTAGAATTTTGTATTATGGCAAGAAAAAAGCAGCTAAGTAAAGAAAAACGAGTGGCCATCATTACTTTAAGAAATGAAGGTCAGTCAGTCCGAAAAATTGGGAAAACTTTGAAAGTGTCCCCAAGTGCAGTCACAAAAACCATTAAGCGCTACAAAGAAACTGGCTCACATGCGGACCGCCCCAGGAAAGGAAGACCAAGAGTCACCTCTGCTGCGGAGGATAAGTTCATCCGAGTCACCAGCCTCAGAAATCACAGGTTAACAGCAGCTCAGATTAGAGACCATGTCAATGCCACACAGAGTTCTAGCAGCAGACACATCTCTAGAACAACTGTTAAGAGGAGACTGTGTGAATCAGGCCTTCATGGTAGAATATCTGCTAGGAAATCACTGCTAAGGACAGGCAACAAGCAGAAGAGACTTGTTTGGGCTAAAGAACACAAGGAACGGACATTAGACCAGTGGAAATCTGTGCTTTGGTCTGAGGAGTCCAAATTTGAGATCTTTGGTTCCAACCACCGTGTCTTTGTGCGACGCAGAAAAGGTGAACGGATGGACTCTACATGCCTGGTTCCCACCGTGAAGCATGGAGGAGGAGGTGTGATGGTGTGGGGGTGCTTTGCTGGTGACACTGTTGGGTATTTATTCAAAATTGAAGGCATACTGAACCAGCATGGCTACCACAGCATCTTGCAGCGGCATGCTATTCTATCCGGTTTGCATTTAGTTGGACCATCATTTATTTTTCAACAGGACAATGACCCCAAACACACCTCCAGGCTGTGTAAGGGCTATTTGACCATGAAGGAGAGTGATGGGGTGCTGCGCCAGATGACCTAGTCTCCACAGTCACCGGACCTGAACCCAATCGAGATGGTTTGGGGTGAGCTGGACCGCAGAGTGAAGGCAAAAGGGCCAACAAGTGCTAAGCATCTCTGGGAACTCCTTCAAGACTGTTGGAAGACCATTTCAGGTGAGTACCTCTTGAAGCTCATCAAGAGAATGCCAAGAGTGTGCAAAGCAGTAATCAAAGCAAAAGGTGGCTACTTTGAAGAACCTAGAATATGACATATTTTCAGTTGTTTCACACTTTTTTGTTATGTATATAATTCAACATGTGTTAATTGATGCCTTCAGTGTGAATCTATGATTTTCATAGTCATGAAAATAAAGAAAACTCTTTGAATGAGAAGGTGTGTCTAAACTTTAGGTCTGTACTGTACATTTGGCATATCTGGTAGTGGTTTCTGCCTCTAAAAACTATAAGCTTTTTGTGTGACATCAAGCCAGTTATATGACAAACTAAGTGCAGGCCTCAGACAGCCCTTCAGCTTTCACTATCCACGGTGTAATCCTGTCCCCAAGGTCGAAGTGTTGAGAACTTGGATCAATGTTCAAACTGGATGAAAAGGATGAACACTTTCTTTACAGTATTTGAGTCAAACATCTCAATCCACTTCAGGCTCCATGACAGCATTAAGGGAAGACCAGGCTGTAACTGATCCTTTTTCTAGGATGGCGGTCATAGCTGCTAAAATATTTGGCCGTTGGCCCATTAGCTCGCAGTTTGGGTATGCATCCACATGCTTGTGTCAAAAGATGTGGTGGTCATGACTAAAGTAAATAATTTTTGCTTACAAAAAACATGACCTGCTGTTGATAAGGTTTACACATTTTTGTATAGCACTCCCAAGCCACAGTATGGCAATATGCTGATCATCCAGATTATTGAAGCAGTAGTATCGTAGCTCATACACAGGGTCAAATAAGAAATGTCCCTGAAGTCCAACCTATACATTAAATTAGCATTAAAGATCAAGAAAGACATTTGATTCCGGGAGAGAGAGACCACCATGTGTTAGATATCAATCCAATGAGTCAATCCTTTTTAAACAGGCCTTTAAGCATAACTTAGATTGCCCCTCTAGTAAAATGCCTTGGTCAGAATCTGGGGGGGGGGGGGGGGGTACTATTTCTCCTTATGGAGAGAGCCTATTAGGTGTGAGCGTAAGAAGTATTGTAGGCCAGGCAATGCTCCTCTGGGTTTCTGTAAAAAATATATGCAAATTACCTTTCCTTTTAAAAGAAAAAGGCTAGCTTGGAAGGAAAACGAATTTGCATATCCTTTTCCCAGAAATCCAGAGGAGTGTTGCCTGGCCTACAATGCTCCTCAAATTACCACCTATTAGGTGATCACCATAAGGAGAAATAGTACCCTTTGATTCCCACCCAAAGTCTCCAACCTAGCTAAGCTAGTTTTCTTTGCTTGGTACTGATGAGGAGCAATCTAATGTATCCTTCATGGTCTATTCAAAAGGCTAAACATTGACTTATTGGACTGATACATAGCATGTGATGGGATGAGAGACTTTCTGCTCTTTTTGGAAGGAAACCAAGAGGAACATTGTTAATTGCTGTAAGACTCTTCTCAAATCTCAAACAATTCTGATTCTAATGGGAAATTCGGGATGACTTAAAATTTGGTAGAATTGATTCACTCATTTCTAGTTCGTATTTTCTACTGGTTTTCCACAAGGTCCTTACATTACTTCCCGTTCTCTAAGAACTGGCTTGGGTTGTTTCATTTTTATGTGTGCCTGAAACTTGCATTGAGTGGTTCGGCTACAATATATAATCTTTACAGTGGGACTTGTTGATGCTTGTAAGTGCATTAGTAAAATCTGATTAGTCTCTAAATTCCTCAAGCCATCGGGCTCTTAATTCCAAAGTTAAAAAAAGTTGGATCACTGTATACTCAAGATGACTTCATAACAGCATTTTGCTGAGATGAAACTTATTATTTTATTTTTTTTTTGTTCTTCTGCCTACCTGTGATGCTGCTAATGAAATAAATATGAGGCATCTGACAATCTCCATTTTCCTTGGTTATGTTCTTCTGGGGATGACATAATATGCACAGTATGGTGCGCTAACATCAATCTGTTCCTCTTCTCAGGTGAGGGCAGTAGATATCCTAGTGCTGTATACTCAGAACGTCAGATATAATTGGAAGTGACACAAACTGGTGCTGGAGCTGACCAATAATTGAGTCTTTCACTCTAATCGACATGTGTCGTGTAAATGATAAACCATGCCAGGGCATACTTGTTGACCTAGGTAAAGCCATTTTATACAAAAAATCTAATGGCAAGCACATCTGTAGTCTAGGCCTGACATATGCAGTTTGAGATTTTATTTTCCAATGTACAAATAAATTCTGAAATGCACGCTAAATGTCAGGGCAAAAGATGACGCTCCCACCGGTAAAGACAAAGCTCTGTACTGTATGCTCTGTCACTAAATATTATTAGAATGCCATCACTACCAGACCGGGGGTAAATGACAGGAGGACAGCACTGTTATACTGCCTAAACCAAGATAAGCAGCTTTAACACATTAAATTAAACAATCCAACAGGCAGTCTGTAAAGACATTTTACGTTGCACAGAGGATGCGGAATTGTGCCATTAAAGGGACGCCTCCTTCAATTTTTATTTTTTCTGACACATTAAGGCTACGTTCACACTAGCGTTCGGGTGTTCCGCTTGTGAGCTCCGTTTGAAGGGGCTCACAAGTGGCCCCGAACGCATCCGTCCAGCCCTAATGCATTCTGAGTGGATGCGGATCCGCTCAGAATGCATCAGCCTGGCACCGTCTGTCCTCCGCTCCGCTCAGCAGGCGCACACCCGAACGCTGCTTGCAGCGTTCGGGTGTCCGCCTGGCCGTGCGGAGGCAAGCGGATCCGTCCAGACTTACAATGTAAGTCAATGACGGATCTCAGACGGATCCGCTCTGAACGCAAGTGTGAAAGTAGCCTAACAGCCTATGTGTGAATATTATATGTCTGTTGGTGTCCCGCAAGGCTCTGTCTTAGATCCCCTGTTTTTCTCAATTTACACTTTTGGCCTGGGACATCTCATAGAATCACTCTTATGCTGACGATACACAAATCTACCTCTCTGGTCCAGACATCACCACCTTATTATCTAGAATCCCACAATGTCTATCTTCTATATCATCCTTCTTCTCCTCTCGCTTTCTAAAACTTAACATGGATAAAACAGTATTCATCATCTTTCCCCCATCTTGCTCAACCCCCCCCCCCAACAGACCTATCTATTATGATCAATAGCTGCACACTCTCCCCCGTCAAAGAATACATGCAGTGACCTTGGATTCTGCCCTCTGCTTTCGACCGCACAGCCAATCCCTTTCCACCACCTGCCGCCTCCAACTTAAAAAGATTTCCCGCAACTCTGCTGCCCGACTAATCCACCTCTCACCCTGTTACTCCTCTGCCTCTCCCCTCTGCCAATCCCTTCACTGGCTCCCCATTGCCCAGCTAATTCAGTTCAAAATACTAACAAATACATACAAGGCCATCCACAACCTGACCCCTCTCTACATCTCTGAGCTACTTTCCCGATACATCCCCACACACAATCTCCGATCCTCACAAGACCTCCTTCTCTCCTCTCCTCTTATCACCTCTTACCACAATCAACTCCAAGATTTCTCCCGTGCATCCCAAACACTCTAGAACTCGCTACCCCAACATATCAGACTCTCATCTACAGTAGGAATCCTTCAGAAGAAACCTAAAAACCCACCTCTTCATACAAACCTACAACCAGTGACCCTCCTGCCTCTATACCGCCATGACCAACTTCACCCGCACCTACTGTGTCCTTCTCCCATACCATGTAGATTGTAAACCCTCACAAGCAAGGCCCTCTCTCCTTCTGCACCAGTTTGTAACTCGTCTTGTTTATGCTTAGTGCAATTGTCTGTATTATGTTTGTGTAGTGTACGGGAGAGTAATACCCCGTCACTACAGAAGGGTCACTTGGGTACTGTCGTTCCCCCTGTATTTATGGGGAGGTTGGTATAAAACATCTTGTTAATGTAATGCTATGTACTTCCTGTTACTG
This sequence comes from Bufo gargarizans, assembly GCF_014858855.1. Taxonomy (NCBI): domain Eukaryota; kingdom Metazoa; phylum Chordata; class Amphibia; order Anura; family Bufonidae; genus Bufo; species Bufo gargarizans. The sequence continues at coordinate 90,895,716 of NC_058085.1, forward strand.
TGAAATGTGCATGTGCAGGCCGGCTAGGGTGTCATTCCAGCTCTGAGTCACTAGAGGGAGCTAGGGAACCCTAGTTTATATAAGGCCCAGTCAGGAAGTAGTAGGGAGGCAGACAGTGGGAGAAGGAGTCTGAGATGATCCTGTGTCTGAGTCAAGGCCAGGCCATGGGCCTGTGAGAGTAAAGCAGGCCTGAAGCCTGCCGACTAGGAGAGGGTAGTATAGGCCCTGTAACCGGGTTCCGGATCCAAGGAAAAGGTTCCCCTCCTGAGTCATCATCCGTTTTAGCTGAAACATCATAATCAACCAGCCGGGACACAGAATACAACAGAGGCCAATCTGATAAAGCAAGAGGTACTCAAGATAACAGAGGAGGTACTTGATAAAGACAGATTCAAGGATACGCCAGAGATAGGGCATTAGACCTTGGAGAATAAGTCACATGTTTCAGGACCAGTCAGGAATAGAGTGCAAGCCGCCTGTACTGCAACTCCTGTGATTAACACTCTGTAAAGAACATTGCTATAACCGGCCAGTCTGTAACTTCTATGAACCAACTGTATTCAAATGCAAACCAACTGTCTTCCATGGAACTGCGCTTCCAATTATGTCCATGCATGATTATTACTGACATTCAGTAAAGTTCCAGTTTTGGTTGGCTATCCCGTGGTTGTTCCGTTATTCCACATTACTTTACACGGCGTGTCACCGTTTAATTGACACTGGCGTCACGAACATTAAATACCTGCCTGTTCCCGTATCTGCCCAGATTGAAGACGACAGTGACGGTTAGTGGGTTACTCTGCACTACAAAGCCCAGCATACACTACTGACCCCCTGGGACACTGCATCTGTATACCCATTTTACATATGTACAGCGCTATGGAATGAATGGCGCTTTAATAATAAATAATAATAATAATATATATATTAATATTATTTTATTTTAATTTTTTTACAAAAAACAGGTGGATGGTTCTTTGGATTTTTAAGTCCCTCCATTTTTTTTATTACATTTTACTCATTTTTCACTAAAATCATATGTTCAATTGGCCTTTATTAAAAATATTAAGCCATTCTGTCACGAAAGATTAACTGTTTTTCTAACTGTGTGACTGATATTTTCACTTTCTCTTTGTGCCAGTCATCTAATAACCCTTATCTCTAAACTACTGAGAGATCATAAACACTCATTTAAGCCACATTCTTATCAGTAAGATATGGATTGAGCTTTAATGACTTTTTATAATGTCAGAGAGCAGAGATGAGGAGTCCATCTGCTCCCCACATGACGGAAAAGACAGAAAATGAGCAGGCTGCTGGTACAGCATCTCAGCTATGTACAGAGAAAAGGATTCCATATTATTAATAAAGACCAATTGCAATAATGATTTTTAGCTTAAAATAAGTAAAATGCAATAATTTTAAAAAATGCACCCAAAGATATACATAGCCTTCAAAGGGGTTTTCCAGGGCACTGTAATTGCTGAACTATCCTCAGTTTGGTCATCAATATCCAATCAATATGGGCCGGACTTCCTAAACCCCTCCAATCAGCTGGTCTTTGCAGCCTCCGGAGATGAAATTAGCACTTTGAATAGAAAAGGAAGCATGGCCCTGTTCAAAGTTTAGTGGTTGTACCGGGTTACTGTAGCTCAGCTTCCATTAACTTTAATGGGAGAGGAGCTGCAGTTACCCACCACTGCCACTAAATTTAAAATGGAGCTGGGCTTACTGCTCCATTCAAGAGTTAGTTCTGATGCCAGAGGCTGCAGGGAACAGCTGATCGGTGTGGGTGGGGGGGAACATCACATGTCCCTGCCTTCAGCAAACTACTTCTGTGTATTGCAACATGTATGTGTATATATAATTTTAAGCAGTGTGTGAGATATGTGCATCCTGATTATTTTTGAATGGTGGCTTTAATGTCTATTCATTGAGTACCAACACACCTTAGATTGCTAATCATGCACTGTTTTGTGGATATGGTGGCATTTTTTATACCGCTTACAGCAGGACATTTTATTTTTTCTCTGGCAGCTTTTTCAGCAGATCAGAAGAGGTTGTGCTTTGCAATACGCCTAGCTTCTGATGCTGATGTCGGTAGACAGCAGGATACACGGTCCATGGGAGACACAAACTCTCCATGTCAGGCCCTGCAGGGTGTTTAAGACACAGCATAAAATTCAAGACTAAGGCTCCAGAGAATAAGGTGGGGGCTTTCATGCTAGGAACAAATTTCTTTCATGTGGGGGCAAAAGCGATGGTCTTTTGATGTTAAAGAAGGACATGTTATGTTACCCTCGAACTGCCTATTCAATTTATTTTCATTGTATCATAGAGAGGCCTTCTGTGCAAAAGATCTAAGATATTTAGGCTTTTATATCCCTGCACCATGTCCTAAAAGTTTGTGCACATTTCAGGACTATGCTTAATTCAAAGTAACAGAGAAATCACAGTTGAGCTTGCAAAGCAACAAGAAAATAGTCTTGAACTTTTAAGTAATGTCCTAATGGGGGCAGTGCTTAGTTCTTCTTCCTAGTGTTGGAAAATATGGTTGTCTCTAACATTCTAGGAAAGAACAGAGATTCTATAAAACAAACTACCTGTGTTGGTCTCCATCTACAGGTACAGTCCTTCGAAAAACCCTTCCTTTCCTCTCCTCGGTCTACTGCAACTCTTTTAATGGTGTCTAATTTTACTCCTGGCAGACAATCCCCTGTGGGAACAGTTCACAAACCAGTATCTATGAGCAGGCTCCCAACTCCTACACCTTCTGTCTTTATTTTTAAGGAACTAAAAATTAATACTTGTTCTTCTGTATAGCTCAAGAGTCAAATAAATGGTTAAGGCAGAAAGCAACATTATAGGTAAATGGGGGAGGGGCGGGTTGTCTGAGATTGCACACATGGTACTGCTTTCTATGAGAAAGTGGAAGAAGATGATCCATGGTACCTATTGTATAAAAGGCGCTGCAAAGATAAAGAGTAGGGATGAGCGAACCCGTGGAAGTTCGGGTTTGCCGAGCTCGGTCAAAGTTAAATTTTGGGACCCAAACCTAAACCCCATTGAAGTAAATGGGGTCTCGAACTTCACTTTATTATTTTCCGTTATAACATGGTTATATCGGAAAACAACATAATACTTAACATGGAATGCAAAAGGGACACATTTAGAGGCATTCCGTCATAATAGAAGTCTATGGGAGCATAACGGATCTGTCTTGGTTTCCGTTATGTAGGACAGGTACCCAAACTTCTATTATGACGTAATGCAAAATGGAATGCCTCTAAAGGTGTCCCTTTTGCATTCCGTGTTAAGTATTATGTTATAATAATAAAGTAATTCATAAACCCCAAACCCGGACTTCAGCAAAAAAGTCTGGTTTCGGGTCCAGGTACCCGAACTCGCAAAGTTTGATACAAACCCAAACTTTGCAGTTCACGTTCGCTCATCCCTAATAAAGAGCAGTATTCAAGCCCAACAGAGTTGGCTTGAAAAGGCGAGATGTTTTCTTTTAGACCTAGGCCTCTTTTCATGGGCAAGTTTGACCCATTCATTTCAATAGGTATGTGCATATCAGGATTTTTTTTTATCAGTGATCATCTCTGCATTCAAGAAAAATCTCAACATGTTCTTTATTGCGCATTTTTCATCCAGGCCTTGCCAACTAGAAATGAATAAAACTTGCGTGAAAAAGGAAGGCATCCAGATACTATGCGTTGTTCACTGAAGGTTGCTAGTGGATGTTGAGTTTTATTCTTCAGTTTTTCTTCACAAAAATGAGAAAATGCATCAAAACTGTGTGTAGTCTGATTCTGCTGTCATGTTTTACACTTTCTTCACCCAACTTCTTATTAAACTACAGCAGTGTTTCCCACCCAGGGTTTCCCAGACCCCTGGGATTAATTAAAGCCCCGATCAGAGGTTCTCCAAAATCTAGCAGTTACAACATTGGTCAGTTCTCCATTCTCCAACACTGAAAACAAACTGATTTGCCAAATACTTCTATCCCCAGAATCTGCTACCAGAGATTAGTTGGGTGGTTCCCATATATATTACTTGGCTTACCCTGCTTAATCAGTGGGTTCAGTGAAATCCAACATGCCGAATACCTCTATCCTCAGCATCTGCTATCAGAGAATGGTTGGGTGGTTTCCATATACAGGCTCGGACTGTCCCACAGGGGTACAGGGGAATCCCCCGGTGGGCCCCTGAACAAGGTGGGCCCCTAGTCTCCCACCACCCAACACATAACACAATAGACTTACTGCACTACCTACATATATTCAATGTACATCACCTCAACCAGCCTATGTCCATCTAAAAAATGTGGCAGATTATTTATTATATTTGAGTGTATCTGTACGGTGGGCCCCCAAAATAAATTTTACTGGTGGGCCCTTGGTACCCCAGTCCGACACTGTCCATATATATTATCTGCGTAATCAATGGGTCCATCTGCCTTTTGTCTAATGTATATGACCAAATTGAGTTACTTATTTGCTCGACAAACATGGCTTCTTTGTACATGGCTGTGCATCTCCTCCACTGCACCCTGTACAGTGCTAGAGAAGATATAGTCAAGTAACACCCGCACAAATTAATGGCATTGGTTAAGACAAACTGGTTGAACCTTTTTATTCACCAATGAGGTTTTTACTAGAAGTGGCTACAGGTGGACTAAAACAGGCTCCAACAGTTTTGCCACTTCTGAAAGAATAACCTGGTGGTCTATTACTGAGATCTATAAGTCCATGCTATGAGGTCTACTGATAGATCATCATCTACTATTTGGCCATCACTACGTTATAGTGGCTCTGCTAATTTATAAGACAAACCTGAGTATTATGGAGTTAAACGGGACAGAACATTTACATTTCTAAACCATCGGCATACTGTGAAAACAAAGCTTAAGACAAAGAGGCTGAATTTGTATTGCTGAAATGTACAGGCCCCGGATTACAGCTGGATTATTCTATAGTCACATGTGTGTGAAGTACAGATGCATTTCAGGTTTCTACTTTGGCACATGAGAACATCTGATCTGATCTAAAGTTCTATGTCCTATTATTGTGAGTCATTTATAGGCAGATAAATGATGTGTAACCTTTGGCTACAAACCCTCTGAAACAGACAGGTACAGGGCTCTTGTTTGCTAGAGAGTAGAATATAAATTGATGCCGTGTTGTCAGATGCTCTTCTAATGGCTTGTTCACACGACCGTGTGAATCCCGTGCCCGTACCGTGGACCGCGACCGTGGCCCAGCCGTATTGGGATCGCAGACCCTTTCACTTTAATGGGTCAGTGATCCGTCCCTTCCGCAAAAAGTATTGCGGATTGTATTGCGGATCCGCAAATGCGTATGAATGAGCCCTAATGCTAAGCAATGTATTGTTTGACTTTTTTAGTGTGGTTTCATCTGAAACTGTTATTTGGCATTAACCATAGTACGACATCCCACTTTAGCTGTCGGGCTTTCTATTGCTATTGTTTACTGCGCTAAGTTGATGTATTTTATAGTTCCCAAAAAAACTTCATTTTGTGCGGAATGAATTGGTTTTTTTTTTACTCACCGTTGTCTCTTTTATGCAGTACTTGTCATGTCAATATGCATAATTAAGTTTCTGTCTGCAGGAGATTCTTATGTGTAGTGTTGAGCGAATTGAAGTTAATGAAGTAGAATTTGATCCAAATTTCAGGAAAAATTTGGCTCGTCACAAAGCTGAATTTCCTCGTGCTTCGTGGTAACGAATCAATTTTTCCTGAAATGGCGTTAAAAAACTAAAAAATATACTCACCTCATGCATTTGGTCGTGAAGAGGCCATCACGGCATTCTTGATTGGAGGAAATGCACCAAATCTCTTGTGCACTGCCTTATGATGTAACCACATCATCACACTGGCACAGCTGGTCATCACGTCAGCTCATGCGAGATTTGGGGCATTTTTTTTAAATCAAGATGCCCATGATGGCCTCTCTGCGAGCAAATGGATAACTACATACAGTCATGTGAAAAAATTAGGACACCCTTTGAAAGCATGTGGTTTTTTGTAACATTTTTAATAAAAGGTTATTTCATCTCCGTTTCAACAATACAGAGAGATTAAAGTAATCCAACTAAACAAAGAAAACTGAAGAAAAGTCTTTTCAAGATCTTCTGTAAATGTCATTCTACAAAAATGCCTATTCTAACTGAGGAAAAAGATAGGACACCCTCACATGTATTCCCTCTTAAATTGGCTCAGATCTCACACAGGTATATCACACCAGGTGCACATAATTAGTAGATCGTTACTCTGCATGTTGAATGAGGCTTGCCCTATTTAAACCTCAGACATTTAGTTTGGTGTGCTCCTGACTGTTGAAGTGAGAGTGAGCACCATGGTGAGAGCAAAAGAGCTGTCAGAGGACTTCAGAAAAAAGATTGTAGCAGCCTATGAGTCTGGGAAGGGATTTAAAAAGATCTCAAAAGATTTTGAAATCAGCCATTCCACTGTCCGGAAGATAGTCTACAAGTGGAGGGCTTTCAAAACAACTGCCAACATGCCCAGGACTGGTCGCCCCAGCAAGTTCACCCCAAGAGCAGACCGCAAGATGCTAAAAGCGGTCTCCAAAAACCCTAAAGTGTCATCTCGAGAACTACAGCAGGCTCTGGCTACTGTTGATGTAGAAGTACATGCCTCTACAATCAGAAAGAGACTGTACAAGTTTAACTTGCATGGGAGGTGTGCAAGGAGGAAACCTTTGCTTTCCAAGAGAAACATCGAGGCCAGACTGACATTTGCCAGAGATAAAGTTGACAAAGACCAGGACTTCTGGAATAATGTTCTTTGGACAGATGAGTCCAAAATTGAATTATTTGGACACAACAGCAGAGGACATGTTTGGCGTAAACCAAACACAGCATTCCAAGAAAAGAACCTCATACCAACTGTGAAGCATGGAGGTGGAAGTGTCATGGTTTGGGGCTGCTTTGCTGCAGCAGGACCTGGTCAGCTCACCATCATAGAATCCACGATGAATTCTACTGTGTATCAGAAGGTGCTTGAAGAACATGTGAGACCATCAGTTAGAAAATTAAAGCTGAAGCGGAACTGGACCATGCAACATGACAATGACCCAAAACATACTAGTAAATCAACCAAAGATTGGCTGAAAAAGAAGAAATGGAGAGTCCTGGAATGGCCAAGTCAAAGTCCAGATTTGAATCCCATTGAGATGCTGTGGGGTGACTTGAAAAGGGCTGTACGTGCAAGAAACCCCTCAAACATCTCACAGCTGAAAAAGTTCTGCATTGAGGAGTGGGGTAAAATTTCCTCAGACCGATGTCGAAGACTGGTAGATGGCTACAAGAACCGTCTCACTGCAGTTATTTCAGCCAAAGGAGGTAACACTCGCTATTAGGGGCAAGGGTGTCCTATCTTTTTCCTCAGTTAGAATAGGCATTTTTGTAGAATGACATTTACAGAAGATCTTGAAAAGACTTTTCTTCAGTTTTCTTTGTTTAGTTGGATTACTTTAATCTCTCTGTATTGTTGAAACGGAGATGAAATAACCTTTTATTAAAAATGTTACAAAAAACCACATGCTTTCAAAGGGTGTCCTAATTTTTTCACATGACTGTATATATTTTTTTACCCCAGATTAACCCCCTGAATGTGACCCTCAGATGCTATGATCAGCATTGAACACGGTATCTGAGGGGTTCAGTGATGTGGGGTGGCTTGATCACCATTCCCCATCATTGCACCTGCTACATACACTGGAATGTGACTCGTAATTCGTCACAAATCAAATTTCTTTGTGAACTTCGACGAGGCAACTGAATTAAATTTTGCCAAACTTCACTCATCTCTACTCATGTGTTAAATGAATTAATCAATGTGAAGACATTGTTAGGATCTGGTGCCTCATTTCACTGATCTGCAAGCATCAAGGTTTCAGATGGTACTATTTCTCCTTATGGAGGGCGTCTAGTAGGCGTAAGGAGTAAGGTTGTTATTGGACCCTTCCAGAGAGGGAGCTTTTCCCTGTTTAGTCCTACCACCATTCTTGCTGTGTGGTGAGAACATGCTAAAGATGACCCTCTTCAGAGGAACTGCATTGTTAGCAATGAGGCCATAGAAAACTAGTAAAAGGTTAAGGGGGGGGGGGGGATTTATAATTGTAGGTTGATTTGAGGTTAGTTTTCAGTTTATAGTTGCTTTGCTCCCTACATTTGTGGAAATGGAGCACATTAATAATAAAAATGTGGTTGCACTTATTTCAATAAAAGCATAACTGGGGAATGTCTCGCGTGGAGTTGCTACTTTTTGCAAATTCTTCTTACCAAAAGGAGGAGATTTATAATACCCCAGTCTATGATATCCCCTGTGCTGCCAGAGGTTGCACTGAATTTATGATAAGGCACATTCCTCCAGATATTAGGCACATCCTCTGGGGATAAATCCTTCCCACGGATTTCCACCCTGGTTGCAAATGTGTCACCAGAATGGGTAGTCATTATGTACTGTCCTCCTGTGTGTGCCTAGTGATGTCTGTTAGCTCAGCTGGAAGAGGACCACATACATCTCAGTGAGGCCAGTAATCTCTCTTGAATAGATGGAATGGATTGTAGCACACACTGACTTGGTTGTTGGCTTCCAATGTGAATATTTAACCTTTTTAATATCCAAACTTAAAAAGTCAGAGGACTTGTTTATTCAGTCGGTGTGTATAGTATTTTTTTTTATACTCATGCTAATGTTTTATGTAATCTTCCATTTTACCTATTAATGTAGAAGTGCTACTTTGTTCATTCCCTTAGTCTACAAAATGCATTGAAGGCATTATGCACTACTACATGTAAGGGCCAAGAACAGGGATTCCTCCTAAAAAAATGTGGTTGCTAGTGGAGTTATATTATTCTTATATAAAGTGGTATAAATTCACACTTCTGGGTCCCAACATAATATAGTGTCCGCATCTGGTTAGTTCAATTTTCAATATTGGTGTCATCGTATGTGGCAAAGGGACCTTTGGTCCATCCTAGGCATTCTATCCTGGGTGCGACTGCCATCACTGCATCCCATACAGCTGAGTATATTAACATCACAATATACTCCACCTCTATGTCAGACACTCTGGCAAGCCTCATTGGGCACCAAATTTAACCAATTCAGGGGAAATAAGGAACCACATGCATCTTCTCCAGGTCAGCAGACCATCTTACCGTGGCCTTTAGTCTGCAATCTGTTCTTAAAGGGACTGTCTGTATCGTTTGGTGACAATGCCAAAAAAGTATGGAAATTTGGGAAATCAGAGACTATGAGGACAAAGCTCTGTGAACTTATGGAAATCAAACACATGGAATGAGGCTGTAGGCCAGTTAATTTAGAGTAAGTCTGGGCTGGTAGCTTGCCCAACTGCATATGAAATGTATGGTCAGGGATCCTGCTTTCTATAGGCATGGTGGAAGATATTTTCTGTTTAGGATTCTACCGCCATACTGTGCATTAGAAATCAAATTATTTTGGGTGTACCTGTTGTTTAGTCATGATGTACCCCATATTTTGTGAAGTGTTGTAGGCCTGACCTACACATCTAGGCTTTTGTGTCATCATTATGTGCTTGTATATAACCTGCAGAGTAAGCACAGACAGAAGTCTTAGAGTAGTAAAGTGTAAATGCTGACTCTTCCTTTTCCATGGCATTTAATGTAACTTTAGTCGTATAGTTGCTCTTTAATTAAAAGGCCTGTGAATATGACCTGCAGTTTTCCTTATTGCACATAAATTGTTTCGAGCAACCATTTCTGTATTTTGTGGTACAGGCATGATAACAAATATTCAGCAGCTAATTGTAATATCAGCTCTCCAATTATTGAATATTATTTGCACATACTGTTCTCTTAAAGAACTTCCATTAATTCTAAACCTGTAAAAAAAAAAAAAAAAAAACAGCAGTAGATTGTGATTCAGGCATTTGTGCTCCGAGAAACATAGAAAATATATATAAAATTTCCAAGTAAAGAAGATTAAGGTATTAGCCCTGTTTTTTTCCTTTCACAAGTTTATCATAGGCTGGTTTGAGACATAATATTGGCACATTTTAACAAGAATATTAGACCTGCACATTAAAACAACCGCTAAGGGGTCCACACTAATAACAGGAGGATGTGGTGCTTCCTTCCTTCCATCCCTTTTCCAGAATGTTTGAGTTAGTTGCCTTAGGACTGTTTACTATTGCTTTTGGGCCTAAGAACTGGAGATCTACTGTATATGCAGCGTCCCGCAAATGTGTGTAAATGGGACACTTTAAACATCTGCTTATTTATGCATTTATTTGCATTGTATGGTATTTCCTATTATCAGGCTGGCAATGTCATTTCACCCATTCACACCTAGGTGGTGCTGGCACCCTATAATATCAATAGCTTGGGGTATGTGTGTTAGAACAGTGTAGAGAGTAGAACAGGAAGTGAAGTAGTTAGTGAGAGGAAGTGAAGTTAGTACAGTGTGTATGGAAGAGAGAAACAGGCATTGTCCACCATGTAGTCTGCTATTTCTACCCCTTGGTCATGGCCAGGCTAAGAGAGTACAACTAACATTTATCTACAGCAGCAAAGCACAAGACCAAAGTCTATGTCTAAATATAAGGCAAGCCTAGTGAGGGTTACAGCTGAATCTAGCTTATGGACCTCATCAGCACAAGTGCCCTAGAACAACTTTCCAAGTGCCGGGACACGAATGGATAATTGATCTGCAGAATTGTCCTTATTCACTAGAGGCCTTCCGGGATATAGTGGAAACCTAAAAACCTGATCACTTCAGGAGAGCATCTTGCAAATAATGTAGCAGAAGACTGATGCCTGGCACGAGGGAGAACGCCTATTGGATAGCTCAAGATAAGTAAAAAACAGCATATTTAGTACCAGAGTGCTACAGTTGGGACTTAAATAAATATACTCAGACTTTGTCTGTCAAGTAACAGCATTAGAAAATCCCTCTAGTGATAATTGCCTAAACCTGATACAAGGATTGCAATTACCTTAACATCTGAATCATTACTGGTGCCATATAAATGCACTTTATTGATGGCTGACAAGTAAATGTTCAATTGTTTTACAACTGACTCTTCATTATTACTACTACACTCAACATTTGCACCTTACGGTGCTGGCATCACAAACTCAGGGGCCCAGCCACCAAAGCACCCTAAACACTTATACCATCAAGGGCACCTCAACTTCCATCTGGCTGGTGTTCCCTGCAATAGAGAATGCCCCGGAGGATTTAGTGCTGTCCTATCCACTGCACGCCGCCCCCAGGGGACAACTTAACTGTGAGTACTACTATCCTAGGCACCTCATCACTAGTACACTCACTCAACCACTACACCCCTGTGACTCGGTCGCCGCATATTACACATAAAGGAGGGCATCATACACACCCTTGAAAATTATGATTGATGGCCTGCTGGTGACGCTCTAAAACATTAGGGGTAAGGGTCTGCTGCTGAACTGATCCTCTAAAACAATAGGGCGAGTGCTTGCTGCTGATCTGACCATCTAAAACATTAGTGGCGAGGGCCTGCTGGTGACCTTCTAAATTATTAGGGGTGAGGGTCTGCTGCTAAGCTGACCCTCTAAAACATTAGGAGCAAGGGCAGCCTAATAAGCATGTTGATATGATGGAGGAGGAGGATGAGAAAAGGAAGTTGAACCATATACCCTTTTTTGTGGTGGAAGGGGTGCATGGGAGCAGCAGCCAGCCCTGTGATGTCACAGCCTTATAAATAGCCTCAGCCATCTTGTATTCTGCCATTTTCCAGTGTACTTAGTGCAAGTAGAGACGTCAGCAGGCGCTAGGGAAGACTTCACTCGTAGGAAAGACTTTATTGTCCTAAAAAAAATGATTTACAAGTTCAGGGAAAGATTATTCAAGGTGTAGGGAAAGGATAGGGAATTATCATTCCGCAGCATTTATGTAGAACAGGGTTCAGTAGGGGAGTTTAAAGCCTGGGTAATAGGAACAGTCCTATTACACCTTGCTTCACTGACTGTGGATCCAAATTGCCATTATAGAGCTCTGTAATTCCAGCAAACCGTTCTTGTTATTGGGGTGCAAGTGCTGTTTTCTGTTGCCATTAATAGGGTTTATTACAAGGAAATATTTCTATTTGTCTTATTTGCCCTTCTGCGGTACAGTTATATGTTCTAAAGCATTTTTTGGCTTGTATTAGTGGTAAAACCAGGGCTGTGGTGAAGTGTGAAAATTAAAGCTCTTTTTGGCGTGCATTAGTGGCATAAAAAATAAATATTTACCGTTCAGCAGTGCAGTTATATGTTCTAAAGCCCTTTTTGTTGTGTATTAGTTGCAAAAGAAAAATATATTTGCCGTTTAAATGTGCAGTTATATGTCCTAAAGCCTTTTGTGAAGTGTATAAGTGAAAAAATATATATATACAGGTCCTTCTCAAAAAATTAGCATATTGTGATAAAGTTCATTATTTTCTGTAATGTACTGATAAACATTAGACTTTCATATATTTTAGATTCATTACACACCAACTGAAGTAGTTCAAGCCTTTTATTGTTTTAATATTGATGATTTTGGCATACAGCTCATGAAAACCCAAAATTCCTATCTCAAAAAATTTGCATATCATGAAAAGGTTCTCTAAACGAGCTATTAACCTAATCATCTGAATCAACTAATTAACTCTAAACACCTGCAAAAGATTCCTGAGGCTTTTAAAAACTCCCAGCCTGGTTCATTACTCAAAACCGCAATCATGGGTAAGACTGCCGACCTGACTGCTGTCCAGAAGGCCATCATTGACACCCTCAAGCAAGAGGGTAAGACACAGAAAGAAATTTCTGAACGAATAGGCTGTTCCCAGAGTGCTGTATCAAGGCACCTCAGTGGGAAGTCTGTGGGAAGGAAAAAGTGCGGCAGAAAACGCTGCACAACGAGAAGAGGTGACCGGACCCTGAGGAAGATTGTGGAGAAGGACCGATTCCAGACCTTGGGGGACCTGCGGAAGCAGTGGACTGAGTCTGGAGTAGAAACATCCAGAGCCACCGTGTACAGGCGTGTGCAGGAAATGGGCTACAGGTGCCGCATTCCCCAGGTCAAGCCACTTTTGAACCAGAAACAGCGGCAGAAGCGCCTGACCTGGGCTACAGAGAAGCAGCACTGGACTGTTGCTCAGTGGTCCAAAGTACTTTTTTCGGATGAAAGCAAATTTTGCATGTCATTCGGAAATCAAGGTGCCAGAGTCTGGAGGAAGACTGGGGAGAGGGAAATGCCAAAATGCCTGAAGTCCAGTGTCAAGTACCCACAGTCAGTGATGGTCTGGGGTGCCATGTCAGCTGCTGGTGTTGGTCCACTGTGTTTTATCAAGGGCAGGGTGAATGCAGCTAGCTATCAGGAGATTTTGGAGCACTTCATGCTTCCATCTGCTGAAAAGCTTTATGGAGATGAAGATTTCATTTTTCAGCACGACCTGGCACCTGCTCACAGTGCCAACACCACTGGTAAATGGTTTACTGACCATGGTATTACTGTGCTCAATTGGCCTGCCAACTCTCCTGACCTGAACCCCATAGAGAATCTGTGGGATATTGGGAAGAGAAAGTTGAGAGACGCAAGACCCAACACTCTGGATGAGCTTAAGGCCGCTATCGAAGCATCCTGGGCCTCCATGCTGATTGCCTCCATGCCACGCCGCATTGAAGCAGTCATTTCTGCAAAAGGATTCCCGACCAAGTATTGAGTGCATAACTGAACATAATTACTTAAAGGTTGACTTTTTTTTGTATTAAAAACACTTTTCTTTTATTGGTCGGATGAAATATGCTAATTTTTTGAGATAGGAAATTTGGGTTTTCATGAGCTGTATGCCAAAATCATCAATATTAAAACAATAAAAGGCTTGAACTACTTCAGTTGGTGTGTAATGAATCTAAAATATATGAAAGTCTAATGTTTATCAGTACATTACAGAAAATAATGAACTTTATCACAATATGCTAATTTTTTGAGAAGGACCTGTATATTTGCCGTTCAGTGGTGCAGTTATATATTCTAAAGCCCTTTTTGGCGTGTATTAGTGGGAAAGAAAAGGGCTTATTAGCCGTTGTGTGAATTGAGAAAATAACTGACTTTTTGGGGGTGTTTTAATTTGCTATTTATTTATTTGATCTAGCAGAATGTCAGACAGAGAAGGACCAGGCCCTGCTCAGGGCAGTGGCAGAGGCCTAAATGTTTCTGGCGCAGGCACAGGTCGCAGCAGAGTAAGGGGGCATGGCAGCAGGAGTCGCTAGCCAAATGTGCCCGAAGTAGACTATCCGCTTCGCAGGAGTCTACCTGCCTGGAAAGTAGTAGTGCATGGGTTCACAGAAGCAGCAGCGGTAGCAGTAAGTCAGTGCATAGCGTTGGGGGTAAAATCACTGCAGTGTGGCACCATGGCCCTGTGTCAACATATGCAGCGTCCCCATAAAGTGGCCTGGGAGAACAGTGGCTCTGATATGGTGGTCCAGCCTGCCACAGCAACCACTGCATCAGCCATTGGCATGCTCCCAGTTTCAGGCAGTCAAGGCTTCACCACCTCAGCTGAAGAGAGCGATCTGTCCTTCCCATCATCTGCTGGTCCTGATGCTCCGATCGATCACCAAAGCGATTGCCAAGAGACAACAGTATGCGTGCACTCAGCCAACGGCACAGAAGCTGAATGTGCTCCTGTCCACGTTGCTGGTGCTGCAGTCCCTCTCTTTCCAAGTGGTGGACTTCACCTTTCAGAGAACTAATGGATTGCGCCGAGCCGAGGTGGAGAGTCCCAAGCCATCATTTTTTTGCCAAAAAGGCAGTACCAGCCCTGCATATACATGTAGAACAGAAGGTGGGCCAGTCCTTGAGACTGTCTGTGTCTGCCAAAATGCACTGCAGCGCCGAAGTGTGGAGCTGCAACTATGGTCAGGGACAATACATATCCTTTACGGCCCACTGGGTGAATGTGGTTCCTGCACAGCCACACCAGCAATATGGCCAGGTGACGCTGCTTCCGCCTCCACGTTCTCGCACCGTTAATCCTGTGAAAATGTCCGCCTCTGCCCCCTCATCCTCCACCGTGTCCTCAGCCTCTACTGCAGGGACAATTCACAGTGCCCCTCCAGCATACCACATGTGCAGGGCATGGTGGTGTCATGCTGTTCTGCACCTCGTTTACCTGGGCGAACAGAGTCACACAGGGGAGAAACTGCTCCGTGTCCTTCATCAAGAAATCAAATCCTGGCTTTCTCTGCGACAACTCAAAATCGGAACCATGGTGATCGACAACGGGAAGAACATGGTGGCGGAGCTGCGTCAAGGAGGGCTGAGCCATGCGCCCTGTATGGCACAAATGTTCAATCTGGTTGTCAAGCGGTTCCTGAAGTCTTCCACCCATCTGCAAGACATCCTAAAAATGGCTAGAAAACTTTGCATGAACTTCAGCCACTCGTACACTGCAAAGCGCAACCTCCGTGAGCTGCAGTGGCAGAACGGCATCCCCCAACATAGGCTGATATGCAATGTGTCCACCTGTTGGAATTACACCCTCCATATGTTGGACCGCCTATGCAAACAGAGAAAGGCCATAAATCAGAGCGGACCTGCCTAGTGAAGAAACTACTTACCAGCAGCAGCAGCTAGACCTGGAGCAAAATCTGAACCAGCAGCTGGTGGCAAACTTAGACAGTACCCTGCCACCCCATATTGAAGATCCGCTGGACTACTGGGCAGCCAAACTGGATTTGTGGCCGCAACTAGCAGAGTGTGCCCTGGAAAAGTTGTCCTGCCTAGCCAGTAGTGTGGCATCAGAGAGGGTGTTTAGTGCAGCGGGGGCCATTACCCCAAGAAGAACTTGCCTGTCCACCCAAAATGTGGAGAAACAGACCTTTGTCAAGATGAATCAGGCGTGGATCAGCCAGGATTTCCACCCACCAATGCCTGATGCATCAGACTAGATCATCCATGGTGCCACACCAACACTTTGACAAAAGAGACCAGTTTCTTCTGGCTACCTGCCTCAGCTACTATTCTGATGCTGCCTGCCACACATCTGATGCCAAGTGCTCCTTCTTTCACCCACCATCTTTAGCTGGTACTTATATTGCCACCCGCCTCCCCACTCTGTCACAGGGTCACTCTGTGGTCTCCTGATGCTGCTGCCACCTCCTCACTATGTCACCTTGCCACTCTGTGGTATCCTGATGCTGCTGTCTACTCCACACTATGTCACCTTGCCACCCTGTGGTCTCCTGATGCTGCTGCTGCCACCTTCACACTCTGTCATTGTGCCAATCTGTGGTATCCTCATGCTGCTGCCACCTCCACACTCTGCCATTGTGCCACTCTGTGGCCTCCTGATGCTTCCGCCACCTCAACACTCTGTCATTGTGCCGCTCTGTGGCCTCCTGATGCTGCCACAACCTTCACACTGTCATTGAGCCACTCTGTGGCCTCCTCCTGATGCTGCTTCAACCTCTAGACTCTGTCATTGGCCACTCTGTGGTCTCCTCATGCTGCTTCCACCTCACCACTATGTCATCGGGCCACTCTGTGGACTTCTCATGCTGTTCCCACCCTCCCCACTTAATGACTTGCTGACATCGTCATTTATTTGACCCTTCTTCTGATCTGTCAGAAGGAAATAAAAATGTGATGCAAAACTGATCCTGTCTATGTACCAGCTGTAAGGCCTGCATGACATGGTCCCTATTTTGCATCAGAATTGGCTTATAATTTGGTAGCCAAAAGCAGGAGTGGGTACAAAACACAGAAGACATGCAAATATTCCATTCACATGTCATCTCTGTTTTTGATCCACTCCTGTTTTTTTGGGCCTTAGCAATACTGATGGATTACTGACCAAATGCTGACCGAGTGAAGGCGGATGCTTAACAGACAGGATCCGTTTTTGGGGGTTTATTGTTCTAATGGATTAGAGGATGAGCAAAATAATCAGTGACGTCAATACAAACTTACTGCTGACACCCACTCTATCGGGGGGGGGGGGGGGGGGGCTCTACTTGTATAAGTTGTTGAATAGAACAGGTTCTGTAGACATCTATGTGGAATCAGCTGGCGACGATGTAAAGGGAGTGCGCTTCTTCTTGGCTCTAACATCGACCTGTAAGGCTGAGTTCATACTTGAATTATTTGGTCAGTTTTGTCCCCGTGACTGCCCAAATAAGTGAGGTGTGCGGTGATTCTAAGAGCGACTCCTGTCCTCTGCATGTCATACTTACTCACAGTATTATTTCACTATCAAAGCAGACTCCCTATGCATGTTACTGCAAGGCACAATGTTCTACACCACTATAAAGGCTCTCTGTAGCCAGGAAATAGCTGTTTTTTAACATGATTCGCCATGAATAAATTCATATAGAACCAAATTTTTTCAAAAAAACAGCCAAATCGAATTTTTGAAAAATTCGTTCATCTCTATTTATTACCTAGTCTTCATTTTGTAGTAACATTTGAAATGCAAAAGAAGGCGCGTCACATGATTGATTACTATTTGATAAAAGGGCAGTTCACAGGGTAAAGTGGAAATTGGTTCTTATTGAGAAGCATTGCCCATTGTAAAGCATATTAAATTAATTGAGAGTTAAGTATCTATTAAGATGTCTTTTAGGGGATTGATTTCAAATCGGTATTAAGATAATAGCTCCAGAAGAGCATATTACGGTTTTAATTGCCGTCATACTACAGTAATCATATATTGTATTATGTAAGCTTTGTGCTATTTCGGTGTTAGGGAGTTTTACCTCTTTGTATGTTTAGGGATTAATTAGCAACTGTATAATTTATATACATCCATATTTCTCAACCCACATTTCTCATTGCTTGCCCTTTCTTGTTTTATCTGTCTTTATGCCATGGAAGAGTGTAGATGAGCAAAGGCTTCAGGAGTGGATTGGCCATAGACCCTACAGAGAAATTTCCTGGTGGACCGATGCCCAGGGAACCACTTAACCCCCCCTCACAAACGCTGGCTGCTCACAACATTAATGATAGGAGCACCAGGTAGACGTGCACTTGGCCAGCGGCCGCAGGAGCCCTCGTGAATTCAACTGTATCACCATCCTGATGGTGATAAGGCAGTATTTTATGCTGCATTGTGGTATTTGGTTTTGCTGGAGCAGTATTTTGTGCTGTACTGTTGTATTGCTGGCCCAACACAAACATAGAAGAGGATTCTTCACGGTAAGAGCAGTGAGACTATGGAACTCTCTGCCTGAGGAGGTGGTGATGGTGAGTACAATAAAGGAATTCAAGAGGGGCCTGGATGTATTTCTGGAGTGTAATAATATTACAGGCTATAGCTACTAGAAAGGAATCATTGATCCAGGGAATTATTCTGATTGCCTGATTGGAGTCGGGAAAGAATTTTTTATTCCCCTAAAGTGAGGAAAATTGGCTTCTACCTCACAGGTTTTTTTTGCCTTCCTCTGGATCAACTTGCAGGATGACAGGCCGAACTGGATGGACAAATGTCTTTTTTCGGCCTTATGTACTATGTTACCTACTTCTGTTGTCCTGCCTAGTTGTGTTTCTCCACCTTCTGTTCAAACTCGTCTACAACTTGGGGTCACTTTTTTTTTCCAGGGCCACATTAAGTTCCCAATCCGCCATTGAAAGGCTTCATACTTCTTACCAGATTCCTTGGAAATGCCAAACTTTGTGATTCAAGAATAAGAAAGATTTTTTTGCCCCTTTGTAAGTGATGGTCCAAGATGAGATGTATCAGTAGTTGATGCTGAAAAGATTAGTATTGTGAATACTTTTTAAGCAATTTTACTCACAATGCTCCTGATGAAATTACAGCACAAGGTTATATACAACCAATGTATATTTATGACTATGTTGGCCAATTGGCTGTCCTGTGACTGCATTCTGCCCTGAAGTACTATCTCTATGGCCCAGGGTGCACTCACTCGGCCACATACCTATTTTACATAGACATTAATGAAGATCGGGCAGTGTAATACCTCCTTTAGTTCTTTTTCTTCTTGACTTCATGGTTTATTTGGCAATCACATAAGACCAAAGGTTAAGAAGATCTGTTACACTGAGGATCAGCAAACAAACTCAAGGTCACAGAGGCCTAAGTGACCCAGTCCTTGTCAATACTCCTTCCAAGCACTAAGTATCTAATCACTGTCATCTGTAATATGCTGGCTGCTTCTGACATTCTAAGCTTCATCAAGATGGAACTGACAGCACAGAACAAAGCCAGGGACATCCAAAATGAATGCAGGGAATATAAGGAGTGACAACCTATTAAGTGGAGACTGTTCTATATAAAATGCCAGGCTTTTTTATATCTTAGAATTTGTAACCTACAGACAGAAGGGATCAGCAAAAGAATTCTTGGAAAGACTGCAGCCCATGAAGATGCCCAGAAATTATATCCATCTTTAATGGGAAAGCAGTGAGAGACTTGCATTCTTATAAAATCTTGTAAGAATATAGAGTTGCCTTACTTCATAAGTGTCTGATAGACTTAAGGTGGCCATACACATTAGTCTAAAGTTGTTCAAAATGGACAATTTCAACCAAAATGAACATTAGTTGGAAATTTAACAACCATCCATCGTTGACAGATGATAGACCCTTATGGATTGAAAAGAAGTCAGCCGCATTTAATATTTTTGTCTTTTAGTTGGACGCAAGATCTTTCGTCCATCACTTGGTTTCATTGAACATTGTTGTGGAAAAATTATTGTTCGCCGTATGGTCGCCATCTATCCTATGGAGATGCGCAGATTCGTTCGCATTCGCGTTCGCATCTGCGCACAGACTTTCACACGATGGTCCGGTCGTCCCGACCTGTAGCTGATTTGTGCCCGGCCTGGTATTACTGCAGGATACCAGTGTCATAGCGCCGGCTGAGGGAGGAGGGATGGGGACCGTCGAGCGGGGGTTTCTTCATCCACGAGGATAAGCGTGGCAATGGAAAGGGCGCGAATATGTGTGTGAACGCGCGAACATAAGTTTGCGCGATCATTTACATGTTCGCCAGCCAATCACTTCATACCATAACCTGTCTCCTCATTGGTCATGATTGTAAGACCGCCTTCCAGCCAATCACTTCATACCATAACCTGTCTCCTCATTGGTCATGATTGTAAGACCGCCTCCCATCTTCTGGTATAAATAAACCACGCCTAGCCGCTGGGAGGCAGGCACATTATTGGAACCTACTTGAGAACGTCTCTGTGATGTTATTTTGGAGGAATTGCGCACACATCGATGCACACTACACCAGGGATTTCCCGATTGTACTTCTGGCGGTCGTTTTCGGTTGTGAGAACGAGACAAAGGAGCACACGGAGACATCAACATGTATGGGCAGTTTGAAATACTGTAACAGGCCATATGAAAGTGTGCATAGACGTGTCTGTGAAACGTTCACTAGATGTTTGTTCGACTGTTCAACCATCAACCAACTTCTGTCTAATGTCTGTGGTCAGCTTTATCGCTGAGTGCTAAGCTGACCATATACATTCAATAAATGTTGATCATTCGGCCAACAGCTATCTCTCCTGACATACACATGCCCTTTTGGGTCTGGCGAACGTGTATGAGTGTTCAGTAAGGAGAGAGCCACTGCCGGACACCTCTGGTGGCAGCTTATTATTTAGAATAAGAAAAGAATCAAGTGAAGAAAATTAATTTCAGCCCATCCTACTCTCTCCTAACATCATCTGCCAGGGGAGAGTTAGGAGCTCCCCATACACACATTAGAGTGTCGAATGGTGGGTTTGACTGACAACGTGCTAAATGTATACAGTAGGCTGTCTATACACTCTGAGGCGGACATAGACAGTAGATGATCCCTGTGTAAAAATAGTAAGTGGACCCCTTACTGTTTATTCATCATAGTGCTTCTTGGCCCTTACTATGGCTACCTAGTGTATCCTTTATCTAATATATCAGAATCTACAAGTAATTTTGAGCCAAGGGAAACTTGATGCACATTTTTAGTTAGTGGTAATGCCCCCCACCCCCACCCTGTGAATAGTGACCATGTTGGGCTGTACAAATAATTAGTCCACCCCTGCATACAATACAGATAGCTATTGACTGGCATCATATTATCTTCTTTGAAACCCAACATGCTCAACCCTTCTTCCTCTTGATATCTGCAACCGGGGAGAGTTTGAACACTTTCATACCCATAAGTTGGTCAACCAGTCCCACTGGTTCCGCCAACATTAATCTACTGCCTTTTGTCCATGGCCATAATAGACATGAATCCAGTAATGAAAACCAGTGCTCATTAAAGGAGTCATCTCATCATTGAAATCCTCTCTAATCTAAGAGTCAATGCAGTGATCTCTGCTAGTTCAGCTACTAAGATGGCTGGAGGACAATTCAGCCAGCCATGTATCCATGGTTCACATGCCCTGACATATGGACAAGGGCTATGGGGAGTCATTGTAATTTCATGCAGTGAGACAGCCAGATTTGAGAACTTTAGGCTACTTTCACACTCGCATTTGGTGCGGATCCGTCATGGATCTGCGGAGACGGATCAGTTCAGCTAAAACAACCGCATGCATCCGTTCAGAACGGATCCGTTTGTATTATCTTTAACATAGCTTAAATGGATCCGTCTTGAACACCATTGAAAGTCAATAGCCTTACATTGACTTACATTGTGTGTCAGGACAAATCCGTTTGCCACAGTTTTGTCAGACGGACACCAAAGCGGAATGGAGACGGTACAGAGGCAAACTGATGCATTCTGAGCGGGTCCTTTTCCATTCAGAATGCATTAGGGCAAAACTGAACGGATCTCACAAACGGAAATCCAAAACGCCAGTGTGAAAGTAACCTTAGTTGTGTGACAGTGTCATGATAATGGTTATAGTAAATGTCCATACAGATACTAATATCTTTACAGTGCTCATAGATCTATTTTTCTGAGACAGAGTCCAAATCCTTCTTATAGACATAGAATTAAATTAGATAAATTGCCGCTTGAAGCCACCACTAAGGAGACATTAGGAGCTAGCAGCATACTGTTTGTACATTAAAGAGCTTTTCCAGGAGTTCAATATTGATTATCTATCCTCATAATTACTCATCAATATCTGATCGGTAGGAGACTGACTCCCAGCACCACCACAGATCAGCTGTTTGAGGAGGCCACTTCTCTCCAGAGAGTGCTGCAGCTTCCTCACAGCTCACCAAGCACAGCACAGTGCATTGTATAGTCACTATAGTGGCTGTGCTTGGTATTGCAGCCCAGGCCCATTTACTTCAATGGTGCAGAGCTGCAGACAGGCCAGTGACTGATGAATGTGACGTCACAAGTCTATAAAGAGGTTGTGGCACTCACCTGAGTGCAGCTGCCGCTTCAAACTAATGGTCGTTGGGCTTGCCAGGAATTGAACGGCCACCGATCAGAAAATAATGACCTATCGTAAGGAAAGGTTATTAACCTCTCCCGACCTCAGCTGTACATGTACAGTGGAAATTGTGTCTTTAAAGATGGCACCTGCTGAAAAGAGCAGCGGGTGCCATAGCCACCAGGTTTCTGCTGTTTCACACAGCAGACAATCAAGGCCAATGTCTGCGTTTGTTAAAGTCCCTTAAGGGGATTCAAAATATGTGTAAGAAAAAGTAAAAAATATAAAGAAAAAATGTCTAAAAATTCTAATCACCCCCCTTTCCCCATAATAAAAAACAATAAAAAATACTGTAAACGCCATAACAGAATTTTTTTTTTAAATGGCCACCGTGGTAGCACTGAAAACTGCAGATCGCCCTGCAGAAAATGAGCCCACACACAACTCTGTACATATAAATATAAAAAGATTATGGGGGTAAGAATATGATGATGCAAAGCAAAAATCTGTTTTAAAACAAAAAAAAAAACACACGTGTTATCACTGTAATTTTACTGGCCCAGATAATGATGGGAACAGCCAAACTGTAAAGGGAACATTATAAAAATTAAATCCATGAAACTTTAGTGGCATTGTGTTTTTCCCCCCAAATTTTACCCCATTTTTACAAGCCCTTATACGTCTTTGTGAAAGTAAAAAAAAAAATAAAAAAAATATGGCTCTGGGAAGGCAGGGAGTGAAAAACTAAAATGCAAAAATGGAAAATCCCAGGGTCTTTAAATTAGTAGGCAGTAAATCCCTGAACTCCCCCTTGTGGTGGCTACTGGAAGTGAGAATTTTAGTATCTATTAAAGGATAACTGTCGTATATATATTTTTTTTTTGGAGTATTGGATTGTGGTGATTAATATCTCCTTGGTGGCCCTATTTCAACTTTTCACTGTGTATTCAATTACCCCTTATTTCCACAGTTTTGTTCCCTGTACTGCCTGCTTTTACCTGTGCTTAAAATAAGGTTGCTAGGCATGGTCCATCTATTTGTTGAAGGACGGAGGACGCAGAAGCACGCAGCGTGCAAGGTCACATTACAGACAGCCAGAGACTGTGTGTAAATTATTAAAGCCAGGTCCTCCCCAGCAGCTGATAACAGTGCCTGGGCTGTGTGCACTTCTCCCTGTCCCTGCGCTTGGCAGACGCTCCCTCACTCAGCAGAGCTGGAGAATGCAGAGCTGAAGCAGCGCAGAGCAGGGAAGGGAGATCTGCCATCTGCTCAGTGTATAAAGTAAAGCAACATGTGATAAGAGGACCCCTTTGTGCTGCAGGAGATTAACCCTTTAGGAGGGAGGTCTCTGGTTACTGACACTTTTGGGGGGCTATTGTTACTGGCTAGTGCATGTGAGGAGCTCAATGCATTGTGGGTAGTGAGGGCAGGCGGGATTAGCCTCAGGGTGAGGGCAGTGGCGGCCATCTTAACTGAATAGTGAAATTGCAGTTTTATGCAGACTGGTTGCTAAGGGCTGAATCTTATTGAATATGGGGTAAGTCAGTCTAATAGTAACTGATTCTGGAATATCATGTTATTAGTAACTACATATATGAAAATTGAAATTAGGGTCTAAATGTGACAGTTATCCTTTAAGGGATTTTGAAGCTCTGTATCAGAAAAGTGGAGCTCCTGCCTCTACAAAGATATTTTTAGAAATTAATTGGCACAGAATGACCTAAAACTGTCACATTGTTAAAAACCGGACATTCAATTTAACCATCTCCTTTGTAGTAGAACTGTAGTTGCCTTCCCACCTGACTTGAACATCCCTGAAATTCATTTTGTCACCCAATCTAACAGGCAATAGCTCCAATTGCCAGAGAAGACTGGTTAGGATGATGCCAAACTTAGGGCTCTGGTAAGAAACGTAGCGGAGTTTGTAGCTGTCTTTCTCCTTTGAGGGGTTCTGTCGTCATCCCAAATTTACGAAAAGGCAAATTTATTCTGAGATATTCAAAACTGTATAGATGCACATATTGCTAGTTTGTCAGCTTAATTTGATCATTTTATATTATGGTGACAGACGTGCAACATTCAACATTACACTGCAGCGACAACAACAACAGCCGCTGAGTGTAAACTCTAATGATGTACAGTATTTACTGGAGGTTACTGAGCTGTGACGTAACTTGTGCTGTAATCCTCAATGGGGCATAGGGGCACAGGGGAAATCTGTAGTAAATGAATGGTACCTACTACCTAGGTCCAACAACATGGCCTAGCAGGAGGTGTTCTTTTTCAATATGCAAAACTTATAAATGTCAGAAAAAGTGGTGGGAGTTTCAATAATATGATCTTCAGTCTGAGCACTTTTATTGTCTATGCAAATTTGCAAAAAGTAATTATTAAATTTATAAATATGCCCCTTTATGCCCTGGGTATTTTGGCACAGCATATGGCAGGAATGTTAATATACACGTTATGGGAGATGGGCTGAGTACCTGGTGTACTCACTTTAGAAGATCAGTGGTTCTTTGAGGAGTTTTCTGATACTTAGATATTGATAGCCTTTTCTCACTATAGCTCATCAGTATCAGACACTTGGAGGTCCAACACTTGTCGCCTCCACCTATCAGCTGTTTCCAGAATCTGTAGATGAAACCAGAATCACAAGGTTCAGGTGAATGGAAGCTAAGCAGAACACCAGTACTGGAAACTACATGGTAGATGGAGTCACCCATCCACTGCTTGGTTTCTGCTGCCAGTAGCTGCCCAAAACAGCTGATCATTGGGGGTTCTGGGTGTCATACCACCACCCAATTGATATTGATGACCTACCATGAAGATAAGCATCACTTGGAAAATTCCTTTTAATGGTACACAATAAAAGGAATGAGGTTAGACTCTAGCAAATAAAATTGACCTTTTCTGAAGATGATTTTTTTTTTTTTCACCAAAAATAAGTTGACAGTGACACACTTAGCCTATTGCATGAGTTCCATAGAGATTCTTCTTATGCGTGTATATGCTTGCTTCAGTTTAACCCAGGGGTATAACTAATGGTGGTACAAAGGTGACACTTGCACTTAGGTTCTGGTGACTGAAGGGGAACATGTAAGAGGATGTTTGTGCATGTGTGTTTGGGTTAAATACAATGCAATGTGAAAAATATTTTGTCTGCAATGCTGGATAATATGTTGACACTCCATGAATATCAAGAAATATACTTAACAATCACAAGTTAAACACGGAGGTGTCTCATGGTGTAACTCCCCTGACCTGTCAGTAGAAATAAGTCAGAGACACTGACTGGGTATTTTTTTCTTGAAGACATTTTGCTAGTCATCCAACTGGCTTTTGATGTTAGAATGGCTTGCATGAGAAATCGCTTGCATTAAAAACTGGTGACTTGCACTTCAGTTATGTATGGTGTTGACTGTATATGCATGACTGAAGCTATTGGGAATGAACATAAAGCCCTGGTGTGAAGTGAATGGGGGTAGGCTGAGATACCAAGCACAGCTGCTATCACATCGATGGCACTGTGCTTGGTGAGCGAAGAGAAGGCCGCCGTGCTACGGAGGATAGGTCATCAGTGAAAATATTTCGGAAAACTCCTTTAAATTGCAGAAGCAAAACTTGAAAAGAGGTGGTGGTTTGCAAGATCTATTGTCTGCCACTAACAATGCAGCTCTAAAACATTTCCTGAGGCAGATTAATCACACCGAATAGCTTCAGTCATGTAAATGCAATCAATGCCTTATGTCTATGACTGAAGCATGAGTCACCCGTATTTAATGAGGGAGAATTTTCATTCAAGCTATTCTAATTGAGAAAGCCAGTCAGGTGACTAGTAAAACTTCTTCAAGAAAAAAATACAAATCCAGTTGCTCTGACTGATTTGTACTGATACACCATGACCTGGATAAATGAGAACCTTCACAGACATATTCCCTAGTTGATGAACTTCATATGCCACAGGTCTGCAAAACAATTCAATTTCCAAGAGTCCAACAGTTGTAACAAAAATCAGACCAAAAGCATAAATGGTGCCCAACAATGGGTTACAAGGTAGGAACTAAGCTAATCCTTGCAGGTATGGAAGTGTCATGTGCAAGCTATTCTATATTCCGGGATTGGCCACCTTTTGTATACTATTTAAAAAAAATATTGTACACTGTCAAGCTCATTTAGGGGACCACATTTGCACCCAAGTCCTAGTACTTGAAGGGGCCTAAAATCCGCTCTACAGCTCATTTAGAAGACCACATTTGCACCAAAGTCTTGGTGACTGATGGAGCCCATTGGCTACCACAATTGCCTCCTAATCTTAGTGCCTGATGGAGCACAATAGCCACTCTACTACATAAGAGAAGACCCATAAATAAATCTTGATGATTGGGGGGATATGGTACTGATTTTGCTTTGGGATGCAGGATCTTCACATTATTCTTCTGTCTGCTAGTGATTATTTGATCTAGATATTGAATAATAACTTTCCTGTCTAACAATCAAAATTTGTATTTACCGAAGCAGCACAGGGAAGCTATATTTCATCTAGTTTTCAGTTCTGCACTGTTTTATTCCCAGCAATGGATTACTCTTCCATCTTCGCTTCATTATGCTGTCCTATAACCAGGTCAGGTACACATGATGCTTCAAATGTGGGTTTAATTTAGTAGAAATCCAGTGCTAATATACCATGGTGCACTATTCTAACGTGTATATGTGCTTCCACTTCAAAAGAAACCATGATATGAAAACACTCGGCAGCCATCCTGTCCATTATGTACATGTCAAAGACAGACATCTGTTGTAGGCAGTAAAGTGCTATCGCATCACAATAGCGTGTCCCCATTGGGGATTTGATTTACTTTTCATGACGTTCATTAACTACTAATTATAGGAACTGTCATTTACAACAGGATTAAACAGAGATTATTATTCTACACCTCTTTTTATTTTTATTCTACACCACTTTTTAACGGGCAGTCATTTGGTATGAAGGTGTTATCAAAACTATTGTACTCTGTTTGTTTGGTTATAAATCAGATTCCACTATTATGTATGGGAGGATATTTGGAAAATTACAGGGGGAACCCATAGGTCCGTTTCTTTGAAAAATGAAAGGGGGAACAAATGCAAAATCTGTACCATTTATGATACTTGTGTTTTCTTATGGCAGAGGGGTCTTTGAGCCTTGTCACGTGTGCCACGCACTACATACGTGACTTGAATGCAACTGGAAGGGGTTACTCTGCTGCCCATACTACACAAACCATTTGTACAAAGCGGATTGTTACAGTCAATGCGATGCCAACAGTTTAACACACTGGTACACACTGTGCTCTCTAGCATCAGGAAGGTTGACTTCTAGCACAATGGCATTTAAAACGTTAACATAGGTCAGCGATACTTTTTATGCAATAGTACAGTGCTTATGAAAGGTTACAAAAAATGATTAAATAGCAAATGACATACACATTAGGCAAAACAGTTGTAGAATAAAGGGATAAAAAAAAAAAGAATAACAGACCTCTTACTACATTGGTTACATCCTGTCCTCTGACTAAATGTATTTTAAAATATAAGATTTTTTAAAGGGTCTTAGCCAGCCCTTCTTACCCTCCTTTTAGGGTACTTTCACACTAGCTTTATTCTTTTCCGGCATAGAGTTCCGTCACAGGGAATCTATACCGGAAAAGAACTGATCAGGTATATCCCCATGCATCAGGATGTCTTCAGTTCAGTCATTTTGACTGATCAGGCAAAAGATAAAACCGCATCATGCTACAGTTTTATCTCCGGCGAAAAAAACTAAAAACTTGCCTGAATGCAGCATTTTTTCCCATAGGAATGTATTAGTGCAGGATCCGACATTCAAAATACCGGAATTCCGGATCCGTCCTTCTGGTCTGCGCATGCGTAGACCGAAAAAAAGGTGAAAAAAATAAATGCCGGATCCGTTTTGCTGGATGACACCGGAAAGACGGGGACGGCATTTCAATGCATTTTTTTGACTGATCAGGCATTTTTACCATCAGTTGGCATCCGTTTTGCCGAAACTGCTTGCCGGATGACTAGTGTGAAAGTAGCCTTAGTCAGGTGACAGGAAGCTAGCAAATTACATGCACAAAGGCAAAAACTATACAACAATTCTAATTTATGATAAATTTCCTTGTGGGTATCTCCTAGCAATATCACCAGAGAGTTTAACAGTATATTTTTTAGCAATATGGAATATTACATTTTAATTATTCCATCCCATATGTAATTCAGTGGGTTCCCTAAAGCCAAAAAGCCATGTGTTTCTTGATCATATTAGGGGGATTATTTTGAAACATGGATTATGACAATGGTGGCTTTGGGGCATTATTTTTCTTCGTCCCACGTAGCCACCTGTTTGGTATGTTGTATGGTATTAGTGTCTCCCAGTCTGGCCTTACAGTATATGCATTTCCTTTGTGACATTGGGGTAAACTGTGTACCCTATTGAGAACATTTGGGGGGTAATTTCCTAAGCTGAAATACACCTAAATTAGGTGTATTTCAGGCACAAATGGTGACTTCTCCCCACTCATGCCAAGTCTAAAGTGTGGGGGCGAGGCACGGAAGGGGACGGGCTAACAGGTCCGTCTCATTAATAATTTTCTATGCCTGTTTTAAGTGTAGAAAATGGTCTAAATGTAAGACAACTTGGAAACTGTCTTACATTTAGAACTGGCGCCTGCGGCTCTTCATAACTTCGGCATAACCACCGCAGTTATGGGCTTTATTAAGACCAGAGTCTAAAATGCCGTTCTTAATAAATGTGTCCCTTGGTCTCTAATGTTTATCTACTAACAAATGTAATTACCCTCTCCCTGGGATACAATACCATGTAAGTAATCGTCCAACATTTCTCCAGAAATGTTTTAAGGTAAAACCATAGCTCAAACAGGTCCAAGAACAGTGGGCTTGGCTGACAGTCTAATGTGTATGGGATGCTCCTGACTCTCCCCCGACAATTGATGTTGGTGAAGAGGAGGATTGGGCAAAGTGAATTCTTTTCATCCAATCCTTTTGTTCTCCCATGAGATAAGATGCCGCCAGAGTCACCGGGCAGTGGATTTCTCCCCGTCTCCCCATTAAATAGACATACACATTCGGCCGAATGTCTATGGGCGAGCATGGAGGGAGTCAGGAGAGATAGCTGCCAGCTATTGAACGTGTAAGGCCATCCCAACAGGTCCCTTCAGTCTACAGGGCTTGGGAGCAACTGCAATTAATTTGCACCTTATAGAATCAAATGGGTGATTCAACTGAATCAGACCGCAAACAAATTTTGAGGAATTCATTAATCTCTAATTTTCTCTCTGTTACATGGGTCCATATATTTTGGATATCTCCCATGCTCCAACATTATTATTTTGGCTTATTCAAATTTTCTTACAGTATGCATGTGTACAGGATTTATTTTTATTATGAGCCCTACTGTGGACCCAATGTGCAATCTGTATATATAGGGTGATAAATAATTCCTATATGGCCAATGTATTTCTATCAAAATGAGGTTGTATTCTAAAAATACTGCTACCTTGGCAAAATCTGTTCTTTACGCCATGTCCATACTTGTGGTCTCCTGGCCAGTATAATAGAAAGGATTGGGAATATGATATATTTCACAGATCCAATGATAAATTATATACACATATTCCCTTAAGTGTCAGAAGTAAGGTACTGATATATAATTGGCTCCAAGTCCCTTATTAGAACAGGCAGCAGGTGTAATATCAGTTCCCAATATCCAGCAGGAGAAGGTTCTATAATGATGGAAACAGAACTGCTCAGTCCCTGGAATGATACTCCCTGGTGCCCACATTATGTGATTAATTACACAATTCTCTGCTGACATTTTCAAGTCATAAAGTCCCTACTATGGTTATGGGAAATAGGGAAAACACAGAGGGTGGTGATGAAGATAACATTCTTACATGCTAGAATGACTGTCCTTAAGACACTTTCATGTCCTTCTACCAATAGGGCCAACCATGTTCATGTAGCAATTATTATAGCGAAGGGACTTAACTTATACATGGGCCCTTGATCAATGTAGTAAAACGATCCAGCACTTGGTAAAATTGCAAATCTTCTCTTCGTTTCAATTCATCTTGAGAAAACAAACATTCAATTGTATTGGCAGCCCCATAGGAAGTAGCCTACATTTTTGCAAACACTATCCACGTCCTTATTCATGAGCCATGGGCCATGAGTCATGAGTAAGGACACGGAAAGCATTTGAAACATGTAGGCTACATCCCATGGGGCTGCCAATACAATTGCTATATGGATGTTTGTTTTATCGAGATGATTTGAAATAAAGAGAAGATTTGCAAGTTTACCAAGTGGTGGATCATTTTACTACATTGTTCGGGTGAATGCCGCAGGTCTGGTGGGGTCTACACACTGGTAAGACTCACTTTCCTAAGGAAACCAGTGAGCTGGTGTTTGCTATTTGTTAGCCCTCGTTCTTGACCCTTAAAGGGAGCTGTTAGTACATTAAAGATTTCATTATGATAAATATCCAGCATTAAGAATAAATAAGTATTAAAAAGGGTTGTCTGAGTTCAATAAATATGCTAAAAAAACAAAAGAAGTGCCCCTTTTTGCCCTTACCACTTTCAGTGATGAGCTCTGGTCCTCCCCAACGCTGATTGTTTTCCTGGCTGCAGCAGTGACATCCCATGTACTGCTGAGACCAGCGATTGGCTGCACCGTGACTTGTTTGCACGGAACGTCACTGCTGCAACCAGGAAGATGAGGTCAGTGGCGGGGAGGACCGGGCGTAGCATTGGAAGCTGCAGTGGAGAAAAGGGGTAAGTATCGCTTCTTTTGTTATCTTAGAACCTTTACAGGGGCTGCCAGGAGTTTTCATTGAACTTGGACAACCCCTAGTCAGGGCTAGCTTTAGGTGGGATAGTGCCCTATGCAGTACTATCATGTGAAGCTCTCCCTCCTTATAGTACCCAAATAATACAAGCATACAGCGTATAAATGACCATACCATACAGTGCCCAAATAAGACTGATACCTGCCTAAATGATATTGCCCAACCAATAAGCTAACACAAGTAGTGGAAGGTGTGCCTTCCAAAAGTTCAAATCCCAAGTGTGGTATTAACGTTGCGTGCTTCAAATGTCTATGTTAATCAGGGCAAGTGGTGATAGCACAGGATGAGCACCCCTAGGTCCGGGCCCTGAACTCAGCATAAGTTATATATAGTAGGCCACATGGTAGATGTTTCATTTAACATAATAAGTATTTCATTTTGACTCTCTTTTAATTTAATTGCAGTAAAATCTTAAGTTCCCTGTAGATGTTGTTCTTCACAAGGGTGATTGGCACACGCAGCATTCAGTCTGTATCACTCTGTGGACATTACAGATACATCATGCCAAGGTGAACTTTTCAATTCCTCCTGTTCATTTCTGCCGTCTTTCCTTTTTTTCTCCCATATCACGCCCATATTATTAATTGGTGCTCAGACAGAAAGAAAAAAAAAGAAAAAACAAGCTAAATCTAATTACCTCCTCACTAAGATGGATCTAGCAATATCTGACAACCAGAGTCCCTGTTACTGATACAGAAATACATACAACACTCTAAACGCTCGTCAACATGGTCAAATAAAACAAAATCCGCGTTATTTGAGCGAAGCACATTTGGCATACATTGCATCTGGACTGCTGTTCCATTCAGGTAAGAGGAATGGAGATCTATAGATGCTTTTATCCTGATACTAACAAGGGAAGGCATTGTCGTGATAATTCAATAAGAGGCATTTCTACAGAGTGCCTATACAATGAAGAATTCTTCTCAGTATTTCCTCTATCCCATTAGGATTTTATTACTTTGGGATATTTCTGAATAAAATCTCTCAAAGTATAAAAATCCATCTACTAACTCAGCAACACCAAAGACTGCACCACATTTGACAACACAAAAAAATTCAAAATGCTCCTTGAAATCTCCAATTTGTGCAAAAATTCATACAACCGCGCTGTCTGGTTAATGCATATTTATTGCAAATTTTCTCCAACGGTTTAACAGGTTAAAATGCAATTATTAACACTTTCTCCGTAATGGGTTGGATTTAACCCTTAGTATTTGAGCAAAGGCCATAAACTGAGTGTTCAGCAATGCAATGCAAGGCCTATGTGTCACCAGAGCTGTCCATTAAATATCCTTAATGTTGGGTTGATATCAGATAGAAAATGTTAAAAATCACTTGATGTTGCAGAGAATAAAAAAATAAAAAATTGTCACATTGATAAGCCACATGTATCCACACAAATACATTTACTTATACTTGTTCCAAAAACTCAAAACAAATCAAATTTATTTTCTTTCAAACAAGATTAAAAATGTAAATGAAAAAAAAAGAAAAAAAAAAAGAAAAATAAAAAAAAAATAAAAAAAGAAAAGAAAACAAGACAGCAGTAAAGGAAAAAAAAAATAAACAGAGAAGATTTTAATAATATTAATGTTATAAAAAAAAAGAAGCTCAAAATTACCTGGGTTTAAAATAAAAAAAAATATCCCTTTTTTTCTAGAAGGAATAAAGAAAAATTTCAGAGCCTAAAAGTTGTGACAATCATTACAGCGCACAGCAAAATTGTTGATGATTTTGTCCCTTTTTTTTGAGAAAGAAAAAAAAAGAAAAAGAAAAGAATGTAAAAAAGGCAAAAAAGTACTCACCAGGCAAGAAAATGTCAGAGGTAAAAAGGTCACAAGAAGAAGAAGAGAGTTAATAGGAGCAAGGCAGGAGGAGAGGTAGGAGTGTAGAAAAGGGCAGATGCTCAGATACAATGTATCAGCTGCTGCACCAGGCTGGATACAAAGTAACAGCATCAAGGGACTAGAGGCTGCATACTACCCACTGGATCAAACCATTGTATTGATGTGGGGGGTGGCAGGGCATACAGGGCACTTCAAACCACTGGTAATCAAGGCTGTCTATGCCAGCATTAATGCCCATGTAATGCAAAGGTTATATACAATTCATGTTATGGCTACGATAGTGAATGATGAGAACTATGGGAGTCGTGTTTTCCCTTTTCATCTGTCCAACCCCCCGCTCTTTGCTGCAGTTGTGGTCAAATCCAGTTGATGCCTTATTAAATAGCTGGAGCTGTATAATGTTGAGCTTCAGATGAGAAAGGAGGGGGAGAGAGGTGGATCTGCTTGTGCGAGCTGTCTGTGCATGATTAATCAAGACAAAATAACACTATTTGTATGCCTGTTAGACTTGGGTTCATTTGTGTGTCTGTGGGCATGTGTGCGCCTGTGTGCTTAATGGAAGAATACAAATGAATGCATACATTCACACACAAGAAAAATCGCTAATTGCTTGGTACATTAGGATTCCTGTCCTGAGGTATTATTTTTCACCATGACGTTGGAAAAAGTTGCACGGGTTGTGGCTAGTGATGAGCTTTTATATATATATATATATATATGTATATACACACTTATGTACAATACATATGTACAATACTTTGCTCCTGGTAGACAGAGTTACCTTACTACAAACGTGAAATTTATTTTATAAAATATATAGGTTCCATATGCACATCAATATTAGTTGGAAGTTCTGGGTATAGAATTTGCACTGGGGACCATGATATCCAAGCTTCATCTCTGATTGTGTGGACTTCATCTGTAGTCCATACCCATGGGTTAGACAGTATCGGTACAGTATTGGGCCAAAAAGATCCAGTAGAAGACAATCCCCTTTGAAGAGCACTGAGAACCCATCACTTTGATTTCATTCACAAATAACTTATTGCAATGCATTAATGATTACATAGGCCTTGCAAATAGTTTCCTGGAGTGGGATCGGGTCATGCCACTCCAGCATTGTTTTCCTGACACTGATAAAGTTCCGTTGGTATTGGATAAAATTATTAGTACATACTATAGACAAGTGAATTAATTCTACCAAATCAAGAGAGACAAACACACAAATTAAATTTCTTTGGTAGCTACTCGTTTTACTTTAGGGCTGTTTCACACGAGCGGATGCCAAGCGTGACATCCGCTCCGTGAATGACAGCCAAGACCTGATGTGGACAGCAGAAGCATGGAGCATTAACATGATTCATAATGCTCCGTGCCTCTCTGTGATCTCTTTACTACGAAATCACAGAGAGATAAAGTTGTCACTGTGATTTCGTAGTAAAGAGATCACAGAGAGGCACGGAGCATCAATGCTCCATGCCTCTGCAGTCTGCATCGGGTCTTGGCTGTCATTGACGCAGCGGATGTCACGCACGGCATCCACTCGTGTGAAACAGCCCTTACTCTCCTCCTTGGTTAATTTGGAATTATTTTCAGAAAATATTATATGAATTGAAATGTTCTACCAAAAAAAGATGAGTTCCATCATCCCAGGGACAATTAGTAGGTGACCTACTCCACAACTTGTACTCAAGGTTTTTCCTTCTTTCCTATCACAGCATATTATGATGGCTGATACCAAGGGATCAACACAATTTTTTTTCATAAATGAAATTCTGTATATTCGAGGTCTCATGGGCTGTCACTCTGCCTGAAATGCAATCTGGTGATCATTATTCTAAACTTCTTTATATGTTTTATATTGGCACAAGCATTATGTTCTACTGGAATACACTAAAAATAGGAGAAGTACTACATGTTTGATGCATTCTGTTCATTGTAACAGACAGGCTAAGTCTGTGGGGGCATGGAAATATGTTTCATATAAATGTGGGTCAGTCCTGTATTAAACTACTTACCCCCTGCCAACTTCTGCTCTCAGTACAGGTCCAAAATAGATCCAACTTTGATGTTTTAAACTATGGCTGTCTGCTGAAGACATATCTTCTGAAAGGAGCAACCTGCAATTTTCTGCAATTAGATATTCAATTTGTAAAAAAAATAAAAAATCACACCCCTGGGAGAACGGAGAGCAGCATGCTACATGGACTGACTTGCAGTGTCTGTACAGAGGAGAACCCTAGGCAGATTCTCACTGCTAATGGCAGTCGAATGGGAAACCTGCTCTGCATGGGCCCACTAGAAAGCTGAAAAGCTGCTTCAATGGTAAATTCTACCTTCGTATAGGGGTTCTATGAGATTCCTCCCAGAAACAGCACAACTCATGTTCATGGTCTGTGTCCAGTTTTATAGCTCGCTTCCACTGACTTGAATAGCAAACCAAATTCTAATCCTGTGCAGCCAATTCAAATACATAAGTCCTGTAACAATGACTGTCCACTCGCCATAACCTATTGGAAGGGCAAAATGATGGTTCATAGTGGGCTCCTGCCTGTTTAAACAGTTTTCCCAGAATCAAAACTTATCTATGTCTACAGAATAGAGCATAATGGTTTGATTGCTAAACCTCAACAGTTCATAAGAGTGCATGCACACTGCTACTTCATTCACATCTATTGGACTGATGCATATAGCCGGGCGCATTAGTAAACCATTTTAGTCAGTCAGACTTCGAATAGATTGGCAACGGGCAAACTTGTCCACTGTTCCCTTCACTTGGGTACATGGGGCCTTATTGTGGGTGTGCCAGCGGTGGAACCCCTGCACTCAAGCACTGATTCTGGGAAAAATCCTTTAAGTGGGACCATCAATTCCAGTGAGGCCATTAGTTTTATCAGAAACTAGTCTTTGGCCACACCAATGTCTTAATAAGGTATGCACATATTGATGTCAAATATTTAGTTTCCGCATACAGAAATAAAAGCAAACACAATGCAACAGAACTCAAGCATAAAACATGGACTAATACTATATTTGTTCTATGAATATATAAGGTACTTAGCAAATATGTTTTGATCAAAATCATTTGTGCCCATCCACCGCGGCAAGGTGACCTCAATCTGGATGGGACCCTACTCTATGATACCTCTTTCTGTGACAACTGCGCTCTTAATTTAGGCAAACCAAAGTCCACATTGTGTTTGCTCTGTTTGTTACCTCGCTAGGTGCCAGCAGGTCTCAAAGTAAATTCAGGGAGAGCAGACTACAGCTGAATATTGCAGTAATAAAAATTAGCCTGTAGATAAGATGGGCTAGTTAGGAGTGCATTAAAATCAATATGTAAAGGTAGACCAAATAAGACATTTTCATGCTTATTACAAGACCTAACAATGGAGGAATGAATGATCCCAGGTTCTTCAAATCTCATTTACATCATATTTTATGTTCACAGCATGAATGTATCTTATGTATAATGACTGGATTACATGTCAAGTTGTTGCATCATCATGAAGTGAAAGCTCAGTGTTACCTTTGAATCATGCATGATAAACAGTCACCCCCATATAGAGGCAGTTGTCTATTAATGCATCCTTTGCTGGCCTTATCCCTATGGGTGATGTGACAGGAAGGAAAGGGCCCAGACGGTATTCGGGAATGTCTGCCTCAAAGTGCTAATTATTTATGAAGTTATTATTACAGCAGTCAGTGGAGTCTGACTGTTCTGCTCCGACATAAGCTTTTATTCTGCATTTTTTTCTTCTTTTGACATCATCGCTTTGTCTCGGAGAGTTTTGGATCTTATTGCTGTATTCAGCAAAGTAGTCCTGTGGTGGAGCTAAGACATCACTCACGTAGTCAAATCTTTAAGGGATTTGTGTGACGTTACAAAAATGACCCTAAATTTTTTTTCAGCTCTATTTAATAAAATAGGCATGGTGAAGCCTGTTAGTGATGCCAAACGGCTGGTAAACCACTAGTCCCAGCTGATATTAACAATCAGGAGCTGGTGGTTGTGAAAAGTGTTTTTAGCAGCAAGTGCCAGTAATTTTGCTTAATCAGACAGTTGGTGTGCAATCAGGTTATTTCCTACATGGATTCAATTCTCCTCCATTACCTGGTTCCTAGGACACCAGTCCTACACTACCTCAAGTGTAGGACTGGTGTCCATGGGAGATTGCAGTACGCAAAGCAGCAAAGAGCCAGAGAGCCTCCCATTCAGCAGCCAGGCATGGGCACGTAGACTGTGTATGCAGGCCTAAGAGTCAAGAATAGACCCTGTCAGAATACTGATTTACAGGCAGTTTGTCTATGCACCTACACTGTTTGAAGTCAACATATTGACAAGCATTTTTTGCCATGATTTATGTAACAAAACTGGTGCAATAAACAACAACATTGGCGCAGGTAAATCAACACCTCAGATGCCGCTATCAGTACCTAAGGGGGGCTTTTTGATTACAAGGGTTGACTCAATTAGGTAAGCAATAATGTAAATAAGTAATGATGCCTGTAATGGCATTTTGTAAGGCTGGGGCTACATGCCGACTACCACCATGACACATGTAAGAGATCATGCTGTAGTGCTGCTTACATTGCAATTAGTGAATGTGGTCAGGTTAAGAGCTGCAAATTGCCCATTCGTTGCAATAAATCTAGCGGACTAGGTTTTCTTGCCATTGTAGGGCCTTGAAGATATAAACTTGCAATGTGATACCATCTACTTTTACTAGTTGTGATAAAGGCAGTGGTACCCAGCATTCTGTGGATGTGTGACCAATGTCATTGTGCTGCCCCAGCCTAAATGTGCCCTAACAGATGCCTGTGCCTTTTACATTTACAGATAGTAATATATTGGAGTTACAGATAAATGATCATAAGTAAAAGTAGTTGTCTGGGCCATGGCGAAAATTGGGGATGGCCAGTGTCACAGCCATGGTCATGGTCGTGACTCCTGAGCCGCACGCTGTTGCCTGCAGTTTGGTTTAGGTTGTTCAACCACAGGTGAGGGCCGCTAGTTTGTTGCCTCACTTGTGGTTGCCGCGGGCAACAAGTTGTTTTGTATTGTCGCAGTTTAGCAGCCTGAGCTGGTGCTAGGCAGCTTGCTGCAATGTGCATGCGGTTGCACCTGGCAACCTGTCTGTTAGGTGTGTCTTTTGTATGTCTGGTGTGCACAGGGTTTTGTTATGTGTGCACTTTCACCTTTAACTGGTTTCACTTCCCTGGTTAGTGTTGGAAGGGTTAATTCCCTCTCCTGTGTGTGTCTGTGTAGGTGTGGCCACTTTGGGCTATAAAGCCTCTTTGGAGATCTGAAGCTGAGGGGTTCTTCAGCCATGCTTTGCTGGAGACATCCTCCTGGTAATTCCATCTGCCAGTGGGGGCCACCCTTGTGGTCATAAGTTTATGTGATGTTCTGTTGATGTTTTCCTTTTGTTATTTGGTGCAGCTATGGATCTGGGTTCCTGTGTGTGGATGTGTGTGCTGTGTTCATTTTGTATTGTGTGGACATCAGCTTGCCAGCACAGGGCTCCAGTCAGCAAGGCTGTGGCAGGTGGCTGGAACTAGTGCAGTTCACCTGCCATATCCATAGGTCTGTTTGTGTTCCCCTCTTCCTTGCAGCTTGGCCAGTGAGACTCCTGTTCCTCCGTATCCAGAAGGAACAGGTCGTCTTACCCTGCTCCTAGTTCAGGGATCGGCGGGGGTGAGTAGGGATCCGAGGTTCCTGAGCATGGGCCCTCCTACCTTCAAGGTCGGCCGATGCAGCTAGGAGTTAGGGTCGGATTAGGGATGCGTTAGGAGGTGACCTGCTCCCTAATTCTGTCGTCCTGGCCGAGCAGCCATTAACATCTTCCATCATCGCACGGCTGAGGGTTTTCCCCATCCTCAGCCGTGACAGCCAGGTACAGAGTGTGAGTAAAAAATGATTCCACTAACCTGCTCTGGTCCCCACTGCTTCTTGACCCCATCACTTCCAGTCCCCACCTGTATTGAATTGCAATGTGCCAACTCCCCACACGTCATCACAGCTGGCCAATGATTGGCCTCAGTGGTGATGCATTTAGGGACGGCACATGACCGCTGAAGGCCACTGTTTTCCCAACAGCAGTGACATACAAAGAGTCGGCAGTTCGCACTTCTGGCCAGTCGAGGGGTAGAGGCGGCACAGGAATCAGGACAATCAGATCAGGGTTTTCTTTTTTGACTCACACATACTGTGCCCGGCCAGCCTTAATTTTTTCAGGCTCCGGACAACCCTAATGGGATAAAAACATAAACAAAGTGAATTAAGCATCACCTAAAAATATAGTCACGTGTGACAATAGACTAAACACATTTTTTTTAATAGGCCATTTGTATTAAGCAAATGTCACAAAAAAAAATCTTCTAAATGTTTTATATCTTTGTATCCATAACAACCCGTGCTAGAACGCTAATGTCTTATTATTGGTAAATGGTGTGAAAGAATAATGCAAATAAAACATGTCAAATTGTTTATTAATTGCATTCCACCGACATAAACAACTATTGTCAAAATTAATTTTAGTTAAATTTATTTATAATATACCTCAAAATGATGCCTAAGGCTAGGGCTACACAGTGATATGTGCCGCACAACAAAAAGGGTACAACTACTTTGTGACATGTGTCGCATGACGTTCATGTCGCACTAATCTTGCACCACATTTTTTATAATGATAGTCAATGATGTCGCACTGTGACAGGCGACATGCTGCGACTGTGATGCGACAGTCTCACAAAAATACAACTAGGTTGGATTTTTTGCATCTGTCGTGTTGCAGTCACAACATGTCGCAGTGCTACATCATTGACTATCATTATAAAAATTGTCGCACAACTATTCAGCGACAAGGAGTCACGCGATGTTGTATAGCCATAGCCTAAAAGTTCATGCAAAAAATTCAACTAGAAAAATAAAAAAGTTATGGCTAAGAGATAAAAACTAAAAATCACCTAAAAATCTAATGTGCTGTCTAAACTGGAACATTAAAGGCATATCGCTAGGAGAATACACATTGCCCTTTGTCCTGAGAGACAATCGAATTACAACTCAGTTGTCTCCAGGACAGAGGACAATCGCCAATACACACAGAGAGACAATGGAACAGACATCACTTACTCAAACATACAATGTCCCACCCTTTACAATACACATAGACATTTAACACATCCCAAAATGGCACGAATTAGACCAGGAATTCAAAAGTTAGTACAAGTCTCTTTGGCCTGGATGTACTTATGGCTTTTCTGCACAAAACCGGTGCATTCAACATGGGACCATAATCGCATGGTAAGAGGCGGGCAAGTAGTCCTTTCCAAGCACTCGTGGCAACCTCAAAAGAGGGGAGTTTGTCACAACACCAATCTGACATTGCTCGCATAACCTAGCAGTATGCCAAAAATGTTCCAGGTGAGACAACTCCTTTAAGGAGTCATTTTTAGCTTTCATCTCTTAGCCATAACGTTTATATTTTTCTATTTGAATTTTTTGTGGAACAACTTATAGAACTTTTAGACATGCCACCAATGTCCCAGATGAGACAATCATTTTAATGCCAAAATTTGCCTTGTCCACAAGGGTTAACACAAATTGAAAGGACAGTGTTGACTGCATAATATGCATATTTTTGGTTCTGCATTTACTGTAATCATAATTGAAGATGAGACAAGTTGACTAATTATTCTTGCTTCTTATTTATAATGACTTCATGCAAAATACACAACATAAGCAATTCCCAAGTAATTGATGATGGAGCGTCCTGACATGCTAGGTGCTTTCTAAATCTCTTCCGAGGGGTCAACACAGAGATGAGAGAATTACCGGACGTCCTCCTTATTTATCTTCCTTGTTTCCTGGCAGTAGACAACCTTGGGAGTCTCTTTTCTCCTTTTTTGGTGGAGGCAGAAGACAACAAATGCTTAAAGAGGATTTCCACCTAAAAACTAAAAATGTCCATAGACTAGTAAATCAGCAATTCCTTACAGAGATGCAGTATTGTCATTTTTTTCCTATACAGTTGTGGCAACCATTCCCGTAAAAACAGGAAGTACAACCATATTGATTGTCACTTTTTAATTGTCTTATAAGCAATCTGTCAGTGTAGCTTGGATATGTGGACAAAAGCACAATGTTCTCTGAATTCTCTGAAACAGTTATAAGATTAACAACCAATATGGCTGCACTTCCTTTTGTCACTTGTGCAAAATTCTGCGGCAACTGAATGAAAAATGCCAATATCTACGTATGTAAGTAGATGCTGAATTATTAGTACTAGTCTATTTTCACATTTTGGAAATCCACTTCGGGCACATCCACTGATGAAGCTGAGGAAAGTACACTCCACTATACATGCACAGTGAATTGAGGTCATGAGGTGTACTGTTCCGTGGGATCATTGTGAATTGAAGATGGGTCCCAGACTTATCTTCGGTAATTTATATGTTCTTTAAAGGGTAACTGTCATGTTTTCATAAAAAAATAAAATAATAATTTTAGCCTATGTTACTGCTTCAGCAGCATTATGCATAAAGCAGTTTTTGGTTTCTTTACATACCACAGTTTTCTTAGAGTTTTTCACTTAGTTACGGCTGTTTAAACATTTACAGTATGAGGACCTTCTCAAGATGGCTCCTCTGCCAGTTCTCTGAGGCCAAAACTGCTTTCCCTCACTTCCCATACACACTTGCTGTAGCCAGCAGCTCCCTGCCAGCCAATAAGATTGGATTACTGAGATACACGCCTCCTCACTCTGAAGCCTAATGCAGGAATGCAGTGTGAAGTACTGCCCCTCTGACTTCTGTTTATATTAAAAGGAAGACAGGCAAGCCCTAGCAACGGTCTTTTAATTGAGAAAAAGGACAGAGGACATTAATGAAAGCGGTTATTATAAGGTGTGGCAATGTGAACAGGTGAGGCCTGCTGTAATCAGGCCGACATAAAGCACCTTCCAGTGTGTCAGTCTAGGGAGAGAGTGAGTGTATGTGGTCTCAGTCAAGAGGACTGGGTGGCCACGAGGCTGTGTAGCCGAATCTCTTCCCTGTGGGGAACGGTGTGTGGTGTAGTGACAGCCTGAAGGCTGCTGGACGATTGGCTGAGAAAACTGCCCCTGAGACAGTGTGTGAACTGTGCTATGTAGGTGAGTCCGGGAGACACGTTATCTGCATTAGTTAGAGCCTAGCCAGGCAAGTGCTTATTATTTTGTGTGGATGTCACACGTAGGTGAAGCTGTGACTTCATGATGACCTGTATTGGTTGGAGTGTGTAAAATAAAGCACGAGTTTGGACAGTATATCTGTGTCTGGCAAAGTAACCTGTGATGACGACCCCCGGAAGTAAAGTGATTCCTTACAAAGTTAATCACAGATCTTTTGACAATCATTGACAAACTCAGGTATACATGCCTAGCTCTAATAAACTAGCAAATAAATAATAATATGACAGTTACCCTTTAATTTAGCAACCCCTCCTCCTACCGACTTTCTAGTTGTGGCTATGGTCCCTCTCTTATACTCCCTCATGCAGTCCTCCCCTGACCTGGTGTGGTATGGCCTGTGCATGAAATTTCTGTTTCCTCCTACACTTAAAGGGCATCTGTCAGCAGATTTGTACCTAGGAAACTGGCTGAAGGCATCTGGGTTGGTCCCATGTTCTTATGTGCCCGCATTGCTGAGAAAAATAAAGTTTTCACATATGCAAATGAGTCTCTAGGAGTAACGGAGGTGTTGTCGATACACCTAGAAGCTCAGCTCTTTCTGCAACTGGTGTGCCCTCTGCACTTTGACAGGGCCAAGCATTGTAAACATCATAACACCTGGCCTTGTCAAAGTACAGAGGGCGTGGCACTTTCAGAGAGAGCAGAGCCTTTAGGTGTAACGGCAACTCCCCCATTGCTCCTAAAGGCCCATTTACATATATTAAAACATCATTTTTCTCAGCAATGTGGGCACATGTGAACATGAGACCAACAGGTCAGCCAGTTTCATAGGTACAAATCTACTGACAGGTAGTGATGAGCGGCTGGGGTCATATTCGATCACT
Source organism: Bufo gargarizans (assembly GCF_014858855.1). Classification (NCBI taxonomy): domain Eukaryota; kingdom Metazoa; phylum Chordata; class Amphibia; order Anura; family Bufonidae; genus Bufo; species Bufo gargarizans. Next base: position 90,938,923 of record NC_058085.1, read on the forward strand.
GATATTTCTCAAATATTTTGTAGAATATTCATTGAATATTCACAAATTCTAATATTCGTTACATTCTACATTATTTTTTTTTACTTGAAAATCGGCAAGGTAATGATAGCAATAGTGCTATATATTCTTTTTCGAATATTCGTAATTTTTTTTCCATCTGAAGTCATGATTCCTCCCTACTTAAGTTGCTTGTGGACCAATGACTCATTGGCCCACAAGCAAGAAGCAGGGAGGAATCATGTGTTCACATTTTTTATTTTATTATCTTTGTCCTGAGTAAATCTACAACATGTTTGTGCTCTCCTTATGTATCAAGATTGTTTTCTTATCTTACCCTCTTTGAAGCCTTTTGCTGAGATGATTTCATTTCAGACCCCGACCAGTATCTATTTTACCTTATTGAATTGCCTTTTCTATACCCTGCTTATCACAGTGACGTTCACGTTTTTTTATTGTTGTATGTAACAATTGCATTTATATGTGTGTACGGACGCGTGATCAAGTGTCCACATGGAACGCGCAGACCTGTGATGATCATGGCTTTATGGAAGCTTTTTTACTGTTATTGCACAGGGCTTTGTAGGGGCCGCCTGCTTTGCTCGCTGCAGATTTGCTTTGTGTTGGGATTTAGAATTCTTTTACCTACAGTTTCTAGATCGGTTGTTTTTGTAAAGCCTGAAATCATTGCTGTGTTTTTTTAAATAAAATTATATGTAAGTGAATATTGTATGGTTCACCTCCTCCATCTTCCTCTTCTCTGTCCATTATCTATCATCTTTATTCCTTTCTCTTCATGTCTCCTGTGTCATTTTTCACGGCTTGTTTATCCATCTCTGTCTCCTTCCAACATTCCTCCTCCCTTTTCTCCGCTACTTCTCCTCTTCCTTTCTCTCCTCTCAGTTTCCCAGGCTCCTGTCTAACACGTCCACCTCCATCTCTCCCATGCCTTTAATCTATCTGTCTGTTTATCTTCTCAGACACAGAGGAGGGAGAAAAGAAGGTCTCTCCGAGAAAAAAAAAAAAGAGCACATTACAGCTTCATTATATTTTCTTATTACAGGCACGTGGTGTGCATGTGTTCCAGGTATGTGCTTTTCATTCTCCACTGCAGTAGCGGCCTATAGCCAAATATATTGCACTTTATCATAGCTGGCATTTAGGTAGTTAAAACACGCTAACCTGCACTGAACATAAAAATGGAGCCGAATAAGGCTGGGTTCACATCTCGTTTGAAGCATACCTGGAAGGTATACTCTGGGAGTGTTCTCCAAACATACCGTTGACACCACTATATAGCCATATAATGGCATACCGCCACTGTGCTGTGCTTTGTAATACAGTAAAAAAAAAGGATGCCAGTCCCTAACAAAAGAGGAACGGTGGCCTATGACTATGTCCAACTATGCACCAGGAGCTTTCCCGGCACATACACTGACAAGTTAGAACAAAATGTTAACAGCATGCTACGGTTTTATCTCCGGCCAAAAATCTGGAACACTTGTCGGAATGCCGCAGTGGCGTAGGGATCGCCATAGCAACCATAGTAGTGGCTATGGGGCCCTACGCCACTGGGGGCCCGTCCGGGCCGCCTTCTGTTGATTTTTTTATTTACACACTACACCAGTGCACGTCCTGCTGAATCGCAATCGCTAACTCTAATAGTAATCGTTCGCTGCAGCTGCGCCGGCACTACTGACCTCAGTGTCAGACAGCCGTCTACTCTATAATGAGAGTCACAACTCACAGATGGGGGCGGCGTTCGGACCCAGCGGACTCGCGGACGCGGAGGCAGAGCGTGCAGGGCTTGACGTCACGGTCGTCAACAAGTAAAGCTGTGCTGCTGCGTGCCTGGTTCCCGCCCGAACAGACTTTGCAAACTGCTGCGCTGCGAAGTGCCACAAGTGAGTAGTGTGAGTGATAGACTAACTGAGTGCCTTCAGTGTTCTCTCTGCTCTTGGACCTGTCCTGCGTGCTGCGTCACTCTGCTAGGCTAGCTACTAGTGACTTCTTAGACTGTGTTGTGATTGTGAGCCAGCGGCTGTCTGAGCCCTCAGCCTGGCCCTGACCTCAACTGGCTGTCTTCTACAGGTGCCCACTGTCTTGGGCTAGATGGCCTAGCCCCAGCTTAGACTGTAAGGAGAGGAGGAGGACTGGAGAGTGGAGACAGGAGTGGACTCACTCAGTCTACTGTGGCATTGCAACCTCTGAACTCTGCCTGAAAAAGTAAGAATAAAAAGTATGTACCCATATATCCCCACTACCTCGCCTTATGGCCTGCCCTGAGCCCTCCCTCCTTCTTGGTTTGCGCCCAGCCCCTCCTCAACCTGTCCCTGATATGGTTACCCCTATAACTTAGGGTATCATGGTACATTATGCAGGGGTAATATAACTAAGGACCCCTGTATAATGTCCCCACTCCCCTGATGGCACTGAGTCCTCCTCAGTTATATTACCCTTGTATAATGTACCCTGACTGATACCCCTCAGTTATATAACTTAGGGTAATCAGGGTACATTATACAGGGGTAATATAACCAAGGGGTGTCAGTGTACATTATACAGGGGGTAATATAACTTATATTACCACCGTTCCACTGTATAATGCCTGATAGGCCTACTGAGTTATATTACCCTTGTATAATTATGTACCCGGATACCCCTTAGTTATATGATCTCGGCGGGGTCATATAACTAAGGGGTATCAGGGTACATTTATTATACATGGGTAATATAACTCAGGAGGCCTATCAGGCATTATACGGTGGTATTATAGCTTACATTACCCCTGTATAATGTCCCATGATAGCCCTCCTCAGTTATATTACCAATACCCTTGTATAATGTACCCTGATACCCCTCAGTTATATTACCCCTGTGTAATGTACCCTGATATCCATTAGTTATATAATATAACTAAGGGGTATCAGGGTGCATTATACAGGGGAAACATAACTGAGGAGTGCTATCCTATCAGGGACGTAATACAGGGGTAATGAAAGCTATATTACTAGGCGGCGCAGGCGAGTGACGTCAGTGAGTGAGCGCCGCCCGCCCGCACTGCCTGCTGTTACCGTTGCCGGAGCTAAGACAGAGTAAGGTATCCAAATCCAATCCAAGTAAAGAGATCAGCAATGTCAATGATTAAAGTTACTGATTAGTTTATAAATGTACTCCTGTGAGCATCGGGGAGGGGTATCTGTGGATGGCACTGGGGGGGGCCCATAAAATTATTTTTGCTATGGGACCCATGCATTTCTAGCTACGCCCCTGGAATGCCGGCATTTTTTTACATAGGAATGTATTAATGCCGGATCCGGCATTCAAAATACCGGAATACCGGACCCGTCCTTCCAGTCTGCGCATGTGTATTTGCATTCCATTTGCTCATCCTCCAACCAGTATAAACCTATCTGTCCTGTTCCTTTAATGGTCCATGTGCGGTAGACCTGGGGTCATCTGTAATTGTTTAATGTTTTATGTGCAATGTTATCTAATGTAATGTGATGCTATTCCATTTATTCTAGCAGAGGAGGTAATGGTTGGCAGGAACAGGGCTAACCACCTTGATGTTCTCCTGTATGCCAGAAGGGGGAGCGCCAGTCTAGTGAGAAAGAGAGAGAGGAGAAAAGATGCGAGTTCCTGTTTGGATTGTGGGGCAGTGAGGAAGCACATATCAAAGCTTTCACTCCAAGGAATTGCATCTTATTCCCCTGTAAAAGCATCACTCCAGAGGAAAGCTCAGGAACCAGATATTCTTCTCCTGTGAGAACAATTTAAAGGGGTTGTCTGATTTTTTTCTATTGATGACCTATCATCAGGATAGATAATCAATAGGAGATTGGTGGGGGGTCCGACTCCTGGCACCCCCACCAATCAGCTGTTTGAAGAGAAAGCAGGGCTGCCTTCTCTGCTCTGTTTACCTGCTCACTGCAGCAATTGCAGTGCTGAGCAGGTGTAATTACAAGTATGGTGTCCCCATTCACTTCTATAGAAAGGCTCCTTCCTATGCAGTTGAGCAGACAGAGCCATCCTGTAGAAGTGAATGGGGATGTCATACTTGTAATTACACCTCCCCACCACTACAATTGGTGCAGCGAGCAGGTAAACAGAGCAGAGAAGGCAGTGCTGCCTTCTCTATAAAACAGCTGAAGGGGGTGCCAGGAGTCGGACCTCTGCTGATCTGATATCGATGACCTATCCTCAAGATGTCAGGCTACTTGCCCATAGCAACCAATCAGATTTCACCTTTCATTTTTCAGAGCTCCATTGAAGACATGATAAGGGTAAGATGACTTGCTACCATCACCTCTCTTTGTATGATATGAGCGTCAGCTTAGTGCCATGTTGGCCACTGGTCGATAGAGCCACCCATTTGTTCACGACTCTTGGTGACTGTTACTTTACTTAATCTTTGTATATCTTTGTATATATCGTGGTAATGTGAACATTGAGGTGTTGTTTCCCCAGGTTCCAGTCCGGGACTTGATGCATGCTCATGTCCAGGGATCCTATTAAATCCTGCTACTGGATCTTGGGTGTGGCTCACTCTGGAGTGTCTTGTGAAGCAGAGTCCTGGTGAGGCTCTGTGTGAGTGGTCCCAGCCGGGTGGGCTGAGGGGCAATGAGGCTAGGCGATAGCCTGAACTTTGGGGGGACGCAGTGACGCCTGTGAAACAAGGATCACGAGGACCAGAGACGAGAGGACTACTGGGCCACAATCCCCCAAAAGGTATTGAAGTGTCACAGCCTGGAGGTTGCTGGACTGTATGGCTGAGGAAAGCCGCATTTGTGTTCCATGTGTGACCAGGGCTCTCTAGGTGAGTCACGGATACGCTTGTGTTTAGTTAGAGCCTAGCCAGGCAAGGGTTTGTTATTTTGTGTGGATGTCACACGTGATAAGTTGAAGCTGTGACTTCGTATCCTGTACTTTGCTACAGTGTCTGAAATAAAGCAAGAGTTTGGACATTATAATCGTGTCTGCGAAGATATCTGTGAGTGTGACCCCCTGAAAAGAGACGATCCCTTACAATATCTTTTGTCATCATAGTTTAGTAAAGTGTAAGTCGTGTTAAGTCTAAGTTTCCCCAAACTTCTGACCCCACCATAACACATTTGGTACCAGAAGTGCGGTTTGGGCAAAATATAAACGTATTGTTTATGAACTGATACAGAGAATTGGTATGGTCTGGTTGTCAATGGATGGGACCCCCAGGCATCGATTAGACAAGGGAAGTGTGACTGCGACATGGAATCTCTACAAGTGGCTATATATATATATATATATATATATATATACGTAGAGATAATTGATATAGTCTGTAGGAACTTGAGCAGTTGAGAGTCTGCTCTTTGTAGATATTGGAGTTCATCCAATAGTTAATAAGGAAGCATGCCCAGAAGTTAAGGAAACATCAAAAAAAGCATCTGTGTTTTAAGCTTTTAGAGCCCTGGTGCAGTAGATCCAGGACTTGCACTAGAGAAAGGGAAACATGTAAATATTCATGTAGTAAAAGTATTAGGGAAAAATAAAGGCTAAAGGAGTTGTCCAAGTTACATTTTTTGGTGACCTATCCTCAGGATAGGTCATCAATATCAGATAGGCAGGGGTCCTTTTTAAGTGGGGTTTTGAATCTTCATATGGCCTCTCCCCGATTCTGCACTTGGTATGAGTTCATACAAGTACACACATATATTTTGGTTTTGAGTCTGCGCCGTTACTTACATCTGATTGTTCAGAGGAAAGAAAGGGGTGGGGGGGAGACAGAGAGCCGGGGAACCAACTATGCAGAAATAAGAGAAAATGTAGTGATGAGTTAAATAAGTAATTAAGGTTACATGCACACGGCCGTATGTGTTTTGTGGTCCACAAATTGCAGATCCGCAAAAAAAATAAAAACGCATGATATCTGTATGCCATTAGGTTTTTTTTGTGCGGATCCAAAACGGATTTTTCCGGGGATACGGAACGGAAATACTGATGCGGTCAGCATCCTATCCGCAATAAACAGAATGGACACAGAAACAAAATACGTTCGTGTGCATGAGGCCTTAGGCCTCTTTCACACGGGAGTCGCGTGTGAGGGCCGTATAGGATGCAGGTGCATTGCTCGAAAATGCACGATTTTTCCTAGCGAGTGCAAAGTGTTTTAATGCGTTTTGCACTCGCGTGAGAAAAATCGACATGTTTGGTACCCAGACCCGGACTTCTTCACAGAAGTTCGGGTTTGGGATCGGTGTTGGTGATGAATCATGTGATGGACCATGTCATGAGCGCAGTGACGTCACCAAAGGTCCTTTTCTCCCAGGTCCTCAAAGAAGAAGAAACAAGAAAAGTCGGGCTGCGCAAACAAGTGGGTGAGGTGAGTTGAAAAAACATTTTTTAACCCCTCCATTCTTAATTTACTTTGCATTGTGTATTAGGAATGCTATTATTTTCCCTTATAACCATGTTAGAAGGGAAAATAATAGAGATCGGGTCCACATTCCGATCGTCACCTAGCAACCATGCGTGAAAATCGCACCGAATATGCACTTGCTTGCGGATGCTTGCGTTTTTCACTCATCCCCATTCACTTCTATGGGGCCTGTGTTGCGTGAAAAACGCACAATATAAAGCATTCAAGTGATGCGTGAAAATCACAGCTCATGTGCACAGCCCCATAGAAATGAATGGGTCCGGATTCAGTGCGGGTGCAATGCGTTCACCTGACGCAGTGCACCAGCGCGGAAAACTCGCCCGTGTGAAAGGGGCCTTAGACTTGAAATGTTGCATTTGTTAATTGTTTTTGTTTGGTTTAATACAGATTATACACAAGAAAAAACAGAGTGATAAGTTATATATATATATTTTTTCTTTCACAGTCAATGCTACATTCCTATCTTTTAGGGAGGATGTGCAGCATGTGTAGAGGGAAAAAAGGAGAAAACTGTATTTATATGTGGGCTTTTAATGCTAATTGTTTGTATATAATATGGGATATCCCTTATGTACTAATTATAGTCCACGTGGCATTGTATTGATTTTGTTAGTCTGTTATATGCACTTATTAGTGTTTTGTCTTGAATAATTGGCTTGGCATCGGTCTATATAACTTTCTGTTTGTAGTAGAGAAGATAAGGAAAATGTGTATTATGAGCCAGAAACAGGCAATTGTTTATGTTTTTCTCTCTCTTTCTGGAAGCTATGAATAGCTGTGTGTGAATGCGTTGTTAAGTTACAGGAAAGCTGGGTAATTGCATGAAGGGATGCAAACTGTGTGTACATATTGACAATAAGGGTTCATGCACACGACCGTTGTTGTTTTGCGGTCCGTTTTTCTGAGGTTTTTTTCTCTGATTTAAGTCCCCTTTGTAAGACACTCAGGGGTCCTAGTGGGGCTCGGCCTGCGGGGGACCCCGTTGGAGTAGCAGAACAGGTCACGCGTGTGCCTGGGGAGTCTTCAGTTCCGACTCCTTTGCGGGCAAACGCGGTAGTGCGTCTGCATGTTCGCCGGAGGGGAAGACCGCCGGGGTCTCGGAGGCAGATTGACCGGACTGGTGGCTGCACGCAGAGGCCAGTCCTGTCTCCGGTATCACCTGTGGGTTCCGTTCCGGCGTCCTTGCCGACACGATGTGTAATCATGCTGGGACGCTCGAGCATCCGCGTGCACGCTCAAGAGGAGGTTCGCAAAAGGATATGCGGCCGAATGTACGTGCATCATATTCGCTACACCGGCCGCTGACTGGGAAAGGCATGGGTTAAGTGACTAAGGACCAGCCTAGGCCGCACAAGTGTCAGGGATTAGGATCATTATATGACCTATGAGGAATAGACACATGGCACTTTGTGATTGGCTAGCAGGTACTTAAAAGGTGATCTCCCTGGCTGGTCCAGTGCCCACTGTTGTTTTGACAACCCGGGTGTAAGTTGCAGTTCATATTCCCTAGCCTTACCTGTGCATGAACAGTTTGTCTCGTGTATGACCTTGGATCGGACCCTGGAAATCCTGACGTCTCATCGCGTCTGGTACACGTTACGCAGACTAATAATGCGCATAAAAACTTTGGCCTGGTCACTGGATGTCCCCTTGGTGTTTCCCTGCTCAGGTTATTATTCGGGCTGGTAACCTGTATATGCTTACTGGTTTGGACTGTACTTCTGTTTATTTAATAAATCCACTATTGTTTAACCTCTGTCTGGTTGCTTGGGGTTCTGTGTCATTACACTCTTCCGTTCCGTTATTTCACAAAACATATAGGGCTGGGCATAGCATTTCTACAGTATGGATCCATGAAATACAGATGACATACAGGTGTGTTTTCCTTTTCGTATTTTTTGCCGAGCATTGACTTGAACGGGGCCTCAGACTGTGATTTGCAGACAATAATAGGACATGCACAACTTTTTTGCGGACCAAAAATACGGAAACGGAATGCACACAGAGTACCTTCCGTTGTTTTTGCTGACCCATTGAAGTGAATGGTTCCGCATACGGTCCGCAAAAAAAAATGGAACAGAAGCAGAAAGAAAATACGTTTATGTGCATGAGCCCTAAGGCATATTAACAGCAAGGAAAAAGAGTGCTAAAATTGAGGTACTGAGTGTGTGGAGAGGAACCACTTAGGCCTAGTTCACACTTCAGTGTTTGGTCAGTGATTTCCATCAGTGATTTGTGAGCCAAAACTTGAAGTGGAGCCTCCATAGACATTAGGTAGAAGGGAAAGATCTGCTCCTGTTCTATGTTTAGAGCTGCACCTGGTTTTGGCTCACAAATCACTGATGGAAATCACTGACCAAACACTGAAGTGTGAACGAGGCCTTACACTTTTATAATGTTTTATGTGTATTATAGAATGTGCATGGGTGTTTTGTTTTATTGGAGCTCCAAGGATTTTTATGAGTTCAAAGAACTCTGATGTGTGTGTGACATGGGAGCTTAATGTTTGTCTGTTTTTATGTCTGTTCAATTATTATGTTATGTTTGTTACTCAATATACAGTCAGGTCCATAAATATTGGGACATCGACACAATTCTAACATGTTTGGCTCTATACACCACCACAATGGATTTAAAAAGAAACGAACAAGATGTGCTTTAACTGCAGACTGTCAGCTTTAATTTGAGGGCATTTACATCCAAATCAGGTGAACGGTGTAGGAATTACAACAGTTTGCATATGTGCCTCCCACTTGTTAAGGGACCAAAAGTAATGGGACAGAATCATCATAAATCAAACTTTCACTTTTTAATACTTGGTTCCAAATCCTTTGCAGTCAATTACAGCCTGAAGTCTGGAACGCATAGACATCACCAGACGCTGGGTTTCATCCCTGGTGATGCTCTGCCAGGCCTCTACTGCAACTGTCTCCAGTTCCTGCTTGTTCTTGGGGCATTTTCCCTTCAGTTTTGTCTTCAGCAAGTGAAATGCATGCTCAATCAGATTCAGGTCAGGTGATTGACTTGGCCATTGCATAGCATTCAACTTCTTTCCCTTAAACTCTTCGGTTGCTTTTGCAGTATGCTTTTGGTCATTGTCCATCTGCACTGTGAAGCGCCGTCCAATGAGTTCTGAAGCATTTGGCTGAATATGCGCAGATAATATTGCCCGAAACACTTCAGAATTCATCCTACTGCTTTTGTCAGCAGTCACATCATCAATAAATACAAGAGAACCAGTTAAATTGGCAGCCATACATGCCCACGCCATGACACTACCACCACCATGCTTCACTGATAAGGTGGTATGCTTAGGACCATGAGCAGTTCCTTTTCTTCTCCATACTTTTTTCTTCCATCACTCTGGTACAAGTTGATCTTGGTCTCATCTGTCCATAGAATGTTGTTCCAGAACTGTGAAGGCTTGTTTAGATGTCGTTTGGCAAACTCTAATCTGGCCTTCCTGTTTTTGAGGCTTACCAATGGTTTACATCTTGTGGTGAACCCTCTGTATTCACTCTGGTGAAGTCTTCTCTTGATTGTTGACTTTGACACACATTCACCTACCTCCTGGAGAGTGTTCTTGATCTGGCCAACTGTTGTGAAGGGTGTTTTCTTCACCAGAGAAAAAATTCTTCGGTCATCCACCACAGTTGTTTTCCGTAGTCTTCCAGGTCTTTTGGTGTTGCTGAGCTCACCGATGCATTCCTTATTGTCCCAATATTTATGGACCTGACTGTAAGCGGAACATTGCTCTGACCTCATACTGTGTCAATGACTGGTGGAGGGAAGATCGCACAGCCCAACCAGGAGGGGTAGACTTAGATGATGTAGAGGTGATGGAGAAGAAGAAAAGGTGGATAACACAGGACCTAAAGACAACCTCTTTTGTTCATCCTTTAACTACAGGCTGCCCCCATAAGAAATAATTTTTTTTTTTTTTTTAGGATGTGTGTTTGGTGAGTATACACCTGATATGGCATAGACACTCAGTGTTGTCAAGTGTATTGTGACTATATATTATTATATATGTTTGTATGGAAAAGGACAAAGCTTTTAATTAATGATAGGGAAGCTGGATCTATCTGCAAATAAAATAACAACCGATATAAAGTATGAACCAATATACAACATTGGGTATATTAGAAGATTTATAAATAAATGTGTAATATTAATGGTGTTAATTGCTATGATCAATAATCAAGGGTATATCATTAAACTGATATTATTGTTTAACCACCTAACTGTTTTGCTGAGACCAGCTTAGCAGTGGGAAAATTAGTTAACTGTCCTGCCTAAAATGACAGCATTAGGCCTCTTTCACATGGCCGTAGTGCTCCCGTGGCGTTATTGCAGTTCCGCAATACACGAGGCACCGGTCGTGTGCATTCCACATCACGGATGCAGACCCATTCACTTGAATGGGTCCGCAAATCCGGAGATGTGGTGTGGAATGGAACAAAAGCTCGGAATGGAACCCCACGGAAGCACTACAGAGTTCTTCCGTGGGGTTCCGTGCTTCCATTCCACAAAAAAATAGAACTTGTTTTATTGTTTTGCGAAACGGACATATTGCAGACCGCATTCAAGTGAACACTGTCATGTGCAAGAGGCCTTGGTCTCAGCCAAACAGGGGATATCACTGTTAGAAATCAAGTCATAAATAATCGTGGGTAAAACCTGCTTTCACTTTCAGCAGTATTCACTGCAACCAGATTTCTATCAGTGATATCAGCCATATCTCTAGCTGAACAAAATAGAAACCCTAAACATTGATCCCTCTTGCTTACATGCCAGCATCAATTTTGAATCCCTTTATAGCAGCATTCCCCATGAGAAGAGACTCACAACAGTGGCACACTATCTATACACAAGGGGGGGGGGGGCACTGTAGGGCACACAACTATTTTGCAAGTACATTCCTTGAATTTACTCTCACACATAATTTTTTTTATATTTGACACGCTGTTCTACCACCAGCTCAGGGGGATGGCAATGGGGAGCCCCCATGTGCCCACGTCTGCCCACCTCTTCCTGGGCTGGTTAGAGGACAACATCATATTTCCAGACCACGAAATGTGTTGGAACGAGAAAATAGCATTCTGGACACAATACATCAATGTTTTTGTACTCTGGAATGGGAGTAAGGAGGAGTTCATCAGCTTTGTAAACACCCTGAATGTTAACGGGATTGGCCTGAAATTTATGTATGACATACAGGTTGAATGTATCACACTCTTAGACGTAAAGGTCTTTAAACAGGGGGAAAGAATTGCCACCACAATCTTTAGAAAATCGACAGCCACAAATGCAGTTTGGCCTTTCTATCACCACTCTATAATTTATCAACATTATAGACATTTTCATGGTAGGGCAAGTATTCATTGAGTGAGAGTAGGGATATAGGTAACCCTTTTTTGCATTTGAAGATTTGGTTATCACGTACGTTTTATTTTTTTATTTTGAATCCCCATTTCCACCTGGGTAATTATACTTATACCTATGATTTCAGGTAATTTTATTTATAAGCGTAATTAAGAATGCTTTTTACCTTTGGACCACTCTGGTTGGTATAGACCTCAAAAGAAAGGTCCCTGGTCATTAAGTTTGGTGACAATTGTTAATGGCTTATTGTTACACACCATCGTCACCATGTCAGTTATTTTAGATCGTCACTTGGAGTAATGTACGTGTCTACATAGTAGTTCTAACCTCCTCTTGTCTGGCGACCAGGGATAGGTTGAGAAGCATGCGCTTCATCGAACCGGAAGTGATGCATGCGTTCCACCTACCACAAAGTCGTGCGTGGCATGCGTTCCACCAGCCAGAAGTGCCCTCAATGGCAAGAGTGGGACACACGCCGCTCCACTATTTAAGGCCAGTTATTTCACCCCTATCTCTCTGCACTATCTAGCACTCTCTAGGCGGCTGGCTTCTCAAGGGAACCCCACATGTAGGTAGGAGTCTTTTTATCAATACCAGCAACTCTGATGTCAATATGTTATTCTCTTATGGGCTGACATTTTTTGCTTTTTAGATAGTATCTCCTGCCTCCAGTCCATCAGGAACTACATGTGATGTATCAAACTTTTTCACTTATTAAAAAAATTTGTTTAGCCAGCCTCATATTGTGACTTTCTATGGGCTTTATCTGACCTATATCGACCCCCTGAAAAATCCATCTGGGGGAAACACATCTGGGTGATACTGAAACAAAGGTCTAACCATATAGGGCCATCCAGGGTATACTAGGACAGGTACGAAGACGGAGAGACTCCACCACCAGGGGTCGTCTCCCGGCTGAGGTTAGACTAGGCTTTCCGCAGGGAAAGCCTCCCCCTAGGATACCCTACCTCCTCTATATTGTACCATCTCCATCTCCCCTGGGTCTTTTTTTGCTTGTTTTTCTTTCTTCTATCTCTATATACTAATTGTTATTATCATTTGTGATACCGTACCATTAGGGCTGTTTCGGTCCCTCATGGTGACCTGTATCTGTAGGTCCATTTTTAGGGTCCCGTCTCCTTTTTGTAATTAGTGTATTTAGTTTCTTAGGACACTTCCACTATCTATGATATCGCATCTTTTGTTGTTTGAAGTACTAAACCAGAGATTTGAGCAGCTAAAGCAGCCTCCCCCGATTCCCCTTCAGTCTGGAGGAGAATGAGGGAGTAGCCAGGTGAGATCAAATACCAGACCAGAGTTTAAGTGCCGATCCGGGTTTTGGCAGCACCTGACTGTCCTTTAAATAGGCAGCTGGGTTCAGAATCTGAGTCTCTGTCTTGGGATCTGAAGCATGGTGCTGTGCTGGAAGTTTCAGAGCCGCATGAGGGCTATATGCTGGGAAACAGGCCCCTAAAGCCTGCTGTGGACTGCCGGGGATAAAACTGCTAGCAAGGTGACATGTCTGTTCTATGGACTTTTCGTTGTTTGAATTAACACCAAGACTGTTATGAGTTGTTTTTCTTTTTCCTTTTGTGTGAATAAACACTGACATTTTTTATTTACGAACTTGTTTTGCCTCTGTACTGCGTCCATTTACCTTGCCTACCAGAGCAAATCCTCACACCCCCTAAAAATACAAAAATAAAAGTTATTTCATACACAATATAGACCCCAAAAAGCCTACAACTAATGCCGCAAAAAAAAAAAAATTTGAAGAAAAAAAGGTTATGACGCCTAGATGTCACGGATGGTGTTACAGAAAACTAGAAGACACAAATGAAGATCCGACTGACTTGATCCAAAACTAAGGAACAAAAGGGTAAGCCCTGTAACAGCCCTAGCTCTCTCCCGTACTGCTCAGCCTATGCAAAAATCTCAATGGTAGAAAATTGCATACCCTTGTTCCTCGACTGTATGACACCTGAACACTCTATAATAGTGAGGAGACACGACCACCGGCTCCCTACACTTAATACGGAGGGAGTCAGGGTCACCTAGGATCAAGCCCACAGGAAAACAGAAATAAAGAAACAGACTTATCTTGTGGATGCAGCAGTAACAGCTTCTAGCATCAGCACACTCCAGGAAGTTGTATAAACTGCAAGGTAAGGCAGTATGGGGAGGAGATATATAGGGAGGCAATCACTGCTAATAGATGCCAGCTGGGAGAGGGAGGAGAGATGTCAAAATGAAAGCAAAACAAAAGAAGATCATGCAGAAGGTACTAAAGAACATCTAACAGAACTTCTCAAAGATCTGGTGGTGACACTAGAACACAAAGGGGTGAAAATATTATTTGTCCTTTTAAGGGGTTGTCCCATCTCAGATAATGGGGGCATATAGCTAGGACCCGCACCTATCGAGAACGGGGCCCCGCAAGTGAAGGAAGCCGCACTGCGCATGCGTAGCCGCCCTCCATTCGTTTATATGGGGCCGCTGAAAATAGCCGAGCGCTGGCTCGGCTATTTCCGTCGGCCCCATAAAAATTAATGGGAGCCTGGGCCGCGCGAGCACGGTACGCTCCCATTCACTTCTATGGGAGCAGCGCTTTGTTGTGGACGGACCAGCCACAGCCCCGCTCCGTTCTCGCTATAGGTGCGGGTCCCAGCAGTGGGATCCGCACCTATCGGACAATGGGGGGCATATCCTAGCGATATGCTCCCATTGTCTGAGATGGGAATACCCCTTTAAGGCTTAAATTATTGATTCACTAGGGGGTTAAAAATACAATAGTGTTCCCTGAGCTGTGCGCCGACAAGATTTACTACAGACACACGTTAAAAATCTCAAATAAAAAAAGTGACATTTTTGGGAGAGTTATTCCAATTTTAACGTGACTGTTAGGAGGTTAAAAGGTTTACACTGAAGACATCAAAAGGTTTATATTGAAGAAGATATCAACAAACGAAAAGACATTCAAGCAAATGTGTTTTTATTTGACACCACAATGTGTTATGAGTAACTAAAAGGAAGTGATAAATGTTACAGTGTTGTCACAATATACACTCACCTAAAGAATTATTAGGAACACCTGTTCTATTTCTCATTAATGCGATTATCTAGTCAACCGATCACATGGCAGTTGCTTCAATGCATGTAGGGTTGTGGTCCTGGTCAAGACAATCTCCTGAACTCCAAACTGAATGTCAGAATGGGAAAGAAAGGTGGGCTACAACAGCAGAAGACCCCACTGGGTACCACTCATCTCCACTACAAATAGGAAAAAGAGGCTACAATTTGCACGAGCTCACCAAAATTGGACTGTTGAAGACTGGAAAAATGTTGCCTGGTCTGATGAGTCTCGATTTCTGTTGAGACATTCAAATCGTAGAGTCCGAATTTGGCGTAAACAGAATGAGAACATATATCCATCATGCCTTGTTACCACTGTGCAGGCTGGTGGTGGTGGTGTAATGGTGTGGGGGATGTTTTCTGGGCACACTTTAGGCCCCTTAGTGCCAATTGGCCATCGTTTAAATGCCACGGGCTACCTGAGCATTGTTTCTGACCATGTCCATCCCTTCATGACCACCATGTACCCATCCTCTGATGGCTACTTCCAGCAGGATAATGCACCATGTCACAAAGCTTGAATCATTTTTAAATTGGTTTCTTGAACATGACAATGAGTTCACTGTACTAAAATGGCCCCCACAGTCACCAGATCTCAACCCAATAGAGCATCTTTGGGATGTGGTGGAACGGGAGCTTTGTGCCCTGGATGTGCATCCCTCAAATCTCCATCAACTGCAAGATGCTATCCTATCAATATGGGCCAACATTTCTAAAGAATGCTATCAGCACCTTGTTGAATCAATGCCACGTAGAATTAAGGCAGTTCTGATGGCAAAAGGGGGTCCAACACCGTATTAGTATGGTGTTCCTAATAATTCTTTAGGTGAGTGTATATATCACCAAAAAATGGACATGACTTTCACATGTATGAAAATCCAAAAGGCTTTATTATAAATATACACATAAAAAATACATACATACATAATAATAAGAAAGGCAGCACAAGGCGGGACACACGGATGAGGAACAGGACCCAAGGAGAGGTTGGGAGATCAGTACACCAAGAGACAGGGATAAAGAATACTGGCTAGAAAACCATACCAAAGAACCTCATGGCAGCAACGCCCCAAACATAGTACAAGAAAGGCGGTTGTAAAAATATTGAGGTTAGGTAAGAGGACAGAATTAACATACCCTGTGTGGTGTATCGATCTCTCGGCCAACTCCTGACCCGTGTTGTCACAAGACAAATGCCATCCAAGACCATTGGTCTGCCATGCTGAACAAGGCCTTGCTGCTTGCATTACTGTTGTCTGGGGGTGGATTGCACAGATAATAATCTGCCCAAGACTTCCTGCAGTACACCAACCAACCAGGAGGGCTGAGGACCTTATAACAACCTGCAGACCAGTGAGGGGACGAGCTCCCGGATTCATAGCTCCTCCCACAGAAAAGGTTATGGACTGTCCTACAATCATTGATAAAAGGCTATGAAACCTGCATTTAGGATTGTGAATACACCTGCAATTCCCTCATACATCAGCACAGAGAAAGGAGGGGTAAGTGACTGAGCTAGACAAAGTCACAAAGGCTGGACTTTTAGGAAGAGCATCTGAAAACCAGGAAAGTTCACATCTTTATCCTGGTATGATTGTGCCCCACTGTCTGGTGTACAGAGCGCCAGTAAATGGGGAATCGACTTTGTTACTTGTGAGTAGGGATGAGTGAACCCGAACCAGAATGTTCGGGTTCGTACTGAACATTGCGTGGTCCGAGCACCCGAACAAAGGCTTTGCCACGGAAGTTTGTGTTTGAGTTTGGTGTTCAGATTTTAAATAATGCTGGTTGAAAGGCTGCAGCGCAACTAATCAACCAGCTTTTAAGCTGTGGGCATGACTGTGATTGGCCAGCGCATCACGTGACCCGGCCTGTATAAATGCTGGATCACGTGTTGCGAAGTTGTTCTGCTCTAAATAGTGTAGGGATAGGACGCAGCTGCAGAAAAAGGCAGTGTTAGGCTTTTTTTTTTATCTGTCTGTTAACTCTGTGGGTGACCTATAGCCATTTTTCGGGGTGTAATACACCTTCTTTGTGCCAGTCACACAGAAATACAATACATAGGCCTAGTTCACACTTCAGTGTTTGGTCAGTGATTTCCATCACTGATTTTTTTTTGCCAAAACCAGGTGCGAGTCAAAAACAGAACAAGTGTAGGTCTTTCTACCT
This sequence comes from Bufo gargarizans, assembly GCF_014858855.1. Taxonomy (NCBI): domain Eukaryota; kingdom Metazoa; phylum Chordata; class Amphibia; order Anura; family Bufonidae; genus Bufo; species Bufo gargarizans. Next base: position 90,956,024 of record NC_058085.1, read on the forward strand.
TATCTATAGAGGTTTTATTCCAGGTTTTGGTTTGAAAATCACTAAAGTGAGTACTAGGCTTTAATTTGACAGGTAATTCTGTCAGTGACCTTTAGCCTTTTTTGGGGGTGCAAAACACCTCCTTTGCATCCATGACAATGAAATTGAATAGTTAATAAGGCTAGTTTCACACTAGTGGCAAGTAACTCTGGCAGGCTGTTCTGGCGGGTGAACAGCCTGTCGGATCGGTGCTGCCGCTAGTGCACGCGTGTCCCCGGACTGAGCCCAAAGTCATGCAGCAGTCATTTATGTTTTTTGAGTTCCGTGGGCCATGCACCAGAAGTGGAAGTGGAAGAGGTTGAGGGCACTGATGCCCAACCACTTATGTTTGAGGATGAGAACGTGTGTAGAACCACTGCAGCACGTCTATGATGATGATGAACCACAGGTGTCAGCTGCTGTGGATTTCTGCAGTGCACAGACCGGCAAGGAGGGCAGGGGTGAGGAGTGGGTGGAAGATAATGTGGAGGATGATGAGATCCTAGACCCCACATGGAATCAAGGTCATGTGCAGTTTGGAGGAAGAGGTGGTGGTCACGCAGTGCCACAGCAAAAGAGGGAGCAGGGTGCAAAGCCACAGTGGCCGGCCCCTAGCCAGTACGCCTGCCACTGCCCACCGCTCCGAGAGACAGAGCACACCAAAGCCAGCTCCCGAGTAAAATGGACGTCATGGGAGAACCCGAGCATTAAACCAGGCACCCCCTGCTCTGAAGAGGGGAGGGTGCCTGGTTCATAGGAAAATGTCAGAAATTGATGGAAACACCACCAAAATGGTTCTGGAACAGCACAGGGAGGATGTCTGGATGCATCTTGGACTCCCTGGTTACTGCTGGGAACAATGTTGTCCGATTTAGTACAGCACTTTTACAGACTGACGATAATGCGCACAAAACCGAAGATGAAATCGATTTTAGAGGAAACATTTTTAGGAAACATTCTTTCCTGTATATTTACTTGTATATAAAGAGCAAGTTCAGCGAAAATTGTTGTTAATTTTTGGAAATTGAGCCATGATTAAGAGGGATGGCCGGTGGCATCCATATTGCGCCGCTATAGGTGAAATTCGTGGAGCGGCGCAAGACGAACCACAGTGAAAGCATTCGTTTTCATTAACCAACAACGAAAGTCAGAGGTTCGCAGATGATCCGACAGGCGATCCGGCGGCGTAATTCCCATGACCCGCTGAGCAGCTTTAAGGAAACTAAAGTCTTTGGGTTCCAGGGGGAGTATGGTTGCAAAACTGAAACTTAAACTAATTGACGGAGGGGCACCACCAGGAGTGGAGCCTGCGGCTTAATTTGACTCAACACGGCAAACCTCACCCGGCCTGGACACGGAAAGGATTGACAGATTGATAGCTTTTTCTCAATTCTGTGGTTGGGGGTGCATGGCCATTCTGAGTTGGTGGTGAGATTTGTCTGGTTAATTCCGATAACCAACGAGACTCCTCTGTGCTAATTAGTTACGTGACCCCCAGCAGTGAGGATTGTGTTGACCAAGCTCTTATGGGAGAGTGTCTGCTGCTTAGCTGACCATCGAAAAAATTATGGCTGAGAGCCTGCAGGTGAGCTGACCATCGCAAACATTATGGGCGAGGACCTTCTGCCACTTTGTTGACTCTAGATAATTTCTGCCTGATCGCATGTCCCTGTGATGTCAATAATCCATTTGGATGTCTGCCCTATCAACTTTTGATGTTCCTTTATGCGCCTAACATTGTGACCACGGGTAACGGGGAATCAGTGTTCGATTCCGGAGAGGGAGCCTGAGAAACGGCTACCACATCCAAGGAAGGCAAGCGGGGGCGGGGGGGGGGGGGTGCAAATTACCCACTGCAGATTGTCAGAAGAGGACACCGTCTATTGAAAAATGAAATTTTATGTCACAGAATTTTTTTTTAAGCACACACGTTACACAGCAGATGTGGGCCTGGTCACTGTCAGAAGAGGACACCATCTATTGAAAAATTTAATTTTCACTTTGTGGGGCTTACATAGTGGATACCCCTATAAATGACCCCATTGTAGAAACTACACCCCTCAAGTTACATAAAACTGATTTTACAAACTTTACAAACTTTTTTAACACAAGAATTAAAGAAAAATGGAGATCAAGTTTTAAAATTAAATCTTTTTTGGCAGATTTTCCATTTTAATCAATTTTTTTTTCTTTAACACATCGAGGGTTAACAGTCAAACAAAACTCTATATTTATTACCCTGATTCTGCACTTTACAGAAACACCCCACATGTGATCATAAAGAAAAGGAACGCCACATGGTTTTTGGAAGGCAGATTTGGTGAACTGTTTTTTAGATGCCATGTCCCATTTGAAGCCCCCCTGATGCACCCTTTCAGTAGAAACTCCCAAAAAGTGACCCCATTTTGGAAACTAGAGGATAAGGTGCCAGTTTTATTGGTACTATTTTTGGGTACATATTATTTTTTTGATCATTCATTATAAGACTTTACGGGGCAAGGTGACCCAAAAATTGGTTGTTTTAGCACAGTTTTTATTTATTTATTTTTAAAGCGTTCACCTGAGGGGTTAGGTCATGTGACATTTTTATAGAGCAGATTGTTATGTATGTGGCGATACCTAATATGTATACTTTTTCTTATTTATTTAAGTTTTACACAATAATGGCATTTTTGAAACAAAAAAATTATGTTTTAATGTGTCTATGTTCTGAGAGCTATAGTTTTTATATATTTTTTTAATGATTTTCTTACATGGGGCTCATTTTTTGCTAGATGAGGTGACTTTTATTGGTGCCATTTTGTGGGATATACGCATTTTTGATCACTTGGTGTTGCACTTTTTGTAATGTAAGGTGAAAAAATTTATTGAATTTAATGAATTTTATTTTTATGGTGTTTATCAGACTGGGTGGATCATGTGATTTATTTATAGAGCCGACCATCACGGAAGCGGCAATACCAAATATGTCTATTTTATTTTTTCTATTTTTAACATTTTTTTTTTATTCCTTACTTGGGGATTTATTTATTTTTTATATGTGAAACCTTTTTTTATTTTAACACTTTATTTTTATTTTATTTTACACTTTGCATCCCCCATAATGTCATACAAGACCTCTGGGGGACATTTAATGTCACTTTTTTTTCACTATTGATTTCTCCTGTAACTGGGGCTGACATAGTAGCCCCAGTTACAGGGGAAATACACACCCCAGAGAGGTTGTACAGCGGTACAGCGGCCGGGCCGGAACAGGTGAGCGCTATCAGAGATAGAGAACCACCTCCCGGATGCTTATAGTCAACGGGCGGACGGGAGGTGGTTAAACAGGAGATGTGGCGAGGATAATTTAACTGTCTGCAGCGGACACAGTCTTCGGAAAAAGTGCAATGAATGTTACTGATATTTTAGGGATGCGCACACTTCAATCAGGAGATGTGGTGCTAATAATTTAACTTTCCACAGGGGACACCGTCTACGGAAAAAGTTCACTAGAGGTCACTGATATTTTAGGGATGTGCACACTTTAACCCCTTAAGGACCGGGCCATTTTTCACCTTAAGGACCAGACAGATTTTTGCAAATCTGACTTTTACTTATCCAAGCCATTCTGAGACTGTTTTCTCGTCACATATTGTACTTCATGACAGTGGTAAATTTGATGGACCATGGGGATTGACCATGTGACGGACCATGTGATGAGCGCAGTGACGTCACCAAAGGTCCTTTTCCTCACAGGTCATCAAAGAAGAAGAAAGAAGAGAAGCCCGGCTTTGCGAACAAGTGAATGAGGTGAGTTTAATTTATTTTTAATTTATTTTTTAAACCCTCCATCCCTATTTTACTAAGCATTCTGTATTAAGAATGCTATTATTTTCCCTTATAACCATGTTATAAGACATGGTCGTTACAGACATGGTAATACCAAATATGTATACTTTTTTATTAATTTAAGTTTTATACAATAACAGCATTTTTTAAACAAAAAAAAAAATCATGTTTTAGTGTCTCCATATTCTGAAAGCCATAGTTTTTTTTTTTTTTTTTGGGGGCAAATGTTTTATGTAGGGGCTCATTTTTTGCGGGATGAGATGACCATTTGATTGGTATGATTTTGGGGTGCTTATGACTTTTTGATCGCTTGGTATTACACTTTTTGTTATGTAAGGTGATGATAAAATTGCTTTTTTGACACTGTTTTATTATTTTTTGACGCGTGCGCTCCTGCACTCAGCAGGAATCCAGGCCGCGGTTTCACGGACCGCTCACGGCCGTGAACAACAGCCGTGTGCATTCGGCCTAAGTCTCAGTTCTTAACATCAGCCTGAGGGATTGGCCAGTGCTGTCAGTTGCATATCATTGTGGTGCACCTTTCGCAGTGATTTATGTACATTCCCTTCTGACCTGATTTCTTTTTCACAGCACCGAACCCCACGGAGTAACGGCCTGATGGTGTATTAGGCATCCCCAGCAATATATAGGGCCATATTGTACCACCATATCCCTCCAATTTCATATAGCATTTTTTCTGTAGGAATCTGAAAAAATTCATAGAATGCGCTATATGATGCTGTATCAGATCATACATATCGGATCATACACATGAGACAATCCCACCCTTAAGCCGAATGCACACGGCCGTGTTTCACAGCCGTGGTTGCTATGACGCCGTGCTCTTCATGCCGCCGCTGCACTACAGTAATACACTCGTATAGATCATACCAGTGTATTACTGTAGTGCAGCGGCGGCATGAAGCGCACGGCGTCATAGCAACCAATGATGCCGTGCGCTCCTGCTCTCAGTAGGAATCCAGGCCGGGTTAGGTTACTTTCACACTTGCGTTCGGGGCTCCGCTTGTGAGTTCCGTTTGAAGGCTCTCACAAGCGGTCCCGAACGCATCCGTACTGCCCTAATGCATTCTGAGTGGATGCGGATCCGTTCAGAATGCATCAGTCTGGCAGCGTCTGTCCTCCGCTCCGCTCAGTAGGCGGACACCTGAACGCTGCTTCCGCTCAGCAGGCGGACACCTGAACGCTGCTTGCAGCGTTCGGGTGTCCGCCTGGCCGTACGGAGGCAAACGGATCCGTCCAGACTTACAATGTAATTCAATGGGGACGGATCTGTTTGAAGTTGACACAATATGGCTCAATTTTCAAACGGATCCGTCCCCCATTGACTTTCAATGTAAAGTCTGGACGGATCCGTCTGAGCTACTTTCACACTTAGATTTTTTTCTAAAATATTATGCAGACGGATCCGTTCGGAACGGATCCCATCGTCTGCATTAGATGAGCGGATCCGCTCAGAACGCAAGTGTGAAAGTAGCCTTACCACGGACCGCTCACGGCTGTGAAAAACGGCCGTGTGCATTCGGCTTTAATATGCCAGACTAAACTGGCCAACCAGGGAGTGAGTTTTAAAAGAAAACCGACTTCTTGGTCCTTGAGCACAGTGGCAAGTGATTGGCCAAATTTGATTGAACATGCCTTACACATGTAATCTCAGCTGACCACAGGCGTAATTTATTGACCTTCCTGATCACATTTTTTTAGACAACAGTCTGCTATCGTTAATTTAGATAATCATGCTAATTGGCTATTTCAGACAACTCGTGTATGGCTAGCATTACAGCATTGCTCCTAAGGGAGAATATCTCCAAAGCACATTGTTATACAGGGACACAGAGAGTGCTTATGGCTCTGTAGTATGCAGCCGTTGAATCCATATACTACTGCACAGGCTCAGTGCACATGGTTCTACCATGTTCAATTGACCCTACATGTTGACAGCAGCCTCTTGTAAACATGATGGAGAGCAATTGTGTCCTCAGATCTCTAGGGAACTGTTCAGTAAATTATATTCAACTAAGAGCAAAAATAGACCAATAACTAGTAGTTCTGGGTACAGCTATGGAAAATGTGATTGGTTGCTAGGGGCAACAAGGATACTTTTGATAAATGAGGCCTTCTAGAGCTCTTATTATTGCAAAGCTTGCCTCGTGTAATTCAAGTTGTTCAACCTTCCTGTTTTGAGCATCCAAATTCAGAAGTAATATTTATTGATTACCTAATCTAGACAACAAGAATAGTTAATGATAATGATTACTGAGTGATAAGTACGTGTTGCTTAAAGGGAACCTGTCACCGGGATTTTGTGTATAGAGCTGAAGACATGGGTTGCTAGATGGCCGCTAGCACATCCGCAATATCCAGTCCCCATAGCTCTGTGTGCTTTTATTGAGTAAAAAACCGATTTGATACATATGAAAATTACCCTGAGATGAGTCCTGTCCCTGACTCATCTCACATACAGGACTCATCTCATATAATGTAACGTAACGTTATGTAATGTAACGTTAATATGCATATGTATCAAATCGATTTTTTTACACAATAAAAGCACACAGAGCAAATGTGTCCGCATCCATTCTGCAAAATCGGGAACGGGTGGGGACCTATGTGCTCTCCGCATCTGCATTTGCGGAGAGGGCCCCGAACTTCCAGGACGCGGCACTGCCTAAAAAATAGAACATATCCTATTCTTGTCCGCAATTGCGGACAAGAATAGGCAGTTCTATAGGGGGTGCCGGCCGGGTGTATTGCAGATCCACAATACACCACAGATGTGTGAATGGACCCTAAGGCCATTTTTTTTTACATTCCGTTTTTTGCGTTCCATATATGAACCGTATACGGAACCATTCATTTCAATGGATCCACACAAAAAACGTAAGGTACTCAGTATGACTTCCATTTCTGTATATCCGTTTTTCCATTCTGTTAGAACAGAACAGAAAGATAGAACATGTCCTATTATTGTACGCATAACGGACAAAGATAGTACTGTTCTATGAGTGGCCAGCTGTTCCGTTCCGCAAAAAACGGAATGCAGGCGGATGTCATCTGTATTTTTTGCCGATCATTTTTTTGCGGACCGCAAAATACTGAAAAAGCCATACGGTCATGTGCAAGAGGCCCTACAGGTCGATGTTGGCATCAAGAAGAAGCCCTCTCCTTTTACACCGTCGCCAGCTGATTCCACATATATTTCTACAGAACCTGTTCTATTAAACACTTATACAAGAAGAGCCCCCAACAGAGTCGAGAGGGTGTCAGCAGTAAGTTTGTGTTGACGTCACTGATTAAGTTGCCCTTCCTCTGATCCGTCAGAATAATAACCCACAAAAAACGGATCCTGTCTGGAGCATGCACCTTCACTTGGTCAGCATTTGCTCAATAATCCATCAGTATTGCTAATGCCCCCCAAAAAAACCACAGGAGTGGATCTAAAACAGAGATGACACGTGAACGGAATATTTGCATGTCTTGTGTTTTGTACCCACTCCTGCTTTTGTCTACCAAATCATAAGCCAATTCTGATGGGACCATACAGGTTTTACAGCTGCTACACAGACCGGATCCGTTGTGCGTCTCATTTTTCCTTCCTTCTGACAGATCAGAAGAAGTGTCAAATAAATTATGTAAGCCAGGCCGAATGCAAAATAGTGGCTAAGTCATGAAGTGGGATGGGTGGGAACAGCATGAGAAGACCACATAGTAGCCCTATGACATAGTGGTGAGGTGAAAGCAGCATGAGGAGGCCACAGAGTGGCACAATGAAGAGCCTAAAGGTGGAGGCAGCATCAGGAGGCCACTGAGTGGCACACTGACCGAGTCTGGAGTTTGCAGCAGTATGAGGAAGCCTCAGTGGCACAATGACACAATCTGGAGTTGCTGGCAGCATCAGGGGGCCACAGAGGGCACAATGACAGTAACAGCATCAGGAGGATACCACAGAGTGGCAAGGTGACATAGTATTGAGATGGCAGCATGAGGAGACCACAAAGTGGCAAGGTGACATAATGTGGAGATGGCAGCAGCAGGATACCACAGAGTAGCAAGGTGATATAGTGTGGATATGGCAGCAGCATGAGCAGACCAGAGTGGCAATGTCACATAGTGTGAAAATGGCAGCAACTTGAGGAGACCACAGAGTGGCAAGGTGACATAGTGCGGAGATGGCGACAGCAGCATCAGGATATCACAGAGTGACAAGGTGACATAAGGTGGAGATGGCAGTAGCAGCAGCATGAGGAGACCACAGAGTGGCAAGGTAACATAGTGTGGAGATGGCAGTAGCAGCAGCAGCATCAGGAGGATACCACAGAGTGGCAAGGTTAAATAGTTTGGAGGTGGCAACAGCATCAGTATACCACAGAGTGGCAAGGTTAAATAGTTTGGAGGTGGCAACAGCATCAGTATACCACAGAGTGGCAAGGTGACATAAGGTGGAAATGGCAGTAGCAGAAGCATGAAAAGACCACAGAGTTGCAAGGTGACATAATGTGGAGATCACAGCAGCAGCAGGATACCACAGTGTGGCAAGGTGACATAGTGTGGATATGGCAGCAGCATGAGCAGACCACAGAGTGGCAAGGTGACATAGTGTGAAAATGACAGCAACATGAGGAGACCACAGAGTGGCAAGGTGACATAGTGTGGAGATGGTGGCAGCAGCATCAGGATACCAGAGTGACAAGGTGACATAACGTGGAGATGGCAGTAGCAGCAGCATGAGAAGGCCACAGAGTTGCAAGGTGGCATAGTGTGAAAATGGCAGCAACATGAGGAGACCACAGTGGCAAGGTGACAGTTTGGAGATGGCAGCAGCAGCTGCATCAGGAGACCACAAAGTGACCCGCTAACAGAGTGGGTCGGTGGGTGGTAATACCAGTACCCACTGACGAAGGTGGGTGAAATAAGGCACACTTGGCATCAGATGTGTGGCATCAGGCGGGTTGCAGCATCAGAGTAGTATCTGAGGCAGGTAGTCAGAAGAAACTGATCTCTTTTTATCAAAGTGTTGGTTTGGCACCATGGATGATCTAGTCTAATGCATCAGGAATTGGTAGTTGGAAATCCTGGCTGATCCACACCTGATTTATCTTGACAAAGGTCAGCCTCTCACCTTTTTGGTGGATAGGCGAGTTCTCCTTTCGGGCAACTATGGCCCCCACCGCACTAAACGCCCGCTCTGATGCCACACTACTGGCCGGGAAGGACAGCTTTTACAGGGCAAGCTCTGCTAGTTACGGCCACAAATCCAGTTTGGCTACCCAGTAGTCCAGTGGATCTTCAATGTGGGGTGGCAGGGTGCTGTCCAAGTATGCCACTACCTGCTGGTTCAGGTCCTGCTCTAGGTCTACCTGCTGCTGCTGGTGAGTAGTTTCTTCACCATGCGGGTGAAGAAAGCTACTCAACAGCGACTGTAAACTCAGGCTGCTGCTGATGGAGCTGGTACTGCTCTTGACACCCCACCCCTCCCCAACAGCCATGGCAGTGGAACGTGAGTGCAGAGGGCCCACCCAGTCAGACCTGCGAGCGGATGGATGATGGCGCAGATGGGTAGCGTCCAAATGACTACTTAGGATGTCTCTGTAGTAGTTAAGTTTGTCCTCCCTCTTGGTGGGTGTAAAAAAAAACGCCCCCAATCTGAACCGGTAGCGAGGGTAGAACAAGGTGGAGAGCCAGAAGTCATCCCCTTGCCGAATGGTGTCAGCTGAGTAGAAAAATCACCCATTTGGCTACACATTGCCTGTGCTCCAATGTCCTCCTCCCCCTCCTCCTCCTCTTCCAGTTAAGCCCCCCACAGGGCTCATGTGGCCGTGAGATCGAGGCACCACATCTCCTGTCCCCTGACCAGCAATAGTTACCAGCATCTGTTCCAGGACATGAACAGTGGAATGCGGTTGTTCATTCTGTAGTCCTGGCGACTGAAAAATAACGTGGCCTCAAAGGGCCTGAGCAAATGGCAGGTGTCACGTATGAGCTGCCACTGGCTGACATCGAAGTTACATAGTGGAGTACTCCTATCCGCTTGCATCATCAAGAAATCATTGATGGCGGCCTTTCTCTATTCGTATATTCGGATCATATGGAGGATGGAATTCCAACAGGTGGAAACGTCGCATATCAGCCTATATTGGGGGATGCCGTTCTGCTCCTGCAGCTCGAGGAGGGTGTGCTTTGTGGTGTACAAGTGGCTGATATGCATGCAAAGTTTCCTGGCCATTTTTAGGATGGCTTGTAGATGGGTGAAAGACTTCAGGAACCGCTTGACAACAAGATTAAACACGTGTGCCATGCAGGGTGCATGGCTCAGCCCTCCTTGACGCAGCACCGACACCATGTTTCAGTTGTCGCAGAGAAAGCCAGGATTCGATTTCTTGATGCATCACACAGAGCAGTTCCTCCCATGTGTGACTCCATTCGGCAAGGCAAACCAGGTGCAGAACAGCGTGACACCGACGATCCCTGCACATGTGGTATGCTGAAGGGGCACTGTGACTTGTCCCTGCAGTGGAGGCTGAGGCAGACATTGTTGCAGGACCAACGGCGTGACAACGTGGAGGCGGAAGAGGCGTGACCTGGCCAAGTTGCTGGTGTGGCTGTGCAGGAACCACATACACCCAGTGGGGTGTAAAGGACAAGTACTGTCCTTGACCATAGTTACAGCTCCACACGTCGGCGCTGCCGTGCACTTTGGCAGACACCAACAGGCTCAAGGACTGGCCCACCTATTGCTCGACATATTTGAGCAGGGCTGGTACTGCCTTTCTTGCAAAGAAATGACGGCTTGGGACACTCCACCTTGGCTCGGCACAAGCCATCAGTTGTCTGAAAGGTGCCGAGTCCACCACTTGGAAAGGGAGGGACTGCAGCACCAGCAACTTAGACAGGAGCACATTCAGCTTCTGCGCTGTTGGATGCGTGCACGCATACTGCTGTCTCTTGGCAATCACTTCGGTGACCGAATGCTGACAGAATGACTGATGAGGAGTAGGAGCAGGAGCATCTGGACCAGCAGAAGATGGGAATGACAGACCGCTCCCTTCGGCTGAGGTGGTGGAGCCTTGACTGGCTGAAACTGGGTGCGTGCCACTAGGTGATGCAGTGGTAGCTGCAGCTGGCTGGACCACCACATCGGTGCCACTGTTCTCCCAGACCACTGCATGGCGACACTGCATATGTCAACACAGGACCGTAGTGCCAACATAGGCACCCTGGCCACGCTTCACCTTCTGCCCACATATTCTACATGTGGCCACGTTCACCTCCTCTGGCAGCTTAATAAAAAAACTGCCACACCGCCGAGTTGGTGATTTTCCCCCCAACAGTCTGCACTGACTGACTGCTACCTCCGCTGCCTCCGTGAGCCCCTGTACCACTACTTTCCGGGCAGGTAGGCTGCTGCAAAGCAGGTGGTCTACCCCGGGCACATTTGACTCCTGACCTGCAACTGCTGCCAACCTGCTGACTCCCAGCCATGCTACCACACAGCTGGCTCAGCCGCTGCCTCACAGGCAAGCTGCTACCCTCTTCTCCTGATGATGATGAAGCCCCTTTTGCACCCAGCTCCCAAGTGCGATCTGCATCATCATCATCATCAAGTAGTGTCTGCATGTCAATGTTGTCCTCTTCAACAGTCTCTGGGTCAGGAGCCTGTCCGCTTGCAATGCAAGCTTCTGCACCACTCTCCTCATTATTGCTTGCCCGCCTAGCAGAGAAAGCGGTGGATGTATCCTCCACATCTTGGCTGGCCAGTAGCTGCTGACTGTCCTCTAGTATTTCTCTTCGCTGTATAGTGGAGCTGAGCCCATAGCATATAGCACTTCTCGCGGTGAGGGAATAGAAAAGGACAGAGGCAGGTTGAGGACAGGTGAGGGCACAGGGCCTGCTCCCGGGCCATACCAACTAAGGGTTGTGTCTGACGAACCCACCGACTGTTGGCTGGGGGTGCCTGATGTCACTTGGGATGACGTGGATGACCGAGTTAACCAATCAAGAACCGCTGGGTTGATGGTCAAGACATGGCCGCTAGATGACACCGGGAGCTCAGGCCTCTCGCTGCGAGTCCTGCTGCCACACCCCCTTACTCTGCTGCGACCTCTGCTTGCACCAGAAACATTCAGGCCTCTGCCACTCCTTTGTGCATGGCCTGGCACTTCTTTGCCTGACATACTTATAGCTGAACTACACAAAGTAAACGGACATAAAACACTCCTAAAAGTGACGAATATATTTTTCTTTTTGTACTAAAATAGTCCACTAAACGCTTTAATCACAATTAACTGCAGAAATGCACTGAGAATATATTTTTCTTGTTGTACTGAAATACACCCCTATATGCTTTAAACAGAAATAACTGCAACAGTGCAGTGCGTATATATTTTTCTTGTAGTTCTGAAATATGCCCCTATATGCTTTCACCAGAAATAACTTCAATAGTGCAGTGCGTATATATTTTTCTTGTTGTACTGAATTACTCCCCTATACGCTTTCAACACAAATAACTGCAGAAGTGAACTGAGAATATATATTTCATGTAGTTCTGAAATATGCCCCTATACGCTTTCACCAGAAATAACTGCAACTGTGCAGTGCATATATATGTTTCTTTTTTTTACTGAAATACGCCCTATACGATTTCAACAGAAATAACTGCAGAAGTGAACTGAGAATATATTTTTCTTGTTGTACTAAACTACACCCCTACACGCTTTCACCAGAAATAACTGCAACAGTGCAGTGCGTATATATTTAATTTTTTTAATGAAATACGCCCCTACACGCTTTCAACAGAAATAATTGCAGAAGTGAAATGTGTATATATTTTTCTCGTAGTGCTGAATAAGATACTAAGATATAAGCCACTAAAGGATTTTCAACATAACACTTTCAGTCCAATAACAAAAAGCTGGAATGACAGAGCTGTCTAATGACCATTTGGATCACCAAATAATCATTCCCTGCACTTGTAAATCACTTTCTGCCTTCTGATGTCTCTCCCTACACTAAGATGCTGTGAAATTATTCCTCCCTATCCTTTCCATGCACTTATAAATAGTTTTTTCTGTCTTTTTTTTATTTTTTTTCCACAATCATTTTTTCAATAGCTGTCCCTAGTGCCTTCACACGTCTGTCCCTGAACTCTGAACGCTGGAAAATATCTGACTGTAAGATAGCCAACGTATTTATAGGACTGTGACATCACAGGGCTGGCTGCTGATTGGCTGCATGCAGGCATGTCAATCTGGGTGATCCCACCTTCCCAGAGTTCCTTGCCCCATGTCCTCAGTCCTCACATGTTTAGCCGCCATTTTAGGAAAATTGTGATTCGTTACCACGAAGCACGAGAAAATTTGCATTCGTCAGCTTCGATTCACCCATCTCTAGTCTGCACCCTTTCTGCAAAAATTGTGAAACGGTTGCGGATCCATTCATATGGTCGTCTGAATGAGCCCTAATGAACATAAAATGCCAGGAGTAAACAAATAATTCTGTGTTCTGTATTTTATATTTCCAATTGTCCTTCAGCTAACAACTGGAGCTGGCATTTTTACTGCAAAAATAAAAGGCACCAAAAAGTGCAAGTGCAAAAAACACCTCAAAAAATTTAGGAGTGCAGGAAAACTCCAGCAAAAATCTATGCGTGAATGCATCCTCAGGCCAGTTTTACACAAATGTAACACAGGTGCACTTCTCATTTGGCATTTCTACTGTATGTCTGATCATATGAAATAACAGAATCACAGTTCCATATGATATTATTAATCTGAGTGCTGGAATTTCAGTTGTAATACTGGTGCAGAAATGTATCCATGTTACATTCGTGTCAATGCTACAAGTCAGTGGTCTATGGGATTTAAAAAAAAAAAAATATATATATATATATATATATATATATATATATATACATATATATATATATATATATAACTAAAAAATGTTCAGAATAAAAATTATTTTCTATAGAGAAAATATTTTGTTTTGTGTGTGTCCCAATAGTAAACGGTTAATGTAATACACATTGGATTTCAGATTTCCAGCTTTGAAGATCTACTGTCACTCCCATGTGGTCCTATTGAACAAGAACATGGTGATCTAAGTCTTGTTCAGCCGAAATTCAAGTAGTTCAGGTGTTGTATCCATAATAGTGCCTTTAAATGTTGCATATTTTGTTATATATATGGACTAGTGTTGAACGAGCATGCTCGGCCGAACACCAGTTCGAGAAGTGTTGAGCATAGCGATGCTCGAGCCGGAGTTTGGCCAAACACCACGTGTGCTCGAGCCAGTGTATTTAAATCTAATTTAGCCTCTATTTCTATGCAGAAGATCGCTGTACATTGAGGGAATCCCTCAGTGTGAGTCCACGGCTTAGGAGTCCCTGCTCTGACTCCATATATAGCTATGTCCATATATGGATTCAGAGCTTGGGGATACCCCAGCGTATATAAATTTAATTTAGCCTATATTTCAGACAATTTTCTGCTGGGATTGAAACTTACAACCTTTTGCATTAGAGGTAAGGCACTTTACCACTCAGCTATAATACTGAGCCAATTACTTAAAAAAAAAATGAGACTTCTACTGTACTGTACTTCTACTGAGACCTATACAGTAGAAGTCTTTTTTTTTTTTTTTTTTTTAAAGTGACTGGCTATGCAGCTATATAGTGTAGTGGTTAAACTTCTGGGCTACAATGCAGAAGTTCAAATCCCATCACAAACTTTTTCAGAAATAGAAGTTAAATTAGATTTACATATGTTATATTTTTTTTTAGTAAATGTGTAATTACTAGAATATTTTTTATATAAAATCATACTTCTGATATATATGAATGCATAATATGTGGGAAACTACTATATATATGATTTAAATTAAGTTTAGCCTCTATTTCTGAAAAAGTTTGTAACCAGATTTGAACTCACAGCTTCTGCATCACAGCCCCAAACTTTAACCACTACACTATATAGCTGCATAGCCAATTACTTAAAAAAAATAATATGAGACTTCTACTGTATAGGTCTCAGTAGAAGTACAGTAGAAGTCCTATATATATATATATATATATATATATAAAAATCCAGAAAAAGGACGGCACTCCGGCTAGATGAAGGTGAGGTTATTCTTTATTCAACCAAACGGTGCAACGTTTCGGCTCCAAAACTGAGCCTTTCTCAAGCAAAGGTACAAATCAAGTGACGGCAAATATATAGGTGAGTTAATCAAAGTGCAGATCATGTGATCACGCCACACCCAGGGGGCGTGTTACAAAAGTGACAATTACAAAAACATAGGATACAATGGTACAAGTGCATAATAGGGCAAATGAAATAAATTACATATATCTAGTATTTGCATACCTAACTGTAAGAACATCGATCAGGCATACATATTAAACATTTGCATACTTAAGTGGGGGGGCGGACCCATCGATCAGGTACATTAGAAAAGTAAACAATCGATGGATGCGTCCAGTGAATGTAAAAACATACCGAGGGAGGAGCAAAGGGACGATCCAGAGGACACATGTTAGCGGTGAGGGATCCAATCTATGCGATCATTTAGACAAAGATGAACATACCACTGCTCTGGAGCGGCGTAGCATCAAACAGGGGGCAGTGGCAGCTGTAGGGCGCCGAGCATCATCAAAGCCGGCCTCCTCTCCTGCGTCACCACAGCGCCACTATGTTCGGCCTAGGTGCATTACGGCGCATGCCCAGTATGCATCCAATCTCAGGACGCCATCTTAGAAACTGGAGAGATGCCCATATCCTGTATTCAGACACCAACATTGTAGTACAGCCTGGTATTGCGATCCAGACTAGTGCAGACGGCCGGGAAACCAGATCGTCCCCATACTATATCCTGACTGGATCCCACTAACACCACGGTAAACCGTGATGTACAGGGGGGGTATCCGTCAAGGGTGTCCGGTCGCTCTCATACCCAGGAGGGTTCTCCTCCAGCTAGTACCCAGGTATCACAGGGAGCAAATCTATACCAGAAAGATGATATGATTACAATAGCACCATCGCGGCCCAAAGAATGCATACAGGGAACAGTCCCCCAGTGTGCACCGGATCCGGCAGTGGAAAAAAAATTGAACATATAAAAAACAAACCAAAACATTTTTTGTAAAAAGAGAAAGAACGTATAGTTGCTAGAGGTATCCCCCTCCCGTATAGAATGATGTGTCTGCTTCATCCTTGAGCTCCATCCCTCAACATAGTGAATACAGGTGATCTGTGAAAGAAACAAAAAAAGGGATAAGATTACTGTTGATCCAACAGATTTTGAAATAAATACATACTCTCAGTGTGTACACAAAAAAACACCATAGCATAGCCTGCTAGACATAGGAGGCAAGCCAATCCTCACAAAACCTCCCCAAAGTTAAATTCTATGTTCAATCCATTAGGTCTAAGGCTATTGAGCCTATGGATCCAGCCAAGTTCCCTACGCTTAAGTAGCTTAGACCTGTCACCGCCACGTCTGGGCTGAGGCACATGGTCGAGGATCCAAACTGTCAGATCACCCTCCCTGTGTCCAGCCTCAGAGAAATGCTTAGATACCGGTAGATCGAGGCGTTTCTTCTGGATACTTAAGCGATGGTTGTTCAAGCAGGTCTTAAGGTCAGTCGTCGTTTCACCCACATAGAGCAGATTGCATGGACATGAAAGCACGTAAATAACGTAGCTAGAGTTGCACGTGAGATGAAACAAAATGTTGTAAGATTCACCTGTAAGGGGATGTACGAATGTTTTCCTTTTTCGGATGTATCTGCAATTAACGCACCCCAGGCAGGGGAAACAACCCAAGCCCGGCTGTGTTAATGCAGTTTGTCTGGAGGACCCCTTGGGGCCAATGTCTGCCTTGACCAACTGGTCCCGAAGATTTCTTGAACGGCGGTAGGAGAACAATGGTGGACATTGAAACTCTGGTATCTCCTTGAAACACGATCCAAGGAGATCCCAGTGTATTGATGGAAGGGCTGAGCTCACTGTAAACTGACACAAACGGAATCCTAGCTGCTTTCTGCACAGTTTTCCGCTGGGACAACAATGCATCCCTATCAAGACCGTGTGCCCTGACCATGTGCTGGTCTAATAGTCGTTTTGGGTACCCTCTGTCACAAAACCTCATTGCCATGGACTCCAGGGTTGCATTGGACTTGTGTTCATCAGAGACGACACGATTAACCCTCAGGAACTGTGAGAAAGGAAGTGACTGTACCATTCTCCTGGTGTGAGAGCTGTTATAGCACAGGAAGGTATTGGTAGCCGTGGGTTTGGTATATTATTCCGTGTGTAATGCACCACCATTGAACACAACCCTGGTGTCCAAGAACTGAATGTCCGTTCTGGAATGGACGAGAGTGAACTGCAAATTGGGAGCATGACTGTTTAAAAAGGCATGAAACGCAATCAGCTCCACCTCGCTGCCTGTCCATATGAGGAAGATGTCGTCGATATATCTCCACCACCTCAGCACATGGCTGAAGTGGTGGGACAGATAGACGACATCCTCCTCATAACTATGCATAAAAATGTTCGCATAAGTAGGGGCCACGTGGGACCCCATGGCCACACCCCGCTGTTGCAAATAATAGACATCCTTAAAAAGAAAATAGTTATGATGAAGAACACTATTGAGCAAATCAATGATGAAATCTGAAGCACAAGAGGTGTAAGGGGACTTCATAAGCATTTTCCTGACTGCCTGGACACCACTCTCATGTGCTATAGACGTGTAAAGTGATGTAACATCGAATGATGCCAACATCATTGAATCCACCTGTGACACATCAGTATCCCGTAACTTTACAAGAAAATCTGATGTGTCCTGTATATAGGAGGACCCACCGGTAGAGAATTCCCGCAGTACTTTGTCCAGAAAGATAGCAATGCTGCTGAGGATGGAATTCGACCCCGAGATGATCGGACGTCCCGGGGGATTAATGAGGGTCTTGTGAATCTTGGGAAGCACATAAATCACAGAAGTGACTGGATGTGCCACCTCAAGAAACTCACAAAGACCCCCATTGATAATACCAGCAGCCATGGCATCCTTCAGACAACTGCGGATAACGCCAGCTATCTTGAACCTGGGATCAGAGTCCAAGACTTTATAGACATGTGGGTCACCTAGTTGTCGCATAACATATATATATATATATTATTTATTTACAGTATAGACCAAAAGTTTGGACACACCTTCTCATTCAAAGAGTTTTCTTTATTTTCATGACTATGAAAATTGTAGATTCACACTGAAGGCATCAAAACTATGAATTAACACATGTGGAATTATATACATAACAAAAAAAGTGTGAAACAACTGAAAATGTCATATTCTAGGTTCTTCAAAGTAGCCACCTTTTGCTTTGATTACTGCTTTGCACACTCTTGGCATTCTCTTGATGAGCTTCAAGAGGTAGTCACTAGAGTTGAGCGAACACCTGGATGTTCGGGTTCGAGAAGTTCGGCCGAACATCCCGGAAATGTTCGGGTTCGGGATCCGAACCCGATCCGAACTTCGTCCCGAACCCGAACCCCATTGAAGTCAATGGGGACCCGAACTTTTCGGCACTAAAAAGGCTGTAAAACAGCCCAGGAAAGAGCTAGAGGGCTGCAAAAGGCAGCAACATGTAGGTAAATCCCCTGCAAACAAATGTGGATAGGGAAATGAATTAAAATAAAAATTAAATAAATAAAAATTAACCAAAATCAATTGGAGAGAGGTTCCATAGCAGAGAATCTGGCTTCCCGTCACCCACCACTGGAACAGTCCATTCTCAGATATTTAGGCCCCGGCACCCAGGCAGAGGAGAGAGGTCCCGTAACAGAGAATCTGTCTTCATGTCAGCAGAGAATTAGTCTGCATGTCATAGCAGAGAATGAGGCTTCACGTCAGCCACCACTGCAACAGTCCATTGGCATATATTTAGGCCCAGCACCCAGGCAGAGGAGGGAGGTCCCGTAACAGAGAATCTGTCTTCATGTCAGCAGAGAATTAGTCTGCATGTCATAGCAGAGAATGAGGCTTCACGTCAGCCACCACTGCAACAGTCCATTGGCATATATTTAGGCCCAGCACACACACAGGCAGAGGAGAGAGGTCCCGTAACAGAGAATCTGGCTTCATGTCAGCAGAGAATCAGTCTGCATGTCATAGCAGAGAATGAGGCTTCACGTCAGCCACCACTGCAACAGTCCATTGGCATATATTTAGGCCCAGCACACACACAGGCAGAGGAGAGAGGTCCCGTAACAGAGAATCTGGCTTCATGTCAGCAGAGAATCAGTCTGCATGTCATAGCAGAGAATGAGGCTTCACGTCAGCCACCACTGCAACAGTCCATTGGCATATATTTAGGCCCAGCACCCAGGCAGAGGAGGGAGGTCCCGTAACAGAGAATCTGTCTTCATGTCAGCAGAGAATTAGTCTGCATGTCATAGCAGAGAATGAGGCTTCACGTCAGCCACCACTGCAACAGTCCATTGGCATATATTTAGGCCCAGCACACACACAGGCAGAGGAGAGAGGTCCCGTAACAGAGAATCTGGCTTCATGTCAGCAGAGAATCAGTCTGCATGTCATAGCAGAGAATGAGGCTTCACGTCAGCCACCACTGCAACAGTCCATTGGCATATATTTAGGCCCAGCACACACACAGGCAGAGGAGAGAGGTCCCGTAACAGAGAATCTGGCTTCATGTCAGCAGAGAATCAGTCTGCATGTCATAGCAGAGAATGAGGCTTCACGTCAGCCACCACTGCAACAGTCCATTGGCATATATTTAGGCCCAGCACCCAGGCAGAGGAGGGAGGTCCCGTAACAGAGAATCTGTCTTCATGTCAGCAGAGAATTAGTCTGCATGTCATAGCAGAGAATGAGGCTTCACGTCAGCCACCACTGCAACAGTCCATTGGCATATATTTAGGCCCAGCACACACACAGGCAGAGGAGAGAGGTCCCGTAACAGAGAATCTGGCTTCATGTCAGCAGAGAATCAGTCTGCATGTCATAGCAGAGAATGAGGCTTCACGTCAGCCACCACTGCAACAGTCCATTGGCATATATTTAGGCCCAGCACACACACAGGCAGAGGAGAGAGGTCCCGTAACAGAGAATCTGGCTTCATGTCAGCAGAGAATCAGTCTGCATGTCATAGCAGAGAATGAGGCTTCACGTCAGCCACCACTGCAACAGTCCATTGGCATATATTTAGGCCCAGCACCCAGGCAGAGGAGGGAGGTCCCGTAACAGAGAATCTGTCTTCATGTCAGCAGAGAATTAGTCTGCATGTCATAGCAGAGAATGAGGCTTCACGTCAGCCACCACTGCAACAGTCCATTGGCATATATTTAGGCCCAGCACCCAGGCAGAGGAGGGAGGTCCCGTAACAGAGAATCTGTCTTCATGTCAGCAGAGAATTAGTCTGCATGTCATAGCAGAGAATGAGGCTTCACGTCAGCCACCACTGGAACAGTCCATTCTCAGATATTTAGGCCCCGGCACCCAGGCAGAGGAGAGAGGTCCCGTAACAGAGAATCTGTCTTCATGTCAGCAGAGAATTAGTCTGCATGTCATAGCAGAGAATGAGGCTTCACGTCAGCCACCACTGCAACAGTCCATTGGCATATATTTAGGCCCAGCACCCAGGCAGAGGAGAGAGGTCCCGTAACAGACAATCTGGCTTCATGTCAGCAGAGAATCAGTCTTCATATCATAGCAGAGAATCAGGCTTCACGTCACCCACCACTGTAAGAGTCAATTTTCATAAATTTAGGCCCAGAACCCAGGCAGAGGAGAAAGGTCCCGTAACAGACAATCTGGCTTCATGTCAGCAGAGAATCAGTCTTCATATCATAGCAGAGAATCAGGCTTCACGTCACCCACCACTGTAAGAGTCAATTTTCATAAATTTAGGCCCAGAACCCAGGCAGAGGAGAAAGGTCCCGTAACAGACAATCTGGCTTCATGTCAGCAGAGAATCAGTCTTCATATCATAGCAGAGAATCAGGCTTCACGTCACCCACCACTGTAAGAGTCAATTTTCATAAATTTAGGCCCAGAACCCAGGCAGAGGAGAAAGGTCCCGTAACAGACAATCTGGCTTCATGTCAGCAGAGAATCAGTCTTCATATCATAGCAGAGAATCAGGCTTCACGTCACCCACCACTGTAAGAGTCAATTTTCATAAATTTAGGCCCAGAACCCAGGCAGAGGAGAAAGGTCCCGTAACAGACAATCTGGCTTCATGTCAGCAGAGAATCAGTCTTCATATCATAGCAGAGAATCAGGCTTCACGTCACCCACCACTGTAAGAGTCAATTTTCATAAATTTAGGCCCAGAACCCAGGCAGAGGAGAAAGGTCCCGTAACAGACAATCTGGCTTCATGTCAGCAGAGAATCAGTCTTCATATCATAGCAGAGAATCAGGCTTCACGTCACCCACCACTGTAAGAGTCAATTTTCATAAATTTAGGCCCAGAACCCAGGCAGAGGAGAAAGGTCCCGTAACAGACAATCTGGCTTCATGTCAGCAGAGAATCAGTCTTCATATCATAGCAGAGAATCAGGCTTCACGTCACCCACCACTGTAAGAGTCAATTTTCATAAATTTAGGCCCAGAACCCAGGCAGAGGAGAAAGGTCCCGTAACAGACAATCTGGCTTCATGTCAGCAGAGAATCAGTCTTCATATCATAGCAGAGAATCAGGCTTCACGTCACCCACCACTGTAAGAGTCAATTTTCATAAATTTAGGCCCAGAACCCAGGTAGAGGAGAAAGGTCCCGTAACAGACAATCTGGCTTCATGACAGCAGAGAATCAGTCTGCATGTCATAGCAGAGAATCAGGCTTCACGTCAGCCACCACTGCAACAGTCCATTGTCATAAATTTAGGCCCAGCACCCAGGCAGAGGAGAGAGGTCCCGTAACAGACAATCTGGCTTCATGTCAGCAGAGAATTAGTCTGCATGTCATAGCAGAGAATCAGGCTTCATGTCAGCCACCACTGCAACAGTCCATTGGCATATATTTAGGCCTAGCACACAGGCAGAGGAGAGGTTCATTCAACTTTGGGTAGCATCGCAATATAATGGTAAAATGAAAATAAAAATAGGATTGAATGAGGAAGTGCCCTGGAGTCCAATAATATATGGTTATGGGGAGGTAGTTAATGTCTAATCTGGACAAGGGACGGACAGGTCCTGTGGGATCCATGCCTGGTTCATTTTTATGAACGTCAGCTTGTCCACATTGGCTGTAGACAGGCGGCTGCGTTTGTCTGTAATGACGCCCCCTGCCGTGCTGAATACACGTTCAGACAAAACGCTGGCTGCCGGGCAGGCCAGCACCTCCAAGGCATAAAAGGCTAGCTCTGGCCACGTGGACAATTTAGAGACCCAGAAGTTGAATGGGGCCGAACCATCAGTCAGTACGTGGAGGGGTGTGCACACGTACTGTTCCACCATGTTAGTAAAATGTTGCCTCCTGCTAACACGTTGCGTATCAGGTGGTGGTGCAGTTAGCTGTGGCGTGTTGACAAAAGTTTTCCACATCTCTGCCATGCTAACCCTGCCCTCAGAGGAGCTGGCCGTGACACAGCTGCCTTGGCGACCTCTTGCTCCTCCTCTGCCTTGGCCTTGGGCTTCCACTTGTTCCCCTGTGACATTTGGGAATGCTCTCAGTAGCGCGTCTACCAACGTGCGCTTGTACTCGCGCATCTTCCTATCACGCTCCAGTGCAGGAAGTAAGGTGGGCACATTGTCTTTGTAGCGTGGATCCAGCAGGGTGGCAACCCAGTAGTCCGCACAGGTTAAAATGTGGGCAACTCTGCTGTCGTTGCGCAGGCACTGCAGCATGTAGTCGCTCATGTGTGCCAGGCTGCCCAGGGGTAAGGACAAGCTGTCCTCTGTGGGAGGCGTATCGTCATCGTCCTGCCTTTCCCCCCAGCCACGCACCAGTGATGGACCCGAGCTGCGTTGGGTGCCACCCCGCTGTGACCATGCTTCATCCTCATCCTCCTCCACCTCCTCCTCATCCTCGTCCTCCTCGTCCTCCAGTAGTGGGCCCTGGCTGGCCACATTTGTACCTGGCCTCTGCTGTTGCAAAAAACCTCCCTCTGAGTCACTTCGAAGAGACTGGCCTGAAAGTGCTAAAAATGACCCCTCTTCCTCATCCTCCTCCTCCTCCTCCTGGGCCACCTCCTGTTCCATCATCGCCCTAAGTGTTTTCTCAAGGAGACATAGAAGTGGTATTGTAACGCTGATAACGGTGTCATCGCCACTGGCCATGTTGGTGGAGTACTCGAAACAGCGCAACAGGGCACACAGGTCTCGCATGGAGGCCCAGTCATTGGTGGTGAAGTGGTGCTGTTCTGTAGTGCGACTGACCCGTGCGTGCTGCAGCTGAAACTCCACTATGGCCTGCTGCTGCTCGCACAGTCTGTCCAGCATGTGCAAGGTGGAGTTCCACCTGGTGGGCACGTCGCATATGAGGCGGTGAGCGGGAAGGCCGAAGTTACGCTGTAGCGCAGACAGGCGAGCAGCAGCAGGATGTGAACGCCGGAAGCGCGAACAGACGGCCCGCACTTTATGCAGCAGCTCTGACATGTCGGGGTAGTTGTGAATGAACTTCTGCACCACCAAATTCAGCACATGCGCCAAGCAAGGGATGTGCGTCAAATTGGCTAGTCCCAGAGCTGCAACGAGATTTCGCCCATTATCACACACCACCAGGCCGGGCTTGAGGCTCACCGGCAGCAACCACTCGTCGGTCTGTTGTTCTATACCCCGCCACAACTCCTGTGCGGTGTGGGGCCTGTCCCCCAAACATATGAGTTTCAGAATGGCCTGCTGACGTTTACCCCGGGCTGTGCTGAAGTTGGTGGTGAAGGTGTGTGGCTGACTGGATGAGCAGGTGGAAGAAGAGGAGGAGGAAGCCGAGAAGGAGGAGGTGGCAACAGGAGGCAAAGAATGTTGCCCTGCGATCCTTGGCGGCGGAAGGACGTGCGCCAAACAGCTCTCCGCCTGGGGCCCAGCTGCCACTACATTTACCCAGTGTGCAGTTAGGGAGATATAGCGTCCCTGGCCGTGCTTACTGGTCCACGTATCTGTGGTTAGGTGGACCTTGCTACAGATGGCGTTGCGCAGTGCACACTTGATTTTATCGGATACTTGGTTGTGCAGGGAAGGCACGGCTCTCTTGGAGAAGTAGTGCCGGCTGGGAACAACATACTGTGGGACAGCAAGCGACATGAGCTGTTTGAAGCTGTCTGTGTCCACCAGCCTAAATGACAGCATTTCATAGGCCAGTAGTTTAGAAATGCTGGCATTCAGGGCCAGGGATCGAGGGTGGCTAGGTGGGAATTTACGCTTTCTATCAAATGTTTGTGAGATGGAGAGCTGAACGCTGGCGTGTGACATGGTTGAGACGCTTGGTGACGGAGGTGGTGGTGGTGGTGTTGGTGGTACATCCCCTGTTTGCTGGGCGGCAGGTGCCAACGTTCCTCCAGAGGCGGAGGAAGAGGCCGAGGCGGCAGCAGCAGAATAGGCCGAGGCGGCAGCAGCAGAAGAGGTAGCAGGGGGAGCCTGAGTGACTTCCTTGGTTTTAAGGTGTTTACTCCACTGCAGTTCATGCTTTGCATGCAGGTGCCTGGTCATGCAGGTTGTGCTCAGGTTCAGAACGTTAATGCCTCGCTTCAGGCTCTGATGGCACAGCGTGCAAACCACTCGGGTCTTGTCGTCAGCACATTGTTTGAAGAAGTGCCATGCCAGGGAACTCCTTGAAGCTGCCTTTGGGGTGCTCGGTCCCAGATGGCGGCGGTCAGTAGCAGGCGGAGTCTCTTGGCGGCGGGTGTTCTGCTTTTGCCCACTGCTCCCTCTTTTGCTACGCTGTTGGCTCGGTCTCACCACTGCCTCTTCCTCCGAACTGTGAAAGTCAGTGGCACGACCTTCATTCCATGTGGGGTCTAGGACCTCATCGTCCCCTGCATCGTCTTCCACCCAGTCTTGATCCCTGACCTCCTGTTCAGTCTGCACACTGCAGAAAGACGCAGCAGTTGGCACCTGTGTTTCGTCATCATCAGAGACATGCTGAGGTGGTATTCCCATGTCCTCATCATCAGGAAACATAAGTGGTTGTGCGTCAGTGCATTCTATGTCTTTCACCGCTGGGGAAGGGCTAGGTGGATGCCCTTGGGAAACCCTGCCAGCGGAGTCTTCAAACAGCATAAGAGACTGCTGCATAACTTGAGGCTGAGACAGTTTCCCTGGTATGCATGGGGGTGATGTGACAGACTGATGGGGTTGGTTTTCAGGCGCCATCTGTGCGCTTTCTGCAGAAGACTGGGTGGGAGATAATGTGAACGTGCTGGATCCACTGTCGGCCACCCAATTGACTAATGCCTGTACCTGCTCAGGCCTTACCATCCTTAGAACGGCATTGGGCCCCACCATATATCGCTGTAAATTCTGGCGGCTACTGGGACCTGAAGTAGTTGGTACACTAGGACGTGTGGATGTGGCAGAACGGCCACGTCCTCTCCCAGCACCAGAGGGTCCACTAACACCACCACGACCATGTCCACGTCCGCGTCCCTTACTAGATGTTTTTCTCATTGTTATGGTTCACCACAACAACAAATATATTATTTGGCCCAATGTATTGTATTCAAATTCAGCGGGATATAAATTTGAGGCCTAGTATTTAGGCGCTGGGTGACCGGTATGGATTTAGTGACAGAATTAGACTTGGAAATGCACAGAAGCGTGTGTGTGTGAAGTTATTCTGAATGACCCAATGTGCACCTTGAATATTATATACCCTTTTAGGGATAGATTTCAAATAGCTCTGATATAGCAGAAACCACTAAATTATGAAATTGCTAAATTGGGAATTGTACTTCAACCCAGAACAAAAAATGTGCTTTGACGGACACTAAATATCTTGCCCAGCAACAACAGTACAACGGTGGGTAACGAGAGATTTAGAGGGAATTAAATTTGAGGCCTAGTATTTAGGCGCTGGGTCACCGGTATGGATTTAGTGACAGAATTAGACTTGGAAATACACAGTAGCGGGTGTGTGTGAAGTTATTCTGAATGACCCTATGTGCACCTTCAATATTATATACCCTTTTAGGGATAGATTTCAAATAGCTCTGATATAGCAGAAACCACTAAATTATGAAATTGCTAAATTGGGAATTGTACTTCAACCCAGAACAAAAAATGTGCTTTGACGGACACTAAATATCTTGCCCAGCAACAACAGTACAGCGGTGGGTAACGAGAGATTTAGAGGGAATTAAATTTGAGGCCTAGTATTTAGGCGCTGGGTCACCGGTATGGATTTAGTGACAGAATTAGACTTGGAAATGCACAGAAGCGTGTGTGTGAAGTTATTCTGAATGACCCAATGTGCACCTTCAATATTATATACCCTTTTTGGGATAGATTTCAAATAGCTCTGATATAGCAGGAACCACTAAATTATGAAATTGCTAAATTGGGAATTGTACTTCAACCCAGAACAAAAAATGTGCTTTGACGGACACTAAATATCTTGCCCAGCAACAACAGTACAGCGGTGGGTAACGAGAGATTTAGAGGGAATTAAATTTGAGGCCTAGTATTTAGGCGCTGGGTCACCGGTATGGATTTAGTGACAGAATTAGACTTGGAAATACACAGTAGCGGGTGTGTGTGAAGTTATTCTGAATGACCCTATGTGCACCTTCAATATTATATACCCTTTTTGGGATAGATTTCAAAGAGCTCTGATATAGCAGGAACCACTAAATTATGAAATTGCTAAATTGGGAATTGTATTTCAACCCAGAACAAGAAATGTGCTTGAACGGACACTAAATAACTCGCCCAGCTACAGCACTAGGGACAGATTTAGCTGGATATAAATTTGAGGCCTAGTATTTAGGCGCTGGGTGACAGGTATGGGTTTAGTGACAGAATTAGACTTGGAAATACACAGTAGCGGGTGTGTGTGAAGTTATTCTGAATGACCCTATGTGCACCTTCAATATTATATACCCTTTTAGGGATAGATTTCAAATAGCTCTGATATAGCAGAAACCACTAAATTATGAAATTGCTAAATTGGGAATTGTACTTCAACCCAGAACAAAAAATGTGCTTTGACGGACACTAAATATCTTGCCCAGCAACAACAGTACAGCGGTGGGTAACGAGAGATTTAGAGGGAATTAAATTTGAGGCCTAGTATTTAGGCGCTGGGTCACCGGTATGGATTTAGTGACAGAATTAGACTTGGAAATACACAGTAGCGGGTGTGTGTGAAGTTATTCTGAATGACCCTATGTGCACCTTCAATATTATATACCCTTTTTGGGATAGATTTCAAATAGCTCTGATATAGCAGGAACCACTAAATTATGAAATTGCTAAATTGGGAATTGTACTTCAACCCAGAACAAAAAATGTGCTTTGACGGGCACTAAATAACTTTCCCAGCTACAACAGGACAACGGTAACGAGAGATTTAGAGGGATTTAAATTTGAGGCCTAGTATTTAGGCGCTGGGTGACAGGTATGGGTTTAGTGACAGAATTAGACTTGGAAATACACAGTAGCGGGTGTGTGTGAAGTTATTCTGAATGACCCTATGTGCACCTTCAATATTATATACCCTTTTTGGGATAGATTTCAAATAGCTCTGATATAGCAGGAACCACTAAATTATGAAATTGCTAAATTGGGAATTGTACTTCAACCCAGAACAAAAAATGTGCTTTGACGGGCACTAAATAACTTTCCCAGCTACAACAGGACAACGGTAACGAGAGATTTAGAGGGATTTAAATTTGAGGCCTAGTATTTAGGCGCTGGGTGACAGGTATGGGTTTAGTGACAGAATTAGACTTGGAAATACACAGTAGCGGGTGTGTGTGAAGTTATTCTGAATGACCCTATGTGCACCTTCAATATTATATACCCTTTTTGGGATAGATTTCAAATAGCTCTGATATAGCAGAAACCACTAAATTATGAAATTGCTAAATTGGGAATTGTACTTCAACCCAGAACAAAAAATGTGCTTTGACGGACACTAAATATCTTGCCCAGCAACAACAGTACAGCGGTGGGTAACGAGAGATTTAGAGGGAATTAAATTTGAGGCCTAGTATTTAGGCGCTGGGTCACCGGTATGGATTTAGTGACAGAATTAGACTTGGAAATACACAGTAGCGGGTGTGTGTGAAGTTACTCTGAATGACCCTATGTGCACCTTCAATATTATATACCCTTTTTGGGATAGATTTCAAAGAGCTCTGATATAGCAGGAACCACTAAATTATGAAATTGCTAAATTGGGAATTGTATTTCAACCCAGAACAAGAAATGTGCTTGAACGGACACTAAATAACTCGCCCAGCTACAGCACTAGGGACAGATTTAGCTGGATATAAATTTGAGGCCTAGTATTTAGGCGCTGGGTGACCGGTATGGATTTAGTGACAGAATTAGACTGGGATATGGCCAAAAAATGAACAGACTATTGCTGGTTAAATGCACTTGGTGTGACAGCTTCACCCTGATGTAGGCTTTAGCCAAAAAACAACCACACCATTGAGGGTTAAATGCACTTGGTGACAGGCGCAGCTTGCCCCTGATTTTGTATATGGCCAAAAAATGAACAGACTATTGCTGGTTAAATGCACTTGGTGTGACAGCTTCACCCTGATGTAGGCTTTAGCCAAAAAACAACCACACCATTGAGGGTTAAATGCACTTGGTGACAGGCGCAGCTTGCCCCTGATTTTGTATATGGCCAAAAAATGAACAGACTATTGCTGGTTAAATGCACTTGGTGTGACAGCTTCACCCTGATGTAGGCTTTAGCCAAAAAACAACCACACCATTGAGGGTTAAATGCACTTGGTGACAGGCGCAGCTTGCCCCTGATTTTGTATATGGCCAAAAAATGAACAGACTATTGCTGGTTAAATGCACTTGGTGTCACAGCTTCACCCTGATGTAGGCTTTAGCCAAAAAACAACCACACCATTGAGGGTTAAATGCACTTGGTCGCAGCTTGTGCTGGCGCACCACAAGACACAAAATGGCCGCCGATCACCCCAGAAAAATGAGACTGACAAACGGTCTGTGCAGCCTAAAAACAGTGAGCAATTGAGGATCAGCAGCTCAATGATCCACAGCTGCAGATCGATCAGTTAATCAAGTCCTTTGGAGGAGTTAATCTGCCTAATCTCGCCCTACTGTCGCAGCCGCAACCTCTCCCTACGCTAATCAGAGCAGAGTGACGGGCGGCGCTATGTGACTCCAGCTTAAATAGAGGCTGGGTCACATGGTGCTCTGGCCAATCACAGCCATGCCAATAGTAGGCATGGCTGTGATGGCCTCTTGGGGCAAGTAGTATGACGCTTGTTGATTGGCTGCTTTGCAGCCTTTCAAAAAGCGCCAAGAAAGCGTCACAAAAGCGCGAAGAAAGCGACGAACACCGAACCCGAACCCGGACTTTTACGAAAATGTCCGGGTTCGGGTCCGTGTCACGGACACCCCAAAATTCGGTACGAACCCGAACTATACAGTTCGAGTTCGCTCATCCCTAGTAGTCACCTGAAATAGTTTTCACTTCACAGGTATGCCCTGTCAGGCTTAATAAGTGGGATTTCTTGCCTTATAAATGGGGTTGGGACCATCAGTTGCGTTGTGGAGAAGTCAGGTGGATACACAGCTGATAGTCCTACTGAATAGACTGTTAGAATTTGTATTATGGCAAGAAAAAAGCAGCTAAGTAAAGAAAAACGAGTGGCCATCATTACTTTAAGAAATGAAGGTCAGTCAGTCTGAAAAATTGGGAAAACTTTGAAAGTGTCCCCAAGTGCAGTCACAAAAACCATCAAGCGCTACAAAGAAACTGGCTCACATGCGGACCGCCCCAGGAAAGGAAGACCAAGAGTCACCTCTGCTGCGGAGGATAAGTTCATCCGAGTCACCAACCTCAGAAATCGCAGATTAACAGCAGCTCAGATTAGAGACCAGGTCAATGCCACACAGAGTTCTAGCAGCAGACACATCTCTAGAACAACTGTTAAGAGGAGACTGTGTGAACCAGGCCTTCATGGTAGAATATCTGCTAGGAAACCACTGCTAAGGACAGGCAACAAGCAGAAGAGACTTGTTTGGGCTAAAGAACACAAGGAATGGACATTAGACCAGTGAAATCTGTGCTTTGGTCTGATGAGTCCAAATTTGAGATCTTTGGTTCCAACCACCGTGTCTTTGTGCGACGCAGAAAAGGTGAACGGATGGACTCTACATGCCTGGTTCCCACCGTGAAGAATAGGCGAGGAGGTATGATGGTGTGGGGGTGCTTTGCTGGTGACACTGTTGAGGATTTATTAAAAATTGAAGGCATACTGAACCAGCATGGCTACCACATCATCTTGCAGCGGGATACTATTTCATCCGGTTTGTGTTTAGTTGGACCATCATTTATTTTTCAACAGGACAATGACCCCAAACACACCTCCAGGCTGTGTAAGGGCTATTTGACCATGAAGGAGAGTGATGGGGTGCTGCGCCAGATGACCTGGCCTCCACAGTCACTGGACCTGAACCCAATCGAGATGGTTTGGGGTGAGCTGGACCGCAGAGTGAAGGCAAAAGGGCCAACAAGTGCTAAGCATCTCTGGGAACTCCTTCAAGACTGTTGGAAGACCATTTCAGGTGACTACCTCTTGAAGCTCATCAAGAGAATGCCAAGAGTGTGCAAAGCAGTAATCAAAGCAAAAGGTGGCTACTTTGAAGAACCTAGAATATGACATATTTTCAGTTGTTTCACACTTTTTTGTTATGTATATAATTCCACATGTGTTAATTCATAGTTTTGATGCCTTCAGTGTGAATCTACAATTTTCATAGTCATGAAAATAAAGAAAACTCTTTGAATGAGAAGGTGTGTCCAAACTTTTGGTCTGTACTTGTATATATTTTTTTTTTTAAGTAACCGGCTATGCAGCTTTTTTAGCTGAGTGGTTAAGTGCCTTGCATCTAGTACAGAAGGTCGTGTTCGAATCCCAGCAGAAACATTTCTGAAATACAGGCTAAATTAGATTTAAATACACTGGGGTGTCCCCAAACACTGACTCCATATATGGACATAGCTATATATGGAGTTAGAGCAGAGACTCCTAAGCTAAACTAGAGTCCCGACACCCTCCTCTCTTCAGAGCAGGGGGTGCTTAGGGTTCTCCTATTGACTTCCATTGTGCTCGGTAGAACACCCAAGCAACGCAAAGTGTTCTACTCAAGTAGACAAGCACTTTGGTGCTTGCTGAACACTAATAGGGACTTGGGAAATAAATAAAAAAAATCACAATAATTCTTAATATATTTAACATATAAAACTTGATAGGTCGAACAATAGGTCATTTTCTGATGACACATTCCATTAAAGTGTGTATAACACATAATTCCTATCCTGTCTACCTATTCTGTTAGGCAGAAATCCAACATACAGTTTTTATGCAGTTTCAAACTTTTCATTCTTTTAGAATCCACTCCTGGCTTTGGCTAAAAAAACTGACACAAAAACTGCCTGTGTGATTCCAGCCTACCTCATTAACAATCCTTACAAAGTGGCCATCACTCGTCTCGAAGACAGCTCCATTAACAAACAAGCCACCCTCCTTCTCCAGCCTGAAGGGTTAATTACCCGACACATGTAACAGAACTGCACCCATCAATTTCAATCCACTCAAATCATTCCACGCGGGGAGCACCCAGAAAGGTTCCTTCATTAGCGGAAATGTCACAGATCCCTTGGAATGAATCTCTCCCCCGCCCATCAATTTCTTCTCTCCTAATCTCCTTCTGCATGAGTGATCCAGATCATAACGAGGAGGTTTAATTAAGGTGGTTAAGCCTACTTTCCCTTTGGAGTGGCTTTTGTTAGATTCATCTTCCCCTGGGATTGTATTAAACTTTCTTAAACCTTTCACTGCTTAAGTAATTTTGAAGTCAATATTGGACTGAATTCTTTGTACTGCTTGACATTTAAATTTTCTTAGAATGCCGATGCATCGTAGCAATCAATTATCCTTCAATAAGAAAATTAGTTTGCAAATACGGTATGCCAGTGTCTAACAGTCTGAGAAGTTAGCAATTATATTCCTATAGGAATGTTCCTAAATGATGGGTATCCTAAAAAGTCAATAAAATCGGTACTGAATTGGTCATATTAGGTTTGTGAGTGGTTAAATGGGTTGATGTTGATCTGTGTACAGCTTTACATCATTATTGTTGCCACCAGGCTGATAACTAGAGATGAACCAATCGAAGTTGACGAAGTGGAATTCGATCCGAATTTCCAGAAAAATTTGATTCGCACAGAATCCGAATTTCCTCATGCTTCGTAGTAACGAATCACATTTTTTCCTAAAATGGCTGCTGCATATGTTAGGACATGGAGCAAGGAACTCTGGGAATAAGGGATCACCAACAATGCCATGCATGCAGCCAATCAGCAGCCAGCTAGCCCTGTGATGTTACAGCCCTATAAATGGCTTCAACCATCTTGGATTCAGCAATTTTTCAGTGTACTTAGTGCAGGGAAAAACATCAGCAGGCGCTAGGGACAGTGGTAGAAAAGACTTCAAAACTTTTATTTTGCTATATAGAAGTTCAGGGAAAGGATAGGGAGGAATCATTCCACAGTATTGAAGCAAAACAGGGTTCAGTAGGGGAGGTTACAGCCTGGGTAATAGGAACAATCCTATTGCACCTTGCTGCACTGACTGCGGATCCAAATTGGCTGACTGCGGATGCCATTATACAGCTCTGTAATTCTAGCAAACCATTCTTGTTATTGGGATGTAAGTGTTGTGTGATACAACCATTAACAGGTTTTATTACAAGGAAATATTTATACGTCCTATTTGCCCTTGTGCGGTGCAGTTATACACTGCCCGTCCAAAAATAAAGTCACCACCAAAAATATTTTGTTGGACTGCCTTTAGCTTTCATTACAGCATGCAATCCCTGTAGCATTGTTTCGATAAGCTTCTGCAATGTCACAAGATTTATTTCCATCCAGTGTTGCATTAATATTTCACCAAGATCTTGCATTGATGATGGAAGAGTCTGACTGCTGCTCAAAGCCTTCTCCAGCACATCCCAAAGATTCTCAATGGGGTTAAGGTCTGGAGCCCGATGAGTCCCGGCATTATCATCTTGGAATATGCCCGTGCCATCAGGGAAGAAAAAATCCATTGATGGAATCACCTGGTCATTCAGGATGTTCAGGTAGTCAGCTGACCTCATTCTTGGAGCACATACTGTTGCTGAACCTAGACTTAACCAACTGTAGCAACCTCAGATCATAGCACTGCCCCTACAGGCTTGTACAGTAGGCACTAGGCATGATGGGTACATCATTCATCTGCCTCTCGTCTTACCCTGATGCACCCATCCCTCTGAAAAAGAGAAAATCTTGACTCATCAGACCACATGACCTTCTTCCATTGCTCCAGAGTCCAATCTTTATGCTCTCTAGCAAATTTAAACCTTTTTTTCTGGTTTGCCTCACTGATTAGTGGTTTTCTTATGGCTACACATGTTAAAAAGTATAAATCTGAAGGTGTCGGCCCGTTAAAGAGTAATGAGGGGGGAGTCGCAGAGAGCGACGAGGAGAAAGCAAAGCTGTTAAATATTTTTTTCTCCAATGTATTCACTGAGGAAAATAAACTGTCAGATGACATGCCGAATGTTGAAATAAATTCCCCATTAAAAGTGTCCTGTCTGACCCAGGAAGAAGTGCAACAGCGACTTAAAAAGATTAAAATAGACAAATCGCCAGGACCGGATGGCATACACCCCCGTATCCTAAGGGAATTAAGTAATGTCATAGCCAGACCCTTTTTTCTGATATTTGCAGATTCTATACTGACAGGGAATGTCCCACAGGATTGGCGCATGGCAAATGTGGTGCCAATATTCAAAAAGGGTCCAAAAACAGAGCCTGGAAACTATAGGCCGGTAAGTTTAACATCTGTTGTGGGTAAACTGAAGGTTTTTTGAGAGATGCTATGTTAGAGCATCTTAATGGAAATATAACGCCATATCAGCATGGCTTCGTGAGGGATCAGTCATGTCAAACAAATTTAATCAGTTTCTATGAGGAGGTAAGTTCTAGACTTGACAGCGGCGAATCAATGGATGTCGTGTATCTGGACTTCTCCAAAGCATTTGACACTGTACCACATAAAAGGTTAGTATATAAAATGAGAATGCTCGGACTGGGAGAAAACGTCTGTATGTGGGTAAGTAACTGGCTCAATGATAGAAAACAGAGGGTGGTTATTAGTGGTACACACTCAGATTGGGTCACTGTCACTAGTGGGGTACCTCAGGGGTCAGTATTGGGCCCTATTCTCTTCAATATATTTATTAATGATCTTGTAGAAGGCTTGCATAGTAAAATATCAATTTTCGCAGATGACAGTAAACTGTGTAAAGTAATTAACACTGATGAGGACAGTATACTACTACAGAGGGATCTGGATAGACTGGAGGCTTGGGCAGATAAGTGGCAGATGAGGTTTAACACTGACAAATGTAAAGTTATGCACATGGGAAGGAATAATGCAAGTCACCCGTACTTATTAAATGGTAAAACACTCGGTAACACTGACATGGAAAAAGATCTAGGAATTTTAATAAACAGCAAACTAAGCTGTAAAAAACGGTGTCAGGCAGCTGCTGCCAAGGCCAATAAGATAATGGGTTGCATCAAAAGGGGCATAGATGCCCGTGATGAGAACATAGTCCTACCACTTTACAAATCATTAGTCAGATCACACATGGAGTACTGTGTACAGTTCTGGGCTCCAGTGAACAAAGCAGACATAGCAGAGCTGGAGAGGGTCCAGAGGAGGGCAACTAAAGTAATAACTGGAATGGGGCAACTACAGTACCCTGAAAGATTATCAAAATTAGGGTTATTCACTTTAGAAAAAAGACGACTGAAAGGAGATCTAATTAATATGTATAAATATATCAGGGGTCAGTACAGAGATCTATCCCATCATCTATTTATCCCCAGGACGGTGACTGTGACGAGGGGACATCCTCTGCATCTGGAGGAAAGAAGGTTTCTACACAAACATAGAAGAGGCTTCTTTACGGTAAGAGCAGTGAGACTATGGAACTCTCTGCCGGAGGAGGTGGTGATGGTGAGTACAATAAAGGAATTCAAGAGGGGCCTGGATGTATTTCTGGAGCGTAACAATATTACAGGCTATAGCTATTAGAGAGGGGTCGTTGATCCAAGGATTTATTCTGATTAGAGTCTGGAAGGAATTTTGATTCCCCTAAAGTGAGGAAAATTGGCTTCTACCTCACAGGTTTTTTTTTGCCTTCCTCTGGATCAACTTGCAGGATGACAGGCCGAACTGGATGGACAAATGTCTTTTTTCGGCCTTATGTACTATGTTACTATGTTACACAGCTGTTCAGTCCCAATCCCTTGAGTACCCTTCGCATTGTGCATGTGGAAATGCTTGTACTTTCACTATTAAACATAGCCCTGAGTTCTACTGTTGTTTTTCTTCGATTTGATTTCACCAAACGTTTAAGTGATCGCCGATCACAATCATTCAGGATTTTTTTCCCGCCACATTTCTTCCTCGAATACGATGGGTCCCCACTATCCTTCCAGTTTTTATTAATGTGTTGGACAGTTTTTATCCCACTTTTAGCAGTTTATGCAATCTCCTTAAATGTTTTCTCTGCTTGATGCATGCCAATAATTTGACCCTTCTAAAACAGACTAACATCTTTTTCACGACCACGAGATGTGTCTTTCGAAATGGTTGTTTAAGAAATGAGAAGTAACTGAATGCACCAGTTGGGGTTAAATAACTGGTTGCCAGCTGAAAGATAATCGCCCATGCAGCAATTATCCAATAGGAAGCTCATAAATGTTGGCTCAGCTAAATCCAGGTTCAACTTTTTTTTGGGATAAACAGTGTATGTTCTAAAGCATTTTTGGCAAAAAATATATATTATTTGCCGTTCAGCGGTGCAGTTATATGTTCTAAAGCCCTTTTTGGCGTGTATTAGTGGCACAATTTTTTTTTTGCCGTTGTGTGGTGAAGTGAGAAAATTAAAGCTCTTTTACAGCTCTATTACAGCTCTTTTTGGCGTGTATTAATGGCACAAAAAAAAATATTAGCTGCTGTGTGGTGAAGTGAGAAAATTACAGCCCTTTTTGGCGTGTATTCGTGGCAAAATAAATATATATTTGCCGTTCAGTGATGCAGTTATATGTTCTAAAATTTCAAATTAGGCGATGCTCACCAGCTAATCGGTACCTGACCTGCTGACCACCTATCAGTAGAAAACGTATTAATATATATGAACACAAATAGGCCGGCTCAGTTATTTGCATGTACCTTTACTTGTTCTACTATCAATAAAAATACATTTCATACAATTCACAAGAAATACATTACGTACAATTAATAAAAATGAATAAAATGTATATATTTATTTCAGTGATCCCAGTCCTGTAGATGCGGAGCTCATGCATGTAAAAAATATAAAAATTTTAAAAAATGCGGTTGGTGCTTGGTGTCAGCTTTATTATGATTTTATAATGTTCTTAATGGAACACAATTTAGAAGTACCATATTTTTTGCCCTATAAGACGCCCAAGTTTTTGAGGAGGAAAATAATAGTGAGGAGGAAAATAAGAGAAAAAAATTTTGAACCAAAAGGTGTGCTTTTTGTGGGGTTTGAACTTATGGTGGTCTGTGGATGACACTATTATGGGGGGGGATCTGTCGATGACAATGTTATGGGGGGGAGTCTGTGGGTGGCACTGTTATGGGGGATCTGTGGATGACACTGTTATGGGGGGATCTGTGGATGACCATGCTATGGGGGATCTGTGGATGACACTATATAGCATCTATATGTGTCAACCACAGATTCCCCCCTCATAACAGTGTCCCCCAATACAGCGGGCCCCGCCACTCACAGCAGTATTCATATCTAAACAGTAATCCTTAACCTCGAGTACAGCAACTTTAACTTTAAAGCAGCGCTATCCTGTTTACTACCTTACAATCAAGCTCCCATAGAATGCAAAGCGGCTGGCAGCATAATGTCACTCACTCACGTCACGCGCCTATTCCACCTGCTTCATTCATAAAGTGAGAGGAGCAAGCGCGTGACGTGAGTAAGTGATGTTACGCCGCCTCCCACTCTGCCTGTTACCGGAGTTTGATTGTAAGGTAGTAAACAGGTCAGTGCTGCTTTAAAGTTAACGTTAAAGAGTTGCTGGCCTTCAGTCCTTACCCCCTCCCCCGCTGATACATTACTCCACTGTGCAGCATCGCAGCCGGCTGCGAAGTATTAGTGTTAGCGATTTAAAAATGGCAGCATTCGCCCTATAAGACGCACTGCTATTTTCTCCCCATTTTATGTCTTATGGGGTGAAAAAAACTGTATATTATTCTTTCATTACCTGCCAGTGTTTTTGTTGTCAAATATTTTATAGCGCTATAGTATGGCAGATAGCTTTAAATTAACTGTTGATGGGTGTTTTGGATATTTCTAAACACTTATATAGCTCACTTGTTATTATAGTAGGTTTTAGTTCTGTTATATGTCAGCAGTTAATTTGCCTTGGGTGTTAGTTGCCTCCACGTATAGTTAGTGAATTCGTTTCAGATCTGTTGTTAATAGGAACACTTGTGCGGTCCAGTTATAGTTGAGCTGTTAGTCAACAATTAATAAGTGAGTAGGTTAGATGTCATCACATATAATCTATTTAGCTGCGTGTGTCACAAATATGTCCGTGCAGCCTGCCGTGTATTCACACACCAACTGCTACTTCCATGCAGCCTTCATGCGGCACCTGTTTTGTCGACACGGCGCTTACATTCATAGATATAGCACTTGGTATTGTGGCAATCACTTTGTTCCACTTTTGGACAATGCGTCCGTCCTACTCACTGTTCTGTTGAACCGGTTTGTTCACAACTTTATTGTATTACTTCCCCACAGTCCGACACTCCACAACCGCCACCAGACGCGTTTCGGACAAAGTCCTTCCTCAGTGGTATAAAGTTCAAAATTAAATGAGGTACTGGGACTTTAATAGTATCAAGTAAAATCAAATGTCCAGAACAGATCACTCTCAAATAGAATATCGCTACTTGTATTATCTTGCTCATATCATTCACTTTATGCATTTTAGTTTCCCTTTGTACCAAAATTATAAAAAACTAAAACTAAACTAAAAAAAAATATAAAAAATAATAAAGACAAAAATAGAAAATGAATAGGATATATTGAAAAATATGTATTCAATGCAGTATAGGGGTGGGGGGGAAAGACAAAGAGACGCCAATGCATTGATAGCAACATAGTCTTGGCGTCTGATTGTTTTCTGCATAGGGTGTCTGACTTCGAACCTGTCACAATACTTGGACAGGTTCTTACAACCCTATGTCGGAAACATTCCATCACATTTAAAAGACACCACACCGGTGATCGAACTGTTAGAAGACACAATAAACCAAGAACATTGGATTTTGGCGACTCTTGACGTTAGTTCGCTTTATACATGCATTAATCACAAACAAGGTGTAGAAGCTGTTTCAAAAATTCTAACAAAAGAAGGCAAATTGAAAGAAGAACAAATACAATTCATATTAGATGGTATATACTTCGTGCTCCATCATAATTATTTTAATTCAAGGTACTACCTAACGGGGACCGCCATGGGCAACAGGTTTGCCCCCAGCTATGCCAACTTATTTATGGCGGCTTGGGAACAGGATACCATTAATCCCAGGCTGGGGACAGACCTGGTGCTCTGGCAAATATGAATTGACAATATTTTAATTACATTATATGGGGAGGATCACAACAAGCACTCCTAGAATTTGACTCAATCAACAACAACCATTTTAATTTGAAATTTACCCCTAATATCAATTTCAAGACCATTGCGTTTTTGGATTTCAAAATAAATGTACAAGATGGAAAATTTGCATGCAGTACCTTTCAAAAAGGTTAATTTTAAGTACAAGCTGTCATCTCCCAAGATGGCTGCTTAATGTACCAAAAAGTCAATTTAGGAGACTCAAAAGAAACTGTACATATGTATAACAGTTCTAAAGAGAAGCAGAACAGCTAAAAATACAGCTTTTAGAGAAACAATACCCAGCAGAAATACTGGATAGGTCTCTCAGTGAAGTAAGAAACATAGATAGATCCTTGTTCTTTAATCCCAAACAAAAATCCACATTATATTCATGTAAGATAGTGCAGCCATTTAACACAGACTACAAAAAGGTTAAAAAAATAATTCAAAAACATTGGCATTTATTAAAAGAAGGCAAACAAATAGGACCGCCCTCTCCCCACCCAGCCGCCAATAGTATACACTTGAGCACCTAATCTATGTTTAAAAATAACACCAACTATAAAGAACTCACAAAAGAAGGTAATACCAAATAATTGGTTATCTCTAGTCATGATCGATCACCAAAGTATTCGGATGTTCGGGCCGAACACATTGCTATATTTGTGTGCTCAGCTGAGCACCCGAGTATAGAGGAAGTCAATGGGAGACAACCAGGCACCTCCTGCTCTGAAGAGGGGAGGGTGCCTGGTCCATTGGAAAAGGTCAAAAAGTGACAGAAACACCACCAAAATGAATCGGGAACACCATGGGGACGATGTCTGGATGCATCTTGGACTCCCAGGTCACTGCTGGGAATCTTTTACAGACTGACAAAAATACACACAACCCCCCCCCCCCCCCCAAAAAAAAAAAAATCTATTGTTAGGAAACATTTTTCCTGTATATTCTATTGTATATAAAGTGCAAGTGCTGAAAACAATTACAAGCAAGAGGCACTCCGAAACAGCCTGTATATTACATAAAGGAGGACCTCATTCACATTGTGGCACAATTGTTTAGGTAGTGGGACTCCTATACTCATAAAGCCTATGCACTAAGTGAAAGGGCTGATAAAAATTACAAGGAATGTAAAACCTTAGGAGAGAGGGCCTGCTGCCGCATTGGTGGCTCTAGATAACCTCTGGGCGATTGAATAGTCACTGTCACAGGGACGTACATTCTGATGTCTGACCTATCAACTTGCAATGTTCTTTTCTGCGCCTACCATGGTCGTAATGGGGAATCAGGGTTCAATGCCGGAGAGGGAGCTTGAGAAAGGGATACCACATCCAAGGGAGGTCAATGGCTGAAATCTGATTTAGTGGAGAGGGTGGGTCATGTTATTAAAGCAGAAACATCGAAGGAAGGCAGCAGGCACGGGGCAATTACTCACTCCCGACTCGGGAAGGTAGTGAAGATAAATAACAATACAGGACTCTTAAGATGCCCTGTTATTGGAATGAGTAATAAAAAATTGCAGGGAATGTCACTGCAGTATTTTGGATGAGAAAACGTTATACAGGAGAGGCCCTGCTGCAGCTTTGTTGACTCTAGATAACTTCTGCCTGATCACACGTCCCCGTGACGTCCACGATCCACTTGGCTATCTTCCCTATCAACTTTCGATGTTCTTTTATGCACCTAACATGGTGACCACCGGTAACTGGGAATCATTGTTTGATTTCAGAGAGGAAGCCTGATAAACGGCTACGGCTACTACTTCAAAGCAAGGCAGCATGAGTTGCAGGCCTGCATGTGAGATGACCCTGTAAAAGATTCGTGTTGTGGGCCTGCAGGTGAGCTGAACCAGTAAAATATTTTAGGTGCGGGCCTGCTGGTGAGCTGAGGTGGAACCGACAAACTCAACTTGAATTTGATGGCTGCATTAATCTGCAGGTGATGGTGATGTAGCTCTACAAATTGTTTCCATCTGCATCTTTCTAAGCAATCTGTGGCCTTAGTCTTTTATCCAGACTCAGTCATTGTGCCACTATGTGGCCTCCTCATGCTGCCATCTCCACACCATGTCATCTTGCCACTCATTTTTATCACCATGTTGCTGCTGATGCTGCTTAAAAGGCCTTAAACTGATCACCAGGCCCACAATTTAATAAAGGTTTTGTAATCGATAAACCCAACTTGCTGTTGTGGGCTGCATCAGTGTTGTAGCTATAATTGACTGGGCCCCACAGCAAATTTTTGAATGGGGCCCCATCCCACAGTAATTTTTTAGTGACCCCTTAATTTCATGCCGCCCCATTCCTGTGGCTAGTAAAGATCGCTATCTCAGACCAGGGCCGGCAGCTGTTCCATCAGTTTTTATATACTGTCTATACTGTCACTGTATATAATTTCATTGTGTAATACTGTTGAGGGGGCCCTGACCAAATCCTTTAGTCCTCCCCCTCCTCCTGGATGGGCCCTTTCTGGGTCAGGGCCCCAAAGCCGCAGTCTCCCTGCTTCCTCTAGCTACGGCCCTGGTCTGCATTAATCTGCTGGTGACCGTGATACAGCTCCACAGATTGTTTCCATCTGCATCTTTCTAAGCAATCTGTGGTCTTAGTCTTTTATCCAGACTCAGTCATTGTGCTACTATGTGGCCTCCTCATGCTGCCATCACACCATGTCACCTTGCTACTCATTTTTATCACCATGCTGCTGCTGTTGCATCTTAAAAGGCCTAAAATGATCACCAGGCCCACAATCAAATTAAGGTTTTACGCACAAAACCAAAGTAAAAAAATCAATTTTATAGGAAAAATTTATTGAAAACATTCTTTCCTGTATATTTACTTGTATATAAAGTGCAAGTCCTGCCAAAAATTGCAATGAAGAGGCATTCTGATACAACCTGCATATCACATGAAGGAGGGCCTCATTCACATTGAGTTGCGGGCCTGCAGGTGAGCTGACCGTGTAAAAGATTTGCGTTACAGGCCTGCAGGTGAGCTGACCCTGTAAAAGATGTTAGGTTTGGGCATGCAGGTGAGCTGGTGCTCAGACAAAATGCTGGTGGCAGGGCAGGCCAGCACCTCCAAAGCGTAGAGCGCCAGTTCGTTCCACGTGTCCAGCTTGGACACCCAGTAGTTGTAAGGCACTGAGGGATCATTGAGGACGCTGACACGGTCTGCTATGAACTTCTTCACCATCTTCCAAAAAGTTTCTCTCCTTATGGCAGTCGGTCACACATCAGGGTGAGGGTGCTGGCGCGGTGTCATGAAACTGCCCCAGGCTTTGGAGAGTATTGCCCTGCCTCTGTTGGAACTGCTGTGTGTTCCCCTTGTCTCCCCTCCTCGGTTGGCCAAGGAAGTACGGACTCTGCCGCCAGCATTGTCAGATGGAAAATGTTTGAGCAATTTTCCAACAAGAATCTTCTGGTATTGCACCATTTTGCTTGTCCTCATCACCAGAGGAATAAGAGATGAGAAGTTCTCTTTGTAGCGAGGGTCGAGAAAGGTGAACAACCAGTAATCTGTGTTGTCCAAAATGCGTATAACGTGCGGTTCGCGGTAAAGGCAGCCTAACATGAAGTCAGCCATGTGTGCAGAGTACCAACAGGCAAAACTTTGCTGTCGTCATCAGGAGGATCACTTCCAATCTCCTCATCCTTTCTCCTCTTCTGCCCTCCAACGCAGAACAGATGGAATTCAACTTCCATGGGTACTACCCTCTGTAGCTGAGGCAACCGTCTCCTGCTCCTCCTCTTCATCGTCCAATTCGCGCTGAGAAGACGAACTGAGGGTGGTCTGGCTATCATCAACCTGTGTAATGTCTTCCCCCATTTCCACCTCTTCAACATGCAAAGCGTCGTCCTTAATTGTGAGCAGCGAGCGTTTGAGAAGACAAAGAAGTGGGATGGTGACGCTGATAATAGCGTTAGTGCCGCTCACCATCTGTGTTGAATCCTCTCAGTTGCGTAAAACCTCACAGAAGTCAAACATCCATGTCCACTCCTCGCTTGTGAATAGCGGAAGCTGACAGGAAAGGCGACGACGATGTTGCAGCTGGTATTCCACAACTGCCCTCTGCTGCTCCCAAAGCTTGGCCAACATGTGGAATGTGTGGAGTTCCAGTGCATGCTCACGTTGCACAACAGCCAGTGAGCTGGCAATTGCAAGCGCTGCTGCAGCATTGACAGGCCGGCTGAAACTGTCTGT
Organism: Bufo gargarizans; assembly: GCF_014858855.1. Classification (NCBI taxonomy): domain Eukaryota; kingdom Metazoa; phylum Chordata; class Amphibia; order Anura; family Bufonidae; genus Bufo; species Bufo gargarizans. Next base: position 90,999,042 of record NC_058085.1, read on the forward strand.
GACTTGCGGAAATGTGCACCTTCACCAGTAGCTCAGGCAAATTGGGGATCAGAAACTTTAAAATGCCAAAAATATAGATTTTTCACCCTCCCTGCACCTCTTAATAATTATTGCGGGGGTGAAAAATTAATATTTTTGGCATTTTAAAGTTTCTGATCCCCGCGGTCAGGGACCGCGGGGATCAGAAACTGAAGAAAGCGCAGCAAACCGCAGGTCTGAATTGACTTGCGGTTTGCTGCGATTGCTGACATGGGGGTTCACAGGACCCCCCGACGCATCTAGCCAAAGTGCCTGCTCAATGATTTGAGCAGGCACCGGGTTCCAATCACGGCCCGCCAGGCAGAGGTGATCGGAACCATACATGACGTACCGGTACGTCATGTGTCCTTAAGTACCAGCACAACATGACGTACTGGTACGTCATGTGTCCTGAAAAGGTTAAGTGTACCTTCCCAGTAACTGCATTGGTCAGGGCACGGGTGATGTTCTGGGCCACATGCTGGTGTAAGGCGGGCACGGCACACCGTGAAAAGTAGTGGCTGGGGACTGCGTACCGAGGGACGGCCGCCGACATAATGCTGCGGAAGGCCTCAGTGTCCACAAGCCTAAATAGCAACATTTCAAGGGCCAGTAATTTTGAAAGTTGCGCATTTAGTGCTATGGCCTGTGGGTGGGTAGGTGGGTATTTGTGCTTGCGTTCAAATAATTGTATTATGGACATTTGGACGCTGCGCTGGGACAGGGAAGTGGATGTTGTTGCTGATGGTTCATGCGAAGGTCCAGGTGCAGGGCGAGGGGCATCCGGGCTTGCACCTTCAGGAGGGGATTGGCCAGCAGTGCGTAACACAGGGGAAGAGGAGGCAGCGGTGTGACCCGCAGACCCAGATTGTGGACCCAGGCGTTCTGCCGACTTGTTAGGGTGCTTGGATGCCATGTGGCAGATCATGCTGGTGGTGGTGAGGTTGCTAGTGTTCACGTTCATTTTGGTACAACACAGGTTGCAAACTGCCTCTCTTTTGTCATCTGCACTTTCCTCAAAAAAGCGCCATGCTGCAGAACACTTACCCCTTGGCAAGGTAAATTTACGCATGAGGGTGCTCGGTGTAACGGTTGCGGGCCTGTTTGGTGTGGGCCGACTTCTCCCTTTTGCAACCCCACTGTCTCTTCCAGCCTGTTGCAGTGCTGCAGATCCCTCCCCCTCTGCTGTCCTCCCCCTCTGTGGCCTCACTCGGCTTTTCAACTTCCGATGTTGGGTCACTGACCTCAACGTCAACCACCTCCTCTTCCACTTCCTGACTCTGCTCATCCTCCTGACTTGACCTAATCACAACCTCAGTGATTGGTAAATGTCTCATCATCATCCACCTCATGAACGAATAATTGCCGTTCACCACCGTCATCTTCTTGAGACTGTGAAGACTGAAGAGGTTGGGAATCAGGGTACAATATCTCAGGTCCCTTTTCAATTGCGCTGTCCGCGAGGGCCAAATGTAATAGTGGCACTGCATAGAGCTCCTGGGAATATCCGAGTGTGGGATCATTTGTTTGGCAAGCCTCTCCATAGTGGGAGGAAGGATGATCAGAGAGAGTATTCAGTTGACCAGACTCTTGGCTACAGAGACTGGACTTGGTGGAAGAGAGGGTGGTGCTTAACCGACTGGAAGCATTAGCTTCAGCAATCCAACCTACCAACTGTTCGCACTGGTCCGACTTGGACAGTGTTGTCCTGCGCCGCCCAGCTAAATTGGACATGAAGCTGCGTACAGTGGATGTTTTATGTTTTTATGGTGCACTGGCAGCAGGCACAGTTTCATTGCACCCAGGGCCACGGCCTCTGCGTGCACCATCAGCATCACGCCTACTTCCCCGTCCCTTAGTGCTCGCCTTCTTCATTTTAATTGTTTTGTCACTAGATGTGGCGCAGATTGTTTTACAGTCCGCTAAAGAAACAGTTTTCTGATGCAGGACAGTATATGTCACAGAAACACACAGAATATGGGCACTAGGTAAGGCCCAGATTTTGGGATTTTGCTCTAAAGAAACAGTTTTCTGATGCAGGATAGTATACAGTTGCAAGAAAAAGTATGTGAACCCTTTGGAATGATATGGATTTCTACACAAATTGGTCATAAAATGTGATCTGATTTTCATCTAAGTCACAACAATAGACAATCACAGTCTGCTTAAACTAATAACACACAAAGAATTAAATGTTACCATGTTTTTACTGAAAACACCATGTAAACATTCACAGAGCAGGTGGAAAAAGTATGTGAACCCTTGGATTTAATAACTGGTTGAACCTCCTTTGGCAGCAATAACTTCAACCAAACATTTCCTGTAGTTGCAGATCAGACTTGCACAACGGTCAGGAGTAATTCTTGACCATTCCTCTTTACAGAACTGTTTCAGTTCAGCAATATTCTTGGGATGTCTGGTGTGAATCGCTTTCTTGAGGTCATGCCACAGCATCTCAATCGGGTTGAGGTCAGGACTCTGACTGGGCCACTCCAGAAGGCATATTTTCTTCTGTTTTTGGCCAATATGTTGTTGATTTACTTCTATGCTTTGGGTCGTTGTCCTGTTGCAACATCCATCTTCTGTTGAGCTTCAGCTGGTGGACAGATGGCCTTAAGATCTCCTGCAAAATGTCTTGATATTTTCTCCGTTTATAGACAATTTGTCTTACTGTGGACTGATGAACAGCAAGCAAGCCTTTTGGAGATACTTTTATAACCCTTTCCAGCATTATGCAAGTCAACAATTCTTAATCATAGGTCTTCTGAGAGCTCTTTTGTGCGAGGCATCATTCACATCAGGCAATGATTCTTGTGAAAAGCAAACCCAAAACTGGTGTGTGTTTTATATAGGGCAGGGCAGCTGTAACCAACACCTCCAATCTCATCTCATTGATTGGACTCCAGTTGGCTGACACCTCACTCCAATTAGCTCTTGGAGATGTCATTGGTCTAGGGGTTCACATACTTTTTCCGCCTGCACTGTGAATGTTTACATGGTGTGTTCAATAAAAAAACATGGTAACATTTAACTCTTTGTGTGTTATTAGTTTAAGCAGACTGTGATTGTCACATTTTATGACCAATTTGTGCAAAAATCCATATCATTCCAAAGGGTTCACATACTTTTTCTTGCAACTGTATGTCACAGAAACACAGAGAATAAGGACAATAGATTAGGCCCAGATATTAGGATTTGCTCTAAAGATACTGTTTTCTGATGCAGGACAGTATATGTCACAGAAACACACACAATATATACACTAGATTAGGCCCAGAATTTTGGATTTTGCCCTAAAGATACTGTTTTCTGATGCAGGACAGTATTTGTCACAGAAACACAAAGATTATGGACACTATTTTAAGCCCAGGTTATTGGAATCTGCTGTACAGACACTGTTTTCTGATGTAGTTTATATTTATATTTTTCCCTATATCTGGGCCTGACAACCACACAATGTATTGAAGCACAGATTACACAATTCACGGATTACACCGTTGACAACAAAAATGTGGATTATGGGGAAAAAAATATTATTTTCACTAATATTCTTCCTATCTCTGCCCCTGACACACATAAGGTATTGCTGCACAGATGTCACAAGTCACTGCAGACACCTATATAGCAAAATAATCGCTGTTTCGAATATCATAAAAAAATTATAATTTTAGCACAACTTTACACAATTAAATTGCTGCCACCACCAAATTGCAGCCCCATTGAAGTGAATTGGCCCGCATCCGAACCATAAAAACATAATAGTCCTTAAAAGAACTTTTGGGTCTTTGAAACGTTTTAAAATTTAATAAAATTGAATAAATTGCGATCACAAACTCCCTACACTATCTGTCCCTTCCTCAGCACAGCTCTCCCTGACTAAGAATGAGCCGAACATGTGTCATCGGGTGCTATATTGCACCCGATGACTTGTTCCGGCCAGCCAATCACTGTAATGCCAGCAGCCAACATGGCCACTGGCTTTAGAGTGATGTCAGTACTTATCTGTACATTTATTGGCTGCTTAGCAGCCACGAAACGTGCGGGAAGGAGACTCGAGCATGGCGCTCGAGCACATGTGGTACTCGGCCGAGTACCGCCATGTGCCGAGTATAGCGATGCTCGAGCCGAACAAGTATTCGGCCAAGCATGCTCGCTCATCACTAGCTGTCTCTAAATGGTTTTTACAGATGCAGACAGTGTCAGGGTTGTAAAACCTTCCCTAGATGTCCCCAGCATGTTTACCAATCACTCATATTCATATATACTTTTGATACATTGCCAAGTTTGTGGCCATCTTATTTATAATATCTGTTAGCGTTCAGGTGCTGTTTTTTAATATCTAAATGGTAACAGAATAAGACAGTCAAATATTCAATCCTCCTCCTTCCTCTGCCTTAGGCTACATGTTTGCAATTTGCGGAACAGAACGGGCGGCCCATTATAGAAATGCCTATTCTTGTCCGCATATTTTTTTGGCGGGGCCACGGAACAGAGCAACGGATGCGGACAGCACACGGAGTGCTGTCCGTATCTTTTGCAGCCCCATTGAAGTGAATTGGCCCGCATCCGAACCATAAAAACTGCGGCTCAGATGCGGAATAAAACAACAGCCGTGTGCACAAGGCCAAAGTGTCATTGGGACATCACCTAGTCCCGCACTAATACTGAAACAAAATATCTTCTGTGCTTTTGCCGGCCGGCGCGATCACATGACCGTCCTGGAAGTCAAGTCATGTGATCGTCACATGATGCAAGAATAAACCCGGAAGTAAGGTATTAAAGCCGTAAGCGTGAGGTGCCGGACGCTGCTTTTCATCTACGGACACTTCTGCCAGCCCCTTCACTCCCCGTGGGACCTATAATGCATCTGACTCGGGCCAATCCTTATCGGTGATGGGCACGCAAGTATAATACAAACCAGGGTGAGCTTTGCACTGGTGTTTTCTTTGTTGGAGTGTCCCCTGAGAAGCCTTAAATCAACTGGGCGAAACGCGTTGGGCCTGTTTAAGGACACATCGCAATTTCATTATTGCTATGTATTTCTCTAGATTAATTATAATTTTTTTGCTGTATATTTGGTGGATTATGTCACTTTAATTGGGGCACAATTATTACTTGTTATTATTTTTAGTAACTTATAGCAGTCTAGGAAGTTATATTTAGGCCACTATTCAACACTGTTGGAATACATCTCTTTGTCAGGGCCATCCTAGGGAATCCAGGTGGCATGAGAGACGGTATCACCCCTATTGGGGCGGCCATTCCGTTTGTAGGCAGGGCTCCAGAGATAGGGACATTAATAGGGATACTGTCCCACACCCTATACAAATGGTATGTCCACTATACCCGCCTACAAACTTATCAGATCGGAATATATTCTTTGGTATATTTTGTTTTTTTCCCTCTTTATTGCATATCTATTTGGGTCATTGGTATTAAATAAATAAATGAAAGGTTAGGTTTCAAAATAGTGGTTTTCAGTGATTTCCAGAATTATTCACAACTATCTACAATAGTACCCTTGGACGGGTTTATGTCCTTTCTGTGAAGATGCAGACAGTGCCAGAATTGCAAGCAACCAATTTCCCCAAGAAAACAACTACAATTAAATCCACAGAAAATAATTATATGTGTGAAATAGAAGAATTACTCATGTGCAACAGTAAATCAGTCATCTATTTAATAGAGTGCCCGTGCAAAAAGCAGTATATTGGACGAACAAGAAGGGCTTTGAAAGTTAGAATTGCAGAACATATCAACAACATTAGAAAAGGTTATGACACTCATACACTGTCCAGTCATTTTAAAACACACCATGCTAGCAATCCGAAGGATTTAAAATTTTCAAAGAAAATATATGATTTTGGTTCCCTGATGCCTAAGGGCCTCAATGCAGAACTATACATTTTGGGATTTTTATAGATGGGTGTGGGGATTGAACACATCAGACGCCAAGGCTATGTTGCTATCAATGCATTGGCGTCTTTTGTGTCTTTACCCCCAGCCCCATACTGCATCGAATACAATTTTTTTTTTTATATATCCTATTCATTTTCTATTTTTATCTATATTATTTTTTATATTTTATCTTATTAAGTCTTTTATTGTTTATTTTTTATAATTTTGGTACAAAAGGAAACTAAAATGCATAATGTGAATGATGTGAGCCAGATAATACAAGTAGTGATATTCCATTTGAAAGTGATCCGGTCCAGACATTTGATTTTACTTGATACTATTTAAAGCTCAGTATCAAGTCCAAGTACCTCATTTAATTTTGAGCTTTATACCACTGAGGAAGGCCTTTGTCCGAAACGCGTCTGGTGGCGGAAGTGGGGTGTCGGACTGTGGAGAACCAATGTGCATGGAAACTTCGAAGCCCAACCACGATCACAGATTTCAACTAGGTACCGGCGTCCCGGATATCCCTGAGTGTATGCGCCAGAGAACGTCCGACAGGAGACCAAGCCCGTGAACGAGCAGGTCCAGCATGGAGCACTGCAGTAAGAAGTAATACAATCAAGTTGTGAACAAACCGGTTCAACAGAACAGTGAGTAGGATGGACGCATTGTCCAAAAGTGGAACAAAGTGATTGCCACAATACCAAGTGCTATATCTATGAATGTAAGCGCTGTGTAGACAAAACAGGTGCCGCATGAAGGCTGCATGGAAGTAGCAGTTGGTGTGTGAATAAACGGCAGGCTGCACGGACATATTTGTGACACACGCAGCTAAACAAATATGTGATGACATCTAACCTACTCGCTTATTAATTGTTGACTAACAGCTCAACTATAATTGGACCGCACAAGTGTTCCTATTAACAGATCTGAAACTAATTCACTAACTATACGTGGAGGCAACTAACACCCAAGGCAAATTAACTGCTGACATATAGCAGAACTAAAACCTACTATAATAACAAGTGAGCTATATAAGTGTTTATAAATATCCAAAACACCCATCAACAGTTAATTTGAAGCTATCTGCCATATTATTGCGCTATAAAATATTTGACAACAAAAACGCTGAAAGGTAATCAAAGAATAATATACTTCTAAGTTGTGTTCCATTAAGAACATTATAAAATCCTAATGAAGCCGACACCAAGTGACTTTTAAGATAGCACTAACCACATTTTTTTTAATTTTAATATTTTTTACATGCGTGAGCTCCGCATCTACAGGACTGAGATCACTGAAACAAATATATACATTTTTATTCATTTTTATGATTTGTACGAACTTTATTTCTTGTGAATTGTATGAAATGTATTTTTATTGATAGTAGAACAAGTAAAGGGCACATGCAAATAACTGTGAGCCGGCCTATTTGTGTTCATATATATTAATACCTTTTTTGGCATATATTAGTGGGGAAAAAAGGGCTTATGAGCCGTTGTCTGGTGAAGTGAGAAAATTACAGACAGGGGTGTTTTAATTTCCTTTTTATTTATTTATTTGATCTAACAGTATGTCAGACAGAGAAGTGATAGGCCATGCACAGGGGAGTGGCAAAGGCCTAAATGTTTCTGGGGTAGGCACAGGTCACAGCAGAGTAAGGGGGGCGTGGCTGCAGGAGTCGCAGCAAGAGGCCTAAACGCCCAGTGTCATCTAGCGGTCGTGTCTTGACCAGCAACCCAGCGGTTCTTGAATGGTTGACTCAGTCATCCACTTCGTCCAAAGTGACATTAGACCCCCCCAGCCAACAGTCAGTGGGTTCATCAGACACAACTCTTAGTTGGCATGGCCCGGGAGCAGGCCCTGTGCCCTCGCCTGTCCTCAACCTGCCTCTGTGGAGCTACAAGAGGACAGTCAACAGCTACTGGCCAGCCAAGATGTGGAGGAGACATCCGCCGCTTTCTCCGATAGGCGGGCAAGTAGTGATGAGGAGAGTGACATGGGAGCTAGTGTTGCGAGTAGTCAGGCTCCTGACCCAGAGACCATTGAGGAGGACATCAGTGATGTGCAGACAGTACTCGATGATGATGATGTAGCTGATCGCACTTGGGAGCCAGTTGAATTAGGGACTTCATCATCATCAGGAGCTGAGGGTGGCAGCTTGCCCATGAGGCAGCAGCGGAGCCAGCAAGTCGCTAGCGTGACTGGGAGTCAGCAGGGCGGCAGCAGTAGGAGCCAAACATGCCAGGGTTAGACCACCCACTTCTCAGGAGCCTAACTGCCCGGAAACTAGTGGTGCAGGGATTCACAGAAGCAGCAGCGGTAGCAGTCAGTCAGTGCGGCGTGTTGGGGATAAAATCACCTACTCAGTGGTGTGGCAGTTTTTTGTTAGGCTGCTGGAGGAGGTGAACATGACCATTTGTAGAATCTGTGGGCAGAAGGTGAAGCGTGTCCAGGGTGCCAATGTTGGTACCACGGCCCTGCATCAACATATGCAGTGTCACCATATAGTGGTTAGGGAGAACGTGGTGGTCCAGCCTGCAGCAGCAACCACTGCATCACCCAGTGGTACGCACCCTATTTCAGGCAGTCAAGGCTCCACCACCTCTGCCGAAAGGAGCTGACTGTCCTTCCCATCATCTGCTGGTCCTGATGCTCCTGCTCCTCCTCCTTCTCCTTGTCAGTCATTCCATCAGCAATCGATCATCGAAGAGATTGCCAAGAGACAACAGTATGCGTGCACTCATCCAACGGCGCAGAAGCTAAATGTGCTACTGGCCAAGTTGCTGGTGCTGCAGTCCCTCCCTTTCCAAGTGGTGGACTCTGCACCTTTCAGACAACTGATGGCTTGTGCCGAGCTGAGGTGGAGAGTCCCAAGCCATAATTTTTTTGCCAAAAAAGCAGTACCAGCCCTGCACACGTATGTGGAACAGAAGATGGGCCAGTCCTTGAGCCTGTTGATGTCTGCCAAAGTGCACGGCAGCGCTGACGTGTGGAGCTGTAACTACGGTCAGGATCAATACATGTCCTTTACGGCTCACTGGGTGAATGTGGTTCCACGCCAGAAACTTGGCCAGGTGATGTCGCTTCCGCCTCCATGTTCTCACGCCGTTAGTCCTGCGACAATGTCTCCTCATCATCCACTAGGGACAATTTACAGTGCCCCTCCATCATACCACATGTGCAGGGCACGGAGGTGTCACACTGTTCTGCACTCGTTTGCCTGGGCGAACAGAGTCACACAGGGGAGGAACTGCTCCGTGTCCTTCATCAAGAAATCGAATTCTGTCTTTCTCCGTGACAACTCAAAATCTGAACCATGGTGACCAACAACGAGAAGAACATGGTGTCGGTGCTGCATCAAGGAGAGCTTAGTAATGCTCCCTCAATGGCGCACGTGTTCAATCTGGTTGTTAAGCGGTTCCTGAAGTCTTCCACCCATCTGCAAAACATCCTAAAAATGTCCAGGAAACTTTGCATGCACTTCAGCCACTCGTACACTGCAAAGCATACCCTCCTTGAACTCCAGCGGCAGAACAGCATCCCCCAACATAGACTGATATGAAACGTTTCCACCCGTTGGAACTCCACCCTCCATATGTTGGACTGACTATACGAATAGAGAAAGGCCATGAACAATTTCTTGATGATCCAAGAGGACAGGAGTACTCCCCTGTGTAACTTTAATGTTGGCCAGTGGCAGCACCTTCCTCTGCCATGGCTGTTGTGGCAGGGTAGGGGGGTAGAAGCAGTTCAAGCTCCATCAGCAGCAACTTGAATCGCTGATGAGCAGCTTTCTTCACCCACCTAGTAAAGAAACTACTCGCCAGCAGCAGCTAGGCCTGGAGCAGGATCCTGAGCAGGTGATGGCATACTTGGACAGCACCCTGCCACCCCACATTGACGATCCGCTGGACTACTGGGCAGCCAAACTGGATTTGTGGCCGCAACTGGCAGAGTTTGCCCTGAAAAAGCTGTCCTGTCCGGCCAGTAGTGTGGCATTAGAGCGGGTCTTTAGTGCGGTGGGGGCCATAGTTAGTCCAAGAAGAACTCGCCTGTCCACCCAAAATGTGGCGAGACTGACCTTTGTCAAGATGAATCAGGCGTGGATCAGCCAGGATTTCCACCCACCAATCCCAACAAATAGAAAACTGATAGGCGGCACTACCCAGGCTCCTTTATCTCATACTTGCAATAACAAAAGTCCACTGCACCTATACGTCTATGCACAGTGTAGTGGTGCTCCAGCACACAAACAGAGCATCCAATAGGTAGAAGGAGAAAATAGATTGGGCGGCACTCGCCATTGTAAATAAAGATGTTCCTTTATTCAGCAAACAAATGCTCTGGTACACACAGGCTGGGGCGGAGCGCATATCATACACACATGGTGGCGGCGACGGCCATTTCACACAGAAAGCTCTCCTTCAGGCCACTGAACATCAGCATGTACTCCAGTGCTGCCTCTTAAATGTCTCACGGCACAGGTTGTCAAGGAAACACATGACTCTACCGTGCCAATACGTTAACCAATAAAACAACATACATTGTTAAAAACAATACTCAAACAGTAACAGGCGCATATTTCACAGAAAAACACTTAAATCATGTCTATCATTTAGACAAAGTTGCCCTAAAGCACCTGCACGCAGGATACATTTAGCTTCTCTCTGTAGAAGGAGTTCATTCTGCGCGAAAATGGCCGTCGCTGCCACCATGTATGTTTGATATGCGCACCGCATCAGCCTGCGTGTAGCGAAGCATTTGTTTGCTAAATAAAGGAACATCTTTATTTACAGTGGTGATTGCCGCCCTATCTATTTTCTCCTTTTACCTTTCCACCCACCAATACCTGATGCATCAGACTAGATCATCCATGGTGCCACACCAACACTTTGACAAATGAGACCAGTTTCTTCTGGCTACCTGCCTCATCTACTATTCTGATGCTGCCACCCGCCTGATGCCACACATCTGATGCCAAGCGCTCCTTCTTTCAGCCACCATCTTCAGTTCATACTGGTATTGCCACCCACCCCCCATTCTGTCACCTTGCCACTCTGTGGTCTCCTAATGCTGCTGCCAACTCCACACTGTCATTGTGGCACTCTGTGACCTCCTCCTGATGCTGCTGCCGCCACCTCCACACTGTCATTGTGCCACCCTGTAGCCTTCTCCTGATGCTGCTGCTGCCGCCACCTCCACACTCTGTCATTCGGCCACTCTGTGGTCTCCTCCAGCTGCTTCCACATCACCACTATGTCATAGGGCCACTCTGTGGACTTCTCATGCTGTTTCCACCCTCCCCACTTCATGACTGGGCCACTATTTTGCCTTTCAGCCTGGCTGACATCATCATTTATTTGACCCTTCTTCGGATCTGTCAGAAGGAAGGAAAAATGAGACGCACAACGGATTCTGTCTATGTAACAGCTGTAAGGCCTGCGTGACATGGTCCCTATTTTGCATCAGAATTGGCTTATGATTTGGTAGCCAAAAGTAGGAGTGGGTACAAAACACAGAAGACATGCAAATATTCCGTTCATGTGTCATCTGTTTTAGATCCACTTCAGTATTTTTGGGGCTTCAGCCATACTGATGAATTACTGACCAAATGCTGATCGAGTGAAGGCGGATGCTCCACAGACACAATCTATTTTTTGGGGGTTATTGTTGTGATGGATCAGAGGAAGGGCAATATAATCAATGATGTCAACACAAACTTACTGCTGACATCCTCTCCACTCTGTCGGGGGGCTCCACTTGTATAAGCGTTTAATAGAACAGGTTCTGTTGACATCTATGTGGAATCAGCTGCCGACGGTGTAAAAGGAGTGCGCTTCTTCTTGACGCTAACATTGACTTGTAAGGCTGAGTTCACACTTGAGTTATTTGGTCAGTTTTGGCTCCGTAACTGCCCAAATAAGTGAAGTGTGCAGTGATTCTAAGAACGGCGCCTGTCCTCTGCATTTCATACTGACTCTGAGTATTGTTTCACTGCCACAGCAGACTCCCTATGTGGGTTACTGCAAAACACAGTGTTCTACACCACTATAAAGGCTCTCCGCAGCCAGGAAATAGCCATTTTTTATGCGATTCGCCGCAAATAAATTCGGATCAAAACAAATCTTTTTGAAATTCAGCAAACCGGCAAATCTAATTTTTTTGAAATTCGTTCATCTCTACTGATAACCCAATGGTCCAGACACTATTAACATCTGGAGACTGGTGCCTGCAAAAATTATTTGCATAACAAGATAATACATGTGCAGTGAGATTACTCCCTATGTGGAATGGATGCTTCTGTTTACCCAGGCCTGACACACCATAGGAACAACATCAGCATCAAGACTAGGTCAAGGGTGGGATTGGTGCTGGTAAGAGATTGCAGAAGAACAGAGATCCTCACATTCAGCATCCGACATGTACATATTGGCTACCTGCATAGTCGAGAGGGAAGGTCAGAGGAGGGTGATAGTACATCCACTCCAACTCTTTCCTTGTGTTGGACTATGTACATGTGTCCTTTTGTGGTTTTTATTATGTATTTGTGAAAATAATGCCAGAAAACCAGCAAGTGTAAACATATCCTTGCAATGTGGATGTAATCGTGTGTTTTCCCATTTAAGAATGTAGCCAATCGCAGACAGAGACTCAACATTCTTTGTGGTTTCAATACACACAAGGTGGCCAAATTCTTTAACACTGCAGAACAATCAAAATGATCCAGACTATGTTAATTCACATGGTCTCACACCACACTTACAACACCTGTCAGGTGGCAAGCTCTTTCTCTCTCTTATGCCCAGCTCTCAAGGGTCCCTTACTATTCAATCACTGAATCTAAAGGGTTTGCACTCCTATACGTTCCTCTTCAGTCATGTCCTGCAGGCAGTCTTTTTTGTAGGTCACTCAAAGCAGTCTTCAGGTCCTCACCATACTTCACACTCACTCCAACAGTAGGACAGCGGTAACACCAGGTTTCTATCTCAGTGCTCCTAATACACCATCTCCCTCACTGTCTACTACCAGGCTACATTTCAGGTCTGCAGTTTCTGCTGTAGCTATTATATAGGAATCTCTCAGCAAAAACATATAGTCCAAGCATCAGGTATCTTTTAAGAGTTCCTTACTATCCTAAACCTAACCAGTATTTGAGGTGGAAAATGTAGAAAACCCTACACCTTGTATGATGGTCCGACATGCGGACCATGGAAAACGTCTTAAAGATGTTTCCACAAATGGGTGCTTAGATCACAACTATGTCACTACTGGTGGGATTGGGAGAGGGAGTCACACTCATACCACTATAACAGCAGCTCATTTAAAGGGGAAATTATAACTGATGTTTATCCTTAAGTTGTGTTGTCTTAGAAGTCTGTGTTGGCAGAAGACATGGTCAGCAGACTGGACAGTAAAATTGATGACCCCTTTAAACATACATTAGATAGCACTAGATCACTGCAGCATTGAGCGTCACTCTTTCTGTCCATTGGGTACACTTGTGACAGCCATCAGCTGAGCACACGTTCAGCGTAGCCATGTCTGTTGACTCATTGGTAATGCACACTCGCCTGGATTTACTAGCTGCTACTAGACACCACAAGACTTCTCTGCTATGAGAACTATAGATCAGACATTCTCATTTTAGTCACTGCAGATTTGCCTTCACAGATATCAAACTACTTACACAGTTGATGGGGTGTTGCATTGTATCAGTGCATGTAAATGTTATCAAGCTGAAGACAAGAACAGAGGAGCCACTTAATTACATTGTCCAGACTGATACATTGTGATCATCCCTAACATCAGCTGTGTTATCATCTCTAAAGGCTGTATTACACAGGCCGACTGAGTAAGCGATTGTAGGGAGGGAAGCGTTCCTTCCCGGCAATCACCTGCTCCCTAGCGGAGGAGACCGCTTCTATTATATGCAGCGATCTCCTCCACAGCACGGGGAGGAGCGATTGTTATGCTATTACTTATCCCTATACTGTCTAGGGATTTGCCGGCATCAGAGCGCAATGATTTTTGCCGGCAAACAATGATTTTTAAGCGTGCTAATAGGTCCAAGTTCCACGCATTGGACTCACAGTGTGAGTATGCAGCAGCTCCTGTCCTGACCTCCCAGCACTAGCATTAGCATTGTATTGATTTATGATGCTCTGTAATACTTACACTTCTGGAATGTATTGTATAACACTAACAGCATTATGTCAGCATTATAGAATACATTCCAGGCTTCTAAGGGTTACATAGCATCATAAATCAATATAATGCTATGCGCCCCCGTCCGTGCTAGGTGGTCAGTACAGGAGCTGCTGCATACTCACGCTGCAAGTCTGGAGTGTGGAACTCGCTCATCTGAAAAGGGCCTTGCAGTGCAAGATGATCGCTAACAAGCATTCATATGAATGATTGTTAGCGATCATCTGCCAAAAAATCAGCAAGTGTAATACAGACTTAAAGGGATATTACCTTCTCAGACAAAGGGGGCATGTTGCTAGGACCCCCATTATCTAATAGATGCCAGTCCCAGCTCTGTGACCCGCACCTATCTCGTAAACTTAGCCGAAAACAACGCCAGCAAAGTGGTGGCTGACATTGCTATCACCAAGCGTTCCTATTGAGCCACTGAAAATAGCCAAGCAGTGCGCTTGGCTATTTTTGGAATACCCATAGAAATCAATAGGAGAGCACAGTGCTTGTACAGCCACCGCTTCCATTCACTTCTGTGGGGGTGACGGAAATAGTCAAGCAAGAGCTCCGATATTTTTGGCAGCCCCATAGAAATTAATGGAAGGCGGCCGCACAGTCGCGGTGTGCCCTCCTTCGGCTGTGTTTACAAGATAGGTGTGGGTCCCACTATCAGACAATGGCGATATGCCATCCTAACTATATGTCCCCATTGTCTGAGAGGGGAAAACCTCTTTAAGCCACAGCTAGTTTTTAATCTGCCTGGGAGGTACACAAATGTAAAATAGCTTCTATGTAGTGATGTAACGTTATGTACGTAAATCTGAACAACACCTTTAGAAGAGTGATTATTAACTGTCAGCGCTGCCTGTGCCTAGCGTGATCCTCCAGCCTCTTCAGTCTTCTGCAAGCGACACCTTTCATTACTTCACAGCCAACTTGCAGAACTCAATCCACAACCAAAAGGTCAACATGTGTTTGCTTAGCTTTACTGATGTCCACACGAAAATAAAAGTATCTAGTGCACGTGCCATACTCAAGGAAGGTACAGTATGTAATGATGCATAAACAAATATACATCAATAACTAGTGATAAAAAAACAATATATACATTGTATATGTGCTGATTATAGAGCGCAGAAAAAAAAAAGACTAATAATCACACTGAGTCTGAGGAGTTTGGAGGATTAAATATAGAAGGGGTCATTTATGAAAGCAGATAAGTTAGTTTTGTGGCATAAAAAAGTTGCAAGTCAAAGCAACTGCAACGTTTTTGCAACATTTCGTGATCCTCGCCTCTTTTCACAGTGGTCTATGTTCAAGAGCTAAAAGTGACATTAGACCTGGATTATGGCTCATTTACTATGCACGACTTAAAAGTTGCAACCCACACCAGGCGACCCCCTGGTCTACTTTTACATATATAGGTGTAAACCACATTTCACTCATATCTAGTACCAAGAGACTGGCACACTAAACATACGGAGAAAGATGGCTAGGTTCAAAACAGCTGAATTTATTATACATGCAAATAAAATTGAACAGATAAAATCTTACTATAATAATAAAAATGTGTTCAGTATAGTATAGTGAACATTCAATAGTTTTCTAAAACATCAATAAATTCGCATAATATATCATCGATGGTTATAACATAAAATTTAAATTAAATACACCTTTAAAGATTCATGGAGTGCCTAATGCCAAAAGTCATTTATATCAATTCAAGGAAAGTTCCTAAGTAGTAGGTAATATAAAAGTCACTTCAATATTTTTGTCCCTTATAGGAAAAAGTGCAGGGAGATTGTTATCCACCGCTGCACTGATATCAGTGGTATTGGAGAAATGAAAATGGTCAGTTTTGCTTTTCAGTATAATCGATTTTCTTTCGTTCGATGTTATTATCTGGTCCTCTAAATATTAGAGCCAGTAATGATAACCCACAATTTGTGGGCTTGCCATCACTTTTTCTGGCTGGTCCGTCTAGTTTGTCGGGATCCGCTGGGTGCCGGCGTCCCGGCTGTCTCACAGTCGGCGTCCCACGTGTGTTCGAAAATTGCAGCCGGAGAATAGTTCGAAATTCCGGAAGTGACGTGATCAGCAAGCAAGACAGAGCTTTCGATATTTCTTGGTAAGTATCTTCGTTACAACAATCGATGCTCTCGAAGGTAATGTGAAAATCTTACAGTGCACTGTTAGTTTCTATGATAAAGTCCGTTCTTCATAGAAAAGGGTCCTATTCCAATGCCATATGCGTTTCAGCGACGGCTCTCCCCTTCTTCAGTGGGTGTGAGCTATTTCCCATATACCTCGACATTTCACTCATGCCAGATATATTATTGCTGTGTGCCATTTCATAAATTTGGTGCAACCACACAATGCAAAACCATCCGTACTGTAAAAGTAACATGAAAACGATCTCAAATGATAAATGACCCCCAGATCATTTGACAATTTACTCATCTATATCCTTACAACAGGAGAATTGTTAGATACTGTATACTGTACTTTCTACACAGATTTATACAGGATAAGGACCTTAAAAATAACTAAAGGCACCCAAGCCTAAAGCCGGGCACTTGACAATTTTACATAGAAACATAGAATGTGTCGGCAGATAAGAACCATTTGGCCCATCTAGTCTGCCCAATATATCTGAATCCTATGGATAGCCCCTGGCCCTATCTTATATGAAGGATGGCCTTATGCCTATCCCATGCATGCTTAAACTCCTTCACTGTATTTGCAGCTACCACTTCTGCAGGAAGGCTATTCCATGCATCCACTACTCTCTTAGTAAAGTAATACTTCCTGATATTACTTTTAAACCTTTGCCCCTCTAATTTAAAACTGTGTCCTCTTGTGGTAGTTTTTCTTCTTTTAAATATGCTCTCCTCCTTTACCGAGTTGATTCCCTTTATATATTTAAAAGTTTCTATCATATCCCCTCTGTCTCATCTTTCTTCCAAGCTATACATGTTAAGCTCCTTTAATCTTTCCTGGTAAGTTTTATTTTAGCATGCTGAGATAACACTATGGGCCTAATTTATCATATATTATCATCAGTTTCTCAGCCTCCTTTACCACTTTCCTGATAAGGGGGCATGATGATGACAGTGAGGGGCCGGGCCACATTTATCTTCTTTTATGCCAGATTTATGGTGTAGAAGAACACTGAAATCTATGCCAGTCCCAGGTGCTTGGACTGCCTAAGGCTGCGCATAATTTATCTATGTCAACCACGGACTGCTAAAGGCCACCATCAGTGCACG
Organism: Bufo gargarizans; assembly: GCF_014858855.1. Taxonomy (NCBI): domain Eukaryota; kingdom Metazoa; phylum Chordata; class Amphibia; order Anura; family Bufonidae; genus Bufo; species Bufo gargarizans. The sequence continues at coordinate 91,016,429 of NC_058085.1, forward strand.
GGTTTATTATTATTATTATTATTTATTTTAAAGCACCATTAATTCCATGGTGCTGTATATCCAGCTGAGGTTACACAGAAATAAAAAAAAAAACACAGTCAACGAGAAACTATTAACAGACTGGTATATAGGGGCACCTGCCCGCAAGAGCTTACAATTTATAAGGGAAGGGGAGAACACAGTAGGTGAGGGTATAGGCTGCTCTTATGGCTGTGTGGTGGCAGCATGTTCATTGAAGATGGTAGGCTTTCCTGAAGGTAGGTTTTTGGGTTACTCTTGAAGCTTTGGATGTTGGGGGAGAGCCTGATATGTTGGGATAGTGAGTTCCAGACTAGGGGAGAGGCATGTAAGAAATGTTGTAGTCCATTGTGTGAGGAACAGATGAGAGGATAATTCAGGAGGAGGTCCTGTGAGGGTCTGAGATTACGTGTGGGGGTCTATCAGTTTATCATATACTGGTGTACGCCACTGGTCTATGATAAATCAGGGCCTATGTGTATGAGAATCTCCCATCTCAATTCCTCATCGTTTTGTTAACAAGTTAAAAGGATTGTGCAGGATCCTAAAAATCTTTATTTAATTGTGTAAACCTTGTCTATTCTCCTAGACAGCATAATAATGTGCCTGCCAACTCTTCCTGAGCTGAGTCCTCAGTTTAATCTCCATGCTTCCACAGAGCTCCATTATTTAAAATCCAAACTTCCAAGTTGTTGGATGTAGATGAGCAGCAGCCACAACACTTCCCATAATGCTCTGCACTGCAAGATCAAACATATAAGTGCCCACTAGATCTGTCATGGTCTTACCTCCTTGCTGTTCCCTTCGTTTGACATGTGCTGGCGGCCATCTTGGTTTCTGGGTTTTCTTGTAGCCTCCCACCCTGCGGCTCCTCCTTCCCACTGGGAGGAGCTGGATGCCTAGCTCATATATATAGGAGGTCTGTGGCTTCAGTTCCTTGCTTGGTCCTCCTGTGTTCACATGCTTCCAAGACTGCTGCTGCTTCTGGTTCCTGATCCTGGCCTCGTCTGACTACCCCGTTGGTTCCTGATTCCGGCTTCGTCTGACTACCCCGTTGGTTCCTGATTCCGGCTTCGTCTGACTACCTCGTTGGTTCCTGTTCCTGGCTTCGTCTGACTACCCTTCTGGTTCCTGACCTCTGTCTCCGCAAGACCCTGCTTCGGTTTAGCCATCCGTTCGGACTTTGCTACGGCTTGCTCTTCAATAAAACCTTCTTATTTTCCACTTATCTCTTGTTGTACGTCTGGTTCATGGTTCCATGACATTAGGACCAAGCCATGAATTCTGACGGTACAGGGCCACCCTCGCTACCTACGCTGGTTGCCAGACTTGATCAGCAGGATCACCTGTTGGGTCGGTTCGCTGTGGCGTTGCAAACCCTGCTTGAACGCACGGCTCATTTAGCTTCCGTTGCCGATGGGTCGGTTGTCGCTCCTGGGCCCGCTCCTACTGCCGCTCCGGTTGTTGCGCCAGAGTCTACCCTGACACCTGTTGCTGCGCCTGTGGTGTTTCAGGGTATGACCGGTTCTGCCCCCCTTCCACAGCGCTTTGGGGGAGAGCCAACTCAGTGCCGAGGTTTCCTTAACCAGGTGGGCATTTACTTCGAGTTGCTGCCACATGCCTTTCCTACTGAGAGATCAAGGGTGGGCTTCTTGATCTCGCTGCTCTTGGACAAGGCCTTGGCCTGGGCCAGCCCTTTATGGGAGTACAACAATCCGGTGGTTGCCGAGTTTTCGGGTTTTGTTGCTTCTCTTCGGAAGGTATTCGATGTGCCGGCTCGTGCTGCCTCTGCTGCGAAGCTCCTTATGTCCATCAGACAGGGTTCACGATCCGTAGCTGAATACGCCATTGAGTTTCGTACCCTGGCAGCAGAGGTGGGCTGGAATAATGAGGCTCTGGTCGCTGCTTTCTCTCATGGTCTCTCGGATGCCTTGAAGGATGAGGTTGCAGCTAAGGACCTACCAGTGGAGCTCGAGTCTCTTATTTATTTCCTGATTTTGATTGACACCAGACTCAGGGAGAGACCTTCCTTTAAGGAGAGCCTGCGGAGGTCTCCTAACAGATTGGCGCCTACGTTTGCTGTCCCACCCGTGCCTCCCTCTCCTCCCACGCCTCCTGGGGATGACTTGTCTGGGGGTGAACCCATGCAGCGGGGGTTTGCTCGCCTGTCTGAGGGGGAGAGGGTACTCCGGAGACGCGAGGGCCGATGCATGTACTGTGGTCTCGGTGGGCATTTTCGGTTGGCATGTCCGAACCGTCCGGGAGAACGCTCGCACCTGAGGTCCTGTCGGGGGCAGATCTTGGGTGGAGTCTCCTCGTCCCCGGTTTCCCGTGTTGACAAACCACTGATCACGGTTGTCCTCTCCTGGGTCGGGGGCTCGGTGACGACCCAGGCGTTGGTGGACTCTGGTGCTGGTGGTTTGTTCATTGATAGAGTGTTCGTTGCCGCCAATTCCATTCCTCTGCAGCCTCGAGGTTCCCCACTGGCTCTTGAGGCGATAGACGGCAGACCCCTTCTGCCGCCACACGTGACTCATGAGACCCTTCCAGTGGGGATGGCCATTGGTGCCGTTCACAGAGAGTCGGTCTGTCTCCAGGTTATTTCGTCTCCACACTACTCGGTGGTCTTGGGGTACCCCTGGCTCCAGAAGCATAATCCGACTTTCGATTGGAGATCGGTCGAGATCCTCTCGTGGTCACCGCAGTGTGGGGCTAGTTGCATCCATGGGCCTGTCAAGTTGCTGTGTACTTCCTCGGACTCTCTGTTGCCTCCTGAATACGAAGAGTACCGGGATGTATTCGATAAGGTGCGCGCGGTTGCCCTACCTCCGCACCGCCCATACGATTGTGCCATAGAGTTACAATCCGGTGCCGTTCCTCCTCGTGGCAAAGTCTATCCACTGTCGGTAGCGGAGAATGAGGCCATGGAGGAGTACGTGAGGGAGGCGCTTTCACGCGGACACATTCGCAAATCCTCGTCCCCGGCAGGGGCTGGATTTTTCTTTGTGAAAAAGAAGGGCGGCGAGTTGAGGCCTTGCATCGATTACAGGGGTCTCAATCGCATCACGATCAAGAACGCTTACCCGATACCCTTGATTTCCGAGCTGTTCGATCGCCTCAAAGGGGCCACGGTCTTTACCAAACTCGACCTGAGGGCGGCATATAACCTGGTAAGGATCAAGGCGGGCGATGAGTGGAAGACCGCGTTTAACACCAGGACCGGTCATTATGAATCCTTGGTTATGCCCTTTGGGTTGTGCAATGCGCCCGCAGTCTTCCAGGAATTCATCAACGATGTTTTCCGTGACCTGTTGCAGCAGTGTGTGGTGGTCTATTTGGATGACATCTTGGTATATTCTGCATCCATGGAGGCCCACATTCTGGATGTCAGACGAGTGTTGCAACGCTTACGAGAGAACAAGCTGTTCGGTAAGCTTGAGAAATGCGAATTTCACCGATCCCAGGTAACCTTCTTAGGTTACATCATTTCCGCTGAGGGGTTCTCCATGGATCCTGAGAAGGTTTCGGCTGTCTTACAGTGGCCCCAGCCCAGTGGGCTTTGTGCCCTGCAGCGCTTTTTGGGCTTCGCCAATTATTATCGGAAGTTCATCAGGGACTTTTCCATGCTAGCCAAGCCTCTCACGGATCTGACCAGGAAGGGCAGTAATCCTCAGGTCTGGCCGCTCGAGGCCATCCGAGCTTTTGAGGCTCTAAAGTCCGCCTTTGTGTCGGCTCCGATTCTGTCGCATCCCAACCCTGGGTTGCCTTTTGTCCTCGAGGTGGACGCGTCTGAGACGGGAGTAGGCGCCCTCCTGTCTCAGCGTAGAACACCAGAGGGTCCTCTGCTTCCTTGTGGGTTTTACTCCCGGAAACTGTCTTCCGCGGAGTGCAACTATCAGATTGGTGACAGGGAGTTATTGGCCATCGTGCAGGCCCTTAAAGAATGGAGGCACTTGCTCGAGGGCTCGGTGGTTCCGGTTCTCATCCTGACGGACCACAAGAATCTGACCTACCTCTCTGAGGCCAAGAGATTGACACCACGTCAGGCCAGATGGGCTCTGTTCTTGTCACGTTTTAATTACGTGGTCTCCTACCTACCCGGCTCCAAGAACATCAGAGCGGATGCCTTATCACGGCAGTACTCCGAGCTGTCCGGGGAGGAGTCGATTCCGACTACGGTCATACCCCCGAATCAGATCCTGGCCGCTATTCGCACCAGCCTGACTTCTCCTCTGGGTGAGCAGATTTTGGCGGCTCAATCTGGTGCTCCCTCTGGGAGACCCAACGGCAGATGTTTTGTGCCTGAGGAGTTGCGCACTCGGTTGTTGCGAACCTACCATAACTCCAAGGCCGCGGGGCACCCTGGAAAGAATCAGCTGTCCTGGGCGGTTTCACGTCTGTTCTGGTGGCCTTCTCTACGTTCCGACATCGCCGCATATGTAGCGGCATGCTCCGTTTGTGCCCAGAGTAAGTCCCCTCGGCACCTTCCGTTGGGCCTTTTGCAACCCATAGCCACCGGGGAGCGTCCATGGTCACACCTGGGGATGGATTTCATTGTGGACCTCCCTGCATCCCGAGGCCATACGGTCATTCTCATGATTGTGGATCGGTTTTCCAAAATGTGCCACTGTGTTCCTCTCAAGAAGTTACCCTCTGCACAAGAGTTGGCCTCGATTTTTGCCAGGGAGGTCTTCCGGTTGCACGGTTTGCCCAAGGAGATTGTGTCGGATCGGGGGAGTCAGTTTGTGTCCAGGTTCTGGCGCGCCTTTTGCTCCCAGTTGGGGATTCATCTCTCTTTCTCCTCGGCCTACCACCCTCAGTCCAATGGGGCCGCAGAACGATCCAATCAGGCCTTGGAGCAATTCCTTCGTTGCTATGTCTCCGATCACCAAGACAATTGGGTTGACCTCCTGCCTTGGGCTGAGTTTGCCAGGAACACGGCGGTGAACTCTTCCTCTGGGACGTCTCCCTTCATGGCCAATTATGGGTTCCAACCTGCCGTGTTACCGGAGGTATTCTCTCCCCAGGATATTCCGGCTGTGGAGGATCACCTTTCCGTCCTACGTGCTTCTTGGGTACAGATCCAGAGGTCCCTTGAGGTCTCTGCGCAGCGCCAGAAACTCCAGGCTGATCGCAGACGAGCGCCCGCTCCTTCCTACCAGGTCGGAGACCGCGTATGGTTGTCCACCCGCAACCTCAACCTTCGAGTGCCCACTCCCAAGCTGGCGCCTCGCTTTGTTGGTCCCTTCCGAGTGCTTCGCAGGGTAAACCCGGTAGCCTATGCCCTTGCGCTTCCTCCTGGCATGCGGATCTCCAACGTGTTTCATGTCTCCCTGTTGAAGCCACTGGTGTGTAATCGTTTCACTTCCTCGATTCCTCGGCCTCGTCCGGTCCAAGTGGGCAATCGTGAGGAGTATGAGGTGAGCAATATCCTGGACTCACGCCTGGTCCGCGGCCGGGTGCAGTTTTTGGTCCATTGGCGTGGTTATGGTCCAGAGGAGCGTTCCTGGGTTCCCTCCGCAGATGTCCATGCTCCTGTCTTGCTCCGAGCCTTCCACGCACGCTTCCCTCAGAAACCGTTCCTTACTCCGCGGAGGAGGGGCCCTTGAGGGGGAGGTACTGTCATGGTCTTACCTCCTTGCTGTTCCCTTCGTTTGACATGTGCTGGCGGCCATCTTGGTTTCTGGGTTTTCTTGTAGCCTCCCACCCTGCGGCTCCTCCTTCCCACTGGGAGGAGCTGGATGCCTAGCTCATATATATAGGAGGTCTGTGGCTTCAGTTCCTTGCTTGGTCCTCCTGTGTTCACATGCTTCCAAGACTGCTGCTGCTTCTGGTTCCTGATCCTGGCCTCGTCTGACTACCCCGTTGGTTCCTGATTCCGGCTTCGTCTGACTACCCCGTTGGTTCCTGATTCCGGCTTCGTCTGACTACCCCGTTGGTTCCTGTTCCTGGCTTCGTCTGACTACCCTTCTGGTTCCTGACCTCTGTCTCCGCAAGACCCTGCTTCGGTTTAGCCATCCGTTCGGACTTTGCTACGGCTTGCTCTTCAATAAAACCTTCTTATTTTCCACTTATCTCTTGTTGTACGTCTGGTTCATGGTTCCATGACAAGATCCTTCCCTCGGCTAAAACTCCAGCTACTACACCTCCATCATCTGCTTGCTGTCTCTTCCTAATGTTTCTTCCCACACAGCTTTGATATGACAAGCAGCGGACTCCTTCTACCTTGCTTGTGGATTGAGAGCGAAGAAGAGAAGAATAGCTGTTGGCCTTCAGCTATTGACAGTGGACATGCAGTACTTACATTAATGGGAAGGGTAACCTTTAAATATCTTCAGACATGTCACTGAGTCATGGTTACATAGTTGGTAAGGTTGTAAAATGACACAGGTTCCCCAATTCCAACCTATAATTATACTGTGTCGATCAAAAAGAAAACAAAAAAAGCACCTGCTGTAAAAAAAAAATTATGCTCCTTGAACTATTCCATGTTTTTTCACGTTACACCCACGAACTTAACTGTATTTTATTGGAATTTTATGTGACAGACCAGCACAAAGTAGCAGGTATGTGTGAGGTGAAAAGAAAATGATACATGATTTTCATCATTTTTAATAAATAAAAATCTGAAAAGTATGGCGTGCATTTGTTTTCAGCCCCAGTACTCTGATACACTTAAATAAAATCCAGTGTGACCAACTGCCTTCAGTAGTCACTAGAGAGGAGCGAATCAAATCCCACAAAGTGGAATTCAAACCAAATTTCAGGATAAATTTGATTCGCCTCGAAGCTGAATTTCCTCGTGCTTCATGTAAGTGAATCGAATTAACCTAAAATAGTATAAAAAACAAAAAAATTCATTCTTACCTCCTACATTTGCTCGCGATGGGCCGCCAGCCGCCATCTTGATTGAAGATCTCGGCCAAAATCCAATGCGTGGTGACGTCGCGAGCAAATGGACGCAGTAAGTTTGATAAAAAAAACATTTAATGTTAATTTCACACAGTTTTTACACTCAGATGCCACGATCATGTATGAACACGGCATCTGAGGGATACAATGACGGGGGGCGGCGCTATCTAAATTTCCTGTCATTGCACCCACTACTTACAAAAAAATGCGCTTTTTGATAAAAGTATTTAGTCATGAAGCAATTATTTTCTTTTATTTGGCAAATCAGCCGAATCGAACTTTTAAAAAATTCTCACCTAATTAGCAAATAGAGTCCACCTGTGTGTAATTTATTATCAGTATAACTACAGCTGTTCTGTGAAGGTCTCAGAGGTTTGTTAGAAAACATTACTGATCAAACAGCATCATGAAAACCAAGGAACAACCAGACAGGTCAGGGATAAAGTTGTGGAGAAGTGTAAAGTGGAAAATATCCCAACCTCTGAACATCTCACAGAGCACTGTACAAGCCATCATCCAAAAATAGGAGTATGGCACAACTGCAAACCTACCAAGACATGGTCGTCCTCTTAAACTGACAGCCCAGGCAAGGAGAGCACTAATTAGACAAGCAGCCAAGAGGTCCATGGTCACTCTGGAGAAGCTACAGAGATTCACAGCTCAGGTGGGAGAATCTGTCCACAGGACATCTATTAGTCACGTACTCCACAAATTGGACCTTTATGGAACAGTGACCAGAAGAAAGACATTTTTGAAAGCAAGCCATTATAATTCCTATTTGCAGTTTGCCATAAGCCATGTAAGGGACACAGCAAATATTTGGAAGAATGTGCTCTGGTCAGAAAAGAAAGACCAAAAGTTTAACTTTTTGGCCTAAATACAAAACGCTATGTGTGGTTGAAAACTAACACTGCACATCACCCTGAACACATCAGTCCCACCATGGTGGAAGCATCATGCTGTGTGAATGCTTTTCTTAAGCAGGGACAGGGAAGCTGGTCAGATTTGATGGGAAGATGGATGGAGCTAAATACAGGCAATCCGGGAAGAAAACCTGACGGAGGCCAGTATAGACTTGAGACTGGGGTTGGAGGTTCACCTTCTAGTAGGACAATGATCCTAAACATACAGCCAGAGCTACAATTGAATGGTTTAGATCAAAGCATATTCATGTGTTAGAATGGCCCAGTCAAAGTCCAGACCTAAATTCCATTCAGAATCTGTGGCAAGACTTAAAAATTGCTGTTCACAGACGCTCTCCCTTTAATCTGACTGAGTTTGAGCTATTTTGCAAAGAAGACTGGGCAAAATGTCAGCCTCTAGAGACATACCCCAAACGACTTGAAGCTGTAATTGCAGTAAAAGATGATCCTATAAAGTATTGACTCAGGGCAGCTGAATACAAATGCACGCCAGATTTTTAATTATTAAATATTTTTAAAACCATACTTTCTTTTAACTTCACACATACCTCCTACTTTGGGTTGGTCTATCACAGTGATGGTGAACCTTTTACAGACCGAGTGCCCAAACTGCAACCAAATACCCACTTATTTATCGCAAAGTGCCAACACGGCAATTTAACCTGAATACCAATATAGTGTATCTTCCATGTACTTTATCATTTAGCTATAATAGCTTAATAGCCTACATTCAGTGTGCTGCCTGTGCTGTTCATAGTGCGTCCTGTGCTGATGAATGGCAGGAAAAGTCTAAAGCATATTGGTACGCCATAGACTTTTTCCAAGGCGCGGGTGCCCACAGAGAGGGCTCCGAGTGCCGCCTCTGGCACCCGTGCCATAGGTTCGCCATCACTGGTCTATCACATAAAATCTGATTAAAATACATTTAAGTTTGTGGATGTAACGTGAAAAAAATTTGGAAAAGTTCAAGGGAAATGAATACTTTTCAAGGCACTGTATTAAAGGGAAATTGTCATGCTGGACAAGATGCTTGAGCTGCAGGTAGCATATTATAGCTGAGGAGGAGCTGAGCAGATTGAAATATAGTTGTGTGGAAGAAGATTTTGCATAACTTGTAATTTCTTCATTTATATCTGTGGCATTGAAGTCAAGGAGGCAGTCCTATCACTGATTGAAAGCAATCTGTGTATGCAAAGTCATAGAAGGAAGGCTGTCAATCATTGCTAGGACCTCTTCCTTGACTTCAAAGCCAGCCATGCACACAGATATAAATGAAGAAATTGCAAGTTATACTGAATATTTTCCCACAGAACTATATATCAATGTGCTCAGCTCCTCCTGATCTATAATATGCCTGTAGCTTACATTGCATTTTCATATTAACAGGTTCCCTTTAAGGGAGGAAAATTCCTTTCCGACCTCAATAGCAATCAGATTGCAATAAATCACTGGATCGAATTTTCCAGAAATCTAGTACCCGTAACCTGCAATATTTTATAAACTCAAGTAAGGCATCTAGTGCTCCTTCTAGAATAACCCATCACAACCTCCTCAGGCACAAAGATCTATAGTTTCACTGCTCAACATCCCAATCTATTATGATGGTAAAACTGTCTTTCCTCTAGGCGTAGAGTAGGTCTTCTCGTCATGGTTATAGATGTAAAAGGATCTCTGTACAGTCCATTCACATATTTGTACATTGTAAGGCTTCTTTCACACCTGCAGCCGGGGGTTCAGGCAGCAATATTTGTCCAGCCCAATCCTGACATATTTTACGAGTAGTGGCCGGATCTCCGAACGGACCCCATTATAGTTGATGGGGCCAGTGGGTATTCTTGTACCTTACGGAAATGCCAGATCCAAAGAGCTCTGGCAGGTTGTTCTCTATTGGCACTCCTGCTGGCAGGATAAAAGCAGTCTAATTTAGTCTCCACAAAGCCAAATTTTTCCTGATTGAACAAACCCAAATTGGATAATCTGTCTTGTACTGCAATCCACCCCTCCCTTAATCAGGAAAAATTATGTTCTTGTTATTAGCATCCACTGCATACCTCTTTTCATACATCCTATTATTTGACTTGGCAGTAGCTTCCTGGCATTGGTCACTGAAGTTACGTTTACTGTCCACCAAGATCCCCAAGTCTTGTTTCAGTGACAGTTGTTTTACTATTTACTACTGTGGAGGTTAGCTATACAAATGGTAGGTAGTCGGCAGGATTGGATGCAACATAAGGGTATTATTGGAAGAAAAACACAACAAAAATTGTTTCAACAGGATGGCTTGGCTTCAGCCCATCAAAGTTCAGTCACATAAAGCACTTATCTTCAGCCCTCATCTGTCATAACAGTTCAATTTTTAAACAGGCAGACATACAGGAGTCACCTTTGTGCAGAGTCTTGTATTTTCCCCTCTCTGGAACACTGTGGAGAGGAATGCTACCAAGTCCTCTGCAGACCAACACCACCCACACACTGACAGTGAGTCTTTTAAATGAGCTTCCAGCTGGGTGAGGTGGTAACACAGGAGATGGAGTATGGGAGTGATCTTCCCACCCAAACTCTTCAGTCACTCCTAAATCCCGGACCCAAATTCCAGCTACCACAAACTCAGCGATCTAACATCACTGGTTGCCATTTACCTCTGGGATTTACATCACTGAGAGCAGCAGCCTCAGTGACACATACTTACCATCAATAACCTCACCCCTTGGATGCTTACACTACATAATTGTACATTTGTTTTTTCAGCCCAAGTACCTGAACTTACATTTATCTACATGTTAAAATATCAGTGGCTATGGTGATCCTCTAAGCGTCCTCCCTCTTTATCTTCTGAGATCCCATTTATAGCGATGAGACTTCATGAGCACAATAAACATGGAGCTCCAAAGTCAGTAGATGAAAGGACACATTAGGGAATTCTGTGGCTTCTTTGTTCAAAGGATTTCTAGAGTTAACAAGATCCAGATCTTCGCTAATGACCTCTATTCACATGACATGTCTTAAAGGGCCATTTGTCATACAGAAAATAAAGTGCACTGACAGCTTAAGTCATTTGCATAATATATTTTTATTTAAATGTCAACTCAAAGTCAACTTCATCATTAAAAGCTTCAATTTTCATATTTCACATATGTAGTTCATGCAATAAAATTATCCAGTGATATAGTCATAATTAGAGATGAGCGATGAGGAAAAATTTGGTTCGTGGCAACAAATTGTATTTTTTCCTAAAATGGTTGCTGCACGTGTTAGGACATGGAGCAAGGAACTCTGGGAACGAGCGATCACCCATAATGCCATGCATGCAGCCAATCAGCAGCCAGCCAGCCCTGTGATGTCACAGCCCTATAAATAGCCTCAGCCATCTTGGATTCTACTATTTTCCAGTGTACTTAGTGCAGGGAGAGACGTCAGCAGGCGCTAGGGACAGTAGTAAAAAAAGACTTTAAAACTTTTATTTTGCTGTATAGAAGTTCAGGGAAAGGATAGGGAGGAATCATTCCACAGTATAGAAGCAGAACAGAGTTCAGTAGGGGAGGTAACAGCCTGGGTAATAGGAACAATCCTATTACACCTTGCTGCACTGACTACGGATCCAAATTGCCATTAGACAGCTCTGTAATTCCAGCAAACCACTGTTGTTATTGGGGTGCAAGTGCTGTTTTATACAACCATTAAGGCCTCTTTCACACAGATGTAAGGGCTCTGTGCGTGTGCTGTGGGCCGCAAATTGCGGTCCGCAATGCACGAGCACCGACCATGGGGCAGCCGCATGCGGATCGCAGAGCCATTCACTTGAATGGGGTTCACAATCGTCCGTTCCGCAAAAAGATAGAACAAGTTCTATCTTTTTGCGGAACGGTAGCACGGAATGGAACACCACAGAAGCACTCCGTAGGGCTTCCGTGGGGTTCAGTTCCGTGCTTACGTTCTGTACCGCATCACCGGATTTGTGATGCGGTATACACACTGCTAGTGACCCGTGTACTGCGGAACCGCCATATGCGGTGCGCAGCACGGGCACGGAGCCCTTATGTTAGTGTGAAAGAGGCCTTAACAGGGTTTATTACAAGGAAATATTTCTACGTCTTATTTGCCCTTGTGCGGTGCAGGTATATGTTCTAAAGCATTTTTTTGCTTGTATTAGTGGGAAAAGGGCTTATTATATTAGCCATTGTGTGGGGAAGTGAGAAATTTACAGCCCTTTTTGACGTGTATTAGTAGCACAAAAATATATATTATTTGCCTTCAGCGGTGCAGTTGTATGTTCTAAAGCCCTTTTTGGCATGCTTTAGTGGCAAAAAAATCTATATTATTTGCCTTTCAGTGGTGCAGTTATATGTTCTAAAGCCCTTTTTGGAGTGTATTAGTGGCACAAAAAAAAAGTATTTGCCGTTGTGTGGTGAAGTGAGAAAATTACAGCACTTTATGGCGTTTATTATTGGAAAAAAATATATATATTTGCTGTTCAGCGGTGCAGTTATATGTTCTAAAGCCCTTTTTGGTGTGTATTAGTGGCACACAAAAAAGTATTTTCTGTTGTGTGGTGAAGTTATATGTTCTAAAGCCTTTTTTTGGCGTGTATTAGTAAGGAAAAAGAAAAAGGATTATTAGCTGCTCTGTGGTGAAGTGGGACAATTACAGCACTGTTTGGCGTGTATTAGTGGCAAAAAAAAAAAAAATTTGCCGTTCAGCGGTAAAGGTTCATTGTACTACAGTCATTTACGGGGTGTATTAATAGGATAGATACATACGTCCTATTATCCGTTCTGCAGTGAATTGTGATGGTTATCTTTATTTTTTAGGGTATATTAATATGAAAAAGAATACGTCTTATTTACCGGTCTGCAGTGAACCAACATTGTTATACAGCCATTGTTGGGGAGTATTAATAGAAAAAATAAGTATGTGTTATTAGCCGTTCTGATGTGAATTTACTTTGGCATACAGACATTGTTGCGCTGTATTAATAGCAAAAATAAGTATGTGTTATTAGCCGGTGAAGTTACATTGTCATTCAGTGGTGAAATTTGTTTGTGATACAGCCTTTTTTGGAAATATTGGTCGGTGAATGTAGACTTTCTTCTGTAAGGACTGAGTAATTGCGTCGATTAGCCATTCGGTGGTAAAATTGTTTTGTGAAACAGCCTTTTTTAGGAAAATTGATGGATGATTGTAGAGTATCTTCCGTAGTGACTAACAATTAGTCGATCAGCCATTCAGTGGTGAAATTTGTTTGTGATACAGCCTTTTTGGGGAAAATTGGTCGGTGAATGTAGACTTTCTTCTGTAGGGACTGATTAATTGCGTTGATTAGCCATTCAGTGGTGACATTTATTTGTAATTTGGGAAAATTAGTCAGTAGCTGTAACTACAGTCAAGGACAATATATGTCCTTTACGGCCCACTGGGTAAATGTGGTTCCTACCCAGCCACACCAGCAACTTGGTCAGGTGACTCTGCTTCCGCCTCCACATTCTCAAGCTGTTGATCCTGCGACAATGTCCACCTCTGCCTCCTCATCCTCCACCATGTCCTCAGCCTCCACTGCAGGGACAATTTACAGTGCTCCTTCAGCATACCACATGAGTAGGGCAAGTTTGCCTGGGTGAACAGAGACACACAGGGGAGGAACTTCTCTGTGTCCTTCATCAAGAAATCAAATCCTGTCTTTCTCCACAACAACTCAAAATCGGAACCATAGTGATTGACAACGGGAAGAACATAGTGTCGGTGCTGCGTCAAGGAGGACTGAGCCATGCACCCTGCATAGCAGAGGTGTTCAATCTGGTTGTCAAGCGGTTCCTGAAGTCTTCCACCCATCTGCTAGACATCCTAAAAATGGCCAGAAAACTTTGCATGCACTTCAGCCACTCGTACACCACAAATCACACCCTCTTTTAGCTGCAACGGCAGAACGGCAGAACGGCATCCCCCAACATTTCTGATATGCAATGTTTCCACCCATTGGAATTCCACCCTCCATATGTTGGACCGACTATACAAACAGAGAAAGGCCGTGAACAATTTCTTGATGATCCAAGCGGACAGGAGTACTCCCCTGTGTAACTTCAATGTCAGCCAGTGGAAGTTCATGCGAGACACCTACCGTTTGCTCAGGCCCTTTGAGGAGGCCAGGACTACGGGATGAACAATGTAATTCCACTGCTTCATGTCCTAGAACAGATGATGGTAAATCTGGCTGGTCAGGGGACTGGAGACTTGGCGCCTAGATCTCACGGCCACATGAGCCCTGTGGGGGTCGAACTGGAGGAGGAAGCGGACATTGGAGCACAAGCAATGTGTAGCGAAATGGGTGGTTTTTATACACAGGTGACAGGAGAGGAGGATCAGGAGCAGCCAGAGGAGCTACAGGGCGATGAGGAAGACGAGGCAGAGGACCCAGACACACCGTGGCAATATGCAGTGTAGATGGAGGCAGGGAGTCACTCCAAGTCACTTGCACAAATGGCCTGATGCATGCTCACTTGCTTGCATAGTGACAGCCAAATTGTCAGCATTCAGCAGAGGGATGACTTCTGGCTTTCCACCTTATGGTAAAAATAAAAATCCTCTGATACATTGCCTGGATAATTTGCAGCAGAATGTCCCAAAAGTGATGTGGTCTCAATTCACGCTCAGTTCAATGCGTTTAGGTGGATTCTAAACCGTTTTCAAGATAGTCACTCCAAGTTAGTTATCCATCTCTACGCGTATGGGTAAAATATTAGTCTCCACAGGTGTCTTCCTCCTCCACTTGTTCCTATGGAATGTCAGAAAATCACACTGATAGTGAAATACTGCTACTGTTAGCTGCATGCACTCCTGATAATATACTCACAAGCGTACGTTGGTATGCAGACACATCAGATCTTTTACGAGCTCATCGTGGTCCTCCTTCCCATAGGTAATACTACAATGAGTTTGCTCTAATAGTGAAGCACCGTCTCCAATGCATATATAAACAGGTATTTATTATACTCACAAACTTCCATAAAAATATATGCAAGTCAAAGGTAAAACACAGCAGCCCGCCCGACACGGGTTTCGCCTCAAGCTTTGTCTAGGGCATAGGTCTCAATCATCCACACTTGTGTTTAAGTATCCACCCCAATCTCCTCCCTCTTTAAACACTATCCTTGTGCTGCTCGAATTCACATTAAGACCACCATAAATTATCTCTTAAAAATAATAAAACAAACCCCGTCGGATTAAGCTATCATATTATCAATTTTCTAGTAGTCATCACTCAATATCTTTTCATCCTTATTTAAAACTACTATAATTCAATTTTTAAAATCACTCCACCATGCAACCTGATAATAATTCACGTGGTTTTCTATCCACCAGTCATAGTTCCAATAGGTCAGTAGGTCTAAGAACCTTGTTTTAAACTACAGAGCATAGGAACATATTCACTGATCAAGCGAAGTTTCGTATAAAATTCAACATCCAATCTCTGGAGCTGAACACACTATCGTATTATCATTGGTCTAATAGCCACCTTTCAATCTGTTTTATTCTTATTTATAACTACCATAGTTCCATTTATCAAAAAAAATCTGAGGGGACTTACCTTCATGGGGATTGAATTAGTGACAGCAAACTGGCAGGGGGGAGATGCTGTGGCTAAGATAGACCGTAAGGAGGTGAAATGGATCTACGATCTGGACACAATCCAGCCCCGGGGATTGAATGTTGAATTCGACCTGAAACCTTGTCTGACTGGTTAGCAAATATGTCCCTAAGCTCTGTAGTTTAAAACAAATTACCCTATGTTCAGCGTACCTGACCCGTGTATCTGAACCGTGATTGGTGGGTATAAAACCATGTGACTGACTACTAGCTAGATCACGTGGTGGAGCACTTTTATGAATGGAACTATGGTAGTTATAAATAAGAATAAAACAGATTGAACGGTGGCTATTAGACCAATGATAATTCAATAGTGTATTCAGCTCCAGAGATTGGATGTTGAATTTTATCCGAAACCTCGCTTGATGATCAGTGAATATGTCCCTATGTTCTGTAGTTTAAAACAAGGGCCTTAGACCTGATGACCTATTGGAACTATGATTGGTGGATAGAAAACCACGTGAATTATTATCAAGACAGGTTGCGTGGTGGAGTGATTTTATGAATAGAATTATAGTAGTTTTAAATAAGGATGAAAAGATATTGAGTGATGACTACTAGAAAATTGATAATATGATAGCTTAACCCGACGGGGTTTGTTTTATTATTTTTAAGAGACAATTTATGGTGGTTTTAATGTGAATTCGGGCAGCACAAGGATATTGTTTAAAGAGGGAGGAGATTGGGGTGGATACTTAAACACAAGTGTGGATAATTGAGACCTATGCCCCTGAGGAAGCTTGAGGCGAAACCCGTGTCGGGCGTGCACAAGGCTGCTGTGTTTTACCTTTGACTTGCCTATATTTTTATGGAAGTTTGTGAGTATAATAAATACCTGTTTATAAATGCATTGCAGATGGTGCTTCACTATTAGAGCAAACTCCTTGTAGGATTACCTATGGGAAGGAGGACCACGATGAGCTCGTAAAGATAGTGTTAGTCTGATGTGTCTGCATACCAACGTGCGCTTGTGAGTATATTATCAGGGGTGCATGCAGCTAACAGTAGCAGTTTTTCAGTGTGATTTTCTGACATTCCATAGGAACAAGTGGAGGAGGAAGAGGTGTAGAGGTGAATAACTCTAACTTGGAGTGGCTATTTTGAAAACTGTTTAGAATCGCGCTGTCCACCTAAACGCATTGGCTCTCCATCCTTTTGGACCCTCGCTACCTGTCCAAAATGGGGGCCTTTTTCACACTCGCTGAGAGGGAGGACAAACTGGACTACTACAGAGACAGCCTATGTAGTCAGTTTGGCGCTGCCTATCTGCTCCATCATCCATCCTCTTGCAGGTCTGACCGGGGGGCCCTCTGTACTCACGCTCCTCTTTGAAAAGAAAGAGAATTGAGGGTTAATCCAGGAGACCTAAAGAACTCGAGGCGCCAGAGGGTGGAGGAGTGTTGGAGAGGATAGGGGAGGAAGGAGGGGGTAGGTGGAGAGGCTGCTAAGGGGTTCGCTATGCAGACAGTTGTCTGTATATAGAAACAATAAAAAAAAAAGAGGGGAGACAGGTGGGACGGGTGTGATGTGATCACACTCGGCACAACTTGCTCCTATGGCCCCAACATCAGCGCCAGTCCAATGGGATCGGTTAGGTGGAGATAGTGGGAATAGTCCTATTAACCCAGGTTAGAAGCACACCTCGTGGGAGAGATCTGAGCTAACTCGTGTCCAGGGGGTGCGTGTTAATGGGAAGAGGGAGCATACGATGTATTCAATTAATTGGCTGTGGTGCCATAAAACCAGCTTATGTTCCTAAATGTGATAACATTATTAAAAGAAGATTGCATATAAAAATAAAATATGAAAATATGATATTAAAATATGAAAATATGATGAGCTAGTACTCACTTCACAGGGAAGGGGGGTTATCTGGATAAGCATAAAACACCAGTAAACATAATACTCCCCCCAGCCTGGATCGCCTCTAGGATGTTTAAAAATGAAGGCAGCCAATTAGTCAAGGCTTCTATTCAACTTTCTTTATTTCAGCCTTACAAAATCCGGCTCAACGCGTTTCGGGGTACATAAAACACCCCTTTTTCAGGAGCAGTCAGATAAAAATAAAGCTGTTTTATGTACCCCGAAATGCGTTGAGCTGTATTTTTCACCGCTGAAATAAAGAAAGTTGAACAGAAGCCTTGACTGATTGACTGCCTGATTCGCTGATGAGCAGCTTTCTTCACTCGCCTAGTGAAGAAACTACTCACCAGCAGCAGCAGCAGCTAGACCTGCAGTAGGAGCTGAACAAGAAGGTGGTGGCATACTTGGACAGCACCCTGCCACCCCACATTGAAGATCCACTGGACTACTGGGCAGCCAAACTGGAACTGTGGCTGCAACTGGGAGAGTTTTCCATGGAAAAGTTGCCCTGCCCGGTCAGAGCGGGTGTTTAGTGCGGTGGGGGCCATAGTTACTCCAAGAAGAACTCGCCCGTTCACCCAAAATGTGGAGACTGACCTTTGTCAAGGTGAATCAGGTGTGGGTCAGCCAGGATTTCCACCCACCATTGCCTGATGCATCAGACTAAATCATTCATGGTGCCACACTAACACTTTGACAAAAGAGACGGGTTCCTTCTGGCTACCTGCCTCAGCTACTATTCTGATGCTGCCACCCGCCTGATGCCACATGTCTTATGCCAAGTGCTGATTCTTTCACTCACCAATTTCAGCTGGTATTGGTATTGCCACCCATCTCCCCACTTTGTCAACGGGTCACTCTGTAGTCTCCTGATGCTGCTGCCACCTCACCACTCAGGTCTAGTGATGCTGCTGCTGCCACCTCCACACTGCCAATATGCCACACTGTGGCCTCCTCCTGATGCTGCTGCTGCAGCTGCCACCTCCACACTCTGTCATAGTGCCACTCTGTGGCCTCCTGATGCTGCTGCTTCCACCTCCATACTCTGTCATTGTGCCACTCTGTGGTCTCCTCATGCTGCTGCCACCTCCACACTGTCATTGTGCCACTCTGTGGCCTCCTCCTGATGCTGCCGCCACCTCCACACTCTGTCATTGTGCCACTCTGTGGCCTCCTGATGATGCTGCTGCCACCTCCACACTGTCATTGTGCCACCCTGTGGCTGACTCCTGATGCTGCTGCCATCTCCAGACTATGTAATTAGGCCTTTTTGTGGTCTCCTCATGCTGCTTCCACCTCACCACTATGTCATAGGGCCACTCTGTGGACTTCTCACGTTGTTACCACCCACTTCATGACTAGGCCACTATTTAGCCTTTCCGCCTGCCTGACATTATCATTTATTTGACCCTTCTTCTGATCTGTCGGAAGGAAGGAAAAATTAGAAGCACTGTCTTTGTAACAGCTGTAAGACCTGCATGACTAGTGATGAGCCACATAGGCAATATTCGTTTTCATGATATTTTACCAATTTTTTGCGTAATATTCGCAAAATCTAGAATTTGTGATCTTGTCATTATTTTCGCGATTGCGTAAATCGGCACTAATGAGGCGCATATTTTTTGCCCAATACATGCAACTTCACATTTTATCAGGTCTGAGTAGATATTATTGATTGGTGAACTAAATATTGTTGTGACATCATAGCACTATGTCTGTAGCATGTGTGTATGGACAGCAGAGAAACAGTAATTCCTATCGTACTACCTAACACCCTGCACTGGAACAGCTACACTATATCACTATCTAACCGACACTGACTATCTCCCACTAACTATCTGTATTATAAACATCAGCTAACTAATTATCTTATATAATTGGATAAGGAATAGGATCCAGATGAAAGCACAGAGCACAGCAATGACACTGCTCTCTCTCTCAGAACTGCAAAAAAACTGCAGAAAATGGCTGCTGGGGAGTTTCTTATATAGTAAGGGGTAGGCAACTCTCCTATGGGTTGCTAGAGATGCTGCTAAGCTCTGACAAAGATATTGCAGCCTTCTCATTGGCCCACAAGCAAGAAGGGAGGTTACTGATGGAAAAGAAAAATCTTGAATATTCGCGATTACGAATATATAGCACTATATTCTACATCTTCGCAAATTCTCGAAGTGCCAATATTCGCAATTCAAATTTGCGATTAGAATATTCGCAATAAACACTATGTATGACATGGTCCCTATTTTGCATCAGAATTGGCTTATGATTTGGTAGTCAAAAGCAAGAGTGGGTACAAAATACAGAAGACATGCAAATATTCCGTTCACGTGTTTTGGATCCACTCCTGTTTGATGGATTACTGACCAAATGCTGACCGAGTTAAGGCGGATGCTCCACAGACAGGATCCGTTTTTTGGGGGTTATTGTTCTGACGGATCAGAGGAAGGGCAAAATAATCAGTGACGTCAACACAAACTACTGCTGACACCCTCTCCACTCTGTTGGGGGCTTTACTTGTATAAGCGTTTCATAAGGTTCTGTAGACATCTATGTGGAGTCAGCTGACGATGGTGTAAAAGGAGTGCGCTTCTTCTTGGCGCTAACATCGACCTGTAAGGCTGAGTTCATACTTGAGTTGTTTGGTTACTTTTGTCCCCGTAACTGCCTAAATAATTGAAATGTTATGTCATCTACATGTCATACAGACTCACAGTATTATTTCACTACCACAGCAGACTCCCTATGCGTGTTACTGCAAGGCACAGTGTTCTACACCACTATAAAGGCTCTCTGCAGCCAAGAAATAGCCGTTTTTTAACACTATTCGCCACAAATAAATTCGTATCGAACCAAGTTTTTTCTGAAACTTCGATGAACCGGCCGAATCAAATTTTTGTGAAATTAACTCATCTCTAGTCATCCTATTAAGCTTCATGTTATAGCATATAATTAGGCGGAAATTAAATAGTCAGCAGAGGAGTGCAAGACCTCCTAGTATGTCTCTGTTCACATTATAAAATGGCCGGATTGTCCATTAGACTTTCCTTTAGACACAAAACGCTTGTCCAATGAGTTTCTCATGTGTACAGAACTTGATCATATCTGGTAGAAGTTTGGTATCCACTGAGCTCTAATCCTGTCTCTGCTGCATCTGCACTGGTTGTAAGATTGGCAATTGCTATTAAATGCTTTCAAGTCCATACCTGCATGGATCACAATATTCTAGAATTTAACACAATCCCAATAAACATATTCCTCTGATAGCTGCTTACATTGTTAAATCATTTTAATATGACTTCTGATTTATCTTTTCCATGCACTGCTATGTTCAGTGACCTGAAGCAATCTGCTGTCATATCACAATGTCATTTCGACTCTTCCTTTAGGGATGAGCATTGTGATGACAGCGGTGAGCTCAAGTCATAGGTTAATATAAGTTGCCTCTTTAGTGACATGTGCCCACTGTTTTGCAGAATCTAAGACGTTGGATCATCAATATTGTCTTACTGCCTCCTAGAAAAGCTATATTTCCATTGTATTGTGATTGCTTTTGTCATGTGTAGGTTCCAGTTTGATAAATCTTAAGGGGAAAGAATACTGTATTTTCTAGCCTCAAAGTGCTATTCTTAACCCCACCAGGTATATTATATTTATGGTGGCCTATAAGTGGTCCATAGCAATCCTGTCTGTCCTTGTACTGCTTTAAAATTACCATATGTTTCATTAGTGATGTCCCTAACTATTCGCCGGCAAACAGTTCCCGGTGAACATAGCTTGTTCGCGTTCGCCGCTGCGGGCGAACATATGCAATGTTCGGTCCGCCCCCTATACATCATCATTGAGCAAACTTTGACCCTGTACCTCACAGTCAGCAGACACATTCCAGCCAATTAGCAGCAGACCCTCCCTCCCAGACCCTCCCACCTCCTGGACAGCATCCATTTTAGATTTATTCAGAAGCTGCTTTCTTAGTGAGAGGAGGGACAGTGCTGCTGCTGATTCAATAGGAAAAGCGTTAGCTAGGGATGTGTTCTATGTCCACAGACTCATCTGCTGTAAGGACAGCGTTCTGACAGCACCCCAAAAAGCCCTTTTTAGGGCTGGTACATCAGGGTGCTTTTTATATATATATATATATATATACAGACGTGGACAAAATTGTTGGTACCCTTTGGTCAATGAAAGAAAAAGTCACAATGGTCACAGAAATAACTTTAATCTGACAAAAGTAATAATAAATTAAAATTCTATAAATGTTAACCAATGAAAGTCAGACATTGTTTTTCAACCATGCTTCAACAGAATTATGTAAAAAAATAAACTCATGAAACAGGCATGGACAAAAATGATGGTACCCCTAGAAAACACAGAACATAATGTGACCAAAGGGACATGTTAATTCAAGGTGTGTCCACTAATTAGCATCACAGGTGTCTACAACCTTGTAATCAGCCATTGGGCCTATATATATGGCTCCAGGTAATCACTGTGTTGTTTGGTGATATGGTGTGTACCACACTCGACATGGACCAGAGGAAGCAAAGGAAAGAGCTGTCTCAAGAGATCAGAAAGAAAATTATAGACAAGCATGTTAAAGGTAAAGGCTATAAGACCATCTCCAAGCAACTAGATGTTCCTGTGAGTACAGTTGCACATATTATTCATAAGTTTAAGATCCATGGGACTGTAGCCAACCTCCCTGGACGTGGCCGCAGGAGGAAAATTGATGACAAATCTAAGAGACGGATAATCCGAATGGTAACAAAAGAGCCTAGAAAGACTTCTAAAGAGATTCAAGGTGAACTTCATGCTCAAGGAACATCAGTGTCAGATCGCACCATCCGTCGTTGTTTGAGCCAAAGTGGACTACATGGGAGACGACCAAGGAGGACACCATTGTTGAAAACGAATCATAAAAAAGCAAGACTGGAATATGCCAAACTACATGTTGACAAGCCACAAAGCTTCTGGGAGAATGTCCTGTGGACAGATGAGACAAAAATCGAAGTTTTTGCCAAGGCACATCAGCTGTATGTTCACAGACGAAAAAATGAAGCATATCAAGAAAAGAACACTGTCCCTACTGTGAAACATGGAGGAGGCTCTGTTATGTTCTGGGGCTGCTTTGCTGCGTCTGGCACAGGGTGTCTTGAATCTGTGCAGGGTACAATGAAATCTCAAGACTATCAAGGAATTCTAGAGAGAAATGTACTAGCCAGTGTCAGAAAGCTTGGTCTCAGTCGCAGGTCATGGGTCTTGCAACAGGACAATGACCCAAAACACACCGCTAAAAACACCCAAGAATGGCTAAGAGGAAAAAATTGGACTATTCTAAAGTGGCCTTCTATGAGCCCTGACCTCAATCCTATTGAGCATCTTTGGAAGGAGCTGAAACATGCAGTCTGGAAAAGGCACCCTTCAAACCGGACACAACTGGAGCAGTTTGCTCATGAGGAGTGGGCCAAAATACCTGCTGAGAGGTGCAGATGTCTCATTGACAGTTACAGGAAGCGTTTGATTGCAGTGATTGCCTCAAAAGGTTGCGCAACAAAATATTAAGTTAGGGGTACCATCATTTTTGTCCATGCCTGTTTCATGAGTTTATTTTTTTACATAATTCTGTTGAAGCATGGTTGAAAAACAATGTCTGACTTTCATTGGTTAACATTTATAGAATTTTAATTTATTATTACTTTTGTCAGATTAAAGTTATTTCTGTGACCATTGTGACTTTTTCTTTCATTGACCAAAGGGTACCAACAATTTTGTCCACGTCTGTATACATTGCAGTTGTCTGTCCGTGTGTGAGAGGCTGCAGGCTCAGTCACAGACAGCACTGTGTGCACACCATTCATATAGGGTGTCACAGACAATACCTTGCAGATAAAAAAAAAAAATATTATATTATTTATCTGTGATATAATCGCATTTGCAATAAATGGACCCCAGATTGGGGATGTCACGTAACAGGGATTAAACTGATGAGAATAGTACTACAGAAAATACCACTCATATCGGGTGTGACAGTAAATTGCACGGCGCAGACGCAGTGACCGTGGATTAAAACTAGGGGAAGGAGCCAGTGTTTTTTTAACCATCTCCCCGTTCGAAAAATCAATTCAATAAATGGACCCCAGATTTGGGATGTAACAGGGATTAAACTGATGAGAAGAGAACTACAGAAAATACCACTCATATCGGGTGTGACAGTAAATTGCACGGTGCAGACGCAGTGACCGTGGAATCAAACAAAGGGGAGGGAGCCAGCGTTTTTTTAACCATCTCCCCGTTCGAAAAATCAATTCAATTCACCTTTCGGGGACCCTTGGTGTTGTACGTGGCTGGGTGGAGGAAGAAACCTTCAATGACATCAACGGGACATGGCTAGCTTGGTATCCAACCTTGTGCAAATGGGGAGTTTGCGGTTGGGCAAATGGACGGTTTGCGGTTGTTTCCGGTGCATTACAAGGGGAGTTTGGTCTGTCAATGTCTGTGAAGCGGGCGTAACCCTTACACTACCTGATCTATACAACATCATACCTGATCGTATACACACACTGGATGTTTTAAATCACGTTGTTCAAAAAAATTTAGGATTGTTAGGTGATTTATGCCCTTTATGGATTAAAATCCAACTCTGCGTCAACTATGTAATTTTCCATGGGAGTTTTGCCATGGATCCCCCTCCGGCAAGCCACAGTCCAGGTGTTAGTCCCCTTGAAACAACTTTTCCATCACTACTGTGGCCAGAAAGAGTCCCTGTGGGTTTTAAAATTTGCCTGCCTATTGAAGTCAATGGTGGTTCGTCCGGTTTGCCCGTTCGCGAACATTTGCAAAAATTTGTGTTTGCCGTTCGCGAACAGAAAATTTTCTGTTTGCGACATCTCTATGTTTCATACTTGCACTGGAGAAGCATGAGAAGCCCATCCGTTTAGATGGCACAAAATAAGGAAAAAAGTATTTCAGACAAAAGTATTTCAGTAGGCAAATGGGTTAATACTGCCACCAACCTTATATATCTAGGATGGTAATATCTTATTCACTAGTGATTTATGGTAATGCACCTTTGGCGGTATAGGGTAGAATAGGGAGTTAAAGGGGTTGTTCACGATAGTTAAAATTGTCAGGCAACCTCTACAATGTTCTCTTCCAGCACTAGTCCTGTACTCATGCCTAGATACAGCACTTTACCGCTGCAGCCAATTGATGTTCTTAGATGTCTACAGCTGAAGACTGTGATTGACTGCAGCAGATTTAGGGACTTGCAGGTATAGAGAGCTGAAGGAGGTGGAGAGAAGGCACATGCTAGGAGCATTGCTCAATGTAGAAGGGAGTGTCTAGGCACCTTTAGCCCCGGGGACCTCCCCATTGTCTCTTTTTAACTAATTTGGATATGGCTCAAAATACATTTTTCTGGGCTATAAAAAAGAACAATGGAACCAAAAGTCACCTGTGGTGGTAGTTTAACAGCTGTGGACAGCTGCCCAGAGGTTCAATAGGTAGGAGGAACAAACTGCCACCTTACTACTTTATTCAGTGGCATGTAAATTACTAAGCTGGTGAATTTCAAAGCTCACAATTACTGGTGGATTGTTAGAGAGACAGAATGGGGTGCTCTGTATGACCTATGTACAGCAAAGAGCCCATATATTGCTTTTGCACATGGGGTCCTCTGATGTCTGTGTCTGACACTGTTGTCTAGGTTAGAACACAGGGATGAATATTTGATTGCACAGGGTATTAGAAGGATTAACAAGGTTTCCAAGATCTTTCAAATATGTACAATAGGATAAGAGGGGCACACCTACATCTAATTCACATCGACCACTAGACAGTAATATATTATTGAATTAAAATTGATTAAATATACATACGGTACCTAATAAGTCTAAAATACATAAAGAAATACCAATACAGATAAAATGCAGTCGTGCTAAGGGTTAATAACATCATGCACTAAGTTCTTGGTGGTTAAATGTCTCTAGTGGAAATGCTGAGGCTCAATATAGTGGATAAGAATGCAGTCACTATATTGGTCCGCGGTATGCGATTCTTCCAAGAGAGGAAAAAATAAATAAAAAATGGATGCGTTAATCTTTCAATATAGGAAAAAAATTTTTTTTTATCTTTTGATGATTGTACCTCCAATCTACTTTATCGTGAGTTATAAGCTTGCACTGAATGAACTTGCACAAAAAAAAAGAAACAGTCCATTTGATAAGCTAGGGTCCGTATGAATTCGGCCCTACTAGAAATTTGCCATTGCTTTGTATCTTTTTTACACGGCAGGACTTTCGTTTCTTTACGGATTAGTTGCAAATTCGGTTAAGATGCGCAAATGATGTTGCGGTTTCCTTCTTTCCGTTGAGACTTGTCTACACCATACGCGTTTCGGAGTTAACACGACTCCTTCCTCACGACCACTGAGGAAGAATCGCATACCGCGGACCAATATAGTGACTGCATTCTTATCCACTATATTGAGCCTCAGCATTTCCACTAGAGACATTTAACCACCAAGAACTTAGTGCATGATGTTATTAACCCTTAGCACGACTGCATTTTATCTGTATTGGTATTTCTTTATGTATTTTAGACTTATTAGGTACCGTATGTATATTTAATCAATTTTAATTCAATAATATATTACTGTCTAGTGGTCGATGTGAATTAGATGTAGGTGTGCCCCTCCTATCCTATTGTACATATTATCTCCTTCTAAGGTTTGGGGTAACCTTTTTAGGGGGTGCACCCTTTTTCATTACAACTTGGAGGGTGAGCCATTCCGATATATCTTACATCTTTCAAATATTAATTGCGAGCAAAGGATAGTATAAAATAAAGAAAAAAATTTATATTATAAAAGTCTCAAACCACTCTGGTCCCCACTCTCTGCTGTGCCTGCAGTGGTTACATACCATTAATCATTCACATGACCACTGCAGCAATCACATGAACAATGAACAGCATGTGACCACAGCAAGCCCAGCAGGGTTTGGACCGAGAGGACATTTAAAAAGTAAGATTTTTTTTTTCTTTTTTATGGTATAAATTCTCTGGCAATTAAAAAAAAAAAAAGTGGACTTGGGAAACCCTATTTAGTTGATTTCCTGTTCATTTTTGATAAGGCCTTCCTCCTTGGTGGTCAAGGGTAGAAGAAGGCATTAATGTTAATATTACTTGGATACCCAGTAAGTGGGGTATAATATTTCATTTCTTGCTGGTCTAAGGTAGAAGAGAGGGGTCAATCTTTGATTCCCTGGTGGTCCATGATAGAAACATTAAAATTTGATTCCTTGTTGGTTTACGAAAAGCCATCAGGATCCTGGAATACCCCTTTAAATAACATCAGTGGGAGAACTAAATATATTAATCTCTATTTATACAGCGCCAACATATTCTGCAGAGATTTATAATCAGGGGGTAGATGTACAAATAAAATCATACATTACATAGAAACAAACAAGTCAACAATTAAAACAAGAGGAATGAGGGCTCTGCTTGCATGAGCTTACAATCTATGAGAAGACGGGGGTGACGCAGAAGGTAACAAGCGCTTGTTTTATACAATGGTCTGGCCATTTAAAAAAAATAGCGGAGTAGTTTTATTGTAAATCTGCTGTCACCAGCCGATATCTGTAGTGCTTCTGAGTGCAGTGTTTGGCAGAAAATGTTTCATCACGACCATCGGCAGCTTATTAAGTGGAGGTGAAGTGCTGCATTTACATGCAATGGTCACCTCCACAGTATGACGACGAGCAATAGCTGCTGCTATCACTTGTCCCTATTCAAAATCATTGTTTCTAGGCAGCCAAGTGCTGTTTACACTGCACCTCAATGATTGAGGTGTCCACATCTCAGATCATTTCAACCAATTAATGAGCATTTCACTCGTTCATCGGGCCATTTGCGGCATCTTTAGACGGGCAGATTATTGGGGACAAGTAGTTGTAGGAATGTTCGTTCCCAATAATCCACCTGAACATCAGACCGTGTAAATCCAGTTTTAGATTAGGAGATGTGATAGGCCACCCTAAAAAGTTGTGTTTTTATAGAGCGCCTCTTGATGCTCTCAAAAAGACAAACAATATAAAATATTGTAATTTGTTACCCATTCATTTCTAAGTAAAATAAATAGTGTTATGAGGCAAGCTTTCGAGGCTGGGAAGTCCCATCTTCTGGCCCGAAGAGTCTCGAGAGCTTGTCTTATAATATCATTTTAGTTACCCATTAAGAGGTATCAAATTACAATATTTTATATTGTTTCTCTTTTTGAGAGCATCAAGACTTCTTACTACTGGCTAACATGGTACCAAACCTTTTTCTAGGGAGTGCCTAAAACTGTGGATGTGGTGAATTAACCTTACTGCTTAGGGTAGGGCATTCCAGAGCACTGGTGCACCTCGAGAGAGGTCTTGGAGACCCAGAGAGGTTCTGATTATAGTGGAGACCTCAAGCCCTCTATCTTTGTTCACAAGACATATTAATATTTCCTTTATATATATTTTAAGTTTCCTTTATAGATATATTTTATGTTTTCTTTACATTTTTTGATTAAAGTTATTTTGCTTTCTGCAATTGCACAATTTCCTAGTGTACTTCATGTACTATGTAAGTCTTTAGATATGGTAGGTTGAATGTGCATTATGCTTTTTACTAATAGGGCCCATAATCCACTGTATTGATAATCTGTTACGTATATTGTCTTATAATAGCTCCATTTAGACCATAATATAAGATTGCCAACGCCATCTGGTCTTCTCTTATTGTGCCCAGTGAAAGCATTACTATGACCAAAATAGTATAATACGGCTGAATAAGTCTATGCTTTTCGCATTTATAGGCTAGATACTCTTTCCATGTAATATCTGTGAGCCAGCAGAGGTGTAATCACACTGTCCCCTTATAATAAACACTTTGGTTATCCTGCATGCAATGGCGTCTTCTCCATGCTTGAGGCATCTGGGAGAATAAAAATGGTGACATTCCATAAAATATATTTATTTTAGTACCTTATTCTCCAAGTCTTCTCTGTTCCAGCTGTCCTCCTTTGCATCGTAAACACTGCAGTCAGCCTCCTAACCTCAGCTGATGAGCGAGCAGGGAGGGAGGGAGGCAGCCAAAGTACTGTCAGGCAGCTTGTGAAGTGGATTATATTGTATTCTAAAGGCCCATTTATGATGGATTGAGGAGCACAGTTCCCCTGAAAACCCCTGTATGGCTCTTAGATTGAGAAGGATATAGAATTAGAATAATATAGACTATTGTTATGGAATATAGAATAATATTTAACAAAGGCATTCTCAACCACTGACTAAAAAGAAAGCAAAGTCCTTTCAGTAAATGTCCCCATATACCAACATTCTTCTAAAAGTCAGCCTCCTAACCTCAGCTGATGAGCGAGCAGGGAGGGAGGGAGGTAGCCAAAGTACTGTCAGGCAGCTTGTGAAGTGGATTATATTGTATTCTAAAGGTCCATTTATGATGGATTGAGGAGCACAGTTCTCCTGAAAACCCTTGTATGGCTCTGAGATTGAGATGGATCTAGAATTAGAATAATATAGACTAATATTATAGAATATAGAATACTATTTAACAAAAGTGTTCTCAACCACTGACTGAAAACAAAGCAAAGTCCTTGCAGTAAATGTCCCCATATACCAACATTCTTCTAAAAGTTATCCTTAGAAAGTGGACAAAACTATGTTATGGTATGTTATGCATGGAGGTTGTTTGTATTGATGGATGTGAACAACAAAGGGCCTTTCATGGAAATATCTAGTCTAATACAATCATTTGCATGTCCTATGATGGATGGCAGAGACCATATTATTAAAAAGATTTTCTGACTCTGAGGGGGTGTCCAACACCTGGGACCCCCGACGATCAGCTGGTTGTAGGTACTATGTGGACTGGGACCACTATGATGGAACGATTGATATTTGATATATTCCACAATGTGCTCCTGCTCTACTGAAACTTCTACTCATCTCGGTCATGTAGTGAGGAGTAAAAAGGTACTCAAACGAATTGACTTGGATCCAAATTTCTGGAAATCAATGTTCGCTGAAATAGCAGTAAAAACAAGAAAAAAATACATACACACCTCATCCGTTTGCACGCAAATAGGCCTTTGCAGCCATCATAATTGAAAATACAGCACAAAATCTTGCATGGGGTGATGTAGGACATCACCAAGTTGGCACACCGGCCGGGCATGGTGACATCATCAGTGATGACATCACCGCACCCGGCCAGCGTGATAATGTGATAATGTCATCACATCCAGGGCCGTATTTAACGCGGGGCAAAATGGGCAGCTGCCCCGGGCCAAGTTGCTCCAGGAGGGCCCAAGGCAGCTGCCTCTTGAGCCCTGCTGGCCACTGGTGACGTGTGGAGTAGCGGCAGGGCACAGGGAGATGAGCGTTTCCATTGTGGAAGCGCTCATCTCCATAGTAATCTGTATCGCCGTCCTCAGGACAGCGATAGAGATGGAAGTGCTGCAGCGGGGCAGGGGAGGGAGAGGCGTCTCCCTTCCCCATTCCTCCAATGGGCTTCAGGCCTAGTGCCTGCGGCCTATCAGAGGCCGGTGCAGGCGGCGCAGTGACGTAATTACGCCACCTGAGCTGTACAGCGGGGGACACAGGCCAGAAGAGGCCTGCATCGCTTCGCTGCCAGCCTGATAGAAGTAAGTATAAGTGTTTCTTATTTTTATATGGTACTGCTACTTAGATTGGGGGGCATATATCGGGGCACCTGTTACTGGCACATGATCGGGGGGCATCTATGGGGGCACCTGTTACTGGCACATGATTGGGGGGCATCTATAGGGCACCTTTTACTGGCACATGATTTGGGGGGAATCTATGGGGGCACTTGTTATTGGAACATGATTGGGGGGCATTTATGGGGAACCTGTTACTGGCACATAATTGGGGGCATCTATACGGGCACTTGTTACTAGCACATGATTGGGGGCATCTATGGGGGCACTTGTTACTGGCACATGATTGGGGGGCATCTATGGGGGCACTTCTTACTGGCACATTATTGGGGTGCATCTATGGGGCACATCTTACTGGCACATATTTGTGGGGAGTACTGTGGGGGCATCTATGGAGGCACTTCTTACTGGCACATTATTGGCGGCACTATAGGGGCATTACTGAGGCCACAAAGAAGAGGTATTTTATATGGGGGGCTCTGTATATGGGCATTTTATACTGGGGCACATTATGGTGGATATTATGGGGAAAGAGAGAGAGGAGTACTATGGGCTCATCTATGGGGGGCACTAAGAAGAGGTATTTTATACTTGCAAATTATGGGGAAAAGTGAGGACATCTACTGGGGCACTATATATGGGGCATTTTATACTGGTACATTATGGGGGGCACTAGGAAGAAGGGGGGAGATGAGCACTATGGGGGCATTTACTGGGGGCACTATATAGTGGTATTTTATACTGGCACATTATGGGGGCACTATGAGGACATTAGCTAGACTGGGGCAATTAAAAAGGGATATTTTTTGGACTGGCACATTATAAGGAGAATTATTACTAGTGGGGGGCATTATGATGGGCTTTATTACTACTGGGGGTCTATGGGGAACATGATTACTAGTATGGGCACTATGGGAGAATTATTACTTCTGGGGCACAGTGGGGACATGTTGGGGTTACTGTAGGAGCACTATTACTACCATGTGTGCTCTAGCAGAGAATTATTCCTATTGGTGGGACTTATGGGAGCACTATTACTGTGGAGGCACCTTGGCACAGTATCAGCTTACCACAATTATTTTTGGGGGACATAATGTTTACACTTTTAGTGTCAGGGGCACTATTTGCTGGGCTTAGTTATTTTAGGGCACTGTTTGCCAATAATTATTGAAGGGCACTATCTGCATGGTACTACTACACTGCCTTTCCCAAAAAAAAGTTGCCACCTGGATTTAACTAAGCAAATAGTTATGAGCCTCCTATTGGATAATTACTGCATGGGCGATTATCTTTCAGCTGGCAATAAGTTATTTAACCCCAACTGGTGCAATGAGTTGCTTCTCATTTCTTAAACAACCATGTTGAAAGACACATCTCGTGGTCGTGGAAAAGATGTTAGTCTGTTTGAGAAGGGTCAAATCATTGGCATGCATCAAGTAGAGATTGCAGAAACTACTAAAATTGGCTTAAAGGATAACTGTCACACTTAGACCCTAATTTCAATTTTCATATATGTAGTTACTAATAACATGATATTCCAGAATCAGTTACTATTAGACTGACTTACCCCATATTTAATAAGATTCAGCCCTTAGCAACCAGTCTGCATAAAACGGCAATTTCACTATTCAGTTAAGATGGCCGCCACTGCCCTCACCCTGAGGCTAATCCCTCCTGCCCTCAGTAGCCAGTAAAAATAGCCCCCCAAAAGTGTCAGTAACCAGAGCCCTCCCCCTAAAGGGTTACTCTCCTGCAGCACAAAGGGGTCCTCTTACCACACGTTGCTTTCATTTATACACCGAGCAGACGGCAGATCTCCCTTCCCTGTTGTGCCCTGCTTCGACTCTGCATCCTCCAGCTCTGCTGAGTGAGGGAGCGTCTGCCAAGCGCAGGGAAAGGGAGAAGTGCACACAGCCCAGGCACTGTTATCAGCTGCTGGGGAGGACCTGGCTTTAATCATTTACTTACAGTGTCTTGGAAATTGGCTCCAAGATTTATTGGCCTGTGCAAAATCTCGGCCATTGTCAGTCCGGTCGCGTTTCGTCTGGAACTTCCGCAGGCCTGGAAGATCCATAATGTGTTTCACAGCCTCCTATTGGATAATTACTGCATGGGCGATTATCTTTCAGCTGGCAATAAGTTATTTAACCCCAACTGGTGCAATGAGTTGCTTCTCATTTCTTAAACAACCATGTTGAAAGACACATCTCGTGGTCGTGGAAAAGATGTTAGTCTGTTTGAGAAGGGTCAAATCATTGGCATGCATCAAGTAGAGATTGCAGAAACTACTAAAATTGGCTTAAAGGATAACTGTCACACTTAGACCCTAATTTCAATTTTCATATATGTAGTTACTAATAACATGATATTCCAGAATCAGTTACTATTAGACTGACTTACCCCATATTTAATAAGATTCAGCCCTTAGCAACCAGTCTGCATAAAACGGCAATTTCACTATTCAGTTAAGATGGCCGCCACTGCCCTCACCCTGAGGCTAATCCCTCCTGCCCTCAGTAGCCAGTAAAAATGTGTCAGTAACCAAAAGTGTCAGTAACCAGAGCCCTCCCCCTAAAGGGTTACTCTCCTGCAGCACAAAGGGGTCCTCTTACCACACGTTGCTTTCATTTATACACCGAGCAGACGGCAGATCTCCCTTCCCTGTTGTGCCCTGCTTCGACTCTGCATCCTCCAGCTCTGCTGAGTGAGGGAGCGTCTGCCAAGCGCAGGGAAAGGGAGAAGTGCACACAGCCCAGGCACTGTTATCAGCTGCTGGGGAGGACCTGGCTTTAATCATTTACTTACAGTGTCTTGGAAATTGGCTCCAAGATTTATTGGCCTGTGCAAAATCTCGGCCATTGTCAGTCCGGTCGCGTTTCGTCTGGAACTTCCGCAGGCCTGGAAGATCCATAATGTGTTTCACAGCCTCCTATTGGATAATTACTGCATGGGCGATTATCTTTCAGCTGGCAATAAGTTATTTAACCCCAACTGGTGCAATGAGTTGCTTCTCATTTCTTAAACAACCATGTTGAAAGACACATCTCGTGGTCGTGGAAAAGATGTTAGTCTGTTTGAGAAGGGTCAAATCATTGGCATGCATCAAGTAGAGATTGCAGAAACTACTAAAATTGGCTTAAAGGATAACTGTCACACTTAGACCCTAATTTCAATTTTCATATATGTAGTTACTAATAACATGATATTCCAGAATCAGTTACTATTAGACTGACTTACCCCATATTTAATAAGATTCAGCCCTTAGCAACCAGTCTGCATAAAACGGCAATTTCACTATTCAGTTAAGATGGCCGCCACTGCCCTCACCCTGAGGCTAATCCCTCCTGCCCTCAGTAGCCAGTAAAAATAGCCCCCCAAAAGTGTCAGTAACCAGAGCCCTCCCCCTAAAGGGTTACTCTCCTGCAGCACAAAGGGGTCCTCTTACCACACGTTGCTTTCATTTATACACCGAGCAGACGGCAGATCTCCCTTCCCTGTTGTGCCCTGCTTCGACTCTGCATCCTCCAGCTCTGCTGAGTGAGGGAGCGTCTGCCAAGCGCAGGGAAAGGGAGAAGTGCACACAGCCCAGGCACTGTTATCAGCTGCTGGGGAGGACCTGGCTTTAATCATTTACTTACAGTGTCTTGGAAATTGGCTCCAAGATTTATTGGCCTGTGCAAAATCTCGGCCATTGTCAGTCCGGTCGCGTTTCGTCTGGAACTTCCGCAGGCCTGGAAGATCCATAATGTGTTTCACAGGACCTTGTTGAAGAAATATGTGGAACCTGCGGAACCATCTTCTTTGTCTCCTCCTCCTGTTTTGGTTGATGGTAATCTGGATTTTTAGATCTCTAGAATTCTCAACTCACGTGTTCTTTGGGGTTCCCTTCAGTACCTGGTGCATTGGAGGGGATACAGTTTCAAGGAAAGAATGTGGGTTCCAGCTACCAATGTTAATGCTAGCCGCCTTGTGAATGCCTTTCACAGGTCACACCCAGATAAAGTTGGGCCTGGGTGTCTGGAGGTCATCCGTAGAGGGGGGGGGGGGGGGGGGTACTGTCACGCCCTGCCCTGTGGGTGTCCTGAGGAGATCTGTCAGAGTTGCTGCACGTGACTCGATCTGCCAGTTTGTTTTGCTGTGGGTTTGAACAGAATCCCACATCCTCCCAGATGTAGTTCTTTAGGTAATTGGTGAAGCTATTTATTCCTCCCTCTCCCTATAGTCTTTGCGGGTTATAGTTCTGCCTTGTGTAAGCTCTGGAAGTTTGGTGGATTGTCTACTCCAACACATCTCTAGATAAGTCATTTTCACTTTTTCCTTCTGTGTCTTTTTTCACTAGGCCTCTAGGGTAACTCTAGCTTCTTCGGTTGTTAAAGGAGCTGGGTGTCTCTTTCGCTCTTCCCTACAGCTGAGGGTTTGGTTCAGTGTGTTATAGTCTTAGGCACGAGGGCATGTGCATATCTACCATTGAGTTATGCACCAGGGTATAGCAGCTTTGGGAAAGTGTTTTAGGGATTGCTAGAAGGTGACCCCTTTGTTCCCTTACATTGTTTTGTTTGCTTTGCCGTGTTCTGCATCCAGCCCTTACCTACTGTGACAGTCAGACTTCTTGACTGATTTGCAAGGGGGTGAGGTGAAAGACAGATGCCCATAGGCTGCTGGTGCCAACTCTGCGGTTTCAGCAGAGACCGGGTGGGAGACAATGTAAAGGAACTGGAGGCACTGTCTGCCATCCAATCTACTACCGCCTCACGTCCTGTCACCTATGTGCACCTGAGGGAGGTGTTTCTTTTTGGTGTATAGCTGGCACAGATCGACCACATCCTCTCCCTGCAACAGGAACTCCACCAGCAGCACCACGACCAGGGCCATGTTCCTTATATGATGCTCTCCTCATTCTTTGAGGTCACCCACCGAACTAACATACAGTTTAACTATATTAATTTCCCTGTCACGTATGAAGTGCAGGTGTACCTCACACCAAAAATGGGTAGTCACCCACCGAATTAACAGATGGATTAACTATATTATTTTCCCTGTCACGTATGCAGTGCAGACGTACCTCACACCAAAATGGGTATATGTCACCCACTGGACTAACAGTCAGATTAACTATATTAATTTCCCTGTCACGTATAAAGTGCATGTGTATCTCACACCAAAATGGGTATATGTCACCCATCGAACTAACAGACGGATTAACTATGATATTTTTGTTTCAGGGGTACAAAAATGGTGCATTGAACCCACAAAAAATCACTATAGGCCACCCACAGAATTAAAAGCCAGATTAATTATTATATTTCTGTGTCAGGGGTACAGAGATGGTGCATTGCACCCACAAAAATCGCTATAGGTCACCCACAGAATTAACAGCCAGATTTATTATTTTAGTTCTGTGTCAAGGGTGCAAGGCTGGTGTACTGCACTCACAAAAAATCATTATAAGTCACCCACAAAGCAAATAGCCAGATGGAATTCCTAACACTCTCCCTCGCTTCAGCTGCCTGCTTCCTGTCCCTGCACTACCCAGAGCTGATGGGCGGTGCTACACATGATCCAGCTTATATAGAGGCTGGGTCACATGATGCGCGGGCCAATCACAGCCATGCCATTACTAGGCATGGCTGTGATAGCTTCTAAGTGCCCACAGCTCAAAAGCTTGTTGATTGGCTGCCCTGAAACCTTTCAAAAGCTTTATTTAAATGCCCGAACATCGAACTCGGAACCGAACGTTACAGTTCGGGTTCGCTCAACACTGCTGATGACCTGTCCTTAGGATTATTGAGCAGATTAATTATGAAGAAATTTAGTCATTCAATTAAATGTTTACAGAACATAAACCCACTGAACGATCTGAAATTTCTTGAATTGTTATTTTTCTCTCGCTGCAGATGTTCATTTTTTTTATGTCCTTGGCACATGCTTTTTATCAGTTTATTATCCCATCATTCTATGTTGTTGTTTTTTTTGTGCAATTAAACTACCAAATGAGAAAAAATGATGTGACAGTTGAAATTATGGGTGTATGAACTGAATAGTTCCATTTTGATCAGAGCTGATTAAACAGGATGTAAAGAGCAATGAGGATGAGCTCCGGCAGGATGTAAACTGCACAGGGAGTCCACATACCACTGGGTACGAGCAGAAAAGGTGACCTCCTCCGGCTGAACGGAAAGTGCAGAGGAGGGGGCACTGAGGCGCGATCTACCATGGAAGAGATGGGTACACCACAGCCTGATTTATTGCTAGATGCATAAACTCATAATAATGTGGTAGAGACAGAGTATAGTTGCAAGTGCAAAGATAGGGATAGATCATCTGCAGCTTAATATTAGGAGGTGAATGCTAAGAGCATAGAAAGAAATCTACCAGCAGGGCCGGTGCAACCATTAGGCGAACTAGGCATTCACCTAGGGCGCCGGCCTGCTGGGGGCGCCCTATTGGGCTCCCCCTGTCTGGGGCTGCAGCCCTGGGCGAGCGGCTTTTGAGCTCCTTCTTAAATATGTCAGAGCAGGCATATGCTTACCCTGATGGCAGGTTCCTGCTCTGCTAGTAAATTACCAAAGGAGAGGAGGCGGGCGGCAAAGGAGGCTGTTATAGCAGCTCCCCACTCCTCCCTCGTGTGCCCTCTGTGATGCCGGAATATGACGTCATTCCGGCCCCGGCATACTAAACGGTGCGCTGGAGGACTGAGGAGCTGCACCACACTGGACCCCAGGGAGGTGAGTGTTTAAGTGTTTGACTGAGTGAGTGTCTGCCTGTGTATGTATGTCAATGTGTGTCTGTCTGTCTGTCAGTAAATGTATTCGTGTCTGTCATTGAGTGTGGATGTCTGTCGGTCTGTGTCTGTGTGTTTGTCAGTGAGTGTCTGTGTGAGTTTATATGTGTGTGTTTGTCTGCCAGTGAGTGAGTGTCTGTCAGTGAGTTTCTGTGTGTGTTTCAGTGGGTAGGTGTATGTCTGTCAGTGAGTGTGTGTCTAAATGAGTGTATGTCTGTCTGTCTGTCAGTGAGTATATCTGTCAGTGAGTTTCTGTGTACGTCATTCAGTGAGTGTCTGAGTACGTGTCTGTCAGTGTGTGTGTGTCTGTCAGTGTGTGTGTGTCTGTCAGTAAGTGAGAGACATGAGGGGGCGGCAAAATGGATCTTTGCCTAGGGCGGCAAAAATCCTTGCACCGGCCCTGTCTACCAGAGTCAGAAAAATGATGTTTTAATATATGAAAATGAGCTTGAAGGTGCAATGGGGGCATTGCCGTTACACCTAGAGGCTCTGCTCTCTCTGCAACTGCTGCACCTTCTCCACCTCGATTGACAGAGCGAGGCAGTGAAAATATCATCACGCATGGCCCTGTCAATCAAAGTGTAGCGGGTGATTGCAAAGAGAGCAGAGCCTCTAGGTGTAACGGCAATGCCCCCATTGCTCCTAGAGGCTCATTTGCATATATTAATACATCATTTTTCTCAGCAATGCGAGCACATATGAACATGTGACCAACACAGATGCCTTCAGCTGCCAAGTCCACATGTAACAGGTTAGCCAGTTTCATAGGAACAAATCTGCTGACAGATGCCTTTTAAACCCAGATGTGTGAAAATCATTTGTATTCTTCAAACTAAAAATGTGTAGAACAAACCTTTAAGGGGTTGTCCAGCCTGGAATACCTGTAGAGAAATCCATACTAGCCACCTTCTGCCACTCTATTCCAGCACCCTACCTCTCTTTTCTGGTCTTCCAGTCCCGGTCTGTCAACTTCCTCATGGATGGGGTTACAATCGTTGCGGAAGCCAATGACTGGCCTCAGCAGTGACATGTCCCCAAGCGCGGACATGTCTAACTTGGGGACACAAAACTGCCGAGGCCACTGATTGGCTGCAGCAGCATACATGACCCCATCAGTATGGAATCAGAGGACTTGAACAGAGTAGCGGGGAGCATGCGAGTATGGATTTCTCCTCCCCTTCAAGGACTGAAGTACTCCCAAGACCAGTAACAATGCACAACCTCTGAGTACACTTGAGTTAATTGAAAATCCCTTCCATTCTCCTTGAAAATCACTTCCATTCTGTTGGAAGAGTAGCTGCTAAATGATTAAGGTGACATCAGCTCAGGTCAGACCTGCGGTTCTATAATGGTCCATGAAAAGGACTTGCAGTTCAATAGTTTCCAATAGGTCTTTTTCTCTAACTCTTTTCTTAAAGGATCGCTTTAGAAACAAGTTTTTGATAACCTGAATTGTAAACTGTGCAGATTTACAATTCCACTTGTTATCCTGAACACGCAGTTGAAGAACTGTTCATTCATCGATGAAAGTAGATGGACAGGAAAACCAATATATTTCATATTTTTTCACGTATGATGTTTTGTTTGGATAGTAGCAAAAATGCTGTAATACAATCTGAAAGACTGGAAAGAATACAAAGGTATTTGCACATCGACTCTGGCGTGTGGGCGGCTTGGCATTGGCGTGCACACAAACAAATACACTGGCTCACACACCATAATAGACTGGCAGTAACACAGAAGGAACAAGGACTGGTAAATAAAAAGACAGCACTAGCATACAGAAATACGAAAGCTAAAGAAGTCACATACTAATCATGTAAAACTTTTTTAAGACAACCTACCAATTTTTTTAGGAAAAGTGGTAATTTTCCTCTTAAGGTGAACTTAGACAAACCAATGATTGTCCAGATTATTGGGAATGCTTTTTCCTGATAATATGGCCACCTAAATGTGCCGCCGATCACCCGATGAGTGATCAAAACGCTTGTTCATCAGCTGATCCTGTAATTCATGCAGGCACCACCAATTACTGTTTTTGGGCAGCAGATCATGCTGTCTAAACTGTAATCTGATGATCAGAAACAATGATTCTGTATAGCGACCCCTCATCCTCATACTGTGAAGTAGATCGGTGCATGTAAATTCAGTGCTCTCCTTCACTGAGCGAGCAGCCTCTTTCACACGTCAGTGAATCATGGATGTGTGCTTTTTCTGTTCTTCGTGGACAGCACACATACCCCTTGACTTTAATGTGTGTATTCACACATTGGTGGTTTTCCATGGACCTTGGGTCCCTGGTGACACCATGGAAGCATGCCCTATATTGTCTGTGATTATGGATTTCTCACACGCATTATTGTCTATGGGTCAGTGAAAACCACAGACACAACAGGGATCCCATCCGTGTTTTGTCAGTGGTTTTCACAGAGTATTGGTAGTAGATACTCTGGAAATTAATTTTCAGCCTAGCTGTGTCCGTGGAATATGTATGACACATGGAGGTTAAAAAACAG
This sequence comes from Bufo gargarizans, assembly GCF_014858855.1. Taxonomy (NCBI): domain Eukaryota; kingdom Metazoa; phylum Chordata; class Amphibia; order Anura; family Bufonidae; genus Bufo; species Bufo gargarizans. The sequence goes on from NC_058085.1 coordinate 91,055,804, forward strand.
ATGGACCAAATGGACCAAACATGGATCCTTCACAAACATCTTCACACATGAACCACTGACCATCTTATTACAGATATCATCAGAGACATGGAGATCTAATAAAAGAGGTCTAATGGAAAACAAATAGTGGAGCAGAAAATCTGTCAAAAGAATGTGGTCTGGATAAGGCGGTGTTCTTCTCATAACACTAAAACACTAAAACGAAACGTTTTAGTGTGTATTAAAAATTATAGGGAAATATACATATATAGGATCTGTCGACTGGCAATCCAGATTGTCAAAAATGTACTGGAGTTGTAGTGAAAATGTAACATTAATGTAAGGGACTCTGCGGTTTTGGTTCCCTTGCGGGCAGATACGGTGGGGCGTCCGCATGGGCGCCGGAGGGGAGGGCCGTGGGGATCTCTGAGGCAGAATTGCTGGGCTGATGGCTATACGTCGCGGCCGGTCCTGCCTCTGGTGTCTCCTGCGGGTTCCGTTCCGGCGTCCATGCTGGCACAATCCCGTGCCCGTGCCGAGTCTGTTGGGCGTCCGCGTGCACGCCCGAGGGGTTATTCGCAAAGGAATGCGCGGTCGAGTGTGCGTGCATCTTATGCGCTACGTCGGCCACTGGCAGGTAAAGCATCTGTGCACAAATTCAAAGTTGATTAGGGATTTGCTGCACAGGTGCTAATGAGTAGGATCATCGCATGACCTATGAGGTTCTGACAAGCAGTACTCTGTGATTGGCCAGCAGCTGTTTAAAAGGTGATCTCCCTGGCTGATCAGCGCTCACTGTTGTCTCTACAACCTGGGAGTATGCTGGTTCAGATTCACTAAGTTTGTTCCATGCATAAACTCTGAGTGTCTCCATTTAGTGAATGCCTCTGGAAACCTTGCCTCTGCTCTACAGTTGCACTGTGTGGGGCCTCGGATCGGACCTTGGATACTTCAGTCTCATCCTTAGGTGTTTGGTTTCACTGACTATTCTGTATGAACTTTCGCCTGGTCTGGCTTTTCTCTGATGTTTTCCCACAGAGGTTATTATTTGGACTACGTTATTTCTGTATGATTTCTGGCTTGGACTTTACTGCTGTGTTTTCAATAAATCCACGTTGGTTCAGATCTTTGCCTGGTTGGTTGGGGTTCTGCAGCATTACATTTAAGACTATAAATCTGAACGGCCTGTCCAGTATTTTGGAGCAGACAACCATCCACATGGTTTCACTTAACGAGGCCACAATCACTGTAAACCCTGTATAACGCCTGCCGATTTTTTATCATCTGGCAGTGTATGAGCAAACGCTCGATCATCGGGCAATCCAAACCTTTTGATATGTTAAAAAATAATAGTTTGCAGGCGGAAGATTGTGTTGTCTAATAATGATCTTCCGCCGCCAAACTCCTATACAGCATGGGGACGAGCGATGGCATTGTGATCGCTCCTCCCCATACTGTGGAGGAGATAACTGCATGTAATAGCAGTGGTTTCCTCCGCTAGCGAGCAGGTGATTGCCAGGAGGGAATGATTAAAATGCTTACAAAAAGACTGAGCAAACTTGATGGTAAAGAACTTCCACCAGATGGTGTTTTTGTTTTGTCTCTACTCAAACTAAACTTCTAGGTTTTTGGTTGCCAATTTATTAGGCATGCAGAGCGCATTTGGGTAAATGAATCAGTGGCTGAGTTTTTGGTGTAGAAAGTTATGGGTCTTGTTTTTTGTAGAATGTGGCCAAACCTTTATATTGTTTACACAGTTTATAGTTGGGATGGCCTACAACTGAACGGTTATGATGTCACTTTTGTGCCTTCAAAACATAGGTTGATAAAAAGCATTTTTTTTTACTGAGAAAACCATTTTCTAAAAAAAACATTTGTGTCACCACATGCCTAATAGAGAGGAATCCTGTGTCATTATTACGCTGCCATCATCCATGTTAGAGGTATATAATGGTTTTGTTATTTTTCCAGAACAATTCTTTAGTGGTGTCTTCCCACTGAAGTAATATGCTATCAATTCATTTTTTTTTCTTCAAAATTCTTTTTTATTGAATTATGAATCCAAATTTACGAAAAGTGTACAAAACGGTGAACATAAACAGAAGGATCTCATGTCACAGTATATGCTATCAATTCCTAATCAGTAAAGGTCTAACTGCTGGGATTCCACCAAATCCTCAGAATGAACAGGCCACAATAGTAGTTAAGTGATGCTGCTCCTTCACTGACACGGCCATATACAGAACCTGGCCACCTGCTGTCTAAGGAATTACTACACAGCCCCACTTACTGCAAAAGTAAGAAAGAAGAGAGGGAGGGTAACTCGCCTTGTATATTTTGTATGTAACCTTCTTATCGGTGACATGTAGAGGAGACTGCCCAGGTGTCATTGCAGTGTTACTTCTCTCCTGGTACAAATACAGAAAATCTTAAGAATTTGACGTCTGTAATAGAGCTCTCAATCCTCTGATAATAGCAAAACTATACATATATATATATGTATATATATATATATATATATATATATATATATACACAGTACAGACCAAAAGTTTGGACACACCTTCTCATTCAAAGAGTTTTCTTTATTTTCATGACTATGAAAATTGTAGATTCACACTGAAGGCATCAAAACTATGAATTAACACACGTGGAATTATATACATAACAAAAAAGTGTGAAACAACAGAAAATATGTCATATTCTAGGTTCTTCAAAGTAGCCACCTTTTGCTTTGATTACTGCTTTGCACACTCTTGGCATTCTCTTGATGAGCTTCAAGAGGTAGTCACCTGAAATGGTTTTCACTTCACAGGTGTGCCCTGTCAGGTTAAATAAGTGGGATTCCTTGCCTTATAAATGGGTTTGGGACCATCAGTTGCGTTGTGGAGAAGTCAGGTGGATACACAGCTGATAGTCCTACTGAATAGACTGTTAGAATTTGTATTATGGGAAGAAAAAAGCAGCTAAGTAAAGAAAAACGAGTGGCCATCATTACTTTAAGAAATTAAGGTCAGTCAGTCTGAAAAATTGGGAAAACTTTGAAAGTGTCCCCAAGTGCAGTCACAAAAACCATCAAGCACTACAAAGAAACTGGCTCACATGCGGACCACCCAGGAAAGGAAGACCAAGAGTCACCTCTGCTGCGGAGGATAAGTTAATCTGAGTCACCAGCCTCAGAAATCGCAGGTTAACAGCAGCTCAGATTAGAGACCAGGTCAATGCCACACAGAGTTCTAGCAGCAGACACATCTCTAGAACAACTGTTAAGAGGAGACTGTGTGAATCAGGCCTTCATGGTAGAATATCTGCTAGGAAACCACTGCTAAGGACAGGCAACAAGCAGAAGAGACTTGTCTGGGCTAAAGAACACAAGGAATGGACATTAGACCAGTGGAAATCTGTGCTTTGGTCTGATGAGTCCAAATTTGAGATCTTTGGTTCCAAACCACTGTGTCTTTGTGCGACGCAGAAAAGGTGAACGGATGGACTCTACATTCCTTGTTCCCACCGTGAAGCATGGAGGAGGAGGTGTGATGGTGTGAGGGTGCTTTGCTGGTGACACTGTTTGGGATTTATTCAAAATTGAAGGCATACTGAACCAGCATGGCTACCACAGCATCTTGCAGCGGCATGCTATTCCATCCGGTTTGCGTTTAGTTGGACCATCATTTATTTTTCAACAGGACAATAACCCAAACACACCTCCAGGCTGTGTAAGGGCTATTTGACCATGAAGGAGAGTGATGGGGTGCTGCGCCAGATGACCTGGCCTCCACAGTCACCGGACCTGACCCAATCAAGATGGTTTGGGGTGAGCTGGACCGCAGAGTGAAGGCAAAAGGGCCAACAAGTGCTAAGCATCTCTGGGAACTCCTTCAAGACTGTTGGAAGACCATTTCAGGTGACTACCTCTTGAAGCTCATCAAGAGAATGCCAAGAGTGTGCAAAGCAGTAATCAAAGCAAAAGGTGGCTACGTTGAAGAACCTAGAATATGACATATTTTCAGTTGTTTCACACTTTTTTGTTATGTATATAATTCCACATGTGTTATCTCATTGTTTTGATGCCTTCAGTGTGAATCTACAATTTTCATAGTCATGAAAATAAAGAAAACTCTTTGAATGAGAAGGTGTGTCCAAACTTTTGGTCTGTACTGTGTGTGTATATATATATATATATATATATATATATATATATAAGCAATGAAAAGAAGGGCAGCACTCCAATAAATAAAAATGCAAAAACTTTATTTACCCATAAGGCTGTAGCGACGTTTCGGCTCTTACACAGGAGCCTTCCTCAAGCAGTCAAGACTGCTTGAGGAAGGCTCCTGTGTAAGAGCCGAAACGTCGCTACAGCCTTATGGGTAAATAAAGTTTTTGCATTTTTATTTATTGGAGTGCTGCCCTTCTTTTCATCGTTTGCATCTTATTGGATTGGCTTATATCCATACTGGGCTTTTTTGCACCCTTCATCCATTTTTTATCTGTGACGGTGCTGCCATTTCTTCTTTTTTCTTTTATTTATATATATATATATATATATATATATATATACATATATATATATATATTTATATATATTTGGTCTGGGAAAACAGGCATTTTTCTCCCAGCCAGGTGAGGTCAAATACTGGACCGGATTTTAAATGCCGGTCCGGGTTTTGGCAGCACCTGGCTGTCCTTAAATAGGCAGCTGGGCTCAGAACCCATGTCTCTGTGTTGGGATCTGGGAGCCTTGTGTCTGGATGAAGGCTTGCTACCTATTTGGCGTGAAAACAGGTTGGTGCTGCTATCAGCACGGACTCTTTGAGGTAGAATTGCCACATGGTGTAAATTGCCACCAACACCGCAAGGTGACTTTTTGTTTGAATATGACTGCTTGTTTTGTTACTTGCCTAAAGTGTGAATAAAACACTGAACTGTTTGATCCAAAGAACTTGTTGTTGCCTCTATACTGCGTTCGCTAATCCGGTCTACCAGAGCAAGTCCCCACAATTGATGGACGATGCGGGCAAGAGCAGCGAGGCTTGCGTGAATGCCGATATTTTTAGTTTATGAAGTTTCAGGCTCGGTTGTATGTCGTACATTAAACCAGCTGTGTTACAACCAGTGCCCATTGACAAAATGGAGACTGTTGTGAAGGCCCTCATGGAGGCTAATCTGCAGAAGCGAGAGGCAAACCTGCAGCAACGTGAGGCTAATAAGCAGCAGCAGGAGACTAACCAGTAGCTTCTACAACACGTGATTGCTTTGCAGACAGCAGCAGATACCCCGAGCGTCCACTATGCCCGGAAAGCCGTTCGTGCTGCGATTCCTAAGATGACCCCCACAGACGACATCGAAACCTACCTGGCCATGTATGAGAAAGTGGCCATCAGGAAAAAACTACCCCGTGACCAGTGGGCTGAGATCGTTGCTTCATTTCTGGCATCCGATTCCCAGTGGGTGTATTTCGACTTGCCTGACGATCAAGCGGCCGACTACCAAAATGTAAAGGGTGAGATTTTGGCAAGACTGGGGGTGAATGTGTAGGTCCGGGCCCAGCGGGTACATCAGTGGGGGTTTAGGCTGGCTGAGCCTGCAAGGACCCAGTTTAATGACTTACTCCACCTCTTGGAAAAGTGGCTACAGCCTGATGTGCTGAGTCCTCTGGCTATGCTGGATAGACTATTAGCCGATGTGTTCTGAAGGGCTTTGCCATACCCTCTCCAGCACTGGATTGGTCAGGTGTCTCCTGGCAATGCCCTTGAGATGGTGGACCTAGTGGAATGCTATGAGACTACCAAGAATCTAAAGGAGGGTTCTGTTGGGAGGGAGGTCGGCAAACGCAAGAAATCTCCACCCCAGGCCGGAGATTTGAGCCGATAAAACCCGCCCGGGATGTACCCAATGCGGAACTGGCTCCGATAGTCTGCTGGAGCCTTGCCATGTAAGGGCTGACTGTCCCCATCGGGTGTCACAACCAGACAGCTGAGAAGCTCTGACAGAGGCCTTTCAGAACTTCCCCCTTGAGTTTCTTTGTTGTGGTATTCAGTTCCTCATCTCGTTAGCCTCTCTCAGCTGTCATGTGTTGGACTAATTGCTTCCCTTTAAATTCCTCCCCAGAATGCTTTTCTGGGCGGCTTATACTTCTTCCTGGAGTGTGTGTGCATGCTGATCTTGTTCTCCTGTCTGCTACAAAGTTAAGGTTTGAACATTTATCTGTTATTTTCTGTTTGCTGGATCCCAGGTGACCCTGACTCCCTCCGTATCTTGTGTAGGGAGCCGGTGGTCGTGTCCCCAATTTTGCCATGGTCTTTCAGAGGGATTGAAAGATGCATTTGCCTTTCATGAAAGGCCTATTTCTTTGGACTCTGCTATGTCTCAGGCTGTTCGTATTGACAGGCGTCTTAGAGAAAGAGGAGAGATCTCTCCTTCCTGTCATACTCGGTCCCAGGACTGTGCAGCGGTCCCATTCTGTGCGCAGGGGTCTCTGTCGCTGTCAGCCCCTTCTGAGCAGGAGCCCATGCAGCTGGGGTTGATTGCTTCTGACAATAGAAGATTCAGCCCGCATGGGAGGGTTTGTTTTTGTTGTGGAGGTATTAATCATTTGGCAAATATTTGTCCCTCTAGGAGATTCAGGCAGTTCTCTGGGAATAATAAAGAAACAAAGAGGAAAAAATCTTTTAAAAATGTTCCGTCTGTTACTATTGGCAGGGTTGAGGCGGAAATTGAAGGTTTTCCGTTTGCTTGTAGTTCCCGTTTTGTCCTGCCTGCTAGGGTGGCGCTAGAGAGCAAGAGCATTTTTTGTGAGATTTTTGTGGATAGTGGAGCAGCGGTCAATCTCATTGATAATCAATTTGTGATAACTCATGGTTTCCAGGTGCGAACTTTGGGAAAGGATATTCCGGTTTTTGCGATTGATTCCGCTCCACTTTCTCAGAAATCATTAAAGGGCATAGTTCACAATATCCGTTTAATTGTGAGTGATGCTCATGTTGAGGATGTGTCATGTTTTGTTCTTAGCGGTTTGCCTACCCCTCTAGTGTTGGGGCTACCCTGGCTCACTAAACATAACCCCACCATTGATTGGCAAGCGAGGCAAATAAATGGTTGGAGTGACTTTTGCAGAGAGAATTGCCTCATGACATCTGTTTCTGAGGTTGCTACTAAGACTGTACCATCTTTTCTCTCTGAATTTTCGGATGTCTTCTCTGAGAGTGGAGTTCAGGATTTGCCCCTGCACAGGGAGTACGATTGCCCTATTAATCTCATCCCAGACGCCAAGCTGCCTAAATCTCGTTTATACAATCTTTCCCAACCTGAGAGGATCGCTATGCGTGCTTATATCTCTGAGAGTCTGAGAAAAGGACACATACGACCCTCAAAGTCACCTGTTGCCGCTGGTTTTTTCTTTGTTAAGAAAAAAGATGGTTCTTTAAGACCTTGTCTGGATTTCAGGGAGCTGAACAGTATCACAATTCGCGACCCTTATCCGCTTCCTCTGATCCCGGACCTGTTTAACCAGGTTGTTGGGGCTAAAGTATTTTCCAAATTAGATCTAAGAGGGGCATACAACCTGGTCAGGGTCAGAGAAGGGGACGAATGGAAGACGGCCTTCAATACACCTGAGGGCCATTTTGAAAATTTGGTTATGCCTTTTGGTTTGATGAATGCCCCAGCCGTTTTTCAGCATTTCGTGAACAGCATTTTTTATCATTTGATGGGAAAATTTGTATTGGTGTATTTGGATGACATTTTGATTTTTTCTCCCGATTTCAAAACTTATAAGAAACATTTACGTCAGGTCTTGCTCATCCTGTGGGAGAATAAATTATATGCGAAACTGGAAAAATGTGTGTTTGCGGTTCCAGAAATTCAATTTCTGGGGTTTCTTCTCTCCGCTTCTGGTTTTCGCATGGACCCCGAGAAGGTCCGCGCTGTGCTTGAGCTGGAGCTTCCTGAGAATCAGAAGGCGCTGATGCGTTTTTTGGGCTTTGCCAATTATTACAGGAAGTTCATTTTGAATTATTCTTCTATTGTTAAACCACTCACTGATATGACCAGAAAGGGGGTAGATTTTTCTTCTTGGTCAGTAGAGGCGCGTAAGGCTTATTCTGATATCAAGGAGAGTTTTGCTTCCGCTCCCATCTTGGTGCAACCTGATGTTTCTTTACCCTTCATAGTTGAGGTTGATGCTTCTGAGGTGGGTGTGGGGGCGGTCTTGTCTCAGGGATCCTCTCCTGCCAATTGGCGACCGTGTGCCTTTTTCTCAAGAAAACTCTCCTCCGCAGAGAGAAATTACGATGTGGGAGATAGGAAATTGTTGGCCATCAAGTTGGCTTTTGAGGAATGGCGCCATTGGCTACAGGGAGCCAGACACCCTATTACCGTATTTACTGACCATAAAAATCTGGCCTACTTGGAGTCAGCCAAGCGTCTGAACCCAAGACAGGCCAGATGGTCTTTGTTCTTTTCTAGGTTTAATTTTGTTGTCACGTTCCGCCCTGGAGTTAAGAATGTGAAGGCAGATGCCCTGTCACGTTGTTTTCCGGGAGGTGGGAATTTTGAAGACCCGGGTCCCATTTTGGCTGAAGGTGTGGTGGTCTCTGCTCTTTTTCCTGAATTGGAGGCAGAGGTGCAGGCAGCCCAGTCAGAGGCTCCTGATCTTTGTCCTCCTGGGAGGTTGTTTGTGCCTCTCGCTTTAAGACACAAGATTTTTAAAGAACACCACGATACGGTCCTTGCTGGGCACCCGGGGGTAAGAGCCACACTGGATCTCATCGCTCGGAGATTCTGGTGGCCTGCGCTTCGTAAGTCGGTTGAGGGTTTTGTGGCAGCCTGCGAGACTTGCGCTCGTGCTAAAGTCCCTCATTCACGGCCATCAGGTCCTCTCCTTCCCTTACCCATTCCTTCCCGTCCTTGGACACATCTGTCCATGGACTTCATAACGGACCTGCCTCGTTCCTCCGGGAAGACTGTGATTCTGGTGGTGGTGGACCGTTTTAGCAAAATGGTGCATTTCATCCCTTTTCCTGGTTTGCCCAATGCTAAGACGCTGGCGCAGGCATTTATTGATCACATTGTCAAATTGCACGGTATTCCTTCAGACATAGTCTCTGATAGGGGCACGCAGTTTGTTTCCAGATTCTGGAAGGCTTTCTGTTCTCGCTTGGGGGTTCGGTTGTCATTCTCTTCTGCTTTCCACCCGCAGTCGAATGGCCAGACAGAGCGTGTCAATCAGAATCTGGAGACATATCTGCGCTGTTTTGTGGCGGAGAATCAAGAGGACTGGTGTTATTTTTTGTCCCTTGCTGAGTTTGCTTTAAATAACCGTCGTCAGGAGTCCTCTGATAAGTCACCATTTTTTGGTGCATATGGGTTTCATCCGCAGTTTGGGACTTTCTCGGGAGAGGGGTCTTCTGGTTTACCTGATGAGGACAGATTCTCCTCGTCTTTGTCATCTATTTGGCAAAAGATTCAGGATAATCTAAAGAGCATGAGTGAGAGATATAAGCGTGTGGCAGATAAGAGACGTGTGCTTGGTCCGGACCTGAATTGGTGATCTGGTGTGGTTGTCTACCAAGAATATCAAATTGAAGGTTCCCTCCTGGAAGTTGGGTCCTAGGTTTATTGGGCCTTACAAAATCCTGTCTGTCATCAATCCTGTTGCATACCGTCTTGATCTTCCTCAGACTTGGAAGATCCATAATGTTTTTCATAAGTCCTTATTGAAACCTTATGTTCAACCCATTGTACCCTCGCCTTTGCCTCCTCCTCCGATTATGGTTGATGGGAATCTTGAATTTCAGGTCTCTAGGATTGTGGATTCTCGTCTTGTCCGCAGTTCTCTTCAGTACCTTGTTCATTGGGAGGGGTATGGTCCTGAGGAGAGGATGTGGGTCCCAGTGACGGACATTAAGGCTTCTCGTCTCATCAGGGCTTTCCATAGGTCCCATCCTGAGAAGGTGGGTTCTGAGTGTCCGGAGTCCACTCGTAGAGGGAGGGGTACTGTTACAACCAGACAGCTGAGAAGCTCTGACAGAGGCCTTTCAGAACTTCCCCCTTGAGTTTCTTTGTTGTGGTATTCAGTTCCTCATCTCGTTAGCCTCTCTCAGCTGTCATGTGTTGGACTAATTGCTTCCCTTTAAATTCCTCCCCAGAATGCTTTTCTGGGCGGCTTATACTTCTTCCTGGAGTGTGTGTGCATGCTGATCTTGTTCTCCTGTCTGCTACAAAGTTAAGGTTTGAACATTTATCTGTTATTTTCTGTTTGCTGGATCCCAGGTGACCCTGACTCCCTCCGTATCTTGTGTAGGGAGCCGGTGGTCGTGTCCCCTCACTATTGTAGGGTGCTCAGGGGTTATATAGTCAAGGTACGTGGATATGCAAACTTCCACCATTCGGATCTTTGCATAGGCTGAGCAGCCAGGGAAAGTGCCAGGTCTTCCGCAGGGGTCTCCCTTTGGTTCCTTAGCTCTTGGATCCAGTGAGTCATATATGCATGTTGCTTTGCCTTGTTTCCTGTACACCGTCCGTGACATCGGGTTGAGCCCATGGACGCTAATTATGGCTACCGTCAGTCGCTATATTCCAGGAGGCTGTATGCAACAGGTATCCTAGAGTCTCTAGATCACTCGTGCCAGGTGGAAGTGGGAGAAACTCCGGCAGAGGCTCTCCTGGACTCAGGGAGTCTGGTGACCATAATAAGGGCTACCCTGGTGTGGTCCACTGAGTATACTGGCCAGAAAGTCAAGGTGATGTGCATCTACAGAGACTTAAAAACTACCCCACCGCGCTGGTGTCCCTAACCACGGTGGCCGGTAGATAGACCCATCAGGTGGCTGTCGCCACAAATCTACATTATGAACTCATGATAGGGAGAGACTTCCCGGGCTTCCCGGCACTGTGGCCTGCTATGAGAGTGACTCATACCCATGAGACAGGGGTAACTCTAGAAGAGTGGCCTGGCTCGGGGGGAGACCAGAACTCTGGGAACCTGAGTCCGAAGGGCCAGCGGTAGAGGTGGCCACCACTTCGGTGGAAGAGGGGGAGACAACCTTGCTAAGTGTGATGCTGGGAGACATGGAGGACTTTCCGCCGGGTCCGGAGTTTGCAGACCTCAACGTCTCCGGAGATAATTTTGGTACAGCACAGCACCAGGACCCGACTCTATCCCAAGCCTGGGAGAATTTGGTAGTAGTTGAGGGTAAGCAGCAACATCCGGGGGCCGAGTCAGTGTTTCCCCATTTTGTGGTTCTTCAAGATATTTTGTATCGGGTAAACCAACTACGGGGTGAGCCCATTGAACAGTTGGTGGTCCCCAAGGCTTATAGCAAGCTTTTGTTAGATCTAGCCCACAACACGTTCTCAGGGGTCACCTGGGGATACATAAAACTCAGGATCGTAATTTACAGCAGTTTTACTGGCCCAGCATATTCAAAGAAGTGGAAGAGTTTTGTAAGTCTTGCCCGACCTACCAGATAACTAGCCCCCAGCCACATTTCCGCAGTCTCCTAGTATACATCTCCCGATTATCGAAGTACCATTTTACCAAATAGCTTTGGACCTAATAGGCCCAGTACTGAAGTCCGCCAGAGGGCATCAACACATCTTAGTCATTCTAGACTATGCCACTCGGTACCCAGAGGCAGTGCCACTGCAACATATCTTGGCCAAACTCATAGCTAAGGAGTTAAGAGATTTTTTTCCCGAGTAGGACTACCTAAAAAGGGTTCTGACCGACCAAGGGACCCCTTTTATGTCCAACGTGATGAGGGAACGCTGTAAGTTGCTGCACATAAAACATCTACGGACGTCCGTTTACCAAACGGACAGTCTGGTAGAACGGTTTAACCAAACATAAAATGTTTTTTTGAAAAAGGTAGTGTTCAAAGATGGGAAGGACTGGGACCTCCTTCTGCCCTATCTTATGTTTGCAGTGCGAGAGGTACCCCAGGCCTCTACTGGGTACTCACTTTTTTAACTGCTATATGGCAGACACCCTCGCGGTCTCTTGGACATGAACAAAGAGGCGAGGCGTACAACAACTTCAAAAGCTTGTACAATAAAGAAATATTGCAATACTTAAAGGGGTATTCCCACTTCATTGAATAGGGTTACATTAAATCATTGCCCCCCACTGAACATTTCTTATTATACATGTAATAAAAAAAAACATACCATTCGGCATAAAAATGCTCCTTTCACTCTCCTGTGTTTATGATGGTATCCCATTGATACGGCCACATACTTGCGGGGCATGTATGGGCCGCAGCTCGCACAATGTCCTACCTTCTCCCCAGCCGGCCGCTCAAGAACGTGCACGCTGGCTGAGGCCACGCATGCCCAAAGAGATCACAACAGCGGTGTCTGACCCTGCATGCTAGAGATAGTGCCGGGGAGAGAAACGGGAGAGTCCCGGGCCGACTCCTTCTGGGCGCCGGAGCACACGGCGTCCTTGGTTGCTATGACGCCGTGCGCTCCCTCCTGCCGCCGGAATACAGTGATACACTCTAATAGATCATAGCAGTGTATTACTGTTTTCCGGCAGCAGGAGGGAGCGCACGGCGTCATAGCAACCGAGGACGCCGTGCTCTCTGGTGCCCAGAAGGAGTCCAGGCGGCAATACACAGATGCCCCCCACCCCATAAGTGTCATCCACAGATGCCCCCCACCCCATAAGTGCCATTCACAGATGCCCCCCCATAAGTGCCATCACAGATGCCCCCCCCATAAGTGCCATCCATAGATGCCCCCCCCCCCCCCATAAGCTGGGTAATAGGTCAGTGATAATATCTGAGACTGGGAAAGCTGGGTAATAAGTCAGTGCTAATATCTGAGACTGGGAAAGCTGGGTAATAAGTCAGTGATAATATCTGATACCGGGAAAGCTGGGTAATAAGTAAGTGATAATATCAGACACCGGGAAAGCTGGGTAATAAGTCTGTGATAATATCAGATACTGGGAAAGCTGGGTAATAAGTCTGTGATAATATCAGATACCGGGAAAGCTGGGTAATAAGTAAGTGATAATATCTGATACCGGGAAAGCTGGGTAATAAGTCAGTGATAATATCAGACACTGGGAAAGCTGGGTAATAAGTCAGTGATAATATCTGATACCGGGAAAGCTGGGTAATAAGTCTGTGATAATATCAGACACCAGGAAAGCTGGGTAATAAGTCTGTGATAATATCAGACACCGGGAAAGCTGGGTAATAAGTCTGTAATAATATTGTACACCGGGAAAGCTGGGTAATAAGTCTGTGATTGTATCGGACATCGAGAAAGCTGGGTCATAAGTCAGTGAATATATCTATCTATATCTAGCACAGATCATATGGCTACTATCTAACATGCATTTGGGCTGTGGTGATTTATTGTTTTTGCTGCACAGAATAGGTTTGTAACACAGGTTTTATGTGTAAAAGTGTATTATAATGCAGGACAGCCACAAGTTACTACATTAGTTCACTAGCATTGGTCAGTGGTCACTGAGTGATTCCCCAGCAGGGGGATGGGCTTTACATACTCTGCAGGCTGCCAGACTGATGACTCATCCACATGAACGAGCACGCAAGGACTGAGCTCTCAGGGTGAGTCATGAAGAGGCGTGGCCGGCCTTCACTCAACTGCCTGAGCCAAACCAGGAAGTTATCAGCACATCTACTGCTGGTAAGATTGAAAAAGCAAGATGGGACAACCCCTTTAAGGAAGCGTTTAGGAGTTCATAACATATGGGTTTAATACGAAAAACTAACAATTCTACTAGAACAAAGACGTGGTGTAAAGATGCATCTTAGAACAATGCTTGGCAGGAAATCTCTTGCATGTCATGGAGGAGATAGTATCTGTTAACAAGAGCCTTGCGACCCACTCCTTTAATCGTCCTGACAATAGACACCATAGCTACTCCTATTCATTGCACAAGCCTTCAGAAAGTGTGAGTAGACATTAAAAGCAAAGCTCCTAAACAATAAACAAAGTCAAACATAACTCTCCATAGGAATGGAGTTGGGAAAAAAGAAATGCCAGGATTTACCCCAGTGCAGTTTCTAGGTAAAATTTCTCTCAGGGCAAGTGTCAAAAAAACTCTCCCCCCCCCCCCCCCCCTCACAACTGCTCGATGAAATAAGTGTCTCCCCATTGTAAAAAATGTGGAACCACATTGCACGGACGGTCACAGTGACCCACTGTCCCATAGACTCAGGCTCTCACTCACAGCAGGCTTCTTTCTCAGCGATGCTCCGGGCGGGCGGTAACAGACAGGCAGGCAGTGCGGGCGGCGGTGCTCACCTCACTCACTGTACGTCACGCAGTGCGTGAGGTACAGTGAGTGAGCGCCGCCACCCGCACTGCCTGCCTGTGGGGGGACATTATTTTTAATAAGGATCACTATGGACATTATTTAGAATGGAGGCTGCTGTGGGTGTCATTATAACTGTATAATGTCTGATAGGCCTAGTCCTGAGTTATATTACCCTGCCCTGTATAATAATGTACCCTGATACCCCTTAGTTATATTACTCCAGCGGGGTAATATAACTAAGGGGTATCAGGGATGGGTACATTATTATACAGGGCATGGGCAGGGTAATATAACTCAGCTCAGGACTAGGCCTATCAGACATTATACAGTTATAATGAGTAATGACACCAACAGCAGCCTCCATTCTAAATAATGTCCATAGTGATCCTTATTAAACTTAATGTCCCCCACAGTGACAGTGGCCCCCATTTTCATGTCTCCCACAGTGGCATTGTAATTAATTCCCCCCATTGTAATTAATGCCCCCCCCCATTGTAATAACCCCCATCCCCCCATTGTAATTAATGCCCCCCCAGACCATCACTCGCCTCACAGCAGGCATCAGCACTGCTCAGGGTCTCAGGGCGGGCGGTAACAGGCTGGCAGTGCGGCGCTCACTCACTCACTGTATGTCACGCGCCTGCGCCGCCTAGTGGGAGGATCAGGCGTGTGACGTCAGTAAGTGCCGCCCGCACTGTCTGAAGAGTGAGAGGACTCGGCACTCGGGCGCAGGTCAGAAGAGATGTCAGAGGGAGGGAGCCAGGGCGCACGCCCGAGAAACGACAAGAGGGCGCCCCTGCCGGCGCCCCCCTTCTGACCAGGGCCGGTGCAAGGATTTTTGCCGCCCTAGGCAAGATAAAAATTGACGCCCCCCCCCCCCTTATCAGATCCGGAATTGCGGACCCGGATCCGCAATTCCGATCCTGAAAAAAAATAGTACATGTCCTATTCTTGTCCCCAATAACGGACAAGAATAGGCATATTCTCTTAGTGCCGGCAATGTGCGGTCCGTAAAATGTAGTATTAATAACTAAACAATTAAATAATACACATATTGCATTGTCTACTTTCCACCAGGACAATTAGATGATCTGGTCTCTGGCTGCAGTCTGGCTCTTGGTCTGGCTCTGCGGACTCCCTTGTCACTCTCTTCTCCCCCTCTCCCTTGTCACTCTCTTCTCCCCCCCTCCCTTGTCACTCTCTTCTCCCCCCTCCCTTGTCACTCTCTTCTCCCCCCTCCCTTGTCACTCTCTTCTCCCCCCCTCCCTTGTCACTCTCTTCTCCCCCCTCCCTTGTCACTCTCTTCTCCCCCCTCCCTTGTCACTCTCTTCTCCCCCCTCCCTTGTCACTCTCTTCTCCCCCCTCCCTTGTCACTCTCTTCTCTCCCCCCTTCTCCCCTTGTCACTCTCTTCTCCCCCTCCCTTGTCACTCTCTTCTCCCCCCTCCCTTGTCACTCTCTTCTCCCCCCTCCCTTGTCACTCTCTTCTCCCCCCTCCCTTGTCACTCTCTTCTCCCCCCTCCCTTGTCACTCTCTTCTCCCCCCTCCCTTGTCACTCTCTTCTCCCACCCCCCTTGTCACTCTCATTCTATTCCCCCCACCCCCCTTGTCACTCTCATTCTACTCCCCCCACCCCCCTTGTCACTCTCATTCTACTCCCCCCCACCCCCCTTGTCACTCTCATTCTAAACCCCCCACCCCCTTGTCACTCTCATTCTACTCCCCCCCACCTTGTCACTCTCATTCTACTCCCCCCCCACCTTGTCACTCTCATTCTACTCCCCCCCACCTTGTCACTCTCATTCTACTCCCCCCCCACCTTGTCACTCTCATTCTACTCCCCCCCGTCACTCTCATTTCCTCCCCCTTGTCAATGTCACCTCTAATGTAGCGTGGCCGAGCTCTGTTCGCTCCGCGGTACAGGAGCTTTTGTTTCCTGTACCCGGCTGACAGGAAGTGCTCACTTAGTGTGCACTTCCTTTCAGTCCGGCCGGGTACAGGAAACAAATGCTCCTGTACCCCGGGCCGGACCGAACAGAGCTCGGCCACGCTACATTAACAACTCAGCAGTCTGCAGCGCAGGCAGGCTGCGCAGCACTGAGCCGGCCGCTCAGGAGACTCAGCATGAGGGGCGCCGCCGGCCGCCCGAACCTTTACCTACATAACCAATTTTTTTAATTAATTTTTTTACCTCAACGGGCGCCCCCTGCTTCTGACAGCGCCCCGGGTGGCCGCCCGTCCCGCCCGCCCATTCCGCCCGCCCCTAGAAACGGCCCTGATTTACCCATTCCCAAACACTTTGTAGAGAAAAACCATTCTGAGAAACAATTAAAATGTTGGATTATTGATCATATTCCCCTACCCAGACATGGAGGTAATAGAATCTTGCTATTAAAAAAGAAGGAATTATTTTGGATACACACATTAAATACCTTGAGACCTAATGGTCTGAATATAGATTATAACTTAGGAGTTTGTTCGTAAGGAGTTGGTTTGCCCCATAATGTCCTTTTTGTATTTTCTGTTCTGCCTTAGTCCTGTAGTGGTGATGGATGTTATACATAAGTGTCCATAGAAGATCTTACTCATGATCCTATTCTCTTTCTTTTATAGAATTCTTGATACAAGAAGGGGAACAATATGGAGAAGATAATAGCATACTATATGGATAAACATCGTTATCCCATGCCTGTCTAGTAGTATTATGTTAGGGCCATTTCCCTTTGTTTGTGCTATGGCCCAGGTTGAGCCTTGATAGATATTTTTATAAGTTGTAGAACATATCCCAAGTTGTCAGGAGAACCCTGTTTTTGGCTGTGGCAGGAGGCGTGTATGGGGCGGCACCTGAATGCACGATTGACACGGCAGTGTCAATTGAGCTTATACTGCATGCCCATTTTTAGGATGCTGTACCCCCTTGAACAGGAGTGTCCACGTCCTTCTTTGCTTCCTGCGAGCTGTTATTATAAGAATTGTACAACTTTGGGTTACTTTGCCAGTATCCAACATGGCGCTTCAGGACATGGTCTCATGTGGGCATACGCGTTGGAACAGTGGCAG
Organism: Bufo gargarizans; assembly: GCF_014858855.1. Lineage (NCBI taxonomy): Eukaryota > Metazoa > Chordata > Amphibia > Anura > Bufonidae > Bufo > Bufo gargarizans. The sequence continues at coordinate 91,073,137 of NC_058085.1, forward strand.
TTACTTCCGGTCTCACTGCGTCCGAATGGGGAGGTGATGTGCGGGGTGTCTACTTCGGGCATGGCGTGACATCATACTGTTGAGACGCAACTTGGCGCCTGCGCATTGGTAGGTGATAGTCGCCAAGTTTGGCCATTGACCGCATGTGGATGTACGATGGTTCTATGTGGTATGTTACTGGTCTTATCCTTTGCTCCTCCTGTTTTTATTCTAATGAAATTATGTTGATACACAGCAGCTGATTTATATTGATGCCACTTATGGGGTTTATTCATTGTTTGCACTGTATCATTATCATTTTTTTGTAATTTATATACAATCATGTGCTGTACTATTACTGTTATACATTGTATCGTGTCACATCACATCTTATTCACTTTTTATAAATTTTTTACTGTAATGATCATGTTCATTGATTGCTCCACCCCCTAATCATGTTTGCCTATTTATACTTTGTGTTACACTTATGTTTGATGCTTGAGAAAGGCTCTGTGTTCGAGCCAAAACGTGGCCTCACTGTGCCTCTGTGGCTGAATAAATCCCGATTTTTTTCTACTGGAAGTGCTGTCCGTTTCCTTATATACAGTACAGACCAAAAGTTTGGACACCCCTTCTCATTCAAAGAGTTTTCTTTATTTTCATAACTATGAAAATTGTAGATTAACACTGAAGGCATCAAAACTATGAATTAACACATGTGGAATTATATACATAACAAAAAAGTGTGAAACAACTGAAAATATGTCATATTCTAGGTTCTTCAAAGTAGCCACCTTTTGCTTTGATTACTGCTTTGCACACTCTTGGCATTCTCTTGATGAGCTTCAAGAGGTAGTCACCTGAAATGGTCTTCCAACAGTCTTGAAGGAGTTCCCAGAGATGCTTAGCACTTGTTGGCCCTTTTGCCTTCACTCTGCGGTCCAGCTCACCCCAAACCATCTCGATTGGGTTCAGGTTCGGTAACTGTGGAGGCCAGGTCATCTGGCACAGCACCCCATCACTCTCCTTCATGGTCAAATAGCCCTTTCACAGCCTGGAGGTGTGTTTGGGGTCATTGTCCTGTTGAAAAATAAATGATGGTCCAACTAAACGCAAACCGGATGGAATAGCATGACGCTGCAAGCTGCTGTTGTAGCCATGCTGGTTCAGTATGCATTCAATTTTGAATAAATCCCCAACAGTGTCACCAGCAAAGCACCCCCACACCATCACACCTCCTCCTCCATGCTTCACGGTGGGAACCAGGCATGTAGAGTCCATCCGTTCACCTTTTCTGCGTCGCACAAAGACATGGTGGTTGGAACCAAAGATCTCAAATTTGGACTCATCAGACTAAAGCACAGATTTCCACTGGTCTAATGTCCATTCCTTTTGTTCTATAGCCCAAACACGTCTCTTCTGCTTGTTGCCTGTCCTTAGCAGTGGTTTCCTAGCAGATATTCTACAATGAAGGCCTGATTCACACAGTCTCCTCTTAACAGTTGTTCTAGAGATGTGTCTGCTGCTAGAACTCTGTGTGGCATTGACCTGGTCTCTAATCTGAGCTGCTGTTAACCTGCGATTTCTGAGGCTGGTGACTCGGATGAACTTATCCTCCGCAGCAGAGATGACTCTTGGTCTTCCTTTCCTGGGGCGGTCCGCATGTGAGCCAGTTTCTTTGTAGCGCTTGATGGTTTTTGTGGCTGCACTTGGGGACACATTCAAAGTTTTCCCAATTTTTCAGACTGACTGACCTTCATTTCTTAAAGTAATGATGGCCACTCATTTTTCTTTACTTAGCTGCTTTTTTCTTGCCATAATACAAATTCTAACAGTCTATTCAGTAGGACTATCAGCTGTGTATCTACCTGACTTCTCCACAACGCAACTGATGGTCCCAACCCCACTTACAAGGCAAGAAATCCCACTTATTAAACCTGACAGGGCACACCTGTGAAGTGAAAACCATTTCAGGTGACTACCTCTTGAATCTCATCAAGAGAATGCCAAGAGTGTGCAAAGCAGTAATCAAAGCAAAAGGTGGCTACTTTAAAGAACCTAGAATATGACATATTTTCTGTTGCTTCACACTTTTTTGTTATGTATATAATTCCACATGTGTTAATTCGTAGTTTTGATGCCTTCAGTGTGACTCTACAATTTTCATAGTTATGAAAATAAAGAAACCTTTTTTTTTTTTTATCTACTGGTGAAGAAAATTCTTTACTGAAACATGAGTTACGTATTTTGGAGATACTTCCTACTTCTCAGATCAATAATACTGCAAGAACTTGGCTTTTCAATCGGTATAAAAGTGACTCTGCCTTTTATTTAAAGAGATTGGCCACTTTCTGGTTACTGATAACCAATGTGTTTGGAAAGATGATTATATGACACTTACTAATATAGTATTTGTTAAAATTCTGCACCATTTTCTATATTTCATAAGGCATGTCTGCTTGTATACAAAGTCTTTTGTTCTGGCCACACAGAGGTCTCATCCATAAAATGGCTGCTGATGGAGGGTCATGTGACCAAGCAAATCCACTCCATGTGATGTCTCCTCTATTCAAATACACTGCACCTGCCATCTGCACTTGCACAGTTGGGAGTTTAGAGCAGATGCAGTGTGTTAGAACACAGGAGACATTACATGGAGGAGATTTGCTTGGTCACATGACCCTCCACCAGCAACCATTTTATGGACAGAACCTCTGTGTGCACAACACAAAAGACTCCTTGTAAACAAGGAGGCATACCGTATAATATCTAGAAAATGGTGCAGAATTTCAACAAAGGTTGTATTAGTGTCATATAGTCATCCTACAAACACATTGGTCAGCAGTAACCAGAAACCCCTTTAACTAGAGATGAGCGAATCGACTTCGGATGAAACATCCGAAGTCGATTCGCATAATACTTTGGGGGGGGGGGGGGGGGGGTGCAGATCATGAACTTGCGGTCCGCATGCTAATGGCAATCCCCAGCAAAAATGCACACAATGGTGGATGCCTGCAGCGGACCACAAGTACCACAATGGACATCCTACACAGAATAGCAAATGTGTGGATGTGATAAACAGTAAAAATAATATAACATGCTCCTGTAATTCGCCCACTGGCTCCTGGTATTGCCCATACGGCCCAGGTAGGTTTAACGTTAGGTCCTGAGTTACTTCAGAAACCTCGGTGCCGTGATCGGGCTCAGACATGTCTTCCAAGCAGGATATGTTGGCTAATTCTCAATTTTACATCAGTATGAGGGTTAGTAAGACCGCAAAGTGCACCTGTCTTTGTTTTTGTTATATTATCAATGCTGTACGGAGCAGGAGCTCTGTACAGTATTAAAATGTATTGGCTCTAATGAGCCGAAGTTATTGCTTTAAGAAGTCTTGCGAGACTTCGGGTAATAACTTCATAAATTAATTTGTACCATAAAAAAACATTTCCTGAATTTGGGAATCCAGGCCTAGCAAAAGGGTGCAGAGCTCGCCGAAGCACTGCAGCCTCATCAAGTACCTGATCGGCAGGGGTACCGGGAATCAGATCCTTGACCATCTGATATTGATGACCTATCCTGAGGATAAGCCATCAGCATCAAAATCTTGGCCAACCCCTTTAATACTTCGCATTTTCCTTGCTTAACTTTTTTCTTTCTTTTTTTTTCTAATTTTGAGCTGCACCATGTCTGATAGTCCACTAATTTTCCAAACTACTGTTTCTTATTAACAAAATGGTTAAATAGTTATATAGTTACATTTCACAGTGTTGTGAGCAGGCAAAACAGAGTCTTTGTTTCCAAACGTTTTTTTTTTCTTCTTAAAAGCAGCTCAAGATATGAATAGAAGAAGAGTTATTAATAATCAGCACAAAATAAGTAAAGTATTTTCTAGCATTTCTCCCTGACAGTCGGCTGCTCGCTCATTGATGAAACCAGCACATTTACATGCAGCGATCACCTTCACAGTATGAAGATGAGGGATCGCTACAAAATCATTGCTTCTGGGCAACAGATCATTGTTTAGACCGCACGATCTGCTGCCCAGTAACGATGACTAGTGGTTCCTGCAAGAACGACAGGATCACCTAATGAAGGAGCATTTTGCCTGTTCATCGGGTAATCAGCGGCACATTTAGACAACGACCAGGTTATTGGGAATGAGAGTTAGCAGGAACAATCCTTCCTGATAATCTGGGTGATTATTGGTATGTCTAAATCGACCTTTACAGATATGTACAGATCGCTTTACTGCCGTTATCTGCAGGGCCGTCTTTAATATTGATTGGACCCTGGGCAAAAATGTACTTGGGCCCCCTGGATCCCGCCTTCCCACACCTTAGCATGCAATCACGCCCTCCACCACAACACACATACAACAAATCCACACATCTGGTAGAGTCCAGTGAATGACTGTAAATACTTCCAGTTCTGAAGACTCCAGCGGCTCAGGATCAGTGCTCTGGGCATATGGACTCAGGGCTGGAAGTGGGCACCGGTCTGCAGGAAGGAGACCAGGTTCTCACCCTAGTGTTACAGTGCACCCCAGCACCCCACAGTATGCAGTATAGCACGCTATAGTATACAGCAACCCACAGTATGCAGTATAGCACCCCACACTATACAGTACCCCACAATATATAGTAGAGCAGTATACAGCACCCCACAGTATACAGCACCCCACAGTATACAACTCCTCACAGTATACAGTAGAGCAGTATAGCACCTCACCGTATACAGCACCCCAAACTATACACGATACAGCACCCCACACTATACAGTACAGCAGTATAGCACCCCACAATATACAGCCCCCCACAGTATACAGCCCCCCACAGTATACAGCCCCTCACAGTATACAGTACAGCAATATAGCACTCCACAATATACAGCACCCACAGTATACAGTATACAGCCCCCTCACAGTATACAGCCCCTCACAGTATACAGCCCCCCACAGTATACAGTACAGCAGTATAGCACTCCACAATATACAGCACTCACAGCATACAGCCCCCCACAGTATACAGTACAGCAGTATAGCACTCCACAATATACAGCACTCACAGTATACAGCCCCCCACAGTATACAGTACAGCAGTATAGCACTCCACAATATACAGCACCCACAGTATACAGGCCCCAACAGTATACAGGCCTCCACACTATACAGCACCCCACTATACAATAGTTTACAGTATTTTAGCAAAACAGCCCCTGTCACCTTTTTCTGATGTAATCTTCACAAAAAAGTTCCACAGTTAAGGCAAACTTCTACAGCAACACTCCTGGTAGGACTTTGATGACCTCATAGCCATGTGACCAGTAATATTGCTATGTTACTGGTCACATGGTGATGATGTCATCTAAGGTCCTAGAGAATCACAGCTCTCACAGTACGCTGCCTGGAGTGCCGGCAGGCATGGCATGGCAGCACCCCCTGTGTAGCTGACATCCTGACACCCGGGGCAGTGGCTAGCAGGGCTCAAGAGGCAGCTGCCTTGGGCCCCCCAGGAGCAACTGGGCCCGGGGCAGCTGCCCCTTTTGCTCCTTGTTAAAGACGGCCCTGACTATCTGCTTATCATTACAAGCAGGATTACAATGACAGATATTACCTCTGTACAGGTAACACAGGCTCCACCATTCACAATTGGAACAGGTCACAGAACATGTTTAGAAAAAGCTTCCACAGAAGTCACTCATGTCCTCTCCTGTCTATTGTGTCTATGGCCTATGGTGGCTGCTGTAAACCATATCTCTGAATGTTGACAACTGTAGCTCAGGCAAGATGGCTGCCCCCATAATCATGTTCATAAAATAGAATAAGAAAAAATCTGCAATAAAAAATTGAAAACAGATTAGGAAAAAAAATATATGTGACACTATCTGGTTTTAACTGGCAGAAAAAAATGTAATTGACCGGGTAGTCATCAGATAATATATCACTAGGATATGCCAGAATATTGTGATTGATGAGTGTTCGACCACTGGGACCAGGGCCGATACAAAATAAAAAGTGACAGGTGCGAATAAGCCAAGCAGATGTTGCTCAAAGAGAAAGGTGCTCATACATATTAGATAGATATATATGTATGCAAGTATCCGATCCCCTCCGCCACCAGATATCAGGGATGAGCTGCTGCCAAAATGGTCTATTGGCCTCTCCCAGTGAAAAAGTTATGCACACTGGCTGAAAATGCATGTGTATTGAGGAGATTAGGTGTCAGCCACATGATGCCCACATAATGCACCTTCTAAGCTATATCCAACCTGCAATATTTATGAATTCTAGACTCACACAGTAGAAGACAATATTGTAGGCCTGGCTAACTGTAGGAATACATTTAAAGTCAATGTGGTATGACATGATGTGTTTCCTCTGGTAATGAGGTTAAAACGCTCAAATGTAAAAGCAGAGTGCCCTTTATCTGTCCTATATTTATTTGCTATGTGAACATGGTCCTTGGAGACCCCAGATTTGTCCTTACTGTGTCATTTTAAAAGTGCACTTAGCAGGAAGAAACTTCTGATCTGATCCTCGACGCATCTCACCTTGACATGCACAATGATTACTACACTCAAATGTCCTTCAGTAGGACACCAGACTGCAGAATAGAATATTGAAGCAAAAGCCATGCTATAGATCAGGAAATACTGTATAAAGTTACATATATAGTAAGGTTTACCTTGAATCAAGGATATAGTTGGGGTAAGATAGGTCTAAGAGATGCCACAGGTACTGGTTGCTGGAGGGGCCCAAAAAAATCTCTGCATTGTGCAGGGGGGTTATATATACAGTAGCACAGCAAGCTGAGGAGCCTAGGCGCTCTTCTGCCCTGAAATTATACTCTAGAAGTTAGAACATCTTCCAATTGAAAACGGTTGACAATTAGAGTTGAGCGAACACCTGGATGTTTGGGTTCACCAGGTTCAGCCGAACTTCAGTTTAAAGTTCGGGTTCGGTACCCGAACTTGACCCCGAACCCGGACCCCATTAAAGTCAATGGGGACCTGAACTTTACTTTATTATTTTCCGTTATAACATGGTTATAACGGAAAATAATACTATTAGCTTTTTCAGATCGGAGTTTTCACGATCGTGAAAACTCAGATTCGATGGTATATTCTAAAACAGAGGCGTTCCCATGGTGATGGGGACGCACCTATGACAAGGAGCTGCCATCCACGGCATCTGAGGGGTTAATTGCGCAGACGGCAGCTCACTGTCAGAGGTTGGGTGCCGGGAATGTTTCTACAATATTTGCATTGGTGGGCAGTTCGGGTTCGCCCGAACTTCAGGTCAAAGTTCAGGTTCGGGCCCTGAACTTGATCCGGACTTCACCCCGAACCCGGACCCGATTTAAGTCAATGGGGACCCAAACTTCACTTTTTTTATTTTCCTTTATAACATGGTTATAACAGAAAATAATAGCATTCTTACAACAGAATGCTAAATAAAGAGTCTATTGAGAGGTAAAAAAATATATATATAAAAAAATATATATAAAAAAAAAATTGCTTTATATGCAGATAGAGTGCTCCAATATATTCACAATTGCGCAAATCGGCAATTAACAATGCACATATTTTTGCGCAATACGTGCAACTTCACATTTTAGCAGGTCTGACTACATATTACTTATTTGTGCACTAAGTATTGTTGTGAACTTGTGACATAGCACTATGTTTTTAGCATGAATGTATGGACAGCAGAACCTATCACACTACCTAACACCCTGCACTGGAATCTATCAGCTACACTATATCAGGATCTAACCTACACTGACTATCTCCCACTATCTGAAATATATATATATATTTGTGGTCAGGGCGACGGCCCCTGGACGTAGGAACTAGAGCTAACCTCTGGCTGGTTAATGCCGGGAGCCCGTAATGAGGATAGGCCTAAAAGAGGCCAAAAGGGAGACACAACCATACTGTCAACACCTTATTGCACTGTTACAGGGCAAGTGAACAGAAAGCATTACGAATCTCTGATTGAGGATTTGGAACATATCTGGAAAAATACGACGACCTCCAACGCCCCATGCACCTGATGACATGCAGAGGTATCTGGTGCCTAGATGCCGCAGAGGCCGCCCCAATACGAAAGGAATTCAAGAGGGGCCTGGATGTATTTCTGGAGCGTAATAATATTACAGGCTATAGCTTCTAGAGAGGGGTCGTTGATCCAGGGAGTTATTCTGATTGCCTGATTGGAGTCGGGAAGGAATTTTTTATTCCCCTAAAGTGGGGAAAATTGCCTTCTACCTCACAGTTTTTTTTTTTTTGTCTTCCTCTGGATCAACTTGCAGGATAACAGGCCGAACTGGATGGACAAATGTCTTTTTTCGGCCTTATGTACTATGTTACTATGAATATTGTTTAAAAAAAAAAATCCATTTCTAATGGAAATGTTCTTTTTACATAGACCCCCAACTTTGAATTGAATTTTTGTTTAAAAAGTGGTTAGAACATCTAAAATAAAATGGCAAACCCTACTGAACCGCCACCATCTTGCACTTCTTGCATCTACTGCTGAACCGTACTTTCTAAGCCTTCTTGACACAGAAATCTGACTGCACAGGAAATCCTGCCTGAGGTGGGACTTGACTGTGTCCAGTGAATGGCTGAGTGGTCACATTTTGTGTGTTGAGAAGAGATGGTGACAGATGGCCTTAGAACAGGAGAAGCAGGGAATCGGGGTGGTATTACTTTAAAAAAAGTTTAAGCCATTTTGACCATTTGTTTTTAATAGTTTTCTTAACTAGCTAGGCAACCCTTTTAATGTGTCTAGTAGAGATGAGCAAATGAAATCAGATGAAGTGGAATTCGATACGAATTTCAGGAAAAATTAGATTTGCAATGAATGCGAATTTCCTTGTGGTAACTAATCGCAATTTTTCCTAAAATAGCGTCTACATGTGTGAGGACATGGGGCAAGGAACTCTGGGAAGACAGGCTGACCCATAATGCCATGCATGCAGCCAATCAGCAGCCATCCAGTCCTGTGATGTCACAGCCCTATAAATACGGCGGCCATCTTAGAGTCAGACATTTTCAAGCGTTCTGGGTGCAGGGACAGATGTGAGAGGCCGCTAGCGAAAGTAATTGGAAAAACCTGATTGTGAAAAAAACCCTGAAAAAACGATTTATAAGTGCAGGGAAAGGATAGGGAGGAATCATTTCACAGCATCTTAGTGCAGGGAGAGATGTCAGAAGGCGCTAGGGACAGTGCTAGAAAAGCGATTTACAAGTGCAGGGAAAGATATTTTGGGAATCCAAATAGCCATTATACAGCTCTGTCATTCAAGTGCTATGTTGAAAAGCCTTCAGTGGCTTATATCTTTTCAACAAGAAAAATATATACGCAGTTCAATTCTGCAGTTATACCGTATGTGTTGAAAGCGTACAGAAAGAAAAAAAAATATACGCACTTCACTGCTGAACTTATTTGTGGCAAAAGCGTTTAGTGGCCAATTAAATTATAGAAAGAAAATAATATACGCACTTCACTAGTGCACTTATTTGTGGCAAACGCGTTTAGTGGCCTATTTCATTATAGATAGAAAAAAATATATGCACTTCGCTGGTGCATTTATTTGTGGCAAAAGTGTTTAGTGGCCTATTTCAGTACAGAAAGAAAAATATATATGTACTTTACTAGTTTGGGTCCGGTCAGTTGCTATTTACTGTGTGTTGCTCACTTACAGCCGTGACATTATAATCCGCCAAACCGTCCTTTTTTGACATGGATCCGCTTTCTGATCTGGTTGACCCCATGCAGGGTCTTTTTTTGGAGGTAGCGGATCTCCGTCAATCTATGACTCAGCTTCAAGCTTTGGGCTTTGCTCCGGCCCATGGAGTCTGTTGCGAGCCAAAGGTCTCACTTCCGGAAACGTTCTCCGGGGGCAGTGAGAATTATGTTCGTTTCAGAGAGGCATGCAAACTCCATTTTTGCTTGTGTCCCCATTCCTCTGGTAATGAGGAACAGAGGGTGAGAATTGTCATCTCCCTGCTCAGGGGTAATGCTCAGACTTGGGCTTTTTCGTTGCCATCGGGGGATCCCTCCCTTCGATCCGTGGAAAGATTTTTTGTGGCCCTGGGGCAGATATATGATGACCTGGATCGTGTTGCTCTGGCCGAATCTAACTTACATTTTTTATACCAGAACAAACTGTCTGCGGAGCTTTATTGTTCTGAATTTCGGAGATGGGCAGCTGATTCAGGTTGGAATGATGCTGCACTCCGGAGTCAGTTCTCTTATGGTCTCTCAGAGAGATTGAAAGATGCGTTTGCTTTCCATGAGAGACCAACGTCCTTAGAGTCTGCCATGTCATTAGCGGTACGCCTTGACAGGCGTCTAAGAGAAAGAAACGAGACCTCTCTGTCCAATCATTTTCAGTCTAGGGGCAGTGGTGCGGACTCATTCAGTGTGCAGGGGCCTCATCCTCTCTCGGTTCCCTCTGTGGAGGAGCCCATGCAGCTAGGTCGACTTGCCCCTGATAAAAGAGGATTTAGTCATCAGAGAATGGTGTGTTTTTGTTGTGGGGGCATAGGTCATTTGGCAAATGTTTGTCCGTCTAGGAAATTCTTGAACTGTACTAAGAGTTATAATAAGAGAAAAACCTCAAAAGGTAAATCATCAAATTCTGCTTCATCTGCTACTTTGGGCAAAGTTGATGTAGGAATTGATGCTTTTCCTCTGACCTGCAGTTCCCGTTTTCTCCTTTCTGCCAGGGTAGCGCTAGGGAGCAAAGTCATTTCTTGTGATATTTTTGTCGATAGTGGAGCGGCCGTCAATCTTATTGATACTCAATTTGTAGCCATGCATGGTTTTCAGGTTTGCACATTAGAAAAGGATATACCTGTTTTTGCTATTGACTCTGCTCCACTCTCACAGAGATCCCTGAAGGGCATTGTTCACAATATCCGGTTAGCGGTAGGTGACACTCATGTGGAGGATATATCTTGTTTTGTCCTTTACGGATTGCCTTCTCCTCTAGTTTTGGGGTTACCCTGGCTCACTAGACATAACCCCACTATTGATTGGCAAGGAAGGCAAATAAATGAGTGGAGTGAGTTTTGTAGAGAGAATTGTCTCAGCGATTTTTGCAAAGGTGTCTACTAAAACGGTGTCATCATTTCTATCTGATTTCTCGGACGTGTTTTCCGAGAGCAGTGTTCAGGAGCTACCTCCTCACCGGGAGTTTGACTGTCCCATTAACCTCATTCCCGGCGCCAAGCTGCCAAAAGCACGCCTCTACAACCTCTCACAACCGGAAAGAATCGCAATGCGAACTTATATCTTTGAGAGTCTCGATAAGGGGCATATTCGCCCCTCAAAATCACCTGTTGCCGCTGTTTTTTTTTTTTGTTAAAAAGAAAGATGGCTCTCTGAGACCTTGCCTAGATTTTAGGGAGCTGAACCGTATCACGATTCGCGATCCCTATCCCCTTCCTCTGATCCCGGACCTCTTCAACCAAATTGTTGGGGCCAAGGTTTTTTCCAAACTGGATTTGAGAGGCGCGTACAACCTGGTCAGGGTCAGAGAGGGGGATGAATGGAAAACGGCCTTTAATACCCCTAACGGGCATTTTGAGAATCTCGTTATGCCTTTCGGCCTGATGAATGCTCCGGCCGTCTTTCAGCATTTTGTTAACAGTATTTTCTACCATTTAATGGGGGAAATTTGTATTGGTGTATCTTGATGATATTTAGATTTTTTCCCCTGATGTTCAGACCCATCAGGATCATCTTTTTCAGGTTCTGCGGATTCTGCGAGAGAATAAATTGTACGCCAAGCTGGAGAAATGTGTTTTTATGGTATCGGACATTCAATTTCTGGGTTTTCTCCTCTCTGCTTCTGGTTTTCGCATGGATCCGGAGAAGATCCTTGCTGTGCTGGAGTGGGAGCTTCCTGAGAATCAGAAGGCATTGATGCGCTTTCTGGGTTTTGCGAACTATTACAGAAAGTTCATTTTGAATTATTCCTCTGTTGTCAAACCCCTCACTGACATGACAAAAAAGGGGGCGGATTTTTCCTCTTGGTCGGAGGAGGCGCTTGCAGCTTTTTCTTGGTGCAGCTTGGTGCATCCCAATGTTTCCTTACCTTTCATCGTTGAGGTGGATGCTTCCGAGGTGGGTGTGGGTGCGATTTTGTCCCAGGGACCTTCTCCTGCCAAGTGGCGACCCTGTACCTTTTTCTCTAAAAAACTCTCCCCGGCAGAGAGAAACTACGATGTGGGAGATAGAGAGTTGTTGGCCATCAAGTTGGCTTTCGAAGAATGGTGCCATTGGTTGGAGGGGGCCAGGCACCCTGTCACTGTTTTTACCGACCATAAGAATCTGGCGTACTTGGAGTCGGCCAGGCGTATGAATCCGAGACAGGCCAGATGGTCTCTGTTCTTCTCCAGATTCAATTTTGTTGTTACATTCCGCCCTGGGATCAAAAATGTGAAGGCTGATGCTCTCTCTTACTGTTTTCCGGGAGGAGGAAACTCTGAGGACCCGGGTCCCATTTTGGTGGAGGGGGTGGTTGTTTCTGCTCTGTATTCTGATTTGGAGGCCGAGGTCCAGGCTGCCCAGACTGAGGTACCTGCCTGTTGTCCTCCTGGGAAGTTGTTTGTGCCTCCTGAGTTACGTCACAAACTCTTCAAGGAGCATCATGATACTGTTCTTGCTGGTCACCCCGGGAGTAGAGCCACGGTAGATCTCATTGCTCAGAGATTTTGGTGGCCGGCTCTTCGTAAGTCGGTGGAGGTTTTTGTGGCTGCTTGTGAGACGTGCGCTCGCGCTAAGGTCCCTCATTCACGGCCTTCATGTCTCCTTCTCCCGTTACCCATACCTTCCCGTCCTTGGACACACCTCTCCATGGACTTTATCACGGATCTTCCTCGTTCCTCAGGGAAGTCGGTGATCCTGATGGTGGTGGACCGTTTTAGCAAGATGGCTCATTTCGTACCCTTCCCTGGTTTACCCAGTGCTAAAACGTTGGCGCAAGCTTTTGTCGACCATATTGTTAAATTGCATGGCATTCCCTCGGATATTGTTTCCGATAGAGGCACGCAGTTTGTGTCCAGATTCTGGAAGGCCTTCTGTTCTCGCCTGGGGGTTCGGCTGTCCTTCTCTTCTGCTTTTCACCCGCAGTCGAATAGTCAGACTGAACGCGTCAACCAGAATCTGGAGACATATTTGCGCTGTTTTGTGGCAGAGAACCAGGAGGATTGGTGTTCATTTCTCCCTCTTGCTGAGTTTGCTCTGAACAACCGTTGTCAGGAATCTTCTGATAAGTCACCATTCTTTGGTGCATATGGGTTCCATCCGCAGTTTGGGACATTCTCAGGAGGGGCTCCCTCTGGTTTGCCTGAGGAGGAGAGATTTTCCTCGTCTTTGTCTACCATTTGGCAAAAGATTCTGAGTAATCTTAGAAAGATGAGTGAGAAATATAAGCGTGTGGCTGATAAGAGACGTGTGCCTGGTCCGGACCTGAATGTGGGTGATCTGGTGTGGTTGTCTACAAGAAATATTAAACTGAAGGTTCCCTCCTGGAAATTGGGTCCCAAGTTTATCGGGCCTTATAAAATCTTGTCAGTCATCAATCCTGTTGCCTTCCGTCTTGATCTTCCACGGGTTTGGAAGATACATAATGTATTTCACAGGGCTCTTTTAAAACCATATGTCCAGCCCACGGTACCCTCCTCTTTGCCTCCTCCTCCGATTTTGGTTGATGGCAATCTGGAGTTTGAGGTTTCCAGAATTGTGGACTCTCGCATTGTCCGCAGTTCTCTTCAGTACCTCGTTCATTGGAAGGGTTATGGTCCTGAGTAGAGGATGTGGGTTCCGGTGTCGGACATTAAAGCCACTCGCCTCATCAGGGCATTTCATAGGGCTCATCCTGAGAAGGTGGGTCCTGGGTGTCCGGAGTCCACCCGTAGAGGGGGGGGGGGTACTGTCACTACCAGAGCTTTGAGACGTTCTCACAGCTCTGTTTCTCCACCCCTGTGATGATGTCACTACTAGAGCTTGGAGGAGTTCCCTCTGCCCTGTTTCTCCACCCCTGTGATGAGGTCTTCACTTTCGGTTTCCTTGCTCCCAGCTGTCTCTCCTGTGTTTGATTTCGCTGCCTTTAAATCACCCCTCCTCCTTTTGTAGAGGTGCGGATTATACTTTTCATTTGAGCTGTATCTCTCGCTTGAGTAGCTTCACCTGTGTGATATCTTTTCACTGGATCTGTGTTCTGCTGAAGCAAGTACTTTGGATATTGTCTGCTGACTTTGGATCTGTTTTCACTGCAGCCGCAGCTCCGTCAGATAAGTGTTCAGACATTGTGTGTTTCTGTTTTTTTGCTGACTGGATCCGAGGCGACCCCGGTTCCGTCCATATACTGAGCAGGGCACCGGTGGCCGTGCCCCTTCCACTATTGTAGGGGTTTCAGTGGTCATCAGCCTAAGGTACGCGGGCATGTCTTGATCCACCATATGGATCCGGACATGTGCATAGCAGCTTAGGGAGAGCTTTTAGGGTCTGACAGGGGTCACCCTTTATCCTCCCTAGTTTGGGTCCGGTCAGTTGCTATTTACTGTGTGTTGCTCACTTACAGCCGTGACAGTTATCCGGTTTAGTTCGCGGAAATCTAGGCAAGGACACAGGCACCCCATCTTTCTTTTTTAACAAATAAAAATCCTGCAGCCACGGGTGATGAAAAGGGTCTGATGTGTCCCTTAGCCAGACTCTCACAGATATAATCTATCATGGCTTGTCTCTCGGGACCCGATGGTCTTGGGTAATTTTGCACCGGGAATCAGGTTAACCGGGCAATCATAAGGACGGTGAGGTGGTAACTTCTGACAACCCTTTTCAGAGAAAATGTCCTCAAAGTCCAAAACAAATGTAGGTAGAGTAGCTATGGAGGCAACTAAGCAATTGCTATTTAAGCAATTTTCTCTGCAATGTTCACTCCACTCCAATATCTCCCTGGCCTGCCAGCCAATCCACCACTGGATTGTGCGCTACCAACCAGGGAAGACCCAATGCCACAGGAAAGGGAAGGCCCTCCAGAACATAACATGGAAGACACTCATTATGGTGGTCCCCTACCCGAAGGTGTAAGTTATGGACAATGTGAGTGAGGTTTCTCTGAGACAGAGGAGCAGAATCAATAGCGAATATGGGAATAGGTAGCGTACAGAGACAAACCCAGAGTGCGGGCAAAATGGGCATCTATCAAATTTACCCCTGCTCCACTGTCTAGAAATAAAGAAATAGTCTCTGTCTTAACACCAAAAACAACAACCGCTGGTAACACAAATTGAGATGTTCGTATGGAGGAAACATATACCCCCCGGCTGACATCCTCCACACAGCCTGGGGTTAGCAGTTTTCCGACGTGTTTTTTTTTGTTTTTGAGTAATGAAGGACAGACATTAATGAAATAACCCCTCCCCCACAGAAAAAACAAACCCCACGCCTACGGTGAGCCTCAGGAGGACGGACCTGACGAGTAGTTCCTCCTAGCTGTATAGGCTCGTCTAGGTCCGTACAGACTAACTGCTGCTTCAGAGGGGTTACTAATTGCTCAGGATCTTTCAATCTGTCCCTAAGACGTCTATCTATTCTGATAGAAAGGGACATAACAGCATCAAGGGAAAAGGGGGTCTCATACAGCGCAAGCGCATCCTTAACCCTTTCGGATAACCCAGAGCAGAACTGACTCCTGAGAGCCGGATCGTTCCACTGGGTATCCGTAGCCCAACTACGGAACTCTGAGCAATACTTCTCTGCTGGCCGATCTCCCTGTAGGAGTCTCCATAACTTTGACTCAGCCAGTGCGACTCTGTCAGGGTCATCATATATGAGACCCAAGGCCCCTAAAAATTCATCCACTGACCGGAGAGCCTGGGAATCAGTGGGTAAAGAGAACGCCCAGGATTGCTGGTCCCCCTGAAGCAGGGAAGTAACAATCCCCACCCGCTGTTCTTCATTACCAGAGGAGTAAGGGCGCAGCTTAAAATATAACTTACAGGCCTCACGGAACGTCACAAATTTGTCCCTTCCCCCAGAAAATCGGTCAGGAAGAACAACCTTGGGTTCCACAGCAACCTGGTTACCCATAACAACCGCTGAGCTTGCAGTCTGCTGCAATTGCTGGAGGACCGACGCCTTAAATCCTGCCATCTCTAAAGACAGGCTTTGAAGTTGCTTTGTCAAAGCAGCAATAGGATCCATAATGGATTCTTAATAGGCAGAAAGAAAAAGGTTTTATTTTTAATTTTTTTTCTACCTACACAAAATAAGGGCCAGATATAATATCACGACCGGTGTGCCGCTCACATACGTGACGCAAAGGGAGGGAAAAGGGAAGGCCCTGTCCAAGGGAGAGGAAAAGGTGGTGACCCCTAACTCACCTTGAGGCTGGCACCTGACTGCCCTGACGTCCCTAGATGGGTTTCTCACCCGTACGCCGATCACGTGCCTAAACCCTGGCTTTCCCTAAGATGAGCCCTAAGTAGTGAATAGGGCGGTGGGGACACTAGTCCTCACCACTAACACTAAAGGAAAACACCAAGGAGAGGACAGACAAAACATATAATCCCAGGTGGGCGACAATAGCGGACAACAAAAGCCCAACAGGGATCCGGAGGGTAACGCTCTGGAATGACAACCAGGAATTACAGCTACACAGCTCCAGTGGGTCAGTATAGAAGTCCAGGCAGGAAGCTCTATATCTGGCAACCAGAGAAGTGGGAGTGAGAATATAAAGAGGTTGGGAGTGACGGACAAGAAACAGCTGAGGAGAAGAAGCTACGGATCCCTGAGTGAGACAAATAGGATTGGCAAACACAGAAAGC
Organism: Bufo gargarizans; assembly: GCF_014858855.1. Classification (NCBI taxonomy): domain Eukaryota; kingdom Metazoa; phylum Chordata; class Amphibia; order Anura; family Bufonidae; genus Bufo; species Bufo gargarizans. Next base: position 91,089,964 of record NC_058085.1, read on the forward strand.
TACCATTAAGAAACAGTGCGATCTTTAGACATAGACCGCGCAGCCACCCGCTTCCTGACCCCGGATATAACGGAGTCAGACGTGGCTCTTGACACCCTTGTGACATATGGCTGGGAGTCAGCAGGGTGGCAGCAGTGGGAGGTCGGGAGCCAAACGTGCACGGGGTAGACCACCTGCTTCGCAGAAGCCTACCTACCTGGGAAGTAGTGGTGCAGGGGTTCACGGAAGTAGCGGCGGTAGCAGTCAGTCAGTGCAGCGGTTATACTGTATGCGTTATTTTGTATTTCAGTACAAAAAGAAAAATACATTCTCAGTTGACGTCGGCGGCGGTTATATGTCTTGAAAGCGTTTAGTGGCCTATTTCAGTACAAAAAGGAAAAATATATACGCATTTCACTTTTTGCAGTTATATGTGTTAAAAGCGTTCTGTGTCCTATTTCAGTACAAAAAGGAAAAAAATATAGGCACTTCACTGGTGCATTTATTTCTGCTAAAAGCGTTTACTTGCCAAAAATAAAAAAATATACGCATTTCACTTCTGCACTGCAGTTATTATTTCATTACAAAAACAAAATATATTTTTTGCAGTAATATTTGTGTAATAGCAAGCCATCAAAAAGTCATATGCACCCCAAAATAGTGCCAATCAAACCGTCATCTCATCCCACAAAATATGAGACCCTACCTAAGATAATCGCACAAAAACTGAAAAAACTATGTCTCTCAGACTATGGAGACACTAAAACATGATTTTTTTGTTTTAAAAAAATGAAATCATTGTGTAAAACTTACATAAATAAAAAAATTGTATACATATTAGGTATCCCCGCGTCCGTGACAACCTGCTCTATAAAAATAACACATGATCTAACTTTTCAGATGAATTTTGTGTGCCGTATAGCAGTTTATGACCACATATAAGGTGTTTTTGCAAACTATAGAATCAGGGCCATAAATATTGAGTTTTGTTTGGCTGTTAACCATTGCTTTGTAACTGGACAAAAAAAATATAAAAATGGAAAATCTGCCAAAAAAGTGAAATTTTGAAATTGTATCTCTATTTTTTATTAATTCTTGTGGAACACCTAAAGGGTTAACGACGTTTGCAAAATCAGTTTTGAATACCTTTAAAGGTGTAGTTTCTTAGATGGGGTCACTTTTATGGAGTTTCTACTCTAGGGGTGCAAAGTGAAATTTTGAAATTGTATCTTGAGGGGTGTAGTTTCTACAATGGGATCATTTTTGGGTGGTTTCTATTATGTAAGCCTCACAAAGTGACTTCAGACCTGAACTGGTCCTTAACCCCTTAACCACCTCCCATCCGCCCATAGGATATAAACGTCCGGGAGGTGGATCTCTATTTCTGAATGGACGTTTTAAAACGTCCGTTCAGAAACTGCAGCTGCACGCTAATCGTGCAGCTGCTGATCGGGTTGCCCGCTGTCAGTGACAGCAGGGCAACCCTAAGAGAAGGCAGGGACAGTGCCCAGGTATCCCTGCCTTCTAGATCGCTGCATACACAGCGCTCACCGAGCGCTGTGTATGCAGAGCAGGAAGCACTATGCGCTTCCTGTTCCGGCCCGGCTGTCATGTGACCGCCGAGACCGGAGAGTGCAGGAGCTGTGTGAGGTCTTTCACAGACCTTGATCAGCCCTGCACTAAGGCTGTACAGCGCTGTATTGCGCTGTACAGCCTCTCTGGGGGGTGCATTTTTCCTGTAACTGGGGCTACTATGTCAGCCCTAGTTACAGGAGAAATCAACAGTGAAAAAAAAAAAAAAAAAAAGTGAAGTAAATGTCCCCCAGAGGTCTTGTATGACCTTATGGGGGATGAAAAGTGTAAAATAAAAAATAAAAAAAAGTGTTGAAAAAATAAAATTAAAAAAAGGTTTCACATGTAAAAAAAAAAATTCCCCAATTAAGGAATAAAAAAAATGTTAAAAATAGAAAAAATAAAAAAAGTATACATATTAGGTATTGCCGCGTCCATAAAAACCAGCTCTATAAAAATATCACATGACCTAACCCCTCGGGTGAACACCGTAAAAAAAATGAAAAAAACTGTGTCAAAATAAGCAATTTTTGTCACCTTACATCACAAAAACTGCAACACCAAGTGATCAAAAATGCGTATGTCCCACTAAATGGTACCAATAAAATCGTCACCTCATCCCTCAAAAAATGAGCCCCTACATAAGAAAATTATAGCTCTCAGAACATGGACACATTAAAACATAATTTTTTTGTTTCAAAAATGCTATTATTGTGTAAAACTTTAATAAATAAGAAAAAGTATACATATTAGGTATCACCACGTCCGTAACAATCTGCTCTATAAAAATGTCACTTGACTGAACCCGTCAGGTGAACGCTGTAAAAATAAATAAATAGAAACTGTGCTAAAACAACCTATTTTTTGGTCACCTTGCCCCATAAAGTGTTATAATGAATGATCAAAAAATCATATGTACCCAAAAATAGTAACAATTAAACTGGCACCTTATCCCCTAGTTTCCAAAATGGGATCACTTCTTGGGAGTTTCTACTGTAAGGGTGCATCAGGGGGCTTCAAATGGGACATGGCATCTAAAAACCACGTGGAGTTCCTTTTCTTCTGCGCCCTGCCGTGTGCCCATACAGCAGTTTATGACCACATGTGGGGTGTTTCTGTAAACCGCAGAATCTGGGTAATAAATATTGAGTTTTGTTTGGCTGTTAACCATCGATGTGTTAAAGAAAAAATTGGATTAAAATGGAAAATCTGCCCAAAAAGTGAAATTAAAAAATTTGATCTCCATTTTCCTTTAATTCTTATGGAACGCCTAAAGGGTTAACAAAGTTTGTAAAATCGGTTTTAAGTAACTTGAGGGGTGTAGTTTCTACAATGGGGTCATTTATGGGGGTAACCACTATGTAGGCCCCACAAAGTGACTTCAGACCTGAACTGGTCCTTAAAAAGTGGGTTTTGGCAATTTTTCTTAAAAATTTTAAGAATTGATTCTAAACTTCTAAGCCTTCTAACGTCCTAAAAAAATAAATTGACATTTCCAAAATGATGCCAACATAAAGTAGACATATGAGGAATGTTAAGTAATAAATATTTTAAGAGGTATAACTTTCTGTTTTAAAAGCAGAGAAATTGAAATTTAGAAAATTGTGAATTTTTCAAAATTTTTAGTAAATTTGGGATTTTTTCATAAATAAAAGTGAAATATATTGACTCAAATTTATGACTATCATGAAGTACAATGTGTCACGAGAAAACAATCTCTGAATGACTTGGATAAGTAAAGGCGTTCCAAAGTTATTACCACATAAAGTGAGATATGTCAGTTTTGCGAATTTAGGCCTGGTCAGGAAGGGGGCAAATGGCCCAGATGGCAAGTGGTTAAGGACACAGCCTTATTTCACCTTATGACCAGGCCATTTTTTGCAAATCTGACCAGTGTCACTTTAAGTGCTGATAACTTTAAAATGCTTTGACTTACCCAGGCCGTTCTGAGATTGTTTTTTCGTCACATATTGTACTTCATGACACTGCTAAAATTGGGTCAAAAAATACCTAATTTGCCAAAAATGTTTACAAAATTTGCAAATTTCAAAGTTTCAGTTTCTCTACTTCTGTAATACATAGTAATACCCCCAAAAATTGTGATGACTTTACATTCCCCATATGTTTACTTCATGTTTGAATTATTTTGGGAATGATATTTTATTTTTTGGGGATGTTACAAGGCTTAGAAGTTTAGAAGCAAATCTAGAAATTTTTCAGAAATTTACAAAAACACAATTTTTAAAAACCACTACAGGTCTGAAGTCACTTTACGAGGCTTACATAATAGAAACCACCCAAAAATGACCCCATTCTATAAACTACACCCCTCAAGGTATTCAAAACTGATTTTGCAAACTTTGTTAACCCTTTAGGTGTTGCACAAGAGTTATTGGCAAATGGGGCTGAAATTTGAGAATTTAATTTTTTTGCCTAATTTTCCATTTTAACCCATTTTTTCCACTAACAAAGCAAGGGTTAACAGCCAAACAAAACTGTATCTTTATTGCCTTGACTCTGCCGTTTACAGAAACACCCCATATGTGGCCGTAGACTACTGTACGGCCACACAGCGGGGCGTAGAGTGAAAGGTGTGCCGTTTGGTTTTTGGAAGGCAGATTTTGCTGGACTGGTTTTTTTGACACCATGTCCCATTTGAAGCCCCCCTGATGCAACCCTACAGTAGAAACTCCATAAAAGTGACCCACCTAAGAAACTACACCCCTCAAGGTATTCAAAACTGATTTTACAAACTTTGTTAACCCTTTAGGTGTTCCACAAGAGTTATTGGCAAATGGAGATGAAATTTGAGAATTTAAATTTTTGGGGAAATATTTCATTTTAATCCATTTTTTCCAGTAACAAAGCAAGGGTTAACAGCCAAACAAAATGCTATATTTATTGCCCCGATTCTCTAGTTTGCAGAAACACCCCATATGTGGCCGTAAACTACTGTACGGGCACACAGTAGGGCGTAGAGGGAAAGGTGCGCCGTATGGTTTTGGAAGGCAGTTTTTGCTGGACTGTTTATTTGACACCATGTCCCATTTGAAGCCCCCCTGATGCACCCCTAGAGTAGAAACTCAATAAAAGTGACGCCATCTAAAAAAATACGCCCCTCAAGGTATTCAAAACTGATTTTGCAAACTTTGTTAACCCTTTAGGTGTTCCACAAGATTTAATGAAAAATAGAGATACAATTTCAAAATTTCACTTTTTTGGCAGATTTTTCATTTTTTTTTTTTTTTACAGTTACAAAGCAAGGGTTAACAGCCAAACAAAACTCAATATTTATGGCTCTGATTCTGTAGTTTACAGAAACACCCGCTATGTGGTCATAAACCGCTGTACGGGCACACGGCAGGGTGCAGAAGGAAAGGAATGCCATACGGTTTTGGAAGGCAGATTTTGCTGGACCGTTTTTTTTTTTACACAATGTCCCATTTGAAGCCCCCCTGATGCACCCCTAGAGTAGAAACTCCCAAAAATTTGCCCCATTTTAGAAAGTACAGGATAGGGTGGCAGTATTGTTGGTACTAGTTTAGGGTACATATGATTTTTGGTTGCTCTATATTACACTTTTTGTGAGGCAAGGTAACAAGAAATAGCTGTTGGCACCGTTTTTATTTTTTATTTTCAAAATTCATGTGACAGGTTAGATCATGTAATATTTTTATAGAGCAGGTTGTCACGGACGCGGCGATACCTAATGTGTTTAAATTTTTTTATTTATGTAAGTTTTACACAATGATTTCATTTTTTAAAACAAAAACAACTTTTAGTGTCTCCATATTCTGAGAGCCATAGTTTTTTCAGTTTTTGGTCGATTATCTTGGGTAGGGTATGATTTTTGCAGGATGAGATGACGGTTTGAATGGCACTATTTTGGGGTGCGTATGACTTTTTAATCGCTTGCTATTACACTTTTTGTGAAGTAAGGTGACAAAAAAATTGCTTTTTTACACCGTTTTTTTTTTTTTTTTTACGGTATTCACCTAAGGGGTTAGTTCATGTGATATTTTTATAGAGCAGGTTATTACGTACGCAGCGATACCTAATATGCATACTTTTTTTATTTATGTAAGTTTTACACAATAATTTCATTTTTGAAACAAAAAAAATCTAGTTTTAGTGTCTCCATATTCTGAGAGCCATAGTTTTTTCAGTTTTTGGGTGATTATCTTAGGTAGGGTCTCATTTTTTGAGGGATGAAGTGACAGTTTGATTGGTACTATTTTGACGTACATATGACTTTTTTTATCACTTTTATTACCATTTTTGGGAAGTAAGGTGGGCAAAATTTCAATTTCATCATAGTTTTTTTATTTTTATGGCCTTTACCGTTTGGGTAAGGTAACATGACTGTTTTATAGATCAGGTCGTTACGGACGCGGTGATATATAACATGTGTAGGGAATTTTATTTTTTTCATTTTTAATCAGTGATAGATGTGTTTTTGATTTTTACATTTTTTTTCACATTTTGACCCAGACCCACTTGGTTCTTGAAGCTCCAGTGGGTCTGATGTCCGTATAATACAGTACAGTACACTATATAGTGTTTTGTACTGTATTTTACTTACACTTTATCTTAACAGATCTATGCCTTTAGCACAGATCTGTTCAGCACCATGGACAGCAGGATGCCAGAGAAGGCGTCCTGTTGCCATGGGAACCTTCCCCGTCTGCCACAACTTCGCAGACGGGGAAGGGTAAGGAGGGGATGTCTGGGGGCTGTCTGGGAGCTCTCTTCCTCTCCCATCGGGGGGCTGCAAAGGCACAGCAGCTCCCCGATAGGAGAGGGAGGGAGCTACCTGACTGTTAACCTCTTCCATACAGCGGTCCACCCGCACCGCCCGCAACCCTCCCCCTGCACCTCCCACCGGGATAAAATCACTTAGGGGTGCAGGGGGGGGGGGCGATAAAGATATATTTTAGGAATACTAAAGTTTCTGATCCCCGCTGTCAGGGGCCGTCGGGATCAGAAACTGCAGAAAGCGCAGCAAACCACAGGTCTGAATTGACCTGCGGTTTGCTGCGATCGCCGACATGGGGGGCTCATTTAGCCTAGGTGCCTGCTCAATGATTTGAGAAGGCACTGGGTTCCGATCACCGCCAGCCGCGCGGCAGTGATCGAGAATACACAGGACATACATGTACGCCCTGTGTCCTTAAGTACCAGGATATAAGGGCGTACCTGTACGCTCTGTGTCCGGAAGAGGTTAAAAAGTTGTTTTTTGAAAATGTCTGAAAAATTTCAAGATTTACTTTTAAACTTCTAAGCCTTGTAACGTCCCCCAAAAATAAAATGTAACTCCCAAAATTATCCTAACATGAAGTAGACATATGGAGAATGTAATGTAATTTTTGTAGGTATTACTATGTATTATAGAAGTAGAAAAATTGAAACTTGGAAATTTGCTAATTTTTCCAAATTTTGGGCAAATTTGGTATTTTAAAAAAAAAAAAAGATTTTTTTTTTTTACTCCATTTTACCAGTGTCATAAGGTACAATATGTGACGAAAGAACTATCTCAGAATGGCCTGGATAAGTCAAAGCGTTTTAAAGTTATCACCACTTAAAGTGACACTGAATCAAACTGTCTTACGTATATATGAAAATCCAAAAGACTTTATTATAAATACATATGAACAATACATACATGCATAATAAAAGAAGGCAGCACAAGGTAGGACACACAGATGAGGAGCAGGACCCAAGGAGAGGCCGGGAGATCAGTGCACAAAAATAACAACAGGGGAAAAAAGAATGCTAGCTAAAAAAGCATACCTCAAAACCTCATGACAGCAACGCCCCAAACAAAGTGCAAAGGAGGCAATTGTAGAGATTGAGGTTAGAGTGCATGGACAAGATTAAACATACCCTGAGTGGTGCAAAGATCTCTCGGCCAACTCCTGACCCAACGCCGTTTCACCAGTAAACCTGGCTTCTTCCGGGGATAGCCAGGTTTACTGGCGAAACGGAGTTGGGTCAGGAGTCGGCCAAGCGATCTTTGCACCACTCAGGGTATGTTTAATCTTGTCCATGTACTTTAACCTCAATCTCTACAATTGCCTCTTTTGCACTTTGGGGCATTGCTGTCATGAGGTTTTGAGGTCAGCTTTTTTTAGCTAGCATTCTTTTTTCCCTGTTGTTATTTTCATGCACTGATCTCCCGGCCTCTCCTTGGGTCCTGCTCCTCATCTGTGTGTCCTGCCTTGTGCTGCCTTCTTTTATTATGCATGTATGTATTGTTCATATATATTTGTGGCCGCGGCCACGGTCAGAGGTGTGACAGGAGGGGGTCCTAACGGTGGCTGGTGTGTGCCTGGAGCCACGGGACGTGGGCCAGCCTAAAAGAGGGCCAACCCTAGGGAGAGTAGAAGAAAAGGGAGGGAACAAGGGGGGGGGACAACGGAGGAGCGACGCGGCAACGAGGTCAGGGAGCAGGGGGTTTAAGAAGGGGACCTGGCCCCTCCCACAATTACAGGCTGCTTGCAGCCTTAACTATTTGTGGCCGCGGCCACGGTCAGAGGTGTGACAGGAGGGGGTCCTAACGGTGGCTGGTGTGTGCCTGGAGCCACGGGACGTGGGCCAGCCTAAAAGAGGGCCAAAAGACACAGGGTAGGGAAGGTGCTGTTTAATGCGTGCAACACAGATTACAAAACCAAGGAACGGAATACCTGGCGGGTTTCAGTCAGCGGATCCGGAATGTACCGGGAGAAACAGGCAGATCTCCACCTACCCATGTGGCGAATGACGTGCGGAGGTGTCCCGTGCTTGGAGGCTGCGGAGGCCGCCCCAATGCGGAAGGAATGACCTGATATGGTTTTGGGGTCCACCCCTAACCCAGCGACCAGGGACCGGATGTAAGACACAAACCGTGGCGTGGATAGGGGTTTCCCTTGGCACGGGAGCAACGGAGCCTCGGGGTTTGGAGAAGGCGTGGAATCGATGAGACTCTGGAGTACTACCACAGGGCACCAGGCGTTACCGGATTTGAAGAAGCGGATCCGAGTGGGAGGACCAGTTTGTGCCGTCTTGGTGGATGGAAGAGTTAACACCAGATGGTCCTGGTTCCAGGACAGCTGTTTTCTCTTCAGGAAGGTCGACTTCTGGGAAGAGACGGAGAATTCACCTGGGCGCAGGAATCCGTAGAAGCTCAGGTACATCGCGGCCTTGATGACAAGGCTAACGGAAGGGCCAAAAGGGTTACCATCTAGGGAAGCGGATAGTTGCCTGAAGAGTTCACCTGAGACCGGTCGGCGGGCAGGAGCTGATTCCTTGCTGCTCTTCTCGATACCCCTGAGAGTGGCCTTGACGGCTTGGGAAGTGAAAGCTGTGTGAACTTCCGGATTCCGTAGAACCAAGAAATGTTGAGCCCCGGCCAGGTACAAACGGATGGTGCTGGGTGCCAGTTTGAGATTGACATGGCAATGGGCCATGAAAGCCATGACATATGCCACGAAGGTGGTATCTTGCTGCGGGTGATCTCTTGAAAATTTTTGGAACAGGTTCCAACCCGTGTTGTAATTCCGGGCCGTGTTGACCGAGAGGGATCGTTGCATAAGTACCCTGGCGGTAGCCAGCAGGGACCTCAGTCCAACATCAGGTCGTGGAAACCGGGAATCCGGGCCCCGGTCTGGTCTGCATCGGGACATACCTGAAAGAAGGTTAGAAAGTTGAACCTGGACAAAGCATCGGCCGCCGTGTTGCTGACACCTGGAATATGGGCACAAGTAAAGTGGAAATTATTGACCATGGCCAGCCAGACTAGTTTTCGCAGCAAGGACATGACCCTGGAGGATTTGGCTCGGCCTTTGGAAACGATGTCCACCAAGTCCTGACTGTCGGTGACAAACATTACGCTGGTATTGGCCCAGAGATGACCCCAAACCGATGCGGCTGCCACGATGGGGTAGCATTCCAGGAACGGGGATGACCTGAGGGACTGAGGATCAGCAGTGACCTGAGGCGGCCATGGCCCAGCCAACCATCGGGATTCGCAGATGGCCGCGAAACCCCGTGACGCTGCGGCATCGGAGAACACCCTGGTGGACGACTGGGACCACGGGGACACAAACAGGCTGACCCCGTTCCAGGTGGAGAGAAAGCTGTCCCACATGCGCAAGTCAGCCATGGCAGCTCTGTCCAGGTGGATGATGCTGCTGGGTTCGGAGGCCGCCGGAAGAAGAGAGAGCAGGCGGGAGATGAAGGCCCTGCCCTGGGGCATCACCCTTAAAGCAAAGTTCAGCCGGCCCAGGATGGACTGGAGCTCGACCTTTGTTACCTGGGACGAGGTGATGGCCCCTGCCACGACTTCCCGGATCTGGGACAGCTTTGCCTCTGGCAGTCTGGCCTCCATCCGGTCGGAGTCCAGGACGATGCCCAGGAAGGTGATGGATGTGACAGGCCCCGCGGTTTTCCCCTGCGAGATGGGAATGCACAGGCTGGAAAAGAGATCCAGGAGGGAGCGTAGCCCGGCTGGCTGACATAGCGGAGGTTCTATGAGGAGGAAGTCGTCCAGGTAGTGGATGACCGCCGGGGTGCTGCCGTGGTGAAGCAGGATCCAGTGCAAGGCCTGCGCCAACCGGTCAAACAGCCACGGGCTGCTTTTGGAGCCAAAGGTCAACCGGTTGGCGAAATAGAACCTGCCCTCCCACTGGATACCATAAAACTGCCATAGGTGCGGGGCGATAGGCAGTAGTTTGAAAGCGTCCGCTATGTCAGCTTTGGACAGCCAGGCGCCCCTCCCAGCGCTGAGGATGAGGGCGATGGCCTCGTCAATGGAGGCATAAGACATTGAAAACTCCTCAGAAGGAATCAGCGAGTTGATGCTGGGGATGACAGAACCATGGGGGGCGGAGAGGTCATAAATTAAACGCTTTTTATTTGAGTCCTTTTTGGACACGATGCCTATGGGGCTGATCCGCCAGCGAGGAAAGGGAATTTGGCTGAAAGGGCCCAGGAGGAACCCCTTCTCTACCTCTGAGTTCAGGAGTTCCCGAACCGAGGCCGGATCTGCTCTGGCCGACTGCAGATTGTCGCACTCCCAGTTGGAATGGGGGAGCGCCACCAACCCTGTGTTGAAACCAAAGCAGAGGCCTGCGATCAGGAAATCCGCAAAACCCGGCACCGGATGCTCCCGTAACAGGAGGGCCAGGAGGTCGATGTTGCAGTCGGCCAGTCATAGGCGCTTGAATGCCTTCTTGGGACAAGTGGACCTGGGGTGAGCCCTGAAGCAAATGGAGCAGATGTGCAGGGCCCTGCACCCGCTGAACAGACATGACCCGTAATTGAAGTTATTGCATACTTGACTGTTGCCAAGATATGCGATGGGTCTGCCCAGTTTATCGGTGGCGGAGGGGCTGCGGGAAGCCCCGGAGGGGCCTGGGATGGCCCTGTCAGGCTGGGTCGTGACCGTTTGGGGACACCACTCGGTGGCATGGAATATTGACTGGCATGTTGAGCAAGCGGGGGCCCGGAGACCGGCGAAGTGCCGGCAGAACAATTCCATGTCCAAGGTGGCCCAGCTGACAGTAAACTGAAACTGGGTCAGCGCGGCGGCGGCTTTGGCTGAGAAGGAGCGATGATAATCGTAGAAAGCCGTGCCGCTGTACTTGTGCCCCAGATCGGTGACCCTGTATAGGTATGTGTCCAGCTCCTCCCGGCGAGCCGGGTACGCGGAGCAGATCACATCCCTATACAGGCTGAAGGCCAGGACAAACTCAGGCACCGTGAGTTTGCGGTTGAGGCGGCCATCTTTAGCCCGGAGGACCACCGAGATCTCCCCGCAGTCAAAGGTCTTGTTGTCCGCCGCATCGTGGGACGCGATCAGGATGGACGCGAGGTTCACGTCCTTGCCTGCCAAAATGTCCTTCCTGATGTTGTCCGGCACGAAGTGTGCCGGAGCCACCACGGGAGCGACAGGGGTCGTACCTGGAGCTGGTAGCTGGTACAGCGGGGGATCGCTGAGAGGGACCACCGCCTGAGAAGGAGCCGGTGCCCTGGCCTCCAAGTCCACCACCCTGGACCTGATGTCGGCCACGGACGAGACCAGAGAATCCATTGAGGCCTGCAATTGCCCCAAGGCTTGCTGGATGGACGGGGTCGGATCTTCACTCTCAGGAGGACCGGATTCCGTCATCAATAATCTGTACAGCTCCGCCTTTCTGGCTGAGGCTGGGTGCCTGATGCCCCTTCTACTTAACTCTGCCACCAGCCTCGGTACGGTCCATCTTCGGAGGGACTCGGGCCCACCTTGGCCAGAGACCGAAGTACCCGGGAGGGACAACGCGTCGTCCACGTCTGAGACTTGGGACATGGTTTCGCCGCCGGACGAGACTTCGAGCGAGACCTGGAATTAGAGACAACAGTGTGGCCGCTGGGACGGATATGGGGACCGTGTACCGTGGTTGCTGCGGACGTGGGTGAACGTATGGATGACGTACCTGAAAGCTTGGGATTCGAGACCCTTGTCTTACCGTCTACGGACGACGAGAACGACCCGGCTGGCCCTGAGGACTGAAAAGGTTAAGAGCGACGTGAGACAAAGCGGCGTGGACACGAAAATAATGCCTATGCGGATGGACCCGCCACCGTACTAACTCAAGGATGTACCCAGCGGGGTGAGAAAAGAACCGGAGGCATATCTGGAGAGCCCGGAGACGGAGTTGAGGACGGCGGAAAAGGAGGCGGGCTGAAGGTACCGGGGTTGGTGGCGAGGAGTGACCTGGATGTACTGGGACGGGGGCGCCAGCCGGGTTGCCTGGGAGCTGCCAGGAATGTGGGCCTGGAGGATACCTGACGTCTTGGTTGCGACCGCCGCGGGGGTTGTGAGCCGTAGGCAGAAGCAACCAAGACGAGACCCCGATGCTGTCGGCAACGGGGGGGGACCCTTGGGCCCCGGGGTATCTGGCCAACGGTGACCCCTGATCGTTCCAGGGTGGGTGGACAGAGAAGACCCTGCAGCCGTCGGAACCTGGAGAGAGAAGACACCTGAACGCCTCAGGCTACAGGACAGAGAAGACACCTGAACGCCTCAGGCTACAGGACAGAGAATACACCTGAACGCTTTAGGCTGAGGTGGACAGGGAAGACACCTGAACGTTTCAGGCTAAGGTGGACAGAGAAGACGCCTGAACGACCCAGGCTAATGGACCGAGAAGACACCTGCGCGCTTTGGCTAAGGTGGACAGAGACGCCACCTGAACGCCTCAGGCTAAGGTGGACAGAGAAGACACCTGAACTCTTCAGGCTAAGGTGGACAGCGAAGACACCTGAACGCTTCAGGCTAAGGTGGACAGAGAAGACACCTGAACGCTTCAGGCTAAGGTGGACAGAGAAGACACCTGAACGTTCCAGGTTGAGTAGGCGATGCCGAACGGAGGCAATGTGGCATTAACTTACCAGAAAAACCCTTGCACTAACGAAATCCCGCGAGTGGTTGGCAGCAACCTTCTGCAACCTGTGGGAAAAACAAATACCTTTTCCTTTTTTTTTTTTTTTTTTAATACCGTAATACCCCCGCCCAATACCTAAACTGAATGTCAGCTTTCTGTGACAAGACACAGCGGGAACCACGCACGCTACTGGCACCTGAAAAAGAAACGGAGATGTGAGGATGGGGGTGGTGATGGCGAGGGGTCCTTTGAGGCCCGGCTGTGAAGGAAGGAGCGAGGCCGGCTGGGGCGAGGAGGCCTGGGGGTCCATGGCCGGACCCGGGAGGCGCGGCGGTGGGTGTGCGCAGCTTGGCTGGTAGGTGCAGGAGGCACGGCAGGGTGGACAGGCGGAGCAGCGGCACGTAGGAGTGCCGGTCTGCATCCATCACGTACCCTTGGGTGTCCGCAACCAGCAGTATTGCTGGTTGTAGTGCACCGCCGGGGTCCGCTGATCAAGCTGACCACCGCACGTGCCAGCAACTGCCATGTTTTAGACTCTGCCGATGGCGAGTATGCCCAACGCCGGGCGTCCAGGGCTCTAGCATGCACGGACACGGAGGACCAGATGGAAACGTGTACGTGGTACACGTGTCCATGTAGGAGTCTCCACATGCATGCAGGCGGTGATGGCAACCCCCAGGGTGGCATACAAGGGAGAGCCAGGATTGCCCCCAACATGATGTAATTACACTGGCATGCCGCAGGGGACCTGGCTCGTGGCGCCCTGGTCTGACCTGGGGCATGCCTGACGTCCGGTATGAGGGACAGGCACGTGGGGGAGGCGTGGGCGGCTGGCGTGCCGGCCGCAGTGCGAGTGACAACGGCCGTGGTCGGGGCTCCTCCTCCGCCCCACCTCCCAGCCGCCGGCGCAGGAACAGCCGGGACCCGACCTCTCGCGGGACCCGACCTCCCGCGGGAGCACGCAGGGCGGAGCGGACGGGGGGTGAGCGAGGCTGGGCGCCCCTGAGCCAGCGGGCCTGCGGAGGAGGGGGAGCGGGATGACCGGGGACACGAGGCGCGAGACGGCCGGCGCGCTTGCCAGCCGGCGATACTTACCGGAAGTGACTCGAGACACCGGAAGTGACGCGAGACACCAGACAACGGAGGAGCGACGCGGCAACGAGGTCAGGGAGCAGGGGGTTTAAGAAGGGGACCTGGCCCCTCCCACAATTACAGGCTGCTTGCAGCCTTAACTATTTATAATAACGTTTTTTGGGATTTTCATATATACGTAAGTCAGTTTCATTTTTTGGTGATTATTATGACTCTTTGTGGGTCTGTTTTTTCGATTTATTTGATACTTATTCTGTCCGGTTAATATTGGTTGACCATTAAAGTGACACTGGTCAGATTTTCAAAAAATGGCCTGGTCCTTAAGGTGAAATAAGACTGTGTCCTTAAGGAGTTAATATCCCAGCTATGAAGTTGTCCTCCGTCATTGCTAATTTCCAGATTATACATAGGACATTGCGTAACATGCAATTGGTCTAGTAAGGAAGGGGGTAAACACTCTGGTAATGAAGTGGTAAAGAAATTGAAGGAGGAATTTATCCTTTCCCCCAAAAACAGTTTTCTGGTATAAAAAAAAGTTGCAAATCTTGTGTTTGCAACTTTTTGCAATTCCACTGCACGTAAATCTAGGTGTAAGTGACATTTCTACGCCACCCTCACCACATTCCCAAAAAGGAAGCATGACAAGGGTGCGAGGGGGAGTTTTTTGGCATAAATGAAGACAGAAATCTATGGCAGATCTGAGCTGCTGTAGAATTCTGTTTAGACGCATGGACTGCCGAAGGATGCCCCTAATATATGATGAGATGCATCCTCCGGCAGCGTATGGGATATCAAGACCAGTGTGAAATGCAGGTGTAAGATAAATCCCCCCCCCCCCCCCAAACCTGAGAAAGTTGTGATAAATGAGGCCTTACCTCAGACACAAAGTGTTGTCAGAAGGACCATTAATGATATCTCCCTACCATCTTTCACATCTTTATTGCACTAAGGGGAGCTCCCTGAATAGTCCCACTGGGATATCACACATTGTTGAACTGATCATCGTCGCTCTGATCATCTAAATTTTGAAAGCTAATATATTAGAATTGAATCTCTGTAGATGAAAGCCTCCTTACAAAATGAGATCGTTTTAGTAATATGTGAAGCTCCTGGATTAAACATGAAAAAGATCAGTGGAGTATAAGCTGTGATATTTCTACTGTGGTAGTGCCGCCAAGCACATTGTCACGTATGTGTAGGACAGGGAATGAAAAATTCATGCTCTGCGTGATAACTGATGGAGATCAGAGCTGGATTCTACCTCAGAGCATATACAAGATGTGTGGTGGAGTTCTAGGGAGTCCCTGGAGATTTCTGGTCTTTCGCTGTAGACCTTGTGTTTCCCAAAGAGATGCCACTTGAATTTGATTCTCTGTATTACTGCAGGAAATTTTGTAAGAGGAACTCGTGCATCAGGCTTGTCTTCTCTGTCAGACACATGTAATAGGTTTTACAGCCATAGATAAATATTGAGGAATTGACAAATATTTTCTCTGTGCTCCAATAAACAGGAATTTTCTGACATGATATTAAAGTAGAACACATTCATTAATCATACACCAGTATGAACTATGGCTGCAGCTTCCTTAAAGAGATAGGTGAATTATGGAAATAGGCAACAGTGAATGATAATGCTCTCAGTGGAAGCATACTAATCAGGCATGGTGGGCAGCAGATCCATGGTGGGATGCCCTGCTGCTTGAACAGAAGGCAGCTCTAGTGTTATAGAACCTCACGAGCATCCTTCATGTCAAAGAAAGAAACAGATAGGTGATTAGTAGTGTTGGGCGCGAATATTCAAATCGCGAATATCGGCACTTCGAGAATTCGCGAATATTTAGAATATAGTAATATATATTTGTATTTTTGAATATATTCTGGATTTTTTTCATCTGAACCCATTATCCATACCTGCTTCTTGCTTGTGGGCCAATGAGAAGGCTGCAATGTCTTTGTCAGAGCTTAGCAACATCCCTAGGAACCCATAGGAAAGTTGCCTACCCTTTACTATATAAGAATCTCCCCAGAAGCCATTTTCTACAGTTTTTTGCATTTCTGAGAGAGACAGCAGTGTCATTGCTGTGTTCTGTGCTTTCCACACTACATTAGAGAGATAGTTAGATAGCATATATATATATATATATATATATATATATATATTACAGATAGTTAGTGGGAGATAGTCAGTGTAGGTTATATCCTGATATAGTGTAGCTGATAAGTTGTGCTGTCCATACATACACG
Source organism: Bufo gargarizans (assembly GCF_014858855.1). NCBI lineage: Eukaryota > Metazoa > Chordata > Amphibia > Anura > Bufonidae > Bufo > Bufo gargarizans. Next base: position 91,106,253 of record NC_058085.1, read on the forward strand.
CTACAGACATAGTGCTGTGATGTCACAAGTTCACAACAATACATAGTGCACCAATCAGTAATATGTAGTCAGACCTGCTAAAATGTGAAGTTGCACTAATTGCACAAATATATGCGCATCATTAATTGCTGATTTGCCGATATATTGGAGCAATCTATCTGTCGTGCCAACCATTTTCTCCAGTCTCAGGAAACTTCTAGCAGCTTGAAAAATGTAGCAAAAGTGACCCAGGCCTGTATTGCGCGGGCATTATGTGAATATTGCATTGCCGGTTTTCGCAATCAGGAAAATTATTGCAAATTGTCAAATTCGCAAATATATGACGAATATTCTACAAAATATTTGCGAAATATTGCGAATTCGAATATTGCCCCGGCCACTCATCACTAGTGATTAGCAGGACCATACATAGGAAAAAGGCCCCCCCTCAGAATCAAAATGGGGGCTTTCAGATGAGGCAGGGTCCAAGGATGGTGAGCCACTGGTGCTTATTTTTCCTTTCTCTCTTTCTTTCACAATATCTTTCTTCCATAATTTCTATCTTTCGCTTATTTTTCTCTAAGTCTTTCCCATCTTTTTCTTTAAAGGGCTTCTGTCACCCCACTAAACTTTTTTTTTGTGTACTTATAATCCCTATACTGCGATTTATCCATACATAATGTGATTAATCATTTTGGTTCAGTAGATTTTGCTAAAAACGTACTTTTATAATATGTAAATTACCTGTCTACCAGCAAGTAGGGCGGCTACTTGCTGGTAGCAGCTGCATCCTCCTATCATAATGACGCCCCCTCCGCATGTTGATTGACAGGGCCAGCGAATAGGATCGTTCTCTGCTGGCCCTGTTTGCATTCAAAATCTGGCGCCTGCGCCGTAACCCTATTCAATCGGCGCAGGCGCACTGAGAGGCGGACGCTCGCTCGGCCGCTCCATCCTCAATGCGCCTGCGCCGATGACGTCACATCTACACCCGGCGCAGGCGCATTGAGGATGGAGCGGCCGAGCGAGCGTCTGCCTCTCAGTGCGCCTGCGCCGATTGAATATGGTTACGGCGCAGGCGCCAGATTTTGAATGCAAACAGGGCCAGCAGAGAACGATCCCATTCGCTGGCCCTGTCAATCAACATGCGGAGGGGGCGTCTTTATGATAGGAGGATAAGGCTGCTACCAGCAAGTAGCCGCCCTACTTGCTGGTAGACAGGTAATTTACATATTATAAAAGTACATTTTTAGCAAAATCTACTGAACCAAATGATTAATCACATTATGTATGGATAAATCGCAGTATAGGGATTATAAGTACACAAAAAAAAAAAAAAAACTGTTTAGTGGGGTGACAGAAGCCCTTTAACTTTTTCTCTCTTCTTTTTCTCTTTAGATTTCTCTTCTTATTTTCATTCTCCTCTTTTTATCTTTCATTCATGCTTTCTCTCTTTTCTTTTTTTCTTTTTCTCTGTCACAATTTCTTTTCTTTTTCTCTTTCCCTCTTTCTCTTTTTCACTTTCTCTTCTTTTTCTCGTTCACTCTTTCTTGTTTTTTGTTTTGTTTTGGTCTTATTTTTCTCTTTCCATCTTTCTCTCTTTTCCTCTTTCACTTTCCCTCTTTTATTCTCTCAGTATCCCTTTATTTTATTTTCTCTTTCTTTCTTTCTCTGGTTTTCCCAAAACACAATGCTTTCGTAGGGCTCGTTCCGTGGGGTGGGCACATGGGGCTTGCACACCCATTTACTTGAAAGGGTCCGCGATCCTTCCATTTCGCAAAAAGATAGAGCAAGTTCTATTTTTTTGCGGTGCGGAAGCACGGGACGGGTGTATTGCGGATCCGCAAATGTGCTACGCAATATGGCAACATGCTTCACAAGTTCGTGTGAACGAGTAGGGATGAGCGAACTCGAACTGTATAGTTCGGGTTCGTACCGAATTTTGGGGTGTCCGTGACACGGACCCGAACCCGGACATTTTCGTAAAAGTCCGGGTTCGGGTTCGGTGTTCGTCGCTTTCTTGGCGCTTTTGTGACGCTTTCTTGGCGCTTTTTAAAAGGCTGCAAAGCAGCCAATCAACAAGCGTCATACTACTTGCCCCAAGAGGCCGTCACAGCCATGCCTACTATTGGCATGGCTGTGATTGGCCAGAGCACCATGTGACCCAGCCTCTATTTAAGCTGGAGTCACATAGCGCCGCCCGTCACTCTGCTCTGATTAGCGTAGGGAGAGGTTGCGGCTGCGACAGTAGGGCGAGATTAGGCAGATTAACTCCTCCAAAGGACTTGATTAATTGATCGATCTGCAGCTGTGGATCATTGAGCTGCTGAAATTCAATTGCTCACTGTTTTTAGGCTGCCCAGACCGTTTGTCAGTCACTTTTTTCTGGGGTGATCGGCGGCCATTTTGTGTCTTGTGGTGCGCCAGCACAAGCTGCGACCAAGTGCATTTAACCCTCAATGGTGTGGTTGTTTTTTGGCTAAAGCCTACATCAGGGTCAAGCTGTCACACCAAGTGCATTTAACCAGCAATAGTCTGTTTATTTTTTGGCCATATACTACATCAGGGGCAAGCTGCGCCTGTCACCAAGTGCATTTAACCCTCAATGGTGTGGTTGTTTTTTGGCTAAAGCCTATATCAGGGTGAAGCTGTCACACCAAGTGCATTTAACCAGCAATAGTCTGTTTATTTTTTGGCCATATACTACATCAGGGGCAAGCTGCGCCCGATACCTAGTGAATTTAACCCTCAGTAGTGTGGTTGGTCAAGCTGTCACACCAAGTGCATTTAACCAGCAATAGTCTGTTCATTTTTTGGCCATATACTACATCAGGGGCAAGCTGCGCCCGTCACCAAGTGCATTTAACCCTCAGTAGTGTGGTTGGTCAAGCTGTGACACCAAGTGCATTTAACCAGCAATAGTCTGTTCATTTTTTGGCCATATACTACATCAGGGGCAAGCTGCGCCCGTCACCAAGTGCATTTAACCCTCAGTAGTGTGGTTGGTCAAGCTGTGACACCAAGTGCATTTAACCAGCAATAGTCTGTTCATTTTTTGGCCATATACTACATCAGGGGCAAGCTGCGCCTGTCACCAAGTGCATTTAACCCTCAATGGTGTGGTTGTTTTTTGGCTAAAGCCTACATCAGGGTGAAGCTGTCACACCAAGTGCATTTAACCAGCAATAGTCTGTTCATTTTTTGGCCATATACTACATCAGGGGCAAGCTGCGCCCGTCACCAAGTGCATTTAACCCTCAGTAGTGTGGTTGGTCAAGCTGTCACACCAAGTGCATTTAACCAGCAATAGTCTGTTAATTTTTTGGCCATATACTACATCAGGGGCAAGCTGCGCCCGTCACCAAGTGCATTTAACCCTCAGTAGTGTGGTTGGTCAAGCTGTCACACCAAGTGCATTTAACCAGCAATAGTCTGTTCATTTTTTGGCCATATACTACATCAGGGGCAAGCTGCGCCCGTCACCAAGTGCATTTAACCCTCAGTAGTGTGGTTGGTCAAGCTGTCACACCAAGTGCATTTAACCAGCAATAGTCTGTTAATTTTTTGGCCATATACTACATCAGGGGCAAGCTGCGCCCGTCACCAAGTGCATTTAACCCTCAGTAGTGTGGTTGGTCAAGCTGTCACACCAAGTGCATTTAACCAGCAATAGTCTGTTCATTTTTTGGCCATATACTACATCAGGGGCAAGCTGCGCCCGTCACCAAGTGCATTTAACCCTCAGTAGTGTGGTTGGTCAAGCTGTCACACCAAGTGCATTTAACCAACAATAGTGTGGTTATTTTTTGGCCATATCCCAGTCTAATTCTGTCACTAAATCCATACCGGTCACCCAGCACCTAAATACTAGGCCTCAAATTTATATCCCGCTAAATCTGTCGTTACCGCTGTACTGTTGTGGCTGGGCAAGTTATTTAGTGTCCGTCAAAGCACATTTTTTGTTCTGGGTTGAAATACAATTCCCAATTTAGCAATTCATTATTTAGTGGTTTCTGCTATATCAGAGCTATTTGAAATCTATCCCTAAAAGGGTATATAATATTCAAGGTGCACATAGGGTAATTCAGAATAACTTCACACACACGCTACTGTGCATTTCCAGGTCTAATTCTGTTAGTAAATCCATACCGGTCACCCAGCGCCTAAATACTAGGCCTCAAATTTATATCCCGCTAAATCTGTCGTTACCGCTGTACTGTTGTGGCTGGGCAAGTTATTTAGTGTCCGTCAAAGCACATTTTTTGTTCTGGGTTGAAATACAATTCCCAATTTAGCAATTTCATAATTTAGTGGTTTCTGCTATATCAGAGCTATTTGAAATCTATCCCTAAAAGGGTATATAATATTCAAGGTGCACATAGGGTCATTCAGAATAACTTCACACACACGCTACTGTGCATTTCCAAGTCTAATTCTGTCACTAAATCCATACCGGTCACCCAGCGCCTAAATACTAGGCCTCAAATTTATATTCAGCTGAATTTGAATACAATACATTGGGCCAAATAATATTTTTGTTGTTGTGGTGAACCATAACAATGAGGAAGACATCTAGTAAGGGACGCGGACGTGGACATGGTCGTGGTGGTGTTAGTGGACCCTCTAGTGCTGGGAGAGGACGTGGCCGTTCTGCCACATCCACACGTCCTAGTGTACCAACTACCTCAGGTCCCAGTAGCCGCCAGAATTTACAGCGATATATGGTGGGGCCCAATGCCGTTCTAAGGATGGTAAGGCCTGAGCAGGTACAGGCATTAGTCAATTGGGTGGCCGACAGTGGATCCAGCACGTTCACATTATCTCCCACCCAGTCTTCTGCAGAAAGCGCACAGATGGCGCCTGAAAACCAACCCCATCAGTCTGTCACATCACCCCCATGCATATCAGGGAAACTGTCTGAGCCTCTAGTTATGCAGCAGTCTCTTATGCTGTTTGAAGACTCTGCTGGCAGGGTTTCCCAAGGGCATCCACCTAGCCCTTCCCCAGTGGTGGAAGACATAGACTGCACTGACACACAACCACTTATGTTTCCTGATGATGAGGACATGGGAATACCACCTCAGCATGTCTCTGATGATGACGAAACACAGGTGCCAACTGCTGCGTCTTTCTGCAGTGTGCAGACTGAGCAGGAGGTCAGGGATCAAGACTGGGTGGAAGACGATGCAGGGGACGATGAGGTCCTAGACCCCACATGGAATGAAGGTCGTGCCACTGACTTTCACAGTTCGGAGGAAGAGGCAGTGGTGAGACCGAGCCAACAGCGTAGCAAAAGAGGGAGCAGTGGGCAAAAGCAGAACACCCGCCGCCAAGAGACTCCGCCTGCTACTGACCGCCGCCATCTGGGACCGAGCACCCTAAAGGCAGCTTCAAGGAGTTCCCTGGCATGGCACTTCTTCAAACAATGTGCTGACGACAAGACCCGAGTGGTTTGCACGCTGTGCCATCAGAGCCTGAAGCGAGGCATTAACGTTCTGAACCTGAGCACAACCTGCATGACCAGGCACCTGCATGCAAAGCATGAACTGCAGTGGAGTAAACACCTTAAAACCAAGGAAGTCACTCAGGCTCCCCCTGCTACCTCTTCTGCTGCTGCCGCCTCGGCCTCTTCTGCTGCTGCCGCCTCGGCCTCTTCCTCCGCCTCTGGAGGAACGTTGGCACCTGCCGCCCAGCAAACAGGGGATGTACCACCAACACCACCACCACCTCCGTCACCAAGCGTCTCAACCATGTCACACGGCAGCGTTCAGCTCTCCATCTCACAAACATTTGAGAGAAAGCGTAAATTCCCACCTAGCCACCCTCGATCCCTGGCCCTGAATGCCAGCATTTCTAAACTACTGGCCTATGAAATGCTGTCATTTAGGCTGGTGGACACAGACAGCTTCAAACAGCTCATGTCGCTTGCTGTCCCACAGTATGTTGTTCCCAGCCGCCACTACTTCTCCAAGAGAGCCGTGCCTTCCCTGCACAACCAAGTATCCGATAAAATCAAGTGTGCACTGCGCAACGCCATCTGTAGCAAGGTCCACCTAACCACAGATACGTGGACCAGTAAGCACGGCCAGGGACGCTATATCTCCCTAACTGCACACTGGGTAAATGTAGTGGCAGCTGGGCCCCAGGCGGAGAGCTGTTTGGCGCACGTCCTTCCGCCACCAAGGATCGCAGGGCAACATTCTTTGCCTCCTGTTGCCACCTCCTCCTTCTCGGCTTCCTCCTCCTCTTCTTCCACCTGCTCATCCAGTCAGCCACACACCTTCACCACCAACTTCAGCACAGCCCAGGGTAAACGTCAGCAGGCCATTCTGAAACTCATATGTTTGGGGGACAGGCCCCACACCGCACAGGAGTTTTGGCGGGGTATAGAACAACAGACCGACGAGTGGTTGCTGCCGGTGAGCCTCAAGCCCGGCCTGGTGGTGTGTGATAATGGGCGAAATCTCGTTGCAGCTCTGGGACTCGCCAATTTGACGCACATCCCTTGCTTGGCGCATGTGCTGAATTTGGTGGTGCAGAAGTTCATTCACAACTACCCCGACATGTCAGAGCTGCTGCATAAAGTGCGGGCCGTCTGTTCGCGCTTCCGGCGTTCACATCCTGCTGCTGCTCGCCTGTCTGCGCTACAGTGTAACTTCGGCCTTCCCGCTCACCGCCTCATATGCGACGTGCCCACCAGGTGGAACTTCACCTTGCACATGCTGGACAGACTGTGCGAGCAGCAGCAGGCCATAGTGGAGTTTCAGCTGCAGCACGCACGGGTCAGTCGCACTACAGAACAGCACCACTTCACCACCAATGACTGGGCCTCCATGCGAGACCTGTGTGCCCTGTTGCGCTGTTTCGAGTACTCAACCAACATGGCCAGTGGCGATGACGCAGTTATCAGCGTTACAATACCACTTCTATGTCTCCTTGAGAAAACACTGAGGAGGAGGAAGAGGAGTCATTTTTAGCACTTTCAGGCCAGTCTCTTCGAAATGACTCAGAGGGAGGTTTTTGGAAACAGCAGAGGCCAGGTACAAATGTGGCCAGCCAGGGCCCACTACTGGAGGACGAGGAGGACGAGGATGAGGAGGTGGAGGAGGATGAAGCATGGTCACAGCGGGGTGGCACCCAACGCAGCTCGGGTCCATCACTGGTGCGTGGCTGGGGAGAAAGGCAGGACGATGACGATACGCCTCCCACAGAGGACAGCTTGTCCTTACCCCTGGGCAGCCTGGCACACATGATCGACTACATGCTGCAGTGCCTGCGCAACGACAGCAGAGTTGCCCACATTTTAACCTGTGCGGACTACTGGGTTGCCACCCTGCTGGATCCACGCTACAAAGACAATGTGCCCACCTTACTTCCTGCACTGGAGCGTGATAGGAAGATGCGCGAGTACAAGCGCACGTTGGTAGACGCGCTACTGAGAGCATTCCCAAATGTCACAGGGGAACAAGTGGAAGCCCAAGGCCAAGGCAGAGGAGGAGCAAGAGGTCGCCAAGGCAGCTGTGTCACGGCCAGCTCCTCTGAGGGCAGGGTTAGCATGGCAGAGATGTGGAAAACTTTTGTCAACACGCCACAGCTAACTGCACCACCACCTGATACGCAACGTGTTAGCAGAAGGCAACATTTCACTAACATGGTGGAACAGTACGTGTGCACACCCCTCCACGTACTGACTGATGGTTCGGCCCCATTCAACTTTTGGGTCTCTAAATTGTCCACGTGGCCAGAGCTAGCCTTTTATGCCTTGGAGGTGCTGGCCTGCCCGGCGGCCAGCGTTTTGTCTGAACGTGTATTCAGCACGGCAGGGGGCGTCATTACAGACAAACGCAGCCGCCTGTCTACAGCCAATGTGGACAAGCTAACGTTCATAAAAATGAACCAGGCATGGATCCCACAGGACCTGTCCGTCCCTTGTCCAGATTAGACATTAACTACCATATATTATTGGACTCCAGGGCACTTCCTCATTCAATCCTATTTTTATTTTCATTTTACCATTATATTGCGAGGCTACCCAAAGTTGAATGAACCTCTCCTTTGTCTGGGTGCCGGGGCCTAAATATATGCCAATGGACTGTTCCAATGTTGGGTGACGTGAAGCCTGATTCTCTGCTATGACATGCAGACTAATTCTCTGCTGACATGAAGCCAGATCCTCTGTTACGGGACCTCTCTCCTCTGCCTGGGTGCTGGGCCTTAATATCTGACAATGGACTGTTGCAGTGGTGGCTGACGTGAAGCCTGATTTTCTGCTATGACATGCAGACTGATTCTCTGCTGACATGAAGCCAGATCCTCTGTTACGGGACCTCTCTCCTCTGCCTGGGTGCTGGGCCTAAATATCTGACAATGGACTGTTGCAGTGGTGGCTGACGTGAAGCCTGATTTTCTGCTATGACATGCAGACTGATTCTCTGCTGACATGAAGCCAGATCCTCTGTTACGGGACCTCTCTCCTCTGCCTGGGTGCTGGGCCTAAATATCTGACAATGGACTGTTGCAGTGGTGGCTGACGTGAAGCCTGATTTTCTGCTATGACATGCAGACTGATTCTCTGCTGACATGAAGCCAGATCCTCTGTTACGGGACCTCTCTCCTCTGCCTGTGTGCTGGGCCTAAATATATGCCAATGGACTGTTGCAGTGGTGGCTGACGTGAAGCCTCATTCTCTGCTATGACATGCAGACTAATTCTCTGCTGACATGAAGCCAGATTGTCTGTTACGGGACCTCTCTCCTCTGCCTGGGTGCTGGGCCTAAATTTATGAAAATGGACTCTTACAGTGGTGGGTGACGTGAAGCCTGATTCTCTGCTATGATATGAAGACTGATTCTCTGCTGACATGAAGCCAGATTGTCTGTTACGGGACCTCTCTCCTCTGCCTGGGTGCTGGGCCTAAATTTATGACAATGGACTGTTGCAGTGGTGGCTGACGTGAAGCCTGATTTTCTGCTATGACATGCAGACTGATTCTCTGCTGACATGAAGCCAGATCCTCTGTTACGGGACCTCTCTCCTCTGCCTGTGTGCTGGGCCTAAATATATGCCAATGGACTGTTGCAGTGGTGGCTGACGTGAAGCCTCATTCTCTGCTATGACATGCAGACTAATTCTCTGCTGACATGAAGCCAGATTGTCTGTTACGGGACCTCTCTCCTCTGCCTGGGTGCTGGGCCTAAATTTATGAAAATGGACTCTTACAGTGGTGGGTGACGTGAAGCCTGATTCTCTGCTATGACATGAAGACTGATTCTCTGCTATGACATGAAGACTGATTCTCTGCTATGACATGAAGACTGATTCTCTGCTGACATGAAGCCAGATTGTCTGTTACGGGACCTCTCTCCTCTGCCTGGGTGCTGGGCCTAAATTTATGAAAATGGACTCTTACAGTGGTGGGTGACGTGAAGCCTGATTCTCTGCTATGATATGAAGACTGATTCTCTGCTGACATGAAGCCAGATTGTCTGTTACGGGACCTCTCTCCTCTGCCTGGGTGCTGGGCCTAAATTTATGACAAAGGACTGTTGCAGTGGTGGCTGACGTGAAGCCTGAATTTCTGCTATGACATGCAGACTGATTCTCTGCTGACATGAAGCCAGATTCTCTGTTACGGGACCTCTCTCCTCTTCCTGGGTGCCGGGGCCTAAATATCTGAGAATGGCATGTTCCAGTGGTGGGTGACGTGAAGCCAGATTCTCTGCTATGGGACCTCTCTCCAATTGATTTTGGTTAATTTTTATTTATTTAATTTTTATTTTAATTAATTTCCCTATCCACATTTGTTTGCAGGGGATTTACCTACATGTTGCTGCCTTTTGCAGCCCTCTAGCCCTTTCCTGGGCTGTTTTACAGCCTTTTTAGTGCCGAAAAGTTCGGGTCCCCATTGACTTCAATGGGGTTCGGGTTCGGGACGAAGTTCGGATCGGGTTCGGAACCCGAACATTTTCGGGAAGTTCGGCCGAACTTCTCGAACCCGAACATCCAGGTGTCCGCTCAACTCTATGAACGAGCCCTTAATCTGAGCACCTGAAATATGCAGATTATTTTCCAATTTCTTGTTGTGGGGAAGATGACATTGAGGTAAACTGAACCATAAGATATCCCACACACACCTTGCAGCATACAAATTGTGATATTTGGGGTATGCAATGGTTGTTAAGGCCTCGTCCACATTTCCGTGTCAGCGTCACAGCCATGAAAAAAAGTGTACATGTAACATCCGTGAAGATGTCCGTGATGTGTCCGTTTTTACCCTCCGTGTGTCATCCGTAATCCACCGACATTGCTTAGCTGAAATTTCAAGAGCATTTCCTATCTGTCTTCTGTGAAAAACCGACGCAACACCGCTGCCATAAATCCGTAGACTTTGGCATTCTTGGTCCGCATCACAGATCAAAGTAGTGCGCATCTCTGTGATTTTTTTATTTTATTTCCCTGGTCAGTAGAAAAAAATACTGAAATGTGAACAGACACATTTAAATCAATGGGTAAGTGTGCTGTCCGTGGAAAATGCGGACAGCACACGTCAGTGAAAAACGGAAATGTGGACGAGGCTTAATACTGCTACTTGCCCTATCTCTCATCGTTTTCTTGGTAGTTTTGCATTTTGCACCAATTAGTTTCAATGTGTTAAACATATCCCTAAAAAAGACCAAACACAGGTTTGCTCGAGGCTTTAATGTAATGAGCATAATAAAAGTACTTAGCATTCAAACTAAACCCTTTTCAACAGCATAGTAAGGTCTTCATCTTCTGAATGTGAGACTCGGAACCTGCAGTCATTGGGAATACTGGGCACTTCTGTATTTTCAATCAGGGAAATAACTGAAGTTTAATTTTCTCTGGTGAGTCTTTTATTTCACCTTGAATATAAAAAAAAGATGGAAATGAAGAAAATTAGGAATGTTAAAAGCATGTTACTGTACGGAACCATTGCAAGCCTTATGTAAAGTGCTGAAATGTGCAATCATTGTACTCAGGAGAGCTAGACAAGTACAGTTAATGGTAGTGCTCTGAAATTACGTACCACTATATGTAGAGAGCACTAGTAATATGTACTTTTGTTTTGTTTTTGTTTGCCTAATTAATAAATTTTTGTTTTTTAGATTCAAAATTATTTTATTGTAAATGCTCTCGTTGTGCTGACCTCAAAGACCCCTCACAGATTAGGGGAACATCCTAATAAAAGAAGATTGTCTAAAATGAATGATCCCTGTTGATTAGTTGCCATTTTATTGCAGCGCTATTGGAGTAAATGAGGTTCAACTGCAATACACACATGCAAAGAGGGGACATGGACTCACCTTGAAAAGAGCTGCCCCTTAAAGTGGCATTGCTGTTCTGATGCAATGACCAAGCAGGAGCCCTTTAAGTGCTGGGTGGCTCTGAAGACAGAGGAGATTCCCTGCTCCACCATGTTGTGAAGAGGAGGCGTACTTCCTTCTGATCAGAAGAAACATAGTCAATTGTTCAACTTTGTCTGCCTGATCCCCACTATAGTCCCCCATTTTAAGAGGTAACTTTTTATACATTACATTCCCCCTAATGATGGATGCTGGCAACTAGAATATTAATTATTATGACATTTAGCTTATTGTATTTGCGGGGGACGGAAATCTCTTTTCAGGAAAGTTGCATTCTAACTACTATAAAATACAAAGAAATGAATCAGCACAGAATGTTGTACCTAAAAATGAAATGGTGTTAAAAGTCAGACATTCACTTTTAAGCCGAGCATGTAGTACTCTGAGCATAACTTGAAATTTGTGATGCTTGCACTACATTTATTAGGTGTGTGGACACTTTTGGGCTTGTCTGACAACTTGCTTATTAGAAAGGTGGCATGGCTCAAGGTTTGACAACATGCACTAAAACTACACCAACATATAGGTGGTCTAATGACAGATCTTGAGGGAAGAAACAGGCTGTTGGCTTTATACATGCTCAATCCTTTTGTTCCCAGGGAAGATGAGCCACCACTAGTGTTGTCCGGCTGTGTCTTTCTACCTATTCAAAATACATGCATGAGGCCGAACCAAGCGTGAATGTGTATAGGGGGCTGAGGAACAATAGTGTCATCCAACAACTATCTAAAGTGAGTTAGTTATACTTAAAGGGATGTTCTGGTTATAAGAAGTTATCTCCTATTCACATGATAGAGGATAACTATTCAGTCAGTGGGGATCCAGCTACTGCAGGGGCCCTGTATCCCTAAAATTGATGGGGTGGCTATTTACTGGCACTATGGCAAACTATTCATCGTGATGGGATTTCCAGAGATAAGTGAGTACAAGTGCTTGCCTATTAACCCCTTAGTAACCACCGTGAGTACAAGTGCTTGCCTATTAACCCCTTAGTAACCACCCATACGCCTTTTTACAGCGGTCATGAAGGGGCCTTAGGCTGGGCCGCTGCCTTTTCACGGTGGCCTAGTCTAAGCGCTGCATGGGTATTACGGCCTTTGCTGTGTGCGCCGTGACACTTGTGCCATGCTTGCGGTTGCCGTTATGGCACGTGGTGGCAGTGTCTTGGCTTTGGCTGTGTGCACCGTAACATGGTTGCCACGCATGCTGTTGCCGGTGGCAACGTGGTGGCTGGTGTGTGCACTTCCCCTTTATTTGTAGCCTTTCCATGTCTGGTGCTGTAAGGGTTAACCCCCTGATTGGGTGTGGTCACTAGGTGCTTCTTATACCTGTGGCCTTTGGCCATGAGTCAGTTGTACTCCAGCCTTGGTGTGTGCTGGAGTTATGCCCCTTGTCTGGATGTTCCATCTTCCAGTATAAGGGCCACCTAGTGGGACATCGATGTTTCCAGTGATGTCTTCCTTATGTCTCCTCCATTTTCCCTACCTTACCTGTGGTTATGTTTGGTGTGGGTATATGTTCTAGGGTGGTTGTTTGTCTAGTTGTTCTGTGTCTAGTCAGTGTTTGGTGTATTATTCTGTCCGGCATGGATGCTAGATGTTCCCCTGTTTGTCTGTCGTGGCCTCCGGAAGGGGGTCTCATGGTTTCTCAGAGCGGTGAACCAAATGTCAAGTCTGTGAGCTGTTGCTGGAGTGGTTCCTGTTTGTCAGTACATACTACATCTGTTTGGTGTTTGGATTGCAGTATGTTTTTATGGGTTCCAGTTTACCTTGGTGTGGTCTTCTGTTGTGCCGTCCAGCAGCTGCCAGGGGTAAGTTACCATGCATTCCTGGGTTCTAGGTTCAGTGGTTATCCCCGCCACTGGAAACTTACCTGCTGTTCCATTTGGCATTTCTCTGCAACTAGGCCGGTTGAGACTCCTGTTCATCTGAGTCGTGGAAGAACAGGTCGTCTTTCCCCTGCTCCTATGTGAGGGATTATCAGGGCGACTCAGGGTCCTAGGTATCCTGGGTATGAGCCGTCCTACCATCCAGGTCCGCTCATATGGCAAGGATTAGGGACTCTTTAGGAGGTGACCTGCTCCCTGATTCCGATATCCTGGCCTAGCTGCTTCCCCATTATACCTGGCATTGTACGGTGGGGGGGTTTCCCCCACTCCCCATCGTCACAATGGGTCCCACTTGCAGTGGAGATCATTGGCGGCTCTGCTCTCACATGAGAGCCACACTCCTGCTCTAACAGCTTGGACCGGCAGGGGCTGTTTAACCCCTTACATGCCGTGGGTAAGAGTGCCTACTGCTTGTAAGCGATGATAGAGGGAGCGGATTCCCTCTGTCTAGCATCGGCACCCCACAAATGCCATTGCAGGGTGTCGATGTGTGTAAATGTTGGATGGGATCTGGTATAGGTCTCAAGCCTGCCTGCAGTGTTTTACAGTAGGCTGTGCCTCTCTGGCACAGCCTGCTGGTCGATATCAGTACTGACATTAAAATGCAATGAGCTATAGGGATAGTGCATTATATTTTAAAAGCAATCTAAATATAGCCTGTTATAGTCCCCTTGTAGGACTATTAAGTTAAAAAAAATCTGATTAAAAAATATAATTTTTCCACTGAAAATACGCTTTTCAATAAAAAAGATAGCAAAAATAAAATCTCCCCCACATGTTTAATATTGCTGCATCTGTAACTACACGCACTACACAAATATCATGTAAATTATCCCCTACAGTGATAATTCTTAGTCGCACTTAAAAAACAAGCGATCAAAGACCGTAATTAGAGATGAGCGAATCAAAAATTTCATTCGCAACAAATACTAATTTCCTCGCGCTTCGTGGTAACAAATCACATTTTCCCTAAAATGGTGGCTACACGTGTAAGGACTGAGGACATGGGGCAGGGAACTCTGGGAAGGCAGATTCACCCTGATTGACGTGCCTGTATACAGCCAATCAGCTGCTAGCCAGCCCTGTGATGTCACAGCCCTATAAATACGGCAGCCATTTTAGATTCTGCCATTTTCCAGTGTTTAGACTACAGGGGCAGATGTGTGAAGGCGCTAGGGACAGCTATTGGAAAAACGATTGTGGAAAAAAAAAAGACTGAAAAAACTGCAGGGAAAGGATAGGGAGGAATCATTTCACAGTATCTTAGTGCAGGGAGAGATGTCAGAACGCGCTGGGGACATTGATACGAAAGTGATATACAAGAGCAGGGAACAATTATTTGGGGATTCAAATAGTCATTAGATAGCTCTGTCATTCAAGCTTTTTGTTATTGGGTTGCAAGTCTTATGTTGAAAAGCCTTTAGAGGCTTATGTCTTAGTATCTTTTTCAGTACTACAAAAAAATATATACGCATTTCACTTCTGCAGTTATTTCTGTTGAATGCATATAAGGGCGTATTTCAGTACTAAAGAAAAATATATATGCACTGTACTGTTGCAGTTATTTCAGGTGAAAGCATATAGGGCCTTTTTTTTTTATAAAAAAATGAAAAATATATATGCACAAAATATGTTCTCAGTGCATTTCTGCAGTTAATTCTGGTGAAAGTGTATAGGGGTGTACGTATTTCAGTAAAATAAGAAAAATATATACGTACTACACTGTTGCAGTTATTTCTGGTGAAAGCATATAGGGGCGTTTTTCATAAATAAAAAAATATATATGCACACTGCACTGTTGCAGTTATTTCTGGTAAAAGCAAATAGGGGCGTATTTAATAAACAAAAGATTAAAAATATACGCACTGCACTGTTGCAGTTATTTCTGTTAAAACCGTATAGGGGCATATTACAGTAAAAAAAAAAATATATATATATATGCACTGTACTGTTGCAGTTATTTCTGGTGAAAGCATATAGGGGCCGTTTTTCATAAAAAATTGAAAAATATATACGCACAAAATATTACTTTTTCTGGCCACAATAGTGAATGAAAAGTTGTTTCAAGGGGACTAACACCTGGACTGTGGCATGCCGGAGGGGGATCCATGGCAAAACTCCCATGGAAAATTACGTAGTTGACGCAGAGTCGGGTTTTAATCCATAAAGGGCATAAATCACCTAACATTCCTAAATTGTTTGGAATAACGTGCTTTAAAACATCAGGTATGATGCGTTGCCGCAGGTCCAGCAAAGTGCATTTCTGCAGTTAATTCTGGTGAAAGCATATACCGTAGGGGCATATTACAGTAAAAAATGATAAATATATTCTTAGTGCATTTCTGCAGTTAATTCTGGTGAAAGCGTATAGGGGCGTATTTCAGTAAAATAAGAAAAATATATACGCACTGCACTGATGCAGTTATTTCCAGTGTAAACATATAGGGGTGTATTACAGTAAAAAAATAAAAATATATTCTCAGTGCATTTCTGCCGGTAATTCTGGTGAAAGCGTATAGGGGCGTATTACAGTAAAAAAAGAAAAATATATTCTCAGTGCATTTCTGCAGTTAATTCTGGTGAAAGCGTATAGGGGCGTATTTCAGGAAAATAAGAAAAATATATACTCACTGCACTGTTGCAATTATTTCTGTTGAAAGCGTATAGGGGTGTGTTTCAGTCCAACAAGAAAAATATGTTCTCAGTGCATTTCTGCAGTTAATTCTGGTGAAAGCATATAGGGGCGTATTTTAGTAAAATAATAAAAATATATACGCACTGCACTGATGCAGTTATTTCTGGTGAAAGCGTATAGGGGCGTATTACAGTAAAAATAAATATTCTCAGTGCATTTCTGCAGTTGATTCTGGTGAAAGCGTATTTGGGCGTAATACAATAAAAAAGGAAAAATATATTCGTAGTGAATTTCTGCCGTTAATTCTGGTGAAAGCATATAGGGGTGTACGTATTTCAGTAAAATTACACAAACATATACTTACTGCACTGTTGCAATTATTTCTGGTGAAAACATAAAGGGCCTTTTTCATAAAAAAATATAAATATTTACGCACTGCACTGTTGCAGTTATTTCTGGTGAAAGTGTATAGGGGGCGTATGTCATAAAAAAATGAAAAATATATATGCACTGCACTGTTGTAGTTATTTCTGGTGAAAGCATATAGGGGTGTATTTCAATAAAATAAGAAAAATATATATGCACTGCACTGTTGTAGTTATTTCTTGTGAAAGCATATAGGGGCGTATTTCTGTAAAATAACAAAAATATAATACGCACTGCACTGTTGAAGTTATTTCTGTTAAAAGCGTATAGGGGCGTATTACAGTAAAAAAAAGAAAAATATAAATGCATTTCATTGGTGCACTTATTTGTGGCAGAAGCATTCAGTGGCCTATTTCACTACAGAAAGAAAAATATATATGCACTTCACTGGTGCATTTATTTCCACTGAAAGTGTTTACTGGCCTATTTCCATACAAAAAGTAAAATATATTCTTAGTTCACGTCAGCGGTTATATGTGTTGAAAGCGTGGCTGGGAGTCAGCAGGGTAGCAGCATTTGAAGGTCGGAAACCAACCATTCCTGGGGTACAGCATCTGCTTCTCAGCAGCCTACCTGCCTGGGAAGTACTGGTGCAGGGGTTCACGGAAGAAGCGGCTGTAGCAGTCAGTCAGTGCGGCGGTTACATCTGTTACTTTGTATTTCAGTACAAAAAGAAAAATGCATTCTCAGTTCACGTCGGCGGCAGTTAGATGTGTTGAAAGCGTTTAGTGGACTATTTTAGTACAAAAAAAATGTATTCTCAGTTTACGTTGGCGGCGGTTATATGTGTTGAAAGCGTTCAGTGTCCTATTTCAGTACAAACAGAAAAATGCATTCTCAGTAGTGTTGGGAGAGTATGCTCGTGTGCTCGAGTTAGTGTATTTAAATCTAATTTAGCCTCTATTAATAAAAAGCTTCTTGCAGGATTAGAACTCACAACCTTCTACGTTATAGCCAATAATGTTAACCACTACACTATAGAGCTGCATGGCCAAATACTTTGAAAAAATTGAAAAAATTTAAATAAAATGAGACTTCTGCTGTATAGGAATACTATACAACAGAAGTCTCATATTATTATAATTTGTTTTGTAACTGGCCATGTAGCTCTATAGTGTAGTAGTTAACATTCTGGACTGTAATGTAGAAGGTTGTGAGTTCGAATCCCGTCAGAAACTTTTCAGAAATAGAGGCTAAATTAAATTTATGTTTAATATTTTTTTTAGTAATTGTGAAAAATTTGTAATTACAAAAAAATTTAAATATATATAGATAGATAAAATCATACTTCTGATATATATGAGTGCATAATATGTGGGAAAATACTACAGATGTTTTAGCCATAATATACAGTGCCTTGCAAAAGTAGTCACCCCCCTTAACTTTTTTTGCATTTTGTTACATTACAGCCTTAAGTTCAATGTTTTGTTATCTGAATTTTATGTGATGGATCAGAACACAATAGTCTAAGGCTACTTTCACACTTGCATTCAGAGCGGATCCGTCTGAGACGGATCCGCTCATATAATGCAGACGATTGATCCGTTCAGAACGGATCTGTCTGCATTATATTGTAAAATAAATTCTAAGTGTGAAAGTAGCCGCAGACGGATCCGTCCAGACTTTACATTGAAAGTCAATGGGGGACGGATCCGTTTGAAAATTGCACCATATTGTGTCACCTTCAAACGGATCCACCCCCATTAACTTCCATTGTAAGTCTGGACGGATCTGTTTGCCTCCGCACGGCCAGCGGACATCCGAACGCTGCAAGCTGCGTTCGGGTGTCCGCCTGCGGAGCGGATCTCAAACGCTGCCAGACTGATGCATTCTGAGCGGATCCGCATCCACTCAGAATACATTAGGGCTGGACGGGACTATATAAATCAATCCTGCACCTCTCTAATCCTAAAACTTAACTTTTAATCAATAATTGTTCTAATAAATTACTTAAAGGGAACCTGTCACCAGGATTTTGCGCATAGAGCTGGGGACATGGGCTGCTAGATGGCCGCTAGCACATGTGCAATACCCAGTCCCCATAGCTCTCTGTGCCTTTATTGTGTTTTGATTGATATGCAAATGAACCTGATATGTGTCCTGTATCCGGAGATGAGTCCAGCGAAAAGGAGCCCAGCACCGCCCCGCGTCCTCCGAATCTCCTCCTTGCTGGCTGACGTCACAGAGCTGGAGCGCCGAAATCTCGCGATGCGCGAACTAGCGCATGCGCATTGTCGGCATCATGTTCATTCCCTGTGCTGATGCTAGCTCGCGCATCGCGAGATTTCAGCGCTCCAGCTCTGTGACGTCAGCCAGCAAGGAGGAGATTCGGAGGACGCGGGGCTGTGCTGGGCTCCTTTCCGCTGGACTCATCTCCAGATACAGGACACATATCAGGTTCATTTGCATATCAATCAAAACGTTTTTTTAACACAATAAAGGCACAGAGAGCTATGGGGACTGGGTATTGCAGATGTGCTAGCGGCCATCTAGCAGCCCATGTCCTCAGCTCTATGCGCAAAATCCTGGTGACAGGTTCCCTTTAAGGATACTTTTAAAATTGCCAGTTCGTCTTTGCACTTGTGGGTAATAACTATACTTCCTATTAGTGATCTCCTAACTAGGAATAAACATTGTTGCCTTACTGGCTGCGCACTGCCAGTATTTGCTATAGGTACAATTTATCATATGTCTCATACTAGTGTTTTGCTAGAGACTATACTGAATTAAAACATGAGATCAATGCTGCCCCCCGACATGTTTAGCCGAGTACCGGCGTCTTCAGGGATTAGGGCAGAGTGGCAAGCGATCAAAAGAAAGCGATCAAAAAGTCATAAGCACCCCAAAATAGTGCCAATCAAACCGTCATCTTATCCCGAAAGAATTGAGCCTCTACACAAGACAGTCGCCCAAAAAATAAATAAAACTATGGCTTTCGGAATATGGAGACACTAAAGAATCTTTTTTTTTTTTATGCTTTGTTATGTAAAACTGAAACAAACAACCAAAAAAGCAGTCATATTTGGTATTGTCGCATCCGTGACAACCTGCTCTATAAAAATACCACATGATCTAACCTGTTGAAATAACAAGAAATAAAAACGGTGCCAAAACAGCTATTCATTGTTACCTTACCCCACAAAAAGTGTAATATAGAGCAACCTAAAATCATATGTACCCTAAAATAGTACCAACAAAACTTCCATCCTATCCCGTAGTTTTTTTTTGGAGTTTCTACTCTAGTGGTGCATCAGGGGGGCTTCAAATGGGACATGGTGTCAAAAAATCAGTCCAGCAAAATCTGCCTTTCAAAAACCGTATGGTATTCCTTTCCTTCTGCACCCTGCCGTGTGCCCGTACAGCAGTTTACAACCACATATGGGGTGTTTCTGTAAACTACAGAATCAGGGCCATAAATATTGAGTTTTGTTTGGCTGTTAACCCTTGCTTTGTAACTGCAAAAAAATTATTAAATTGGAAAATCTCCCAAAAAAGTGAAATGTTATCTCTCTTTTCTCATTAATTCTTTTGGAACACCTAAAGGGTTAACAAAGTTTGTAAAATCAGTTTTGAATACCTTGAGGGGTGTAATTTGTAAAATGGGGTCATTTTTGGGTGGTTTCTATTGTGTGAGCCTCACAAAGTGACTTCAGACCTGAACTGGTCCTGAAAAAGTGGGTTTTAGAAATTTTCTGAAAAAGTTCAAGATTTGCTTCTAAACTTCTAAGCCTTCTAACGTCCCCAAAAAATAAAATGGCATTCACAAAATGATCCAAACATGAAGTAGACATAGGGGGAATGTAAAGTAATAATTATTTTTGGAGGTATTACTATCTATTATAAAAGTAGAAAAATAGACATTTGGAAATGAGCTAATTTTTTCTTTATTTTGTAAATTTGGAATTTTTTTATAAATTAAAATTTCTTTTTATGACTCCATTTTACCAGTGTCATGAAGTACAATACATGACGAAAAAACAATCTCAGAATGGCCTGGATAAGTAAAAGCGTTTTAAAGTTACACCCCATAAAGTGACCTCAAGGGGTTAAATGGGCGGTCACTGTGAAAGTCACTGTAAAAGTCACTGTTAAAGGGGCGGTCACTGTAAAAATCACTGTTAAAGTGGTGGTCACTGTTAAAGGGGCAGGCACTGTGGAAGTCACTGTTAAAGGGGCAGGCACTGTAAAGGTCACTGTTAAAGGGGTGGTCAGTGCTAAAGGGGTAAGCACTGTGGAGGTCACTGTTAAAGGGGCAGGCACTGTGAAGGTCATTGTTAAAGGGGCGGGCACTGTGGAGGTCAATGTTAAATTGGCAGCCACTGTGGAGGTCATTGTTAGAGGGGCGGGTACTGTAGAGGTCATTGTTATGGGGGAAACTGTCAATATCTTTTTACGAGTGGTGGTGAGGTGGAAGCGGCATAAGGAGACCACACAGTGGCCCAATGACAAAGTCTGGAGGTGGCGGCAGCATCAGAAGGCCACCGAGTGGCACAATGACAGTGTGGAGGTGGCAGCTGTATGAGGAGGCCACCGAGTGGCACAATCACAGAGAATGTAGTTGGCAGCAGTATGTGGAGGCCAGCGAGTGGCCAGGTTACATAATGTGGAGATGGCAGCAGCATGAAAACAACAGAGTGGTATGTGACATAGTGTAGACACGGCACCACCAGGAGGCCACAGAGTGGAAAGGTGACATAGTGTGGACATGACAGCATCAGTAGGCTACAGAGTGGCAAGGTGACAGTGTGGAGGTGGTTGGCAAAACTAGTACTCGCTGAAGATGGTGGGTGAAAGAAGGAGCACTTGGCATCAGATGTTTGGCATCAGGCGGGTAACAGCATCACATCAGTAGCTGACGAAGGTAGCTGGAAGAAAACGGTCTCTTTTCTCAAAATGTTGGTGTTCTATTCTGATGCATCAGGCATTGGTGTGTTGAAATCCTGGCTGATCCACACCTGATTCATCTTAATGCAGTGTCCCACTATGTGCTATTTGTGGGCACTTTAAACTCTTGCTGAATGTCATATCAAATGTATTGTGGTATCATGCTGTAGTTCCCTTTAACAGGCTGGCAGTATCATTTACCTTTATTCGCTCCTAGGTGGTGCAGGAACCACTTAGATATATAGCTGGGGAAGGGGTGTAAAGTTAGTATGTCTGATGTTAATGAAGAGATGAGAAAGTTAATGGAGGAGGTGGAAATTTTTATTTCCACCGAAATAATTCACAAAAGTTTTTACCGCATATAAGTGCAGCTCTTAATGCTTAATACAAGATTTTTTGCCACCCCCCAAAAAATTTTATTTATTTTTTTATTAACTTTCTTTATTATTATTTCAATATTAACAAACAGATTTATATAATTGTAATATATATAAAATGAGGGGGCACTCACAAGAGGAAACCACTAATGGATGATTCAATAGTAATTTAATATTCTAAAAACAAACCCCTAAGATACATATAAAACATACATCAAAAAATATACCTATATATATATGTGATATACAGCGATAAAGCAATTCATAAAACAATTCCCACTGGTGGTTAATAGTATATAGCGGCCTATTCAGTGCCGTGCATATAGGTTCGTAGCACAAACTTTTTAAGAATAATGTCCCAATTTCAGTTGTGGTGTATTATCACCTTCACAGAGCTATATGCATAATTTGAGAGCCCTGGACATGGGTTGTATTCAGTTGGAAGAAATATTATTATCAGTCCGGATCGATGGCTTAAATGACCCGTATCACTGAGTGAATAGGAACTTATAACCCCTTGGGACTATATCGTAATAGCTCCACTGGGGCACTGTTGGTCCGGTATGATGAGCGTACAAAGATGTATTGTCCTCCCAGTTACTTACGGTTACTTGCCGCTGTAGATTCTCGGACTCACCCCTCTTTGCTATCTGACTGCAGCATCAGTTTTCCAGGTGGCCGTACCGGCCGAGCGTGGCGTCCCACGTGACCTGGTCGTCTGGGGTTCCGAGTCGGCGCTTTGGATGACGTCAGCAATCTGCGACTCTAGCTTTAGTGTGCGGCTGTACCTTTAGTGGCGGTAACTTTAAAACGGAGGTGAATCTTTGATGTTTTGGAGTTAGTTAATTAAAGTCCAGCTTCTTTTTCTTGTGGAATCCTCGCTCACTCTGAAAATGCCAGACGCGTTTCAGGGTCTTGCACCCCTTCCTCAGTGGCCACTGAGGAAGGGGTGCAAGACCCTGAAACGCGTCTGGCATTTTCAGAGTGAGCGAGGATTCCACAAGAAAAAGAAGCTGGACTTTAATTAACTAACTCCAAAACATCAAAGATTCACCTCCGTTTTAAAGTTACCGCCACTAAAGGTACAGCCGCACACTAAAGCTAGAGTCGCAGATTGCTGACGTCATCCAAAGCGCCGACTCGGAACCCCAGACGACCAGGTCACGTGGGACGCCACGCTCGGCCGGTACGGCCACCTGGAAAACTGATGCTGCAGTCAGATAGCAAAGAGGGGTGAGTCCGAGAATCTACAGCGGCAAGTAACCGTAAGTAACTGGGAGGACAATACATCTTTGTACGCTCATCATACCGGACCAACAGTGCCCCAGTGGAGCTATTACGATATAGTCCCAAGGGGTTATAAGTTCCTATTCACTCAGTGATACGGGTCATTTAAGCCATCGATCCGGACTGATAATAATATTTCTTCCAACTGAATACAACCCATGTCCAGGGCTCTCAAATTATGCATATAGCTCTGTGAAGGTGATAATACACCACAACTGAAATTGGGACATTATTCTTAAAAAGTTTGTGCTACGAACCTATATGCACGGCACTGAATAGGCCGCTATATACTATTAACCACCAGTGGGAATTGTTTTATGAATTGCTTTATCGCTGTATATCACATATATATATAGGTATATTTTTTGATGTATGTTTTATATGTATCTTAGGGGTTTGTTTTTAGAATATTAAATTACTATTGAATCATCCATTAGTGGTTTCCTCTTGTGAGTGCCCCCTCATTTTATATATATTACATTTTCTTCTGTGGATCCTGAGGGTAGGACCAGAGGGTGAGCACCTATCCATACGTAATAGGGGTGAGCCGCTGTATTCTATTTTATCTTATTCAGATTTATATAATTAACATCATTTTTCAAACTGAAGCCCCCCCCCAATTCCCTCCCCCTCCCATCCCATGATGTGTCCTACTTCTCTTCCGGCCCTCCGTAACATGACCGAGGAATGGTGGACAGAGATGGAGAGCGGAGGGAACTCTATGGGTTCCATTCTCCCCAAATTCTACTCCATTTTTTCTCTATATCTCTTTGCTTATACAAAATATGTTCATATCTCTTATTGATGTTTACAGATTTAACTATGTGTTAATACTAGGAACATCTCGCGCAAACCAAGAGCGTGCTATTAGGAGTCTTGCCAAAAACATTATTTTAAACAAAATATTTTTTTTATATTGGTGACAGCCTACCTTGGCAAGATCCCCCAATACCCAGCATTTAGCAATAAAAGGAATCCGCACATTCAGTTTTCTCTCTATGTGATCGTGAATAGTCTCCCAATATTGTTTAACTCTGGGCAAGACCAGAACATATGCAAATAATCTGCATCAGAAACATCACACCTAGGACAATTATTATGATCCCTAATACCACATTTATTAAGCCAGGAAGGAGTGACATCAAGTCTATGTTGAATATTAAACTGCACCAGAACGTAGTTGAAATTATGTGATACCAGTTTTAAATCCTGAGCTAACATCCCCTGATCCTCCAAATGTGTCGTTAAACATTCTTTTTGCCAAGCCCTCTGTCCCGGGGACCAAATATCACCAAATCGTGATATTATTAAGCTTTTATAAAGTTGAGAAATCTTCATCTTTTGCCCCAAGTTCTCTATCAATTCATTAAATTGTGTACTAGTGTAAATTTGCAACCAATTTTTTTCTTTAATACTTAAAAGTGCCAATCTTAACTGTAAATACCGAAACCATGATAATTTCTGTGATTTTTGGCTTTGAGACAATATCCCCACTTCCTACTACCTGTGTCAGATATAAAATATTGCCTTTTTGCCAATATAGATCTCTACTTAATTGTGCTTATTGTACCACAACGGCGTACATCCAATTGACCCTTTCACTCCATACCAAAGTCGAATCAAATACCATGATTTTTATTTGCCACCCAAATATTTCAAGAGATTTTAGCGCATATCAGTGCAGCGCTTAACGCAGAATACAAGATTTTTTATGAAGTAAACGGGATGTAGCGGAGGAAGTAGGTCCGCGCTGGAAGAGCGAGTAGCGGACCTCGTGCGGTTTCTGTGCAGCAGAAAAGTCCCTGTAGTGTCCAGTAAGCAATACTTTAGATAGATGCGGGCTGGTGTGAATTATTTAAAATTTTTGTGCAGGGTTAGTGCATAGTGTATTCACCTGTATTGGTGCGCCACTCTTATGGACGTTGTCACGTAAGTGCGCTGTGTGAGAAACAAAATACACAATTTTAACACAACATAATTCAGTTCATACCGCAAAAGGGACTTTCCCACATATAACTGCAGCACTGAACGCTGAATATATCTTGATTTTTGTACAGAAATACGCCACTAAAGGCTTTACCTCATATAACTGCAACAGTGAAAGCTGAATATATTTTATTTTTTCTACCTTTTGGAGGGAGCCAGTCATCCGGTAGTGATCTATACTGACCACAAGAATCTCACCTACCTACAGTCTGCACAGAGACTTAATCCACGCCAAGCTCAATAGTCCCTCTTCTTTGCTTGTTTTGATTTTGTTCTTTACTTTCGTGCTGCAGATAAGAACATCAAAGCAGATGCTCTTTCAAGATCCTTTGATTTCACTGACCAGGAGCAGGAACTCCAATTCATCATTGATCCCGCTAAAATCTCGGCCTGTCCAGTCAAGCTATCCGAAATTTCTCCTGGAAAACCCTTTGTTGCAGAATCTCTCAGGACGCAAATGTTACTATGGGGTCATTCATCTAAAGTGGCGGGTCATGCTGGTAAGAGAAAGACCTTCAGGTTCATTGCACAACGGTACTGATAGCCATCCATGTGACAAGACATCCAAAAATTTGTAGCTGCTTGTCCATCCTGCGCACAAATTAAAACTTCCAAGCAGCGTCCAGACAGCCTTCTGCTTCCTCTTCCAGTTCTTGAGGTTCCCTGGCAAAAAATAGCCATGGACTTTATCACAGATCTACCCACGTCCTTCGGTTGTTCTGTAATTTGGGTAGGATTTGACCGCTTCTCCAAAATGGCACATTTCGTCCCTCTGCCTGGTCTTCCTTCTGCTCCCCAACTGGCCAAAAAATGTATTGAACACATTTTTCGTCTCTATGGCTTTCCACTACGTTTTGTGTCCGATGGAGGCGTACAGTTCACATCAAAATTCTGGAGAGCTCTCTGCAAGCTATTAAATTTATATCTGGACTTCTCGTCAACATATCATCCTCAGTCCAACTGTCAGGTGGAGCGTGTTAACCAAATTCTGACAAACTTCTTGCGCCACTTCACTAACAGTCATCACGACAACTGGGTCGAACTATTGCCTTGATCTGAGTTCTCATACAACAAGCATGTCAGCGAGTCTTCCAAGAAAACAATTTTTTTTTGTTTATGGCCAACAACCAAATATCCCACTCCCAGTGTCTCATTCTTCTGGTATCCATGCTGCAGACACCACCTCAAGAGAGTTCTCTAAAATCTGGGAGAAAACTAGGGGAGCTCTGAAAGAGGCTTCTGTGCGCATAAAAGAGTCCATGCCAGTGTTTCCTTGCTGCTGGAGACTTGCACTGGTGCTGAAGCTTGCGAGGGTATGTCTCTCTTTCATATGTGGCAACACATACACGCCCTCTGTCTCAGAAGCCAATGGGTATTGCAGCAGGTGTTTAAAGGCACTTCCTACTACAGGAAGTTGCCTGAGCAACCTCAGTGTCTAGCCTGTCTAGTTCCTGTGCAAAGGTGTTTATCTTGTCTGCCTTTCTGTGTACCGAATACTGCTATTGTACTCCTGGACTTTGCTTTCTACCACCTGCCTCTGACCTCAGACTTCGTTTATGGACTTTGTGTGTTTGCTACCTGCCCCTGACCTCAGATCTTGTTTGCTGACTTTGTTTGATTGCCACCTGTCCTGACCGGCACCTCCAGGCCTCGTAAGTCCCCTCGGTGCTTGTACCGAGCACTCTGACCCCCTGGTCAGCTGCCACTGACTTGGGGACTACTCTGGAGTGACACCTGGCTGCTACCCTACCGCCCAAACCTATCCCCATCATCAGGGGCTCTAGTGAATACCAGGTAGCTGCTTAGTTACGCCCCTCCGGAGTATACCCAGTCAGTGGCGCAATGGGTCTACACCCGCTTGCATAACAAGCATTTGTTACTCCGTGTAGCTGCGGTAACGCAGCAGAACAGCAAACAAATGCTGCACTACCTAAATGCACTATATAGATTATTGGTATATAACACCCCTGCCTCAATCAGTTTTTTTTTGGGAGGGGGGGAACTGGTAAATCACATCAGTAAAAATTATTTGTTCCAATAGCATTTGTCCCTCTGTGTGGCTGCAGTATCGCAGCAGAACCGCACACATTTGCTGCACAATACAAATGCACAATAATATACTTTCTATGTTAGAAAATATATTATAAGTATATCACACCTCTCTGTATATCACACCTATCGATAGCACACCTATACTAGTCCTTAAAAGGACGTTTGTGGCCCTATTAGTTAGCGTTTTGTGTCCCTAACAGTCTGTCTCTGCTCCACAAAGCAACCTCTCCCTACACTGGCAAAAGACTGAATGTAAAATGGCAGCCAGATCAGGTTTATTTATAAGATGGTGGGTATGTCCATGTGCTTAAACGTCTCAATTGGCTGTCATGTACCACCTGATGAATGTGTCATGGGTCAAAGTTCTTCACAATGTAAAAGAATATGGCGGGAGCGAATACCGCCATATATTCGCCATTTCGGCGAACAGAGAACGAGCAAAGTTTGCAGCGAAACGACTGCCAGGCGAAACGCAAGGCTATCTCTAGTGCTTGGCACCCGAGCATCGGGAAGTGTTCTACTCGAGCACCAGAGCAAACAAGCACTTTGGTGCTTGACCAACACTAATTCTCATTTCATGTTGGCGGCGGTTAGATGTGTTGAAAGCGTTTAGTGGTCTATTTTAGTACAAACATAAAAATACATTTTCAGTTCACGTTGGCGGTTATATATGTTGAAAGCATGGCTGGGATTCAGCAGGGTGGCAGCAGTGGGAGGTTGGGAGCTAAACGTGCCCGGGGTAGAGAACCTGATTTGCAGCAGCCTACCTACTCAGGAAGTAGCTGGGGGTTCACGGAAGTAGCGGCGGTTCGAAAAACAAAATGTATTCAGCGGTCAGCGCTGCGGTTATATGCGGTTAAATCTCCATGATGTCGCCATAACAAATCTGCAGCGTGGCTTCTAAACACTTTCAAAATAATCCTTCAGCGGAGTGAATAGATGCCGGATGACCGGGACGCTCCATGACCTTCCCAGGAGCTGCTGTCGGGAGCAATGGTTCATTTCTGAGACATCCCTATAGTGCAGGGGGAATCCGAAGACCCTTTCCATCTCCGTGCTCCGTTATATGTGGTAAAATCTTTATTGAAGAATTTTGGTGGAAAAATAAATTGTATTCAGCGTTCAGCGCTGCACTTATATGCGTTAAAATGTTTTGTGAATTATTTCGGTGGAAAAAGAAATTTCATTCAGCATTTATGGCTGCAGTTATAGGTGGTAAAATCTTTTGTGACTACGGTGGAAAAAAAAAATTATTCAGCGTTAAGCGCTGCACTTATATGCCCCACAGACAGGATCCATTTTTTGTGAGTTATTGTTATTGTTCTGATATATCAGAGGAAGGGAAAAATAATCAGCGATTCTGTCCGGTTGGGCTCTACTTGTATACGCGTTTAATAGAACAGGTTCTGTAGACATCTATGTGGAATCAGCTGACGACGGTGTAAAGGGAGTGCGCTTCTTCTTGGCACTAACATCGACCTGTAAGGCTGAGTTCATACTTGAGTTATTTGGTCAGTTTTGACCCCGTGACTGTTTAAATAAGCGAAGTGTGCATTGATTCTAAGAGCGATGCCTGTCATCTGCATGTCATATGGACTCGCAGTATTATTGTACTACCAAAGCAGACTTCCTATGCATGTTACTACAAGACACAATGTTCTACACCACTATAAAGCAGGATATAGGGTTTTTTTTTTAACGTGATTCGCCGCAAAAAAATTCAGATCGAAGCAAATTTTTCCGAAAAAGTCGGCAAATAGGCCAAATTGAATTTTTAAAAAATTCGCTCATCTCTAACTGTAGTGTACCCCAAAAGGATACCAATGAAAACTACAAGCCCTCACACAACTCCATAGAAAGAAAAATAAAAAAGTTATGAGTGTTGAGAATCGGCGATTTAAAAAGATTTTCTTCCTTTAAAAAAGCGGTTTTATTGCACAAAAGTAGTAAACTGTAAAAAAAAATATATATGTGTCTGGTAACGCTGTATTCATATTTACCCAAAAAATAAAGATATTGGGAGACATTTATCAATAATGGCGCAATTTTCGCCAAAAAAAAATACTAACATTACAAATCAAAAGTGGTGATTTATTTCACCTCATACATCAAAAGGCAGATACCACTTTTAAAATGTGAATTTTTAAAATACACTGAACAAAAAGATAAATGCAACACTTTCAGTTTTGCTCCCAGTTTGCATGAGCTGAACTCAAAGATCTGAAACATTTTCTACATACACAAAAGACCCATAACTCTCAAATATTGTTCACAAATCTGTCTAAATCTGTGTTAGTGAGCACTTCTCCTTTGCCGAGATAATCCATCCCACCTCACAGGTATGGCATATTAAGGTGCTGATTAGACAGCATGAATATTGCACAGGTGTGCCTTAGACTACCCACAATAAAAGGCCACTCTGAAATGTGCACCGTTTTGCCTTACTGGGGGGGAGGAGGAGAGGGGAGAGGTAGGGGGGGGGGGGGGGTCAGAAAACCAGTTAGGATCTGGTGTGGCCACCATTTGCCTCACACAGTGCAGCCATTGAGCCATTTCTGCTGATAAGAGGATGGTAAATGAGGCATTTTATAACATATTTCTGGCATCATGCATTCTTTATGGTGAGAATTCTGGAGAAAACATTCTTAGTGCAAATCAAAGCGTCATTCTTTTTGGCACCTTTTACGCTATAATTCTGGTGCAACATGCTTACTAAATGTCCACCATTATGTTATTTATACCGAAAAATGAATGCCATAAAATAATAATGAAAAACTCAGTGGCAGTATTGCTGTTTTTTCCCATCTCCCTCCCAGAAAAAGTTAATAAAAGTTAATCAGACCGTTATATGTACCCCAAAATGAGACGATTAAAAACTAACTTGTCCCAAAAAAAAAAACAAGTCCTCATGCAGCTACATAGACGGAAAAATAAAAAAAGTTATAGCTCTTGGAAGGCGACAATGAAAAAAGGAAGAAAAACGCTTTGTCAGAAATAAGGCCCAAAACAGGCTAGTCACTAAGGGGTTAACAGCAGTCCCATAGAGATGAATGGTTCACCAGTATGCATTCTCTGGGTATAGGTTTCCTAAAACTGGAATACCCCTTTAACCAGCAATGTAGTAGGTTGTTTGTTATACAAAACACAATCTATTGTTTTCTGCAATAAGATCTTTCAGTCTAGGGGGAAGCTTGTCAAGAAGTCCACAAAAATATCTGTCCCAATGACCAACTTTATTTAACATATCTGCAAACCTGAGAGCCTCCAGGAAGATTGTGCACTTATCTGTTTCACTTAAGATTTACTTACAGTAATCGGCTAAAAGAACTCTATAAATTAATACAGTGATAGGAGATACGGAAAGCTGTAGTAGCTATGAAGCAGCAACATGCCATTAGGCTGAGAAGACAGCATGGAGTGGATTTAGAAAGTGAATATGGAATGTGTGGAAGTGGAATTCAGAAGAACATTAGTCACAGATGCAATAAATGAGAGGGAAGCGTAGAGAGACAAGAGGTAAATACAGTTCTGCTGTGATACACATTTGTACCATGTTCTCTTTTTTTGTATTGTAAAAAGTAGAGCATTTATCTAACAAATGGTGTCCCAGGAGGGTCATTTCTGAACTCTATCTTATTTGTGCTCAATTGTTATCGGTTACATGCTTTTTCTCAGCACCATTTATATGCAGATTTACGGCCTGTTGTAATGATCGGACCAACTGTTGCCGGAAATCCAATTTTCTCAGCACCCAATTTAGACAATTTGCATATTAACGAAGGGAAGGTAAATTACAGGGAGATGAGAATACAACAAGATGTTCAGTCATGCCAGGTGTAAATAATACCCTTGTAATTTACTGCAGACAAACCAAACGCCTACTGAAAATAAAGGGATCTCATACTTCACTCATTGAAATGAGATTGTATGCCACTTTTAGTGAAATTATGTCAGGATTTCAAACAGACCACATCACCCCCATTAACACATGACAAAGAAGTCAACTAATCCCTCGACATAATCCATCATTCTAAAAGTCTTGATGTACGAGGGTTGGTCATCTTGGCATTTTTATAAAGTCTACTTGCATATTTGAGCTTTGACTCTAGGGTTGCCTGCACATGGTTTACTATCAGAAAATCTGAATAGATTTCCATGGTATTTTAGGTGCGCTGCTTTCAAAACCACAACAAAACCAGCTTGTTTTACTTGGAGTTTTTGGTGCAGATTTGATGAGGTTTTGCTGCAGGTTTCATGCCTCCATTGAAAAGGGTGAAATCCGCACAAACAATTAACATGCTGCAGATTTCAAAATCTGCATGTCAGGTCAATTTTCACACGGAGACAAAAAGTTGTTTAAACTCATACATTTTGCCAGTACTGTATTAGGCTACATGCACACGACAGTATGTATTTTGCAGTCCTCAAATTGCAGATCCGCCCCCCAAAAAAAGGATGACATCCGTATGCCATTTTTTTTTTAAGATCTATTGTAACAATGCCTAAAACGGACAAGAATAGGAAATGTAACCATTCCTTCCATCCCGCAAAAAATGAGCTCCTACCTAAGACAATTGCCCAAAAAAAAAAAAAAAAATTTTTTTTGTTTCAAAAATGCTTTTATTGTGTAAAATGTAAAAAAAAAGTTGACATATTAGGTATCGCCACATCCGTAACAACCTGCTCTATAAAAATACCACATAACTAACCCATCAGGTAAACACAGTAAAAAATATTAAATATAAACTGTATCCAAAAAGCAATTTTTTGCCACCTTACATCACAAAAAAGTGTAATAGCAAGCTGATCAAGAAACCATATGCACCGCAAAATAGTGTCAATCAAACCGTCATCTCATCCCATAAAAATCATACCATAACTAAGACAATCGCCCAAAAAATAAAAACGTTATGGAGACACTAAAACATGATTTATTTTTGTTTCAAAAAGATATTATTGTGTAAAACGTACCATATTTTTGCTCGCCCTATAACGGCGGCCCATAAGACGCACCTAGGTTTTAGGGGAGGACAATAAGAAAAAAATATTTTCCATTACATCTTAGACCTCAGCTAACAGCCCTTATCAGACACCCAATGTTAATAAGATCCTAACAAGTCATGTGAATGACCCCCAATCAGACCTCATACCCCAATAAGACCTCATATCAGCCCCCACTGCTTCTCATATTGGCCCCCAGCAGCTCCTATTGCCTCATATCATCCCTCTGTAGCCCCCCATTGCCTCTCATGTTGCCCCCATTGCCTCTCATGTTGCCCCATTGCCTCTCATGTTGCCCCCAATTCCTGTCATGTTGCCCCCATTGCCTCTTATATTGCCCCCAGTGCCTCATGTTTAATAAAATAAATAAACCTCTTACCTCTTCTGCTTTTGGATGCTGCCGCTCCTCTCCTTCAGCGCCCTCTGTCTTCTGGCTGTGCTGTGAAGGCTGCGCAAAGCATGAGATCACAGAGCGCAGTCACGCTGTGCGCAGCCTTCACAGCCAACAGCTGAGGACCAGAAAGTGGTGAGTACAAAGCCTTCACCGATTCCCGGTCCTCCGGTACTAATGAGCGCTTCCATAATGGAAGCGCTCATTAGTATTCACCCCATAAGTCGCAGGGGCATGAAAAATGTGTCTTATGGGGCGAAAAATACGATAAATACATTTAAAAAAGTATACATATTAGGTATTGCCACGTCCATAACGACCTGCTTTATGAAAATACCAAATTACCTAACCCCTCAGGTGAACACCATAAAAAATAAAAACCGTGCTAAAGAGGAGAGCCTATTCCTGCTTCTCATAGTCTGGGAACTCTATTTCCACGATTGACCTGAGATACATTAGATATATGAGATACGAAGCCAGGTCACTCTCGGATCATGGTCCAGTATCCCTTGAAATTTGTATGACTGATGTCGGGGAGTAGGCAGCTCCTTTCTTTAGATTAAAGGGGTTATCCAAGGTATTTTTTTGTTCTTTCTATGTTACTAACTATAGTTGAATGGGGCTAGTAGTTGACCAAGCCTCATTGATATTTCAAGGTTCAATGTGCGTAAAGGCCCACCACAAGAAGGCGTGGGGAAATATCCTTATTAAAATATAACTTTTATAGAATATACATTAAAATACACCAAGGGATGCATCAACATGCGATTGGCCGCCGCTATCACGTAATGCCGGCGCCGGCTCCTGACGTATTGTCGCGCAGCGCATGCGCGTGACGTCAGACGCCGGCGAGGACGATCACAGGGCGGTCCGACCAAGAGAGGCGCGGATGGGCTCTATTTAAACCCCATGGAGGTATGTATCTTTGTGGCTGGTAGATGTAGAGGAACCCCCGAAGTTAGAGGGACATCACCTTTAGTGAGGACCACCATACCCCACACACCGACTAGCAGAGGAACATCTATCCCCCTGCAGCTTGGCACTCCAACACCAGGGGTGTCAGCATATTGGCTCTCATTGTATCTAATAGAGCCCCCCCCCCTCAATTTATTTGACTACATGGTCTTTTTTGTCACCTGTGGTCGCATATGGTATATGCTGCTTTTTTCTGTGTACCAACTTCCCCTGAGGAGTCGACACGACAGAAACGTGCCACGTCGGGAGGTCTGAAGAAATTGCATTTTAATAGTGCTAGTGATCAGGTCCATAACTAGGGACAGGTATCCAGACGGGGTCGAACTCTGTGTAGATAGGCAGTATGGGAGCAGTCCCCTTCCCCCCTATGTAAGGGTGAGACAGGGTACAACATCACGACTCCTTCTGACAACCTGCCAATACAAGACACCGTCCGGTCCAGGCAACAAGCAAAGCCAGACTGATCCTAGCCACCTGGTTGGTCGGGTAAGACTGCTTGCGTCCACACAGGCGCAGCAGGTCCATTTATTTACCTTTGCTCTACCAGCGGTGGGGTACCTAATCGGACCCCTTATATGTATGTATGTCATGTTGATGCATCCCTTGGTGTATTTTAATGTATATTCTATAAAAGTTATATTTTAATAAGGATATGTTACTAACTAGGCAAATATAACAGCTTTCCAATTAACTCACTTTATCTCCAGTGGCTGGTTTCTCAGATTTCACTGAGGGTCACATGATCTGTGATGTCAGCTTCTCTCCCTGCTCTGATAAAGGTTGTTTACAAGCCTGTAAACGAGACGTCACTGTGCTGGCCACGCCCCACCCTTCACTGCCGTCTGCTCTCTAGTAGGATTCTTAACCCCTTCAGCTGCACAGCCCTGCAGGCAGTGAGGAGACAATGCTGGGCACTGGAGCTGACATACTAAAGAGAGCATTGCACAAGACGGTAGGGGGAAGATCCTGTGTGTATTAGCAGTGTCATTATACAGTTGGGTCTTGTAGTTATAAACTTACAAGTTGCTGTTGATTCTCCCAGCACTCAGGGCAGCTCTTGTATCCACTCCCTTAGCAGTGCCATTATACAGCTGGGACATGTACTGTAGTTCTACACATGTAACATGCTGCAGTCTCCCAGCATTCAGACATGTCACTCAGGGCAGCTCTTGTATTCACTCCCTTAGCAGAGCAGGGGGAGGGGCAGAGATTGTTTTTATTGCATGTAAGCAAAGGGCCAGAAAAGAACCAGGGAAATGAGGATATATATATATATATATATATATATATATATATATAATTTTATTTTTTGCATAAAACTTGCTTAGCTCAGTTATATATCAGATTTTCATAACTCTGACAACCACTTTAAACCCTTTTTGGTTGTCAGTAATAGACAATCATGATTGAATGAGACAGGAGATGGTATGCTTTTGGAATGTTAATTATAAAACAGCTAAAATTCAACTGGTTTGGGATACATTTAAGGACTTTATGAGGGGGGTATTTGTTAACCCCTTCTCAAATTGGAGATGTTGCTATCGATTAAAACAGAGGGCCTTGAAAGCAGCTGCGATTTGTGGGTCACAAAATTTCGTTATGAACAGCACAGAAATTAATAGAAATCTTATGCAAAGTGCAAGTTAGGAATATCTTCTCAAGGGCTCAACAGAGGCTCTTTTTTAAGGGTTGAAAACAAGTCTGTGAATCTGGTCATCCAGGGAAACTTCTCGCTAGAGTGATCGCTAATCAGGATAAAAAAAAGGAAATATTTAGTATTCGTTTATCAGATAATACAATTACTGGAAATTAGGAGTTACTAAAGAGAGCTTTTGTAGAATATTTCTCGGAAATACAGTATATCAAACTAGTGATGATATCTCTGATGAAAAAAATCAATGCCTATTTAGAAGCGATTACTTTTCTGGTTCTGACTGAAATTCAAAGAGACTCTTTTGAAGCAGACTTTTCAATTCAGGAAATAGAGGCGTCATTAAAATCATGTTCGGGTAACTCTTCCACTGGATTGGTTGGCTTCCCATACAAACTTTATCACAAGTATGGAAAAGTGATTCTTCCACGGTTGTTGCCAGGTCTCCTGGAAAATGAAACCCTTCCTCAATCAATGTCAGAAGCACTAATAATATTAATATTGAAAAAGGGGAAGATCCTTTAGATATGGAGTCATATAGACCGAAATCGCTCCTGAACACAGATGTAAAGCTTTTAGCAAAGATGTTGGCTACAAAGCTCTCTACAGTAATCTCCTTGATTATTCACATGGATCAGAATGGGTTTATCCCCAATAAAGGTGCTCATTATAATCTCCATCGATTATATGCGAATATACAGTCTCCTGGGGGAGGATTCTCGCTCCATCCTGTCCTTGGATGTCTCTAAGGCTTTCGATAGGGTGGAGTGTAAATTCCTATGGAAGGTATTGGAAAGGATGGGTTTTGGTACAAGGTTCATTAGCATGGTTAGGCTTTTATATAGATCCCCCACTGCTAGATTGAATATACTGTACATGGTAGTTTGACATCTAGTTTTAAGTTAACCAGAGTCAGGGTTGTCCACTTTCGCCTTTATTGTTTGATTTATACATTGAGCCCTTGGCATTTAGGATTAGGAGAGATATAAGGATTGAAGGGTTTGGAATAATGGGAGTGGAAGATAAGATCTCTTTGTATGCGGATGAGGTGTTATTTTTTGTTAATCATTCCAATGCAACTCTCCCAAGAATTTTCTCTGTGGTTAATGCTTTTGGGGTAGTCTCTGGCTTAGATCTCAACTGAGCAAAGACTACTCTTATGTCTTTGGATAATTTTGGGCACCAGTGTGGGCATGATAATTCCCCCTAGGATTAAGGACTTTACTCACCTTAATCTGGTACCCTTGATAGCCAAAACAAGATAAAAAATCTCTATCTGGCTTTGCTTACCTTTATCCAGAGCTGACAGAATATCGTTAGTCAAAATGGTGATCTTACCCCATTTTCCCTATATGTTACGGAATTCTCTAGTTTGAAATGAGGATAGGCTTTTCAAGCTTATCGAAAGGATGACTAATGATTTACTCTGGGGAAGAAAGAGAGTGAGTATAAAACTGGATTTTATTGAAACAGGAGGCTCCCATTGTGCAAAACTTTATTTTACTACTCCCATAGCAGCAAGAATTATTACAACAGGTGTATGAAAAGCTATTTCAAAACAGTTAATCAGTAATGTAAATGAGGAATACAGGTAACCAATCAGTGTGCGTCTCAGTGGATATAAGGTGAAGCGAGCATAGACCCCGCCTCTTTCTTGATGACGACCAGAGAAGAAGTGGAACCGGCTTGAAGTAGTCGGAATATGGTAGCAATGGAATAAACGTAGATCTGGTTAATAAAAAACTGGAATAACAGGAACTTCTGAGGATGGATGAAATGATGAGGTATCCAAAGTGTTCTAGTATGCTGTGGAAAGAAAATATACTGTATATAGTCAGGGTTGGGTTAATAAGGAAGGACAATGTTCGCCTTCTGTCTTCAATAAAATCTATATTTTCCATTACAATACAGTAGCTAGGAAAATCTTCAATGTTATTGCAACTGGAGGTTCTCATTGTGCAAGTTTAAAGCTAAATAGGAAGGATACGTATAGATTATCTGATGTTGTAATTGATATTTGTGAATCTATTGTTACTTGTCACTCTTATTGTTCTTGGCTCTTTCACTTTCTCCCCTCTCTGCCGCCGATATTCCATTCGTAGTGACCCTCTACTTACTTTTATTGCTTTTTCTGGGTCTCCAGTTCTTTCCCCTGTGTTCGGTGGTGCCATCTTAAGCAGAACGCCGTAGTCTCGGATATCGCAAGACTTCGGGCGCTCATCAAAAACTGTGAGGTGATTTGCCTGCGCTGCCGCGTCTCTCCGCAGTGCTCAGCTAATTACCTCACAGTGTACCTGCTCCACTCCTCTCCCTATGGTGTACATTTCTGCTTCTTATACATACATAGTTATACATAGTTATATATTCTCCCATCTTCCTTCCATTACCAGTTAATTTACTGTGGATACATATATATATATATATATATATATATATATATATATATTTACCTAAATACAATTAATATAGTGTATGTGTGTATGTGTGTGTGTGTGTGTGTGTGTGTGTGTGTATATATATATATATATATATATATATATATATATACATAACTATTGTTTTTTAATTACATAATTCCATTTTCATTATTCTCCTATATTTTCTCTCCCTTACCCATACACACATATTTAGCAACATGAATCCCTCAGAGGAACAACCTAATCCCCCGACCAGTCAACCCATGTCTTTTAGCTTTGAGGTATTAACTATGGATTCCATCCAACAAATAGAAATATAGAAACATAGAATGTGTCGGCAGATAAGAACCATTTGGCCCATCTGGTGGATCAATCCGTAGCTAGATCAGTATCTGTTGCTATACAATCAGGAATGGTGTATCTTCAGGACTCCATTACTAAGTCCTTTTCATTAATTGTAAATCAAGGAACACCTCAGGTTTACCCTTCTACCCCATAAGAAAACTTCCTCTCAGAGGAAGATTCTGTTGCAGACCTAGCCAAAGGCTTCAAAAAATTAGTCAAATCTGTCAAGAAAAGGAAATTTTGTGACGATTCTCTGGAACTAGATCCTATTATCACTAAATACTTAAATAAAACAGGAAAAAATCCCAAAAGAGGCCTTGATATATTTCATTCAAATTGTGTCAGGATAAACTCGTAGACCTACTAGGGGCTCTCACAAAAATATTGGACTTATCCGAACAAGCTGCTGCTACAAACCAACCCGTAGACACATCAGTACTCCACGGATGGGCCCAAAGGGCCATATGTTTCTTTGGAAATATTAACTCTGCTCTCAGCGTGGAAAGAAGAAGTAATATCTTGATGAAATTGGACCCACAACTCACTCACCTGGCCAACTCAGAGCCTGATCCATCTGCTGAGGGTCTTCTCTTCAGAAACACCCTCATCAAGGAAATTGGAAAGTTTGTTGGAGTGTTTACCTCTCTTGACAAAGCTAAAACATCTCTGAAAAAAGTAGGTCAGCCCAATTTTTTTTGTCAGGGCTGGAAAAGGCAGGGGTGACTTTCCCAGGCGAGCTTCACACTTCAGACAGTTTCAGCAGGCCTCCTACCACACAGAGAGACCTACCACCTCTACATTATCTGCCATACCTACACCATTCTTCCCTACCAGAGGACGTCCATAGAGAGCTCGAGGCCTTCGAGGTTTCCCTAGATATAGACCATTGTTATGTAAGTCTTTCTACCCGAAACTATCCCCACATACCTTTAGGGATAAGACTGAAACATTTTGTCCAGACTTGGGCTTCACTAACTTCAAACTCATGGGTCCTAAATACTATCTTAGGTTATCAAATAGATTTCCTATCCCCTCCTTAACAAAACCACACCCCTCAACCAATACTCTTCTCTACTCTAGCTCAGAACCTCATAGAGTCAGAGATAAAAGATCTCTTGTACAAAAGGAGCCATCATCCAAGTTCCCCTCCTATCTCCGGGTTTTATCAGCAACATCTTTCTAGTAAAAAAGAAAGATGGGGGGTCACAGGCCTGTCATACATTTAAGAACCCTCAACGATTTTGTCACTTACCATTACTTCAAGATGGAGGGAATCCATCTTCTCAGGGACCTGATACTTCCTCAAGATTGGCTCATAAAGATAGACCTCAAGGACGCATATCTTACTGTACCTATACACCCTTGCTATCAACCTTACCTACAATTCTTCTGGAACAACCAAAAATGCTATTTACTTAACTTCCATTTGGCCTATCATCCACCCCTTGGTGCTTCACCAAACTAATGAAACCAGTAGTTTCATTCTTAAGATCCCGGGGTGTACGTCTAATCATCTATTTGGACGACATCCTAATCATGGCACAATCCCTTCCACTAATCTGACTTCATCTACAATGGACTTTATCCCTTCTGACCAATCTTGGGTTTCTAATAAACTCCAAGAAATCCATTCGTTTACCATCCAAGGAAATAGAATTC
This sequence comes from Bufo gargarizans, assembly GCF_014858855.1. Classification (NCBI taxonomy): domain Eukaryota; kingdom Metazoa; phylum Chordata; class Amphibia; order Anura; family Bufonidae; genus Bufo; species Bufo gargarizans. The sequence continues at coordinate 91,145,590 of NC_058085.1, forward strand.
ATAGGTTTCAATATCAATACTGTTTCAGCTCTCCTGAGTCTTCCTACCAGGAAACTCCCCCTGTTTCGGAAGGAAATCCGATCAGTGTTAAACAAACATCTGGTATCCCTATGCACTATTGCGCAGATCGTGAGGCTGTTATCGGTTTCCATGCAAGCCATCTTCCCCGCCCTATTACACTACAGAGCCCTCCAACGCCTCAAGGCACAACATCTACGGGAGGGCCTACAATATCCAAACAAAATCCTCCTCTCTCCAGAAGCCTAGGAAGAACTTCTTTGGTGACATCCAGGTCTGGAATGGAAAAATGGGATTCAATTTCTTACCAGATCTGGTCCTAGAATCAGACCCCAGTCAATTAGGCTGGGGCGCTCGTTGTGGCCCTTATTTCACAGGAGGAAAATGGTCAGAAACAGAATCTCTTACACATCAACTCTTGGGAGCTTCTGGCGGGTTCTTTCGCCCTGAAAAGTTTTGCAAAAGACAGATCACACTGCTGCATCCTACTGCGTATGAACAATATCGCAGCAGTACAATACCTCAACCGATTAGGGGGCACCACTTCCAATATTTTAAACAATATTGCCAAGGAATTTTGGCATTTCTGCTTGGACAGGGATATTACTCTGAGAGCAGAATAACTTCCGGGTTTGATCAATTCGGTTGCCGATTGGAATTCCTGATACCTATCAGATTCCAGCCACTGGCAATTGGATCCTCTTATCTTACAACAAATCAACAGCTTATAGGGCCCCTCCACATGGATCTATTCGCATCACAATTGAACAGCCAATGATCCATTTTCTTCAGCTGGTGTCCAGATCCAGATGCTCTGGCTCTGGATGATCTTCGCCAAATTTGGCCACAGAAACGGCTTTACGCTTTCCCCCCTTCGTCTTAATTCCCTGAGTTCTACTTCAGACGATTTCCCAGAGATCGACATTAGTGATCATCACTCCTTGGTGGCCATCTCAAGCATGGTTCCCCACAAACTCAGTCTTGCCAAAGATATCCCGAGAGTTCTACCACTTTCCCAGGATCTTCTCCGAGATCCTTCAGGACACTTTCTCCCTCTGATCTCGTCAGGACTCCTATCATTAGTAGCCTGGTTGATCTCAGGCATTTGGGATTTGACCACGGCCTTTCACAATCTACTCTTGACATCCTCTCTGACGCATGGGCCCCAGGTACCAGAAAGGCTTGTAGATCAGCCTGGAAAATTTGGCTTCATTGGTGGTCTTAAAGGGATTTGGATCCTGTTCATGCATCTATTGCCCATATCTTAAACTTTTTATAGGCATCCTTTTGGATTTGGGAAGGCCTATAGGACCATAAACGTTTACTGTTCTGCGATATTAGCGGAACATGCCCCTGATAACTCCATCCCTGTTGGTAAACACCCAATGATCTGCAGACGTATGAAGGGCATACGTTTTAGGAAACCTTCTGACCCTAGACACCACTCCACTTGGGATGTTACCCTCCTCCTAAACCTCTTCTCGTCTTGGGAGGACAATGAACTTCTACCCCTAAAACAAATTTCCTTTAAACTTACGGCTCTTTTATGTCTCATCTCCATTAAGAGAATGTCAGACGTCAGAGCTTTGGCCATCACTTACAGATCCTTTACCCCTAACGGAGTAACCTTCCGTATAGGTAGACAAACCAAAACCAACCTACACACAGTCTTCTACCCAGCTTTCCCTTTTCATGATAAACTATGTGTTGTCCGCTGTCTAAAGACATATGAACTTATGACCCAACCTCTATGTATCCCTCAGTCTTCCTAACTTCTTATCTCCTTCCATAAACATCATCTTCCAGTATCTTCCCCTACACTATTCAGGTGGGTTAAACTTACCATGCAAATTGCCAGGATTAACACATCAATCTTTGGTGCCCATTCAGTCCAAGGGGCAGTATCCACTAAAGCCTTCCAAAAAGGAGGCTCCCTCTCTGATATTCTGAAGGCCGTAGACTGGTCTTCAGAGTCCACTTTCAAAACGTTTTATTTCAAACCTGACTCATGTCTATATGTACATTTTGTAAATCATTATTATTACTATGTTTTTTTCCATACTATTTAGCTTTACATTTGCACAATGAGAACCTCCTGTTGCAATAAAATTGAAAATTTTCCTAGCTACTGTATTGTAACGGAAAATATAGATTTTATTGAAGACAGAAGGCAAACATTGTCCTTCCCTATTAACCCAACCCTAACTATATACAGTATATTTTCTTTCCACAGCATACTAGAACACTTTGGATACCTCATCATTTCATCCATCCTCAGAAGTTCCTGTTATTCCAGTCTTTTATCATCCAGATCTACGTTTATTCCATTGCTTCCATATTCCGACTACTTCAAGCCAGTTCCACTTCTTCTCTGGTCGTTCTCAAGAAAGAGGCGGGGGTCTATGCTCGCTTCACCTTATATCCACTGAGACGCACACTGATTGGTTACCTGTATTCCTCATTTACATTACTGATTAACTGTTTTGAAATAACTTTTCATACACCTGTTGTAATAATTCTTGCTGCTATGGGAGTAGTAAAAGAAAGTTTTGCACAATGTTCGCCTCCTGTCTTCAATAAAATCTATATTTCCAGTTACAATAGCTAGGAAAATCTTCAATTATTTCTATAAGCCATTGGAGCAGGGAGGGCTTAATCTTCCCTACTTCAAGGGTTATTTAATTGCTGCACAGTTGTGGCTATATTGTGACTGGGAGAAAAGTGCCCTTTGTAGGATGCTAGTAGATCATTCCCCATTTGAGAATATATTCACTTTGCTGGAATCCGGGGGAAGTGACGGGGAAGTTATTTTCTGGATCCTGGACCACCATTAGAAGATGGCTGGGGATAAAGGATTCCCTTGTATGTACACCTCTTTGGCATAACTTATTTTTAAAGGGTTTGGATAAACTAGTTGGGGTTATGTTTTGGCAAACAAACAATATTCTTACAAAAATACACTGTTTTCACATGTGGTACTGTATTTGAAACAGAGAGCCATGCGCTATGGACACTAGATTTTGAACAGATTATTCATTTTGTTGCTAGACACACAAATTTTAAATTTGACTCAGTATATGCCCCAGTAATGAACAGAATATGGACACTAGATTATGCACAGATTATTTAGATTGGCGCAACAGACACACTTTTTAAATGTGATAGAGTATTTGTCACATGAATCCACAGTACATGGACAGTATATTTGGCACAAAACAGTTTAATTTGTCCCAAATAGAAACAATTCTCTGCTGAACTACTGTATATATGGTTGCGGACTAAATTCACGCACAGATGTGACCAAAACCAGTGAAATTTGTCCCAAATAGAAATAAATCTATGCTGAATTACTGTATATATGTTTGCGACCTAAATGCAGACAGAGATGTGCCCAAAAGTATTGAAATTTGTCCCAAATAGAAATAATTTCTGCTGAACTACTGTGTATATATGGTTGCGGACTAAATTCACACACACACGAGACCCAAAATACTGAAATTTGTGCCAAATAGAAATAATTCTCTGCTGAACTACTGTATATATGGTTGCTGCCTAAATTCACGCACAGATGTGACCAAAACTACAGAAATTTGTCCCAAATAGAAATAATTCTCTGCTGAATTACTGTATATATGGTTGCGGCCTAAATGCACGCACAGATGTGACCCAAACTAGTGAAATTTATCCCAAATAGAAATTATTCTAGGCTGGAATACTGTATATAACATTTGTGGATTGAGCGCGCGCACAGATGTGGAACAAATTAGGTTAATTTCCCCAGAAAAATACATTTCTATGATGGAGTGGTGTATGTCTCACTAGCAGGCACACTCTAGTGAATAAGCCCCTTTTTAGAATTTCTGCTAAACACACTGCTTTCTGATGGTGTACTGTAGATCTCACTGATATGTAATATTTCTTAAAGTATGTAAACCCTTGGATTTAATAACTGGTTGAATCTCCTTTTAAAAGCTTTTTGGTACTGAACACAGCGATTTTCCAGCCCTGCACTATCTGTCCCTTCCTGCAGACACCAGTCCCTAATACTGCTGAATTTAACCCTTGTTAAAAAAAATGCTGCTCTACTGTCAAACACACACTTTAGTCCTGAAGAGGACTGTTTTGTCTTTCAAGAGCTTTTTGGGAGTTCAATCGAAATTTCAGCAAACCGCTATATGTCCCTGCCTACTGTCGGCTCTCCCTGATGCTGAATGATCCGAGCGTAAGACGTCGGCTCCTACATAAACTAGTACCACGTGTTCCGGCCAGCCAACCAGTATAAGGCTTATAGCTAACATGGCTATGGCATTACACTGGAGGGAATTACTTACCTGAACGCTGATTGGATGCTTCAAGAGGCGCCAAACGTGCGGGGCAGAGACTCGAGCAATGCGATGAGAACATGTGGTATTTGGCCGAGTACCGCCACATGCAGATCATAGCAATGCTCAAGCCGAACTGTTACTCGGCCGAGCATGCTCACTCATTACTATTCATGAGCCATTAAAAGCAGGGCAATAGTCCTCAGATACACCCTAGCAAGCTTATATTACCGCAGATAAAGTGCTAGAAGATGTGTGAATGAAAGCAGCAATCCGATATACACCTCAGTGTTAGCGCAGGATATTATAGGCTGAGTGCTATACGGTGTGTGGACTGTGTTGAGCAGTGTGCCCCAGTTACTAGCGCCCCAACAAGATGAACAGCGCCATCTATTGGTTTCATAGTCTTATGACAAGACTATTACTCTTGTCATAAGACAATGAAACCAACAGATGGCACTCTTGATGAGTAGTGTAGATCGCAACTTTTCCATGCAAATGTTTTTGCATGGAAAAGAGATGAGATTCTGCTCATTTGCATGTCTTTCCCATATGCCCATGTTTATGCAAACTAGTTCTTACATGACATAACTGTACAGAAAGGTTATTGAATATTATGTTAGGACAATCAGAAAACTTTTTGTCTCCCTAATGATATTGATCTAGGTGCGCAGGTCCACCCAAGCCATCCAACAGATCTGAAGTAACTTTGAGGCTTACTGGCTCTCAGCCAGATGAGAGCTGGTTTGGAATGTCTCATAGTGCACAAGGCTGCCATTGTAAGGTATGCTGACTAAGCCTGTCATCTGTCTCATGGATAGATTGATGGTTTGCATATACCTGGCTTTTGGCATATAGCCATTGTGTGATTGTCTGTTGTATGTTGTAGATAATAAGAGTCCAAGACGCATCCAGCTATCCTCTTCATGCTGTTTCCATACCATTCTGATGGGGTTTCCATCAATTTCTAACCTTTTTTGTGAACCAGACACCCTCTCTTATTCAGAGCAGGGGGTGCCTGGTTTGATGCCCGGGTCTCCCATTGACTTTTATTGTATCAAATTGTACTCAAGCACCTGCAGTATTCGGCCGAGCACTCGGATGTGCCGAGCATAGCGATTATCGAGCCAAACAGCATGCTCGCTCAACGCTAATATAAACTACTACTTAAAGCAATATTTAATGAGGTGGTCTCCCTGGGTCAGAGGGCTTGGGGAATTGATTGTCCAATATTTACACGGGAAGATTGGGGTAATATATTTGACTCACTAAGAACAGTTTCACATAATTTTAATCATATATTGGTTCAGTTTAATATTTTTCATAGAATTTACGCCAATTTGGACTTCGACAGTCATCTAACTGTCCATTTTGTGATTCACAACTGGCTGACTTTTTGCATATGATCTGGTTGTGTCCAGAGTTAAAAACCTACTGGGGTTCGATTTCTGATTTCATTACCCATAAAATGAAGGTAACAATCCCGTTCACATCTAAATGTTGGATATTGAGTGACCATTCTAGGGTTAATTGTCAGAAATATAAAAATATTATTTTGATAAGAATTATGTTCTAAGCTAGACTGCTGGTTACTCGAGTTTGGATCTCACATAATATTCCAGTTTAACCACTTAAGGACCACAGGTTTATACCCCCCTAGTGACCAGGCCCTTTTTTAAAAATCGGCACTCCACAAATTTAGCGGTTTATTGCTCGGTCATGCAACTTACCACCCAAATGAATTTTACCTCCTTTTCTTCTCACTAATAGAGCTTTCATTTGGTGGTATTTCATTGCTGCTGACATTTTTACTTTTTTTGTTATTAATCGAAATTTAACGATTTTTTTGCCAAAAAATGACATTTTTCACTTTCAGTTGTAAAATTTTGCAAAAAAAACGACATCCATATATGCTTTTTGAAGCAGCTCTGACTTTCTGAGCACCTGTCATGTTTCCTGAGGTTCTACAATGCCCAGACAGTAGAAAACCCCCACAAATTACTCCATTTTGGTAAGAAGACACCCTAAGGTATTCACTGATCGGCATAGTGAGTTCATAGAACTTTTTATTTTTTTGTCACAAGCTAGCGGTGTAGTGTAGTGGTGTTTGGTGCTACTTTACACAGCTACCTGTGTCCTCTGGTGGTCGATCCAAACAAAAGAGACCACCAGAGGACCAGGTAGCAGGTATATTAGACGCTGTTATCAAAACAGCGTCTAATATACCTGTTAGGGGTTAAAAAAATCACATCTCCAGCCTGCCAGCGAACGATCGCCGCTGGCAGACTGGAGATCCACTTGCTTACCTTCCGTTCCTGTGAAGGCGCGCGCTCACGCGAGATGACACCAATCGGCGTTAGTGTAGCCTGGGAGAGCTGCCGCAATGACGCCTTTCGGCGTTAGCGGGGCGGCAAGTGGTTAATGATTGTCTATCTTTGGTGTAGAAGGTGAAGAGTTATGAGAATGTATTATACTACCAAAGAAATGCTGGGGAAAAATGGTCCAGAGTATGGGAAGGTTGGAATTGGTAGGTTTTCCTTTTCCCATTTTTTTTTTTTTGGGGATGCATCGCATGAATTGGGAGGGTATGAGGGGTTGATTCGGGAGGGATTGTAAGAGAAAGGAGGGACAAGAATGTAACGACGGTATTGATTATTTATGTATTTGCTTTCTAAGATTTCTGTTCCTTAATAAAAAAAAAGCGCTAAAAAAAAACACTTTTTGGGTCAACCTACATCACTAAAAGTGCAACACCAAGCAATCAAAAAGGCGTATTCCTCCCAAAATAGTACCAATCTAACTGTCACCCCATCCCTCAAAAAATGATCCCCTACCTAAGACAATTGGCCAAAAAATGAAAGAAACTATGGCTCTAAGAAAATGGAGACACTAAAACATGATTTTTTTTTGTTTAAAAAATGCTGTTATTGTGTAAAACTTAAATAAATAAAAAAGGTATACATATTAGGTATCACCGCGTCCATAAGAACCTGCTGTATAAAAATTTCACATGAACTAACCCCTCAGGTGAACACCATAAAAAAAAGTGTAAAAAACAATTTTTTGCCATCTTACATCACAAAAAGTCCAATAGCAAGTGATCAAAAACTCATAGGCACCCCAAAATCATACAAATCAAACCATCATCTCATCCCGCAAAAATGATACCTTACCTAAGACAATTGCACAAAAAATAAAAAAACTATTGCTCTCAGACTATGATTTTTTTTGTTTAAAAAAAGATATCATTGTGTAAAGCTTACATAAATAAATAAAAAAGTATACATATTATGTATTGCCATGTCCAAAAAGACCTGATCTATAAAAATACCACAAAAATACCACAAAAAAAGTTTGTCAAAAAAGTGTAACACCAAGCAATCAAAAAGTCATATGCACCCTAAAATAGGACCAATCAAACTGTCATCTCATAGTGCAAAAAATGAGACCCTACCTAAGACAATCGCCCCATAAAATAAAAAAAATATGGCTCTCAGAATATGCGGACACGAAAACAAGATTTTTTTCAAAAATGCTTTATTATGTAAAACTGAAACAGACAACCAAGAAAAGTATACATATTTGGTATTCTCATGTCAGTAATAACCTGCTCTATAAAAATACCACATGATCTAACCTGTCAGATTAAAATTGCAAATAACAAAAAATAAAACGGTGCCAAAACAGCAATTTTTTTGTTACCTTGCTTCACAAAAAGTGTAATATAGAGCAACCAAAAATTATATGTACCATAAAATAGTACCAACAAAACTGCCACCTTATCCCGTAGTTTCCAAAATGGGGTCACTTCTCACGAGTTTCTACTCTAGGGGTCTTTAGATGTGACATGGCAGCTTAAAATTATCCCAGTGAAATCTGCCTTCTAAAAACATATGGCGTTCCTTTCCTTCTGCGCCCTGCCGTGTGCCTGTAAAGAAGTTTACAACCACATATGGGGTGTTTCTGTAAACTACAGAACCAGGGCAATAAATATTGAGTTTTGTTTGGCTGTTAACCCTTGCTTTGTTAGCGGAATTTTTTTTATTACAATGGAAAATCTGCCAAAAAAGTGAAATTCTGAAATTTCATCTCCATTTTCCATTAATTTTTGTGAAACACCTAAAGGGTTAACACAGTTTATAAAATCAGTTTTGAATACCTTGAGGGCTGTAGTTTCTAAAATGGGGTTATTTTTGGGTGGTTTCTATTATGTAAGCCTCACAACGTGACTTCCGACCTAAACTGGTCTGAAATTTCAAGATTTGCTTCTAAGCTTCTAAGCCTTCTAACGTCCCCAAAAAATAAAATGGCATTCACTAAATGATCCAAACATGAAGTAGATATATGGGAGATGTAAAGTAATAACTATTTTTGGAGGTAATACTATCTATTATAAAAGTAGAGAAATTAAAACTAGCAAATTTGCTAATTTTTCCAATATTTTTAAATTTATTTATAAATAAAAAGAATTTTTTTGACTCAATTTTACCACTGTCATGAAGTACAATATGTGATGAGAAAACAATCTCAGAATGGCCTGGATAAGTAAAAGCATTTTAAAGTTATTCCCACATAAAGTGACATATGTCAGATTTGCTAAAAATGGCCTGGGCAGAAAGGTGAAAAATGACCCGGTCCTTAAGGGGTTAAAATCTATTGGACTTTATTATTAATATATGGATTTGGCTTTAAAAATATTTATAATATAATTATTTCCTCTGGTGGGCACAAGGAACCCTAGTCCAACAGTGGTCTAGTGCATGGATCAGCAACCTTCGGCACTCCAGCTGCTGTGCAACTACAACGCCCAGCGTGCTCTTTCCACCTGTGTGGGAGTTTAGAGAGCAGCCAAGCAAGTGTGCATGCTGGGAGATGTAGTTTCCCAACACCCGGAGTGCCGGAGTTTGCTGACCCCTGGTCTAGTGTATAAAAATGAATGAGCAACACATTGGAGTTGGATGAAAAAATAAAAGAAGACTTGACCTTAAAATTTCCCTACCCGACACACGTCCAGGACCACAGATGCTTCAACACTAATGTTAATACCAGGACTAAGGTCAGTTCCAGCAATATTGTGAATCCTGACATTTTGAGGTTAAATTGATTTAGACTACATGCACACGAATGTTGTTTGTTTCCGTGTCCGTTGTGTCTTTTTTGCGGATAGGATGCGGACGATTCATTTCAATGGGTCCGCAAAAAACGCAGCCGCCGCTGTCTGCCTCAGTATGTCCGTTCCGTTGCCCCGCAAAAAAAAAGAATAGTGCATGTCCTATTTTTTTCTAGTTTGCGGAAAATGATAGGCATTATGCACAATGGATCCGCAAAAAAAAAAAAAGATGCCATACGGAACGTCATCCTTTTTTTTTGCGGACCGCAAAACACATACAGTCGTGCACATGTAGCCTTAATCAAAGGGATTTTTTTTCCAATTAACCTAAATGCCTTTAATTACAGCAACTCTGTAATGTACTTTTTTTTATATTTAGCTGTTATAGTTAAATTTAGATTAAGCCGATGTCCAAAGAGAAGGAAGTTGTTTAAAATACAGAAAGCAGAGATGAACAAATCAATTTCAAACTAATCAGATTCATAGCAAATTTCACCAAAAAATTGTTCGTAAAACAAATCCGAAGTTTTGCGATTTGTTTTGGACAAATCATGTAAAAGTGTCTTTACCTTTTACTGTGAATATTGGTGGGAAAATCCAAGAGGAAGGAAGAAGATGAAGGATCAAATGACACTTATAGGAAATTGGGGGGGGGGGAGAGTCTCTCCCCTGATTGTCTCAGAGGCTGACAGACAGCCTGGCTCAGCCAATCAGGGACAGAAATTAGGAAGGTCCTTTGCTGAGAACATCATGGAATGTCATTCTGTGTTCAGACCTGGAAGGGTGTTATATGGCAGTGTCTGGCAAAAAGCAATTACAGACACAAGCCACTAATGTAGTGTGATAGGGACACTATATGCAGAGTATAGGGAGATATTAAGATAAAATGGATAGAGATAATATATATAATTAGGTATATTTCAGGGAATTTGATTAGGGAAAGCTTTCAGGGAGTGAGGGGCAGTCACCCAGTTGTGTGCTGGCAGCTTGTTCTGCATTACAAAACCGTATAAGAAACTCATTTTTTTCTGTATATGAACAGGCAAAGATCTTTAAAAAAAAACTCAAAAAAATAAAATACTCAGTTTATTGGCTTTAGTGCCAGTATAACTCCAATAAAATTCTGCTTAGCAAATTAGGGCATTATACCCTTGTTATTAAATGCATTGCATATTACTGCAAGATAACAGGTGGTTACTGCAAAAGCAATACTGCAATAATGCCATTTTTATACCTGTAGTGTTTTATTAAACGTGGTGCATATTGCTACAAAATATCAGGTAATTAAAGCAAAAGCAATGCTGTAACAAAGCCATTTTTATACCCCTGATATTATTATTATTATTATTTATTATTAAAGCGCCATTCATTCCATAGCGCTGTACATATAATAAGCGGTGCACATACATAACACAGACAATTGTACTAATCATAAACAAGATGAGTTACAAACTGGTACAGAAGGAGAGAGGGCCCTGCTCGTGAGGGCTTACAATCTACATGGTATGGGAGAAGGACACAGTAGGTGCGGATTAAGTTGGTCATGGCGGTATAGAGGCAGCATGGTCACTGGTTGTAGGCTTGTCTAAAGAGGTGGGTTATATTGAACACATAGTTCAAAGACATTTTACCACAAACATTGCATTGTTATATCTTTGTTAGCGAACGCATTACTACATCAGTCCATGTAGTTCAAAGACATTTTGCTACAAAAATTAAATTGTTATGGGCTTGATATTGAATTCAATAAATCAAAGACATTCTACCAAAAACATTACATTGTTTTAGAAAATGCATTACTGCATCAGAACGTGTAGTTCAACTGCCATAAGGAAGAGCTTCAGGTGGAGAGTGGCAACTGTAGGCACAGTGGTGGGAGGAGAGGCACTGGTAGTGACAGTGGCACTCGGATCCAATACAGAGCGGGTAATCAGGAGGGTGAACAAGTAGCCCACAATGACATATCACAGTCTCATAAAAGTGGTGTGAAGGTTGAGGATCATGATGATGACTGTGTGCACTGCTAGACAGGACCTGTTAGCCAGATCAGGGTGCTGAGGAGGAGGTAACATCAGAAGAGGAGGATGATGGCAGCAGCGGCAATAAAGGGCAACATATGGACAGAATCTCCCAAATATAAGTGGCAGGGCCAGATCTGCTTCTATTATGGTCAGCTCAGAAACTGTTGATGCCACTGATACTGAGGACACAGGCTTAAAACATGCCATACCTATGCCAAGTTTGGCTGCCGCTAGCTCTATGCGGAGTGTGCAAGTATCTCCTGCCTGGCAATTTTTCTCCACAGTGCCATTAAATAAGCATTTAAGCATAGGCACCACAGCTCTATTGCAGCACATAAAGCTGTATCACCCTATCCACTGAAAAAAATTTGAGCAATACAAGTGGTCCCTGTCTTTGCAGCAACCAGACCACTTCCATATGCAGTACATTGTCCTTGTCACCATTATCATCAGTTACTGCTTCTCCCGCTGACTACTCTTCCTACCACCCTCCATTGTCAGCCATCAATAACAGAACATGTGGCTAGAAAAAAACTTTACATGTCCAACAAGCCACTTATGTGCAAGTTTGACTCCTACCTGGCCAAGCTGATGGCGGCATAGACACTGCCATACCACTTAGTGGATTCTGCTGCCTACCATCATGCTCCATACCGTACGGCTGCTGCTGTCGCCATCATGTCATTTCCACTGTCTGCCTGCCTACTATCATATTCTGCACCTTATGGCTGCTGCAGCTGCTACTCCCTGCTGCTATTCCTACTTCTGCCATTTCCATTACCTCTACTGCCACCACCATTAGTGTTACACAGCCGCCCCTACTACTACTATCCCAAAACAGATGCACACACATCTACTTCCCTGTCTGTTCCATGCTGTGCTGCTACTGCTGCCACTACTATTGAAGCCACATGGCACTATCACCCAACCCTTTCTACATTGACACTGTACTTATACTACCCCCAGTCAAAAGGATAATTTTCATTCAGAACAAGCCACTCTTTCTTCTAACAATTAACGTCTGTGCCTGTGTAAATACAGGCAGGCAATTTGCTCCTGCAAACCCATATGGGGTCTATCATCAAACTGGTGTAAATTAGAACTGACTTAGTTGCCCATAGCAGATTCCACCTTTAATTTTCAAAAGGAGCACTCAAAAATGAATGGTGGAATCTGATTGGTGGCTATGGGCAACTAAGCCAGTTCTAATTTACACCAGTTTGATAAATGATCCCAAAATCTTTGGGATGCTTGTGCAGAACAAGCCACTGATTCTTATGAAATTAACATATGTGTGTCTATAAACAGGGGCAGAGATCTGCCACTTTTAAGGCATAATTCTTTTATTCTTTGTACCATTAAGCCACTGTTTTTCCCCCAGAACACTGTATGTGTTTAGACACTATCTGCCCCCAATAAGGGACAATTTTAGAAAAATTTCTGATATGGAAAAGCATAACACGTGTGTTGGGGCAGTGTGTTTTTAAACATACTGTTTGTCAACACAGTCAAACATGCCTTTAATCGTAGCTATATATGTCAGTGTCACTCATTATTTAGACATGACATTACAGTGTCATATACCAATTTCGGGCCAATTGGAGCAACCTCAATTTGTGTCACAAATTGAACTGTTTGAAAAATTTTACTAATTGGACACAAAACAAATTTTAAGAAGTTCGAAGATCTCTAACTAAAATACAACCTGCTGCTGGTCCTTGGATACGTTGGAAGAGTATGGGAAGTCAATGACCACCAATCATTGCTGTTTCTGAGATGCACCCTGCTTATTATTGTGCATGCACATCCACATCAATAGACTTCTAAATGCTCATTTAACTTGAATGGAACATATAGAAATGAATGTGAATCTGAGCATGTGCAGTGAATCCTACTTCTATAGCAAATGAGCATGCTGAGTAAACTAAGAGAGAGCATCATGTACAGTCCGGTCACCTGTATGTAAACTCCAGCACGCCTATGTATTCCAGTGCCGCACTGTAAGGGGTGGAAGTGGATGGCTACAAACTCACTGACAACTGAGTAACACTGGAACGGCTTTACTGATAATGATTTTGCAGTACAGAGAAACTCTTGAACTTGTGCAACAGGTAAATTTGTATTCAATAGGGATGCTGTCTTTTTAAGAAGAAGTGTTGATAACAGGTAGGGTATAACTACAGTCTCTGTGAAATAAGTTTAAATTTACACAATCTCTCAGGGGCTGCACTTACTGAGCCTGCTACTGGGCGATAGACCTTCCTGATGCTCGATCTCTATCTCTCCACGGTAGGACCTCTCTCTTTTCTGCAGTGGAGAATCTGACAGGACACTTCTGAGACCTTGCTTGTCTGCCACATGTGCTCCACAATCTGCTCCCTTGCACTGGTTCGTGTTGCACTCTTCCTTCAGTTCCACACAATGCTGTGCCTGCTGCAGCCTCTCTGTACCTGTCTGGGCTGCACTTCTCTACTTGTGTGGCCATATCACACCACCCTTGAGCTCTGGTAACGGCCCCTGCTCTGGATCTCTGGAACTGCACTCTTCTTCTTCCCCAGGCCCTGACTGAACTCCTCCTCCTGTGAACCTGGCTTTGTCTTCCCCTGTTATCTCTATCTGGGAACTAGCTCCTTCTGCTGGACTGAAATGACGACAGCAAATCTCTATGTTTCAGCACTGCAACAGCATCTCCTGACACTACAGCACCAGAAGGAACTATCCCTCCTATCCACAAGATAAGTGATAAATGTATTATTGCTGGGGGTCTGACCGCTAGTGCCTCCAGCATTCTCGAGAATTGATGGTCGCCGAGTCCTCTGTCTGACTGAACCACCCCTACTCTATTCACTTTTATGGGCAGGGGTGGACTGGGAACTTAAAAATGGCCTTGGAAAGAATACTAAAAGTGGCCCCGTTTTGTATTCGGGTCCAAATTGATGGAAGGCAGGGCCAACACAATATCATATTGTGGCACATTATACCACCCGAACAGAACCAAATACCACAGTCCATCACAAAATACTGCTGCCAGCAGCACAATATACATCACCAAAAACTTCCACTGGCCGGCCACGAGGAAGGTCTCGGTGACCCCTAGGGCATCAGCCCACCAGGAAATTTCCCTGTAAGGTCTATGGCCAATCCCCCCTGTCTATGGGTCCCAGTGGTCATACTGCCAGCAATTGAACATTTATTATCTATCTCATGAACAGGTAATGTATACTTTTCATGATTCCAAATATACGCAGAGCGAGAAAACGCCCGGTACATGCGCTGTTCTCGAGCAATTACGTGTTTTAAACCAAAACTGGACTCAGAACAGCTTAGTTTGAACAAGTACAAAAAACTTTTATTTAACTTACAATGATAAAAATTGTTACATATCCATACATATAGATGAGCAGCACAATGCCACACAGGATAACGTTATGTTGGTCTGTTGTAAAACAAATAACAGAAGGCAATCCCAAACCGTGCAGAGTATATTCTTACACGGCTAACAGTCAATACAATGTAAAGTGCATAGTGCAAATTGTAAACACTGACTACGGGAAATACAAAAATCAATACAGACCAAGTCCTCCTGGATCCCTACACGTGTTTCGCGTTTTGCTTCCTCAGGGGATACTGATGGTGTGTGTTGCCTGTTCATATATAGTCTGCATGTTGATTAGAACCTAGATCACCTGAATTCCTCGTATATGCCGAAAACCGGAAGTGCGGTGCGTTCCACGCTATGCTCATGTCAACCATACCCATGTGAATATATAGTAAGCAGCCTCACGGAATAATGACTAGCAAGAATAAATATGTAGTCCTATCAAAGCAGAAAAAAACCGTATTAAAAAACATAAAACCAAAAATTAAAAAGGTCACAGGTATACACATCACCTAGACTTACAGAGGAACTCACGAAGATGGGTATTAATACATTTTATTAACTTAGCCCAAAAATGGCGAAAAACTCAAGGCCTCATTGAGGCCTGATGGTATAACAGTATTTAATTCGAAGATCCATTTAACCTCCTTTTGAGCAAGGACCTTCTTCCAGTTACCACCCCTCCCACTTATCAAAACCCTATCGATGCCTCTTACCTTTAAAAGGGAGGCATCACAGTTGTGATGGGTCTTGAAATGTCGGGGGACCGTTTTCAAGCTCTGAATATCTTCCTCCTCTCTTGCACCCGAAATTCCGAGCACATGCTCACGTGTCCTACGTTTCAGCTGTCTCGATGTCATTCCTACGTAGGACAAGTTACAAGGACAAGTAGCTACATAAATGACTCCTGCTGTTGTACATGAGATCGTGTGTGTAATCTCATAATTTTTGCGTCCCGAAGAATCTGTAAAATAATTTGTGCACAGTATGTTGGGACACGCCACGCATTTTCCGCACGGACGACATCCCCATTTGGGACCCTTAGAGCCAAAGAGATATCCTGCGGGTTTACCCTCGTAGTGACTGTGGACTAAAATATCCTTTAAATTCTTTTCACGTCGGAAGGTTACGGAGGGGTGTTGTGGTACATAACTCCGTAGAGTATGGTCCAGTCTCAGTATGTTCCAATGCTTCCGTAAAACTGAGGTAAGTTCTGAATGACCAGAGTTGTATGATGTAATGAACCTGACAACTTTACTCCCCTTTTCTTGTTTTGTTCGATCTTCCAATGAGAATGAACGGGGGCTGTTCAAAAGTGAACTGGATGACGCCTATAAGATATGGGAGAAACAAATTAAAGAAAGAAAGACAGCTAAATTCCAGAGAGACCTGCAGGATCTGGAGCAGAACAAGATCTATAAATGGAAGCAGATGAGGTCTGAACCACGAGGTAGGAGCATGTCTGTGTCCTCATATGTTTCAACTGAAAATGAGGGGAGTAATTCAGACTCAAACATTAGAACATATCCTACGCGTTATGGGAGAAGACGGAATGAAACAGCGAGAGGGCGTCCAGTAACAAGGAAATTTCAGAATACAGGAGACCCCAAGAACCAGCGCTTGCAGGTAATCAACCTATCAGATCATGTCTTAAGCAATGAGCAAGCAGATGTGTTAGGTATGGGCCTAAACTTTATCCCTAAAACAGGATTTGATCTTTTTACAGCGGTGAAGGATCTACAGTTATTTGCACGTAATCTCACTTTTAAGAAGTTGTATCACAGGGGCGGCACGGAGGACACTATGTTCACAGCGGTGGAATTGGAAGCAATTCGCGTTTTGGAGGAACTTCAGAACGAACAAGTAGATGTGGCACCGGTGAGTAGACTACCTGCAGCCCTGATACCTAAATCTAAGAAATTTCCCCCAATGTCATTATTTTCGAATATTGACATCTTTGTTAAGGTGGTCACAGAGGAATTGAGATCTATTAAAAAATTTACATCAGGTGACAATTTGAATAGAGGACAGCGCCTTGCCCTAAAACAACTCAACAAGATAGAGAACCTTGTTATAAAAAGCTCAGACAAAGGAGGCAATGTGGTATTATGGCCCACAGATATGTATGAACGAGAGGCCTTTAGACAACTCAGGAATCCTTGTTGCTATCGTAAATTGACATTTAATCCACTGTCTGCTTTCCAGGAAGATTTGGGAAAGATTTTACAAAAAGCAGTTGATACAGGAATAATTACTGGCAAAGAACAAAATTGTCTACTCACCATCGACCCGACCATTGCAACTTTTTACATGTTGCCAAAGATCCACAAAAATGCGAAGGTCCCACAAGGACGGCCGATAGTCTCAGGTAACAACAGTATGTGTGAGGCCGTGGGCAAACTGATCGATCATGTCTTACGACCGTTCGTTGATAGTCTACCTTCGTATCTCAAGGACACCGGGGATTTATTACGGAAGGTCGACGGTCTGCTACTGGATGAAGACATGATCTTAGTGACATGTGACGTCGAGTCATTATATACATCTATTCGCCACGATGATGGGATTCGAGCTGTAACACACTATCTGATGTCCTCCAATACGCAAAGTGAGTATGCAGAATTTATTCTGGAACTATTGGATTTCACATTACGTCACAATTTTTTCATGTTCAAGGGGTGTTTCTACCTACAGCTCCAGGGAACCGCGATGGGGGCGTCTTGTGCGCCCTCGTATGCGAATCTTTTCCTGGGGCTGTGGGAGAGAAATATCTTCTTGACCGATCCGGTGAAACATATTGAGAAGGTCCATATGTGGAGCCGTTATATAGATGACGTCCTGATGATCTGGCAGGGCAACACGGAAGATCTTCA
Source organism: Bufo gargarizans (assembly GCF_014858855.1). Classification (NCBI taxonomy): domain Eukaryota; kingdom Metazoa; phylum Chordata; class Amphibia; order Anura; family Bufonidae; genus Bufo; species Bufo gargarizans. The sequence goes on from NC_058085.1 coordinate 91,163,313, forward strand.
GGAATTCATGACACTCCTAAATACAAATGATATAAACATCCATCTTACTTATAAGATGGGGAGATCGAAAATGGACTTCCTGGATGTTACCCTGAATGTTGACAATGATGGTTCTATTCACACAGATCTTTATCGGAAACCGACCGCTGTGAACAGTCTCCTCCGTGCCGACTCCTACCATCCAAATAAATTACTCGATGGCATACCGGTGGGACAGTTTTTGAGGTTGAAAAGAATCTGCTCCAAGGATGAGGACTTTGAAAACTGGTCAACGGACCTAGCCAAAAGATTTAAAGACCGTGGATACAGCGACCGTTCAGTGAGGAAGGCGTATTTGCGAGCGAAGCATAGCAAAAGATCAAAATTATTGGAAGATCGAACAAAACAAGAAAAGGGGAGTAAAGTTGTCAGGTTCATTACATCATACAACTCTGGTCATTCAGAACTTACCTCAGTTTTACGGAAGCATTGGAACATACTGAGACTGGACCATACTCTACGGAGTTATGTACCACAACACCCCTCCGTAACCTTCCGACGTGAAAAGAATTTAAAGGATATTTTAGTCCACAGTCACTACGAAGGTAAACCCGCAGGATATCTCTTTGGCTCTAAGGGTCCCAAATGGGGATGTCGTCCGTGCGGAAAATGCGTGGCGTGTCCCAACATACTGTGCACAAATTCTTTTACAGATTCTTCGGGACGCAAAAATTATGAGATTACACACACGATCTCATGTACAACAGCAGGAGTCATTTATGTAGCTACTTGTCCTTGTAACTTGTCCTACGTAGGAATGACATCGAGACAGCTGAAACGTAGGACACGTGAGCATGTGCTCGGAATTTCGGGTGCAAGAGAGGAGGAAGATATTCAGAGCTTGAAAACGGTCCCCCGACATTTCAAGACCCATCACAACTGTGATGCCTCCCTTTTAAAGGTAAGAGGCATCGATAGGGTTTTGATAAGTGGGAGGGGTGGTAACTGGAAGAAGGTCCTTGCTCAAAAGGAGGTTAAATGGATCTTCGAATTAAATACTGTTATACCATCAGGCCTCAATGAGGCCTTGAGTTTTTCGCCATTTTTGGGCTAAGTTAATAAAATGTATTAATACCCATCTTCGTGAGTTCCTCTGTAAGTCTAGGTGATGTGTATACCTGTGACCTTTTTAATTTTTGGTTTTATGTTTTTTAATACGGTTTTTTTCTGCTTTGATAGGACTACATATTTATTCTTGCTAGTCATTATTCCGTGAGGCTGCTTACTATATATTCACATGGGTATGGTTGACATGAACATCTGGGGAGGCGTTGACCACGCGGATCTTCGAGAGATGGTCCAATGGGAAATATCAACAAGAGTACTCTTTATGTGGAGCATAACGACTTGGACATTCACTGTAATCTATCCACGGTCTTGATCTACGGCTATGTAAATTAAAATCGACTAACGATTCCAGGATACTTAATGAGAGGTCCTGATGGATCACATTGTAATAATAGTGTTTTCATCTGTGCTACATATTATAAATGGAAGCTATCCCAATTTTATATGTATGTTATAATACATTTATATTTATAAAAATAAATTTCTTTCTCTTTCACCACTTTGTTTCTGCACAATGCTTCACCATACACTTTATCACTCTTTTTTTGCATGTGTTTTCACTTATCTACTATTTTTCTCTTTATTTTCTTCACTTTCTCACTTTTTATCACATATTACTATTCTGGGTATTGTTAGAGCTCCCCAAGTGGTCAATGTCTGGAATTTATATTTAGTTTATATTGTTTTGATTTCATTATAATATGTTTTATATTCCCCCATTGTTCCTAAAGGCGCCCCCTGGAGGTATATATAGAACCCTGGTTTGTACGTATACGGAGTTTCAGGATCAAATTTAACTAATTGGCCATTCAATCGACCTTTCAGTGTTTCAGGAAGCATGTACCCCGCTTGCGTTCCATGGTGGAACGCATTGTAAGCTGAAGATTTGCATGCGAGTGACATCATTTGGGGCGGAGTCATGGGAGGAGTCTACCCTGGCTTTATGTGGCCGATGCGTTCCACCGTGGACCGCATGACATACTTCCGGTTCCGGTATGTGGAGCGTCCTTTTCTACACCTCCGTCTGCTACCTCCTTCCACCCTCTCCATACTGGGCGCATAAATGGTTAGTTCTACCTTGATTCTTGTGGGGATAAGTTTGGTCCAGGGTGGAATGACTATGCAGGGCTATATTGAGTGTCCGGACACCGATCGAGCCGGAAGTGGGCGTGCGTTCCAGCGTGGAACGCACCGCACTTCCGGTTTTCGGCATATACGAGGAATTCAGGTGATCTAGGTTCTAATCAACATGCAGACTATATATGAACAGGCAACACACACCATCAGTATCCCCTGAGGAAGCAAAACGCGAAACACGTGTAGGGATCCAGGAGGACTTGGTCTGTATTGATTTTTGTATTTCCCGTAGTCAGTGTTTACAATTTGCACTATGCACTTTACATTGTATTGACTGTTAGCCGTGTAAGAATATACTCTGCACGGTTTGGGATTGCCTTCTGTTATTTGTTTTACAACAGACCAACATAACGTTATCCTGTGTGGCATTGTGCTGCTCATCTATATGTATGGATATGTAACAATTTTTATCATTGTAAGTTAAATAAAAGTTTTTTGTACTTGTTCAAACTAAGCTATACTTTTCATGAGATAACTCCATTTAAAGTATGATCAAAGGAAATTCAAGTGAAAAGGGTTAATGGTAAATGAAGGCACTTGCCAACATTTACCAGCTGACCAATTTAACCTAATCATACATTGTGCTTGGACCCTGCACTTATAGATATTACTGTGAATTCATACCAGCTATCACAGCTGGACAGGGCTGACTTTGATGGTAGAACTTCATAATTCTCCAGAAAAATCATTTTTTATTGTCCTCTTTGATCCCTCCACAATAAAGCTGCAATATTCGTTCTGCACTTCCGAGGAAGGGACACAAGGATTGAAAGCAGAGTCCATTTCCCAAAAAGCTTTAGAGGCCTCACATTTGCCATTTCTTGTCATGTCAGCCTGAATCCCTTTGTTGATTGCCTCGCCTGGCTATTGTGCCGCGGCAAGGTTATTGCGTGAGACAGAGGCCAGGCGAGTGACAGCGGCATAATTAAGTGCTAGGAAGGATCCGCCAAAACAATTACTGCGCTGTTATTAGACAGTATGATGTGATAACGTAGATTTTAAAAACCCTGAAAGGACTATAAATCAAGGGAATGTTGTCCCGTAGATGTTTCATGGGAGTCTGTTAACCCCTCCTTAGCCACAGCTGCATGGCTGTACCATATACTGTAGACAACATGACCTGCTTTTACAGCAAATTTACTTTATTAAGGCCGAATGCACACGGCCGTGTTCCGCGGCTGAGAGCGGTCCGTGGTATGCCGGGCTGGATTCCTGTTCAGAGCAGGAGCGCACAGCGTCATTGGTTGCTATGACGCCGGGCGCTTCATGTCGCCGCTGCACTACAGTAATACACTATACGAGCGCACGGCGTCATAGCAACCAATGACACCGTGCGCTCCTGCTCTGAACATGAATCTAGCCCGGCATACCACGGACTGCTCTCAGCCGTGTGCATTCGGCCTAATAATGCAACCTGTTTGCCGGTTGGTAGTTTTAGGAAGCATTAGATTTGTATGTAGAAATATCTGGACGAAGAATGAGCGAATCGATTTATCAAATAGCGTTCTTCAGCTGCAGTGAGCTGTCCCGCTCTTAAGAAGCTACCCCCAACCCCCATTCTGATGCTTGAGTGACAGTGCTGGACATCGTGCCCGGCCCTGACAATCACATGCCCTTTACTGCTGGTCTGAGGCTCTGTTTCCGATGCCGGTTCAGTAACTGTTCCTGCGCCACTATCTGGAAGTGTAGTTGTGCATGGAGAAACGTTGCTTCGACATTGGTAGCAGAGCCTCAGAGCTCAGAATGCAATGTGCCAGTCCACAGGGGTAGAACACATGAGGTGCACGGTGGGCCGGAATGTACATACAGTTCATCGGTTACTCACGGTTTAGCAGACACCTCCCTGAGCCAGCAGTACAGTGAAGGGGAGAACAGCACTGGATTCTCCGGGGCACACTTGGTTACAGGGGACACCGGTCGGGTGGTGATTGAGGTGCCCTTGATGGTGAATGGGTGCTGAGTGCTTATGCGGCTGGGCGCCTGGTTTAGGTTTTGTCGTGATGCCAGCACCTTGATGGTGCAAAATGTTGAGAGTGATAGTGGTATGTAGTTAGAAGAAGGAGGTAGGTTTAAATCCAACTGGGAACGTTACTATAACCAGGTTCTTGATAACAGTTTACATCCAGTTATTAAACAGTCTCTGATACACATGCAAGTTGGATGTGATTAATCCCAGTAACAGGTTGTGCTGGTGGTAATGTGTCAGGCTAAGGTGGTAAGTTATGTACTCACTGATAAACAGCTCTTTGCCTTGCTTCAGTCTCAGTTGAGATAGTTCAAGTCCTCGTCTTCTACACACAAGCGATACAACATAAATCTTATCTGTCCTTCAAATAACGGTGAGGCTGCCAGAAGCTAATAAGTCCTACACCTAGATACAAAGGCGCCTAGAATAATGGCTTTGTCCTTCCTTTGTCTTTGTCCAACAATAAATTTGACCAAGATTTACTTGCTACTCCAGAAGAGTGAATGGTAGAATGGAGACTTTTCTTCTGACCCTGCCTTCCTGGCTTAGTACTGACAACAACTATGGCTCTTCTGGGCCGTGGAGCCCAAGAGAAAGAGCTTGGGAGGAGAGGAGACCTCTCCTGCCTCCTCCACACTCCTGTACTCAACCACTACATCTTCCCAACTTCCTAGCTAGGCCTGAACTGTACTATATATACTGTGGTGCTACCCCCATCTAGTGGTGGATGTATGTAATGCACCTGACAGCCTGGTAAAAAGGGATTTCACACAGTAGTACAATGCAGCATGAAATTTCTTGTTTTAGAATATAGCGAATATTAAAAAAAAATAATATAGAGCAATTTAGCTAATATAGTGCTATAATCTTTTTTGTCTAATAGTTGCAATTTTTCTAAAAATCCTCATCTGAAGTTCAGATGAGAAAAAAGATTATAGGACTATATTAGCTAAATTGTTCTACATTCCTTTTTTTCGAATATTCCCTATATATTCTTATTTTAGAATATTACAAATATTCAAAAAAATGAATATATAGCACTATATCGAATATATTAGTTCTTTAGAATATTCGTCTTTTTTTTTATCTGTACAGATGTTCCACTTTGGCATACTCCTCCCCAACAAGAGTCCCCGTCACCATGGGAACGCCTGGGGGTTAGAATATGCCTTCGGATCTGAGTTTTCACGATCTCTTTGATTCTCATTACGAAAATTCTCATTACAAAAATTTGCATGACGAAAATTCGCAATCAACACTACTCCTAAAGTCGAAGATATTGCAGCCTTCTCATTGGCTCACAAGCTAGAAGCAGGGAGAGATCATTTGTACTGATTTAAAAAAAATTGTGAATATTCAAAATTACGAATATATATCACTTTATTCTAAATATTTGCAAATTCTCGAAGTGCTGATATTCGCCGCAATTCGAATATTCGCGATCAACACTATTAATAACCACCCTCAGTTTTCTATCACTGAGCCAGTTACTTACTAGTGTTGGGCTCGAATATTCGAATTGCGAATATTATTCGCGAATATCAGTACTTCGAGAATTTGCAAATATTTAGAATATAGAATATCTTGCTTGTGGGCCAACGATAAGGCTGCAATGTCTTTGTCTGAGCTTAGCAACATCCCTAACAACCAATAGGAAAGTTGCCTACCCCTTACTATATAAGAACCTCCCCAACAGCCCTTGTATGCAGTATTTAGCAGATCTGAGAGAGACAGCAGTGTTATTGCTGTACTCTCTGCTTTCCTGTGTCCTTACATTAGATAGTTAGTTAGCTTATATATATATAATACAGATAGTTAGTGGGAGATAGTCAGTGTAGGTTAAATAGTGATATAGTGTATTTGATAGGTTCTGCTGTCCATACATACATGCTACATACATAGTGCTGTATGTATGTATTTATGTATGTATGTTACATACATACATACATAGTGCTTTGATGTCACAAGTTCACAACAATACTTAGTGCACCAATCACTAATATGTAGTCAGACCTGTTAAAATGTGAAGTTGCACGTATTGCGCCTAAATATTCGCATCATTGGTGCCGATTTCACAATTGTGAATATATTGGAGCACTCTATATGCATATAAAGCTATTGCTATTGTAATGTTCTGCCGTGCCAACCATTTTCTCCAGTCTCAGCAAACTTCTAGCAGCTTGAAAAATGTAGCAACAGTGACCCAGGCCTGTATTTTGAGCGCATTACACTAATATTACATTGCCGATTTTTAGCGATCAAGAAAATAATCTCAAATTCTCGAATATATGACGAATATTCTACCAAATATTTGCTAAATATCGCAAATTCTAATATTGTCCCTGCTGCTCATCACTATTATTTACCCACATACAGACATTTTCTCTCAGTCCGAGCATTCTCATTTTATATACTAAACTTTCATGTGGTACAGTGTCAAATGCTTTGGAGAAGTCCAGATATACGACATCCATTGATTCGCCGCTGTCAAGTCTAGAACTTACCTCCTCATAGAGTCGTGGTGATGTCCTCTTGGGTCACACAAAATTTTGCTCCAGACCTTCAAGCAAGATGGCGGCGGTCGGCTCGTCGTGAGCAAATGGATCAGGTTTTTTATATATTTTTTTATTTTTATTTTACACACTTTTATATATATCAGATGCCGAGTGTATGAACGCTACATTTGAGGGGTACAATGACGGTTGGCGGAGCAATCGCCTCTCCCTGTCAATACACCCACTACTTACAAAGAAATGCACTTTGTGATGAAGTAATTTGGCATGAAGCAGACTTTTTTGTAAAATTTGGCGAAGTGGCCAAATAGAATTTTCCCAAACTTCGCTCATCTCTAATTGACAGCCTTCCCTACCTGCTTAGTCATGCAGAATTAGCTGTCAATCACAGAGTAGAATCACCCACATGACTCCTCAGCATAAAAAGAGCAGAGATCAAATGACACGTTTGGCTGAATGTTTTCCCACAACACCATACAACATTCTGCTCAGCTTCTCCTGCTCTATAACCTATTACCTGAATTTTACATTGCATTTTTATAGCGATATGCAGTGTCGGACTGGAGTGCCTTGGGCCCACCAGTAAAATTTATTTTATTGGCCCACCATACAGATACATTCAAATATTACCTGCTCACACACTAGCAGACAAGGGTCCCTGCAGCGAGAAGGTGGGTACCACGAAAAAGAGGATACTGGTTGGTCTGCCTCTGTACCTAGAAGCCATCTCAGCCACTTGATGTATCTATGATAATAAACTGGGTAGTTTCTTAAATAGTCTACTCATTTTTTTTTTAGATGAACATAGACAGGTTAAGATGTTGTATACTGCCTATATATACAGGTCCTTCTCAAAATATTAGCATAATTTGATAAAGTTCATTATTTTCTGTAATGTACTGATAAACATTAGACTTTCTGTCATGGTCTTACCTTCTCACTGTTCTCCTTCGTTTGACATGTGCTGGCGGCCATCTTGGTTTCTGGGTTTCTTGTAGCCTCCCACCCTGCGGCTCCTCCTTCCCACTGGGAGGAGTTAGATGCCTAGCTCATATATATGTAGAAGGTCTGTGGCTTCAGTTCCTTGCTTGGTCCTCCTGTGTGCACATGCTTCAAAGACTGCTGCTGCTTCTGGTTCCTGATCCTGGCCTCGTCTGACTACCCCGTTGGTTCCTGATCCTGGCTTCGTCTGACTACCCCGTTGGTTCCTGATCCAGGCTTCGTCTGACTACCCCGTTGGTTCCTGATCCTGGCTTCGTCTGACTACCCTCCTGGTTCCTGACCTCCGTCTACGCAAGACCCTGCTTCGGTTTAGCCATCCGTTTGGACTTTAGCTACGGCTTGATTTTCAATAAAGCCTTCTTATTTCCACCCATCTCTTGTTGTACGTCTGGTTCATGGTTCCATGACATTAGGACCAAGCCATGAATTCTGACGGTACAGGGCCATCCTCGCTACCTACGCTGGTTGCCAGACTTGATCAGCAGGATCACCTGTTGGGTCGGTTCGCTGTGGCGTTACAAACCCTGCTTGAACGCACGGCTCATTTAGCTTCCGTTGCCGATGGGTCGGTTGTCGCTCCTGGGCCCAGCTCCTACTGCCGCTCCGGTTGTTGCGCCAGAGTCTACCCCGACACCTGTTGCTGCTGCCTGCTGGTGTTTCGGGGTATGACCGGTTCTGCCCCCCTTCCACAGCGCTTTGGGGGAGAGCCAACTCAGTGCCGAGGTTTCCTTAACCAGGTGGCCATTTATTTCGAGTTGCTGCCACATGCCTTTCCTACTGAGAGATCAAAGGTGGGCTTCTTGATCTCGCTGCTCTCGGACAAGGCCTTGGCCTGGGCCAGCCCTTTATGGGAGAACAACAATCCGGTGGTTGCCGAGTTTTCCGGTTTTGTTGCTTCTCTTCGGAAGGTATTCGATGTGCCGGCTCGTGCTGCCTCTGCTGCGAAGCTCCTTATGTCCATCAGACAGGGTTCACGATCCGTAGCTGAATACGCCATTGAGTTTCGTACCCTGGCAGCAGAGGTGGGCTGGAATAATGAGGCTCTGGTCGCTGCTTTCTCTCATGGTCTCTCGGATGCCTTGAAGGATGAGGTTGCAGCCAAGGACCTACCAGTGGAGCTCGAGTCCCTTATTTCTTTCCTGATTTTGATTGACACCAGACTCAGGGAGAGACCTTCCTTTAAGGAGAGCCTGCGGAGGCCTTCTAACAGATTGGCGCCTACGTTTGCTGTCCCACCCGTGCCTCCCTCTCCTCCAACGCCTCCTGGGGATGACTGGTCTGGGGGTGAACCCATGCAGCTGGGGTTTGCTCGCCTGTCCGAGGGGGAGAGGGTACTCCGGAGACGCGAGGGCCGATGCATGTACTGTGGTCTCGGTGGGCATTTTCGGTTGGCATGCCCGAACCGTCCGGGAAACGCTCGCACCTGAGATCCTGTCGGGGGCAGATCTTGGGTGGAGTCTCCTCGTCCCCGGTTTACCGTGTTGACAAACCACTGATTACTGTTGTCCTCTCCTGGGTCGGGGGCTCGGTGACGACCCAGGCGTTGGTGGACTCTGGTGCTGGTGGTTTGTTCATTGATAGTGTGTTCGCTGCCGCCAATTCCATTCCTCTGCAGCCTCGAGGTTCCCCACTGACTCTTGAGGCGATAGACGGCAGACCCCTTCTGCCGCCACACGTGACTCAGGAGACCCTTCCAGTGGGGATGGCCATTGGTGCCGTTCACAGAGAGTCGGTCTGTCTCCAGGTTATTTAGTCTCCACACTACTCGGTGGTCTTGGGGTACCCCTGGCTCCAGAAGCATAATCCGACTTTCGATTGGAGATCGGCCGAGATCCTCTCGTGGTCACCGCAGTGTGGGGCTAGTTGCATCCATGGGCCTGTCAAGTTGCTGTGTACTTCCTCGGACTCTCTGTTGCCTCCTGAATACGAGGAGTACCGGGATGTATTCGATAAGGTGCGTGCGGTTGCCCTACCTCCGCACCGCCCATACGATTGTGCCATAGAGTTACAATCTGGTGCCGTTCCTCCTCGTGGCAAAGTCTATCCACTGTCGGTAGCGGAGAATGAGGCCATGGAGGAGTACGTGAGGGAGGCGCTTTCACGCGGACACATTCGCAAATCCTCGTCCCCGGCAGGGGCTGGATTTTTCTTTGTGAAAAAGAAGGGCGGTGAGTTGAGGCCTTGCATCGACTACAGGGGTCTCAATCGCATCACGATCAAGAACGCTTACCCGATAACCTTGATTTCCGAGCTGTTCGATCGCCTCAAAGGGGCCACGGTCTTTACCAAACTCGACCTGAGGGCGGCATATAACCTGGTAAGGATCAAGGCGGGCGATGAGTGGAAGACCGCGTTTAACACCAGGAACGGTCATTATGAATCCTTGGTTATGCCCTTTGGGTTGTGCAATGCGCCCGCAGTCTTCCAGGAATTCATCAACGATGTTTTCCGTGACCTGTTGCAGCAGTGTGTGGTGGTCTATTTGGATGACATCTTGGTATATTCTGCATCCATGGAGGCCCACATTCTGGATGTCAGACGAGTGTTGCAACGCTTACGAGAGAACAAGCTGTTCGGTAAGCTTGAGAAATGCGAATTTCACCGATCCCAGGTAACCTTCTTAGGTTACATCATTTCCGCTGAGGGGTTCTCCATGGATCCTGAGAAGGTTTCGGCTGTCTTACAGTGGCCCCAGCCCAGTGGGCTTCGTGCCCTGCAGCGCTTTTTGGGCTTCGCCAATTATTATCGGAAGTTCATCAGGGACTTTTCCATGCTAGCCAAGCCTCTCACAGGATCTGACCAGGAAGGGCAGTAATCCTCAGGTCTGGCCGCTCGAGGCCATCCGAGCTTTTGAGGCTCTAAAGTCCGCCTTTGTGTCGGCTCCGATTCTGTCGCATCCCAACCCTGGGTTGCCTTTTGTCCTCGAGGTGGACGCGTCTGAGACGGGAGTAGGCGCCCTCCTGTCTCAGCGTAGAACACCAGAGGGTCCTCTGCTTCCTTGTGGGTTTTACTCCCGGAAACTGTCTTCCGCGGAGTGCAACTATCAGATTGGTGACAGGGAGTTATTGGCCATCGTGCAGGCCCTTAAAGAATGGAGGCACTTGCTCGAGGGCTCGGTGGTTCCGGTTCTCATCCTGACGGACCACAAGAATCTGACCTACCTCTCTGAGGCCAAGAGATTGACACCACGTCAGGCCAGATGGGCTCTGTTCTTGTCACGTTTTAATTACGTGGTCTCCTACCTACCCGGCTCCAAGAACATCAGAGCGGATGCCTTATCACGGCAGTACTCCGAGCTGTCCGGGGAGGAGTCGATTCCGACTACGGTCATACCCCCGAATCAGATCCTGGCCGCTATTCGCACCAGCCTGACCTCTCCTCTGGGTGAGCAGATTTTGGCGGCTCAATCTGGTGCTCCCTCTGGGAGACCCAATGGCAGATGTTTTGTGCCTGAGGAGTTGCGCACTCGGTTGTTGCGAACCTACCATAACTCCAAGGCCGCGGGGCACCCTGGAAAGAATCAGCTGTCCTGGGCGGTTTCACGTCTGTTCTGGTGGCCTTCTCTACGTTTCGACATCGCCGCATATGTAGCGGCATGCTCCGTTTGTGCCCAGAGTAAGTCCCCTCGGCACCTTCCGTTGGGCCTTTTGCAACCCATAGCCACCGGGGAGCGTCCATTGTCACACCTGGGGATGGATTTCATTGTGGACCTCCCTGCATCCCGAGGCCATACGGTCATTCTCATGATTGTGGATCGGTTTTCCAAAATGTGCCACTGTGTTCCTCTCAAGAAGTTACCCTCTGCACAAGAGTTGGCCTTGATTTTTGCCAGGGAGGTCTTCCGGTTGCACGGTTTGCCCAAGGAGATTGTGTCGGATCGGGGGAGTCAGTTTGTGTCCAGGTTCTGGCGCGCCTTTTGCTCCCAGTTGGGGATTCATCTCTCTTTCTCCTCGGCCTACCACCCTCAGTCCAATGGGGCCGCAGAACGATCCAATCAGGCCTTGGAGCAATTCCTTCGTTGCTATGTCTCCGATCACCAAGACAATTGGGTTGACCTCCTGCCTTGGGCTGAGTTTGCCAGGAACACGGCGGTGAACTCTTCCTCTGGGACGTCTCCCTTCATGGCCAATTATGGGTTCCAACCTGCCGTGTTACCGGAGGTATTCTCTCCCCAGGATACTCCGGCTGTGGAGGATCACCTTTCCGTCCTACGTACTTCTTGGGTACAGATCCAGAGGTCCCTTGAGGTCTCTGCGCAACGCCAGAGACTCCAGGCTAATCGCAGACTGAGCGCCCGCTCCTTCCTACCAGGTCGGAGACCGTGTATGGTTGTCCACCCGCAACCTCAACCTTCGAGTGCCCACTCCCAAGCTGGCGCCTCGCTTTGTTGGTCCCTTCCGAGTGCTTCACAGGGTAAACCCGGTAGCCTATGCCCTTGCGCTTCCTCCTGGCATGCGGATCTCCAACGTGTTTCATGTCTCCCTGTTGAAGCCATTGGTGTGTAATCGTTTCACTTCCTCGGTTCCTCGGCCCCGTCCGGTCCAAGTGGGCAATCGTGAGGAATATGAGGTGAGCAATATCCTGGACTCACGCCTGGTCCGCGGTCGGTTGCAGTTTTTGGTCCATTGGCGTGGTTATGGTCCAGAGGAGCGTTCCTGGGTTCCCTCCGCAGATGTCCATGCTCCTGCGTTGCTCCGAGCCTTCCACGCACGCTTCCCTCTGAAACCGTTCCTTACTCCGCGGAGGAGGGGCCCTTGAGGGGGAGGTACTGTCATGGTCTTACCTTCTCACTGTTCTCCTTCGTTTGACATGTGCTGGCGGCCATCTTGGTTTCTGGGTTTCTTGTAGCCTCCCACCCTGCGGCTCCTCCTTCCCACTGGGAGGAGCTGGATGCCTAGCTCATATATATAGAAGGTCTGTGGCTTCAGTTCCTTGCTTGGTCCTCCTGTGTGCACATGCTTCAAAGACTGCTGCTGCTTCTGGTTCCTGATCCTGGCCTCGTCTGACCACCCCGTTGGTTCCTGATCCTGGCTTCGTCTGACTACCCCGTTGGTTCCTGATCCAGGCTTCGTCTGACTACCCCGTTGGTTCCTGATCCTGGCTTCGTCTGACTACCCTCCTGGTTCCTGACCTCCGTCTACGCAAGACCCTGCTTCGGTTTAGCCATCCGTTTGGACTTTAGCTACGGCTTGATTTTCAATAAAGCCTTCTTATTTCCACCCATCTCTTGTTGTACGTCTGGTTCATGGTTCCATGACACTTTCATATATTTTAGATTCATCACACACAACTGAAGTAGTTCAAGCCTTTTATTGTTTTAATATTGATGATTTTGGCATACAGCTCATGAAAACCCAAAATTCCTATCTCAAAAAATTAGCATATCATGAAAAGGTTCTCTAAACGAGCTATTAACCTAATCATCTGAATCAACTAATTAACTCTAAACACCTGCAAAAGATTTCTGAGGCTTTTAAAAACTCCCAGCCTGGTTCATTACTCAAAACCGCAATCATGGGTAAGACTGCCGACCTGACTGCTGTCCAGAAGGCCATCATTGACACCCTCAAGCAAGAGGGTAAGACACAGTAAGAAATTTCTGAACGAATAGGCTGTTCCCAGAGTGCTGTATCAAGGCACCTCAGTGGGAAGTCTGTGGGAAGGAAAAAGTGTGGCAGAAAACGCTGCACAACGAGAAGAGGTGACCGGACCCTGAGGAAGATTGTGGAGAAGGACCGATTCCAGACCTTGGGGGACCTGCGGAAGCAGTGGACTGAGTCTGGAGTAGAAACATCCAGAGCCACCGTGTGCAGGCGTGTGCAGGAAATGGGCTACAGGTGCCGCATTCCCCAGGTCAAGCCACTTTTGAACCAGAAACAGCGGCAGAAGCGCCTGACCTGGGCTACAGAGAAGCAGCACTGGACTGTTGCTCAGTGGTCCAAAGTACTTTTTTCGGATGAAAGCAAATTTTGCATGTCATTCGGAAATCAAGGTGCCAGAGTCTGGAGGAAGACTGGGGAGAGGGAAATGCCAAAATGCCTGAAGTCCAGTGTCAAGTACCCACAGTCAGTGATGGTCTGGGGTGCCATGTCAGCTGCTGGTGTTGGTCCACTGTGTTTTATCGAGGGCAGGGTCTATGCAGCTAGCTATCAGGAGATTTTGGAGCACTTCATGCTTCCATCTGCTGAAAAGCTTTATGGAGATGAAGATTTCATTTTTCAGTACGACCTGGCACCTGCTCACAGTGCCAAAACCACTGGTAAATGGTTTACTGACCATGGTATTACTGTGCTCAATTGGCCTGCCAACTCTCCTGACCTGAACCCCATAGAGAATCTGTGGGATATTGGGAAGAGAAAGTTGAGAGACGCAAGACCCAACACTCTGGATGAGCTTAAGCCCGCTATCGAAGCATCCTGGGCCTCCATAACACCTCAGTAGTGCCACAGGCTGATTGCCTCCATGCCACGCCGCATTGAAGCAGTCATTTCTGCAAAAGGATTCCCGACCAAGTATTGAGTGCATAACTGAACATAATTATTTGAAGGTTGACTTTTTTTGTATTAAAAACACTTTTCTTTTATTGGTCGGATGAAATATGCTAATTTTTTTAGATAGGAATTTTGGGTTTTCATGAGCTGTATGCCAAAATCATCAATATTAAAACAATAAAAGGCTTGAACTACTTCAGTTGGTGTGTAATGAATCTAAAATATATGAAAGTCTAATGTTTATCAGTACATTACAGAAAATAATGAACTTTATCACAATATGCAAATTTTTTTAGAAGGACGCGTATGTAGTACAATCACTACTGTGTTATGTGCCACTTGTGCAGGAGGTAGTAGACTAGGGGCCCACCTTTATCAGGGGTCTACTGGGGGATTCAGCTGTACTCTTGTGGGCCAGTCCGAACCTGGCGACAGGTCCATTTTATGGTAAAGGAACAATCTGGACAAAGCTAATGAACTTTGTTATGCAAGGTTGGCAATACAACATGATATAGGGATGTTGGCTGGTGTTTTTCAACCACTTCCATTTATCCTCAGTTTTAACCCCTCTCCTGACCAAGCCTTATTTTGCAAATCTGACTAGTGTCACTGTATGTGGTATGGGGAATACCCTATCTCCTTATAGAGAGTGTTATAAGGCATGATGAGTCTTATAGGCCAGTGTTCCTCAACTCCAGTCCTCAGGGCCCATCTACTGGTCATGTTTTCAGGATTTCCTTAGTATTTAGCAGGTGATAGAATTAGTGCCAATGCATCAGGACTTACCAGAGGTATTCATTCTGTGGGATATTCTCAAATCATGACCGGCAGGTGGGCCTTGGGGACTGGAGTTGAGGAACACTGTTATAGGCCATCCTCTGGAATTCTGGGAAGAGGGTATGCAAATGAGCTCTTAGCAAGCTCTGCCACTAATGCCACCAGATGTAAGGCCTCTTTCACAGTTGCGTTGTCCGGATCCGGCGTGTACTCCACTTGCCGGAATTACACGCCGGATCCGGAAAAACGCAAGTGTACTGAAAGCATTTGAAGACGGATCCGTCTTCAAAATGCTTTCAGTGTTACTATGGCACCCAGGACGCTATTAAAGTCCTGGTTGCCATAGTAGGAGCGGGGAGCGGGGGAGCGGTATACTTACAGTCCGCGCGGCTCCCGGGGCGCTCCAGAGTGACGTCAGAGCGCCCCATGCGCATAGATGATGTGCCATGCGATCACGTGATCCATGCGCTTGGGGCGCCCTGACGTCACTCTGGAGCGCCCCGGGAGCCGCACGGATGGTAAGTATACTGCTCCCCCACTCCCCGCTTCACTTTACCATGGCTGCCAGGACTTTAGCGTCCCGGCAGCCATGGTAACCATTGAGAAAAAAGCATTTAGCTTAAGGCCGGATCCGGATCAATGCCTTTCAATGGGCATTAATTCCGGATCCGGCCTTGCGGCAAGTCTTCAGGATTTTTGGCCGGAGCAAAAAGCGCAGCATGCTGCGGCATTTTCTCCGCCCAAAAAACGTTCCGTTCCGGAACTGATGACATCCTGATGCATCCTGAACGGATTTCACTCCATTCAGAATGCATTAGGATAAAACTGATCAGGATTCTTCCAGCATAGAGCCCCGACGACGGAACTCTATGCCGGAAGAAAAGAACGCAGATGTGAAAGAGCCCTTAGGTAGCTATCCTGTAAGTCACTGTTCTGCCTTTTGAACAGGCCCTGACACATGACTTGGATAATATTTGGATGAAGGGCTATCGTGCTTAAGCAGCTGTCAGCAGATGAGGTGTTGGTTTATTATTATAGCATACAAGACTCCTTATGCTGTTAAGGCACTCTCCATAAGGATATTTGGTATCTCCCAAATCCTGACCTAGGCCTCTCACCCAGTTAATCAAGTATTTCCACTTCACCATCATGACGGCCCAGAGAGATTGACCCCTGACCTCTGTAGGAGCAGGAACAGAGATAGGTTAAAAGGACCCCTTCCACCACCATTCACCAGTGTGTTCCTGCCCCTATAACAAAAGTCCTCTCTGGCTTTCAGGGAGGTGAAGTGTATAAATTCCATTATTTTTTTTTCGGTACCTGGGTGCCGCATCGGCGGAAATTTTGCTTCCCTTGCGGGCCTCCCACCCAGGACTGCGTCCCCTGCTCTCCGGCAGACTCCTTTCCAAAGCTCACAGGGATACGCCGGGGTCATGCTCCTTGTTGTGCGGGAGACTGTCCTGAGCTGCCGCGGGGTCACCTCTCTCCCTGTGTAGGTAGCAGGCCGGAGGACATTTGCGCAGGTGCACGCGTCTGACGTCACTTCCAGGCCGCCGGGCGAGACCCCGGAGTGGACATCTTCAAAAACTCACATGCACTTTCCCGCTGCACTCTCTGCTTTGCCGGACGAGATGTCGGACCAGGAAAAGGAGCCGCAGCAGAAGGAGCAGTCCGCTCCAGAGCGCCTCTGCGTGAGTAGCCCACCTGGGCATGCCGGCAGCTTGACATATGCTGATCTGGGGGGGATGGAGCCTCAGGTAACCACTGTGTAGGAGCACCCCCCCCCCCTCCCCTAAGGTCTTCTGGTATAATGCACCTATACTGGATCTGCACAAAATTGATGGGATGCTCTCACTTTAGGCCAAACTAGCTTTGAAAAAGCCCAGGAAGACCGCCAGATGAATCCAGTGCTCCATCAGGCTTCCCGATGATTATCCTAAGAAACTTTGCAAGGATTGCATTGCCAGGATTGTGAGAGAAGAACAACCCTCAATTATGCAGGAATTTAGAACTATGATTCAGGAGGAAGTTAAATCTTTTCTAGCCTCCCTCCGTGAGGACACCCTGGGGGCTCACCCACCCAAGATTCCCAGAATGGCGGACAACTCCTCCTCAGACTCCGAGGATTTGGATGGCGAGGCCTCATCTTCCAAAAAGAAGGATGACGAGTACCCCCTATCAGAGGGCGAAATCGTTGAGGAATCTAGAAAATTCTTCTTCACTCCTAGTGAGATGAGTGACCTTCTGTAGTGTCCCACTAGGTATGGGTGGGCACTACACAAGGGTCAATTGGTGTGCGCGTTACTCCTACTCACAAGGAACAGGAATGTCATATTTAATTCTGCATTTAATGTATGTTTTAATGTGTTGTTATATGCAATGTACCCCTGTCTAATGCAGCAGCAGGCCTAGTTGGGTGTAGTTAGACATCCCAGACACTAGAGGGAGATAGGGAGCCCCTAGTATAAATGTCCAGGCCCAGATAGGGAGAGGGAGTGCAGAGTCAAGAGTCTGAGAAGACAGAGGTTAAGAAGCCTGCTCCTGACATGCAGCTGGATAGCCCTGGCTGCTAGTGATGTCCAGGAGGCTGTTGAGAAGCTCCAGCCTGCCTGAGAACAAGAGAGCCTAAGTTAGCTCTGAAGAGATACCCCAGTTGCAGGATTCAACCTCCTGGGAGAAAACCTACAGTTATCCACCTGATAGGAGGAGGCGACCCAGGGTAAGCAAAGTGACCCTGATGGGCAGAGGATTTTAGGAATCATAGCAGGGAGTATAATACCTGAGGAAGAAAGTAACCAAGGATTTAAGCCACCCTTTTAGGCATCCGGGCCTTGGGAGATATAAAGCCAGAGCAGGAGTTCTATAAAGGACAGTGTACATTGATTCTGGGAAAGGTACAACCTGCTGCTGAGTGCTTGTGAATTTACCCTCAGTGTATCTTGCATGACTATTGCCTGCCATATTTGTGAATAAGCCCCTTTTGTGGAACTGTAATATAAAGACTGTGCTACACCTGCTGTACAAAGTTGGATTGTCCAGTAAAGTTTACGTTTGGTTCACTGCATACTTGTGTACCTTCATCATTCCAACCACCAACCGGCGTGCCACCGTCCAAAGGCACTGGCGTCACGAATACCACAGGGACCTTGCCCCAGGCACACAAAATACCTGTAACATCCAGGGCACCTCAACTACCATCAGGCCTGGTCCCTATCTACATAGCGTGCCCCAGAGGAACCGTGTCTACCTCTCCTTCACTGCCACGCGCCTGCCCAGGGTTCTTCAAATATAGTGAGTACCCTCGATTGCCCATAACTGTGACCTCACTTCGTCATCCCCTGCAGGTCTGGCGTGTTGCACTTCTATAAGCGGTCAGGGATACAATGGGGGTGGAAGACATCCAGAGACCCCACTCAGTTCAGGAAGAGATGTTTGGGGGATTGAAGGTCAAATGTTTCCGTGTATTCCCCATAAATGAAAATATTAAAGAGATGGTGATGGACGAATGGGCCTATCCAGAAAAGAAACTAGGTATTTCCAAGGAATTCAGGAACCGCCTGGTATTTGACCCGTCAGACTCTAAGATCTTTGACGAGGTTCCCAGAATTGACGTCCAGGTGGCCAAAGTTAATTTAAAAAAAACTCGCTACCATTCGAGGACTCCTCTCAGTTAAAGGACACCATGGAGAGGAAGGCAGACAGTATATAAAAAAAATCCTGGGGAGCAGCTATGTTTAGTGTTAAGACCAACATAGCTGCTACTTCAGTTGCCAGGTGGATTGAGTTAGAGAATCATCTAATCAACAAGATATCCAGGGAACAAATATTAGACTCTATTGCCTTGTTAAAATCCGGCACGGGGTTCTTAGCGGATGCCTCCCATGAGACAATTAGATTCTCGGCCAAGGACTGCGGCTTTGTCCAATGCTGCTCGGAGGGCACTGTGGATGAAATCTTGGTCAGACAACAACACTTCAAAAATGAAGCCAGGGGTGTAGCTATAGGGGGTGCAGAGGTAGCAGTCGCTACCGGGCCCAGGAGCCTGAGGGGGCCCAAAGACCCTTGTGCTGCAGTATAGCAAATGCATACTGGTCAAGTTGCCGGCTGGAGGGAAGGGGTTAGGTCAGGAATTTGGCATGGTGCGGAGGGAGGTGCCGTTTCAATTTTCGCCTCAGGCAGCATGAAGGCTATGTGCTTCCCTGCCCCTGGCCACAAAGCACTGAGGGAAGGGGGGCCCAAGCTGAACTCTTGCACCGGGGCCCATGAGCCTTTAGCTACGCCCCTGCAGGCATGTCTTCAGTTTTTTTCACCGGCGATAAAACCGTAGCATGCTACGGTTTTATCTTTTGCTTGATCAGTCAAAATGATGTTCAATAAAACGAGTAAAAAATAAATAAAATGAGACATTATATAGTACACGACAATCTCGTTCTAACAAAGCAGCCAGCCCTGTACCTCACATGGATCCAGAGATCTTCCCATTCTCTGCTCTAATTGTTCCTAATTCTTTTCAGCCTGGCAGCTCAATGGGGTGTGTCCTTTCCGCTGCAGCTCTCTCCCTGTAACTGCCATAGCTTCTAATAGAACATATGGCAGGTTGCAGTTAGAGATTTAAACTGGGCATGTGCGACCAGCTCAGTGAGGTGGACAAAAAATAAGAAAAATAACAAACAGCAGGTGGCGCTATACAGATACATTTTATTGAATAACTCACTGGCTATATTACATTTTTAATTACATGCAACTACAAAAGTATTCAGATCCAGGTGCTGGTTTGAATAATGTAGAATATGTTTTGTGACACAACCCCTTTTAAATAGTATAGGACTCAAAGTTCAAACCATGTTTCCTCTCCTTATTGTGTAAAGCTTTTATACTAATCTATTTTTTTCATTAAAAGTTTGTATTTTTTTGCTAAAAATTATAAATTGTCATTCTTTAAAGCGAAGGTTATCTGATGATCTTATACGATATATCAGTATAAATAAGCAGTCTGTGCCTTTAGTGTGATTGCACTGTTGATATGGAGAACTTACAGTGTATTCATTCCAGACAGGAAGTATTCATGATATGTAGGTTCCCCTGTGACAGGGAGAAGTCTGTCAATCAGGAATACATTACATTCCTGTTGCTGGCATTGGCCTGAAACAAGTAAACTGTATGTTTTCATATATGCAAATGAGCCTCTAGGAGCAACAGGGGCGTTTCTGTTACACCTAGAGCCTCAGCTCTCTCTGCAACTGCCGTGATCTCTGCACTTTGATTGACAGGAGAAGGCAGAAGGGTCTGAGATCCAAGGAGTTATTGTGATTGCCTGGAGCCAGGAAGGAATTTTTACCCCTAAAAGCAGGTTTCTACTTCATGTAATTTTTTTGCCTTCCTTTGGATTAACTTAGAGGATAACTGGCTGAACTGGATGGACGGATGTGTTTCTTTCAGCCTTATTAATGTATGGGGGTAATACTGATCTTCCTACAGTGGTCTGTTAGTAACAGTACGGTGGTAATATTCAGTCACTATTTAGCTGTATTACTAGTAGTCATAGGCTAGGTCTACACGACGACATTTTTCGCGCGACATTTTGTTGCACTAATGTCGCGCAACAATTTTTATAATGGCAGTCTATGGTGTCGCACTGCAACATGCGACATGCTGCGACAGCAACGCGACAGTCGCAGAAAAATCCATCTCAAATGGATTTTCTGCGACTGTCGCAGTCGCAGCATGTCGCATGTTGCAGTGCGACACCATAGACTGCCATTATAAAAATTGTCGCGCGACATTAGTGCAACAAAATGTCGCGCGACAAATGTCGTCGTGTAGACCTAGCCATAGTACGGCATTATCTGGATTGGGGGCCACTCAGGTGACTGGTGCTGACTCCCTATCTATGCCCCAGAGTCATGCCACCGATGACATCACAGATAGTGTTTCTAAGGAAACAAGAAGTGTTATCGTGCCAGGATTCTAATGATGACATCACAAAGGGTGGCTTAGTATGAGAGCGGCCATCTTGAATGTACTTTATTAACCTACCTTAATAGAGATATCACTAGTGGATGGAGTATTACCTGGGGGGGATCATTTATTTTGAGACTTGTACTAGTTTTCCGGCTATAATAACAGTCACAAACTTTAGCACATGTTAATTTTATGGAAGAATTTGTTAATTTAAATATTACACTTTTAAATATTGGTAACTCGCCCCGTTCAGGATCCAGCTCTGAGCTTACTTAATATACCCTTAGGATACCCATAGAAAATAGGGGCTGAGTACGATTTGTGCAATTTGATAATTAAGAGAAATAAAACAAAATTTTTGAAAAACAAAAAACACTATGTTTATTTATAAAAGGTTTTAAATTAATTTTCTGCAGCTTTGGCTCCGTCTTCAGGATTGGCTGGATTCAGGTCCGCTAACTAGTAGAGAGGAGGTCGGGTGTCGCACCTCTGGCAGATTTTCAGGGACAGAATATTGTCACCAGAGGTTCCTGATGTTATTTTGTAGTCAGATCCTAGAAGAGAAAATACCTAAATAAAAAAAACTGTTTACAAAAACACAAGGAGAAGACGGAGGGAAGCGGCCAAACTTACCGGACCTGGTGGTGCTCTGCTCATCTTCATTGGAATTTCAGATGGTTTGGATGGTAAAACCATCTATAGATGGTAAGTGGGCCCCAAGGGGTAGATGGTAAGTGGGCCCAAAGAGATAGATGGTAAATGGGCCCCAAACTGCAGATGGTAAATGGCCCCAAGCCGCAGATGGTAAATGGCCCCAGGCGGCAGATGGTAAGTGGGGCCAAGCAGCAGATGTTATATGGTGGCCAAGGGGCAGATGGTACAGTAAGGGCCTATCGGCAGATGTTATAGCCGGCGGCAGATGATACAGCTTGGCCG
Source organism: Bufo gargarizans (assembly GCF_014858855.1). Taxonomy (NCBI): domain Eukaryota; kingdom Metazoa; phylum Chordata; class Amphibia; order Anura; family Bufonidae; genus Bufo; species Bufo gargarizans. The sequence goes on from NC_058085.1 coordinate 91,185,203, forward strand.
CTTTCTCTTCCGGGTACTTGAGGCCCTGATGTTAGTGGTGTTCCCCGGAAGGTCCTCCATCTCCACATCCTCCGGATACTGGCGAGGGCCAACATCCATTTCGTCATCACCGTGATCGGACTTCATGTCCACGTCATCGGGATACTGTCGAGGGCCAACATCCATTTTCTCTACAGCATTCACCTTAGGAATCGTCAACCTCCTCTTCTTCCCCATGGTGAGAGCCAGCTAGAGATACTGACAGTGCTGTCAGGGCGTGACCCCAATTTATGGGATTAGACCACACCCCCTGATTATTATGTCATAAGTAAATGAGTCATGCCCCATTATGACATCACAAGTAAAAAGGTCATGCAAGAGGAGGGGGGCCAGGGGGACAAGCATCTATTGATGACATCACAAGAAGTGCCTTAGCATGAGAGCGGCCATATTGGATGTACTGAACTCACGTTTTTAATATCACATCATGTACATACATGTTCTTCCCTGAAATTTTCTTCATGTTTGTTCATTCTCTTCACATAGATTTTGGGATGAGGGGTGGGATATATGACCACAGAGGACTTTGGTCCCTTTAGAAGCCAATCACATCGCAGCTTTCTATTTGGCTCTTTGAAAATAAAAGCTGCGCTGTGATTGGTCGCTATGGGCAACAAAGACAGTTTCACTGTTAATCTGACACGATGTGTTAGATGATGGGAGTGATATTATGTGTAAGAGATGGTGGGAGTGATGAATTATGTATAAATTGATGGGAGATATGCATTGTGTGCGACATGATGGGAATAAAACATTGATTGTATGATGGTGGGGGTGATAAACTGTGTATGGGAGGATGGGAGTAATACATTGTGTGTGAAATGATTGGAGTGCTTACAGATACTTATCTATAATGTAATATTTTCACAATACATTATTTTTTTAAAGATATGTCTGATACTTTACAGTGGATTATTGTGTAATACACAGGACTATACATGAGGTGCAGTACAATATACAGGACTATACATGGGGTGCAGTGTAATACACAGGACTATACATTGGGGGCAGTATAATACACAGGACTATACATGGAGTGCAGTGTAATATACAGGACTATACATGGAGTGCAGTGTAATATACAGGACTATACATGGAGTGCAGTGTAATACACAGGACTATACATAGTGTGCAGTATAATATACAGGACTATACATGGGGTTCAGTATAATATACAGGACTATACATGGGGGGCAGTGTAATATACAGGACTATACATGGAGTGCAGTGTAATACACAGGACTATACATGGAGTGCAGTGTAATATACAGGACTATACATGGGGTGCAGTGTAATATACAGGACTATACATGGAGTGCAGTGTAATATACAGGACTATACATGGGGTGCAGTGTAATATACAGGACTATACATGGGGGGCAGTGTAATACACAGGACTATACATGGGGGGCAGTGTAATATACAGGACTATACATGGAGTGCAGTGTAATACACAGGACTATACATGGGGGGCAGTGTAATACACAGGACTATACATGGAGTGCAGTGTAATAAAAAAGGACTATACATGGAGTGCAGTGTAATACACAGGACTATACATGGGGTGCAGTGTAATATACAGGACTATACATGGGGGCAGTGTAATACACAGGACTATACATGGAGTGCAGTGTAATATACAGGACTATACATGGAGTGCAGTGTAATACACAGGACTATACATGGGGGGCAGTGTAATATACAGGACTATACATGGGGGGCAGTGTAATATACAGGACTATACATGGGGTGCAGTATAATATACAGGACTATACATGGGGTGCAGTGTAATATACAGGACTATACAGGGCCGTTTGAAGGAATTTGGGGGCCCCAAGCAAAATAGACATGGAGGCCCCCCCCCCCCCCTCTCCCTCCACACCTTACGCACGCAAAGCCTACAGGAACCACAGTATAGCCATACAGTTTAAGTTCACCCACACTTTATATAAATAAAAAAGGAGGTTTACAGTGCAAATACTGCTGTTGCATTTAATGTGCATGAAATTTGAACAGTGCCATCCACAGATCCACCCCTAAAAAGTGCCATCCACAGATCTCCCCTCCCCTAAACAGTGCCATCCACAGATCTCCCCTCCCCTAAACAGTGCCATCCATAGATCTCCCCTCCCCTAAACAGTGCCATCCACAGATCTCCCCTCCCCTAAACAGTGCCATCCACAGATCCCCCCTCCCCTAAACAGTGCCATCCACAGATCTCCCCTAAACAGTGCCTTCCACAGATCCCCCCTCCCCTAAACAGTGCCATCCACAGATCCCTCCTCCCCTAAACAGTGCCATCCACAGATCCCTCCTCCCCTAAACAGTGCCATCCACAGATCCCTCCTCCCCTAAACAGTGCCATCCACAGATCCCTCCTCCCCTAAACAGTGCCATCCACAGATCCCCCTCCCCTAAACAGTGCCTTCCACAGATCCCCCCTCCCCTAAACAGTGCCATCCACAGATCCCTCCTCCCCTAAACAGTGCCATCCACAGATCCCTCCTCCCCTAAACAGTGCCATCCACAGATCCCTCCTCCCCTAAACAGTGCCATCCACAGATCCCCCTCCCCTAAACAGTGCCATCCACAGATCCCCCCCTAAACAGTGCCATCCACAGATCCCCCTAAACAGTGCCATCCACAGATCCCCCTACAGTGCCATCCACAGATCTCCCCCCTAAACAGTGCCATCCACAGATCTCCCCCCTAAACAGTACCATCCACAGACCCCCCCCCTAAACAGTGCCATCCACAGATCCCCCCTCCCCTAAACAGTGCCATCCACAGATCTCCCCTCCCCTAAACAGTGCCATCCACAGATCTCCCCCCTAAACAGTGCCATCCACAGATCCCCCCCCCTAAACAGTGCCTTCCACAGATCCCCCCTCCCCTAAACAGTGCCATGATGGGGGGGATCTGTGGATGGCACTGTTATGGGGAGGGGGATCTGTGGATGGCACTGTAGGGGGATCTGTGGATGGCACTGTTTAGGGGGATCTGTGGATGGCACTGTTTAGGGGGGATCTGTGGATGGCACTGTTTAGGGGGGATCTGTGGATGGCACTGTTTAGGGGGGATCTGTGGATGGCACTGTAGGGGGATCTGTGGATGGCACTGTTTAGGGGAGGGGGATCTGTGGATGGCACTGTAGGGGGATCTGTGGATGGCACTGTAGGGGGATCTGTGGATGGCACTGTAGGGGGATCTGTGGATGGCACTGTTTAGGGGAGGGGGAGCTGTGGATGGCACTGTAGGGGGATCTGTGGATGGCACTGCCATCCACAGATCTCCCTACAGTGCCATCCACAGATCCCCCTCCCCGACGCTCACAGCAGTATATTTATAAACTAATCATTAACTACTTTAACTTTAATCATTGCTCATTGCTGAGCTCTTTACTTGGATTATTTGGATATCTTACTTTGTCTTAGCTCCGGTAACACAGCAGGCAGTGCAGGCGGCGCTCACTCACTGACGTCACGCACCTGCGCCACCTAGTGGGAGGAGCAGGCGCGTGACGTCGGTCAGTGAGTGAGCGCCGCCCCCCGCACTGCCTGCTATTACCGGAGCTAAGAAAAAGTAAGATATCCAAATAATACAAGTAAAGAGCTCAGCAATGAGCAATGATTAAAGTTAAAGTAGTTACTGATTAGTTTATAAATATACTGTTATGAGCGGCGTGGCCCTGTATATTCTAACCCCCAGGCAAGCGTCCCCGTCACCATGGGAACGCCCGGGGGTTAGAATATACCATCGGATTTGAGCTTTTACGATCTCACTGAGCTCGTAAAACTCAGATCCGATGGTATATTCTAACCCGCAGGCAAGCGTCCCCTTCACCATGGGAGCGCCTGGGGGTTAGAATATACCATTCGATCTTCTGAGTTACTCAGCTCTGCTTGGCCCCGGGCCAGCTCGGGGCCCCAACCAGCTTGGGGCCCCAAGCAATTGCTTGTTTTGCCTGTTGGGTAGCGACGGGCCTGGGACTATACATGGGGGGCAGTGTAATATACAGGACTATACATGGGGTTCAGTATAATATACAGGACTATACATGGGGTGCAGTATAATATACAGGACTATACATGGGGGGCAGTGTAATACACAGGACTATACATGGGGTTCAGTATAATATACAGGACTATACATGGGGTGCAGTATAATATACAGGACTATACAGGGAGTGCAGTGTAATACACAGGACTATACATGGGGTGCAGTGTAATACACAGGACTATACATGGGGTGCAGTGTAATACACAGGACTATACATTAGGTGCAGTGTAATATACAGGACTATACATGGGGGGCAGTGTAATATACAGGACTATACATTAGGTGCAGTGTAATATACAGGACTATACATGAGGGGCAGTATAATATACAGGACTATACATGGGGCGCAGTGTAATATACAGGACTATACATTAGGTGCAGTGTAATACACAGGACTATACATGGGGTGCAGTATAATATACAGGACTATACATGGGGGGCAGTGTAATATACAGGACTATACATTAGGTGCAGTGTAATACACAGGACTATACATGGGGTGCAGTATAATATACAGGACTATACATGGGGGGGGCAGTGTAATATACAGGACTATACATGGGGTGCAGTATAATATGCAAGACTATACATGGGGTGCAGTATAATATACAGGGCTATACATGGGGGCCAGTATAATATACAGGACTATACATGGGGGGAAGTGTAATATACAGGACTATACATGGGGGGGCAGTGTAATACACAGGACTATACATGGGGTGCAGTATAATATACAGGACTATACATGGGGGAAGTGTAATATACAGGACTATACATGGGGGGCAGTGTAATATACAGGACTATACATGGGGTGCAGTATAATATACAGGACTATACATGGGGGGAAGTGTAATATACAGGACTATACATGGGGTGCAGTGTAATACACAGGACTATACATGGGGTGCAGTATAATATACAGGACTATACATGGGGTGCAGTATAATATACAGGACTATACATGGGGGGCAGTGTAATACACAGGACTATACATGGGGTTCAGTATAATATACAGGACTATACATGGGGTGCAGTATAATATACAGGACTATACAGGGAGTGCAGTGTAATACACAGGACTATACATGGGGTGCAGTGTAATACACAGGACTATACATGGGGTGCAGTGTAATACACAGGACTATACATTAGGTGCAGTGTAATATACAGGACTATACATGGGGGGCAGTGTAATATACAGGACTATACATTAGGTGCAGTGTAATATACAGGACTATACATGAGGGGCAGTATAAAATACAGGACTATACATGGGGCGCAGTGTAATATACAGGACTATACATTAGGTGCAGTGTAATACACAGGACTATACATGGGGTGCAGTATAATATACAGGACTATACATGGGGGGCAGTGTAATATACAGGACTATACATTAGGTGCAGTGTAATACACAGGACTATACATGGGGTGCAGTATAATATACAGGACTATACATGGGGGGGCAGTGTAATATACAGGACTATACATGGGGTGCAGTATAATATGCAAGACTATACATGGGGTGCAGTATAATATACAGGGCTATACATGGGGGCCAGTATAATATACAGGACTATACATGGGGGGAAGTGTAATATACAGGACTATACATGGGGGGGCAGTGTAATACACAGGACTATACATGGGGTGCAGTATAATATACAGGACTATACATGGGGGGAAGTGTAATATACAGGACTATACATGGGGGGCAGTGTAATATACAGGACTATACATGGGGTGCAGTATAATATACAGGACTATACATGGGGGGAAGTGTAATATACAGGACTATACATGGGGTGCAGTGTAATACACAGGACTATACATGGGGTGCAGTATAATATACAGGACTATACATGGGGGCCAGTATAATATACAGGACTATACATGGGGGGAAGTGTAATATACAGGACTATACATGGGGGGGCAGTGTAATACACAGGACTATACATGGGGTGCAGTATAATATACAGGACTATACATGGGGGGCAGTGTAATATACAGGACCATACATGGGGTGCAGTATAATATACAGGACTATACATTAGGTGCAGTGTAATGTACAGGACTATACATGAGGGGCAGTATAATATACAGGACTATACATGGGGTGCAGTATAATATACAGGACTATACATGGGGTGCAGTGTAATATACAGGACCACATATGGGATGCAGTATAATATACAGGACTGTACATTAGGTGCAGTGTAATATACAGGAGTATACATGGGGTTCAGTATAATATACAGGACTATACATGGGGTTCAGTATAATATACAGGACTATACATGGGGTGCAGTGTAATATACAGGAGTATACATGGGGTGAAGTCAGAGGCGTAGCTATAGGGGGTGCAGAGGTAGCAGTCGCTACCGGGCCCAGGACCCTGAGGGGGCCCAAAGACCCTTGTGCTGCAGTATAGCAAATGCATACTGGTCAAGTTGCCGGCTGGAGGGAAGGGGTTAGGTCAGGAATTTGGCATGGTGGAGAGGGAGGTGCCGTTTCAATTTTTGCCTCAGGCAGCATGAAGGCTATGTGCTTCCCTGCCCCTGGCCACAAAGCACTGAGGGAAGGGGGGCCCAAGCTGAACTCTTGCACCGGGGCCCATGAGCCTTTAGCTACGCCCCTGAATGAAGCTATGCTCTATAGCCTTCTCGGGCTGTATTGGACAAGATCCCGAGAAGGCTACTGATAAAAAAAAAGGGTACCCTGAAGAGAAAATCCCTAAAAAGAAACCCTCCTTTCATAACCAATACCCCCAAAATAGTTCCTTTCGTGGTAAAGGTAAATCCGGACGTTGAAGTTACCCAAGAGGGGGGAAAGGTAGAGGATACCTCCTTAACCGCCTCCGGACCGCCTAACGCAGATCTGCGGTCCGCAGGCGGCAGCGCTGCGCAGAGTCACGCATATACGCGTCATCTCGCGAGATGACGCGCTTTGCCGGCCCGCGCATGCGCAGTTCAGGCCGGAATTTCGTCAAGGGGGGGTCACGTCATCAGCTTGCCAGCCAATGATCATGGCTGGCAAGCTGATGATTTTTAAAAAAAACCAATCAAGTGCCAGATAACAGATCATATTAGTAAATATGATTTGTGGTCGTGGCAACCAAGTACGTGTCTGTCCTACCTGAGCTACCCTACCCCTAAGCGGTCAGAGTTGTGCCGTGACCGTGTCGTGGAGGGACGCCTGAAAGAGGGCAAAAGACATACTGGTAGGCAGAAGTATTTTATTGCAAAGACGTTACAAAGCTAAAGTTTGAAAGGCTGCCGACATTTCGGTTTCAGGGTGTGGTATGTAACGGTTGAAACAAGACGAGTGCCAACGCCCCAGTTTCTGAATGACATGCGCAGGCACTCGGTTCTTGGAGGCCGCGGACGCCGCGCCTATGCGGAATGAATGGCCCGAAATGGTGGCAGGGTCGCCGCCCGTGCTGGCCACTAGTGACCTAACGTGGGATATGAACTGCTGGGTGGTGAGCGGCACCACCCCGAAGGGTAACAGAGGACTGTTCGGTCCGGCCCCGGACAAGGCGGACCGTAACCGATGAAGCACCGTGACGGGACACCATTGATGTGCTGTGGGAAAGTAGGATATCTGGACAGGGGGTCCCAGCTGGGAGGTCTTAGACGTCTTGAGCAGCAATGTGAACCCGTCGGAGTTCTGGACCAGTTGGCTGACCGTGAGGAATTTGTCGCTGCCTGGTGAACAGGTGAACTCCCCAGGTCTCAGGAAGCCGTAGAAGGCCAAGTAGATGGCGGATTTAAGTACCAGGCTGGCCAAAACCCCGAAAGGATTACCGTCCAAGGCATCAGACAGTTTGCGGAAAAGAGGGCCGGTGACCGGCTGCCTGCGTACTTGGCTTTGAGGCCCGCACTTGCTTAAACCCTTGAGGGCGGCTTTGACAGTGTGTAAGGTGAACACTGATGCTAGCTCGGGGTGGCTAAGAGAGAGAAAGTGTTGCACTCCCGCCAGGTATGACCTCACTGTAGCGTGGGAGAGCTTGCGTACAGAGTGGCAATACCCGATGAACGCCAGGATGTACTCTGGAAAACTGGAGTCCTCCTGAGGACATTCTCCTCGAAACCTGCAGAACGTCTTCCACCCGGTGTTGTACGCCCTGGTCGTGTTGGGCGAGAGGGAATGGCGTATTAGAGCGTGGGCCGTCCCAAGGTGGTCGGCTACACTAGCCTTAAGGACTCGAGAGGAGGGATGGTGGCGCCTGTCGCATCTGCCTCTGGCATTATCTGGAAGAAACGGGAGAAGTTAGCCCTCGACAAGGCGTCAGCAGCCCCGTTCTGCGCACCTGGCACATGCGCACTAAAAACATGAAAGTGGTGTTGCAGGGAGAGCTGCACTAACCGTCTGAGAAAACACATGACTTGGCTAGATTTCGACAGTCCACTATTGAGAATGTCCACTACGGCTGTGTTGTCAGTCACGAACAGAACAGACTGACGTGCCCAAAACTTGCCCCAAATGTGGGCGGCTACCACAATGGGGTACAGCTCGAACAGCGCCGAGGTCTGGAGGAAGCCTGGGATTTGTCCCACCTCGGCAGGCCATGCGTCTGCCACCCAGTGGGTGCCGAAAATGGCGGCAAACCCTGAGCCCGCAGCTGCATCTGAAAAGACTGTAGGCGACTGACACGACAGCTCGGGTACAAATAAGGAGACCCCGTTCCACTGGCTCAGGAAATGATCCCACATGTGGAGGTCCGCTAGGGCTTGACTGTCCAAGCACACTGGGCTGTTCTGTTCTGGGGCGGAACTCAAGAGCGCGAGTAGGCGGGATATGAAAGCTCTGCCCTGTGGGATGATGCGCATGGCGAAGTTCAACATGCCCAGAAGAGACTGAAGGTCCGCCTTAGTGACCACGGTCGTGACTGCGAACCTGTGAATGACCCCTCTAATCCTTGTTAACTTGTCCGCCGGCAATCTAGCTAGCATGCGCTGGGAGTCTAATTCGATGCCAAGAAAGGTGATGACTGTGGCCGGGCCTTCTACTTTCTTGGGGGACACCGGGACATCTAATTGGGAAAAGCACCTGAGTAACTTGCCCAGCCCTAGGGGGAGTGCCCCTGGCCTCTCAATCAGCAGGAAGTCATCCAGGTAGTGGATGACAAATTCGCAGAGGACTACGTGTTCCAGGATCCAGTGGAGTGCCTGAGCCAACTGATCGAAGAGCCAGGGGCTACTCTTGGAACCGAAGGTGAGCTTAGTGGAGAAATAGTACAGGCCTTTCCACTTGATGCCGTGCCACTGCCAGAGGGCTGGCATGATGGGAAGCAGCTTGAAGGCATCCGATATGTCGGCTTTGGACAGCCAGGACCCTGGGCCCGTTTTCATGATGATAGCGATAGCCTGGTCTATCGAGGCATATCTCATGCCCACTTCCTCCGAAGGAATGAGGGAGTTGAGGCTGGGGACCTGGCAGCCGTGTGGGGCCGACAAGTCGATAATGAGTCTCTCCTTCCCGCTGAACTTGCCTGTGACTACCCCCACGGGACTGACTCTCCAGCGTTGAAAAGGGGGCACACCAAAGGGACCGATTAAGAACCCCTTGCTCAACTCGGCTTCTATCAGTGCGTCTACCGAGGCGGGATTTCTTTCGGCTGACTGAAGGTTTTTGCACTCGTGTGTGGACTCTGGAGTCGTGATCAGTCCCGTGTGGAAACCCTCGTGAAATCCTGTCACCAGGAACTGAACAAACCCAGGGTTGTGGTGGCCTCGCAAGAATTCTTGTAGACGGCTGATATTGACCACACTCATGTAGCTTTTTACGGATTTTAATGAGCATGCTACTCGGGGGTGGGCCCTGAAACAATTGGTACAGATATGCAACAACCGGCACTGCCCAAAATTACAAGAGGCGTAATTAAAGTTGTTGCATATCTGTGCCCTTCCTAGCTGAATGATGGGCCGGCCCAGCTTGTCTACTGAGCTGGGGGGCCTGAAGACCTCAAGAGGACCAGCTGCCGAGCTGGAGGGGTAGGACGCCGTGCTGACGGCGGACTTGTCGCACCACTCAACCGAGTGGAAGATAGATTGACAGGCGGAACAGGAGGGAGCCTTCAGACCTGCAAAGTGTCTGCAGAAAAGCTCAGTGTCCAGGTTGGACCAGTCAGTGACGTGCTGAAACTGGGAGAGAGCCGCTGCCGCCTTAGCTGCAAATGAGCAGTGGTAGTCATAGAACGCGGTTCCTCCATACCTATGACCCAATTCTGTGACCCTGAAGAGATAATGGTCTAGTTCCTCCCTCCTGTCCGGCCTGGCAGTGCAAATTACATCCCTGAAAAGACTAAATGCCATGACGAATTCCGGGATGGACAATTTGCGGTTGAGCCGGTGGTCGCGGCTCCTTAGTACCACCGACACTTCTCCACAAGCTATAACCCTGTTATCAGAGAGGTCCCTGGATGCTATGAGTAGAGACGCAAGATTGACATCCCTACCCTCCAGGATGTCCTTCCTGATGTTGAGCGGGACATAGTGGGAGGGAGTCACGTTAGGGACGGACTGGGCAGAACGAATGTCTGCTATGGCAGAGGTGGAGGCGACTGGAACCTCGAGGGAGGAAACTGGTGCGACTGTGCTGCGAGCCTCGATGGACTCCAACCTCGCCTGCATGGATGTGACGGCCGACGTCAGACTGTTTAGCATGACGTGTATCTGAGTCAGCGATGTTTGCATCGTGGTTGCAGGGGGATCATTGGCGCTGGGTGCCAGGGAGTCTCTCCACAGCCGATATAGTTCTGCTTTCCTAGCGGTTGCCGGGAAAGGAACGCCCCGCTTTGTCAACTCCGCCATCAGCCTAGGAATTGTCCAAGCACGTAGGGACGGTGTGCTGCCCCTTTCGGACGTCTGTGCTACGACCTCGTCCACCGACGCGTCGACGATGTCCGACATGCACGTGACATAGCGTCTGTAGAAAGAGTAACGTAACATGACCGACTAGCCTGATGGTCGCTGGCACCCGTGCAGCTGTCTAACCACGTACAGAAAAGTGAACAATTGCCGTGAGGTATGCACACTGAACCGGAAGAGCCGTGAAGAAATGGCCAGGAACCGCCACCCGGGAGTCCATGCAAGGAGACCCGACGTACTTACCAACTGAGAATCCCTATGCACTGACTTCACGGAAGTGTAATGAAATGAAAAATGACCTGTGCGTTAACAAAAAAAACATGAGACCCCAGCCTGAGGCCAACCACTTCCCATCCCCCGACGTGTACCTCACTACCTTGGTAGCCAAGGAAAAATCAATTGAGATCCCACCAACTTCTCTCAGACTAACCACTGTATAGAACCTGGAAAACAACAACGAAAACAAATGCAAAAGAACCAGTCAATGTGTGAGGCTCAATACCAGGACGTGTTCGTGAGGGGAGGTATGGTGACTGGTGGGAGAGGTTGTTTTTTTTTTTTTTTTTTTTTTTTTTGCATTGCGTTGATGATGGAAAAAAACCCCTACCTATCTAGGCGGCACGGCGGCCCGTGCCAGACTTTAAGGTGGGCGGGGAGCGAGCCGTTGCCTGCACCGCCGTGCTCCATGGTAACCGCGTGGGGAACGCGGAGTTCCCTGGTACCATGAACCACGTGGGGATGGATATTGGCAACGGCTAACAATCCCTGCAAACCTGAGACGAGTGCCACGTGGAGAGCTGACGCATGTCCCTGACAGGGTGCTCAGTGCGGGGCCCTCTCTGTCCCTGGGTGGCGCCGTCCGCCGGCTGAGCACTTCTGCCGCGTGGGGAGCAGCGCAGCCCTCAGGCATGAGGTCGGCCCAGGGGGGCCCCTGGCGACGAGGGCCCCATCTTGCCGAGGCTAAACGTGCCACGTGGGGGGCCTCACCGGTCCCTGATGGGGCGCCCAGTGCGGGGGGTGCCCCCCTTACTCCACGGGGGCCGCCTCCCGCCGGCTGGGCACCTCCACCGCGTGGGGAAACGGAGCTGCCCCCTGGCATGGGGGGAGGCCTAATCAGACATGCCTCACCCCTTGTGTAGGACTGTGCCACGTGGGGGGCCACCACTCCCTGATGGGGTGCCCCCCTGCTGGACGAGGGGCCGCCCCCCGCCGGCTGGGCACCTCCACCGCGTGGGGAGAAAATGTGCCCCCTGGCGATTTTGGGGAGTGGGGGTTGCCGGCCCACAGCTGGTTGTGCTGCCGACCCGGCGAGGGAGCGAGGCAGGCACAGGCTGTGTGCCGGCCGAGAAGAGGGGGGCGGGAGCGGGCGGGGAGGCAGGCGGGGGGTTTGGTCGTCATGTGACCACTGGCCCCGCCCCCCGCCGGAGAGCGGTGCCGTGCGCGAGCCTGGGCAGTGGAGGAGGGGGGTGCCGTGTTGGCTACATCCCCCCCCCCCTTCCAGAGGACGACAAGGTGCCGCTCGTGAAGCGGCCAGGAGGGATGAAAACCGGCGCAGCGTGTGGCGGCCCCTACGCACCAAAGGGCCGACCACTGCACGCACGCCTGCACTTACCCGATCCACGAAGGAACAGCCAGGTACGAGCGCGCTTCCAAACTGGACTCTGCACTACGTACGTTTGTGGGAGGGCGCCGGCCGTTGAAGTAGGTGGCCAAGCCCCTCCCACAAATACAGGCCAATAAATCGGCCTTACACCTGTTATATGGCTGCCCTGCTCCTCTGCTGGTCCTTTTCGTCGGTTGGATCCAGCAGAGGAGCAGGCTTCATAGTGAGTAGCACCAACACCACACTTTAGCCCCACATCACCCCCTGCACCCCAATTAACCCTTTGATCACCCCTTTGATCGCCCCCGTCAATCACTAGTGAAAGGAAAAAAGTGATCAGTGTAAACTGTCACTTTTTTTTTTCACTGGTATTGACTGTTAGGTTATAGGATAGTTTAGGCCCCTTGGTAAGGTAGTTTAGGGATCGGTTAGCTCCCAGCCCACCGCACCGCAGTCACTGATTCGCTGATTAGCATATCGCTAATCAGCATTTGTACTTTTATAGTATCTGGAAGTGATCAAAACTGATCACGGTCAGATCTATAACAGTATTAGTGTCACTTTAGTTCGCCCTCCACCCAAAACGAAGTGTTTGCCCGATCAGGCCTGATCGTTCGCCCACACCCGCCCCACCGCAATGACAAAAAATATATATTTTTTGATCACTGCACATTTACTTTACACGCGCTGCAGCGATAAAAAAATCAGTTTTGATCATTTTTTATCAACCGCAGCGGCCTCCCGTACTTCGCTAGCCTCCCATTTGTAAGACAGGCTTGCTTTTTTTTCTTGGGTAGTCTCAGGGAATACCCCTAAATTTAGTTGCCCAAATGTCAAACAGGGGGTATTCTTCTGAAGAGGCCTACAGGCTTCTGACCCAGTCGGATGAGGAATGGGAACCCTCATCTGATGAATCTAGCGGGTCAGAATACGAACCTGTAGAAAGTAGTGGCTCTCTGACCCAAAGTTCGGACGAGGAGGCTGAGGTCCCTGATAGCACCAGGCGTACCCGGCCCCGTGTCGCTAGACCACAGGTTGCGCAGGATCCGCTTCAAGGGCAGCAGAGTGGGGCTGGCGCTGTCGGATTACGTGGTGAGGCATACACCAGCAGCGCAGCCCTCCCTGGACCTAGTACCAGCACTGCCGTACAACCTGGTGAAGTGGCGAGCACCAGAAGGGCAGTTGGAGCTGGTACGGTGGCACGAGCAGTAGTGACCCCTGTCGCAGCCACTGCAAAGACGGGCCCGTAGACCCCCTAGAATCCCTGAGGTGCTGGCAAACCCTGATTGGCAGTCCCCAACTTCAGCCGCACCTGTAGTTCCCCCTTTCACCGCCCAGTCTGGAGTTCGGGTTGAGACAGCTCAGATCGGTTCGGCCCTTGGATTTTTTGAGCTGTTCTTGACTGCGGAGCTCTTAGACTTCATGTCATATTGGTCCACGAACCCAATTCATCACATGCCCATGTTCTCTGCTGCTATGTCCAGGGCACGTTTTGAGGCCATCCTGCGTTTCCTGCACTTTAGCGACAACACAGCCTCCCGTCCCAGAGGCCACCCAGCTTTTGACCGGCTCCACAAAATTCGGCCCCTCATAGACCATTTCAACCAGAAATTTGCAGATTTGTATACCCCAGAGCAAAACATCTGCGTAGACGAGTCCCTAATACATTTTACCGGGCGCCTTGGCTTCAAACAATACATCCCAAGCAAGCGCGCCCAGTATGGGGTCAAATTGTATAAGCTCTGTGAAAGGGCCACAGGCTATACCCACAAATTTCGGATCTATGAGGGAAAAGATCAGACCCTGGAGCCGGTCGGTTGCCCTGACTACCTGGGGAGCAGTGGGAAGACAGTCTGGGACTTGGTGTCACCCTTATTCGGCAAGGGGTACCATCTTTATGTGGACAATTTCTACACAAGTGTGGCCCTCTTTAGGCATTTGTTTCTAGAACAGATTGGCGCCTGTGGCACCGCGCGAACTAGTAGCGCGGGCTTCCCCCAACGGTTCGTTACCACCCGTCTTGCAAGGGGGCAGAGGGCTGCATTGTGTAACGAAGAACTGCTCGCGGTGAAATGGAGAGACAAGCGTGACGTTTACATGCTCTCCTCCATTCACGCAGACACGACAATACAAATTGAGCGAGCAACCCGTGTCATTGAAAAGCCCCTCTCAGTCCACGACCATAACCTTCACATGGGAGGGGTGGACTTCAATGACCAGATGTTGTCTCCGTATTTAGTTTCCCGCAGAACCAGACGCTGGTATAAGAAGGTGTCTGTATACCTAATTCAATTGGCTCTGTATAATAGTTTTGTTCTCTACAGTAAGGCTGGGAGAACTGGATCCTTCCTCAAATTTCAGGAAGAGATCATCGAGAACCTCCTGTACCCAGGAGGTTCCGTGGCCCCATCCACCAGTGTAGTTAGCTGTCTACACGAGCGACATTTCCCCAATGTCGTTCCTGGTACCTCAACCCAACCGTCACCCCGAAAAAGATGTGTCTGTAGCAGGAGTGGAATAAGGCGTGACACCCGCTATTTCTGTCCTGACTGTCCTGACCACCCTGCCCTATGCTTTGGAGAGTGTTTCCGGAAGTACCACACACAGGTACACCTAGCATAGGGATCACATCTCACCAGGACAGGCACACAGGGCTATTAGGGCCCATTCACATACAGCTGCTGCAAACGTCTCCTTTCACCTGGGACAAAGTGCATAACGCACTTCGCCACATCTTTGGGCGATTTGCGCTTTGCACATTGACCCATGGGGAAGGAGAGGTTTGTTCTATAAAGGTAAAAAAAAAAAAAAAAAACACCAGTAAGCAAAAAGGTTAATGTTTAGTTCAAAAAGTTAAAGTTTATATGTTCTGTTCCAAAGCTAATAACATTATTGCGTTGTGGCCTGGTTTTTTCTTTTCTTTTTTTTTTTTTACCTTCCAGGTGGACCAACCGATCGACTAGCTGCAGCACTGATGTGCATTCTGACAGAAGCATTGCGCTGCTGTCAGATTACACGCAAGTCAGTGTATGCGGCGCTGCAAGACGAGATTTCTACTCTGCAGTAAAAGATACGTTTGCCAAGGCATACGAGCTGAGGAGGAGGCGGCGTTCCTATGCTTTGGCAAACACTTTGTATATATAAAAAAAAATCCCGGCAATGATTTATTCATCCACATCGATTGATGTGAATGGAGAAATTTGGTTTGCCAGGGCATACAAGCTAAGTGGGTATGGATGTTGGGCGGAGCTCCTATGTCCTGGCAGACGCCTTTCCCCTCCATTTTTTTTTTTTGGCAGAGATTTTTTCATCCACATTGATCGATGCGAATGAAGAAATCTGTGCTGTTCATTTTTTTCTTTCAGCCCAGAGGCTGAACGGAAAAAAAAAATCTCATTACCTGTATGCTCAATATAAGGAGAATAGCAGAAGCTCCTAATGCTGGCCATACATGTAATGATTGCGGAGACCCTCAAATGCCAGGGCAGTACAAACACCCCACAACTGACCCCATTTTGGAAAGAAGACACCCCAAGGTATTCGCTGAGGGGCATATTGAGTCCATGAAAGATTTACATTTTTGTCACAAGTTAGCGGAAAGTGAGACTTTGTGAGAAAAAAAAATAAAAAATCAATTTCCGCTAACTTATGCCAAAAAAAAATAAATTCGATGAACTCGCCAGGCCCCTCATTGAATACCTTGGGGTGTCTTCTTTCTAAAGTGGGGTCACATGTGGGGTATTTATACTGCCCTGCCTTTTTAGGGGCCCTAAAGCGTGAGAAGAAGTCTGGGATCCAAATGTCTAAAAATGCCCTCCTAAAAGGAATTTTGGCACCTTTGCGCATCTAGGCTGCAAAAAAGTGTCACACATGTGGTATCACCGTACTCAGGAGAAGTTGGGGAATGTGTTTTGGGGTGTCATTTTACATATACCTATGCTGGGTGAGATAAATATCTTGGTCAAATGCCAACTTTGTATAAAAAAATGGGAAAAGTTGTCTTTTGCCAAGATATTTCTCTCACCCAGCATGGGTATATGTAAAATGACACCCCAAAACACATTCCCCAACTTCTCCTGAGTACGGTGATACCAGATGTGTGACACTTTTTTGCAGCCTAGGTGGGCAAAGGGACCCACATTCCAAAGTGCACCTTTCGGATTTCACCGGTCATTTTTTACAGATTTTGATTGCAAAGTTCTTCTCACACATATGGGCCCCTAAATTGCCAGGGCAGTATAACTACGCCACAAGTGACCCCATTTTGGAAAGAAGACACCCAAAGGTATTCCGTGAGGGGCATGGCGAGTTCCTAGAATTTTTTATTTTTTGTCGCAAGTTAGTGGAAAATGAGACTTTGTAAGAAAAAAAAAATAATCATAATTTTCCGCTAACTTGTGACAAAAAATAAAAAGTTCTATGAACTCACTATGCCCATCAGCGAATACCTTAGGGTGTCTACCTTCCGAAATGGGGTCATTTGTGGGGGTTTTCTACTGTCTGGGCATTGTAGAACCTCAGGAAACATGACAGGTGCTCAGAAAGTCAGAGCTGCTTCAAAAAGCGGAAATTCACATTTTTGTACCATAGTTTAAACGCTATAACTTTTACCCAAACCATTTTTTTTTTTTTTGCCCAAACTTTTTTTTTTAATCAAAGACATGTAGCACAATAAATTTAGCGAAAAATTTATATATGGATGTCGTTATTTTTGCAAAATTTTACAGCTGAAATTGAAAAATGTAATTTTTTTGCAAAAAATCGTTAAATTTTGATTAATAACAAAAAAAGTAAAAATGTCAGCAGCAATGAAATACCACCAAATGAAAGCTCTATTAGTGAGAAGAAAAGGAGGTAAAATTCATTTGGGTGGTAAGTTGCATGACCGAGCAATAAATGGTGAAAGTAGTGTAGTGCAGAAGTGTAAAAAGTGGCCTGGTCATTAAGGGGGTTTCAGCTAGCGGGGTTGAAGTGGTTAATCCCCAGAACAAGGGCGGTGAGAAACAGTGACGCCAGGATAGGGAGAAGACTATCCCAATTCTTTGCTCAGTGGCATCAGACTTCTCCCAACCCCTGAGTGCAAGTTCTTATCAGAAACGGCTACAGGATAGAGTTATCTTCCCCCCCTCCGAATGTATTTCTGGTATCTCATCACTCTTCCCCATTCAGAACCAAATTTGGAAAGAGGTTCAGAATCTTCTGGACTTAGGAATAGTGGTTCCTGTTCCCAACGGGGGCAGAGATTCTACTCCAACCTTTTCTTAGTAAAA
This sequence comes from Bufo gargarizans, assembly GCF_014858855.1. Lineage (NCBI taxonomy): Eukaryota > Metazoa > Chordata > Amphibia > Anura > Bufonidae > Bufo > Bufo gargarizans. Next base: position 91,203,046 of record NC_058085.1, read on the forward strand.
ATAAGACAAGGGGTTCCTTTCGCATGATTATAAACCTCAAAAAGTTAAACAGATTCGTAGTTAATGGAATCCCTAGACTCTACCATTCCTTTAATTCAAAAAGACGCGTTCCTTCGCACATTCGACCTGAAGGACGCATATTATCATATTCCTATTCACATCCAGTCTCAGAGGCTCCTGCATTTTGCATTGAAGGATCACAGAGGCTCTGTTCACCATTTCCAGTTCGTGGCTCTCCCCTTCGGGCTGGCCTCAGCCCCAAGGATTTTCACGAAACTGGTGGTAGAGATGGTCGCCTCCCTGAGATCTCAGGGGGTGACTGTCATTCCTTACCTAGACGAGTTTTTGCTGATTTCAGACACTGTGGATCAGTCAATAGCGGATCGAGAGACCTTCTGCGCCATTTTAACAGCCTTAGGTTGAGTGATAAACCTAAAACAGTCATCCCTAGTTCCGGATACCAGGGTAAAATTTCTAGGGGCATTGCTGGATTCGGTAAAACGGACAATCTTTCTTCCAGCGGAAATAATTCAGAACCTTCAGACATCAATCAGGGCCTTCCTAGGACGTTGCTTCTTCTCTCTCCTTCAGAGAAACAATGAGCCTTTTAAGTCAAATGACAGCCTGTATTGTAGCAGTCCCTTGGTGCCAGGTCCATTACAGGGCCCTTTAGTCCTGGCTTCTAAGGAGATGGGACAAACATCTGTCCTCTCTAGACAAAAAGATCCTGATCTCGGGCTATGTAAAATCTTCAGTCCGGTGGTGGCTTCACACAGAAAATCTAAAAGAGGGCATGGTTTGGCTCAAAACCCCAGCAGTGCATGTTCAGACAGATGCCAGCGCAAAGGGATGGGGCGCAAAAATATACTCTGACCTCTACCAGGGAGCCTGGTCTCCGAAAATTGCAGCTCAATCCTCAAATTACAGGGAGCTCAGGGCAGTTTGGGAGACAATACGAACAGCTGCTCCAAAACTAAATAACCAGCACATAAAAATCTATTCAGACAATGTAACGACCGTGTCCTACCTAAAACACCAGGGGGGCACACTGTCTCAAAAACTATAAAGTCTGTCCAGAAGAATCTTCCTTTGGTGGGAAAAAAAATGCAAAATCAGTATCTGCGATTCATTTAAAAGGAAGCCTAAACAGCGCTGCAGACTTCCTCAGCAGGACCACTATAGACCAGGGGGAATGGTCTCTAAACATCAACGTATTCAATCTAATTGTCCAGAGATGGGGCCTCCCAAAATGTAAAGGTATCAACCTTTTGCTCCCTAAACCCGAGGGACAGGCCTCTAGCAATCAACGCCTTCTCCCTGCACTGGAACTGGGATCTTGCATATGCCTTCCCTCCGTTCCAGTTAAACCCAAGGGTTCTCCAGAAGATCATCAGGGACAAGGCCAGAATAATCCTGGTAACCCCGTACTGCCCCAAGAGGAGCTGGTTCTCGATCCTAACCAACCTCTCCCCACAGGAAGTATTCATTCTCCAAAGGAGGAAACATATCCTGATCCAGGGGCTGGTTCTCCATCCACATCCAGACATCTTCAACCTCTCGGCTTGGATCCTGAATCCGACCTTCTGAGACGCAGAGGTCTCCCAGAGGGAGTGATATCTACCTTGAAGGCCAGCAGAAAGAAAGTGACTAACTCCATCTATTTAAAAATCTGGAGAAGATTCTACACCTGGTCAGGTGAAGAAGCCCCAGACCAGGCTAAACCAAATATACAGAGGATCCTGGACTTCCTGCAAGAAGGACTAGAGTCAGGGTTCCGTCCATCTACCCTTAAAGTCCAGGTCTCAGCGCTTATCGCTTTTTTCGATTCTGAATTAGCCAGCCATAGATGTATCCAAAGATTCCTGAGGTCTGCAGCCAGACTAAGACCATCTCTTAAATCAAGGGTGCCTACCTGGGACTTAAACATTGTCCTTAGGGGACTCACAGGTCCGCCTTACGAACCCCTGGACTCGGGTTCCCTAAAGCACCTTTCTCAGAAGGTGGCTTTTCTTGTAGCAATAACATCAACAAAAAGACGAGTGCGAGATCCAGGCATTGTCAATAAGAGAACCATACCTCACAATCCAGGAAGATCGATTTACATTGAGGCTAGACCCAGGGTTTTTACCAAAAGTAGTAACAGACTTCCATAGAAACCAGGAGATTGTTCTTCCCTCTTTTTGCGAGAATCCTAAGAATTCTGGGGAGGAACGATTCCATACCCTGGACGTCAAACCAACAGTACTAAAATACCTAGAGGTCACTAAGGACCTAAGAAAGGTGGACAATTTACTAGTACTCTTCAGTGGTAAAAATAAAGGAAAAGCAGCTTCCCGATCTACCATTGCCCGATGGGTAAAACAGGCTATTACAGACTGTTACAAGATGGAAGGCATCAGCTGTCCAGACGTCATTCGGGCTCACTTTACGAGAGCCATATCTGCCTCATTCGCTGAAAAAGCAGGAGCTTCCCTAGATCAGATATGTGGGCCGCAACCTGGTCCAGTGTAAACACTTTCGTTAAACATTATAGACTTGACTTATCCAGGTCTTCCGACCTGGCCTTTGGTCGCAAGGTCCTACAGGCCGTTGCCCTACCCTAAGACGTATATACTATGTGTTATGTCTCTCTGGGCCGTCATGGTGGTGAAGTGGAAACCCGGAATTAGACTTACCGGTAATTCATTTTCCACGAATCCACCATGACGGCATGATATCCCACCCAGAAAATTATTATGCAGTATTTATACCAGTATTAATACCAAGGGAAAAAAAAACAACTTTTGAGTTGTTTCACTTCTTTACCGGTGTTTATGGCACTATAATCTGGAAATCACTGGTGAATGGTGGTGGGAGGGGTCCTTTTAACCTATCTCTGTTCCTGCCCCTACAGAGGTCAGGGGTCAATCTCATTGGGCCATCATGGTGGATTCGTGGAAAATGAATTACCGGTAAGTCTAATTCTGGCTTTTCTGCTCTGCACTGATGAGGGACAATCTGTCACAGTCCCTCAGGTGACTAATGTCAGGAGATCAAGGAGACTGGCTGAGCGTGGAGGAATCTAACAGCCTCCTATATTTCTCTTGATTCAGTGTTGATAGGGTTAATGACCACTTCCCTTTTCTCAGCTGTTGCTCAGTGGTCATCACTTCCACCCTTTATTGTCTGACCTTTGTGCTTTAACACAACACCTATAAGGGAAAACCCAAGAACTCTGTGTACAAAAATATACACAATTGTATACTAAAAAATATCTTTATTAGAATTAATAAAAGACAATGAAAAAACATAAATAAATTGGCAGACCCGATTGATGGCACCTCCAAGACCCTGACACATGTTTCACGCCAGCTTTCTTCCTTATATAGTTTTGAAATGTATTGATGTTTTAATGGACATTACTGTGGTATTGATATTGAATAGGTGCAACTTATGTATGGCCATGTATGTTCCAAGTGCGCATCATGTGCATGCTGATTGTTACATTTGCGTGGTGGCGCACTCGGGGGGATGATATAGAATGATGGCAGTGGTGAATGGTATACACTCTCGTAATCAGCATTATGCAATTTGTATAATGTACGGTATATCAGATGTGATCCTTTAGTACATTAGTTGTTACTGGGTATATAGAGGGGCTCTGTGCTCAACTATTCATTTCCCCTGCTGAAGCTGACGCAAAACATGTGTCAGGGTCTTGGAGGGGCAATCAACCGGGTCTGTACTTTACTTTTTAAATGGATATTTTAAGATTTAGGAGGGTGAACCATTGATATTTATTAATGATCTAAAAGGCTTGCACAGTAAAATTTCCATTTTTGCAGATGACACTAAACTGTGCAAAGTAATCAATTTAGTTTTTTTATATGCACCTATTCCTGCATGTATCTTACACAGTTTCTTTATTATATCTGACCTCTTTTGGCATACGCCTGTGGTTGTGTCTGTCATTGCCAATTTGTTAATGTTTTTTCATTGTCTTTTATTAATTCTAATAAAGATATTTTTTGGTATACAATTGTGTATATTTTTGTACGCAGAGTGCTTGGGTTTTCCCTTATTGTGTTGTGTTAAAGCAGAAAGGGAGTAAAACTTTGCGCAAAGTTTTCATTGTCTTTTATTAATTCTAAGATATTTAACACCCTGCACTGGAACCTATCAGCTATACTATATCACTATCTAACCTACACTGACTATCTCCCACTATCTATCTGTATTATATATATATAAGCTACCTAACTATCTAATGTAAGGACACAGGAAAGCAGAGAGTATAGCAAAAACACTGCTGTCTCTCTCAGATCTGCAAATATACTGCATACAAGGGCTGCTGGGGAGGTTCTTATATAGTAAGGGGTAGGCAACTTTCCTATTGGTTGCTAGGGATGTTGCTAAGCTCAGACAAAGACATTGCAGCCCTCTCATTGGCCCACAAGCAAGAAGGGAGGTTACTGTTCAAAAAAAAAAAATCTAGAATATTCGAAATTACTAATATATATCACTATATTCTAAATATTCGCAAGTTCTCGAAGTACAGATATTCACAAATAATATTCACAATTCAAATATTCGAGCCCAACACTAGTAAGTAACTGGCTCAGTGATAGAAAACAGAGGGTGGTTATTAACGGCACACACTCAGATTGGGTCACTCTCACTAGTGGAGTACCTCAGGGGTCAGTATTGGGCCCTATTCTCTTCAATATATTTATTAATGATCTTGTAGAAGGCTTGCATAGTGAAATATCAATTTTTGCAGATGACACTAAACTGTGAAAAGTAATCAGTTTTGTTTTTTTATATGCACCAATTCCTGCATTTATCTTAGAGTTTCTTTATTATATCTGACCCCTTTTGGCATACGCCTGTGACTGTGTCATTGCCAATTTGTTTATGTTTTTTCATTGTCTTTTATTTATTCTAATAAAGATATTTTTTGATATACTGTTGTGTAGATTTTTGTACACAGAGTGCTTGGGTTTTCCCTTTTAGTTGTTGTTGCATTTTAGCACCTGTGATTTACTTTCTGATTATAATTTGGACCCCATTTGGGCCCTTATTCATTTTGATAGATATCTCCCTTTGTGCTTTGTAACTTAATTTATGGTGTTGTCAACTGGTCCTTAACAAAATAGTGCATACAAATATACGTGCCAGCTGATAACCTGCTGCAGGGGCCATAAGCAAAGCTATCCAATACAAATAGAAAAATCCACGCCACTCACTGCTAGGTAAAACGTCCTTTAAAACCATGCAGAGGATTGATAAACATGATAGTCAAGGTCCAACCAACACAGCCTACAGCGAAAAGCAGGTCTTACCTAGCAATGAGTGGCATAGATTTTTCAATTTGTATTGGATATTACATAGACCTTCTTTTGCTGATGAGCATCCCATGGTAAATGTACCTGAGTAATGGACTCCCTTTCACACAAGTGAGTTCCACGCATTGGACTCACAAGGCGTGTCAGCGAAAGCACCAGTCCAGACTTCCCAGAACTGACAGGTTGCACAGCATTATATGGTTTTATGATTCCATGCAGGGGCGTTGTTAGGTTAAAACAGTCGGGCCTGGGCCCCTGATGTTTTGTCCCAGGCCCTAAATGTCCGGCCTGCCAGCTATATACAACTGTATTGCCATTCTTTAGGATGGCATTACAATTTAATCAAATGCACTGGAATATCTGAAGGACCTGTGATAACATCACAGGTCATGTGACCAGCAAAACAGGCAATGGTTGAGTTGAGAAGGACCTGTGATGATGTCACTATAATGTGACCAGTGCAGGAGAGGACGGCAGCGAAGAGCAGAAGTACTGGGGGAAGAAGCTGTGATGTCTGCTACATGAGGAGAGGTAAGTGATGGCAGAGGCAGAGCAATGCTGGGAGTTGTGGTTATTTAACTGGGACTGTATGTTAGGGCTGAAGGGAGGGATGATATTTACATGGAACTGTGTGTTGGAGGTGGCTGGGGAGGGGTTGATGTTATTTAAATGTGATTGTATTTCGAAGGGGGCTGTGGGAGGAAGTAATGTTATTTACATGGGACTGAATGTTGGAGGTAGCTGAGGTAGGGAGTGATGTTATTTACATAGGACTAAATGTTGGAGGGCGCTGAGGCAGGGTGATGTTATTTACATGGGACTGTATGTTGAAGATGGCTGTGGGAGGGGATGATGCTATTTACATGGGACTGTATCTTGGAGGCGGCTATGGGAGGGAGTGATGTTATTTACATGGGACTGTATTTTGAAGGCAGCCGGGAGAGGGGGTGATGTTTTTTACATTGGACTGAATGTTGAGGGGGTGATGTTTACATGGTATTGCATGTTGGAGGCGGCTGGGGAGGAGGTGATATTATTTACATGGGACTTTATTTTAGATGGGGCTGTAGATAGAGAGGGATATTATTTACATGGGACTGTATATTGGAGGGGGCAGGAGAGATGGTGTGATGTTATTTACATAGGACTATATGGTGGAGGGAGGAATATAACTACAGGCTGCCACTGAAGGTGGCATTATAAATACTGAGGGCACTTCAGGGTGACCATTATAACAGCAGGGGGCAGTATAAATACTAGGGGCACTGTAGGGGTATTATAAATCCAGGGGACATTTTAGGCGTTCTTATTACTACTGGGGGTTCTATAGGAGAGACTTATAGATCCGCCTTATTTCTACTTAGGGGAACAATAGGGGGGCCTTATTTCTACTGGCGGTTCTGTGAGGGCATTATCACAGGAACTATGAGAAGCCCTATAACTATGGGGGCACAAATTTTTCCTCAGGACAGTATTTGGGGGTATTGGGGAGCACAGCGAGTAGCAGGATAACACTGTGGACACTCTAGGTTTGGTGATGATGATAGAAATGTGAGGAAGCTAAGATGTCTGTGTGTCACACTCCGTAGAGACGAGGCGGCTGAGAGAAGTTGTGAGAGGCACAGGATGTGAGAGGTATGTGCCGCTGTATAGCAAGTACAGCAAAATGCGGTGTGTGGGGAGAGGGGGGCAACTTAGAGAACTGGGCCATATTCATTGGGACTTGGGCCCCGGATCTTTTAAGACCCTAGCAATGCCCCTGATGCCATGTGAACCTTACAGTTCTGGAATATTTTGGATAACACCTGCAACATTATGTCAGTGTTATCCAATACATTCCAGACCTGTAAGGGTTACATAGCTTCATAAATCAATATAATGCTAAGTGACCCCATTAGTCCCAGGAGGTCAGGACGGGGGTTCTTGCTGACACGTGCTGCGAGTTCATTGCGTGGAACTCGCTTGTGTGAAAGAGTCCTAAGCCTCCTAACTCCATACAATATGTACTGTTTTCCTTTGTTGGACAAAATCAGAGCTAGTTCCCATCCTGGCCTTTTATACTATTGTCAATAGCAACAATTGCCTTTTAATTAGCACTCCATTTTTTTTATAATATTTATTTTTACATTTGATATATTGTATATATCACTATATTGTATATACTTAAAAGATATGCAATACATTATATATACATTCTGAATGTGAAAATGAAATTTAAAGAGGACCTTTCACCTGAAAATGAAAGTTAAACTGAAGATATAGCCTTACTTACATGCCCCCGGTATTGCCTATTCAGTCATTAATTTTTCAATCAGTGCCCCCGTTTGTCCGCGCTGCCCCCCGGAATATTTGCCGCCTTGTATGTTAATGAGCCATTCGGCTCAACTAGGCGGGCCTTCAAAAGTTCTCCTGGGCATGTCATTCTTCTCCCTGGCATGGAGCGCATCCAATCAGCGCGCTCTGCTCTTAGCCAGGAGAAGACGCTCCAGTTCTCGCGAGATTCGAAAAAACTGGAGCGATTTCATCAATCCGGAGCCGGCGCCATCTCGCGAGAACTGGAGCTTCTTCTCCCTGGCTAAGAGCAGAGCGCGCTGATTGGATGAGCTCCGTGCCAGGGAGAAGAATGACACACCCCGGGAGAACTTTTGAAAGCCTGCCCAGTTGAGCCGAATGTCTCATTAGCATAAAAGGCGGCAAATATTCTGGGGGGCAGCACGGACAAACGGGGGCACTAACTGAAAAATGCATGACTGAATAAGCAATACCGGGGGCATGTAAGTAAGGCTATATCTTTATATCTTATATCTTTCATTTTCAGGTGAAACGTCCTCTTTAAAAAAAATCCCTACATTTGTAATGAGGGCTCTGTCAGCTATGAGTTTTTTGATTGGCAACTGGGAAGCTATATATGTGCAGGATTTCTATTAAGTTGCGAGTTTTGCATGTTCTGTTTGAAGATACAGGCACATGTAGCCGTGCACCTTGGTAGATAAAGTATCATTCCTATTAATCATTTAGTTATTCTTCCCTGCAATATAATTCATTTCAAGTGCTTAAAAGTTGCTTGGACTTTGAATCCTTTATTCCATAGGTTAAAATAAGAAGTTAAAACTGTATAAAGAAATCTATAGTGTCTAGTGTTGAGCGAAATGAACTGTCTGAAGTGGACTTCGATCTGAATTTCAGGGAAAATTTGATTTTGACGCGAAGCTGAATTTCCTCGTGTTTCATCTTAACGAAGTAACATAGTACCATACGGCATAGAGTTCCATAGTCTCACTGCTCTTACCGTAAAGAATCCTTTTCTATGTTTGTGTACAAACCTTATTTCCTCCAGACGCAGAGGATGTCCCCTCTTCACAGTCCTGGGGATAAATAGATGATGGGAGAGATCTCTGTACTGACCCCTGATATATTTATACATAGTAATTAAAGTGAGTAATTCGTCACAAAGCTAATTTTTTTCGAAAATTCTGAGAAGTAGCCGAATCAAATTTTTAAGAACTTCGCTCACCTCTAATAGTGTCTTTCTACACAGTGGAGTCACATTATTATGACCACTTCCTACTTCTGATGTTGGCAGCATGTAGTTCATAATGGAAGTCACGTATTGTGAGCTGCAAAAGGGATGATTACAGGCCAAGGGCAGCAGTATTTCTTTAACTGTGCAGTTTGTAAACTGTTCATGTGCTGCTATGGTGAAAGTGTATGGTGAATGGACAAATGGCACCATTGTGAATAAGAGACATTGAAACTGTGGAGCATCACGTGCCATTAATGTGAGAGGTGAAGGTCAGTTGTGAAGGTGCGTGAGGGTGCATTGACACGCTACAGTGGAGCAGCTCACCGCCAAAATGAACCAGGAGGCTACAAGATGTGTGTCTAAAAAAACAGTTCATCAAACCCCACTGCTTATAAGGCTCCATAGCAGACCTCGGCAGAAAAGGCTTCAATTTTTGTGACAGTATTGGAATTTGACCTATGCTGATTGGCAGAGGGTTGCCTTCCCTGCTGACAATTCTCTGCTTCATTGAACGAATAGACATTGGCGTGTTAGGTGGTAAGCATCAGAGAACAAATACCCTGCAACATTTGCTGGAAGAACACACTCACGTAAACCCAAACATGCTGATTGTCTTTCATGCCGCGGATGGGATCTTCCAGCAAGACAATGCGACATGTCACACAACTAGAAATGTCCAACATAGGTTGGAAGAGCATGACCAAGACTTCTAATTACTAACCTGGCCCCCTAATTCCGCAGACTTGAACCCAATGGAACATCTGTGGGACCACCTTGATATTCATGTTCGCTCTGAAGACCCCTCCCCATGACCCCCTCCAGCAGCTGTGGGATGCACTGCAGTCAGCATGGCTCCAGATACCTGTGACAACCTACCAGGACCTTTTTCAGATATTCCCAGTCTGTCTAGCTGCTATCCGTGCTGCACATGGCGGTTACTCTGTATATTAACTGGTGTATAAGCTGTTGTCTCATGCATCATATGGAAATCTGAATAGTATTTCTTATATTGTACAGAAAACATAAAATGTTATTTTAAAAACTTGAACTTTATGATGTAACGGAGAAATATAATGAATGAACTCTACACAATATTTTCATTATCTTCCTACAGTATACATATATAATTACAGTATGTACAATTCAATACCTAACACCTTGAGAACTACCATAGAACAACTTTGGTCTCAAAAACAAGAACATCTTCTTTGTTTCTTAACTTTGCATTCCAACAATCGCCGTTCCCTGTCATTATACCTGCTACTTGCAAAAAGTTTCTAATCATCATAGATAGCATTATAAAATTATTGTAAAAGTTCTCATATTCATATTGTTGGGCCGGGTGAGTGTGTGTCCAGTGTCGGTAAACATAAAACATAACATTTGACTTTGCTGCATGTAGATTCGGTTGTAGTGTCTGGCACCTAGCACATTTTTGAGAGACTTTCATGCCTGTGGTCAATGTTTAAAGATTGCTAGCACCTATAGAAAGAGACTCGGGGACTACTACCATCATTGCCATTGCCCATACTGAGCCATTGGGAAAAGTAAGCTCAGTCTATACTCCTGCCTTTGCACCCAGCAAACAATCACCATCAAGAGTAACCCAATTACCACCAAGCAGGAGCCTCAGAAAGTCAGGGAATGCACCGAGAAAATAAAGGGTGCGCATTCCAGTCACTGTGCATGGCCAGGGATGCACCAGAGAGTCAGCTTGTTACTGTGAACTGTGAGTGCTACTACCACCATCATAGCCACTACCACTCCTCCTCCCCTCCCCTCTGGGTTTCTGCAAGTGTTCTGTTCATTCCCCAGCTATGCCGGTTGAGCCTGGGGCAGACTGGTCAGTTGCAACCCACGTATATTGTAGGTTGCAGCCAGGCCCTTATCACGTGCACAATGTAAGGGACTTAATCCAGGAAGTGCTGCGAACCTAATTACTCCGGGGAGCGCAACGTTCGTTTGGTAAGGACATGGTCATCATTATCAATGTGATAGTTGTAAGCCACATGAAGGGGGACGCATTAGTTAAAAAAAAGACAGATAATCCCCTCTAAAGTTTACTCGTTGTTAAAAAACATTTGTGAGTTTTTTATTGATTGTATTTTTATATGATTTTTATCTATATTAATTTATTTTCCTTTTTTCAATCCAAAGGGAGGATTTGAATTTTTTATTTTTTTTTACTGGCTCAGGTGTTCTAATAGTAAACAGGCTGTTGTCAAGGCATAACTAAGGCCCCTTTCACACGAGCGAGAATTCTGCGCGGGTGCAATGCGTGATGCGCATCCGCGCGATAAAAACTGAACAACTGAACGTTAACGCAAACAAAACTTAATGGCTTTGTTTGCGAAATCGCGCAGTTTTCACTGAACGCATCCGCAATGCATCTGGACATAATCCAGACACGCTTGTCTGCAAGGGGCCTAATACATATATAAAAAAGGAGGCAAAATTGTCATATGTGAATGTGACCTTATGGTGTTAAAGCCCAATTCTATTCCACTGTTTAAAATGCAGGTTTTGTCTCCAGTTAACTCCGGTATCCCATTCCTCCCACACATCCCTCTCACAATGAATCTAGATTCTGCAAATGATGAGATGTGCTTGCTAGTGTTCTACCATCATTATTTTCTTTCCCTGACTGAGCCCAGTGGTTTTGCCGAGTTACAATACCGAGTCAAAAAAATAAATAAAAAATCACTCATTCAATGTTGGCAAATTCCCACTTATCAGTGTTCTGGACACCTGGTTATTGGTCAGCGTTGTTAACACATGATTAAGTCAATGTCTGAAGTCTCGGAAAAATCATCCGAAACCAGTCTACAAATTTATATTTGTCCATCCGCGATTTGTTAGGTACTCGCAAATCTAAATCCTCCTACAGAAAGTCACAGAGCTGTTAACCTGGGGCAAAACTAAGTGAAGATATTAGCATTCCTTAACACAGAGATCAAATTTGTGTTCTCATTTCTGGTTTTCAGTCATGTGAGCGGAAAATCGAAAAGGACAGAGAGGTGGATCTGTGACCACCAGTGCCCTACTGGTTATAATGGGGCTGTCAGTTATCATCATGGTGTGCATCGCCTTCCTAGAAAAAATGGTGTTGTATGTTCCATTATTGTTTTCCGATAAATATGGCGGAATCTGCTACAGTCTCCAAATGTCTACAAGTAGTCCTTGATTAAAGACAGTGGGCCAGATTTATCATTAGCTCAGGTCAGAATAATGGAGTTAAAAAGTCCCAAAAAAAGTCCCAAATGCTAAAACGGCGCACAAATTTGCGCCTTTTTTCTGCTCTGCACTATGCTCCCCGGTTTTCTGAAAGTGGGCGTGTTTTCTTATGTAAATGAATCTCTAGACAGATTTAATATTGGGACTATTTAAAAAGTCGCAAAAAAGTTGCAATTTCACTCCAGTGAGGACCATGCTTATCTTATGAGACTTTTTAATAGAACATGCGACTTTTTCATAAAAACTTGCAACTTTTTTGTAAAGATGTGCGACTTTTGTAAAGCTGCTTACTGACGGATAAACTGCTACCGTCAAACCACATTTATTACAGTCTTAAAGGGCCGATCATAAATCTGACTTGGCTAAAACTGACTTCAGCCATATGTGAAAGTGGAGTGAGCTGTCAGAGTCGTGATAAATCTGGCCCAGTATATCCATCTTATATTGTTATAGGATATTGGTAGGATAAGCCAGGGCACTATAATAGATGGACGTCTGACCTCTGGGACCTCCACCGATCTGAACGAAGGAACCCAAGGTCTCTTCAGAACTTCACCTACTGTATGTAACAACCAATCCAGCCTACCCAGAGTGCGGGGAACTGCAACACAACTTCATTCAAGAGATTTATTTTATTCTACATCCGATACTGTGCACGAGGCCATCGTCTCAAGGACATCAGTCTTAATATTTTAAGGAACATATTTTGCTTGTTCTACATTTTTGTAACCACCAGTACTGTTCTTTTCCAGCCATTTGTATATAGTGGATGAAATACAGACAAAGCTTTTATATGGGAGGAATAAAATCAAGACTATAAAGGTTTCTTGCAGTTTAGGGATAACCAATACTATTGATGATCTAAGATGTGACATAAACCCAAGCAGCAGTGCATCTGTGCATTTATGAAGGAGCTAAGAAGAGCATGAAGAACCTTACCTTAAAAAAAATACCAGCTGACATCTGTACTGGTGTACCACCGGGTCCCCTGACAGTAAGCTTCCTGCCACAATTAGAATATATAGTGTTCTATGTACTTAGCACACAGCTCAGATACCGGGCCCCCAGTCTTCACCTATTACCGTACAGGCACCAGCTGCTTTGCTTTGTTAGGTTAAAATGACTTTGGAATGGAATTTAAAACGATGGAGCCTTGCTCAGTAACCTGTAACAAGTTTAATAGCGCGTGGCGGTGTCATCAAAATCCCAAATTTCTCCTGTATTGCAGCACCAAAGAAAGAGAAGCCTTAAACTGGTCCATTTTGCTAAAGTGCTCTTTCAATTTATAGCGGTTAGAGAACAGTACAGGCGCGGAAGCATTTAACCATGTGTGGTCCTGTCTGCTGCTGCCCTAACATTGGATAGCTATAGGGTTTCGTAACCTTTTAAAGTTTTCCTTTTTGTTCATGTGGTAGATGTTTAATTAAAAAGAGCACTCTGGTTTTGCAATTTTCAGCATCAATTAACAGGAAATAACATATTTTCATGAATAGTGATTGGTTTTCTGTAATGCCCCGTTTATCTGCACTCCATCGCGGTCACGTGACATTTTTAAATGTGTTAGTTCCCGATGACATCAAGTCTACCTCTGAGGCGAGGCAAGGTTTGTAAGGCTCTGTCCTCTAGACATGTAGACACAATATCGTCAATGACCTTGCCTCTGAGGATGGTGTCCTGCCATTCTGCTGGATCCTGCCCTGTAGATGTGAAGTCAACAATGATATTATGTCTATGGTCTGGGTCACTGGCTGTGTGTGCACCATATTACGAATTCGGACCCATTCCCTTGAATGGGTCCGCAATCCGGGAGATACTGTACCGTGATTCCGTGGGTTTTCTGTCCATGCCTCTGGACGGCAAAAAAGTAGTGCATGCACAGTGCGGACCGTCAGATATGGATCGCGGTCCCCATTCAAGTGAATGGCTCCGTGTGCACAGAAGGCAGGCGCATGGCCAGTGCCCTTGTGGTCCGCAGCATAGGCATGATCGGCACACAGTCGTGTGCATGAGGCCTTAGAGTGGGATTTTTCGAGCAGGGCTTCAAGCAGGAGCTGAGAGGGGAATGAGGGGCAGACAGCTGATCTTACAGACACTCCATGTGAGTCTTGCCCCAGGATGTAAACACAGGGCTGGGGTCACATGTCGCAATCACACTGGATGAGTCAAAATGCACTCAGAACTTCATCATCTGAGGCCTGTTTTACACTTGCATTGTTATACATGCAGTTTTAACCTGATGAAGGGGAGATAACTCCCTGAAACGCGTTGTATCTTTCTGCCTAATAAACTACTGACAACCTACATTAATCTGGATCTTCTGGCTGGTTCCTTGCGCCGAGGGATGTTTTCCTGAACGTGTTTACACTTGTGTTGTGGCTTTCCAGTTTTGAGATCCAGCAGAGGATGTCAAAACCAGGCCAAAACAGATTCAGTGTTAATGGGGACAAAACTGATCAGGATGCATTCCGTTCTGCGAACAGGGTTCTTGTTAGAGAAAAAGAGGATCCAGCGTCCATTGACGTACAATGGTTTTCATACCGGATCTGGTTTGTTCAGTATAGATTTAATACAACCTTATACTGCCAAAACGGATGCGTCCGGATGTGTTAAATGGCAAGGATCAGTTTAGTTCCTGTTTTGAGGTCCTCCGCCGGATCTCAAAACTGGAAAGCCACAATGCAAGTGTGAAACAGGCCTGTGCGTGTTATTTATTTTGGTTAGGCTGCTAGACCTGCCCCCTCCCCTGGTTAGAGAGATGCTAGCAAGCAGGGCTAGGGTGAGGACATGCCTGGTGAAAGCATCTGAGAACTAATCTTCATCCCTGAGACTGAAAGCTGCCAGAGAAGCAACTGAACTGATCGCTTATTTAATGCAAGATACTTTACTGCTGTGGAAATGGTATATTGCTTTGGCACACACCACACTTTTGAGATGGACTGGCCATCCGAATCTAAGTTCTCAACCCAGCAGCCTGTAAATTGCAGAAAGTGTTAAAGGGGTATTACAGTTGGCTAAAGTTATCCTCTATCCACAGGCGGTACGGGGCCCCCGTTCTTGTGATTAGTGCAGGTCTCAGTGGTAGGACCCCCATCAATCTAATAATTATCCCCTATCCTGTGGATAGGGGATAATGTTTATCAACCAAAATACCCCTTTAATGAGAATGGAACTTCATGCCTGTGGTTATTTGGGAAGATTGCAAAGAGTCCTTACAGAGAGACTCTAGGAGGACTACTACCAACATTGCTACTGTCTATACATACCAATTGGGAAATCCTACTCCTTGATATACCTTAGAACTGTGCCTTTGCTGCTATATGTACTGCAACTCCCATCATGTATTCAGTAAAGAGAAACCTTATTTATTGTCCCTAAACGGACTTGATCATTGACCTCATCCATCATCCGCCAGCCCTCCACCTTTACACCTGTTCTCCTGCCATGCACCCTGCCATTCCATCATCAAGGGTACCCCCAAAAGTCTTGAAACCCCAAGGGAAAAAAGGGTATGCCCTCCTCTCACTGCACAGCTCAGGGAACATTAGAGGGAGAGGGAATAGCCACTATGAAGACTACCACCACCTCATCTGTCACCATCACTACTCATATCCTCTCCGAACCCAGCAAGGCGCCCCACCATCCCCTGCAGTGCGCTACAATAACAATGATTCAGCTGAGAGGCTGTACTAAGTGGAGTAGCTACATTTTGATTTTGCTATGGGTCCTGACCTCCACACTTAGGCCCTGATCTATGTACTCTAAGTATGCACTGGGTTGGAGATTTATGAGCAAAATTTATAATAAAAGAAATGATGTAATTTGACATATGCGCATTTACGTTACTGTTACTTACTTGTCCTGGATCCAGCGTTGACTACTGCGTCTACTCCACCCTGCTCCTCTGTTCTCTGTCCTCTCTACTGCATATTAATTTGCTACGGCAACACAACATCCTGTGAGCAGCCACTATATCTACTCTGCTTCATCCCACTCTGCTACATTTGCCCTGCCATTGCATCAACTCTGTTGCATCCAACCATTCTACATTAGCCCTTCCACTGCATAAACTCTGCTGCATCCAACTCTACAAGAGATTTCTGGCACAGGATTAAAATGTTCAATCTTTATTAATGTATATTAAAATCTTCATACATCAAAGGCACTCAAACCCAACTCTACTACAAATGTGATTCAACTCTGCTACATCACTGCATGCCTACAGCTCAGCATTACTACAGCTCTGCTGCATAAGGTGTTCTTAAACTCTGTACTTCTGCATCTGTACTTCCTCTCTGCAGAACCATTGCCACCTGTCCATGCTGCTCAAGACCTACTCATCTGGACCAGTGGTCTCACCAGGTGCAGATATTTACATTTGTTAGGTGTCTTGAACTAGAAAACCCTTATTTGTCAGATGACTGGATCTTTTACGCAAGCATGAAAATGCTCGCTAGTTGGCAACACTTTTCCCCGCGTAAGCAGGGGATATGCTGTTGTCATGGAAGGATGGAACTTGGCATGTGGGTCCATCTCAGCAAGGTGGACAGAGAAATAAGGAAAATAACAATCAACAGGTGGCGTTATGCACATATATTTTATTGAATAACTCGATAACTATGGTACATTTTTACAGAGAAAAAAATGTGGGGGGTTCAGTCCGCACAACCCTATGCAGGTGCACATTGCTATGGCGAAATACAGATACAAACGCAAAAACAACCACAAAAACACAAATGCAATCGCACTCTGCAAACCAGCACTCTGCCCTGCCTTTATGCCGGATGTTGAATAAGGCATTGGTGTACATTTTGGCCAAAGCGTAATAAGCCACTAACCACGTCAAGGTCGCCTTCATGAGTGGTCCCTAACACTAGTTCCTACCTGTTATGGGCCACGACGGCCACACAAAGTCCAGGGAGCGCAGGTACAGCATGCACGCCAAGCACACTCTGCCTTTAACCCCGTCCGGTGCCATTACAGCTTTCATCGGATCCAGGGATGCAAGTACCAACATGCATGCTGAGCCCACTATATACTTCTCCTGGAGCCAAATGGCTACTGGTAGGTGCTATATAAGCAGACTCAGTTTACTGAGTGTATTCCGATCCACATGCTGGTTTGAAAGCAGCAGAATAATTTTTAAGGACAACCCCTTTAATATAGGTCACTAATATCATATTGGCGATAGTGTTGAGCGCGAATATTCGAATCGCAAATTTTAATTGCAAATATCGCCACTTCGAGAATTTGCAAATATTTAGACTATAGTGCTATATATTCGTATTTGCGAATAGTGTTGAATATTCTAATTGTGAATGAGAATCTGATTCATGGGGGCAATCCTCACGTCTTGATATCAGGGAGGCAAAAATTAGGCCTGTTGGAATTTAACGTTCAATATCCTTTGTTTTCCAGGGAATTAAGTGACGCCAGAGGTGGCTGGTTATTACCTGTCCCCCACTCCTAATGTAAGGCTGATCAGAGGGTGCATGCTTACTACAGAGGATTCTGCTGAAAGCTACCGAAATGGTGTAGCCACATTGATTAAATGGTGAATATACGCACTGAATGTAATAGAAGAAATAAAAATGTCATATAAACCACACAAGGTATGTATGCCATTGATAATATATTATTCCATAACTATCCATCAGGATGTGCAGTCAGAAGGGGGTCATCCAAAGAAGTCACGTTGTTTCTGGGTTAAATTTAATCTTATGACAGCAGAGTATCTGCTGATATCTACATAATACCTCCTAGCTGTAATCTCTTGTCGCAGTTAGCACGGTGTTCAAGGCTAGCAGATCAGTAATAGTCCCTCTATTTTTATAGATTTGGTTCTGAAGGGTGTGAAGACTAGCTATCTCGAATTTCACATTCTCTGGGGTGAAGGAGATGAATGCTAATAGACATCTAGCTGTAATATGATAATGCATACACGTGAAGGCTTGCATGATATGTAGGCTGGTCAGGAGGTTAACCTTGATGTAATAATACTGTAGAATGTTAGGATGCTTTCTTAACTCAGACCTACACTTTACTTGACCTATACTCTTTTATATACAGTATGTTATTGTGTATCTTACCTAGGGTCACTGTATTCTTCACATGTTTTACATTGTACAAGACATACAGTGAGAAACAGAAGTATTTGAACATGATTTGAAGCCATGATGGCATAGTGTTCTAACAACAGTAACCTTTGAAACTGTGGTCCCAGCTCTCTTCATGTCATTGACCTGCTGCTCCTTTGTAGTTCTGGGCTGATTCCTTACCTTTCTCATCATTAGTGATACCCCACGAGGTGAGATCTTGCAAGGAGCAAGATCTCAGTTGATCTATTTTCACCAAGCTGCTTGGCAATTGCCCCGTAGCCCTTTCCAGCCTTGTGGAGGTCCACAATTTTGTCTCTGGTATCTATTGACAGCTCTTTGGTCTTGCCCATGGTAGTAGTTGGCGTCTGACTGACTGTGGGGTGGACAGGTGTCTTTAAAGAGCTCAGACAGATGCTACTACCTCAAGGGAAGCGACAGTGAAACGTGCATCAGGGCCTGGACTACACTGGTCTGTATACAAATGGCAGTTGATTGTCCCTTGGTTACTCTCTCCCTTATGCACTGTGCACTTTATATACCTGTATAGTGAGATTTTCTCTTGCAGGTAGCCTGGGAGTGTTTAGGATTATCTGCAATTATTCATTGACAAAGTTTATGTAGTCCTTGTTTTTTGTCCTGTGTCTGTACAGCCACATATACATGTATTTTATTATATTTGGTAATTGTAAAATAAACTTGTTTTCTACTATTAGTAGCTGTGTAGTGTATTATTAGGGGTTATCTGCTTTGTAGCTACCTCACAGCCATTACTTTAGGGCCAGTGCTCTTATATTGGTGTTGTACAATGTCTCTGTAGATGTTGTAGACACAAGTCACGGTGTTCCTACCTGGATATCCTTGGATCCCAGGCGTGGTATTCCGAAGCAAGTGCAAAAAGGGTAGTTGAACTTAGATGATAAGGAAGCAGAATAAATGGAGTCCAGACTTGTAGTAACGTTGAAAACAGATTTACTTAGCATAAACGGTAATCCAAACAGTTTCCATAACAGTTGGCATAATCTGGCAGACAAACTTTTCTGATACAATCTCAGCTCTGCTATGAGGTAGCTGGAGTAAATAGGAACTTTCCTCCTCTGCTGGAACTTAGTTTAGCTCTCTGTAGTCTGTCTCTTACTTAAATCCTTGGAACTTCTTGTCCTGGCTTTGGAGTACCTCAAGCTCTAGCTTCAGCTTGGATGAAGGCAATGCAAGCCCAGGAGGGGACAGGCAACCATGTAGACTTCAGAGGCAGGGCCTCTGGGCCTAGCAGGGAAGGCAGTGCTCTGCTAGCCAGCACACAACCTCTCCCTAAGGAGGGTGGACTAGACTTCCCTTACTAACTAAAACTCCTCCCTCTCTAGAGAGGGCTGGAAGGGAAATAGATGGTTCCTCTCCAGAGAAACCATCTCTGCTCAGATCTGCTGCCACCCGCTGGTGAACCAGGCACATTACATGTAAACATCAGTTTTGCAAGGAAATGAATACACACATTGTAGAAAATGACAATGAATATGAGAGATGACAAAGGATGCAGCAACCAAGATAGTGGGGGTACAAAGGAGGTGGTAATGCCACTCTGGGGTATTATACTTGCAGCACTAAAAACCCTCTCCAAGATGATGCTCAAGGATAAGCAAGAAAGAAGACAGCGTGGTGTTCCAGTTTGGTCCACTGTTCTAGTCTTCCTGACCAGAAATCCATGAGGTCAGGGAACAGGATATGTCAGGCCAGAATGTATGTAGGCCTGAGCCTGGGTGTTAATGTGGGAGATCTCCACTTGCTGATTTGCCTCAGCCTGTTCACGGTACGTGAAAAACCTGTTCTATCATGTTAATAAGACCGAACTGACCGCTGCTGCTACTACTGCTTTGGCATCCGCTGCTTGTAGCAGTGGGAGGTAGACACGCTGGCAGCAGGTGTCTGCTCCCTGAAAGCTGCACAGTGTTTCTTGAATTTAACATATATTGGCCTCCCTTTTGGAGGGAGGAAAACATTCCTCCATTTTGCTTTCATAATGAGGGTCTAAACGCATAGCTGTCCAGTAATCATTAGACTGCTCGATGTCAATGATACACCTGTGAGTATGTAAGAAAGTGAGCATATAGGTCGCCATTCTTTCCATCGTGCCCGAGGAGCTAGCTCTTTCTGTCTTCTCTCCCCACTGAGACGATTGGTGTCATGGCTGGTGCCATCGTCATCATCATCCTCCTCCTGCTCCTCCACCTGTGACTCCTCTTCCAGTGCAAGCTCCTCCTCCTCCATGGAAGTTTCTCCTTGTGGGACCCCAACAGCTACAGGGCGGACATAAAGATGTGTTAACTGTTCTTCCTACTCTGTCCGCCCCTGCTGCATGAACATCAGTTCTAAAATAAGCATGCGGGGCATGAGGGACAACTGTAGCATTAATGGCATGATCTGCCACTGCCTGACCTGGAAACAACACATACTGCTTGCTGATGCAGTTTGGTGTATGACAAAATTGTTCTTGGTTTACTGCTGCTTGTACAGACGCTCTAGCATGTGCAATGTTCAATTCATATAATAAACAAGAATGTCTATGGCCAATGGGTACAAATGTTAGAGCCAAGGCAAAAGGACAACTTTAATCCCAACTTGAGAGCGCCAGATCCCCTTTTAAAACTAAAGGATTAATTAGTATTACCTTTTCAAATTAGGAAACTTAGTAAGGAGAAAGAGCACCCGATGGTGTATTGTTTATAAGTAATAAATATGCTGCCACCAAAATAGAAATAAAGATAATAATAAAAATGCAGTATCAATATGTTAAAAACAAAAGATTTTCACTCACTTCACAAGGGGGTGGTAGGCCGGATAAACTCAAGACTAGTGATGGACGAACATTGGCCGGGACTATTCGCGAGCGCGTTCAAATGTTTGCGAACGCACAACATTCGCAAACCGCCTATTGACTTTAATAGCAGGCGAACCTGAAAAACCTTCAGGTCATACTTGCAGCCACCAAATACAAACTATGAGTGCACAAATAGTCCCACAACATTGACAGTGACATACCAGAGGGGGGATCATTGTCAAAAATTCTCACAAAAAAATGTATTTTAATCAAGGGCCATTTTTATGCGTCTTAAAGGGAAACTCTCAAAAATGTGCCCTGCTGGAGCCTAGAAAAATGTTATTTCCTATTAGTTTGATGTATACAAATGTACAGCACTCCACGTTTTTGTATCCTGCAGAGCCCAGTAAAAAAATGCATACATTAATGTAATTTTTTTCTACCATGGAACTGTATGGTGAATAGACGCCACTGTACGGCATCAGTCTGAGGCATCTGTTAACGCATACATTTTTAGTATGAATTAAATGGATGGCAAAAATCGGATGTGAACCCAGCCCTAGTGTCAGAATAAGCACCAGTACACAGCGGAGCAGCGTGGCCCAGAGCGCTACCTGGTTCTGGTGGTCAGGGATGAGGACTGTGTTTTCCAAGGATCATTTTTCTACTGGGAAATACAGGGCACAGTATAATACACTAGAATTTATATAAAATAAATATATTAGCCCTACCCCGAATAATAATACAATTAGGTGGTCTTTTATTATATAAAAATACATCTATGTTAGGCTGCTTTCACACTAGCGTTCGGGTTTCCGTTCGTGAGCTCCGTTTGAAGGAGCTCACGAGCGGACCCGAACGCAGCCGTCCAGCCCTGATGCAGTCTGAATGGAGCGGATCCGCTCAGACTGCATCAGTCTGGCGGCGTTCAGCCTCCGCTCCGCTCGCCTCCGCACGGACAGGCGGACAGCTGAACGCTGCTTGCAGCGTTCGGGTGTCCGCCTGGCCGTGCGGAGGCGTGCGGATCCGTCCAGACTTACAATGTAAGTCAATGGGGACGGATCCGTTTGAAGATGCCACAATGTGGCTCAATCTTCAAGCGGATCCGTCCCCCATTGACTTTACATTGAAAGTCTGGACGGATCCGTCCCAGGCTATTTTCACACTTAGCTTTTTTTAGCTAATATAATGCAGACGGATCCGTTCTGAACGGAGCCTCCGTCTGCATTATTATGGGCGGATCCGTTCAGAACGGATCCGCCCGAACGCTAGTGTGAAAGTAGCCTAAGGCTTATTTCTGACACAGATTGTGGCGCAAAGGTCCTTAGCACCACAATATGCATATTTTCCCGCTCATCCCAGGTCTAAAAAAGGTGGCGTGGGCAGGGAAAGGGATACAGTTATGGCCATCCAGTTATTAGATACCAACGCTATACATTGACCGGATAACACCTCTGTACAGTTACCGGATAACACTGCCATACTGTGACCGGATAACACCTCTGTAGAGTGACCGGATAACACCGCCATACCATGACCAGATAAAAGGGTATAAGAGGGCACAGTACAGGGAATGACTAGGGGCACTGCACAGAGTGTGGTAAGAGAGCAAAATGCAGGGTATAAGGGAGCACAGTACGGGGGGGCACAGTCACACGACCCTGTGACATTAGAAGGTCCTTATGGTAAATGCGGTTCATACGCCACCATAATGAGAGGCAGAGGAGTGTGATTATGTGGCTAGAGATAATATTATACTTATTTTTGTGTAAACGCCCATCGCTTATTTTAATCCTGCAGATTTTGCACACGGCTGTGGCTTTGTGTGTCCGCCTTGTGGAGAAAAACAAAATGCAGCATAAAAAAAAAAAATTTAACTGTCTGGAAATGCTTGACACCAACTTCAGGCTTGTATTTCACATTGCCACTCAAAGATTTAAAACGCTAACCTCTGTATTGTAAGACACACATTGCACATGTATATTGCTATTTTTCCAACTGGAGATGCCCTGAAACAGATTCAAGTTTAGTATTTCAGATGTTTTCACTAAGATTTCAAACTCTATTTATCCTTGGGATGGTAAAACATGTAAATATTCAGAGAGGGCTCACCTGTATAATCAAGAGTGGAAGTGGGTGCACCTACCAAGAGGATTCACCCAATCCTCTAAGGTAGAAAAATGGCAGGATCAGAAGAGAGAGTGGTAGGGCACACCAATATTCGGAATCACAGGGATAATAACAATATTTTATTATTAGTTGACATACACTGTAGAATAGCACACGTAAAAATTATAAAACTATAAAATACAATAAAATAGTAAAACAATAGCATACAAATCAATAATCTTATATATATAAATATGCTGATATTTGCCCTAAAGTAAATAATGGTTGTTATCTTTCCAGATGGGTTATTTAACCCAATCAGTGTCCCAATAAATGAAGTGGGGAGTAAATCCGCTGTTTGGATACAGTCTTTTAGTCACTTGTAATAGATATTGCGACTCAGTAGTCGCTGCGCCTATGTGAGCGCTACACTGTTGCTGCCTGCTAATAAGAAGAGCCGAAGCTGTTATACTCACAGTTTGTAGTGAAATAAAATCGGCTTGCTGCGTCACAGGTGGCGTCCCACGTGTGGTCAGCAGTGATGATACAGGTTACAGCAAATACAACTGACGCGGCTTCGGGATCTTCAGTGTTTTTAAATGGACGTGTTGTCTCGGAGATCAGTCAATGAGCATTTAAGCAGATCCTTTTCCAAGAATGGATTTGACCATGAAGTCGACTCTCCCAATACGCCAATTTCCTACTTATCTTTACTTTTTTAAGATAGAGGAAGTCACCGATCCCTTGCGTCTTTACTTTCCTACCACTCTCTCTTCTGATCCTGCCATTTTTCTACCTTAGAGGATTGGGTGAATCCTCTTGGTAGGTGCACCCACTTCCACTCTTGATTATACAGGTGAGCCCTCTCTGAATATTTATATTTTTATTATTTACCATCACCCATTGAGAGTGAGCTCCCTGTTTTTCAAAGAATGGATATTTGGAGCCACATGGAAAACAAACGTTTGAAGGTGGAAGCCTTCACGTTTGAGAAAAATGATAATGGACACATAGGTTCACCTAATGAAAAATCTACAGCGGATATATTTAGAGAATTAGAAATTTTATTGCAAAAACAACTAAGACAGCGATGGGAAATTAGAGCTCTTAGACAATATATCATACAAGGAATAATACCAACTGGACTGTTGTTATCCAAAACCCCAGCACATGACTTATACAACATTGAGTTTGAAAAAGAATGGGAGGATTTCCTACATACACAGTCCATTGTATTAATGGAAATGGTTATAAAGAGGAGATCACAAATTTTGGAGGAACTAACAGTCCAGATTGAGGAATTAAAGATATCTATAACAAATTTACCAAAAAATGATGAATACAAATTATGGCAAGAAAGAATTTGCAAAAATATAGACAAAATTGAATATGATATAATATCTAAGAAAAGTAAAAAAATTTGGAATGCTAAAAACGCTAAAAAAGAGCCGAAAAAGACAACACAAAAAAAGACCAATAGTCAACACACAAAACCAACTGCAGAAAGGGATATAACACATAATTTAGATCAAGGGGAATTTAGTATACCAACTACCAATAGATATGAAATATTTACTGAGAATCATTTTTTAGATCAAACTCCACCCCATCACAAAGTAAGATCACGGCAGAAAACACCGAGACGATCATCACAACCACATCCTACACAAATAGAATCCCCAACACATCGGTACAATTTAAGACACAGGGATATGAACCCGAACCAACACTACCACAAAACTTACCAACAATACAAGACACCACAATCCCGAGTACCAACACGACACGAGGAGTCTCAGAACACTCAAAGACACCGACACAAATCACAAAGACACGAAAAAAGACACTACGGAGAGGACTTAGAAAGAAGAAATTACAACAATCACTACAACTAGATGACACAAATGCCATTGTAAATTTGAGCACAACTGTTTTAACCCCTTCACAGATAAAATTATTAAATAAAGGATTAAAATTCGCACCATCCAATCAACTGAATAAGTTTGACACAATGATTGGTATAGAAAAGTACATTAGAAAACTATGCCTAAAGAAATATTTCATCAAAAACCCTATATTAAATGGAAGTATCCCAATAGAAGGTCGAAAGTATGTACATACAGATGTGAAGACTAAATCAACTAAATTCCCACGCCAAGAAATTAGTGAGGAGATGACGGCCTTTAGACAGGCGGTAGAATTTGATATTAGGAAGATAAAAACGAACAAAAGTAGAGATAATAATCTATCAAAAGCAGAAATACAAGCGGTAAAACAACTACAGAAGGATCATCAAATAATAATACGTCCAGCAGATAAAGGGGGAGCCATAGTGATATGGGATAAAGATAACTATAATAAAGAGTGTATTAAACAGTTGTCCGACACAATTACATATAAACGGTTACGTACTGACCCCACTATAGAATTTCATAAACAACTGGCAGCATTGTGTGAACAGGGTCAAAAATCGGGCATTTTATCCCAGCAAGAATACCAATATATCACTAATAGCCAATGTAGAATGCCAGTATTTTACTGCATTCCCAAATTACACAAGGACCCTATAAACCCGCCAGGGCGTCCAATAATTTCAGGCATAGGTTCGTTGACATCAAACCTGTCTCATTATATAGACAAATTATTGCAACCTGTAGTTAAAACAACGAAATCGTATATAAAAGATACCACCGCAATAATAGATATGGTTGAGAAAATACTGTACAGCCCTGGATGGATTATGGGAACATTGGACGTGCAGTCCCTATATACTGTAATAAACCATCAACAAGGAATAAAAGCTATGGGACAGCAATTGCAACAGAATAGTCAGGTGCCTATAGAACAGATTAAATATCTGCAGACAGTTACTCAGTATATTCTGGATCATAACTACTTTTGGTTTGACTCGAATATATATCTGCAGATATGTGGGACTGCAATGGGCACCAGGTTTGCCCCCAGCTACGCCAATCTTTTTATGGCGAATTGGGAACAAGAAGTTATCGATCCGAGGCTGGGGACAGACCTGGTGCTCTGGAAGAGGTACATCGACGATGTCCTCTTCATATGGAAAAATGACCAAGAATCACTTGATAGATTTTTAGAAGATATAAACAAAAATGATTACAACCTACGGTTCGCAGGAAAAACCAGTCAAGAAATGGTGGAATTCCTAGATCTAGAAATTAAAATAGAAGAATCCAAAATAATTTGTAACACATTTCGGAAGCCAACATCAAAAAATAGCTATATCCTGTATAATAGCTGTCATCTGCCACAATGGCTCCTAAATATACCGACAGGACAATTTAGAAGAATTAGGAGAAACTGTTCAAAATTAGAGACCTTTGAAAAAGAAGCTGAAATTATGAAAAACCAATTTTTGGAGAAACAATATCCCACAGAAATTTTGGAAACAGCATTAAACAAAGTTAGACAACTAGATCGGCAGTCTTTCTTTGATACAAAAATAAGGGAACAGAAAGATGAAAATATAAGATTAATCGTCCCATTTAACACTCAATATAAAAAAGTAAAATATATATTAAATAAACACTGGCACTTTTTGAATAAAGACAAAGTAATAGGTCAACTAATTCCAGATTTTCCACAAGTGATCTTTACTAAAGCTCCAAATTTAGCACTTATGGTAGCACCCACTATCCCAAAAACCAACAAAAATAAAGTAGACTCGTCCATACAAAAATGGACGAATACTACAGGTTTTTTTCGATGTGGAAAGTGTATGGGGTGTAAACACACTATGTTTCCCAAAAAAACAGAGGTAGTAAAATCTACAACAAATAATCACCAACATACAATTAAAGATTTCTTTACATGCAATACCAAAAGTGTTATTTATGTTATACAATGCCCCTGTAAAAGACAATATGTGGGAAGAACAAAGAGACAACTAAAGGTCCGTATAGCAGAACATATCTCTAACATTAAAAAAGGTTATGTAAAACATACTTTGTCAAACCATTTTAAACTCAAACATAACCAAGATCCTAAGGGACTTGTTTTTTCGGCTCTTGAAAAAGTTGAAGCAGACTGGAGGGGTGGAGACCATATTAAAAGAATGTCAAGGATTGAATCACGATTCATCTTTGACTTTAATACATTATTACCGGCAGGATTAAACGCTGAAATTGAAATATATGGATTCTTATAGCCATGTTTCAAGGGGGGGGGGGGTCCTTGACCGGGGAGAGACCCGTGAGTATTCTGATCTCCGGGCCTTCCCCCGGTGATGGACTCCCTCCTCATTTTCCTCATTTTCCTCAAAGGCTGAAGCTCCTCCTTGTCTAAATAAATAAAGAATATCAAATAAATGAAATATCTATCTGTCTTTTTTATCCATGGTGATATATACAGTTATTATATATTTTTTATGTTTTTTATGTAATTTTATGTATTTTTTATGTACATAATAACTATTTTATACTTTTTTAAGATAACATATTTGTTTTATTACACATTGAAATGTCAATATAGGCTTGGGAAAGTTTGATACCGAAATTATATTGAATTAAAATAAAAACGCAACGAAACCGCAACACATAATTAATTAAAATAAAAACGCAATGAAACCGCAACATATAAAAATTACAACATCAACCGCATAAATATTGTGTGGTATTCAGTAGTATTTAATACCTTCTCCTCATCAGTATAAACAAACAGTACGAAATGAAATAGAGTAGCTGATGCTGAACTATTAAAGCAAAGTATATTCTATGTTGCGGCTTGTATAAATATATGCGAATGTTTTTAAATATATATTGTAGCCTGATAGTGATATACATATATAGCGATACACATATATTATATATATTTAATCCATTTTTACTAGTTTTATACTGAAGTATGTGAATAATATATTTGCCCTTTCTGACTTGAGAAAGATTGTACGTCACTTCCGATTTCAAGGCAATTAATTTAATCCGCACCTGCTTTGAGTGTATAAAAGCTAGTCATTTCCATAGATAGGTTAGCCACTGAAGAAGGAGTCGCAGTTAACTCCGAAACGCGTTTGGTAAACTACCCTATGGAATAGAACACAATATCGGAGGACTGGAAGCGCTAAAGGAAAGTAAAGACGCAAGGGATCGGTGACTTCCTCTATCTTAAAAAAGTAAAGATAAGTAGGAAATTGGCGTATTGGGAGAGTCGACTTCATGGTCAAATCCATTCTTGGAAAAGGATCTGCTTAAATGCTCATTGACTGATCTCCGAGACAACACGTCCATTTAAAAACACTGAAGATCCCGAAGCCGCGTCAGTTGTATTTGCTGTAACCTGTATCATCACTGCTGACCACACGTGGGACGCCACCTGTGACGCAGCAAGCCGATTTTATTTCACTACAAACTGTGAGTATAACAGCTTCGGCTCTTCTTATTAGCAGGCAGCAACAGTGTAGCGCTCACATAGGCGCAGCGACTACTGAGTCGCAATATCTATTACAAGTGACTAAAAGACTGTATCCAAACAGCGGATTTACTCCCCACTTCATTTATTGGGACACTGATTGGGTTAAATAACCCATCTGGAAAGATAACAACCATTATTTACTTTAGGGCAAATATCAGCATATTTATATATATAAGATTATTGATTTGTATGCTATTGTTTTACTATTTTATTGTATTTTATAGTTTTATAATTTTTACGTGTGCTATTCTACAGTGTATGTCAACTAATAATAAAATATTGTTATTATCCCTGTGATTCCGAATATTGGTGTGCCCTACCACTCTCTCTTATGGTAAAACATGTGTTGTACAGTTTTTAACTTATTCCCCACAAAAAAAAAAACAAAAAAAAACCCATAAAACTAGGTTCTGTTTAAATTGGAAAAGTAGAAATGTTCTTGCAGGTAGCTGCTTTTGAGTTTCTGCAGAAGCTGTGCTAGGAGGCGGACCCAGCCTCAGCTTCTCACTTCTGACTCCCTGGCTGACAGCTTTCCCTGCCTTTCTCTAGTCTACACAATTATTCTTATTTCTAGCCTTTCAATTTACTGTCCATGACACTAGAACAGAGGATTGATTGTGACTGCACACTGTCTCTAAGAAAATTTTTCTGTCAGACACTGTATAAACCCATCCAGCGTCATTAACAGAATGACATTCTAGGGCACCTCACTGTCTGCTGCAGCACTGATTGGCTCATCCAGGCTGTCTGTTGGCCTGTGAGCCAATCAGGGCAGGCCCTCCTCCCCACTTCCTATTAGGGTCAAGTGAGCATATTTCCTCCCTCGTGCTTTTTCCCACCAACATGTATAGCAAAATGGCGCGGTGCTGGATTCGTCCAAAGCAAACCTAAAATGCTTGGGGTTCTTCTGGTAGACAAAATTCTGGGACGTTTTGCCCATTTTACAGTTCTTCCGACCCTTCCTGGGCTTGTGCAGTGATGTGGAAGGACGCACCTTACAGAGCACACTCTGGTTCTGGGGTTCTCTTGCCTCATGACTGTTGAGGTGCCCTTTATGTTAAAGGTTTTGATGTGAAAGACAGCTTTTCCAGTTCCTGAAGCCAACATTTTTCAGTTTAGAAAGGCAGGGAGCAATGAGAAGGCAATTGTGCAACAGTTCTTTACTGAAGAATTCAAATGAAAACAGATCAGCACAGTTCTAAGCATGCACTGACTGGCAGTTTCACAGATGCACAGGTAGTTGATAGGCCAAAGTATTTCTTTAAAGTAGTCTTCCTCACAACATGCTTTTCTAGCTGACATACTTAAGCATCCAGGTATGAGCTATAATACTTTTTGTAAAACTATGCAATGCAACCAATCGATTAGTCCCCCTAATGGCTGGCAAGCTCTTTGCACTTTTGAACAGGTTGCAAGTCCACACTTCCACTGTAGGATGTGGGCAATGTTCTCACTCAAATGGCCAATCTGCAGTGTGTGCCCAGGTATCGGAAGATAGGTCTAAACACAGACCATTTGGAGACTGCTCGGTAGGGGGATGCTGTAAATGTGTTCTCACTGGAGAGATGGGAGCAAGACACCTGAGCAAAAAAACTTATCTTGTGCCAGAAAAGAGGGATCAGGTATTCAAATCCTGTACGTTTAATCCCTCTTTTCCCCAGCATCATCTTTCGGTCGTCAGGACCTGGGTGCTACTCTTATAATTATGCCACGGCCTAAACATTGATTAGCTATACCTGGATTTTATTGTAATGCATTTCTTGTTCCTTTTCCTGGTATTTTTTTCAGCTTTGAGCTGCATATTTTTATAGTTTGTTGTAACAAGCTGACCTTGCTACTGAAATTACAAGAAATTGTAACATACATAGTAACATAGTATATAAGGCCGCAAAAAAACACTTTTGTCCATCCAGTTTGGCCTGTTATCCTGCAAGTTGATAGAGATTGTAATGGTAGGAGCATGCATTCCGAGCTCCAAGCATCCATATTATTTTTCATGTGAACAGTTTATGAAAAATTTTTGTTCGATCTGAATATATTTGCGGCAAATTTAGTTTAAAAAAAAACTGATATTTCCTGGCTCCAGAGAGCCTTTATAGTGGTGTAGAACACTGTGCCTTGCGGTAACACGCATAGGGAGTCTGCTGTGGTAGTGAAATAATACTGTTAGTCTGTATGACATGCAGATGACAGGCATCTCTCTAAGAATCACTGCACACTTCACTTATTTGGGCAGTCACGGGGACAAAACTGACCAAATAAATCAAGTATGAACTCAGCCTTACAGGTCGATGTTAGTGCCAAGAAGAAGCGCACTCCTTTTACACCGTCATCAGCTGATTCCACATAGATGTCTACAGAACCTGTTCTAATATACGCGTATACAAGTAGAGCCCCCGACAGAGTGGAGAGGGTGTCAGCAGTAAGTTTGTGTTGACGTCACTGATTATTTTGCCCTTCCTCTGATCCGTCAGAACAATAACCCACCAAAAGCGGATCTTGTCTGTGGCGCATTCAACTTCACACGGTCAGCATTTGGTCAGTAATCCATCAGTATTGCTAATGCCCAAAAAAACAGGAGTGGATCTGTGGTGAAACCAATCTTGCCACTGGGTGCTGGAGAAGCCTGGTTGCCAGCCTCTTGCCCCAGGATTATGGGCCCTCTCATCAGCCCATGCTAAACTTAAACTCCATGGCAATTGAACTGTATTTGTGTAGTCTGAGTGCCATTCACCTAATAATTGAATGTACTCAGACTAAAGCTATCTGGGGATATGTTAAATGTCTATGTTTACCGTAATGGTTGTGAATAGTGATTTCTGTCCTATTGTCCCCACTTGTGTATTAGCGATTTCCCTTTGTCCTGAGAGATAATCAAATTACTCCCCAATTGTCTCCAGGACAGAAGCTGTTGTATAAAACTGTGTATTCTCCTGCCTGTGATAATTACATTAACCTATTGTGTAAGGTAATTGTATCACAGGCAGAGAGGAGGATTTTGTGTGGGAGTGTCTGAGTGTATTGTACGTGTTTACTGGTTGTCTTACAAAACCCTGTGGGTGGTACTAATGTGTAACAATGTTATATAAGAACAATAAACACACAGCTCTGGCTGTCCACTGCTTTACCCTCAACACGGGGCTTGGTCTCAGTCTTTGGGGAATTGACTGTATGCTCTTAGAGACTGATTGCTAGGAGTGTAAGCCGCTTGGGTGCCTTTCCTATTCGTCTGCTAGCAGCTATTCGTAAGGTTCCGTTTGGGAGTTTGGAGCATTCCCTTGTATGCCGTTACAATTGGTGGCAAGAGGCGAGATCGTCCTCACAGCCCAGAAGGACAGCTACAAAGTAACATCATTCTCTGGAATTACAATTTGAGGGCAACGCATGTCCCAGTACAGCGACCCTGACAGCAGCAGGATGGAACCAGCAGTGGCATACGATGAGGAAGACCTGGATGGCTGGGATGCATTAAGGAAAGGCATCTGGTACCAGGCCCTGGATAATGTACAATGTACAAGGCGGGTGTCTCCCCAATGAAGAGCAGCGATTGCAGAAGCAAGGGGCCCTGCGGATGCCCTTCCTGGGAGAGCAGCCCCTGAGGGAATAGGTGAAAGAACTAGAGCACCAAGTATGGCAGGAGCTATGGCTGTAGAATGTCTACCAGGCACTCTGGTGGTATATGGCACAGTATATACCCTGGACAGCTGAGCATGACAAGCAAGAGGGAGAGGAGTTTGATGGTCCTGGCTTGTTATGGGAGTCCTTTGCTGACTGACTTCGGGAGCCCTGCACAGTCCAGACTTCCGGACATTTTCTATGAGAGGGAGGCTAGGCAGAATTGGGATGACCCCCATGAGGTAGAGAAAGACCTGGCTCACCTAGCAACCCTGGAGTGCGAACTGGAGCAGGACTACCGAGATTTCTTCCACTCCATTGGGAAGGCTCAGCGAGAGAGCAGAGTGTCAGACCGGCTGAGTTACAGGGGGCAGAGACAGTCGGTCCTGTCCCCCAGCGGCAATGTGATTTATTGGGAATTGGGAGCCCAATCTCCATTCCCCAGCGGCAGGCTGAGTTACAGGGGGCAGAGACAGTCGGTTCTGTCCCCCAGCAGCAATGTGATTTATTGGGAATTGGGAGCCCAGTCTCCATTCCCCAGCGGCAGGCTGAGTTACAGGGGGCAGAGACAGTCAGTCCTGTCCCCCAGCAGCAGAGTGTTTTATTCATGTAGTCTGAGTGCCATTCACCTAATAATTGAATGCACTCAGACCAAAGCTATCTGGGGATATGTTAAATGTCTATGTTTAATGTAATGGTTGTGACATTGTATATTTGAATAGTGATTTCTGTCCTATTGTCCCCACGTGTGTATTGGCGATTTGTCTTTGTCCTGAGAGATAATACACGCCAAAAAGGGCTTTAGAACATATAACTGCACCGCTGAATTACAAATAGGCCCTTACGTTCTTCCGCTTATACATGCCACAAAAGGCTTTATAACATTTATCTGCCCCGCCGAAAAGGCAAATAGGCCCTTACTTTTTTCCACTTATACATGCTACAAAAGGCTTTAGAAGATATAACTGCACCGCTGAACGGCAAATAGGTTCTTACTTTTTTCCACTTATATATGCTACATAAGGCCCTAGAACATATAACTGCACCGCAGAATGGCAAATAATATATATTTTTAGCCACTAATAAATGCCAAAAAGGGCTATAGAACATATAACTGCAGAGCTGAAAGGCAAATAAGCCCTTACTTTTTTCCACTTATACACGTCACAAAAGGCTTTCAGAACATATAACTGCACCGCTAAACGGAAAATATTTTTTATTTTTATTTTTTGCAACTAATACACGCAAAAAACTGCAAATAGGCCCTTACTTTTTTCCACTTATACACGTCACAAAAGGCTTTCAGAACATATAACTGCACCGCTAAACAGAAAATAATTTATTTATTTTTTTGCCACTAATACACGCAAAAAAGGCTTTAGAACATATAACTGCACTGCTGAATGGCAAATATATATACATTTTTTACACTAATACACGCTACCAGGGATCGCTCTCTCTCAGGGGGTCGTACTTACAGACTTCTTCACGGACACCAGGTTTAAGGTCCAAATGGTGCATTTATTTGGCAGTCTTCACACACCAGCCAAACAAAGCAAAAGAAACACCTGCCCGTCTAGGCACTAACTAAACAAATATGATGTGTCTCTCTGACTCACCTATACATCACAGTTCACACACTTTCAGGTGCAGCTTTGTCAGCCCAATAATCCAGCAGCCTCCAGGCAGTCTACCAAATTCCAGACTATATACGAGTCCACCAAGTTCCAGGCTATCTCCCAGCCTTGTGGCCACTCAGCCTGGCCCAGCTGAGACCACACTCACAGAGCCTCAGCAGCACTCTGTTCAATAAGTTTTCTCTCTCTCTCTTTCCTCAGACTGACACTCTGGGAGGTGCTTTATCCCAGCCTGATTAGAGCAGGCCTCACCTGGGGATCCCTTCCTGCTAGGTAAAACTTGCCCCGGACTTGGGGGGGGGGTTATTTGGGAGGTCCCACTGCCAAAACCTACCATCGCAATCCCCAAAAAATCCAGCCCTGAATAAATAAAGAAAATAGCTCCAGCAACTATATTTACTGAAGCCAGCATCATTCAGGATTTCACCCACCTCAGCCAGTTGAGAAACCTGGGAGAGATATACACCCCTTCCGGGACTTTACCATGCATTTTACAGTTCACATCGCCACAACATCAAAAATGGCTTTAGAACATATAACTGCACCGCTGAATGGCAAATAGGCCCTTACTTTTTTCCACTTTTACATGCCACAAAAGGCCTTAGAACATATAACTGCACCGCAGAACAGCAAATAATATATATTTTTTTCCCACTAATACATACCAAAAAGGGTTTTAGAACATATCACTGCACTGCTGAATGGCAAATAGGCCCTTACATTTTTCCACTTTTACATGCCACAAAAGGTTTTAGAACATATAACTGCACTGCTGAACGGCAAATATATATTTTTTACCACTAATACACCAAAAAGAACTTTAATTATCTCACTTCACCACACAACAGCAAACATTTTTTTTGTGCCACTAATAAATGCAAAAAGAACTTTAGAATATATAACTGCCCTGCTGATCGGCAAATATATATTTTTTTGCCACTAATACACGCCAAAAAGGGCTTTAGAACATATAACTGCACCGCTGAACGGCAAATAATATATATTTTTTTGCCACTAATACACGCCAAAAAGGAATTTAAAACATATAACT
This sequence comes from Bufo gargarizans, assembly GCF_014858855.1. Taxonomy (NCBI): domain Eukaryota; kingdom Metazoa; phylum Chordata; class Amphibia; order Anura; family Bufonidae; genus Bufo; species Bufo gargarizans. The sequence continues at coordinate 91,237,885 of NC_058085.1, forward strand.
GCACCACTGAACGGCAAATAATATATATTTTTTTGGCACTAATGCACGACAAAAAGGGCTGTAATAATCTCACTTCACAACGACTAATACGCCCTTTTTTCTCACTAATACAAGCCAAAAAATGCTTTACAACATATGACTGCACCGCACACGGGCAAATAAGACATAAAAATATTTCTTTGTAATAAACCCTGTAAATGGCTGTATTAAACAGCGCTTGCACTCCAATAACAAGAAAGGTTTGCTGGAATTAAAGAGCTGTATAATGGCAATTTGGATTCCCGGTCAGTGCAACAAGGTGTAATAGAATTGTTCCTATTACCCAGGATGTAAACTCCCCTACTGAACCCTGTTCTGCTTAAATGCTGTGGAACGATTCCTTCTGATCCTTTCCCTGAACTTCTATACAAAAAAATACAAGTTTTAAAAATCTTTCCGAGCACTTTCCCTAGCGCCTGCTGACGTCTCTCCCTGCACTAAGCACACTGGAAAATGGCTGAATCCAAGATGGCTGAGGCTATTTATAGGGCTGTGACATCACAGGGCTGGTTGTCTGCTGATTGGCTGTATGCATGGCATTGTGGGCGACCCCTCGTTCCCAGAGTTCTTTGCTCCATGTCCTAACACGTGCAGCAGCCATTTTAGGAAAAAATGTGATTCGTTACTACTAGAGATGAGCGAATTGAAGCTGACAAATTCAAATTTGTTCTGAATTTCAGGAATAATTTGATTCTGAACGAATGAAAATTTCCTCTCGCTTCGTGGTAACGAAACACAATTTTTCCGAACATAGTGGCTACAATGGTGGCTAAAATGGCGGCTACACGTGTTAGGACATGGGGCAAGGAACTCTTGGAAGGTGGGATGACCCATAATGCCATGCATGCAGCCAATCAGCAGCCAGCCAGCCCGGTGATGCATAAATACAGTGGCCATCTTAGATTCTGCCATTGACTATCGTACTTTGTTCAGGGACATATTCTATTAGTGCCGGCAATGTGCGGTGCGCAAAATGCGGAACGCACATTGCTGCTGTCCATGTTTTGCGAATCCACGGATCCATGGATACGCAAAACACGTTGCGGACGTGTGAATGTAGCCTAAGGATAGGGAGGAATCGTTTCACACCTAAGTGCAAGGACAGACGTTTCAGGCACTAGGGAGAGTCATACAGAAAACATCATTGGGAAAAAAATGCGATTTACAAGTGCAGGGAAAGATTATTTGGGGACCCAACTAGCCATTATACAGCTCTGTCATTGCAGCAATTTGTTGTAGGGGGTGCAAGTGTTATGTTGAAAAGTCTTTAGTGACTAATCTATACTCTGCAGCTATATATGGTGAAAGTGTTTAGTGCCCTATTATAGTACAGTACGAGAAAAATACATACTGTTTACATTTGGTGTTATTTGCGCTAAAAACATTTCTTGTCATACTTCTACAGAAAAAGAGAAAAATTCACGCCGTTCACATTTGGTGTTATTTGCGTTAAAACCATTAATTGTCATATTTCTAGAGAAAAATACATGCCGTTCACATTTGGTGTTATTTTAAATAAATAACTTATTTCCGCAGAAAAAATTTAGTAGCCTATTTCAGTACAATATGAGAAATATGTTCTCTGTTCGCTTTTGCTGTTATTTGCACAGAAATAATTTAGTGGACTATTTCAGTACAAAAATAACAATATATTAGTCGCTTTTAGGGGTGTTTTAATTTCCGTTTCATTTGTTTAGTTTAGCTACAAGTATGTCAGGCAGAGAAGTGCCAGGCCCTGCACAGAGTAAGGGGTTTTGGCAGCAGTAGTCACAGCAAGAGGCCTGAGGTCCTGGTGTCATCTAGCAGTTGTGTCTTGACCAGCAACCCAGCGGTTCTTGATTGGTTAACTCTGTCATCCACGTCATCCCAAGTGACATCAGACACCCCCAGCCAAGAGTCGGTGGGTTTGTCAGACACAACCTTTAGTTGGCATGGCCCGGGAGCAGGCCCTGTGCCCTCACCTGTCCTCAACCTGTACTTTTCTGTTCCCTCACCACGAGAAGTAGTATATGCTGTAGGCTCAGCTTCACTTTTCAGCGAGGAACAGCTACTAGAGGACAGTCAGCAGCTACTGCCTAGCCAAGATCTGGAGGAGACAACCGCTACTTCCTCTGCTAGGGGGGCAAGTAGTGATGAGGAGAGTGGCATGGGAGGTTGTGCTGCGAGTGGTCAGGCTCCTCACCCAGAGGCCATTGAGTAGGACATAAGTGATGTGCAGACACTAATCGATGATGATGAAGCCAATCGCACTTGGGAGCCGCGTGCAGAAGGGACTTCATCATAATCAGGAGAAGAGGGTGGCAGCTTGCCCATGAGGCAGCAGCGGAGCCAGCAAGGTGGTAGCATGGCTGGGAGTCAGCAGGGTGGCAGCAGTGGGAGGTCAGCAGCCTACCTGCACGGGAAGTAGTGGTGCAGGGGTCCATGGAGGCAGCGGCGGCAGCAATCAGTCAGTGCGGACTGTTGGGGGGAAAATCACCTACTCGGCGGTGTGGCATGAATGTGGCCATATGTCATATCTGTGGGCAGAAGGTGAAGCGTGGCCAATGTGTCAATGTTAGCACTACGGTCCTGCGCCAACATATGCAGCATCGCCATACAATGGCCTGGGAGAACCGTGGCTCCGATGTGGTGGTCCAGCCTGCTGCAGCAACCACTACATCACCCAGTGGCACATACCCAGTTTCAGCCAGTCAAGGCTCCACCACCTCAGCCGAAGGGAGCTGTCTGTCAATCTCATCTTCTGCTGGTCCAGATGCTCCAGCTCCTACTCCTCGTCAGTCATTCCGTCAGAAATAGGAGTACTCCCCTGTCAGTCATTGGCAGCTCATGCTTAACACCTGTCCTTTGTTCAGGCCCCTTGAGGACACCACGTTATTTGTCAGTTGCCAGGACTACGGGATGATCGTCGTCATTCCACTGCTTCATGTCCTGGAACAGATGGTGGTAACAGTGGCTCGTCAGGGGACAGGAGACGTGGCGCCTAGATCTGTGGGGGCTGAACTGGAGGAGGGGAAGCAGGACATTGGAGCACAGGCAATGTGTAGCCAAATGGGTGGTTTTTCTACTCAGCTGACAGGACAGGAGGAGCAGGAGCAGCCAGAGAAGCTACAGGACGATAAGGAAGACGAGTCAGAGGACCCGGACACACCATGGCAGTATGCAGTGGATATGGAGACAGGGAGTCCCTCTGAGTCATGTGCACAAATGGCCCGATGCATGCTCACTTCCTTGCGTAGTGAGAGCCGAATTGTCACCATTCTGCAGAGGGATGACTTCTGTCTCTCCACCTTGTTGGACCCTCGCTACAGGTCCAGAATAGGGGCCTTTTTTGCACCCACTGAGAGAGAGGACAAACTAAACTACTACAAAGACATCCTATGTAGTCAGTTGGCTGCTGCCTATTGGCCCCATCATTCATCCTCTCGCACCTCTGACTGGGGGGGGCCCTCTGCACCTCACTGCCATGGCTGCTGGGGAGGGGTGGGGGTGGCAGGACCAATACCAGCTACATCAGCACCAGCCTGAGTCTAGAGTGGCTGATGAGTAGCTTTCTTCACCCGCATAGTGAAGAAACTAATCACCAGCAGCAGGTACAGTAGACCTGGAGCAGGACCTGAACCAGCATGTGGTGGCATACTTAGACACCAAGGTGTCAGCGTTCACCTCGTGCTGCCGATACACCAGCCATGCCGACATAAGGTTTTTGACCAACAACCTAAAAACCTCCGACTTGATAAAGGGGTCAGAAGCATCCCGAAACGCGTTGTCTACCAATAAACCTGAAAAATACAAATTATCCAGTTGTGATAGTGCGCCTCCTACTGTCCATATGTTCGACCGAAACAGTCAAGCGTCCTTTCTTCTTGATTTCCACACTATGTCACCTTGCCACTCTGTGGTCTCCTCATGCTGCTGCCATATCCACACTATGTCACCTTGCCACTCGGTGGCCTCATTATACTGCTTCCATCTACAGACTCTGTCATCGTGCCACTCTGTGGCCTTCTCATGTGTCACTACCAGAGCTTTGAGACATTCTCACAGCTCTGTGTCTCCACCCCTGTGATGATGTCACTTAGAGTTTGGAGGTGTTCTCACTGTTCTGTCTCTCCGCCCCTGTGATGAGGTCTTTACTCTCAGCTGTTCCTCCTGCGTTTGATTTCCCTGCCTTTAAATCACCCCTCCTCCTATTGCAGGGCGTGGATTATATTTCTCTATTCAGTTGTAGCTCTGCCTTGAGTATCTTCACTTCTTAAGCTATTTGTTCTCTGGACCTGTGTTCTGTTGCTGCAAGCACTCCGGATATTGCCAGCGGCCCTTGGATCCGTCTTCTCTGCGGCTGCAGCTCCATCAGCTAAGTGTGCAGACTTTGTTGTATACCTGGTGATTTTCTGACTGGATCTGAGGTGGCCACGGTTCCCTCCATATTCTGAGCATGGCATCGGTGGCCGTGCCCCTTCCACTATTGTAGGGGTTACAGGGCTCATCAGTCTTAGGCACGCGGGCATGCCTCGTTCCACCACATGGATCCGGGCATGTGCTTTAGCAGCATAGGGAGAGTGTTGAGGGTCTGACAGGGGTCACCCTTTCTCTTCCCTAGTTTGGGTCCGGTTAGTAGCTCTTTTTACTGTGTATGCTCTTGTTACCCTTAAACAGCCGTGACATCATGATGCTGCTGCTGCATCCGCCACCTCCAGACTTGGTCATTGTGACACTCGGTGGCTTTCTCCTGATGCTGCCACCTCCAGACTTGATCATTGTGCCACTCGGTGGCCTCCTCATACTGCTGGCAACTCCAGACCCTGGTCCCATCAGAATTGGCTTATGATTTGGTAGCCAAAAGCAGGAGCGGGTACAATACACAGAAGACATGCAAATTTTCCATTCACATTTCATCTCTGTTTTAGATCCACTTCTGTTTTGTTTTTTTTGGGCTTTAGCAATACTGTTGGATTATTGAGCAAATGCTGACCGATTGAAGGCATATGCTCCACAGACAGGATCCATTTTTGTGGGTTATTGTTCTGATGGATCAGAGGAAGGAAAAATTAATCAGTGATGTCAACACAAACTTACTGCTGACACCCTCTCCACTCTGTAGGGGGGCTCTACTTGTATAAGTGTTTAATAGAACAGGTTCTTTAGACATCTATGTGGAATCAGCTGACGAGGGTGTAAGAGGAGCAAGCTTCTTCTTGACACTAACATCGACCTGTAAGGCTGAGTTCATACTTGAGATATTTGGTCAGTTTTGGCCCCGTGATTGCCCAAATAAGTGTGCAGTGTGATTCTAATAGCGACGCCTGTCATCTGCATGTCATACTGACTGACAGTATTATTTCACTACCCCAGTACACTCCCTACGCGTGTTACTGCAAGACAGTGTTCTACACCTATATAAAGACTCTATGCAGCCTGGAAATAGCCGTTTTTTAATGTGATTTGTCGTGAATTAGTTCGGATTGAAGCTAACTTTTCCGGAAGATTCGGTTAACCAGCCGAATCCAATTTTTGAGAAAGTCGCTCATCATATGTGAACAATCTAGCAGACCATTTGTCATAAAACTTGCCTTTTATTTTAATACATTAAAAACAACATTGTCCATTGTGCTTGAAGCACCTTGCCACTCTCTGTTACCCTGCTGCTGTTGCTGCCATCTCAACACTCTGTCACATTGCCACTCTGTGATCTCCTCATGCTACTGCTGCTACTGCCATCTGCACACTATGTCACCTTGCCACTGTGTCACCTTGCCAAACTATGTTTTCATCAAGCGCAATGAGCTCCCTCTACTGGGGGCTGCAGGCAGCCAGTTTTGAATTATATTCTGTGAGGGGATGCAGTGATTTCGAGCTGTTCGTAGTAGATTTATCAATATATTTATATAGTAACATAGTTTATAAGGCTGAAAAAAGACATCTCTCCATCCAGATCGGCCTGTCATCCTGCAAGTTAATCCAGAGGACGGCAAAAAAAAAAAACTGTGAGGTACAAGCCATTTTTTTCTCATTTTAGGGCAAAATATATTCCTTACTGACTCCAATCAGGCAATCAGAATACTCCCTGGATCAACGACCCATCTCTAGTAACTATAACATGCCATTTATTGGCTGAGGGTCAAGTCCAAGTCATTTCTGTCATGTCAAGCCTGAGAAGAGGACATGGATAGGAGCAAGCACCGACACAGTGGATCGGTAAGGTGAGTACTCACCATTTGTTGTTTTTTCCCTCTCTGAACTCATTTTATTTAAAATTATTGCACTGGAATACCCTTACAAGCATTGGACAGTTCTTTATAGGTGTGCCAATGATGGCCCTACAATTTAAGAAACATATATGTGCCATGTATAAGAGATATGAGGTTGGTCTCAATGTAATGTGAATGTTCTGACTCTGTGCAGTGTTGCTGATGCTTTGTGGCATATTCAGGCTATGAGGATGGTCTTAGCCGGATGATATATTGTAGACTTGGAGCTGTACTATACAGTTTGTGGATGGGTCCTGTCAGGTGAGTCTTTGTACCATACAATGAATTGCTCTCCCTCTCAAGGTCGAAATCTTATCTATTTTCTTGTGGTAACACTTTAACCCTTCTCTGTCTTGCAGGCAAACCGCACAAAAATTATTGACACAGCTGTATAGTTTATGCTTTTTATTCCATCATGCTGAGATTTTCATGGCACAAGTATGGCATACACATTTTTTTTATTTTATTTTTTAAACGTTCAGTTTCTAGCAAAAACACTGCATTCAGATGTTAGCTGTAAGTCTATAATAATTTATGAAACGGAGAACAAACCTGATTTTTGGCATTTTTCTGCCCTTATGTTTTTTGGTCCTTCTCATTTCTTTGCAAACGACGGCATGCTCTGGATATGGCATTTTTTATTTTATTTCCTGGTGCTTTGATTTAATGGACATCCATTTTTTCTCCCTGTTTGGAAAAAAAAAACACATCACAAAAAAACATACAGTGTATTTGTAAACAAAGTCATAAAAATGTAACAGCAATGCAACAAAAAAGCCACATAATAATGCATTTAATATTTTTCAGGTGTTTTATGAACTAAAAAAAACAAAAAAATCATGTGTGAAAGAAGCCTAAATTTTTATTTTTTTTATTTTACCTGTTCACCTTGTTATTTTCCGTCTGTTTCACTTAAATCACCTTTCACTTTTTATTCTCTTCTTTTTGTATATACTTTCAAGTCACATTTCATCTTCATTTTGGGGTGACATAATGAGGTCAATTTTCTCTTAACCTTGCTATCTCGGAGCTGCATTTTATCTCATTTTCAGCCAAGTAGCTTAACTTAATAAATAAAGAGTGAAAAGGGTTTACATAGTTGATGTGCACCTAGAACTGGATAGCGTCTGTTTGCTGATCCTATCCAGGGAAATCTCATATGCTCCACATATTGGAAATACGTGACCTTCCCCTGCTAATCAGAGAGCTGCTTTCGGCTTATGCGGGCATTAAACCCCATGGATTCATCAAGGCTGAACTGTCAATTTTCTCATTAAATAGCTGTGCTGGGAAGGTGATTATCCCCTGCACAGTCTCTCAATATCTTATTAACCCCTACTACATTATTAACAAATCTTCTGCTACTGTACAGAAATCAGAACAGGGTTTTCAGAATTGCGGACGGCCATAAACTTGGCAGAATCACTTATTGGACTGTGTACACGAAAACATGGGGAGATGCAGAGTTGTACCTGAAAGCTCTTCACTGAATAATCTGACACCATAACTACCATATGTAATTAATAATAATACTGGTGTCTTCTCACGTTGCTGAGAGGCATTTGGGCCCTCTCAGGATACCTGCGCCCTTGAGGAGATATGTGAATAACCATACCAATGGCATATGTCAATTAAAGGCTTGTCGCTCTTCTATCTCTACCAGGTGCACTAATCACTGTTGTTACCCATCTCAAATATCCCCTTTTTCTGGATATATACCTCATTCATATAAAATTCATACCAAATCAGCTCATCTGCTGAAGAAAGAAAACGGTCTCATATTAGCTAGAGATGAGCGAATCGAAGTTGACGAAGTGGAATCCGCACCGAAGCTGAATTTCCTCACGCTTCGTGGTAACGAATCACATTTTTTGATAAAATGACTGCTGCACATGTGAGGACATGGGGCAAAGAACTCTGGGAAGGCGGGATCACCCACAATGCCATGCATGCAGCCAATCAGCAGGCAGCCAGCCCTGTGATGTCGCAGCACTATAAATAGCCTCAGCTATCTTGGATTGTGCCATTTTGCAGTGTACTTAGTGCAGGGAGAGACGTCAGCAGGCGCTAGGGAAAGTGCTAGGAAAGACTTTATTGTGCTGAAAAATCAATTTATAAGTTCATGAAATGATTATTCAAGGTGTAGGGAAAGGATAGGGAGGCATCATCTACACTATAAAAAAAGAACAAGGTGCAATAGGAGAGTGTACAGCCTGGGTAAAAGGATTGATTCTATTACACCTTGCTGCACTAATTGGGGATCCAAATTGGTGTTATACTGCTGCTCATAGGTTGTTTGCACTATATGATACAGCAGTAATTCCAGCAAAGCTTGCTTCTGATTGGGGTGCAAGTTCTGTGTGATACAGCCATTTACAGGGTGTATTAATAGGAAAGATACGTACGTCCTATTAGCCATTCTTCTGTCATTTTATACTGTTTAACTTTTTTTGTCGGGTGTATTAATAGGAAAAACAAAGGAAAAAATATTTTGCCGTTCAGTGGTGAAGTTACATTGTACTGCAGCGTCCCACTAGTGTACATGGGCACTGCAAATCTTGTTAGGATGTATTTTGTATCATGTTGTATTACACTTTTGTAAAAAGATCCCTGTTAACAGGCTGTCAGGTGCACTATACACATTACGCCTCTAGATGGGGATAGTACCACAGTAAATATACTACAGTTCAGGCCTAGTGAGTGTTGTTGGAGTTAGAGTGTGGAAGTTGGAGGAGATGGAGTGAGGGGCAAGGGGGAAGGAGAGGACCCCATCCTCTCAGCTCTCTCTTGGGCTCAACGGCCCAGAGGAGCCAATTCATGGTCTCTGTGTCAAGCAAGGAAAATAGGCAGAGGTGAAGTCTATATTCTACTGTCTACTCTTCCGGAGTAGCAAGTGGATCTTACTAATTTTATTGTGGAAAGACAAAGGAAGGACAATAGCCATTATTCAAGGCTCTAGGCTCCTTTGTAATAAGGTGAAGGTTTATTAGCTTTCGGCAGCCTCACCGTTACTTCAAGGACACACAGGTCATCTGTTGCATCACTTCTGTGTAGAAGATAAGTACTTGAATCACCCTTACTGAGATTGGAGCAAGGCAAAGAGCTAAATACCAGTGAGTACACAACCTCCTACTATAGCCTGAGATATAGCCACATGTACAGCCTGTTACCTGGACTTACCACATTTAACTTACATGTTCATAAGAGACTGTTTATAACTGGATGTAAATTGCTGTCAAGATCCTGCTTACAGAAAAGTTCTTAGTTGGATTCCAACCCTGCTTCATTCTTCTATCTCCATACTACAACCACTCTCATCATTTTGCACCACCAAGGTGCTACTGTCATGACATTACCTAAGTCAGTGGCCCAGCCACACAAGCACCCAGAAAATCCAATCACCATCAAGGGCACCTCGATCACCACCTGGCCTGTGTCCCCTGTAATAGAGTGCGCCCCGGAGAACCTAGTGCTGTTCTCCCCTTTACTGCACTGCTGGCCCCGGGAGGCATCTGCTAACCGTGAGTACTCGATGAACTATTGTACCCTTCGGCCCACCTTGAACCTCAAGTGTTCTCACCTGCGGACTGGCACGCTGCAGTACTACAGCCATTTACTGGGTGTATTAATAGGAAAGATACGTATGTCCCATTAGCCGTTCTGTGATGAATTGTGATTGTTAAATGTATTTTTTTGGGGGGTGTACTAATAGGAAAAAAATGTCATAATTGCCATACAGCGGTGAATTTTAATTTTTTTTTTTTTTGGGGGGGTATTTTAATTTTAATTTAATTATTTTATTATACAGTACGTCAGACAGACAGGTGTCAGGCCCTTCAAAGGGAACAGGCAGCGGCCAAAATGTTTCTGGCGCAGGCAGCAGAAGAAGGGGGGTGCCAGCAGGAGTAGCAGTGAGAGGCCTGAGCTTCCAGTGTCATCTAGCGGCTGTGTCTTGACCAGCAACCCAGCAGTGCTTGAATGGTTAACTCGGTCTTCGAGTTTGTCGCAAGTGACATCAGTAACCCCCAGCCAAGAGTCGGTGGGTGTTGCAGCAGTAAGAGGTCGGGAGCCAAGCATGCCCAGAGTAGACCACCCGCTTCATAGGAGCCTACCCGGAAAATAGAGGTGCAGGGGTTTATGGAGGCAGCGGTAGCAGGCAGTCAGCGCGGAGTGTTGGGGGAAAATGCCAAACTCGGCGATGTGGCAATTTTTTGTTCGGCCACCGGAGGCAGTGAACATGGCCATTTGTCGGATTTGTGGGCAGAAGGTGAAGCGTGGCCAGGGTGTCAATGTTGGCACCACGGCCCTGCATCAACACATGCAGAGTCATCACAATGTGGCCTGGGAGAACCGTCTCTCTGATGTGGTGGTCCAGCCTGCCGCAGAAACCACTGCATCGCCCAGTGGCACGTAACTAATTTCATGCAGTCAATGCTCCACCACCTTAGCCGAAGGGAGCTGTCTGTCCTTCCTATCATCTGCTGGTCCTGATGCTCCGGCTCCTCCTACTCCTCGTCAGTCATCCCATCAGCAATCGATCACCGAAGCGATTGCCAAGAGACAACAGTATGTGTGCACTCATCCAACGACGCACAAGCTGAACGTGCACCTTACCAAGTGGTTGGTGCTGCAGTCCCTCCTATTCCAAGTGGTGGACTTTGCACCTTTCCGAGAACTGATGGGTTGTGCCGAGCCGAGGTGGACAGTCCCAAGCCGCCATATCTTTGCGAAAAAGGCAGTACCAGCCCTGCACACATATGTAGAACAGAAGGTGGGCCAGTCCTTGAGCCTGTCGGTGTCTGCCAAAGTGCACGGCAGTGCAGAAGTGGGGAGCTGTAACTACAGTCAAGAATAATATATGTGCTTTACGGCCCACTGGGTAAATGTGATTCCTGCCCAGCCACACCAGCAACTTGGCCAGGTAACGCCGCTTCTGCCTCCAAGTTCTCACTCCATTGGTCCTGTGACAATGTCCGCCTCTGCCTCCTCATCCTCCACCGTGTCCTTAGCCTCCACTGCAGGGACAAGTCACATTGCTCCTCCAGCATACCACATATGCAGGACACGGCAGAGTCATACTGTTCTGCACCTAATTTGCCTGGGAGAACGGAGAAACACATGGGAGGAACTGCTCCGCATCCTACATCAAGAAATCAAATCCTGTCTTTCTCCTCGAGAACTCAAAATTTAAAACATGGTGACCGACAACGGAAAGAACATGGTGTCTGCGCTGCATCGAGGAGGTCTGAGCCATGCGCCCTGCATGGCGCACATGTTCAATCTGGTTGTAAAACCATTCCTAAAGCTTTCACTCCATCTCAAGACATCCTGAAAATGGCCAGGAAACTTTGCATGCACTTCAGCCACTCGTACACCCTCCTTGAGTTGCATCGGCAGAACGGCATCCCCAAACATAGGCTCATATGCAACGTTTCCACCCTTTGGACTTCCAACCTCCATATGTTGGACCGACTATACGAACAGAGAAAGGTTATAAATGATTTCTTGATGATCCAAGTGGACAGGAGTACTCCCCTGTGTAACTTTGATGTCAGCCAGTGTCAGCTCATGCGTGACACCTACCATTTGCTCAGGCACTTTGAGGAGGCCACTTTATTAGTCAGTCGCCAGGACTACAGGATTAACAACGTCATTCCACTTCATGTCCTGGAAAAGATGCTGGTAAATCTGGCTGATCTGAAAGAGGAGGAGGACATTGGAGCACAAGCAATATGTAGCGAAATGGGTGTTTTTTCTACACAGGTGACAGGAGAGGAGGAGCAGGATCAGCCAGAGGAGCTACAGGGCGATGAGGAAGATGAGGCAGAAGACCTAGGCACACTGTGGCAGTATTCAATGGAGATGGAGACAGGGAGTCCCTCCGAGTCACTTGCACAAATGGCCCGATACATGCTCACTTGCTTGCGTAGTGACAGACGAATTGTCAGCATTCGGCAGAGGGATGACTTCTGGCTCTCCATCTTGTTGGACCCTCGCTATCGGTCAAATTTTTTTTTTAAACCCGCTAAGAGGGAGGACAAACTGAACTACTATAGAGACATACTATGTAGTTGGTTGACCGCTGCCTATCTGCACTATCGTCCATCTTCTATGACGGGGGAGCCCTCTACGCTCAAGTTCCTCTGCCATGGCTGCTGTGGCAGGATGGGGGGGTAGGAGCAGTTCCAGCTCCATCAGCACCAACTTGAGTCTAGAGTCGCTGATGAGCAGCTTTCTTTACCTGCCTAGTGAAGAAACTACTCACCAGCAGGCTGCAGCAGCTAGACCTGGAGCAGGACCTGAACCAGCAGGTGGTGGCATACTTGGATAGCACCCTGCCACCTCACATTGAAGATCCGCTGGACTACGTGGCCGCCAAACTGGATTTGTGGCTGCAACTGGCAGAGTTTGCCCTGGAAAAGTTGTCCTATGTAGTGTGGCATCAGAGCGGGTGTTTAGTGCTGCAGGGGCCATAGTTATCACAAGAAGAACTCGCCTGTCCACCCAAAATATGGAGAGACAGACCTTTGTCAAGATGAATCAGGCGTGGATCAGCCAAGATTTCCACCCACCAATGCCTGATGCATCAAATTAGATTATCCATGCTGCCACACCCAAGCCTTGACAAAAGAGACCGGTTTCTTCTAGCTACCTGCCTCTGCCACTATTCTGATGCTGCCACTCGCCTAATGCCACACATCTGATGCCAATCTAGTGCTTCTTTTTTCACCCACCATCTTCAGCTGGTACTGTTATTGCCACCCACCTCCCCTCTTTCTCACCGGGTCAATCTGTGATCTCCTGATGCTGCTGCCACCTCACCACTCAGGTCTCCTGATGCTGCTGCTGCCCCCTTCACACTGTCATTTTGCCACTCTGTGGCCTTCTGATGCTGCCGCAACCTCCACACTTTGTCATTGTGCTACTCTGTGGCCTCCTGATGCTGGTGCTGCTGCCACCTCCACACTGTCATTGTGCCACCCTGTGGTCTCCTCATGCTGCTTCCACCTGATCACTATGTCATAGGGCCACTCTGTGGACTTCTCATGCTGTTTCCACCCTCCCACTTCATGACTGGGCCACAATTTTGATGTTCGGCCTGGCTGATATCATCATTTATTTGACCCTTCTTCTGATCTGTCAGAAGGAAAAAGAAAATGGGATTCACAACGGATCCTGTCTATGTAACAGCTGTAAGGCCTGCATGACATGATCCCTATTTTGCATCAGAACTGGCTTATGATTAGGTAGCCAAAAGCAGGAGTGGGTACAAAACACAGAAGAATGCAAATATTCCATTCAAGTGTCATCTCTGTTTTGGATCCACTTCTGTTTTTTTGGGCTTTAGCAATACTGATGGATTACTGACCAAATGCTGACCAAGTTAAGGCGGATGCTCCACAGACACAATCAGTTTTTTGGGGGTTATTGTTCTGACGGATCAGAGGATGGGCAAAATAATCAGTGACGCCAACACAAACTTACTGCTGACACCATCTCCACTCTGTCGGAGGGCTTTTCTTGTATAAGTGTTTAATAGAACAGGTTCTGTAGACATCTATGTGGAATCAGCTAACGATGGTGTAAAAAGAGTGTGCTTCTTCTGGACCCTAGTATCGACCTGTAAGGCTTAGCTCACACTTGAGTTATTTGGTCAGTTTTGGCACTGTAACTGCCCAAATAAGTGAAGTGTGCAGTGATTCTAAGAGCACCGCCTGTCATCTGCATGTCATACTGAGTCACAGTATTATTTCACTACCACAGCAGACTCCCTATGCGTGTTACTGCAAGGCACAGTGTTTTACACCACTATAAAGGCTCTCTGCAGCCAGGAAATAGATGCTTTTTAACACGATTCACCACAAATAAATTCAGATTAAACCAAATTATTTCGGAAAATTCGGCGAACTGGCCGAATCGAATTTTTGAGAAATTTGCTCATCTCTATTAGCCATCTGTGGAAAAGTGTTTCAAATTCTTGCTCCTGCTCCATAGATGGGCATCTGGTCTGCCTATTGTGAAAGACTTTTCCTCCTGAAAGAAAACCAATTTTCCTACTTTTGACCCAGTGGCGTAGCCATTTGGGAAGCAAGGGAAGCAGCTGCTTTGGGGCCGGGGCTGAGGAGGGGACCAGAAGCAGCAGCATGGGGGAGCCATCAGGGACCTATTAAATTATTTTATTATTTTATTTGGCTATTCCAGGGCCGTCTTTAATATTGATTGGAACCTGGGCAACCCCACAGATCATCCGCCCACCCCCCTTGTACTTGTTCTGCTAATCCGCTCTGTACTTGCGGGTGGCACAGGCATGAGTTCAGTCACTTCTGTGCACAATCACGGGTCTCTCGGGATCACGCGCCACAGAACTCATGCCCACGCAGCTTGCAAGTACAGAGCGGATCAGCGGAACAAGTACAAGGGGGGTGGGGGGATGCTCTGTGGGGTTGCCAAGGGTCCGACTCCAAATAATATTAAAGATGGCCCTGGTGCTATTCCACTCTTTCCCTGACGGTGGTGTTGGGGTTCCTACTGCTGAAGCACGTTTGTATGGCTGCCTGCCTTCTTGCTCAGCCACCCTGCATGGTTGAATGGCTGCCCGCCCTTCCACCCAGTCATGTTTGTATGCCCACCAAGCTGCAGCTTTGAATTGCCGCCCACCACCCAGCTCTGAGAACTGCTGCTGCCTGCAAGCCAGAGCCTGGAGTCAGGACCCTCCTGCTTCAGATTCCCTGCCAGCTTTGGTGAGTCTGATACCCTGGACTGTGCCCCCTACCCTGGACTGTGCCCCACCCTACATTGGACTGTGCCCCTTAAACATACACTGTTGGTGGCACAGTACAAGGGTATAAGGGGATACACCTGTACTGTGCCTCCTATCCTCTACTATGCCCCCTTATACCCTATAATGTGCCTGCTACCCTGTACTATGCCCTCTTATACCCTCCATGCCCCCTTGCCATATCCTGTACTGTGCCATCTAATACTCTATACTGTGCCCCCTTATACCCTATATCCAATCACTGTATATAGTCGTCATCCAGTCACTGCATAGAGGCATTATCCAGTAACTGTATGGAGGTGTTATACAGTCACTGTATGGAGTTGTTATCCAGTCACTGTATGGTGGTGTTATCCACTCACTGTATGGAGGCGTTATCCGGTCGCTGTTTGGCAGCGTTGTCCAGTCACTGTATGGAGAGTTATCCAGTCACTGTATGGAGGTGTTATCCAGTCACTGTATGGCGGCGTTATCCAGTCACTGTATGGCGGCGTCATTCGGTAACTGTATAGCGTTGTTATCCAATATGGTGGTGTTATCCAGTCACTGTATTTAGACGTTATCCAGTCATTGTATGGTGGCATCATCCAGTCACTGTATGTCGGCGTCATCCAGTCATTGTATGGCGGCGTCATCCAGTCACTGTATGGCGGCGTCATCCAGTCACTGTATGGCGGCGTCATCCAGTCACTGTATGGTGGCGTCATCCAGTCACTGTATGTAAGCATTATCAGGTCATTGTATGGCGGTGTTATTATTTGGTTGGAGGGCTAATATATTGACAGTGTATACTGTAGATTCCAGTATATTATTCTGTAGTGTGGCCTGTATTTCCCAGTAGAGTAAATGTAGAACATAGTCCACACCACTGACCACCAGGACCAGCCTTTTGTAATATAGCCTACAGTACATGGCAGCCTCCCTTCTCTGCCATGTTGCTCCGCTGTGTACTAATGCTTATTTTGGCACACTTAAGCTGGGTTCACATCACCTTTTTGCCATGCGTTTAACATATACAAAAATGTATACCTTAACGGATGACTCAGATTGATGTCATACAGTGGCATATATAGGATTCCATTGTAAAAGAAAGTACACTTTTTTTGCCGACTTTGCAGGATACCAAAGCGTGGTGTGCTGCGTTTTTGTATCCCTTTTTTCCAATGTATACGTAAAACAGATGGTAAAATGGTGATGTGAACCCACTCTTACATATGCACACATGCAATAACAGGATGGTCATGAAGAGGTGGCCCCCAAAAAATATGCTGTGGGGCCCAGTCAGTTCCAGCTACGCCCCTGTTTTGACCCATTGCTGGTTATTCTCCCTGCATTAACTGGTTCTTCGAAATGGGAACTAGTATTCTCCCAGAGTCAACTGCATCACATCCAGCCAACCGGTACCCTGCTCTGTACTAATGTGGGCCATGAACCCTGAAATACCTCATGACAGATGGGTGTCTGAGAGAATTTTTCTCCTTATGGAGCATAGCCAAAACTAAAAGTTTAGTTTAAAGGGTTTTTCCAGGACTTAGATATTGATGGGTTGGTGATCAATATCAGATTTGTGGGTATCTGACACTCAGAACCCCTACTAATCAGCTATTTAAAGCAGCCACTATTTTTTTGTATTGCAAGATGATGTTTTTACGCTTGAAATAAAGTATTGGAGTTTTTAATCACAAGTGCCAAAAGATTTGTCCAGGATTCACAGTATAAAGGTTGGACTGAACTGACACAGCCAAGCTTGAGTTCCTCTAGAGCACTGTGGAGATCCAACAGGTGCGGTACTGCTGTAAAGAGTGAGCGAATACACGTCTATTTATTATTTTATTTTTTTACTCCACCTGAAACTATATGGTGGATACTGTGTATTAGCAGTGTCAGGGTATTTCAGCGCAGCTCCTATTCAAGTGAATGAACTGAGCTGTAATACAACAGAGTAGGAAACTAGACTGTTGGTAGTCACTTTGGGAAAGGAGGAGGGGAAGGGGTAACCCCTTACACTTCTGGCCCCACCATGTTAACCCGCCCCAAACGACACTGACAACCGAGTCGTGTTCATAACTTTTATTGCCATTTGTTGGGTGGTAGTCGGCCACAGCTAATTCTTTAACGGCATAAAACATAACTGAGCCCATGCGATCTGCTGGCTGCTGGACTCCCAACGGGCAGTTACGCCAGTTTACTTGCTCGGCATCCAATTCCTCTTTACAGCTGTGACTTAATAGGATGCCTCCCTTAACACGAGTCCTTGGCCCAGAACTCAAAAAACCTCCAGAACCATAACAACCACAAACCGAAAATAACCTTCGTGCCTATATATCAGGGAGGGAGGGTGGGTGGGACACAGCGCTTCTGCCAAAGAGGGAGAAGGAGGAGACACAGGGTCTAATAAGGGGCACATAAGCAGCATGCCCCTTCCTGCACTGCAGGATGAAACCATTAACCCCCCAGGCACCAAACCAAGACCAATACCCTGGGGCCCTACAAAACAAGCATAAGGGACCTGGGAAGGGGGAAGGGGGACCCCCAGTCCCTGTACACCCTCCTGACATGGTCGGGTGTCCTCCAGACTGTTGGTAGTCACTTTGGGAAAGGAGGAGGGGAAGGGGTAACCCTTTACACTTCTGGCCCACCCATGTTAACCCACCACAAACGACACTGACAACCAAGTCGTGTTCATAACTTTTATTGCCATTTGTTGGGTGGTAGTCGGCCACAGCTAATTCTTTAACGTCATAAAACATAACTGAGCCTGTGCGATCTACTGGCCGCTGGACTCTCAGCGGGCAGTTACGCCAGTTTACTTGCTAAGCATCCAATTTCTCTTTACCTGCCGCCACAGAGGAGACCCGCCCTAAAACAGGGCTCCGACCACCACCCAACAAGAACATGGCCTGCTCGACCCCATCCTGGAGACCAGAGAGGAAAATATTCAGGCCGATATCGGATAATTGGACAGCGTCTGGCCTCATCAACGAGCGGTTGTCTCCCTCCAACTGCCGATGACCAACAACCACCCCACCGCGGGATCTAACAAACTGGGACATCCGTGCGTTCACCGTCCGCCTGCACTTCTCGGTGGCCTCTCCATCCCTACCACCTTGCCAAACCACCCTCGGCACGATCTCAGACCATACCAAAACGACCTCTTGGAAAAAGGACGGAAAACGTTCTAGGTCGGACCGCATTAACGTCAAGAACTCCATCAACGGCATGGACCCAATATCGTTGCCACCCGCGTGGACAACGAACACTACAGGACCACCTGCCTACATACCAATCTTCACCACTTGCGATAGTAGCTGGGACCATCTGAGGCCCCGGGTCCCCCTCCATGATACCCCTGTCACGGAAGCCCAGGGATCTCCCACCAGGTTGACATTCGGCTCTCTGCGCAGCCCAGAATATGTAGGAATGACCCACCATACACACAGTTGGTCTCACTGCGCCTGAGAAGAAACAATCATTAAAAACAATGAAAAAACTCACACATAAATTTAACTAGAGCGATCAACCGAACAGACCCAAAAAAGGGGGAAAGAACCGGAGACAGATTCTTCTTTTTTTTTTTTAGACATGTATGCTTACAACAGGTCCAGTCTTATATACCTCGCAAAGCAAGCAGACTTCCATCTGCCGATCCTCATGACCTCAAACTCTGGCAAACCTGCCCTAGCGGCTTCGGTCGCTGCCCTAATGTGGAATGAATGCGTGCCAAACTCCTTGGGATTCATACCGGACAGCTCTAAACAGGCCCTAAAAACCGAGTGAACTGAAACTTGGTCAGAGGAGAGCCATCTGCGTGCGCAAAGAAATTATGGCCCGTCCTACAGAGGGAGCTATAGCTAGACGTCAGTTGAACCGGGCATGCCACACCGGGAACCGGGTGCAGGGGGATCCACGAGCCGCTACCAAACTGGTCCGTCTTGAAACGACTCACCCAGATCCTCAATTAATCATTACCCAGTACCACGTCAGCACAGGAAAGGCCGTCTGGTCTGCGGCTGGCTGGGGATACCAACTCGCCAATGCGCAGCGCTGCAAAGAAGGCTATACTAAAGCTTGCAGAAAATAGGGCAAACTCGAACGGGGACACACAAACCTCAGAAAGCTTAGTGATGATTCTGCCTAAAAGATTGAATGATACGGGACGCCTAAATTCACGGTATACAAGCTCCTTCCTCCACCCCCGCAACGCCTGGTGGATAATAAACCGCTTGGTGACGTCCGGCCAGTGGCGCAACCGAAAATGAAAGGCTACCCCGGACAGCCGACGCTGCGCAACTGAAGCTGAAACCCCGCTGGAGCGTAACCGTAACAACCATTTAATTGTAACTTCCAGGCGAAGATCATCTCTGGAAACCACATCTCGGCCCCCCCCCCCACCAGGCTCTTCCATTCCCCCCACATCTTACCATGAGCCTGCCAGGTCGCAGGGGAAACTGAGGCACGAATCAGTGACATCATCTGCTGTCCACCAGGAGCCATAGGTGCTGTGGGCATTCCTTGCCTTCCAGATCCGCCTCCGGGTGAAGGGACCGAAAATCCTGCCAATGACAGCGGGAAAGAGCATCAGCAATCTTATTCTAAACCCCCAGAACATGTCGAGCCCTGAAATAGATGTTAAACTCAAGACACTTAAGCACCAAGTGCCTGAGCAAGGACAAAACCGGGAGAGAGGAGGAGGAAAGACTGTTAATCCCATAGACCACCGACAAATTATCTGTCCAAAACGAAACATGACTATTGGATAAAGTCCTATCCCCAAAGCTCTACTGCCACAATAATCAGGAACAGCTCGAGTAACGTGAGGTTCTGACACAATCCGGAGGAAGACCATGCCTCGGGCCATGTAGCCGCACACCACTCGTTCCCCAAAATGGTACCGAAACCGCAAGAACCTGCGGCATCGGAAAACAGGGACAACTCAGAATTCGGAACCTCTTTGGACATATAACATGTGTGACCGTTGTAGGAAAGTAAAAAGGACCTCCAAACCCTTAAATCGTCCTTCAAGGACCTGGTAAGTTGAATACGGTGACCCGGGGCTTTAACGCCACAAGTGGCCAACGACAAACGCTGTGCAAAAACTCGCCCCATGGGCATCACTCTGCACGCAAAAAACAGAAGGCCTAACAAGGACTGGAGCTGTAGGAGATTAACCTTCCTGGCTAAAAAACCATCAATCAAGCCGAGAAGCTTCTGCAGCTTGTCGGCAGGCAATCTAAAGACCATCTCTACCGTGTCGATTTCGATCCCCAGGAAAGACAGCCGTGTTACTGGACCCTCTGTTTTTACAACCGAAATGGGAACCCCAAACTGGGCCATCCTCATCAAAAAATTGTTCAACAGGGACAGGAAACCACCTATCGGTCCAGGGGAAACGATCAGGAAGTCATCTAAATAATGCAAAACAGACGAAGAACCCGTGTCGTAACAAACAACCCATTTTAGAAAAGACCCAAACATTTTTAAAGTAATGACACGATATGGAACAGCCCATGGGAAGGCATGTGTCATAGTAAAACTGACCATCTACGCAGCAACCTAGCAAATGAAAACAATTGGGGTGAACTGGGAGGAGGCGGAAAGCCAATTCTATGTCTGATTTTGCCAGGAGGGCCCCTCTACCGGCCTCCCTGACCAACGCGACGTGATGGCGTCATTTACCGACGAGCCCTTGGGGTAAGACAGATGGTGGATTAACCTAAATTTGCCCGCCTCCTTTTTAGGGACCACCCCGAGCGGAGAAACCCGCAGGTTGGGGAAAGGTAACTCACTAAATGGGCCCCTTATCCGCCCCACCACCACCTCTTTCTCAAGTTTTTCCCTGAGGACATCTGGGAAGTCACGGGCCGACCTCAGGTTATCCGAAAAAAATCAGAGAACGATTCAACACAAAGGGAATAAAGAACCCAACTGAAAACCCCGCCCTCAGCTGCACAGCCACCTGCCTATTGGGGTAACTGTCTAGCCAGGGATCCATCTCTACCACGCTCACCGGGGTTCTTGTGCAAAACCTGCTCACTCTGCTTAGCAGGCCTAATGGGGGGCCGGGGGTATTTATTAGCTGGACGGGGGCTGCCACACGCTGAGCACTCATGCTTGAACCTACACAAACCTGCAGTTCCCCTCGTTAAACAACCAACATGACCCTGGCTGGCGGACGGCCACCGGCCCCAGGGCAGAGGACCCCCTGGACAAGCGGCCGCCCCCGAAAAGGGAGGAGGTTTCTGCCCTACCATCACCTGAGCCAAACATCCGTAGCCTTAACCCCCCCAGCCAAATTCTGGCTGTAACGCCAGGCGGCGTCTAAACTCCTCATCGTAACGCCACCAAGCGGTACCGCCATGACATTTATAGGCACTGTAAATTACATCCTTGTATATAAAAAGTTGAGAACAACGCTCGGGATGGCGCTGTCCCATGATAAAACCCAAAACCGCAAAGGCTTGCAACCAATTATTCATGGTTTTAGCCACTTTAGGTCTGCACTCGTAGGACTTCTCCGGAAAGTGCCTTTCCTTATCCACTGTGTGCCGGTCAATAGATATGAGGGTCCAGATGTCTATATACTGGTTCGTCCATACTTTCTCCCTAACCGCCTCCTCTGAGTGGGCTCCCAGTGGGCTAACTTTGCCAAAACAAGAATCCCTGTGAACGCTAGCTAATGCAGGCACTGGTTTCACAGGGGGGGAGGGGGGCCTGGCTTTGAGGGGGATGACTAAGGTTCTCCAATAGCACCTTTAGCAGCGCCGCCGTGTCCGAACCTCCGGCTCTGACTCGTCCGAGGGTGACGAGTCAGAACGTGCTCTGCGCCTGTGGGACCGCCGGGGGGCTGGGGGGTGGTTTTGAAGCTGCTGGTCAGGAGCCCCCGCAGCAGCTGCCAGGGGAGCATTCGCAGGAGCACCTACAGCCGCACATTGTATTATATCGCCCCCCCACAAGGTCAGGTGGTGCTGTGGGTTCAGTCTCCCCCTGCTCATGAACCGCAGGGGGGGGGGAGTGGGGGCTGCGAAGGCGATGGGGGGGGGTAGGAGGGGAGCCCCTAGAAGTAGATTGACTAACATCACTGATGATCCGATTCCGTGCCGCTGGCATACACGTTGAAACCGGAAGTGCAGATGCTGACGAAACCGGAAGGGGCAGAGCTAAGGACGCCGCTGCTGAGAAGCGATGGCCGGCCGGGATCGCAACAGCGCTGGCAGCGCTTGAGGTATGCAGGAGGGGGGGCTGTGACCGAGCCTAGCGGGAGGGGGGGGCAGATATGCCGGGCCGACCGCCTGCCCCCCTACGAGGCCCCAGAGCCAATAAGCACAGCAGGAGCGCCCCCAGCGGTACCCGCATGGCCAGGGGCAGACGGCAAGGGGGATCCGAGGCTGCAGAGTAATGAACGCAGCCATTCCTCACCCCCTTCCGCCACCTGCGACATAAACATATCCCTAAGGGGATCAATCCCTCTTATGCAGACAGAACGCTGTAACCTTACCCTACACAGCGCTTCTGCCAAAAAGGGAGAAGGAGGAGACACAGGGTCTAATAAGGGGCACATAAGCAGCACGCCCCTTTTTGCACTGCAGGATGAAACCATTAACCCCCCAGGCACCAAACCAAGTCCAATACCCTGGGGCCCTACAAAACAAGGAAAGGGGACCTGGGAAGGGGGAAGAGGGACCCCCCTAGTCCCTGTACACCCTCCTGACATGGTCGGGTGTCCTGCACACAGTGGATGGAACTTTCTATCTACTGTATACGGTACTGGAGGCTGCACAAAACAGCTGAATGGTAGAGGTGCCAAAAGTTGGACCCCATTCAATCTGATCTCGATGACTTATACAAAGGATGTTATCAACATCTAAGCCCCAGAAAACCACTTCCATCCAAAGACAACTTTTCTGGTGTTCAGAATTAGGGTTTCCTCGGCACCCCTATACTTGTGTTCACTTTCTTCCGTTCTTCTTCATTACGTAGTTTTCTTCAGTACACTGTAGCTTTTTCTGTGACTGCACATAACCTTTGTGATAAGTGAGATGACTTTCTTTCACTTCCAAACCTTGGCGGCACCTTTCCAGATATCCCAGAATCCACTGCCACATCCGCTCAATAGCAGTTGAAGGTAGATAGCGGTAAATATGTCATAACGGGTTTGATTGTGTATTCCTGCACTGTCATTAATGGGATTTATTCTGCAGCACCACTGAGCCAGTTTGGTTTTATTTAACTATAAACAACCTGGATCAGATAATGAAGTATCTCGCTGTCCGTACTCCCATTAATAAGGAGGGATTGTAATAGGATCGCTTGTACCTCTGGGGGAAGTGAAATCACGCTGTATTAAGCTGATGACTAGCTGCGTGAAGCCGGTGTACTGACAGCGAGGATTCTCGGGGGTTTTCACGTAACCCGCACAGGATTAGTTAAATAAACAAATGCAGAATTAAAAATTGATTTTTGTGGCTGCCCTGCCACTATAAAATGATTTAGAGCCACACGTTTGAAGAAGCGGAGGAGAGAACGGAAAAAAAAATCTTCCAGTTTAACATCCTGTCGGGCAAATTTATTTATTATTGGAAGCTAATTCACTGTGTTACCAGTCTCGTTTTATCTCCGGCGAAAAATATTTTTGAGCCATTTATTAAAATTTCTTTTGCAGGTAGTTTTAAAAGGCGCTGATAAGTATATTTGGAGCAAATAACATTTATAATTAAAAATGAAATTAGTGTCCCCACAGAAGAAAACTTGCTCGGAGTAAACATATTAAATATTTTATGGCTTGGTTACACTATAATATTGCCTGAAAAAATTAAATTGTGTGCAAAGTAAACTTAGAATAATGATACGTGATATGTCTACTGGAGTAATGCCATTGTCTGCCTTTTTGGAGACTTTTTGGAGAGTCTTCGTTGGTCCCCCTCTCAGCCAGAGGTCATACAAGTCTATAGAGAATATTCACTTCTTCATTCTTCACCAGCGGAAGGCAGAGGTAAGATTGCATCTTGAGTCTTGATCTTGAATTCTGTGCCAAAAGCTATTTTTTCAATGGGAGGATACTCTGCACTTTTTTGGCCACTGTTTATAGCCACGACCAAGAAACATAGGAAACCGCAGCGGTTGACTGTGCATAGTTTATCTTAATTCAGTGGGACTAAACTGCAAGCAGGTTGGCGGAATTCACTTTGAAAAACCGTGGAAAAAAAACTTTGTTGCAACAGTGTATCACACCAGCAACATATGCAAATGGTGAAGTAGGATGGATACATTGCAGGTGAGAGCTATTTTGATAAAGCTCTACCCTATAACCTGCTTCTCCAATCCCATATTATGTTGGATCCCATTGCCATTTACATAAACATTGAACTGTCCCTGCCTATTCATGCGTCTGCTCAACGCGTTTCTATATCACTTTTGTGACAGTGATATGTCCTCAGGAGCAGAGAATTATATCGATATGAGTGCAGTTCGCCCCATCTGTTCAGCGAAACTGTCACTCTGCCTGCAGGTAATGGACGTTGCACGCTCCTGTTAGCGCGCGTGCAGCACATAAAGACAGCCTCCGGTTCTATTACGGCTGTAGTGCGGCCGTTCAATGCCGCTCCCATGTCAAGATAGCCACACCCACTAGGCGGAGCTCATCGGCATGCGGATACGTCACTTAGGGGAGTGAAACATCCTCTTACTCCGCTATGCCCATTCTAATTATGCTGACCGCTATCGTGGGTATTATTTCATTGGCAGAAAAATTGCCTACCATATCAGAGGGTGTGCTGAGAGGTACAACATCGCCCTGGAGGTAAATAGAAAAGGAGTCACAACAACCTAACCTTTACTATTGGCCATATCCCCAATCCACAACAAGGTCACCCAGATAACTGGTGACATATTTGATGGAAATATGGTATGCCCGAGGGTGTAATAATCTACATCTCATAAAACACATATAAACCAGAATCTTTTAAAGGGATATATATGAGATGTTTAAGCTTTTATATATATATATATATATATATATATATATACACACACCTCAGCTTATGTCTGGGATCACCATTAGCAACCAGTAGGTCACTGTGGTGCATATCCCTATAGCATTGGGGTATTTGATTTGATAAATCCATGGGAATTCTCCTTTTAAATTAAACATGTATAGGAGATAAAGTCGTTCAGACCAAAGGGTTTTACAGTCCTTAATAGAAATGTCCACTGCGCCTCTTTCCACAGCAGCAGAAACCTGATATATCCAGTCAAACATACTGTTTCATTTAAGTGTGGAGGAGTAGGCTATACCCATACAATTGAGGCGTGAGACACTCCTCCAAACTTAGCCTGATGAGATTATCATGTGGTGGGTCGCCACTATTTTAATAAATACAATAATAAAGTTTCTTTTTTAAGCGTTTATTCAGGCAGTAAAATTGGTGTCACACATAGCGTTTTTTTTTTTTTTTGAGAAATGCATTGTTTTTGTGACATTTATTTTCCCTGAAGTTTTACCTTGTCTTTTCACTAAAAAATCATCATGGCCAGATGTTTGCTGAAAACAGTACAACATAATTAAAGGGGTTTTCCCAGTTACAGCAGAATCACACTGAAGGCATCAAAACTATGAATTAACAAATGTGGAATTATATACATAACAAAAAAGTGTGAAACAGAAAATATGTCATATTCTAGGTTCTTCAAAGTAGCCACCTTTTGCTTTAATTACTGCTTTGCACACTCTTGGCATTCTCTTGATGAGCTTCAAGAGGTAGTCACCTGAAATGGTCTTCACTTCACAGGTGTGCCCTGTCAGGTTTAATAAGTGGGATTTCTTGCCTTATAAATGGGGTTGGGACTATCAGTTGCGTTGTGGAGAAGTCAGGTGGATACACAGCTGATAGTCCTACTGAATAGACTGTTAGAATTTGTATTATGGCAAGAAAAAAGCAGCTAAGTAAAGAAAAACGAGTGGCCATCATTACTTTAAGAAATGAAGGTCAGTCTGTCTGAAAAATTGGGAAAACTTTGAAAGTGTCCCCAAGTGCAGTCACAAAAACCATCAAGCGCTACAAAGAAACTGGCTCACATGCGGACCGCCCCAGGAAAGGAAGACCAAGAGTCACCACTGCTGCGGAGGATAAGTTCATCCGAGTCACCAGCCTCAGAAATCGCAGGTTAACAGCAGCTCAGATTAGAGACCAGGTCAATGCCACACAGAGTTCTAGCAGCAGACACATCTCTAGAACAACTGTTAAGAGGAGACTGTGTGAATCAGGCCTTCATGGTAGAATATCTACTAGGAAACCACTGCTAAGGACAGGCAACAAGCAGAAGAGACTTGTTTGGGCTAAAGAACACAAGGAATGGACATTAGACCAGTGGAAATCTGTGCTTTAGTCTGATGAGTCCAAATTTGAGATCTTTGGTTCCAACCACCGTGTCTTTGTGCGACACAGAAAAGGTGAACGGATGGACTCTACATGCCTGGTTCCCACCGTGAACCATGGAGGAGGAGGTGTGATGGTGTGGGGGTGCTTTGCTGGTGACACTGTTGGGGATTTATTCAAAATTGAAGGCATACTGAACCAGTATGGCTACCACAGCAGCTTGCAGCGGCATGCTATTCCATCCGGTTTGCGTTTAGTTGGACCATCATTTATTTTTCAACAGGACAATGACCCCAAACACACCTCCAGGCTGGCAAGGGCAATTTGACCATGAAGGAGAGTGATGGGGTGCTGCGTCAGATGACCTGGCCTCCACAGTCACCGGACCTGAACCCAATCGAGATGGTTTGGGGTGAGCTGGACCGCAGAGTGAAGGCAAAAGGTCCAACAAGTGCTAAGCATCTCTGGGAACTCTGTCAAGACTGTTGGAAGACCATTTCAGGTGACTACCTCTTAAAGCTCATCAAGAGAATGCCAAGAGTGTGCAAAGCAGTAATCAAAAAAGGTGGCTACTTTGAAGAACCTAGAATATGACATATTTTCAGTTGTTTCACACTTTTTTGTTATGTATATAATTCCACATGTGTTAATTCATAGTTTTGATGCCTTCAGTGGGAATCTGAAATTTTCATAGTCATGAAAATAAAGAAAACTCTTTGAATGAGAAGGTGTGTCCAAACTTTTGGTCTGTACTGTATATTCTTTTGTGCTGCGTTGGAGCCACGCATGCGCGGCTCTCTTTTAGACGCGGCTCAAAAGAATATGGATCCGCGCAGCATTGAAAGGAAAATTACTGCAAAAGCCCAGCCCATGGATGCAGCCAGCAAGCGGTGGCCATATACATGGGCAGCGAAGATAAAAAATGGATTTGCAAAATTCAATTTAAAAGAGAACAGTAGTTTTTTTTAATGATATATATTTAGAAAAAAGTTAAATGGGGGATAAATAATTTAATCAAAGATGATTAATAAGATGGGAATAACCCTTTAAAATAATAAATGTGAGAGTCTATCACAGTTCCAGTGTGAGCACAGCAGATGTTCAGTAGGAGTAGAAGCTTGAGTTTCACAAAGGCTTCTTCCAAGGCTTGATCTCCTGTTACCTGAGACCATGCTTTAAACCATACATACCGCCCCCTCTTTGGTTCACAACAATTTAACACTACATGCTTTAGGCTATGTTCAGATTTTTTTTTTATTTCCTTAGTTTTAGGAATATAACAATCAAATCAATTAAAGTCCCGTTTCCATCTTATGACAAAAACTAATGATATCTGACTAGAATGAGGTACATCATGATGTTTTGTATGCAGTACCCCAGACCTGGGGGTATCTTCAGTTTTTATGTTTTATTAAGTATTGGTAGGTCATGTTTTGGCCATTTACTCCAGCAAGAAAAGGTATGGTTGGCAATAGTTGAGAGGAACTGGGCTAACCACCCTGTTCCTCCCCTGTCGATAGGAGTGGATCGGTCCTACTTCCTATCAGGTGGGGGAGTTCCTGTGTAGACAGTAAAGAGAGAGGACGGACATGCCAGAGCTCCTACTCCTAGGAACCGTATCCAATTCTCCTGTGAGACCATCACTCCAGGGAGATCATCAGAATCAAGAACACTGCTTCCAGGAAGCTTCAGTGTGAATTAAAACAGTAAGGTAAATGCTTGTGTATGGCAACAGACTGCATATGGAAAGGGTTAATTGCCTACAGCACCCAGCACACTTCTGAGATGCACTGTCCTCCAGTCTAAGATCTGCAGCTCACAGACTGGATATGGTTGAAAGTGTTAATACGAACACAATTGCATGTCTGTAGTTTTTGGGGAAGATTGCAAAGTGTATCTAAAGAAGCTTACTACCATCATTGTCACTGTCTATACACAGCTATTTGGAAAAGCCTACTCTGTGATACACCTCATGACTGTGCATAATGTCATGAGCGACAGGGGCAATATTCGAATTTGTGATATTTTGCTAATATTTGGGCGAATATTTATCATATATTCGCAAATTTGAGAATTCGTGATCTAGTCATTATTTTCTTAATTGCAAAAATCAGCAGTCGGAAAACTTGCAATACAAAAATTTGTGATCAACGCTACTCCTAAAGTCAAAGATATCGCAGCCTTCTCATTGGCCCACAAGCAAGAAGCTGGGAGGGATCATGTTTACAGATGAAAAAAAATCTAGAATATTCGCTATTACAAAGGTGTAGCACTATAGTCTAGATATTCGTAAATTCTCAAAGTGCCAATATTAATCCGTGATTAGAATATTCGCGATAAACACTAGTGCATACTGCTGCTATATGTACTGCAACTCCCATCATCAATTCAGTAAAAAGAGACTTTATTGTAACTAAATAGTCCTGATCATTGTCTCCACCGTTATCTGCTGGCCCTCCATATAAATCTTGCCCTCCTGCCTTCCACTGGCAACTATTCACCTTCAAGGGCACCTGAGCCTCCACAAGACTGCAGACCCCAAAAGTCCAGTGTTTGTACCGAGGGAAGAAAGTGTGTGCTCTTCCCTCCCTGCACAGCCCAGGAAGCTTCAGAGTGAGGAGTGCCACCATGAGTAACTATGACCACCATTAGTGCTACCACCATTCCCATCCTCCACTCTACTCCTCCCACCAAGCCTGTTGCAGAGGGAGATCTGACTGGAGGATGGGAGTGGTAGTGATCATGGTAATCACAATGGTTGGTTCTTCCTCCCTCAGTCTCAGGACTAGTACAGTGATGAGGGGGCCATAGAAGCTTAGGAGTCATAGTATTTTCCCCCAGGGTCCACCCTGTGTGGAGTCTCCTGACTAATATAAGATGAGGTGCCCTTGATGGTAAGGTGTGGAATGACTGGCTGGAGACCAGAGTGGAATTGAGCAAAGTAAATTACACAGACAGTCTGAAAACACTTCCACGTATGATGGAGGCACAATTTCTTGATAAAGCAGTTCCATCAAGTATTTGCTGAACTGAAGCCTAGATTATCTCCAGAGACCTCTGAGCTGCAGTTCCTTGATTAGCTTTTACTCCCAATTCCAGTTCATGGCTGCACACCAATCCAAGTTTCTCTGCAATTCCTGACAGCAAGGTGCAGATTCAACCAAGCGGCCATGGAAACTAGAAACTAATATGAATGGGAGCTGGAAGCTTTTACACCCGGAAAACTGCTTTGAAGCCCATTAGCCGAAAACTGCCTTTTCTTCACAGGACATTAAACTCCTTTTTGCAGCTGCACAGGTTCAGTGGAATTCACTGGAATCAAACTGTCTGCAAACTAACAGGGCTGGCGAAACTGAAATTACTCCATCTGCAGCCTTGGTTCAACATACACTGCAGTCCATGAACAAAGACAGTTCAACCAAAGGCTTAACGTTGGCCTTCATCTAGAAAAACACTGAGGATCCTGCTTAACCCCTCAGTGACCAGCCTGTTTTGGGCCTTACTGACCAAGCGTTTTTCTTCCTTTTTTTCATCATCACGTTTCAAGAGCTATAGCTTTTTTATTTTCCTGTCTATATAGCTTTATGGGGGCTTGTTTTTTGCGGGACAAGTTGTAGTTTTTAATGGCACCATTTTAGGGTACACCTAACTTTCTGATTAACCTTTATTAACTCTTTCTGGGAGGGAGATGGGAAAAACAGCAATACTGCCACAGCGTTTTTACGTTATAAATTTTACGGCATTCATTTTTCGGTATAAATAACATAATATCTTTATTCTGTGGGTCAGTACAAGTATATTTACAAAAATTATCACTATCAAATCATTAACAGATTTAACAGTGATCATTATGATGGGATAACCCCTTTAATAGTCCAACAAGGGGACTATAACAGACAGCTTTTTGGTGGCTTTTAGAATGCAATGCACTATCCCTATAGTGCATTGCATTTTAATGGCAATGCTATTCTAACATTCTGGCGAAGCCTGCTGGAAATTACTGAAGGCTGGTCTGGGGCCTACATCAGACCCTAGACAACCTTCGCACACCTCGACACCACGCAATGGCATTTGCGGGGTGCCGAAGGGAGACAGAGGAGTCCGCTCCCTCTGTCAGCACTTTACATGCGGCTGGTGGTCAAGATCCTGCCGGTCCGAGCTATTAGAGCAGGGCAGCGGTGAGATCCGGGTCCCCGTTCCCGCTGCATGGGTCTAAGGCCCCTTACTGACAGCCATAAAAAACTTGTGGGTGGTCACTAAGGGGTTAATACCCATGTTCTCAGCATAAGTAATATATATTTAAAACCACAGTTCAGAATGTCCTGCAAATAAAGGCAAAACAACATAAAACATCAGAAATAGTAAAAACACAAAAACCCGATCAAATATATACTTTTGAGTCACTAGCACTGTCTAGTGGGACACTATAATTGTATCTACAGCGTAAAACCAAAAAACATCTTTTTGATTAATATATGGAACTGGATCTCCTCCAGGTGGACACTAACAGGGGTGCTGGTCCCCAGACTGAGTTTTAGAAGACGTATTTGAATACAAGCACATATATAAAAGATACATTGAACGAATACTAAGGAACATATTTTAAATCCCCAGTCCCTTGTCATCAAGTCCTACTCATGATGCTTTTCTGAGAAGTATTAGAAATTCAGAACAAACTGGATCCTACAAAGCAATTACTGATGACTGTCAAATTGTATATTTTAGGCAATATGTTATTACTATTTTTACCACTGTTTGTGGCATTCTGTCTTCTGGCTGTTTTCCTAGGACCAAACAACGTTTTGGTGCCTAAAAGCTCAGTGGTTGATACCAGACAATGAGAAGTGTCAGTGTGATTCATGTTTCACTTATTTTCTCCCATATTTAATCTCTTTCTGGCATCACTGTAAGATTCTCACTTTCCTTATTTTTTAAACTCTGATTTATTTTTGCTTTTCTTAGCTGTCTAATATCCTTCTGCAGATGGGACGTAGATGACAGGTTTGCTTTTGTTTCTGGGCAAGTAAGGATGAACGACCCCATTTGAAATGAATAGTTAATTACAAATCCATATATCAAATGAAGCCATAATTATATCTATCTATCTGCCCTAGATAGACTATCTTCAATTGTTTATTATATATTGTAATGTCATATTATATTATGTATCCGCCATATGCTTCAGGAATGAAAATATATGGTTGGCTTAAGGAATAGAACTTATCATTCTATTCCATCAATCATGGTGGGAGTGGGTTGGTCCTACTTCCTGCCAGGAGGGGGAGCTTTAAAGAGTTCTAGGGATAGTTTGCTGAGCATGCCTGGTGTGAGAGAGCACGTCCATTTGCTCCTGTTCTAGGAGCTCTGGGGTTGAAGTTACAGCTTGTCTGTGAGCACCACTACCCCAGGGAGACTGCAAGGTCCCAGGGTACCAGAACTGCATGCTACAGAGTACAATGACAGCAGAATGATCAGCACTACAGCTATAGAGAATATGCTGCAGGTGAGGGGATAGCAATTTAAGACACCCATCACCACAGTTCAGAATAGGCACACTCATAAGCCTGCATTTTTACAAGTGGACAACTATAGCCACAAGTGCCAGATTATTGTTGTTAGGAGAGGGAATTCAGTAGAGAGAGAAGGACTACTCTAGAGTGCTTTTGTCTGCCATGTTGCCTGCCACCATACCACATCATCTTGGGATAGAGACACTGCACCTTGTTTAGACAGTCTACCCACAGTAAGGCCCTGAGGAGCTGGTGCAGAGGATGGAAGTGGTAGTGGACCAGATAAACTATTGTATCAGGGATGGAAGTGGTAGTGGACCAGATAAACTATTGTATCAGGGTTTACTCCCTCAGGCTGTTGCTCTCTGGGGATTTGTGCAGTGGAAATGTAGTTTGAAGAATTAAGCCAGATGTAAATGTAGAATAGTCTCTTTTTACTGAGTGCAAAATGTAACTTGTAGTACATTCAACAGCAATAAATGCAAAGTGCTGTTTCTGGTACCAGCTGATGTTCTATATTGTCATTCTTACACATAGGCACTCCAGTATGTGCTTCCTCATTTCTCTAACACTACTCTGGAACCCCTTGTCCTGGCAGGAAGCAGAACTAGCCAGAGTGGCTAGCCCTGTTTCTGCCAACCTTTGCCAATCCTACCCCTACAGATGGTATACAGGGCCTAAACAAAAAAAGAGAACATAACATTACCAATTAAAAATGATTTACAATTGCTTATACCCCCAGATCTGGTGTACTGTATATCTATCCATCTCTCTATCATCCTTCAATCTTTGATGTCTATTTGCAGTGTCCTAAAAGCCCAATGTGAAATGCTAAAACATTCAGTGCATTTTATGTACCCAAAGACTGTGTATGAGTGGGAGTTATCAGTTCTATAGCTAGGGGGAGTTGGCATATTCTCTGAATTTGGCGGTAACTGAGTGAACTCCTAAGAGAACAGCATAGAGCTGAGTCGCAGGAAATCTCCCTGGCCTGTGCATCACAAAACCACAAGCCTGCCAGTCCTTGAGGGAAACAGATACTGAGTGCAACAGAGAGTTCAGCAGATGTAAGGAGGATTGCAAAGTATTTGGCAGAGAAGTTAAAGGGGTTGTCCGGGTTCAGAGCTGAACCCAGACATACCCATAATTTCACCCAGGCAGCCCCTCTGATGTTAGCATCGGAGTATGTCATGCTCCGATGCTCTCCCTTTCCCTGCGCAGGATCGTTCAGGGTGAGGGCTCTTTCATTTACTATAACACACTGCAGGGCGGAAGTTCCCCCTAGCAGTGTGTTCAGTGATGTCACCGGCTTTGCTGGGCGGGCTTTAGCGCTCCCCTAGCCGTTTTACAGCACTGAACCCGGACAACCCCTTTAACTGCCTACACCGAGGGTACAACCATCTCCGCATGTGGTGAGAGCAAACCTCAGGTCTCCCAACATGGCCAAAGGGCAGCAAGGCACCCCTGTTCATTAACTGTATTTCATTGTGGATACTTTGGAGCTATTAACATAGCCAAAGTGTGAAAGGTCAATTGCTGCCCTTCGTAGGTTCAGAAGGATGGTGCAGATTCCTGAGAAAGGGACTTATCCCTTAATCTCTCATGCACAGTCTTAGAAATTGCATATGCCAACTGTGGAAACTGCATTTGAGGTACACAGTGTCTGTGTTAGTTATCCATTGACTGCTGCAGTAAAGTACAGTGAAGTTGTTGCAACTAACCTGGTGTCATCATTGCTTCTTGCACTACTATTGCACTGAAAAGTGCTGGTATCATGACAACTGGGATCCTGCCCTGCATCACAAAACCATCAACACCAAGGGTACCTCAACCATCATCAGGCAGGAGAACCCCAGAATGGAAGTGTACCCTAAAGGGAAGAACCTATGCACCTTTGCCATTACTGCACGATGGTCCAGGGAGCTTCACAACCATGAGTACAATTACTACTATACCCATCTGGACACTCGCTCGAACCTATCTATCTATTATCTATCGACAGTATCTACCTCATATATATCATCGTCTGACAAGTTGTCTAGCTCTGCACCAGATTTATGACAGTGGCTCTGACTGGATAATGAATGCGGTAAATAGACAGACATTTTTGTCATTTATTGGTTGGTTTATTTTAAGTTTTAAACCAGAATTGTCATGGTCCTCCATCTACCTAAGGTTCCACAAAACATAGAAAATGTCTGGTCACTACTGGTGTATATCTTCCAGAATTGCAATAAAGTTTCTCCTTTTGATCTGCACAAGGACACATAGTCTTGCATGGGTGGAGGACATGGTTAAAGGGGTTATCCCACCTTCTAATTTCATCGCAGCGTCTCCTGTTCGCTCTGTACTAACGCCTATTTCCTGGGGCGTTGTCCTTTCTATTGATGGGCAGCTCATCAGCGCTCTGCTGATCACTTAACTCCGCCTCCCTTACTTGAGTATGCGCTCCCGTTATAGCCGAACTTCATTCTGGGAGACGCTGCAGCGCTTTCTCTACCCTCTCACGTCCTGCATTCCGCGGCTCTGTTTCAGACGCAGCACAAGGGAATGAAGAACCGCACATGCATGGCCGGCGGCGTGCGCGTTCACGGAAGAAATGCAGCCACACACTGGAAGGTGGTTTCGCTCGCTGCGCATGCGCAGCCATTGCATTCGGACGGCGAAAGGTGGCCGTAACTAAGGGAGGACACAGTACAACAATGAGGTAAAAGGGGGATGTTTTTAGCAAGAAGGGTAGGAATTGGCTTAAACATTATATTTAGGAAAATGATCATTGTCGCAGCGTGGACAAATTAAACTATGATCATTTTGATGGGATAACCCCTTTAAAGCAGTTATGTGATATCAAATGGACAACCCTGAACATATTGTTGACATTTGTTTTCTACCTACGGTAGTACAAAATGACTACATATGAGGGGTTGGTAATTTGCCATCAGTATGTGCACAGCTTATTACTATTTCCCCTTTTAGTAATGTAGCACTGTGTGATGTAGATACTGCTTAATAGGAATAGTGTTACATACAGTATAACTATGTTATTTAATACCGTATTACTGTGCGCTGCTAGTTAAATGTCTTCTTATCAATAGATCAGTCCAGATAAGTGTATTTATAAAAACCGGTAGAGAATCTGAGTTAATGAGAATAGCAGGAATAGAAGAGGAATTTGTTGGTCATCCAACACTTTGATCCAGAGTCTCTCCTCAAGAAAATACTCCCTCCAGTCTAATTTACACAGAATATTGTAATGAGCACTTTATCTATCTGCCATATATTTTATTTCTTTCAGATTCTCTCAGAATCTATTCATTAAAAAAAAACCGTTGTGCTCTGTATTAAAGAGGACCTTTCATCTGGCAAAATAATCTGAACTAAGTGTCATAAACTGTACAGCGGAGAAAACTCCCAGGCTGTGAGCTCTGCGCTGCGATTGGCCAGCACTACAGCCTAGGAGAAGGAGACGCCCAGGAGAACAAGGGAAGTCTCCTCCTACTATAACCAAGTCCCCAAAGTCTCCGCCTACTATAGCCAAGTGACCGAACATACCGGAGGATATAGCAGGAGAACGGAGCGGCGCCCAGGGATAATAGTAAGTGCAGTGAGATCCCTGGGCGCCGCTGTACAGATCATGACACTTAATTTTTTGCCAGATGAAAGGTCCTCTTTAATTATTAAACAGAGGTACAGAAACATGGCCATACACATGGATCTAAAGTTCATCAAAAAGGATGATTTCAACCAAAACAAATGTTCTATCAGACATTGATAACTGTACACAAGGTGGTCTTATCAGTGATTGATAGGATTGTGTGTGTAAGTGAGATAGCTGAGAAAATCTGAGAAATAAAAGTATAATTACAGGTTTTACTTAATATTTTCCTACAAATATATATATCAATCTGCTCAGCTTCCCCTGCTCCATAACATGCTGCCTGCAGATTGCATTGCATTTTGTGGTGACATTTCCTCTTTAAGCAAGAATTGGGAATGGAGGCAAATATGAAGCCACAGAATTGGCATGATAGTAGTACCTTCATTATCTGTTGTAATGGTCTGTGCTTGCTGACATCTACTCTCTCCTGGTGAGTAGTGATGTAGCGAACATTAAATTTTCTGTTCGCGACCGGCGAACGCGAATTTCCGCAAATGTTCACGAACGTGCGAACCGGGCAAACCGCAATAGACATCAATAGGAAGGCGAATTTGAAAACCCACAGGTACTCTTTGTGGCCACAATAGTGATGGAAAAGTTGTTTCAAGGGGACTAACACCTGGACTGTGGCATGCCGGAGGGGGATCCATGGCAAAACTCCCATGGAAAATTACGTAGTTGACCCAGAGTGTGGTAAGTTGAAATCGTAATGCGATTTATAGAACTTGAATTAATCGCATTGCGATTTATAGAACTTGAATTAATCGCATTGCGATTTCAACGTTCTCAAATCCGACAGTACATTCTTGCATGGAGTCGTTCCCATGGTGATGGGGTTGCTCCATGAGCACGGAAGTCAGCAGAAGTTCTGTTGAAATCGCAATGCGATTTATAGAACCTGAATTAATCGCATTGCGATTTCAACTTTCTCAAATCCGACAGTACATTCTAGCATGGAGTCGTTCCCATGGTGACGGGGACGCTCCATGAGCACGGAAGTCGG
Organism: Bufo gargarizans; assembly: GCF_014858855.1. Classification (NCBI taxonomy): domain Eukaryota; kingdom Metazoa; phylum Chordata; class Amphibia; order Anura; family Bufonidae; genus Bufo; species Bufo gargarizans. The sequence continues at coordinate 91,274,494 of NC_058085.1, forward strand.
CAGAAGTTCTGTTGAAATCGCAATGCGATTTATAGAACTTGAATTAATCGCATTGCGATTTCAACTTAGAGCTCCTGCCGACTTCCGTGCTCATGGAGCGTCCCCATCACCATGGGAACGGCTCCATGCTAGAATGTACTGTCGGATTTGAGAAAGTTGTAATCGCAATGCGATTAATGCAGGTTATATTAATCGCATTGCGAATTCAACTTAGAGCTGCTGGGTTCCTAATGGTTTTATTGCTAGAATATAACAAAGATTGAGAATATAGTGCTATATTCGTTATATTCGTCACATCTAGCAATACAACCATTAGGAACTTAGCTTGCATTCGCTAGCTTGAATTCGCAATGCGATTAATATAACCCGCATTATTCGCATTGCGATTACAACTTAGATCTGAGTTCCTAATGGTTGTATTGCTAGAATTGACAACGAATATAGCACTATATTCTCAATCTTCGTTATATTCTATCAATATAACCATTAGGAACCCAGCTCTAAGTTGTAATCGCAATGCGATTAATATAACCTGTATTAATCGCATTGCGATTACAACTTTGTGACACTGCAGCTTCAGAATTCATCTAAGATGGATGCTGTCCTTGCTTTTTGATAGGCGGTGGGAGGGTCTGGGAGGGAGGGTCTGCTGCTGATTGGCTGGAATGTGTCTGCTGACTGGGAGGTACAGGGTCAAAGTTTGCTCAATGATGACTTATAGGAGGCGGACCGAACATCGCATATGTTCGCCCGCCGCGGCGAACAAGCTATGTTCGCCGGGAACTATTCGCCAGCGAATAGTTCGGGACGTCTCTACTGGTGAGCACGGCCACTAGAATACTCATCTCTTCTACAGCTCTGTGGTCTCAGCATTCCATGCCTGCCAATATCTCTATGGCTGTCAGAGTATATGGTATCTTTCTGGCCCCACAATTCAGGCCTCTTCTGATTATCCCCACCTCTGGCCTGCTAGTGTTTGTTCCCTTGGAGCGCATTTACTCTTTCAGGGTTTTTTTTTACGGGCCAGAGGCAGGGATAGTCTAATTGGTCCAGAGTCAAAGGGCTTCTTTCCCTAAGTCAGGGATGGCCAACTTGAGGCTCTCCAGCTGTTGCAAAACTACAACTCCCAGTATGCCCAGACTGCCTACAGCAGGGCATGGTGGGAGTTGTAGTTTTGCAAAATCTGGAGAGCCACAGCTTGGCCATGCCTTCTCTAAGTAATAATCTTGTCCAGTCTCTGCAAAGGTGTTTGCCTGTTTTGTGCTCCTTTGCATTACTTCTGCCTATTTACCTTGTTGATCTTGTTACAGCCACCCTGTTAATCTGCCCTTGCCTGTTTACTGGATTGCAGGAACTCCACTTCCTCTGGGCTCAGCCTGTCCACTGACCATGGTCTTGTCTGCCCCCTTAAGTACCTCGTACCGATGTACCTTGACAGCACCTGGATCAGCTGTCACTGAATGGAAGAGGTTGTGACCTGGTGGTTCCCCTGCAGCAAAGTCCAGATCCCTGTTCAGGAGTGAAAAGGTCAAAACTAGGGGGCCATTAAAATAACACCCATAAGTCCCAAGCCAAATGCTTTCAGTGACACAGTAGGTCCACAACCGCTGTGTTACATCTGTCATCCAGTTACTAGATATGGCTCTTACCACAATGACTTGGCAATTGTAAGGTTGGAATAGGTACATACTGTAGTTTAAGTGTTTTGATGGTTAAAAAGGAATGCATTGCCATTCCTTCTGTACAAAGATGCTATTTGTGCACTATTGTAGCGCTGTAGATTATATTACATTCTGCACGCCTGCCATAGCACTTGCCATATAGTCCCTGGGTCCTATTTCATTAGTCTCCCTATAATGAAAGCATGCTGTGTGAGCCAGTTTTGAGCACATTCCCTCCCTCTTCAATAACACAGACTTTGCAGGGAGAGGAAGAGTCTTAATTACTGAAAGTTCCATGCAAACCTTCATCTGAGGGAAATTAATTATACTTGGAGTGAGCAGAGATGCATGTTTCAGGGTAATTACATTTTTAAGTGTGTCCCCCTCCCCCTATCATCACATATTTTATATTGGGAGCATGGGATGAAACTGGTCCGTTAAGTCCACATAAAATACAGGACAGGCTTTATTGCTATAGAATCCAGGAAATTGTCCTTTATGTCCTATTTTAAAAACACATAAGAACTCCTATGTATAAAGATTGTGCAGTGACCAGGCCGCAGGGGCGTGTGTGGGTGGTAGTACTAGTACTCACAGTTCTTAAGTTCTCTGGCTCAGTGAAGGGAGCACCTTTTCTTTCCTTCAGGGCATACTCTGGCTCTGGGGTTCTCCTGCCTGATTACGGTTGAGGTGCCGTTGGCAGGGAAGGTTTTGAGGTCTATGTTCTCAAATATCATGATTAGGGATGAGTGAATAGACTTCAGATGCTTCATCCAAAGTCGATTTGCATAAAACTTTGCTGTAATACTGTATGGCGCAGGAGCGCCATACAGTATTAGAATGTATTGACTCTGATGAGCCGGTTATTACTTCGCAAAATCTTGTAAGACTTCGGGTAATAACCGTGAATTAATTATTACTGTAAAAAACCTTGATACTCAGGTTCGGTTCCAAGTGGTACCTATCATGAGGCCAACACTTTGCAGTGCAGTAGTAGTGCAGGAAGCAATGATGAGGCAGTTGTGCAGCAGACAAGTTCTTTACTGAACAAATCAGGACAGTTCTCAGCATGCGATAAACTCGTAGCTGGTACACAAAATGGACTTTTCCACAAATGTTACAGGACTCATGCCTACACTAGTAGTTAATTGGTCGCAGTGTCCTCTCAACATCAGGCAATGTCTTCTGCTCCTTTTTGAACAGGTTGCTGTACTTACAGTACATGTCCACAAAATCCACCTTGGGATGTGGAGATTCCCACACAGTTGACCAGTCTACTTAAATCCATATACAGGCACCGGAGGCCAACTCATGGACATATGTGGCCTAGAGCCTATACATCCTTTGCAGACACTTTGGGGGTCATTTATTAAGACTGCCGTTCTAGAAGCTGGTCTTTATAACCCTGTGTACTGCTGGCTTAATTTTACACCATTTTCTATGCCTCAAACAGGTGTAGAAAATGATAAATGAGATGGGCCTACTGGCCCCACATCACCCCCCTTTTATAGACCTGGCATGAGCGGGGAAAAGTCGCAGATTGTGACGCAAATAACATTTGCACCTCAATCTGCGGCAGAAGTATGCCAAAAATAGGTGAATTTTTTGCAAATGACCCTCATTATATCGACTTCCTCTACACCTTTCCTTTTATCTGGCTTGCTTTTTATAGCTGGTCTGGCCCTGTCCTGGGTGGTACCTGGTCCAGGACTGGCTGAATTGACATCTTTGCATCTGTTGTCTTTGCTGTCCAGATACTAACTAACTAACTCACTGATTAGAATTGACTAGAATGTTCTCTGTGTACATAGAGGTTGACACCAGCCCCCAGCTACATGTGGTCATCTGTCATATGTTTTAAACAAAAGCTTTATCATCATTTAAGGGAATCAATTGTTAGGCGAGACAAAAATTCTAGAATAAAAACAAATCAGTACATTTTTATTCTGGATCACACAGTCTAAGCACTGCTTCCCTTCTGAATGATGCAGATCTTTGCGAGTTTTAAATTTTGAGCAATCCATATACTGGGGCCAGGACAACAGTGCTTCCACAAGAGTTGGGTCGCACCAAAATAACTGTTGACTCTTACACACCCTACTGTGCTACTGTGGATCTTTATGATTCTATCCATTCTACCCTCAATATTGGACTGGGCTGTCTAGGGCCCACCAGTAAAATTTATTTTGGGGCCCCACCATATGGATACATCCAAATATTAAGTGCTCACACAGCAGCAGACAACAGCAAGATGCAGCAAGATGATTGATTATGGGGTCTCTGCAGCAACTTTGAGAAGGCAGGTCCCTGGGAACGGAAGACATTGGCTGTCCGGCCTCTGTACCTATAAGTCATCACAGCCACATGAATGTGTCTATAATAATAAACTGGGGAGCTTCTTAAATATTCTACCCAGTTTTGTATATGAACTTAGGCTGGTTGAGGTGCTGTAGGCTGCCTATCTATATATATCTATATGTAGTGCAGGAAGTCTACTGTGTTATGTGCCACTTTTGCAGGGGGTAGAATACAAGGGGCTCACCTTGCTCGGGGAGCTCCCCTGGGGGATTCACCTGTACCCATGTGGGCCAGTCCAAGCCTACCCCACCTGCCCTAGTGTGACTTAACTATGCACCAATTTTATTTGTTTTTTAGGCTGCTTTGCTCCTCCACAGGTCCTTGTGACCACTACACAAACTTTCATGAATGCTTACCCACAGTTGTAAGCATATAGTGTCCATGTCACATAATGATATTTACATACAAGTGAGGTTCATGGGCCGCAGGGTAGCTAACACAGTTCCACTCTAGGTATTTGTCAGAAAGGGGTACTGTGTCAGTGAGGATCTGGTCAAATTACCGTGTAACAGCTGTAATGACAGCAGTACAATATCAACTTTAACACCAGTAAATGCAAGAGGGTGACAACTCAGAAACAGCATTTTAGCAACAGACTTGGAAAATTGCTGTCCAGTGTGGAACTGTCCGACCAGGATCTTCTGTTGAGCCAGCCCCATTTGCACTCACTACAACCCTCCAGAATCACAGAGGAGTAACAGTAATATAATCTCTTCGCACCAAACCTTGTGTAAGAAAAGGGAGAGCTGATATCTTCCCTTCGTGTCCTGCAATGTTACAACAGCTCAACAGTTCCTGGCTGTTGTAACATGAAATAAAGACTGCTAAGTAGATGGAGGAGAGTATACAGAGTCCCACAGGGCAGAACAGCTATAGAAATATTGAGCACATTGGCTCTGCTTACACAATGGACATCTTAAACCCAGTAAGTCTTGACATCTGCTCAACTTCACCTAGTGCTGACACAGGCACTTGTGTTATGGGTCAGGACTGGTCTAACCAGAAGATGTTGGAGGCCATACATAGAAGTCAAATTCTGTCATGAGTGCACTAGTAGATACAGGTCATATAAGACCATGTATTTATCCTTTTTTATCCATAGTAGTGTCTGTGTCCTTGTGCCACTCTAGAGTGGAGGAGATTCCCTTTAACTTCAGAAGATATTCTACAATCTGTATGCTGTCTCCTCCCTGTAGTATTCCAATCCTGTATGTTTCCACCCCTTAGGACTCTTGTACACAGGCCTAAAACAAACCTTTGTACAAGTTCTGAGTAATTTGTACATATAATATGTCTCCCATAGCATTCTATGAGGTCCTATCAGATTGCTGTATGCCACAGATTTCATATTTTTTAATTTCAAAAGCTTTGCTTCTAGGGCAGAATATCTTCAGAACATAGTGCCTTATGGTAGCACCATATGGCAGCACTGTCTTCCATTTAATCTTATCCCTGCATTTCCATATGTTAAATACACACACATCTTTCTCATTTTATTAATCCCTTTTTTCCTTTTTTTGGCCAGTGCTCCTCTCTCCATCATCTTTTACTTCCATTGACACTTCTCCATTTTTTCCATAAACAGTAAGTATTGTCCCCTGAGATTCTCAGTCTCATCCCTGTATTCAGCTAAACCTGGCAAAGCTGCTGTAAATCCGGCTTTGTTATACAAATGGATCCCTTGCTAACAGATTTACAAGTCCAGATCAGGCTTTATGGTGGCCCCATTAAAGCTGTCACCGTTTTATTACCTCCGCAGTGACAATCCTTGCTGCTAATGGCTCCCCATTTACACAGATTCATCTTTTTTTATGGGCAACTAAGTTGTGTTTTTGTGCTTGGAAATTTATAGCCAGCCTGTGATTTCATCTTGTCTCATGATCAAGAGCCTGATAAGGAGAAATTATTTCAATCCCACATTCTGTAGACTGAGAAATCTTTCCCATGAAGGACAAAATCTGTCACTCCGTTATTTTCTTTAATACAAATTGCAGTGCTGAGTTTATTATTTGGTGCACTGCATGTGTGTTTTTTACATAGCTTAGGCTTGGGTCGCATGATGAACCCCACTGAATATAATGGGGTCGTTCTGTATTTTATTTTTTTATGGTTCATGCATGCTGCAAAATTTTGTCCTACTTTTTTGGCAGAATCTTAAAGAACCTTAGCTGCACATGTAAAAATAGCCTTATGGTTATAAAATTACTCTATCTGTAAATGTTAAAGGGTTTCTCCCACAATCAACATTTGTTACCTAAGTAAAGAATAGGTAATAAATGTTGAAATGCTGGAAGAACTGCTGCTGGTACCTGCATGACCACTAGAATGGTGGTCCTGAGTCCCCGGTTTCTCCTACAGTACCTGTGGTTGAGCATGGAGAAGAGGTTAAACATGCACCATTCAAAGTATATACAACTGAAAGAGACTGTGGAGGAGGCCCAGTATGGGACTGGATAAGTATTTTGTAATAAAGACTTACTGTATGGCCTCATGCACACAACCTTTTTTTTTTTAAAGGTCCGCAAAAACAGGGTCCATAGGTCCGTGATCCGTGACCATTTTTTCGTCCGTGGGTCTTCCTTGATTTTTGGAGGATCCACGGACATGAAAAATGAAAAAAAAATCAAAGTCAAGTTTGCCATTGAAATGATAGGAAAAAACGGACACTGATCACGGACACGGATCACGGACGAGGATGACAATCTTGTGTGCATCCGTGTTTTTTCACGGACCCATTGACTTGAATGGGTCCGTGAACCGTTGGCCGTGAAAAAAATAGGACAGGTCATATTTTTTTCACGGCCAGGAAACACGGATCACGGATGCGGCTGCCAAACGGTGTATTTTCCGATTTTTCCACGGACCCATTGAAAGTCAATGGGTCTGCGAAAAAAAAAGAAAAACGGCACACCGGCCACGGATGCACACAACGGTCGTGTGCATGAGGCCTATTACTGATCAATTTGTAAAGCATTAGTTAGTAGGGGAATTTGTGCATCGTATTAATAGTGATTAATAACCTTATGGCCTGCAGGTACAAACCACTGTAAATGCTTGGTAATTTACTGTTTATATGAAGTTATTTCCTCACTTGTATTTATGTACCTAATTATGCAGTTGGGGACTGTATTTTATAGCTGACTTCACATAGTAAGTAAAGGTCTGCATTAATCCCACTCCCCACCTCTTTATTGCCCATAGGTACAAACCACTCTGAATGCTTGTTAATTTACTGTTTAGTTTATATATATATATATATATATATATAGTGACACAGCGAGGGGTTTTGTCTGGGAAGGCAGGTATTTTCCTCCCAACATGTGCGGCTGGGCTGGTTTCCAGCCAGGTGAGGTCAAATACCGGACCGGAGTTTAAGTGCCAGTCCGGGTTTTGGCAGCATCTGGCTGTCCTTAAATAGGCAGCTGGGCTCAGCAGTTGAGTCTCTGTGTTGGTATCTGATGTTTTGTGCCGGACTGGAGGGCTGAGACCCATGTGCAGGGGGAACAGGTCCCCTAAAGCCTGCTGTGGACTACTGGAGGCAGAACTGCCAACAAGGTGACTTGTGCAATATGAACTTTCCATTGTGTGTGAATTAACACCAAGACTGCAAAGTGACGTGTTGTTTTGTGCAACTGCCGCACAAACATTTACCCTATATACCAGAGCTAAACCCCACAATATATATATATATACTCTCCACTGTTAGTATGTGCTTATGGTCGCATAGAGATTGCCAGCTTGAAACTGTGCAGAGGCTGCTGTAATCACAAGACTTTAATAACAACCAAGTTTCCTCTATCAATGCACACAAACGGCTTGTAGTTCCCTGTTTTAGTAAAACATGGGAGTTATCTTCTCATTTGTATTTATGTACCTACTCCTGCAGCTGGGGACTGTATTTTATAGCTGACTGCACATAGGAAGTAAAGGGCTGCATTAATCCCACTCCCTAGCTCCATATTGGAATGAACGGCATGAGCATCCAGAAAACTAATGAACGCCACAGAGTATTCATTATAATTTTTTTCTTAATTCTGCATGGGAAACTTTATTTTACACACTGAGGTGCACTTTAAGATTTTTTTTCCTTATTGTATCTTTTTAGTTACATATTCTAATATATTCTAATGACGTATTCCCTTTATTCTTTAGTGACAAACAAAAATAAACATTTTACATTGAAATCCATATAGGAAGAGCTATAGTCCAGCTTCTCAGCCTAGTCTGAAAATATTCATTATGCCTCATTCCATAAACATCTGTGAACAGAGCACATCTCTCTACATGCAACAAGAAACCCTTTGAAGATCTTTTCTGTCACAGATTGAAATAATCCTGGTTAATACACAGGAGTTTGCTGGGGGAGAGACTTAAGTGTCCTTACGCCAAATTAGCGATAAGAATCCTTACTGTGCTGCAGGACGCACAGAGCTTTTCCTACCGCAGCACTCATTTGCAGAGGATAATCCTTTTTGCGACTGTCAATGGCTGATGGGGAAATTGTAGGTGACAGTGTCAGTTTCAAACTGATGAACCTCTCCAACCAGCTGCGAAACCATTCCTTGAATTCCCCTCCATCCTTTCTTTGCACAGTCTGTATGTGCCGAGACTGAAATCACTTGAAATGTAGTTAGCGATATAGGGGAGGTGGAGGAGTGGGTGTCTGATATTTTAACATCTGGCACCACAGATAAGTCTGATCCCCTTCTGCTCTCTTGATAACATCTGTCATTCTCTGCTTGCTATTCATTCCTTTTTTTTCTGTGTTTCGGTAATAAAAGTTGCTAGAAATTGTGAAACCAGGTAGAACTGTTGCCTCCTTCCCCCAAGCCACTGCCAATTGCTGTCATATGATTAACCCCTGTAGTAAATGAAGCATCAATTGATGAAGGCTTTATAATTAAATTAGAATTTTCCCTGGAGTCTTCCGTTGGCTATTTTTTTCCAAGTACCCCAACATATCTTGGTGTGCAATATTAATCAAACTTTAAAGGGCTTCTGTCACCCCACTAAACTCATATTTTTTTTGGGGGGGTACTTATAATCCCTATCCTGCAATATAGCTATACATTATGTTATGAATCATTTTAGTTCTGTAGATATGTCAAAAAACGTACTTTTATAATATGCTAATTACCTGTCTACCAGCAGGTAGCAGCCGCAAAAAAACGCCCCCTCCTCCTGTTGATTGACAGGGCCAGCCGCGATCTCCTCCTCCGGCTGGCCCTGTCAGCATTTTTGTAAAAATCGTGCGCCTGTGTTGATTCGGCGCAGTCGCTCTGAGATAAGGAGGCTCGCCTCCTCAGCACTCCCTCAGTGCGCCTGCACCAATGACGTCTTCTCTTTCGGGAGCCAAATTTGGGAGCAGAATCTAAGTGTTCCCCTGGTTTTCACCCTTTATCCCGCTCCAAGATGCGGAATCTAGTCTTAGCTGCAGGGGAGACACCAGGTCGCTACCGCAAGAGTAGTCCCGGTTAAGTGGCATCTGGCCAAGCAGGCCAGAACGCCCCAGTGCAAGCACTGGGGATACAGGCAGGTGGAGCAAGCTTTCACTGGACGGAAGGAGCGCATCAGCAGAGTCAGATGAAGCAAAGCTGAGTTAGTGATTTAGCAGAGCTGTTAGAACAGCAGAGCTGAATAGCTCAGGTGCAGCAGGTGTAGCAAGCTGAACAGCAGACAGAGGCGTGGTCGACAATCCAAAGCATACACTTTAGGGCAGCGAGGTACAGGAGGATCAGGCAGATATGAGGTCAGGATACAGGCTAAGGTCAGAAGCAGGATAACAACACTGGAACAACAAGCTGGAACCTTCGCTGTAGAAAACTACAATATTGCTCAGGCATCACAGGAAGGGGGAAGCACCCTTATAAAGGTGGTGCCTGGCCGGGATTGGAGAGAAGGTGGAATCGGGCATGCACAAACCCTTAAAGAAACAGGACACGTGCGGCTCCTAGAAGGTGCAACTGAAGCTGTCGCTGCCCGCGACAGTGCAGGCAAGCGGGTCTGGAGCCTGCAGTGGAGAAGAGGAGCATTGTGTGCAGTTCGACTGAGGTACAAAGCAGGATGTGCTGCACGCTGGTCCTGCCAGCTGCCATTGTTACAATAGAGCAATTTAGCTAATATAGTGCTATAATCTTCTTTGTCTAATAGTTGTAATTTTTTTCTCATCTGAAGTTCAGATTGGAAAAAAATTACAACTATTAAAAATAAAGATTATAGATTCTAAATTCGTTTTTTTGCTATATATTCGTTTATTGCTATATATTCTTGTTTTAGAATATTACGAATATTCGAAAACGAATATATAAAACTATATAGAATATATTAACTTAACTTAAGCAGGGAGGAATCATGACTTCAGATGGAAAAAAAGATGAATATTCTAAAAAAACTAATATATTCGATATAGTGCTATATATTCATTTTTCGAATATTCATAATATTCTAAAACAAGAATATATAGCAATATAGTAATTATTCGAAAAAAAAACAAATGTAGAACAATTTAGCTAATATAATGCTATAATCTTTTTTTATAGTTATAATTTTTTTCCAAAATGGAGCTTCAGATGAGAAAAAAATTCCAATTATTAGAGAAAGAAGATTATAGCACTATATTAGCTAAATTGCTCTATATCCGTTTAAAAAAAATAATATTCGCTATATTGCTATATATTCTTGTTTTTGAATATTACGAATATTCTAAAAGATGAATATATTTGTTTTCTAGAATATATATATATTTTTTTTTATCTGTACAGTTGTTCCACTTTGGCATACTCCTCCCCAACAAGCGTCCCCGTCACCATGGGAACGCCTGGGGGTTAGAATATACCATCAGATCTGAGTTTTCACAATCTTATTAATCCTCATTATGAAAATTTTCATCACGAAAATTCGCATTACGAAAATTCGCAATCAACACTACTCCTAACGAATATTCGAAATCGCAAATATTCTACGAATATTCTACAAAATATTCGCAAATATCGCAAATTCGAATATGACCCCTGCCGCTCATCACTAATTATGATGTTCAATAATTGTTAAAATGTTTATTTTATTTATACAAATGGGATGTGATGGAGAATGGTGCTTTGAAGTTATCCATAGGTCCTTTGATGGTGGCCTAGAAGAGCAGAAAGTTGAAGGAGTTGTCCCATGACAAACACATATGGGCTAGATCATTAACTGGCAGCGTGCTCTGGTCTATGATATGTATACCTACATAAATTAGGTTCAGCATCTGGCAATCCGTGTGCTTATACTGATATTGTAAAAAAGTAAACTCCACGTCACTCGTAATGTTGATGCTTAAAGGATTATTTTATTACACACATTTATATGATAGGATCCAGAACAAGTAAAGCTGTAATTATCAGGACATGCTCATGTATTCAAGAACGTTTCAGTCGGAAACCTTCCTTAGTCATGTGAGCCTCTGTGTCAGACAGCAGGAGCATACGTTGGGCCGCTTTCTTTCCTACACTGATATCTACGCCCCCTCCACCCTTGCCACGCTACCTTTTTGGGAAAGTGGTGAGGCTGCAGGAGAATGTGTGACTTTTTACCCAGAAAAGTGCTGTATTTATAATAAATCTGCCTAAGATTCTCTATCTACTGGATAGGGGATATGTCCGGCAAACACTAATAGTCCAGCCCCATCATTGAGGCCCTACCATTTTCAATACCGTCCTATACCACCAGGTATCTCCCACCGCCTCGACTGATGCTCAACCTTACAAACTCACGACCGTACCCAGAACCACACCACCGTCACTCAATCCAACCCTTGTTGATAATTCAGTATCCTACAAATATTCTTACCCCTCAACACAAATTTTTCTTTTTTTTATATATAACCCAACCTTAAGGGAGGAAGGGCGGAAGGTTCTTCTTGACCAGCAAAATAGTGCCCGCTCCTATGCCGCACCTTCGCTTATTAACCCTAACCCACCCCTTTTCTATAACCCCTCCCCACCTGACTGCCATTAACCCCTTCCAACACGGCCCTTCCTACCCAAAACCTATTATGACGGCTTCCCCTTAACTCTGTCTTAGTCCGGCCTCCCTGGCCTGTACCTAATACCACAGATCCCCATGCCAGGGCCAAGGTCCAGACTCTGGCCAGTGTCAGGACGTTGTAACATGCCTAAGCGACTCCATATCTGTTCAGTAAAGCAGCAATATCCCACTTTTGCTTGTACCATACCTCCCCGTTTCAGACTCTTGTTAATTCCTGGGGTGGGACCAATTATATCAATCGACAGGCAAAACTAGTGAGGTACTGATAAAGAAAATTTTGAAGTCCCATTGGTTTTAGTTCTTGTTTGTCAGTAAACATGTCCATTAAGGGTACAGTACAGTGCCTGAGTTCTAAAACTCAATCTTAATATCTGCTTTTACCTCAGTGGTGTTGAACTTACCCCTGTGCCATTACATTGCAGAGGTCACTGTCACTGTGGCATACTATGTTGGGCCAGATATCCTCTTGGTCTCCACTCTCCAGTTTAAAACACTTGCCTCCTGTCCTCAGGGCTGATGGACTGAACTTGTTGTAAGAAGGGTGATTGAGACCTGCTCTGACCTCATTGTGTGTTCCTTGCTGCACAATCCATACATACTATGGTCTCTTCTCCATATGGTTCTCCTCATTATAGCAGATGTGAAATCTGCAGCAAAATCTTGAGGATTTGCTTCAGTTTTGCAGTAAAAAACTGTAGACATGATCTTATGGACCTTGCTGCAAACTCAGGTGAGCCTTATTCAAAAGTTTGGCTACTTTAGCATTTTCCTATGAAATGGTGCCCCAGAACTGAACTGCATATTCCAGATGAGGCTGCACCAAAGCTTTTTAAAGTGGGAATATTATGTCCCCGTCTCCCGAGTCCATGCCTCATTTAATATACGGCATCATGCTATCCTTAGGGCTGTATTACACCAAATGATTATCTGACCAATCATAGGTCAGATGGCCTATTACACACACAAATCTTTTGTTATACACACCAACTATTGATCCGATTGGACAGATATTGGTCAGATAATCTGTTGGTGTAATACAGACCTTAGAAGCAGCTGATTGACATTGTATGGTGTTACTTAATCTATGATCTACAACTACACCCAAATCCTTCTCTAGTGACTCTCTCAGAGTCACTGCCCCTAGGACATATGAAGCACAGAGATTATTACTACCCAGATACATACCTTTACATTTATCCACATTAAATCTCATTTGCCAAGTTGATGCCCAAACACTTAGGGGGGAATTTATCATGAGGGGAATATTTGAAGTCAGTTTTGCTTGCGTTGGAGTACTTTGTGCTAAATTTATCAAATGTCACAGGTTGTTTGATAAATTTGGCTTGTCTTTAAACCTAACACTTCTGTCTAGAAAAGCTACTCCAGTTTTCCTACTTCACCCTCCTTCTGGAGTGAGACTGAGACTTTTTTGCAATGATAAATCTGGAGTGAAACTCATTAACATAGCTAATCACGACCACTTTTCCACCTATATCACAAAACTGGAGTGAGTGGGGTAGAAATGCAAAAAGTCACAAAACTGAGGTGAGTGTAAAAAGTTTCAAATTTCTGTGCAAGCACTTCAATTTTGCACAATCAAGTGTAAAAAAGTCACAAAAGCCCTATTTTGCGACTCTTTGATGCCGGAATTCTAGAGTAAAGGTATGATAGATCAGGGCCTTAATGTTCAAGTCAGCTTGTATTATATGGACATCTTCCATAGACTGCACAGCTTAGGGTACTTTCACACTTGCGTTGTTTGATTCCGGCAGGCAGTTCCGTTGCCTGAACTGACTGCCTGATCAGGCAAACTGTATGCAAACGGATGTAATTTTTCCTGACTGATCAGGCATTTTTCAGACTGATCAGGATCTTGATCAGTCTGAAAAATGCCTGATCAGTCAGAAAAATGCATTGCAATACCGGATCCGTTTTTCCGGTGTCATCAGGCAAAACGGATCATTTTTTTTTTCTTTTCTCATTTTTCAAGGTCTGCGCATGCGCAGACCGGAAGGACGGATCCGGCATTCCGGTATTTTGAATGCCGGATCCGGCACTAATACATTCCTATGGAAAAAAATGCTGGATCCGGCGATCAGGCAAGTCTTCAGTTTTTTTCGCCGGAGATAAAACCGTAACATGCTACGGTTTTCTCTTTTACCTGATCAGTCAAAATAACTGAACTGAAGACATCCTGATGCATCCTGAACGGATTGCTCTCCATTCAGAATGCATGGGGATATGCCTGATCAGTTATTTTCCGGTATAGAGCCCCTGTGACGGAACTCTATGCCGGAAAAGAAAAACGCAAGTGTGAAAGAAGCCTTAGCGTCATCTGCAAAAATAGAGATTGTTATTAACCCCTTCTTCTATATCATTAAAAAATAAGTAAATTAATAGGGGACCCAGCACTGAAATTTGGGGTATGGAAACCATTGACCACAACTCTCTGGACACAGTCCTTCAGCCAGTTTTCAATCCAATTACAAACTAAACTTTCTATTCCTATGGACAGTATCAAATGTATTTTCAAAATCCAATCCACTACCGCCCCTCTGTCCAGGTTTCTACTCACCTCCTCATACAAATCAGGTTTGTCTGACAACTTCTGTCCTTGGCAAACCCGTTCTGGCTATGATATTATTAATATTAACGCACTACTATATATAGTCCCTTAAGAGTCCTTCAAAAAATGTTCCCACAAAGGAAGTTAAACTTACTAGTCTAGAATTACCTGGGGGAGACCTAGAGCCCTTTTGAAATACGGGCACCACCTTTGCCTTATGCCACAGCAATAACTGAAACAAGCTCTTTAAGCACTCTTGGGTGTAATCCTTAAGCACTCTTGGGTGTAATCCATCTGGACCCGGAGCCTTGTTCACATTTACCTCATTCAACTTAGCTTGGACCATATCTACCATTAGCCAATTGGGTATGTACCAACAGCCCTGGCCCCACCAACAACAGCTCCTTCTCTTCTTTTGTATATACAGAGCAAACAGGGAAAAAAATTACTAGCTCTGTCTTTTCGTGATCCCCAGTGACCAACCCCTATTACCTACCTGCAGAAAGAATTACTTTATCTCTTTTGCCAGGAAAGCTGATTTGCATAGCTTTAGGTTAAATATTCAAATTAGCTTTTCTGGCAAAAAAGGATAAGAAAGGTAATTTTTTTCTGATGTCAACTGATGTTGGACATGATAATTTGCATATATTTCCACAGAAAACATGAGGAACGTTGCTTGACCTACAATAGTTATCACTAGAGATGAGCTAATGACGAAGTGGAATTCGATCCGAATTTCAGGAAATATTCGATTCGCACCGAATTTCCTCACTCTTCGTGGTAACGAATCGCATTTTTTCCTTATATGGCTGCTGCACATGTGAGGACATGGAGCAAAGAACTCTGGGATTGCCTACAATGCCATGCATGCAGCCAATCAGCAGCCAGCCAGCCCTGTGATATCACAGCCCTATAAATAGCCTCAGCCATCTTGTATTCAGCCATTTTCCAGAGTATTTAGTGCAGATTAGTCAAGATGTAGGGTCAGGATAGGGAGGAATCATCTACACTATAGAAGGAGAACAGGGTGCAATAGGAGAGTGTACAGCCTGGGTAATAGGAGCAATTCTATTACACCTTGCTGCACTAATTTGGGATCCAAATTGCAGTTATACTGCTGCTCATAGGTTGTTTGCCCTATATGATACATCAGTAATTCCAGCAAACCTTGCTCGTTATTAGGGTGCAAGTTCTGTGTAATGCAGCCATTTACGGGGTGTAGTAATAGGAAATATACATACTTCTTATTAACTGTTCTGCAGTGATTTTACATTGTTTTACAAGTTTTTTGGGGTTGTATTATTAGAAAAAAAAGACATCTTGCCATTCTGCGGTGAGGTTACATTGTAGTACAGCCATTTACGGGGTGCATTATTAGGAAATATACATACGTCCTATTAGCCGTTCTGCGGTGATTTTACATTGTTTTACAGATTTTTTTGGGGTGTATTAATAGGTTAAAAAAATAGGAAAAAAATATACGTCTTAATTGCCTTTCTAAGGTTAAGTTACATTGTACTACAGCCATTTACAGGGTGTATTAACAGTAAATAGATGTATCTCTTATTAGCCGTTCTGCGGTAAAAAAATAAATAATTATTAATAGGAAAAACCAGGGGCGTTGCTAGGTTAAAACATTAGGAGCCTAGGCCCTTGATGTTTTATCCCAGGCCCCGAACGTCCTGCCTGCCAGCTAGATACAACTGTATTGCCGAGGATGGCAATACAATTGAATCTAATGGAGTGGAAGAGTTGAAGGACCTGTGGTGACATTACAGCTCATGTGAACAGGAAAACAGGCAGTGGTGGAGAAGGACCTGCAATGATGTCACCATCATGTGACCAGTGCAGGAGAGAATGGCAGTGAAGAGGAGAAGGGGCAGGGTGATGTTATTTACATGGCACTGTATGTTGAAGGCGGCTGTGGGAGAGGAATATTTTATTCAATGGGACTGTATGGTGGCTGTGGGAAGGAGTGATGTTATTTATATGGGACTGAATGTTACAGGGGTCTGAGGGAGGGAGTGATGTTATTTACATGGGACTGTATATTGAAGGTTGCTGGTGGGGGAATGATTTTATTTACATGGGACTGTATGTTGAAGGTGGCTGTGGGAGGTAGTGATTTTATTTACATGGGACTGAGTGATGAGGGGCCAATGTTATTTACATAGGACTGTATATTGAAGGTTGCTAGTGGTGAGGAAATGATGTTATTTACATAGACTGTATATTGGAGGGGGCTGGAGAAATGGTGTGATGTTATTTACATGGAACTCTATGGCGGAGGGAGGGAAAAGTGTTATTTACATGGGACTGTATGTTTTAGGGGGCTGGGGGAGAGAGTGATGTTATTTACATGGGGCTGTATGTTGATGGCAGCTGTGGGAGGGAGTGATATTATTTACATGGGACAAAATTTTGAAGGAGGCTGGTGCAGGGTGATGTTTTTTTACATGGGACTGTATGGTGGAGGGAGGAATATAGCTACAGGGGGCACTGCAAATCCAGGGGAAATTAGGCGTTTCCTTTTACTACTGGGGGCTCTATAGGAGGGACTTATAGATCCGCCTTATTTCTATATTTCTATGGGGGGCCTTATTACTACTAAGGGGTCTGTAGAGAGTTTTATTACCACTGGGGGAAAAATAGGGGGCCTTATGTCTACTGGGGGCTCTGTGAGGGAATTATTAGTAGTGGAGGGCTCTTCTACTAATGGGGGCACTCTCAGGGAGCGTTATGATGTTTGGGGGCACTGTAGAGGCAGTATTACTATAGGGGCACAAATTTTTCTTCAGGATAGTATCTGGGGGTATTGGGGAGCACGGCGAGCAGCAGAATAACACTGTGGGGACTCCAGGTTGGGAAATGATGATAGAAAAATGTCTGTGTGTCATACTGTGCAGAGATGAGGTGCGGCTCAAAGAAGTTGTACGGACCAAATGGAGAAGATAATGACAGAGAAGATCTACATCAGAGGAGACATCACCTGGGAGGGACTGGATGTGACAGATATGTGCTGCTGTTTAGTGCTGTAACTTCACTGTGGTGTGTGGAGGTAGGGGGGTGACGACTTAGAGAAGTGGGCCATATTCAATGTGGCTTGGGCCCCGGATCTTTTGAGACCCTAGCATCGTCCCTGGAAAAAGAATATGTCTTAATTGCCGTTCTACGGGGTGTATTATTGGAAATATACCTTCATTTTATTAGCAGTTCTGCAGTGAATTGTGATTGTTATACTTTTTTTGAGTGTATTAATAGGAAAAAGAATACGTCTTAATTGCTGTTCTGCGGTGAAGTTAAATTGTAGTACAGCCTTTTTTGGGGTGTATTAATAGGAAATATACGTATGTCCTATTAGCTGTTCTGCGGTGAATTGTGATTGTTATACTTTTTTGGGGGATTTATTAATAGGAAGAATACGTCTTAATTGTCATTCTGCGGTGAAGTTACATCATACTACAGCCATTTATGGGATATATTAATAGGATTAGACATTCTGCAACTTCCGCCTCTACGTTCTCCCGCCGTTGGTCCTGCGACAATGTTCGCCTCTGCCTCCTCATCCTCCACCATGTCCTCAGCCTCCACTGCAGAGACAATTCATAGTGCTCCTCCAGCAAACCACATGTGCAGGGCACGGTGATGTCACGCTGTTCTGCACCTAGTTTTACAAACTGAGTCACACAGGGGAGGAACTGCTCCATACCCTTTATCAAGAAATCAAATCCTGGCTTTCTCATCGACAACTCAAAATCACAACCATGGTGACCGACAATGGGAAAAACATGATTTTGGTGCTGTGTCAAGGAGGGCTGGTTCAATCTGGTTGCAAAGCGGTTCCTGAAGTCTTCACCCCACCTGAAGGAGATCCTGAAAATGGCCAGGAAACTTTGCATGCACTTCAGCCCCTCGTACACCGCAAGGCACACCCTCCTTGAGCTGCAGCGGCAGAACAGCGTCCCTAGCATAGACTGATATGCAACGTTTCCACCAATTGGAATTCCACCCTTCATATGTAGGACCGATTGTATGAACAGATTTCTTGATGATACAGGCAGACAGAGGTACTCCCCTATGTAACTTCGATGTTGGCCCTTTGAGGAGGCCAGTTTATTTGTCAGTCCCCAGGACTACGGGATGAACAACGTCATTCCACATGTCCTGGAACTGATGCTACTAAATCTGGCTGGCATGGGGACTGGAGACGTGGCAACTACATCTCATGGCCACATGAGCCCTGTGGGGGCTTAACTAGAGGAGGAGTAGGAGGACATTCAAGCACAAGCAATGCGTAGATAAATTTCCTTTTTTTTTTACACAGGTGACAGGAGAGGAGGAGCAGGAGCAGCCAGAGGAGCTACGGGGCATTAAGGAAGATGAGGCAGATGAACCAGACACACCGTGGCATTATGCAGTGGGGATGGAGGCAGGGAGTCCCTCCGATTCACTTGCGCAAATGGCCCGCTGCATGTTCACTTGCTTGGGTAGTAACAGCCGAATTGTCACCATTCGGCAGAGGGATGACTTCTGGCTCTCCACCTTGTTGGACCCTCGCTACCGGTCCAAAATGGAGGCCTTTTTTATACCCGCTGAGAGGGAGGACAAGCTGAACAACTATAGAGACATCCTATGTAGTCAATTGGCTGCTGCCCATCTGCACCATCATCCATCCTCTCGCAGTTCTGACCGGGGGCCCTCTGCGCTTGCGTTCAACTGACATGGCTGCTGGGGGGCAGTACCAGCTCCATCAGCAGCAACTTAAGTCTAGAGTCGCTGATGAGCAGTTTTCTTTACCCACCTACTGAAGAAACTACTCACCAGCAGCAGCTAAACATAGAGCAGAACCTGAACCAGCAAGTTGTGGCATTCTTAAAGTGCACCCTACCACCCCACATAGCAGATCCCCTGGACTACTAGGCAGCCAAACTCGATTTGTGGCCGCAACTGGCCAAATTTGCCCTGTACAAGCTTTCCTGCTTGGCCAGTAGTGTGGCATCAGAGCAGGTGTTCAGTGTGGTGGGGGCCATAGTTACCCCAAGGAGAACTCGCCTGTCCATCCAAAATGTGGGGAAACTGACCTTTGTGAAGATAAATCAGGCGTGGCTCAGCCAGGATTTCCACACATCAGTGCCCGCTACATCAGACTAGATCATCCAAGGTGCCACATCTAAACTTTGTCAAAAGAGAGTTTCTTCTGGCTACCTGCTTCAGCTAATATTCTGATGCTGCCACCCGCCTGATGCCACACACCTGCTGCCAGGTGCTCCTACTGCCACCCACCATCTTCAGCTGGTACTGGTATTGCCCTGCACCTCACCACTATGTCACTGGGCCACTCTGTGGTTTCCTCATGTTGCAGCCACCTCACCACTCTGTGGTCTCCTCATGCTGCTGTAAGCTCACCACTACATCGCTGGGCCACTCTGTGGTCTCCTCATGCTGCTGCCACCTCAACACTCTGTCACTCAGTCATCTCCTCATGCTGCTGTCACCTCACCATTCTGTGGTCTCCTCATGCTGCTGTAAGCTCACCACTCTGTCACTGGGCCACTCTGTGGTCTCCTCATGGTGTTTCCAACTCACCACTATATCACTGAGCCACTCTGTGGTCTCTTCATGCTGCTGCAACCTCAACACTCTGTCACATGGCCACTCTGTGGTCTCCTCATGCTGCTGCCACCTCACAACTCTGTGCTTTCCTCATGCTGCTGCCATCTCACTACTAGGTCACTGTACCACTCTGTGGTCGCCTCATGCTGCTGCCACCTCACCACTCTGTGGTCTCCTCATGCTGCTGTAAGCTCACCACTATGTCACTGGGACACTCTGTGGTCTCCTCATGCTGCTGCCACCTCACCACTCTGGTCTTCTCATGCTGCTGTAAGCTCATCACTACGTGTCACTGGGCCACTCTGTGGTCTTCTCTCACTGCTGACAGCTCCCCACTCTATCACTGGGCCCCTCTGTGGTCTCCTCATGCTGCTGCCACCTCAACACTGTCACTCTGTCATCTCATCATGCTTCTGTCATCTCACCACTCTGTGGTCTACTCATGCTGCTGCCAGCTCATCACTATGTTACTGGGCCACTCTGTGGTCTCCTCATGCTGCTGCCACCTCACAACTCTGTCACTGGGCCACTCTGTAGTCTCCTCATGCTGCTGCCAACTAACCACTATATCACTGGGCCACTCTGTGGGCTCCTCATGCTGCTGCCACCTCACAAATCTGTGGTTTCCTCATGCTACTGCCAGCTTACCACTCTGTGGTCTCCTCATGCTGCTGTAAGCTCACCACTATGTCACTGGGCCACTCTGTGGTCTCCTCATACTGCTGCCACCTCAACACTCTGTCACTCTGTCATCTCCTCATGCTGCTGTCACCTTACCTGTCAGTATTCAAACCCATGACCGGCCATGTCCCAGGCGGTAGCTCTAGCCACTAGACTTCCAACCCTTCTGGACTTTACCTTCTAACTGACGAGGCCCTGGCATGGGCATCCCCATATGTGGAATCCCACAGTCCCTTATTAAATAACCTAGACAACTTCACCGCAGCCATGAGCCAAGTCTTCGACGACCCTAACCGCTGTGCAACTGCCGAGGCTAGGCTGCACAGTCTACGGCAGGGAAGATGCTCTGTAGCCGAGTATACCTCCGAGTTCTGCTGCTGGGTCACGGATACCACCTGGAACCCCGCTGCTCAGAAAAGTCAATTTCGGCGCGGACTCTCCGAACCTATAAAGGATGAGCTCGCCAGGGTAGACACCCCAGACGATCTGGATGATTTCGTCCAACTGTGCATCCGAATTGACCGGAGACTTGCGGAAATAAAGAGAGAAAGACTCTGGTCCTTAGATAACAGGCCTGCGTACCCTTCACTCCAACGACTCAGCCAGCTCACCAACCCTCCATCGACACACTGCGCAAGACTCTATCGGCTGCTGAAAAGGAGAGACGACTGGCCGCAGGCCTCTGTCTTTACTGTGGCGAGCCAGGGCACTTCGCTATTAAGTGCCCCAATAAGACTCGCCGAACCATCGCTGTCACTAAATTACGGGAATTACAACAAGCCACAATCTCACCCTTGGCCTCTGAAACCATGGACATTACAGGTACCGGGTCCCACTTCATTGTACCCATCCTCATCACCATTGGGGAACGACAGCTTCCCTGCTCTGCAATGCTTGACTCGGGGGCCGGCGGAAATTTCATGGACTTGACCTTCGCCCATGAGAACAACATACCACTGGTAACCAGGGCAGCCCCAATCGATCTGGAAACCGTCGATGAGACCCCGCTCTCTTCTGGGCCGGTTACGCACCAAACCGCTGATCTTCAACTCCTCGTCAAACCCGATCATCAGGAAACCATTCACTTCTCCTTGATCACCTCCCCTAAGTTTCCGGTGATCCTAGGCATCCCTTGGTTGGAAACCCACAACCCCTTGGTGGACTGGGACGCCCGCTGCATACGGTTTCGCTCTGACTTTTGTTCTCAGAACTGTTTACGTGAATCCGTCCCTCCTCCGCCCGAAGAACCTACTATATTCAGACTATCCACCAAGGAGCTTTTACCCCCTCAATATCGGGAGTTCCAGGATGTCTGTGACAAAAGAAATGCAGAGAAACTGCCCCCGCATCGGCCTTATGACTGTCTGATTGAGCTGCTACCTGGAGCCGAAATACCCTTCGGCAGTATATACTCCCTCTCCGAGCCGGAACTCAAGGCCCTGAAGGGGTACCTTGACGAAAATCTAAAAAAAGTTTTATCCGACCTTCCACATCTCCTGCAGGGGCCCCTTTCTTCTTCGTGGAGAAAAAAGACTCTTCTCTACGCCCTTGCATAGATTATCGAAAGCTCAACAACGTTACGGTGAAGAACCGGTACCCTCTCCCCCTGATTTCTGAACTCCTTGAGAGACTTCGGGCGGCAAAAGTCTTCACTAAGCTCGATCTCCGAGGAGCCTACAACCTGGTTCGAATTCGCCCGGGGGACGAGTGGAAAACCGCCTTCCGAACCCGCTACGGTCACTTCGAGTATCTGGTCATGCCTTTCGGCCTCTGCAATGCCCCTGCTACCTTCCAACATTTTATCAACGACGTCCTCAGGGACATGCTTGACCAATTTGTGGTAGCATATCTGGACGATATTTAGATTTTCTCAGAAGACCCTGAACAACATCGTGGGCATGTCCGCAGGGTTCTACAGAAACTCCGTGAACAGTCTCTCTATATTAAACTGGAGAAGTGTGAATTTGAACAGACTTCCACCCAATTCCTCGGCTATATTATTTCCCCGGAGGGCTTAAGTATGGATCCCCGGAAGATCCAGGCTGTGACTGAGTGGCCCGCCCCGAAGAACGAAAAGGAGGTCCAGAGATTTATAGGTTTCGCAAACTTTTATCGGAAATTCATCAGGAAAATTTGAAAATCATCGCCCCAATCACTCAACTAACAAAAAAGACTGTCCCCTTCATGTGGACTCCGGAGCCACAGGAGGCCTTTGCTAAACTGAAGTCCCTCTTCACCTCTGCCCCGATCCTGGCCCACCCAAACCCTGAATTACCATTTACGGTCGAGGTGGACGCCTCCGACACTGCGGTGGGCGCAATTCTGTCTCAACGTTCAGGGGAAAAGATGCTCCTACACCCTTGCGCTTTCTTCTCCCGCCAGATGTCCCCCGCTGAACGGAATTACGACATCGGGAATAAGGAACTGCTGGCAATCAAGGACGCTTTCACCGAGTGGAGACACTTGCTGGAGGGGGCCCACAATCCCATCTCTGTATACACCGACCACTGGAACCTAGAGTTTATCCGCAGCGCCAAGAGACTCACCGCAAGACAGGCCAGGTGGAGTCTGTTTTTCTCCAGATTCAATTTTATTATCTCCTATCGCCCTGGATCGAAGAACGGCAAAGCGAATGCTCTCTCAAGGATGTTCTCTGAACCCTCTCAGATCAATGAGGCTCTGGCCGGTATCCTTCCCAACAGGAGCCACTTACTTGAGGGAACTCCTGGGTTCCCTCAAGGAAGGGTATGAGAATGATCACCTCCTCACCTACCCACCTGGAGCTGTAAACCTTACTCTCAAGGGTGGCTACTGGTTGTACCGGGATCAGCAGTTGTACGTACCAGAATCTGCACGACTTGACGTACTTAAACTCAACCACGATTCCAAACCGGCCGGCCATCTGGGTATCAGAAGGACCCAGGAGCTCCTCTCCCGTTTCTTCTGGTGGCCAACTTACAGAAAAGATACCGAGAGGTTTGTCTCCTCATGCACGACGTGTGCCCGCAACAAGACCCCCCGCTCCTCCCCCGTGGGCTTGCTATGTCCACTCCCGGTTCCCTCCCACCCCTGGGGTTCAATCTCCATGGATTTTACTGCTCTCTCCTGAAACCACATGTTAAGAACACTTTCCCAGGCCGCCACCCCCCTCCTCCTCCTCCTCCGGTAAGAGTACAAGACCAGGAGGAATACATTATGGCCAAGATCCTTGACTCCAGACTCCACCGTGGAAGGCTGCAGTATCTAGTTGGGTGGAAGGGCTATTCCCCCGAGGATAACTCCTGGGAGCCGGAGGAAAATGTCCATGCCCCCAGACTGGTAAAAGCTTTCCACCAAAGACATCCCGATAAACCATCATCTGCGGTGCCCAGAGGTCACCTTGGAGGGGGGGAATACTGTCAGGATTCGAACCCATGACCAACCCTTCTGGACTTTTCCTTCTACTGAACTCTTTGATCTACCTTGTTCCAGCCTTGCCTTGTTAATCTCTGTGATTCCTTGCACCTGCTACTTCCGCTTTATAAGCCCAGCCTCTTGCACCAGATCCCTGCTGGTTATTGTTCTTCTGGACTTGATCCTGCTGCATCTACTGCTGTTCCTCTGTTGCTACTGCTACCAACTCGACTGCTGCCGACCTTGGAATTGTCCCCGACTACTCTTCTGCTTGTCCCTACCACCTGAACTGCTACCACCGTACCCGATCCGGATTGTCTGACCACGCTCACTGCTGCCTGCCCTGACCCACCGCCTGCCAACCAATTACGCCTCTGCCTGACTTCCTGCAACTACAACCTGCCTGCGGTCCTTGCGACTGGGCTCCCACCTCCAGCCAGCTGTCCTCTGACTCAGGTGAGCCTGTAGGACTGTAACATTACCACTCTGTGGTCTCCTCATTCTGCTGCCATCTCATCACTATGTCACTGGGCCACTCTGTGGTCTCCTCATGCTGCTGCCAGCTCACCACTATATCACTGGGCCACTGTGTGGTCTCCTCATGCTGCTGCCAGCTCACCACTCTGTCACATGGCCACTCTGTGGTCTCCTCATGCTGCTGCCACCTCACCACTCTGTGGTCTGCTCATGCTGCTGCTAGCTCACCACTATGTCACTGGGCCACTCTGTGGTCGCCTCATGCTGCTGCAACCTCACTACTCTAGGGTCTCCTCCTGCTGGTGACAGACACTTCCCCACTCTATCACTGGGCCACTCTGTGGTCTCGTTATGCTGCTGCCACCTCAACACTATGTTACTCGGCCACTCTGTGGTCTCCTCATGCTGTTGCCAGCTCACCACTCTGTCACTGGGCCACTCTGTGGATTTCTCATGCTGTTTTCACCCTCCCTACTCCATGACCTGGCCACTATTGTGCCTTTTTGGCCTGTATGACATCACCATTTATTTGACCCTTCTTCTGATCTGTCAGAAGGAAGGATAAATTAGACATACAACGGATCCTGTCTATGTAGCAGCTGTAAGGCCTGTATGACATAGTCCCTATTTTGCATCAGAATTGACTTATGATTTGGTCGCCAAAAGCAGGAGTGGGTACAAAATGCAGAAGACGTGCAAATATTCCATTCACGTGTCATCTCTGTTCTAGAGCCACTCTTTTTTATTTTTGGCTTTAGCAATACTGATGGATTACCGACCAAATGCTGACTGAGTGAAGGCAGATGTTCCACAGACAGGATCCGTTTTTTTTGTTATTGTTCTGACGGATCAGAGGAAGGGCAAAATAATCAGTGACGTCAACACAAACTTACTGCTGACACCCATATGGTCTGGCGATGTGGCGGCCATACAACACTTCACCCAATACCTCAGATCATGTTTGGAGACCATATCTTTTGATGTCCATCATAGAAAGGAGGAGGTTAATTTTTTGGATTTCCACCACCTCCATCATTCACACGTCCACCTATAGAAAACCTCTGGCGGGCAATACAATATTGCACGGATCATCTTGCTATCCACTACATACATTGCGGAATATACCGAAAGGCGAGATGATCCATGCGAGACGGAATTGCTCAGATATGGAGACATTTGTACAGGAGGCGAGAGATATAACCAGTAGGTTATCTCAGAGGGCCTATTCAGTGAAACATGTCACCAGCTGTATGCATCAGACACTGGAACTTGATAGGAACTCACTAGTATACCCTCAGAATAAACCAGATAACATGGAATCTCTCATGCCTCCAGTGAATAAGCCCCAAAGCACTTTTGTGACACAATACAGCGTTGAAGTTCCAGAAATCTGTAGCATAATTAAAAAACATCTCCCGAGATTAGTGTATGATAAACAATGATCTGGGTTATTTAAGACTTAACTTTTACTGGCGCAGGCGCATTGAGCATCGCCCCATGTATGCTGCATTTTGGATTCTGGCAGACTATCCTACGCATGCGCCGCCTCGACTCCTCGCGATGAGTTGCGTCATTACATCACGCATCGCGCACACATGCTGATGCACACGCACCATGCTTACATCATGTGAGGGCAGACGTCATTATAGGCTGCCTCTATACCTTGCGACTGCTGACGTCATCGTAGCGCGCGTCGTGCGGATATGCCGACGCAATGCTTTAAAAGAGAGATGGGCTCCTGCAAAGACCAGGTAACCTCAATGCCTGCGGCCTCAACCTGCGTAGCCCAAGAAGGGAGGGGGTTTCTCCATCTGTTCCTCTTCTCCTTTTCCCTGTATGTCGTGCGCCTATCTGTGCACTCTACTCCACTTGGGAGCAATTGCTCCTGGTGGCTTTTGTACTAGCTGGTGACTATTACTCCCAGCATTTGGCTTGGCGGTGTACATCATCTCCGGCAAGCAAATTACATCTTTTGGCCCATTTTATATATATTCCCCTGATGAGAGGACTGTTTTTTGCCTCAGAAACGTGCATGTTGGGATCTTCTCAGGGCTAAATAGGGAATGCAATTCCAGGGTTAGGTTCCGGACAGGGGCCCAACTAGTGGGATACCCCGTGGTTAGACCAAAGGGTAATTGCAGGCTCCCGAGGGTCGTCTAGGGATAGAAATGAACATCTTCCTGTGATCCCTCTACATTGTACTGATTCTCAACCGTCGAGCTGGACCACCCTGACCAGAAACATCGAAACGGAGGTGTCTGGAGAATCCACCATCTGTAGGGTAGGACACTGGGTTTCATTGGTGCCGCCGTGCACCTTATGATATGGGTGTAACTGTGCATGTTATGTTGCACGGTTTCTTCTGACACCCAAATCATTGTATGTTTTCTGTTGTTTTGTTGTGTGTTGTTGTGCATTATGTATACACTGTGAAATGCCTTTGTCTGCATCAAATGTTTGTATTTTGCTGCTGCCTCACATTTTGTGCATTTTGGGTATCAGTGCATACTAGCTCTTGTTACTTTCTAGTGTTCCACACTGTCTGAGTAAGTGTGGACCCAGCTGTTACCGTTCTCTCACAGACCCCTCCAACTTTGGGGAAGTGGAAAACGGCATTGTGTATTCAGCTCCCTTTTTATGCACATAAGGTGCCAGCATACATTTATTGCTGCCGCCTTGCTTTATTGTGCATCTCGGGTACTAGTGCATACCAGCTCTTGCTACCTTCTGTGTCCGACACTGCCTGAATAAGTGTGGACACAGTTGTTTCCGTTTTCACTAAGTCCCCCTTTGATTGTGGGGCATTGGAAACGGTATTGTGTATTCAGCTTTATTGTTATTTTGAGGGATATATCTCACCTATTTTATATTAAAAAGTAAAAGTTAAGTCTTAAATAACCCAGATCACTAATCACTATTTTCTATGACTCATGCGAGTGATCATATATGAATATCAATTTTTTCTGATTTATGATAAACAATGGGCAGAAATAGCCCAAGGAGGTGTAAAATGTGCAGCCAGAAGGGCCCCTACCATAGCAAACTCAGTTAATCCCAGTCTGTATCAGGATGGAAAGAAATCACAATCTACATGGCTGAGTACTAAAGGCAGCTACAAGTGTGGCCATGGCAAATGTGTTTGCTGTGACCACACAGTGACTGCTAAAACATTTAAATCCACTGTGAATGGTAATGAATTTAATATAAAATCTTACCTTAATTTTAATACTACATTTGCTATTTATTTGATTACCTGCACAATCTGTGAATTACAGTATGTCGGTTGCACGACCAATGCAATAAAAGTGAGGGCACGCAGAAACATATCTGACGTGCCACGCCATGGGAGCTGCAATCCATCATCAGTTAGTCTGCATTTTGCGGTGGCTCATGGTGGGGACATGTCAGGTATGTGCATACAAGGAATAGAAAGGGTTAAGATGCCAGCTAGGGGAGGTGATCACAAAAGGAAACTCCTAAATGGGGAATCCTTTTGGATTTTTCAACTGGACAGCTGTCAGCCAAAAGGTTTAAACAAAAGATTGGATCTAATTTTGCAACAATGATATGATATAGTTCCCACCAGACATTCTGTGTTTTTATGTATTGATATGGTTTTCTCTGTTTAAGGCCTCATGCACATGACCGTTTTTTCGGGTCCGCATCCGAGCCGCAGTTTTTGCGGCTCGAGTGAGGACCCATTCACTTTAATGGGGCTGCAAAAGATGCAGACAGCACTCCGTGGCCCCGCAAAAAAAAAATAACATGGCCTATTCTTGTCCGTTTTGCGGACAAAAATAGGCATTTCTACAATGGGCCGTCTGTTCCGTTCTGCAAATTGCGGAAGGCACACGGGCGGCTTCCATTTTTTGCGGATCTGCGGTTTGCGGAACGCAAAAAAATGGAATGGTGTGTGCATGAGGCCTTAGATTTTTTAAATAGAGGAGTGTTTTTGTACCTGATTGCCGGCAGATGGACAATGACCCAAAGCATATTAAAAAAGCAACCAAAGAGTTTTTTAAGGGAAAGAAGTGGAATGTTATGCAATGGCCAAGTCAATCACCTGACCTGAATCCGATTGAGCATGCATTTCACTTGCTGAAGACAAAACTGAAGGGAAAATGCCCCAAGAACAAGCAGAAACTGAAGACAGTTGCAGTAGAGGTCTGGCAGAGCATCACCAGGGATGAAACCCAGCGTCTGGTGATGTCTATGCGTTCCAGACTTCAGGCTGTAATTGACTGCAAACGATTTGCAACCAAGTATTAAAAAAGGAACGTTTGATTTATGATTATTATTCTGTCCCATTACTTTTGGTTCCTTAACAAGTGGGAGGCACATATGCAAACTGTTGTAATTGCTACACCATTCACCTGATTTGGATGCAAATACCCTCAAATTAAAGCTAACAGTTATCTTGTTAATTTAATTTCAAATCCATTGTGGTGGTGTATATAGCCAAAAATTTTAGAATTGTGTTGATGTCCCAATATTTATGGACCTGACTGTATATTAACTGTTTTTTGTTATAGAAATGGTACCCAGTAACTAGAAAAAAATGATTCTATTTTCTCTGCGAAAGGACTTTTGTCCTGAAAGAGCTAGTGAGCCTGGCTTATCCATTTTTATGGTTATGTTATGTGCTGTAAGCTATGCACGCCTGTTTAAAAGGCTGAGGAATGACTGGAAGGCTATACTGTAGCTGTGAAACACTCATTGTGTTGATCCACATGTAGGTCTCTCTTTGAATTGCAACATATTTGGGGTTGTTAGAATCCAATTAGAAAAGAAATCATAAATTCCATATTGATTTTCTCATCTCTAGTATGCATACATATCTCATATATCAATTTTCCCTTTTTATCCACAATTTTTTTTTTTGTGGTAGCCTCATACTGTTCATTCAGTGCTTTTTCATACAATTTTTTTTATGCTGTAGTTGTACCACAGTTGTCTCTCTGGAAAAGAGAAAAAAAAGCTATTCTATTTCTCAAAACAAGAGAGATAATCTTATATCCAGCACGCCAGTTGTTTCTGGGTAATTACCCAATAACACAGCTGAGCTAAACAAGTTTGCTTGTCTGCCTTAGAGGGCTTAGTTGGGTTCTATTTGGTCTTATGGATGGTGCCAAGTATATATGAGGAGTATTGTAAAACCAGTCAACATTCCTCTGGGTGTCTGGGAAAATATGTGGAAATTAGCATATCTTACATATGCTGGCATCAGATAGGCTTAGGAAAGCTAATCTGAATATCTTTCCCAGAAACCCAGAGGGTCACACACGCTTTGCATACTAGGTACCCTCCATAATGAGTACCCCCAACAATTCAGGACAGATTATGAATAGAGTTGAGCGAACACCTGGATGTTCGGGTTCGAGAAGTTCGGCCGAACATCCCGGAAATGTTCGGGTTCGGGATCCGAACCCGATCCGAACTTCGTCCCGAACCCGAACCCCATTGAAGTCAATGGGGACCCGAACTTTTCGGCACTAAAACGGCTGTAAAACAGCCCAGGAAAGGGCTAGAGGGCTGCAAAAGGCAGCAACATGTAGGTAAATCCCCTGCAAACAAATGTGGATAGGGAAATTAATTAAAATAAAAATTAAATAAATAAAAATTAACCAAAATCAATTGGAGAGAGGTTCCATAGCAGAGAATCTGGCTTCCCGTCACCCACCACTGGAACAGTCCATTCTCAGATATTTAGGCCCCGGCACCCAGGCAGAGGAGAGAGGTCCCGTAACAGAGAATCTGTCTTCATGTCAGCAGAGAATTAGTCTGCATGTCATAGCAGAGAATGAGGCTTCACGTCAGCCACCACTGCAACAGTCCATTGGCATATATTTAGGCCTAGCACACAGGCAGAGGAGAGAGGTCCCGTAACAGAGAATCTGGCTTCATGTCAGCAGAGAATCAGTCTGCATGTCATAGCAGAGAATGAGGCTTCACGTCAGCCACCACTGCAACAGTCCATTGGCATATATTTAGGCCCAGCACACACACAGGCAGAGGAGAGAGGTCCCGTAACAGAGAATCTGGCTTCATGTCAGCAGAGAATCAGTCTGCATGTCATAGCAGAGAATGAGGCTTCACGTCAGCCACCACTGCAACAGTCCATTGGCATATATTTAGGCCCAGCACACACACAGGCAGAGGAGAGAGGTCCCGTAACAGAGAATCTGTCTTCATGTCAGCAGAGAATTAGTCTGCATGTCATAGCAGAGAATGAGGCTTCACGTCACCCACCACTGCAACAGTCCATTGGCATATATTTAGGCCTAGCACACAGGCAGAGCAGAGAGGTCCCGTAACAGACAATCTGGCTTCATGACAGCAGAGAATCAGTCTGCATGTCATAGCAGAGAATGAGGCTTCACGTCACCCACCACTGCAACAGTCCATTGGCATATATTTAGGCCTAGCACACAGGCAGAGCAGAGAGGTCCCGTAACAGACAATCTGGCTTCATGACAGCAGAGAATCAGTCTGCATGTCATAGCAGAGAATCAGGCTTCACGTCAGCCACCACTGCAACAGTCCATTGTCATAAATTTAGGCCCAGCACCCAGGCAGAGGAGAGAGGTCCCGTAACAGACAATCTGGCTTCATGTCAGCAGAGAATTAGTCTGCATGTCATAGCAGAGAATCAGGCTTCATGTCAGCCACCACTGCAACAGTCCATTGGCATATATTTAGGCCTAGCACACAGGCAGAGGAGAGGTTCATTCAACTTTGGGTAGCATCGCAATATAATGGTAAAATGAAAATAAAAATAGGATTGAATGAGGAAGTGCCCTGGAGTCCAATAATATATGGTTATGGGGAGGTAGTTAATGTCTAATCTGGACAAGGGACGGACAGGTCCTGTGGGATCCATGCCTGGTTCATTTTTATGAACGTCAGCTTGTCCACATTGGCTGTAGACAGGCGGCTGCGTTTGTCTGTAATGACGCCCCCTGCCGTGCTGAATACACGTTCAGACAAAACGCTGGCTGCCGGGCAGGCCAGCACCTCCAAGGCATAAAAGGCTAGCTCTGGCCACGTGGACAATTTAGAGACCCAGAAGTTGAATGGGGCCGAACCATCAGTCAGTACGTGGAGGGGTGTGCACACGTACTGTTCCACCATGTTAGTGAAATGTTGCCTCCTGCTAACACGTTGCGTATCAGGTGGTGGTGCAGTTAGCTGTGGCGTGTTGACAAAAGTTTTCCACATCTCTGCCATGCTAACCCTGCCCTCAGAGGAGCTGGCCGTGACACAGCTGCCTTGGCGACCTCTTGCTCCTCCTCTGCCTTGGCCTTGGGCTTCCACTTGTTCCCCTGTGACATTTGGGAATGCTCTCAGTAGCGCGTCTACCAACGTGCGCTTGTACTCGCGCATCTTCCTATCACGCTCCAGTGCAGGAAGTAAGGTGGGCACATTGTCTTTGTAGCGTGGATCCAGCAGGGTGGCAACCCAGTAGTCCGCACAGGTTAAAATGTGGGCAACTCTGCTGTCGTTGCGCAGGCACTGCAGCATGTAGTCGCTCATGTGTGCCAGGCTGCCCAGGGGTAAGGACAAGCTGTCCTCTGTGGGAGGCGTATCGTCATCGTCCTGCCTTTCCCCCCAGCCACGCACCAGTGATGGACCCGAGCTGCGTTGGGTGCCACCCCGCTGTGACCATGCTTCATCCTCATCCTCCTCCACCTCCTCCTCATCCTCGTCCTCCTCGTCCTCCAGTAGTGGGCCCTGGCTGGCCACATTTGTACCTGGCCTCTGCTGTTGCAAAAAACCTCCCTCTGAGTCACTTCGAAGAGACTGGCCTGAAAGTGCTAAAAATGACCCCTCTTCCTCATCCTCCTCCTCCTCCTCCTGGGCCACCTCCTGTTCCATCATCGCCCTAAGTGTTTTCTCAAGGAGACATAGAAGTGGTATTGTAACGCTGATAACGGTGTCATCGCCACTGGCCATGTTGGTGGAGTACTCGAAACAGCGCAACAGGGCACACAGGTCTCGCATGGAGGCCCAGTCATTGGTGGTGAAGTGGTGCTGTTCTGTAGTGCGACTGACCCGTGCGTGCTGCAGCTGAAACTCCACTATGGCCTGCTGCTGCTCGCACAGTCTGTCCAGCATGTGCAAGGTGGAGTTCCACCTGGTGGGCACGTCGCATATGAGGCGGTGAGCGGGAAGGCCGAAGTTACGCTGTAGCGCAGACAGGCGAGCAGCGGCAGGATGTGAACGCCGGAAGCGCGAACAGACGGCCCGCACTTTATGCAGCAGCTCTGACATGTCGGGGTAGTTGTGAATGAACTTCTGCACCACCAAATTCAGCACATGCGCCAAGCAAGGGATGTGCGTCAAATTGGCTAGTCCCAGAGCTGCAACGAGATTTCGCCCATTATCACACACCACCAGGCCGGGCTTGAGGCTCACCGGCAGCAACCACTCGTCGGTCTGTTGTTCAATACCCCGCCACAACTCCTGTGCGGTGTGGGGCCTGTCCCCCAAACATATGAGTTTCAGAATGGCCTGCTGACGTTTACCCCGGGCTGTGCTGAAGTTGGTGGTGAAGGTGTGTGGCTGACTGGATGAGCAGGTGGAAGAAGAGGAGGAGGAAGCCGAGAAGGAGGAGGTGGCAACAGGAGGCAAAGAATGTTGCCCTGCGATCCTTGGCGGCGGCAGGACGTGCGCCAAACAGCTCTCCGCCTGGGGCCCAGCTGCCACTACATTTACCCAGTGTGCAGTTAGGGAGATATAGCGTCCCTGGCCGTGCTTACTGGTCCACGTATCTGTGGTTAGGTGGACCTTGCTACAGATGGCGTTGCGCAGTGCACACTTGATTTTATCGGATACTTGGTTGTGCAGGGAAGGCACGGCTCTCTTGGAGAAGTAGTGCCGGCTGGGAACAACATACTGTGGGACAGCAAGCGACATGAGCTGTTTGAAGCTGTCTGTGTCCACCAGCCTAAATGACAGCATTTCATAGGCCAGTAGTTTAGAAATGCTGGCATTCAGGGCCAGGGATCG
Source organism: Bufo gargarizans (assembly GCF_014858855.1). NCBI lineage: Eukaryota > Metazoa > Chordata > Amphibia > Anura > Bufonidae > Bufo > Bufo gargarizans. The sequence continues at coordinate 91,308,277 of NC_058085.1, forward strand.
AGGGTGGCTAGGTGGGAATTTACGCTTTCTATCAAATGTTTGTGAGATGGAGAGCTGAACGCTGGCGTGTGACATGGTTGAGACGCTTGGTGACGGAGGTGGTGGTGGTGGTGTTGGTGGTACATCCCCTGTTTGCTGGGCGGCAGGTGCCAACGTTCCTCCAGAGGCGGAGGAAGAGGCCGAGGCGGCAGCAGCAGAATAGGCCGAGGCGGCAGCAGCAGAAGAGGTAGCAGGGGGAGCCTGAGTGACTTCCTTGGTTTTAAGGTGTTTACTCCACTGCAGTTCATGCTTTGCATGCAGGTGCCTGGTCATGCAGGTTGTGCTCAGGTTCAGAACGTTAATGCCTCGCTTCAGGCTCTGATGGCACAGCGTGCAAACCACTCGGGTCTTGTCGTCAGCACATTGTTTGAAGAAGTGCCATGCCAGGGAACTCCTTGAAGCTGCCTTTGGGGTGCTCGGTCCCAGATGGCGGCGGTCAGTAGCAGGCGGAGTCTCTTGGCGGCGGGTGTTCTGCTTTTGCCCACTGCTCCCTCTTTTGCTACGCTGTTGGCTCGGTCTCACCACTGCCTCTTCCTCCGAACTGTGAAAGTCAGTGGCACGACCTTCATTCCATGTGGGGTCTAGGACCTCATCGTCCCCTGCATCGTCTTCCACCCAGTCTTGATCCCTGACCTCCTGTTCAGTCTGCACACTGCAGAAAGACGCAGCAGTTGGCACCTGTGTTTCGTCATCATCAGAGACATGCTGAGGTGGTATTCCCATGTCCTCATCATCAGGAAACATAAGTGGTTGTGCGTCAGTGCATTCTATGTCTTTCACCGCTGGGGAAGGGCTAGGTGGATGCCCTTGGGAAACCCTGCCAGCGGAGTCTTCAAACAGCATAAGAGACTGCTGCATAACTTGAGGCTGAGACAGTTTCCCTGGTATGCATGGGGGTGATGTGACAGACTGATGGGGTTGGTTTTCAGGCGCCATCTGTGCGCTTTCTGCAGAAGACTGGGTGGGAGATAATGTGAACGTGCTGGATCCACTGTCGGCCACCCAATTGACTAATGCCTGTACCTGCTCAGGCCTTACCATCCTTAGAACGGCATTGGGCCCCACCATATATCGCTGTAAATTCTGGCGGCTACTGGGACCTGAGGTAGTTGGTACACTAGGACGTGTGGATGTGGCAGAACGGCCACGTCCTCTCCCAGCACCAGAGGGTCCACTAACACCACCACGACCATGTCCACGTCCGCGTCCCTTACTAGATGTTTTTCTCATTGTTATGGTTCACCACAACAACAAATATATTATTTGGCCCAATGTATTGTATTCAAATTCAGCGGGATATAAATTTGAGGCCTAGTATTTAGGCGCTGGGTGACCGGTATGGATTTAGTGACAGAATTAGACTTGGAAATGCACAGAAGCGTGTGTGTGAAGTTATTCTGAATGACCCAATGTGCACCTTGAATATTATATACCCTTTTTGGGATAGATTTCAAATAGCTCTGATATAGCAGGAACCACTAAATTATGAAATTGCTAAATTGGGAATTGTACTTCAACCCAGAACAAAAAATGTGCTTTGACGGGCACTAAATAACTTTCCCAGCTACAACAGTACAGCGGTAACGAGAGATTTAGAGGGATTTAAATTTGAGGCCTAGTATTTAGGCGCTGGGTGACAGGTATGGGTTTAGTGACAGAATTAGACTTGGAAATACACAGTAGCGGGTGTGTGTGAAGTTATTCTGAATGACCCAATGTGCACCTTCAATATTATATACCCTTTTTGGGATAGATTTCAAATAGCTCTGATATAGCAGGAACCACTAAATTATGAAATTGCTAAATTGGGAATTGTACTTCAACCCAGAACAAAAAATGTGCTTTGACGGACACTAAATATCTTGCCCAGCAACAACAGTACAGCGGTGGGTAACGAGAGATTTAGAGGGATTTAAATTTGAGGCCTAGTATTTAGGCGCTGGGTCACCGGTATGGATTTAGTGACAGAATTAGACTTGGAAATGCACAGAAGCGTGTGTGTGAAGTTATTCTGAATGACCCTATGTGCACCTTCAATATTATATACCCTTTTAGGGATAGATTTCAAATAGCTCTGATATAGCAGAAACCACTAAATTATGAAATTGCTAAATTGGGAATTGTACTTCAACCCAGAACAAAAAATGTGCTTTGACGGACACTAAATATCTTGCCCAGCAACAACAGTACAGCGGTGGGTAACGAGAGATTTAGAGGGATTTAAATTTGAGGCCTAGTATTTAGGCGCTGGGTGACAGGTATGGGTTTAGTGACAGAATTAGACTTGGAAATACACAGTAGCGGGTGTGTGTGAAGTTATTCTGAATGACCCAATGTGCACCTTCAATATTATATACCCTTTTTGGGATAGATTTCAAATAGCTCTGATATAGCAGGAACCACTAAATTATGAAATTGCTAAATTGGGAATTGTATTTCAACCCAGAACAAGAAATGTGCTTGAACGGACACTAAATAACTCGCCCAGCTACAGCACTAGGGACAGATTTAGCTGGATATAAATTTGAGGCCTAGTATTTAGGCGCTGGGTGACCGGTATGGATTTAGTGACAGAATTAGACTGGGATATGGCCAAAAAATGAACAGACTATTGCTGGTTAAATGCACTTGGTGTGACAGCTTCACCCTGATGTAGGCTTTAGCCAAAAAACAACCACACCATTGAGGGTTAAATGCACTTGGTGACAGGCGCAGCTTGCCCCTGATTTTGTATATGGCCAAAAAATGAACAGACTATTGCTGGTTAAATGCACTTGGTGTGACAGCTTCACCCTGATGTAGGCTTTAGCCAAAAAACAACCACACCATTGAGGGTTAAATGCACTTGGTGACAGGCGCAGCTTGCCCCTGATTTTGTATATGGCCAAAAAATGAACAGACTATTGCTGGTTAAATGCACTTGGTGTGACAGCTTCACCCTGATGTAGGCTTTAGCCAAAAAACAACCACACCATTGAGGGTTAAATGCACTTGGTGACAGGCGCAGCTTGCCCCTGATTTTGTATATGGCCAAAAAATGAACAGACTATTGCTGGTTAAATGCACTTGGTGTGACAGCTTCACCCTGATGTAGGCTTTAGCCAAAAAACAACCACACCATTGAGGGTTAAATGCACTTGGTCGCAGCTTGTGCTGGCGCACCACAAGACACAAAATGGCCGCCGATCACCCCAGAAAAATGAGACTGACAAACGGTCTGTGCAGCCTAAAAACAGTGAGCAATTGAGGATCAGCAGCTCAATGATCCACAGCTGCAGATCGATCAGTTAATCAAGTCCTTTGGAGGAGTTAATCTGCCTAATCTCGCCCTACTGTCGCAGCCGCAACCTCTCCCTACGCTAATCAGAGCAGAGTGACGGGCGGCGCTATGTGACTCCAGCTTAAATAGAGGCTGGGTCACATGGTGCTCTGGCCAATCACAGCCATGCCAATAGTAGGCATGGCTGTGATGGCCTCTTGGGGCAAGTAGTATGACGCTTGTTGATTGGCTGCTTTGCAGCCTTTCAAAAAGCGCCAAGAAAGCGTCACAAAAGCGCGAAGAAAGCAACGAACACCGAACCCGAACCCGGACTTTTACGAAAATGTCCGGGTTCGGGTCCGTGTCACGGACACCCCAAAATTCGGTACGAACCCGAACTATACAGTTCGAGTTCGCTCATCCCTAATTATGAACCATTACAATCAATTCATTCATTTTTAACATGTCCCCTATCTACCACTTTCTACCTTAACTTATCCCATCATGCCTAATTTAAATACTCCTCCACCCCTGCTTGAATTCTGTCTCCCAGTATAGCAGACTTCTTTCCATTCAGCAAACCATCCATGGAATACAGTATGTACCCAATTAAATGTCTAGGAACCCAAATTATTCTGACCTACACCAGGACTTAAGTCATGCACTTAGCTCCTTGAGCTCCTCTGTCTTTCCTATGTTGAGAATAGCACCTTGGAGGTCCTTCTCTTAAGCTGGTGCGACATCTCACAGTGGCAAAGGGTCCCTTCTTAGAAATATTTGTGACACCAGTTACAGTGAAGCATCAACGGGACAGAGTTCCTTTAAGAAATGGTGTTGGTGGGGGGCGGAGCCAGCGCCGGCAGTGAATGGCTGTGTGAGTGCTTAGCTCCGTGTGAGGAATCGCCCTAACAGCTTGGATTTACAGCTTTCAGAAGCCATCATGGTCAAAATCGGTGGATCTAAACCTCAAGAAGGATCGGAGCAACAAAAGGCTGCAGCCACTAAAGGAGAAATGGATAAATTTATCAAGAAGGCTGCCTCGGCGTATGTGGCCAGAGAAGGCAAGATGGCGCCTGTCTCCCCACGCGCAAGCAGCAGAACACAAAATGAACGGACTGAGGCCGCTGCAGAGGGAGAAGAGGACTTAAATGTTCTCCCCTTATCCAGATCCTACTTTAAGGATACGCTCAGATCTACCCTATCTGCAGCTCTCGACCCCATCAGCTCAGATCTCTCCACAATTAAGCAGGATGTCAAGCAGATCGGGAGGAGGGTAGAAGCCCTGGAAGACTCTCAAGCCGCAATTATAAATCATCAACAAGCGGTCTCACAGCACTTGCTAGTCGTACAGACGAATCTTAATGCTCTATACAGTGGCCTGGAAGACCAGGAAAATAGGAGCAGACGAAATAATCTGCGATTCCGTGGAATACCGGAGTCGGTCTCACCCGATGACGTCCCAAATACCGTTATACAGATCTGCTCATCCATCTTGGGACCGGAATCGGCACACGAGGTCATCCTGGAAAGAGCTCATAGAGCCCTGAGACCCAAACCAGCCACTAATGCCCCTCCGAGAGACGTAATCTGCAAGTTCCTAGCTTTCCCGGTTAAAGAAGCCATCCTTAGCAAAGCTCGGCAGACCAGTGAGCTCATATGGGACGGTTATGCAGTAACTATCTTCCAAGATTTGGCCCAAACAACTCTCCAGAAAGGAGATCGCTGAAACCACTCACCGACTGGCTTAGAGCTCACAGAGTCCAGTATAGATGGTCCTTCCCGTTCGGCATCTCCTTCTTCTATGAGGGACGTCGGCTGTCCGTTACTTCTTATGAAGACCTGGATCAAGTATATGCTCATCTTAACATCGATCCACTTCCGATCCAAAACTGGGAGACGGTGGGAGATCTCTCCTCCCTCCCGACTCTTCCAGTGATGGACAGATGGGAGAAACAACGCACCCCCAAACCTAACAAGCAAAGAAGAGATGCCTCCTTCTCCACTCCGAGATGCCTAACTATGGATAACTAAGTATCCGTGGACTTCTCTGGCTTGTTTTAATCCCTTATGTGCTATCGCTATCCCCCCTTAGCTGATCTTACATTCTCTCCCCATCCTATTGTCTCTATATGCTCTCCGTCCCGATCACTGTCTCCTCCGCTTTCTTTCTCTTCAGTATCTAATGTCTCTCTCTCTCCCTCTGATGTATATGATCTAACCATGATATAAGTATTGACGACTTACCGATTATCCTAGGAAGCGTCACCGACCCGAAGATATACTGTTTTCTTCCACAGGGCGGCTATCATAGTACTCACTACCCCTACAATTGACCTCTGGTCATACTGCGCATGCGCGCACCAGTTTTTACTATACTGGCTTCAGGCCACTGTTAATAGGTTGTTACCCCTTATGTTTCCCTGTTTTTGTGGATGTGCTGCATTTTCTCATGTAGATCGACCTCGCTGCCTGAAGTTTCAATATAGTACTGTGAATGGTTGGGGTTCTCAGATATCTGTAGCCAGATCGATCGGGATGCTCCTCTTTTCAGAGAAATGGCTAATCTAAAAGTTGCATCATATAATGTTAAAGGCTTTAATTCGCCCTCTAAGAGATGCCAAATTTTCTCTTTTATGAAAAAGAAACAGGCCTCGGTTTTACTATTGCAAGAAACCCATTTTAAATTTAACAAGTATCCCGACCTATCTCGCTCTAACTACTCTTTATGGTTTCACTGCGGCTCTAATTCCTCTGCATCCAGAGGGGTTAGTATAGGCTTTAACAAAAATGTCAATTTCCAATACTGCTCCCATCAGCAGGATACAGAGGGTAGATTTCTGTTCCTAAAGGGATATATTGATAAATGTATGTTCACATTCATAAATATATATGCCCCAAACGTCGATCAAGCCTCCTGGTTTAAAGATCTTATGCCGAAAGTTCTTGCCTTTCAGGAGGGAGTACTGATCCTTGGCAGAGACTTTAATGTTACCCTGAACCCGCTCCTAGATTCCTCATCAAATAAATCCGCCCTCTCTAAACGAGCATTAAGATCAATTGCTAACTCATTAGCGGAGCTTAACTTGGTCGACGTTTGGAGATTGCTAAACCCTACAGAAAGGGATTACTCCTTTTATTCGAACCTTCACGGGTCGTATCAGAGACTAGATTACTTACTAGTACCCAAAGACCTTATCCTTAAATGCAAAGAACCTTGTATCGGCTCCATTCATATGTCAGACCACGCACCGATCTTCATTTCCATTTCCCTTACAGACCCACCTCCTAAAACATTTAGATGGAGGCTCAATGAGCAACTCCTCTCAAACCCGGAGTATATCTCAAAATTGAGCACAGCCCTGAAAGATTTTTTCTCCATTAATGCTCGCCCTGACACCTCTCCCAACCTACTTTGGGACACTCACAAAGCCTTCATAAGAGGACAATTTATCAGTCTAGGCTCCTATGCTAAAAAACTACGATCAATCCAAATTGACACCCTACTTAAACAGATTGCGAAACTAGAGGCCCAACATAAGATCACCTTGTCTGACGTGCATTTAAATGAACTCACAAAATTACGCTCCGACTTAAAAAAACTTCCTAAACACCACTTCAGCCAAATTCTTCCTAAATTCCCAGTTTAAATTTTTCGCCCACGGAGACAAGGCCTCTAGATTTATGATGAACAGGATTAAACAGAGGAAATCCCATAACCGCATTGATAAGATTTCTATTGGAAATGGAGACTTTGCCTATACAACTGAAGGAATTGCATCCCAGTTCCAGAAATTTTATCATAAGCTATACAACTTCCCCTCGGACTCCCCGAACACGCGACCCTCTGCCCACACTGAGGCAACCCAAAAACTTCTTCACTCCTTATCCCTCCCCAAACTAAGTGAATCCCAAAGTGCTCTTTTAGAAGCCCCATTTACACTCCAAGAGGTATTGGAATCTATAAATAAGCTGCCAAAAAACAAAGCCCCAGGTCCTGATGGTTTGACGGCGATCTACTACCGCACATTCAAAGACCTCCTCGCCCCTCACCTACTTTCACTCTTTAACCAATCCCTCAAGGGCACTCCCATGTCCCAAGACATGACGAAAGCACACATCACAATCATTCACAAAGCAGACAAAGACCCAGTTCATTGTGGGAACTATCGCCCTATATCATTGCTAAACCTGGACCTCAAATTAATGGCTAAAATCCTTGCCATCCGTCTTTCCCCACTCCTCCCTTCTCTAATACATAAGGATCAGACCGGCTTTATTGTCTGGAGAGAGGGGAAGGATAACTCAGTGCGAGTAATAAACGCCATCTCATATGCAAAAAGACATGCCCACCCCTTAGTCCTTGTCAGCACCAATGCCGAAAAAGCATTTGATAGAGTCAATTGGGACTTTATGAGGTTAGCTCTACAGCATTTCGGGGTCCCCGGACCATTTATCCAGTCAATTTTTTTCTATGTATCAAAATGCCTCGGCATCGGTGCTGGTGAATGACACTTTCCCCCCCCCTTCCCTATCAGGAACGGCACGCGACAGGGCTGCCCTCTCTCTCCCCTGATCTTTGTCCTTACTATGGAACCCCTCTTACAATCCCTCCGACAAGACCCTCTGATAAAAGGCTTGGATTTGGGTGGCCACAACCACAAAGTAGCCGCCTTTGCCGATGACCTTTTAATCATGGCAACCAATCCAGCTACCTCCTTACCCCGCATTTACGCTCATTTGGAAACTTTTAGCCCACTGTCCAACCTTAAAATCAATAGAAATAAGTCACACGTATTAGCAATAGGCCTGTGTACGCTTACTAAGAACAAATTGGCATCAATATCCCCTTTCAATTGGAATTCGCCTACCATCACATATTTAGGGGTCAAAATTAGCCCAGACCCCTCCAATTTATTTAATCTTAATTATACCCCTCTCCTACACTCTATGCAAACTCAAATTGATAAATTATATCTTCCAACACTCTCTTGGTTTGGCCGCAAGAACCTATTCACCTCATTGGTTATGCCAAGGCTCAATTACCTCCAACAGGTCCTCCCAATTACCATCGCCGGCACCTACTTCCAATCCTTAAATAGACATATACGCAGTTTATCTGGAACAAGAAGAAACCTCGTATTAGCTATAATGTCCTTCAGAGACCTAAAATTGCGGGAGGTATAAATCTTCCAGACCCAGAGATGTATAATATGGCCTGCTTACTAACTAGAACGATAGACTGGTTTAGAGAGCCTTTGTCTAAGTCCTGGGTAGGTATGGAATCTTCCACTTTCCTATCCTCATTTAGGGTCCTTCTAATTCTCCCCGTCAGGCCACATATATCTCAGGTTCGAGAAGACCTAGTCATTACAGCTACACTAAACGCTTGGAAAAAATTACAAGAATCGAACCTAGCCGTTCCCTTACCCTCCCCCATTATACAAGTGAGAGACCTTTTCGGAATGGCTCCGAGAGAACTTGTACAAAGTATCCCACTCTCGCTTAGAAACTCCACAACCCTAGTAAGGTCCCTCTTTAAAGACGACGGCAACTTGAAAGACCAACAGGATATCATAAACCTTCTTAACATTACCATCCCCCCTATGTCCATCATAGCATTTCTTCGCTCCTTTATATCTAAACATATTAGGTTTAGTGATTTACTCAGGCCTCTGTCGTGGTTTGAGAGCCTCATCAGTATCAACCCACCACCCCGTAAACTTATCTCTCTCATCTATAGGAAACTTATGCTCCCTGTTAATATGCCCAATCCATCCTTCATAGGCTCTTGGGAGAAAGACCTGGGTTCCCCATTTACGGCAGAAGACCATTCTTGCATATTTATTGAACCCCACTCTTCTTCCAGGTGCGTCAGAATACAGGAAAACGGGTACAAAATCCTCACCAGATGGTACAGAACCCCAGACATAACATGCTACTTTTCATCCTCTGGGTCTGACGTATGCTGGAGATGTGACGCTGAGAAAGGGTCGTTTTACCATATTTGGTGGACATGTCCACTAGTCACGGAATGGTGGTCTAACATATTTAGATACTGCAATCTAGTATGTAATTCTTCCATCACTCTCTGCCCTAAACTGGCTCTCCTGGGCCTACATACCCAAATACCTGGCTCTTTACCACTGCAGCTGTTCAAAAAGCTACTTTCTGCAGTCTGACTACTGCTACCTAGATATTGGTTGTCACACGATCTCCCCACTACCGAGCATTGGTTTAACAAAATTGACTCCATTTGCAGGTTTGAAGAGATGTCGGCGCGGGAGAACAGATCCTACCGCAATTTTATATTATTATGGAAACCCTGGCGGGACTTTAGATCGCCTCATGCATGATAGTGTATCTTGTGACCCATGGATTAGTTGATTGAATATGTACCACAACCTACAGTAGATTTATATGATGTAAAATGTAACCGTCCACATGTTTACGTTCATGTTTCTGTTGATTATGTATTTGTCACGTCTGTGATTATGAGATATAAGGTGTGACACTTTGATGTGTCTCACACCGATTGTATGCAATCATTTTATCCTGATTGAACCAAAAATAATAAAAATATATAAAAAAAAAAAAAAAAAGAAATGGTGTTGGTGGTGGTACCCAGGTGTAGGAATGGCCGGGTGGTATAGTGTGGCCTACAATGTCCTTTACTGTTTTGTATGTGTCACAGTGCTCAGCCTGGAAACGCCAGACCCCAGGCATTGTCTTCTGAAGCAGCAAATAAGGGGGGTAATTAACTTGGGGATGAAGAGTCCAGACCTTGTGATGAAGTTCAATAACAGCTTTACTTGGCATAATCGTTTCTCCAAACAGGGAACAGACTTTGTCTTGGTTCCAGCAGGCTTTAGCATTAATACTCTGGCAGGCAAACTCATCCCTGCTACATCTATTGCTCTCTGGCTCTGCTGTACTAACAGGGTATGTAACTATAGTTCTGCCATATTTGCTGCCACCTGCTGGTGAACCAGGCACATTACATTTGAACATAACGGTAGTAAAATAGGAAATGCACAGTGTTTGGACCTGGGATAATTACACATGATGACATGCGGTTAACCAGTAAAGACAGTAGCGAGGTGCAAAGGTGGTAATGCCACTCTGGGGCATTAAACTTGCAGCCTAGATCTTTGAAACTAATCTTAAGCTCCCTCCACCCTCCAAGTATTCTCTCATTGATTCCAACATGGGCCACGCCAGCTGGGTCATCACTAGCTCCTCAGTGTAATTTTACCACCCATTCTACCACATGCCAAATCCTGTCAGCAGATAGACAGCAAACCATGCAGTTCAGGCAGTCTTCTATCCATCATCCTGATTATATAATCCCCTATAACTACTAGCTGTCTAGGTATACCTGCACTACCATCTCCCTGACTACTAGCTGATCTGTCCTTCCGACTGTTAGGGAGAGCAGTATCCATGAAGGCTGCCATTTCTGAGACTAACACCTTTGCATCATCACCCAACTTGGCAATTTTGGTTGGGAGCACGGTAACAAGAGTAGCATTCTTTTTCTTGAGTCCATTTCTTCTTCCTCTGACTAAATTAAGCCAGCTACCTACCTGCTCCTCCTGACCCTTATCTAGCCTCCATTTCTGCCACACTAACTGCTTGCTCAGTGAGCAGCATGTGCAGTACCCTTAACTTGGGGGTATCTGCAAATGTTAGGTATTTTATTAATTGGTATTGTTATATATTTTAATGTTTTGGGTGTTTTTTCCAAATAGATGAGATATGGGTGACAATGGTTGTAAGGAACAGGGCAAACCCCTGTGGAATCATATATCAAATGTATACTTGCTTGTATTATAACTAACAGTTTGCTTGACAAAATGGCCCCTGAAGCAGCAGCCAACTCCCTTAATAATCCCTTACTAATCACTTTATGATATTGCTGACTTTTGCTAAAGTATGGCGTGATACGTGACCATTGGACTTTAGTAATGTGACAATGAGATCAATTAACTGAGTCATAAAGTTCCCCTTTTCCTACTATAAAAACCCATGTAACGCAAATAATAAACGGAACTTCTAGCATTGACTTCTCTGTGACAGTCTGTGTGTGATTTCTCTCGGCGTACGTATGCCTACAATTTGATACCATTCGGAGCAGTACATCAACCTAGCCTGACTATTGGGTCAGAACCAGAACCAGAACATTATCAGCTGGCGCCCAACGTGGGGCCCAAAGGATTGGACCTCCTGCTGGCGTACCTCCACAGACTGGACCAGGAGAGACAAGCCAACGGACACCGGGACCGCGCGGCCCGTAATAAGAGGTGAGAAAATATATTCATCTTACCTATTCTGTGTCCCTTGGCCTAGTCTTTCCATATTTGCTCTAGGGAGGGGTGCACCGACAGTGAGGCATCCTCAGGGGCATGCGAGTAAGAACCCCATTGTATTGATAAAGCTCTTGATGTACTGTGTTTTTATTATTTTATGTGTATGGTTGGTTTCTCTGAAAGGAGAGGCATAGACTGACAGAACAACAGAAGGAAGTCTCCCAAAGTGCCTACATTGAGGGGTAACCCTGGTGTGTGACCCCAAGAAATAGTAGAAGGGAAGGAGACAGCTTGCTGATAACCCAGTGTGTGTTAATCTCAAGCTCAAGAGGTGTTTGTTTGTCAGTGTCTGTGCTAATCCAACTATCAGAGGCAGTAAGAGAAGGCTCCAGAACGTGTTTTTGAGAAATGGGAAACCAAAATAGTGTTCCGAAGGGCTATTGTTCACCTGAACAGTACGTGGCGGACCGGAGAGGGAAAAGTTATGTTAAAGGATTGAGCAAGTTAGAAAAGAGTTATGATATTGCAAAAGGAGGTATATTGTGTTCCGCTACATGGCAGACATTGTTAACTGAGAAGAGAGGCAAATTGAACGATGATAAGTTGATAGATACAGTTAGGGTATGGCTGGACTGTAGCAAAGAATTTGAACAGACAAAAGGGGATGCAATGTTTGATGAAAAATCAGGACGCCATTACTATCGGCCTGGCCCAGTCTTAGCGCGGGAACAGCCACCGCCCTATAATGGCGCCGCTGAAAGAAAAAGGGGAAGTTGGACTTGTACACATTGTGGTCAGCAGAACCCTGCCTCCCGTGATACTTGCTTAGCCTGTGGTGCTCCACGCCCACATTACCACACTCTTTTAGGCCCCCCGCACGTCACACCAGTCCCGGCAACGGCGCCATCTTGTCCTCAGCCAACGCCCAAGGCCGGACTTGTAATCTCCCCAAAACCTGCTCTTTCTGTCATGCCTCAAATCACTGCCATACTCCCTATGATGAATCCCGACGGCACCTACATGTTACCCAGTCAGCCCATAGCACCAGCTCATATAATGGTAGGAGGTAGTGGCGTAGATCGGGAAGATGAGGATGGGGATGAACATAAAGAAGATGCAGGGGAAGAGTCACAGCAGACGTTGGATTATGCAGCTGGCGCAGTGCAAACCCCGGTATATCGCAGTCCACCGCATCTTGGGCGCTTCTCTGATATTAGTAGTCAGGAAGCAAGAGCAGCGAATGAGTCTTTTCAAAACCAAATTGTACAGTTGCAAAGAGAAGTCCATAATTTAGGACAAGGAAACTTTGAAGTCATAAAGGATTTACTTTTAAACACCCGCCCAGTCGGGCCACCTAAGTATGTGTCCTTCACTCCCCAGCAGTTGTTCACCATAGTGAACCTCATGCCTGACCCGGATACTCACCCTATGCCCTTTTACAGAAAATTGGTACAAGTATATCAAACATACGGGTGTACTTGGTCAGACTTGCAAAGTATTGTACAAAATAAGACTGGTGAATTTTCTTCACTTATAATGGATCACATACGCCAACCAGAACTTCCTGGAGCGAACTTTGATACTCGAGACTCAGACTCTGGCCACGAATTCATTCAACAACTGTACAAATGGGCGAAAGACAGACTAGCAGAGCAGTCCACGACCCTGCAAGATATGGTACAGGATAGAGCAGAATCGGTAGAAAAGTTTGTTCAAAGAGTTAAACAAAACTATAAAGATATGGGATTCAGTCCAAATGAACCTGTGCACCTAAGGCTCCTGGCGCGGTCATTTGTAGATGGCCTTAGGCCAGACCTGAACAAAGCTCTTGTAACCTGCCGCCCAGAATGGAAATCATTAACTTTAGAAGTCTTAGAACAAGTTGCAAAATGGCTGGAGAGCAGCACCAAGAAAACCCGCACAACAGTTATGACAGTTATGACGGGAGAAGAAAGAGAGGAAAGACCCCCGCCCCGTGTCTGTTATGGGTGCGGCAAACCAGGGCACATTAAGAGAAACTGCCGCTCCAGACATCTGTGGCCGGCAAACCAGAGCCAAAGAGGAACTCCTCCTCCATGGCCAGCTCCATCCCAATAGGACGTTGGCAAACCAGTGTTGCTGGGAGGGGACACCCCGTGTATGGCAGTCTCTGCCCCTCCTGCAGGCCCCGCCCCTCGAATCACCCTCGATGTGGCAGGGAAGGAACTCTCATTCCTTGTAGACACTGGTGCAGCCCGCAGTGTGTTATGTGAGACCGCCATACTCCCTTCCTGGCTCACAGATATGCATTTACCCTGCTCTGGTTTAGAAGGGGTCACCCAACACAACCCTGTTACAAAGCCTCTCTTGATTACTCCCTCCATTAAAACCCAAGACCAATCTCCACAGTTACATCTGCCCACTGGAGTAATGTCACAGTTTGTTGTAAGCCAGACATGTCCTTTTAACTTATTAGGCTCAGATTTTCATCCAGTTCAAGGAAAATGGTACAGTTGTTTTAGGTACAGCACTGAGTCCTGAAGAAACCTGCCTCCTAATGGCATTAACAGCCCAGCCATCTGAATCACATGAACAAGGGGATACGTTGCAAAACATTTTACACCTCATCCCTGATATCCTTTGGACCAAAGGTCCCCAAGACATTGGGCGTCTCAAGGTCCCGCCAGTCACTATAACCTTGAAGAATCCCAACTTACTACCATGTAAAGCACAATACCCTCTCTCCATTTCCCAGAGAGATGCTATCACCCTCCAGATACAGGCTCTTCTTGCAAATGGGGCTATTAAAATTACCACCTCACCGTGTAACACTCCCCTATATCCAGTCAAAAAGAAAAGTGTGAAAGGACAGCCTCCTGTATATCGCATGGTACAAGACCTCAGGGCAATCAATGAGGCTACGGTCTTTGAAACCCCCATCGTTCCAAATCCTCACACTTTGCTTTCTAGCATTCCTCCTACGGCCGCTATCTTTACAGTAATTGATCTGGCAAATGCCTTTTTCTCTGTCCCACTACATGATGACTCCCAATTTCTCTTTGCTTTTACACATGATGGAAAACAATACACCTGGACGGTTCTGCCTCAAGGAGCTCAGAATAGCCCTTCCTGCTTTAGCAAAGCAATGGCATCCATCTTACAACCATGGCAAGCAGATCACCCAGAGGTGGAACTCTTACAATACGTGGATGATTTACTCCTCTGTGCTGACTCACACCCCGTCTGCCTGGACTCATCTACCTCACTTCTTACCTTCCTGGCAGATGCTGGGTGCAGAGTCTCACGTTCTAAATTACAGCTATGTCTTCCAAAAGTTGTTTTCCTAGGTCACTGCATCTCACAAGGCAGTAAGCATCTTACGGATGCCAGAAAGAAAGCAGTCTCAGACATCCCACTGCCAGATACCCCTCACCAACTGCAAACCTTTCTGGGACTAATTTCATACTGTAGACCATGGATCCCTGATGCATCCGTCCTGATGCAGCCACTGTTTGATTGCATACCCCGTGTTGCTACTGTTCCATTCCAAATGACTGCAGAAGCCATAGAAGCATTCCAATCCCTCAAAAAAAGCCATTGTCACTGCCCCAGCTCTTGGCATCCCTAACTATCAACTCCCCTTTCGCCTTTATGTCATGGAACGTCAGGGTCATGCAACTGGAGTTCTCACCCAGAGCCATGGGGGTCGTAATAGACCTCTAGGCTACTTCTCAAAACGTCTAGACCCTGTAGCCAGAGCCACCCCTTCCTGTGTCAGGGCTGTTCATGCTGCTAGTTCTCTCCTGAACGCTACCGCTGACATCATCCTAGGACACCCCCTCACCATCATGGCTCCCCATGACATCTCGGCTATCCTTCAACAAACACAACCTAAACACCTCACTGCACAGCGCCACCTCAGGCTCCAGTGTAGTCTGCTTCTGCCAGATAATGTCACCATCCAAAGATGCCACATCCTCAATCCTGCTGCACTCCTTCCTCTTCCAAGGGGGGAGTATACTGCAGACAGAGATTCTGAAGACTTTATTGATCTACATGCTGAAGAAGATCTTCAGGAAGAAGAACTATGGGCCTCAACCGACTCTCTTTACAAGGAACAAGAACATGACTGCATTACAATGATGGAAGCTGAAGTAGGAACACCACCATTAATACAGGATACTCCTTTGCAAAACCCACACTGGACACTCTTTGTAGACGGTTCAAGGTATGCCGATGATAAAGGAAAATTCCATACAGGCATGGCAGTCACTAGTGAGTATGAAGTGCTGTGTGCAAGGCAATTGCGCCCAGACCAGTCAGCACAAGAGGCTGAACTCATAGCCCTTACCGAGGCCTGCCTCATAGCAAAAGACTCCACTGCCAACATCTACACAGACTCCAGATATGCCTTTGGAGTAGTTCATGATTTTGGAATAATATGGAAGGCCAGAGATTACATTACAGCAGCAGGAACCCCAATTAAACATGCTTTAGCAGTAGAGGCTTTAATGGCTGCAGTACTCCTGCCCACCAAAGTGGCAGTAATCAAAGTAAAGGCGCATACCCGTGCTGACACACCAGAAGCCAAAGGAAATGCATTGGCTGACCAAGCAGCCAAACAGGCAGCAATGGAAGAGGAAAGAGCACAGCCAGATAAAATCATGCTAGCACAACCGGATGTCAAGCAACAAGAAGTATCATGGGATCTACTGAAACAGATGCAGAAGCAAGCTACCCGCTCAGAAAAGGAAACCTGGCTAAAAGAGTCAGCCCTGGAAGAAGAATCCGGACTTTGGACACAAGGGAAGAAAGTGTGCCTGCCTAGAGCGCTCTATCCTATAATAGCCTCTCTGGCCCATGGACCCACTCATCAATCTAAGACAATAATGAAAGAGCTCATTGATAAAATATGGGTAGCCCCCGGAATCACTCCTGTTCTACTGAAATATGTCCAGTCATGTTTAATCTGTGCCCAATGCAATCCAGGCAGGACTGAGCCCACTCCCAAAAGATGTCTCCCAAAAGCCTTATACCCCTTCCAGAGGATCCAGATTGATCATATCCAGATGCCAATGTGCCAAGGGTTTCAATACGTGTTAGTAGTGGTAGACATGTTCTCTGGGTGGCCAGAAGCCTACCCCGTCAGGAATCAGACAGCAACAACTACTGCTAAAAAATTGATACAGGAAACTGTCTGTAGGTACGGGGTACCTGAGGTCATTGAGAGTGATCAGGGCCCAGCATTCACTGCTAACCTAACCCAAGAGGTCTGGAAGATGGTAGGGTCACACCTGGCATTCCACACCCCTTACAGACCCCAAAGTAGTGGCAAGGTCGAAAGACTCAATGGGGTATTAAAGTCAAAAATGCTGAAAATGACTAGGGAAACAGGGCTCAACTGGGTTCAGTGTTTACCAATAGCACTCTTTGCAGTCAGGCACACTCCCAAACCTCCCCACAAGCTGACTCCACATGAGATATTGTTTGGGTCAGGACCCCGGATGGGGCTGTACTTCCCTCAACAATTGCAAATGCATTATGAATCTGTTGCAAAGTACGTGATAGCTTTGAGCAAACAGTTGTCTAACATCCATGTACAAGCCTCTTCTTCCATTCCAGATCCTGACTCCCTAGAAGGCAGCCACACTCTGAAACCAGGAGAGTGGGTAGTGGTCAAGAAACACGTCAGAAGTACCCTAGAACCACGCTTTGAGGGGCCTTACCAAGTATTACTGACCACTCCAACTTCTGTAAAGCTCGAAGGGAGATCCACCTGGATCCACGCATCTCATTGCAAAAGGATAAGGAGCCCGCCAGATCCAGAGCTAATAAAATGATTTTCTTTTGTCTGATAGCACTATTGACACTCACCAGTGCATACACTCCTCCCCCAGGAGTGGATGACGGGTGGGACAATAAGTTTGTCAAACATCATCAGGTGTTGTATAAAAGCCTGAAGGAAGGTGACTCTGACACCACCTCCTCACTAAAAGATTGTTGGATATGTACACATGGCCCAGTAAATGCTAGAGCTATGCCTTATTTAGCTGTACCCCTAACCTTCCAGGAGTTAAAAGATTTGGCAGGATCAGCTGTTTTCCTTTCTAGCATAAATGAAGTTAATACCAAAGATGGCAACAGGAAAGCTTCCCTAATGGTGGTAGCATGGGATGGGTCCCCATGGCTAATGATAAACAGAACAGGACCCTCAGCTGAGAATAGCAATATGCCCTGGAATAACTATATGTGGAGCAATGTATCCTGCTTCCCAAATTGGACCCACTGTCACTGTCTACAGGTACAGACCCAAAGTATGGTTTTCAGTTCCCATAACAAATCAGGCTGCAATGATTCCAACCCGGACAGCCCGGTACAGTGCATTGGTATATATGCTGGAGCAAGTGGTGATCTGGCCTGCGCCCGCCGCAGCATAAGTGACTTAACAACAGGGATGACTAGTAACACCACAGAAGGTCAAGAACAGGGTCAAAAACTAGCAGAAGGTGTCGTATTAGCCCACTTAATCACTCGTTTGTTCAATAGTACAGTGGTCTCCGTCCCAGAAAATATATACCTGGTATGTGGACACAGGGCATATAAGTGGCTCCCTCCGGATTTCAATGGTTTATGTACAATTGCTAGGCTCACACCAGCCACTTTTACACTGCCCCATGGAAATTTAAATGTCAATACTATCCCCAAACACACCTTGTATAAAAGAGCTGCAGATAACACTCCTAGACCAAATGGAAAACCCCATCTTGTGGAAATGAGTGGTGCCAACAAGTTCTTTAGTACTCTGTTTATCTATCCTATGCTTATGCAAACATATGACAAACTAGTGATGGCTACTGACTACTTAGATGATCAGATTTGGGAGATTATGAAATTGATGAACACATCTAATATTGTCCAGAATCAGCTCATCATAGTCACTAATCAACACGCTTTAGTATTAGACTATTTGACTGCGAAGGATGGAGGTATGTGTCAGATAGTAGGTACTGCATGCTGCCATTATATCGATCCACAAGGTAATCTACAAGTGAAAGCAGGTTTGGAAAAGATGAGTGAGATACGTGATAAATGGCTAGAGGCTCATAGTGCAGATAAATCAACATGGTGGTCTGACACTTTCTCATTCCTTAATCCCAGTAACTGGTTCAAGGGAATTAGTGGATGGCTGATGGGAATAATTCAGGGGATATTACAGATAGCCTTAATATTGGTGATAAGCTACATATTGATCAAAGTTGTTGTTTCTTGCATTAACCGCATTACCAAGAGAAAGAAGCCTGCTGAAGAACCCATACTACTTCTCTATGAACAAATGGCCAGTACCGCAATAGATGTGGACGTGATCCCTTCATACCCAACACCCCCGCCTTCTCCATCTCCAGCTGATGAAGTTCTTCCACCCAAGACTGAAGATCCAAGACATGAGAATTAGGGACAAATGAATCCCAGGGTATTACCAGAAGTCCGCTCAATCGGGAACTTATCCACAAGGGATAAGTTGTCGCCACTGTGGGTGAAGAGGATACGAATGGTATGCCAGGGGATTCGCTAGGTTTAGGGACAGTCTACAATCAAGTCTACAAGGGGGGACTGTTGTGGAATCATATATCAAATGTATACTTGCTTGTATTATAACTAACAGTTTGCTTGACAAAATGGCCCCTGAAGCAGCAGCCAACTCCCTTAATAATCCCTTACTAATCACTTTATGATATTGCTGACTTTTGCTAAAGTATGGCGTGATACGTGACCATTGGACTTTAGTAATGTGACAATGAGATCAATTAACTGAGTCATAAAGTTCCCCTTTTCCTACTATAAAAACCCATGTAACGCAAATAATAAACGGAACTTCTAGCATTGACTTCTCTGTGACAGTCTGTGTGTGATTTCTCTCGGCGTACGTATGCCTACAATTTGATACCATTCGGAGCAGTACATCAACCTAGCCTGACTATTGGGTCAGAACCAGAACCAGAACACTCTGGCAGGCAAACTCATCCCTGCTACATCTATTGCTCTCTGGCTCTGCTGTACTAACAGGGTATGTAACTATAGTTCTGCCATATTTGCTGCCACCTGCTGGTGAACCAGGCACATTACATTTGAACATAACGGTAGTAAAATAGGAAATGCACAGTGTTTGGACCTGGGATAATTACACATGATGACATGCGGTTAACCAGTAAAGACAGTAGCGAGGTGCAAAGGTGGTAATGCCACTCTGGGGCATTAAACTTGCAGCCTAGATCTTTGAAACTAATCTTAAGCTCCCTCCACCCTCCAAGTATTCTCTCATTGATTCCAACATGGGCCACGCCAGCTGGGTCATCACTAGCTCCTCAGTGTAATTTTACCACCCATTCTACCACATGCCAAATCCTGTCAGCAGATAGACAGCAAACCATGCAGTTCAGGCAGTCTTCTATCCATCATCCTGATTATATAATCCCCTATAACTACTAGCTGTCTAGGTATACCTGCACTACCATCTCCCTGACTACTAGCTGATCTGTCCTTCCGACTGTTAGGGAGAGCAGTATCCATGAAGGCTGCCATTTCTGAGACTAACACCTTTGCATCATCACCCAACTTGGCAATTTTGGTTGGGAGCACGGTAACAAGAGTAGCATTCTTTTTCTTGAGTCCATTTCTTCTTCCTCTGACTAAATTAAGCCAGCTACCTACCTGCTCCTCCTGACCCTTATCTAGCCTCCATTTCTGCCACACTAACTGCTTGCTCAGTGAGCAGCATGTGCAGTACCCTTAACTTGGGGGTATCTGCAAATGTTAGGTATTTTATTAATTGGTATTGTTATATATTTTAATGTTTTGGGTGTTTTTTCCAAATAGATGAGATATGGGTGACAATGGTTGTAAGGAACAGGGCAAACCACCTTGTTCTTCTCCTTTTGGTAGGAATGGGCTGATCCTATTTGCTGCCAGGAGAGGGAGTTCTATTCCAGAGATTGTAGGGACAGGAAGCAAATGTCAAAGCTTCTCCTAGGGCCCCTATCCGTTTCTCCTGTGAGATCAATACTCCAGAATGATCTGCAGAATCAAGAACACAGCTTTAGGAAAGCATTAGTGTGTCAAGACAGCAGAGTAATCAGTGAAATACAGCTTTACAGACACTACTGCAAGGTAAGGGACTACAGCTCAGACACCCATCACCTAAACCACAGTTAGGCCAGACTTACATTAAGCCTGTATTACAGTGGACACCTATATTCACAAGTGCCTGCACGTGCTATTAAATGGTCACACAACCAGCCACCATACCCCCTCATCTGGTGCCAGAAACTGTACTTTATACTTACTACTGCTGGATGTACCACAAGTTAAAGTAAAGAGATACTTGTATACATCTACTTCTGGTCTGATTCATCTAACTGCCTTTCTATTTCACAAATCCCCAGGGAGCAAAGGCTTGAGGGAATATACAGTAAAACAGCACCTCATGAGGACTACTACCACTCCCATCCTCTGCATCGGCTCTTCCGGAGCTCTCTGCACATGCTCCTCTCAAGATTGTAATTTTCCCTCAGTGTGGCATTTTGTTCTAATGCGAGCTTCCAGATCGGCAATATGTCCACATCGGTCAAAGTGGTATTCACCCTGGACCTCCTGCTCCAGTTGTATAAACATGTGGCACAGTGTTCATCAAAGAAAAACCCCAATCCTGCTAGCCATTATCTTAGTTACAACAGAAAAGAGCAATTGGAAAGTAAAGTACTTACAAGAGGGACTAACTCCTGCTTCTAACGTCTAACTACTTTTTAATGCAAGCTGACTCTTGGCAAGCAGAAGACACTTTGCACAATACAGACACTATCTACAGCAGTCCTCTCAGTGCAGCAAGCTCAAGGAGACAGGTGACTGCAGTATCAGATTACGTAGGTGTTGTTCGTAGTCTATATCTACAAGACACATTGACCTGGATAGGACAATACAGTACAAGTTACCATACTTGACTTTAGCCCAAAAAATGCAGTGGAGCAAAAAATAAATAAATGCATGGTTGCAAAGGTGTATATACAAGTTATGCTGGGGGCTTCATGAAAATGTAAATTCTATATCCAAAAACAAGAATGAACCTGGATCGCACCTCCTCATGCTTATGGTTTTTGATCAAAATGTACACTCACCTAAAGAATTATTAGGAACACCATTCTAATACGGTGTTGGACCCCCTTTTGCCTTCAGAACTTCCTTAATTCTACGTGGCATTGATTCAACAAGGTGCTGATAGCATTCTTTAGAAATGTTGGCCCATATTGATAGGAAAGCATCTTGCAGTTGATGGAGATTTGAGGGATGCACGTCCAGGGCACGAAGCTCCCGTTCCACCACATCCCAAAGATGCTCTATTGGGTTGAGATCTGGTGACTTTGGGGGCCATTTTAGTACAGTGAACTCATTGTCATGTTCAAGAAACCAATTTGAAATGATTCGAGCTTTGTAACATGGTGCATTATCCTGCTGGAAGTAGCCATCAGAGGATGGGTACATGGTGGTCATGAAGGGATGGACATTGTCAGAAACAATGCTCAGGTAGCCTGTGGCATTTAAACGATGGCCAATTGGCACTAAGGGGCCTAAAGTGTGCCCAGAAAACATCCCCCACACCATTACACCACCACCAGCCTGCACAGTGGTAACAAGGCATGATGGATACATGTTCTCATTCTGTTTACGCCAAATTCGGACTCTATTATTTGAATGTCTCAACAGAAATCGAGACTCATCAGACCAGGCAACATTTTTCCAGTCTTCAACAGTCCAATTTTGTTGAGCTCATGCAAATTGTAGCCTCTTTTTCCTATTTGTAGTGGAGATGAGTGGTACCCGGTGGGGTCTTCTGCTGTTGTAGCCCACCTTTCTTTCCCATTCTGACATTCAGTTTGGAGTTCAGGAGATTATCTTGACCAGGACCACAACCCTACATGCATTGAAGCAACTGCCATGTGATTGGTTGACTAGATAATCGCATTAATGAGAAATAGAACAGGTGTTCCTAATAATTCTTTAGGTGAGTGTATACTAATGCCTCATAAAAGCATGCAACATAGGGGCTTGTATACTAATTATGGCACTGAGAAGCGATGTTAATTACTCTGAGAAGCAGTTATTAGATCAAAGCATAGCATGAGGAGGTGTGATCCAGGTTCATTCTTGTTTTTGGATAAATTCTCTTCTCTGTCCAGAAAAAGGGTGGTCCTCCCGTACTCCCAGAAGAAATAGCACATCTCCCTCACTGCTCATGGAGGGCGACTTCTTCTCACAAGGCAATCCTCCATGAGCTAACTGTATGTGATGTTGGGATACTGCTCGTTTTGCATCATAGAAAGGGGTGTGTCATTTCAAGTGGGGCATGAGTGGAAAGTGATGGAGTATTCAAAATGGGCACGTAAATACCCTGAAAAAATCTTAGTTCTCCTGCGCGTAAATTTCAGAAAGTTAGAAAGTATGCTGTAAAATGGCCTGTCATCTGCTGATACCTAAAATGGTGTGTTTCAAAATCTAAACCTATCTCCTATCCGAAGAATAGGTGATAAGTGTTGGATTGCCGTGGGCCTGGCCACTGGGATCCCCATCATGCACAAAAATGGTCTCTGATTTAAGTGAAACAGTGGTCAAGCAACTGCTGAGTCTGGAACTCAGAGGTTCAATACTTTTTTTCATTCTCGTTGATCATTGCAAGTAAAGGAAAAAAAGGCAGCCCATTGAATATCATTCATACATTATATGAAGCTCTACAAATGAACGACCCCAAGAGGTGTAACTTGAAACTGCTAAGTCCCATTGAAAAAAACTTAACTACCCAACTATCCTTGGTACCTGCCATAAAAAAGTGAAATTTAAACAATAACCTCTTGACTGTGAAGGTGCTTCTGTACTTAGTTTTTTTGGGGGGCAATGCCCTGAAAGTTTATGGGGTGCAGTTTTTTAATCACTCAATATTTTACCTTTGCTTTTTCAGACTTTGTTTTCTATAGAGAAGTCTGCATGAAAATGCCTGAAAAATGCCACACCTAGAACAGGCTGTTATTCAATAATGACAAAGGCTTAAAAGCAAGAAAACTGTCTTAAACCATCACTACAAAAACACAGTGTTTGTAGGGTATTTCATGGCCAATGTGTAACATCTGGAGATGGTAAAAAAAAAAAAAGACTAAAAAGTATAATTTTTTTAAAGAAATCTGTGTGTGCAACCATCCAATAAATACATTCATGTGCAGTGCAACCACCCTATTGGTGCCCTAACACGTGACCGATTTTGCTGCAGAATTGTGTCTACAGCTAATAATCAGTTCCATGTGGTTCCTGCAAAAAAAAATCCCAATTAAATAAAGGGAACTGGTTTTCTAGTCGCCAAAAAATGTCTGCAATAATATGTGCTTTATATGAAGGCATCCTAAATGTGTGAAAAATATCTGGTGAGGTTTATGGGATTAAACATGCAGAATTCCTTTAGGTTCTTCAAAGAGCTTGCATTCTAACGTGAGATTAATCTTCTTTTGTCTGTTGTCTGCCTTGCTTGCAGGGTTGAGTACATAATGTTTTGTTTCACTTCATTTTGCCCCGTTTCTCAGTATAATTAAGCATTCTGTAATATATCTTGTCTCTGCTTTCCATACATTGTCATTGCCATTTCAGAGAAATAGGCAAAAACAGGAATTCCTGTGGAGCAGTTTAATTGATATTTAGGGGGGCTGATTCCCCCAAAAATTTAATTTCAGTAGAATTTAGCCTTTCCTCTGATCATGTACATATATTAAATTTAAAAAAAATTTAAAAAAATACTGGGCACTCTCACTTATGTAGAACCATACAGTTTATTACAGTATATATAATCATAAACGCACAATCGCAATAATATAAAATTAGATAGTAAATAAAATAGTAAAATAAAAAACTCCTAAAATCACTATAATAAAATGGATCCAAAAAAATGGTGAGGAAAAGTTAGTCCATATGTATCAGACTGATAGTGGGTGGTCCTCGATAATTAAAGATGGGATTTAGTGTCCTGTACAATATACAGTCCCACTTTTGAAGAAAAGTAAAGATGCTACGGTTTGTAGACAATCACTTGAGTGGGTCTATTTGCGGCGTCCCGCTGGTACTCACTGCGCAGTGAAATCTTGTGTAGATCTTCAGCTTGTAATCCAGAAGTTACTCCTGTCCGCTCCTGTCGACACCGGATGCTGCTGTAACTTGCTTGCCCGTGTTGAGTCCTTTAGCCGCCGCTCCGTAGTATCAAAGAGCCGGCAGACAATGAAGCTTATACTCACTCTCCCCTCGTCGGATACACTGCGCCACGCTACTATGTAGCCTCGTGTATTGCGCTTGTAGTTACCGATGTGTCAGGGATCTTAATGAAACAAAGGGTCCTCGGTTAATCCGAAAAAGCAGCACAGCGGTTTTGTTGAAAGTTCCAGTACGACTTGCTTTAGGATTACTATGGGGGTCTCTTCACCAAACGCGTTTCGGGGTACTTGCCCCTTCCTCAGTGGTAGTGACTGCCCCATCAGTGTCTGTTTTTATAGAGCTTTGTAGACTTTTAATTATTCACACAGGTGTTGATTCACCTCTTTTTCCTCAAGAGGTGGTACGGATTTGGAGTCCATTCTATTCGTCGTTTCACCCAATTATCCACGCCAAACACCTTGCTACATAGCTTGCATAATGTTTAATGTGTGGTAATATTCGTCCGTAATTTTCTAGAATTACGTTTATACAGTAATCCGTGAACCTCTTTTCTACATAAAGATAATCCCATTCAGTTCTTCCGATTTATCTACACAAAAAACCGATACAGACCCTTGCGGTATCAATGCGGTTTCAATTCTTAAACGAGGGATCAAAAAGTGACAGGTTATTTGCCAATTGTCCTCTTGTGTCCCTTAACTGTTACATATAGCAGAATAACATTTGCTTCAAATACATAAATCAACAGTGGACAATACAAGTGTCCCCAATACATTTTCAAGGGTTAGCAGAAAGGTATTAACCCCCTAATGGCCCCATCTAATGTCAATCTCCCTACTATTCACTCTCTTCTTCCATAACCCACTCATCATGCTTCCTACGGGAGTCATATAGGTCATTTGTACATAACTAACAGTCATTTTTCATTTCTTTATATATTTTCTATTTTTTCAAAGTATAATATTTTTTTTAAAATTTTTTTAAAAATTTCCAAAAATTATTCTTATATTTGGTTTGCCAGAGAGCACTTTAAGTTGCATCCTCCTTTGAAGTCAGGGACGGGTCGAACCTTCCCAAAACAGAGTGATGGGGTATTAGATGGAGGTCCCCCATGAAGGGCCGAACCCCCCAGGACAAGAAAAAACCTGTAGGGGTTTTGCCGTCCATGAGGGACATCCACCAGATTACAAGAATCCGAATAGTTCGAATTCTGCGTTCAAACCGCCTGGCATCAAAGTGTTCAATTCGTATATCCGTTGGGACTCTAGTCTGGACATTCTGCTAATGTGGTCTCCTCCCCTCCAACATTTCTCCACCTTATCAATCGCCGCAAATTTCATGCCTGTTGGATTTTGGTCATGCAGTAGCTTAAAATGTCTAGAGAGTGTGTGAGTTTCTAGGCCCTTCTTAATATTGGCGATGTGCTCGGAGATACGTTTTTTTAGGAATCTTTTTGTTCTCCCGATATATTGGCGTCCACACGGACACTCAATAACATAGATGACATTATCGGAGTTGCATGTTAAAAAGTCCTTTATTATATGTTTGTGATTGTTGACAGGTGATATAATTTCCTTTGTCTTCCGGGGAAAAGATGTAATCTTACAGTTTCCACACTTTCCGCATCTGTGAAAGCCCTCCATACTAAGCCAGTTTTGTAAAGAGGTGCTACCTATGTCTTTTCTTTTTATTGTTGGGGCTACCTTGTTCCCCAAACTGGGGGCCTTGGTAAAAGTTATCCGAGGTTTTATTGGAATTAGGGGGCCTATTGTTTTGTCTTTCTGTAATAAGTGCCAGTGTCTCCCTATAATTTTTTGGATCTTCCTGTATTCATCATTAAAAGGTAAAATAATCCGTATTTCGTCCTTATCCCCATCTATATGTTTCACCTTTTCTAAAAAAAAGTCTTCCCTTTTCATGTTTCTCACTTTGTTCAGGGATCCTGATATTAATTCCTCTGGGTAATCTTTATCTAAAAATGCCTCTTTCAACTTAATGGCCTCTTTTTCGAAATCTTCTTCTAGTGTACAGTTACGTCTTATTCTTTGAAACTGACCTTGCGGTATGTTGGTCAACCAACTGGGTAAATGACAACTGTTGTACAGTATATAACTGTTTCTCATGGTAGGTTTAATAAAAGTACAACATTTAATTAATTTATCCTCTGTAAATAATTTTAAGTCTAAAAATTCTAACGTTTCCTTGCTAATGTTGTGGGTGAACTTTAAATTAAGCTCATTACAATTAATAACCCTTAAAAAATCTTCCAGAGATTCTTTGCCAGACTTCCAAATAAAAAGCACATCATCTATATACCTTTGCCATAGCACCAGGTCCACCCCCAGTCGAGGGGTGATGTTTCGTTCTTCCCAATCGGCCATAAATAAATTTGCGTAACTGGGGGCGAACCTGGTGCCCATGGCTGTGCCCTGAGTTTGAAGATAAAAATCGGTTTCAAAGTTAAAATAATTGTGCGTTAGTATAAAATCAATGCTTTGGGTTAAAAAGTCGATCTGCTCCTCCTTTAGCCTACCTTCTTGTTTTAACTGGGACTCAACTGCTCGTTTACCCTGCTCGTGGTTAATAATGGTGTATAAGGATTGAACATCCAAGGTGCCCAACCACCAGCCTTCTTCAAATGCCATATTCTCAACAATTTTGATAATTTGTGTGGAATCCTTAGTATACGAGGCAGTCTTCTTAACTGTCGGCTGTAATAACACATCAATGTATTTGGATAAGTTGCACGTCAAGGATTCAATCCCTGAAACTATAGGGCGACCTGGTGGATTGTTCATATCCTTATGCACTTTCGGTAGGCAGTAGAATACCGGTATCCTGGGTCATATATATATATATATTTTTCAAAAAACCCGATTGAGAAGGAACTAGAGAATAACATTCAGAGGGAGAAATTCACACATACCAAACTTAAAAACCGTTCCAAAAAATACCCGAGGAATGAAATTAGCCACGAAATGGCGACCTTCAAAGAAAGTGTGGAGAATGATGTACGGAAAATAAAAGATATTAATAAATTTAGACGTAAGAATTTAACGAAGGGAGAAATCGGCACCTTAAAACAACTACAGAAAGATAATAGGATTATTATTCGCCCAGCCGACAAAGGGGGGGCAATTGTTGTACAGGACGCTGAAAAATACAAACAGGAATGTTACAGACAATTAGCGGACAAGGACACATATAAAAACTTAACGAAAGACCCAACTGGTGACTTTCTAGTGGAATTAATGAATTTAGTGGAGGACGGTAAAGGGAGAGGGATTTTAACAGAGAACGAATATAATTTTATACTAAATAAACACCCCAGGATACCGGTATTCTACTGCCTACCGAAAGTGCATAAGGATATGAACAATCCACCAGGTCGCCCTATAGTTTCAGGGATTGAATCCTTGACGTGCAACTTATCCAAATACATTGATGTGTTATTACAGCCGACAGTTAAGAAGACTGCCTCGTATACTAAGGATTCCACACAAATTATCAAAATTGTTGAGAATATGGCATTTGAAGAAGGCTGGTGGTTGGGCACCTTGGATGTTCAATCCTTATACACCATTATTAACCACGAGCAGGGTAAACGAGCAGTTGAGTCCCAGTTAAAACAAGAAGGTAGGCTAAAGGAGGAGCAGATCGACTTTTTAACCCAAAGCATTGATTTTATACTAACGCACAATTATTTTAACTTTGAAACCGATTTTTATCTTCAAACTCAGGGCACAGCCATGGGCACCAGGTTCGCCCCCAGTTACGCAAATTTATTTATGGCCGATTGGGAAGAACGAAACATCACCCCTCGACTGGGGGTGGACCTGGTGCTATGGCAAAGGTATATAGATGATGTGCTTTTTATTTGGAAGTCTGGCAAAGAATCTCTGGAAGATTTTTTAAGGGTTATTAATTGTAATGAGCTTAATTTAAAGTTCACCCACAACATTAGCAAGGAAACGTTAGAATTTTTAGACTTAAAATTATTTACAGAGGATAAATTAATTAAATGTTGTACTTTTATTAAACCTACCATGAGAAACAGTTATATACTGTACAACAGTTGTCATTTACCCAGTTGGTTGACCAACATACCGCAAGGTCAGTTTCAAAGAATAA
Source organism: Bufo gargarizans (assembly GCF_014858855.1). NCBI lineage: Eukaryota > Metazoa > Chordata > Amphibia > Anura > Bufonidae > Bufo > Bufo gargarizans. The sequence continues at coordinate 91,337,227 of NC_058085.1, forward strand.
GACGTAACTGTACACTAGAAGAAGATTTCGAAAAAGAGGCCATTAAGTTGAAAGAGGCATTTTTAGATAAAGATTACCCAGAGGAATTAATATCAGGATCCCTGAACAAAGTGAGAAACATGAAAAGGGAAGACTTTTTTTTAGAAAAGGTGAAACATATAGATGGGGATAAGGACGAAATACGGATTATTTTACCTTTTAATGATGAATACAGGAAGATCCAAAAAATTATAGGGAGACACTGGCACTTATTACAGAAAGACAAAACAATAGGCCCCCTAATTCCAATAAAACCTCGGATAACTTTTACCAAGGCCCCCAGTTTGGGGAACAAGGTAGCCCCAACAATAAAAAGAAAAGACATAGGTAGCACCTCTTTACAAAACTGGCTTAGTATGGAGGGCTTTCACAGATGCGGAAAGTGTGGAAACTGTAAGATTACATCTTTTCCCCGGAAGACAAAGGAAATTATATCACCTGTCAACAATCACAAACATATAATAAAGGACTTTTTAACATGCAACTCCGATAATGTCATCTATGTTATTGAGTGTCCGTGTGGACGCCAATATATCGGGAGAACAAAAAGATTCCTAAAAAAACGTATCTCCGAGCACATCGCCAATATTAAGAAGGGCCTAGAAACTCACACACTCTCTAGACATTTTAAGCTACTGCATGACCAAAATCCAACAGGCATGAAATTTGCGGCGATTGATAAGGTGGAGAAATGTTGGAGGGGAGGAGACCACATTAGCAGAATGTCCAGACTAGAGTCCCAACGGATATACGAATTGAACACTTTGATGCCAGGCGGTTTGAACGCAGAATTCGAACTATTCGGATTCTTGTAATCTGGTGGATGTCCCTCATGGACGGCAAAACCCCTACAGGTTTTTTCTTGTCCTGGGGGGTTCGGCCCTTCATGGGGGACCTCCATCTAATACTCCATCACTCTGTTTTGGGAAGGTTCGACCCGTCCCTGACTTCAAAGGAGGATGCAACTTAAAGTGCTCTCTGGCAAACCAAATATAAGAATAATTTTTGGAAATTTTTTAAAAAAATTTTAAAAAAAATATTATACTTTGAAAAAATAGAAAATATATAAAGAAATGAAAAATGACTGTTAGTTATGTACAAATGACCTATATGACTCCCGTAGGAAGCATGATGAGTGGGTTATGGAAGAAGAGAGTGAATAGTAGGGAGATTGACATTAGATGGGGCCATTAGGGGGTTAATACCTTTCTGCTAACCCTTGAAAATTTATTGGGGACACTTGTATTGTCCACTGTTGATTTATGTATTTGAAGCAAATGTTATTCTGCTATATGTAACAGTTAAGGGACACAAGAGGACAATTGGCAAATAACCTGTCACTTTTTGATCCCTCGTTTAAGAATTGAAACCGCATTGATACCGCAAGGGTCTGTATCGGTTTTTTGTGTAGATAAATCGGAAGAACTGAATGGGATTATCTTTATGTAGAAAAGAGGTTCACGGATTACTGTATAAACGTAATTCTAGAAAATTACGGACGAATATTACCACACATTAAACATTATGCAAGCTATGTAGCAAGGTGTTTGGCGTGGATAATTGGGTGAAACGACGAATAGAATGGACTCCAAATCCGTACCACCTCTTGAGGAAAAAGAGGTGAATCAACACCTGTGTGAATAATTAAAAGTCTACAAAGCTCTATAAAAACAGACACTGATGGGGCAGTCACTACCACTGAGGAAGGGGCAAGTACCCCGAAACGCGTTTGGTGAAGAGACCCCCATAGTAATCCTAAAGCAAGTCGTACTGGAACTTTCAACAAAACCGCTGTGCTGCTTTTTCGGATTAACCGAGGACCCTTTGTTTCATTAAGATCCCTGACACATCGGTAACTACAAGCGCAATACACGAGGCTACATAGTAGCGTGGCGCAGTGTATCCGACGAGGGGAGAGTGAGTATAAGCTTCATTGTCTGCCGGCTCTTTGATACTACGGAGCGGCGGCTAAAGGACTCAACACGGGCAAGCAAGTTACAGCAGCATCCGGTGTCGACAGGAGCGGACAGGAGTAACTTCTGGATTACAAGCTGAAGATCTACACAAGATTTCACTGCGCAGTGAGTACCAGCGGGACGCCGCAAATAGACCCACTCAAGTGATTGTCTACAAACCGTAGCATCTTTACTTTTCTTCAAAAGTGGGACTGTATATTGTACAGGACACTAAATCCCATCTTTAATTATCGAGGACCACCCACTATCAGTCTGATACATATGGACTAACTTTTCCTCACCATTTTTTTGGATCCATTTTATTATAGTGATTTTAGGAGTTTTTTATTTTACTATTTTATTTACTATCTAATTTTATATTATTGCGATTGTGCGTTTATGATTATATATACTGTAATAAACTGTATGGTTCTACATAAGTGAGAGTGCCCAGTATTTTTTTAAATTTCATTTATCCCCCATTAGAGGAAGGACGGATCCTCTCTACTGTGAGCACCTTCTCCATATTTTTCCACAGCCCTGTGCGTCTCACAACCTGTAGTTTTTTCATGTACATATATTTTTGCTTTAAAGCAGTAGGTCAGAATTAAAACTCAAAATGCTTTGGGCATTGATTTTTTATCATGGTTTCCCAGCTGGGTGGATTATACGGGAAGAATTACACAATTTGTTGCAATATTTCTTGTTGATAATGGATCACTTGATAATCCATACATCAGCCGCTCTTTTAAAAGGCTGTGGAAACCTTTGCATTAACAAGGAGTGAATCAATTGGTAGCAAACTGGGTTTGATACAAATTTCACAAAATAATACACTGCACCATTTTACTGCACATGTTGGCAGAAAAAAACACGAGGGAGGAAGAAGAGGGCTGCTCACATGACCCTGGGAGAAAGTGGGTGGAGGGGCTTGCCCTGATTGGCTCACAGGCTGACAGACAGCCTAGATCAGCCAATAAGTGAGGCAGCAGGCAGGAAGGTGCCTGTTCAGAACATGCAGAAAGTCATTCTGTGTTCAGCTAATGAGTTAATGAGAGTGGATGGATGGATGCAGTGTCTGACGGAAAACGATTTAATACAGTATACAGAGTTGCAAATGAACATCTTTTCTAGAGTAGAGGGACAGTGTAGGAAAAGAATAGAAAAAAATAATTGTGTATAATACTGGGGCCTTTGACCAGGGAAAGCTGCGTGAGGGAGTGAGGCGCTAAGGGACTTGGGCACAGTGCTTATAAATACAGCTGCTGTTCTGTGCTACAAAACCAGCCACCTGCGAGAAATATTATTTCTTATTTGAACAGAGACAACTGTTTTATTTTCAAAAACCTCAAATTTCTACATATTATTGCCAGCACAGCACTTCCAATAGCATTCTGCTGCTGAGCAATTGCATTTTTTTAGTGCATTATATCTGTCCAGTGTTATTAAACAAATTACATTATGGCAAAAGCATTTTACTGCAATAACACAATTTTTATATCAGTAAATTAAACACAAATTACACCATAGAAATAAATATTACTGAGTGTCTTGCATCATTATATTGTTGGTGTGTGTATGTGTGTGTGGTGGTGGGGGTAATTGCATTATGAGTTTGGAATGTGTGTTTTACAGTAGAGAAAAGTCTTTTTTGAAACTATATTTTTAAACAGTAGTCATATCTTAAACCAGCCTTTTCTATATCAATATTGTTGGTGTGGGAAGGGGAGGGGATTTGGATTACAAGCCCAAAGTTTGCAATGTGTGTTTTACTGTAGAGAGTTTTTTTTAAGCGCAAATAACACAGTAGACATTAAAGGGCTTCTGTCACCCCACTAAAGTGATTTTTTTTTTTTGGGCTAGTGAAATTAGTTATATTGCGATATTAGACAATATAATTGTGTTACTTACTTTGATCCAGCAGTTTCTGCAAAAAACGAAGTTTTAATATATGTAAATTCGGTCTCTACCAGCAAGTAGGGCGGCTACTTGCTGCTAGCTGCTGCAGAAATCCGCCCCCTCGTCGTGTTGATTGACAGGGCCAGCCGGGATCTCCTCCTCCGGCCAGCCCTGTCGGCATTTCAAAAATCGCGCGCCTCTGTTGATTCGGCGCAGGCGCTCTGAGATGAGGAGGCTCGTCTCCTCAGCACTCCCTCAGTGCGCCTGCGCCGATGACGTCTTCTATTTCGGTGATGTCATCGGTGCAGGCGCACTGAGGGAGTTCTGAGGAGACGAGCCTCCTCATCTCAGAGCGCCTGCGCCGAATCAACACAGGCGCGCGATTTTTGAAATGCCGACAGGGCTGGCCGGAGGAGGAGATCCCGGCTGGCCCTGTCAATCAACACGACGAGGGGGCGGATTTCTGCAGCAGCTACCAGCAAGTAGCCGCCCTACTTGCTGGTAGAGACCGAATTTACATATTATAAAACTTCGTTTTTTGCAGAAACTGCTGGATCAAAGTAACACAATTATATTGTCATATATCGCAATATAACTAATTTCACTAGCCCAAAAAAAAATAATCACTTTAGTGGGGTGACAGAAGCCCTTTAATCTTACCAGCGCCAATACTGCATTATTCCCAAAGTAAATTGTCAATAGCAGTATTCACTGTGCTTGTAGAAGGTTACTATTTGTACTAGTAATTGAAATGCTCTTGTAGTATTTTAGGCAAAATACCGATATTGCTGGAATGTAAGTGGGATCCACAATCCATAAAACCACTGCCTTTGCAGATGATGTTTTAATACTGATCACTAATCCCAAGACCGCTTTCCCAGCAATTGTGGCGATCCTTCAGACATTCCATACACTATCCAATTTCTCGGTGAATCTTTCAAAATCTACGGTCCTAAATGTGTCTCTCCCAGCAACAGAAATGACTGTGTTACAGACACTTACCTCTTTCCAGTGGACTTGATAACGTTCTTAGGGGTAAAACTCACACCTGAATTTTCACATCTGTTCAGAGAAAATTTCCTCCCGCTACCTGAAAGGTTAGAAAACCTGATAGGCTCAAGGGATATACCCTTTGGACGCAGAACGCTAATTAAGTCCATCCTCATGCCCACTATCCTTTGTTATCTCCAAGCTCTGCCTATATCAATTCCCAAATACTACTTTGCAAGATTACAAAAAATAATTTTGAGATTCCTGTGGGGAGGTAGGAAAGCTAGGCTACCTCATAAACAAATAATACAATGACCTACCACTATACGTATCATAAGGCGATATATGCTCCAGATGTCTGGATTGGTTGAGACCGTTTGGGAACCGCTTGGACCTAGTGGTTGAAAATAGTATATCCTCTTTTCTGATCCACTCTTTGCTCTTTCTAGACCGTTCCCACGCAAATAAGGTAATACGCTCTATCAGCTCCATTACTGGGTATATGTTACGTATGTGGACTGACTCTAACTGGCTGAATCAATTATCTCCACTACTATCTTGCACTACTACAAGTAAGAGACGTGCTTTTCAATTCTTCTGTTCATTTTCAGGAAACTTTACCAGATAGAGCGAAATCTATTTCATCCCCATCCCTAGATTTATGCCCAGACAATGATATCCCATCATTTGCTGCCCTGCGGGAACACCCCTCAATGGTCGGTTTATCTACCTTCCATTTGGCACACTTTATTCAGGTCATGAAAAAACATTTAACTGAGCTTTCTGACCCTCAAGATAACTCCTTTTTTGAAAAGTTAGCTCTACAGCCCAAAGAGCCAAAGAGCCAAATATTTAAATTATACAACCTACTATTGTCCCTAACATACTCGGATATCCACCCTTACATTTCATGTTGGGAAAGAGATCTAAACATCACCTTCTCCCCCAATGACTTAAAAAGTGTATTATTGAATCCATCCAGGGTGTCCAGATGTGCCAAGCTTCAAGAAAATAGTTATAAGATATTAACGCATGTTCCCAGAATGCGCCCCCGAATGCAGTCGTGACTTGGGTACTCACGGTCACATTTGGTGGATTTGCCTTAAAATTAAAACCTACTGGCAGATCGTTTGCAAAACCATCTCAGAACTTTGCAAGGTTCCGATTCCTGTATCACCTAAATTATGCCTTTTTGGGATATATAGAGATCTCAAATGCTCAAAACCCAACCGTACTCTTTGCAATATCTTGCTAGCTGCAGCTAGATTATCGATTGCTGTGAGTTGGAAGTCTCCGGACTTTACTGCATTGCCACATTGGATTCAGAAATGTGATCAACAGTATCGGCTTGAGCAAATAGCACACTGGGACTCCCGTGCCTTTCAACAGTTTGAGAAGGTTTGGGGGCCCTGGAAAGATTTCAGAAACTTCTCTGATACCTGGGGGGTTAGTTCCCAATATAATATATGACTTTTGTGGAGAGTCCTGGTTCCTCCTACGCTTTCACTATTTTACATGTCCCTTTTACGCACTATGTTTACATTTATGCAATATCTTCGCACTCCAACTACATAATACATGAGGTGCTTTACCTGAAATTATAATCCACTCCCCTAACCTTTTTCCCTCTGATTCCCCCTTCCTTTCTCCCCTTCCCCCAGAATCCTCCCCCCCCCCCCCCCCCCCCCGGTTATAACTGGTTCAAGTTTATTGTCATGTAATTATGCCAACTTCTGAAACTGTATCTTGGCACGGCATTGTAATTATGTTTTGTAACTGCATTATATTGATAGATTTTCTATAATGCCCTGTGTGACGGCATTTATGTAATTGTGAATTGTTTGTGGAAAAGTGCAATAAAAAATAATTTTACAACACTGTGCTTGTAGAAGGGGAAGGACATTTAATTGCTCCCCTGTGTTTAAGTTACAGAAAACATGCTTGCAATTTTGAGTTTACATTAGGCTTTATATCAAAATGTCTGGAATATGGAAGGGTTCAAAATAAAATACCCAGTCATTGTCCTCCCAGAATATGGGTAGTAGCACCACCAGTTATGCTACCAGAGTAGTAGTAGTAGTAGGAAGCCCCAATTCTCTCTGGCCTCAGAAATATCCAACATTATCATGTAAGAAAAAGGATGAGATTGTGGATCGGATGGCTCACTCCTCCTTTCACTCGCAGCAGAATGACATTGGAGGCATTGTTAGCGACAGTGTCACTTTGGGCAAATACATAGCAGGGAGATGAGAGAGGGCCAAGGAGTCGATCTTGATATATCACAGTCTGACAAAAGTGTTGGGGAGGGTGAGGACTCCGGTAATGTTTGTGTGTTGGTAGGACCTGGAAGCTGGATCGGGGTGCTGAGGCGACATGCGTCCAGAACTTCCCAAAGAACTGTCTAGGCCAGATCTGCTTTGGGAATGGGTGATGCTGCTGACACTGTGGGTGCAGCAGGCCCAAAACATGACAGAGTTACATAAGCCAAGCTTGGCTGACGATAGCTCTGGGCGGAGTGTACGAGTATTTCCCACCTGTTTTCTCCATGCTGCTGGTAGACAGTGTAGTACCCCAGTAAGGGGAGTACCTGCAAATGGTTGATTTGTAATGTTATTTCATGTAATGTACACACAGTATGACATAGTATGGTTGGCAGAGACAGAGTTAACTTCTCCTTTCCTCTTGACAGGAGTGGCTAGTCCTGCCTTCTGTCTAGAGATGGAGTTCTAGTCTAGTGATTGAAAGGGAATAAAGCAAGTCCTTATTCTCTTTCTCCTTAGACTTCAGCATCCAGAGACTAACAGATCTCTGAGTGACCACTTCAGCTACAGAAAGAGAAAGAAAGATAAGAACTTGGAATCTACATGACCAAAGATGAGAGTGAGCAAAGTAACCTGGGTCTATTACAAGGTAAACTTGGTCTATTGTTGTTTGTGAGAGACTACAGTTAAGACACCCATCACACTTAGTAAAGAAAGACCGGCACTCACTGTTACTTGAGAAGAAGAAATCTTTAATATAGGATATCCTATATTAAAGATTTCTTCTTCTCAAGTCACAGTGAGTGCCGGTCGTTCTTTACCAATATTTATGAGATCGTGATCTCGGACGCGGGCACCACACTTTATATTACGGAGTGCCGGCTGATCATTACTCTCTTCACCCATCACACTTAATCGGAAAGAACTGACTCCTAAGGCACGCTGGCGAGAATGGCAAGCTCTATGCTTAATTGCTTACATAGTGATGTAAAGCAGTCTGATCATTACTAAATAGTCATGCTTTTAGACCCTCTCTCTCAAAGTAAAATAGGAGAAAGTTTTCCTCCTGACGAATCAGATGCCAAATTACTTTATTAGCAGGAAACACTGTGTACGCATGCTTGTCGCAACTTTTGGAGAGCAGATGCCTGCCACTAGCATGTATGAAAGAGAGGCTTTTCTCAGCCGCCCCAACCCCCACCCCCCTGCAGATCACCCACCTCCCACCATCACTGCCACCACAAGCAGTAGAAGCTGCAGAAGCCAGTTCAGTGTCTTCAACATGATCAAATAGTTTTTTCACAAGCTGCACCAGACTGCAGTGCAATAAAATATGGATATAAAGATGTAAATAGGCCTTCCAGTAACTTGATTTAGATGAAAAGGTACATAAACATATCTTGCATTTAGCAAAGAACCTTGGACCTATTTCGGAAATAATCCAATTGACTAAATGTAATGGATGATTGGCTGCAGTGGTCACATCTCCATGTCAATAGGTGGCAGGAAGTAAAGACCGTTGAAGGACCCGGGAAGCATCAAAACCAGAATGACGGGGATCAGTAAGATGAGTACAACTTTATTTGTAAGATTCTAAGCTGTTTTAAAAATAAGGTGTCATGGTTAGAAAACCCTGTTAAATGAAAGATCCTGATCTAGCTGTAGATCAGTAGTTCAATATGTATCAATTTTAGGAAACTAGACTGTTAAAAGGGATCTCCAAAAAATGCCTTTGCCCTGCGCAATTTAGCGCAGGGCAAAGGAGAGCATCGGAGCATGAACTGCTCCGATGCTTATGTCAGGGGGCTGCCGGGGTGAAAATGGAGGTATGTCCGGGTTCAGCTCTGAACCCGGACAACCCCTTTAAAGGGACTATATATAGGAGTATGTGACTATAAATAATATTATAAGTGATAGCCAGCACCAGTTTACCAAGGACAGAAGTTGTCAGACTAACCTGATTTGTTTCTATGAGGAGGTGAGTAGTAGCCTGGACAGAAGGGCGGCTGTGGATGAAGTGTTTCTGGATTTTGCAAAGGCTTTTGATACTGTCCCTAATAGACGTTTAATAGGTAAAGTAAGGTCTATAGGCTTGGTAAGTATAGATTGTAATTGAAGGACCTTGTCCAGAGAGTTGTGGTCATGAATTCCTATTCAGAATGGTCCCAGGTTATAAGTGGTGTACCCCAAGGTTCAGTGCTGGGTCTTCTATTATTTCATTTATTTATTAATGATATAGAGGACAGGATTAATAGCACCATTTCTATTTTTGCAGATGACACTAAGCTATGTAGAACTGTCCAGTTGTCATGGTCTTACCTTCTTGCTGTTCTCCTTCGTTTGACATGTGCTGGCGGCCATCTTGGTTTCTGGGTTTCTTGTAGCCTCCCACCCGGCGGCTTCTCCTTCCCACTGGGAGGAGCTGGATGCCTGCTCATATATATAGGAGGTCTGTGGCTTCAGTTCCTTGCTTGGTCCTCCTGTGTTCACATGCTTCTAAGACTGCTGCTGCTTCTGGTTCCTGATCCTGGCTTCGTCTGACTACCCTGCTGGTTCCTGATCCAGGCTTCGTCTGACTACCCTGCTGGTTCCTGATCCAGGCTTCGTCTGACTACCCTTCTAGTTCCTGACCTCTGGCTTCGCAAGACCCTGCTTCGGTTTAGCCATCCGTTTGGACTTTTGCCTTACAGCTTGATTTTCAATAAAGCCTTCTTATTTCCACTTATCTCTTGTTGTACGTCTGGTTCATGGTTCCTTGACATTAGGACCAAGCCATGAATTCTGACGGTACAGGGCCATCCTCGCTACCTACGCTGGTTGCCAGACTTGATCAGCAGGATCACCTGTTGGGTCGGTTCGCTGTGGCGTTGCAAACTCTGCTTGAACGCACGGCTCATTTAGCTTCCGTTGCCGATGGGTCGGTTGTCGCTCCTGGGCCAGCTCCTACTGCCGCTCCGGTTGTTGCGCCAGAGTCTACCCCGACACCTGTTGCTGCGCCTGCGGTGTTTCGGGGTATGACCGGTTCTGCCCCCCTTCCACAGCGCTTTGGGGGAGAGCCAACTCAGTGCCGAGGTTTCCTTAACCAGGTGGGCATTTATTTCGAGTTGCTGCCACATGCCTTTCCTACTGAGAGACCAAAGGTGGGCTTCTTGATCTCGCTGCTCTCAGACAAGGCCTTGGCCTGGGCCAGCCCTTTATGGGAGAACAACAATCCGGTGGTTGCTGAGTTTTCCGGTTTTGTTGCTTCTCTTCGGAAGGTATTCGATGTGCCGGCTCGTGCTGCCTCTGCTGCGAAGCTCCTTATGTCCATCAGACAGGGTTCACGATCCGTAGCTGAATACGCCATTGAGTTTCGTACCCTGGCAGCAGAGGTGGGCTGGAATAATGAGGCTCTGGTCGCTGCTTTCTCTCATGGTCTCTCGGATGCCTTGAAGGATGAGGTTGCAGCTAAGGACCTACCAGTGGAGCTCGAGTCTCTTATTTCTTTCCTGATTTTGATTGACACCAGACTCAGGGAGAGACCTTCCTTTAAGGAGAGCCTGCGGAGGTCTTCTAACAGATTGGCGCCTACGTTTGCTGTCCCACCCGTGCCTCCCTCTCCTCCCACGCCTCCTGGGGATGACTTGTCTGGGGGTGAACCCATGCAGCTGGGGTTTGCTCGCCTGTCCGAGGGGGAGAGGGCACTCCGGAGACGCGAGGGCCGATGCATGTACTGTGGTCTCGGTGGGCATTTTCGGTTGGCATGCCCGAACCGTCCGGGAAACGCTCGCACCTGAGATCCTGTCGGGGGCAGATCTTGGGTGGAGTCTCCTCGTCCCCGGTTTCCCGTGTTGACAAACCACTGATTACTGTTGTCCTCTCCTGGGTCGGGGGCTCGGTGACGACTCAGGCGTTGGTGGACTCTGGTGCTGGTGGTTTGTTCATTGATACTGTGTTCGCTGCCGCCAATTCCATTCCTCTGCAGCCTCGAGGTTCCCCACTGGCTCTTGAGGCGATAGACGGCAGACCCCTTCTGCCGCCACACGTGACTCATGAGACCCTTCCAGTGGGGATGGCCATTGGTGCCGTTCACAGAGAGTCGGTCTGTCTCCAGGTTATTTCGTCTCCACACTACTCGGTGGTCTTGGGGTACCCCTGGCTCCAGAAGCATAATCCGACTTTCGATTGGAGATCGGCCGAGATCCTCTCGTGGTCACCGCAGTGTGGGGCTAGTTGCATCCATGGGTCTGTCAAGTTGCTGTGTACTTCATCGGACTCTCTGTTGCCTCCTGAATACGAGGAGTACCGGGATGTATTCGATAAGGTGCGTGCGGTTGCCCTACCTCCGCACCGCCCATACGATTGTGCCATAGAGTTACAATCTGGTGCCGTTCCTCCTCGTGGCAAAGTCTATCCACTGTCGGTAGCGGAGAATGAGGCCATGGAGGAGTACGTGAGGGAGGCGCTTTCACGCGGACACATTCGCAAATCCTCGTCCCCGGCAGGGGCTGGATTTTTCTTTGTGAAAAAGAAGGGCGGTGAGTTGAGGCCTTGCATCGATTACAGGGGTCTCAATCGCATCACGATCAAGAACGCTTACCCGATACCCTTGATTTCCGAGCTGTTCGATCGCCTCAAAGGGGCCACGGTCTTTACCAAACTCGACCTGAGGGCGGCATATAACCTGGTAAGGATCAAGGCGGGCGATGAGTGGAAGACCGCGTTTAACACCAGGGCCGGTCATTATGAATCCTTGGTTATGCCCTTTGGGTTGTGCAATGCACCCGCAGTCTTCCAGGAATTCATCAACGATGTTTTCCGTGACCTGTTGCAGCAGTGTGTGGTGGTCTATTTGGATGACATCTTGGTATATTCTGAATCCATGGAGGCCCACATTCTGGATGTCAGACGAGTGTTGCAACGGTTACGAGAGAACAAGCTGTTTGGTAAGCTTGAGAAATGCGAATTTCACCGATCCCAGGTAACCTTCTTAGGTTACATCATTTCCGCTGAGGGGTTCTCCATGGATCCTGAGAAGGTTTCGGCTGTCTTACAGTGGCCCCAGCCCAGTGGTCTTCGTGCCCTGCAGCGCTTTTTGGGCTTCGCCAATTATTATCGGAAGTTCATCAGGGACTTTTCCATGCTAGCCAAGCCTCTCACGGATCTGACCAGGAAGGGCAGTAATCCCCAGGTCTGGCCGCTCGAGGCCATCCGAGCTTTTGAGGCTCTAAAGTCCGCCTTTGTGTCGGCTCCGATTCTGTCGCATCCCAACCCTGGGTTGCCTTTTGTCCTCGAGGTGGACGCGTCTGAGACGGGAGTAGGCGCCCTCCTGTCTCAGCGTAGAACACCAGAGGGTCCTCTGCTTCCTTGTGGGTTTTACTCCCGGAAACTGTCTTCCGCGGAGTGCAACTATCAGATTGGTGACAGGGAGTTATTGGCCATCGTGCAGGCCCTTAAAGAATGGAGGCACTTGCTCGAGGGCTCGGTGGTTCCGGTTCTCATCCTGACGGACCACAAGAATCTGACTTACCTCTCTGAGGCCAAGAGATTGACACCACGTCAGGCCAGATGGGCTCTGTTCTTGTCACGTTTTAATTACGTGGTCTCCTACCTACCCGGTTCCAAGAACATCAGAGCGGATGCCTTATCACGGCAGTACTCCGAGCTGTCCGGGGAGGAGTCGATTCCGACTTCGGTCATACCTCCGAATCAGATCCTGGCCGCCATTCGCACCAGCCTGACCTCTCCCCTGGGTGAGCAGATTTTGGCGGCTCAATCTGGTGCTCCCTCTGGGAGACCCAACGGCAGATGTTTTGTGCCTGAGGAGTTGCGCACTCGGTTGTTGTGAACCTACCATAACTCCAAGGCCGCGGGGCATCCTGGAAAGAATCAGCTGTCCTGGGCTGTTTCACGTCTGTTCTGGTGGCCTTCTCTACGTTCCGACATCGCCGCATATGTAGCGGCATGCTCCGTTTGTGCCCAGAGTAAGTCCCCTCGGCACCGTCCGTTGGGCCTTTTGCAACCCATAGCCACCGGGGAGCGTCCATGGTCACACCTGGGGATGGATTTCATTGTGGACCTCCCTGCATCCCGAGGCCATACGGTCATTCTCATGATTGTGGATCGGTTTTCCAAAATGTGCCACTGTGTTCCTCTCAAGAAGTTACCCTCTGCGCAAGAGTTGGCCACGATTTTTGCCAGGGAGGTCTTCCGGTTGCACGGTTTGCCCAAGGAGATTGTGTCGGATCGGGGGAGTCAGTTTGTGTCCAGGTTCTGGCGCTCCTTTTGCTCCCAGTTGGGGATTCATCTCTCTTTCTCCTCGGCCTACCACCCTCAGTCCAATGGGGCCGCAGAACGATCCAATCAGGCCTTGGAGCAATTCCTTCGTTGCTATGTCTCCGATCACCAAGACAATTGGGTTGACCTCCTGCCTTGGGCTGAGTTTGCCAGGAACACGGCGGTGAACTCTTCCTCTGGGACGTCTCCCTTCATGGCTAATTATGAGTTCCAACCTGCCGTGTTACCGGAGGTATTCTCTCCCCAGGATATTCCGGCTGTGGAGGATCACCTTTCCGTCCTACGTGCTTCTTGGGTACAGATCCAGAGGTCCCTTGAGGTCTCTGCGCAGCGCCAGAGACTCCAGGCTGATCGCAGACGAGCGCCCGCTCCTTCCTACCAGGTCGGAGACCGCGTATGGTTGTCCACCCGCAACCTCAACCTTCGAGTGCCCACTCCCAAGCTGGCGCCTCGCTTTGTTGGTCCCTTCCGAGTGCTTCACAGGGTAAACCCGGTAGCCTATGCCCTTGCGCTTCCTCCTGGCATGCGGATCTCCAACGTGTTTCATGTCTCCCTGTTGAAGCCACTGGTGTGTAATCGTTTCACTTCCTCGGTTCCTCGGCCTCGTCCGGTCCAAGTGGGCAATCGTGAGGAGTATGAGGTGAGCAATATCCTGGACTCACGCCTGGTCCGCGGTCGGGTGCAGTTTTTGGTCCATTGGCGTGGTTATGGTCCAGAGGAGCGTTCCTGGGTTCCCTCCGCAGATGTCCATGCTCCTGCCTTGCTCCGAGCCTTCCACGCACGCTTCCCTCAGAAACCGTTCTTTACTCCGCGGAGGAGAGGCCCTTGAGGGGGAGGTACTGTCATGGTCTTACCTTCTTGCTGTTCTCCTTCGTTTGACATGTGCTGGCGGCCATCTTGGTTTCTGGGTTTCTTGTAGCCTCCCACCCGGCGGCTTCTCCTTCCCACTGGGAGGAGCTGGATGCCTGCTCATATATATAGGAGGTCTGTGGCTTCAGTTCCTTGCTTGGTCCTCCTGTGTTCACATGCTTCTAAGACTGCTGCTGCTTCTGGTTCCTGATCCTGGCTTCGTCTGACTACCCTGCTGGTTCCTGATCCAGGCTTCGTCTGACTACCCTGCTGGTTCCTGATCCGGGCTTCGTCTGACTACCCTTCTGGTTCCTGACCTCTGGCTTCGCAAGACCCTGCTTCGGTTTAGCCATCCGTTTGGACTTTTGCCTTACAGCTTGATTTTCAATAAAGCCTTCTTATTTCCACTTATCTCTTGTTGTACGTCTGGTTCATGGTTCCTTGACACCAGTCTATAAAAGATATCCATAAAATACAAGCTGACTTGAACACTCTGAGTGATTGGACATCAACTTGGCAAATGAGGTTCAATGTGGATAAATGTAAAGTTATGCATCTTAGTAGTAATAATCTCTGTGCTTCATATGTTCTAGGGGATGTAACACTGGGGGAGTCACTTATAGAGAAGGATTTGGGTGTCCTTGTAGATGGTAGATTAAATAACAGCCAACAATGTCAGCTGCTTCTAATGCAACCAGGATATTGTCATGCATTAAACGAGGCATGGACTCGTGGGCAGGGATGTAATATTACCACTTTACAATGCGCTGGTACGGCCTCATCTGGAATATGCAGTTCAGTTCTGGGCTCCAGTACACAGAAAGGACTCTCTGCAGCTGGAAAAGTTCAGAGGGGAGCGACTAAACTGATAAGGGGCATGGAGGGTCTTAGTTATGAAGAAAAATTAAAAGAATTAGATTTATTTAGTCCTGAGAAGAGACATCTAAGGGGGAACATGATTAACCTATACAAATATATAAATGGGCCATACAAAAAATACAGTGAAAAACTGTTCTATGTAAAATGCCCTCAAAAGACAAGGGGGCACTGCCTCTGACTGGACAAGAAAAAGTTCAGTCTTCAGAAGCTTCAAAACTTCTTTACTGTAAGAACTGTTAATCTGTGGAATAGACTTCCTAAGGACGTGGTCACAGCAGGAACAGTAGACAGTTTCAAAAAGGTTTTAGATGAATTCTTAAAAGTAAATGACATTAATGCTTATGAAAACGTGTAGAAATCTGAGTCTCACTTTCTTCTGGGATTCACATCCCCACCTATCCCTTGGTTGAACTTCATGGACTTATGTCTTTTTTCAACCGTATTAACTATGTAACTATGTAAGATCTAGTGAGAAATCTCACACGTCATATGTCACCGCGCACAGGATTTTGTGCAAGATCTTCAATCAAGATGGCATCGGGCGGCTCTTCGCGCTCACATGGATGAGGTAAGTATGATTATTTTTTTGTTTGTTTGTTTTTTACCCCATTTTCAGGTAAAATCGATTCGATACCATGAAGCAAGAGAAAATTTGAATTGAATTTTCCCTGAAATTCAAATCGATTAACACTTTGTGGAGTTCGATTCGCTCAATACTGCTCATTATAAAATTGGAGGCATACAGAGGTACAATAAAGGTACATACAGGTAAATATGTACCATATTTCAGCTCTGTATAACTCGGAGGTGCATGAGCCCTGAGTCCTAATGTCACATGCCGTAAATAAAACCTCAGGGTCGGAGGGTGATGGACTTGCAGGAGAGCTTTTATTATATGTGCACTTATGATAGAAATGTCTTTATTAACATGTTCTAGCATTCACTTGTATTCGTCTTTTTTCTTTGTACTTCATTCTGCTTCTAGCTTCTATAAGAGCTGATAATAATGGATCTCAACCAAGCAAGGGCTATCATTGTGAAAACTGATTTGCCTGATTATGACATAATGGCGATAACTGCATAAAGATGCAATATTGTAAATTTAAAGGTCATCTGCTGTAAAAACGGATCTGCACAGTCGGAGATCAGAATATTATTGTGAAAAAGATTTGGACAACATAATATGAAAATAGTGTGCATTTGGTTTTGTGTGGAGATGAGTATTTCACAAAATTTGCTTTGGGTCTGATTTGGTCAAATCGGCCATCAGATTCCATTTGGTTCAAATCGAAAGTGTCCCAATATCCCTGAAATGTTGTGCATGACGCTCTGATGTCTCCTAGGACTATATCTAACCCATTTCAAGCTCTTTAACGCCAAGACAGCATTAGCAGGAGGCAACAAACAGCCTTTGTAATAGCAGACTGCACTGTTAGATATTTTTTTTAAATAAAAAAGTCCAACAATTATCCTTTTATGGTGGCAGATGCCTTCTTTTCTGTTTTCTGATCTGTAAAATGGTGGTCGCCATTTTGAGTATTTTGTGCTGGATGAATCACAAAAGCTTCGAATTAGCAGAAATTCTCATTTTTTTCAAAAGTTCATAGCAAATTCAATTCACGTAGAATCGATTGGCTCATCTGTAGTTTTTATGTAATCCACGTACCTGCCTGTCGTAGTCTACTGGACCGTATAACATAATAAAGTATGTGAGAATGAATACTTGATAGAAGTAGGCACTGGATTAATTTCAGCTCAGACTGAATGGTCTGTGAGACACTGGCTTGAAAAAGTATTCCAACTTGCATGATTAAGCGAGCAGGTGTGCTTTGGCTAAAGCTGCCAAGCAGACGGTGAACCTAGGCATTAATGCTTATGAAAACGTGTAGAAATCTGAGTCTCAATTCCCTTTGGGATTCTCATTCCCACCTATCCCTTGGTTGAACTTGATGGACTTATGTCTTTTTTCAACCGTATTAACTATGTAACTATGTAAGTGTTGCTTGGACTTAGGGCTCTAGCACTTAAAAGTAATATATGAGCTAGGACTAAGATTGTCACTTTTCAATTAACCCTTTATTCTGGTGGACAGAATTTTTACATAATGATTTATGGAGCTAAAAAAATCTCATGTAATGAACTCATATCCTTCAAAGAAATACAGTAAAGGAAGTATGGAGGCAGGTTTGGTGGCTGCAACATTGCACTTGTGGGTGTACTGTAGATATCCACTATCGGGTCTAGACTTAAAGAGGACCTTTCACCGATTATGACAATGTGAACTAAGTATACAGACATGGAGAGCGGCGCCTGGGGATCTCACTGCACTTACTATTATCCCTGGGCGCCGCTCCGTTCTCCTGCTATGCCCTCAGGTATCTTCGCTCACTAAGTTATAGTAGGCGGAGATTTCAGTCACTAAGTTATGGTAGGCGGAGTCTGCCCTTGTTCTGCTGTAGCGCTGGCCAATCGCATTGCAGAGCTCACAGCCTGGGAGAAAATAACCTCCCAGGCTGTGAGCTCTGTGCTGCGATTGGCCATCGCTACAGAAGAACAAGGGCAGACTCCGCCTACCATTACTTTGTGACTGAAGATACCGGAGGGCATAGCGGGAGAACGGAGCAGCACCCAGGGATAATAGTAAGTGCAGTGAGATCCCCGGGCGCCGCTCTCCATGTCTGTATACTTAGTTCACATTGTCATAATCGGTGAAAGGTCCTCTTTAAACTTTAACTTGTCTAGTGGTAGTTTCAGGTGATGGATGTCTGAGCCATAGTTCCTCACCTTATAGCAGTCTCTATAATGCAGTTTTCAGCTATTCACTCTGCTGTCTTGTCTCTGAAATGTTTTCTTGAAGCTCACTCGAGTTGGTCTTTCTGGAAAATCTTTACCATGAGCAGGAGTTCTGCAGTGTGCTTCCTCTCCTTACTCAATCTAATCAGCAACTCCTCCTCCTGACAGAAAGCAGGACCAGCCCACTGACACCAAGAGGGAAGGAAGAGGGTGGTTAGTCCAGTTCATGCCAATCATTTGCCAACCATACCTCTTACTGGAAGCCAAATCATAAGAATTACAGAGCATTATGGTACAGATAGTACAAATGAACAATTTACCCTCAGATCTGGGGTACTGCAACAACACACACATGCTCAGCCAAACTAAGCACACATAAGTATTGGGGAGCCAGGAGGGATAGATGGCAGGCAAGCAAGTGTATTTGATGACAGCTACTGAAGGTATATTGTCATTACTACAGTTGTGGCCAAAAGTTTTGAGAATGACACAAATATTAGTTTTCACAAAGTTTACTGCTAAACTGCTTTTAGATCTTTGTTTCAGTTGTTTCTATAATGTAGTGAAATATAACTACACACACTTCATATGTTTTAAAGGCTTTTATCGACAATTACATGACATTTAGAGTCAATATTTGCAGTGTTGGCCCCTCTTTTTCAGGACCTCTGCAATTCGACTAGGCATGCTCTCAATCAACTTCTGGGCCAATTCCTGACTGTTAGCAACCCATTCTTTCATAATCACTTCTTGGAGTTTGTCAGAATTAGTGGGTTTTTGTTTGTCCACCCGCCTCTTGAGGATTGACCACAAGTTCTCAATGGGATTAAGATCTGGGGAGTTTCCAGGCCATGGACCCAAAATATCAACGTTTTGGTCCCCGAGCCACTTAGTTATCACTTTTTTCGTATGGCACGGTGCTCCATCGTGCTGGAAAATGCATTGTTCTTCACCAAACTGTTGTTGGATTGTTGGAAGAAGTTGCTGTTGGAGGGTGTTTTGGTACCATTCTTTATTCATGGCTGTGTTTTTGGGCAAAATTGTGAGTGAGCCCACTCCCTTAGGTGAGAAGCAACCCCACACATGAATGGTCTCAGGATGCTTTACTGTTGGCATGACACAGGACTGGTGGTAGCGCTCACCTTTTCTTTTCCTGATGCCCCAAACAATCGGAAAGAAGCTTCATCGGAGAATATGACTTTGCCCCAGCCCTCAGCAGTCCATTCACCATATTTTCTGCAGAAGATCAATCTGTCCCTGATGGTTTTTTTTTGGAGAGAAGTGGCTTCTTTGCTGCCCTTCTTGACACTAGGCCATCTTCCAAAAGTCTTTGCCTCACTGTGCGTGCAGATGCACTCACACCTGCCTGGTGCCATTCCTGAGCAAGCTCTGCACTGGTGGCACTCCGATCCCGAAGCTTTAGGAGACGATCCTGGCGCTTGCTGGACTTTCTTGGATGCCCTGATGCCTTCTTAGCAAGAATTGAACCTCTTTCCTTGAAGTTCTTGACATTGAGGTGCAATCTTAGTAGCCACAATATTCTTGCCTGTGAAGCCATTTTTATGCAACGTAATGATGGCTGCACGCGTTTCTTTGCAGGTCACCATGGTTAACAATGGAAGAACAATGATTTCAAGCATCACCCTCCTTTTAACAGGTCAAGTCTGCCATTTTAACCCAATCAGCCTGACATAATGATCTCCAGCCTTGTGCTCGTCAACATTCTCACCTGAGTTAACAAGACGATTACTGAAATGATCTCAGCAGGTCCTTTGATGACAGCAATGAAATGCAGTGGAAAGGTTTTTTTGGGATTAAGTAAATTTTCATGGCAAAGAAGGACTATGCAATTCATTTGATCACACTTCATAACATTCTGGAGTATATGCAAATTGCTATTATAAAAACGTAAGCAGCAACTTTTCCAATTTCCAATATTTATGTAATTCTCAAAACTTTTGGCCACGACTGTATACTTCTATCCTTTTCTTTTGCTTAAAAAAAAAATGCATGAAAAAAATCCACCTCAAACTGCATAAGTCTTTGCAGTTTTAAAGCATACATGTCAACAGTCCTGATTTTTCCGGGACAATCACAGGAACTAAACCATTAAAGGGGCAGAGTTTGAGGCATATCTGGATAAATGTCCAGAAATTTTGTAAGTATGCCTTAAACCCTTAGTGACCAGCCTGTTTTGGGCCTTACTGACCAAGTGTTTTTCTACCTTTTTTCATCATCACCTTCCAAAAGCTATAACTTTTTTATTTTTCCATTTATGTAGCTTTATGAGGGCCTGTTTTTATGGGACAAATTGTCGTTTTTATTGGTATCATTTTGGGTTAAAAAATCACAGAAAAAGATACAAAACATCCTGATAACTGAATATTCAGATGTACTTGGCAACATTTATACAGAAAAAAAAAAACACAGAAAATAATGCACTAACACAATAGATGCAAACATTATATATGGACTAAGCCCTCATTCTAGTATGATAAAATTTGAGACTCTCAGCCAATATATTTTTTGATCAAAACACATCTGTGACAGCCTTAAAAAGGCATGTTGGTGGTCACTAAGGGGTTAATCTAATTCCCAAGAAAGGCTTACCTTATTACGATACTGTTTGCCAGTCATTACATCTATTCAGTTATATATCCTTCATAACATACATTTTTCCCACAGACTTCACTGTTTAGTACCTCAGTGGAATGTACAGTCTATTATATTTGTGGTATTTTTGATTTGAGGTGTTTTTTATATGTAGTGATTTCGCCATAGATATTTGCCATTGTTTCAAAACCAATTTGTTCTCTCTTTATTGCAAGATGCTTCTGAAAGATGAATTCTTTACTGGTGCCCTGGTACCAACAATTCACTGTAGCGATATTGCAGCTACTGTACCTCAATCATTCAGACCCTGTCTATGTTAAATTATTGGTCCCAGTAGATTTTTCAAGGAACTATCTGGAATACATTTTACTGGTTGTAATAGGTGGGTTAGCCCCGCACGTGCTTAACACATAATCAGATTGCCCCTATTGCTCCGCAATCTTGACTCCTATAGTTTGCTGCTCATTCTCATTGCAGCCTGGTTATCATGCAGAGTAGTAGTCATTGTTGCAGATGCTCAGTAAGGTGACATTACACGTTAGACTGTGCTTAGGCTTTATCGTCAAAGTCATTTAGTACATATTGTTGCTTTTGCTACTTTAAATGTTTTATTAGGAAATAGCATAAATCACATTATCGTAATATATATAATATTCTGCTATTCACCTACAGGGCTGCATGACAGAGTTAGGTCCTGTATGGATCTGCTGTAGAACAAGTTATAGATAGTTGTTTTTTGGGGTAGGAATTTCTGCTCCACTTGTCAATGGAATGGAAAAGGGTCAGTTAGGCAAATAAAGTTGTGCCTATTCTTGAAGATGACCATCCAGTGACTTCTTGGTCCTCTCTGTGAGGCTGTGATGTCATGGCTAGATAGATGTCATAGGCATCAAACAAGTGTGCTAGAGTAGACTAATCATTGGACCAGAAGTTGATAAAGCCTCTAGACAGCAGGGAACACCAACTATGTTAGCAGTGAAATAGGGCAGTGGAGTATCTATCATGGAGGCAGACCACGCCACTACTATGGGGGAAGGGGAACCTAGAACTGAACTCCTCCTCTTCTCGAAATAAACCTACTGAGTTTTCCTGCA
Source organism: Bufo gargarizans (assembly GCF_014858855.1). NCBI lineage: Eukaryota > Metazoa > Chordata > Amphibia > Anura > Bufonidae > Bufo > Bufo gargarizans. The sequence continues at coordinate 91,358,875 of NC_058085.1, forward strand.
TTTAGCATTAGGGGGAGATAAGTGCAAATAGATTTTTACAGTTATTATTGCATTTAATGGTAACTGTATACAGTTCTATGCACTGTGCTCCATCTAGTGGTGGCTTTCAGGTAGCCAGTTTTATAATATATTGTGTGTATTTATAGGTGCTTTGTTGATAAAGCATCTATTCCACTTTTTCTGGCACAGTTGGTTAAAGTGGGTGATGCAGAGAGCGACTTAACAAATAAGTGGTAAGTTCAGCATAAATCTCAATGGGGTCTCATATGAAGTTTTGCTATGGGACTCTATGAGATCTGGATATGCATGAGCCATAGAGAGTTTTATTTGAATATGTTTGCATTCATCATGCTTCATTTTACAATATGGCACTACAGAATGGGTACTAATTTCTAAAAATAAGTTTAAAGGGGTTGTCTCACTTTAAAAGGCATATATCATGTAGACAGATGAATACAAGGCATTGTATTGTGATTGTCCATATTGCCTCTTTTGCTGGCTTGATTCATTTTTCCATCATATTATACACTGTCCGTTTCCAGGCCACCGCTGCAGGGCAGATATGAGGTGGCTGGGATGGGAGCTGCTGCACATGCGTGTCTATAGGTGCTCCACGGATCCAACCACCAGAGAGACCGGCACTTTTTCCTATAGTGTGCAAGCGCGGCCACCGCTGCTGGATTGCAGGGTGGTCGTAACCCCTGGAACCGAGCAGTGTATAATGTGATGGAAAAATGAATCCAGCTAGCAAAGGAGGCAATATGGACAATCAAAATACATTAGTAAGTGCCTTGTATTAACACGGCAAATGCCATTTGCTGAGAACAAACCCTTTAAGTTCAACAGCGTATGCTTGGTTCAATGGATTGGACAGATCACTATAAATATTTCCACAATACAACCAAAGGTAAATTACTTAGTGTATGCGAAGTATATACAATATGACCTTCGTGTACAGTATATTTTGGCACGTGATAACGGAACGTACATAGGAGGTGGCGGCTGAAAGTGAAGGAGACCCTAGCCACGTCTGTCATATGAGTTTGGTTATGATAAATGTGCAGTCTCAAAATGGTACTGACGGCAGCATATAAAAGTAAACAATAAAGCAGGCACACGTCTTCTGCATGACGCCGCTCTCCCCGGGCATCAGCCCTGCTGACAGACATCTGCCGGGAAGAAGTTGCCTGCAATTATTCAGCGCCATAAGCAGCTGATCAAATTGGAAGAATAAGAGCACGGTTTCAGCATGCATCCTTCATTACACAAACTGCCTGTTCAACTCTTCCTGACACAGCTTCTTTTAGCACCCGCTGCTTTTCTGTTAACTCTTGTGACATTTGAAACGTTGTTGATTTATCTGTCCGTATTAAGTCCCATAAACCTACCCATTCCTCTAGCTGTGCTCAAGCAATAGCTCCCTGCTCAATGTGATTCCTTACAAAATTTATTGATACGGTCCATTAGACTGCTGTCTAAACTGTATTTGTTCCCAAGGGTGCTGTGATGGGAGGGGGTGGAATCTTCTTTCTTATCATAATTTTGTAATGACCTCTTGCCTACCTGTGCTGCTTTTTCGCCTGCATGTATTTTATTATGTATCCATATCTATTATTAAATATCAAGTGAAATACAAATGGAAAACTATTAGAGATGAGAACATTTCTTAAAATTTGATCCGGGTCTGATTCGGCCAGCTAAATCAATTTAGATCCGAATAAATTCAACCTGATTTGAAAGTGCTCATAGGGCCTGAAAAAGACTCTGTCTCTCTCGCCCTCTCCCTCACTGTCTGTCTCATTCTTTCAAATGGTATCACACACAAAAGTCAGGTTCTTTATAATCAGAAATTTTTGAAAATTTTGGCTTGAATTTCAGAATTTTAGAATCAATTTGCTCATCTCTAAGCACTATACAGGTGTGTCTCAATAAATTAGAATATCATTGTAAAGTAAATTTATTGCAGTAATTAATTTCAAAAAGTAAAAGTAATATATATTATAGATATTCATTACAGACAGAGGGATGTATTTCAAGTGTTTATTTCTTTTATTGGTGATGATTATTTCTTACACCTAATGAAAACCCAAAAGTCAGTATCTCAGAAAACTAGAATAATACTGTAAAAGACTGTTTACAGTATGTATCATGTTCAAAGCCTGCTTTACTTTATTGCCTTGTTGTTGTCTTGTACAAGTTGTACCTTGGGGTATTGTGCACTGTCTGTGTATTGTGCAGATGGGCAACCTTCAACTGGATCTTTACTGCAGAAGTCAAAGGTTTGTGGGCAGGCAGCACAAGAGGACTGAAAGCCCACCTGAAATTAAAATGTATTTTTGGGCATTTTCTGGTTGGGATGGTACTATATGCCTACTAGAGATAGCCTTGCGGTTCGCCCAGCGGTCGTTTCGCGGCGAACGTTGCGTGTTCGCGATTCGCCGAACATGTGGAGATATTCACTCCCGCCATATTCTTTTACATTGTGAAGTACTTTGACCCATGACACATCCATCAGGTGGGACAGGACAGCCAATTTTACATTCAGTCTTTTGTCAGTGTAGGGAGAGGTTGCTGTGTGGAGCAGGGACAGGCTGTTAGGGACACCAAACACTAGCTAATAGGGCCACAAAAGTCTTTTTAAGGACTGGTATAGGTGTGCTATCGATATGTGTGATACACAGAGGGGTGCGATATACTTATAATATACTTTTATAATGAGTCAAAAACACATAGATCTATATAGTGATCACCTGGAAGTCAGGGGCCTAGGGGCTTACTAGGGCCATTTTTATATAGGGTAAGGTTCTAGACGGGGTCGCTCTTATCAGGGCGGGTGGTCTGTGGTTAGGCTATCAGGGCCAGAATAGCACCCGCCTGTAGGGCAATATCAGGGACAGTTCTTTGCCCACCCTGTCCTTCAATACCACATCATCATCTAGCCCAGGGATGGATGTTTTTTGCTGTCCCTCCGGGATTCATGGATGTGCACTGGAACCCCCCGGATTGTGGTAGGACATATGGTTTCTGATTTGGTGCAGCAGAGCACCTGATTTAGTGCCGCCGAGCCCTTGTTATTGCCTACCACATCTATGCTTTTTGGTTAACTTTAATAATTTAATTTATTTTCATTTTGAGGGATATCTTTTCCATTCACACGTCCGCAAAATGGGTCCGCATCCGTTCCGCAATTGCAGACAAGATTAGGCATTTTCTATTATAGGGCCGGTGATGTGCTGTCCGCAAATTGCGGAATGCACATTGCCGGTGTCTGTGTTTTGGTGATCTGCAAAACACTTACGGACGTGTGAATGGACCCTCATAGTAACATTATTAAAGGTTACATTTTATCTTCATGTATATTCTAATGGATTGCCTTCCTTGTACAATGTTATAATATACTTTCTATGTTAGAAAGTATATTATAGTGCATTTGTATTGTGCGGCAGTTGTCTGCGGTTCTGCTGCAATACTGCAGGTATATAGAGGGACAAGCGTTATTGGACCAAATAATTTCTACTGGTGTGATATACCAGTCGTCCCCCAAAAAACTGATTGAAGCGGGGTGTTATATACAATATACTTTCTTTATAGTGCATTTGGGTACTGTATAGTGCATTTATGCATGCGCGTACGCAAAAATTATATTGCTGATATTTTGCATTGAAAAAATAATGAATGGAGATCGCAAATTCAAATAATGCATCTGGTATGTTACTGTCCATGTTGTGGGACTATTTGTGCACTTCTAGTAATTATTTCTTGGATGCAAATATGAGCTGAAGGTTTTACAGGTTCGCCTGCCATTAAAATGAATGGGACCTGCCGCGAGCTTGTGGTCCCGGCAGATGTTCATCCATCACTAATGCCTACCACAACAAATGTCTCTTTTTTACTGTAAACAACTAAGACAAAAAAAAAAAAAAAAAGATTACTTTAATGTGTATAAGTATTCATCCCCTGAATGTCAATACCTTGTGGAGCCACTTTTTGCTGCAATTTCAGATGCAAGTCTCTCTCTCTCTCTCTATTAGCTTAGCACAGTGATAGGCAAACTGCGGCTCTCCAGCGGTTGCAGAACTACAACTCCCAGCATGCAAAGACTGCCTACTGCTTTCAGCCTATAGCAGGACATGGTGGGAGTTGTAGTTTTGCAACAGCTGGAGAGCCGCAGTTTGCCTATCACTGGCTTAGCACATATAGACATTGACATTTTGCCCATTCTTCCAGGCAAAACTACTCCAACTCATTCAAGTTAGATGGGTTGCATTGGTCTCCAGCAGTCTTCATGATATGCCACAGATTCTTAGTTGGACTGAGGTCTGGACTCTGACTAGGTCATTCTAAAACATGTATATGCTTCCCCTTAAACCTCTCCAGTGTAGCTTTAGAACAGGGGTGCACAACATGCGGCCCTTGATACCATTCTATGTGGCCCCCGACCATCTGGTAATAGAAATGTATGCCTATGTCTTGTGGCTGCTCACAAAGTATCCTCCCATTAGATGGGAGTCCTGGAACTGTAACTAGACATTTATAGTATATACTGTATGTTCAATATACCATAAATACAGTATGTCAGTTGTTAATACCCTTTTTAAGTTTTATTTTCGGCCCTTGTCATTGGTTCAGTCTAACAATGTGGCCCCCAACCAGAAATCGCTGTTTTCCTGCTGGAAGGTGAACCTTCATGCCAGTCTCAAATCTCTGGCAGACTGAAAGAGGTTTTCTGCAAAAACGACCCGATGTTTACTGCCTTCCCCTTTGATGAAAAGCATCTCCACATCATGATGCTGTAAGGGACCTTACTGCTGTGGGAGGCATATACTGCTTCAGCACCTGCCACACTTTGATACACACTGGCCATTCATGTCATCTGCACCCTTCAGTTTGGGAACTACAGTAAGAACCGAATTGTATGCATTTGTTGGCTTGGAAAGACTGTAAATAGAATAGAGAGAGAGAGAGACTGGAAGTATAACTGCCTCCATCATTGTGTTGCCAGTACACTGTCATTATGGAAATTGCTGCCCTGTAAATTACTTCAGAATTGTGATTTTGCTGCTAATGGTACTACAACTTATTATCCACTCAGTGAAGAGACCCTATTTACTGCAGCCCACTGTTCTGATCACTGTCTCCATACTTTGCTGGTCCTGTATGCACCCTCCTGCCTTGCATACTGTCCAAGCAACTACTCTCAAGGGCATCCCATCTACCACCAGGCAAGAGTCCTTAGGAAAGAAAGGGTACACCCTCCATTTACTGCATGGCCCCAGGGATCATCAGAGTACTGCCACCATGAACTCTGCATACTACTACCCCTCTCAGGGCCACAACCACTACTCCCATCCTCCACTCCTCTCTCCCAGGTCGCTGCACATATCCACAGGATATGCCATAAATGTCTGGTACATGTGGGACCCACCTCTGGGACCTGAACATACTGTATTTATAGAATGGGACACCTCCTTCTTGGATATGGTCAGCAGATGAGAGCAGCTGAGCGGGCTGTAGATAGGAGTTTCCAAAAGGGTACATTCATACAAACGTAAGGGCACCATGCACGTGATGCGGACAGGGCAGATTGGCCATAGACCTTATAGGGAAATTTCCCGGTGGGCTGATGCCCAGGGGGCCGCCTGAGCCCTCCTCATGGCCGGTCAGTGGAAGTTTTTGGGGATATATTTTGTGCTGCTGGCAGTATTTTGTGATGGACTGTGGTATTTGGCTCTGTTGTGGTGGTATAAAGTGCCACAATATGTTATTGCTGGCCCTGCCTTCCATTAATTTGGACCCGACTACAAAACGGGGCCACTTTTAGTATTTTTTCCAGGGCCACTTTAAGTTCCCAGTCCGCCCCTGGCTGCAAAATACGGCAAAAGACAGGACATGTTCCTACTTTTGGATAAATAGTAATGTGACGGTTCACTCTCTATAGACACGGATAGGTGCCAATGTCGAAAATGAATCACCCTTTCAAAAGCAGTATAAGTTGATTTTGATTGGACCAGCACTCAAACATAAGGGTTCACGCAGAGGATTAATATGGAGTAAAATAGTGCAATTTATTAAAACATAAAAACATGCATACGCGTATTAGTGGGATAGATGAGGCGGTAGATGAACTATCACATATAACAAGTCCACAAAAGTGCAGGTATAACTGTTAAGTTGGATCAAACCAGCTGAATGGAAAATGGATAAAGTCCCGTTCTTATGGTGATAATTCCTGTTGGGCAAAATCCATAGCAAACAGTCTCATAGCACAATGACTGGAGTACTCACTATTTGATGCGCAACTCTATGGCGTCCCACATGTAAGAGCGCTTACCTTGGTGTCGATTCAGTCAGATGCAAACGGCAGAATGTAATTGCTTGTTCCGTAAGATCGCTTCTATTCTCGCGAGATGAGCTGTTACCTTTTCTTTTGTATAATACTCGTAATCGCGACTTAAAAATCGCAATGAAGCTTCGATCTTTTAATCATTAAGATCTGAGTTTCCTTTCCCAGATTGCTATCAGTAGCCAGCCGTTGGTCGATCTTACTAACGTTTGGCAACTGATAGCAATTTGCTAAAGGAAACTCTGATTAAATTGATTAAAAGATCGAAGCTTCATTGCGATTTTTAAGTCGCGATTAAGAGTCTGTACCATACAAAAGAAAAGGTAACAGCTCATCTCGCGAGAATAGAAGCGATCTTAGGGAGTTCCGATTTATGACATCAGCAAGCAATTACATTCTGCCGTTTGCATCTGATTGAATCGACACCAAGGTAAGCGCTCTTACATGTGGGATGCCATAGAGTTGCACATCAAATAGTGAGTACTCCACTCATTGTGCTATGAGACTGTTTGCTATAGATTTTGCCCAACAGGAATTATCAGCATAAGAACGGGACTTTATACATTTTAGAATCAGCTGGTTTGATCCAACTTAACAGTTATACCTGCACCTTTGCGGACTTGTTATATATGATAGTTCATCTACCGTCTCATCTATCCCACTAATACGTGTATGCATGTTTTTATGTTTTAATAAATTGCACTATTTTACTCCATATTGGTCCTCTGTGTGAACCCTTAGGCCTCTTTCACACGGGCGTCATGTTTTTTGCCCGGATAAGAGCCGGGTGCGTTGCGGGAAAATGCGCAATTTTTCAGCGCGAGTGCAAAACATTGTCATGCGTTTTGCACTCGCATGAGAAAAATCGCGCATGTTTGGTACCCAAACCCGAACTTCTGTGAAGAAGTTCGGGTTTGGGATTGATGTTCTGAAGATTGTATTGTGATGGTGATGGAGCATGTGATCTGACGTCATCAAAGGTCCTTTAGCCCAAGTCCACAGCTAGCAAAGAACAGACCGGGAACGAACTACGCGAACAAGAGGATAAGGTGAGTTAACTTTTTTATTTTTTTAACCCTTCCAGCACTATTATACTATGCATTCTGTAGTCAGAATGCTATTATTTTCCCTTATAACCATGTTATAAGGGAAAATAATACAGTGAATAGACTGTCACCTAGAACCCATGCGTGAAAATCGCACCGCATCCGCACTTGCTTGCGGATGCTTGCGATTTTCACGCAGCCCCATTCACTTCTATGGGGCCTGTGTTGCGTGAAAAACGCACAAAATAGAGCATGCTGCGATTTTCACGCAACGCATAAGTGATGCGTGAAAATCACCGCTCATGTGAACAGCCCCATAGAAATGAATGGGTCAGGATTCAGTGCGGGTGCAATGCGTTCAACTCACGCATCGCACCCGCGCGGAATATTCGCTCGTGTGAAAGGGGCCTTATGTTTAAGTGCCGGTCCAATCAAAATCATGTTCTATCTTTTGCTGTGCGGAGACATGGACAAGTCCGTCCGAGTGCTTCTGTGGGCTTCTAATCCATGCCTCTGCTCTACAAAAGATGGGACATGTCATATCTTTTGCCATATTTTGCGGATCATGGACCCATTCAAGTTTGTGGTCTGTAATATGGGCACGGAGCTGTAAAACACAGACATTTTGGGAGTTGTACCTTTTAAGTGAACACACATGAGACCTGGATGTGTCTGTCGGATCTTTCTGTATTTTTGCATGCTCCTTTAAGTGTCTGTCTTTGTAGGTTCCTTGCATTGCAGCCTACAGAATACATTTGCACAAAGAAAGAAACTTTTTGAAATATATGTGCAGTAGATTAAAGTGAAGAAAAGAAAATGCTCCAAGGTTTGTTCAGACTCCTGCTGATACAATTCATGTCGCAGAGAAAAGCTGATCACACATCACCTTCTGAAAAGACTTCATCAGCTTGTTTGAGAAAGTAATACCTTCTTCATTGTGTACTCAGTTCTTTAGCGTTCCTCTAATCAGATCAGGGCAGGGTAGAATGTGCAGTTACAATAGGAGCAAGCAGGTCAACAATTTAGAGATCCACAGTTTATTACTTGCACATAGTCGGTGCTTCTAACAGCCATGCCAATCAGCTTTTCAGGCGTGGAAAAAAAATATTTTTTTTATCCCTAGCTCATCTGCTTGCCAGGGGCATACAAATAGGACTCCATAGCAGAAATAAAACGTAGGCCTCATAGAGGCCGTCAGAGCTACCTTTATTGTTAATGCAGAATATGATTAAAGGGGTTTTCCATCCTATGAAGTCGCGCTCCATTTAAAGAACAAAACAGTGAGGTGCTGTTGAAGCATGTAAGGGGATGCTTCTTCCTGGAGGCTGGAGGTGGCTGCTTTTCTTGTCAACCAGCTGAGGCTGGTGGCTCAGGCTGGGAAAAGTGATCTTTGGCCTCAACCGAGACAAGATCTTGTCTTGGGATCCCTGTTTCTGGGAGCTCCTACTAATACAGCCTACCCCAAGCGGGGGTAGCTGGTACACTCACTAAACTTCCTTCTCCTCCCCATGAGACAGGACATGGGACCAGCCCACTTCTGCTCACAGAGGAGGGGGAGCTAAAACTGTAATGAACTATTCCAGTCTAGCAATACTAAACTGGCTAAGTTCCTGATCACACCTTGCTGCCACCTGCTGGTGTACAGGAAAATTACAGCATAATATAAAACAGGCCTAGAAATACATTAAATTACATTAATGACAATATACTTATATAGACGGACAATAAAATTACACTTAACATGATGTAGCAGGGAAAGAGAGTTTAGTAACATACTTCGGGATGTTACACATCCACTTCTGTGTCTGTGCACAGAGATGTCCATACCCCAGGCCTTACAACGAAAGAGCAAATACCCAGCCACCCACCCACAGGCCATAGCACTAAATGCGCACCTTTCCAAATTGCTGGCCCTGGAAATGTTGCCACTTAGGCTTGTGGACACTGTTCCTCAGCCCCCAGCCGCCACTATTTTTCCCGGTGTGCCGTCCCCGCCTTACACCATGTGTCCGTAACATCACCTGTGCCCTGACTAACACAGTTATTGGGAAGGTCCACTTAACGATTGACACATGGACAAGTGCTTGTGGCCATGGACGCTACATTTCCCTGACACCACACTGGGTGAACGTTGTGGAGGCCGGGAGCGATTCGTACCCTGGGATTGCACAAGTGCTACCGACGCCAAGGATTGCGGGCCCTACTTCCACCTACATTAGTGGCTGCAACCCCCCTTCTCCTCCTTCACCTCCTCCTCCATTTCCACCTTTGAATTATCATCTTGCAGCACCAGTCAGCCATCAGTCAGTAGGTGGAAGCAGTGTAGAACTGCAGTGGGGAAGCTGCAACAGGCTGTGCTGAAACTAATATGTTTAGGTGACAAACAGCATACCGCCGCAGATCTGTGGCAGGGTATGATGGACCAGCCTGAGCTGTGGTTCTCGCCACTCAACCTAGAACCAGGCATGGTTGTGTCTGATAATGGCCGTAACTTGGTGGCGGCTTTGGAGCTCGGCAAACTCACACACATACCATGGCTAGCCCACGTGTTCAACTTAGTGGTTCAGCAGTTTCTCAAAACCTACCCCAATTTGCCTGAGCTACTGGTGAAGGTGCGCAGCATGTGTGCCCATTCCACGTTCCACATGTTGGCCAGGCTTTGTGAGCAGCAGAGGGCAGTAGTGGAATACCAGCTGCAACATGGTCGTTGCCTTTCCAGTCCACTCTTCACAGCGACGAGTGGGCATGGATGTCTGACCTCTGTGAGGTTTTAGTCAACTTTGAAGAATCAACACAGATGGTGAGCGGCGATGCCGCTATTATAAGCGTAACCATCCCACTTCTGTGTCTACTGAAACGCTTGCTGCTCACAATGAAGGAGGACGCTTTGCATGTGGAAGAGGTGGAAATGGGGGAAAACAGTACACAGGGTGATAGCCAGACCACCCTCCGTTCGTTTTCTCAGCGCACATTGGATGATGAGGAAGAGCAGGAGACGGGTTGCCTCCGCTACAGAGGGTAGTACCCACAGCAGGTTTATTCTATCTGCCCTGCCACCAGCATTTTGTCAGAGCGGATATTTAGTGCTGCTGGGGGCATATTAACTGATAAGCGCATCTGACTGTCAACTGAAAATGCTGACCGGTTGACTCTTATCAAAATAAACAAGGCATGGATTGCCCCTGACTTCTCTACTCCACCAGAGGAAAGCGGCTGAACATAAAGGCACTTTAAATGTGGCTTTTATGGTGTATTGAATACACTGTATTCCCATGCACCCCTTCCACCAGAAAATAGGATATATGATTCAATCTTCCTTTTCTCGTCCTCCTCCTCCATCATATCAACATGCTTGATAGGATGCCCTCGCTTCTAATATTTTAAAGGGTCAGCGTCAGGCCCTCAACCATAATTTTTTCCATGGTCAGCTCAGCAGCAGGCCCTCAACCATAATTTTTGGGATGGTCAGCTCAGCAGTAGGCCCTCGACCATAATTTTTTCCATGGTCAGATCAGCAGCAGGCCGTCAACCATAATTTTTTCCATGGTCAGATCAGCAGCAGGCACTCGCCCTAATGTTTTAGACAGTCAGCTCACCAGCAGACCCTCAACCATAATTTTTTCGATGGTCAGCTCAGCAGCAGGCCCTCAACCATAATTTTTTCGATGGTCAGCTCAGCAGCAGACCATCACTCCTAATGTCTTAGATGGTCAGCTCAGCAGCAGGCCCTCGCCAATAATGTTTTAGAGCAGGCATCCTCAAACTGCAGCCCTCCAGCTGTTGTAAAAATGCAACTCCCACAATGTTACTCATACAACAAACAATTTGTCCAGTGGTGTCCATGCGCATAACCGTCTACCAAGATACTAAATAGAATTGGGGAAAAAAATGACCCTAATTACATATCCTAAGACTAGGCCCTCTGCCCAGGGGCGACTCCTAATGGTGGAGACCCCCCGTCCTCTAACCTAACTGGCAGCTCCTAGTTTGCCTTATTATGTATGGGCTGATGATCATTGATCTAATGGTGGACTGGTACAAGCACGGACAGAGAGGATCAAATACAACACAACAAAATGCACAATGTATACAGCCCTGATGGTATAAAATACCAAGAGGTACACGGTGCAGCCGACTACAAAAATAAAAGACACCTTGAAAAGATAACTATTGATAACACAGAAAATTATTCTGTGATCAACCCCAACGCGTTTCCCCCACGGTGTGGGATCATCAGGGGGTTAATGGATTTAGATATTTTGATAGATAGCTAGATTGGAAATTGTCGAGCGGAGGACCCTGGGAGGAATGACTTCTTCTTGTTTGGGGGGATGTGTAGCCCCCTGGGGACCAATAGGGACCCAAAATGAATAGGCTTTTCACCCTAAGCGGCTGTCTCATCTGATTCAGAGTGTATCTTAAGCTTATCGTTGCGATTTATATCTATGAATACTGGTCTCTATGAACACTATTAACACCACTGGTTTCTGTGAACACTACTATCCTTAAGGCAAACCATGGTACCCACTCTGGTTGTCCCACGTTAAATATACGTGTCTTATACATCAAGACTGTTGGTGTGTGTCCCTCCCTCCTTTCCTCCCAGGAATGTCATCTGGTCCAATCTTTTAATTCTACTATTGACCGTCATTTGACACCATTTTTTGTTGAACAGTTGTATCACGGATGCCCCAATATTATTTGGGCCTCCCTCCGCTCGACAATTTCCAATCTAGCCATCTGTCAAAATATCTAAATCCATTTACCCCCTGATGATCCCACACCGTGGGTGAAACGCGTTGGGGTTGATCACATAATTATTTTCTGTGTTATCAATAGTTATCTTTTCAAGGTGTCTTTTATTTTTGTAGTCGGCTGCACCGTGTACCTCTTGGTATTTTATACCATCAGGGCTGTATACATTGTGCATTTTGTTGTGTTGTATTTGATCCTCTCTGTCCGTGCTTATACCAGTCCACCATTAGATCAATGATCATCAGCCCATACATAATAGGGCAAACTAGGAGCTGCCAGTTAGGTTCGAGGATGGGGGTCTCCACCATTAGGAGTCGCCCCTGGGCAGAGGGCCTAGTCTTAGGATATGTAATTAGGGTAATTTTTTTCCCCAATTCTAATTAGTATCTTGGTGGACGGTTATGCGCCTGGACACCACTGGACAAATTGTTTGTTGTATGAGTAACATTAAAGTTTATCTTTTTGTAAAGGTTACGTTGTAGCTGGACCAGAATATTCCTTACCTTTAACCCATTATATAGATTCATATCCAACAAGGCTGGATTTTGATTTACAACTCCCACAATGCCCTGCTGTAGGCTGATACCTGTACGCTGTTCGGGCATGCTGGCAGTTGTAGTTTTGCAATAGCTGGAGGGCTGCAGTTTGAGGATGCCTGTTTTAGAGGGTCAACTCAGCAGCAGGCCCTCAACCATAATTTTTTCAATGGTCAGCTCAGCAGCAGGCCCTGAACCATAATTTTTTCGATGGTCAGATCATCAGCAGGCCCTCGCCCCTAATGTTTTTGAGTCAGCTCAGCAGCAGGCCCTCGCCCATAATTTTTTCCATGGTCAGTTCCGCAGCAGGCCGTCGTCCCTAATGTTTTAGAGAGTCAGCTCAGCAGCAGACCCCTCAACCATAATTTTTTTTGATGGTCAGATCATCAGCAGGCCCTCGCCCCTAATGTTTTAGAGGGTCACCAGCAGGCCAGCATTCATAATTGTTCAAGGGTGTGTATGATGCCCTCCTTTATGTGTAATAAAGGGTGTATTGGAGTGCCGGTTCCTTGTAATTTTTGGCAGCCCTTTCACTTTATATACAAGTAAACATACAGGAAAGAATGTTTCTTAACAATTTTTCCTCTAAAATCGATTTTATCTTCGGTTTTGTGCATATTATTGTCAGTCTGTAAAATTGGCGTACTACTCGGACAACCTCGTTCCCAGCAGTGACCTGGGAGTCCAAGATGCATCCAGACATCCTCCCCATGCTGTTCCCGAACTAGTCAGGCTATTTAATTAGTCAGGCTATTTAATTTAGGTCCGAATAAATTTGACTGGAATGGAAAGAGCTCCAATTGACCTGAAAAATAGTTAATAACATTCTGGGGTCTCCAAGGAGTGTATGCAACTAATTTCTTGCTCTTTAAAGGGTCAAAGAGTTTTTCAAAAAAAATTCATATGTCATAGACATAACCAACATTTTTGATCAGTGGACGTCTGAGTCCTGAGACCCCCACAATCTCTAGAACAAGTAGAGGGAAGCGATTATATATCATGCTCTCTCTCTCTCTCTCTCCTCCCTGCAGGGGATGGAATTGAGACAGATTCACAGACTTTCTATTGAGTCTGCCTTGCTTCCTCTCCTGCAGTGAGGAGAGTGATCAGACCTCTACTAATCAAAGCTTTTGATCTATCTATAAAGACATTAAAAGTTGTAAGAGAAGTCAGGAGAACTGTAGAATTTTTTTTATTTTTAATGGTCTGAAAAATCTTTTCTTTTTTAACACAAATTTCTGCCAGTGTGTATACACACACCGCTTGGGGTCATGTGATCCTCCTTCATCTTTCCTGTCTAATCTGAAAAATGTCTGACACAAGTTCGGATTAGAATTTAACCCAATTTAAAAAAAAAGAATCAATACACTCATATTTTAAAGTCAATTAATTATAGTGATGGATGTACTAGCTTTAATCGTATCTTTTTAAATTTACATGAACTACCGTATATACTATATAGTCTTGATATATATCAGCATTGAATGTTTATACCACTGGACAAGCTGCCGTATTCCAATACTGTGCAGTAAATGCTCCGAATACACTGCACCACACATAATTGAACATCCCTTTCTTGTACATTTATGGCGTCTGTCCCTGTTAACATTATCTTATTGCCTTTGGCAAGCATGGAAAATTGACTTCAGTTTTCCCACTGGCTGTTTGTGCTCAGGGGGAATCCTTAATTCTGAGTTATGTCTGTGTGGCGAGGTTGATTAATGACTGAAGAGCAGAGGATGACTCGGGACATCTCAGAATATTTTCACCACCACTACTGGCAGGGAAATTGCGAGCGCCCTTCTGGTTCACCGTGCAGCAAATTGCAGGAGCAGACTGACCATCTGCAGCTGCCCTACAGATAAACTGTCTGCTGGAATGAAGAAGAATTTCCTGCAGGAATGAACCCTGGGACACTACTCATTTACTGCGGTGATATTGCCATGCTGTCATTTCCATGTCTAATAAAACTTATTCTAATTAACACATCAATCTGAACTAATCAGTACATGGTAAACTACTAATTAATCCAAATGCCAACTTGCCATTTTGCTGACAGAACGATGTTCAAGGAAATGTTTACCTGCAGAGATGCTAATTATGCCTAATTTTCAGGGACTGCTCCAGTTACTTACAGTAGGCTCAGCTTTTTTTTTTTTTTACATATCCCATTTAACTCATTTTACAGCAGCAGTCACCCAAAGCATTACACCAACTTGCCAATTATTTCCTAAAGGGGTCATCTTAGGAAAACAAGCCGAGGAAAACAACAGAAGAAAGCACCAATTTCCAAGGAAGCCTGATGCTACCACAGTAAAGAGCAGGTGAGCCATGGCCAGATCCTTGACTTTCACAAGGACAGAGAGGTTGCAGCACATAGTAGAGTCTCCACTTGCCTATCAGCCCAACAAAGATGTTTGCCAGAGCAGCAGGCAACAGCAGGGACCTGGTGCAAGGATGTAGACAGATATGTAAGACCACAGATGAGAAAAAGATTGACAAGAAACTGCTACATGTTTACTGAAGCAAATTAACCGTAATAAGGGGGAGCCTAAGGTGTCACTTTAACTGTTCATCTTCTAGTGCACAAGGGTGGTCTGGATTAAAACTCACAGGTCATTGACTGGCCAAAATTTCAAGAATAAAGAAAAAAAGTATAGACCAATTAGCAAAGTAGAAATGGTGCTAAGGGAAACAGAGTCAAGAAGAAAAGTAGGGTTTATACCAATGGGCAAGCAAAGCCACTGTTGCGCACTTGCACTATTAGGAGTTTATTGCAGGTGCAATGTGTATGAATGAAGGAGGTGGAGTGATGTCTCCATCAGCAGTCATCTTATGGATAGCACCTCAACGTGGACAGCATAGAAGATTTGGCCATCAAGGGACATGGCTTATGAAATATAATAAATAGCACAGAATATCCACAAAGACTATGGGGCACATTTATTAAGACCAGCATTTTAGACTCCGGTCTTAATAAAGCCCTTCATTGGTGGTGGATCCACCGCAGTTATGTAGAAGTGCCAGCCTCTACATAACTTATGCGGATCTACCGCCGCTTCTAAATTTAAGACAGCTTCCATGCTGCCTTACATTTAGATCATTTTGTATGCCTAAAAGAGGCGTAGACAATGATGAATGAGACAAGCCTGCCAGCCCGTCTCCTTCTCCACCCACCCTCACTTTTTTATATCTGGCGTGAGCAGGGAAAAGTCGTAGATTGCAGCGCACAAAGTACCTTTGCGCCTAATTTAGGTGTATTTCTGTTTAATAAATTAACCCTTATATTATTGTGTGCCATATTGTCATTTTACATACACATCAGTCAACAGTATCCAAAAAGTGGTCAATCCCTTTAAACGAGTATTCTCAGAATAGACAAGGGGGGCATATCGCTGGGACCCGCACCTATATCGAGAATGGAACGGGGAGCACTGTGGCTGGAGGACTCCAGATTTCCCGGGGTACGTCCACCACCAAGCGCTAATCCCTGCCTCTCCCATAGAAGTGAATGGTAGCGTACCACGCATACGCGGCCCATGCTCCCATTCATTTCTATCAGGCCGACGGAAATAGCCGAGCCATTTCCTGTGGCCCCATAGAAATGAATGGAGGGCGGCTGCGCATGCGCAGTGTGCCCTCCTTCACTTTCGGGGCTCCATTTCTGATTTAGGTGGGGGTCCCAACGGTGTGACCCGCACCTATCAGACAATGGGGGCATATCCTAGCAATATGCCCCCTTTGTCTGAGATGGGAAAACCCCTTTAAGTGAATCACTCCAAGACGAATACCCGTAATGGTTCTGTGTGCATCTACTGCTTACCTAAAATCTCCTGATATCTATAGCCAATTCCATCTATTGCAATGGGACTTACAAAAATAGCCAAGCTCGCTGGGCTTTGTTCAGAAACCCTATAGCAGGGAACGGAGAAGACACTGTGCATATTCTCTGTTCACGACACAGCCTCGTTCTTGAGAAAGAAGCAGTAGAACCCTCACCCATAAGACATTTATGACATATCCCTCACCTAATGTGGCCTTCCTCCATACCTTGTAGATTGTAAGCCCTGGCGGGCAGGGTTCTCTCTCCTTCTGTACCAGTTTGTAACTTATCTTGTTCATGCTTAGTGCAATTATCTGTATTATGTATGCATACCTCTTACCATATATACAGCGCCATGTAATGAATGGTGCTTTAATAATAATAAATAATAATAATAAATAATAATATCCTATCCATATGGCATAAATATCTAAATGGGAATACCCCTATTTAAGGACCCTTTGACTCTTCTGTTGATTATCCATATGGCTTGTGAAAATATGGTGAAAACATAAGCCTCAGGTGCATGTAACAGAGGGGGGCATGATGGTATTTTTCTGACTTATTAGGCTTGTTCTGTGGGTCATACATCGATCACAGAAGCTGGTGTTTTGTGTTCTGACTCACAATGTGCCCGGATCATGTAGCTCTTATGTAGTAATATAATGAATGCAATATAGGAATACTCAGTGCTGAACCATCCGAAATGCAATTTGCTGCCCATAGGGCTAGATAACAGCCTAACAATATTACTCACATGCTATCTTCTGTTCAGAGATTCATCTACTGTACATTCACAACTGAATGGTAATGTTTTGCATAATTCAATATATTTTACTTATCAAATCATTTAAGTGTGCTGCATTCCATATAGAAAAATATAGTAACGCCATAAATATGCACTGACATAGAAGCGACGGAGGTGCTGCTCATACAAACGTGTACAATAAATACATTAAAGCACCTAGGAATATCAGCACTAGGGGAGACGTAATAATATGTGTGCAGGCAAAATGACCTCTAGGCATTCTTGCTGCACAATGGGACATAATGTCGGCGCATAGTGTCATTGCATCCTCATAGCTTAGGCAATGTTCTTGCCTCTCTTTAACGTGGTCTGTGCAAAATCCTGAGAATTGACCATCAATAAAAAAAAAATCCTATTGATGGCTTATCCTCAGAATAGGTCATCAATATCAGATCGGTGGGGGTCCGACTGCTGATCAGCTGGTTAAATAAGACACGGCGCTCTGGTGAGTGTCACGGCCTCTTCTTAGGCCAATAACGTAGCGTTCATTGCTCACGTGGCCTAGGTGCATTTAAGTGAATGGGACTTAGCTGCAAAGCCAAGCACAGCCGCCATACAATAGGCAGAGCTGTGCTTGTTAAGTTACGAGGAGGCTGTGGCGCTCCCTGGAGCGTTCTGGCCTCTTTAAATATCTAAATATCTTGGGTGTCGAACCTCTGCCGATTTGATATTGATGACCTGTCACCAATATCAGAATCTGGGAAAATCCCTTTCAAGTTTTTAAACAGAACCTGTGTGGCGTAAAATCTATTTGGCGACAGAGTCCCTACCGCGCCATAGGCACTCTGTCCCATCATATGGTGTCTCCATATGGCACAGTATTACAAAAGGCAGATCTCCACAATAAGAGGTATGATTACAATACGATTTGGATAGAAAAAATATCTGTATAAAATTGGAGCTGATTTGGCCCCAAAGATGTTTATTAGGGTCATATTACAGCTCTGTCCTAGCTGGTACTGTATGGACCTAAATATGGCCTGTAGTGAAGATACTTAGAAGAACCAAGATTTTTTTATTTAACCAGAGGAACCTATGGAAATCTCAGGTGACAGGCTATGACTGTTTATCACCGACTTCCACTGCAATCCAAGAATTCATCTTGCATATTTCCATTATGTAGATGTGCATCTTCCTACAATGGATGATGGAAATACAGAGAGGGCTTCGAGGCAGCAGCTCCAGATTTCTGTTAAACAGAGCAATTTACATTTGATTAACCCTTTAGTTGCCAAGGAGAACAGAAACATAGCTTGATTTGATTAACCCTTTAGTTGCCAAGGAGAACAGAAACACAGCTCGTGCTGTATTATCATACCTACAGTAGAGACTGAAGCAGGAGGTGAAATCCATCTTACACCCTTCCCTTTTTATCCTGCTGTCTCTACAACTTATAAAATGCATGGGAATTGAAATAGCTTCAGGATGGAGAGGATTTGTCCAGGGAATATATGGCTTTTTATCACATTAACCACGTTCTCCATTTCCACGCCAGTTAAAGGAGCAAACACAATTAATTTATGCCTCAGTGAGACTGAATCTTCAGGCCGATAACTCAGCGAGGTGGGGGATGAGATAGCACTTAAGGATTTGCGTAACTTGTGCATCCCTATCAGAGATTCACTCCTGTGTCCATAACAACCATGAGTAGCTCCATCATATCCAAGCATATTAATGTCTCCGGTGCCATAAGCCTGGATGAGAGTGCTGGGGATATTTGCCCAGATACTTATGCTGTGAACACCCATTAAACATTATTAGGCCAAGGGGAAATTGGATTACATAGTGTTTGTTGTGTACTGTCCAAAAATGACAGGCAGAGACCCAATACTGTCACATTCTCAATTTCGTCAGGAAGAAAAGAGGTCTTTCCCTGAATGCAATACCGCACACTGAATTCTGAGTCTGCATATTTTAGGCAGTGTGAAGGAGTTAGCTGTACGTTTAGATGATGTTTTGATTATGTTTTCAGCATTCTTTATGACAATTGATCCTTACCGATCAGATGATGATGTGTCTAATTCAATATAATCCTGGAAACCTTCCCCAGAAACATTTATTGTTTGCATAAATTATAGACCCTTGAGGTTATGGGCTCACTTTGGAACAGATACGTGTCTGTAATCGATTGATAATTCACCATGGACTTTGGAAGGAAACTAGGAAGGTGGAATCCTAGAGATTAACTTGGAAGAATTTACTCTCCATATTTAGCATTGCAAGCTACCAAGGATGGAGAGAGGTTGTGGGGCTTACATAGAGGTGTAGTGGTATGCATGTGCAGTGTTCCAGGTTCGAGGTGGCCCCAATGCTACACTGGGTCCTCTGGACACCATTGAGGTGTCACCACATGTTGCTGCTGGAAGGATGGTAACACGTGATGCACCCCAATGGGAATTAAGTCCAGAGAGTAAGTGTCTGCAGTAAACCAGTGTGTTTATTTACTGGAAATACTCAAGTTCAAAACAATGCAGGCAAAGCACTGGAATGGCTTCTCCAGCAGAAGAAGGGTTTATACTGTGGAAGGGCCCGACCAAGCTGTTTTATCTCTCTCTCTCTCTCTCTCTCTCTCTCTCAGAAGGCTGGTACCCTGTCCAAAGTCTGGTGGCCTATGGTCTGTGGCTCAGTAGTCCGGGTGGCTCCTTGGTCACAGGAACGATGACCCAGGTTCTGTTGCACAGCATCCCCATCTCAGCGTCTTCTTCCCGTCACTCATGTAGTCTGGCAGAGTGTCTTCTTCTAAGCACTGATCCCTTACAGTAGTTTCTGACTGCTCTGTTTATATATGATTTCAGTCTGAACTAGAACATTCTAGTGGGAGGAGTGGAGTGGAAAAACTCAGTCCAAACAGATAGAAAGTTACAATTTCTGTCTGTCATAGACGTGCATTAGAACTTCAATAATACCTAATGGGAATGGCAAAGCAGTTTTTCCAGACAAAAACAAGTCTTCAGATTTAATAACATAGCTAAACCAGACATCCAAAAGGTCAGTCTGTCTCGTTTTGGTGGTAAACAACTCTGGATTTTCCCCCCTAAACATACTCTTCCTTAACCCTTATGGTAACTGTGGAAAATTACTAGCTTCTCATTATTACAAACCGGATTCCAAAAAAGTTGGGACACTATACAAATCGTGAATAAAAACTGAATGCAATGATGTGGAGGTGCCAACTTCTAATATTTTATTCAGAATAGAACATAAATCACGGAACAAAAGTTTAAACTGAGAAAATGTACCATTTTAAGGGAAAAATATGTTGAATCAGATTTTCATGGTGTCAACAAATCCCCAAAAAGTTGGGACAAGGCCATTTTCACCACTGTGTGGCACCCCCCCCCCCCCTTCTTCTTACAACACCCAACAGACGTCTGGGGACCGAGGAGACCAGTTTCTCAAGTTTAGAAATAGGAATGCTCTCCCATTCTTGTCTAATACAGGCCTCTAACTGTTCAATCGTCTTGGGCCTTCTTTGTTGCACCATCCTCTTTATGATGCGCCAAATGTTCTCTATAGGTGAAAGATCTGGACTGCAGACTGGCCATTTCAGTACCCGGATCCTCCTCCTACGCAGCCATGATGTTGTGATTGATGCAGAATGTGATCTGGCATTATCTTGTTGAAAAATGCAGGGTCTTCCCTGAAAGAGATGACGTCTGGATGGGAGCATATGTTCTAGAACCTGAATATATTTTTCTGCATTGATAGTGCCTTTCCAGACATGCAAGCTGCCCACGCCACACGCACTCATGCAACCCCATACCATCAGAGATGCAGGCTTCTCAACTTGGGTTGACCTTGTCCTCTTTGGTCCGGATGACATGGCGTCCCAGATTTCCAAAAAGAACTTTGAATAGTGACTCGTCTGACCACAGAACAGTCTTCCATTTTGCCACACTCCATTTTAAATGATCCCTGGACCAGTGAAAATGCCTGAGCTTGTGGATCTTGCTTAGAAATGGCTTCTTCTTTGCACTGTAGAGTTTCAGCTGGCAACGGCAGATGGCACGGTGGATTGTGTTCACTGACAATGGTTTCTGAAAGTATTCCTGAGCCCATTCTGTGATTTCCTTTACAGTAGCATTCCTGTTTGTGGTGCAGTGTCGTTTAAGGGCCCGGAGATCACGGGCATCCAGTATGGTTTTACGGCCTTGACCCTTACACACAGAGATTGTTCCAGATTCTCTGAATCTACGGATGAGGTTATGCACAGTTGATGATGATAGATGCAAAGTCTTTGCAATTTTTCACTGGGTAACACCTTCCTGATATTGCTCCACTATCTTTCTGCGCAACATTGTGGGAATTGGTGATCCTCTACCCATCTTGGCTTCTGAGAGACACTGCTACTCTGAGAAGCTCTTTTTATACCCAATCATGTTGCCAATTGACCTAATTAGTGTTAATTGGTCTTCCAGCTCTTCGTTATTCTCAAATTTACTTTTTCCAGCCACTTATTGCTACTTGTCCCAACTTTTGGGGGATTTGTTGACACAGTGAAAATTTGAATCAACTTATTTTTCCTTTAAAATAATACATTTACATAGCAGGCCGTAGCGGCATGACGTGAGGACGTGCCGCGCTTTCTCCTCCCCCCTCCCTCCTCCCGCCTGCAGGCTGCCGGTGCCTCGGCGTGTGGCTCTCTATGGAAGGCGCACGCATGGAACGGGGATGCCGCTGAATGATCCACATGACCTTGCCGGTGATCCGTCGAATCAACCTGGGGGATGCAGGGGAGATAGCGCTTGGCACTTCGGAGGATCGTGACCGCAGGAACAGACCCGTGTACTGAAGTATGGTGAAGTAGCCCGGCAACATTGTAACTGTGTAACCCTGTGGGAATGCGGAAGTGACGTATTGGAGCCTATGCAGAGAGCTAAGCATTGCTAAGCATCGCTGAGAGACAGCTCTGTATGCCGTGGCGCTTGGTTGGTCTCCCAGCGGTTTGTTGGAGGGGTGAGGCTGAAGACACAAGAAGGGGAACAAGGCAGTGTGATGATGGGTGTTATCCCCCTTTCTTCTCTGCCGTAACAATTGCCGGGAGAACTTGGGATAATTGGCTGTATACCACAAATAGGCTGTATACCGCAGCGTTGTGCTGAAAATCGGGGGTGCAGCATATCGCTAAAATTACCCTGCTGACCCGGCACACGGCTGTTTCGGGTGGGCCGGCGAGTGGGTATACACCTGGAATTATATGGAGGTTCGCAAACTGTCCTAAGGTGCCAGGTACTCCTGGCAGGACTGGTGCCCGCTCAGAAAACGGAATTTTGCCCCCCTTAAGTGTCCTGAACAGCAGGTGACCTGGGAGACTACTGACACAATATGTACCGCTGTGCGGCGCACCTGACGGTATAACAGTATAAGTGGTAGGATAATCATATCTTATGACTTGACCCTCGGATCTCCTTTTGTTTATGTCCTCCCTTCTCCTGGAAATTGCTTGTATCCAGCCGCCGGATATCATTCGCTGTTTGGCAGGAAGAATAAAACAGAATATTTTTTTTTTTTTTTTTTTTTTTTTTTTTTTTTTCCTCCTCTTTCTCTGGATACAGCCTGGTAAATAGAACTGTGATTATTGGCTGACATTCTGGACTCCGTCGAGGGGATATTTTTTTGGTTTTGTTTTTTTTTTCCTTTATTGTCCATATTTCCGTTTGACGGCATGGCAGCTATCTGAAATTTTTTCTTTTTTTGTCTGTGTGGCTTTTTTGTGTGGTTCATGATTGTTCCTTTTCCCCCTTTTTGTGTGTGGGAGGTTGTAATAGGAAGAGGATAGGGAGGGGAGGAGAGGAAAAGATGCCTCCAAAAAATTACAGCAGAAAATCGGTGGGAACCTCCTCACCGAGTGGGGGAAAAGGGAGCAGTACAGTAACTGGCCTAGAAAAATATCTTAAATCCCCCCCAAACCCAAAAAGTAGGAGTGCATTACGGGGGAATAAGGAGGCCCAGAAAGAGGGAGGTGATCCATCTGTTCCAGACGAAGGCCCTGGGGCTGAGAGCAGGATAAGGTATGGAGAAGGGATGGAGGAAAGAATAAATTCAGTTGATAAAAAACTGGGAGAAATTCTAGGGGCGGTACAACAGTCAAATCAAAGTTTAGAGGATCTGACCACTAAGATCGCTTCCGCTCAGGCTGACCTCTCCTTGATTAAGGAAGAGATGAATAAGGTGAGGGAAAAGGTTAAGGAGCTGCAGATATCCTCAGGAGGGATGAGGAGAGATATTGACGGGACAAAAAAAAGAGTAGAAGTTTTAGAAGGTGAAAAGAAAATCCTGCTAGAGAGAGTTACCTTAATAGAGGATAGATCTCGGAGATCAAATATGAGATTAGTGGGATTTCCGGAGGGGGTGGAAGGAGAAGATACAACCGGGTTTATCCAGCAGTGGCTGGAGGATAGTTTTGATAAAAGTACCCTCTCCAAATCGTTTCTAGTTGACAGAGCGCATAGAATCCCGGGAAGACCACCGCTAAAAGGGAGCCCCCCCAGGGCCATTTTAGTTAAAATCTTAAGTTCCAGAGATAGAGACGTAATAATGAGGGCAAAAAGGAAGATGCAGATAATAGAGTACAATGGCCATAATATAGAAATATACCCAGATTACTCCAGAGCAACGCAGGAAAAGAGACGTGAATTTAGAGAAGTAAAGAGGAGGTTAGCAGCCGCCCAGTTACAATATTCCCTGATATACCCAACTAAGTTACGCGTAATATATCATGATCAAGTTAGTTTTTTTGGATCACCAGAGGAGGCCGTTGAATGGATGGATTCCAAGGGAATAGGATCATGAGATGGCCAGCGGAGTGGGTGAGGGGGGTGTGGGGGGGGAGAGAAGGGGGCGCAGAGTAAGAGGAGGGGGAAATGTTTCATTTCGCCAACCAGCAGGGGGGGGAGGGAGGGGGTAGGGGTGGGGGGGTAGGAGGAGGGGTTATGGGAGGGATGGTTGTCTTGATAGGATTACTAAGGAAGAAAAGAAGGAAAACACAGGTGGAATGCACACATGAGTAGGATGTTAACATGGAATGTACGAGGTCTGGGGGATAAGGTTAAGAGGGTTATGGTTTTTGATACAATTACTAGACACCTCCCAGCAATTGTGGGACTAACGGAGACACATAACACTAAGGATAAGACATACCTATTAACTCGGAAATGGGCTAAGTTCCAGTATCATTCATGTTTCTCTACCTACTCATGTGGAGTTAGTGTATATATCCACCACAAAGTGGACTACCTCCCACTAGATCAGAAGATCGATGATAGGGGCAGATATGTTTTCCTCCACTGTCAGTGGAATGGGAGACGGTGTGTTCTAGCCTTTGTTTATATACCCCCACCATTTTCACTATGTGTTATTAATAGCTTAGTGGAGTTTGCTGAGTCCCGAGGAAAATGCCCCATACTGGTAATGGGAGACTTTAACTCCGTTATGAATAGCTGTTTAGATAGATACTCTGTGATACCAAATGATAAATATGGGATAAGTCAACCAACACTTCTCAAAAGAATATCACAAGAACTGCTGTTAATTGATGTATGGAGGTACCTGTATGATGATAAGCGAGCGTACTCATGGTTTGGTTATGGGAGAAAAATCATGTCAAGAATAGATATGGCATTAGCTAGCCCAGAACTGGCAGAGCAGATATTGAAAATGAGGTATGAGGTGAATAGTATTTCAGACCACTCCCCAATCTGCCTGACATTTAAAACAATAGTTAAACCAAAGGGTAGAGTGTTCCGGCTAAACCCACATTGGCTAAACCTGATAAATAAAGATGAAAGTATTAGCGACGACATAGCGGAGTACTGGAAAAATAATCTTGGATCTGCACAAATAGGTTATGTATGGGATGCATTTAAAGCATACCTACGGGGCATCCTCGTTGGCAGAATTCAGGGCTTAAAAACTGAATTCGCCAAAAAGGAGAGGGAGCTGGCCGAAAAAATAAAGAAACTAGAGGAGAAACTCCAGGCTAATAGTTCACCTGAGACGATGGCGGAGTTAGAAGAGTCTAAAATCTCTCAAAAAAATTATCTGGAGAATAAGGCACAACAAAGAGTGTTTTTTGAGGGGGCCCGATATTTCAGGGAATCTGGGAAACCAGGTAGACTGCTTTCCACTATCGTACAGAATCAGAGGGGGGATGGTAGAATCAAGCGAGTTGAGAGGAGAGACGGGGTGATAACATCCAGCCCTGGAGAAATTGAGCAGGAATTTGTTAAATATTACAGGGACCTCTACTCCTCGGAGGGAGTGGGAGATGGTGGAGACATAAAACTCTTTTTGGAGGGGGCCTCGCTCCCCACTCTCTCCGAGGAGGATAGGGAGTATTTGAATGGTCCAATAGAACAGGAGGAATTACGTGATACCTTGAAATCAATAAAGGGTAACTCTAGCCCCGGGCCGGATGGTCTCCCCTTCGAGATATATAGAAGATACGGGGAGGTTATCCTCCCAGTACTCCTGCGGGTCCTTAAGGAATCTATGGACGGGGGTGAACTTCCGGCCTCCCTGTCAGAGGCTGTAATAACCCTGATAGGGAAAAAGGGGAAAGACGAGAGTAAGGTGGATTCGTATCGCCCCATCTCTCTTCTCAACACGGACTATAAAATATGTGCCAAATTGCTGGCAAACCGCCTAAAAAAAGTGATAGGTAAGATAATACATCCAGATCAATCGGGGTTTATACCGAAACGTCAGGCTCAAATGAATATCCGCCGGGCCCTCCTTAATATCCAGATGGGCGGGGAGGGTGCCCACTCCCTCCTGTCATTGGACGCAGAAAAAGCATTTGACAGGGTGGAGTGGGCATACCTCTGGAACATAATGCGTGAGCTAAATTTGGGGGACAATTATATTGGCTGGGTGCAACTACTGTACCAACACCCGAAAGTAAGGATTAAAATCAACGGAGAGATATCTGAATCGATGGTGTTGCAAAGGGGAACCAGGCAGGGGTGCCCCCTTTCACCATTACTGTTTGCCATCTTTGTCGAACCGTTAGCATGCAAGGTACGATCAGATGATAACATCAGGGGATTTGGGAGTAGGGGCGCCTCAGATAAAATGTGTCTATACGCGGATGATGTCCTGTTTTTCTTGAAAGGGGGGGCGTCGGCGGTCCCATACCTGATGCGAACTGTAAATCAATTTGGTCAAATCTCCGGCTTCAGGGTGAATTGGATGAAATCAGTGTTACTCCCAATTGGCTACGAAACCAGGAGAACGGATCTTAATGTTAAAGTATTGAAACCCACAGATGCACTGGAATACCTTGGAATCAAAATTAGTGCGAGGATCCAGGAATATACAGAACTGAATCTTGCCCCTCTGCTTAAAAGGGTTAAAAATAAAATAAGCATTTGGCAAAAAATACTGATAAGACAGGTAGACCGTATAGCTATTATAAAAATGATTTTGTTGCCGCAGGTCCTCTATGTAATATCCTCATGCCCTGTCTGGATAGGTGACCACCATTTCAATGTATTGGAGGGATTGATAAATGATCTTATATGGGGGAAAAAAAGGGTCAGGCTCAAACAAAAATACTTATGGCTTGATGAAGAAGATGGTGGCTTGTCCGTGCCCTGCTTCAGAGGCTACTATTACGCATCCCAGCTACAATGGTTAATGATAGAGGATGACAGATTACGCCAGTACCTAGTGGGCGAGTTTGTAGGTCTCCAATATAATATTTTTAGTATCTTGGAAGCCGGGATATTAAAAATAAAGGGTAAGAAGTGCCCTATTAGTAATATGATGCACTTGATATGGGTGAATGTTAAAAAATTATTGGGGATAAATTACTCACTAAAGATTACCCCACTATGGGGGAATATAAACTTAGGCGAGTTTCAGAAGTTAGAGGATTATGTATTTTGGGAAAAAAATGGTATTAAGTTTATTTCACAGATTGAGATAAAAGGAAAGCTTAGGACACTAGAAGAATTAGGACTTAGTATAAAATTAGATACCCTTACACGCTTTAGATATTTTCGGTTAAAACACGCATTCGACAGCACTGAGAATAAATCGTACTTAACCACTAAATATTCAGAATTTGTAGAATTTTGCTGTCTCAATAAGGGGACCAAAATATCAATATCACAGATATATAAAATAATTAAAAGGGGTTTAGGGGGAGTGATAAAGTTTATTAGTGAACAAAAATGGGCACTAGAAGTTGACCCCAACACGCTAGATTGGAGATGTATCTATAAAAGTATAAAAAGAAGTACGGTATCGAGTAATTTCCGACTGATACAGTTCTTTATTGTCCATCGTACCTATATCACCCCATGGGTGTTGAGTAGGATGTATAAAACAAGGGATGCTAGATGCTGGAAGTGCAGGATGGATAATGCGGATTTCACCCACTTGATCTGGCACTGCCCCCTAATGCAGGATTACTGGTCTCAGGTTTATCGGGAGCTGACCAGATCAACTGGGTGCTCAGTCCCAATGGAGATCGCTACAGCGGTGCTTGGATATATCAGGAAAATAGGTCTCGATATAGAAATAGAAAGGAAATGGGCCAAAGGATTAATGCTGGCGCGGGTAGTAGTGGCTAGGGAGTGGGGGGCGGACACACCACCAAACATCGAAGCATGGAAGAACTTATGTGGGAGGGTATGTAGATATGAATATGTCGGTACCCATAAATAAATGGAGGATGTGGAAGAGAGAATGAAAATCTGTGGTATCCATCAAGACAACCATGGGGGGGGAAGGGGAGGGGTTATATTGTTTTTCTTTTGTTTCCTCGTTTTGTACATGATATGAGGAAAGAAACAGGACAGGGACATATTCCTGATGTCTAAGGATAAGCGAGTAACAAATGTATGTGTATATACAGGAATTAGCATTGTTTATGCCCTGCTGTATTATTGCCTAATGTTATGGCTTGTTTCTGAACTTTTTATATATGATGAAGGAAAAAATAAACTAAAAGTATTTAAATATAAAAAAAATAATACATTTACTCTGATGAAACGTTTGATCTGTCATCTACGTTCTATTACAAATAAAATATTGACATTTGCCATCTCCACATCATTGCATTCAGTTTTTATTCACAATTTGTTTAGTGTCCCAACTTTTTTGGAATCCAGTTTGTAGCTAGAAAGTCCCAAAAGTCTCTCAGTATTCATTAACCCTTTCCACAGTGCTGTGCAAATGCAGTGCAAATAAACAAGATATATATCACAGCTAGTCATGAGCAAAGTTCTGAAAAAAAGGGATGATGAAGGAACCAGACAGAGACTGTAGAACAGACTTTGTTTTCTTTACTGAGTGCAAAAACAGATAGCAGCACATCCAGCAGCAGTTTGTACAAAGTGCAATTCTCTCTTCCCATATGACAATCATAAATTTGCTACCTGACACTATCTCTCTCTTCCCTATCGCTGTAATCTGGCACCTGTGACTGTAGGTGTCGACCGTATGATGCAGGCTTCTAGCTATTAACTGTGGTGATGGTGTCTTGACGTGCTTTCCACCACCTTGCAGCAGAATCTTAATAGCTTAATTGATTGATCACTCTGCTGACTCAAATATGCCATAGCTTAAAAATCTTCATAGGGCTAAGACCCTGCAGTCTCTCTGGAGAAATGATGTTGACCTAGATGAACCGCCTCCATGGTCCATCTGGCCTAGAGGAGCAGGAGACGGATCGCATGCCCCCTCGTTCCTCACCTCTACATTGTGAACTGACTCTAACTCGCTCAGTCCCTCCATTGGCAGGAAGTCAGACCAGCCCACTCCTATGAAGAGGAGAGGAATAGGATAGTAAATGCCATTCCTGTAGCCAAACACTGCCGACCGTACTCCATCTGCTGGTAAACAATGTGTATGGCATAACATTACATTACATTACAAACAATTTACAATAATAGTACCCCTGGGGTACTGCACAGAGGATTCCAACTAACACTTGACTCCATCCAAGACACAGCCTCCATCTAAGGGTTTGAAATTTCTTACATATCAGCTTTTTAAAGAGGAGCTGTCATCGCTCCTAACATGTCTGTTTTAATAGCTTCATGCATTCCCCGTGTAATAACAATTCTGGAGGATCTATTCTTATGGCTCTATGTTGTGCCATTCCTTTATTATTTCTACTAGAAGTTATAAATAAATTGCTATTGGTCTTCAGTAAGGGTACAGAGTGGTGGTAACAAGTT
This sequence comes from Bufo gargarizans, assembly GCF_014858855.1. NCBI lineage: Eukaryota > Metazoa > Chordata > Amphibia > Anura > Bufonidae > Bufo > Bufo gargarizans. The sequence continues at coordinate 91,388,374 of NC_058085.1, forward strand.
GGGGGGGGGGTGTACCTGCACAGCCTCCCTCTATCCAATCAGTGCTGCTATTTTTAAACTGTGCAAGTACACCCCCCCCCCCCCAACTGGTTACCTCCCCTCTGTACTGAAGGCTAATAGCAATTAATTCATAATTTCTAGTAGAAATAATAAAGGAACGGCACAACATACAGACATAAAAATTGATATTCCAGAATTGTTATTACATGGGGAATACATGACACTATTAAAACAGGCAAGTCAGGAGTGGTGAAAGGTCCTCTATAACTATTACTTTATTATTAAATTCACTTTGGTTTAGGATTGACTTAGCTTGTTTCACTAATTCATTTGAAGCAACTACCTAAGGCCTTTCTCACGTCCATGTCCATTTTACATCATTGAAAAAATGGTCAGTGTTTCATCATGTGTTGAAATATGCAGGTTTAGAGATAGTGTATATACCATCGCAAGCTGAAGATCACCACAGATTGCTTCTGCCGAGAGAAGCGAAATAGATAATGAGGATGAATGCAAAGGGTTCCCGTAGGCTTGACTGAGAAAAATGAAGTTGCTGTTTTCTTGTAAACTGCATATGTTTTTAATGATATTGTTTGCATTGTAACCATGATGATGATGGCAGGAGGGGCATATATTGATGCACGCGGGAAAAATGACGCGGAAAGCCTGACTGTAACAGCGGCTGCTGTGCGCCGCTGTTCCCCTGCTTACCGCCGTGGTCCCAGCACCGTGTTGAGCAGTGATCAGCTGCCAGTGCTTCCCATTCACCGCTGCAGTCCTGGGCTCTGTCTGTGTAGGTACTATTGTTCTGGGATCCAATCCACAGTGTACTCTCAGCCCTGGCCACAGCATGCTTGCTGCTTGTTCCCTGCAGCAGTTCTTTAGGGCCAGCGTGCGTCACTTCCTGTGCTTTATGGGTTAGGTCATGTGACCTCGCTGACCAATCCTAGCCCTCCTGGCTCAGCCCTCTTCCCAGATGCCTCAGTGTCAAGGTCCTTGTGTTCTGCTAATGTTCCTGATATCCGCTTGTGTTCCTGTATTCCTGACTCGTACTTGTGTTCCTGTATTCTGCTACCTGTTTGATCCCTGCCTGCTTGCATTGACTCTCCTGTTGCCGATCCAGATTGCCTGACCTGTACCTGTGACGTCTGCCCTGACCTATTGCCTGTTTGACTTTGCCTCTGCCTCATCCTTCGGTCCTGCATTATTGCTCCTGGTTACGACTCAGCCTGCTGACAAGGCCTGTACCTCTGGTACCTTGCTCAGGTACCTCCTGGTCCGCTTGGACCAGTTGCCTCGGGTGCAAATCCTCCTCAAGAGGTAGCGACCTGGTGTTCCCCTCAGGAAAGTCTATCTCCACCATCAGGAGTACTGTGAAGATCGAGGAGTTCACTTAGACGACGCCCTTAGAGGAGGTAGGACATGTGGCACAGTGGGTTCACACCCACTGATTTGTGACACTGGCAAAGGTCAGAGTTCCAAAAGACTGTTGCCTGGTATTTTACCCACATACTAGACCACTTGTTGATTTTTAGTGTAGAAGTAAGAATTTGTTGGGTGCTGCTGCTTTTTTATTTACTTGAAGATTTCATCTGTGACTGGTCCATTGTTGGTGTGTTTGTCAACTTTTTGCCCTGCTCATCAGAAAAAATTGATTTCCAGATCATCTCCTACCAATGGTCAGTGATAACCAGAGATGTCATCCTTGTTCTGTTACTGACCCATACCATAGACTTCAATGGGCGTGTTTGGTCCGCAATCAAGGACTAAAGTAGTGCATGTTTCTGTTGCTTTTTCACTGACCCACAAAGGAGCACTAAAAGCAATGGAGAGCACAGACAGCACGCATCCGTGATTCACTGACATACAAATAAGTCCTCATTCACACATTTTTGTCCATGATGGCGTGGTCTGTGTTTCATCTGTGATACTCTACGTGATCCATTCATGTTTGGTCCATATGGTTCCATGATTTTCAGTCTGTGTGTCAAGGACAAGCGATCATAACAATTCACTGTGCATGTTGTCAGCGCCACAAGAGTCCATGTGATGCCGACAAATAACGATTTCGGGTGCCACATGGGATCACCTAACAAATAAGCAGTTTGTGTCATCAGCAGCACCTTTAAACTAGCCAGTTGTCTGGAAGGAGCATTCGAAGAACTGTTCATTGCTAACAATTAGTCTGATTCTCGTCTGGTGTAAAAGGGCTCTTATAAAGGGCCGTAGCTATGGGGGTGCATAGATAGAAGTTGTATTCAGGCCCTAGATCCTGCTGAATTCAAAGGTCCCTCTGCCACATTAGACTACGTTCACATTTGCATCAGAGGCACCTTTAGGAGGACAAAATAGCATAGCATGCGTGCCCTGACACATCACACGATGAACTTCATTGTAGTTGTAGTCAATGGGGCCTGGTGGGTGCCATAGGTGTCAATTAGTGTTGAGCAAATTAAGCTTTGGATCATAGATCTGAAATTGATTTATTCTAGCACCTTGTTTTAATGCTGTACGGAGACCTGTCACCGCACAGCATTAAAATGTATTGCCATCGTGGAGGAAAAATTTGTTTCAGATAAAGTCTTGCGAAACTTCGGTGAATGAATACTAATTTCTACATCTTTAAAAACATTTAAAATTCTGAATCCGAAGTCAGGTTTGGAACGAGCTGGTAAGCATTAAAATTAACCAATCAACTTCGGATTTATGATCCAAGGCTCGATTCGCTCAACACGAGTGTCAATCATATGATACAGTGAATCAGGTGCTGACATTTTTTCAGTTCATCTGTTCCTGGAATACAGAAATGCTCCAACTGAGGCAGAAAAAATAGCGCTTTGCACCATAAGTGTTTTTTTTTATAAAAACACATAAAAACACAAAAAAAAAATAGCTAAGCATTTTGGTTGCGGTCCACCACCTTCATCAGGTTTGTTAAGGCATATCCGTCCAGAGATTCTTGCACTGGTATGCTGAGGATATTACACCAGGGAGCACCTCCTCTTCGTTTTTCCTAGAATGGAACAGAAAATGGAAAAAAAAAACTATGCGGATGTGAGGACACAATTATTAAATTACACATTTGCATTACAGTCTGAATCTTCAAGGTATACAATACAGACCAAAAGTTTGGACACACCTTCTCATTCAAAGAGTTTTCTTTATTTTCATGACTATGAAAATTGTAGATTCACACTGAAGGCATCAAAACTAAGAATTAACACATGTGGAATTATATACATAACAAAAAAGTGTGAAACAACTGAAAATATGTCATATTCTAGGTTCTTCAAAGTAACCACCTTTTGCTTTGATTACTGCTTTACACACTCTTGGCATTCTCTTGATGAGCTTCAAGAGGTAGTCACCTGAAATGGTCTTCCAACAGTCTTGAAGGAGTTCCCAGAGATGCTTAGCACTTGTTGGCCCTTTGCCTTTACTCTGCGGTCCAGCTCACCCCAAACCATCTTGATTGGGTTCAGGTCCGGTGACTGTGGAGGCCAGGTCATCTGGCGCAGCACCCCATCACTCTACTTCATGGTCAAATAGCCCTTACACAGCCTGGAGGAGTGTTTGGGGTCATTGTCTTGTTGAAAAATAAATGATGGTCCAACTAAACGCAAACAGGATGGAAAAGCATGCCGCTGCAAGATGCTGTGGTAGCCATGCTGGTTCAGTATGCCTTCAATTTTGAATAAATCCCCAACAGTGTCACCAGCAAAGCACCCCCACACCATCACACCTCCTCCTCCATGCTTCACGGTGGGAACCAGGCATGTAAAGTCCATCCGTTCACCTTTTCTGCGTCGCACAAAGACACGGTGGTTGGAACCAAAGATCTTAAATTTGGACTCATCAGACCAAAGCACAGATTTCCATTGGTTTAATGTCCATTCCTTGTGTTCTTTACCCAAACAAGTCTATTCTGCTTGTTGCCTGTCCTTAGCAGTGGTTTCCTAGCAGATATTCTACCATGAAGACCTGATTCACACAGTCTCCTCTTAACAGTTGTTCTAGAGATGTGTCTGCTGCTAGAACTCTGTGTGGCATTGACCTGGTCTCTAATCTGAGCTGCTGTTAACCTGCGATTTCTGAGGCTGGTGACTCGGATGAACTTATCCTCCGCAGCAGAGGTGACTCTTGGTCTTCCTTTCCTGGGGCGGTCCGCATGTGAGCCAGTTTCTTTGTAGCGCTTGATGGTTTTTGTGACTGCACTTGGGGACACTTTCAAAGTTTTCCCAATTTTTCGGACTGACTGACCTTCATTTCTTAAAGTAATGATAGCCACTCGTTTTTCTTTACTTAGCTGCTTTTTTCTTGCCATAATACAAATTCTAACAGTCTATTCAGTAGAACTATCAGCTGTGTATCCACCCGACTTCTCCACAACGCAACTGATGGTCCCAACCCCATTTATAAGGCAAGAAATCCCACTTATTAAACCTGACAGGGCACACCTGTGAAGTGAAAACCATTTCAGGTGACTACCTCTTGAAGCTCATCAAGAGAATGCCAAGATTGTGCAAAGCAGTAATCAAAGAAAAAGGTGACTACTTTGAAGAACCTAGAATATGACATATTTTCAGTTGTTTCACACTTTTTTGTTATGTATATAATTCCACATGTGTTAATTCATAGTTTTGATGCCTTCAGTGTGAATCTACAATTTTCATAGTCATGAAAATAAAGAAAACTCTTTGAAGGAGAAGGTGTGTCCAAACTTTTGGTCTGTACTGTACGTCTGACCTAAAATTCTCTGTTCTTTCTGCAGATTGTAAAATTGTGCCTCCTCTCCACACTGTCTCTGGACAGGAACCCCCAACCGTCTCCCCACTACCCCTTTCCTCGCAGAACGCAGGACCAGACAACTCCTACCAAGAGAAGAGGAACAGGGTGATTAGCTCTGTTCCTTGCCAACCTTTGCCAACCATTGTTTGCTGGAACAAACAGCCAGTACAAAACTATTTACAATTGTAGTACCCCAGTCCTGGAAAATGTTGCAATTGCCGTCAAAATGTTGCAAATCTGCATTACATCTTATTTATTATACTGTATTCAACATTTGATAATGTTTGATCTCAACTTTCACCACCTTCATTTCCAGCTCTAACAGTCAGTTATGACAAAAATTGCATCAAAATTGATAAATCTCCCCCAAAGGGAGCCAAATCTAGGTACTGATCAAAAAACATAGAACATGTGTAAATCTTTCCAATATACATTGTGTATGTGTAGCCTCTACGCCTGGTTTTGGCTGACAATTACTAACTAAACACTGACTGTGTGAATGCAGCTTACTCAGCACATCCTGTAAAATAAACTGAATGCACCGATGCATGACGCCGTGTCTGAAAATGCGTAAGTGCAAGAAAAACACAATACAGCAACGCTGTGCTAAAATATAATATATGAGCTAATTCTATAGTCACTATATAGATAAATATAAGGGACTTAGCAAGGTGACCTCTTTTGGATGGGAACCTACCTTATATGATATCTCTCCTTGTTCAAACAGGTCTCACATTTTTTCAGGGAGAGCAGGATTCATCTACAGTTGCAAGAAAAAGTATGTGAACCCTTTCGAATGATACGGATTTCTGCACAAATTGGTCATAAAATGTGATCTGATCTTCATCTAAGTCACAACAATAGACAGTCACAGTCTGCTTAAAGGGCTTCTGTCAGCCCACTAAACCCTTTTTTTTTCCCCCATTAATATTAATCCCTACACTGCGAGCTCCCTGTACATATGCTAAATATTAATTTTCATTCAGTAGATATTGTTAAAAATCAAGTTTTATAATATGTAAATTACCTTGCTACCAGCAAGTAGGGCGGCTACTTGCTGGTAGCAGCCGCATCCTCCTCTCATCATGACGCCCCCTCCGCCGTTTGATTGACAGGGCCAGGGAACGGGTTCGTTCTCTGCTGGCCCTGTTCGAATTCAAAATATCGCGCCTGCGCCGTACCTTTCTTTAATCGGTGCAGGCGCACTGAGAGGCGGCCTCTCTCCCGGCCGCTCCATCCTCAATGCGCCTGCGCCAATGACGTCACATCTACACCCGGCGCAGGCGCATCGAGGATGGAGCGGCCGGGAGAGAGGCCGCCTCTCAGTGCGCCTGCACCGATTAAAGAAAGGTACGGCGCAGGCGCGATATTTTGAATTCGAACAGGGCCAGCAGAGAACGAATCCGTTCCCTGGCCCTGTCAATCAAACGGCGGAGGGGGCGTCATGATGAGAGGAGGATGCGGCTGCTACCAGCAAGTAGCCGCCCTACTTGCTGGTAGCAAGGTAATTTACATATGATAAAACTTGATTTTTAACAATATCTACTGAACGAAAATTAATATTTAGCATATGTACAGGGAGCTTGCAGTGTAGGGATTAATATTAACGGGGGAAAAAAAAGGGTTTAGTGGGCTGACAGAAGCCCTTTAAACTAATAACACACAAAGAATTAAATGTTACCATGTTACCAGGTATATGTTTTTTTTTTTACAATGGAACTCTATGGTGAACGGATGCCACTGTATCAGTGGCATCAGTCTGAGGCATATGTTTAATGCGTACGTTTTTTGTATACGTTAAAAGGATGGGAAAAACGTGATTTCAACCTAACCTTAGCTGAGTAGCTTATATTCATTTATATAATGAATATAACATTAGTTTATATAGTCTATGTTTGCAGAGCGCTGTTGCATTGTGTTTACTTTTACAGGCATTGTATCTGACTTAACAGTGTCCTGGACATGTGATGGACACACAGGTGCATGGTTTGTGACAATACGGTTGTCAGAGCTCGGTCCTAAAATATGCAGGCACCTGTGTGCCCAATGCCCATGACAGATTTGTATTCCCTGGAAGTAATCATTGTAAGCTGAATGAGAGTAACCACGAGGAACTAGAACAGAAAGTATTCTGAAAAGTTATTATATTGGAAGTTCATTATAGATATATTGATAGAGAATATCATTATAGATATATTAAATATTCATTATAGATACATAGATATTGGAAGTTCATTTTATTCCTGAATACTCCAGTAATTGCTGTATTACAAGGGGCTACATTTACAAACCGGTTGTGTGATGGCCATTTTTGTAACGGCCATTTTCAAACAAATTGAAGTCAATAGGGCTATCGACATGGACATAAATAGTTGCCTTTAAAAAATAGAACATGTTGAAATCAATAGGACCATTTTGAATGGCCGTTAGCATGGGTGTCACTAGGTTAAAACATTCGGGGCCTGGGCCCCGGATGTTTTGTCCCAGGCCCCGAATGTACTGCCTTCTAATGAAAATACAAGATGACTACTGACCAGGACGCACTTCAGGACCTGAAGGACCTGTGATGACATCACAGTCAGGTGATCTGTGCTAGAGGCAGAGCTTGGTGGTGGAGAAGGACCTGTGATAATGTCACTGTCATTTGATCAGGTAGGGAGAGGGCGGAGCTACGCTGTGAAGAGGAGAACTAGTGGGGAAGACCCTGACTGTGATGGCTCTTGTGTCATGAGGAGAGGTAAGTGAGGGGATAGATTCAGTGTGAGAGCCAGAGGAATGCTGGGAGTTGTAGTTATTCTCTCTTACACCACCTCCCATATGGAGCCATATGCATTGGGGCTTGGGCCCCAGATCTTTTGAGACCCTAGCAACACCCCTGGTGATTAAACATGCAACAAACATTAAATATGGGTTCACTAGTGCAATATGGCCTTTTAGAGATTAAAAAAAAAAGCTTGCCTAGTTCACTTGCACGCAGAGGCAGTCACTCCTCTCTTGATTCTGAAGGACCTGCTGAAGGACCTGCACTCAAGTGTCAGGACATCACCACATGATCATGCAGAGACCCCCTAGTAACATGATCACACTTGAGTGCAGGTCCTTCGGAATCAAGAGTGGAGTGACTGCCTCTGCGCGTGCAAGTGGATGAGGTGAGTAATTGATGGTTTTTTTTTGGGCTAAAACATTTATATTACAGCTGAGGACCATACTGTGGCCACTATGGGAGACATTATGGGCCACTATGGAGGATATTTTTATCGCTGGGGGCCACTGTAGGGGACATTATTACAGGTAAGGACCTTTTTTGGGGGACATTATAGGTCACTATGGGGCACATTATTACTGCTGAGGGTCACTATGGGGGACATTATTACCATTGGGGGCCGCTATGTGGGACATTATTATTGCTGGGTGTAACTATGGGGGTATAACTAGGTATACTGAAGGTTAGGGATTTTATTTAAAAAAGCCAATGAAATTCATCCATTTTTAATGGCCATAAGAAACGGATGCAAAATTGCCATTACAAACGGATAGACAGAAAATGGATGCACAAATGGTAGTAAATTGGCCATGAAAAACTAACAGTGTGCCTGTTTTTCAGTCTTGTGAATGTAGTCAATTGGTTTGCAACTTTCATGTTTACGTTGTCTTCGTTAGTCTGAGTTCACATCTCAGTTTAGTTTTCTGTTCTTCTGATCCGTCAGAAGAAAGAAAAAAAAAAATGAAAAAAAACAGATCATGTATTTTAAGCAACCGTTGCTCATTTCTGCACATTTGGCATCCGTTTTAGCCATTTCCATCTGGGATTCGTTATTTTAGATGAAAAAAAGAGTCCTTCATGGGGATGAAGTTCTATGTACCATAGAGGTAGAGCATGCTGGGTCAGTGGAAGTGGGTTCAGTCCCAGTTGATCCCAACTCCTTTGCTATTGTATTGTCTTGTCTACCAAGAAGCTTGACTCCCTTTTTCCAGAGTAAGTGTATTGTTAGCAACAAGTAGGCAGTTTTAATATCACAAGGGTCATAGAACGATTTGGAGAGGGAAAGAGAAATTCAGTGATTACATCATTGCGCGCTCCCAGCGTGATCATCAAGCTCACGGTAGGTCCTTTGGTGAGTTTTCCTTAATTAAGATGGGAGCGGAACGGCATTTCCACAAGCAAGGGGATGAGGTAAGTATTATTATTTTTAATCCCTGGAAGGCTGAATGTGAGCCACAGATGCAGTGAATGCGACATCTGAGGGGTTAAATGACGGGGGCAGCGCAATCGCCATTCCTTGTCATTGCACCTGCTATATACAATGTTTGACGAAGCAGCTGAAGTTTCTAAACTTCGCTCATCTCGTCATGAATATCACATGAGTGTTTGTGGTCTCCTCGCACCCCCCTGGCCAGAACCAGCATAAGAACTACACAGCTCCACTGCGTAGTGTCCGGGCCTGGTTACTGCAGCATTGTTCCCATTCATTAGAATGCATGTATAAACACACTAAGAAACAAGGACAATAAACATAAAAATAATTGAGCGGGAGAGATGTGAATATATTTCCACAACATTTCATCGCCGGAGAGTGACCTGGATCTGCAAGGGGAGTCATACTTCCACGGCAGGTGCAGTAAAATGTGATAGCGTTATTGCATAATGCTAACTGGGCAGGATTAGTAATGAAACATTCAGGTTTTGATAACTGATGAGAGTAATTGTGTCATGAGCAATTATGTCTAAAGTACCTGATTACATTTTCATTAAAGTGATTGACACGGAAATGAGAAACTCTGCTCAGATATCATCAGTTCTGCAGATTTGCTGAAATTTCAGGAAATGGTAGCTCTATGGGATAATTATAGTGTCTGTTTACTAACATTGTAATCTATGGGTTCTTCCCCCTTAGAAAATGATTGCAGACTAAAAATATTTTCCATGACCTTGTTTAATGCTTTTCAGCCAGAACAATGTTCCAATAATACACTTAAAGGGACGTGGGAGAAAGAATTTCAAATGTCAATGCCAACAGCCAGAAGAAAGTCTATTGTATCATGGAATTGTTATTGCAAAAGGTTTTTTCATGAAGGCAACGCTTGTTCAGATGAAAACCAGCTGCCTGCCCCATGATTAGCTGTTATCATTGGAGAAAACCAATGGTGAACACTAGAGATGTGATGCTGAGATGTGGGGTCATGTGCCAGACACAAACAGACTAGAGCAAGAGTTGCTCGTGTTATCAGATCTACGCTCTGATGATAGAGAGGGGTCTTGAGATGAGACAACCCCTCTAAGGCTACTTTCACACTAGCGTTCGATCGGATCCGTTCTGAACGGATCCGATCATAATAATGCAGACGGAGGCTCCGTTCAGAACGGATCCGTCTGCATTAAAATGGCAAAAAAAAGCTAAGTGTGAAAATAGCCTCGGACGGATCCGTCCAGACTTTCAATGTAAAGTCAATGGGGGACGGATCCGCTTGAAGATTGAGCCATATTGTGGCATCTTCAAACGGATCCGTTCTTATTGACTTACATTGTAAGTCTGGACGGATCCGCACGGCCAGGCGGACACCCGAACGCTGCAAGCAGCGTTCAGCTGTCCGCCTGTCCGTGCGGAGGCGAGCGGAGCGGAGGCTGAACGCCGCCAGACTGATGCAGTCTGAGCGGATCCGCATCCATTCAGACTGCATCAGGGCTGGACGGAAGCGTTCGGGTCCGCTCGTGAGCCCCTTCAAACGGAGCTCACGAGCGGACAGCAGAACGCTAGTGTGAAAGCAGCCTTAATAACAATAATTGACTGCAACCTTTACATCTATGTGTAAAAATTATTTAAAGCGATACTTCCAATTTTTTTTTTATCACTATATGTGAATATTCTATGTCATTTAAATTTTTAATAAAAACATTTGTGATTTTTTTCGGAATATATTGTATATATCTTTCAAAGTCACTACTACGGTAGTATATTAGATCCTGTCCTGGCTCCTTAACTTCCTCTCTGTCTGGGCTTTTAGCACATCAGATAGTCTCACTGAAAGAGCACATGTGTACCTATGAAACTGGCTGATGTGCGCTTGGCAGCTGAAGGCATGTGTTGGTCCTGTGTTCATATGTGCTCGCATTACTGAGAAAAATTCTGTTTTAATATATGCAAATGAGCCTCTAGGAGCAACGGAGGTGTTGTTGTTACACCTAGAGGCTTAAAGAGGATCTGTCACCACTCCTGACATGTCTTCATGCATTTCCCATGAAATAACAATTCTGGAACATCTATTCTTATGTCTCTATGTTGTGCCATTCCTCTGTTATTTCTACTAGAAGTTATGACTGAATTGCTATCAGGTTTCAGTAAGGGTACAGAGGGGCGGTAACAAGTTGGGGGGTGTACCTGCACAAACTCACTGTATCCAATCAGTGCTGTCATATTCAGACTGTGCAGTTACACCCCCAACTTGTTACCTCCCCTCTGTACCCTTACTAGCAATTATTCATAACTTCTAGTAGAAATAATAGAGGAATGTGACAACATACAGACATAAGAATAGATGCTCCAGAATTGTTAGTACGTGGGGAATGCACAAAGCTATAAAAACAGACAAGTCAGGAGTGGAGAAAGGTCCTCTTTAACTCACTCTGTAACTGCCACGCCTGCAAGTTAGCCTCCACGAGGGCTTTCACGACTGTCTCCATTTTGTCAGGGGACACGGGTCGTAACCTTGCCAGCTTAATATAGGACATGCATTTGTGCCCGGGAAAAAAAACAAAAAAACTTTTCGGCCTTCAGGTCTGCCTCACTGCGTTTGCCCGCATCCGACACCAATTGTGGGGATTCGCTCTGGTAGACAGATTAGCGATCGCAGTACAGAGGCAAAAAGAAAGTCTTTAACTTAAACAGTTCAGTGTTTATTCACACATAAACAAAATGACAGTTCGCCGTCTTGGTGTTCATTAATACCATGGCAAGTCCACAGAACCAAAAACATTCACCTTGTCAGCGGTTTTGTCAGCAGCAGTCCACAACAGGCTTTAGGGGCCTGCTTGCCAGCAATGTGGCTCTCAGCCGTTTAGCACGGCACACATCCTTAGATCGCAAAACTCAGAGACTCTACAGCTTTCCTGTCAGATGGAGGATAATGAGGCTGAGATTGCTGGCTGGGTTCTTTATATAGGCCATAAAGACCCGGCCTGGAGCGTGGGGAGCAGCCACCCACACAGCACTTTGGTTACTCCCAGTAAGAGCCGCCCCGGATCGGCTCTACAGCCATACTAAATAACAAACTGTCAGTCAGCACTAGCTGCCGCTGACACTTAAAACTACCGGCTCTTACCTCACTGAGGCCAGGAACCTTGGTGACACATATCTTCCATCAATGAAGTTTTATCCTAAACCCAAAGTGCTCATGCCCCGAGTTGATGCAAATAAGACATGGAAAAGAGAGGAAAGTGTAGAGAAGTGTGTTCATGTATGATTGCAAGCAGTCTGGGGACCAAAGACCATAGGCCCCACAATGGATGACAGCAATTCATCATCTTCATTTGCTTAAGAAAGAGTACAAACTACTGATTTAGCATTAAAAATATTGTATAGACTGTGCAAATGTGAAGTTTTATTATGTGGATAGTCTGTATTAAAAACACATTTTAAGTCAACTTGCAGTACACAGTGTTCCTACCTGAAAAGTTATGAATACATTTAATGTGCAGGATACATCACAAAACCATTAAGCGCACATACAGTAAGTCTGCTAAAGAATAAGAAAATTGAGTGAATGCACTATTTAAGGTCCGATTGTTACAGCTCCAATTTAATTTCTATTGTGCAAATGAATATTTATATTGTGGCAGGAATATCTCATATCAGAGAGTCCTCTATTGGTCTTTTTATGACAACGCCAATTATTTTCCTAGTACATCTATAAAAAATTTGACTAATGGTGGTGAAGACTGACAGCCTAATCATCTAAAGCTTGTTTGCATAGGCGAGTAAAATGCTGCATTTTTGAAGCTGAAGTTTTATGCACTTCTGTGGAGAACAGAACAGTCAAAAATATTTCAATTTGATTTAGCTGTATTCTTATCAACCAGCAGTGGTAACAGGAAGCATTCCACATCCATGAAATGAAGGCTTAAAGGGGTTGCCTGATCTCAGACAATGGGGGCATATCGCTAGGATATGCTCCCATTGTCTCATAGTGGTGGGAACTGCACCTATATCGAGAACAGAGTGGTGGAGGGTGCAATGTGCATGCGCAGTCGCCCTCCATTAATTTCTATAGGGCCGCCCAAAATAGCCAAGAGCTGGGTCAGCTATTTCCATCGGGTCCATAGAAGTGAATGGGAGCAGTGACAGGTCATGGTGGAGGCTGGACAGGAAGCTTCATTCCAGATATAGATGCTAGAGATCCTAGAGATATGCCCCCATTGTCTGAGGTGAGACAACCCCTTTAAATCTATTCAGGAACATATATTGAGGGTATTTATGATCTGTAGGACTTAGGGGGAGTTCACATCACTGTTAATTTTCTGTTCTTCTAATCCGTCAGAAGAACAGAAAAAAAACGTGGAAAAAAACGGATCCTGTAAAAAAAAAAAAAAACAGGTCCTGTGCATCAGTTATACAAATTTGGCATCTGTTTGAGTCATTTTCTGTCTGAGATCTTTTTTTTTAGACGGAAAAAAATTGACTGCATGCAGATTATTATTTTTCTATCTAAAAAATGAATCTCTGATGGAAATGGCTCACAGATGCCAAATGTGCAAAACTGATTCACAGGATCCGTTATTTTAACAGGATCCTGTTTTTTTTTCTTCTGTTCTTCTGACAGATCAGAAACGATGATTCGAATCCAGCCTTAAAGGGGTTATTCCACAAAAACGTTAAAACTCTTGTTACTCAATATCTGAATTACTTCTTCCCTTTCTGTAGGTGGTGTAGGGATAAGCTCTTATCCGGGGAACATTCACACAATGATCTTCATCCACCGCAGGATTATGGGCCAAACATAGAATTTATTTTGAAATTCTTTGCGTACAGGACAGCCCGGTTACACACCACTGGGTAGGGTGAGGTTCCCACGTACACCAAAACAAAATAAATACCTGCCCGGCTGGGCCCTGACTAAACAGAGGTATTCCCTGACTCACCTCTAAGCCCCATTCACACAGGTGAAGTACATGCGGCCTTGTAGTCCTCCAGCCCCTAGGCTGTGCAAATGAAAAGTCCCATGGGGAATCTGGGCTCTCTAGTCCGCCCGACTTGGACCCTGCGACCCATTCCCAGGCGTCGCTCTGTGCTCCCCAAGTCCTCCAGCCCCCAGGCTGTGCAACAACAACTTCCAGGATCTCACTCTCTTTTTTGACTGACAGTCTGGGCTGTGTTGTTATCCCCAGACTGATTGTACAGTCGTGGCCAAAAGTTTTGAGAATGACACAAATATTAGTTTTCACAAAGTTTGCTGCTAAACTGCTTTTAGATCTTTGTTTCAGTTGTTTCTGTGATGTAGTGAAATATAATTACACGCACTTCATATGTTTCAAAGGCTTTTATCGACAATTACATGACATTTATTCAAAGAGTCAGTATTTGCAGTGTTGGCCCTTCTTTTTCAGGACCTCTGTCTTTCGACTGGGCATGCTCTCAATCAACTTCTGGGCCAATTCCTGACTGATAGCAACCCATTCTTTCATAATCACTTCTTGGAGTTTGTCAGAATTAGTGGGTTTTTGTTTGTCCACCCGCCTCTAGAGGATTGACCACAAGTTCTCAATGGGATTAAGATCTGGGGAGATTCCAGACCATGGACCCAAAATGTCAACGTTTTGGTCCCTGAGCCACTTAGTTATCACTTTTGCCTTATGGCACGGTGCTCCATCGTGCTGGAAAATGCATTGTTCTTCACCAAACTGTTGTTGGATTGTTGGAAGAAGTTGCTGTTGGAGGCTGTTTTGGTACCATTCTTTATTCATGGCTGTGTTTTTGGGCAAAATTGTGAGTGAGCCCACTCCTTTGGATGAGAAGCAACCCCACACATGAATGGTCTAAGGATGCTTTACTGTTGGCAATGACACAGGACTGATGGTAGCGCTCACCTTTTCTTCTTTGGACAAGCCTTTTTCCTGATGCCCCAAACAATTGGAAAGAGGCTTCATCGGAGAATATGACTTTGCCCCAGTCCTCAGCAGTCCATTCACCATATTTTCTGCAGAAGATCAATCTGTCCCTGATGTTTTTTTTTTTAGAGAAGTGGCTTCTTTGCTGCCCTTTTTGACACCAGGCCATCTTCCAAAAGTCTTTGCCTCACTGTGCGTGCAGGTGCGCTCACACCTGCCTGCTGCCATTCCTGAGCAAGCTCTGCACTGGTGGCACTCCGATCCCGCAGCTGAATCCTCTTTAGGAGACGATCCTGGCACTTGCTGGACCTTCCATGAAGTTCTTGATGATCCTATAAATTGTTGATTGAAGTGCAATCTTAGTAGCCACAATATCCTTGCCTGTGAAGCCATTTTTATGCAACGCAATGATGGCTGCACGCGTTTCTTTGCAGGTCAACAATGAAAGAACAATGATTTCAAGCATCACCCTCCTTCTATCAGGTCAAGTCTGCCATTTTAACCAAATCAGCCTGACATAATGATCTCCAGCCTTGTGCTCGTCAACATTCTCACCTGAGTTAACAAGACATTTACTGAAATGATCTCAGCAGGTCCTTTAATGACAGCAATGAAATGCAGTGGAAAGGTTTTTTGGGGATTAAGTTAATTTTCATGGCAAAGAAGGACTAAGCATAAGAGAACTCTTCATAACATTCAGGAGTATATGCAAATTGCTATTATAAAAACTTAAGCAGCAACTTTTCCAATTTCCAATATTTAGGTAATTCTCAAAACCTTTGGCCGCGACTGTACACCTGCTGGAATAGGGGTGTGGACCGCACTATCTACCCCTTCCTTGTTTGGATTATCGTTTATGCAAAGTAAAGCAACTGTTGAACAGTGATGGCCAGTTCGCAGTGTTTACCAGCAAACACATGCGGGCTGCCATCTTGACTCACAAGTCCGGCGATGCACAGGTAAGCCCTTACCTGTGCCGGTCTGAAACAAATGCGGTCACCGGGAGCAGGCAGTTCTGAGAACAGCCCGATGAAGGCCCCCAGCGGCTGTTCTCGGAACTGCCTGCTCCCGGTGACCGCATTTGATTTCAGACTGGCTCCCGGCACAGGCACAGGTAAGGGCTTACCTGTGCATCGCCGGACTTGTGAGTCAAGATGGCAGCCCGCATGTGTTTGCTGGCGAACACTGTGAACTGGCCATCACAGCTCTAGAACTTCCATACAACCAAGTCGGACTCAACCTTATTTCTACACTATCCAAGTTAACTACCCTTTTGCACTGCTTCAGACCACGTCTGGGATCCACAGATATCCAGGTAGGAAAACCGTGACATGTGTACATAACATCTACAGAGACCGTAGGCCACCCTGCACCACTCTGGCAATCCTATCCTCTGGGTACCAGCATTACCATATACCAAAGGGAGCCTTGATCTCCCACTGTGGCCGGATTCTATATAAAATTTTTCTCAAAATGTATTGTTCTACATGTCTTTGATAAAAAAAAATGCAATAAGTTTATATTTATTGGTTTGTGCAAAAGTTATGGCGTTTACAAACTATGGTACAAAAATGTGAATTTCTGCATTTTGAAGCAGCTCTGACTTTCTGAGCACCTGTCATGTTTCCTGAGGTTCTACAATGCCCAGACAGTAGAAAAACCCTACAAATGACCCCATTTCGGAAAGTAGACACCCTAAGGTATTCACTGATGGGCATAGTGAGTTCATAGAACTTTTTATTTTTTGTCACAACAAGTTAGCGGAAAATTATGATTTTTTATTTTTCTTTTCTTACAAAGTCTCATATTCCACTAACTTATGACAAAAAATAACTATGCCCATTAACTTGTGTAAAAAAAAACAACTTCTATGAACTTGCGATGCCCCTCACGGAATACCTTGGGGTGTCTTCTTTCCAAAATAGGGTCACTTGTGGGGTAGTTATACTGCCCTGGCATTTTAGGGGCCCTAATGCGTGAGAAGTAGTTTGAAATCCAAATGTGTTAAAAATGCCCTGTAAATTCCTAAAGGTGCTCTTTAGAATTTGGGCCCCTTTGCACACCTAGGCTGCAAAAAAGTGTCACACATGTGGTATTGCCGTACTCAGAAGAAGTAGGGCAATGTGTTTTGTGGTGTATTTTTACATATACCCATGCTGGGTGAGAGAAATATCTCTCTAAAAGTCAACTTTTCCCATTTTTTTTTTATACAAAGTTGTCATTATAGAGCGATATTTCTCTCACCCAGCATGGGTATATGTAAAAAGACACCCCAAAACACATTGCCCTACTTCTCCCGAGTACGGCAATACCACATGTTGTTTTTTTGTTTTTTTACACAAGTTAGCGGAAATAGATTTTTTTTTTAGTTTTTTCTCACAAAGTCTCCCTTTCCGCTAACTTGTGACAAAAAGTTCAATCTTTCATGGACTCAATATGCCCCTCAGCGAATACCTTGGGGTATCTACTTTCCGAAATGGGGTCACATGTGGGGTATTTATACTGCCCTGGCATTTTAGGGGCCCTAAAGCGTGAGAAGAAGTCTGGAATATAAATGTCTAAAAATTTTACGCATTTGGATTCCGTGAGGGGTATGGTGAGTTCATGTGAGATTTATTTTTTTTGTCACAAGTTAGTGGAATATGAGACTTTGTAAGAAAAAAACATTAAAAAAAAATCAATTTCCGCTAACTTGTGCCAAAGAAAATGTCTGAATGGAGCCTTACAGGGGGGTGATCAATGACAGGGGGGTGATCAGGGAGTCTATATGGGGTGATCGCCCCCCTGTCATTGATCACCCCCCCTGTAAGGCTCCATTCAGACGTCCGTATGTGTTTTGTGGATCCGTGGATACGCAAAACACGGACAACGCGGATCCGCAAAACACATACGGACGTCTGAATGGAGCCTTACAGGGGGGTGATCAGGGAGTCTATATGGGATGATCAGGGGGTTAATAAGTGACAGGGGGGGTGTAGTGTAGTAGTGTTTGGTGCTACTTTACAGAGCTGTCTGTGTCTTCTGGTTGTCGATCCAAGCAAAAGGGACCACCAGAGGACCAGGTAGCAGGTATATTAGACGCTGTTATCAAAACAGCGTCTAATATACCTTTTAGGGGTTAAAAAAAAAAAATCGCATCTACAGCCTGCCAGCGAACAATCGCTGCTGGCAGGCTGTAGATCAGCTAGTTTACCTGCAGTTCCTGTGAACGTGCGCGCCTGTGTGCGCGCATTCACAGGAAATCTCGCCTCTCGCGAGATGACGCACCGGCACGTCGAGGAGGAATGAATCGACCGCCTCCGGACTGCAATCCTGTGTTAGGCGGTCCGGAGGCGGTTAATGGAGATGTGAACTCAGCCTTAGCTGTCCCACATTCCTAGCCCCAGAGAGCTGGCAGAAGACCATGTTGCCTTGTATCCAGAACTAGATCAAGATGGCGCTGTCTAGTGCTTTAAACCAAGGTCTTCCTCCTCTGTGACCTGATTGGTGATACGCTAGACATATCGGCTGACGTGGACCATCTCCCAAAACCTCCTCCTCCTTCCAAAACATAGAGCAAAATCAGCATAATTTCTTAAAGAGGCAGCATCTTTTTCCTAATGTAGGCTCCGCCACGCGTTAAAGGGTTTCTGTCATAAGAAATAACGTTATGTAGCTGACTGACATTATCAATGTGCTAATGTCAGCAGTACATAACAGTATGCTTTCGAGTTCTCCTCAGTGTCCCGTAAATCCCACGCCTGCGCTGCGCAGTGAGTGAAGGACGCGCTTTTGCTGCCGGCTTTCTTCCTTCGGCGCAGGCGCAGTGAGGAAATCGGCAGCAGGAGCGCGTCCTTCACTCACTGTGCCTGCGCCGAATACTAAACGAGACGGCACAGGATTTACAGGACACTAAGGAGAACTCGAAAGTTAATCCACTAGACCTGGGCGTGCCAAAGGGTAAGAAGATGGAGCCTCTAGGTGCTGAAGCAACACCCTAAAAGCACCTAGAGGCAGAGAACGGCGGCAGCCAGGGAGTTATAAAGCATACCGTTATGTACTGCTGACATTAGCACAT
The DNA here is from genome assembly GCF_014858855.1 of Bufo gargarizans. Taxonomy (NCBI): domain Eukaryota; kingdom Metazoa; phylum Chordata; class Amphibia; order Anura; family Bufonidae; genus Bufo; species Bufo gargarizans. Next base: position 91,407,318 of record NC_058085.1, read on the forward strand.
CGCAAATGTCAGTCAGCTACATAACGTTATTTCTCATGACAGAAACCCTTTCATTCCCATCCAGCAATACGGACAAGGAAGCAGAATGGGAATTTTAACGACACTAATGACTAAGGATTTTTGCACCATCTGAGTTATGTAGAATGTTAGGGAATGCGCTGTTATCGGCACCATAATGCCTGTCATTAGCTGTTCTTAATCAGCATCCATTGGATGCCAGCACAGCTGAGAAAGAGATGAATAGTCTTTTAGTAAAATGTATCATAGAGAAGGACAACTCAAGGACATGAATGCAGCTTATTTTTTTAAAAGAGGTAAATGTCCATTAATTTTTGCTTCTTGAAGTCTGTATAACGTCTTACACAGTCAGAAGCTGGCATAACCTGGAACCCGGAATATTAGTATAAAGGGGTGGCTTTTGTATCCTCTCAATTGTATGTTTATCTACCCTGCATTAAAGCTAGCTAAAGCAAGAAAACAGCAACCCTACAAGTGGTTTGACACACTCGCCGAATCTGTGGTGCCAGAGCACTTGGCTGCCGAGGAGCACACGCTATGCCTGCCAAAATGCAATGAGACCTCATCCAGCAGCTAATATGGATGTGTTACGTAACGAAAGACAGGTGCACCCAAACATGGGGGTGATTTGGGAATCAAATGGCTAAATTAGCATGGCTTTATTTCAATTTTAGCATAAAATTGGCGTAAATGGACCAAAGTGCAAACACAAAGTACTGGCAAAGGCGCAGCTTGGTACAGCATTGTCCCCTATGTATTATGTCCAGATGCCGTAACCGTCAAGACCAAATAATTCACAAACACTGTTTATTAAAGATGAGATCTGTAATTTCACTAAAGCATAAGGGGGTGCAAGGGTTTCAGATGCAACAGACCTTGGAGTCTGTGTTGGCCCAAAAGGTACCTCTGCCCCATAGGAGCAGACCAATATTATATATGACATGATAGTTGGGGGCGCTTCATGAATGATTTTGCTTTGGGGCAGAGGAGCTTCAACTTAAACCTCTAAGCCGTATTATCATATATTGTTTGAATAGCATTGTAAGCACTGGCCTACACAGATCTCATAGGGCCCAATAGAGCTGCCCCCCCCCCCCCCCGCCATCAACAGGCCCTCTAGCAGTTGCATGGTCCGCCTCCATTGAAGGATGCCACTGATAAGCATTTTGTCATCCTTGTTCCCCCACAGACCATATAAGTAATTGTGTAATAGATTATTTGTGAATAAACACATAAAAAAGCTGCAACACATCTCTTCTGAAAAACGGCTTCTTTAGGGCCCTGTTATTAGAGGGGCCCTTCATTATGAAGGGTCATACATTTTTTTTTTTTTTTATGGGATAACCCATGAATGGTTACAGCATACGATGTCCTTGTGCATGAAGCCATATTGTCAGAGTTTGTAAAGCAGTTCTATTCTAAGTGACAGCTATCAAAGAATTAAAATGTGACCATGAGAATTCAATGCCATGTTAGATAGGGATCTGTATATGATGGTGCCTCTAGCAATCACATGAAGACACTATGTTTGCACCACAAGGTCACTCTTTCTTTATTTAACAAATCAATATCCCTTAGACCCTGGTGAAGATCAGTGTGTGAAGGTGACTCACACAGCAACCATTGAGGTCTAATAGACCAAAGAGTGGGAAGCTTCTGCATCCACTAGTGTCTGAACCCAGAAGCTGAGGCTTGGTATCATTTTCTGATCTTGTAGGCCCTTAAAAACCAGGCTTGTTTGTGTCATAAAAGTTTTTCTTTTCAGTTTGCATCAACGTCCTTTAAAATAATCTTTTATGAAGGTAGCTGAATCTTGTAATGTTCTTTTTGCCCCATCTTCTGTTCTGGGGCACTATAACATGATGTAACTGGCTGAGTGGGAGTGGCTATAAACTAGCTGGGTGTTGTTAGGGGCGGTGCTTGAGCTGTGACAGGAAGGAGAAGTGCATTATGGGTTTGGTTGGATACAGAAACAGGAAGTGCTACCTACAGGATAGAAACAAACCAGAGGGATTAAGGGATTAAGGGACCAAGAAGAAGTGCGTGTAGTACAAAACAGTCTGTTGCCCGGAGATATCTTAGTATCCAACTCGCTGTCCTGATGAGTTTTTAATAGATGAAATAAAGAATACACAACTGTATGGACTGGTGAGTGCCACCGCGTAACTTCTCTTCTGCTGCTATATGTATTTTCTTTACTTGACCACTGGGCACCCTGGAATCTGCTGCCAAATTTGGAAGGATTGGGCAAGGTAGTCTGTGAGTCTACAACTAGATTGTAAATCAAATTTTAAGCGTATAAATCAGAGTGATCTGTTTACATGTTGAAAACAGTTCAAAGACAAGATAGGCCATAAATGTCTTATCGGCAGGGGTCTGACACCCTGCAACCCAGAGTAGCTCTGGAGCCGGCAGCTTGAGGTAGAACTATTCATCTCCATCCATTGTGTATTGGACAGAGCTAGAAATGAACAAATAGCAGTTGCGCTATAGAAACCCTGTTTTGACCTGCTTAAATAAAACATAACTTTTATTTATAATAGGGTAAAAAAAAAACAAGTGTCCTAAATAAATGTGATTAAAATGACATGCCCACTCTGCTATTGTATTGATATTAATAGAAAAACATATAGACTGTGTCGGCAGATAAGAACCATTTGGTCCATCTAGTCTGCCCAATATACTGAATACTATGGATAGCCCCTGGCCCTATCTTATATGAAGGATGGCCTTATGCCTATCCCATGCATGCTTAAACTCCTCCACTGTATTTGCAGCTACCACTTCTGCAGAAAGGCTATTCCATGCATCCACTACTCTCTCAGTAGTCATATATATGGTCATATATATGGTATTCTTGTTGTTCTAGTGCTATACAGTACAGATGCATTATGGCATATATCCATAATGTATGTTATGTGAGAGGTCACTTAAAGGGGTATTCCGGTAGGTAAAAGCTATCCCCCATCCACAGGATAGGGGATAACTATTGGAATATGGGGACCCCCACTGATCACGAGAAAGGGGGGCCCGTACCCCATGCAGACCCCTGCTGCTCCCCTAAAATGATCAGAGTGGCTGATTGCACATGTGCACGGCCACTCCATTCATTTCTATTGGCTACTGTAGCTTAGCAGTTCAGAGCTGCATTAGAATCAATGCGGGGTGGGATGATTTAAAAAAAATGACAAGATTTCTCCCCCGCCATGTTTCGCCGTAAAACCGGCATCATCAGGGGTTTGGAGCTATTAGCCAATCTTGTTTAATAACTATAGGGTTAAATGTAAGGACTGGTGCTGCATAGGCTGGAACAGTTGTTTGCAGTCTCAAATGACATTAAGGCTGAATCAAATATCTGCTGCCAGTGTGATACATAGGTACTTAATATTAGGAGTGTGATACTTTGGGGGAAATTTAACAAAACTGGTGTAAAGGAAAACTGGCTTAGTTTCCAATAGCAACCAATTAGATTCCACCTTTTATTTTTCAGAGCTCCTTTGGGAAATGCAAGGTAGAATCTGATTGGTTGCTGTGGATAACTAAGCCAGTTTTCTTTGACACCAATGTTAATTTAAATCTTCCCCCTTGTTGCTTATCATACCAGGTATTAGGGAGAGTCTCAGTTGTGATATATCAGTCGGCTGAACTGGAATCCTAGACTAGTCTGTGACCTGCAGTGATTAGGCACTATTAAGCCAACGATGAAATATGCAATGACAGTCTCATCATAATACAAGTATTTTTAGGATCTGTTAGCAAAAACTGCAGTCACTGCCAGGTACACTGAGGAAAGCCCTCAACTATACACAAACGTGCAGCGACCGGACCGCAGGGACAATATGTGTGTGTTATGGTGGGCTGATGGGGGTAGTAGCAGTTTTACTCACGGTTAGCAGATCTCCCTGGGCCGGCGTGCAGTGTAGGGAAGGTCAGCACCAGTTCCTTCGGGGCGCACTCTAGTGTATTGGCATGGTGGTTGAGATGCCCTTGGTGGTCTGGGTTTAAGGTCCCTGTTGAGGCAGGGTCCCTGTTGTTGGTGACACCAGTACCGTAAAGGTGCGATTGGAGGATGGCGAACAATGAGGAGAGAGTCAATGAGTTACTGAACCAAACTGGAACTTTACTTAATATGCTGCCTGGAGGTAGATATCCGGTACAAGTGCTTTTTGGTACAATCAGTTGCTAAAGCTGCAAATCCACAACAGGCTTGGCAGGACTAGATTGGTTCAGTGGTTGCCCAGACTGGAGTAGGCCAATGTCTCAACTAGCTGCGTCAGTAAACCTTGCTTCAGGAATGTTGAACCTGTTCACAACTTGGCAACCAACCGGGAGGTCTCCCTAGTGGCAGGCATCAGTCTTCTGCACCATTATTTGAACAGGTTGCTTTTGCATAGAAGAAGAATCCAGTCACCCTGGCTTTGGTCTCCCACTTATTGCTCTTCTCAAAAGTGTTCAGGGGAACACGTCAGCAACTATATACTGTCCTCCACTAACCTCTAATCTACTCTCCTTATCCTGGCCTACTAATTTATATATGATGTGATAACATCACCTACTGGAGTGTTGATGAAATGCAGTCACCAGCCTGTTGTAAGGAGTGTTCAGCTATTAAAATAATGACATAACATATACAAAGGTTTTAAGTGCCCACTTTTAACACGGAGTGGGACACTGCAAACTTATATCCTTAATAGAGTCTAGGATCTGTACTAAAGGCTCATGCACACAGGCCCGGTGCTATAATAAGGCAGACCAAAAGGCCGCCTTAGGGCGCTGAGAAGGGGGGGCGGAAAAATGAAACTTTTTTTTTTTTTTTTTCATTAATCACTTGCATGCCGTTGGCCTCCTGCGGCTGTTCTCCTCTGTGTGGTGGTCCTCATATCTTCTCTCTGGGCTCCCGAGTCCTGACAAGTTGTTTGAGGACCTTTCCCACTCTGCCAATCAGTGGCCGCAGCTGTGTCACGTGTCAGGGCAGTGATTTCCCGCTGAGCCAATCACTGGTCTGACACATGACACAGCTGCAGCCACTGATTGGCTGAGTGGGAAAGGTCCTCAAAGTCTTGTCGGGAGCAGAGAGAGAAGATACCAGGACCACACAGAGGAGAAGGGGAGCTGCTGCAGACGGGAACTGGCCCAGATGAGGAGCATAATGTTTATTTTTACACAACATTAATAGAGGGGGCAAATGTGCCATGGAGGGGGGTGGTGATGTGACATGGGGTGGAGAAATGTGCCATAGAGGGGGAGAAATGTGACATGGAGGGGGTTAAAATGTGACATGGAAGGGAGAAATGTGACACAAAGGCGGTGATGTAAAAAGCAGGGGGTGATGTGACATGGAGGGGGAAAAATGTGACATGGAGGGGAGAAATGGGACATGGCGGGGGAGAAATGTCACATTTCTCCCCCTCGGTGTCACATCACCCCCCCATGTCACATTTCTCCTCCTCCATGTCACATCACCCCCCTATGTCACATATTTCTCCTCCTCCATGTCACATCACCCCCCTATGTCACATTTCTCCCCCCTGCATGTCACATTTCTCCCCCCTCCATGTCACATTTCAACCCCCTCCATGTCATATTTCTCCCCCCTCCATGTCACATCACACTCTCCTTTTTACATCACCCCCACTGAGTTGTGGGGGGGAGCGCCAAAATGTAGCTTCGCTTGTGTGTGCAAAAATCCTTGCACTGGCCCTGCATGCACACATATGTGTCGCCTGTTTCTTGCATTGGGGACCACAAATTGCAGTCCCCAATGCACAGGCAATATCCGTGTGGCTGCCACCCACAGACAGATGCAGACCCATTCAGCTCGAATGGGTCCGTGATCCGCCACTTAAAAATATTCTGACCCTCATAACTTTTTATATTTATGTCTACAGAATTAAGTGGGGGCTCAAGAGACACACAAGTGATTTTTTGCTCCTGTTTTTTTCTTTTATTATTTACTTTTTTTTTGTCTTTCTTACTTTTTAAGAATACAGTACACTGAAGTTTTTTTTCAGGCTTTTTCACACCACCTTCTCCAAAGAGGAAAAACGCCATGAAGAAAACACACTATTTTCTTTTAAAATCTCTTTATATTAGGATTTTTGAGATGTTAAGACAAGATTGTGATCATGAGATCAAACTCAAGATTTAAACTGCAGAAGCACAGTCTCAGATGTTTTTTTCAGCTATAGGATTTCCGAGAAAAGTCCATTCTAAATGGGAAAGCTAGAACTAAATTGGGAAGGTATCTCCCCAAATGATCTAATCTATTGAAATAAATAGGGACCAAAAAGACCCCATTTTTAAATTACAGAAAGAAAAACACTAAAGCAAACATTTAAGGGTTTTGCAGGGGAGCAAAGAATAGAAAGAGGTGTGTGTGTGTGGGCGGATATGTTAGTAAATGCTTAGAATCAATTTGAGTTGTATGAAAGTAAAAAATAGTAAGCGTGGTGAAATAGACCTCACAGAAGATTGAAATCAAGGTCCCCTGTGAAATGCCTAAAGTTTTGCCAAGGAGACCAGAACTTAGTAAATTTGGAATGATTTCTATTTTCCCAGAAAAACTATTCCTTTAACCTGTATATTTTGTCAACTTTGCTATTCATTGCACTAGTGTTAGGGGGATGGAGGATTTCCATTAAGCATCAATTAATAGGCATGCAGCCGCTATCATTGCTCATATTATTGGACATAATTCTACAGGGATCATATTAGGGAAGTGTAATAGTAAACCGAGCAAGGGAGAACGTGGAAGGGTGGTCATGGTCTAAACCTGAGACCAGAAAGGGTTAGTCACAGCACAATCCCACCACATATGTAAGTCCCAACGTCACATTTACATTTCCAGCAGATATCTGAGTAAGAGCTATTTCTTTTATTTATCCTTTATAGTGTCATGTTGTCACCGCCAGTTCTGTGAGAAGGTCTGTCAGACGTCCTTCTCTACCTCTTGTATGACTTTCTTTGTTTTGGTTTCACTTTGTCATCTCCTTTCCTTCTCCCAGGTGTCACCTATTTAGACTAATCATCTCCCTTTATATTCCCTCCCATACTGCCTCACTTTGCGGTTTATACTACTTCCTGGATGAAGTGTTCACTGCTGGAGGCTGCTGCTGCTTGCTCAGATAAGTCTTTTAATGTATTGCGTTTCCTTGCTGGCTTGATTCTAGGTGACCCTGACTCCGTCCGTATTAAGTGCAGGGAGCCGGTGGTTGTGTCCCCTCACTATTATAGGGTTTTCAGGTGTCACACAGGCATAGGTACTTTGGCATGCAATCGTCTACCATTGAGACCCTTGCATGGGCATAGCAGTCAGGGAGAGCTCTTAGGGTTTTATAGGGCTCACCTATATGCTCCTTAGTTTGGGATCAAGCCAGTCGGACGTTTATTCATAATTTCCAGCTATCTGCAACATCATCTGTGACACATGTGCTACATATTTAGGATTTTTAAACAATTTTCTTGGATTCAACAGCATCTAGACACTGTTTTGGGAGCATTCATGATGGAGGTGGTCATTTCCTTAGAAAATTTGGCATCTAAATCTTTTTCCCATTTGGATATAAAAGTTAGAGTAGGAGAGAGCAAAACAAAATCCAGTATAAGTAACTTGCAGGTAAGGGAGTGTTACGTACAGGGCCTGTGCAAACTGTGGTTGCGCAACCACTGTGCCAATCAACTGGATTGACGTTTGGGCTAATCCTGAGGGTGCTCTCCTGGCGTTTCTTACAGGGATATGTTCTTTGCTTTATGGGAGCCATCAGGCCACTACCTATTGGAATAGTCCCAATGTAGTTGGCAAATATCACAGAGGTCAGACACACGAGTGCAAAGCACTAGAGAAACAGGCAATGCACACAGAAAGAACCAGGCAGAGGTCAGACAGGCAGAGTACATGCAATTCCAAGACAAATGCAGAGTACAGGCATAACGCATAGCTAGGAGCACTGACAGACAAACAGACCTTAAAAACCTAGGCAGACAGACTTTAAGAACCCAGACCGACTACAGGAACCCAGTCAGACTTCAGGAACCCAGTCAAACAGACTTCAGGAACCCGGCCTACATACAAAACCCAGCACAGAGAGAGACAATCAGAACCTGGGCAGCAAAGCAAAAGCCAACACACCCAGACAGATGGATTAAAGATCTTGGTTGACTCCTAGCAGGTTCTGTGGAGACAGAGCAAAACTTAACACAGGAACAAGAAGACAGAATATATAGCAGGCTGACAACTAATTAGTCAACCAGGTACACACACACACAGAGCAGATTAACCTCTTTAGTACTGCAGCTGAGGAGAGATACGAGCACTATGACTCAATTCACACATAGGCAGCCAACATTACCTGGCGGGGCGTTTTAATTTGTGGAAGTAGGTCCTCCAGCAACCAGGTCTGGTTCTTTATGGAGGTGTTTGGAAGTGAGAGTGTTGTAGGGTAAGAAAGTTAGAGGGGGACTGTGGGTAAGCTCAGAAATTGCATCAGTTTACTGTATATTTTGCAATTTTTCACAGCCCCCATAAAAACCAGTGAAATTTTATGTGTATAGACCCTAACTTTTGCTAAAAAAATAATAATTTTTGTGTGTCACCATATTCTGAGAGCGATAACATTTTTATTCATTTTTCGACTGAGCTGTGTACAGGCTTGTTCTTTGCAGGATGAGATGACATTTTCATTGGTATATTTTTTAAGCTTTTTATTCTGTGTTGCTCTGGAATGAATAGAAACAGCAATTCTAGTGGCAATACCAATTATGTGTACTTTTTATTTTTATTTTCAGACATAAAGCATTTTTAATGGGGGAACAAGATCTTTTATGTATTTTATTCTTATATATATATATATATATATATATATATATATATATATATATCCCATGAGGGGACTTTAACTTCTGATCCACTGATTGCTGATATAATACACTGCGATAATGTATTGCCTTATATTATACCTGTCATTTTTACACTGCCTTGTTAGACCCTGGATGGTTAGACCAGCAGGGTCAGTGTTCTTGCACTCATATCTGAATCAGAGACTATTAACTAAATTTTAATTAAATGTAATCATGCATTTTTATAAAACCGAGTTTTGCCCAAATTATGATTAGGGTCTATGTTTGTAACATTGTCTGCAATTTTACATAGACCTAGAGAATGTAACAAGAATAATATAATCAGTGCTATTCTTGACATTTAATACATCAGAAACTTGACAGATTCTATTATAAGTCAATAGGCGCCCACAATTAACCACAATTGCAAATGGGCGACTTTGAATATTGGTTATAATTTTTTATATTCTGCTCTGGACACAGTTATTACAATTTATTCCTGGCACTATTTGTAGCTACGTTGTTTTCAGGGTACTATCCCAGTGTAGTCCAGACCATACATTATAATATATACACCTTTTCATATTCACCCCCATTTGTAAATAAATGGTCTCTGGAGGATGCTTTTTCTGCCACCTGCCCTTGCATCATGTGATAAAAAAAATAATTGAAGAAAACCAAAGAAATAAGATAATAATGCACTTAGTAAAGTAGATGCAAGCACTATATATGGACAAAGTCCTCACTCTGATATGATAATATCTGAGACACTTAGTCAATATATTTTGATCAAAACACATCTAAGCCCGCCTACCGAACGCCAAGGTGGTCTCAGGTCAGGCGGGTCCTACGCTAAACCTACCTAAGCCGTTGGGCTTCTATGTTCAGGAGCGCAGACGCCGCACATATGGTGTGCTGCTCCTAGTCACCTCCATGTGCATCAAGCAACCAATGGGAGGAGGAGCAAGCACAGCCATATGTACCACCTAATTAAGGCGCTCTATTGTATAGGGGAGGGGTAGGTAGGTTTAGCGTAGGACCCGCCTGACCTGAGACCACCTTGGCGTTCGGTAGGCAGGCTTAGATGTGTTTTGATCAAAATATATTGACTAAGTGTCTCAGATATTATCATATCAGAGTGAGGACTTTGTCCATATATAGTGCTTGCTTCTACTTTACTAAGTGCATTATTATATTATTTCTTTGGTTTTCTTCAATAATATGGCCAGGGACATCCGCACATTTGTATCATATCGTGCAGGATGTTTTTATCTTAGTTTTTTCTGTGATTTTTTTTGATAAAAAAAATAAAAATAAAAATAAAAAAAGTATGTTATTTGTATACACAATAAAGCTTTATTATATTTTATGGGTACTGTTTTGGACTCATTTCTTCTTTGTAGGTTGTTTGCAGTTTTTGAACTGATACCTTGGTTACTATATTAGAAGCGGGTAGTGCTCAGGCACCGTTATTAGTGCTTGGCCTGTTTGGTCTTTTTTCTTTAATATTAATGATGACCTATCCTCAGGATAGGTCATTAAAATCAGATCAGCAGGGGTCCAACTTCCAGCACCTGTCTGAGGAGGTTTACCAAGCACACAGGCGTCCACTTGATAGGGGCTGTGTCTAGTATTGCAGCTCAGCCCTATTCATTTGAATGGGATTGAGCTGCTCCTGAGCAACGTGAACAATGAACATGACATCTCTGGCCTAGGAAGAGGATGCAGCGCTCACCCGTGAACAAAGCTGATCAGCAGTGGTCCCAGGAATTGTACTCCCTCCGATCAGGTATTGATTACCTTTTCTGAAGATGAGCAATCATTATGAAAATCTCGGAAAACCCCTTCAACAGTAAAAGTCCTTTGCATTCATTTATGGGAAAGCAGCATAATAAGGCCGAGTTCACATCTGCTTCGTGAACTTCAACACTGTAATCCGGTCACTGTATCCGATGTACAGTACATGCCGGTTTTGAGCCACATGCAACATTTTTTTTCTTGCCGAAAATCAGCATATATGCTGGAAACTGACCGGATTACTGCCGGATCATATTACAGTGAAAGAGGATCAAGCAGTTCACAGTGGCAGTGGCGTCGCCAGGGGGGGGGGGCATCATACTGTGCCCCCCCAACTAAAATGCGCCCCCCCCCCCAAGAGAGCTGCCGCCGCCGGGCACAGGGAGATGAGCGCTTCCATTGCGCTCATCTCCTTAGTAATCTGCCTGTGCCAGCGGCGGTGCAGGGGAGGGAGAGGCGTGTCCCTGCCCCTTGCTCTGATAGGCACTAGGCCTGCAGCCTATCAGAGGCCGGCGCAGGTGGCGCGATGACGTCATCGCGCCGCCTGAGCCATACTGCGTGGGGCACAGGCCAGAAGAGGCCTGCATCGCATCGCTGACACTGAGGTAAGTATAAGTGTTATTTATTTTTTATTTTTTATTTTTTTACAATAGTGATACTGGGGGGGGGGGGTCTACTTAATAATGGCCCATGATGGGGGGCCTAACTTAATAATGGCCCATGATGGGGGGTACCTAATACTGGCACATGATGGGGGGGGCTTAATACTGGCACGTAATGGGGGGCTTAATACTGGCACGTAATGGGGGTCTTATTACTGGCACATAATGGGGGGTCTTATTACTGGCACATAATGGGGGGTCTTATTACTGGCACGTAATGAGGGGTCTTATTACTGTCACGTAATGGGGGGTCTTATTACTGGCACGTAATGGGGAGTCTTATTACTGGCACGTAATGGGGGGTCTTATTACTGGCACGTAATGGGGGGTCTTATTACTGGCACGTAATGGGGGTCTTATTACTGGCACGTAATGGGGGGTCTTATTACTGGCACGTAATGGGGGGTCTTATTACTGGCTCGTAATGGGGGGTCTTATTACTGGCACGTAATGGGGGGTCTTATTACTGGCACGTAATGGGGGGTCTTATTACTGTCACGTAATGGGGGGTCTTATTACTGTCACGTAATGGGGGGTCTTATTACTGGCACGTAATGGGGGTTCTTATTACTGGCACGTAATGGGGAGTCTTATTACTGGCACGTAATGGGGGTCTTATTACTGGCACGTAATGGGGGGGTCTTATTACTGGCACGTAATGGGGGGGTCTTATTACTGGCACGTAATGGGGAGTCTTATTACTGTCACGTAATGGGGGGTCTTATTACTGGCACGTAATGGGGGGTCTTATTACTGGCACGTAATGGGGGTCTTATTACTGGCACGTAATGGGGGGGTCTTATTACTGGCACGTAATGGGGGGTCTTATTACTGGCACGTAATGGGGGGTCTTATTACTGGCACGTAATGGGGTCTTATTACTGGCACGTAATGGGGGGTCTTATTACTGGCACGTAATGGGGGGTCTTATTACTGGCACGTAATGGGGGGTCTTATTACTGGCTCGTAATGGGGGGTCTTATTACTGGCACGTAATGGGGGGGTCTTATTACTGGTACGTAATGGGGGGTCTTATTGCTGGCACGTAATGGGGGGTCTTATAACTGGCACGTAATGGGGGGTCTTATTACTGGCACGTAATGGGGGGGTCTTATTACTGGCACGTAATGGGGGGACTTATTACTGGCACGTAATGGGGGGGTCTTATTACTGGCACGTAATGGGGGTCTTATTACTGGCACGTAATGGGGGTCTTATTACTGGCACGTAATGGGGGGTCTTATTACTGGCACGTAATGGGGGGTCTTATTACTGGCACGTAATGGGGGGTCTTATTACTGGCACGTAATGGGGGGTCTTATTACTGGCACGTAATGGGGGGCTTATTACTGGCACATTATTGGTGGGCACCATAGGGGCATCTACTGAAGCAACACAAAGAAGGGGTGTTTTATATGGGGGGCTCTGTACAGTAGCATTTTATACTGGGACACATTATGGTGGGTACTATGGGGAAGGGGGGAGAGGAGTACTATGGAGTCATCTACGGGGGCACTAAGAAGGGGTAATTTATACTTGTCACATTATAAGGATAATTATTTCTACTGTGGGGGCATTATGGTGGACTTTATTACTCCCCCATGGTATGACCCCCTAGTAGCAGCACCAGCCTCTCCCTGCTCTGCTATCCCTCTGCCCCTTCTCCAAATCCTTATTATGAAATCTTTCTCATTCGGATAAAGCACAACATCAGCTCCGCCGAGCCCCCGGCCAAAGTGTGGAAGTGGCGTCCGAGACCCCCAAGGGCCAAGCCAAGTAACTGTAAGTGTTCATGTGAAATATGTTTATGTTATAGACATATAGCCTACATGCCCCACAATATACAGTATACCGCTACACTGTGCCCCACAATATACAGTATACCGCTACACTGTGCCCCACAGTATACCTCTACACTGTGCCCCACAGTATACCTCTACACTGTGCCCCACAGTATACCTCTACACTGTGCCACACAGTATACCTCTACACTGTGCCACACAGTATACCTCTACACTGTGCCACACAGTATACCTCTACACTGTGCCACACAGTATACCTCTACACTGTGCCACACAGTATACCTCTACACTGTGCCACACAGTATACCTCTACACTGTGCCACACAGTATACCTCTACACTGTGCCACACAGTATACCTCTACACTGTGCCACACAGTATACCTCTACACTGTGCCACACAGTATACCTCTACACTGTGCCACACAGTATACCTCTACACTGTGCCACACAGTATACCTTTACACTGTGTAGTCTGTTCTATAAGCACCCTTGTTCTGTGGCGGCAGACAGAAATAATCTGGAAGTGCCCCTCCCAAGACCAGGCTCTGGATCCGCCACTGGTCTGGACCACTCACAGGAGTGTACATTTCTTCTAAACTGTAATCCGTATCCAACGACCTGCAGAAATCAGCCCTCGCTCGTTAACAACTAAGGCTACTTTCACACTAGCGTTCGGGGTTCCGCTTGTGAGTTCCGTTTAAAGGCTCTCACAAGCGGCCCCGAACGCATCCGTCCAGCCCTAATGCATTCTGAGTGGATGCGGATCCGCTCAGAATGCATCAGTCTGTCAGTGTTTCGCCTCCGCTCAGCAGGCGGACACCTGAACGCTGCTTGCCGTGCAGAGGCAAACGGATCCGTCCAGACTTACAATGTAAGTCAATGGGGACGGATCCGTTTGAATTTGACACAATATGGCTAAATTTTCAAACGGATCCATCCCCCATTGACTTACATTGTAAGTCTAGACGGATCCGTCTGAAGCTACTTTCACACTAAGAATGTTTTCTACTCTATAATGCAGACGGATCCGTTCTGAACGGATCCCATCGTCTGCATTATATGAGCGGATCCGTCTGGGCAGACCCCAGACGGATCCGCTCTGAACGCAAGTGTGAAAGTAGCCTAACAGGCAGTGCCTGTAGGCTGTAACCTGGCCCTGTTACCGAAGCTAGCCGAGTGGTGTAAGGTTAAGGTACTAGTAGAGATGAGCGGCCACTTAATCCTGATTTAAATTTACTGCAGGATATGGATTACAGTTTAGAAATGTCAAATGTACACCCCTGTGAGAGGCGGGGAGGGAGATCTGTGGATGACACTGTTATAGGGAGGGAGAGCTGTGGCTGATACTGTTATAGGGAGGGAGATCTGTGGATGACACTGTTATGGAGGGGGGAATTGGGGATGACACTGTCATGGGGTGGATCTGTGGATGACACATAAGATGCTATACACGGTATGTGGCATCCACAGATCCCCCCCATAGCAGTGTCATCCACAGATCCCCCTCTCTATAAAAGTGTCATACACAGACAACTGGTTTTAGGTATTGGGTAAAGTATCGCAGCATTTCTAAGCGTACTTGTGTAAATGTATCGTTGTTATAGCTGCCCCCCCCTACTTTTGTCCTGGCCCCCAGTGTGCCCCCCCAAAATTTGAAAGCTAGAGACGCCACTGCACAATGGCATCCAGCTATGCCAGATACAGTGAAATCCGACGGAGCAGACTGCCAGAGTTCACAGCGCAGATGTGAACCCAGCCTAAACCTGAATAAAGTCTCTGAACATAGATGTTTTTAGAATGTAAGGACCTTTACTTTGTATGCAACTGTGGTCATTGTGCAGAGTTTAATGCGACTAGATGGCAAATTATTATGAAGTGTCTGCCTTGGTCAAACTAGACTCTTCATATAACTAGATTTTCTGTATTATGCCTCCAGATGAAGATTTGGTCTTTACGCCTGAGATTCTTACATAAAACCTGCAGAGATTTAGCAGACTGTGAAGTGTTCAATTCTTTGCATTGCAGAACAAATGTTTTAATGTCAGAACATATATCATAGTAAATATTGTTTTTAAGTGTTCAGTCTGAAAGTCTGTGTCCCAGTTACTGCATGAATAATCCATTTTGTTCGTTACAGCTTCTGAAGATAAATAACAATGTCCCATCGACAATTTTACTCCTTCATTCCGCAAGCACCCAGAAACCGTTGTCTACAGATGGATATCTTGTCTGGCTATATTCCCTTGTCAAATCTCCAGTTGGATTTTGACTCATAGGGAGCCATTTCCAATAGGTGGCTCCTTCTTCAAAGATACCTCTTTTCATATTTGCGTCCCATAAAGCATTGCAAATAAGTCTTCACACCACATAGTCCTTCTAGTAAGTTTCCATGCAGGACTAGTCTCATTAAAGGGGCTGTCTCATTTTTCCATCACATTATACACTGCTCGTTCCATGTTACGACCACCCTGTAATCATCAGTGGTGCTTGCACACTATAGATAAAAGCATCAGCATCTCTCAACAATGGAAAGTTTAATGTACATAAACCTCAAGCAGCACCCTTTGCTGACTCCAGCAGTTGACAGAAATAGCCTTTGTTCCTGCACTAAATTGTTGTCTGGACTGACCAGGAATAGTGGTATCTTAAAGCTACCATGTCTGGAAATGCGCAAAATTCCCAAAAATAGCTTCTAGTCCAATTCAGTTAAATCCAACAAGGCTGAGCAAATGTCATCAGCTCCTTAAAGAAAAATCCACTAAGTGGTACTGTAGCAACTGCACTGCCAGCAACTTGGCCAGTTGGGAGTTAAGCTTGTGCACCAACAGAATGCTAGGTATGTACAGTTGTTTCCTAGCCACACATTTCGTTATCAATGGCTGATGATGGAGAGGAGTAGGAGGAGAAGGAGTACTCTTAGTGGGAGACGTATTAACTGATGATGACAATGACAAGGACGCTGTACTTCACGTGGTTGTGGCCTGGCTACCGCAAAGGAGACCAGGAGAAGGAGGACATTCTTGTTGTGCTAGCAGGTGGCCACTATGACTATTTTTGTGTTTTAACGATCATTATTTTAATCCTGCAGAACTTGCACGTGGCAATTCTTTTGTCTTCCGGCATTGTGAAGAAAAACTGACAGACAGAAAATACTTGCACATAGCTAGAGGCAGGCTTGGCTTAGGTCTGTCATGTTTTGAGCTTGTGCTCACAGTATCAGCGGCATTGACAGTTTCCCAGCTTACCATAATAGAAGCAGAACAGACCCTGACAGTTTTTGGGAGGTTCTGCTCATAAATTGCCTATACTCTTTATTGCCACTACAGCCACCACCCTCCTCTTCTGATGTTACCTCCTCCTCAGCACCCCAAACTAGATCCAGAGGCCTGTCCAATATCCAATCATCGTCATTATCATCCTCACCTTCATGCTCCATGCCACTCTTATCAGACTGTTATATGTCATCATAGGCTCCTTGGCCCCTCTCCCCTTGTTAGGAAACAGAAGGCACCCCACTAGGAGAGGGCAATGAAGACAGAGATGATTTAACTGAATGGCTTTTTTGGAGTTTCAAGAAGGAAGAGGAGTAGAAGGAACACTGTAACTCCTAGCTCCAAGGCATGGTGACAAACTTAAGTGACATCTACATCATCTTGCTGTGACTGAGAGGACGAGTGATCTATCCAGTCCGCAATCTCATCCTCTTTGTCCTCAATAATAATGTGACGCTTATTGGAACACATAGAACTGTCCTGTGACACAAACACAGGGAATATCCACATACACAAGCCCACGTTCAGACACAGAAGACCGTAGCCAGCACACATCGCCCAAGCAACCAGTATACACGGGTAGCAGCCTGCAGCCAGTATGCAGAGCACACACAGCCAGCCTGCACGACATGCAGTGTTAGGAACTACACTGTGATGCAGACACGGTTAGTACACGTTCGCAGACCATAAATCACTCACAGAAAACTGTAGCCAGTACAGAGCCGCATGCAACCAGCATACACAGGAAACAGCCTGCAGCCAGTACGCAAGAGTGTCTGCAGCCAGCCTGCACAGCAACAAGTGTCAGAGTGAACTACACTGTGACACACTAGGCCTGTATCACCTAAGCTAAGTGCGTAATTGCAGCCAGCTAACCTGCCTCTACTGTATATTCTTGCTGGTGCAAGAAGAAAATTGTAGTAAAGCCTGCTGCTATTATATGTATTTCCTTTTTTAACATTGCACTTAGTAAAAAAAATAAGACTTTGTTATGTTTAACTCTGACCTCCTTCTTCAGAACCATAACTCCACCGCACTAATTCCTGGGGAGCAATGGCCTGAGGGAGTTCACCATGACACAATAGTTCATCAGGGCCACTACACTTCTATCCTCCCATCCTCTGACCCCCATTTCTTAGCTCTATTGTTTGTATGTAAAATGGTTTGCAGCTATTTTGTTTTTTATTATTATGTTTGCTTCATGGATATGAACTGTGATTCTGAAGGTTCTAGTCTAAATTCTCTTGTAGTACACTTCTATCCTCTACACCGGCTCCTCAGGGGTTGCTGCAATATGCAACCAATCAACAACCAATCAGGAACCACCTTACATTTTTCAGAGCTCCTTTTCAAAATGAAAGGATCATTTTGATTGGCTGCTATGGGCAACCAAGCCAGTTTTCCTTTGCACCACTTTTGATAAATCTCACCTAAGTTTTATAGACCTTCTTTGTCCTTACTGGAAAAGCATTGTCTATGAATAGAACAGGTAATTTTGGTGCTCTGCTGTAAGCCTGGCCTGCAGGTCCTGGCACTACAGTTTAGTAGGCACTGTTAATGGACACTATATTTTTCAATGGTGATGTTATTGAGACATGAATTATTCCAGAGGAGTAACTTGAAGCTAGTGGGCCTCACTGCAAGTCTACCATATGTTATACACAGTCTTTTCAGTTTCTAGGAATAACTAAGAAAGAATAAAATAAGTTTGCTGACACATGAACACTACTGGCCTAGCCTAATGATGGGACCAGTGGCGTAGGGATAGCCATAGCAACCATAGCAGTGGCTATGGGGCCCTACGCCACTGGGGGCCCGTCCCGGACTGCATTAATTTTTTTTTATTTTATTTTTTTACACAGCCGGGCAGCCAGGTGGGTGGGGCTTGGGCGGGCCGCGGCTGTAGTGGGCGGGGCTTGGGCGGTCCGCGGCTCGGGCCTGGCTGGGGGGGAAGCCAAGGAAGCAGAGGAGTAGTCAGGTCAGGACTGGAGTAGGCGGGCCCGAGGCGCACTGCTGCACGAGCAGAAGATGAGGTAGGCCAGTGAAGGGGGATCTGTGGAGGACACTGGGGGGGGATCTGTGGAGGACACTGAAGGAGGGATCTGTGGAGGACACTGAAGGGGGGATCTGTGGAGGACACTGAAGGGGGGATCTGTGGACGACACTAAAGGGGGGGATCTGTGGACGACACTAAAGGGGGGGATCTGTGGACGACACTGAAGGGGGGATCTGTGGACGACACTAAAGGGGGGATCTGTGGACGACACTAAAGGGGGGATCTGTGGACGACACTAAAGGGGGGATCTGTGGAGGACACTAAAGGGGGGATCTGTGGACGACACTGAAGGGGGGGGAATCTGTGGACGACACTAAAGGGGGGATCTGTGGACGACACTAAAGGGGGGATCTGTGGACGACACTTGGGGGGGATGTTGGGGTGGGAGGTCCTGGAGGGGTGTTTGGGTGGGAGCTCTGGAAGGGGTGGGAGGTCCAATAGGTATGTGGGGGTGGGAGATCCGGGAGGGGGGCCCATAATTTTTTTTGCTATGGGGCCCAGTCATTTCTAGCTACGCCCCTGGATGGGACTTCAATATTTGATCTGTAGCAGTCCAGCTTACGGCTCCTCCGTCAATCAGCTGGCACTTGCTTCTCCTTTCCAGCTTTACTAAGGCAATATGGCTGTGCCTGATACTACAGCTCAATCCTATTCACAGGGGTGGGACTGAACTGCAGTACCAAGCACAGCCACATCCAAATTTATGCCACTGGATGCCAGGCCTCTCATTCATCTGAGGGGTGAGGGTGGCATTAGTCATGTCCCCAGCAATTGTGTGCCTATGATGTATGGACTATGGCTACCTCATATGGTTAAAATGTTTTGTAGGTAATCAATGTGTTAGCAGTTCTTACCTTTGCTTATTACGAGGACTCCCAGTTGTGAGAGGCAGGCATTTGGACACATGGATCAAGTTTAAATGAATAATATATTTGCTTCAATTAATTCACTGTCGACATCATAGTGTTTTAATTAAAATATGACTGTTAAGAAATTAGGTTTCTGTACAAAGTAATATTAAAAACATGATTAATGATTTGTTTACTGGCTGATAATATAGAAGAGTTATGCAACAGTAGGATCCTGGTAAGAAGTAGTTTTTTGTGCAGTCTCAGGTACTTAAAGGGAGTCTGTCACCTACTCTGTGTGTTTCAGACCGCTCCAATCGCATTAGAGAACATTTGCCCCCATTAAAATAGCACCTCTCTTGTGTCTGTTCCACGTAGAGATCCTGAAAAAAGTACTTTATAAAGTTCTGCTAATTAGCTGTCGCAAGTGCCCAGGGGCAGAGTTAAGTACACAAGTGCCCAGGCCCCTCAGCTATGTGCCCAGATAACCACTCCCCTTGCAGTCCTCTGTCCCACCATCTTCTCCTACTTCGTCCTCCTCCTCTGGCTTGGCGATCTCGCGGGAGCACTGGCCACCACTGGACCTGCGCATGCAAACAGTTAAGATCAGTGCCTCTACCGATAGTTGGCAAAGCAGTGCACATGCGCCATGCCGTACCACTTAGCGTGGGGCATGTCATAACTCAGCAGCTAGCTCACTTAATCATAACTAACTGCTTACCTTTGGAATACTCTTAGTCGTCCTTTTGGACCAAAGACCTCATTACCTCCCAGTAATAAACTTAGAGTCTGCATGACCAAGTACTAAAGTCAGCAAGGTAACCTGCTACTAAAAGCTGTTAAGACTTTACTGCAGTGAGGGACACTGTTAAGACACCCCTCACACCTGGACATGACCTGGCTATTTATATTTCTAAAACCCTGTATCCCTCAGTGGACATTACAGCCACCATTGCAATAGTACGCCTGTCCACCATTGATTCTGCAGGAAGCACCGTGGCTCAGTGATTAGCACTGGTGCCTTGCAGTGCTGGGGTCCTAGGATTGAATCTGACCAAGGACAACATCTGCATGGAGTTTGTATGTTCTCCCCATGTTTGCATGGCTTTCCCTGGTACTCTGGTTTCCTCCCACATGCCAAAGACATACTGATAGGGAACTTAGATTGTGATCTCCATTGGGGACAGCGTGATGCTAATGTCTGTAAAGTGCTGCAGAATATAGTAGTGCTATATTAGAGCGTAAAATATATATAAAAATAAGAAACTTGAGCGGGAAGAAGGCCATCACTTCCATCCTTGCTTAAATCTGTACATTGTTTTCTGGGAAGAATTGCACTGTGTCCAGTTGGAACTGCTATTGATGGATGATTTGAACTTCAGTAAAGACAGACATCTATTCTGCTACATCTGGCCTGGTTACTGACTCCTGCACCAGATGCCAGCCACTACACTCTACATGCCCTGCCTTGTGTAACACCCCAGAGTTGTGTTACTACACGCCTCTACCCTGCTACTAACTTCTAAGAACCTTTATACTGTCATCTGATATGATTTTGCTCAGGTCTTCCACAAATGTGCATAAAGTTATGTTAAAAGTAATGGATCATGTAATTAGCCTGGTTACCAGTAAGTGGAAGCAACACATTGGCAGGTACAAGTTACAGTTTAGTGTATCTGAGCTGGAATGGTTTATTCCAGCTCAGCTCCCCCTCTGTGGAGAGGAGGGTTGGTCCCACATCCTGCAGCATGGGTGGAGAAGGAAGTTTAGTCAGTGTAGCCTCCCCCCTGCTAGGGGAAGGCTGTGTGATAGTGTCCAGGAGATCCCTTGCATAGGAAAATCAGCTAGGACCTAGTCTCGGCTGAGACTTGGCCATATACCCAGCTTGAGCACCTTCAGCTCTGCTGGATGAGGAAAGAAGAAACTACAGACAACCTCCAGAGTTTCAGGTAGAAAGCATCCCCTGAGAAACCATCTGTGAGATAAGTCCAGAGTCCTAGGAGAAGCTAATTCCTCCTCAGCTAGTCTGTCTCCACAAAGCAGAAGGTGCCATATAAGTGCAGAAGCTAACCATGCCATAGTTACAGAGCTACCAAGCAGACGTTTTATCCTGCAAGCTCCACATTTAAAGCAGAATTATTCATTCCTGCCAATGATTGCCAAAACCTGCTGGGACCAAGAGACCAAATCTGTAAACTGCTTGGATGCAAGTTATTTCAAATAAAGAAACGTTTGAACTTCATCTAAAGGTCTGGACTTCATTTCTTCTGCAAAATTCCTCTATTACTCCTCCTATTACTACACAAAAATGTATTGCAAGTGAGCCAGGAGTCCAGCCGTTTGGCGCTGGGAGTGGTGTGGAGTGGCCCGGCATGCATGTTGGTACCTGCTTTCGTAGGATATAATGGAGGCCATTTTGGCACCAAAAAATTACAGAAATCAAAGCGGGCCCAGCATGCATGTGGAACCTAAACTTATATGATAGCCGTTATGGAACATAACAGATAGAATTTAGTGTTAGGAAGCCGTCTAACTAGAGATCGCCTTGACGTTCGGCAGACGGGCTCAAATAATTTTGTAAAAAATTATTTGCCAAGCATCTCTAACTTATTAGTATAGCATTTGCAACTGTGACACAATTTTGTACTTTATTTGGTTTGCAGAGAGCTGTTGCATTGTATGTCTTGTTTAACAGTCTTGTTCTCAGCCATAGCAACGTGCTCCTGCGCTTTGGGATGTGCTGACTCACCCCCTTTTTCCTTTCCAGCCGTACCAAGGTAGGAGACACCGTGACACAACTACCACTAAACTATAGAGACATTATAGGCCATTACACCACTCTGGCGTTCCTAATCTGGGACGTGCGTTATAACACCTTGGAAGGGCCCTGGGATAGTACCCTGCGCACGCTGCAATTGGCGTCACGACAAATACAGGATATATTATTCACCTGACCCGGCCACTGCATAAAAGTGGCGTCAGCGAACCAGTTCCGGGTCACTACACTTGCACCCGCAAAAACAACGGAAGGTACTCCGTGTGCATTCCGTTTCCGTATTTCCGTTCCGCAAAAAAGTACTGCATGTCCTATTATTGTCCGCAATGCACAGTTTGAGGCTCCATTCAAGTCAATGGG
Source organism: Bufo gargarizans (assembly GCF_014858855.1). Lineage (NCBI taxonomy): Eukaryota > Metazoa > Chordata > Amphibia > Anura > Bufonidae > Bufo > Bufo gargarizans. The sequence continues at coordinate 91,429,745 of NC_058085.1, forward strand.
TCTGCAAAAAATACGGAACACACGCGGAAAACATCCGTATGTCATCCGTATTTTATCCGTATTTTGCGTATCCATACTGTAAAAATGCTATGCCCAGCCCATATTGCTCATGTGCTTGGTGATTAATACGTTACTGTTTCCGTTTCTGATCCGCAAAAAAATGGATCACATACGGAAATCATACGGATATGTTTTGTGGAATAACGGAACGGAAGAGGACTTAAATCAGAGAAAATGAGACCTCAGATACGTAACAATGGATCAGTGAAAAATGGATCGCAAAACAACAACAGTCGTGTGCATGGGCCCTAACGGTGAATGGGTTAATCAGAGCATTTCCAGAGCAGGCAATTGTAAGTAAACTATAGCAACAACAGATGTCAAAAAGAACGCTAATGACAAAATACTGCCAATAACGTTGTTATAATTGTTGTCATCAAAATATCATGGCATTTCATAATGAAGGCCGGTTATTGAAGAAATGCATGTGAACATAACTGGGGCTAGTACTTAGCGTGATTGATAGAAACTGTAGAAGGTCTTGGTGCTACAAGCAAAAAAGATAACCGTGGTTTGTTATACTTTTATTTCTCAAAATAGTTTATTTCTCACAATTTTTCCTTTCATGTTAAGCGCGGAGGACAAAGATTAACAGAAATTGTACCCTTTGTGGTGATTTCCTTTCCAGCGATCCATCTTGGCAGAGTCACAGGCGCTCGCTTTTTTGCATGCACCGTAATAACTGCACAGGCCAGTCTCTAGATTCACTGCAATTATTTGCACTCAGCTATTGATCCAGTGATGCTCACAAATTGCAGAGCAGAATGCTGTCAATTCAGGGAGGTGGGTAAAGCTCCGTAGAGATACCATATCGTATATGCAACAACTTTACATGCTGCCATGCAGTATGGACATGTATACTACAAGTCTGGCGGTTTATACTAAGGCTGTGGCATTTTTCTCGGTTACCGTCTGCCTTTTGGGCACTCTAAAAAAATTAAATAAATAAAAACAAAGCACACAACCCCAAGAAGTTTTATCCAGAGAAAGGAAAAAATGTCAAGAGTGATCAAAGTCTTTATGTTAGCATCAATAAGCAGCTCCCTTCTCTCTTCTTTACAACATGGAGCCCAAATTTGTGCCCCATTTTGATCACCTCAATTTTCACCCATTTAGTATTTCCAAATTTGTGCCCCAGTGATCACCTCAATTTTCACCCATTTAGTATTTCTTTTTGAGTGAGGGGTTTGGGTATTAGACATTATTGATATATGTTTAACATTTGTACATCATTGATTAGTATCTATCAATGCCCTGTCTGCCATATACCGGGCAGCTCAGTATTGTATGGCCAATTTACCCCCCTCTATGGTTATTGTATTACCATACTATCCCTCAGGTGAAGCTGCACTTTTGCATTGATGTGTTCCATCTCTATTTTTATCATGTTATGTATATGTATTTAATAAAGATTACTATTCTTTGAGCTATTGAGACTAAGGTGTCGTTATGTAGGTTGTTCTGTTTGTATTGAGTTGGCTCTTTTTTGAGGAGATTAGATGTTTTCTACCCCATTGTTTGGGTTTTTATCTATTTTTGTGCTGTGTAAGGCTACAGTACTTTCACACTTGCGGCAGAGTGATCCGGCAAGCAGTTCTGACTGATGGCATTAGTAGATCAGGAGCCTGATCAGTCTTAAAAATGCCTGATCAGTTCAAAAATGCATTGAAATGCCGGATCTGTCTTTCCGGTGTCATCCAGCAAAACAGATCCGGCATTTATTTTTTTCACTTTTTTTTCGGTCTGCGGACGGATCCGGCATTCTGGTGCTTTGAATGCCGGATCTGGTACTAATTCATTCCTATGGAAAAAAATCTGTCATTCAGGCAAGTCTTCAGTTTTTTTCACCGGAGATAAAACCGTAGTATGCTGCGGTTTTCTCTTTTGCCTGATCAGTCAAAATGACTGAATGGAAGACATCCTGATGCAAACTGAACGGATTACTCTCCATTCAGAATGCATCGGGATAAAACTGATCAGTTCTTTTCCGGCATTGAGCCCTTTTGACGGAACTCAGTGCCAGAAAAAAAAAAACGCTAGTGTGAAAGTACTCTAACCTTTAGATAATAACCCATAGGGCATTACTAGAAGCTGGATACTATTTCTTGTGCTTGTTTTTTTAAAGTTAAGGGTGGGTTCTCACCAGCGCTAGGAACTCTGTTATAGTGTTCCGTTATAATAGAGTTATAACGGAATATAAATAAATTTTAGGATGGAATGCAAAACAAAACCCTTTAAGAGGCAATCCGTTTTGCTCTGTCCTAATATATGTCTATGGCCACAAATAACAGTTCCATTTGGCTCCATCATATATAACAGAACAAAAGAGAACCATTATTTGTATAGACATGCATTAGGACGGAGCAAAACAGAACACTTTAACGGAATTCCTAACGCTGGTGAGAAGCCGACCTAACCAGTATACCCAAATCCTTGCTTTCTAAACTATTAGTGTACCATAGGTGCTTTGGTTTAATATTTAATATTTAGTATTATATTTAGAGATGAGCAAATCAAAGTTTACAAAGTGGAATTCGATCCGAATTTCCGAAAAAATTTGATTAGCACCAAATCCAAATTTCCTCACGCTTCGTGGTAACGAATCACAGTTTTTCCTAAAATGGCTGCTGCACATGTTAGGACATGGAGCAAAGAACTCTGGGAATAAGGGATCACCCACAATGCCATGCATGCAGCCAATCAGCAGCCAGCCAGCCCTGTGATGTCACAGCCCTATAAATAGCCTCAGCCATCTTGGATTCAGCCATTTTCCAGTGTACTTAGTGCAGGCAGAGATGTCAGCAGGCGCTAGGGACAGTGGTAGGTAAGACTTAAAAACTTTTATTTTGCTGTATAGAAGTTCAGAGAAAGGATAGGGAGGAATCATTCCACAGTATAGAAGCAGAACAGGGTTAAGTAGGGGAGGCTACAGCCTGGGTAATAGGAACAATCCTATTACACCTTGCTGCACTTGCTGCACTGACGGGATCCAAATTGCCATTATACAGCTCTGTAATTCCAGCAAACCGTTCTTATTGGGGTGCAAGTGCTGTTTTATACAGGCATTAACAGGGTTTATTACAAGGAAATATTTCTACATCTTATTTGCCCTTGTGCGGTGCAGTTATATGTGCTAAAGCATTTTTTGGCATGTATTTGTCTGGGAAAAAAAGGGCTTATTAGCTGTTGTGTGGTGAAGTGAGAAAATTACTGCCCTTTTTGGCGTTTATTAATTAGTGGCAAAAAAATATATAATATTTGCCGTTCAGCGGTGCAGTTATATGTTGTAAAGCCTTTTTTAGAGTGTATTGGTGGAAAAATAAAAAAGGGCTTATTAGTGTGGTGAAGTGAGAAAATTACAGACTTTTTGGGGGTGTTTTAATTTCCTTTTTATTTTTTTATTTGATCTAACAGTATGTAAGACCGAGAAGTGCCAAGCCCTAAACAGGTGAATGGCAGAGGCCTAAATGTTTCTGGCACAAGCACAGGTTGCAGCAGAGTAAGGGGGCATAGCAGCAGGAGTCGCAGCGAGAGGCCTAAGCCCCCGGTGTCATCTAGCGGTTCTTGAATGGTTGACTCGGTTATCCACTTCAACCCAAGTAATATCAAACACCCCCGGCAAGAGTCAGTGAATTTGTCAGAGACACAACCCTTAGTTGGCATTGCCCGGTAGCAGGCCCTGTGCCTTCACCTGTTGTGCCCTCACCTGTCCTCAACCTGCCTCTGTCCTTTTTTTGTTCCCTCAGCCAGAGAAGAATTATATGCTGTGGGCTCAGCTTCACTATACAGTGAGGGCGAGCTACTAGAGGATAGTCAGCAGCTACTGGCCAGCCAAGATGTGGAGGAGACATCCGCCGCTTCCTCCAGTAGGCAGCAAAACATGCGCAGACCTTTACAAATGCGAAAAAAATAATTTATACCAGATCCGTTTTTCCAGATGACATTTTCACAAATGCCATCCGTTTGCGTCCGGATTGTCGGATCCGGCAGACAGTTCCGGCAATGGAACTGCCTGCTGGAATCCTCTGCCGCAAGTGTGAAAGTACCCTAAAGTCTCTCAGCAGAACCTTAGGCAGGCAATAAGGTTCCTCTAAATGTTTCTGTAGTTCCTGGGATAATGGGTACACATAGTACAATCTGCAACCTGCAGACAGCATGTTATAGACCAAGAGGAGCTGAGCAGACTGATACAGTATATAGTTTTGTGGGAAAAGATTCAGTAAAATTACAAGTTTTACTGAATCTTTTCTCATAAAACAATATATAAGTCTGTTCAGCTAATCCTGCTCCATAACATGCAAACACCATGTTCAACTTGACATGATATGGCTGGCCAAACCGTCTCAAAGTGTTGAAGCTTGCATTAGCAATGTTACCTCTCACAGCAGCAAAGTCTCTTTGCCATAAACGAGCACAGTACCTTGCTGTCTGACTCTAATGCACAGCCTTGAAGATTCTGGACCTTTTAACATCTTCTCTCTGGAGCACTTTTGATAACGTTGCTTCCTTGGCTTCAGGTTGTCTCAGAGACGAATGTTCTCTAAGCTCCAAACTAGCTCTTAAGAGCATGCAAATGTACAGTAGGTCCTCTGTTCCTCAGACAGAACAAGATTCTAAACTCTACTCGCTTAGCTATCTAGGGGGCTGACCATTTCCCTCTCCTTGCAATCTAAGGGGAGGAGCCACAGTTGTTAACCCTTGCTTGTCCATACAGTGTTTTTTGGTATACAAATACAGGAAATCAGAATATTTCACTTTACAAAAAAACAATACAACAATTTACCGTATCCTTTGCAGTGACCCAGTTCTGGGGTACCAATATTCTGAGATACCAATTATCAATAATTTTCAATTTTTTTTATAATAAACAGGGGAGATTTGCATTGTATTGTCATTTTACCAGTGGCAGGGGATCTCACAGGACAAGCCTTTACAAGGCCCCTGGCTTACATGACAACCAGTCAGAACTCCACAATTGCGATGCTGGGAGGTGATTGTTATTCTCCCTTTGTCTACAGTCACTATTGACTGTGACATCTGAAGGGTTAAATGCCTGGAATCAACATTTTCTCCAATCCTGCAAACTGAAAGCAGGTGCTAGTGATATAACACGGCCTGCCCATGCAGCATAAGGCTTATTGCACACGAATGTGTACGCTCAGTGGTCGTATTGCGGACCGCATTTGTAGATCCGCAATACTCGGGTACCGTTCCGTGTACATTCCGCATCACGGATGCGGATCCATTCACTTCAATGGGTCCACAAATCCAGACATGCAGAATGGTGCGGAATTAAAGTACGGAACGGAACCCTACAGAAGCACTACGGAGTGCTTCCGCGGGGTTTCGTCCCGTACTTCTGTTCCGCAAAAAGATAGAACATCTCCTATCTTTTTGCGGAATGGCCGGATCGCGGACCCATCAAAATGAATGGCTCCGGTGTGCGCTGCGGCTGCCCCACGAGGGGTGTTCGTGCATTGCCGCCCGCAATTTGCGGGCCGCAGAACGGCCACAGGGCGCAAATGTTCGTGTGCAAGAGGCCTAAGGAGCAGACTCGGGAGCTCATGGACTCCTTGCATACAGTACATGTAAATCAAGGTACACAAAGGGTTAAATTCTGCATGGAATGTCATGGCCCTAACAGACATATTTCTCCGTAAACACATTATGCAATTACCACATTTAATACAACCCCGTGGATGTCTAGCGTAAGTAACAATTTAAAAATTCCAAGGATAAAACCTTGGTATTTTTTTTTTTTAAGAAATGTGTATCCAGAAACCTAGCCAGCAGTAATTCTCACAAAGGCTTTGCTATGACGGAGAGTGCACTAGAAGAGGCTGGGTAGAACGTCCTTTTACTTTTCCAATGAAATAAAAACTGGCCTCTGATTATTTGCTGTAACAAGTCCAGTTTTTCTCTTACACAGTTTTAATAGATAAGTCTAATAAAGAAATGTGTTTTTGATGCAGCATGCATTAAAATGAATACATTAATGTAACTGCCACCGCTGAGGCACTGCTTCTCACTGCCTCTCATCTCCCCTGCATTTCAGCCTGTCTCTAGTCTCCCTACATGTGCTGTCTAAAAGACAAACTGCTTGTTGACCATAACAACCAATCATAGCATAGCTTTCATTTTTGCCCATAGCAAATAATCACAGCACAGCTTTCATTTTAAAACAGAGCTTTGCAATATACTTCTCCCTGCCTATTGTCACAAAATAAGGTATTTTATCATCCCAGTGGTAATCTACCTACATGTGCTATCTAAAAGACAAACTGTTTCTTATCCATAGCAAACAATGATGCAGCATGAGACTTATTACCTGTAGCTGCTGAGGCACTGCTTCTCACTCTGCCTCTCATCTCCCCTGCATTCCAAATTACTTTTCACCTCCCTGCACGTGCTCAGAGACAAACTGTGGTGTTGCACATAGCAACCGATCACAGCACTGCTTTGATTTGACTACAGCACATCTTACAATACTGTAGTACTGTTGCAAAACTACAACTCCCATCAAGGCCTGATGACTGCAGGCTGTTGGGGTAGGATGGGAGTTGTAATTTTGAAACAGCTTGAGAGTCACAGGTTGGCAAACATACTGTAGGTCTACACAGTATTGTAAGAAGCTCTATAGTAAAATAAAAGCTTGCAATGTAATTGTATGGTATGGGCAAAAATAAAATCTGTTCTGTGATTGGTTATTATTGGCAACAGACAGTTTGTCGCTTAGACAGCACATGTAGGGAGATGAGAGGTAGGCTGAAAGACAGGGGACATGTAAGATCCAACAGACTCTATGCAAAGGGCTACTTCCAAAACAGATGCAAAGATGTTTTCTCCATGAATGGGCATCTGGAGCAGTAGCAGGTTTTGAAAAGTTTGCAGGCATGACCAAAGTGTTAGGGTGGCATACACATTCAATAACTGTTGGACAAATAATCAGCTTTCTCTCCTGACTCCTTCACAGCTCCCCAATACACATAGACATTCAGCTTGGCCAAACACTGTATATGTGTGTTTATTAAATGGGGGGAAAGGAGAAAGATGCTGATAAAGACTTCTGGTGGAAGCTTATCTCTCGGGAGAACAATTCATTGTGCCTGATCCTTGGGTATCTTGTTGGGGGAGAGTCATGAGCTTCCCATACACATTAAACTATTGGCCGAACCCGTTGAGAACTTCAGGTTTGGCTAACAATACACTAATGTGTATGGAGGTCTTTAAAGGAAAAAAACTAATGGTTTAAAAATGGTGGATGTTTTCAATCTGGACCAAAGATATAAATTAGTAATTCTAGCTAAGAAATAGCACCAGAAAAAGATAGATGTACACTCGGGCAATGCCAGGTATACACGCTGGTACTGTATATTAGAGACCCTGCAAATAAGTAAGTAAACTAGGTAATTAGCAGTAACCTCTTTATTATATATTTTTTATATTTCTGATGTATTAGGACATAAAAGGGCAACTGTGATTTATCTCTAAATCAAATTTTATTAGCAGATGGATAGAGATTTACAAACCACCCAGATGTAGTAGGAAAAATAAAATATGGCACTTGTGCCACTGCCAATAGAGCGGTTGGCAGCTATATTATACCCTCTTAAAAAATGTTCTTTGCTTAGTGTGATGCCTTGAAAAGTTTTATTTTTTCAAAAGTTTTAAGCTTGGGCTCTACACTGACATCTGCAATGAAATATCAGACACAAGTGGGTTACAATAAACCTGCACAATTTGGCATTTGACCAATTTTTTTTCTACTCCAAAATTCCACTCATTGGAATAATACCAAAATATTTCTTTGACTGCCACTTGTGAACACACACTTATCAGACTTCTGATGCTGCCAAGTTCACTAAGTTCATTTTTTTCCATAAGACTAAGGCCTCATGCACATGACCGTTGTGTGTTTTGCGGTCCGCAAACCGCGGATCCGCAAAACAAGGATGGCGTCTGTGTGCGTTCCGCAATTTGCGGAACGGCACAGACAGCCTTTAATATAACTGCCTATTCTTGTCCGCAAAGCGGACCCCACCTGGTCTTTGGCGATATCAGAATCAAACTGATTCAAGTAGCATGGTTTCTGGTAGTGCTGGTTTAAGGGCATTTCTTTTGTATGGGCAAGGCAAGAGAAGTTCAGAAAGAGTAGTTTGGTTGTTTGTAAAGAGAAAGGCAGGAAAGACACAGATGACCTCTTCCCTACTAGTATCACTTCTGTGAGAAGACCATCCATGATTTCCTGTAGACCAGACATTCTTTGTACATTTTCTCTACAATTTTCTTGGTTATCTCAAAGAGTTATCATTGTGTCATAAGTAGGCTGTTAGGTGGCAAACTCATGAGAATGAGCCATAGTTTCTTATGGTACAAATTTGTTTTTATTTGTGTTGGTGAATGTTGAAAAGATGAAATTCCTGAGGCAGTCAAGCTTTATGCAGCAAGTTCAAGCCATTTTAACACAATGGTGGGCCCAAAGTAAGGATTTCATGAATGTCCCTTCCTAGCCAGGATCCTCTGGTGGACCCATGCTCATGGACTTAATGCAACAGTGTGCCCCAAAGGTCCAAAGAAAAGAATAAATGTCTTTGATTCAAAACCTATTCAACATTATTGCTGATACAGGGCTTGGGCCCACAAATAAGTTTCTCTGGTGGGATCAAGGAACCCCTGTCCCATCACTACAGAAAATATAATAATCCATGCCACTGGAAAATTAACGCAAACCTAATACGTGGTTATGCATGGCAATACACATTTTGCAGTGTGTACAGTTTAAACTTAAGCCAAAAGCTTTTTTTTTTTTTTTTTTACAGTGGGCATCAATCATAGGCTGGGAGGCCGTTGCCATTTGGTGTGCCCAGGACTGGAAATACTTCTGCTACAGAACTCCTGGTGCAGCTGCATTGTCTGTCCTTGGCCATCTTTCTGTAGGCTCTGGACTGTTAACTTACAAGCAAATTCTATATACTTTTCTATGACTGTCCAAAAGTCTAGAATATCTGATTATCAGCCCAATTATTTTGATTTTGTTGTTTGGAAATGTAGGTTAAAATACCAAAAAATGTGGTATACACCTTCGAAATTCTAGACCAATGGTTCCCTGGTCCCTGGTCTTTATTTACTTTGGTAATGATGCGTTGTCTGGATACATGATGGTGGCAGCCAATCACAGCCTGCCAAAGGTAACTGGCTGCCACAGTCATATCTCAAGATGGGACATCATTGCAGCATAGCAATCAAAGATTGGCAAGACCACAGAAGTGTTGGCACAGGAGTGGTAGGCAACTGAGAGAATGTCCATAGCTAGTTTTCTGAGACAGTCCCAGCAAATTTGGGCTGTTCTTGGCTCAAAATTGATGGAGTTAACCTTAACTCCATAAGTGGGCATTGCAGGGTGGGCTTTAGATTCCTCAAAGGTATTAAAGGTATCAACTTAAATGTTACGCGTGATAAAAAACTGAATGTGGTACCCAGACCCGAACTTCTTCACTGAAGTTCAGGGTTGGGTTCGGTGTTGTGTAGATGTAATTATTTTCCCTTATAACATGGTTATAAGGGAAAATAATACTATTCTTTAATACAGAATGCATAGTACAAGGTCAATTGAGAGTTAAAAAATAAAATAAAAATTAACTCACCTCCTCCAATTGATCGCGTAGGTGCCGGTCTCCTGTTCTTTCTTCAGGACCTGTCAAAGGACCTGTGGTGACGTCACTGAGCTCATCACATGGTCCAATCACATGGTCTATCACCACGGTGATGGACCATGTGATTGGACCATGTGATGTGACTTCACCACAGGTCCTTTAGCCGGCAGCTTGTGATTAAAGAAGTAGAAGAGATCAGCAACTACGCAATCAAGAGGAGGAGGTGAGTAAATGTTTTTATTTTTTAACCCTCAATTGACCTTCCACTAAGCATTCTGTATTAAAGAATGCTATTATTTTCCCTTATAACCACGTTATAAGGGAAAAAAATACAGTGACAAGACTGTCATCTTAGCAACCATGCGTGAAAATTGCACCGCATACGCACTTGCTTGCGGATGCTTGCGATTTTCACGCAGCCCCAATCACTACTAAGGGGCCTGATAAACGCACAATATAGAGCATGCTGCGATTTTCACGCAACGCACAAGTGATGCGTGAAAATCACCGCTCATGTGCACAGCCCTATAGAAGTGAATGGGTCCGGATTCAGTGCGGGTGCAATGCGTTTACCTCACGCATTGCACCCACGCGGAAATCTCGCCCGTGTGAACCCAGCCTTAGGCTGAGTTCACACTTCAGTTATTTGGTCAGTTATTTCCATCACAAAAAGGGCTCACACGACCGTTGTTTTGCAGTCCGCTTTTCATGGATCCGTTGTTCTGTATCTGAGTTTTTTTTTCCCTCTGATTGAAGTCCTCTTCCGTTCCATTATTGCACAAAACATATCTGTATGGTTTCCATATTTGATCTTTTTTTTCCGGATCGGAAACTGATTCAGTAATTTATTAATCACCAAATACATGAGCAATATGGGCTGGGCATAGCATTTCTACAGTATGGATCCGCAAAATACGGATGAAATATGGATGTGTTCGATGTGCGTTCCATATTTTTTGTAGACCCATTGACTTGAATGGGACCTCGGACCATGATTTGCTGACAATAATAGAACATGCACAACTTTTTGGCGGAACGGCCATGCGGACAAACGGAAACGGAATGCACACGGAGTAACTTCCGTATTTTCTACAGCCCCATTGAAGTGAATTGTTCCGCATACGGTCCGCAAAAAAAAAAACTGAACAAAAGCGGAAAGAAAATACATTCGTGTGCATGGGCCGTAAATCAGGTGCAGGTTAAAAACGCAGAACAGATGCAGATCTTTCCATTACACCTGATCTCTGTGGAAGCTTGACTGCTGGTTTTGGCTCACAATACCTGATGGAAATAACTGATCAAATAACTGGTGTGTGAACTCAGCCTTACATATTAATTTTTCTGAGACATTTTTTCTGCAGAGTCTTTCTTTACTAATTTTCTGACACAATTCCACTGTGGAAAATTTGCAGCATATTTGTCCCTGTAATTGGACCCTGAGAGTATAATAGAGAGTCAACTAGGGATTCATAAAACTGTATAGACTTCCTGAGACATGGATTGTAATAGTCACGAGAAATCTGGATTTTCAGTTCTCCAGCCTTCGGCATGGCACTCTTCCTGCCATGCCAGCCATGCCAGACTAGCTGGTGCTCAGGACTGCCAGTTTTATAAAACCTGGATAGTTTTTTTGTAAGGCTACTTTCACATTAGCTTTTTTTGCAGATCCATCATGGATCTGCAAAATCGCTTCCGTTACCAAAATACAACCGCATGCATCCGTCATGAACGGATCCAGTTGTATTATGTCTTCTATAGCCATGGCGGATTGGTCATGAACACCATTGTGTCAGAGAAAACGGATCTGTCCCCAATAACTTACATTGTGTGCCAGGATGGATCCGTCTTGCTCCGCACCACATCGCGGACAGAAAAACGCTACAGGCAGCGTTTTGGTGTCGGCCTCCAGAGCGGAATGGTAACTGAACAGAGGTAAACTGATGCATTCTGAGCGGATATTTTTCTCATAAAAAAAAAACGGATCGGTTTTGGACCGCTTCTGAGAGTCCATGACGGATCCCACAAACGGAAAGCCAAAACAAGCTAGTGTGAAAGTAGCCTAAGAAGTCTGCTTGGATTCCTCCTTGTAATAGCTGGTCCTTGAATATGTTAGACACAGTCATTATTTGAATGATAAATCTACACCATCAAGCAACTATATGTTTTGTCTACATCATAATGCAAAGTATTTCCTATGCAAGACCGAACCGGAGGGCCTCACCACCCTCCCCTGCTGCTGTCACGTACCTGTCGCCTTTCTTCCCTGCAAATCGGTTCAAGGGAAAATGTGCGAGGCTGAGATATGGTGGAACTAATTGGTCTCAGCTGGGCGCCGGTCCCCCGGGCTCTCAATTAAAGCTGCGCAGTCGGATTCATCAAAGTTAGTTAACACTGTGTGCTCTGCGCAGAAAACGCACGGGATCAGTGGTGTGCGGAGCCAGGTCTGCCCTCTCCACAGCTGCTGTGCATGCCTGCTGTGGAAGGGGGTGTATTCAGATAGAAGGTTTAATAAAATCAGTAACAAGTTGCATAAAATACAAGGTCCAGAGACAATGGTTACAGCATGCAGAATTTTGAAACATTTAGCAATTTATAGGTAATTGCCTAAATGACAATATCAGGTTTTCATCAATATTTGTCTGAAGAGCACTGGTTACAGATCACCCCCCTTCCCTATTTACAGAGTTAAAATACAGACCTCGAATGAGACCCCAAAATGAATAAAGACTAGCGATTAGAGATGAGCAAATCGAAGCTGAAGAAGTGGAATTCAATCCAAATTTCAGGAAAAATTTGATTCGCAACGAATACAAATTTCCTCGCGCTTCGGGGTAATGAATCGTAATTTTCCTAAAATGGCGGCTACACTTGTGAGGACTGAGGCAAGAACAGTGACAAGCTGTTCCATGTAAAATGCGCTCAAAAGACAAGGGGGCACTGCCTCCGATTGGAGAGGAAAAAGTTCAGTCTCCGGAAGCGTCAAAGCTTCTTTACTGTGTGAACTGTGAATCAGTGGAATAGTCTTCCTCAGGACGTGGTCACAGCAGGAACAGTGGACAGTTTCAAAAAGGGTTTAGATGAATTCTTGAAAGTAAAAAACAATAATGCTTATGAAAACTTGTAGAAATGTGAGTCTCACTTCCTTTTGGGATTCGCATCCCCACTTATCCCTTGGTTAAACTTGATGGACGTATGTCTTTTTTCAACCGTATTAACTATGTAATCAGCGTTCAGCGCTGCAGTTATATGAGGTAAAATCTTTTTTGATGTATTTTGATGGAAAAACAAATCTGTAGTAATACGCAGTAAAATCTTTCGGTGGAAAAAAAAAAAAATTTGGCGTTCAGCGCTGTAGTAATATGTGGTAAAATCTTTATTGGAATATATTGGTCATAGTAACATAGTACATGAGGCCGAAAAAAGACATTTGTCCATCCAGTTCGGCCTGTTATCCTGCAAGTTGATCCAGAGGAAGGCAAAAATTTAGTGATGTATCTTGATGAACTTCGTGACTTTTCCGTACTCAAAGCTATCTTGACGCTTTGTCTTGTCATTGTCTGTAGTTACTAGAGGTCTGTTCATGCCAGGCAGGTTCCCCCAGAAGTATCTTGGTAGATTGACACTGTCATTGTGCCATTCTGTGGCTTCCTCATGCTGCTGCCACTTCGAGACTCGGTCATTGTGCCATTCGGCAGCCTCCTCATACTGCTTCCACCTCCAGACCCTCTCATTGGGCCACTCTGTGGTCTCCTCATGCTGCTTCCACCTCACCACTATAAAGGCTCTCTGCAGCCCGGAAATAGCAGTTTTTAACGTGATTCGCCACAAATAAATTTGGATGAAAGCAAATTTTTCCCAAAAATTCTGCGAACTGGCCAAATCTAATTTCTCATCTCTACTATTCGTTTCGGGTCCGACTTGTTCAAGTTACGCACCTGATTCATTTCAGACATGAAAAGCTGTGAGCGCAATTCTGGTCCTCTGGCTTTTTTCTATAGAGTCCAAGTGGGTGTTACCAGTTGGGGGTGTGCCCCAACACAGTCTGATATTATCCAATCACTGTTGCAGTACAATAGCATCCTGTTTAACTACATCTTTATGTAAAAGAGATTACATTTCAAGCCTATCTCTCATCCTGTACCATAAATATGAACCTGGGCTCTGTCCTTTTTTTTACATTCTATTAACTTTTATGCTTTTTGTTCAATCTTTCCACCTTTGTCACTTTTTTTTTACTACCGAAAAGCGATGAAGAAGAAAGTGACATGAGAACAAAGCGAGCTGGCAGGCAGCATAATGCCCCTTTGTGACCCCACTCAGAACGGGGGGATGGGTTCATGCATAGCCCATTCATGTTATCACCGTAAAAACATAATAGGTTTCTACATGTAGCAGATGATGTGCCATCACTGAAGCCATTGACACTTGTGTTATAGACTTTACATAAACCTTATGGAGGCAGTGGTAAATAGCTATTTATCAGGCAGAATGCCTCATATAGACCTACTGTACATATAGCATTTAGCCTTTACTGTAAATTCATGACGATGGTTTTGGCTACCGGATTGGTCTCCTTTTACCCCTAATCCCAATTATAAATAACACAAGCAACCACGGTTCGGATATAATCGGTCACAGCAGCCGTTTTCTTAAATAAATAAATAACATAAATACCATAGCAACCAAAAACATATATTAACCAATGACGAGGGAGGTCCTAGAAGCCCCAATAACCACATAAACACAAGTACAAAACAGGCGACTCCATCTTGCCCCCAGCTGTTGAACCCAGCTCGGAGGCAGCAACCGATGGACGCCTAATTCATTAGTTCAGATGCACTTGTAAAAGAAACCGCAGTACTCTCCAGTCTTGATTCTTTCAAAGGTTTATTCACCAAAACTTAACGACGTTTTGACCTGTGTGGTCTTTATCAAGCTACAGTAGCTTGATAAAGACCACACAGGTCGAAACGTCGCTAAGTGGAGAGTGCTGCGGTTTCTTTTACAAGTGCATCTGAAGTTGGGGAAGTCTGAGACTGACTTCTGACACGGCGGGCACCACCACAATAAGGAACGGCATTTACCCCTATTTTTTGTTGTGCTGCTACAATTTTCCTCTTTTCTAATTCGTTAGTTCCAGATCCTCCATAAGAGTCCAGCCCCTCCTGCGGGGCCCTCCCATCCTCAAGTACCACCATATTTACCAACTTCGAGGACCTCCCCCGTCTCCAACAATGCGCAGCTTGACCTACTTAAAGAGGTTGTCCGAATTATGAAAAAAATTATATATAGCACTGAAAATCTGATGGGCAGCAATATATAACTAAGCTAAGCAAGTTTTATGCAAAATAAATATATATATTTCCTCATTTCCCTGGTTCTTTTCTGGCCCTTTGTTTACCTGCAATAAAAACAACCTCTGCCACTCCCCCTGCACTGCTAAGGAAGTGGCTACAAGAGCTGCCCTGAGTGACATGTCTTCTTGCTGGGAGACTCTGCAGCATGTTGTATGTGTAGGACTACAAGTCCCAGCTGTATAATGACACTGCTAAGGGAGTGAATACAAGTGCCTCCCTGAGTGACATGTCTGCCTGCTGGGAGACTCTGCAGCATGTTGTAAGTGTAGAACTGAATGTCCCAGCTGTATAATGACACTGTTAATACACACAGGATCTTCCCCCTACCTTCTTGTGCAATGCTCTCTCTAGTCCTTCAGCTCCTGTGCCCAGAATTGTCACTGTCTGCTAGCTGCCTGCCTTCAGTCTGTGCAGCTGAAGGGGTTAAGAATGCTAGCAGAGAGCAGAGTGAAGGGGGGCGTAGCCAGCACAGTGACGTCTTGTTTACAGACTTGTAAATGACTTTTATCAGAGCAGGGAGAGAAGCTGACATCACAGGTCATGTGACCCTCAGTGAAATCTGAGAAACCAGCCACTGGAGATAAAGTGAGTTAATTTGAAAGCTGATGCATTTGCTTAGTTAGGAACATAGAAAGAACAAAAAAAAAAAATGGAGAACCCCTTTAAGCCTGCGCGTCCCTCCACATCAGTAACGCTGTTTCTATATCGCCCTGGATCCCCAGAGACCACAAATCAATTCCGACAGCTTTTTCCAACTCCTTGTGCCGAACCGCAACCGCCCTGTTCCTAGCCATGAATCGGCCCACCGCCCTATTTACCTTTACCCGAGCCTTGTTGAGTCCTTCAACCGACCTCGCCCCCCCTCCAAACCTTGCGCGGAACAATGTCCAACCAAACCGTTATCAGACCTGGGAATAACGCCCAAACCCGAAGGAGGTCAAACTTCACATCCCTGATCAATTCCCTGAATGGTCGCACACCCAAGTCATTGCCTCCAACAAAAAATTGCAAGAGCCTAACCACTTGAGGGGAAGATTCCGACAAACTGTTGATGGCCTGCACCACTTCCAGATTATTACAATAGAAACTCACCGTCCTATTCGCAAATCTCTCCCCCCACAACACCACCGCCATGACAATGGGAAAAAGTTATAAAAGAGACAGGTTCTTAGTCCAACCCCGCGACAACCACGTCTCCGGCCATGTACCTGCACACCATTGACACTGAAAATAAGCCCCAAAACCAACTCCCCCCGACGCGTCAGTATATAATTCGAAATCAACATTGTCACAAGCGTCCCCCATAAGCAACGTCTGACCATTGTACTGCTGTAAAAACTCTGCCCATACACATAAATCCCCTTTTAACTCTTTTTGCAGCCGTATAAAGTGGTACGGCGCGGAAACACCCGCCGTAGCCGCGGCCAAGCGTCTATTAAAAATTCGACCCATCGGCACAATATGACATGCAAAATTAAGTTTCCCCAACAAGAACTGCAAATCCCGCAACCTAATCTTTTTCTGTTTTATTGCTTGAGAAACCTCCTGGAGTAGATTCAATAGTTTGTCCTCTGGTAGTCTACACTCCATCCTTACAGTGTCTATGATATTATCCAGAAAACACAATTCAGTCACCAGTCCGACCGTCTTCTTCTCGCTCGCCAGGGGGACCCCAAACCGCTCAAAAACCGACTGCAACGTATGAAGTAACAACAAACAAACCCTCGAACCCACCGGGCCCAAACACAAAAAATCGTCCAGATAGCAAATGACCGATGAACAACCCGAAACATCCACCACTACCTATTCCAAAAATGAACTAAACGCAAGAAAGCGAACACCCCTTAGGTAGACACCTGTCCACATAATAACTCCCATGCCAAAAACAACCCAACAAATGCGTGCGTTCCTCATGAACCGGTAACAAGCGGAAAGCCACTTTAATGTCAACCTTGGCCAATAACGTCCCCTTGCCCCACCGCTGTACCCACTTCACAGCCGCATAAAATGACGTATAGACCACCGAACACAAATCAGGATCTATACCGTCATTGACCGACGCCCCTTTTGGATATGACAAATGGTGAATGAGCCAAAACTTGTTTGGCTCTTTCTTAGGCATCACTCCTAACGGCGACACCTTTAAATCATCCAACGGCGGCACCCTAAAGGGTCCCGCCATCCGCCCCAGCGCCACCTCCTTCATCAATTTTTCAGCAACCACTTCCGGGTGATCAAGCGCGGACCTCAAATTCTTATGGACCAGGGGCCCATAAGTCGTAACTGAAGGAATCTGGAAACCGCACTTAAAACCACTAGTTAACAAGTTAGCCGCCGCCTGATCCAGGTACCTATCTAGAAACTCCTGCATCTTTTCCACCCACACTTGCGTCTGACCATTTTCCAGATGCGTCCCCACCCTTATGTCTTCCCCCCT
This sequence comes from Bufo gargarizans, assembly GCF_014858855.1. NCBI lineage: Eukaryota > Metazoa > Chordata > Amphibia > Anura > Bufonidae > Bufo > Bufo gargarizans. Next base: position 91,447,252 of record NC_058085.1, read on the forward strand.
AAATCAATAGTTGGCTCCATGGGGGGCACCGCACAAAGTGCATTCGTGTTTAAACTTGCACTTAGCCCCAAATCTGCAGTTTCCTTCATTAAAAAGGAAACATAATGCGTTTGCTGATGCTGCTGCCAGCGTTCCCGGCGTGGACCCTACAGGCTCCCCCCGAAAGGGCTGCCCCGTCCTAGCCGGGGCTGTCACTTTTAACCAAAGCCCAATATCCTTGTGATCCCACCTAATATCTGGCCTGACCGCCTTGCGTTGTCGAAACTGTTCATCATAGCGGAGCCACCCAACCCTACCATAAACTTGATACGCCTCACCTATAGCATCCTGGTAACAAAATAACGCAGAATAGCATTCCGGAGACCTCTCACAAATGACGCTCGCCAGTATAGCGAAAGCCTGCAGCCAATTGGTAAACGTGCATGGGATTAACCGATAACGCCGCTTTTCATCTTCCTCTTTTTTACCGTTATCCCTCTTATTTCTATTGAAATTAAAGCGTTCTAAGGGAGCAGCGAAAAAATTTCTACATATTCCCCTTTCAAAATTTTTTCTTTTACCTCTGTCTTCAAATGAGCCCTCAAGGGGCCTTCATAGCACACATACAACTCTCCCTCGCCCTTTCGTCTAGCCTGGGACCCTCCTCTTACCCCCCGGCCTGCGTTTCCACCAATACCGATGGAACTGCGCCCGCCAACGACCCCGTCCCCTGACCCAACCCCCATGCTGGCAGCTGCGACCCCCCAGTCGGCCCAAGACTTGCTAACCAACCCACCAGTCCCCCTAACAACTGACCTAAACCCATGCCTAAATCACCCGTGACCATCCCGACCCCCGGGGAGTAACCCTGAGCTAAATAGGGGTCCCATAATGTCTCACCAGGCCCCACGGGTGCTGTGACACCCGCTGCCGCAGGTCCGGACACCGGATGATCGGGAACTCCAACTGCGCAGCTCCTGGAGGTCGATGGATGTTCATCCTGTAAAGCCTGGGAAACCCTCTGTGTCCCCGCCGCAGCCGGGCAGCCCGGTCCATAGGGGTATCTGCTGCAGCTGGGTCCACCAAGCATCCACCGACCTGCTCCTGAAGCCAGCCTGGACCCCGCACCTCTGCCTCCCGTCTAAGTCTCTCCAGCAGCTTCTCCACAGACATCTCCATCGCAGACATCGATGGCTGTAACAGGAGCCGTGCACACACTCTCCTGCATCTGTTCACATGCTTTTACTATACAAGATGGCCACCGTATCGTCACTCCTCTCTCTTCCTCGGCAGTTAGCCACGCCCCTCCCCGTTACCATGACAATAACTTCACCCTCACCTCTACCTCGTCCCAATAACCCTTCCTGCTCTATCCCTCACAACCAAACCATCCTCATGATGGCCTCCCCCTATCACTGCGCTCTTAGTCCGGCCTTACTCAATATCCAACAAAGTCACACATTATGCCGACTGAATCAATATTGTTAACCTGGCACCCCTTGCTTGTGATTCTGTCCCCACGGACAGGCACGGGCGCCTGGCTTCCTCACTGCCCCCTTCCCTGCTGCTGTGCACCATGTAGATAGGTGCGGGCAGTGGGTTTCTTAAGCTGTGCTTTGTGCAGGCGCTGCCCTCCACAAGTTCACTCCTCACCTGCGGCAGATCCTTTCGCTGGCATCTTTCTCATGGCTCTGAGCAGATGTGCAGTGAGCCAGACCGACAGGGGAATTATATGTGAGGTCACGGTGTGAGCATTAGGTGGGCCGAGGTAAATACAGTTCTGGTTACTCACTGTTACGTCATCCCTGGGCAGGCCTGCACAAGTGATGAGGAGAATGGCACAGGAATTCTCTGGGCACACTCTGGTGTAAGGGACACAGGCCAGATAGTGGTTCGAGGTGCCCTTGATGGTCTGTATTAATGTGCCTATGGCAAGGTCCCTTGTAGTTGTGACGCCAGTACCTTTTGTGGTGATACAACCATTTACTGTAGTGTAACTGAGGAATTGGAGACTGAGACAAGGATGGTGCAATTCAGTTTATAACTTTTACTGAACGTTGCTCCTGTAACGGTTACATCGAAGTATTAAACAGTCTCTAGTACATCCAGATATGAAATACAGTCTCTTTAAGAGGGACAGAGGTAAAGCTGCAAGAGGTCCACTGCTCACAGGTGTGATGTCTGTCTCTCAGGCTATTAATGATATAGCTTTTATGCTTACTGGTAGAGGACTTCTACGCTGGTCCCTGTTATCCCAGTGCATGTTAGTGAGGCTGCCGAAAGGCTGGTGAAACCTTCACTTTTGACTCCAAAGGTCCTAAGGCGCATATAGCGATGGACGTAACCCTTTGGGTCTCTGCTTCTTTAGTGCTTTCTGGATTATTATCCTTTTCTGAAGCTAAACTTCTAGCTGATGTCCACTAACTCTTAGCAGAGTTCTGAGCTGGATGTGGACCACTTCAGCTCAGGGCTGAAGACTCAAGACTGAAAACTAAGACTCTGCCAACTAGACCTGAGCTGGGCTATAAATATGGGATGTGTTGTCTCCCCCTAGTGGTAGGCTCAGTGTAATGGAATCTAACACTGAGCACCAGACCCTGCTTCTTGATTAAAAGGATTTTGCCTAATTTCTGCCTGCCCCTGACCTCATATTACGTTCATGGACTCTGCTTATTTTGAGTCCTGTCCCTGACCTAAGACTTATTTTGCAGACTTTGCCTCATTGCAGCCTGTTTTGATCTTGGCCTTCGTACCCCGACTATGCTTCCACCTGATCAGTCTCTGGCCCTCTGGGTTTACCGTACCACCTGGAAGTCAGTCCAGTGTGTCCACACCCAGGAACCGATTCCCTTGTGTTCCAGCCTGCCTTGAAGGTAACAACTGGCGCACCCCTCTGGAAATTCTATCCTCGCGATCTGAGGTATTGTGAAGGACGAGGGCAGTACTTAGACATCACCATCTGAGGGAGTTGATCACATGGGACAGCGTTCATCGCCAATCGCAGCATCTGAAATGACCATTGAGGGTTAATCTGTTAAGAAAAATAAATAAAAATTCACCTTATCCATTTGATCACAAAGAGTCTGCCGCGGCCATCTTTATTGAAGATCCAGTGTGAAATCTTGCGCGGTGCGTGATGATAAGATCACGCTGACTGGAGTGGTGGCATCATGCGTCACTGCACAGGATATTTTGTGCAGGATCTTCAATTAAGTTGGCCGCGGTGGACTATTTGCAAGCAAATGGATAAGGTGTTTTATTTTTTTATCATTTTAGGGAAAATTGATTTGTTACCACAGAGAACAAGGAAATTTGGTGTAACTTAGTAAGCATGTTAGACGTTTTTTGTGCAAAGAAATACTTTTTTTAGCCCCCTTTCAGAACTCTCAAAATTAGTGTAAAAAATTATTGCATAATCAATTTGATGCAAGTACTCCATGTTTTGGCACTATTTGAAACAGAATAAAATCTGACTGTCACCTCAACAAGTTCATGTTATGGCAGCTCATGGTAGTCCATGATGCACCTCAAAATGTGTTATGTTTTGGTGGCAGCAGTATCCTGGGGCTTCATAAACGTAGAATACTCAGGGGCCCAACCATAATGCTGTTACAGCAGGAATTCTGGAATAAAACGGTCTTGAACTTACAAGAGGTGAGGAGAATTCTTAATACACGTATGCTGACAACTTCCATATCTTCTGTACAGTGTAAGTACAGTAGGTGATTTTTTTATTTTTATTTTTTTATTTTTATTAAAGGGCTCAGTTCAGTGGAACAATTTGAAACTCTTAAGGTTCCAAGTTCAACGCCTAGCAAACTCACTATAAAAATATCCCAGGGAAATTATTTACAGGTGATTATAAATGCACCATCATTACTTCCGCATTATATATGAAACGTCTCCATTTAGGCATTAGAAATTAGTCGGTTAACTGTGATTGATTCCATCATTAGATGAATAAATGGAGGACCAGGAACCTTCCAGAAGACCAGTTTCTTTCAATGAATCAAATAAACCGCAAAGCAAGGGTTTTATTCCAGGAGTTCTGCATGATTTACATGGATCCTCCACAGCACTAATTCCTATGGTCCTGGCAGAGTGTAATATAAAAAATAATATTACTTTCTAAATCTACAGTTCAAAAAAACATTGTTGAAGTATAAATATAAGCTTTTTACTTATGATATGTTCTGTGTGAAATTCAGTCCAGTAGACTCAAACGGTTATTCCCATCTCATAGGATATGCCATCACTGTCTGATAAGTGCAGGTTCCACCACTAGGACCTGTTCCTATCTCCAGAACAAGGCCCCTGAAGTGAAGGAGAGCACTCTGTGCATCTCCTTTCACTGCTATAGGAATTACAAAAATTGCTTAGTGAGTGTACTCAGCAATTTTTGGAACTCTCATTGTGGTGAACAGAAGGTGTCCATGCATGATCAGCTGTTCTCACTTCACTCCCTGCTCATCCATTCTGGAGATAGGAAGGGATGCTAGAGGTGATATTGATGGCATATCCCAGCAATAAACCATCAATGTCTGAGATAGGAGTACCCTTTTAAAGTGAATGTCCACTATTGTCACCTTTGAAATGGCTTACTGTTTCCTACTAAACACAGTTTTCTTCCTATTTTAGTTGAGATGAAAAGGATGTTAAAGGGCATTTGTCAGAAGATTTGTACATATGAAAATGGCTGACCTGTTGCATGTACGCTTGGCAGCTGAAGGCATCTGCGTTGGCCCCATGTTCATATGTGCCTGCATTGCTGAGAAAAATGCTTCTTGGCACGTTGCTGTTACACCTAAAGCAGGAATGGCCAACCTGAGGCCCTCCAGCTGTTGCAAAACTACAATTCCCATCATGCCCAGACTGCCAACAGCTATCAGCTTACAGCAGGGCATTGTGGGATTTGGAGTTTTACAATAGCTGGAGAGCCGCAGGTTGGTTATGCCTGACCTAGAGGCTCTGCTCTCTCTGCAACTGCTGCAACCGCTCCACTTTGCCAAGCAATGTTAACATAGTACAGAAGTTGCAGAGAGAGCTGAGCCTTTGAGTAATGGCAACACCCCATAATTGCTCCTAGAGGCTAATTTACATATATTAAAACTTCATATTTTTTTTCTCAGCAATGTGGGCACATATGAACATGGGGCTAACACAGATGCCTTCAGCTTCCAGGAACACATGCAACAGGTCAGCAAGTTTCATAGGCACAAATCAGCTGACAACTGCCCTTTGAAGAGAACCTGTCACCATGAAATGCAATGCAATTTGCAAGCGGCAGAAAGAACCAAGCAGATTGACATATAGGGGCACATTTAGCCCTATAGCTGGAGGAGGATCCGCCTTTATGAAGAGGCGCAGACGTCTTCATAACTTTAGCGTATTAGGCGCCGTTTCTAAATGTAAGACAGCTTCTGAGCTTTTTCTATTGCTGTTTTAGGTGTAGAAAAAGCTCGGAAGCTGTCTTACATTTAGAATGATGAATGAGACGGACCTGCCAGCTCATCCCCTTCCCCGCCCACAATTTTAGAACTTGTGGGAGCGGGGCAAATCTGGTGCCTGAAATACACCTAATTTAGGCGTATTTCAGCTTAGTAAATTACCGCCACAGTTTTTTGGAAAAAGATTTAGTAAAACTTGTAATCATTTAAATCTCTGCTCTTTCTGAGTTTAGGAGTCCAGTGGAGGGTCCTATTAGTGACTGACAGATATCTGTGCATGACTGTACAAACAGATATTTCAGTGTTTAGCTAAGACTCCCCACTGGACTCCTAAGCATAAAAAGAGCAAAGATTTAAATGAAAAAAAGTTTTTATTTTTTTTTCCATAAAACTATATATTAATCTGCTCAGCTCCTCCTGTTCTATAAGCTCCAGCCTTCAGACTGCGCTGTTTTCAAAGTGACAGGTTCCCTTTAAATACTAAAAACTAGAAAACTGTTTAGTTTATTCACTTAAAATACACAGAATAACTTCAGTTTTTTTTTTTTAAAGTTAGCTACTTGAATTTTTCATCATAATCTTAGTCAGGTCAAATTTGCTTATCCAAATATAAATAAATAAATAAATTATTTGCATATTTTCCTGCGGCCTCCCTGTGATTTACCACCTGTTTCTCCTAAATATTAAGCAGCTCTCGGAACATCTCAGACATATTGAAAACTCTCAGATGCGGCTGTGTGGTAAATACAACTTAATTTCCATCTCTTAGTAATCATCACAGTGGACTAAAGCTCTTTGGAGCCATGGAGAAGCCCAGTATTAGGATCAATGGACAATGATGTGAAGGCCAGAGCATCACGAGAGGTTGTCATGGTAATAGCATCCTATTAATATCTGTCTTGCTGTTACCAGCCAGGCTCTTAAATCCGATAGTATAGAGCAGAGATGCAGGATTTATGGCTCGTAGAAGAAAGAAATGTGAAAACCCATCATGCATTGTGCGTGAGTTGAGTCGAGTGTGTTTTATTTGAAAACATTTAGAGTATTATTGAAATTTGTAATTATATTTCATTCTAGCTTCTCACGTCAAATTAATTTTAGTAGATCAAAATTCTAATCAAAAACTTGGATCCAAACCATGGCCTGCAGCATGTCTTCTATCATCTTAACTAATCGGCTCCTTGGTCATTCAGGCACTCATTCATAACCACTGAGCCAGCAAGTGGTCTTTGCAGCACTCCATAAAACCTAAACGCCTCCCAAATTCATGTCTTTAGAATGTCCATTCGTACAAATACTACATAGAACTTCTTTCGACAGGTTCCCGAAGACCTACTCAAGAGAACGTTTAAATTAACAGCTGGCTTCTAGGCTTCTTGTAATCCGCTCAGAATGCTCTCCAACTGTGTGTGGCACAGATACTCATGAGATTTCATTGTATTAGAAAATAGAGGAGTTGGGGGTGACTGTGCCAAGGGCTGTATGAGTTTCATTCCAAAGTAATTTAGTGACACCCGAGGATGTTGGCAGATCTACTTGGGTGATTTTCTGAAGACGGTAACACAATGAAAAGTTCACAAAAACAATTAAACCAGTGGAGTAGGTGCACAGAATGAATGGAAGGAAATGTCGTCTGTGGAATGACTGGAAAACAATAAGATAGCTTGAAGTAGTAACATTAATGAACCACTGTTGCATATCCTTAGAGTTCTGTATAATCAATTGGTTGCAAATATTATTTGAGTTATTTATGGATATGAACGATCAATGGTTGTCTTTCAATACATCAAATTACATTGATGGAGGCCATTAACTACTTTTGAACTATTTAATTGACTGTAGTGCCACTGTAAGCAGTGAGCCCACTTTATACTGTTGTAATAGAATTTAGTAAGGGGTCCAAAAAGGTTGGGATTTGCTAAAGTTTAGAAAATTACCAGAGACATCGGCAGTTCATGCTTGGGGGATTTTCCAGAAGATCATACTTTTGGACTCTGAAGGCACATGTGGAACATTAGGGTTTGCATCTTAGTAAAGCATAGTTAGATACGTCTTCAGTATTGTTCATTGTCCTTTCCAGGGATTTTATGATATTAGAAAATCAGATCTGCTTTCTTCTAGATATAGGATCAATCTTGACAATGATCTACCATTATGTCTGGTTTAGGCTTCATGATGGGCTAGGTCTGCTTCATTGCTCCAATCAAATGAGTTAACATGCTTTTATAATCTCAGAAAACAACTCAGAAGTTCTTTAAAATAGTCACAGAATGAATGCTCTACTACACTTTCTACAGAAACTAAAGGATGCAGTTCATGACTGGAGAAGACCACTAAGTCAGAATTTCTAAAAATAACGTATTCTTCTATGTTATACCAAAGTCCATTCTTGATCATGATTCAGGAGCAAAGACCAGCTCATGGCGCATCTGAAGACCCATCTTGTTCAACGTTGTCATCCACAACACAGATTATTATTTCTTAGTAGATTTCAAATTTTTGCAGTGTCCATCATAAGTCCTTGAAATTCGTATAAATTTGCAAAGGGTAAATGGTTAGCAACATTAAAAGCAATGCCTAGGTACAGTATTCCCTTCTGCTTTGCTCCAATTTAGGAACAATGGTTCAATTGATGAATTTCTTGGAAAAAAGGAAACTAGTGCGAAACAGCTGAACAGAAGACAAAATCCATGGGAATCGGGATATATTTCCTAAACTCGTACTCAGGTTTTTTTCTGGTTTAGAAAAACCCTCTGTCAAATACTTTATTAGGGAAATCAGAGGGATCTCTTATTTGAAGTTAGAATAGATGAGTTTCAGTTGAGAATGATTAAAATAGGAACTGTTTAATGTATTATTTTAACCAGAGCAGTTGAGCACTTGCCTCTGCAGATAGTGTTTTTACATAACTATGACACCTTCACCAGTGTTGTTATGTACAATTGGTGTCCTTACAGGTCCAACTGTAGACTAAATTGTATCCCCTTTAATTTTAAGCAATAACTAGGGGGTGGTGCTCAGGGTGTGGTGTGGCAAAACTGCAACAGTTTCTCGCAAATTGCCAGTTTGTGGACATCATTTATATGGACTTCACCTGATTTGCCTAGAAACCATGGTATTTTGTGCCACACGGTACATTACTACCCATTAGCTGCTACATGGAAACCCAGTCTAAAGATGATAGTGGTGCACATGTTGTGTTAGACAACTGTTCAAATGGTGCAGTACTGTGTGGGGGCCTTTGTTTTTGTGGTGCTGTGCTGGTGGGTTGGTGGGACCCAGTGCCATGGGTGGCATAATCAGACAGCAGAGGTGCTGTTTGACCCCTGGGTCCCGCCGCCTACTAGGGCAGCGCCACCTCGTCACTGGATGGTCGCTTTTTCAGAGTAGGTCCCACTCAAAGAGGCGACCTTGGTGTGGTGAGTGGGCTTATGCCTTTTGATCAAAATATACACTAATGCCTCTTGTACAGCATGACCTCCCTTGGATGTGGTATCCCTGCATAGGTGACAGGGACCTAATTTTTGTAAAATCGTCTGTTCAGTTGGTGGGTGACATGAACCCAGTTTTGCCGTGAATAAACCCCTGCTCTGCATAGTTGACAGGGACCAAATTTTTTTTAAATCGTCTGTTCTATTGGTGGGTGACATTAACCCATTTTTGCCGTTGAAAAACCCTGCTCTGAATAGGTTGCAGGGACTTAAATTTCTAAAATTCATCTTTAATAGACGCGCGCCCCCTCCTTTCATTCGATTCTTCATCTTTAATAACTTATCCCACATTTCCGCCCAATCACATTTCAGCCATTGACCTTCCTTGGATGTGGTATCCCTTTCTCACGCTCCCTCTGCGGAATGGAACCCTAATTCCCCGTTACCCGTGATCACCATGGTAGGCGGATAAAAGAACATCGAAAGTTGATAGGGAAGATATCCAATTGGATCAAGGCCGTCATAGGGACGTGCGATCAGGCAGAAGTTATCTCGAGTCAACAAAGTGGCAGCAGGGCATCTTCTGTCTAACGTTTCCTAATCCAAAATACCGCAGTGACATTCCCTGTAATTTTTTATTAATCATTCCAATAACAGGGTGTCTTAAGAGTCCTGTATTGTTATTTATCGTCACACCCTCCCCGAGTCGAGAGTGGGTAATTGCTGCGCGCCCCCTCCTTTACAAGGATGCTTCTGCTTCAATAACTTGTCCCACATTTCCACATCGATCACATTTCAGCCATTGACCTCCCTTGGATGCGGTATCCCTTTCTCAGGCTCCATCTCCGGCATGGAACCCTGATTCCCCGTTACCCGTGATCACCAAGGTAGGCGCATAAAAGAAAGTTGATAGGGAAGATATCCAATTTTATCGTGGACGTCACGTGGACGATAGAGGTGGAGCAGTATGTGTGCACACGCCTACACGTACTGACTGATGGGTCTGCCCCCTTCAACTTCTGAGTCTCCAAATTGGGCACATGGCCTGAGCTTGCCCTTTACGCCTTGGAGGTGCTGGCCTGCCCTGCAGCCAGTGTATTGTCTGAACGTTTGTTTAGCACGGCAGGAGGGGGTTATCGCAGACAAGCGCAGCCACCTGTCCACAGCCAATGTGGACAAGCTCGCGTTCATTAAAATGAACAAGGCAGGGATCCCACAGGACTTGTCCATACCTTGTGCAGAATAGACATGTATACCGGCCTCACCCAGCCATTGTTGTACTCCAGTGCACTTTCTCTTTGTTTTATATTTAATATTTCCCAATGTTTTGGGGTCTACCTAAATTTAAACAAAAAAAATAAAATAATAAAAATAAAAAACAAAATAAAAAACCAGTGTTGGCTACCTCCTCCTCCTCCACCGCCACTTCCACCTACACCGCCTCCTCAACCTCCTACTCCATATGGGCCTCCTCCTCCTAAATCAACATTATAATTTTTTATTTTTACGTATTTTATGTTATTTGAAGTCATTTCCCTATCCACATTTGTTTATAGAGCACTTGCCATGCTCTTAACCACATTTTGCTGCCTTTTAAATCCCTCTAGCCCTTTCCATGAGTTCAGGTCCCCATTGACTTCAATGGGGTTTGGGGTCAAGTTCGGGTCCCGAACTCAAACTTTTTTCTCAAGTTCGGCCGAACCCGTCGAACCCGAACATCCAGGTCTCCGCTCAACTCTACTTGTTATCCTTCAGTAAGGCAACCTCAGTTTTCGTATACACTTTTCTAGAATACTACTGTAAATAAGCAGTTGTTTCTACACATCTAACCTCAGGTTCAATCTACCATAGCGATCCTGAGGGCAATATTTTTCTCATGAAGCAACATTTTCCAAAGAATCACTGTTTTCTATCCATCCCTTTATTTTAGCTCATTTATTTGCTGTGACAACAAAATGGATAACAGAAGGTCCTTCTCCCATTACTTACTATAAGTGTCCTAGATTCGTATGAGCTGTAGCTGTAACAGCTTTAGTTGTTGGAGTGGGTATCAGATAGAGCATATCTGCTGCAGTCACTTTTAAAAATGTACAATTTTCTGATATTCTTTGGTAGTGATGGCCAGTTCTCAGTGTTCGCCGACGAACTACATGCGATCTGCCATCTTTATTCCCAAGTCCGGTGATGCAGGGTTAAGTCCTTACCTGTGCCTGCGCCGCAAGCCGCTCTGAAACACATGCGGTCAACGAGAGCAGGCAGTTCCGAGAACAGCCTTCATCGGGCTGTTCTTGAAACTGCCTGCTCCCGGTGACCTCATGTGTTTAAGAGCGGCTCGCGGTGCAGGCACAGGTGAGGACTTACCTCTCCATCACCGGACTTGGGAGTGAAGATGGCAGATCGCATGTGTTCGTCGGCGAATACTGCGAACTGGCCATCACTGTTCTTTGGACTAGATGACACTTGGGGATATTTTTTTCTAAAACCTTATATAATATAAAAATAAAACAGGAATTTCATACAATTTCTTAGAGAGATCTTGGCATGGTTAATAGAGTTTTCCAGGAATGTGTCTCTTGCAGGAGAAGTACTGTTGACACTAACCAGGGATTGCTAATTAGTATCTTCATTCACCCCGCTGGAATATAGTCTCAGGATTGCTGACCTGATGCACATAATAAGGAGGACCTGCCGAGTGCAAGCACAGCCGTCCTGGCAATGTATTAAAGAGGAGTTTTACAGCAGCCCAGTGAAGGGTGAGTCAAGATGTTTATTAGCAATCCCAGGTCAGTGTCATCTTCTCGTGTAGTACTGGAGTATAATAATATTACAGGCTATAGCTAGTACAGAGGGCTCGTTGATCCAGGGAGTTATTCTGATTTCCTAAATAAAGTCGGGAAGGAATTTCTTTTCCCCTTAATTGGGGAAAATTGGTTTCTACCTCTCAGTTTTTTGTTTTTTTTTGCCTTCCTCTGGACCAACTTGCAAGATGACAGGCCGAACTGGATGTCTTTTTTCGGCCTCATGTACAATGTTACTGTAGTTTATAGCAGTTAATGTAGGTGATAGACTCCCTTTGACCTCTTCCTGCCACAATTGCTGTATACTTATGTGATGGCATAGCTCAAGAGCTGATCTCAGCCATTTAATCCCTTAGATGCTATAGTCAATAGCGACTGTAGCATATAAGATATACGGCTATCCTACTGGCACTACTGCAAGGCCATCCCAATGTGCTGATGGGTTTTCATAACTGCGGAGGAACTAATGAAGGTCTTAGGTCTGCCATCTATTAGGCTGGGATAGAGACAGGGCCCAATAGGTTGTCTGCCATCATTACTCTGACAGGCATCATATACTAGAATGTATAAGTGTTGCAGTTATAATAGTAGTGACTAGTGATGAGCGGCAGGGGCTATATTTGCGATATTTCACAAATATTTTGTAGAATATTCATCATATATTTGCGAATTTCGAGAAGTCAAGATTATTTTATTAAATGCGATAAATCGGCGATGTAAAAATCGTGTAATGCGAATTCGTAGCGTGAAATACAGGTGTGGGTCATTTTGGCTACATTTTTCAAGCTGGTATAAGTTTCCTGAGACTGGAGAAATTGGTTGGCACGGCAGAACATTAGAATAGCTTTATATGCAGATAGAGTCAAGTAGTCCAATATATTCGCGATTGCGCTAATCGGCAGTGATTAGAATATTTTTCGCACTACGTGCAACTTCACATTTTAGCAGGTCTGACTACAGATTGCTGATTGGTGCACTAAGTATTGTTGTGACCTTGACATTCCTTCCTTCTCATTGGCCCACAAGCAAAAGCAGAGAGGAATCATGTGTTCAGATGGAAAAAAAAATTGAATATTCAATATAACAAATATATTGCACTATATTCTAAATATTTGTGATTTCTCGAAGTGGCGATATTCACGATAAAAATTCGCTGTTCGAATATTTGTGCTCAACACTAGTAGGGACTGAGTCCCCTAATGGTCAAATCCCAAAGTGGGACTTAAGAAATGTAAAGGAATTCAATGAAAAATAAAATAAAAAATCTGGTGTTTTTTCGTACTAATGCCTCTAAAAATGGCACCAATAAAAACTAAAGCTTGCCCTGCAAAAATAAAGCCCTTAGGCCACATGCACACGCGGCCCATTGTAGAAATTCCTATTCTTGTCTGCAAAACGGACAAGAATTGGACATGCTATATTTTTTTTGCAGAGTCACGAAACGGAGCAAAGGATGCGGACAGCACACGGAGGGCTGTCCGCATCTTTTGCGGCCCCATTGAAGTGAATGGGTCTGCACCCGAGCCGCAAAAAGTGCAAACCCGAACAACGGTCGTGTGCATTAAGCCTTACAAAGCGACATTGATGAAAAAATGAAAAGTTATTGCTCTCCGAATATAGCAACAGGAAAACAAATGGTGAATGGCTCCAAATTTTAAAACAGTAAAAAATGGTGAGGTTACTGGTTTAATTTATAGCCCACTGAAGGAGTTAATAAAGGTTGACCAAAAAATGTTATGTATCCCAAAAGATTGCCATTAAAAATACCATTCATCCTACAAAAATTAGTTCTCCTACAACAGCAGGAGAAATATGGTATTACAAGCCCCTGTTTAAAAGGGACAATTGCTCTCTACTGTGGTGAATAGTGGCCCTGAGAGTATTCTCTCCCTCAAAATTGTTTGATGTAGAGCATGTAAAGTAATTCTATATTCTGCCCCAAAAACTTTTTTTACCAGTTTACTTGCCCTCTGCAAAATATTGTGTCACATTCCGGAGGGCCGGGCAGACCTCCGGAACATCTTGCAAACAGAACAAGACAGATCACAGACCAGGAAACCAAAAGAATACTTTATTACACATGTGATAAATGAACATGACAGTAAAGCAGGACAAGCAGCTTAGACAATAGTGGTAGCACTGAACCAAGTGCACCAGTAGACTAGAGGCAAACCCCAGAGGGCGAAGAACCAGTGAGCCCCGTTCTTCATAAAACCCCTGATGGTGGGAGGAACTTGGTCGAGGGCTCACTGGTCGCACCTCCAGGAAGGTCCCGGTACACTTGCCCGCTACCTGCAAAGAACCACTCTGGTGCAAGCAGCTGAAACAGACAACAACAGAAGGACTGGAACCCAAACAAACTCAGGACATGGGTCAGACAAGACAAATGGGAACCAGCATACAAGCAGATGCCTGGACCCCATGCAGAATGGAAGCATGGCAGTGACAGGCAGAGCTGCACACAGACTAGGTGTCCTCCCTCCGGAGAACCCAGGAGCCCTCTCACGAAGGCAGGACATACACAGGACAGGAATAGAAGCAGTAAGGAACTGCCAGGCAAGACATGGAACAGACTGGATCAGAAGCAGTTGAGCACCGCCAGGCTATACATGAAACAGACAGCATCAGAAGCAGTAGAGAACTGCAAGGCTATACATGAAACAGACTGGATCAGAAGCAGTTGAGCACTGCCAGGCTATACATGGAACTGACAAGATCAAGACACAGAACAGGTACAGAAGATCAGGCAAGGCATGGACAAGCCGACACCACACAGAAGGGCAGAAAAACCCTGGGTCAGCAGCAAGAGGCTACAACCAGAAAGGCACAAGACAGAACTGACTCATAGGTAGAAATAGCTGCATAAACAACACTCAGGGAATGTAAGGTCCCTTTCACACGAGCGTGATTTCCGCGCGGGTGCAATGCGTGACGTGAACGCATAGCACCCGCACTGAATCCTAACCCATTCATTTCAATGGGTCTGTGCACATGAGCGTTGTTTTTCACGCATCAGTTCTGCGTTGCGTGAAAATCGCAGCATGTTCTATATTCTGCGATTTTCACGCAGTCCTGGCCCCATAGAAGTGAATGGGGCTGCGTGAAAAACACATTGCATCCGCAAGCAAGTGCGGGTGCAATGCGTTTTTCACTTATGGTTGCTAAGAAATGTTGTTTGTAAACATTCAGTTTTTTATCACGCGCGTGAAAAACGCATCAAAACGCATTGCACCCGCGCGGAAAAAACTGAACAACTAAACGCAATCGCAGACAAAACTGACTGAACTTGCTTGCAAAATAGTGCGAGTTTCACTGAACGCACCCTGAACGCATCCGGCCCCAATCCGCAACGCCCGTGTGAAACCAGCCTTAATCCCACCAGAACCAGGAGTAACTAAAACCAAAGAACAAACAAAACAGTGCCAGTTCACACGGTCACAGAATGCTACAGCCATCACGCCCAAACAACAACCAACATGAACAAGAAACTAGTATAAATAATGGAAGTGGGGCACACTCTAAAAAGTATAGGGATCTTTATTAACACTATTAATGGTAATGCAATAAAATGACAGCAGGTATATATTAAATAAATAAAAAATTTGCGGACAAAAATTACAGCAAGTAAAATGTAAACAATAAAATAAATCCTAAATTGTATATGACCATAAAAAGACAATGTCTAAAAACACATTAAATATAACTCTATATTCAGTTTGTGCATGGATCCCAATGTAAGCTTTAGATTCGGATAACCGATCTAGGGTATAAAGTCACTGGTTAAGCTTGGTATGAAGTCCCACGTGTGGGGTTAATATTAATAAATAATCCTCTCCTGCAGAAAGTCTTTATTCGCCAATAGTGGCGGTGATCTGGAGCGTATGCAGTCTAAAAGTTTAGTCATTCAATAATTAGACTGTTCATACGCACATTTTTTTTGTATTTGATGTGAAGAGCGATCGCTTATTGAACGATGTATAGAGGCTTACCCGAGGGTCTTTTGATACTGGATAGTAGGCTCTCGACTCGGCGTACCTGTCTTGGCTCCGGTCTCAAGAGGTGATGTCCAGGTTGGAATTTTTTCGCGCCAGTGAAGTTCGTTTGTTACACGCGGTGTGGATGCCTTGCGTCACCAGCGTGATAGCAGTAGTTCGCTTCAGCAGTTCACTGGTTAAGATAGCGCTTGTCCAGACTTCCTCGGTTTTACAAGATCTCTCTATATAGGGGGATTAACACCAGACGCGTTTCGGGGATTTACGAAAATGACCCCTTCCTCAGTGGTTAGCTAACCACTGTCATGGGTTCTCAGAAACGGTCCAAAACGGATTAGTTTTGCCCTAATGCATTCTGAATGGAAAAGGATCCGCTCAGAATGCATCAGTTTGCATCCGTTCAGCCTCTATTCTGCTCAGGACGCGGACACCAAAACGCTGCCTGCAGCGTTTTTCTGTCCACCATGTGGTTCGGAGCAAGACGGATCCGTCCTGGCACACAATGTAGGTCAATGAGGACGGATCCATTTTCTCTGATACAATAGACGACGGCTCCATCCCCCATTGACTTTCAATGGTGTTCATGACGGATCCATCATGGCTATAGAAGACATAATACAACCGGATCCGTTCATGACGGTTGTAACGGAAGTGTTTTTGCAGATCCATGACGGATTTTCAAAAAACGCTAATGTGAAAGTAGCCTAAATGATTTGTTTTCTTTCAGTATTTCTACATGTATAAAAGAAAAATAAATAGCACTCTGTGTTTCATCTTAAAAGCCAATATTTAATATAGTCCATTAAAAACAATCCCATGAGCACAGTACCAAAAAACAGTACCAGAGGCTTTGAAACGCGTAGATCTTTAGTTTTTAATGGACTTTATTAAACATTGGCTTTTAAGATGAGACACCGAGTGCTGGATATTTAATATATATTTTTTTTTTTACAGTTTGCATTTCCTTGCTTCTGTGGTCTTTGCACAGGGTTGTCTCATGTTACATGTCTTGAGTGGACATTTGTTATTTTCAATATTTGCTTAATTTAAGTGGTTTTGTGACCATTTGGTTACTATGCAATTTGGCCCTACTGTAAATACCTGCATACCGTTGTATAACTAGTGCATGGCCTGAGGGGGAGGTGCATGACACAGAAATTGGCATAGAAATCAATCATAAATCTATAAAATAGTGTAAAGACAGAAATGAGAAGAAAGGTTCACACATTGCAGAAGACACAATGGAATATGCCTTGTCACTTGGTTATTGTTCACAAGAATAGACCAAGTTCTGCATTCCTTTTTCCCTTGTATTTAGCAGAAAAGGCCAGTTGTTGCCCTGCCAGATTCTTTCTACATCTCGCATGTCCTTGGTCACTTTTCATTAGATCTAAAAGCAGCCCCCATGTATACAAGTCTCTAGTCTGATCTGATACGTGCAGATGTGGCCTGTCACCACTGATCAATTGGAAGGGACAGACTGCCATAAAAGCCGGAGGCCGCAGGACAGACCCCTTTCGCTCCTCGCAGAATAGATTGATTATGTTTGGCAGTCACAGCCTTAGGAAAGTTGTACATCTCAATGATTCGGAGTCGGCGTTAGCTTTAGAACGTCATCTCACAATTATATGGCCTAATTGCTGATGTGTAGCACTATATAATGGAAGAGCCAGGCAAACGGTATCTGCAATTTCATTATGTACGTTCACATGCAATGAGCAGGATTTGGGTTAAGCTCACGCCAGTTATGCAGTGGGCCAGAATATGGGGGATTAATAGTCTATAGTTTGTTTGTGATGCCAATTGCAGTGTGCGCAGGGTACTATCCCAGGCCCCTTCCAAGGTATTATAACTCAGGTTTGGAATGCCAGAGTGGTGTAATGGTGTATAATGTCTCTATAGGTGGTGGTAATTGTGTCAATGGTGTCTCCTACCTGGGTACGGCTGGACTCCTGGCTCACTTGCAATAAATTGAGTGTAGTAATGGTAGGAGTAATAGAGGGATTTTGCAGCAGAAAAATGTCCAGACCTTTGTCCAGATGTCCAGACCTTTAGGTGAAGTTTAAACTTGTCTTTACTGAAGATAACTTTCATCCAAGCAATGTACAGCTTTGATCTAAGGTCTCAGCAGGTTTTTTTGGGTTGGCAGGAATGAATCTTCTGCTCTATAAATTTCGAGCTTGCAGGAAAAGATGTCTGCTTAGTAGCTCTATAACTGTGGCAGAAATTTAGCTTCTACACTGAGGAGGAATATGGCTTCTCCTATGTCTCTGGACTTGACTCACAGTTATATTCTCAGGGAATGTGTCACCGCCAGTTCTGTGAGACGGTCTGACAGACGTCTTTCTCTACGTCTTGCATGATGTTCTTTGTTTTGGTTTCACTTTCACATCTCATTTCCTTCTCCCAGGTGTCACCTATTTAGACTAATCCTCTTTATTTTATATTCCCTCCCATACTGCCTCACTTTGCGGTTTATACTACTTCCTGGATGAAGTGTTCAGTGCTGGAGGCTTCTGCTGTTGCTTGTTTAGATAAGTCCTTTCATGTATTGTGTTTTCTTCCTGGCTTGATTCTAGGTGACCCTGACTCCCTCCATATGAAGTGCAGGGAGCCAGTGGTCGTGTCCCCTCACTATTATAGGGTTTTCAGGTGTCACACAGTCTTAGGTACGTGGGCATACAATCATCTACCGTTGAGACCCTTGTATGTGCTTAGCAGTCAGGGTGAGCTCTTAGGGTTTTATAGGGGTCACCTATATGCTCCTTAGTTTGGGATTAAGCTAGTTGAACATTTATTCATTACTTCCAGCTATCTGCAACATCATCCGTGACAGAATGCTTTCATCCTGAAAATTTGGAGATTGTCTGCTTGCTTCATCCAACCGAGGCTGAGGGTTCTCAAGCTGGGGAGGTGATCAATGTCTCAGCCAAGACAAGATCCTGGCTTTCTTCCCTATTGAGGGGATCTCCTTACACACACCCTCCCCCTAGCAGGGGGTGGGCTGCACTACTTCTAACTTCCTTCTCCACCCAAGTGCAGGATGCGGGAACAGTCCACACCTCCACAGAAGGGGAGCTAAGCTGGAATTAACCATCCAGCTTAGAAATACTAAACTGTAGCTAACTCCTTACCAATCCATTGTTGCCACCTGCTGGTGAACATGGAAAATTACAGCAATAATTGCATTTAACATGGTTTATGCACATTTGTGAATGACATAATATAAAATAATATCAGATGACAATATAAAATCTAGTAGCGGGGTAGAGGCGTGTAGTAACACAACTCTAGGGTGTTACACACATCTGTAAGATGTGCTATGTATTTTTCGCCACAGAACTTCAGTTAGAAAATTCTTGGCATAACAGATTATGAGCAAAGTACATATCATCCAAAAACTATGGAAATTTCCCCCTCTAAAATCAAACTTTGTATTTTGAAGATTTTAAATCTGCAGTATGTCAACTTATTGTCATTAGCCATTTTCCCTGCATACGTTTCAAAGAATATGATATCCATGTGTCCTAATAGAGTATATGGACAAGCTTACCTTTATAAGACAACTGCAGTACAGTACAGACCTAGATGTGATGTACAGATCTCTGCCTATACTGCATGTACTGTATTGCTCTCTATCTCTACTATATGTACTGTACTGCTCTCTATCTCTACTACATGTACTCTACAGCTCCCTGTCTCAGTCTGCCTGTACAGTACTACATGAACTGTACTGCTTTCTACCTGTACTACATGTACTGTACTGCTCTCAAACTCTACGGCATGAACTATACTGATCTCGGCCTTACTGCAGTACATGTACTGCACTGCTTTCCACCTACACTACATATACTGACATGCTCTCTACCTGTTCTGCATGTGCTATACTTATCTCTCCCTGTACTATATGAATTGTATAGCATGTACTGTACTCATCTCTTCCTGTACTATATGTACTGTACTGCTCTCTACCTGTACTGCATGTATTGTACTGCTCTCTACTTGTATGTATTGTACTGCTCTCTGTACTGCCCTCTAGTTGTACTACATGTACTGTATTGCTCTCTACTTGTACTACATGTACTGCTATCTCTATTACAATGTACTGTACTGCTCTCTATTTCTACAACACATACTGTAGTCTGCCTGTAGTACATGTTCTGTACTGCTCTCTACTGTCATGCCCTGCTCTGACTATGTGTGGAGGTCGGCCAGAATAGCAGCATTTGTTTAGTGTTTTGTTTTGGAGCCGTGCTGGATCCGCCTCCCATCAGGTGCAATGGGTGGGGTCATTAGTTTAAATAGCACTCTATCCCGGTGCTCTGAGCGGGTTATAGAAATCATTCTGGCCTTGGAAGCAAGGAAGGAAGGTTGTCTGTTCCAGCTCAGAAAAGATAAGTGTGGTTTCGATTTTTTGTTGTTTGCTATCTTGGTTGTGTTGGTGTCATCTCTCCCATCCAGGTTCTGTGCGAGCAGGCTGCTCCTATTCCCCTTTTCACCATCTCAGCGAATCTAGGGTGTTTTAGCCCAGGCACAAGGACACATCATTCCTACGATCAAGGTTTGAATGTGGGCTGAGCAGAGCAGGGAGAGAAATCAGGGATTTGCTAGGAGGTGACCCTTCCCCTGCTTCTCGCCAAGAGCCTGGTTTGCTGGTTTATCTGTATGTCTGAGATCCCGTCCGGCGTGACATCTACTTGTTCTACTTGTACTGTACTGCTCTCTACTTTTACTACTTGTACTGTACTGCTCTCTACTTGTACTACATGTACAGTACTACTCTCTATTTATACTACACAAACTGGAGTCTGCCTGTAGTACATGTTCTGTACTGCGCTCTACTTGTACTACATGTACTGTACTGCTCTATACCTGTACTTCATGTACTGCTATCTCTACTACATGTACTGTACTGCTCTCTACCTCTACTAAATATACTGTACTGCTCTCTACCTGTACTACATATACTGTACTGCTCTCTACCTGTACTACATGTACTGCTCTCTACTTGTACTACATGTACTGTACTGCTCTCTATTTCTACTACACATACTGTAGTCTGCCTGTAGTACATGTTCTGTACTGCTCTCTACTTGTACTACATGTGCAACACGCCAGACCTGCAGGGTATAGCGAAGTGAGGTCACGGTTATGGGCAATCGAGGGTTGCTCACTGTATTGGAGAACCCTGGGCAGGCGCGTGGCAGTGAATGAGAGGTAGACATGGTTCCTCTGGGGCACACTCTGTATGTAGGGACCAGGCCTGATAGTGGATGAGATGCCCTGGATGTTACAGGTATTTTGAGTGCCTGGGGTAAGGTCCCTTTTGGGTTCGTGACGCCAGTGCCTTTGACGGTGGCACACCAGTTGGTAGTTGGAATGATGGAGGTACACAGGTAGTATAGTGAACCAAACGTTACTTTACTGAACAGTCCAACTTTGTACAAGCAGGTGGTAACACAGTCTTTAAATCACAGTTTCACAAGTAGGCTTTCTCCACAAGATGGCAGGTATTAATTATGCAAGATACGCAGAGGGTAAATTCACAATGCACTCAGAAGCAGGTTGTACCTTTCCTCAGAAATAGTGTACACTGTTCTTTCTAGAACTCCTGTCTGGCTTTCTTTCCCAAGGCCCGGATGCCTAAATGGTGGCTTAAATCCTTGGTAACTATCTCTTCCTCTGGTATTAATTAAATCCTTGCTTTACTTTCTACTGCATCTGCCCAGCAGGGTTACTTATCTTTCCCTGGGATGTCCTTACTTGTCTGGTGGATGACTGTGGGTTTCTCCCAGGAGGTTCTGTCCTACTACTGGGGTGACTTCAGAGCTAACTAAGGCTCTCTTGGCTTCAGACAGGCTAGGTATCCTCACTAGCCTCCTGGTCATAGCTAGCAGCCAGGGATATCAAGCTGCATGTCAGGAGGAGGCCCTCAGCATATCTCTGGCTGGTGCCTTCTAACTTCTGTCTTCTCAGACTCCTGACTCTGCACTCACTCTCCCTGTCTAGGCCGGACATTTATACTAGGGGCTCCCTATCTCCCTCTAGTGTCTGGGATGTCTAACCACACCCAACTAGGCCTGCTATTGCATCATACAGGGGTACATTGCATAGAAAAACACATTAGAACATACATTAAATGCACAATTAAATATAACATTTCTGTCCCTTGTGAGTAGGAGTAACGCGCACACCAATTGACCCTTGTGTAGTGCCCACCCCTACCTAGTGGGACACTACACATGCACTGTACTGCTCTCTATCTGTACTATATGTACTGCTATCTCTACTACATGTACTGTACTGCTCTCTATTTATATTACACATACTGTAGTATGCCTGTAGTACATGTTCTGCACTGCTCTCTACTTGTACTACATGCACTGTACTGCTCTCTACCTGTACTACATGTACTGCTATCTCTACTACATCTACTGTACTGCTCTCTATTTCTACAACACATACTATAGTCTGCCTGTAGTGCATGTTCTGCACGGCTCTCTACTTGTACTACATGTACTGTATTGCTCTCTACTTATACTACATGTACTGTACTGCAAACTACCTGTACTACATGTACTGCTATCTTTACTACATGTACTGTACTGCTCTCTATTTCTACTACACATACTGTAGTCTGCCTGTAGCACATGTTCTGTACTGTTCTCTACTTATACCACATGTACTGTAATGCACTCTACTTGTACTACATGTACTGTCCTGCTCTCTACCTGTACTACATATACTGCTATCTCTACTACATGTACTGTACTGCTTTCTATTTCTACTACACATACTGTAGTCTGCCTGTAATACATGTTCTGTACTGCTCTCTACTTGTACTTCTTGTACTGTACTGCTCTCTATTTCTACTACACAAACTGTAGACTGCCTGTAGTATATGTTCTGCACTGCTCTCTACTTGTACTACATGTACTGTACTGCTCTCTATTTCTACTACACAAACTGTACACTGCCTGTAGTATATGTTCTGTATTGCTCTCTATTTCTACTACACAAACTGTAGACTGCCTGTAGTATATGTTCTGCACTGCTCTCTACTTGTACTACATGTACTGTACTGCTCTCTATTTCTACTACACAAACTGTAGACTGCCTGTAGTATATGTTCTGCACTGCTCTCTACTTGTACTACATGTACTGTACTGCTCTCTATTTCTACTACACAAACTGTAGACTGCCTGTAGTATATGTTCTGCACTGCTCTTTACTTGTACTACATGTACTGTACTGCTCTCTATTTTTACTACACAAACTGTAGACTGCCTGTAGTATATGTTCTGTATTGCTCTCTACTTGTACTACACAAACTGTAGTCGGCTTGTAGTACATGTTCTGTACTGCTCTCTACTTGTACTGTACTGCTCTCTATCTGTACTACATGTACTGTACTGCTCTCTACTTGTACTTGTATACAGTTACTACATTTAAGTGGTTGCCATTGTAATTTCTAAAATGGTCTTTGAAATGGTTAATTATGTAATGATTCCCTTAAAATATATAGTTGCCTTGTATAGCCTTTCATCCTGGCCCCCTCTTACATATTCTCTTATCGCTATACTCCCCTCACTCGTGAACGGTCTAACGGCAAAGAGATTCCTCATATTATTAAATTGTGAATTTTTCTGATGCATGGGAAATAAATAAAGCTAAAAATACCCATTCTTTTGCATAAGGGTCCACTGAGAAGGTGCTGAGGGTGCCATGCTGATGGCCACCACGGGAGATCCTCTGTAGACAATTATAAAATGTTGTCAGCTATGTTTGAGAACATCCCGAGAATTGATACTGAAATAATGACTTGCCAAGTGCGCTTCCCCCATGAATCTGTAGTTGCAATTGTTGCACAGCAGGAAAAAAACAACCATGTTGTATACGGTACATTTGAAATCTTCTCTTTGGAGCTGGGATGCAATTACTTCTTTGTAATTAGTGCCAGTCACATAAATCAGTCAGAATCTTCTCTTCTTCCCTCGTTGCAGAATTAAATAGGGTTTGAGGCTTCATCTGTGCGATTGATTTTCAAGTGAATGATCAAATATAAAGCATTGACATGTCAGGCTTTTACTGCTTGTAATAAAGCCACCTATTATGCAAAGAAGACTGCACTTAAACTCTTAAAGGAACATGTCATTAATCAATATTGTGAACCATATAATGGACTTTTGGAATTAGAAATATTTTTTAATTGAACCTTAAATGCTTTTAAATATGTTAGGAAATGAATGGAAAGGCTCGTTATAGCAGAAGGGGAATGGTGTTGCATGACTGCTACCAAAATGCTTTTCCCTAGTCTGGTGTCCTATTGAGATTTTAGATAGCCGAGTGAAGCAAGACTCCGGCCACTTGACAACTGATCATCAGCTAGACGATAGATTTACTTATTCTATTACAGATCAGTGGCTGGAGAAAGAGGACAAGGGGGTTTGGCGATAGATAGATAGATATTTATTTATCATAGTATCCAAAAATAGAAAAAAGTACCGCGGCACTCACCATAAATCTTGAATTGCAGTTTATTTCATAGTTACAAAAAGGTGGTGGACCTGGAGCAGTACACAGGTGTATGAATCGGCAACAGCTGTTTCGCGCTAAGTCGCGCTTTGTCAAACCTCCAGTGATGTGGAGTGGGATATAAATACCTCCCTCCCATGCACGTCACTGGTATACGTGCACATAAATATACAAAAACATTTAAACTTTAAAACCATTCAAATGAAGACAGCCAGATCATTTTTGTCATTTAACCCTAAAGGTTCCATAGCTTGCGTTCTAATTATCCATGCAGGATGAAGGATGCGTTTTCTATCCCCCCCCCCCCCCCCCCTCTTACTGGGGTCTGCACATCTTAAAACCTCACTCCTCCCTCCATGTTCGGCATGTACGTGCTCAATTAACCTAGTGGCTCCAGTTCTATTTGTTATTGATTTTTTTATGTTCCCTGAAACGTACATATAGACATCTATGTGTTTTTCCAATGTAATATCTCCCGCATGGGCAGAAGATCACATACACCACATACTGGGTTTTGCAATGTATAAATTGTTTGACAACATGTCCCACACCTCCAATCTGTAGATATTTCTGTTTATACACGTAATCGCACATGGAGCAGTGTCCACATGCGTAGTTCCCTGTAGGGGCACTCCTACCCAGCCAGTTATCAACTGGACGGGGAAGGTTGCTCCTAACGATGGCATCCCCTATGGTCCTGCTTCTGCGGAAACTGATAATGGGATAACTATCCACTCTGGCTGACAAAGTCCTGTCCCTTTGTAACATCTGCCAATTATTTAAAATAACTTTCTTAATTGTGGAAGCCATCGGGGAATAGTCAAATGTGAACACCGCTCTGCCTGCATCACCTTTATTATGTTGTCTCCTCTTTTTCTGTTTTGTGTTTATGTTTTTCCCTAGCACCTGTCTTTTTTGCATAATTTTTATGTATGCCTTGTTCACAATTTGTTCGGGGTAGCCCCCTTGGAGAAAACGCTTCTTCAAATCAACACACTGTTCTCTAAATTCTATATCATCTTTAATGATTCTGGCAAGGCGCATAAAGTGGCCACATGGGATTGCAGTTTTAATATGTGGTGGATGGTAGCTCATATAATGCGGTAATGCATTCGTGGATGTGGACTTCCTATAAATAGTGGGATATAGTTGCCCATCTCTCACTCTAACTTTAACATCAAGAAAATCCAGCTCATCCTCACTTAATGTGCTGGTGAACTAAGGTGAGTTAATTTTTTTTTTTTTATTATATATATTCTTTTTTATTATATTTTTTTTTAACCCCTCCAGGTCTATTTTACTATGCATTCTATATTCAGAATGCTATTATTTTCCCTTATAACCATGTTATAAGGGAAAATAATAATGATCGGGTCTCCATCCCGATCGTCTCCTAGCAACCGTGGGTGAAAATCGCACCGCATCCGCACTTGCTTGCGGATGCTTGCGATTTTCCCGCAACCCCATTCATTTCTATGGGGCCTGCGTAACGTGAAAAACACACAAAATAGAGCATGCTGCGATTTTCACGCAACGCATAAGTGATGTGTGAAAATCACCGCTCATGTGAACAGCCCCATAGAAATGAATGGGTCGGTATTCAGTGTGGGTGCAATGCGTTCAACTCACGCATTGAACCCGCGTGGAATACTCACCCGTGTGAAAGGGGCCTAAGAGGGGGGGATAGAAAACACATCCTTCACCAGCGAGAAGCCGCATGGATAATTAGAACGCAAGCTATGGGACCTTTAGGGTTAAATGACAAAAATGATTTGGCTGCCTTTATTTGAATGGTTATAAAGTTTAAATGTTTTTGTATATTTATGTGCACGTATACCAGTGACGTGCATGGGAGGGAGGTATTTATATCCCCCTCCACGTCACTGGAGGCTTGACAAAGCGCGAGTTAGCTCAAAACAGCTGTTGCCGATTCATACACCTGTGCACTGCTCCAGGTCCACCACCTTTTTATAACTATGAAATAAACTGCAATTCAAGATTTATGGTGAGTGCCGCGGTACTTTTTTTCTATTTTTGGATACTATGATATTGGCTATATCACCAGCAGAGCTATTGAGTCAGTGCGATGTAGTGATTTATGTGATCATACAGACACGTGTGGCAGTGCCGGCTGCAATATTTCCTATCTCTCATATTTATTTATTATATTCACCATCTATTATAGCTCTGACATATTCTGCAGCGCTTCACAGACATTTTCTTCACTTGCTGACCCCAATGGCGCTCACAATCTAAGTTCCCTATCAGTATATCTTTCGAGTGTGGGAGGAAACTGGAGAACCCAAAGAAAACCCCAGCAAATCTAGGGAGAAGATACAAACTCCATACAAACCTAAAACCCCAGCGCTGCAAGGCACCAGTGCTAATCACTAGTGTTGAGCAAGGATATTCGAATAGCGAATTTTTATCGCGAATATCGTCACTTTGCGAATTTGCAAATATTTAGAATATAGTGCTATATATTCGTAATGATGAATATTCTTTTTTTTTTTAACACAGTACACATCAGGTGATCATCCCTCCCTTCTTCTAGCTTGTGGGCCAATGAGAAGGCTTTGTCACGGCTTAGCAACATCCCTAGCAACCAATAGAAAAGTTGCCTGCCCCTAACTATACAAGTTGCACGTATTGCAAAAAAATATGCGCATCATTAAAGAGGACCTTTCACTACAGCATAAACTAAAAACTAACTAGATCAGTGGGCAGAGCGGCGCCCAGGGGTCCCCCTGCACTTACTAGTATGCCTGGGCGCCGCTCCGTTCGCCCGGTATAGGCTCCGGTGTCTGCGCTCCCTCTGACTGATTTCTTGTAGGAGGCGTGTCCCTTGCTGCAGTGCTGGCCAATCGCAGCGCACAGCTCATAGCCAGGCTAGATATGAGATAGAAATTTGTGTAATATACTTTATTAACAAAATATCCTTTTTATACTAGAAAACAGGGTGTAAAGAATCTTCTTAACAAAGCTGTAACTGAGCGTCACTAAGGAGAGCGCTGAAGACGCCTGTATGTAAGATGCAGAGGTCTCCAGCCGCCTCTTGTCATTACTCCGGTCTCCCACTATGGACATGTAGCCGAACTATCACTGTCCATCACCTTTACTATCTGACATGACACTTGCAGCAGCAGCATGGGTGGAATGAGTGGAGGATGGGAGTAGTAGTGGCTCTGGCAAGAATGAATGTACACACAGATTACTGTACAGTGGCAATCCGCACACCAGTATCCTCCTAGGGATGTGCCATGAAAGAAGGGCACACCCTTTCTTCCCTGTGGGCACGCCCTGGTGTTGGGGCTGTTGGGTAGTTGCGGTGCCTTGGCAGGGTACAAGGCAGGAGTGTGGATGCAGGTGCAATGGCCGACGTACGGTAATGGAGTCAGTAACCCAGCCAGTTGTAGTAAAGAAATAAGTAGAATAGAAGTAGTAGTACATTCAACAGTAGCAGCAATGATAGGGATTGTGGTACTTCTCTCTTTCTGCAGGACCTCAGGCACGCAATTGAGGTTTTTGGTATAAATTCTGTTATTCCCAGACTGTGGGGTACAGACTAATATACAGCTGGCCAAACTGTCTCAGAAGGGAACGCTGGCAATGTCTGTATCAGCCTTGGGCTAGTTTTAACATCTGCATTTTTAAGGCGACTTTCACATCTTCATTTTTCTTTTCCGGTATTGAGACCCGGCAGAGGATCTCAATACCGGAGAAAAACGCTTCTGTTTTGTCCCCATTCATTGTAAATGGGGACAAAACTGAACTGAACATTCCGTTTTGTTGCGTTCCCATATGCATCAGTTCAGTTCAGTTGCGTTTTTGGGCCAGACACAAAATTGCTGCAAGGAGCGTTTTTGTGTCCAGTTTGCAAAGCTGAATAAACCGGATCTGGCATGAAAATTAATGGATCAAAATGGATCCGGCGCCCATTGACTTACAATGATTTCCATACCGGATACGGTTTGTTGCATTTTGATTTAATACAGCCAGATCAGGAAGAAACGGAGACATTCGGATGTATTAAAAGCAACTTTAATTCAGCTTTTGAGATCCTCTGCCGGATCTGAAAATCGGAATTAAAAACGCAGATGTGAAAGTAGCCTTAAACGTGCACAGTAACTTGCTGACTTGGACAACTTGCAGATTCTGGACTTTCTAATCTTCCTTCCCTTTCTCTCTGGAGCCCTTTGGATAACAAACTGTCTCAGGCCGTCCTGAGGAGCAAGCAGGCATGTGTCCTCTTCATGGCACAGCTAGACCAGATTCTCTCTACACTACAGATTCTGAAGACAGACTCTATACATTCTGTTGTTCACTACATAGAATCATCTCTCCCTAATAAAGTATATTACAAAAATGTTTACCATCCGTGTCCTTATCCAGTATTAAACATACACTGAAATAAACGTTATACTTTAACATTTCTCAGGAACAGTCAAGAGTAACCGTACCATCAACAATGGTGCCTAGAAGCCACAAAGCTCACCTCAGACCTTCTGGCAGAAATGGGCACGCTACCATCACTGATCACTTGTGGAGAATGGTCCCTTGCCTATTTGTGGCCCTAACCAAGTTTGTCTCTCTGGAAAAAAGAGGAAAGCATCTTTATGATAATGTTACTGAATTCACATGAGTAGGGTTATTGCCTATGCTCGGGTCCACTACCCCATCATTCAGCTAACTAACCAACCCCACTTCCACTCTCAATAACCACACACAGCCACTGTTTGGATTAAATCGGCCACAGCAGCCGTTTTTTATTAAATAAAATAAATAACATGAATAAACATAAACAATTGATATAACAATGACATATATATAAATATATATATATATCTAACTGATGAGGGAGGTCCTAGAAGCCGCCTAACTGCACTTTGAACGACCACAAACCACCACGGCAATTCCATCTTGCCCCCAGCCGCGTACCACAAGCTCGGGGACACCAACTGACGGACGCCATACCAAGCCAACCAGGTGCCCCAACTCTGAGAGTCCAGCCCCACCATTGAG
The DNA here is from genome assembly GCF_014858855.1 of Bufo gargarizans. Classification (NCBI taxonomy): domain Eukaryota; kingdom Metazoa; phylum Chordata; class Amphibia; order Anura; family Bufonidae; genus Bufo; species Bufo gargarizans. The sequence continues at coordinate 91,476,456 of NC_058085.1, forward strand.
GCCCTGTCATTCACCGTTACCATCCATAACTCAATGTCTTTATGGTCCCATCGCATATTAGGACGGACCGCTTTCCTCTGACGAAACTGTTCGTCATACCGTAACCACCCTGATCCCCCATACACCCTATAGGCTTCCCCAATCGCATCCAGATAGCAGAATAAAGGGGAACAACATTCCGGACTCTTCTCTCCTATCACACTTGCCAAAATAGCAAAGGCCTGCAACCAATTACTAAATGACCTAGGGATGAGGCGAAAACGACGCTTATCATCATCTTCCTTCCTTACTCCATCCTTCTTGACCACATCAAGATTAAAGCGTTCCAATGGAAGCAGCGAGAAAATTTCTACATACTCTCCCCTCCAAATTTTTCCTGCACCTCCGTCTTTAAATGCGCTCCCAGGGGACCCTCAAAACAAACATACACTTCCCCTTTTGCGGCGTCATCTAACCTGGGCCTATCCTCATCACCTCCCGCCTGCGTCTGCACTGACACTGATTCCTCTACACCTGTGCTAGCGGTCACTGGCATATTGCTATTGCTAGCGGTCGCCTGTATATTGCTACTTCCTGTCCCCAACCCCCACGCTGCTAAAGGGGTGTTCCCAATTCCCCCCCTATCCTGACTAACCCCAGCTAAACCACACAGCAAGCGCCCCAAACCACCAATAATAGCAATATTGTTCCCCCCCACATCAGGCGCCCCATTAAATAAAGATAACAATGCTCCCAGTGATGCCTCACCTAGCTGCCTGGGTGCTGTGAACCCGGCAGCCGAAGGTCCTAGTTCCTGACGGACGACTCCTGGATCCGCGACGGTCCTTTGATGGGAACAGGCACTGTTCGCCGGCAGCACCCCAGCCGGCTCACTGCTGGGCGCGTTAGGGATTGCTCTGGGAAGACATCTGTCCTCTCCGGTGTCAGGACCAGTAGCAAACTGTCCGCTCTCAGGAAAAGGCCTGCGCAAATCCCTGTCCTCCACATACGCATCTTCGCGCCGGTCTTCACGCCCAAGAGGCCTGCTCTGGGAAGGGGGGACATCCAGAGCAGCCTCGTCTTCCGCCTCTGAAAGAAGTAAATCCTGGCAAGGCCTGCGCCCGTCCCTGGCACCTCCAGGCGCAGCCTCGTGTGCCAGTGAAAGGGGCTCATCCTGTAAGGGCCTGCGCCGGGCCGCCCTGGCCGGCCGCGCAGCCCCGCTGCCGCCTCTGCTGCCTCCACTGCTCCCACGCTGAGCAGGCCTCCGCCCCCTGGGGACAGGAGGGGATCCTGCAGAACCCGGTCCTGATTCCCCTGATGCTGCCGCACTGGGCTGAGGGGAAGGCCCCACAGCCTCTACAGGGCCCCGCCGGACATGTGGATTCCTCCCACGCCGGGAGGCCGCAGGAGCATTGGAAGGCCCCCGGCGTGGAGGGTGCCTTGTGGGGCTCCTGACACGGCGCCGGGCCCGGGGGGGTAAATCGGGGCTAAGGCGCGCCGGCGGCCGTACCCGCCGCGACCGTGTAGCTGCTGGATTAGGGCTAGACATACCCACCTCCGCCCCCCCCAGCAAAGCGGTCACCTGCTGCTCCAGCCAGTCGGCGCCCCTGGTGTCCGCCACTTGTCTCAATCGCCGCAGCATCGCCCCCACTGCTTCTGCCATTGCAGTATGCGATGCTGCAGCTCAGATGCCGGCTCTCTGCTCCTAAAATGGCGGGCGCTAACCTGCCTCACCACCACTTAAGCCTGCCGCTCCCCGCCCCTTCCTGGCTCCTCCCCCTTTCCCTGCACGCTTCCAGTTAACCCTTGCCCTACTCTAACCCTCGCTAACAAAACCCCTCATGCCGGCCTCCCCTGACGCGTACCACTTCGTCCGGCCTCACTTGAGCAACAGTCTCTGTGCAAGAGATGGAACATTGGGCACTCATGCCCTGGATTCCTCTACTCCTCAATACCCCAGAGTTGAGTTTGGTTGCACACTTTTTCCTTCTAATGCTTCCTCTATATCAACTGAGCTCTCACCTTTTATAGGCTTGGCCTGGGCCTTTCACTCCAGCCCTGAACCCTTTTTCAGTGGTAGCTCAGTGGGGTCAATCTCACAGACTTTGTGGCAAAGGCTGTTCTGCACCCCATCGGGACTTGTCTCTCGGGGAGTGCCAGATCTCTCTCATCTTTGGCAGTCCTGCTGTCAGGTTGCATCAGCTACACTTACCTGACACACATCTCTATTCAGTCACCAAAACTCTGATATACAGGTGCATCCCTTCCAGTAGACACCAGAGTACACTGCTTTCATGCCCAATGTCCTTCATGACATCCAAGTAGAGTTCCATGCAATAGTACTTTACCTGCAGCTGACCCCACCTCCTGTGAGATGGATAACTGGAGCAGCACTAATCAGCAGGAGGCAACGTGCCAATCTAAAATACGAACTGCTTTCCCCTTTTTCAGGGCACAAACGCCAGACATGTCAAACAGGCGGTGAATGAAGAAAACACAACATAAAACATAGAAAGTACTCTGTCCAAGGTTCACCCAGTTAAGTCTGTAAATGTAGCTTTTGTTCTATGTGAAGGGGAACCATGCGGCATGGAATCACTGTTAGTGTTGAGCGCGAATATTTGAATTACGAATATTAATCGTGAATATCGCAACTTTACTAATTTGCAAATATTTCGAATATAGTGCTATATATTCGCTAAATCGAATGTTCGTTGTTTTTTTTACATCTGAAGACATGATTCCTCCCTGCTTCTTTCTTGTGGGCCAATGAGTCATTGGCCCACAAGCAACTTAAGCATTAAGGAATCATGTTTTCATATGGAAAGAAAAATTACAAATATTCTAAAAAACAAATATATAGCAATTTAGGGAATATATTCGTTATTTAGAATATCTGCATACTCCTCCCCGACAAGCGTACCTGTCACAATGGGAACGCCTGTGGGTTAAAAAATACCATCGGATCTGAGTTTTGCCTGAGAGCGTGAAAACTCAGATCCAATGGTATATTCTAACCCACAGGTGTTCCCATGGTGACGGGGACGCTTGTCGGGGAGGAGTATGCCAAAGTGGAATAACAGTACAGATTGAAAAAAAAAAATGACGAATATTCAAAATAACGAATATATTCGCTATATTGCTATAAGTATGTTTTTTAGAATATTCGTCATATTCTAAAACAAGAATATATAGCATTATAGCGAATATTTATCGCAATACGCGAATAATTAAATCACATATTATTCACGATAAATAGAATAATGACGAATATTCGATTTCAATGAATATAAGACGAATATTCAATTGAATATTTGGGAAATATCGCAAAATCGAATATGGCACCTCCCGCTCATCACTAATCGCCGTGATTGTTGCGGCAAGTACATGTGAAGCAAGTGATTATGTGTCTCATCTGCATGAACTGCGAAACCAGAGCAAACTGCATCCTAGAGTACCGCCACATAATGCTAATCTGCCACAGTTTTGTGGTAATTGTGGCAATAAATAAATCATGTAAATGTACCCTTAGCATTCATTTCTTTGAGCAGCCAACAATGCCCGCTAGATAGGAGTTAGAAATATTGCCTAAAAGGTGGTTTATATGGCAATTATGAATTGTACATAGATGGCAGCACTCTGGGTAGTTATTAAAAGGGTTTTCTGATCGGTGAGGGTCCAACACTCAGCTGTTTGAGAAGGCACCAGTGCTAGCAGTAGCTCCGAAGACCTTCTCTCTGATCACTAAGCACAGCGCCGTCCATTATATAGTGGTTGTGCTTGGTATAGCAGCTCAGCCCCAATCACTACTATGTGGCTGAGCTGCGCCTAGGCCATGTGACCGATGATCGTGATGTCACATGGCCTAAGCAAAGCTAGAGAAGGCCGTGGCGCTACCAGTGACTTCCTAAACAGATGATCGGTGTGGTGCTAGGTGTCAAATCCTCACTAATCAGATAATGATAACCTATCTAAACTTGAAAAACCCCTTTAATAAATTGGTCTTACATAGTACCACTGCTTTCCCCCTATTATCCAGTTGAGTAGTGTCACATTCCTGTTTGCTGACGGATTGATTTTCAGGATGCCTGTGATCCTAATTGCTCAGTGATAAGGTAATAGATGGCCCCCCAGGGTCTCTTTTACCCAGTGAAGCACTTGTACTAAGAGATGAATGGGGTGTCTTTTATCTCACCCTATCATCTACTCTTCCTACCCCCATACCTTGCACCTTATAGGGAGTCACTGTAATGAGCAGCACTTCTGATTTATCTCTCCTCTCTGCCTGGTGGTGATGAATGGCTTCCGACAGGAAAGAGTTTATGAGGATTTCTATGTGAATTAACCGAACGGCAGCATGGCATAGACTGCAGAAAGGAGTTTTATTTATGTTTAGGAGAGGGGACATATAAATCATTGTCAGGTATGCGTACACATACCATGCCATCTTCTTATGGATCCCCTATCATTTTAATTCATCTGCATTTGCTCATCAAAAAGCTTAGGGAGAGCAGGCCAATTTGCATGTCTCCGCCCACTATCCCAGAATGAGGATTCGTTATACTTGCCGTGTGGATATTTGCTGGAAGCGATCATGTAAATGCTTTCTATTTTAAGAAGACCTTGCTGTGTTTCTCCATTAAGTTAAGAAAATGTTTGCAGTCCGTATGATATACACTGGGACCTGCTGCATGGAAGAAGCATTTCCCTGACAACCACAGTTTTGCAGTCAGTAAGAATCTGTTTAATACAAATGTGATCCCTGGTTTTGGCTGTGAGATGTAATCAGAATTTGATAGACATTGAAATCCAAGATAGACTATATGGATGGTAGTAAAATATTATTAGATTGTAACCCTAAAGAAGTTGTAAAAAGTAGGACTGCAGCTATCGATTATTTTAGTTATCAAGTATTCTATCGATGAATCCAACGATTAATCAAGTACTCTAATAAGAAAAAAAATGAATAGAACATTTTCCTTTATAAAAACTCATCAGCCCCCGTGCCATCAGTCCTCAGCGCCATCAGCCCCTCCATGCCCTCAGCTCTCCCAATGCCATCAGTCCTCTGTGCCATCAGCTCCCCCAGTGCTATTATCTCCCCCCAGTGCCATCAGCTCCCCCCAGTGCCATCAGTCCTCTGTGCCATCAGCCCCCCATGTCTTCAGTCCTCTGTGCCATCAGCCCCTCCATGCTATCATGTCCACCACTCCCCAGTGCCATCAGCCCCTCCATGCCATTTTCCCAGTGCCATCAGTCCCTCCATGCCATTTTCCCAGTGTCATCAGCCCCTCCATGCCATGTCCCCCAGTACCATCAGCCCCTCCATGCAATGCCCCCAGTGCCATCAGCCCCTCCATGCCATGTCCCCCAGTGCTATCAGCCCCTCCATGCCATGTCCCCCAGTGCCATTAGCCCCGCCATGCAATGCCCCCCAGTGCCATCAGCCCCTCCATGCCATGTCCCCCCAGTGCCATCGGCTCTCTATTCCATGTCCCCCAGTGCCATGAGCCCCTCCATGCCATGTCCCCAAGTGTCATGAGCCCCTACATGCCATGTCTCCCAGTGCCATCCACGCCTCCATGTTCCCCCTCCCCCTGTAATACTTACCTTTCCTAGCAGGGTGCGCGGCTCACCGATATGGAGTCTGCAGGAGAAGAACCGCAGCATCTTCTTCCCAACATGCACTGGGACCTGACTTCAGGCAGCGCACGCTGACGATGTGTGTACGCCAGGCGCAGGACAGTGCAGCGTGGTGCCGAAAGGAGACCATGGAGCAGTGAGTAATAGGCTTTACTTCCCTCACACTCCGTGGTCACACGATCAAAACTAATCCTCGATGATGGAAAACTGCATGGAGGATTTTTTTGTGTCGATTACATCGAGTAGTCATTGCAGCCCTAGTACAAAGTTAAAAGACATAACTGGTTCTTCCAGACATAGGAGTCCATATATGTTCATGGTGTTCATGGGCTGTGCAGCTCAGGTTCATTGATGTTAGTGAGACTTAGTTGCAATGCCACACACAACCTGTAGATAGGAGTGATGCTATGTAGATAGGAGTGAAGCTAAATCCACTATTTGACACAACTCAAAATCTAGTTTCAACATCTAGCTGGCACTTCCTCCAATATATATAATGTATAATTTCTAGACACTCACAACAAATTGTCATTGTATTCTTTCTTTAGAGAGTGTTGAAGAACTAAATGTAGTTTTCTGGAGAGAGGACTAACTCCGGGCAAAATCTGAAGATCTGAAACCTGGTATTTTTTATGTTGCTGTTCCACCATGCAAAACAGTCTCTAACTATAGTACTTCTTGACCTTGTAAAGCAGTGGTTTTCATGATCACGACTCAGGGCATACATATACCACAAAGGCTCCTTCTAAGAAAAATGAGACTTAGAGGCAGACCTAGATCACATACGTCATGAAAGGACTGTATGTTGGCTGCTTGCTATGTATAGATACTATTTTGTTGAAAGTAAGGTGCTTTTCATAGTCCTTCAATGGTGTGCCAATTCTTTAGTGGACTGTAATCAAGCAGTAATTATGAACCATGGCAATGATTAACGGTAATTTGTATGCAATCTATTAGTACATAAGACTTTTTTTTTCTAAAATACCGGTGCCCTTGTGGAATTACACCTATGGTACAGTAAAAACTCTTAAAAAGACCACCTCGTTGAGAAGTCAATCCATTTTTCAAGACCAGATTTTCAATTATATTTTCTATATGTTGGCCTCTTCTTTGAGAGGACCAGACCTCTAGAAGACCTTTTTACAATGCAATGCGCAAGTCATGACTAGAGTTGAGCGAACACCTGGATGTTCGGGTTCGAGAAGTTCGGCCGAACATCCCGGAAATGTTCGGGTTCGGGATCCGAACCCGATCCGAACTTCGTCCCGAACCCGAACCCCATTGAAGTCAATGGGGACCCGAACTTTTCGGCACTAAAAAGGCTGTAAAACAGCCCAGGAAAGAGCTAGAGGGCTGCAAAAGGCAGCAACATGTAGGTAAATCCCCTGCAAACAAATGTGGATAGGGAAATGAATTAAAATAAAAATTAAATAAATAAAAATTAACCAAAATCAATTGGAGAGAGGTTCCATAGCAGAGAATCTGGCTTCCCGTCACCCACCACTGGAACAGTCCATTCTCAGATATTTAGGCCCCGGCACCCAGGCAGAGGAGAGAGGTCCCGTAACAGAGAATCTGTCTTCATGTCAGCAGAGAATTAGTCTGCATGTCATAGCAGAGAATGAGGCTTCACGTCAGCCACCACTGCAACAGTCCATTGGCATATATTTAGGCCCAGCACACACACAGGCAGAGGAGAGAGGTCCCGTAACAGAGAATCTGGCTTCATGTCAGCAGAGAATCAGTCTGCATGTCATAGCAGAGAATCAGGCTTCACGTCAGCCACCACTGCAACAGTCCATTGTCATAAATTTAGGCCCAGCACCCAGGCAGAGGAGAGAGGTCCCGTAACAGAGAATCTGGCTTCATGTCAGCAGAGAATCAGTCTTCATATCATAGCAGAGAATCAGGCTTCACGTCACCCACCACTGTAAGAGTCAATTTTCATAAATTTAGGCCCAGAACCCAGGCAGAGGAGAAAGGTCCCGTAACAGACAATCTGGCTTCATGTCAGCAGAGAATCAGTCTTCATATCATAGCAGAGAATCAGGCTTCACGTCACCCACCACTGTAAGAGTCAATTTTCATAAATTTAGGCCCAGAACCCAGGCAGAGGAGAAAGGTCCCGTAACAGACAATCTGGCTTCATGTCAGCAGAGAATCAGTCTTCATATCATAGCAGAGAATCAGGCTTCACGTCACCCACCACTGTAAGAGTCAATTTTCATAAATTTAGGCCCAGAACCCAGGCAGAGGAGAAAGGTCCCGTAACAGACAATCTGGCTTCATGTCAGCAGAGAATCAGTCTTCATATCATAGCAGAGAATCAGGCTTCACGTCACCCACCACTGTAAGAGTCAATTTTCATAAATTTAGGCCCAGAACCCAGGCAGAGGAGAAAGGTCCCGTAACAGACAATCTGGCTTCATGTCAGCAGAGAATCAGTCTTCATATCATAGCAGAGAATCAGGCTTCACGTCACCCACCACTGTAAGAGTCAATTTTCATAAATTTAGGCCCAGAACCCAGGCAGAGGAGAAAGGTCCCGTAACAGACAATCTGGCTTCATGTCAGCAGAGAATCAGTCTTCATATCATAGCAGAGAATCAGGCTTCACGTCACCCACCACTGTAAGAGTCAATTTTCATAAATTTAGGCCCAGAACCCAGGCAGAGGAGAAAGGTCCCGTAACAGACAATCTGGCTTCATGTCAGCAGAGAATCAGTCTTCATATCATAGCAGAGAATCAGGCTTCACGTCACCCACCACTGTAAGAGTCAATTTTCATAAATTTAGGCCCAGAACCCAGGTAGAGGAGAAAGGTCCCGTAACAGACAATCTGGCTTCATGACAGCAGAGAATCAGTCTGCATGTCATAGCAGAGAATCAGGCTTCACGTCAGCCACCACTGCAACAGTCCATTGTCATAAATTTAGGCCCAGCACCCAGGCAGAGGAGAGAGGTCCCGTAACAGACAATCTGGCTTCATGTCAGCAGAGAATTAGTCTGCATGTCATAGCAGAGAATCAGGCTTCATGTCAGCCACCACTGCAACAGTCCATTGGCATATATTTAGGCCTAGCACACAGGCAGAGGAGAGGTTCATTCAACTTTGGGTAGCATCGCAATATAATGGTAAAATGAAAATAAAAATAGGATTGAATGAGGAAGTGCCCTGGAGTCCAATAATATATGGTTATGGGGAGGTAGTTAATGTCTAATCTGGACAAGGGACGGACAGGTCCTGTGGGATCCATGCCTGGTTCATTTTTATGAACGTCAGCTTGTCCACATTGGCTGTAGACAGGCGGCTGCGTTTGTCTGTAATGACGCCCCCTGCCGTGCTGAATACACGTTCAGACAAAACGCTGGCTGCCGGGCAGGCCAGCACCTCCAAGGCATAAAAGGCTAGCTCTGGCCACGTGGACAATTTAGAGACCCAGAAGTTGAATGGGGCCGAACCATCAGTCAGTACGTGGAGGGGTGTGCACACGTACTGTTCCACCATGTTAGTGAAATGTTGCCTCCTGCTAACACGTTGCGTATCAGGTGGTGGTGCAGTTAGCTGTGGCGTGTTGACAAAAGTTTTCCACATCTCTGCCATGCTAACCCTGCCCTCAGAGGAGCTGGCCGTGACACAGCTGCCTTGGCGACCTCTTGCTCCTCCTCTGCCTTGGCCTTGGGCTTCCACTTGTTCCCCTGTGACATTTGGGAATGCTCTCAGTAGCGCGTCTACCAACGTGCGCTTGTACTCGCGCATCTTCCTATCACGCTCCAGTGCAGGAAGTAAGGTGGGCACATTGTCTTTGTAGCGTGGATCCAGCAGGGTGGCAACCCAGTAGTCCGCACAGGTTAAAATGTGGGCAACTCTGCTGTCGTTGCGCAGGCACTGCAGCATGTAGTCGCTCATGTGTGCCAGGCTGCCCAGGGGTAAGGACAAGCTGTCCTCTGTGGGAGGCGTATCGTCATCGTCCTGCCTTTCCCCCCAGCCACGCACCAGTGATGGACCCGAGCTGCGTTGGGTGCCACCCCGCTGTGACCATGCTTCATCCTCATCCTCCTCCACCTCCTCCTCATCCTCGTCCTCCTCGTCCTCCAGTAGTGGGCCCTGGCTGGCCACATTTGTACCTGGCCTCTGCTGTTGCAAAAAACCTCCCTCTGAGTCACTTCGAAGAGACTGGCCTGAAAGTGCTAAAAATGACCCCTCTTCCTCATCCTCCTCCTCCTCCTCCTGGGCCACCTCCTGTTCCATCATCGCCCTAAGTGTTTTCTCAAGGAGACATAGAAGTGGTATTGTAACGCTGATAACGGTGTCATCGCCACTGGCCATGTTGGTGGAGTACTCGAAACAGCGCAACAGGGCACACAGGTCTCGCATGGAGGCCCAGTCATTGGTGGTGAAGTGGTGCTGTTCTGTAGTGCGACTGACCCGTGCGTGCTGCAGCTGAAACTCCACTATGGCCTGCTGCTGCTCGCACAGTCTGTCCAGCATGTGCAAGGTGGAGTTCCACCTGGTGGGCACGTCGCATATGAGGCGGTGAGCGGGAAGGCCGAAGTTACGCTGTAGCGCAGACAGGCGAGCAGCGGCAGGATGTGAACGCCGGAAGCGCGAACAGACGGCCCGCACTTTATGCAGCAGCTCTGACATGTCGGGGTAGTTGTGAATGAACTTCTGCACCACCAAATTCAGCACATGCGCCAAGCAAGGGATGTGCGTCAAATTGGCTAGTCCCAGAGCTGCAACGAGATTTCGCCCATTATCACACACCACCAGGCCGGGCTTGAGGCTCACCGGCAGCAACCACTCGTCGGTCTGTTGTTCAATACCCCGCCACAACTCCTGTGCGGTGTGGGGCCTGTCCCCCAAACATATGAGTTTCAGAATGGCCTGCTGACGTTTACCCCGGGCTGTGCTGAAGTTGGTGGTGAAGGTGTGTGGCTGACTGGATGAGCAGGTGGAAGAAGAGGAGGAGGAGGAAGCCGAGAAGGAGGAGGTGGCAACAGGAGGCAAAGAATGTTGCCCTGCGATCCTTGGCGGCGGCAGGACGTGCGCCAAACAGCTCTCCGCCTGGGGCCCAGCTGCCACTACATTTACCCAGTGTGCAGTTAGGGAGATATAGCGTCCCTGGCCGTGCTTACTGGTCCACGTATCTGTGGTTAGGTGGACCTTGCTACAGATGGCGTTGCGCAGTGCACACTTGATTTTATCGGATACTTGGTTGTGCAGGGAAGGCACGGCTCTCTTGGAGAAGTAGTGCCGGCTGGGAACAACATACTGTGGGACAGCAAGCGACATGAGCTGTTTGAAGCTGTCTGTGTCCACCAGCCTAAATGACAGCATTTCATAGGCCAGTAGTTTAGAAATGCTGGCATTCAGGGCCAGGGATCGAGGGTGGCTAGGTGGGAATTTACGCTTTCTATCAAATGTTTGTGAGATGGAGAGCTGAACGCTGGCGTGTGACATGGTTGAGACGCTTGGTGACGGAGGTGGTGGTGGTGGTGTTGGTGGTACATCCCCTGTTTGCTGGGCGGCAGGTGCCAACGTTCCTCCAGAGGCGGAGGAAGAGGCCGAGGCGGCAGCAGCAGAATAGGCCGAGGCGGCAGCAGCAGAAGAGGTAGCAGGGGGAGCCTGAGTGACTTCCTTGGTTTTAAGGTGTTTACTCCACTGCAGTTCATGCTTTGCATGCAGGTGCCTGGTCATGCAGGTTGTGCTCAGGTTCAGAACGTTAATGCCTCGCTTCAGGCTCTGATGGCACAGCGTGCAAACCACTCGGGTCTTGTCGTCAGCACATTGTTTGAAGAAGTGCCATGCCAGGGAACTCCTTGAAGCTGCCTTTGGGGTGCTCGGTCCCAGATGGCGGCGGTCAGTAGCAGGCGGAGTCTCTTGGCAGCGGGTGTTCTGCTTTTGCCCACTGCTCCCTCTTTTGCTACGCTGTTGGCTCGGTCTCACCACTGCCTCTTCCTCCGAACTGTGAAAGTCAGTGGCACGACCTTCATTCCATGTGGGGTCTAGGACCTCATCGTCCCCTGCATCGTCTTCCACCCAGTCTTGATCCCTGACCTCCTGTTCAGTCTGCACACTGCAGAAAGACGCAGCAGTTGGCACCTGTGTTTCGTCATCATCAGAGACATGCTGAGGTGGTATTCCCATGTCCTCATCATCAGGAAACATAAGTGGTTGTGCGTCAGTGCATTCTATGTCTTTCACCGCTGGGGAAGGGCTAGGTGGATGCCCTTGGGAAACCCTGCCAGCGGAGTCTTCAAACAGCATAAGAGACTGCTGCATAACTTGAGGCTGAGACAGTTTCCCTGGTATGCATGGGGGTGATGTGACAGACTGATGGGGTTGGTTTTCAGGCGCCATCTGTGCGCTTTCTGCAGAAGACTGGGTGGGAGATAATGTGAACGTGCTGGATCCACTGTCGGCCACCCAATTGACTAATGCCTGTACCTGCTCAGGCCTTACCATCCTTAGAACGGCATTGGGCCCCACCATTTATCGCTGTAAATTCTGGCGGCTACTGGGACCTGAGGTAGTTGGTACACTAGGACGTGTGGATGTGGCAGAACGGCCACGTCCTCTCCCAGCACCAGAGGGTCCACTAACACCACCACGACCATGTCCACGTCCGCGTCCCTTACTAGATGTTTTTCTCATTGTTATGGTTCACCACAACAACAAATATATTATTTGGCCCAATGTATTGTATTCAAATTCAGCGGGATATAAATTTGAGGCCTAGTATTTAGGCGCTGGGTGACCGGTATGGATTTAGTGACAGAATTAGACTTGGAAATGCACAGAAGCGTGTGTGTGAAGTTATTCTGAATGACCCAATGTGCACCTTGAATATTATATACCCTTTTTGGGATAGATTTCAAATAGCTCTGATATAGCAGGAACCACTAAATTATGAAATTGCTAAATTGGGAATTGTACTTCAACCCAGAACAAAAAATGTGCTTTGACGGGCACTAAATAACTTTCCCAGCTACAACAGGACAGCGGTAACGAGAGATTTAGAGGGATTTAAATTTGAGGCCTAGTATTTAGGCGCTGGGTCACCGGTATGGATTTAGTGACAGAATTAGACTTGGAAATGCACAGAAGCGTGTGTGTGAAGTTATTCTGAATGACCCTATGTGCACCTTCAATATTATATACCCTTTTAGGGATAGATTTCAAATAGCTCTGATATAGCAGAAACCACTAAATTATGAAATTGCTAAATTGGGAATTGTACTTCAACCCAGAACAAAAAATGTGCTTTGACGGGCACTAAATAACTTTCCCAGCTACAACAGGACAGCGGTAACGAGAGATTTAGAGGGATTTAAATTTGAGGCCTAGTATTTAGGCGCTGGGTCACCGGTATGGATTTAGTGACAGAATTAGACTTGGAAATGCACAGAAGCGTGTGTGTGAAGTTATTCTGAATGACCCTATGTGCACCTTCAATATTATATACCCTTTTAGGGATAGATTTCAAATAGCTCTGATATAGCAGAAACCACTAAATTATGAAATTGCTAAATTGGGAATTGTACTTCAACCCAGAACAAAAAATGTGCTTTGACGGACACTAAATATCTTGCCCAGCAACAACAGTACAGCGGTGGGTAACGAGAGATTTAGAGGGATTTAAATTTGAGGCCTAGTATTTAGGCGCTGGGTCACCGGTATGGATTTAGTGACAGAATTAGACTTGGAAATGCACAGAAGCGTGTGTGTGAAGTTATTCTGAATGACCCTATGTGCACCTTCAATATTATATACCCTTTTAGGGATAGATTTCAAATAGCTCTGATATAGCAGAAACCACTAAATTATGAAATTGCTAAATTGGGAATTGTACTTCAACCCAGAACAAAAAATGTGCTTTGACGGACACTAAATATCTTGCCCAGCAACAACAGTACAGCGGTGGGTAACGAGAGATTTAGAGGGATTTAAATTTGAGGCCTAGTATTTAGGCGCTGGGTCACCGGTATGGATTTAGTGACAGAATTAGACTTGGAAATGCACAGAAGCGTGTGTGTGAAGTTATTCTGAATGACCCAATGTGCACCTTCAATATTATATACCCTTTTAGGGATAGATTTCAAATAGCTCTGATATAGCAGAAACCACTAAATTATGAAATTGCTAAATTGGGAATTGTACTTCAACCCAGAACAAAAAATGTGCTTTGACGGACACTAAATATCTTGCCCAGCAACAACAGTACAGCGGTAACGAGAGATTTAGAGGGATTTAAATTTGAGGCCTAGTATTTAGGCGCTGGGTGACAGGTATGGGTTTAGTGACAGAATTAGACTTGGAAATACACAGTAGCGGGTGTGTGTGAAGTTATTCTGAATGACCCAATGTGCACCTTCAATATTATATACCCTTTTAGGGATAGATTCCAAATAGCTCTGATATAGCAGGAACCACTAAATTATGAAATTGCTAAATTGGGAATTGTACTTCAACCCAGAACAAAAAATGTGCTTTGACGGACACTAAATATCTTGCCCAGCAACAACAGTACAGCGGTAACGAGAGATTTAGAGGGATTTAAATTTGAGGCCTAGTATTTAGGCGCTGGGTGACAGGTATGGGTTTAGTGACAGAATTAGACTTGGAAATACACAGTAGCGGGTGTGTGTGAAGTTATTCTGAATGACCCAATGTGCACCTTCAATATTATATACCCTTTTTTTGATAGATTTCAAATAGCTCTGATATAGCAGGAACCACTAAATTATGAAATTGCTAAATTGGGAATTGTATTTCAACCCAGAACAAGAAATGTGCTTGAACGGACACTAAATAACTCGCCCAGCTACAGCACTAGGGACAGATTTAGCTGGATATAAATTTGAGGCCTAGTATTTAGGCGCTGGGTGACCGGTATGGATTTAGTGACAGAATTAGACTGGGATATGGCCAAAAAATAAACAGACTATTGCTGGTTAAATGCACTTGGTGTGACAGCTTCACCCTGATGTAGGCTTTAGCCAAAAAACAACCACACCATTGAGGGTTAAATGCACTTGGTGACAGGCGCAGCTTGCCCCTGATTTTGTATATGGCCAAAAAATGAACAGACTATTGCTGGTTAAATGCACTTGGTGTGACAGCTTCACCCTGATGTAGGCTTTAGCCAAAAAACAACCACACCATTGAGGGTTAAATGCACTTGGTGACAGGCGCAGCTTGCCCCTGATTTTGTATATGGCCAAAAAATGAACAGACTATTGCTGGTTAAATGCACTTGGTGTCACAGCTTCACCCTGATGTAGGCTTTAGCCAAAAAACAACCACACCATTGAGGGTTAAATGCACTTGGTGACAGGCGCAGCTTGCCCCTGATTTTGTATATGGCCAAAAAATGAACAGACTATTGCTGGTTAAATGCACTTGGTGTGACAGCTTCACCCTGATGTAGGCTTTAGCCAAAAAACAACCACACCATTGAGGGTTAAATGCACTTGGTCGCAGCTTGTGCTGGCGCACCACAAGACACAAAATGGCCGCCGATCACCCCAGAAAAATGAGACTGACAAACGGTCTGTGCAGCCTAAAAACAGTGAGCAATTGAGGATCAGCAGCTCAATGATCCACAGCTGCAGATCGATCAGTTAATCAAGTCCTTTGGAGGAGTTAATCTGCCTAATCTCGCCCTACTGTCGCAGCCGCAACCTCTCCCTACGCTAATCAGAGCAGAGTGACGGGCGGCGCTATGTGACTCCAGCTTAAATAGAGGCTGGGTCACATGGTGCTCTGGCCAATCACAGCCATGCCAATAGTAGGCATGGCTGTGATGGCCTCTTGGGGCAAGTAGTATGACGCTTGTTGATTGGCTGCTTTGCAGCCTTTCAAAAAGCGCCAAGAAAGCGTCACAAAAGCGCCAAGAAAGCGACGAACACCGAACCCGAACCCGGACTTTTACGAAAATGTCCGGGTTCGGGTCCGTGTCACGGACACCCCAAAATTCGGTACGAACCCGAACTATACAGTTCGAGTTCGCTCATCCCTAGTCATGACCTCTTGAGTAGAGATGAGCGAGTTTCTAAAAAATCCGGCCGGTTCGCCGAATTTTCCGAAAAGATTTGATCCGAATTTATTTGCGTTGAATCGCGTTAAAAAACAGCTAATTCCTGGTTGCAGAGAGCCTGTATAGTGATGTAGAACACTGTGCCTTGCAGTAACACACATAGGGAGTCTGCTGTGGTAGTGAAATAATACTGTGAGTCAGTATGACATGTAGATGACAGGCGTCTCTCTCAGAATCACTGCACACTTCACATATTTGGGCAGTAACGGGGCCAAAACAGACCATATAACGCAAGTGTGAACTCAGCCTTACAGGTCGATATTAACGCCAGGTATAAAGAACCATGCAGAGGCCCAAGATCCTACTGTAGCATACAAGAGCGTCGTCAGCTGATTCCACATAGATGTCTACAGAACCTGTTCTATTAAACGCTTCTACAAGTAGAGCCCCCCTGACAGAGTGGAGAGGGTGTCAGCAGTAAGTTTGTGTTGCATCTCTGATTATTTTGCCCTTCCTCTGATCTGTCAGAACAATAACCCCCAAAAAACGAATCCTATCTGTTGAGCATCCGCTTTCACTCGGTCAGCATTTGGTCAGTAACACACCAGTATTGCTAAAGCCAAAAAAAAACCAGGAGTGGATCCAAAACAGAGATGACACGTGAATGGAATATTTGCATGTCTTCTGTGTTTTGTACCCACTCCTGCTTTTGGCTGCCAAATCATAAGCCAATTCTGATGGGATCATACAGGCCTTACAGCTATTACACAAACAGGATCCGTTGTGCGTCTCATTTTTCCTTCCTTCTGACAGATCAAAAGAAGGTCAAATAAATGATAATGTCAACCAGGCCAAAAAGGCAAAATAGCGGCCCAGTCAAGGAATGGGGAGGGTGGGAGAACAGCTTGAGAAGTCCACAGAGTGGCCTAATGACATAGTGCTGAGGTAGCAGTAGCAGTATAAGGAGATCACAGAGTGGCTCAGTGACATAGTGGTGAGGTGGCAACAGCAGCATGAGGAGACCTGAGTGGTGAGCCGGCAGCAGCATCAGGAGACCACAGAGTGACCCAGTGACAAAGTGGGGAGGTGGGTGGCAATAACAGTACCCGCTGACGATGGTGGGTGTAAGAAGGAGCACGTGGCATCAGGTGGGTGGCAGGATCAGAATAGTAGCTGAGGCAGGTAGCCAGAAGAAACCGGTCTCTTTTGTCAAGGTCTGGGTGAGGCAGCATGAATGATCTAATCTGATGCATCAGGCATTGGTGGGTGCAAATTCTGGCTGATCCACACCTGATTCATCTTGACAAAGGTCAGTCTCTCCACATTTTGGGTGGACAGGCGAGTACTTCTTGGGGTAACTATGGCCCCAGTTGCATTAAACACTCACTCTGATGCCACACTACTGGCTGAACAGCTTTTCCAGGGCAAACTTGGCCAGTTGTGGACGCAAATCCAGTTTGGCTGCCCGGTAGTCCAGTGGATCTTCAATGTGGGGTGGCAGGGTGCTGTCCAAGTATGCCATCACCTGCTGGTTCAGGTTCTGCTCCATATCTAGCTGCTGCTGGTGAGTAGTTTCTTCACTAGGCGGGTGAAGAAAGTTGCTCATCTGCGACTCTAGACTCAAGTTGCTGCTGATGGAGCTGGTACTGCTTCTACCCCCCCACCCCGCAACAGCAGCCATGGCAGTAAAATGTGAGTGAAGGGCCCCCATGGTCAGACCTGCAAGAGGATAGACAATGGCACAGATACGCAGTGGCCAACTAACTACATAGGATGTCTCGATTGCAGTTCAGTTTGTCCTCCCTCTCAGCAGGTGTAAAAAAGGCCCTCATTTTGGACTGGTAGCGAGGGTCTAACATGGTGGAGAGCCAGTAGTCATCCCTCTGCTGAATGGTGACAATTTGTCTGTCATTTGCATATCGGGCCATTTGCGCAAGTTACTCGGAGGGACTCCCTGCCTCCATCTCCACTGCATACTGCCACGTTGTGTCTGGGTCCTCTTCCTCCTCTTCATCATCTCCCTCTTGCTCCTCTGGCTGCTACTGCTCCTCCTCTCCTGCCACCTGTGTAGAAAAACCACCCATTTCGCTACACATTGCTTGTGCTCCAATGTCCTTCTCCTCCTCCAGTTCAGCCCCACAGGGCTCATGTGGCTGTGAGATGTAGGCTCCACGTCTCCAGTCCCCAGTCCCCTGATTTAGTGGAATGACATTGTTCATCCCGTAGTCCTGGCGACTGACAAATAAATCAGCCTCCTCAAAGGGCACAAGCAAACGGCAGGTGTAACGCATGAGCTGCCACTGGCTGACATCGAAGTTACACAGGGGAGTACATCTGTCCATCTGTATCATCAAGAAATAGTTTATGGCCTTTCTCTGTTCGTATAGTCGCTCCAACATATGGAGGGTGGAATTCCAATGGGTGGAAACGTTGCATATCAGCCTATGTTGGGGGATGCCATTCTGCCGCTGCAGCTCAAGGAGGGTGTGCTTTGGAGTGTTCGAGTGGCTGAAGTGCATGCAAAGTTTCTTAGCCATTTTAAGGATGTTTTGCAGATGGGCGGAAGACTTCAGAAACTGCTTGACAACCAGATTGAACACATGCGCCTTGCAGGGCGCATGGCTCATACCTCATTGATGCAGCACTGACACCATGTTCTTACCGTTGTTGGTCACCATGGTTCCAATTTTGATTTGTTGTGGAGAAAGCCAGGATTCTATTTCTTGATGAAGGACGCGGAGCAGTTCCTCCCTTGTGTGACTCAGTTTGCCCAGGCAAACTAGGTGGAGAACAGCGTGACACCGCCATGCCCTGCACATGTGGTGTGCTGGTCGGGCACTGGGAATTGTCCCTGCAGTGGAGGCTGAGGATATGGTGGAGGATGAGGAGGCAGAGGTGGGCCATAAAGGACATATATTGTCCTTGACCGTGGTTACAGCTTCACACTTGCACTTTGGCAAACACCGACAGGCTCAAGGACTGGCCCACCTTCTGTTCTACATATTTGTGCAGGGCTGGTACTGCCTTTTTGGCAAAGAAATAATGGCTTGGGACTCTCCACCTCTGCTCGGCACAAGCCATCATTTCTCTGAAAGGTGCAGAGTCCACCACTTGAAAAGGGAGGGACTGCAGTATCAGCAACTTAGCCAGGAGCACTTTCAGCTTCTGCGCCATAGGATGATCACACGCATATTGCTGTTTCTTTGCAATTGCTTCGGTGATCAACTGCTGAGGAAATAACTGATAAGGAGTAGGAGGATGAGGAGCTGGAGCATCAGGACCGGTAGATGATGGAAAGGACAGACAGCGCCCTTCGGCTGAGGTGGTGTAGCCTTGAATGTCTAAAATTGGGTGCGTGCCACTGGGTGATGCAGCTGTTGCTGCGGCAGGCTGGACCACCACATCGGAGCCACGGTTCTCCCAGGCCACTTTATGGTGATGCTGCATATGTTGGCGCAGGGCCGTGGTGCCAATTGGCACCCTTGCCCCGCTTCACCTTCTGCCCACAGATTCGGCAAATGCCCATGTTCACCTCCTCCGGCGGCTTAAAAAAAAACTGCCACACCGCCGAGTAGGTGATTTTACCCCCAACAGTCTGCACTGACTGACTGCTACCACCGCTGCCTCCGTGAACCCCTGCACCACTACTTTCTGGGCCAGTAGACTCCTGTGAATCGGGTGTTCTACCCCGGGCACGTTTGGCTCCCGACCTCCCACTACTGCCACCATCATCGAGTACTGTCTGCACGTCACTGATGTCCTCCTCAACAGTCTCTGGGTCAGGAGCCTGACTGCTCGCAACACCAGCTCCCACGCCACTCTACTCATCACTACTTGCCCGCTTACTGGAGGAAGCGGCGGATGTCTCCTCCACATCTTAGCTGGCCAGTAGCTGCTGACTGTCCTCTAGTAGCTCATCCTTGCTGTATAGTGGAGCTCAGCCCACAGCATATAATATTTCTCCGGCTGAGGGAACAGAAACGGACAGAGGCAGGTGAGGGCGCAGGGCCTGTTCCCGAGCCATGCTAACTAAGCGTTGTGTCAAAGGAACCCACCAACTCTTGGCTGGGGGTGTCTGATGTCACTTGGGACAAAGTGGATGACTGAGTCAACCATTCAAGAACTGCTGGGTTGCTGGTCAAGACTAGTGATGAGCTGCAGGGGCAATATTCAAATTTGCGATATTTCGCTAATATTTGGGCGAATATTCTTCATAAATTCGCGAATTTGAGAATTCGCCATTATTTTCTTAATTGCGAAAATCGGCAATGTAATATGCGCGTATTGCGCATGCAATACAGGCGTGGGTCATTTTTGCTACATTTTTCAAGCTGCTAGAAGTTTCCTGAGACTAGAGAGGTTGGCACGGCAGAACATTACAATAGCTTTATTTGCAGATAGAGTGCTCCAATATATTCGCGATTGCGCAAATCAGAAATTAATGATGCGCAACGTGCAACTTTTCATTTAAGCAGGCTTATTACTGATTGGTGCACTAAGTATTGTTGTGAACTTGTGAAATCAAAGCACTATGTCTGTAGCATGTATGTATGGACAGCAGAACCTGCTATATCAGGATCTAACCTACACTGACTATCTCCCACTAACTATCCGTAATATCTATATATGTATATATGTATATATATATATATATATATATATATATATGCTAACTAACTATCTATCTAATGTAATGAACACAGCAAAGCACAGAGCACAGCAATGATACTGCTCTCTCTCTCAGAACTCCATAAAACTACAGAAAATGGCTGCTGGGGAGGTTCTTATATAGTAAGGGGTAGGCAACTTTCCTATTGGTTGCTAGGGATGTTGCTAAGCTCAGACAAAGACATTGCAGCCTTCTCATTGGCCCACAAGCAAGAAGGGAGGTTACTGATGAAAAAATAAAAATCTAGAATATTAGCAAATACGAATATATAGCACTATACTGTTAGATCAAATAAATAAATAAAAAGGAAATTAATACACCCCAAAAAAGGCTGTAATGTTCTCACTTCACCACACCTCGGCTAATAAGCCCCTTTTCCCCCCACTAATACACCCCAAAAAAGGCTTTAGAACATATAACTGCACCGCTCAACAGCAAATAATAAAAAAAATTCTGCCACTAAAAGTTTTCAAGTTTTTCTTAGCACTGTCCCTAGCGCCTACTAACCTCGACTAAGCACACTGGAAAATGGCTGAATCCAGGATGGCTGAGGCTAATTATAGGGCTGTGACATCACAGGGCTGACTGGCTTCTGATTGGCTACATGCACGGCATTGTGGGCGATCCCTCGTTCCCAGAGTTAGAAACATAGAAACATAGAATGTGTCGGCAGATAAGAACCATTTGGCCCATCTAGTCTGCCCAATATACTAAATACTATGGATAGCCTCTGGCCCTATCTTATATGAAGGATGGCCTTATGCCTATTCCATGCATGCTTAAACTCCTTCACTGTATTTGCAGCTGCCACTTCTGCAGGAAGGCAATTTAATTTAAAACTATGTCCTCTTGTAGCAGTTTTTCTTCTTTCAAATATTCTCTCCTCTTTTACCTTGTTGATTCCCTTTATGTATTTAAACGTTTCTATCATATCCCCTCTGTCTCGTCTTTCTTCCAAGCTATACATGTTAAGGTCCTTTATTCTTTCCTGGTAAGTTTTATCCTGCAATCCATGTACCAGTTTAGTAGCTCTTCTCTGAACTCTCTCCAAAGTATCAATATCCTTCTTGAGATATGGTCTCCAGTACTGAGCACAATACTCCAAATGAGGTCTCACTAGTGCTCTGTAGAGCGGAATGAGCACCTCCCTCTTTCTACTGGTAATTCCTCTCCCTATATACCCAAGCATTCTGCTAGCATTTCCTGCTGCTCTATGACATTGTCTGCCTACCTTTAAGTCTTCGGAAATAATGACCCCCTAAATCCCTTTCCTCAGATACTGAGGTTAGGACTGTATCACTGATTTTATATTCTGCTCTTGGGGTTTTACATCCCAGGTGCATTATCTTGCACTTATCAACATTAAATTTTAGTTGCCAGATTTTTGACCATTCCCCTAGTTTTCCTAAGTCCTTTTCCATTTGGTGTATCCCTCCAGGAACATCAACCCTGTTACAAATATTTGTGTCATCAGCAAAAAGACACACCTTACCATTGAGGCCTTCTGCAATTTTGTGATAAAGATATTAAACAATATGGGTCCCAGAACAGATCCCTGAGGTACCCCACTGGTAACAAGACCGTGGTCTGAATATACTCCATTGACTACAACCCTCTGTTGCCTGTCCCTCAGCCACTGCCTAATCCATTCAACAATATGGGAGTCAAAGCCCAAAGACTGGCACTTTATTGATAAGCCTTCTATGTGGGACAGTATCAAAAGCCTTACTAAAGTCTAGATAAGCGATGTCTACTGCACCTCCGCCATCTATTATTTTAGTCACCCAATCAAAAAAATCAATAAGATTAGTTTGACATGATCTCCCTTGATCCGAATTTATTTGCGTTGAATCGCGTTAAAAAACAGCTAATTCCTGGCTGCAGAGAGCCTGTATAGTGATGTAGAACACTGTGCCTTGCAGTAACACACATAGGGAGTCTGCTGTGGTAGTGAAATAATACTGTGAGTCAGTATGACATGTAGATGACAGGCGTCTCTCTCACAATCACTGCACACTTCACATATTTGGGCAGTAACGGGGCCAAAACAGACCATATAACGCAAGTGTGAACTCAGCCTTACAGGTCGATATTAACGCCAGGTATAAAGAACCATGCAGAGGCCCAAGATCCTACTGTAGCATACAAGAGCGTCGTCAGCTGATTCCACATAGATGTCTACAGAACCTGTTCTATTAAACGCTTCTACAAGTAGAGCCCCCCTGACAGAGTGGAGAGGGTGTCAGCAGTAAGTTTGTGTTGCATCTCTGATTATTTTGCCCTTCCTCTGATCTGTCAGAACAATAACCCCCAAAAAACGAATCCTATCTGTTGAGCATCCGCTTTCACTCGGTCAGCATTTGGTCAGTAACACACCAGTATTGCTAAAGCCAAAAAAAAACAGGAGTGGATCCAAAACAGAGATGACACGTGAATGGAATATTTGCATGTCTTCTGTGTTTTGTACCCACTCCTGCTTTTGGCTGCCAAATCATAAGCCAATTCTGATGGGATCATACAGGCCTTACAGCTATTACACAAACAGGATCCGTTGTGCGTCTCATTTTTCCTTCCTTCTGACAGATCAAAAGAAGGTCAAATAAATGATAATGTCAACCAGGCCAAAAAGGCAAAATAGCGGCCCAGTCAAGGAATGGGGAGGGTGGGAGAACAGCTTGAGAAGTCCACAGAGTGGCCTAATGACATAGTGCTGAGGTAGCAGTAGCAGTATAAGGAGATCACAGAGTGGCTCAGTGACATAGTGGTGAGGTGGCAACAGCAGCATGAGGAGACCTGAGTGGTGAGCCGGCAGCAGCATCAGGAGACCACAGAGTGACCCAGTGACAAAGTGGGGAGGTGGGTGGCAATAACAGTACCCGCTGACGATGGTGGGTGTAAGAAGGAGCACGTGGCATCAGGTGGGTGGCAGGATCAGAATAGTAGCTGAGGCAGGTAGCCAGAAGAAACCGGTCTCTTTTGTCAAGGTCTGGGTGAGGCAGCATGAATGATCTAATCTGATGCATCAGGCATTGGTGGGTGCAAATTCTGGCTGATCCACACCTGATTCATCTTGACAAAGGTCAGTCTCTCCACATTTTGGGTGGACAGGCGAGTACTTCTTGGGGTAACTATGGCCCCAGTTGCATTAAACACTCACTCTGATGCCACACTACTGGCTGAACAGCTTTTCCAGGGCAAACTTGGCCAGTTGTGGACGCAAATCCAGTTTGGCTGCCCGGTAGTCCAGTGGATCTTCAATGTGGGGTGGCAGGGTGCTGTCCAAGTATGCCATCACCTGCTGGTTCAGGTTCTGCTCCATATCTAGCTGCTGCTGGTGAGTAGTTTCTTCACTAGGCGGGTGAAGAAAGTTGCTCATCTGCGACTCTAGACTCAAGTTGCTGCTGATGGAGCTGGTACTGCTTCTACCCCCCCACCCCGCAACAGCAGCCATGGCAGTAAAATGTGAGTGAAGGGCCCCCATGGTCAGACCTGCAAGAGGATAGACAATGGCACAGATACGCAGTGGCCAACTAACTACATAGGATGTCTCGATTGCAGTTCAGTTTGTCCTCCCTCTCAGCAGGTGTAAAAAAGGCCCTCATTTTGGACTGGTAGCGAGGGTCTAACATGGTGGAGAGCCAGTAGTCATCCCTCTGCTGAATGGTGACAATTTGTCTGTCATTTGCATATCGGGCCATTTGCGCAAGTTACTCGGAGGGACTCCCTGCCTCCATCTCCACTGCATACTGCCACGTTGTGTCTGGGTCCTCTTCCTCCTCTTCATCATCTCCCTCTTGCTCCTCTGGCTGCTACTGCTCCTCCTCTCCTGCCACCTGTGTAGAAAAACCACCCATTTCGCTACACATTGCTTGTGCTCCAATGTCCTTCTCCTCCTCCAGTTCAGCCCCACAGGGCTCATGTGGCTGTGAGATGTAGGCTCCACGTCTCCAGTCCCCAGTCCCCTGATTTAGTGGAATGACATTGTTCATCCCGTAGTCCTGGTGACTGACAAATAAATCAGCCTCCTCAAAGGGCACAAGCAAACGGCAGGTGTAACGCATGAGCTGCCACTGGCTGATATCGAAGTTACACAGGGGAGTACATCTGTCCATCTGTATCATCAAGAAATAGTTTATGGCCTTTCTCTGTTCGTATAGTCGCTCCAACATATGGAGGGTGGAATTCCAATGGGTGGAAACGTTGCATATCAGCCTATGTTGGGGGATGCCATTCTGCCGCTGCAGCTCAAGGAGGGTGTGCTTTGGAGTGTTCGAGTGGCTGAAGTGCATGCAAAGTTTCTTAGCCATTTTAAGGATGTTTTGCAGATGGGCGGAAGACTTCAGAAACTGCTTGACAACCAGATTGAACACATGCGCCTTGCAGGGCGCATGGCTCATACCTCATTGATGCAGCACTGACACCATGTTCTTACCGTTGTTGGTCACCATGGTTCCAATTTTGATTTGTTGTGGAGAAAGCCAGGATTCTATTTCTTGATGAAGGACGCGGAGCAGTTCCTCCCTTGTGTGACTCAGTTTGCCCAGGCAAACTAGGTGGAGAACAGCGTGACACCGCCATGCCCTGCACATGTGGTGTGCTGGTCGGGCACTGGGAATTGTCCCTGCAGTGGAGGCTGAGGATATGGTGGAGGATGAGGAGGCAGAGGTGGGCCATAAAGGACATATATTGTCCTTGACCGTGGTTACAGCTTCACACTTGCACTTTGGCAAACACCGACAGGCTCAAGGACTGGCCCACCTTCTGTTCTACATATTTGTGCAGGGCTGGTACTGCCTTTTTGGCAAAGAAATAATGGCTTGGGACTCTCCACCTCTGCTCGGCACAAGCCATCATTTCTCTGAAAGGTGCAGAGTCCACCACTTGAAAAGGGAGGGACTGCAGTATCAGCAACTTAGCCAGGAGCACTTTCAGCTTCTGCGCCATAGGATGATCACACGCGTATTGCTGTTTCTTTGCAATTGCTTCGGTGATCAACTGCTGAGGAAATAACTGATAAGGAGTAGGAGGATGAGGAGCTGGAGCATCAGGACCGGTAGATGATGGAAAGGACAGACAGCGCCCTTCGGCTGAGGTGGTGTAGCCTTGAATGTCTAAAATTGGGTGCGTGCCACTGGGTGATGCAGCTGTTGCTGCGGCAGGCTGGACCACCACATCGGAGCCACGGTTCTCCCAGGCCACTTTATGGTGATGCTGCATATGTTGGCGCAGGGCCGTGGTGCCAATTGGCACCCTTGCCCCGCTTCACCTTCTGCCCACAGATTCGGCAAATGCCCATGTTCACCTCCTCCGGCGGCTTAAAAAAAAACTGCCACACCGCCGAGTAGGTGATTTTACCCCCAACAGTCTGCACTGACTGACTGCTACCACCGCTGCCTCCGTGAACCCCTGCACCACTACTTTCTGGGCCAGTAGACTCCTGTGAATCGGGTGTTCTACCCCGGGCACGTTTGGCTCCCGACCTCCCACTACTGCCACCATCATCGAGTACTGTCTGCACGTCACTGATGTCCTCCTCAACAGTCTCTGGGTCAGGAGCCTGACTGCTCGCAACACCAGCTCCCACGCCACTCTACTCATCACTACTTGCCCGCTTACTGGAGGAAGCGGCGGATGTCTCCTCCACATCTTAGCTGGCCAGTAGCTGCTGACTGTCCTCTAGTAGCTCATCCTTGCTGTATAGTGGAGCTCAGCCCACAGCATATAATATTTCTCCGGCTGAGGGAACAGAAACGGACAGAGGCAGGTGAGGGCGCAGGGCCTGTTCCCGAGCCATGCTAACTAAGCGTTGTGTCAAAGGAACCCACCAACTCTTGGCTGGGGGTGTCTGATGTCACTTGGGACAAAGTGGATGACTGAGTCAACCATTCAAGAACTGCTGGGTTGCTGGTCAAGACTAGTGATGAGCTGCAGGGGCAATATTCTAATTTGCGATATTTCGCTAATATTTGGGCGAATATTCTTCATAAATTCGCGAATTTGAGAATTCGCCATTATTTTCTTAATTGCGAAAATCGGCAATGTAATATGCGCGTATTGCGCATGCAATACAGGCGTGGGTCATTTTTGCTACATTTTTCAAGCTGCTAGAAGTTTCCTGAGACTGGAGAGGTTGGCACGGCAGAACATTACAATAGCTTTATTTGCAGATAGAGTGCTCCAATATATTCGCGATTGCGCAAATCAGAAATTAATGATGCGCAACGTGCAACTTTTCATTTAAGCAGGCTTATTACTGATTGGTGCACTAAGTATTGTTGTGAACTTGTGAAATCAAAGCACTATGTCTGTAGCATGTATGTATGGACAGCAGAACCTGCTATATCAGGATCTAACCTACACTGACTATCTCCCACTAACTATCCGTAATATCTATATATGTATATATGTATATATATATATATATATATATATATGCTAACTAACTAACTATCTATCTAATGTAATGAACACAGCAAAGCACAGAGCACAGCAATGATACTGCTCTCTCTCTCAGAACTCCATAAAACTACAGAAAATGGCTGCTGGGGAGGTTCTTATATAGTAAGGGGTAGGCAACTTTCCTATTGGTTGCTAGGGATGTTGCTAAGCTCAGACAAAGACATTGCAGCCTTCTCATTGGCCCACAAGCAAGAAGGGAGGTTACTGATGAAAAAATAAAAATCTAGAATATTAGCAAATACGAATATATAGCACTATACTGTTAGATCAAATAAATAAATAAAAAGGAAATTAATACACCCCAAAAAAGGCTGTAATGTTCTCACTTCACCACACCTCGGCTAATAAGCCCCTTTTCCCCCCACTAATACACCCCAAAAAAGGCTTTAGAACATATAACTGCACCGCTCAACAGCAAATAATAAAAAAAATTCTGCCACTAAAAGTTTTCAAGTTTTTCTTAGCACTGTCCCTAGCGCCTACTAACCTCGACTAAGCACACTGGAAAATGGCTGAATCCAGGATGGCTGAGGCTAATTATAGGGCTGTGACATCACAGGGCTGACTGGCTTCTGATTGGCTACATGCACGGCATTGTGGGCGATCCCTCGTTCCCAGAGTTAGAAACATAGAAACATAGAATGTGTCGGCAGATAAGAACCATTTGGCCCATCTAGTCTGCCCAATATACTAAATACTATGGATAGCCTCTGGCCCTATCTTATATGAAGGATGGCCTTATGCCTATTCCATGCATGCTTAAACTCCTTCACTGTATTTGCAGCTGCCACTTCTGCAGGAAGGCAATTTAATTTAAAACTATGTCCTCTTGTAGCAGTTTTTCTTCTTTTAAATATTCTCTCCTCTTTTACCTTGTTGATTCCCTTTATGTATTTAAACGTTTCTATCATATCCCCTCTGTCTCGTCTTTCTTCCAAGCTATACATGTTAAGGTCCTTTATTCTTTCCTGGTAAGTTTTATCCTGCAATCCATGTACCAGTTTAGTAGCTCTTCTCTGAACTCTCTCCAAAGTATCAATATCCTTCTTGAGATATGGTCTCCAGTACTGAGCACAATACTCCAAATGAGGTCTCACTAGTGCTCTGTAGAGCGGAATGAGCACCTCCCTCTTTCTACTGGTAATTCCTCTCCCTATATACCCAAGCATTCTGCTAGCATTTCCTGCTGCTCTATGACATTGTCTGCCTACCTTTAAGTCTTCGGAAATAATGACCCCCTAAATCCCTTTCCTCAGATACTGAGGTTAGGACTGTATCACTGATTTTATATTCTGCTCTTGGGTTTTTACGCCCCAGGTGCATTATCTTGCACTTATCAACATTAAATTTTAGTTGCCAGATTTTTGACCATTCCCCTAGTTTTCCTAAGTCCTTTTCCATTTGGTGTATCCCTCCAGGAACATCAACCCTGTTACAAATATTTGTGTCATCAGCAAAAAGACACACCTTACCATTGAGGCCTTCTGCAATTTTGTGATAAAGATATTAAACAATATGGGTCCCAGAACAGATCCCTGAGGTACCCCACTGGTAACAAGACCGTGGTCTGAATATACTCCATTGACTACAACCCTCTGTTGCCTGTCCCTCAGCCACTGCCTAATCCATTCAACAATATGGGAGTCAAAGCCCAAAGACTGGCACTTTATTGATAAGCCTTCTATGTGGGACAGTATCAAAAGCCTTACTAAAGTCTAGATAAGCGATGTCTACTGCACCTCCGCCATCTATTATTTTAGTCACCCAATCAAAAAAATCAATAAGATTAGTTTGACATGATCTCCCTTGATCCGAATTTATTTGCGTTGAATCGCGTTAAAAAACAGCTAATTCCTGGCTGCAGAGAGCCTGTATAGTGATGTAGAACACTGTGCCTTGCAGTAACACACATAGGGAGTCTGCTGTGGTAGTGAAATAATACTGTGAGTCAGTATGACATGTAGATGACAGGCGTCTCTCTCAGAATCACTGCACACTTCACATATTTGGGCAGTAACGGGGCCAAAACAGACCATATAACGCAAGTGTGAACTCAGCCTTACAGGTCGATATTAACGCCAGGTATAAAGAACCATGCAGAGGCCCAAGATCCTACTGTAGCATACAAGAGCGTCGTCAGCTGATTCCACATAGATGTCTACAGAACCTGTTCTATTAAACGCTTCTACAAGTAGAGCCCCCCTGACAGAGTGGAGAGGGTGTCAGCAGTAAGTTTGTGTTGCATCTCTGATTATTTTGCCCTTCCTCTGATCTGTCAGAACAATAACCCCCAAAAAACGAATCCTATCTGTTGAGCATCCGCTTTCACTCGGTCAGCATTTGGTCAGTAACACACCAGTATTGCTAAAGCCAAAAAAAAAACAGGAGTGGATCCAAAACAGAGATGACACGTGAATGGAATATTTGCATGTCTTCTGTGTTTTGTACCCACTCCTGCTTTTGGCTGCCAAATCATAAGCCAATTCTGATGGGATCATACAGGCCTTACAGCTATTACACAAACAGGATCCGTTGTGCGTCTCATTTTTCCTTCCTTCTGACAGATCAAAAGAAGGTCAAATAAATGATAATGTCAACCAGGCCAAAAAGGCAAAATAGCGGCCCAGTCAAGGAATGGGGAGGGTGGGAGAACAGCTTGAGAAGTCCACAGAGTGGCCTAATGACATAGTGCTGAGGTAGCAGTAGCAGTATAAGGAGATCACAGAGTGGCTCAGTGACATAGTGGTGAGGTGGCAACAGCAGCATGAGGAGACCTGAGTGGTGAGCCGGCAGCAGCATCAGGAGACCACAGAGTGACCCAGTGACAAAGTGGGGAGGTGGGTGGCAATAACAGTACCCGCTGACGATGGTGGGTGTAAGAAGGAGCACGTGGCATCAGGTGGGTGGCAGGATCAGAATAGTAGCTGAGGCAGGTAGCCAGAAGAAACCGGTCTCTTTTGTCAAGGTCTGGGTGAGGCAGCATGAATGATCTAATCTGATGCATCAGGCATTGGTGGGTGCAAATTCTGGCTGATCCACACCTGATTCATCTTGACAAAGGTCAGTCTCTCCACATTTTGGGTGGACAGGCGAGTACTTCTTGGGGTAACTATGGCCCCAGTTGCATTAAACACTCACTCTGATGCCACACTACTGGCTGAACAGCTTTTCCAGGGCAAACTTGGCCAGTTGTGGACGCAAATCCAGTTTGGCTGCCCGGTAGTCCAGTGGATCTTCAATGTGGGGTGGCAGGGTGCTGTCCAAGTATGCCATCACCTGCTGGTTCAGGTTCTGCTCCATATCTAGCTGCTGCTGGTGAGTAGTTTCTTCACTAGGCGGGTGAAGAAAGTTGCTCATCTGCGACTCTAGACTCAAGTTGCTGCTGATGGAGCTGGTACTGCTTCTACCCCCCCACCCCGCAACAGCAGCCATGGCAGTAAAATGTGAGTGAAGGGCCCCCATGGTCAGACCTGCAAGAGGATAGACAATGGCACAGATACGCAGTGGCCAACTAACTACATAGGATGTCTCGATTGCAGTTCAGTTTGTCCTCCCTCTCAGCAGGTGTAAAAAAGGCCCTCATTTTGGACTGGTAGCGAGGGTCTAACATGGTGGAGAGCCAGTAGTCATCCCTCTGCTGAATGGTGACAATTTGTCTGTCATTTGCATATCGGGCCATTTGCGCAAGTTACTCGGAGGGACTCCCTGCCTCCCTCTCCACTGCATACTGCCACGTTGTGTCTGGGTCCTCTTCCTCCTCTTCATCATCTCCCTCTTGCTCCTCTGGCTGCTACTGCTCCTCCTCTCCTGCCACCTGTGTAGAAAAACCACCCATTTCGCTACACATTGCTTGTGCTCCAATGTCCTTCTCCTCCTCCAGTTCAGCCCCACAGGGCTCATGTGGCTGTGAGATGTAGGCTCCACGTCTCCAGTCCCCAGTCCCCTGATTTAGTGGAATGACATTGTTCATCCCGTAGTCCTGGCGACTGACAAATAAATCAGCCTCCTCAAAGGGCACAAGCAAACGGCAGGTGTAACGCATGAGCTGCCACTGGCTGACATCGAAGTTACACAGGGGAGTACATCTGTCCATCTGTATCATCAAGAAATAGTTTATGGCCTTTCTCTGTTCGTATAGTCGCTCCAACATATGGAGGGTGGAATTCCAATGGGTGGAAACGTTGCATATCAGCCTATGTTGGGGGATGCCATTCTGCCGCTGCAGCTCAAGGAGGGTGTGCTTTGGAGTGTTCGAGTGGCTGAAGTGCATGCAAAGTTTCTTAGCCATTTTAAGGATGTTTTGCAGATGGGCGGAAGACTTCAGAAACTGCTTGACAACCAGATTGAACACATGCGCCTTGCAGGGCGCATGGCTCATACCTCATTGATGCAGCACTGACACCATGTTCTTACCGTTGTTGGTCACCATGGTTCCAATTTTGATTTGTTGTGGAGAAAGCCAGGATTCTATTTCTTGATGAAGGACGCGGAGCAGTTCCTCCCTTGTGTGACTCAGTTTGCCCAGGCAAACTAGGTGGAGAACAGCGTGACACCGCCATGCCCTGCACATGTGGTGTGCTGGTCGGGCACTGGGAATTGTCCCTGCAGTGGAGGCTGAGGATATGGTGGAGGATGAGGAGGCAGAGGTGGGCCATAAAGGACATATATTGTCCTTGACCGTGGTTACAGCTTCACACTTGCACTTTGGCAAACACCGACAGGCTCAAGGACTGGCCCACCTTCTGTTCTACATATTTGTGCAGGGCTGGTACTGCCTTTTTGGCAAAGAAATAATGGCTTGGGACTCTCCACCTCTGCTCGGCACAAGCCATCATTTCTCTGAAAGGTGCAGAGTCCACCACTTGAAAAGGGAGGGACTGCAGTATCAGCAACTTAGCCAGGAGCACTTTCAGCTTCTGCGCCATAGGATGATCACACGCGTATTGCTGTTTCTTTGCAATTGCTTCGGTGATCAACTGCTGAGGAAATAACTGATAAGGAGTAGGAGGATGAGGAGCTGGAGCATCAGGACCGGTAGATGATGGAAAGGACAGACAGCGCCCTTCGGCTGAGGTGGTGTAGCCTTGAATGTCTAAAATTGGGTGCGTGCCACTGGGTGATGCAGCTGTTGCTGCGGCAGGCTGGACCACCACATCGGAGCCACGGTTCTCCCAGGCCACTTTATGGTGATGCTGCATATGTTGGCGCAGGGCCGTGGTGCCAATTGGCACCCTTGCCCCGCTTCACCTTCTGCCCACAGATTCGGCAAATGCCCATGTTCACCTCCTCCGGCGGCTTAAAAAAAAACTGCCACACCGCCGAGTAGGTGATTTTACCCCCAACAGTCTGCACTGACTGACTGCTACCACCGCTGCCTCCGTGAACCCCTGCACCACTACTTTCTGGGCCAGTAGACTCCTGTGAATCGGGTGTTCTACCCCGGGCACGTTTGGCTCCCGACCTCCCACTACTGCCACCATCATCGAGTACTGTCTGCACGTCACTGATGTCCTCCTCAACAGTCTCTGGGTCAGGAGCCTGACTGCTCGCAACACCAGCTCCCACGCCACTCTACTCATCACTACTTGCCCGCTTACTGGAGGAAGCGGCGGATGTCTCCTCCACATCTTAGCTGGCCAGTAGCTGCTGACTGTCCTCTAGTAGCTCATCCTTGCTGTATAGTGGAGCTCAGCCCACAGCATATAATATTTCTCCGGCTGAGGGAACAGAAACGGACAGAGGCAGGTGAGGGCGCAGGGCCTGTTCCCGAGCCATGCTAACTAAGCGTTGTGTCAAAGGAACCCACCAACTCTTGGCTGGGGGTGTCTGATGTCACTTGGGACAAAGTGGATGACTGAGTCAACCATTCAAGAACTGCTGGGTTGCTGGTCAAGACTAGTGATGAGCTGCAGGGGCAATATTCAAATTTGCGATATTTCGCTAATATTTGGGCGAATATTCTTCATAAATTCGCGAATTTGAGAATTCGCCATTATTTTCTTAATTGCGAAAATCGGCAATGTAATATGCGCGTATTGCGCATGCAATACAGGCGTGGGTCATTTTTGCTACATTTTTCAAGCTGCTAGAAGTTTCCTGAGACTGGAGAGGTTGGCACGGCAGAACATTACAATAGCTTTATTTGCAGATAGAGTGCTCCAATATATTCGCGATTGCGCAAATCAGAAATTAATGATGCGCAACGTGCAACTTTTCATTTAAGCAGGCTTATTACTGATTGGTGCACTAAGTATTGTTGTGAACTTGTGAAATCAAAGCACTATGTCTGTAGCATGTATGTATGGACAGCAGAACCTGCTATATCAGGATCTAACCTACACTGACTATCTCCCACTAACTATCCGTAATATCTATATATGTATATATGTATATATATATATATATATATATATATATATGCTAACTAACTAACTATCTATCTAATGTAATGAACACAGCAAAGCACAGAGCACAGCAATGATACTGCTCTCTCTCTCAGAACTCCATAAAACTACAGAAAATGGCTGCTGGGGAGGTTCTTATATAGTAAGGGGTAGGCAACTTTCCTATTGGTTGCTAGGGATGTTGCTAAGCTCAGACAAAGACATTGCAGCCTTCTCATTGGCCCACAAGCAAGAAGGGAGGTTACTGATGAAAAAATAAAAATCTAGAATATTAGCAAATACGAATATATAGCACTATACTGTTAGATCAAATAAATAAATAAAAAGGAAATTAATACACCCCAAAAAAGGCTGTAATGTTCTCACTTCACCACACCTCGGCTAATAAGCCCCTTTTCCCCCCACTAATACACCCCAAAAAAGGCTTTAGAACATATAACTGCACCGCTCAACAGCAAATAATAAAAAAAATTCTGCCACTAAAAGTTTTCAAGTTTTTCTTAGCACTGTCCCTAGCGCCTACTAACCTCGACTAAGCACACTGGAAAATGGCTGAATCCAGGATGGCTGAGGCTAATTATAGGGCTGTGACATCACAGGGCTGACTGGCTTCTGATTGGCTACATGCACGGCATTGTGGGCGATCCCTCGTTCCCAGAGTTAGAAACATAGAAACATAGAATGTGTCGGCAGATAAGAACCATTTGGCCCATCTAGTCTGCCCAATATACTAAATACTATGGATAGCCTCTGGCCCTATCTTATATGAAGGATGGCCTTATGCCTATTCCATGCATGCTTAAACTCCTTCACTGTATTTGCAGCTGCCACTTCTGCAGGAAGGCAATTTAATTTAAAACTATGTCCTCTTGTAGCAGTTTTTCTTCTTTTAAATATTCTCTCCTCTTTTACCTTGTTGATTCCCTTTATGTATTTAAACGTTTCTATCATATCCCCTCTGTCTCGTCTTTCTTCCAAGCTATACATGTTAAGGTCCTTTATTCTTTCCTGGTAAGTTTTATCCTGCAATCCATGTACCAGTTTAGTAGCTCTTCTCTGAACTCTCTCCAAAGTATCAATATCCTTCTTGAGATATGGTCTCCAGTACTGAGCACAATACTCCAAATGAGGTCTCACTAGTGCTCTGTAGAGCGGAATGAGCACCTCCCTCTTTCTACTGGTAATTCCTCTCCCTATATACCCAAGCATTCTGCTAGCATTTCCTGCTGCTCTATGACATTGTCTGCCTACCTTTAAGTCTTCGGAAATAATGACCCCCTAAATCCCTTTCCTCAGATACTGAGGTTAGGACTGTATCACTGATTTTATATTCTGCTCTTGGGGTTTTACATCCCAGGTGCATTATCTTGCACTTATCAACATTAAATTTTAGTTGCCAGATTTTTGACCATTCCCCTAGTTTTCCTAAGTCCTTTTCCATTTGGTGTATCCCTCCAGGAACATCAACCCTGTTACAAATATTTGTGTCATCAGCAAAAAGACACACCTTACCATTGAGGCCTTCTGCAATTTTGTGATAAAGATATTAAACAATATGGGTCCCAGAACAGATCCCTGAGGTACCCCACTGGTAACAAGACCGTGGTCTGAATATACTCCATTGACTACAACCCTCTGTTGCCTGTCCCTCAGCCACTGCCTAATCCATTCAACAATATGGGAGTCAAAGCCCAAAGACTGGCACTTTATTGATAAGCCTTCTATGTGGGACAGTATCAAAAGCCTTACTAAAGTCTAGATAAGCGATGTCTACTGCACCTCCGCCATCTATTATTTTAGTCACCCAATCAAAAAAATCAATAAGATTAGTTTGACATGATCTCCCTGAAGTAAACCCATGCTTTTTTTCATCTTTCAATCCATGGGATTTTAGATGTTCCACAATCCTCTCCTTAAGTATGGTTTCCATTAATTTCCCCACTATTGATGTCAGGCTTACTGGCCTATAGTTGCCTGATTCATCCCTACTGCCTTTCTTGTGAATGGGCACAACATTTGCTAATTTCCAATCTTCTGGGACGACTCCTGTTGCCAGTGATTGGTTAAATAAATCTGTTAATGGATTTGCTAGTTCACCGCTGAGCTCTTTTAATAGCTTTGGGTGTATCCCATCAGGCCCCTGTGACTTATTTGTATTAAATTTAAACCGCTGACTTAGAACCTCTTCCTCTGTAAAGACACATGCATCAAAAGATTTATTAGTCTTCTTTCCAAACTGAGGTCCTTCTCCTTCATTTTCCTTTGTAAAAACTGAACAGAAGTATTCATTGAGGCAGTCAGCTAGTTCTTTATCTTCTTCCATATACCTTCCTTCTTTTGTTTTTAATTTGGTAATTCCTTGTTTTAGTTTCCTTTTTTCATTTATGTATCTGAAGAATGCCTTATCACCTTTTTTCCCCTGACTGAGCTAATTTCTCCTCTGCCTGTGCTTTAGAAGCTCTTATAACTTGTTTGGCCTCTCTCTGCCTAATCTTATAAATTTGTCTGTCATCCTTGTTTTTTTGTTGTTTATAATTCCTAAATGCTATCTTTTTGTTTTTAATGATTTTGGCCACTTCTGCTGAGTACCACAGTGGTCTCTTCCTTTTTTTGCTTTTACTGACAAGCCTAATGCAATTTTCTGTTGCCTTCAATAGTGCCACTTTTAAGTAGTCCCAGTTCTTTACTTCATGTCCTAACATGTGCAGCCAGGCTCGGACTGGCTCACAGGGGTACAGGGGAATCCCCCGGTGGGCCTCTGAGCAAGATGGTCCCCTAGTTTTCCACCCCCTGTACAAGTGGCACATAACACATTAGATTTACTGCACTATATACACATATTCAATGTACAGCACTTCCACTTGCCTATGTTCATATAAAAAACTTGTTATATTATGTATTATACTTGAATGTATACGTATGGTGTGCCCCCAAAATAAATTTAACTGGTGGGCCCTAAGTACCCCAGTCCGACAGCAGCCATTTTAGGAAAAAATGTGATTCGGTACCACGAAGCGTCAGGTAATTCAGATTCGGTGGGAATCAAATTTTCTTCGATTCATTCATCTCTACTATTGAGGTTGCTTGAGAACTGGATTGGGAAACCCCACTCTAAGAGCAGCAGCCTATTTCATTGCGTCTTTTTGTTTCGGGATAGGAGTTGCCTGTGATGACTGTTTTTGTATTCATAACATTTTGATCCTATATATGTGTAGCTTTATTGATGTAACAGATAATATTTGATAACTTTAATAAAAATTCAGGACACAGTGGGCCACAAATTAGATGTTTTTACACCTTTCATCCCAAAGAACATACAAACCCTTGGTTATAAAGGCTGGACATGTGACACTTATGACTTTTTAATGACATTCTTTCCATGCAACAACCATGATGTTGATATAATTTTTGCTTGTGAAGAACTTGTTGCAATTCACAATAATCTAGCACTGATTACCAGGCTTGAGAAACAGCATTAGATGCCTCCTATTTGACATATGGGTTTATAGCTGCGCTTTTTTCCTTATACTTGTAATCACAGAAGAACCAGAATGTCTCATGGGAGTTAGTAAGACAGAAATAGTAGGAATTTTGTCAGTAACGTTTTTATAGATAATAGTATTATAACACAATAGCTACAGAAAAGCCACCAACACTTCCTTCTGGACAAATGTGCCACTTTGTGTAGCCCGAATCCAAACGTGACCAAGCTGATGCTTTATTTAAGAAAAACATTCCCAAGGATATTTTTGCACATACTCAAGACCTTAACTCTATACCTTACTGGTTGTTTGCAGGCCTCTCTGGTATACAGGGATGTAAAATACTTTTCCCACCCAGCGCACACTGCATCTTTAGGGCTGAAAGTGCCAGCTGGCTATATTAACAATTCATTGCACAGCTGTCTACCTCAGAGCTGAAGCCAATTTATACAACATGCACAGGGGTTGTTGGGAGGGGAGTGGGTTGTTGTGCCAGGCTGGGTTATTGCATTAACTGCTTCACAAATCAATTCACGTTACAGAAGGAATGTGACCAGATGAGACTCTAAATACAAACAACTCAAAGTGGGCAGGGAGATGGCCTTTGAAGCTAAAAGCTTCTCAGCCTTATGGGACACAACTCTTGTAATAAAGCTAAGGTCAAGCAAATACACACAATGATGTCATATATACAGTGTATATAATAATAATAATCATTATTATTATTATCCTTTGTGCCACATTCGTAAAATTTTCTGTATTTGGGCAAATGTGTTTCATGAGCACTAATTGTGAAACATTTTTGACTATGAAGATCAGATAACAGGGTGTCACCTAAAAATATGTTTTCTGGTTAAAAAATCTTAAAGGGATTAGGCACCTTTGGGGAGAAAGTTTGGCAACTCCTCCATTCTCCACCTCCTGAGGAGACCTGCAAAAGGAAGCATACTTACCTGCTTCATGGCCCTGGCTCTTGGTTGCTTCGCTCCACGTCCTCGGCTGCTCTGCTGGTCTTCTTGGATGTAAACTTTCTGTTTTAGACTGCTGCAGCCAATTGTTGAAGGCAGCAGTGACCATCTCCCCTTACGTCATGCAAATGGTCAAATAACACAAGGGGAACAGGTCAACACTGCCGCCCCCTAAATTGCACAAAGAGAAATCCCTAAATAGTTATATAATTATGTAGTCTTGTGAGATAATTCCATACTTTTTGTTAAGAAGTGGATCTTCTGTGTCTACTGAACAGATTTAACGTTGGGCCAATGGCTAGTTCTGAGGTGTTATCTAAGTGCCCCCTCCTGGTCTTCACTCTTTTACTTTTATACAGGGATCTGGACTCTGCTGCAGGGGAAGCACCAATCCACTACCTCTAGGAGTAGTCTCTGTTCAGTAGACTGCTGATCCACTGGGGTCATGAAACCCCAAAATGAAACACCAAGGGGGTCAGGCAGAACTGTAGCAAGGGGAAAGCAGAGGTCGGGGGGCAGAGTTTGTGGCGTCCAAGGTCAGGGAAAACAGCTCAGGGTCAGTTTCAGATGAGGCAGAGGTCTGATCAGGCAGTAAAAGTTCAAATCCATAGACAGCATAAGTTGGTACAGAGCAGAGCGAAACAAGACAAGTAACACACCTTTGCAGGAAACTAGACAACTAGAACCTAGTGCTCAGGAACTCTCTTGCAAGGGAATATGCCTTAAAAACCCTAGGCTGGCCATCTGCTGGGGAAGATTAAGATGAGCATACTGGCCCTTTAAGAACATGCACTGTATGGGTAGTGAGAGTCCGAGCCATCAGGAAGCAGGATTCAGCTTGCATGGGGAGGATGGAGTAGTGCTATTCCCATGGTTCTGTCTGCTAGGCAGGAGCAGAAGGTTGCTCGCAAAGTGGCAAGCACGGAAACCAGGGGAGCAGAGGAGGCAGCCAGATGAGTGCTCCAGGGGCTGTGCCCAAAGGGAGATGGCAGTGGGCATGGACCGACAGTGCAACATGTTTTGCTGTTTTGATGCTTTTTCTTCATGTTAATGCTATGGGAATGCTGCTTGTTATGATATGGTATGTATGTGTTATGGGCATTCCAGTAGTCCTACATTCAACCATCAACTACAATTCCAAGATTGTAATGCACTTGCAGTCTCTGCCTGCTCAGTGCCTGCCCAGTACACTATGTCTCTGATTGTATATGGGCATAGTCTATTTACAATGCATGCTCTGCAAAAATAACGCTTAAAGGAGTTAGCTCATCTCAAACATTGATGGCATATCACTAGGGACCCATTGTTATCTCCAGAACGGGGCCCCCAAAGTCAAGTAGAGCATGCCCTCCATTCATCAATATGGGAGTTCCAAAAATAGCCAAACTAGCACATTCAGCTGTTTTCAGAAGTACCGTAGCGGTGAATGGAGAGCATACTGCACAAGCGCAGCCACCAATCTATTCATTGGTATAGGAATGCCAGAAATAGCCAATCCAGCACCCAATTCTGGAGATAAGAGTGGGTCACAGAGGTGGGGACCCACACCTACTTGACATATCCTAGTGATAGCCCATCAAACTTTGAGATTTCTTTAAGCTTGCCTATGTGTATGATGTCAACACCAAACCAAAGATCATATGAATGATGAATGGCATCATGAGCAGAAGAGGGGTTCACATGACCAGTCTTAGAATCAAAGGAATTATAAGCTTACTGAAAAGGGTGTACATTCCATATATTAAAGCTGTAAAAAATAGTTGTAAAAGAATGCCATTCAGGAGATAGCAATAACTGTAGAAATACACAAGTTAATCTACCATTTCCTCAATAAATATGCTCAGTACCGTGCATAACTGTACTAAAAATTCTAATATATGAGAGATTATGGAGGCAGGTATTTCACCTGAGCTGCTTCTCTGAACTCTAATCAGGAGTTGCGGAGATTTACTGTACTTTACAGCAAAGTCCGAGACGTAAGAAACCTTAGCCAGAGGATAATTCATTGACTTCTAAGGGAGAGTGTTGTGAGAATGCTTTGTGAGATGTAGAAAGGTCACTGGGGAAGGAGGAGGTGAGCTGTCCCCATCCCCTGTAGTCAGTGCTGTAA
This sequence comes from Bufo gargarizans, assembly GCF_014858855.1. Taxonomy (NCBI): domain Eukaryota; kingdom Metazoa; phylum Chordata; class Amphibia; order Anura; family Bufonidae; genus Bufo; species Bufo gargarizans. The sequence continues at coordinate 91,516,213 of NC_058085.1, forward strand.
TCCTAGGTTTTCTTTCTTCAGCTTTATAACAGAATATTTTCATAATTTTTTTTTAAGATCTGCCGGTAGTTAAAATAAGATGAATGCTAAAAGTAGTGTCAATAAAACAAGTGTGTTATATGTTTTATATAGTGTTATATAGCTTTCTAAGTGTACTGCCGCTAGTTCGCCTTGCCGTCGGACTGCCGCTCCATTACCCATTGACTATAATGGGGACGGGGCGGAGCTCCGGCGCAGCACGGCAGTGCACGGCGAAAGGCCGCCGGACTAAAACTACGACATGTCCGACTTTTTAGTCCGGAGGCCTCTGACCGTGCACTGCCGTGCTGTGCCAGAGCTCCGCCCCATCCCCATTATAGTCAATGGGGATGGAACGGCGGTCCGGTGGCACGGCGAAATAGCGGCAGGACGTATCCGACAGGGTGAACAGCCTGTCGGATCCATCCTGTCGCTAGTGTGAAAGTACCCTAATACTGTATTTTAGATATTTTGATTTATTTCTTTAATCACTGATATATTCCACAGTCCTTTACATACATAATCATCACTCGTTGTCCCCAGTGGAGCTCACAATCTAAATTCCCTATCAGCATGGAAAGGGAAAACTTACAAACTGCATGCAGATATTTCCTTTAGTCAGATTTGAAACCCAGAGCAGAGCACTGCAAGGCACCAGTGGTAACTACTGAGCCACCATGAAATTTTATGTGTAGATGGTGACAAATAAAATCACAAAAACCCAAATGTTTAACATAAAAACTTAATTTAAGTTCTGGGTCATTTTTTGTAATTGCAATTGACTAAAATGTTGCAAAGAAAATCTGAAAACAGGTGGAGGATTGGGAAGAAAGTGATGGAGGTTTTAAACAGGGTTAATAAACTATCCATTAATCCTTGACCAGTAGGTGTACAACCTTGGGGACCTTCACCGATCAGCACAATGAAGGCATGTAACCACATATTAATCAAATATTGATGGCATATCCAAAGAATATTACATTTTAAAGTTCAGAGAACCCCTTTAAAGGGAACCTGTCACCTCCTAAATGCATGTAAACCCACCAGCAGTACCTCAGAGTAGCCTGCAGTGTGATACTAATCATACTTTTCATCCTGCAGTCCAATGCTGCATAAGGTCAGAAAACGATCTTTTATCCTCCGTCCGCGCTATTTTGCATGTCAGCTTGAAGTCAAGGGGGCAGCGGCCTCCTTGCTTCAAGTCAAGGTAACAACGCCCCCTCTTGCCTTAAGTGATAGCCCGCAATTCGGCTTCACTTTCCGAAGTCTCGCGCATGTGTGGTGCCCTCTGTTTTACTGCGCGATCCCATGTCAGGGTATGGGATCGCACAGTAAAATAGAGGGCACCGCGCATACGCGAGACTTTGGAAAGCAAAGTCTTAATGGGGAGGGTCCAACCGCTCTGGGGGAAAAATGGTTAGATGGCTAGAGAAGCTTTTAGACTAGGATCTGGGGAGAGGGTGGGGGATCATACTAATAAGGGGGTAGACAGTGTAGCTAGAGAGTGGGATATAGGAGGGGCAGTGGGGATTAAGTGAGGGCTGGGGTTAGTGAGGAAAGTAGGGAGAAGACTGGGCAGAACTATACACCGATGAAAAATAGAACTGTTGGTAACAAGAACCTGTTATATGCAAACATCAACCAAGGTAACCCAAAAATCTGAGATAGTCACATTACAGGTAATAGTAATTTAAAATGTATTTTGACAAATGCCAGAAGTCTAGCTAGCAAAATGGGTAGCTGGAGGCTATGGTACTAGAAGAACACTAGAAAGGATGGTGGCGTGTGCCTGTATGTGAGGAGTGATATGAAGACCAGTGTGAAAGAGGCAATTGTGGGTGAAGATGTTGAAACCTTATGGATGGAATTTTAAAAGGATATAAACACTGGGAAAAAAAAATATAATACTTGGAGTAATCTATAGACCCACTAACATCGCAGAGGAGATAGAAACACAACTGTATAATCAAAGAGCGGGCTGCACAGGCTGGCACAGTGGTCATAATGGGAGATTTTAACTTCCTAGACATTGACTGGGGTCACTGTTCTGCCTCAACCGCAAAGGGAAGAAGATTCCTCAACTTACTGAAGGACAACTTTATGGGCCAGTTCATAGAAGCCCCCACTAGGGGCAATTCTTTGTTGGATCTGGTGATTTCTAATGATGCAGAGCTTGTTGGATATGTTACTGTTCGAGAAACACTAGGTAATAGTGACCAAAATATAATTATATTCCCCCTAAACTATAGAAGCAAACTTTGTCAGGCAGAGCAAAAACACAGAATTTTAAAAAGGCTAATTTCCCTGGGTTGAGGGCTGCAGTTTAGGGCATAGACTGGGAGCAGCTACTGTCACATAATAATACTGAGGATAACAGGGAGAGCTTTAAATCCACACTGAGCAATTGCACAAAAAAATATATTCCTTTAGGTAACAAGTATAAATGGATAAAATTAAACTCCCCATGGCTTACAGCTACTGTAAAAAGGGCAATAAAAGATAGAAAAATGGTCATTTAAAAAATACAAATCTGAGGGGTCAGCTGTAGCGTTTGAAGTTTACAAAGGGCTTAATAAAATCTGTAAAAAAGAGATAAAATAGTAAAAATACAAAACGAACAGCAGTTGGCAAAAGAGAGCAAAACAAATCCCCCAAAATTCTTTAAATATGTAAATGCTAAAAAATGGTCTGAGCAGGTAGGATCCCTAAATAATGGGAAAGAGGGGTTAATCACTGAAGATAAGGAAAAGGCAGAGTGTCACGGCTGGCGGTGGGGAAAACCCCCAGCCGTGCGGTGCCAGGAGAAGGTAGGGTTACCACTTAGCCGGGACCACAGAGTTAGGGAGCAGGTCACCTCCTATAGCGTCCCTAACGCTGACCCTGTCTCCTGTCTGTATGAGCCGACCTTGGTGGTAGGAGGACTCATACGCCGCAACCTTAAAGTCCCTACGAGCCCTCAAGTCGGCCCTGTACTAGGGGACAGAGTGAGACGACCTGCTCCTCCTAGGAACGGGGGAGCAGGAGTCTCAACGGCCAAGCAACACAGGGGAATACAATAACAGACTTATGGCAGTGACAGGCAAATGGGACCAACACATCACTCACCTGCCACAGACAACAAACCCTGGATCCCATGTGCAGGTGCTGCGGTTCAGACACCAACAAACACAGCACACACCAGACATCCCACAGGAACCCAGGACCACAAGCTGCACTAACATAAAACCCCACACACACCTAAATAACACAGTGAAACATAGAAATTCCCGACAGAGGTTTTATGACCAGAAGGATGGTCCTCACCAGGCAGATGGAGGCGACAGGAGGCTGCTCCAGCCAGCATGGCTGAGAGCAACCTACTGAACCAAGCCAGGAACTGAGGCTTTATAGGCCAAGTGGCCACACCCAACGGTCAAACACGCCCAGTGACTCAACAGACACACTGGGAAGGGAGTTAACCCTTCCAGCACCACAGAAGGGAAAACACCAAACATAACCACAGACAGCCACAGTGAAGGAACGGATGTCAGTGCACACCACACAACACAAAGTGCACACAGACATACAAACGTGCATACACACAAACTCACTCACCTATCTCCGACGGCAACGGCATGCGTGGCGACCGTGTCCTCAAGAACAGCCCACAGGCCGAGACACTTCCACAGCATGCAAACAGCACCAGACGTTGCCGCGGACAACCGCAGGTGAAGGGAGGAGTCCAAGTGCATACAAACAACACAATCTCGTGCACAACAAACACACAAAGGGAGTGCACATAAAACACGTTGCCAAGGGCAACTGCACGCATGCGTGTTATCCGCGGCAACCGCACCTGAGGCAAACCACTAAGTGCCCCCAGCTGCGGTTGTCACAACACCAAAACCGCGGGTAACTGCATGCGGCTCGCAAGGAGTCACGACCAAGACCCAGGGTCGTGACACAGAGTTACTAAATGGGTATTTTAGCTCTGTTTATACAAAAGAAAAGAAAGGAGCTGATATTTGTGGTGCTGGTGCTTTTAGTACATCCAGAAATATACTCAATTGGCTAACTGTAGATATGGTCCAAGATAAGTAAAATACGGTAAATGTGACCAAGGCTCCAGGTCCAGATGGATTGCACCCAAGAGTGCTTAAAGAGCTCGGTTCAGTCATTGCTGTGACCCTGTTTATAATTTTTAAAGATTATCTAGGTACTGGTACAGTGCCAAGTGATTGGTGCAAGGCAAATGTGGTGCCCATATTTAAAAAAGGATCTAGGTCCTCTACAGGTAATTATAGACCCATTAGTTTAAAATGTTTGCAGGACTCTTAAGGTACTATATACAGGAGTATGTGACTGTAAAAAATATTATAAGTGATAACCAGCATGGGTTTACCAAGGACAGATGTCAGACTAAACTGATTTGTTTCTATGAGGAGGTAAGTAGTAGCCTGGACAGAGGGGCTGCTGTAGATGAAGTGTTTCTGGATTTTGCAAAGGCTTATAATACTGTCCCTCAAAAATGTTTATCAGGTAAAGTAAGGTCTATAGCAGGCATTGTCAACCTACGGCTCTCCAGCTGTTGTAAAACTACAACTCCCACCATGCCATGCTGTAGGCTGATAGCTGTAGACTGTCCAAGCATGATGGGAGTTGTAGTTTTGCAACAGCTGGAGAGCCTCAGGTTGGCCAGCCCTGGTCTATAGGCTTGGAAAGTATAGTTTGTAATTGGATTGAAAACTGGCTGAAGGACCGTGTCCAGAGAGTTGTGGTCAATGATTCCTATTCAGAATGGTCCAGGGTTATAAGTGGTGTACCCCAAGGTTCAGTGCTGGGCCCTTTTATTATTTATTTATTAATGATATTGAGGACGAGATTAATAGCACGATTTATATTTTTACAGATGACACTGTAACGGATCTCCTAGCACCCCGACTGGGTACCTCCGTTGATAGATGCTCCTAGTGCTTTCCGAGGACTCCAAGCACTCCACTTGACACCGTACGCACTGCAGACCCCACGAACCGCCGAAGCTTGGTTGAGGCCTCACCGTCTCCTAACCACCCTGGACCTACGACAAGGCTCCAGTCTCCAGTGGGTGAACCTCTCCTACAGCCAGAGAGCAGGAACAGCTCTTACAAGAGCTAGTAGTTATGCCAGGGGAGTATAGCAAATCTTCAGCGTATAGCAATCCCCCAGTGTTGATCAGTTACCCAAACACCAGCCTCAACATGATGAAGGATAAAACAGGCACTCTTTATTGAGGGCTACCTACCTGTATTTATGCAGGTCCCCATCTGGTGGACACGCCCCTAGGGGACCAGAAGGAAGACTGTGACACAGGACAGATATGCAGCAATTCAGGATACACAGACACAATACATCCCCACAATGCATCGTGGTTTCCTCCTCTCTGCCCTGGAGACACCCGAGGAGTAATCCAATTATATCTCAGGACATAGGGAAATCGCCAATACACATGTGGGGACAAGAGGACAGAAATCACCATTTAAACATACAATGTCACAACCCTTACAGTAAACACAGACATTTAACATATCCCCAGATAGCTCAAGTCTGAGTGCATATCATTAGGTGAATGGCACTCAGAATACACGAATACAATAAAATTAGCTATCTGGGTACCCTCACATAACATAAAATACAATTCCAAAGACAGATTTAAGCTGTGCAGCTGGTCTGTCTTCTCCTTTAAAGTTAGTATGGACCATAATCCTGAGGCAAGAGGCTGGTAGCCAGGCCCCTCCAAAACCCAGTGGCGAGGTTGGTTTCGCCACAGACACTAAGCTATGTAGTACTGTACAGTCTATGGAAGATGTTCATATACTACAAGCTGACTTGAACACTGAGTGATTGGGCATCAACTTGGCAAATGAAATGTGGATAAATGTAAAGTTATGCATCTTGGTAGTAATAATCTCTGTGCTTCATATGTCCTAGTGGATGTAACACTGGGAGAGTCACTTATAGAGAAGGATTTGGGTGTCCTTGTAGATCATAGATTGAATAACAGCCAACAATGTCAGCTGCTTCTAAGGCCACCAGGATATTGTCATGCATTAAACGAGGCATGGACTCGCAGGGCAGGGATGTAATATTACCACTTTACAAAGCGTTGGTGAGGCATCATCTGGAATATGCAGTTCAGTTCTGGGCAGCAGTCCATAGAAAGCTGCTCTGCAGCTGGGAAAAGTACAGAGGAGAGCGACTAAACTGATAAGGGGCATGGAGGGTCTTAGGCTACTTTCACACTAGCGTTCAGAGCGGATCCGTCTGAGACGGATCCGCTCATATAATGCAGACGGTGGCTCCGTTCAGAACGGATCCGTCTGCATTATATTGTAAAAAAAATTCTAAGTGTGAAAGTAGCCTGAACGGATCCATCCAGACTTTTACATTGAAAGTCAATGGGGGACGGATCCGTTTGAAGATTGAGCCATAGTGTGTCATCTTCAAACGGATCCGTCCCCATTGACTTACATTGTAAGTCTGGACGGATCCGCTTGCCTCCGCACGGCCAGGCGGACACCCAAGCGCTGCAAGCAGCGTTCAGGTGTCCGCCTGCTGAGCGGAGGGGAGGCTGAACGCTGCCAGACTGATGCATTCTGAGCGGATCCGCGTCCACTCAGAATACATTAGTGCTGGACGGATGCGTTCGGGGCCGCTTGTGAGCCCCTTCAAACGGAGCTCACAAGCGGACACCCGAACTCTAGTGTGAAAGTAGCCTTAGTTATGAAGAAAGGTTAAAGGAATTGAATTTATTTAGTCTTGAGGGGGAACATGATTAACCTTTACAAATATATTATTGGTCCATACAAAAAAATACGGTGAAAAACTGCTCCATGTAAAACACCCTCAAAAGACAAGGGGGCACTGCCACCAACTGGAGAAGAAAAAATTCAGTCTCCAGAAGCGTCAAAACTTCTTTACTGAAGAACTGTGAATCTGTGGAATAGACTTCCTCAGAACGTGGTCACAGCAGGAACAGTGGTTTAGATGAATTCTTAAAATGACATTAATGCTTATGAAAATGTGTAGAAATCTTAGTTTCATTTCCTTCTGGGATTCGCATCCCCACCTATCCCTTGGTTGAATTTGATGAACTTATGTCTTTTTTCAACCGTATTAACTATGTAACTATGCTTTAGTAGCACCCTTTGGATTTTCTGTCTTTTCCGTCAGACCAGGAGCAGACAGATTCCTTATCTCTGCTCTCTGAGATTATAAACAGTCATTATAGCTCAGTTATTATGTTACTGATAAGAATGTGGCTTAAATAAGTGTTTATGACCTCTCAGTGTGGATGTAGCTGAGTTAACAGTCACACTTGGTGCATATTCACATCTAGTTAATGTGTTATGATTGTGACCAGGCTCGGACTGGCCCACAGGTTTATAGGTGAATCCCTCCTTGGTTCCCACCTTCAGCACAAGTGGCAAATGACCCTGACTGCACTTTAAATAGAAAATCAGAATATAGCACAGTACAGTACCTAGTTTATGGATGCATCAGGTGTCTGAGATGACTTCTAGGCACAGAGGCAGGCCAGCCTGTATCCTATTTCCCCAGGAACCTGCCCTCCAAAAGTCACTGGAAGAGCTCCCATAATCATCTTGTAGCACCTTGCTGCTGTTGTTGCTGGCCCTGTATGAGGAGGTAAAATTTATATGTAGCCTTCCAGTGGGCCCCCAGAATGAATTCTACTTGTGGGCCCTAGGCACGGCAGTCCATCATTGTCTATGCAAACAGAGTTGGACTAGGAAGTTGCTGGTGACAGATTCCTTTTAAAAGGAAGCTTCATAGTTGTCAGAACATTTATTTTGAATATTCTTTGGGTACCTATATACAGGAAAAACATGTAGAGTTTCAACATCTTGAAAGATAAGGAACCAAAATAATTCATGGAACTGATGGACTACAGTAAGATGATGAAAGTTAGGATTATGTAGTGTAAAAAAAAAAAATATATATAGCTGAGGAGTGACCAAATAACTATATATAATTATATCTGGTTTCAGTACAGAGATCTCTCCCAGCATCTATTTATTCCAGGACTGTGACTGTGAGGAAAGAAGGTTTGTACACAAACATAGAAGAGGATTCTTTACGGTAAGAGCAGTGAGACTATGGAACTCTCTGCCTGAGGAGGTGGTGATGGTGAAATTATTAAAATAGTATAAAGATGACTTGTTAGCACCGTACACAGATCTCATAGCACCCCCATTGCAAAACTTATTATGGGGCCTCCCCCAGTTTCCCAGTATGCGTGCAAAAATTGGTCCCAAGAAATTAAGAGCACATCGGTCCAGATTTTTGATGAGTTTATGTTTTTTATTAAGCGGAAAAAAATGTCATTCATCAAATTGTAATTTAAAACATTCCTCACCCACTTTATGTTCCACAGTATTTCGCAAAAAGTGTTACACATGCTTTATAAATACCTTTATATATAACTTTATAAAAGGTGGCTGCTTACAGCCACCACTAGGGGGAGCGCAGGGTGGAGGTATTTATACAGTTAATATTTACTGGACTGGAAGCTGAAATGATCTCTTTGCATTGAGCTCCTCCTTATGGTGGCTGTATAAAAAGGCAATGTTTTCTTGTCTGGAAAAGATGGAATTCGGCGCCGGCCGTCCCCGGCCCCTAGGCCTCATAGCAGTCATTGTTCCAGGAAGTTATTCTAAAATGAGGAAAATGTATAAAGGTTTTTGCCTAACATTGCAGAATAATGGGCTGAACTGGAAGAATGTTTTTTTTTTCCATCCTTACAATTGTGAAATAAGAAACTCGTCTTCCACCCAAAAGTTGCTGTTTTTCTACAGTAACTAGTTGCGGAAAGTTTTTTTTTTTTTTTTTTTGGGGGGGGGGATATAAAGAAAGCCTCTTCTGATTGAGACTAAATTGAAAAATGTGTGTCTTTCTTGACCAACGTATTGAACTGCCACCTTTTCATTGTTATCTGGATTAAGTTGTTCTGATAATGCAGAGCTCTCCATGTTCCTGGACGTGACTTGTCTGCAAACTCCTCTTTGTTTTCTGGAACAAACATAAGGGCTGCATTTACAATTCTCTTTAGTTAGGATTGTTCCTGTAGCAAGTTTTCAGACTGAGTTAACCCTGAGTCCCCCGGCAGATACAATGTCTAATTACAGTAGTTTCTGGCATACTCCTACTCGGGTAAATCTGAGACGGACTTAATAGTCAGCATTGCTCAATGCAAAAGTGGTTACAATGCGGGCCCTTTGGCGTATTGAGCCCAGGTACAAATGTAATTGATGCAACTTGATATTGTGATATTGAGCTATTCCCAATGTGTAGTGCAAGCCTAATTACATCAGTCAGATATTAGTAGTACAAGCTTTCCTCTGGAAGAGAACATTTTACATTACAGATAGTACTATACGCAGCCTAATACTGTTTATTTCCTGTGGCTTGGCTTATAATTCCCAATGGGGATCACAACCTAATTTCCCATTCAGTGTGACCTTGAACTGAGAAAAACTGGAAAAAACTGAATAAACCCATTCAAGCATAGGTAGAACGTACAAAAACCCTTGGGCGGACTGCAATCCAAGACCCATGTGCTGCAAGGCAACAGTGCTGTCCCTTAAGCCTCCATGCTGCCAAAAGATATGCTCGTAACAGGAGATATTTTTGGGATATGTCCATGTGCTCCATCTGTTTGCGCTACATTCTGAATGGGAATTGATATGGAACCAGTCAGATTGCACATGCAGTCCTATCTATGAGCAGCGTGTTATAGATCAGGAGGAGCTGAGCAGAGTGATGTATTTTATTCATATACCTGTCTGCTTTTTCCTTACTTACGAATTCAATAGGTAGGCTTACTTATTAATTTACAGCTATATCCGTATGCATACAGAGGACCGCCCACTGGACTCCTAAGCATAGAAGGAGACGAGATTTAAACTAATAAAATAAAAGTTTTACTGAACCTTTTCCCACAAAACTGTATTATCCGTCTGCTCAGCTCCTCCTGCTCTATACTTTATCAAACACTATGGGGGTAATTTATTAAACAGAAATACCCCTAGATTAGGCATATTTCTGACACAGATTGCGGCGCAGGGGTCCTTTGCGGTGGGTGTGTGTGTGGGGGGGGGGGGGGGGTGGAAGAGCCCGTCTTATTTACCATTCTCTATGCCTGTTTTAGGAGTGGGAAATAGTCTAAATGTAAGACAGCTATGAAGCTGTCTTACATTTAGAAGTGGGGGTGGATCTGCCGAAGTTATGATGAGACCGGCGACCACGGCCAATAGAGGGCTTTATTAAGGCCAGCGTCTAAAACACTGGTCTTAATAAATGACCCCCTAGCTTTATTCTTAGAGGTTCCTTTAATATGTTCATCAGGAGGTCATCAATATCAGATTGGTGGGGTCCGACCCCCAGCAACCTCACAGATCTGATGTCACCGGCAGTCGCCGGAACTACTACTGAGAACGGAGCCAAAAGCACAGCTATGTTCCAAGTGTACCGGTTATGTCAAGTTACTGCAGTTCAGCTCCAATTCACTTGAGTAGAAGCTGAGATGCAGGACCCTGGCACAGCCATTGCCCAACAGATGGCATGACACAGTAATATTCATAAAAAAGTATGGCACTTTGGGCAACCTGTGGGGTTCTCACTAATAAAAGTGCCCACACACTAGACTGAAATAGCAAATGTTATTGTAGCACATAATCCAAGAAATAATATTCATTTTACAATTAAAACATTGTAATTCGAATAATAAAAGAGTTATCCCCCATAATTTAAAAATATCTGCAGTAATGCATATTACTAGGGATGATCGAAGCGAGGGTTGGATCCTTTAAACTGGGAAACTATTTTAAAAGTTGGATCCAAACTTGACTTTGGTTCCTCAGAACCGAAGCAGAGTTCGGATCCTAGTTTTAAAATAGTTTTCCAGTTTAATAATCAAATATCGAAATTATTAACCAAAGTCTCACGGAGTAAAATGCAATTAAAAAAAAAAATGCCCCTGAAGACACCTTTGTGCACTAAAAATCAATAACCCCATATCTTACTGTAACGCAGCACATAATAAAATTGCCCTTGTTTGTTCACTGGTATCAGCTTTGTTTCACATGCTCTCAGAAATGCTCTTCTGAGTTTTGCTCAGTGCCGTCATCTCCTGTGAGAATCTGTGGGCGTTCCTGTGGATTTCACATGCACCAGCACAGCTTTGCTACCCTGCCCCCAAATCCTGTTACCTAGCACAGCTCTGCTACCTTGCCCCCATATTCTGTTACACAGCACAGCTCTGCTGCCACGCCCCATATCCTGTTACATAGCACAGCTCTTGTGCCCCGCCCCATATCCTGTTACATAGCACAGCTCTGCTGCCACGCCCCATATCCTGTTACATAGCACAGCTCTGCTGCCACGCCCCATATCCTGTTACATAGCACAGCTCTGCTGCCCCGCCCCCACATCCTGTTACATAGCACAGCTCTGCTGCCACGCCCCATATATCCTGTTACATAGCACAGCTCTGCTGCCCAGCCCCCATATCCTGTTACATAGCACAGCTCTGCTGCCCCGCCCCCATATCCTGTTACATAGCACAGCTCTGCTGCCCAGCCCCCATATCCTGTTACATAGCACAGCTCTGCTGCCCCGCCCCCATATCCTGTTACATAGCACAGCTCTGCTGCCCCGCCCCCATATCCTGTTACATAGCACAGCTCTGCTGCCCCGCCCCCATATCCTGTTACATAGCACAGCTCTGCTGCCCCGCCCCCATATCCTGTTACATAGCACAGCTCTGCTGCCCCGCCCCCATATTCTGTTACATAGCACAGCTCTGCTGCTCCGCCCCCATATCCTGTTACATAGCAAAGCTCTGCTGCCCCGCTCCCATATCCTGTTACATAGCACAGCTCTGCTGCCCCACCCCCACATCCTGTTATACAGCAGACCTCTGCTGCCCCACCCCCACATCCTGTTAAATAGCACAGCTCTACTGCCCCACCCCCACATCCTGTTATACAGCAGAGCTCTGCTGCCTTGCCCCCACATCCTGTTACATAGAACAGCTCTGCTACCCCGCCCCCACATCCTGTTACCTGCCCCTCCCCCATACCCTGTTACATAGCACAGCTCTGCTGCCCAGCCCCCATATCCTGTTACATAGCTAGCAGCCACTTACATATAGGCTGCTGGAATTTGCAAGTAACTTGGTAGTAAGATTTCATTAAAATCCATAACATAGTGAGTCTTGCAGTATGCTACAGCCTGTAATCAGCAGATTTATTTCTCACTTTCCATTCTGTAGAAAGTCCATTATTTGTAGACACAATAGATATTTCTGCTGACGTTTTTATTTTTTTTATTTTTTATTTATAAATTTTTATACAGCAGAGCTCTGCTTCCTTGCCCCCACATCCTGTTACATAGAACAGCTCTGCTACCCCGCCCCCACATCCTGTTACCTGCCCCTCCCCCATACCCTGTTACATAGCACAGCTCTGCTGCCCAGCCCCCATATCCTGTTACATAGCTAGCAGCCACTTACATATAGGCTGCTGGAATTTGCAAGTAACTTGGTAGTAAGATTTCATTAAAATCCATAACATAGTGAGTCTTGCAGTATGCTACAGCCTGTAATCAGCAGATTTATTTCTCACTTTCCATTCTGTAGAAAGTCCATTATTTGTAGACACAATAGATATTTCTGCTGACGTTTTTTTTATTTATTTTTTTTATTTATAAATTTTTATTTTATATCCAAAGCATACAAATTTAACATACATGATTTTACACAGGTACAATAAATATAACCTTTTCTATCATGCATGCCAAACTAATATCCGAAATGAAGAAAGAACAAGAATCTATTTAGTCCCCCCTCCCCACCAGCCTCGTTGACGTTGTCTGGGAGCACATCCGCGGCGAACAAGACCTTATGACCATGACGACCAAGTTCTATCCCATCAAATTTTCTGGCTTTTATTATAAATAGCAAGTTTTTCATATTTCCTCACATTATCAGCAAGTTGATGCCATTCAGATACCGACAAAGGGTTGTTTGAGCCCCAGTTCCTAGCAATTATTACCCTGGCCAGCATAAGTGACTTCATCCAGAACAAATTTTCCCGTCCCTGCTCATCAAATAAGGAGGCACCTAGAACCGCAGTAGTTATATCTATACCATAATTATATGAGGAGCATCTCCGGAGCTCAGAGACAACATTGATCCAAAAATTCTGAATCACAGGGCAAACCCAGACCAAATGTATAAAATCCGCGCGTTAGGCCTGACACCTACGGCATCTATCTGAAGCATCCTTATAAAACGGAGAGAGAGAGGTGGGTGTGTAGTATAAGCGGTGTAGAATCCTAAATTGAATTAACCTATGATTCCCAGATATAGAGATTTTTGGAATATTCCTATAAATTAGTTCCCATTTTAGTGTTTTATTATTTCCAATATCTTGACCCCATTTCGCTTCACTTCTGCTGATAACGTTAATGCAGCGATCTACAGTCAGAACCATGGCGTTATAAGCAGGATATAGATCTCATTACTGACAGCTGTCACTACATGCGCTCTCTTCTGAATACAGTATTGTGTGCAGTCAGAACAGCGAGCGGTCACTTTTCCCACATAGATTAGTACAGTTTGACGACACACAATGCTATGTACATATAGAAGTACACAACGGGGGAGATTTATCAAATGTAGTCCAAAGTAGAACTGGCTTAGTTGCCCATAGCAACCAATCAGATTCCTCCTTTCATTTTCCAATGAAACAGCGGGCCGGTGGTTATCCCCTCCATGCAGCGGTCCCTAAGGAGGGGGAGCGGGGGGCTTGTTGCAGCGCCGGCCATCCTAAGGGGGGCGAGGGGCTTGTTGCTATCCTGAAGGGGAGTGGGTGGCGACTAGTATGGAGGTGAAGACAGCCATCCTACACGGCGGGGGAAGGGGGGCGAGGGATGGCATCGGGCCATCCACAGCGCCCACCTGACGCTGCCATACACATCGCCCCCCTGACTCTGCCATACACTGTGCCCACCTGACACTACTATATACATATTACTTACAGAGCTCTACCACATGCCCATTACACAGATAGTTTACTTTATACACATTGCACACACAGCTCTGCTACAGTACCTTGCAAATGTATTCACCCCCCCTTGACTTTTTTGTGTTTTGTTACATTACAGGCTTTAATTCAATGTTTTGTTAATCTGAATTTTATGTGATGGATCAGAACACAATAGTCTAAGTTGGTAAAGTGAAATGGGAAAAATATATAAATAAAACTATTATTTAGAAATAGAAAACAGAAAATTGGCATGTGCATATGTATTCACCTTTGTTAGGAAGCCCATAAAAAGCTCTGGTGCAACCAATTACCTTCAGAAGTCACATAATTAGTGAAATAATGTCCATCTGTGTGCAATCTAAGTGTCACATGATCTATCATTACATATACACACCTTTTTTGAAAGGCCCCAGAGGCTGCAACACCTAACCAAGAGGCATCACTAACCAAACACTGCCATGAAGAGCAAGGAACTCTCCAAACAAGTAAGGGACAATGCTATTGAGAAGTACGAGTCAGGTTTAGGTTATAAAAAAATATCCAAATCTTTGATGATCCCCAGGAGCATCATCAAATCTATCATAACCAAATGGAAAGAACATAGCACAACAGCAAACCCGCCAAGAGACGGCTGCCCACCAAAACGCACGGACTGGGCAAGGAGGGCATTAATCCGATCGGCAGCACAGAGTCCTAAGGTAACCCTGGAGGAGCTGCAGAGTTCCACAGAAGAGACTGGAGTATCTGTTCATAGGACGTACGCTCCATAGAGTTGGGCTTTATGCAGAGTGGCCAGAAGAAAGCCATTACTTTCAGCTAAAAACAAAAAGGCACATTGTGAGTTTCCGAAAAGGCATGTGGGAGTCTCCCAAAATGTATGGAGGAAGGTGCTCTGGTCTGATGAGACTAAAATGTAACTTTTCGGCCATCAAAGAAAATGCTATGTCTGGTGCAAACCCAACACATCACATCACCCAAAGAGCACCATCCCCACATTGACACATGGTGGTGGCGGCATCATGCTGTGGGGATGTTTTTCAGCAGCCGGGACTGGGAAACTGGTCAGAGTTGAGGGAAAGATGGATGGTGCTAAATACTGGGATATTCTTGTGCAAAACCTGTACCACTTTGTGTGTGATTTGAGGCTAGGACGGAGGTTCACCTTCCAGCAGGACAATGACCCCAAACACACTGCTAAAGCAACACTTGAGTGGTTTAAGGGGAAACTGGTAAATGTGTTGTAATGGCCTAGTCACAGCCCGGATCTCAATCCAATAGAAAATCTGTGGTCAGACTTAAAGATTGCTGTTCACAAGCACAAACCATCCAACTTGAAGAAGCTGGAGCAGTTTTGCAAAGAGGAATGGGCAAAAATCCCAGTGGTAAGATGTGGCAAGCTCATAGAGACTTATCCAAAGTGGCTTGGAGCTGTGATTGCCGCAAAAGGTGAGTCTACAGAGTATTGACTTTGGGGGGTGAATAGTTATGCACATTTACTTTTTCTGTTATTTTGTCCTATTTGTTGTTTGTTTCACAATAAAAAAGAATAAAAAACATCTTCAAAGTTGTGGGCATGTTCTGTAAATTAAATGATGCAAATCCTCAAAAAGTCCATGTTAATTCCAGGTTGTGAGGCACCAAAACATGAATAAAGTCAAGGGGGTGAATACTTTTGCAAGGCACTGTACATGTCCATTACACAGATAGAACTACTATGTGCACATTACACACAGAAAACTGTACAATGCACTGGTTACAATGACATAGCCCTGCTTTATACACACCTTCCATTGTACATAAAGTACCTCTGCAATCTCCACCAGCACAGCCTGTGTTCCCCTAATTCCTCCCACCCACATGGCTGATCACATGACTGTGACATCACCACAGGTCTGGAGTTGCTCCTGGTGAAAGAGATGTCCGTGAGGGGTGGGGATTCATGTGTGCCCGACCTGGCAGCTTCTGATACAGCGCCCCTGACCAGGGGGTGGGAGCGCGCTCCCGTGTGCACACAGGAGGAGTTACAAAAAATCCATCAGATGACAAATTCTCTGTAAACTCGCTGAGAGCAGCCTGCTGTGCATAGGAAGCAAAGCAGGCTGTAGAACAAAAACAAAAAAAGATTGATAAATAGAACCAATTGGAGAAATTATTTTTTGCACAAAATAAATATATTTTTTAACAAAGGTTTACATATAAACTGAGCATATACGACCATCTCAGTGAGCAGGACAAAGAAATAAGAAAAAAAAAACAGCAGGTGGTGCAATACAGATATATTTTATTGAATAAATCAGTGACTATGCTAAATTTTTTATTACATGCAATTGCAAAAGTAATCAGATCCTGGTTTAAAAAGTGTAGAATAAATTTTGTGGGAAAACCCCTTTAATTTCCAAAAGTGGTTTAATTTTAATTTCCCAAATTTTGGTGGTGGAGCTTTCCATACCCTGCTGGTTTGCTTTTGCTATTAGTCAAAAAAGGATAGTGGTATTGTCTCCTTAAACCAGGCACAGTAAAACCAAATGGCATAAATAAGGGTCAACTTTACTAAGTTAAAGGGGGTTGCCCTATGATTAATGTAAAAAATGAAAATGGAACAACGTATAGTACATGAAAATCTCAAAAAACAAAGCTAGAACCCGCCCTGTACACATGGATCCAGAGATCTCCTCATTCGTGGCTCCAGTTGCTCTGCTAGATTTATTTCAAGCCAGTCTTCCTGCTGCAAAGCTTTCCCTGTCACAGCTCAAGCGTTTTCTAAAACTTTACAAATGATAACCTATCCTTTGGATAGGTCATTAGTATCTGATCGGTGTGTGGGTCCGACACCAAGGACCCCTGCAGATCAGCTGTTTGAGAAAGACTTTTCCTTGCTCATCAAGCACAGCGCCGGTTCCTTCTCAAACAGCTGAGGTCGGCTGAGGTCCCCCACCAATCAGATACTGATGACCTATCCAAAGGAGTAGTAAAGTCTTGGAAAACCCCTTTAATAGAAATGTACAAGCAGACTGTTTAGGTTATCAGGGTGATGGACTGGGTCCTTCCCCTGGTTGGTAGGGAGTTCAGTCTGAGCAGAGAAAGGGAGAAGATGTGTGTGAATACTCCTACTACCTAAGCCCATTTTCAGATAACCTTGGTTGGTGGGGCTTTTTCTGCCAAAGAAACAACTGTATCCCTAGGGGAGAGAGATATTAAATCCTAGAAGGCCCATATCCTTATCCAGGCCATGCTCACAAATAAGTAGGGTATTCTCTCATTTATGGTATGAGACTTTACTGCTGTAGAAAGGATTATTAGCTCCAACACCTACCACACTTTGAGACTGAAAGAGAGACAGGGAGTACTGAAACCAATATTATTGTTGCTACTTATGTGCTGCGACTGGGAGAAGATTGTACTGTGATATGTATATTTATTTGGGATTTGTGCCTTTGCCTGCCATATGTACTATGACTCCCACCTTTAATTCAGTAAAGGGTGACGTTATTTATTTTAACCTGCGGGCCTGTTATTAACTCCATCGTCTGTCCTCTAGCACAACATCTGTCCTTCTGGATTACAGCTAGCCAAACTGTTCACCATCAAGGGCACTCCAACTACCACCAGGCAGGAGCCCCAACAACAGTGTGTGTCCCAAGGGCAATAAGGGTGCGCCCTCCAGTGAGTGCATGGGCCTAGAAAGTGCCAGGGTGGAGCAAGCTGCTATGAACTTTGAGTACTACTGTGACAATCATCATCGCCACCACCATTCCTCCAATCCTGGTCTCAGCTCCCAGTCGCTGCACTTTGATGTCCACACTCCAATATAATTCCAGCGTTTGGAGATCTGAGGGTAACAGAATGATCCACTGAATGAACCCAAAGTTACACAGGGAATAAACTTTTTAATGCCAAATAAATTGACTCTGCTTCTGGTATAAATTGTGGGTTTTTTATGTGTGCATATGGTCACTTTCCTATCAGGAGAACTGGAGATGCAAGACTGCACCTGTGAGCTATGGATGATAAATGAGGCTTGCAGGTCTTCAGTCCGAGACAAACATAATTATCTCTCCACACTCCTCTCTCTGCGCCTTGCCTTGTGCTGCCCCCTCTTTCCACTCTTCACTTAAGGAGACCTGTGTATTTTGTGTCCTTAAAAGGATTTCTGATGACCATAGTAGACATTTTCTGGCATGTTACTGTAACTCATGAGCTACCAAAGAATTTGCAAACTGCCTTTGATAATTGTGTTTTTCAAGGGAACAGGATCTGTTCTAGTGCAGTGGAGTGGATGCAGAAGGCAGAGCCAGTAATGCCCCGAGGCACAGGATACTTGCCAAGTTTGAGGCATTATTTATATCTATAGCAGCTATGAATAAATAAAACATTCCATAGCATTACTTAAAGGGTTTTTCAAGATGTACACCACGTAGAAGATTCTTGTTTGAAAAAGGCTGTTTAGACTAAACGCGTCACATCTGCCTGTATTCTTTTTATGGCAATAAAGTGAATATTTATTGGCATCAAAAAGTGAGTGCTGATCTACTTCTTCTACTCGAAACATATTTAGTTATTCCTATGCAGTCATAGGTCTATTAAAGTGTATTCCAATCACATAAGAGTACCCTCTGTCCGCATTTTAAACCATGTAAAAACAACTTTATAATCATCTGTCAATCACCTTCCTTTATGCCCAAGGGGTGTTTTTACTCGTACCTTTGTGCCCAGCCGCGCCCCAACTGTCGCTTCCTAGCGCCGCCCAGCTCATTATTATTCACTGCGCTGGGCGGCTTTTACAGCAGGAGACGCTGGCATTGAATAAGGGATGCAGGCGCACTGCGAGTGAGGGTGCCGGGCAAGTTATCCGGCGCACTCGCAGAAGGTACAAGTGAGTTCAATGCCAGCGTCTCCTGCTGCGCCTGCGCCGGCTCGGCAGGATCGGGGACTGTAAAAGCCGCCCAGCGCAGTGAATAATATGTGATTGGAATACACTTCAATAGATCTATGACTGCATAGGAATAACTAAATATGTTTATCGGGCCTGTCAGTGTCCCTTTAAAGACTATTGTTGTGTGTGGCAGCAGCAATATATATTTTTAGCGCAACCTGCGCTAAATTGCTAAAACTTTACAGACCCAAAAGTCCTTTTAAGGACTATTGTGTGTGGCAGCAGCAGTATATATTTTTAGTAGCGCAACCTATGCTAAATTGCTAAAACTTTACATACCCCAAAGTCCTTTTAATTGTTGTGTGTGGCAGCAATATCTATTTTTAGCGCATCCAGCGCTAAATAGTATGCTATAGTTAGGCCACTGCAGAAAGCGACATTATCTGCGCTACATCTCCTGTGTAACGTGCGCGCATCCCAAAAATATCTGTGACATCCAGTGTACTTATTCCGTAGACAGTGTCCGCTGCGGACACTGACATTAGCTGCACTACATCTCCTGTGCAACGTGTGCACATCCAAAAAATATCAGTGACATCCAGTGTACTTTTTCCGTAGACTGTGTCCGCTGCGGACAGTGACATTACCTGGGGTACATCTCCAGTGTAATGTTTCCACATCCAAAATTCCTGTCACCTTCTCTGTAATTTTATATTAGCCGCTGATGACATCAGCAACATTATCTGCGCTACATCTCCTATGTAACATGTGCGTATCCCAAAAATATCTGTGACATTCATTGTACTTTTTCCGTAGACAGTGTCCGCTGTGGACAGTGACATTAGCTCCGCTACATTTGCTGTGTAACGTGTGCACATCCAAAAAATATCAGTGACATCCAGTGTACTTTTTCCGTAGCCGGTGTCCGATACGAACAGTGACATTACCTGGGGTACATCTCCTGTGTAACGTTTCCACATCCAAAATACCTGTGGCATTCCCTGTAATTTTATATTAGCCACTGCTGACATCAGCAATAGTTAGGTCTCAAATACCTTTTTTTATTTTTTTTGTGCATACACTTACAAATCCTATGCTACTGTACGTGTGACATACTTTCAAGCATATAAAACATTTAATATGAAGAAGGCGAGCAGTAAAGGACGGGGAAGTGGCTGTGATGCTGATGGTGCATGCAGAGGTCTTGACCCTGGGCGCGTTGAAACTGTGCATGCTGCCAGGGCACAAGAAAAACAATCATCCACGATACCTAGCTTCATGTCCCAGTTTGCAGGGCAGCGCAGGACATCACTCTCGAAGTCAGACTAATGCAACCAGGTGATCGGTTGGATTGCAGCAGATAATGCTTCCAGTAGGTTAAGCACCACCTTGTCTTCCACAAAGTCCAGTCTCAGTAGCCAAGAGTCTGGTCAACACAATCCTCACCCTGATCCTCCTTCCTCCCACCATGGAGAGTCTTGCCAAAAAAGTGATCCCACACTCGGATATTCCAAGGAGCTATTTTCAGGGCCATTCCTTCATTTTGGCCTCTCAACAAGCCCGCTTGAAGAGGGACATGAAATCTTGGGCCCTGATTCCCAAACTCTGGAGCTTCCACAGTCACAAGAAGATGACGGTGGGGAACGGCAATTAGTGTTTCACGAGGTGGATGATGATGATCATGAGACACAGTTGCCAATAAGTCATCGGCAATTAGTGTCTCAAGAGGTTGATGATGAGGATAAGACACAGTTGTCAATAACTGAGTTTGTTGTTAGGTCAACAAGTCAGGAGGATGAGCAGTATGAGGAAGTGGAAGAGGATGTGGTGGACAATGAAGTCACTGACCCAACATGGGAAGGTGGAAAGCCGAGCGAGGACAGCAGTACAGAGGGGAAGGGATCCGCAGCACCGCAACAGGCTGGAAGAGGCAGTGGGTGGCAAAAGGGAGAAGGCGGGCCACACCAAACAGGCCCGCAAATGTTCCCCGGAGCACACCCTTGCAGAAATCTCGCTTGCCGAGGGGTAGGTGTTCCGCAGTTTGTCGCTTTTTTGAGGAAAGTGCGGACGACAAAAGAATTGTAATTTGCAACCTGTGCCATACAAAAATGAGCAGGGGGCGTGAACACTAGCAACCTCACCAGCGTTTTATCAGAGCGGATATTTAGTGCTGCGGGGGGCATAATAAATGATAAGCGCATCCGCCTGTCAACTGAAAATGCTGACAGACTGACAAAAAAATAAAAATAAACAAGGCCTGGATTGCCCCTGACTTCTCTACTCCACCAGATGAAAGCGGCTGAACATAAAGGCACTTTTAATACACTGTATTCCCTTGCACCCCTTCCGCCACAAAAAAGGGTATATGGTTCAATCTTCCTTTTCTCGTCCTCCTCCTCTTTCATTATATCAACATGCTTATTAGTCTGCCCTCACTCCTAATGTTGTAGAGGGTCAGCTCACCTGCAGGCCCTCACATATAATGTTTTAGAGGGTCAGCTCACCAGCAGACCCTCAACCATAATCTTTTACAGGGTCAGCTCACCAGCAGGCCCTCACCTACAATCTTTTAGAGGGTCAGCTCACCTGCAGGCCCTTGCATATAATATTTTAGAGGGTCAGCTCCCCAGCAGGCGCTCACCTACAATCTTTTAGAGGGTCAGCTCACCTGCAGGTCCTTGCATATAATGTTTTTGAGGGTCAGCTCACTAGCAGGCCCATCATTTTTTCAATGGTCAGCTCAGCAGCAGGCACTCGCCCATTATTATTTCGATGCTCAAATCAGCAGCAGGCACTCACTCCTAATGTTTTAGAGAGTCAGCTCTGCAGCAGACCCTCACCACTAATGTAGTGCCGGTTCCTTGTAATTTTTGAAAGACCTTTCACTTAGTGCATAGGCTTTATGAGTGTAGGAGTCCCACTACCTGAACAATTGTACCACAATGTGAATGAGGCCCTCCTTTATATGATATATAGGTTGTATCGGAGTGCCTCTTCCTTGTAATATTTGGCAGCACTTGCACTTTATATACAAGTAAATATACAGGAAAGAATGTTTCCTAACAATTTTTCCTCTAAAATCGATTTCAACTTCAGTTTGTGCGTATTATTGTCAGTCTGTAAAAGTGGTGTACTACTCAGACAACATCATTCCCAGCAGCGACCTAGCAGTCCAAGATGCATCCAAGCATCCTCCCCATGTTGTTCCCGAACCATTTCGGTGGTGTTTCTATCAATTTCTGACCTTTTCTTATGATCCAGACACCCTCCCCTCTTCAGAGCAGGGGGTGACTGGTTTAATGCTCGGGTTCTCCCCTTGACTTCCATTGTGCTCTGGTGCTTGGTAGAGCATCCGAGCATCCTGAGGTGTTCGACCTGAGCACCTGAACAGCCAAGCACTTTGGTGCTCGATCAACACTAGTCAGCAATATTAGATGGGTGGAAATTCGACTCCTGGCACTCCTGCCAACCAACTTTTGAAAAGGCAGCTTAGAGCCCGTGAGTGTAGCGGCATCTTCCAAGGCCAGTGATGTCGTATTGCCTTTGTGAAGTGTTTGAGCCTGGGCTGTAATACCAAGCACTGCCACTGTACAATGTATGGTGCTGTGCTTGGTAAGCTGTGAGAAGGCGTAAGCATATCAGACGGCACCCCTGCTTACCATCTTTGAAGAGGCAGCGGTACTCCAGTAAGTGTTGTGGCCCTTTCCTAGACCAGTGACATCACATGGCCTTTGTGAAGGGAATGAGCCTGGGATGCAATACCAAGCATAGCCACAATACAATATATGGCGCTGTGCTTGGTAAACTGTGAGGAATGTTCAGTACTCAGTACTGAGCATGGCGTCCATTTCAAACAATCTGATATTCATGACTAGAAATTAGCAAATAATTCAAAAATTCGATTTGGACGCTTCACCGAATTTCTCAGAGAAATTTGCTTTGTTCCGAATTAAATCATCAAGTCAGCTATATCCCGGCCTGCAGGGAGAGTATATCTCAGTGTACATAACTGTGCATTGCAGCAACATGCATAGCTAGTCCATTCTGTTAGTGAAACAGGTCCTGTCAGTCAGTATGACAGGGAGTTCTCATATATGGATGTGTGCATCATTGTGCAGACCACCAACAGTCCTAGCTAACCCCTAGCTAAACCAAAAGAAAAGCATACAGCAGTCTTTAATAAAGGAAAAAAATAACACTGTGCACCCCTGCGAGACCTGTGTCACAATAACACTTTAGTGGAACAAAAGAAGGACATGGAAGCAGTGCCAATAAAGTTGTGGAGACCCAATAACAGTAGAATTAGACAGTTTTTTTTTTTTTTTTTTGGTTTTAACTTGTTTATTTTATTTTCATAGCATCAAAACACGTCAGTGGGTTACAGGGAATAATGTAACATGGAAGAGGTACATGATATTCAGTAGCATAGAGTACAAGCATATATAGAGGAAGTAAGCACATTTGTGACCAACCGGCGACAGCCGGGTATAATGTCAATGAGGCTGACCACATTCAATACAGTTTATGTAACAGAGCGCTATCCAGACCTGTTCAGAGGCCTATAACTGTAAGTGGGCCTATCTAAACCTAGGAAGCTCTAATGTACTTTGACCTATAATGTCAAAGGCAGTCGTTTAATCATGGGCAAAAAGGGGCCTAGAAAGCCTGGGCTTCAAGTGGTTTATGGCTACGGAACACTAGAAGTATAAAGTAAAAATAACCAAGGGAGGGAGTGTGGCTATGTGCTGCTGGAAAACCTAAAGGTAGACCAAAGTGACCAACGCTTCAGGAAGGCTGGATGTGTGCGAGATTCCCAAGCAGAAAGCTCTTCAAAACGATAGAGCTGGTCCACCTTGAGTTTCCATTGTTTAATTGTTGGCAGTGAGGTCTGGAGCCAATGTTTGGGAACAAGTAGGCGAGCAGCACTCAGGAGCTGCTTGAAGAGGTAGCTAGGGGGGGGTTGATTTGCGTCTGTAAAATGGGACAGCAGTGCTCCCAGTGGGGACATCTTCACGGATTCACGGCTTATCTGGTTGCTTAAGCGAAAAATGTCCGACCACCATTTGCTAATTACGGGGCAAATCCACCAAATATGGAGGAAGGTCCCAGTCTCCTCGGAACACCTCCAGCACTTGTCAGAAGAGAATTCAGTAAAATGGGTAGATCTAGATGGAGTTATATACCATTGAGTCAGTATTTTGTATCCATTTTCCTGAATGCGTACACATCGGGAAGCCTTGTGGGGAGTGTTGAATAAATCAGGCAGATCATTGAAGGGTATGGTTATCTCGGTTTCTCTTTCCCAGTGATGAATGAAAGATGGTTTCGCAATGAGTGGCGAGGTCTTCAGTTTGTTATGTATTTGCGATATTAGCTTTCTCGGAGGTTTGGGGTTGATGAGAAGAGCTTCGAACCAATCTATTGGACGAAGAAGTTCCCCTTCGGTATTGTTCCGTATTAAAAAAGATCTAATGTGCGGGATTAAAGTAAGGTCACATGGGTGGGGATTAAGTAATTTATGTATGGCATCAGTCTCAAGGAGCTTCCCCGTAGAGTCCAAGAGATTTCTTATGGGCAAAGAGGAAGATTTAACACGTTTGGAGGAGGATCGCAATAGTGTTGGGGAGGACGTGCCTAAGATATCCGCAACATTCAGTATAGGTGAAGGGAAGGGGACTGAGCAATGAGAAGAATTCAGCCATCTCCAAGCATCAATCGTTGCTTTCAAAATTGGGAAGTTTGATAGAGGTATATGGGGGGGAAATTGATGACCCAATAAGACTGTCCGAAATGGAATGTCAAGTATGCTTTGTTCAAGGCTCACCCAAGGTTTGTCAGTAGGGTTACGAAGCCAATCGACCGCTCTAGCTAATCTTATTGCTATCCCATAAAGTTCTGGGTCTGGGAGGCCGATACCGCCTAACTGGAGTGGGTGAGCTAAGAGTTTGTAAGAGAGTCTGGCTTTCTTGCCATTCCATATGAAAGTTCTGAACTTTTGTTTCAAAGATGTGTAGAAGGATTTGGGCAAAGGGATAGGGAGGACCTGTTGGAGGTATGTGAGGCGCGGTAAGATCAATGAGGTGAGAAGGTTTTTACGTCCAAACCAGGATAGCATGGGTGCCCTGGCCTGTAGATGGTCTATAGCTGTAAATAGAGAGTTTTTAAGGGGGATGTAGTTTAGGGAAAAGAGGTCTGAGATTTGAGGGTCGATTTTAACTCCCAGATAGGTGATGGTTGGGGAAGACCAATTAAAAGGGGAGTTTTCCATCAGTATGGACTTAGTATGAGTGGATATTCCCAACGTAAGGATCAGCGATTTGCTAGTGTTTATCTTAAAGTTAGAGATGGAACTATAGTGTTGTAAATGGTTTTGTATGCGGGGTAGAGAAGTAGTGGGATTTGTTGTCATGATCATAACATCATCGGCGAAAGCCGCAATTTTGTGGTCTCTTCCTCCCAAGGTAGTACCTTTAATATTATGATCATTCCTAAACATAGATAGAAGGGGTTCCATTGCCAGAACAAATAGGAGGGGAGACAAGGGGCAACCTTGACGGGTACCGTTGTGTATGTAGAAGGGCAAGGAGAGACTACCATTAACCATTACCAGGGCTGTGGCCTGTGCATACATAGCAAAGATCGCTTGAACAAAGGGACCAGGCAGACCAAAGCACAAAAGTACTTGTCTCAGATAAGTCCAATTGATTCTGTCAAACGCTTTTTCTGCGTCGGTACTAAGCAACAAGAGAGGAGAGGAAGTATGTTTGGCATAGCACATTGCATTGATAACCCTCGTAGTGTTATCTTTGCCCTCCCTATTACGGACAAAGCCCACCTGGTCCCCATGTATCAAGGAAGGAAGGAGGTTTGCAAGCCGGTTGGCTAACATTTTAGCTAATAGCTTGAGATCTATATTTAAGAGGGAAATAGGTCTGTAGTTAGCGCAGAGTTTGGGATCTTTCCCTTCCTTGGGGATCAGTGCTATGTGTGCAGTTGTCATATCCCTAGAAAGGGCCTTACCTTGAAGCGCAGAGTTGCATACCTCAAGAAGATGCGGGAGTAATTGGGTCTTAAAGGTTTTGTAATATGATGACGGGAGGCCGTCAGGGCCAGGACTTTTTCCCAAGGGCATTTGGGAGAGAGCTACCGAAAGCTCCTCGGTTGAGAAGGGAGCTGCTAGAAGAGTTTTCTGAGTATCGGTGAGTGTGGGGAGGGTATTCGCCTCAAGAAAGGAGGAGATTAGGGACAAATGAGTATCAGGGGATGAAGGGGATGGGATATTATAGAGCTTTTCATAGAATGCTCTGAATTGATCAGCTATTTGGTTTGTGGAGAAGGTGGTTTCACCTGTTGGGGAACTTAGCTGGTGTATGTAATTTGCGTCCCTTCTCGCCTTAATTCTATTCATCAAGAACTTTGTGGTCTTATCGCCGTGAGCATAGAATTTATGCTGCGAGTTCAGATAGTATTTAGCGGATTTAGCATCCAATAAAGCTTTCAGTTCTGCTCTAAGACTAGAGAGGTCTTGACGTTGAGAATCGGCTAATGAACGTTTGTGTAGAGTCTCGAGTTTTTTGATTTTAGTGAGGAGAGAGGCTATCTTTTGTTCCCTGAGCTTCTTAACGTAGGATCCAATGCTAATAAAGTGTCCCCTTATGAAAGGTTTATGCGCATCCCACAGGATTTGAGGGGAGAGAGATGGATCGGTGTTTAGTTTAAAGTATTCCTCTAGTAGGGAAGATATTTTTTTAATGATTTGGGGGTCTCCTATAATGGATTCGTTTAAACGCCAATTGAAGTGTGAGGTGTTGCGCGTAGGGGACGTGACTGTGAGGAATACAGGGGCATGGTCGGATATATGAATGGATCCGATCTTAGCTGCCGAACAGTGCTGGAGGTGTTCCTTGGACACAAACAAGTAGTCGATACGGTGGTATGTATTGTGGACATGCGAAAAAAAGGTATAGTCTACCTCACTAGGATGCAGGGTGCGCCATGAGTCAACCAAATGTAATTTCCAAAAAACATCCCTCACCCGTCTCAGTGAGTTCAGTGAGTGAGCTGATTTATGGGAGGATAAGTCAAGTTGTGGGTCAAACGCTATATTAAGATCGCCTCCCAAAACAACAATACCTTCTTTGAAAGACTCAATGGTCGTATACATGTTGGAAAGCCATGAAGTTTGTTTGGTGTTAGGGGCATACAAATTTATAAATGTGTATGTATGAGGGCCTATGGATCCTTTCACTAGAAGGTATCTCCCATCTGGATCTTGATGATGTTGTGAGTATTTAAATGGGACTTTTCTTCTAAAACCAATACTAACACCACCTGATGCTGATGAGTTACCACCACAATGGAACCACACAGGATAATGTGAGAATTCCAGGTTGGGGTAATGATTAAACCTGAAGTGTGTCTCCTGGAGAAGCAACACATCCGATCCCTCTTTGCGTAACATTGCCAAAACTTGGCCTCTCTTAGAAGGAGAATTAAATCCTCTCACATTATATGAGGCGATTCGTAGATCAGCCATGAGCGATTAGTGAGTGGGGAACGAGGCGTATCAATGTGTCAGTCCCCCAGGGGAGAGCACTTACCGGTAAGGTGTCAGTCGGTTGATCAGAAGAAATGGATAGGGACCATAAGTTGGTGTGGGGTCCTCTACTGTGATGTGGCCCTTGTGTCATGTACCTTATAACAGACCGGGAAAAAAAGGAAAACATTAGAACAAAGAAAATAGAACATCTCAAGCATAGGGTCACCCCTAAACTAGTTATCTTGGGGAGAATAAGGTCAACTGACCGAGTTATGTGCCGTCCAGCACAGTAATAAGCAGCCTACATGGGACATTAAAGCCTTATGGTAATAAAGAGGGTGTTGAGCATATATGGAGAGGGCCTATGAACTAGTGATAGGAACTAGGCAAATTTGTCATTAAAGAACATGCAAAGGCAGTAGTAAATAGGCATGAAAGGTGAGATTGTGTGACAGAAGCGAGCAGAAAACAGATCGCCATAAGGGATGGGAGAGTGGAGAGAATAAGTAAGATGGACAGACAGTAAGATACTATAAGTGGGTAAGACTTCTCCAGGATTCGCTGAAACAAGTCCATTCCGTAGGGTATCCGTCGTCGTCCGTTCTGAAATATAGGGAGAGAGTTCAGGAAGCAAGTTATGACAATGAGAACACCGGATTGATCCTTGGTAGGTTTACTGGTCATGAGAAAGTCTCTTTGGAGTTAGTTGTTTACTTCTTTTACTCGTTTTGTGAGCTTTAGGGGTGTGCAGCACAGAGAAAGGCGTAACGGTCGGGACTTCAGGGAGGACAGCAATATCTTGAAATAAGTCCCAGTTCTCAATCTGAAAAGGAGGAATTTGCAAAACGTCGTACATTGCATCAAGATCCGAATGTGAGGTGATATTGAAACGACGCCCTTCCTGAGTAAAAGATAGCCCAAACGGAAAGTTCCACTTGTATAAGATCTTATTAGCCCGTAGCCATTCTGTTAAAGGCTTCATGATCCGGCGTTTTCTGAGTGTAGAGGGGGCTAAATCTTGATAGATAGATATTTGTGCCCCTTCAAATATAATATCAGGGCGGTTTCTAGCTGCTTCTTGAACCGCGGCTTTGACCTGGAAGTTAAGAAATTTACAGATTATATCCCTAGGGGGATCTTCTGCTTTAGGCTTTGGGCGTAAAGCCCTATGGGCTCTCTCCAGTATTATTTCTGGAGTGAAGTTTGGACCTAGGAGCGATATGCAAAGGTGTTTAACAGCATTTGGGATGTCTCCTGGGGCTACCGCTTCTGGGATCCCTCGTATCCTGAGGTTTTTGCGGCGCCCCCTGTTCTCCTGGTCTTCCAGGGCATTATGCAGTTCATTGAGATAGGCGCTGCACTTCTGCAATGAAGATGCTGTGGCTGTCTGATGTTCCATCACCAAGATCTGATGGGTCTCGAGTAGGGATGAGCGAACTCGAACTGTATAGTTCGGGTTCGTACCGAATTTTGGGGTGTCCGTGACACGGACCCGAACCCGGACATTTTCGTAAAAGTCCGGGTTCGGGTTCGGTGTTCGTCGCTTTCTTGGCGCTTTTGTGACGCTTTCTTGGCGCTTTTTGAAAGGCTGCAAAGCAGCCAATCAACAAGCGTCATACTACTTGCCCCAAGAGGCCATCACAGCCATGCCTACTATTGGCATGGCTGTGATTGGCCAGAGCACCATGTGACCCAGCCTCTATTTAAGCTGGAGTCACATAGCGCCGCCCGTCACTCTGCTCTGATTAGCGTAGGGAGAGGTTGCGGCTGCGACAGTAGGGCGAGATTAGGCAGATTAACTCCTCCAAAGGACTTGATTAACTGATCGATCTGCAGCTGTGGATCATTGAGCTGCTGATCCTCAATTGCTCACTGTTTTTAGGCTGCCCAGACCGTTTGTCAGTCACATTTTTCTGGGGTGATCGGCGGCCATTTTGTGTCTTGTGGTGCGCCAGCACAAGCTGCGACCAAGTGCATTTAACCCTCAATGGTGTGGTTGTTTTTTGGCTAAAGCCTACATCAGGGTGAAGCTGTCACACCAAGTGCATTTAACCAGCAATAGTCTGTTCATTTTTTGGCCATATACAAAATCAGGGGCAAGCTGCGCCTGTCACCAAGTGCATTTAACCCTCAATGGTGTGGTTGTTTTTTGGCTAAAGCCTACATCAGGGTGAAGCTGTCACACCAAGTGCATTTAACCAGCAATAGTCTGTTCATTTTTTGGCCATATACAAAATCAGGGGCAAGCTGCGCCTGTCACCAAGTGCATTTAACCCTCAATGGTGTGGTTGTTTTTTGGCTAAAGCCTACATCAGGGTGAAGCTGTCACACCAAGTGCATTTAACCAGCAATAGTCTGTTCATTTTTTGGCCATATACAAAATCAGGGGCAAGCTGCGCCTGTCACCAAGTGCATTTAACCCTCAATGGTGTGGTTGTTTTCTGGCTAAAGCCTACATCAGGGTGAAGCTGTCACACCAAGTGCATTTAACCAGCAATAGTCTGTTTATTTTTTGGCCATATACTACATCAGGGGCAAGCTGCGCCCGTCACCAAGTGCATTTAACCCTCAGTAGTGTGGTTGGTCAAGCTGTGACACCAAGTGCATTTAACCAGCAATAGTCTGTTCATTTTTTGGCCATATACTACATCAAGGGCAAGCTGCGCCCGTCACCAAGTGCATTTAACCAGCAATAGTGTGGTTATTTTTTGGCCATATCCCAGTCTAATTCTGTCACTAAATCCATACCGGTCACCCAGCGCCTAAATACTAGGCCTCAAATTTATATCCCGCTAAATCTCTCGTTACCGCTGTCCTGTTGTAGCTGGGAAAGTTATTTAGTGTCCGTCAAAGCACATTTTTTGTTCTGGGTTGAAGTACAATTCCCAATTTAGCAATTTCATAATTTAGTGGTTTCTGCTATATCAGAGCTATTTGAAATCTATCCCTAAAAGGGTATATAATATTCAAGGTGCACATTGGGTCATTCAGAATAACTTCACACACACCCGCTACTGTGTATTTTCAAGTCTAATTCTGTCACTAAACCCATACCTGTCACCCAGCGCCTAAATACTAGGCCTCAAATTTATATCCTGCTAAATCTCTCGTTACCGCTGTCCTGTTGTAGCTGGGAAAGTTATTTAGTGTCCGTCAAAGCACATTTTTTGTTCTGGGTTGAAGTACAATTCCCAATTTAGCAATTTCATAATTTAGTGGTTTCTGCTATATCAGAGCTATTTGAAATCTATCCCTAAAAGGGTATATAATATTCAAGGTGCACATTGGGTCATTCAGAATAACTTCACACACACCCGCTACTGTGTATTTCCAAGTCTAATTCTGTCACTAAACCCATACCTGTCACCCAGCGCCTAAATACTAGGCCTCAAATTTATATCCTGCTAAATCTCTCGTTACCGCTGTCCTGTTGTAGCTGGGAAAGTTATTTAGTGTCCGTCAAAGCACATTTTTTGTTCTGGGTTGAAATACAATTCCCAATTTAGCAATTTCATAATTTAGTGGTTTCTGCTATATCAGAGCTATTTGAAATCTATCCCTAAAAGGGTAGATCATATTGAAGGTGCACATAGGGTCATTCAGAATAACTTCACACACACCCGCTACTGTGTATTTCCAAGTCTAATTCTGTCACTAAACCCATACCTGTCACCCAGCGCCTAAATACTAGGCCTCAAATTTATATCCCGCTAAATCTCTCGTTACCGCTGTCCTGTTGTAGCTGGGAAAGTTATTTAGTGTCCGTCAAAGCACATTTTTTGTTCTGGGTTGAAGTACAATTCCCAATTTAGCAATTTCATAATTTAGTGGTTTCTGCTATATCAGAGCTATTTGAAATCTATCCCTAAAAGGGTATATAATATTCAAGGTGCACATTGGGTCATTCAGAATAACTTCACACACACCCGCTACTGTGTATTTCCAAGTCTAATTCTGTCACTAAACCCATACCTGTCACCCAGCGCCTAAATACTAGGCCTCAAATTTATATCCTGCTAAATCTCTCGTTACCGCTGTACTGTTGTTGCTTGGAAAGATATTTAGTGTCCGTCAAAGCACATTTTTTGTTCTGGGTTGAAGTACAATTCCCAATTTAGCAATTTCATAATTTAGTGGTTTCTGCTATATCAGAGCTATTTGAAATCTATCCCTAAAAGGGTATATAATATTCAAGGTGCACATTGGGTCATTCAGAATAACTTCACACACACCCGCTACTGTGTATTTTCAAGTCTAATTCTGTCACTAAACCCATACCTGTCACCCAGCGCCTAAATACTAGGCCTCAAATTTATATCCTGCTAAATCTCTCGTTACCGCTGTCCTGTTGTAGCTGGGAAAGTTATTTAGTGTCCGTCAAAGCACATTTTTTCTTCTGGGTTGAAATACAATTCCCAATTTAGCAATTTCATAATTTAGTGGTTTCTGCTATATCAGAGCTATTTGAAATCTATCCCTAAAAGGGTAGATCATATTGAAGGTGCACATAGGGTCATTCAGAATAACTTCACACACACCCGCTACTGTGTATTTCCAAGTCTAATTCTGTCACTAAACCCATACCTGTCACCCAGCGCCTAAATACTAGGCCTCAAATTTATATCCCGCTAAATCTCTCGTTACCGCTGTCCTGTTGTAGCTGGGAAAGTTATTTAGTGTCCGTCAAAGCACATTTTTTGTTCTGGGTTGAAGTACAATTCCCAATTTAGCAATTTCATAATTTAGTGGTTTCTGCTATATCAGAGCTATTTGAAATCTATCCCTAAAAGGGTATATAATATTCAAGGTGCACATTGGGTCATTCAGAATAACTTCACACACACCCGCTACTGTGTATTTCCAAGTCTAATTCTGTCACTAAACCCATACCTGTCACCCAGCGCCTAAATACTAGGCCTCAAATTTATATCCTGCTAAATCTCTCGTTACCGCTGTACTGTTGTTGCTTGGAAAGATATTTAGTGTCCGTCAAAGCACATTTTTTGTTCTGGGTTGAAATACAATTCCCAATTTAGCAATTTCATAATTTAGTGGTTTCTGCTATATCAGAGCTATTTGAAATCTATCCCTAAAAGGGTATATAATATTCAAGGTGCACATTGGGTCATTCAGAATAACTTCACACACACCCGCTACTGTGTATTTTCAAGTCTAATTCTGTCACTAAACCCATACCTGTCACCCAGCGCCTAAATACTAGGCCTCAAATTTATATCCTGCTAAATCTCTCGTTACCGCTGTACTGTTGTTGCTGGGCAAGATATTTAGTGTCCGTCAAAGCACATTTTTTGTTCTGGGTTGAAATACAATTCCCAATTTAGCAATTTCATAATTTAGTGGTTTCTGCTATATCAGAGCTATTTGAAATCTATCCCTAAAAGGGTATATAATATTCAAGGTGCACATTGGGTCATTCAGAATAACTTCACACACACCCGCTACTGTGTATTTCCAAGTCTAATTCTGTCACTAAACCCATACCTGTCACCCAGCGCCTAAATACTAGGCCTCAAATTTATATCCTGCTAAATCTCTCGTTACCGCTGTACTGTTGTTGCTGGGCAAGATATTTAGTGTCCGTCAAAGCACATTTTTTGTTCTGGGTTGAAATACAATTCCCAATTTAGCAATTTCATAATTTAGTGGTTTCTGCTATATCAGAGCTATTTGAAATCTATCCCTAAAAGGGTATATCATATTCAAGGTGCACATTGGGTCATTCAGAATAACTTCACACACACCCGCTACTGTGTATTTCCAAGTCTAATTCTGTCACTAAACCCATACCTGTCACCCAGCGCCTAAATACTAGGCCTCAAATTTATATCCTGCTAAATCTCTCGTTACCGCTGTACTGTTGTTGCTGGGCAAGATATTTAGTGTCCGTCAAAGCACATTTTTTGTTCTGGGTTGAAATACAATTCCCAATTTAGCAATTTCATAATTTAGTGGTTTCTGCTATATCAGAGCTATTTGAAATCTATCCCTAAAAGGGTATATAATATTCAAGGTGCACATTGGGTCATTCAGAATAACTTCACACACACCCGCTACTGTGTATTTCCAAGTCTAATTCTGTCACTAAACCCATACCTGTCACCCAGCGCCTAAATACTAGGCCTCAAATTTATATCCTGCTAAATCTCTCGTTACCGCTGTACTGTTGTTGCTGGGCAAGATATTTAGTGTCCGTCAAAGCACATTTTTTGTTCTGGGTTGAAATACAATTCCCAATTTAGCAATTTCATAATTTAGTGGTTCCTGCTATATCAGAGCTATTTGAAATCTATCCCAAAAAGGGTATATAATATTCAAGGTGCACATAGGGTCATTCAGAATAACTTCACACACACGCTTCTGTGCATTTCCAAGTCTAATTCTGTCACTAAATCCATACCGGTCACCCAGCGCCTAAATACTAGGCCTCAAATTTATATCCCGCTGAATTTGAATACAATACATTGGGCCAAATAATATATTTGTTGTTGTGGTGAACCATAACAATGAGAAAAACATCTAGTAAGGGACGCGGACGTGGACATGGTCGTGGTGGTGTTAGTGGACCCTCTGGTGCTGGGAGAGGACGTGGCCGTTCTGCCACATCCACACGTCCTAGTGTACCAACTACCTCAGGTCCCAGTAGCCGCCAGAATTTACAGCGATATATGGTGGGGCCCAATGCCGTTCTAAGGATGGTAAGGCCTGAGCAGGTACAGGCATTAGTCAATTGGGTGGCCGACAGTGGATCCAGCACGTTCACATTATCTCCCACCCAGTCTTCTGCAGAAAGCGCACAGATGGCGCCTGAAAACCAACCCCATCAGTCTGTCACATCACCCCCATGCATACCAGGGAAACTGTCTCAGCCTCAAGTTATGCAGCAGTCTCTTATGCTGTTTGAAGACTCCGCTGGCAGGGTTTCCCAAGGGCATCCACCTAGCCCTTCCCCAGCGGTGAAAGACATAGAATGCACTGACGCACAACCACTTATGTTTCCTGATGATGAGGACATGGGAATACCACCTCAGCATGTCTCTGATGATGACGAAACACAGGTGCCAACTGCTGCGTCTTTCTGCAGTGTGCAGACTGAACAGGAGGTCAGGGATCAAGACTGGGTGGAAGACGATGCAGGGGACGATGAGGTCCTAGACCCCACATGGAATGAAGGTCGTGCCACTGACTTTCACAGTTCGGAGGAAGAGGCAGTGGTGAGACCGAGCCAACAGCGTAGCAAAAGAGGGAGCAGTGGGCAAAAGCAGAACACCCGCCGCCAAGAGACTCCGCCTGCTACTGACCGCCGCCATCTGGGACCGAGCACCCCAAAGGCAGCTTCAAGGAGCTCCCTGGCATGGCACTTCTTCAAACAATGTGCTGACGACAAGACCCGAGTGGTTTGCACGCTGTGCCATCAGAGCCTGAAGCGAGGCATTAACGTTCTGAACCTGAGCACAACCTGCATGACCAGGCACCTGCATGCAAAGCATGAACTGCAGTGGAGTAAACACCTTAAAACCAAGGAAGTCACTCAGGCTCCCCCTGCTACCTCTTCTGCTGCTGCCGCCTCGGCCTATTCTGCTGCTGCCGCCTCGGCCTCTTCCTCCGCCTCTGGAGGAACGTTGGCACCTGCCGCCCAGCAAACAGGGGATGTACCACCAACACCACCACCACCACCTCCGTCACCAAGCGTCTCAACCATGTCACACGCCAGCGTTCAGCTCTCCATCTCACAAACATTTGATAGAAAGCGTAAATTCCCACCTAGCCACCCTCGATCCCTGGCCCTGAATGCCAGCATTTCTAAACTACTGGCCTATGAAATGCTGTCATTTAGGCTGGTGGACACAGACAGCTTCAAACAGCTCATGTCGCTTGCTGTCCCACAGTATGTTGTTCCCAGCCGGCACTACTTCTCCAAGAGAGCCGTGCCTTCCCTGCACAACCAAGTATCCGATAAAATCAAGTGTGCACTGCGCAACGCCATCTGTAGCAAGGTCCACCTAACCACAGATACGTGGACCAGTAAGCACGGCCAGGGACGCTATATCTCCCTAACTGCACACTGGGTAAATGTAGTGGCAGCTGGGCCCCAGGCGGAGAGCTGTTTGGCGCACGTCCTTCCGCCGCCAAGGATCGCAGGGCAACATTCTTTGCCTCCTGTTGCCACCTCCTCCTTCTCGGCTTCCTCCTCCTCTTCTTCCACCTGCTCATCCAGTCAGCCACACACCTTCACCACCAACTTCAGCACAGCCCGGGGTAAACGTCAGCAGGCCATTCTGAAACTCATATGTTTGGGGGACAGGCCCCACACCGCACAGGAGTTGTGGCGGGGTATTGAACAACAGACCGACGAGTGGTTGCTGCCGGTGAGCCTCAAGCCCGGCCTGGTGGTGTGTGATAATGGGCGAAATCTCGTTGCAGCTCTGGGACTAGCCAATTTGACGCACATCCCTTGCTTGGCGCATGTGCTGAATTTGGTGGTGCAGAAGTTCATTCACAACTACCCCGACATGTCAGAGCTGCTGCATAAAGTGCGGGCCGTCTGTTCGCGCTTCCGGCGTTCACATCCTGCCGCTGCTCGCCTGTCTGCGCTACAGCGTAACTTCGGCCTTCCCGCTCACCGCCTCATATGCGACGTGCCCACCAGGTGGAACTCCACCTCGCACATGCTGGACAGACTGTGCGAGCAGCAGCAGGCCATAGTGGAGTTTCAGCTGCAGCACGCACGGGTCAGTCGCACTACAGAACAGCACCACTTCACCACCAATGACTGGGCCTCCATGCGAGACCTGTGTGCCCTGTTGCGCTGTTTCGAGTACTCCACCAACATGGCCAGTGGCGATGACACCGTTATCAGCGTTACAATACCACTTCTATGTCTCCTTGAGAAAACACTTAGGGCGATGATGGAAGAGGAGGTGGCCCAGGAGGAGGAGGAGGAGGAGGAGGAAGAGGGGTCATTTTTAGCACTTTCAGGCCAGTCTCTTCGAAGTGACTCAGAGGGAGGTTTTTGGCAACAGCAGAGGCCAGGTACAAATGTGGCCAGCCAGGGCCCACTACTGGAGGACGAGGAGGACGAGGATGAGGAGGAGGTGGAGGAGGATGAGGATGAAGCATGGTCACAGCGGGGTGGCACCCAACGCAGCTCGGGTCCATCACTGGTGCGTGGCTGGGGGGAAAGGCAGGACGATGACGATACGCCTCCCACAGAGGACAGCTTGTCCTTACCCCTGGGCAGCCTGGCACACATGAGCGACTACATGCTGCAGTGCCTGCGCAACGACAGCAGAGTTGCCCACATTTTAACCTGTGCGGACTACTGGGTTGCCACCCTGCTGGATCCACGCTACAAAGACAATGTGCCCACCTTACTTCCTGCACTGGAGCGTGATAGGAAGATGCGCGAGTACAAGCGCACGTTGGTAGACGCGCTACTGAGAGCATTCCCAAATGTCACAGGGGAACAAGTGGAAGCCCAAGGCCAAGGCAGAGGAGGAGCAAGAGGTCGCCAAGGCAGCTGTGTCACGGCCAGCTCCTCTGAGGGCAGGGTTAGCATGGCAGAGATGTGGAAAACTTTTGTCAACACGCCACAGCTAACTGCACCACCACCTGATACGCAACGTGTTAGCAGGAGGCAACATTTCACTAACATGGTGGAACAGTACGTGTGCACACCCCTCCACGTACTGACTGATGGTTCGGCCCCATTCAACTTCTGGGTCTCTAAATTGTCCACGTGGCCAGAGCTAGCCTTTTATGCCTTGGAGGTGCTGGCCTGCCCGGCAGCCAGCGTTTTGTCTGAACGTGTATTCAGCACGGCAGGGGGCGTCATTACAGACAAACGCAGCCGCCTGTCTACAGCCAATGTGGACAAGCTGACGTTCATAAAAATGAACCAGGCATGGATCCCACAGGACCTGTCCGTCCCTTGTCCAGATTAGACATTAACTACCTCCCCATAACCATATATTATTGGACTCCAGGGCACTTCCTCATTCAATCCTATTTTTATTTTCATTTTACCATTATATTGCAAGGCTACCCAAAGTTGAATGAACCTCTCCTCTGCCTGTGTGCTAGGCCTAAATATATGCCAATGGATTGTTGCAGTGGTGGCTGACGTGAAGCCTCATTCTCTGCTATGACATGCAGACTGATTCTCTGGTGACATGAAGCCAGATTGTCTGTTACGGGACCTCTCTCCTCTGCCTGGGTGCTGGGCCTGAATTTATGACAATGGACTGTTGCAGTGGTGGCTGACGTGAAGCCTGATTCTCTGCTATGACATGCAGACTGATTCTCTGCTGACATGAAGCCAGATCCTCTGTTGCGGGACCTCTCTCCTCTGCCTGGGTGCTGGGCCTAAATTTATGAAAATGGACTGTTGCAGTGGTGGGTGACGTGAAGCCTCATTCTCTGCTATGACATGCAGACTGATTCTCTGCTGACATGAAGCCAGATTGTCTGTTACGGGACCTCTCTCCTCTGCCTGGGTGCTGGGCCTAAATATCTGACAATGGACTGTTGCATTGGTGGCTGACGTGAAGCCTGATTCTCTGCTATGATATGAAGACTGATTCTCTGCTGACATGAAGCCAGATTGTCTGTTACGGGACCTCTCTCCTCTGCCTGTGTGCTAGGCCTAAATATATGCCAATGGATTGTTGCAGTGGTGGCTGACGTGAAGCCTGATTCTCTGCTATGACATGCAGACTAATTCTCTGCTGACATGAAGCCAGATTGTCTGTTACGGGACCTCTCTCCTCTGCCTGGGTGCTGGGCCTAAATTTATGACAATGGACTGTTGCAGTGGTGGCTGACGTGAAGCCTGATTCTCTGCTATGACATGCAGACTGATTCTCTGCTGACATGAAGCCAGATCCTCTGTTACGGGACCTCTCTCCTCTGCCTGGGTGCTGGGCCTAAATTTATGAAAATGGACTGTTGCAGTGGTGGGTGACGTGAAGCCTCATTCTCTGCTATGACATGCAGACTGATTCTCTGCTGACATGAAGCCAGATTGTCTGTTACGGGACCTCTCTCCTCTGCCTGGGTGCTGGGCCTGAATTTATGACAATGGACTGTTGCAGTGGTGGCTGACGTGAAGCCTGATTCTCTGCTATGACATGCAGACTAATTCTCTGCTGACATGAAGCCAGATTGTCTGTTACGGGACCTCTCTCCTCTGCCTGGGTGCTGGGCCTAAATTTATGAAAATGGACTCTTACAGTGGTGGGTGACGTGAAGCCTGATTCTCTGCTATGACATGAAGACTGATTCTCTGCTGACATGAAGCCAGATCCTCTGTTACGGGACCTCTCTCCTCTGCCTGGGTGCTGGGCCTAAATATCTGACAATGGACTGTTGCATTGGTGGCTGACGTGAAGCCTGATTCTCTGCTATGATATGAAGACTGATTCTCTGCTGACATGAAGCCAGATTGTCTGTTACGGGACCTCTCTCCTCTGCCTGTGTGCTAGGCCTAAATATATGCCAATGGATTGTTGCAGTGGTGGCTGACGTGAAGCCTGATTCTCTGCTATGACATGCAGACTGATTCTCTGGTGACATGAAGCCAGATCCTCTGTTACGGGACCTCTCTCCTCTGCCTGGGTGCTGGGCCTAAATTTATGAAAATGGACTGTTGCAGTGGTGGGTGACGTGAAGCCTGATTCTCTGCTATGACATGCAGACTGATTCTCTGGTGACATGAAGCCAGATCCTCTGTTACGGGACCTCTCTCCTCTGCCTGGGTGCTGGGCCTAAATTTATGAAAATGGACTGTTGCAGTGGTGGGTGACGTGAAGCCTCATTCTCTGCTATGACATGCAGACTGATTCTCTGCTGACATGAAGCCAGATCGTCTGTTACGGGACCTCTCTCCTCTGCCTGGGTGCTGGGCCTAAATTTATGAAAATGGACTCTTACAGTGGTGGGTGACGTGAAGCCTGATTCTCTGCTATGACATGAAGACTGATTCTCTGCTGACATGAAGCCAGATCCTCTGTTACGGGACCTCTCTCCTCTGCCTGGGTGCTGGGCCTAAATATCTGACAATGGACTGTTGCATTGGTGGCTGACGTGAAGCCTGATTCTCTGCTATGATATGAAGACTGATTCTCTGCTGACATGAAGCCAGATTGTCTGTTACGGGACCTCTCTCCTCTGCCTGTGTGCTAGGCCTAAATATATGCCAATGGATTGTTGCAGTGGTGGCTGACGTGAAGCCTGATTCTCTGCTATGACATGCAGACTGATTCTCTGGTGACATGAAGCCAGATCCTCTGTTACGGGACCTCTCTCCTCTGCCTGGGTGCTGGGCCTAAATTTATGAAAATGGACTGTTGCAGTGGTGGGTGACGTGAAGCCTGATTCTCTGCTATGACATGCAGACTGATTCTCTGGTGACATGAAGCCAGATCCTCTGTTACGGGACCTCTCTCCTCTGCCTGGGTGCTGGGCCTAAATTTATGAAAATGGACTGTTGCAGTGGTGGGTGACGTGAAGCCTCATTCTCTGCTATGACATGCAGACTGATTCTCTGCTGACATGAAGCCAGATTGTCTGTTACGGGACCTCTCTCCTCTGCCTGGGTGCTGGGCCTGAATTTATGACAATGGACTGTTGCAGTGGTGGCTGACGTGAAGCCTGATTCTCTGCTATGATATGAAGACTGATTCTCTGCTGACATGAAGCCAGATTGTCTGTTACGGGACCTCTCTCCTCTGCCTGGGTGCCGGGGCCTAAATATCTGAGAATGGACTGTTCCAGTGGTGGGTAACGGGAAGCCAGATTCTCTGCTATGATATGAAGACTGATTCTCTGCTGACATGAAGCCAGATTGTCTGTTACGGGACCTCTCTCCTCTGCCTGGGTGCTGGGCCTAAATTTATGAAAATGGACTCTTACAGTGGTGGGTGACGTGAAGCCTGATTCTCTGCTATGACATGAAGACTGATTCTCTGCTGACATGAAGCCAGATTGTCTGTTACGGGACCTCTCTCCTCTGCCTGGGTGCCGGGGCCTAAATATCTGAGAATGGACTGTTCCAGTGGTGGGTGACGGGAAGCCAGATTCTCTGCTATGGAACCTCTCTCCAATTGATTTTGGTTAATTTTTATTTATTTAATTTTTATTTTAATTAATTTCCCTATCCACATTTGTTTGCAGGGGATTTACCTACATGTTGCTGCCTTTTGCAGCCCTCTAGCCCTTTCCTGGGCTGTTTTACAGCCGTTTTAGTGCCGAAAAGTTCGGGTCCCCATTGACTTCAATGGGGTTCGGGTTCGGGACGAAGTTCGGATCGGGTTCGGATCCCGAACCCGAACATTTCCGGGATGTTCGGCCGAACTTCTCGAACCCGAACATCCAGGTGTTCGCTCAACTCTAGTCTCGAGGGCTTCCACTCTGTCCCCCACTTGCCTCAGGTCCTGACGCATGGCCGCTATTTCGGTGAGTATCGGTTCCATGGCTTTACACAGAGTGTGTTTCAGGTAATGTCGGGTTATGGGGAGAGACCCTTTACCTTGCGGCTTGTCCGTCTCGCTGTCATCGTCGGACTTCTCCTGCGTGCTGGCTCTGTGGAGCTGCGTAGGCTGGGACGGCGCCATCTTAGAGTCCCGCGCTACAAACGAGGCCGCCGCTTTTTTCACAAACTTGTCCATCTCTCCACTCGCTGGCAAGGTCTTTTGCTGGACCGGGTGGTCACCACTCCTTGGGTTGCCAATTTTCACCATGGTAAAGGCTGGTAGCTACTGGTAGCTATTGATATGGACAGCAGCAGTGCAGGAGCTCAGCAAAGTGCGGCCATCTCTGACCGATGCAGGCTCCGCCCCCCCGAATTAGACAGGTTTTTCACCCCAATTTGAGAATCAAGGCGCAAAAGAATTGCTTACCTATTAAACGAGGTTGACACCATTCAGTTAGATAGCTCTGTGCCCTACACAGGGAATGATGCAAAGTGGGCTGTCTCCTATGGTTCCCTTCAGCTTCAGATTACAGTCCCTGCACTATCCCTGCACTCTCCCTGCAGTGTCCCTATGTTCTCCCTACAGTTTCTGAAAACTCTCAATACACTCTACCTACACTGTCCCTGCACTCTCCCAATCCAATATTCTACAATTAAAGGCTTTCTTGAACACAGTCCCTATTGCTTGTCATGTCTCTTGGGATGAGGTGTTTAAGGGGCTGTAACATAACAGGGGCTAGCTAGCTGTGGATTGACTGTCTGCACTGCACTATAGGTGATCTCACATTCTCGGGCTTCTTACTTTCACTTTTTAACCTGTCTAGCTGCAATTTTAGGATAAATTATTCTTTACCACGAAGCGTAAAGAAATTTGTATCAAATTTTTCCTAAACTTTGTATAGGATTCCACTATTCGTGACCTATCCTGAGGATGTCATCCATATTGTACTCCTGACAAACCACTTTAATTATGAAGGATAATTAGAGAGCAGTAGATGAAAAAGACAAATGCAACAAAGATAAAAGGTTCCTGCTTACTCCCGTGACATACAGTTGTAGCAAACTTTAATTTGACTCTGAACAAGTTATACAATATAAAAAGTGATAGTACACTTTTACTTTACTTTTTTAATGATTTTCAAAGATTTTGTGATAAGATACTGCAGCAACTTATCAGTAATTTTGAGTCTGCATCCTCTCCGCATTTTTTGCAGATCGGATGTGGACCCATTCGTATGTCCGTTCCGCAGCCCCACAAAAATGGTAGGATATGTTCTATTCTTGTCTATTTTGCAGACAAGGATAGCACATTTTTACAGTATTGAAAGAAAATGGCAGCATGCACAAGGCTGGAATCTGTGTTTTGTGGATCCGCGATTTGCTGACTGCAAAACACATGTGGTCAGATGCATAAGGCCTAAAGGGGTATTCGGATTATATAAAGTTATCCTCTAGCCACAGGATAGGAAATAACTATTAGATCGGTGGTGGTCCCAGTGGTAGGAGAACTTGGGCCTTGGACTACGTTGAGCCCCCAGAAATGAACAGAGTGTCCGCTTTATTCATTTCTATAGGAGTTCTGAAGATAGCCAAGTGCTGTACTCAGGAACTTCCGTAGAAATAAATTGAGCAACCGTGTGCATGCCCAACCAGTCGCTCTGTTCATTTCGGGGGGGATAAAGGATAAGTTTATGTAACCGGAATACCACTTTAGGCATCATGCACACGATTGTATGTGTAAAGGCCCAGGGGTCCACCACCAATGAGGCCAGGGGAGGCGATCACAAGAGGGGGGCAGTGGAAGGGCCATGGGCAATAAGCGATTTGATTGTGGCAAGGGGTTAGGTTAAGAAATTGTTATTGGGGGGGGGGGGGGAGTGCCAGTTTCGTTTTTGCCTCAGGCAGCAGAAAGGCTTGATGCATCCCTGTAAATGCCTTCAGAAAAGTACTGGCCCATATTATAGCTTCACATGCCTCCAGTTATTTATGTTATTTCCTCTCTCATAGCGCCAACATATTCTGCAGCACTATACATAGATCGCTATCACTCTCACCATCTCTCTCCCCAATGGTGCTCACAATATAAGTCCCTATCCTACATAAAGACTAAAGCCAATGTATTCGGAAACCAATACATTTATCAATATACTAGCAGAAGGACTCGGCTTCGCACGGGTATATTTCATCTATTTCATTTAATGTTTCTGTGTGTCGTAAAAAGATTTACCCCATAACAGTGAACTTTACAGTACCCGTTCCTTTAACAATGACCTCCACAGTGCCCGCCCCTTTAACAGTGATCTCCACAGTTCCCGCCCCTTTAACATTGACCTCCACAGTGGCCGCCCCTTTAACATTGACCTGAACAGTTGCCGCCCCTTTAACATTGGCCTCCACAGTGCATGCCCCTTTAACAGTGACCTCCATAGTGTTCGCCCCTTTAACAGTGACCGTATCTTTAAGTGACCTACACAGTACCTGTTCCTTTAACAGTGACCTTCACAGTGCCCGTCCCTTTAACAGTGACCACCCCTTTAAAAGTGACCTACATAGTGGCTGCCCCTTAAACAGTGAACTTCACATTGCCTGCCCCTTTATCAGTAACTTCCACAGTTCCCCCCCTTTTTAACAGTGACCTCCACAGTGCCCGCCCCTTTAACATTGACCACCCCTTTACAGGGCTTCTGTCACCCCACTAAACTTTTTTTTTTGTGTACTTATAATCCCTATACTGCGATTTATCCATACATAATGTGATTAATCATTTTGGTTCAGTAGATTTTGCTAAAAACATACTTTTATAATATGTAAATTACCTGTCTACCAGCAAGTAGGGCGGCTACTTGCTGGTAGCAGCCGCATCCTTCTATCATAATGACGCTCCCTTTGCATGTTGATTGACAGGGCCAGCGAACGGGATCGTTCTCTGTTGGCCCTGTTTGCATTCAAAATCTCGCGCCTGCGCCGTACCTGTCTTCAATCGGTGCAGGCGCACTGAGAGGCGGACGCTCGCTCGGCTGATCCATCCTCAATGCACCTGCACCGGGTGTAGATGTGACGTCATTGGCGCAGGCGCATTGAGGATGGAGCGGCTGAGTGAGCGTCCGCCTCTCAGTACGCCTGCGTCGATTGAAGACAGGTACGGCGCAGGCGCCAGATTTTGAATGCAAACAGGGCCAGCAGAGAACGATCCCGTTTGCTGGCCCTGTCAATCAACATGCGGAGGGGGCGTCATTATGATAGGAGGATGCGGCTTAGACAGGTCATTTACATATTATACAAGTATGTTTTTAGCAAAATCTACTGAACCAAAATGATTAATCACATTATGTATGGATAAATCGCAGTATAGGGATTATTAGTACACAAAAAAAAAAATAACAGTTTAGTGGGGTGACAGAAGCCCTTTAACAGTGACCTTCATTGTGACCGCCCCTTTAACAGTGACCTACACAGTACCCAACCTTTTTAACAGTAACTTTCACAGGGCCCGCCCCTTTAACAGTGACCTCCACACAGCCTGCCCATTTAACAGTGACCTCCACATTGCCCGTCCCTTTAATAGTGACCGCCCCTTTAACAGTGACCTCCACAGTGCCTGACCCTTTAACAGTGACCTACACAGGGCCCATCCCTTTAACAATGACCTCCACAGTGCCTGCTCCTTTAACAATGACCACCCCTTTAACAGTGACCTTCATAGTGGCCGCTCCTTTAACAGTGAGCTTCACAGTGCCTGCCCCTTTTACAGTGACCTCCACAATGCCCGCCCCTTTAACCTCTTTAGGACACAGAGCGTACAGGCACTGGTACTTAAGGACACAGGGCGTACCTGTACGCCCTGT
The DNA here is from genome assembly GCF_014858855.1 of Bufo gargarizans. Lineage (NCBI taxonomy): Eukaryota > Metazoa > Chordata > Amphibia > Anura > Bufonidae > Bufo > Bufo gargarizans. Next base: position 91,561,061 of record NC_058085.1, read on the forward strand.
GTATTTCCGATCACCGCCGTGTGGCGGGCGGTGATCGGAACAAGGTGCCTGCTCAAATCATTGGGCAGGCACCTCGGCTAAATGCGCCGGGGGGGGGGGGGTCCCGTGACCTGCGGTTTGTGGCTTTTCATGTTGCGGGCGGCGGGGGTGCCATCGGGTCCCCATGGGGCTGTAGGGGAGGCCCGATGGTATGAAAGGCATCGCAATGCCTTCCTGAGGCATCGCCGCTGCCTTCCTGTGACGTGCCTGTGAGATCCAGCCCCTGGATCTCACAGGCAGGAAGCTGTATGAGTAATACACACAGTATTACTCATACAGCCAACGCATTCCAATACAGAAGTTTTGGAATGCATTGTAAAGGATTAGACCCCCAAAAGTTGAAGTTCCAAAGTTGGACAAAAAATAAAGTAAAAATAAAGTTGGAAAAATAAAGTCCCCCCCAAAAAAATTTAAAAGTTTTAAGTAAAAATAAACAAAAACGTCATTTTCCCCAAATAAAGTAAAAAGAAAATCGGTAAAAAATAATAGACATATTAGATATTGCCGCGTGCATATCGACCGGCTCTATAAATATATCACATGACCTAACCCCACAGATGAACACCGTAAAAAATAAAAACTGTGCTAAATAAACAATTTTTTTGTCATCTTACATCACAAAAAGTACAACAGCAAGCGATCAAAAAAGTGTATGTCCACCAAAAAAGTACTAATCTAACCGTCACCTCATCCTGCAAAAAATGAGCCCCTTCCTGAGACAATCGCCCCCCAAAAAAACAACCTATGGCTCAGAATATGAAGACACTAAAACATAATTTTTTTTTGTTTCAAAAATGATATTATTGTGTAAAACTTACATAAATAAAAAAAAAAGTATACATATTAGGTATCGCCGTGTCCGTATTGACCGGTTATATAAAAATATCACATGACCTAACCCCTCAGATGAACACCGTAAAAAATAAAAATTAAAAACTGTGCTAAATAAACAATTTTTTGTCACCTTACATCACAAAAAGTGTAATAGCAAGCGATCAAAAAGTCATATGCACCCCAAAATAGTGCCAATCAAACCGTCATCTCATCCCGCAAAAATCATACTCTACCCAAGATAATTGCTGAAAAAAACAGAAAAAACTATGGCTCTCAGACTATGGAGACACTAAAACATAATTTTTTTGTTTCAAAAATGAAATCATTGTGTAAAACTTAAATAATTTTTTTTTATACATATTAGGTATCGACGCGTCCGTGACAACCTGCTCTATAAAAATACCACATGATCTAACCTGTCAGATGAATGTTGTAAATAACAAAAAAAAAAACGCTGCCAAAACAGCTATTTCTTGTTACCTTGCCTCACAAAAAGTGTAATATAGAGCAACCAAAAATCATATGTACCCTAAACTAGTACCAATAAAACTTCCACCCTATCCAGTAGTTTCTAAAATGGGGTAATTTTTTTAGAGTTTCTACTCTAGGGGTGCATCAGGGGGGCTTCAAATGGGACATGGCATAAAAAAAACATCCCAGCAAAATCTGGCTTCCAAAAACTGCATAGCATTCCTTTCTTTCTGCGCCCTGCCGTGTGCCCGTACAGCAGTTTCCGACCACATATGGGGTGTTTCTGTAAACTACAGAATCAGGGCCATAAATATAGAGTTTTGTTTGGCTGTTAACCATTGCTTTGTAACTGGGAAAAAAATATTAAAATGAAAAATCTGCCAAAAAAATGAATTTTTGAAATTGTATCTCTATATTCCATTAATTCTTGTAGAACACCTAAAGGGTTAACAACGTTTGTAAAATCAGTTTTGAATACCTTGAGGGGTGTAGTTTCTAGAATGGGGTCATTTTTGGGTGGTTTCTATTATGTAAGCCTCACAAAGTGACTTCAGGCATGAACTGGTCCTTAAAAAGTAGTTTTTTGAAAATTTCGGAGAAATTTCAAGATTTACTTCTAAACTTCTAATCCTTGTAACGTCCCCCAAAAATAAAATGTCATTCCCAAAATTATCCTAACATGAAGTAGAGATATGGGGAATGTAAAGTAAGAACTATATTTGTAGGTATTACTATGTATTATAGAAGTAAAGAAATTGAAACTTGGAAAAAATTTTACATTTTGGTCAAATTTTGTATTTTTTTATAAATAAAAATTATAATTTTTTTACTCCATTTTACCAGTGTAATGAAGTACAACATGTGACGAAAGATCAATCTCAGAATGGCCTGGATAAGTCAAAGCGTTTTAAAGTTATCACAACTTAAAGTGACTCTGGTCAGATTTGCAAAAAATGGCCTGGTCCTTAAGGTGAAATAAGGCTGTGTCCTTAAGGAGTTAATAGTGACCTCCATAGTGCCCGCCCCTTTAACATTGACCGCCTCTTTAACAGTGACCTTCACAGTGCCTGACTCTTTAACAGTGACCTCCACAGTGCCAGCCCCTTTTACAATGACCTCTATAGTACCTGCCCCTTTAACATTGACCACCCCTTTAACAGTGACCCTCATAGTGGTCGCCCCTTTAATAGTGACCTCCACAATGCCCGCCCCTTTAACAGTGACCTCTACAGTACCTTCCCCTTTAACAGTGACCTCCACAGTGCCAGCCCCTTTAACATTGTCCACCTCTTTAACAGTGACCTCCACAGTGCCGTCCCTTTAACATTGACCTCTACAGTACCCGCCCCTTTAACAGTGAACTCCACAGTGCCCACCCCTTTAACATTGACCACCCCTTTAACAGTGACCTTTATAGTGGCCGCCCCTTTACATTGACCTCCACAGTACCCGCCCCTTTAACAGTGAACTCCACAGCACCCGTCCGTTAAATAGTGGCCCCTGCCCCCCATGCATGTAGCAGTGTAGTTGTGCCATCATACTTCATATAACTGAATATTTAAGGACTTGCAAACTGCTAAAACCTGTGATAAGTTGTTATGGCAACCTGGAGTAGGACCTTTGAGCTTCTATTGGCTAATAAGGGACACGTGACTGTGTAAATGGCAGTTTGGATTTCAGTGAAAGGCTTGCTGGCTTCTATTGGCTAACGCAGGTCATTTTTTAGGGAATATCTCAGGAACGTCCTAGAGAGCAGAGACCCGGTCTAAAACCTTCCCGGACACCTGATGTACCTGTGTGCCAAATTTGGTGAAGATCGGTCCAGTCGTTTGGTCGCGCATAAAAAACGTCCAGACAAACAGAAACTAATTTTTATATATAAAAGATTATATGGCGTACAGTAAAAACTGAAGGAAACTTGCACAAACATGGGGGGAACATACAAACCTCATAGTGTTCTGTGCTACTAGAGGAGAATATGGCACCTTATGGAGGCACCAAGCAGCAGTACACAGAGCGCCTATAGGTGGATTTTGATGGTCTGTCACAATTCATGTGAATATATATCGCAAATTGAAAACGGATGATCCCTGAGGTAGCTGGATCAGGATATTATTAGACAGCTCCAATATCTCAAGCTATTTACATGTCCCTTGGTGACCAGACATTGAAGTAAATCAGGGATCTGCTGGCTCAAGGTTTTCTTCTCCCCACAGACAAGAATTCTTAACGTTTGCAGAATGAGCCCTAATCAATCACCTTAAAGTCCAATTGTGCTGAGTTTGACCTCATCTGACCAGTAATTAGCATCTTCTCATTGTCAATAGTCTGAGTGCCTTCACTGATGACTGGTTTAACTCATTTGCTGCCAAAAAGAAAATTAAGGGAATTAAAGTGTATCATTGGTATAGCCATTACGGTAGTGTGGTCAATCCCCAGCTCATAAATCTCATTGGGATGTTTTGACCTTATACCTTGTTGTTACAAGACATGGAACCTGATGCTTGGAGCCCAATCAGTAGCAGAATAAGAAGGCTATTTCTGTATAGGTTAATGAGAACAGATAACCATATACAGTTTTTATATCTTTTTCTTTATTTATTAAAACATGACTTTATTGTCCTCTAGATCTTGTGGTCTAATTGCCACACATTATTAAACCTTTTGTTAGGTGCAATACTCCCAACCAAACACAGAAAAGTATACAGCAAGGATACATGCGCTACCTTCACTGCCTGTTTGTCCATGCACTGTCCCTTAAAATCACCATTAAACCTTCTGTTAGGTCACATAGTTCTCTTCCTCAGAGGTTAGCACTTGTTCAGGTGAACCGTCAGATCACTGCACAACGTGATTGCTGATGACGCACTTATTTGGAACACGATGGATGTCCTTCACAATGGTATCTTTTAGAAAGGTCAAGATATGTTCAGAATCTGGAATATGTCAGCATCTTAAACTGTAGGTAAAGGGATGCTGCATTGCAACTTCAATGTTGGTAGTACTCTTCTAATTATCATAGCATAGTAAAAACTATGGTGGCCAAATTTCCATAATTCTTAATAACCTGATGTGCTCTCACAGTTTTAGGCCTCATGCACACGACCGTTGTTTGGGTCCGCATCCGAGCCGCCGGTTCATTTCAATGGGGCCGCAAAAGATGTGGACAGCACTCCGTGTGCTGTCCGCATCCGTTGCTCTGTTCCACGGCCCCGCTAAAAAAATACATGTCCTATTGTTGTCCGTGCTTTGCAGACAAGAATAGGCATTATATTGACGGCCACCCGTTCCGTTCCGCAAATTGCAGAAGGCACATGGGCGGCTTCCGTTTTTTGCGGATCCGCGGTTTACGGACTGCAAAAAACAGCACGGTCGTGTGCATGAGGCCTTAGTGTGGGTTTATGACCACTGGCAGAAAAGTACAAGGATAGGAATGGGAACTAACAATGCCACAAATATTCAACATTATGGTACTGTGTTGCATCGAAATAGGTTGAATACTTTTTGTAAAATATCATCTCTTGCTTTTGGAGGAGTCTCTGGTTTGGTTGATATGAGATCGTTTTCTTACTTCTGAAAAAGACTTAAAGGGCTTGTTGGCTTATCTCACACATTCATGACACGTCACTAGGATGTGCCATGAACGACAGCTGGTGCGGGTCTCACGTCTGGGACCCACTCCTATAGCCAAAACGGGGCACATTAAATGAACAGAGAGCAGCTGCACATGTGTGACCACTCTCCTATGGGTGTTCTGAAAATAGCCAAGCGGTGGCTCAGCTATTCCCGGCTGTCCCATAGTGAACAGTGACTGAGCTTCTGTGGTGTGCTCTCCATTCACTGCTATGGGACTGCCAAAAACAGCCCAGCAATGAATGGAGAGCATGATGCACATATGCGGTGTGCTATCTATCTCTTTGGGGGCCTCGTTTTCAAGTTGAGACCCACACCTATCTGAAATTAATGGGATATCCTAGTGATATACCACCAATGTCTGAGATCAGCCAACCTCTTTAATTTGCATACATTTTCTTTTACCAGCAAGATTTCTTCAACGAGAATTAGTACCCTCACAGAACTAAAAAAAAAAAGTGTCTGAACAATGACAAGCCCCAGCGCCAAATGGTCAACTGTTTGCTTCAGATTACATTGACATTGGCTATACCTCATGGATGGCTGACTCTGTTATCTTGTCAGATGCTGGACCCCCCAGAAGATGATCCCCTAGTCCAAAAATGGCTGTGTTCTTAGCAACTAAAATCAATTATGTTTTGTATAAATAGTTATTGAATTATATTTCTCTTTATCTGTAATTTCTGCACTTAAGTATTTGTACTGGTCCATGAGAAAAATTACCTTGACTGTACTATAAATTGCTAGAAGTGATGAGTTGTCTCATGGCTACTGATGGCCTCCTCTTGCACAGTTGGGGGCAATTCATCTGATAATTATGTTCTTTTACAAGGATTTTTCATGTATTACCATCACTTACATTATGTTTTGTGATGTTTTGGTTATATGTGTTAAAAGTGTTTAGTGGCCTATTTCAGTACAGAAAGAAAAATACACTCACCTATAGAATTATTAGGAACACCATACTAATACGGTGTTGGACCCCCTTTTGCCTTCAGAACTGCCTTAATTCTACATGGCATTGATTCAACAAGGTGCTGATAGCATTCATTAAAAATGTTGGCCCATATTGATAGGATAGCATCTTGCAGTTGATGGAGATTTGAGGGATGCACATCCAGGGCACGAAGCTCCCGTTCCACCACATCCCAAAGATGCTCTATTGGGTTGAGATCTGGTGACTGTGGGGCCATTTTAGTACAGTGAACTCATTGTCATGTTCAAGAAACCAATTTGAAATGATTCTAGCTTTGTGACATGGTGCATTATCCTGCTGGAAGTAGCCATCAGAGGATGGGTACATGGTGGTCATGAAGGGATGGACATGGTCAGAAAAAATGCTCAGGTAGCCCGTGGCATTTAAACGATGGCCAATTGGCACTAAGGGGCCTAAAGTGTGCCCAGAAAACATCCCCCACACCATTACACCACCACCAGCCTGCACAGTGGTAACAAGGCATGATGGATACATGTTCTCATTCTGTTTACGCCAAATTCGGACTCTACCATTTGAATGTCTCAACAAAAATCGAGACTCATCAGACCAGGCAACATTTTTCCAGTCTTCAACAGTCCAATTTTGGTGAGCTCGTGCAAATTGTAGCCCCTTTTTCCTATTTGTAGTGGAGATGAGTGGTACCCGGTGGGGTCTTTTGCTGTTGTAGCCCACCTTTATTTCCCATTCTGACATTCAGTTTGGAGTTCAGGAGATTGTCTTGACCAGGACCACAACCCTACACGCATTGAAGCAACTGCCATGTGATTGGTTGACTAGATAATTGCATTAATGAAAAATAGAACAGGTGTTCCTAATAATTCTTTAGGTGAGTGTATATACGCAGTTCACAGTTGCAGTTATTTGCAGTAAAAGTGTTTATTGGCTTATTTTAGTACAAAAAGAAAAATAAATACGCATATCACTGTTGCAGTTATTTGTGGTTAAAGCGTTCAGTGGCCTATTTCAGTACAAAAAGAAAAAAATATTTTCAGTTCACTTCTGCAGCTATATGTGGTGAAAGCGTTTAGTGGCATATTACAGTAGAAAAAGAAAAATATATACGCAGTTCACTTCTGCATTTATATGTGGTAAAAGCGTTTAGTTGCGTATTTCAGTACAAAAAACAAATATATGCTCAGTTTACTGTTGCAGTTACTTGTGGTAAAAGCGTTTAGTGATGTATTTCAGTACTAAAAGAAAAATATATACGCAGTTCACTGTTGTAGTTACTTGCGTTAAAAGGGTTAAGTGGCCTATTTCAGCACAAAAAGAAAAATATATTCTCAGTTCACTTCTGCAGTTATACAGTATGTGTTGAAATAATTTAGTGGCCTATTTCAGTACAAAAAGAAAAATATATACGCAGTTCACTGTTGCATTTATTTGTGTTGAAAGCGTTTAGTGAACTAGTTTAGTACAAAAAAATATATATATATTCTCAGTTCACTGTTGCAGTTATTTGTGATTGAAGCATTTAGTGGCCTGTTTCAGTACAAAAATAAAAATATATTCTCGGTTCACTTCTACAGTTATTTGTGGTGAAAGCGTTTAGTGGCCTATTTCAGTACAAAAAGAAAAATATATTTGTTGTGTTTTAATTTGCTTTTAAATTTAGTTCACCTAAAAGTATGTCAGACAGAGAAGTGCCAGGCCATGCACAGAGGAGTGGCACAGGCCTAAATGTTTCTGGTGCAGGCAAAGGTTGCAGCAGAGAAAGGGTGACAGTAGGAGTCGCAGCGAGAGGCCTGAGCTCCTGGTGTCATCTAGCGGTCGTATCTTGACCAGCAACCCAGCGGTTCTTGATTGGTTAACTTGGTCATCCACTTTATCCCAAGTGATATCAGACAGCCCCAGCCAACAGTCGGTGGGTTCGTCAGACACAACCATTAGTTGGCATTGCCCGGGACCAGGTGCCCTCACCTGTCCTCAACCTGCCTCTGTCCTTTGCTGTTTCCTCAGCCACAAAAGTATTGTATGCTGTGGGCTCGTCTCCACTATACAACGAGGACGAGCTACTAGAGGACAGTCAGCAGCTATTGCCCAGCCACGATCTGGAGGAGACATCCGCCGCTTCCTCCGCTAGACGGGCAAGTAGTGATGAGGAGAGCTGGTGTTGCGAGCGGTCAGGCTCCTGACCCAGAGTCCGTTGAGGAGGAAATCAGTGACGTGCAGACACTACTCGATGATGATGAAGCCAATCATACTTGGAAGCCAGCTGCAGAAGTGGCTTCATCATCATCAGGAGAAGAGGGTGGCAGCTTGCCCATGAGGCAGAGGCTGAGCCAGCAAGGTGGTAGCATGGCTGGGAGTCAGCATTGTGGCAGCAGTGGAAGGTTAGAATCCAAACGTGCCTGGGTAGAGCACCTGCACCTGGAAGCCTACATGCCCGGGAAGTAATGGTACAGGGGTTCACGGAGGCAGCAGTAGCAGTCAGTCAGTGCAGACTGTTAGGGGGAAAATCACCTACCTGGCTATGTGGTAGTTTTTTTTAAAGCCGCCGGAGGAGGTTAATTTGGCCATATGTAGAATATGTGGGCAAAAGGTGAAGCGTGACCAGGGTGCCAATGCTGGCACCACGGCCCTGCGTCAACATATGCAGCGTCACCATAAAGTGGCCTGGGAGAACCGTGGCTCTGATGTGGTGGTCCAGCTTGCCTCAGCAACCGCTGCATCACCCAGTGGCACGCACCCGGTTTCAGCTAGTCAAGGCTCCACCACCTTAGCCGGAAGGGAGCTGTCTGTCATTTCCATCTTCTGCTGATCAAGGTGCTCCTGCTCCTCCTGCTCCTCGTCAGTCATTCCATCAGCAATCGATCACCGAAGCGATTGCCAAGAGACAGCAGCCACCCACACGCATCCAATGGTGCAGAAGCTGAAAATGCTCCTGTTCAAGTTGCTGGTTCTGCAGTCCCTTCATTTCCAAGTGGTGGACTCTTCACCTTTCAGAGAACTGATGGCTTGTGCCGAGCCGAGGTGGAGAGTCCCAAGCCGACATTTCGATGCGAAAAAGCCAGTACCAGCCCAGCATAAATATGTAGAACAGAAGGTGGGCCAGTCCTTGAGCCTGTCAGTGTCTGCCAAAATGCATGGCAGAGCCGACATGTGGAGCTGTAACAACGGTCATGGACAATACATGTCCTTTACTGCCCACTCGGTGAATGTGGTTCCTGCACAGCCACACCAGCAACTTGTCCAGGTGACGCCGCTTCCGCCTTCATCTAACCGTCACCTCATCCCTCAAAAAATGAGCCCCTACCTGAGACAATCGCCCAAAAAATAAAAAAACTATGACTCAGAATATGGAGACACTAAAACACAATTTTTTTTGTTCTAAAAAAGCTGTTATTGTGTAAAACTTACATAAATAAAAAAAAAGTATACATTTTAGGTATCGCCGCTCCGGGTCTATAAAAATATCACATGACCTAACCGCTTAGGTGAACACCGTAAAAAATAAAAATTGTGCTAAATAAACCATTTTTTGTCACCTTACATCACAAAAAGTGTAATAGCAAGCAATCAAAAAGTCATATGCACCCCAAAATAGTTCCAATCAAACCGTCATCTCATCCCACAAAAATAGTACCCTACCCAAGATAATTGCCCAAAAACTGAAAAAACTATGGCTCTTAGACTATGAAAACACTAAAACATGATTTTTTTGGTTTAAATAATGAAATCATTGTGTAAAACTTACATAAATAAAAAAAAGTATACATATTAGGTATCGCCGCGTCCGTATCGACTGGCTCTATAAAAATATGACATGAAATAACCCCTCAGATGAACACCGTAAAAAATAAAAAATAAAAACTGTGCTAAATAAACCATTTTTTCTCACCTTACATCACAAAAAGGGTAATAGAAAGCGATCAAAAAGTCATTTGCACCACAAAATAGTGCCAATCAAACCGCCATCTCATCCCGCAAAAAATGAGACCCTACCTAAAACAATCGCCTAAAAACTGAAAAAACTATGGCTCTCAGACTATGGAGACACTAAAACATGATTTTTTTGTTTCAAAAAGGAAATCATTGTGTAAAACTTACATAAATAAAAAAAAAGTATACATATTAGGTATCGCCGCGTCCATGTCAACCTGCTCTATAAAAGTACCACATGATCTAACCTGTCAGATGAATGTTGTAAATAAAAAATAAAAAACGTGCCAAAACAGCTATTTCTTGTTACCTTGCCTCACAAAAAGTGTAATATAGAGCAACCAAAAATCATATGTACCCTAAACTAGTACCAACAAAAGTTCCACCCTATCCGGTATTTTTTAAAATGGGGTCACTTTTTTGGAGTTTCTACTCTAGGGGTGCCTCAGGGGGGATTCAAATGGGACAGCTTCAAATGGGACATGGTGTCAAAAAAACCAGTCCAGCAAAATCTTCCTTCCAAAAACTGTATGGCATTCCTTTCATTCTGCGTGCCCGTACAGCAGTTTACGACCACATATGGGGTGTTTCTGTAAACTACAGAATCAGGGCCATAAATATTGAGTTTTGTTTGGCTGTTAACCCTTGATTTGTAACTGTAAAAAAAATATTAAAATGGAAATCTGCCAAAAAAGTGAAATTTTGAAATTGTATCTCTATTTTCCATTAATTCTTGTGGAACACCTAAAGGGTTAACGACGTTTGTAAAATCAGTAGTAAATACCTTTAGGGGTGTAGTTTCTTAGATTGGGTCACTTTTATGGAGTTTTTACTCTAGGGGTGCATGAGGGGGGCTTCAAATGGGACATGGTGTCAAAAAACCAGTCTAACAAAATCTGCCTTCCAAAAACCGTATGGCATTCCTTTCCTTCTGCGCCCTGCTGTGTGCCCGTACAGCAGTTTACGACCACATATTGAGTGTTTCTGTAAACTACAGAATCAGGGCCATAAATATTGAGTTTTGTTTGGCTGTTAACCCTTGCTTTGTAACTGGAAAAAAATATTTAAATGGGAAATCTGCCCAAAAAGTGAAATTTTGAAATTGTATCTCTATTTTCCATGAATTCTTGTGCAACACCTAAAGGGTTAACAATGTTAGTAAAATCAGTTTTGAATACCTTGAGGGGTGTAGTTTCTTAGATGGGGTCACTTTTTTGGAGTTTCTACTGTAGGGGTGCATCAGGGGGGCTTCAAATGGGACATGGTGTAAAAAAAAACAGTCCAGCAAAATCTGCCTTCCAAAAACTGTATGGCATTCCTTTCCTTCTGCGCCCTGCCGTGTGCCCGCACAGGAGTTTACGACCACATATGGGGTGTTTCTGTAAACTACAGAATCAGGGTCATAAATATTGAGTTTTGTTTGGCTGTTAATCCCTTGCTTTGTTACTGGAAAAATTGAATAAAATGGAAAATATGCCCAAAAATTAAAATTCTCAAATTTCATCTCCATTTGCCAATAACTCTTGTGGAACACCTAAAGGGTTAACAACGTTTGTAAAATCAGTTTTGAATACCTTGAGAGGTGTAGTTTCTAGAATGGGGTAATTTTTGGGTGGTTTCTATTATGTAAGTTTCACAAAGTGACTTCAGACCTGAACTGATCCTTAAAAAGTTGGTTTTTGAATATTTCTGAGAAATTTCAAGATTTACTTCTAAACTTCTAAGCCTTGTAACGTCCCCCAAAAATAAAATGTCATTCCCAAAATGATCCTAACATGAAGTAGACATATGGGAAATGTAGGTATTAATATGTATTATAGAAGTAGAGAAATTGAAACTTGGAAATTTGCAAATTTTTCCACATTTTTGGCAAATTTGGTATTTTTTTAAATAAATAAAAATGATTTTTTTTTTTACTCCATTTTACCAGTGTCATGAAGTACAATATGTGATGAAAAAACTATCTCAGAATGGCCTGCATAAGTCAAAGCGTTTTAAAGATATCACCACATAAAGTTACACTGGTCAGATTTGTCAAAAATGGCCTGGTACTGAAGGTGAAAATGAGCCCAGTCCTTAAGGGGTTAAAAGAAATAAACACTTTCTTGATGTTACTATCTTACTAAACTATGCTATGTTCTAATTTATGGATTCATTTATTCTAATGAATTGATGTTCCTGTTTATGAAGCTTGTATATCTTTCCCATGTGAAACCCCATGTGTTTCCTCTGTATATTCCAGTATTCTTCCACACTCCAAAAACATACTAATGGGAAGATTTGAGTTCTATCAGCCTGACTTTAGAATGTGTTAGAGATAGTAAAATTTCATTATGAGCCCCAAAGGGACAGAAGCAAGTGATGATAATCTGTATACAGAGCTGTAAAATACAGTTATGAAAAATACATTTTTATTTTATGTGATAATGGTGAAAAGAGAATAAACAAGTATTTAGAAATATAAAAAGCTACCCTTTAAAATAGCCATATTGCCTAATAGATGTTTCATAACCGGTTGGCAGAACACACTTTGGGACCATCACATGTCAGAGATCAGTATTTAATAAAAAAAAGCCACAACTTTAGACCCCACATTTCAATGGTATCATAATTTTCCACATTAATTGAATGCATTAAAAACATACATTTGATGCTAAACCCCTTCCTGCCCACTTTAAGTAAATACATGGGTAGATGGCAATGCTCATGTGCCAGACCACGTCACTGCGCACTCCTGCACGCTCCTCGAGCCGACGGTCTAATCCTCCACTGTGACAGCATCAATTCCCTGTCAACAAAAACTTCTGAATACAGCGTCACCTTAAATGCTGCGTTCCAGAAGCCACCACTTCTGCATTCGTGCGGTTGCCATGGAATCTCGTGTTGTCATTAATTAATCTTAATAAATAAGTAAAAAATAAACTTGAGAATGTGCGGGCACTATCAAATTCACAGCTATGAGAGTTCCAAAAGCAGAGAATGGAGGGTGGCTGTGCAAGCATGGTGTGTTCTCATTCACGTCAGGGCCCCATTCTGGAGCAGGTCCTAAAGGTGGTCCCCGCACCTATCTGACATCTATGGCACATCCTAGGCATATTTTATAAATGCTTAGATAGGACATCCTTTTTAAGGGAGTGAGATACTGTACATGCAAAGCTAAATTAGGGTTTTTGTTCTCCACACTGTAGCAATATTCTACGCTGCACGATGCACACATATTTGATGTCGCGACACACAGGAGAATTCGACTTTGACTTGATTTTTTGGGGGGTGAATATTATTCATTAAGTAAACCACCTCAATGCAAAACATAAAAAAAATGAGAAATGGTTTTTTTCTTGCTTCTGACGATTTTTCACTAAATAAAACCTTCAAGGTTAATTGATATCAGCTCTCATTTAAAAAAATAAAAAACCCTGTATCCCGACATAAAAAATCAAAACCAAAAACAACCAAAGAAAGGGTCTCTTTTGGAATGCAGTGTTCCAAAAGGTTATTCTGGTCATAACTTGCCAGTTATCCCCTATCCCCTAGATCAGTAGGAGTCCTACCGCTGGGGCTGTACCCCTTGGAGCCCCCTGAAATGAACGGCTGGTTATGAATGTGCTCTGGTCCTCCATTCATGTCTACAGTGCTTAGTTCTTTACAGAACATTCACTGAGATGAATGGAGGGGCAAGAGGTATGGGCTTCCCATTTTTGTGACCACGGGGAAGGGGGGGTCCCAGCAGTAGGACCCTCGCAATCTAATAGTTATCTCCTATCCTGACGGTATAGGATAATATGGACCAACCAAAATACCCTTGAAATTTTGCTCTGGGAAAGAATGCTCAAACCAGACCCTGATCATAGATGAATTACAGTTCTAAGTATACACCTGCTTTCCATTTTATGTGTGCTGTGTTATTTTAAGGGTTAATCTTCATGTTCTTTTAATTGCCTATCTTGTAAAGCATAAATTATGTGTAGGAGGGGATCGGGTATGGCTGATGTAATGAATAAAGTCACACTGTTTGGTTGGACTAATGCAGGTGACTGGAATGAAATGAGATCTGACTGCTGGTGGACTCTGTTCTGCACAGTCAATATCTCAGAGACATACAAAGTGTCAGCAGATAAGGAGTCATCGGCCCGTCTTAATATGTCATTCTACCAGCTGCCTGCTGCTGTGACATCTGAAATCCCCATCAGATCATTCAGTGTTTTATAAATGTAAGCTTCCAGATGCTCTGCTGCTAACAGCTTTTGTATGTCTTCTTGTAGACTCCCACCTGGGGTACAGTTCATGTATGTTCTAGCATCCCACTAGCCTTCATCCTCTGACTCCTCATGGACCTCACATGTTTCATTCATATTTTGACATTTCATGAATTATTTCTATACACTGACTTATCTCCCTACAGTCTCTTTTGTATTTAATTTCAATTGTATGTCAGTTCTGCATTTGTATTATTCCATGACTACAGGAAGCAACAACGCCTTTCACTTTTATATATCTAATATGATAAGATAAAATTAGCTACTGTATACAACTGTCAAGGGCATACATGGAGTAAAAGCTCATCCCACAGCAACATTTAAAATACCCCTTTATGCTGCTGTTTTATTCTACCACATCCTCATTCTAGAAAGAAATCATTGTCCGTTTGATGATATTACTCTTAAGGAGATCCCATTCTTGCTAATCCCCAGATGCTTTGCCCAGTGACATGAACATTGTGACTAGAGATGAGGGAATTTAAAAAAAATTCTATTTGGCTGGTTTGCAGAATTTTTTCAAAAATTTGGTTTGATCCAAATTTATTTGTGGCAAATTTCATTAAAAAGGGCCATTTCCTGGCTGTAGAGAGGCTTTATAGTGGTGTAGAACACTGTGCCTTGCAGTAACACGCATAGGGAGTCTGCTGTGGTAGTGAAATAATACTGTGAGTCAGTATGACATGCAGATGACAGGCGTCGCTCTTAGGATCACTGCACACTTCACTTATTTGGGCAGTCACAGGGCCAAAACTGACCAAATAACTCAAGTGTGAACTCAGCCTTACAGGTCGATGTTAGTGCCAAGAAGAAGCGCACTCCTTTTACACCGTCGTCAGCTGATTCCACATAGATGTCTACAGAACCTTATGAAACGCTTATACAAGTAGAGCCCCCTGACAGAGTGGAGTGGGTGTCAGCAGTAAATTTGTGTTGACATCACTGATTATTTTGCCCCTCTTTTGATCCGTCATAACAATAACCCCCAAAAAACGGATCCTGTCAAAGGAAAGGAAGTTGCCTGATAATTATGCACACCTGATATAGGGTGTTGATGTCATTAGACCACACCCCTTCTCATTACAGAGATGCACATCACCTAATATGCTTAATTGGTAGTAGGCCTTCGAGCCTATACAGCTTGGAGTAAGACAACATGCATAAAGAGGATGATGTGGTCAAAATACTCATTTGCCTAATAATTCTGCACTCCCTGTATACCAAATTAGCAGTTATAGGAAAACAGCTCACTAATATCAAGTATTCTTCAATGCTTCTATTGGTCTTCCTTGCTCAAGATGTCCTTACTTTGGGCATTAGCACCACACATTAAGTGCAGGTATAGGACCCAATGGATTTTTTTTTTTTTTTTGGGGGGGGGGGTCTTAAATTATTCTGTGCCCGCACACACAGTCCATGTACACATGACCCATATGGAAGGATCGGGAGCAGCCCTAAGACAACGGAAGATCTGGATGCAGCTGTGCAGTGGCCTTATTTTGATTATTGCACATGGTCACCGCTTAGCAGTGTTGCCGTTACTGATGGGCAGGTTTTAGCGCTGCCCTAGTTGTTTTTTTTTTTGGGGGGGTGCTATTCTGTGCCCGCTACCTAGTTGTTTTACAGGCTAGGGCACCGCTAAAGCCCGCCCATTAGTGCCGGTGACGTTACCCGATCTCCAAAAAGAGCCTTTGCCCTGCGCAATTTAGTGCAGGGCAAAAGAGAGCATTGGAGCTCATATCAGTGGGCTGCCTGGGTGAAAATAGGGATATGTCCGGGTTCAGCTCTGAACTCGGACAACCCCTTTGAGCTTGTATACAGTCCATGGAAATGTATTTCATGAAGTTTCCAACGCACAGTTCTTATGCGGATGTCATTTCCAGTTTGGAACACTATAGGAAGTGATATAACATAGGATAGGTGAATTATATGTTCCATGTGCTTCATATGGTTGTCCACCCTCTGTGCTGTATGGTCTATCAGTTCTAGCTATTGTTACTCCCAGATACTTCTACTTCACAGTGATACTAAATACAGTTGATTAAGGCATGCCTAACAGATCAGGAACGTAATGAACTGATTTGTGGCACATGTGATATTCTAATACAATGCAACATCCCGAGCTCTTAGGTACAACTCATTCTAATATCATAGTTGGTCTATGGAGATTTTATGACTATTTGAAATGAGTTTGGGCAAAGCACTGAAAATCAATAGCTAGGAAAGGGTGTCTACATACTTTTGCGCATATATGGTATAATCATATGACTATCATTTATGACCTCTGCTCATGTGCAGATCCATACAAGATTCTTAAAAATATGTTCAGAACCAGAGGCAATTAACAACGTGGTCATGTGGTTATTTGATTATATAGTGCCCTGGAACAAGATTACATTTGGAGCATGGATATTTGTGGACATTTTGTTACTATTGCTGCTTTTCAAAGTCATGAGCTCCCTACTTTATTGCACTTTGAAGGTTTAAATTGCAATGTGAGTTATGCTGTTGTTTGCACTTATACTCTTTTGTATTGTTGAACTGTAGTATACCATATATTTTTATTGTAGCATATTCTGTTCATTTGCGCCGTTATTGCGCTATATCTGTATTGCACTGCACCTTGGAAAGGGCTAATACACAGCTAATACTGAGAGACTTTGTGGCTTTGGATCATGCAAATTTTTTAGGGGAAAAACAGACGCACTGACCTTTTGACTGTCTGTTATAGCATTGCTGTTTATGTCTGAAGACTTGTTTATGTCTAAAAAAACTACTTAGCCAGTCCCATAGACTTGCTTTGAAACTCTTTACATGTTTATGGCAGACTTAAATTGCAAAAATGTTTCTGTTAGGCTGCATTTTTCCAGCTTCATGGTTCTAGTTAATCTAGAAACTGTATAAAAAGAGGGTAGTCAGAGACCCTAGTTGTCTGCAGATCGTGACAAGTGTTTAGTAGAAGAGACTTTGCTAGATTGCACGAATGACCAGAAGAAGATTATGAGACAGGGATACTCTGCCTGACGACTGTGACACAGACCCTGGACCACCAACCTTTTGACCAGAGGGCCAGCTGGACAACTGAGCCACAGAACCTGGACCACCAGCCCTTTGGCCAGGGTACCAGCCTTCTAAGAAAAAAAAGGACAGCTAGCTCAGGCCTTTACTCAGTATGAAACATTAATCAGCCAGGGAGGAGACTGGAGAAGCAAGCTCAGTGTCTTGCCTGTATTATTTTGATATTTAGTAGCTCCAACAAAGAAGCACACTGGTTTACAGCAATCTCTGACTCTCTGGAATTATTTCTCATTAAGGTGCAACATGCCTTGGTGGTGTCCAGGGGACAGCATAGCATTGGGACCTGCCCAGACCTGGCTACTGCAATTATAAGACATGACCATGGCACTTGATGATATATGGATACATTTTTAGTCATCAGTGTAATGGTTAAAGTAAAGGGAGTCTGTAACCAGGAAATACAATGTTGAAGGGCTTTTCCTATGAAAAGAATATTGATAGAGTTGAGCGAACCCGAACTGTAAAGTTCGAGTTCGTACCGGACTTTAGGTTTTTCGGCACCCGGACCCGAACATTTACGTAAAAGTTCGGGTTCGGTGTTCGGCGATTTTTGAAAGGCTGCAAAGCAGCCAATCAACAAGCGTCATACTACTTGCCTCAAAAGGCCATCACAGCCAGGCCTACTATTGGCATTGCTGTGATTGGCCAACTGCAGCATGTGACCCAGCCTCTATTTAAGCTGGAGTCACTTAGCGCCGCCCGTCACTCTGCTCGGATTAGTGTAGGGAGAGGCTGCAGCTGCTGTGAGGGAGAGATCTGGGAGCGATCTTCTCAAGAACTGGTTTATGTACTCAGGGATTTACAGAAAAAGTGTTTTGTGGGTGCAGTGCACAATTTTTTTAAGCCTGCCCTGAGCCAACTACTGCTGAAAACAAACTTTTTTTTCTTCATTTTATCAATATCAATACCTGATCGGCAGCCATTTTATGCAATGATAGTGCACCAGAATAGGCTATCAGCAAGTTCAGAAATGCAGCTTTGGCATACTGAGGTGAAAAACCCCTCTAATATACTGCACATCTGGGATTAGACAAGCATAAGTGACTGTCACATTTAGCACATAAATACAGCTTTTTGGCTCCTGGGGGGAAAAAAGCCTGTAATATACTGCACATCTGTGATTACACGTGCATAAGTCACTGTCACATTTAGGACACAAATACAGCTTTTTGGTTACATACTGCACAGCTGTGATTACACGTGCATAAGTCACTGTCACATTAAGGCCAGAAATATAGCTTTTTGGTTAGGGTGAAAAAACTCTCTGATATACTGCACATCTGTGATTACACGTGCATGAGTGACTGTCACATTAAAGCCAGAAATACAGCTTTTTTCTTACTGGGGTGAAAAAACCCTCTGATATACTGCACATCTGTGATTACACGTGCATAAGTGACTGTCACATTAAGGCCAGAAATACAGCTTTTTCCTTACTGGGGTGAAAAAACCCTCTTATATACTGCACATCTGTGATTACACGTGCATAAGTGATTGTCACATTAAGGCCAGAAATACAGCTTTTTCCTTATTGGGGTGAAAAAACCCTCTGATATACTGCACATCTGTGATTACAGGTGCATAAGTGATTGTCACATTAAGGCCAGAAATCCGGCTTTGGCATCCTGGGGTGAAAAAACCCTCTAATATACTGCACATCTCTGATTACACGTGCATAAGTGATTGTCACATTTAGGCCAGAAATACGCCTTTTTGGTTACTGGGGTGAAAAAAAGCCTTTAATATATTGCATATCTGGGATTACACGTGCATAAGTGAGTGTCACATTTAGGCCAGAAATGCGCCTTTTTGGTTAGTGGGGTGAAAAAAGCCTCTGATATACTGAACATCTGGGATAAGACATGCATAAGTGAGTATCACATTTAGGCCACAAATACTGCTATCATATAGAGTAAAAAAAAAAAATTGAGTGCAATACCCTACATCAGGGTTTTTATTGGCGGTTATTTTTTTTAACAGACTTAACCACTTTTTACTTTGCTTTGTAAACGCTAACTATGAGGCAAACATCTAATAAGGGATGCGGTCATGGTCGTGGTGGTGGTGTTGGTAGAGCCTCTGGTGTAGGGAGAGGACGTGGCCATTCTGCCACAGCTACACGTCCTACTGAACCTACTACCTCAGGTGCCAGTAGCCGCCAGAATCTACAGCGATATTTGGTCATGCCTAATGCCGTTCTAAGGATGGTAAGGCCTGAGCAAGTACAGGCGCTAGTCAATTGGGTGGCCGACAATGGATCCAGCACGTTCACATTATCTCCCACCCAGTCTTCTGCAGAAAGCGCACAGGTGGCGCCTGAAACCCATGCCCATCAGTCTGTCACATCACCCCCGTGCATATCGGGGAACCTGTCTGAGCCTCAAGTCATGCAGCAGTATCTTATGCTGTTTGAAGACTGCTGGCAGGGTTTCCCAAGGGCATCCACCTAGACCAGTGGTGGGCAACCTTATTAGTAAAATGAGCCAAATATCGACAAAACAGCGATTTTTATTTTTTTGAGAGCCAAATTTTTTAAACTTCAAATATATAGGAAGGTACATTGTTATTTACTTCATAAGGGTATTCCTAACCATCTGAACATAACTTTCTCAATCCTCGACACTACATCTTCTTTCACTCCACAACGTTTTACCCTATAAGATGCACATAGGTTTTAGAGGAGGACAATATGGAAAAAATATTTTTCATTACACCTCAGGTCAGACCACTAATCAGAACCTCAATGTTTGAAATCTCTTTTGAAATTTGAAAAAAAGGAACTCGGGGGTTCTGTACCAACGCAACGCTGTCTTAACAGAGTTTTCTTGAATTTTTATGCACTTGGAAAAGCCGTGCGAAGATTTCTGAATCTATTTACTGTCAGTGTCACTAAATTCAAGGTGGAGTTCTTTTCCCCACTCAGCAACCCAGGGCGGTACGCTAGAATAGCTCTCACTTAGAATCTGCCTATAAATGAGGGTGGTGCATTTATGAGGTAAATTTGGCAGCAGAACATAATTCTCCAACCATGATGGATCAGGGAGAGGGGTAAATTTGGAAATCATAAACTGCCTACAAGCATTCTCAAAGTCATTTCTTTAAATGAAATCTTTACCAAGGGCAGGTACACCCGAGAGGGCAGTATAGAAGTCGGAAGTGATCTGTAACCCTTTCAAATCTCCTAATCTGTGATGTGACATCGATAGCCAAATGTCTGATGGAGATTTAATTTGTGGGAACAGTAGTGTGGGGATAACTGAGATAGGAGCTAAGGGAGAAATCTTGTCCTAAGCAGATGTTAAGACCAAAGACTTATGACAAATATGCAGCATTCCTCTGGTGAGTACGCTATCTACTTTGGTCCCTTCTCCTGTCCTCTCAGGTGTCCATAACCTATGGAA
The DNA here is from genome assembly GCF_014858855.1 of Bufo gargarizans. Classification (NCBI taxonomy): domain Eukaryota; kingdom Metazoa; phylum Chordata; class Amphibia; order Anura; family Bufonidae; genus Bufo; species Bufo gargarizans. The sequence continues at coordinate 91,581,652 of NC_058085.1, forward strand.
CAATTCCTTACCCAACAGGGCCAATTCTAAATCTACATGCATACAGAATGTCTCTTGTCTGGCCAGTTTAAGCCACCTTTCCAAACTAATAGCCTGTATATAGGTTGATAGGTCAGGGAGGGAGATGCCCCCATGTTTCTTTCTTCGGGAAAGAAGGCGAAAGGACATTCTAGTGCGCTTCTTATCCCACAAATAACTGCTCATGATGGATTGTAGTTTATTAATGAAACTAACAGGTACCGATATGGGTAGGGCTCTCAAGGTGTACATTATCAGCGGCAGGATGTAGGTGGTGAGGACATTTTTCCTGCCTAGCCAGGTTAGGAAAGGAGAGCTGCTCTTAGAGAGAATAGAGGTGACTTTGGAGAGTAGCGGGGGGAAATTAAGACTAAACAACAACTTGGGGTCCATCAGGATCGTCACCCCCAAATATTTTATTGCTTGTGTAGGCCACTTGAATGGTGTGAGGGCTTTGACCTTAGTACGCAGGACAGCTGGGAGGGAAACGCCAAGGGCCTCCGACTTATCGAAATTTATCTTAAAATTTGAGATAACCCCAAAAGTTTCGAAAATCTGCATAACCTCCAGCAAAGCCTCTTCAGGATTTGACAACAGGAGCAGTAAATCATCAGGAGCAGTAAATCTGCCTAGTTTCACTCCTTTGATCGTGGGGGATTGGCGGAACTTAAGAAGAAGCGTCTCTAGGGTGAGTACAAACAAGGTGGGGGATAATGGGCATCCTTGACGAGTACCGTTTCTAATTTGGAAGGCGTTCGATAGGGTGCCGTTGACTAGTACTCTCGCAGATAGTGCAGAGTATTAAGTATACAGGGAGTGCAGAATTATTAGGCAAGTTGTATTTTTGAGGATTAATTTTATTATTGAACAACAACCATGTTCTCAATGAACCCAAAAAACTCATTAATATCAAAGCTGAATATTTTTGGAAGTAGTTTTTAGTTTGTTTTTAGTTTTAGCTATTTTAGGGGGATATCTGTGTGTGCAGGTGACTATTACTGTGCATAATTATTAGGCAACTTAACAAAAAACAAATATATACCCATTTCAATTATTTATTTTTACCAGTGAAACCAATATAACATCTCAACATTCACAAATATACATTTCTGACATTCAAAAACAAAACAAAAACAAATCAGTGACCAATATAGCCACCTTTCTTTGCAAGGACACTCAAAAGCCTGCCATCCATGGATTCTGTCAGTGTTTTGATCTGTTCACCATCAACATTGCGTGCAGCAGCAACCACAGCCTCCCAGACACTGTTCAGAGAGGTGTACTGTTTTCCCTCCTTGTAAATCTCACATTTGATGATGGACCACAGGTTCTCAATGGGGTTCAGATCAGGTGAACAAGGAGGCCATGTCATTAGTTTTTCTTCTTTTATACCCTTTCTTACCAGCCACGCTGTGGAGTACTTGGACGCGTGTGATGGAGCATTGTCCTGCATGAAAATCATGTTTTTCTTGAAGGATGCAGACTTCTTCCTGTACCACTGCTTGAAGAAGGTGTCTTCCAGAAACTGGCAGTAGGACTGGGAGTTGAGCTTGACTCCATCCTCAACCCGAAAAGGCCCCACAAGCTCATCTTTGATGATACCAGCCCAAACCAGTACTCCACCTCCACCTTGCTGGCGTCTGAGTCAGACTGGAGCTCTCTGCCCTTTACCAATCCAGCCACGGGCTCATCCATCTGGCCCATCAAGACTCACTCTCATTTCATCAGTCCATAAAACCTTAGAAAAATCAGTCTTGAGATATTTCTTGGCCCAGTCTTGACGTTTCAGCTTGTGTGTCTTGTTCAGTGGTGGTCGTCTTTCAGCCTTTCTTACCTTGGCCATGTCTCTGAGTATTGCACACCTTGTGCTTTTGGGCACTCCAGTGATGTTGCAGCTCTGAAATATGGCCAAACTGGTGGCAAGTGGCATCTTGGCAGCTGCACGCTTGACTTTTCTCAGTTCATGGGCAGTTATTTTGCGCCTTGGTTTTTCCACACGCTTCTTGCGACCCTGTTGACCATTTTGAATGAAACGCTTGATTGTTCGATGATCACGCTTCAGAAGCTTTGCAATTTTAAGAGTGCTGCATCCCTCTGCAAGATATCTCACTATTTTTGACTTTTCTGAGCCTGTCAAGTCCTTCTTTTGACCCATTTTGCCAAAGGAAAGGAAGTTGCCTAATAATTATGCACACCTGATATAGGGTGTTGATGTCATTAGACCTCACCCCTTCTCATTACAGAGATGCACATCACCTAATATGCTTAATTGGTAGTAGGCTTTCGAGCCTATACAGCTTGGAGTAAGACAACATGCATAAAGAGGATGATGTGGTCAAAATACTCATTTGCCTAATAATTCTGCACTCCCTGTAGATAGCTCTGATGAGGCCTTCAGGGAAGCCAAAGGCTTGTAGTACTTTCTCCATATAGGCCCAGCTAACCCTATCGAACGCCTTCTCCGCATCTGTGCCCAGGAGTACAAGAGGGGACTTAGATTTGATGGTGTGGGTGATCGCATGTATGACTCTACTGATATTATGCCTACCCTCTCTACCTGCAACGAAACCTACCTGTTCTTCACCCACAAGCCCAGGGAGCAACCCTGACATCCTGCTGTTAAGCAGTTTAGCCCACCACTTCAAATCGGTGTTCAGCAGTGAAATCGGCCTGTAACTTCCACATGCTTCCTTATCCTTCCCTTCTTTATGTGCGCTTCCTAGGCTTGTGGGGTCAGAGAGCCACCTGTAAGGAGGAGATTGCATGCCGTGACAAAATGTGGGACTAAAATATCTTTATACTTTTTGTAATATGAGCTTGGAAAACCATCAGGTCCGGGACTCCAGCCTGAAGGGATAGACATTAGAACCTTTTCTACCTCTTCCGTTGTAAACGGTTGAAGCAGCTGATGTATATTGACCTCAGAAATTCTTGGGATGTTAATAGAGCTAAGGAACTCCGACGTGCGTGTCTCGATTTGCTGGCTGGTGAGGGGTATTGGGAGGTTATACAGATTTGAATAAAAGGAGCAAAACTCCTGAGCTATCGCTGGAGTATTAATAAGTCGGGGGCCTGAGGCTGATTTGATGGCTTGAATAAAGGATTTATTTCTTTGGTTCTTAATAAGGTTGGAGACTAACTTAGAACCCCTATTCCCATGAAGGTATTGTTTGAAGCGCAATACGAACATTCAAAAAGTCAGTGACCTTATGCCTCAAGCACTTAAGCAGAACCTCAATGTTAATAAGACCTCCCTGAGATCAGATGTCAGCTCAGACCCCAAAGTAAATGACCCCTCAATCAGACCTCAGATAAGAGCCCCATGCCTCTCATCATCCCCATTATCAACCATGATGCCTCTCATCATCACCATTATCATCCATGATGCCTCTCATCATCCATGATGCCTCTCATATCCCCCATTATGATTCTCATCAGCTCATTGCCTCAGATCAGCCCCAAGTTTCATAAAATAAAAAAGCACTTACCTCTCCGGCTCCTGGATGCCGCTGCTCCTCACCACCCGCGCTCTGTGTTCCTCCTGCTGTCGGCTGTGCTGTGAACTGGCGTGCACAGAGTGACGTCACAGAGCGCCTCACACTGTGCGCAGCCCTGCACAGCCTACAACCGAGGACCAGGAAGCGGTGAGTACAGAGCCTTCACCGCTTCCTGGTCTTCACCCTCCTACCTATTTTTGCTACGGGCAACGAAAATGCTATCGCACTGTACATGTGAGCCCGCACCTGGAAGAGCCAATATCAGGGGGCTAAAGAGCCGCATGTGGCTCTAGAGCCGCAGGTTGCTGACCACTGACCTAGACCTTTCCAGGGGTGGAAGACATAGAATGCACTGAGGCACAACCACTTATATTTCCTGATGAGGACATGGGAATACCACCTCAGCACGTCTCTGATGATGATGATGACTAAACACAGGTGCCAACTGCTGCGTCTTTCTGCAGTGTGCAGACCGAAAAGGAGATCAGGGAGGAAGACTGGGTGGAAGACGATGCAGTGGACGATGAAGTCCTAGACCCCACATGGAATAAAGGTCGTGCCACTAACTTTCAGAGTTCGGAGGAAGAGGCAGTGGTGAGACTGAGCCAACAGCGTAGCAAAAGCAGTAGCAGGGTGCAAAAGCAGAGCAGCCGTCGCCAAAACAGTTTGCCTGCTACTGGCCACCATCACCAGGGACCAAGCACACCAAAGGCAGCTTCAAGGAGTTCCCTGGCATGGCACTTCTTCACACAATGTGCTGACGACAAGACCAGAGTGGTTTGCACGCTGTGCCATCAGATCCTGAAGCGAGGCATTAACGTTCTGAACCTTAGCACAACCTGCATGACCAGGCATCTACATGCGAGACACGGGCTGCAGTGGAGTAAGCACCTTCAAAACCAAGAAAGGGTTCAGGCCCCTCCTGCTCCCTCTTCTGCTGCTGCCTCAGCCTCTTCCTCCGCCTCTGGAGGAAAGTTGGCACCTGCCGCCCAGCAAACAGAGGATGTGCCACCAACAACAACACCTTCGTCACCAAGCATCTCCACCATGTCACACGGAAGCGTTCAGCTCTCCATCTCACAAACCTTTGAGAGAAAGCATAAATTCCCACCTAGCCACCCTCGATCCCTGGCCTTGAATGCCAGCATTTCTAAACTGCTTTCCTTTGAAATGCTGTCATTCAGGCTGGTGGAGACGGACAGCTTCAAACAGCTTATGTCGCTTGCTGTCCCACAGTACGTCGTTCCCAGCTGCCACTACTCTTCCAGAAGAGCCGTGCAAAACCAAGTATCGGATAAAATCAAGTGTGCACTGCGCAACGCCATCTGTGGCAAGGTCCACCTAACCACAGATACGTGGACCAGTAAGCACGGCCAGGGACGCTATATCTCCCTAACTGCACACTGGTTAAATGTAGAGTCGGCTGGGCCCCAGGCGGAGAGCTGTTTGTCGCACGTCCTTCCGCCACCAAGGATCGCAGGGCATCATTCTTTGCCTCCTGTTGCCTCCTCTTCCTACTCGGCTTCCTCCTCCTCTTCTTCCAGCTCCTCATCCGGTCAGCGACAGACCTTCACCACCAACTTCAGCACAGCCAGGGGTAAACGTCAGCAGGCCGTCTGAAACTGATGTGTTTGGAGGACAGGCCCCACACTGCGCAGGAGTTGTGGCGGGGTATAGAACAACAGACTGACGAGTGGTTGCTGCCAGTGGGCCTCAAGCCCAGCCTGGTGGTGTGCGATAATGGGCAAAATCTTGTTGCAGCTCTGGGAATAGCCGGTTTGACGCACATCCCTTGCCTGGCGCATGTGCTGAATTTGGGGGTGCAGAAATTCATTTACAACTACTCCATGTCTGAGCTACTGCATAAAGTGCGGGCCGTCTGTTCGCGCTTTCGGCGTTCTCACCCTGCTGCTGCTCGCCTGTCAGCGCTGCAGCATAACTTCGGCCTTCCCGCACACCACCTCATATGCGACGTGCCCACCAGGTGGAACTCCACCTTGCACATGCTGGACAGACTGTGCGAGCAGCAGCAGGCTATAGTGGAGTTTCAGCTGCAGCACGCACGGGTCAGTCGCATTGCGGAACAGCACCACTTCACCACCAATGACTGGGCCTCCATGCGAGACCTGTGTGCCCTGTTGCGCTGTTTCGAGTACTCCACCAACATGGCCAGTGGCGATGACGCTGTTATCAGCGTTACAATACCACTTCTATGTCTCCTTGAGAAAACACTTAGGGCAATGATGGAAGAGGATGTGGCCCAAGACGAGGAGGAGAAAGAGGGGTCATCTCTAACACTTTCAGGCCAGTCTTTTAGTAGTGGCTCATAAAGAGGATATTTGCAACAGCAGAGGCCAGGTACAAATTTGGCCAGCCAGGGCCCACTACTGGAGGACAAGGAGGATGGGGATAAAGCATGTTCACAGCGGGGTGGCATCCAACACTGGTGCGTGGGATGATACGGAGGACGCAGACGATATGCCTCCCACAGAGGACAGCTTGTCCTTACCTCTGGGCAGCCTGTCACACATGAGCGACTACATGCTGCAGTGCCTGCGCAACGACTGCAGAGTTGCCCACATTTTAACGTGTGCTAACTACTGGGTGGCCACCCTGCTGGATCCCCGTTACAAAGACAATGTGCCGTCCTTAATTCCCTCACTGTAGCGTGATCGTAAGATGCGCGACTACAGGCGCACGCTGGTAGACGCGCACCTGAGAGCATTCCCGACTGACGACGGGGGACAAGCGGAAGCACAAGGCGAAGGCAGGGGAGGAGGAAGAGGTCGCCAACGCAGCTGTGTCAGCGCCAGCACCTCAGAAGGCAGGGTTAGCATGGCCGACATGTGGAAAAGCTTTGTCACCTCGCCGCAACAACCGGCCCCAACTGCTGATATGGAGCGTGTTAGCAGGAGGCAGCATTTGAACAACATGGTGGAACAGTACCTGTACACACGACTACACGTACTGACTGATGGTTCTGCCCCATTCAACTTCTGAGTCTGCAAATTGTCCACATGGCCAGAGCTTGCCCTGTATGCCTTGGAGGTGCTGGCCTGCCCTGCAGCCAGTGTACTCTCTGAACGTGTATTTAGCACGGCAGGAGGCGTCATTACAGACAGACTCAGCCGCCTGTCCACAGCCAACGTGGACAAGCTCACGTTCATTAAAATGAACCAGGCTTGGATCCCACAAGACTTGTCTGTACGTTTGCGCAGAATAGACATTTATACCACCATCAAACATACATTCTTGTACTCAAGTCAAGTGCAATGATTCTTTGTTTTCTTTTTTTTTATTTGTCCCAATATTTTGGGGGCTACCTACCCAATAAAAAATTAAAAAAAACATTGTTGGCTACCTGTTTCTCCTCCATTGCTGCCTCCACCTACAACACCACATTCACCGCCTTCTCAACCTCCGACTCCATATCCACCTCCTTCTCTGAGTTGCAGGTTAATAATTTGTAATTTTTAGTTATTTTATTTCATTTTAAGTTATTTCCCTATCCACATTTGTTTGCAGAGTAGTTGCCATGCTCTTAAACACATTTTACTGCCTTTTACATCCCTCTAGCCTTTTCAAGGACTATTTTAGAGCCATTTTAATAAAAAAAAAGTGCCAATTTTAGTGCCCTAAATTGAAAAAAAATCTTATTTTCAATTGTCGGGTGACATTTTACAATTTTTGGCGTATACAAACCCCTGCTGTGCCTGGGTGACAGGGGCCTAAATCTCTCAAAATACTTTGTTGTTCTGCTGGGTGACATGAACCCCCTTTTGCCGTGAATGAACCCCTGCTGTGCCTGGGTGACAGGGGCCTAAATCTCTCAAAATCCTCTGTTCTATTGCTTGGTGACATGTACCCCCTTTTGCTGTGAATGAACCCCTGCTCTGCATTGCTGACAGGGGACAAAATCTCTCAAAATCCTCTGTTTTATTGCTGGGTGACATGATCCCCTTTTGCTGTGAATGAACCCCTTCTCTGCATTGCTGACAGGGGCCTAAATCTCTCAAAATCCTCTGTTCTATTGCTGGGTGACATGAACCCCCTTTTGCCGTGAATGAACCCCTGCTCTGCATTGCTGACAGGGAACTAAATTTTGTGAAAACATCTGTTATTGATCGGAAGATGCGCGACTACAACCGCACGCTGATGATGGCATTCCCACCTGACAGCGGGGGCACCATCGAAGCACAAGGCGAAGGCAGAGGAGGAGGAAGAGGTCGCCAACGCAGCTGGGGCACCAGCAACTGAGAAGGCAGGGTTAGCATGGCCCCAATGTGGAAAAGCTTTGTCAGCCTTGGAGCTGCTGACCTGCCCTGCAGCCAGTGTATAGTGTGAACGTGTGTTTAGCACGGCAGAGAGCATTATCACAGGCCGCAGCCAATGTGGACAAGCTTATGTTTATTAAAATGAACCAGGCATGGATCCCACAGGACTTGTCCGTACCTTGTGCAGAATAGACATTTATACCAGCCTCAACCATCCATTCTTGTACTCAAGTGCACTTATTCTTTGTTTTATTTTGTTATATGTCCCAATATTTTGGGTGATACCCCAATTTAAAAATAAAAAATAACACAAATCAGTGTTGGCTACCTATTCCTCCTTCACCACCGCTTTCACCTACACTGCCACGTCAACCTACACCGCCACATCCACCTGCCACATCCACCCATCCACCGCCTCCTCAACCTCCTACTCCTAGATCCAGATAGTTATTTTTAATTTTTCTGTATTGTAAGTTATTTCCTTATCCACATTTGTTTGCAGAGCACTTGCCATGCTCTTAAGCACATTTTGATGCCTTTTGCAGCCCTCTAGCCCTTTCCAGGACTATTTTACAGCCATTTTAGTGTCCAAAAGTTTGGGGCCCCATTGACTTCAATGGGGTTCGGGGTCAAGTTCGGTTCCCGAACCCGAATTTTTTTTTTCAAGTTCGGCCGAACCTGCCGAACCCGAACACCCAGGTGTCTGCTCAACTCTAAATATTGACTAACCTATCCTGAGGCAAATGCATTCCAGTAAGCGCTGCAGCCTTCTCACAGCATACAAAGCATGGCACCGTTTACTGTACAGTGGCTGTGCTTAATATTGCATCCCAGCCCCATGCACGTGAATTAGACTGAACAGCATATATGCCATGTTACCAATGAATGTGACGTCACATAATAACATCAATAATTAAACTACATATTTCTCATTGGACCGGAATATAATTTTCAGTAATGAGCACAATTGTATTTGCTTCGTCAAAGATCTTTAATTAAAGAATAAAGCCAATCTTGATGTGAAGTCAGCACAAGAAGAGTTAAAGTGGCCATCTCCCTTTGCCCCCAGTACTTGAGCTTCTGCCAGATGCATATGCCATGCAGTGTGTCAGAGTGGTGGGTAGCTGAAGCAGATGGCTCATCCCCAGTGTCCTTCAAGCCCAGAAACTAAGGTCATTTTGATTCTGACCCCTACAGACTCGACAAGCTGTTTACAGCACACCAAAATAAGCGGCACTGTTCGTCATCTTAACTCCTTGTTGTCAATGTTAGCGTTGCATGCATGTTACCATGCCTTACGGAAGCATACCATTAGTCTGACCTCAGATAAAATTGTTATATAGAGGAACACCTAATCCATATTTATCCTCTCAGGTTGCCTACTCAAAAGCATCTGTACTCTTAGGCCTGTCATTTTCCACTTTCTATCTTTTACACCTTGCAAATAATTTGGTCTAGTTATTACAAGCTCCATTACCTGACCCTGTCTGTTCTGATTACTCTTTGGTACTGCATCCCGAAAATTACCTCAAAGGGCATCTGTCAGCAGATCTGTACCTATGACACTGGCTGACCAGTTACATGTGCACTTTGCAGCTGAAGACATCTGTGTTGGTCCCATGTCCATATGTGTCCACATTGCAGAGAAAAATGATGTTTTAATTTATGCAAATGAGCCTCTAGGAATAAAGGGTGGGTTGCCATTACACCTGGAAGCTCAGCTCTCTCTGCAACTGCAACACCCTCTGCACTTTGAATGACAGGGCCAGGCAGTGTAAATGTCTCCTGATTTATCCTGGTCCTAACCTCAATCTTCTCCTGGGTCTTGCTTCTGCCTATTTGCCTGGTACCTGTTGTTCTACCCGTGGCTTTTAATCTTGGTTCCGTTTCTGGCTGCGCTCATGACTATAATTTTGCTTTAGCTACTTGTAACATTTGGAGATATGTTTTACTGCAGCCACATTGGCCATAGGAACCTCTCAAATGGAGATGTTGATTGACCATTGATGTTCTGTGATCTATGCAGAGGTCACTGTGCAGGGAGGGGTGTATACAAACAGTGACCATCACATAATGTGAATAGTGGATCCACTGTTATCATCTACATGAAAAATTGGAGGAGCAGGAGACAAATTGCTTTCCTAGTGGTGCTGATACTTCTTGTTGGACCACAGCCGACTGGAAATTTATACAATATCCTAACAATATGCCAAAAATGTGTCTTCTGAGACGTCCCGTTTAAAGGATGATCAAGAAACAATTGGTGTTAAGCAGTCCTTTCTATGTCAACAGCTCTGGAGGAGATCCTCAAAATGATTCCTCACACAAGTATATTCCTCAAATATGGTGTTTAACTGATACTAGAGAGTGAAGAAAAAAAGGCTAAATAATCAGAGGATATATAGGGGTTTTCTTCTAGAAGTATGAAGATGGACAGTGCAAACTGCAGTGTCCCACTACATGACCGTGGGCCCCGCAAACTTTGTTTTAATTAAGCTTTATTGTCATGTAATATGCCTGCATTTTGTACTTCGTCTCCTGTCATATTCTCCCATGTCACAATGTGATTCTACATGCAAGATCCTTTACACAGGCCTAGTTAGGGTGCAATACACTAGTTTCTCCACAAGATGGAGTAGTGTCAGAGTATACAGTGGGATGTGAAAGTTTGGGCAACCTTGTTAATCTGCATGATTTTCCTGTATAAATCATTGGTTGTTACGATAAAAAATGTCAGTTAAATATATCATATAGGAGACACACACAGTGATATTTGAGAAGTGAAATGAAGTTTATTGGATTTACAGAAAGTGTGCTATAATTATTTAAACAAAATTAGGCAGGTGCATACATTTGGGCACTGTTGTCATTTTATTGATTCCAAAACCTTTAGAACTAATTATTGGAACTCAAATTGGCTTGGTAAGCTCAGTGACCCCTGACCTACATACACAGGTGAATCCAATTATGAGAAAGAGTATTTAAGGGGGTCAATTGTAAGTTTCCCTCCTCTTTTAATTTTCTCTGAAGAGTAGCAACATGGGGGTCTCAAAACAACTTTCAAATGACCTGAAGACACAGATTGTTCACCATCATGGTTTAGGGGAAGGATACAGAAAGCTGTCTCAGAGATTTCCGCTGTCTGTTTCCACAGTTAGGAACATATTGAGGAAATGGAAGACCACAGGCTCAGTTCAAGTTAAGGCTCGAAGTGGCAGACCAAGAAAAATCTCGGATAGACAGAAGCTACGAATGGTGAGAACAGTCAGAGTCAACTAACTAGTCATCCCACTGTATATATATATATATATATATATATATACATATATATATATAGCTTAGCTCAGACCTAGTTAGGCAGTTCAGTTCAGTTAAGAGTTCATTCTAGAACAGACCAGTTCACCCATGAGCTTAGTTAGAAAGCAGCAGCAATGTAGCTGTATAGCTGGAGGGAGGCATATTCACAGCCTCTCTGCTCTGTCTCTGTCGGCTCCACAGTCCAGGGTTAAAGCCTGCAACTATTCTACCTAGAGGTGAGCAATCCACTCCTATAGATCGCTCCTCCGGGGTGACCAGTGTCCAAGCTGCATTCAGCCCAGTATCTAAGGGATTACTACAGTTTATTCAAGACAAAGGATCAGCAAGACTTTGTACCAGGTGTAGGAGACAGTGTCAGGCATCCACACCGCCAGTTCAAACTCTGAGGACAGTTAGGCCAACTGTCAGAACAACACTGGAATAGAAGTTCCATGGTTTAGAAAAGCACCTTCAACCAAAGTTAGAAAAAGGCTAGAGTTTTTACAAGTGTAAGACTTTCATATTTTATAAGCCTAGTCTGAAGCAGTAGCTTTCATATTCATTATAAAGAGCCTGTTTCCACTAAGGACTTGCATTTTCCTTTTCCCCATATGTATGGGAGATTGTGCTTAATGCCGGGCTGTATCAAGAGACTGTTTAATTCTTTGGATGTACTGTTACCAGGATTTATCTTCAGTAAAGTTCCACCCTGGATTTCATCCTTCTTTTCTCAGTTTCAAGTTCCTCAATTAACACTACAGTAAATGGTTGTACCTCCACACAAAAGGTACTGGCGTCACGACTACAAGGGACCTTGCCATAGACACATTAATACAGACCATCGAGGGCACCTCGAACCACCATCTGGCCTGTGTCCCTTACACCAGAGTGTGCCCCAGAGAGTCCTTGTGCCGTTCTCCTCATCACTTGTGCAGGCCTGCCCAGGGACGACGTAACCGTGTGTAACCAGAACTGTATTTTCCTCGGCCCACCTATTGCTCATACCGTGACCTCACACATAATTCCCCTGTTAGGTCTGGCATACTGCAAAACAAGGGGAATACATAATAATATCATATTTATACTGTAATAACTCTATTGTTTAAATTAGAAGACACTCTAGGGTTAAACCAAGATTACTGGAAAATTACCTTTCCTGGCAGTGTGCCTGAATTCTGTTTATCTGGAGGAGCAATACCATGCTGCCGTTTTCTCTTACGCAATGAGAAATTAATTATGCATTCCAGCTATTAAAATGATTCATCAAAGGAAACATGGAATTGAATAATGAAAGAGCCCAGTTACCAAACCTTCTTTATGCACATAGCCTCCACATAATACTTCCTTTCTTCTGGAAGCATGCTGGTATTCTGTAGCCTCAAAGCAACACTAAGCCCAAGTCTTTGTTATCTACTGTATATAGGCTATACTGAATATAATCTATTCTTAATTCTAAGGCCTTATTCACACAACCATGTCCAGATCGATGAAAAACCAATAGCACAGTGATGACTTCCGCCCCCTTCAGTGATGACTTCCGCCCCCTTCAGTTTATGGGTGGGTCTGATCCACACAAATGGACCACAATAGGTCATGCATTGAGTTTTTTTGGATGGGAGACACAGATCTGTAAAAATAAATGATGTGTTAATAGCCCCATTGACTTGCATGGGTCTGTCTGCTGTTTCACACCATGGAGAAGCTGACTTTATTTTTCTTCAGTGGAATGACTTACTCGAAGTCCTAAAATGTTTTATATATCTCATATATCTTTAGATTTGAGAACTCACAGAAACCTTTTACATACCTATTTAGGAATATATAAATACGGTATGTGTAAATACTTCCCTTTTGCAAGTATGGACTCAAGGATTAGTACCCCTTTAACTAACCAAAATAATTCTTAACTTGGGACCCCAACTAAAGGATGGTACAGTAAACAGTAAACGTTGGACAAGTGGCAGTAAACCTGAATAACCCGAACTTCAATAATGGCACATAATTTGATAGTTACAGGAACAATAGTTACAAGGCTTGGTGTCTATTAAAGGCACAGAGCTTGATGGTTAAAGAGTCTTTTCAAGGCACAGAGCTTGGTGGTTAAAGGGGTATTCCCATCACAATGATCACTGTTAAATCTGTTAATGATTTGACAGTGATCATTTTTCTAAATACGTTTTATTACCCAATTCCCACCCTTTTTGAGAAAATAAGTCCCCTCTTACCTGATTGTTGTCTTTCGTCTCCCCTGGTTCCGGTCACCTCTCCTGTCGAATCCTGCCGGGCCGCGCTTGCGCAGAAGCTTGAAGATTCTCTGCGCATGCACCATAATGACTTCTACCTGGCCAGTATAGTACAGAGCTGCGAATGCGCATGCCGGCTCTGTACTATACAGGCCAGGAATAAGTCACCATGGCGCATGCACGGCGGCGTGCGCGTTCAGGAGAAAAACTTCAGTCTTTTGCGGAGAAGACGTCAATCAAGCCCAGCCGAATCCAGGAAGTTAACGTCATGCTGGACGAAGGTAAGTATGAAAAGGGAATATGGGAACACCCCTTTAAAGAGCTTAGTGGTTACAGAGTCTCCTCAAGATACAGAGCTTGGTGGTTACTATTAACAACAGAACAATTTCTTTTTGAGGGAACACAACGTATTGATCAAACGACATTATTGAACTGGGCATTGCACCTTCGGTTGGCAAACTCACAATTTTTTTTGTCAAAAATAACGTCAGCATTGCTTCCTCAATACAGGCACTCTCGAAGAAACAGCCCAGAACTGCCTGCATGGCTTTCATGGACGCTTCTAGTAAAGAGATCTCCTCAGGTGCAACAGTCCCAAGCAAGGCCACAGCTGGTGCTGGTCCAGTAAGACAGAGCAGTGGTTCTCCATCAAGAGCATTCCAGGATCAACAGCTCTAGCATGGCTCATTATCTGGACTAAGCTCCAGTCTCAAAAACCAGACTGGTTTGCTGCTGCAGCTTCCTGTCAGTGCCGTGCAGCCCGACACAGTCACACTTGAAACAATGTACACTAAGAATGAGCCGGACTGAGGGCGAAGCTTAGGGGGAGGCAAACATGACAGGGGGTGGTTTAAGGAGACCCCTCCCCGCGGGTAGTTAGGGATTGGAGGGTTTGATTTAGGTGGGGGGGGGAGCCAGAGGGGGTAAAAGGGGGAGCGAGGCAAGTTAGAGGGGCCATTTTGCGCTTACTGACCCCCGCCCACCCACCCTTGTGTTTTGTGAGGGGGAGGGGGCTGGGACCCATGGGGAGTAGTTGTCGGTACGGGATTTTGGGGTTGGTCCAAAAATGAAGAGGGAATTATTTAAATGGGGGAGTCTCTTGTCACGGCGGCTTAGGGTGCCGGTAGGAGGTCCTTGGAGTCGGTGGGTTTATCAGAGGACGAGGATGGGAGGGCCCCACGGTGGGGGCTGGACTCCCATGGTTGGTTGGCGGCTATGGCGGGATTGTTGGGGTGAGTCAACTGTGGTGCCTCAGAGCTAAGGGGCAACGGCTGGAGGTAAGGTCGGCCCACCCCGGCATGGTTTCCAAGGTTTCGGGCTTCAAGGACCTCCCCCTGGGTTAGGTTAATGTTGGGTTAATTTATATGTATGTTTGTTTAATAAAAGGCTGCTGTGGCCAATTTATTCCATCCATGTGTCGGTGTCTTATTTGAAGGGAAGAAGGTTGGAGGTGGAGTAAGAGGTAGGATGGTGTGTGGGAGGCAGCCTGAGGAGAGAAGGGGGGTCGAGTGGGAATAACCAGTACCCTGTCATGCTCCAGTGTCCGCACCTGTGACCGGAAGCAGTAAAACCCCAATGCCCACCTTCAGCATCACATGTAACATAACCAGCAGTGAACTGTTACAGGCACAGTACCTGCAAAGTGCAGTTATAAATCCCTTTAATTTAGGCTACTTTCACACTGGCGTTTCTGGGTCCTCCTGTGAGATCTGTTTCAGGGCTCTCACAAGTGGCCCAAAATGGATCAGTTAAGCCCCAATGCATTCTGAATGGATAAGGATCCGTTCAGAATGCGTCAATTTGACTGCGTTCGGTCTCCGTTGCGGTTTTTAGACGGTCACTAAAACGCAGCTTGCAGCGTATTGGTGACCGTCTGACTATGCGGAGCCAAGCGGATCCGTCCTGACTTACAAGTCAATGGGGCGGATCCTTTTTTCACTGACACAACATGGTGCAATTGAAAACTGATCCGTCCCCTATTGACTTTCAATGTAAGTCAAGACAGATCTGTTTTGACTCAGACTTTGTTTTGAATGAATAATGAAAATGGATCCGTTATGAACGGATACAAGTATTTGCATTATTGGTGCGGATTCGTCTGTGCAGATACAAGACGGATCCGCACCAAACTCGAGTGTAAAAGTAGCCTTAGTAACGCACACTCACTACTACCTCATTCACACGTCAGAATTTTGGTGGAAAATCACTGACCAAAACACTGATGTAGGAATGAGACTTAACTATGTATACCTGATGATCAACAACTTGTCTGCAGAGTTTTTCGCCTAGATATCTTTGAGTTCACACTTTCGTTGGTCCTTTAGTCTTCACTCGAACCTCAACTTAACATTTCTTACTCTATGCAGTATCTCCTTGCATTGTACTTTCCTGAGCCTCATAAAAGTAAAAAAAAACTTGCAAAAAGAGCATCAGGAATGTTCATAAAGAATCACAGTTTATTCAATACTTGCTAGTTCGTAGTATTCTTCTATTCTTCCCCAACTGCCATCAATCAGATCATGCTGTTGCCAGTGGTTGATGGCAGCGGGGAAAGAATAAAAGCTTCCTATGAACTAGCAAGTATTGTGATTGCAATTCTTTATGAACATTTCTGATTGCTCTTTGGAGAAGAGCTGTGTGAGTTTATATATTTTTTTAATCTTATATGTGTATTTGAAAAACTGATCTACTTCTAACAATTAGTGATGAGCGGCATAGAAAATATTTGTTTTCACAATATTTCACGAATTTATGGCTTAATATTTGCCATAAATTCGCAAATTCGAGAATTTGCGATTTTCAGTCATTTTTCTCTTAATTGCAAAAATCAGCAATGTCGTTTGTGCGGAATGCGCGCGCAATACAGGCGTGGCTCTTTTTTGCTGCATTTGTCAAGCTGCTAGAAGTTTCCTGAGAGTGGAGAAAATGTTTGGCAGAAACTTTCGTGAGTGTGAGGAAGAACTCCTGATCAATGTAAGTAATGGATCCAGATGAAAGCACAGAGCACAGCAATGTCACTGCTGCCTCTCAGAACTGCAAAAAACAGCAGAAAATGGCTGCTGGGGAGTTTCATATATAGTCAGGGGTAGGCAACTTTCCTATTGGTTGCTAGGGATGATGCTAAGCTCTGACAAAGATATTGCAGCCCACAAGCAAGAAGCAGTAGTACTGACGAAAAAAAAAATAGAATATTCGCGATTACGAATATATGGCACTATATTCTAGATTTTCGCAAATTCTCAAAGTGCCGATATTCGCAATAAAGATTTGTGATTAGAATATTCGTGCTCAGCACTATTAACAATCTCTGCAGCACTCTTACTGAGACTATTGCCATAGATAGAGACTATTAAAGCCAATAATTTATGTACATACAGTAGTAACATACCATAGATTGTAAGGTCGAAAAAAGACATCCATCCAGTTCAGCCTGTTAACCTGGAAAGTTGATCGAGAGAAAGGCAAAAATCCTCATGAGGTAGAAGACAACTCTTCTCATTTGAGAGGGAAACATTCCTTCCTGACTAAAGTCAGGCAATCAAAACAACTCCCAGGATCAACAGCCTTTCTCCAGAATGTGTTACATTACTGATCATGGTTAGGGATCCTCTCTATGTCCTGGCTTCCACCTCTGGATTTATGCCTGCTATATTCCTTCTTGAACTCTCTGAAATTGACCTCTCATGTTCCTTCTTCCTTACTCTGACTGCTTCCTTTTAGCTACACCTTGACCACCTTACACTCTGGACCTGCTTTCTTCATATCACTACATCCGTGCCTACCTCCATAAGCAGTGCCACCAGCAGTGTGCTATGTCCAACAGATCTGAAGTCCATACCCCTGTGGAGTGGTTGAAGGGTTTGTACATAAATAGGAAGTTTTTATCAATTGCGTGCCCCTGGCCTCTGAAAATAGACATACTTTCATGTTCTCCATCGTTCCGGTCCTCCGTTCTGCCTCTGATGTCTCCATCTTCTGTTTGCTGCACAGTTTGTTTTTCCGGCAGAGAGTGGGCATGGTCACAAGCTCCTCTGCAGGCCACAAGCAGGCCAGCGTTAGCGGGGTGCAAACTGGGCAATTATCCAGGGCCCCGATCCTCTAAGGGACCCCCTGCTTCAGTCCGGGTTGAACAGTCAGGACTGAAGTGTTATTGAAGAGTGGGGACTTTCCCGACTTAGTAGTCCCTGCTCTGACTCCATATATGCCTGTGTCCATATATGGAGTCCAGTGTTAAGAACATGAAAGAGGTATTACCAAGCATGGTCACTATGCTTGCAGACACCCGGTGATATAAGTCTTATTTAGACTCTATTTTAGAAATTTTTCTGTGTGGTTTTGAACTCACAACCATCTACATTAAAGGCAAGAAACATAACCACTGAGCTATAGATCTCAATGTTAAGGCATTGCCGAAAAACCTCATAGAAATTTCTCTTGAATTAGGTATGCATATATAGCAGAAATATAATTTTATATATTTTTTAGTAATTATAAAAAAATGTATGGCACAAAATAAATATGTAATGACTAACAAATATATATATATATATAAAATGATACCTATGATATATATGAATGCATAATTCAGGGGAAGCTACTGCTCAGGTTTTTAGTCATAATATATTTGCAATAGTTTAATATGGAGCTCTATAGCTCAGTGGTTAAGGTTCTTGCCTTTAATGTAGAAGGTTGAGAGTTTGAATCCCCACAGAAACATTTTAAAAGTAGAGGCTAAATAAAACTTAAATACAACAGAGAAAAGTTTTATTTTATTAAAAAAAAAAAAAATCAAAATGTAAAATATGATTAAATAACACATGTATTAACCCACGCCAACCTTTTTAACTTGTGTAACCAGTATATTTTGTTGTGGAAGGTGGCAACCCTAACAGCACACCCGCTCAGGACGTCTATAGGCGGCTCACTGCAGCAAGCTAAGCCTCATCAGGACTCACTTCGTAAAAATGTTTTTTTTTCTTTTCATTGCAATATTCTGCCCTTATCACTTTTTTATAGATATGTTTACGGAGACATGTTGGGGCTCATTTTTTGCGGGATGATCTGTCTTTTTTAACAATACCATTTTGGGGGGTGTAGGACTTGATCACTTTTTATTTAATTTTCTTGGGAGATAAAGTGATGAAAAGATGGCGAATCAGCCTATTACATTTTTTTTCTGTTACACCATTCAATATATAGAAACATTTTCAAATATTTTAATAGTATGGGCATTTTTGCATGCGGCGATGCGCATAATGCAATTTTTTAGTTTATTTTTATTTTGGGGAATGGGGGGGTGATTTTCCCTGTTTAGGACTTAGGGCGTACAGGTATGACCTGATGTCCCGGTACTTAAGGACACAGGGCGTACCTGTACGTCCTATGTATTTTTGATCACCGCCGCGCGATGGACGGTGATCGGGGCTGTGTGCCTGCTCAAATCATTGAGCAGGCACCCGGGGACAATGCGCGGGGGTCAATTCAGACCTGCGATTTGCGGCTTTTATAGGTTGCGGTGTGTGGCGGTGCCATCGGGTCCCCGTGTGGCTGTAGGGGGGACCCGATGGCATGGAAGGCAGCGTGATGCCTTCCTAAGGCATCTGCGCTGTTTTCCTGTGATGAGCCTGTGAGATCCAGCCCCCTGGATCTCATAGGCTGGAAGCTGTATGAGTAATACACACCGTATTACTCATACAGCCAATGCATTCCAATACAGAAGTATTGGAATGCATTGTAAAGGGAATTAGACCCCCAAAAGTTTAAGTCCCAAAGTGGGACAACAAATAAGGTAAAAAAAAAAAAGTTGAAAAAATAAAGTTTTCCCCCTAAAAATTTAAAGTTTCAAGTTTTAGGGCCATAAATATTAAATTTTGTTTGGCTGTTAACCCTTGCTTTGTAACTGGAAAAAATATTAAAATGGAAAATCTAACAAAAAAGTGAAATTTTTAAATTGTATCTCTGGGTTTTAGAAAATTTCAGAAAAATGTCAAGATTTGCTTCTAAACTTCTAAGCCTTGTAACATCCCCAAAAAAATAAAATATCATTCCCAAAATGATCCAAACATGCAGTAGACATATGGGGAATGTAAATTAATAACAATTTTTGGAGTTATTACTATGAATTATAGAAGTAGAGAAATTGAAACTTAAAAAATTTGCTAATTTTTTCCCATTTTTGGTAAATTTGGTATTTTTTTTATAAATAAAAATGAATTTTTTTTACTCCATTTTACCAGTGTCATGAAGTACAATATGTGACGAAAAAACAGTCTCAGAATGGCGCGGATAAGTTAAAGTGTTTAAAAGTTATCACCACATAAAGCAACACTGGTCAGATTTGCAAAAAATGGCCTGGGCCTTAACCGCCTCTGGACCGCCTAACGCAGGATTGCGTTCCAGAGGTGGCCGAGTCATTCCTCCTTGACGCGCTGGCGCGTCATCTCGCAAGAAGCAAGATTTCCTGTGAACGCGCGCACACAGGAGCGCGCGTTCACAGGAACTGCAGGTAAGCGAGTGGATCTACAGCCTGCCAGCGGCGATCGTTCGCTGGCAGGCTGTAGATGCGATTTTTTTAACCCCTAAAAGGTATATTAGACGCTGTTTTGATAACTTCTGTATGGTGAATACACCTTTGACCCTAGCCTGACCTCACAGGTGAGCGCCACGGCTGGGGGCTGCCCAGTGATGTCAGACAAGGGGTGTGCACACAGGTATAAAAGCAGGCATTCTCTTGCCGCTGACATGCTGGCCTGACGAAGCGCTCTACGCGCGAAACGGCCGTCGCCGCTTTTCCTTTGGACTGCAGGTACGTGTCCACCCGCTGTTGTCTGTTCTTTTACATGTATCTTCATTTGGAATATACAATAAAAAAGAACCGCAACTAATGGTGAGTGCCACTGGACTTTCTTTGCTTTTCCTTAAAGCTTTATCCAGTATAATGACCTTGCTTATTGCATTCAGTACGAGTTACAGTACTTTTATATTGCAAGGCTTTTTTTAAACAGAACCCTATGTTCTAATTAGTCTTAATTGTAGATATTACATAGTTAATATGGTTGAAAAAAGATATAAATCCATCAAGTTCAACCAAGGGATGGGTGGGGATGCAAATAACAGAAGGAAGTGAGACTGTTTTTTTACTTTTAAGAATTCATCCAAACGCCTTTTAAAACTGTCTACTGTTCCTGCTGTGACCACGTCCTGAGGAAGTCTATTCCACAGATTCACAGTTCTCACAGTAAAGAAGCTTTGACGCTTCTGGAGACTGAACTTTTTCTTTTCCAGTCGGAGCCAGTGCCCCCTTGTCTTTTGAAGGCATTTGACATGGAACTGTTTTTCCCTGTATTTTATGTATGGCCCATTTATATATTTGTACCGGTTAATCATGTCCCTCCTTAGACGTCTCTTCTCAAGACTAAATAAATGTAATTATTTTCTTTATAACTAAGACCCTCCATGCCCCTTATCATTTTAGTCACTCTCCTCTGTACTTTTTTCAGCTGCAGAGCGTCTTTTCTATGGACTGGTGCCCAGAACTGAACTTCATAATCCAGATGAGGCCTCACCAAAGTTTTGTAAAGTGGTAGTATTACATCCCTGCCCACGAGTTCATGCCTCGTTTAATGCATGACAATATCCTGGTAGCATTAAAAGCAGCTGATTGACATTGTTGGCTGTTATTTAATCTACCATCTACAAAGACACCCAAATCCATCTCTATAAGTGACTCCCCCAGTGTTACATCACCTGGAAATATGAAGCACAGAGATTATTACTACCAAGATGCATAACTTTACTTTTATTTACATTGAACCTCATCTGCCAAGTTGATGCCCAATCACTCAGAGTGTTCAAGTAATCTTGTAGTATATGGACATCTTCCATAGACTGCACAGTTCTACATAGCTTAGTGTCATCTGCAAAAATAGAAATGTTGCTATTAATCCTGTCCTGGATATCATTATTAAGTAAATGAAATAATAGAGGACCCAGCACTGAACCTTGGGGTACACCACTTATAACCTGGGACCATTTTGAATAGGAATCATTGACCACAACCCTCTGGACACGGTCCTTCAGCCAGTTTTCAATCCAATTACAAACTGTACTTTCCAAGCCTATAGACCTTACTTTACTTATTAAGCGTCTATGAGGGACAGTATCAAAAGCCTTTGCAAAATCCAGAAACCCTTCATCCACAGCCGCCCCTCTGTCCAGGCTACTACTCACCTCCTCATAAAAACAAATCAGGTTAGTCTGACAACTTCTGTCCTTGGTAAACCCATGTTGGTTGTCACTTATATTATTTACAGTCACATACTCCTGTATATAGTCCCTTAAGAGTCCTTCAAACATTTTTCCCATGACAGAAGTTAAACTAACTGGTCTATAATTACCTGTGGAGGACCTAGATCCTTTTTTAATACGGCACCACATTTGCCTTGCGCCAATCACTTGGCACTGTACCAGTACCTAGAGAATCTTTAAAAATTATAAACAGGGGCACATCAATAATTGAAGTGAGCTCTTTAACCCCTTACCAACTGCCATACTGCTATATACATGCTATCTGCACATACCCTGTGCAGCTAGCACGTGTATAAATGTCATGGCAGCTCTTTAATCCAAGTGCTGAAAAACGCTTGGATTAAATCTTCTGCCCCTGCATTGCTGCTGTCACCGACAGCATACAGTCCAGTAATGCCGGCAAGGGACCAATCAGAGTGATCCCTTGTCGGTGATCGCTCCGATTGGTAAGTCTGTGCAGACTAACCAATCGGAGCGCGGCAGTGTTAAAATGCCAGTTTCAGGCTCTGATCTGCACTCTGCAAATCAGAGCCTGAAATCAGGCATTAGCTGATCTGTGCCCCCAATCTATGGCCCCAGATGTGTCCTCTTCCGCGATCTGTGCCCCCATCTGTGTGTCCTAATATCTCCTGCCTCCACCTTTTGTGCCTTGTGCGCAATCTGTGCGCAGTACTGTTAATGTTGCCGGCCGTGCTCTGCAAGCGCCAGCCCCTGTGTCCCTAAATGCGCTGGTCTGTGCCCCTTGCCACCATATGAGCCCCCTGCCCCCACCTCCCGCCACCCTGTTGCGGTCCTTGTAAATGTGAAGCAGCAAGTGTCAGCTGTATGACACTCTGCTATAACCCCTTAGATGCCGCAGGAGCGGCATCCATGGGGTTAATAGAGGGAGGGGGCTCCCTCTCTCAACCATCGGGCTGTCGTGCTGCGATGGCAGCGGCCCGATGGTTGCCATGGCAACTGGACACCTTGCAAAGGTATCCTGTGTTGCTATCTACCAGGAAACCTGATAGTACTATGCTTTGCAATGCAAGAGCATTGCAAAGTATAATACAGCAATCAGCCCCATTGGATCTTCAAGATCCAAGTGGGACTTAATAAAAAAAAAAGTGTGAAAATAAAAAAGTGAAAAAATAAATGTAAAAAAATAAATAAATAAAAATAAAAAATAAAATAAATAGCCTTTTCACATATCCACTCATTTATAAGAGATTAAAAAATCAAACATAAATAAACTACACATATTAGGTATCACCGCGCCCGTAACTACTGGCTCTATAAATATATCATATGATCCATCCCTAATAAACACCATAAAAAAATTAAATAAACTCATTCCTCAAAAATGAGCCCCTACATAAGAAAATCCTAGTTTCCAAAATGGGGTAACTTTTTGGGCGTTTCTACTGTAAGTGTGCATCAGGGGGGCTTCAAATGGGACATGGCATCTAAAAACCAGTTCAGTTGAGTTTTGTTTGGCAGCTAACCCTCTATGTGTTAAAGAAAAAAATTGATTAAAATGGAAAAACTGCCCAAAAAGTGAAATTTAGAAATTTCATCAAAATTTTTCTTGTGGAATATCTAAAGGGTTAACAAAGTTTGTAAAATTAGTTTTGAGTAACTTGAGGGGTGTAGTTTCTGCAATGGGGTCATTTATGGGGGGTTTCCACTATGTAAGCCCCACAAAGTGACTTCAGATCTGAACTGGTCCTTAACTGCCTCCGGACCGCCTAACACAGCATCGCGTTCCGGAGGCGGATCACTCAGGCACAGTCACGCATCTATGCGTCATCTTGCGAGACGCGAGATGACGCTCACAGCTGGCCCGCGCATGCGCATTGCGGGCCGGCAAAAGTTTCAGGACAAGTTCGTCATCAGCTTGCCAGCCAATGATCGTCGCTGGCAGGCTGATGATTTTCAAAAAAATGAATCAGAAGCCATCTAACACATTATATTTATAAATATAATGTGTTAAATGGCTTCTCTGCTCCTCTGCTGGTCCTTTTTGTCGGTTGGTTCCAGCA
Organism: Bufo gargarizans; assembly: GCF_014858855.1. Lineage (NCBI taxonomy): Eukaryota > Metazoa > Chordata > Amphibia > Anura > Bufonidae > Bufo > Bufo gargarizans. The sequence continues at coordinate 91,605,309 of NC_058085.1, forward strand.
GAGGAGCATAGTTCACAGTGAGTACACACCAACAGTACCCTTAGCCCCAGATCACCCCCCATCACCCCAATTAACCCCTTGATCACCCCTTGATCGCCCCTGTCAATCACCTAGTGAAAGGGAAAAAAGGGATTTTTTTTCACTGGTATTGACTGATAGTTTTAGGATAGTTTAGGGCCCTTGGTTAGGTAGTTAGCGATCATTTAGCGCCCAGCCCACCGCACCGCAGTCACTGATTTGCTGATTAGCGTATCGCTAATCAGCATTTGTACTGTTATAGTATCTGTAAGTGATCAGAACTTATCACAGTCAGATCTATAATAGCATTAGTGTCACCTTAGTTCGCCCTCCACCCAAAACGCAGTGTTTGCCCGATCAGGCCTGATCGGTCGCCCACACGTGCGTTCACCCACGCCGCAGTGACAAAACATATTTTTTTATCACTGCACAATCACTTTACACGCGCTGCGGCGATAAAAAAATCAGTTTTGATATTTTTTATCAATCGCAGCGGCCTCCGGTACTTCGCTAGCCTCCCATTTGTAAGACAGGCTTGCTTTTTTACTTGGGTAGTCTCAGGGAATACTCCCTAAATTTAGTAGTCCAAATGGCAAATAGGGGTATTCTTCTGAAGAGGCCTACAGGCTTCTGACCCAGTCGGATGAGGAATGGGAACCCTCATCTGACGAATCCAGCAGGTCAGAATATGAACCTGTAGAAAGCAGTGGCAGTCTGACCCAAAGTTCGGACTAGGAGGTTGAGGTCCCTGATACCACCAGGCGTACCCGGCCCCATGTTGCTAGACCACAGGTTGCGCAGGATCCGCTTCAAGGGCAGCAGAGTGGGGCTGGCGCTGTCGGATTACGTGGTGAGGCATACACCAGCAGCGCATCCCATCCTGGACCTAGTACCAGCACTGCCGTAGAACATGGTGAAGTGGCGAGCACCAGAAGGGCAGTTAAAGCTGGTACGGTGGCACGTGCAGTAGTTCCCCCGTCGCAGCCACCGCACAGACAGGCCTGTAGAGCCCCTAGAGTCCCTGAGGTGCTGGCAAACCCTGATTGGCAGCCCCCAACTTCAGCTGCACCAGTAGTTCCCCCTTTCACCGCCTAGTCTGGAGTTCGGGTTGAGACAGCTCAGATCGGTTCGGCCCTGGGATTTTTTGAGCTGTTCTTGACTGCGGAGCTCTTGGACTTAGTTGTGGCAGAAACAAATCGGTATGCCACTCAATTTATAACCGCCAACGCGGGAAGCTTTTATGCCCAGTCTTTCCGGTGGAAACCCGTCCAAGTTTCCGAAATTAAAACTTTTCTGGGCCTTCTCCTCAACATGGGCCTAACCAAAAAGCATGAATTGCGGTCATATTGGTCCACGAACCCAATTCATCACATGCCCATGTTTTTTGCTGCCAAGTCCAGGGCACGATTTGAGGCCATGCCGCGTTTCCTGCACTTTAGCGACAACAGCACCTCCCGTCCCAGAGGCCACCCAGCTTTTAACCGGCTCCACAAAATTCGGCCCCTCATAGACCACCTTAACACCAAATTTGCAGATTTGTATACCCCTGAGCAAAATATCTGCGTAGACGAGTCCCTTATACATTTTACCGGGCGCCTTGGCTTCAAACAATACATCCCAAGCAAGCGTGCCCGGTATGGGGTCAAATTGTATAAGCTCTGTGAAAGGGCCACAGGCTATACCCACAGATTTCGGATCTATGAGGGTAAAGATCAGACCCTGGAGCCGGTCGGTTGCCCTGACTACCTGGCGAGCAGTGGGAAGACAGTCTGGGACTTGGTGTCACCCTTATTTGGCAAGGGGTACCATCTTTATGTGGACAATTTTTACACAAGTGTGCCCCTCTTCAGGCATTTGTTCCTAGAACAGATTGGCTCGTTACCACCCGTCTTGCAAGGGGGGAGAGGGCTGCCTTGTGTAACGAAGAACTGCTTGCGGTGAAATGGAGAGACAAGCGTGACATTTACATGCTCTCCTCCATTCACACAGACACGACAATACAAATTGAACGAGCAACCAGTGTCATTGAAAAGCCCCTCTCGGTCCACGACTATAATTCGCTCATGGGAGGGGTGGACTTCAATGACCAGATGTCGGCTCCTTATTTAGTGTCCCGCCGCACCAGACGCTGGTATAAGAAGGTGTCTGTATATTTGATTCAATTGGCTGTATATAATAGTTTTGTTCTCTACAGTAAGGCTAGGAGAACAAGATCCTTCCTCAAATTTCAGGAAGAGATCATCGAGAACCTCCTGTATCCAGGAGGTTCCGTGGCCCCATCCACCAGTGTAGAGAGCCGTCTACACGAGTGACATTTCCCCAATGTCGTTTCTGGTACCTCAACCCAAGCGTCACCCCGAAAAAGATGTCGTGTCTGTAGCAGGAGTGGAATAAGGCGTGACACCCGCTATTTATGTCCTTACTGCCCTGACCACCCTGCCCTATGCTTAGGGGAGTGTTTCCGGAATTACCACACACAGGTACACTTAGCATAGGGATTGCATCTCACAGGACAGGCACACAGGGCTATTAGGGCCCTTTCACTAACAGCTGCTGAAAACCTCTCCTTTCACCTGGGAAAAAGTGCATAATGTACTTTGCCACATCTCTGGGCGATTTGCGCTTTGCACATTGTCCCATGGGGAAGGAGAGGTTTGTCCTATAAAGAAGGTAAATAAAAACAAAACTAAATAAAAATAACCGGTAAGCAAAAAAGTTAATGTTCTGTTCCAAAAGTTAAAGGGCTTCTCTCACCCCACTAAACCTTTTTTTAATTTTCTTACTTATAATCCCTACACTGCGATTTATGCCTACATGATCGAATTAATCATTTTGGTCCTGTAGATTTTGTTTAAAACATGCTTTTAAAATATGCAAATTACCTTGCTACCAGCATCCTCCGATCCTAAAGACGCCCCCTCCGCATTGTGATTGACAGGGCCAGGGAACGGAATCATTCTCTGCTGGCCCTGCCTGTTTGCATTCAAAATCTGGCGCCTGTGCCGTGGCCGTACCTGTCTTCAATCGGCGCAGGCGCACTGAGAGGTGGCCGCTCCATCCTCAATGCGCCTGCGCCGGGTGTAGATGTGACGTCATAGGCGCAGGCGCATTGAGGATAGAGCGGCCACCTCTCAGTGCGCCTGCGCCGATTGAAGACAGGTACAGCCGCGGCCCAGGCGCCAGGTTTTGAATGCAAACAGGCAGAGCCAGCAGAAAAGGATTCCGTTCCCTGGCCCTGTCAATCACAATGCGGAGGGGGCGTCTTTAGGATCGGAGGATGCGGCTGCTACCAGCAAGTAGCCGTCCTACTTGCTGGTAGCAAGATAATTTGCATATTTTAAAAGCATGTTTTAAACAAAATCTACAGGACCAAAATGATTAATTCGATCATGTAGGCATAAATCGCAGTGTAGGGATTATAAGTAAGCAAAAAAAAAAAAAAGGTTTAGTGGGGGTGACAGAAGCCCTTTAAATAAAGTTAATGTTCTGTTCAAATGTTATTATAATGTTAATACATTTATTGCGTTGCGGCCTGGTTTTTTCTTTTTTTTTTTTACCTTCTAGGTGGACCAACCGGTGAACCAGCTGCAGCACTGATGTGCATTATGACAGAAGCATTGCGCTGCTGTCAGATTACACAAAAGTCGATGTATGAGGCGCTGCAAGACGAGATTTCTCCTCTGCAGTAAAAGATACGTTTGCCGAGGGTTATGAGCTGAGGGGGAGGTGGTGTTCATATGCTTTGGCAAACACTTTGTATATAAAAAAAAAATCACGGCAATGATTTATTCATCCACATCAATTGATGTGAATAGAGAAATCGGGTTTGCCAGGGCATACGAGCTAAGTGGGTATGGATGTTGGGCGGAGCTCCTATGTCCTGGCAGATGCCTTACCCCTCCTTTTTTTTTTTTGGCAGAGATTTTTTCATCCACATTGATCGATGCGAATGAAGAAATCTGTGCCGTTCATTTTTTTCTTTCAGCCCAGAGGCTGAACGGAAAAAAGAAATTCACATTACCCGTATGCTCAATATAAGGAGAATAGCAGAAACTCCTAATGCTGGCCATACATGTAATGATTGCGGAGACTCTCAGATGCCAGGGCAGTACAAACACCCCGCAAATGACCCCATTTTGGAAAGAAGATCCAAATGTCTAAAAATGCCCTCCTAAAAGGAATTTGTGCCCCTTTGCGCCCCTAGGCTGCAAAAAAGTGTCACACATGTGGCATTGCCGTAGTCAGGAGAAGTTGGGCAGTGTGTTTTGGGGTGTCTTTTTACATATACCCATGCTGGGTGAGATAAAGATCTCTGTCAAATGCCAACTTTGTATAAAAAAATGGGAAAAGTTGTCTTTTAGAGAGATATTTCTCTCACCCAGCATGGGTATATGTAAAAATACACCCCAAAACACATTGCCCAACTTCTCCTGAGTACGGCGATACCACATGTGTGACACTTCTTTGCGGCCTAGGTGGGCAAAGGGGCCCACATTCCAAAGAGCACCTTTAAGATTTCACAGGGCATTTTGTACACATTTTGATTTTAAACTACTTCTCAAGCATTAGGGACCCTAAAATGCCAGGGCAGTATACCTACCCCACAAGTGACCCCATTTTGGAAAGAAGACACCCCAATGTATTCCATGAGGGGCATGGCGAGTTCCTAGAATTTTTTTTTTGTGACAAGTTAGCGGAAAATGATGATTTTTTTTTCTTACACAGTCTCATATTCCACTAACTTGCGACAAAAAATAAAAACTTCCATGAACTCACTATGCCCATTACGAAATACCCTGGGGTGTCTTCTTTCCAAAATGGGGTCACTTGTGGGGTAGTTATACTGTCCTGGCATTTTTGGGGCCCTAATGCGTGAGAAGTAGTTTGAAATCAAAATGCGTAAAAAATGCCTTGTGAAATCTTAAAGATGCTCTTTGGAATGTGGGCCCCTTTGCGCCCCTAGGCTGCAAAAAAGTGTCACACATGTGGTATCGCCGTACTCAGGAGAAGTTGGGCAATGTGTTTTGGGGTGTCTTTTTACATATACCCATGCTGGGTGAGAGAAATATCTCTGTCAAATGCCAACTTTGTATAAAAAAATGGGAAAGGTTGTCTTTTGCCAAGATATTTTTCTCACCCAGCATGGGTATATGTAAAATGACACCCCAAAACACATTCCCCAACTTCTCCTGAGTACGGCGATACCACATGTGTGACACTTCTTTGCAGCCTAGGTGGGCAAAGGGGCACATATTCCAAAGTGCACCTTTCGGATTTCACCGGTCATTTTTTACACATTTTGATTGCAAAGTTCTTCTCACACATTTGGGCCCCTAAATTGCCAGGGCAGTATAACTACCCCACAAGTGACCCCATTTTGGAAAGAAGACACCCCAAGGTATTCCATGAGGGGCATGGCGAGTTCCTAGAATTTTTTTTTTTCTCACAAGTTAGCGGAAAATGATGATTTTTTTTTCTTACACAGTCTCATATTCCACTAACTTGCGACAAAAAATAAAAACTTCCATGAACTCACCATGCCCATTACGAAATACCCTGGGGTGTCTTCTTTCCAAAATGGGGTCACTTGTGGGGTAGTTATACTGTCCTGGCATTTTAGGGGCCCTAATGCGTGAGAAGTAGTTTGAAATCAAAATGAGTAAAAAAAATGCCCTGTGAAATCTTAAAGGTGCTCTTTGGAATGTGGGCCCCTTTGCGCCCCTAGGCTGCAAAAAAGTGTCACACATGTGGTATCGCCGTACTCAGGAGAAGTTGGGCAATGTGTTTTGGGGTGTCTTTTTACATATACCCATGCTGGGTGAGAGAAATATCTCTGTCAAATGCCAACTTTGTATAAAAAAAATGGGAAAAGTTGTCTTTTAGAGAGATATTTCTCTCACCCAGCATGGGTATATGTAAAAAGACACCCCAAAACACATTGCCCAACTTCTCCTGAGTACGGCGATATCACATGTGTGACACTTTTTTGCAGCCTAGGTGGCCAAAGGGGCACAAATTCCAAAGAGCACCTTTAGGATTTCACAGGGCATTTTGTACACATTTTGATTTCAAACTACTTCTCACGTATTAGGGCCCCTAAAATGCCAGGGCAGTATAACTACCCCACAAGTGACCCCATTTTGGAAAGAAGACACCCCAAGGTATTTTGTGATGGGCATGGTGAGTTCATGGAAGTTTTTATTTTTTGTAAGAAAAAAAAAATCATCATTTTCCGCTAGCTTGTGACAAAAAAGTTCTATGAACTCACTATGCCCATGAGCGAATACCTTAGGGTGTCTCCTTTCCGAAATGGGGTCATTTGTGGGGTTTTTCTACTATCTGGGCATTGTAGAACCTCAGGAAACATGACAGGTGCTCAGAAAGTCAGAGCTGCTTCAAAATGCGGAAATTCACATTTTTGTACCATAGTTTGTAAACGCTATAACTTTTACCCAAACCATTTTTTTTACCCAAACATTTTTTTTAACAAAGACATGTAGAATAATAAATATAGATAAAAAATTATATAGAAATGTAGTTTTATTTGAAAAATTTTACAACTGAAAGTGAAAAAATTCATTTTTTTGCAAACAAATTGGTAAATTTCAAATAATGACAAAAAAGTTTAAATGTCAGCAGCAATGAAATACCACCAAATGCAAGCTCTATTAGTTAGAAGAAAAGAAGGTAAAATTCATTTGGGTGGTAAGTTGTATGACCGAGCAATAAACTGTGAAAATAGAGTAGTGCAGAATTGTAAAAAGTGGTCTGGTCATTAAGGGTGTTTAAGCTAGGGGAGCTGAGTTGGTTAAAAAGTGGGTTTTGGAAATTTTCTTAGAAAATTTAAGAATTGCTTCAAAAATTTTAAGCCTTCTAACGTCCTAAATTTTTTTAATTACATTTCCTAAATGATGCCAACATAAAGTAGACATATGGGGAATGTTAAGTAATAAATATTTTATGAGGTATCACTTTCTGTTTTAAAAGCAGAGAAATACAAATTTTTAAAATTGCAACTTTTTTCTAAATTTTGGTTACATTTTGGATTTTTTCATAAATAAAGGTAAACTATATTGACTCAAATTAATGACTTACAATGTGTCACGAGAAAACAGTCTCAGAATGGTTTGGATAAAAAAAAGCATTCCAAAGTTCGTAGCACATAAAGTGACATATATCAGATTTGCAAAATTAGACGTGTCACGAAGGTGAGAAATAGCTTGGTCTTGAAAGGGTTAATAACTCTTGGGTTTAATCCATCTGGACTCGGAGCCTTGTTCACATTTACCTTTAACTTAACTTAATTTAACTTAGCTTGGACCATATCTACAGTTAGCCAATTGAGTATATTACTAGATGTACTAACAGCTCCAGCATCACAATATCAGCTCCTTTTTCTTCTTTTGTTTAAACAGAGCTTAAATACCCATTTAGTAACTCTGCCTATTCCTTAACTTCAGTGACTAACCCCTCTTTCCCATTATTTAGGGACCCTACCTGCTCAGACCTTGGTTTTTTAGCATTTATATATTTAAATAATTTTTGGGTAATTTGTTTTGCTCTCTTTTGCCACCTTCTGTTCGTTTTGTATTTGAGCAAATTTTATCTCCTTTTAACAGATTTTGTTAAGCCCTTTGTAAACTTCAAAGGCTACAGCTGACCCCTCAGATTTTTATTTTTTAAATGCCAATTTTTTGTCTTTTATTGGCCTTTTTACAGTAGCTGTAAGCCATTGCGGGTTTAATTTTAGCTGTGCATACTTGTTACCTAAAGGAATGCATTTTTTAGTGCAGTTACTCAATGTGGATTTAAAGCTTTCACATTTATCCTCAGTATTATTATGTGACAATAGATGCTGCCAGTCTGTGCCCTGAAATGCTGCCCTCAACCCAGGGAAATTAGCCTTTTTAAAATTCAGTGTCTTTGCTCTGCCTGACAGAGTTTGCTTATTATAGTTTACGGGGAATATAATTATATTGTGGTCACTATTACCTAGTGTTTCTCGAACTTTAACATTTCCAACAAGCTCTGCATCATTAGAAATTACCAGATCCAACAGAGCATTGCCCCTAGTGGGGGCTTCTATGAACTGGCCCATAAAGTTGTCCTGCAGCAAGTTGAGGCAGAACCATGATGTCAGTCAATGTCTGGGAAATTAAAATCTTCAATTATGACTAGGGATGAGCGAATCGACTTCGGATGAAACATCTGGAGTTGATTCGCATAATACTTTGTTTAAATACTGTACGGAGTGAGCACTCTGTACAGTATTAGAATGTATTGGACCACGGGGGGGGCGGAGCCTGCGCTGTGAAGAGATGGCTGTGTGAAGCGTCGCTCCGCTGACTGAATATCCCTCATAGCCTGTTATTCACCGCCTTCCAGAACCTCTCGGTCCTGCCAAAGCGGCGATTCAGCCTGAAGAAATGGACACATTTATTAGGAAGGCAGCCGCTGCATGTGTGGCTAAAGAACCTAAGATGGCACCCGGAACACCGAAGTCCTCCGGTTACAAGAAGCAAGCTGCTGGCGGTGCCGAAAGAGGTAGGGATGATTCCCCTGGCCCAGACGCCTTGCCGATCTCTAGGGGCTTCCTAAAAGAATCGCTAGCTGAAGCTCTAGAACCCCTAAGTACAGAACTTTCAGCTATCAGGGGAGACATACGCCATATAGGCATGAGAGTGGAAACTCTAGAAGAAAACCAATCCAATATCATCGCGCATCAGAAAGAGGTGTCTTCGAATATGGCTAAGTGCCAAGCGCACATTAACATGTTATATACAGCTATAGAAGACCAGGAGAATCGGGGGAGGCGAAATAATCAACGCTTCAGAGGCATCACCGAATCTGTTGCTTCTAGTGACATCCCTGAAACAGTAATCCAAATCTGCCTGCATTTGCTGGGCCCTGATACGGTGCATGAAGTCACTATAGAAAGAGATCACAGAGCTCTCCGGCCCAAGCTGCACCCTAAGGAACCCCCATGGAATGTAATCTGCAAATTCCTGTACTTTCCAGTCAAGGAAGCAATTCTTACAAGCGCCAGAAAGAATCCATCCTTGAAGTGGGAAGGCAACGATATCTAAATTTTTCAGGACTTGGCTCAGTCCATACTTAAAAAACCCAGAGCTCTGAAACCACTTACTGATTGGCTGCGTTCACACAAGATCCTGTACAGATGGTTATTCCGTTTCGGCCTCTCCTTTACTCATGATGATCGTCGCCTATTCATATCCTCTTTCAAAGACCTTGACAAGGTCTACTTACACTTCAAGATGCAGCCACTCCCGATTGAAAACTGGGAGACGATTCAAGATATTGCAGCTCTCCCTGATCTTCCCAATGTTACACCTTGGGAGCTACCTCGTACCCCCAAACCGCAAAAAGCAAGAAGAGGAAACATCTCAACACCGATGAGGCTACCACTTATAGATGACTGAAGAACTATGTTCTACATCATTGCAGATAAATATGACGTTCATACTTGACTCTGAGTCACTGGGAACCTCCCTATATTAGCATAGTTAGCCACCTAAGTATATTCTGTTCTAGTTGTTATACTATTCTATCTTACAAATGAGTTGATTTCTCCTATACCCTACCCACAAGTTGTCAAATCATATCTCAGTCATTGTATTACATTCCACCTTTGCCTTTCACTTCTCCCTATATCCCTTTGGAGCATTAGTCCTGACCAACGAGCTTTTTCTATTGTCCAATGTAAGGGCTTGGGAGAGGGTTGATATGTTACTCTATAGTTCTAATAGTGTCTGGTAATTGATGCTCTTTAGAGGGATTTACATGGAGATTCTACCTTACCCCCATTATGTCCTTGGAGCGTTTCTGCTCTACTATACAGTGTTGAGTAATTATTAGAGTTGAGCGAACACCTGGATGTTCGGGTTCGAGAAGTTCGGCCGAACATCCCGGAAATGTTCGGGTTCGGGATCCGAACCCGATCCGAACTTCGTCCCGAACCCGAACCCCATTGAAGTCAATGGGGACCCGAACTTTTCGGCACTAAAACGGCTGTAAAACAGCCCAGGAAAGGGCTAGAGGGCTGCAAAAGGCAGCAACATGTAGGTAAATCCCCTGCAAACAAATGTGGATAGGGAAATTAATTAAAATAAAAATTAAATAAATAAAAATTAACCAAAATCAATTGGAGAGAGGTTCCATAGCAGAGAATCTGGCTTCCCGTCACCCACCACTGGAACAGTCCATTCTCAGATATTTAGGCCCCGGCACCCAGGCAGAGGAGAGAGGTCCCGTAACAGAGAATCTGTCTTCATGTCAGCAGAGAATTAGTCTGCATGTCATAGCAGAGAATGAGGCTTCACGTCAGCCACCACTGCAACAGTCCATTGGCATATATTTAGGCCTAGCACACAGGCAGAGGAGAGAGGTCCCGTAACAGAGAATCTGGCTTCATGTCAGCAGAGAATCAGTCTGCATGTCATAGCAGAGAATGAGGCTTCACGTCAGCCACCACTGCAACAGTCCATTGGCATATATTTAGGCCCAGCACACACACAGGCAGAGGAGAGAGGTCCCGTAACAGAGAATCTGTCTTCATGTCAGCAGAGAATTAGTCTGCATGTCATAGCAGAGAATGAGGCTTCACGTCACCCACCACTGCAACAGTCCATTGGCATATATTTAGGCCTAGCACACAGGCAGAGCAGAGAGGTCCCGTAACAGACAATCTGGCTTCATGACAGCAGAGAATCAGTCTGCATGTCATAGCAGAGAATGAGGCTTCACGTCACCCACCACTGCAACAGTCCATTGGCATATATTTAGGCCTAGCACACAGGCAGAGGAGAGAGGTCCCGTAACAGAGAATCTGTCTTCATGTCAGCAGAGAATCAGTCTGCATGTCATAGCAGAGAATGAGGCTTCACGTCAGCCACCACTGCAACAGTCCATTGGCATATATTTAGGCCCAGCACCCAGGCAGAGGAGGGAGGTCCCGTAACAGAGAATCTGTCTTCATGTCAGCAGAGAATTAGTCTGCATGTCATAGCAGAGAATGAGGCTTCACGTCAGCCACCACTGCAACAGTCCATTGGCATATATTTAGGCCCAGCACACACACAGGCAGAGGAGAGAGGTCCCGTAACAGAGAATCTGGCTTCATGTCAGCAGAGAATCAGTCTGCATGTCATAGCAGAGAATGAGGCTTCACGTCAGCCACCACTGCAACAGTCCATTGGCATATATTTAGGCCCAGCACACACACAGGCAGAGGAGAGAGGTCCCGTAACAGAGAATCTGGCTTCATGTCAGCAGAGAATCAGTCTGCATGTCATAGCAGAGAATGAGGCTTCACGTCAGCCACCACTGCAACAGTCCATTGGCATATATTTAGGCCCAGCACCCAGGCAGAGGAGGGAGGTCCCGTAACAGAGAATCTGTCTTCATGTCAGCAGAGAATTAGTCTGCATGTCATAGCAGAGAATGAGGCTTCACGTCAGCCACCACTGCAACAGTCCATTGGCATATATTTAGGCCCAGCACACACACAGGCAGAGGAGAGAGGTCCCGTAACAGAGAATCTGGCTTCATGTCAGCAGAGAATCAGTCTGCATGTCATAGCAGAGAATGAGGCTTCACGTCAGCCACCACTGCAACAGTCCATTGGCATATATTTAGGCCCAGCACACACACAGGCAGAGGAGAGAGGTCCCGTAACAGAGAATCTGGCTTCATGTCAGCAGAGAATCAGTCTGCATGTCATAGCAGAGAATGAGGCTTCACGTCAGCCACCACTGCAACAGTCCATTGGCATATATTTAGGCCCAGCACACACACAGGCAGAGGAGAGAGGTCCCGTAACAGAGAATCTGGCTTCATGTCAGCAGAGAATCAGTCTGCATGTCATAGCAGAGAATGAGGCTTCACGTCAGCCACCACTGCAACAGTCCATTGGCATATATTTAGGCCCAGCACACACACAGGCAGAGGAGAGAGGTCCCGTAACAGAGAATCTGTCTTCATGTCAGCAGAGAATTAGTCTGCATGTCATAGCAGAGAATGAGGCTTCACGTCACCCACCACTGCAACAGTCCATTGGCATATATTTAGGCCTAGCACACAGGCAGAGCAGAGAGGTCCCGTAACAGACAATCTGGCTTCATGACAGCAGAGAATCAGTCTGCATGTCATAGCAGAGAATGAGGCTTCACGTCACCCACCACTGCAACAGTCCATTGGCATATATTTAGGCCTAGCACACAGGCAGAGCAGAGAGGTCCCGTAACAGACAATCTGGCTTCATGTCAGCAGAGAATCAGTCTGCATGTCATAGCAGAGAATGAGGCTTCACGTCACCCACCACTGCAACAGTCCATTGGCATATATTTAGGCCTAGCACACAGGCAGAGCAGAGAGGTCCCGTAACAGACAATCTGGCTTCATGTCAGCAGAGAATCAGTCTGCATGTCATAGCAGAGAATGAGGCTTCACGTCACCCACCACTGCAACAGTCCATTGGCATATATTTAGGCCTAGCACACAGGCAGAGCAGAGAGGTCCCGTAACAGACGATCTGGCTTCATGTCAGCAGAGAATCAGTCTGCATGTCATAGCAGAGAATCAGGCTTCACGTCAGCCACCACTGCAACAGTCCATTGTCATAAATTTAGGCCCAGCACCCAGGCAGAGGAGAGAGGTCCCGTAACAGACAATCTGGCTTCATGTCAGCAGAGAATTAGTCTGCATGTCATAGCAGAGAATCAGGCTTCATGTCAGCCACCACTGCAACAGTCCATTGGCATATATTTAGGCCTAGCACACAGGCAGAGGAGAGGTTCATTCAACTTTGGGTAGCATCGCAATATAATGGTAAAATGAAAATAAAAATAGGATTGAATGAGGAAGTGCCCTGGAGTCCAATAATATATGGTTATGGGGAGGTAGTTAATGTCTAATCTGGACAAGGGACGGACAGGTCCTGTGGGATCCATGCCTGGTTCATTTTTATGAACGTCAGCTTGTCCACATTGGCTGTAGACAGGCGGCTGCGTTTGTCTGTAATGACGCCCCCTGCCGTGCTGAATACACGTTCAGACAAAACGCTGGCCGCCGGGCAGGCCAGCACCTCCAAGGCATAAAAGGCTAGCTCTGGCCACGTGGACAATTTAGAGACCCAGAAGTTGAATGGGGCCGAACCATCAGTCAGTACGTGGAGGGGTGTGCACACGTACTGTTCCACCATGTTAGTGAAATGTTGCCTCCTGCTAACACGTTGCGTATCAGGTGGTGGTGCAGTTAGCTGTGGCGTGTTGACAAAAGTTTTCCACATCTCTGCCATGCTAACCCTGCCCTCAGAGGAGCTGGCCGTGACACAGCTGCCTTGGCGACCTCTTGCTCCTCCTCTGCCTTGGCCTTGGGCTTCCACTTGTTCCCCTGTGACATTTGGGAATGCTCTCAGTAGCGCGTCTACCAACGTGCGCTTGTACTCGCGCATCTTCCTATCACGCTCCAGTGCAGGAAGTAAGGTGGGCACATTGTCTTTGTAGCGTGGATCCAGCAGGGTGGCAACCCAGTAGTCCGCACAGGTTAAAATGTGGGCAACTCTGCTGTCGTTGCGCAGGCACTGCAGCATGTAGTCGCTCATGTGTGCCAGGCTGCCCAGGGGTAAGGACAAGCTGTCCTCTGTGGGAGGCGTATCGTCATCGTCCTGCCTTTCCCCCCAGCCACGCACCAGTGATGGACCCGAGCTGCGTTGGGTGCCACCCCGCTGTGACCATGCTTCATCCTCATCCTCCTCCACCTCCTCCTCATCCTCGTCCTCCTCGTCCTCCAGTAGTGGGCCCTGGCTGGCCACATTTGTACCTGGCCTCTGCTGTTGCAAAAAACCTCCCTCTGAGTCACTTCGAAGAGACTGGCCTGAAAGTGCTAAAAATGACCCCTCTTCCTCATCCTCCTCCTCCTCCTCCTGGGCCACCTCCTGTTCCATCATCGCCCTAAGTGTTTTCTCAAGGAGACATAGAAGTGGTATTGTAACGCTGATAACGGTGTCATCGCCACTGGCCATGTTGGTGGAGTACTCGAAACAGCGCAACAGGGCACACAGGTCTCGCATGGAGGCCCAGTCATTGGTGGTGAAGTGGTGCTGTTCTGTAGTGCGACTGACCCGTGCGTGCTGCAGCTGAAACTCCACTATGGCCTGCTGCTGCTCGCACAGTCTGTCCAGCATGTGCAAGGTGGAGTTCCACCTGGTGGGCACGTCGCATATGAGGCGGTGAGCGGGAAGGCCGAAGTTACGCTGTAGCGCAGACAGGCGAGCAGCGGCAGGATGTGAACGCCGGAAGCGCGAACAGACGGCCCGCACTTTATGCAGCAGCTCTGACATGTCGGGGTAGTTGTGAATGAACTTCTGCACCACCAAATTCAGCACATGCGCCAAGCAAGGGATGTGCGTCAAATTGGCTAGTCCCAGAGCTGCAACGAGATTTCGCCCATTATCACACACCACCAGGCCGGGCTTGAGGCTCACCGGCAGCAACCACTCGTCGGTCTGTTGTTCAATACCCCGCCACAACTCCTGTGCGGTGTGGGGCCTGTCCCCCAAACATATGAGTTTCAGAATGGCCTGCTGACGTTTACCCCGGGCTGTGCTGAAGTTGGTGGTGAAGGTGTGTGGCTGACTGGATGAGCAGGTGGAAGAAGAGGAGGAGGAAGCCGAGAAGGAGGAGGTGGCAACAGGAGGCAAAGAATGTTGCCCTGCGATCCTTGGCGGCGGCAGGACGTGCGCCAAACAGCTCTCCGCCTGGGGCCCAGCTGCCACTACATTTACCCAGTGTGCAGTTAGGGAGATATAGCGTCCCTGGCCGTGCTTACTGGTCCACGTATCTGTGGTTAGGTGGACCTTGCTACAGATGGCGTTGCGCAGTGCACACTTGATTTTATCGGATACTTGGTTGTGCAGGGAAGGCACGGCTCTCTTGGAGAAGTAGTGCCGGCTGGGAACAACATACTGTGGGACAGCAAGCGACATGAGCTGTTTGAAGCTGTCTGTGTCCACCAGCCTAAATGACAGCATTTCATAGGCCAGTAGTTTAGAAATGCTGGCATTCAGGGCCAGGGATCGAGGGTGGCTAGGTGGGAATTTACGCTTTCTATCAAATGTTTGTGAGATGGAGAGCTGAACGCTGGCGTGTGACATGGTTGAGACGCTTGGTGACGGAGGTGGTGGTGGTGGTGTTGGTGGTACATCCCCTGTTTGCTGGGCGGCAGGTGCCAAC
Source organism: Bufo gargarizans (assembly GCF_014858855.1). Lineage (NCBI taxonomy): Eukaryota > Metazoa > Chordata > Amphibia > Anura > Bufonidae > Bufo > Bufo gargarizans. The sequence continues at coordinate 91,620,578 of NC_058085.1, forward strand.
GTTCCTCCAGAGGCGGAGGAAGAGGCCGAGGCGGCAGCAGCAGAAGAGGCCGAGGCGGCAGCAGCAGAAGAGGTAGCAGGGGGAGCCTGAGTGACTTCCTTGGTTTTAAGGTGTTTACTCCACTGCAGTTCATGCTTTGCATGCAGGTGCCTGGTCATGCAGGTTGTGCTCAGGTTCAGAACGTTAATGCCTCGCTTCAGGCTCTGATGGCACAGCGTGCAAACCACTCGGGTCTTGTCGTCAGCACATTGTTTGAAGAAGTGCCATGCCAGGGAACTCCTTGAAGCTGCCTTTGGGGTGCTCGGTCCCAGATGGCGGCGGTCAGTAGCAGGCGGAGTCTCTTGGCGGCGGGTGTTCTGCTTTTGCCCACTGCTCCCTCTTTTGCTACGCTGTTGGCTCGGTCTCACCACTGCCTCTTCCTCCGAACTGTGAAAGTCAGTGGCACGACCTTCATTCCATGTGGGGTCTAGGACCTCATCGTCCCCTGCATCGTCTTCCACCCAGTCTTGATCCCTGACCTCCTGTTCAGTCTGCACACTGCAGAAAGACGCAGCAGTTGGCACCTGTGTTTCGTCATCATCAGAGACATGCTGAGGTGGTATTCCCATGTCCTCATCATCAGGAAACATAAGTGGTTGTGCGTCAGTGCATTCTATGTCTTTCACCGCTGGGGAAGGGCTAGGTGGATGCCCTTGGGAAACCCTGCCAGCGGAGTCTTCAAACAGCATAAGAGACTGCTGCATAACTTGAGGCTGAGACAGTTTCCCTGGTATGCATGGGGGTGATGTGACAGACTGATGGGGTTGGTTTTCAGGCGCCATCTGTGCGCTTTCTGCAGAAGACTGGGTGGGAGATAATGTGAACGTGCTGGATCCACTGTCGGCCACCCAATTGACTAATGCCTGTACCTGCTCAGGCCTTACCATCCTTAGAACGGCATTGGGCCCCACCATATATCGCTGTAAATTCTGGCGGCTACTGGGACCTGAGGTAGTTGGTACACTAGGACGTGTGGATGTGGCAGAACGGCCACGTCCTCTCCCAGCACCAGAGGGTCCACTAACACCACCACGACCATGTCCACGTCCGCGTCCCTTACTAGATGTTTTTCTCATTGTTATGGTTCACCACAACAACAAATATATTATTTGGCCCAATGTATTGTATTCAAATTCAGCGGGATATAAATTTGAGGCCTAGTATTTAGGCGCTGGGTGACCGGTATGGATTTAGTGACAGAATTAGACTTGGAAATGCACAGAAGCGTGTGTGTGAAGTTATTCTGAATGACCCAATGTGCACCTTGAATATTATATACCCTTTTTGGGATAGATTTCAAATAGCTCTGATATAGCAGGAACCACTAAATTATGAAATTGCTAAATTGGGAATTGTACTTCAACCCAGAACAAAAAATGTGCTTTGACGGGCACTAAATAACTTTCCCAGCTACAACAGTACAGCGGTAACGAGAGATTTAGAGGGATTTAAATTTGAGGCCTAGTATTTAGGCGCTGGGTGACAGGTATGGGTTTAGTGACAGAATTAGACTTGGAAATACACAGTAGCGGGTGTGTGTGAAGTTATTCTGAATGACCCAATGTGCACCTTCAATATTATATACCCTTTTTGGGATAGATTTCAAATAGCTCTGATATAGCAGGAACCACTAAATTATGAAATTGCTAAATTGGGAATTGTACTTCAACCCAGAACAAAAAATGTGCTTTGACGGACACTAAATATCTTGCCCAGCAACAACAGTACAGCGGTGGGTAACGAGAGATTTAGAGGGATTTAAATTTGAGGCCTAGTATTTAGGCGCTGGGTCACCGGTATGGATTTAGTGACAGAATTAGACTTGGAAATGCACAGAAGCGTGTGTGTGAAGTTATTCTGAATGACCCTATGTGCACCTTCAATATTATATACCCTTTTAGGGATAGATTTCAAATAGCTCTGATATAGCAGAAACCACTAAATTATGAAATTGCTAAATTGGGAATTGTACTTCAACCCAGAACAAAAAATGTGCTTTGACGGACACTAAATATCTTGCCCAGCAACAACAGTACAGCGGTGGGTAACGAGAGATTTAGAGGGATTTAAATTTGAGGCCTAGTATTTAGGCGCTGGGTGACAGGTATGGGTTTAGTGACAGAATTAGACTTGGAAATACACAGTAGCGGGTGTGTGTGAAGTTATTCTGAATGACCCAATGTGCACCTTCAATATTATATACCCTTTTTGGGATAGATTTCAAATAGCTCTGATATAGCAGGAACCACTAAATTATGAAATTGCTAAATTGGGAATTGTATTTCAACCCAGAACAAGAAATGTGCTTGAACGGACACTAAATAACTCGCCCAGCTACAGCACTAGGGACAGATTTAGCTGGATATAAATTTGAGGCCTAGTATTTAGGCGCTGGGTGACCGGTATGGATTTAGTGACAGAATTAGACTGGGATATGGCCAAAAAATGAACAGACTATTGCTGGTTAAATGCACTTGGTGTGACAGCTTCACCCTGATGTAGGCTTTAGCCAAAAAACAACCACACCATTGAGGGTTAAATGCACTTGGTGACAGGCGCAGCTTGCCCCTGATTTTGTATATGGCCAAAAAATGAACAGACTATTGCTGGTTAAATGCACTTGGTGTGACAGCTTCACCCTGATGTAGGCTTTAGCCAAAAAACAACCACACCATTGAGGGTTAAATGCACTTGGTGACAGGCGCAGCTTGCCCCTGATTTTGTATATGGCCAAAAAATGAACAGACTATTGCTGGTTAAATGCACTTGGTGTGACAGCGTCACCCTGATGTAGGCTTTAGCCAAAAAACAACCACACCATTGAGGGTTAAATGCACTTGGTGACAGGCGCAGCTTGCCCCTGATTTTGTATATGGCCAAAAAATGAACAGACTATTGCTGGTTAAATGCACTTGGTGTGACAGCTTCACCCTGATGTAGGCTTTAGCCAAAAAACAACCACACCATTGAGGGTTAAATGCACTTGGTCGCAGCTTGTGCTGGCGCACCACAAGACACAAAATGGCCGCCGATCACCCCAGAAAAATGAGACTGACAAACGGTCTGTGCAGCCTAAAAACAGTGAGCAATTGAGGATCAGCAGCTCAATGATCCACAGCTGCAGATCGATCAGTTAATCAAGTCCTTTGGAGGAGTTAATCTGCCTAATCTCGCCCTACTGTCGCAGCCGCAACCTCTCCCTACGCTAATCAGAGCAGAGTGACGGGCGGCGCTATGTGACTCCAGCTTAAATAGAGGCTGGGTCACATGGTGCTCTGGCCAATCACAGCCATGCCAATAGTAGGCATGGCTGTGATGGCCTCTTGGGGCAAGTAGTATGACGCTTGTTGATTGGCTGCTTTGCAGCCTTTCAAAAAGCGCCAAGAAAGCGTCACAAAAGCGCGAAGAAAGCGACGAACACCGAACCCGAACCCGGACTTTTACGAAAATGTCCGGGTTCGGGTCCGTGTCACGGACACCCCAAAATTCGGTACGAACCCGAACTATACAGTTCGAGTTCGCTCATCCCTAGTAATTATTACTTTTATGCTCGTTTTATGTATTTATTTTACTTTTTGTTTCTGTTTTCTAATCAGGTACTTCATCATTCCCACACGAACTACGAATCATATATGGGACCACCGAGATATCCCGCTGCTTCGCCTGGGGAGGTTGAGTCTTGTTCATTCTTTCCTTAATATCACTATTAAGCACTACCACTGTATCTTTTTATCTGCCCTCTGCTTTGAATTATGGCTGATTTATGCATAGCCTCATTCAATGTTAAGGGCTTCTACTCCCCTTCTAAACGTAGCCAAATCTTCTATTATTTGAAGGAAAAGTGCTTGATCATTTACCTCCAAGAGACACACTTTTTTTTTTTTTTTGTATATATCTTTATTTTCATTTATACAAAAAGAAACGTATACATTCCAATCACATCATAGGTATAAATATCTTCAAGTCACATCTTAAACAGTACGTTTCCATTTTTTCCTGAACAATTGTTTTAAACTATTTTTTTCCCCCTCCCTCATTAGCCCCAATCTTTTCCTTTTCCTTTACCCTCCCCCCACCCTTATGAGATGGGGGGGGGGGGGGGACGTGTATATAAAAAAAAAAAAAAAAAAAAAAAAAGTAAATCCTGCCCTAAAGCATCCATTTTTTTCAAAGATCCTCAATATTTTTTTTTCCGTGGCCCTCCATCATTCGTTCTTCCTTAATAAAATTATCCACCATTTTCCTCCATTGTCTCACCATCGGGGGATCTGCCCCCACCCATTTCTTAAGTATAAGGAGTCTAGCTTGAAATAGCACTTTACAGAGAACCACACGTATATCTCTATTTAAATTTAGATGTTTAGTTGCCCCTAAAATGCAGATCACCGGGTCTTCCAGTATATAAACCTTAAGAATTACCTGTACTGTCTCCAAAATTTCCCTCCAATATCTAATCAACCTTGGGCATCTCCAGAAACAGTGTATTAAATCAGCATTTTCTCCCCCACATTTTGAACATGCGTCCGAAGCTCTCACACCCATTATCTTCAATAACCGTGGGGATCGGTGCAACCTATGGACTACAAAGAACTGTGAGATCTTATGTGAGCCCCTATTGGAGACCATTGAGTAACTTCTGAGGGCATCTTCCCATTTATCTTCGGTAAGGGATTGAATTTCGTCTTCCCATTTTTTTCCAGCAAGTATTAGAATTTGTTTCTTTTTGCTCTCCATCAATATCTTATATCTTCTTGCAGTTATACCACCTCTTTCCCCTTCTTTAGTAAATTTATGTATTATATCCGATTTTTCTTTTTTATATTTATCTTCTTGAAGGGCCATCCGCAGGGCATTCCTAAGCTGAAAATATTTATACATGTCTTCTTGGGGGATCCCAAACTCACCAACTATTATATTGAAGTCTTTCAGTTTACCCTGTTCCACTATCTGACTAAGGTATTTTATCCCTTTATGTAACTCTTAATCGTGTCTAATTCCTTAAGATTTATATTTTTCCAAATGGGTGTGTAGTGCAGAAACCCTTTAATCTTTAATATTTTTTTTATCTCCACCCATATATAATTTAATAAATTCAATATTCTATTACTTGTGCTCTTTTTGGCCAACATGCCAGATTCTAAAACCTCCAAGTGATTCCACTCTTCTTTCCACCCTAATCTATTTATGACTAGGGATGAGCGAACTCGAACTGTATAGTTCGGGTTCGTACCGAATTTTGGGGTGTCCGTGACACGGACCCGAACCCGGACATTTTCGTAAAAGTCCGGGTTCGGGTTCGGTGTTCGTCGCTTTCTTCGCGCTTTTGTGACGCTTTCTTGGCGCTTTTTGAAAGGCTGCAAAGCAGCCAATCAACAAGCGTCATACTACTTGCCCCAAGAGGCCATCACAGCCATGCCTACTATTGGCATGGCTGTGATTGGCCAGAGCACCATGTGACCCAGCCTCTATTTAAGCTGGAGTCACATAGCGCCGCCCGTCACTCTGCTCTGATTAGCGTAGGGAGAGGTTGCGGCTGCGACAGTAGGGCGAGATTAGGCAGATTAACTCCTCCAAAGGACTTGATTAACTGATCGATCTGCAGCTGTGGATCATTGAGCTGCTGATCCTCAATTGCTCACTGTTTTTAGGCTGCACAGACCGTTTGTCAGTCTCATTTTTCTGGGGTGATCGGCGGCCATTTTGTGTCTTGTGGTGCGCCAGCACAAGCTGCGACCAAGTGCATTTAACCCTCAATGGTGTGGTTGTTTTTTGGCTAAAGCCTACATCAGGGTGAAGCTGTCACACCAAGTGCATTTAACCAGCAATAGTCTGTTCATTTTTTGGCCATATACAAAATCAGGGGCAAGCTGCGCCTGTCACCAAGTGCATTTAACCCTCAATGGTGTGGTTGTTTTTTGGCTAAAGCCTACATCAGGGTGACGCTGTCACACCAAGTGCATTTAACCAGCAATAGTCTGTTCATTTTTTGGCCATATACAAAATCAGGGGCAAGCTGCGCCTGTCACCAAGTGCATTTAACCCTCAATGGTGTGGTTGTTTTTTGGCTAAAGCCTACATCAGGGTGAAGCTGTCACACCAAGTGCATTTAACCAGCAATAGTCTGTTCATTTTTTGGCCATATACAAAATCAGGGGCAAGCTGCGCCTGTCACCAAGTGCATTTAACCCTCAATGGTGTGGTTGTTTTTTGGCTAAAGCCTACATCAGGGTGAAGCTGTCACACCAAGTGCATTTAACCAGCAATAGTCTGTTCATTTTTTGGCCATATCCCAGTCTAATTCTGTCACTAAATCCATACCGGTCACCCAGCGCCTAAATACTAGGCCTCAAATTTATATCCAGCTAAATCTGTCCCTAGTGCTGTAGCTGGGCGAGTTATTTAGTGTCCGTTCAAGCACATTTCTTGTTCTGGGTTGAAATACAATTCCCAATTTAGCAATTTCATAATTTAGTGGTTCCTGCTATATCAGAGCTATTTGAAATCTATCCCAAAAAGGGTATATAATATTGAAGGTGCACATTGGGTCATTCAGAATAACTTCACACACACCCGCTACTGTGTATTTCCAAGTCTAATTCTGTCACTAAACCCATACCTGTCACCCAGCGCCTAAATACTAGGCCTCAAATTTAAATCCCTCTAAATCTCTCGTTACCCACCGCTGTACTGTTGTTGCTGGGCAAGATATTTAGTGTCCGTCAAAGCACATTTTTTGTTCTGGGTTGAAGTACAATTCCCAATTTAGCAATTTCATAATTTAGTGGTTTCTGCTATATCAGAGCTATTTGAAATCTATCCCTAAAAGGGTATATAATATTGAAGGTGCACATAGGGTCATTCAGAATAACTTCACACACACGCTTCTGTGCATTTCCAAGTCTAATTCTGTCACTAAATCCATACCGGTGACCCAGCGCCTAAATACTAGGCCTCAAATTTAAATCCCTCTAAATCTCTCGTTACCCACCACTGTACTGTTGTTGCTGGGCAAGATATTTAGTGTCCGTCAAAGCACATTTTTTGTTCTGGGTTGAAGTACAATTCCCAATTTAGCAATTTCATAATTTAGTGGTTTCTGCTATATCAGAGCTATTTGAAATCTATCCCTAAAAGGGTATATAATATTGAAGGTGCACATAGGGTCATTCAGAATAACTTCACACACACGCTTCTGTGCATTTCCAAGTCTAATTCTGTCACTAAATCCATACCGGTGACCCAGCGCCTAAATACTAGGCCTCAAATTTAAATCCCTCTAAATCTCTCGTTACCCACCGCTGTACTGTTGTTGCTGGGCAAGATATTTAGTGTCCGTCAAAGCACATTTTTTGTTCTGGGTTGAAGTACAATTCCCAATTTAGCAATTTCATAATTTAGTGGTTTCTGCTATATCAGAGCTATTTGAAATCTATCCCTAAAAGGGTATATAATATTGAAGGTGCACATAGGGTCATTCAGAATAACTTCACACACACGCTTCTGTGCATTTCCAAGTCTAATTCTGTCACTAAATCCATACCGGTGACCCAGCGCCTAAATACTAGGCCTCAAATTTAAATCCCTCTAAATCTCTCGTTACCCACCGCTGTACTGTTGTTGCTGGGCAAGATATTTAGTGTCCGTCAAAGCACATTTTTTGTTCTGGGTTGAAGTACAATTCCCAATTTAGCAATTTCATAATTTAGTGGTTCCTGCTATATCAGAGCTATTTGAAATCTATCCCAAAAAGGGTATATAATATTGAAGGTGCACATTGGGTCATTCAGAATAACTTCACACACACCCGCTACTGTGTATTTCCAAGTCTAATTCTGTCACTAAACCCATACCTGTCACCCAGCGCCTAAATACTAGGCCTCAAATTTAAATCCCTCTAAATCTCTCGTTACCCACCGCTGTACTGTTGTTGCTGGGCAAGATATTTAGTGTCCGTCAAAGCACATTTTTTGTTCTGGGTTGAAGTACAATTCCCAATTTAGCAATTTCATAATTTAGTGGTTTCTGCTATATCAGAGCTATTTGAAATCTATCCCTAAAAGGGTATATAATATTGAAGGTGCACATAGGGTCATTCAGAATAACTTCACACACACGCTTCTGTGCATTTCCAAGTCTAATTCTGTCACTAAATCCATACCGGTGACCCAGCGCCTAAATACTAGGCCTCAAATTTAAATCCCTCTAAATCTCTCGTTACCCACCGCTGTACTGTTGTTGCTGGGCAAGATATTTAGTGTCCGTCAAAGCACATTTTTTGTTCTGGGTTGAAGTACAATTCCCAATTTAGCAATTTCATAATTTAGTGGTTTCTGCTATATCAGAGCTATTTGAAATCTATCCCTAAAAGGGTATATAATATTGAAGGTGCACATAGGGTCATTCAGAATAACTTCACACACACGCTTCTGTGCATTTCCAAGTCTAATTCTGTCACTAAATCCATACCGGTGACCCAGCGCCTAAATACTAGGCCTCAAATTTAAATCCCTCTAAATCTCTCGTTACCCACCACTGTACTGTTGTTGCTGGGCAAGATATTTAGTGTCCGTCAAAGCACATTTTTTGTTCTGGGTTGAAGTACAATTCCCAATTTAGCAATTTCATAATTTAGTGGTTCCTGCTATATCAGAGCTATTTGAAATCTATCCCAAAAAGGGTATATAATATTGAAGGTGCACATTGGGTCATTCAGAATAACTTCACACACACCCGCTACTGTGTATTTCCAAGTCTAATTCTGTCACTAAACCCATACCTGTCACCCAGCGCCTAAATACTAGGCCTCAAATTTAAATCCCTCTAAATCTCTCGTTACCGCTGTACTGTTGTAGCTGGGAAAGTTATTTAGTGCCCGTCAAAGCACATTTTTTGTTCTGGGTTGAAGTACAATTCCCAATTTAGCAATTTCATAATTTAGTGGTTCCTGCTATATCAGAGCTATTTGAAATCTATCCCAAAAAGGGTATATAATATTCAAGGTGCACATTGGGTCATTCAGAATAACTTCACACACACGCTTCTGTGCATTTCCAAGTCTAATTCTGTCACTAAATCCATACCGGTCACCCAGCGCCTAAATACTAGGCCTCAAATTTATATCCCGCTGAATTTGAATACAATACATTGGGCCAAATAATATATTTGTTGTTGTGGTGAACCATAACAATGAGAAAAACATCTAGTAAGGGACGCGGACGTGGACATGGTCGTGGTGGTGTTAGTGGACCCTCTGGTGCTGGGAGAGGACGTGGCCGTTCTGCCACATCCACACGTCCTAGTGTACCAACTACCTCAGGTCCCAGTAGCCGCCAGAATTTACAGCGATATATGGTGGGGCCCAATGCCGTTCTAAGGATGGTAAGGCCTGAGCAGGTACAGGCATTAGTCAATTGGGTGGCCGACAGTGGATCCAGCACGTTCACATTATCTCCCACCCAGTCTTCTGCAGAAAGCGCACAGATGGCGCCTGAAAACCAACCCCATCAGTCTGTCACATCACCCCCATGCATACCAGGGAAACTGTCTCAGCCTCAAGTTATGCAGCAGTCTCTTATGCTGTTTGAAGACTCCGCTGGCAGGGTTTCCCAAGGGCATCCACCTAGCCCTTCCCCAGCGGTGAAAGACATAGAATGCACTGACGCACAACCACTTATGTTTCCTGATGATGAGGACATGGGAATACCACCTCAGCATGTCTCTGATGATGACGAAACACAGGTGCCAACTGCTGCATCTTTCTGCAGTGTGCAGACTGAACAGGAGGTCAGGGATCAAGACTGGGTGGAAGACGATGCAGGGGACGATGAGGTCCTAGACCCCACATGGAATGAAGGTCGTGCCACTGACTTTCACAGTTCGGAGGAAGAGGCAGTGGTGAGACCGAGCCAACAGCGTAGCAAAAGAGGGAGCAGTGGGCAAAAGCAGAACACCCGCCGCCAAGAGACTCCGCCTGCTACTGACCGCCGCCATCTGGGACCGAGCACCCCAAAGGCAGCTTCAAGGAGTTCCCTGGCATGGCACTTCTTCAAACAATGTGCTGACGACAAGACCCGAGTGGTTTGCACGCTGTGCCATCAGAGCCTGAAGCGAGGCATTAACGTTCTGAACCTGAGCACAACCTGCATGACCAGGCACCTGCATGCAAAGCATGAACTGCAGTGGAGTAAACACCTTAAAACCAAGGAAGTCACTCAGGCTCCCCCTGCTACCTCTTCTGCTGCTGCCGCCTCGGCCTATTCTGCTGCTGCCGCCTCGGCCTCTTCCTCCGCCTCTGGAGGAACGTTGGCACCTGCCGCCCAGCAAACAGGGGATGTACCACCAACACCACCACCACCACCTCCGTCACCAAGCGTCTCAACCATGTCACACGCCAGCGTTCAGCTCTCCATCTCACAAACATTTGATAGAAAGCGTAAATTCCCACCTAGCCACCCTCGATCCCTGGCCCTGAATGCCAGCATTTCTAAACTACTGGCCTATGAAATGCTGTCATTTAGGCTGGTGGACACAGACAGCTTCAAACAGCTCATGTCGCTTGCTGTCCCACAGTATGTTGTTCCCAGCCGGCACTACTTCTCCAAGAGAGCCGTGCCTTCCCTGCACAACCAAGTATCCGATAAAATCAAGTGTGCACTGCGCAACGCCATCTGTAGCAAGGTCCACCTAACCACAGATACGTGGACCAGTAAGCACGGCCAGGGACGCTATATCTCCCTAACTGCACACTGGGTAAATGTAGTGGCAGCTGGGCCCCAGGCGGAGAGCTGTTTGGCGCACGTCCTGCCGCCGCCAAGGATCGCAGGGCAACATTCTTTGCCTCCTGTTGCCACCTCCTCCTTCTCGGCTTCCTCCTCCTCTTCTTCCACCTGCTCATCCAGTCAGCCACACACCTTCACCACCAACTTCAGCACAGCCCGGGGTAAACGTCAGCAGGCCATTCTGAAACTCATATGTTTGGGGGACAGGCCCCACACCGCACAGGAGTTGTGGCGGGGTATTGAACAACAGACCGACGAGTGGTTGCTGCCGGTGAGCCTCAAGCCCGGCCTGGTGGTGTGTGATAATGGGCGAAATCTCGTTGCAGCTCTGGGACTAGCCAATTTGACGCACATCCCTTGCTTGGCGCATGTGCTGAATTTGGTGGTGCAGAAGTTCATTCACAACTACCCCGACATGTCAGAGCTGCTGCATAAAGTGCGGGCCGTCTGTTCGCGCTTCCGGCGTTCACATCCTGCCGCTGCTCGCCTGTCTGCGCTACAGCGTAACTTCGGCCTTCCCGCTCACCGCCTCATATGCGACGTGCCCACCAGGTGGAACTCCACCTTGCACATGCTGGACAGACTGTGCGAGCAGCAGCAGGCCATAGTGGAGTTTCAGCTGCAGCACGCACGGGTCAGTCGCACTACAGAACAGCACCACTTCACCACCAATGACTGGGCCTCCATGCGAGACCTGTGTGCCCTGTTGCGCTGTTTCGAGTACTCCACCAACATGGCCAGTGGCGATGACACCGTTATCAGCGTTACAATACCACTTCTATGTCTCCTTGAGAAAACACTTAGGGCGATGATGGAACAGGAGGTGGCCCAGGAGGAGGAGGAGGAGGATGAGGAAGAGGGGTCATTTTTAGCACTTTCAGGCCAGTCTCTTCGAAGTGACTCAGAGGGAGGTTTTTTGCAACAGCAGAGGCCAGGTACAAATGTGGCCAGCCAGGGCCCACTACTGGAGGACGAGGAGGACGAGGATGAGGAGGAGGTGGAGGAGGATGAGGATGAAGCATGGTCACAGCGGGGTGGCACCCAACGCAGCTCGGGTCCATCACTGGTGCGTGGCTGGGGGGAAAGGCAGGACGATGACGATACGCCTCCCACAGAGGACAGCTTGTCCTTACCCCTGGGCAGCCTGGCACACATGAGCGACTACATGCTGCAGTGCCTGCGCAACGACAGCAGAGTTGCCCACATTTTAACCTGTGCGGACTACTGGGTTGCCACCCTGCTGGATCCACGCTACAAAGACAATGTGCCCACCTTACTTCCTGCACTGGAGCGTGATAGGAAGATGCGCGAGTACAAGCGCACGTTGGTAGACGCGCTACTGAGAGCATTCCCAAATGTCACAGGGGAACAAGTGGAAGCCCAAGGCCAAGGCAGAGGAGGAGCAAGAGGTCGCCAAGGCAGCTGTGTCACGGCCAGCTCCTCTGAGGGCAGGGTTAGCATGGCAGAGATGTGGAAAACTTTTGTCAACACGCCACAGCTAACTGCACCACCACCTGATACGCAACGTGTTAGCAGGAGGCAACATTTCACTAACATGGTGGAACAGTACGTGTGCACACCCCTCCACGTACTGACTGATGGTTCGGCCCCATTCAACTTCTGGGTCTCTAAATTGTCCACGTGGCCAGAGCTAGCCTTTTATGCCTTGGAGGTGCTGGCCTGCCCGGCGGCCAGCGTTTTGTCTGAACGTGTATTCAGCACGGCAGGGGGCGTCATTACAGACAAACGCAGCCGCCTGTCTACAGCCAATGTGGACAAGCTGACGTTCATAAAAATGAACCAGGCATGGATCCCACAGGACCTGTCCGTCCCTTGTCCAGATTAGACATTAACTACCTCCCCATAACCATATATTATTGGACTCCAGGGCACTTCCTCATTCAATCCTATTTTTATTTTCATTTTACCATTATATTGCGATGCTACCCAAAGTTGAATGAACCTCTCCTCTGCCTGTGTGCTAGGCCTAAATATATGCCAATGGACTGTTGCAGTGGTGGCTGACATGAAGCCTGATTCTCTGCTATGACATGCAGACTAATTCTCTGCTGACATGAAGCCAGATTGTCTGTTACGGGACCTCTCTCCTCTGCCTGGGTGCTGGGCCTAAATTTATGACAATGGACTGTTGCAGTGGTGGCTGACGTGAAGCCTGATTCTCTGCTATGACATGCAGACTGATTCTCTGCTGACATGAAGCCAGATCGTCTGTTACGGGACCTCTCTGCTCTGCCTGTGTGCTAGGCCTAAATATATGCCAATGGACTGTTGCAGTGGTGGGTGACGTGAAGCCTCATTCTCTGCTATGACATGCAGACTGATTCTCTGCTGACATGAAGCCAGATTGTCTGTTACGGGACCTCTCTGCTCTGCCTGTGTGCTAGGCCTAAATATATGCCAATGGACTGTTGCAGTGGTGGGTGACGTGAAGCCTCATTCTCTGCTATGACATGCAGACTGATTCTCTGCTGTCATGAAGCCAGATTGTCTGTTACGGGACCTCTCTGCTCTGCCTGTGTGCTAGGCCTAAATATATGCCAATGGACTGTTGCAGTGGTGGGTGACGTGAAGCCTCATTCTCTGCTATGACATGCAGACTGATTCTCTGCTGACATGAAGCCAGATTGTCTGTTACGGGACCTCTCTGCTCTGCCTGTGTGCTAGGCCTAAATATATGCCAATGGACTGTTGCAGTGGTGGGTGACGTGAAGCCTCATTCTCTGCTATGACATGCAGACTGATTCTCTGCTGTCATGAAGCCAGATTGTCTGTTACGGGACCTCTCTGCTCTGCCTGTGTGCTAGGCCTAAATATATGCCAATGGACTGTTGCAGTGGTGGGTGACGTGAAGCCTCATTCTCTGCTATGACATGCAGACTAATTCTCTGCTGACATGAAGACAGATTCTCTGTTACGGGACCTCTCTCCTCTGCCTGTGTGTGTGCTGGGCCTAAATATATGCCAATGGACTGTTGCAGTGGTGGCTGACGTGAAGCCTCATTCTCTGCTATGACATGCAGACTGATTCTCTGCTGACATGAAGCCAGATTCTCTGTTACGGGACCTCTCTCCTCTGCCTGTGTGTGTGCTGGGCCTAAATATATGCCAATGGACTGTTGCAGTGGTGGCTGACGTGAAGCCTCATTCTCTGCTATGACATGCAGACTGATTCTCTGCTGACATGAAGCCAGATTCTCTGTTACGGGACCTCTCTCCTCTGCCTGTGTGTGTGCTGGGCCTAAATATATGCCAATGGACTGTTGCAGTGGTGGCTGACGTGAAGCCTCATTCTCTGCTATGACATGCAGACTGATTCTCTGCTGACATGAAGCCAGATTCTCTGTTACGGGACCTCTCTCCTCTGCCTGTGTGTGTGCTGGGCCTAAATATATGCCAATGGACTGTTGCAGTGGTGGCTGACGTGAAGCCTCATTCTCTGCTATGACATGCAGACTGATTCTCTGCTGACATGAAGCCAGATTCTCTGTTACGGGACCTCTCTCCTCTGCCTGTGTGCTAGGCCTAAATATATGCCAATGGACTGTTGCAGTGGTGGCTGACGTGAAGCCTCATTCTCTGCTATGACATGCAGACTAATTCTCTGCTGACATGAAGACAGATTCTCTGTTACGGGACCTCTCTCCTCTGCCTGGGTGCCGGGGCCTAAATATCTGAGAATGGACTGTTCCAGTGGTGGGTGACGGGAAGCCAGATTCTCTGCTATGGAACCTCTCTCCAATTGATTTTGGTTAATTTTTATTTATTTAATTTTTATTTTAATTAATTTCCCTATCCACATTTGTTTGCAGGGGATTTACCTACATGTTGCTGCCTTTTGCAGCCCTCTAGCCCTTTCCTGGGCTGTTTTACAGCCGTTTTAGTGCCGAAAAGTTCGGGTCCCCATTGACTTCAATGGGGTTCGGGTTCGGGACGAAGTTCGGATCGGGTTCGGATCCCGAACCCGAACATTTCCGGGATGTTCGGCCGAACTTCTCGAACCCGAACATCCAGGTGTTCGCTCAACTCTATTTATGACTTGTTTAGCGACCAAACCGTTCAAAGTACCTTTTATGTGACCATATTGTGCAACTAAATAATAAAAGAAAAAATTTGGAACAGCTAAACCACCCTCGCTTACTGGGAGTTGCAACACTTCTTTTTTTATCCTGGGGATGGCACCTTTCCAAAGAAAGTCCCCCATTAAACTATCGAGTACCTTAAAAGTACTCTGCGGTAACCTCAACGGGGCATTTTGGAGAGCATATAGAATTTTAGGGAGAAAAATAATTTTTATCAGGTTTACCCGGCCCTGTATTGACATCGGTAAACGCCGCCAAATATGTATTTTAGTCCTGAGTTCTTTTAGTAGGGGGAGTATATTTAGTTTTTCGTATTCAGCTATATTTCCGGAAATTTGTATACCTAAATATTTAAAGTTGTCATGTTTCTTTAACACCTGAACCCTTAATTCCCTCTGTAGTTGTACGTCACCTAACATCATCATATGTGACTTCCCCCAATTAATATTTAAACCGGAAAAGGAACCGAACCTATCTATTATATCGAGCACCCTATTTAACTGATCCCCAGTTTTATACATAAACAAAAGAATATCATCCGCGTACATCAAAAGTTTTTCTTCTCCACCCTCGTATTGAAAACCTTTAATCTCTCTATCGTTTCTTATTATACATGCTAATGGCTCGATTGCAATGGCAAATAGTAATGGTGAGAGAGGGCATCCCTGCCTAGTGCCCCGATATAGGGCAAGAGGCAGGGACAAGCTCCCATCCACCATCACCCTTGCTCTAGGATTGTGGTATATTAGCCGAATCCAACTTATAAATTCCTCACCTATACCGACCCTTTTTAATACGGCCCATAGGTAGTCCCATTCTATACAGTCAAATGCTTTTTGGGCATCCAATGAGAGCACAGCTTTTTCCCCAGATTGTAATTTATTAGCTTCAATATTTAAAAACAGCCTTCTTATATTTGAATAAATCGTTCTCCCCGGTATGAAGCCTGTTTGATCCAGATTTATGACTTCCCCGATTACTTTCGACAACCTCTCGGCCAAAATCTTTGCCAAAATTTTAACGTCCGTATTTAGGAGAGATATTGGCCTATAGGATCCTGGGTCAAGTTGTTCTTTGTCCTTTTTTGGGATTAAAGTTATAATTGCCTCTTTCATGGATTCTGGTATATTCCCCATTCTTTTGGCCTCATTCAATGTTATTTTTAACTCTGGTAATAACACCTGGGAGAACTCTTCATATATTTCAAAAGGGAGCCCGTCACCCCCCCGGTGCCTTATTCGGCTTTACCTTGCTCAGGACTTCCTTTATTTCGACCATCAGTATTTCTTTTTCTAAGTATTCTTTTTGGGGCTGAGATATCTGTTTAAGAGGTATCTTATCTAGGTATTTGTCCAGATCTTGTTTTGAATATTGAGCCCTGGATTTATATAGTTCCTGGAAATAGTCCAGAAACACTTCTTTAATTCCTTCCGGTGTAGTGATTATTTCACCCGTTTTATCTTTGATTGCCCCTATCCATGATTTCCCTCTTTGGTTTCTTACAATACTTGCAAGAATTTTGCCCACCTTTTCTCCCTCTGAAGCTAGGCTAATCCCTTGAAAAAGTAGTTCTTTCCTACTTCTCTCCATTTGATATACCTTTAATTTTTCTTGGTGTTCCTCCCATATTTTCCTGTTGTATTCTGTAGGCTGTACTATATAGGTCATTCTTGCTACCTCAACTTTTTTTTCTAGTGCATTACTCAATTCTCTGGTACTCTTTTTCCAATAATTCACCTTTTTAAAAAGCAGTCCTCTTAGATATGCCTTAGCAGTATCCCATACAATTAATCTACTAGCCGTGCCAATATTCTCTAGAAGGAAATGTTTTAGTTCTTCCATTATATTTTCTTTATCTGTAATCCTTGTTAACCACTGGGAGTTAAATTTAAATGGTGGCATGGTATTTTTTTTAATCAGATTTAATTCGATAACTACTGCAGTGTGGTCTGATAGGGCCATAGGTAAATACTTTATCTTAATCCCATTTTGAGATATCAAGTTTTTATTTCCCAAAACCATGTCAATCCTTGACCAAGTTTGGTGTGTTTTAGAGTAGCAGGAATACATAGTTCCATCTGGGTTTTGAAGACGCCAAACATCCACCCAATTAAACTCTTGGGCTAATTTACAAAAATCCACCTTTATTGCTCCTCCGCCTCTGCCAGACGTTCTATCCCTGAGTGGGTCCATTACCGCATTATAGTCACCTATCGCGATCATCTTAGCTTCTTTTCTATTCAGCATAAATCTGTGCAATTTATACAAAACATCTGGTTTATATGGCGGTGGAATATATATATTTGCGATTACCATTTTAACACCTTCTATATTGCAATATAAGAAGAGGTACCTACCATAGTCATCCACCTCCACTGCCAGAAACTCAAATCTAATCTTATTATGTATCAAAATTGAGACCCCTCTAGAGAAAGTAGTATACACTGAATGGTAACCCTCCATTATCCATCTCTTCTGTAACCATCCTAGGGATTCTTTATCCAGATGTGTCTCTTGGAGGCAGATGATGGCTGGCAGGAACCTCTTCAACCACTCAAGGATAGCATATCTCTTTACTCTCTCGCGTAAACCCCTCACATTCAACGAAAGGATCCTAAGCATCTAGCAGAGGCGGAGCGGAGAGAAAAAAAAAAAAAAAAAAAACAACAACACGTCCCCCTCTCCCCTCCCTCCCAAACAAACCACCCCTCCCTCCCGAAATACCCTAAATAGCCCCCCCTTCGACTATACAGCAGTCGGGGGGACTCCATATCTCAGCATATGGACTCTTTTAACCCCCCACCCCAGCCTCAAAGGCCCTCCTCGTCCGCCCACTCGCTAACTTCCTCCGGCGCCTGGAAAAAAAACAGTCTTGCCCTTATACTCTACCCTTAATTTTGCCGGGAAAAGTAGACTATATTTTAAACCTGCCTTCCTCAATCTTTTTTTAACTGTAATGTATTCTTTCCTATGGGCATTGGTATGCGCAGAGTAGTCTGGAAACAGTCTTATCTTTTTACCATCTATTTGATATTTTTCCGAATTTCTAGTATCAGATAATATTGCGTCGCGGTCCCTAACCAATAGGCATTTGACCAATATCTGTCTGGGGTGCTCCCCCGGAATCCTTTTTTTTCATGGGGACCCTATGCGCTCTTTCGACACAAAAAAGGGAGGAGAGAGTATCCACCCTACAGTTTTCCCTTATCCATTTCTCCATATAGTCGGTACAATTGTCTCCCTCTACCTGCTCTGGGATCCCCACACACCTTATATTGGATCTTCTTGATTTATCTTCTTGGCTTATTAGTTTTTGCTCCATCTTAGTATTCCTCTCTTTTAAAGAGAGGACCTCCTTCTCTAACTTCTGAAGCGACTGTTCTAGCCCGGGAACCCTTTTTTCCATCTCATATAAACGTTGTCTAATTTTCTCCATGTCCTCCCTTATTATACTGACATCCGTCTGCACTGCCCCAATCTGAGTTGCTATACTACCCATTGCACTCTCTATCCGTGAGACAGTGCAGAGTATGTCCTTTATCATCCTCGCATCCAAGGGTGTAGAAGACGCTAATACCGGCCTCTCTCCTCCTCCCTCCGTCAGTTCATTATCATGGATCAGAGCTTGGGAACCCGGGTCTATAGTATTTTGTTTTTGTGGAGTTTTAAATCCAGGTGAGCTTGGGGCTAAAAATTTATTTAAACCCTGTTGTTTGGACCCACTTTCCGGACCTGTTATTGATCTCCTGCTGCTGCTACCACCCGCAGGGGCGGGTTGTTTCTTTGGTGGCATTTTTTACTCCCTGTCTCTTGGTCTCTCAATAAGTCGTTCCCAGTGTCCCCCCAAAGAAAAAGAGAGAAAACAATATCACATGTACTAAACAACAAAAAAAAAAAAAAAAAAAAAGAAAAAAGAAAAAAAAAAAACAGCTCTTAACGAAAGGGAGGAAAAAACAGTACAAGGCACATACACAAGTTATCCCTGCTTCCTATAGTTGGGAAGGAAAAAAAAAAAATAAATAAACTAAATCAAACAAATACAGACAGACAAAATTATGTCCACATTTCCAAAAAAAAAAAAAAAAAAAAAAGATGGTGTAAATCCGGGCTGCGACAAAACACATAATAGAGCCAACGACACCAAATCCACAACCCAGTTATCCCTGCTTCTTTTAAATAATAGGACCGGAGAGAGAAAAAAAAATAATAAAAAAAATGCACCAGTTAAATATTAAATATCTGTCCACCATTAGGCTTAGAGTCAGAGAACCGGAGACTAAAAGTAAGGTGTTAAGGTGTTAGTAGGGTTTAATCCTATTGGAAAAAAAATAATATAAAAAAAAAATAATGATAATTTTTCTTCAGAGGGTTAGATGGTTAGAGGATTAGACCCGGGATTATACTGGTCAGGCAGGGAGTGTCAGCCGTAATGTTAATAACTGTTAATAAAGCCGATACCGTAATGTTAATAACGCAGTAATGTTAATAAGACCGGTACAGTCCCCAGTAATGCACCATCAACCGATTGTCTTTACTCCATCCAGCTTCTCTCCCCCTTTACCTTCTCTTTTAACCTCTCATCCACCCTCACTTATTGCTTATTATTTTTTCCAACGAAACTCTCAAGCCAGAATAATCACTCCTATTTTCTCTTTCCTTCCAATCTTCACCCCTCCTATGATTGCCAGAGATATTATTTGTTATTATCTGACCAGCAGGGGGCAGGCTTGGGGCAGGCTTGGCAGGCTAAGCGGTGGGGACGCTGAGCCCGATTCACTAAGAGAGAAGGGAAGTCACCTCCTCACGGCCCATAGAGTCCCCCGTCTTATTTCTTATTTCTTATCTCCTGATGTCCATGTGCACAGCCCCAAACATCGTGGCCACCGGTTCACTGCACCCCGACAACTTTGTTGGCGGTCCTCATCACTCCTCCAGCCACCGCATCGACTCACCACCCAGCAGCTCCCAGCATCGGCAGGCACACTTGAATCAGGTCAAGATCCGGGCATCCACATCAGGAGCAAGCACAGGAGTCCAGGACACCGTCGCTCCACAGAGGAGCTCCCAGCCAGATCAACATGCCAGTGTTTTCAGGCGGTAGTTCGGGCGGCCAGCGTGCAGGGGGGGGCGGAGCCCCAGCGTCACACGTCAGACGCTCTCATGCTCCCAAGAGACACACTCTTGGGAGATTCGGGTATTTATCGAATTTAAAATTTCAAGAGACACACTTTAAATTCGATAAATACCCGAATCTTTCACACTCATTATACCCGGAGTGGTACCATTGTGGTTCAGGGTCCTCGGCCTCCAGGGGCGTAAGCATAGGGATCCGGAAGCACCTCCCATTTACATATATTCACCATGTTCAAGACAATGAGGGGAGGTATCTTATGCTTAAAGTTTCAATTTCAAACCAGGTATATACCTTTATTAACCTTTACGCCCCCAATGTTAATCAGGTTGCCTGGATAGAGGAGGTTCTGTCCTTACTGGAATCATATAGAGAGGGTGTGGTGATTCTAGGTGGGGATCTTAATCTGACGGAGCTAGATCTAGACTCTACTTCTAAAAGATCAGCAATCTCAACCAAAGCTCTCAGACACCTCAGAAAAAGTCTACATAGTTGGTCGGTTTGTGATGTCTGGAAACTCCTTAACCCAAAAATGCGAGACTACTCCTTCTTCTCATCAGTACATGGGTCTTATCATAGACTCGACTACCTGTTTATATCAAAGGAACATCTCCAATATTGTAATCAAGCCAACATAGGTACCATGCACCTATCAGATCATTCCCCAGTGTTTCTAACACTGTCAGCGCCCACTTTAGAACCTCGCCCCATTAGATGGCGCCTGAATGAACAGCTAATCTCCCCAGATGATTCCCATATCCGTACCCAAAAGTTACTAAAAGAATACTTTGCTTTTAATTCCAAATCGGTAACCTCTCCCCAGGTGGTATGGGATGCCCATAAAGCTAATATGAGGGGCCAGTTTATCTCTATGGGAGCTAAGCTCAAGAAGGAAAGGAGAACACAGATTGATACCCTTCTTTCCAAGACTCAGCAGCTTGAATCCTTACACAAACAATTCTTGTTAGAGTCACACTTCGTTGAACTTACTGAATCACCCAAACCTCTAAAGAAGATTTTAAATAATGCCTCAGCCAAATACTATCTTCACGCGCAATTTAAATATTATGCTCATGGTGACAGGGCTTCTAAATTTATGATGCAGCGCATCAAACAGAGGAAATCCCATAAGTACATCCACCGAATAAAAACTCCAGATGGTAGAGAGGTTTTTACTACATCAGCCATTGCCATCCAGTTTACAAAATTCTACCATTCCCTATATAACCTAAAAGAATCCAAACTGGCTGATCGGTCCCCCTCCCCACCTTCTGAGCTCACGACATTTTTCTTGCGCTCCTTGTCCCTCCCTGCCCTTTCTGAACAACAGGCACAATCACTACAAGCCCCTTTTACGATAGACGAATTAGAAGCCACTATTAAACAACTTCCTAGAGGGAAATGCCCAGGCCCGACATCTTCTCAGCCTCATACTACCGCTCATTTTACATAATATTAGACCCCCCATCTACTTAGCATATGTAATAGCTCCCTATCTGGTACTCCAATGTCAATAGACTTGACTAGAGCCTATATATCCTTGATCCCTAAAGAGGGGAATGATGGCTCCAATTGTGCGAATTATCGCCCTATCTCCCTGCTAAATTTAGACTTAAAGATACTAGTGAAGATGTTAGCTACATGCCTATCCCTGATACTGCCAGTCCTAATTCAAAAAGATCAGGTGGGCTTTGTGAGGGGCAGGGAGGGTAAGGATAATACCTCTAGAGTCCTAAATTGCATATTTCATGCAAAAAGATCCAATTGTTCCCTAGTCCTTCTCAGCACAGATCCTAAGAAGGCGTTTGATAGGGTGAACTGGGATTTTATAGGGAGGACTGTGTTGTCCACGTTTGGGATCCCTGACCAATTTATTAAAGCAGTATTTTCACTATACTCCAATGCATCAGCTTCTATCATTGTTAATAATTCACTGTCTTCCCCCTTTGCTATTCGTAATGGGACCAGGCAGGGTTGCCCCCTCTCACCCCTGCTATTTGTACTTGTGATGGAATCTTTGTTACAGGCAATTAGGGGAGAGGGGGAAATCCGGGGAGTCCGGGTTGGAAGATATGAACATAAGGTTGCAGCTTTTTCTGACTACCTACTCATTTTGATTACAAACCCTACATTAGCCCTCCCTCATGTCTACCGCATAATAGAACAATTCGGCCTCTTCTCAATTTTTTTTATTAATATGAATAAGTCCCACATTCTAAATGTTGGTTTTCCCATTTCAACTATACAAGAACTCAAGTCTAGCTCCCTTTTAACTGGGATACCCCACACATCACGTATCTGGGAGTTAAAATAGGACCTGATCCTGGAACATTGTTCAATCTAAACTATATCCCACTATTAAACTCAAGACAGGATCAACTTTCCACACCTAAAAACTCCATGCTGTCTTGGTTTGGAAGGAAGAATATAGTAACATCTCTTATAATACCAAAATTGACTTACCTTCAACAGGTTCTGCCAATTCCAGTGCCAAAGTCATTCTAAAAAACAGCTAACCAAATCATTAGGTCATTTATTTGGGCGGGGAAAAGAGCACGCATATCTTATACTACCTTAAGCAAACCTAAGCCTTTTGGTGGGATTGGGATGCCTAACCCAGAGTTACAGTCAGGTCCATAAATATTGGGACATCAAAACAATTCTAACATTTTTGGCTCTATACACCACCACAATGGATTTGAAATAAAACAAACAAGATGTGCTTTAACTGCAGACTGTCAGCTTTAATTTCAGGGTATTTACATCCAAATCAGGTGAACGGTGTAGGAATTACAACAGTTTGTATATGTGCCTCCCACTTCTTAAGGGACCAAAAGTAATGGGAAAACTGGCTTTTCAGCTGTTCCATTGCCAGGTGTGTGTTATTCCCTCATTATCCCAATTACAATGAGCAGATAAAAGGTCCAGAGTTCAGTTCAAGTGTGCTATTTGCATTTGGAATCTGTTGCTGTCAACTCTCAAGATGAGATCCAAAGAGCTGTCACTATCAGTGAAGCAAGCCATCATTAGGCTGAAAAAACACAACAAACCTATCAGAGAGATAGCAAAAACATTTGGCATGGCCAAAACAACAGTTCGAAACATTCTTAAAAAGAAGGAACGCAGCAGTGATCTCAGCAACACCAAAAGACCCAGAAGACTACGGAAAACAACTGTGGTCAATGACCGAAGAATTCTTTCCCTGGTGAAGAAAACACCCTTTACGACAGTTGGCCAGATCAAGAACACTCTCCAGGAGGTAGGTGTATGTGTGTCAAAGTCAACAATCAAGAGAAGACTTCACCAGAGTGAATACAGAGGGTTCACCACAAGATGTAAACCATTGGTGAGCCTCAAAAACAGGAAAGCCAGATTAGAGATTGCCCAACAACATCTAAAAAAGCCTTCACAGTTCTGGAACAATATCCTATGGACAGATGAGACCAAAATCAACTTGTACCAGAATGATGGCATGAGAAGAGTATGGAGAAGGAAAGGAACTGCTCATGATCCTAAGCATACCACCTAATCAGTGAAGCATGGTGGTGGTAGTGTCATGGCTTGGGCCTGTATTGCTGCCGATGGAACTGGTTCTCTTGTATTCATTGATGATGTGACGTCTGACAAAAGCAGCAGAATGAATTCTGAAGTGTTTCGGACAATATTATCTGCTCATATTCAGCCAAATGCTTCAGAACTCATTGGACGTCGCTTCACAGTGCAGATGGACAATGACTCAAAGCATACTGCAAAAGCAACCAAAGAGTTTTTTAAGGGAAAGAAGTGGAATGTTATGCAATAACCAAGTTAATCCCCTGACCTGAATCCGATTGAGCATGCATTTCACTTGCTGAAGACAAAACTGAAGGGAAAATGCCCCAAGAACAAGCAGGAACTGAAGACAGTTGCAGTAGAGGCCTGGCAGAGCATCACCAGGGATGAAACCCAGCGTCTGGTAATATCTATGCGATTTGCAACCAAGTATTAAAAAGTGAAAGTTTGATTTATAATTATTATTCTGTCCCATTACTTTTGGTTCCTTAACAAGTGGGAGGCACATATGCAAACTGTTGTAATTCCTATACCGTTCACCTGATTTGGATGTAAATACCCTCAAATTAAAGCTGACAGTCTGTAGTTAAAGCACATCTTGTTCGTTTCATTTCAAATCCATTGTGGTGGTGTATAGAGCCAAAAATGTTAGAATTGTTGCCATGTCCCAATATTTATGGACCTGACTGTATATAACAAGGCCATTCTCCTGGCTAGAATGGTGGGTTGGGTTAAAGTTACAATAGATGAGTCATGGGTGGACCTCGAACAATCACACTTTGGCCTCCCTTTTTGGGGACTTTTGGTGGGTACTGACATCCCCATGAATATGGTCAAATCCTTCAATCCCATAATTAAATCAGTATGCTATTCCATTGCCCTCCTCTGTTACAAGTCAGAGATATTTTGGCCTTTGCACCTAATGCTCTACTATGTAGCCTACCCGCATCTATAAGGTACTCAACACACTCTGTCTTGTCCTTTTTTGGTCAGCTCTTTCCAGACTGTAGATTTTCATTCCCTTTAATTTCCTTTTTACACTCCTTCATTTCCAAACATGTAACATTACGATCGTTAATACGTCCGCTGACTTGGTTTGAGGGCGTATTATCAAAGTCTGACCCACAAGCTAAACTGATTTCCCTGATCTACAAAAAAAAATTGTACCCCCATTCTTATGCCAAAACCCGCATTTATTAATCTTTGGGAAAGGGATCTTGATACCTCCTTTACCCAGCTAGTAATTTCAAAAATCCTTCTGAGACCTCATAAAGCATCAAGATGTGTCCGAACGCAGGAAAATGCTTACAAGATTTTAACAAGATGGTACAGAACCCCGGATATCACTTGTAGATATAACACAGATAGTTCAGATATTGTAACGGGGTGCCGAAGACGCACTCTGTCTCCCATCAGCCGCAGACCTGCTGCTTAGTTTTGGGAGCAAGGATCTGTGTTCGACCTCGTTCCCAGAGCGGCTTTTCTAGATAGGAGGCTCCCTGCTCCTAGGTCTGCCTTGAGCGCCGAGCTGATCACTCGGTGCTCGACTGGTCGGTCTGTCGGTCATGTGACGCTAGCCACGTCACATGACCCTCACTCCCCACTTTAAATACAGGCAGCCTGTTAATTTAGGTTCCTGGCAGTTGTTGGATACCTGTGTACTTACCTGATCCTGTTCCCTGACGATCCTTTGCCTGCTCCTCCTGTACTGCACATCCTTCCTGGTATATTGACCTCGGCTTCCACCTGACTATTCTTTACGGACTCCTTTGGTACTTCGACTCTCCTGGTATTTATGACCCCGACTTCTCCTAACCTTTGTTTGCTTATCCCTCTGTACTGCGTTGTCCTCTTGGTTTTGACCCGATCCGTTCACTATCCGTTATTTGTCTTGTCTGTCCTTCCCGCACGTATCCTAAGTTAGGGACTGCCGTCCAGTTGTCCCCTGTCATCAGGACTCATGAAGCAAGTAGGCAGGGCCAGAGGTGAGGGTGGAGCGCAGTGGTCACTATCCTTTCCCCTGTGTGTGTGTGTACGTGACCGTTACAGATATGTGTTGGAGGTGTTGTATTGACAAAGGCTCATATTTCCACATCTGGTGGACCTGCCCTCGAATTAAGGCATAGTGGTCAGAAAAATTTGATATGTGTAACAAGATATGTCACTCTACTGTCCCAATATCAGCACAATTAGTCCTGTTAGGGATCCGAACTTCTAATACAACTGGGGCTATCCCGCCACTGTTCAATCATCTCCTCAAGGCAGCTCGTTTTTTGATACCTCGCTACTTGTTATCAGAGGAACTCCCACCCATACCCCATTGGCTTTGTAAGGTGGAATTAACTTTATAGGTTTGAGGAAATAGCCTCATGGGAAAATAACAAGATAATTAAGTTTAAGGAATGCTGGCTACCTTGGTCTTCTTTTAGGAATTATTGATGGTATATTTATTGTACTCAAATCCTTTCTAACTATCTAGTTCACTTCTGGGAATTATTTCACCCGTCACTTATCACTATAGGCTTGTCCATATTAGGCAACTGTATTGTTTTTCTAATAATATCATTGAACTGTACCTGAAAAGTATTATTGGTATTATTTTCATTGCTTCTTAATAGATTTTTTGGTAAATTTATAATTTTCTTTAATAAAGAATAAAAAAATAAAATAAAAAAGAATGTAATGGATCACTTGGAACCAAACCCGAGTTCAGGAAATGTTTCTTTACCGTAGAAATTCATTTATGAAGTTATTTTGCAAAGTCTACCGAGACTGCGTACTAATAAATTCGTCTCATAGGACCCAATACATTCTAATACTGTACGAAGCGCTTGCTCCATACAGTATTCAAACAAAATATTATGCGAATCGACTTTGGATGTTTCATCCGAAGTCGATTCGCTCATTCCTAATCATGACCACTTCACCAGCCTGTGCAGCCCCCTCTATTTGGTTATGCAGTTGAGCTTCTATCTCCTCTGAAATGTTAGGGGGTCTATATGGCTTTGCATTTTGTAGGCATAAAATAAAAACTACAAATACTCTTGTACTCTTACTATGTAATTATTGATGGCTTACAATGTACCTTTCCTGTACAGAACGTTTGCATTATTTATTATATTATTTACTGTTGCCTTGTTACTACACGTACACCCCAGGATTATGCTGTTTTTTTCAAATTGTTTGCCAGATCAGGAGGTTTCTTGCTGAGCCAGACACAGAGTCCATCTGTGTTACATTAATTGCTAGATACCCAGTTCTGGTGTACACATGCTCCTCGGTCCAGCTAAGGAAAATATAAACTTTTCTTAAAAGGCATTTTCAGACGTAAAGCAATCCATTGTTGTATAAATCACAGGGAAAAAAAATGCACCAAACGGATATGCCACTGACTATACTAGCTAGTCATACAAGCAGATATTAAATGCTGAAACTTTTGCCAATATATTCCTGTCAGGAACACATCGGAGCCCCTCATGCACCACGTCATGGTCTCTCAGCATGGCAAGGGGTCCTACCACTACGCTAACTATGGTGTGAACACGGTCTGAAGGTGATGAAATCCAGCTCACAGCCAAGCTTCCACACAACCGCATAGTAGGACAACTAATGCAATGTGAACAAAGCAAGACTGTAAGCCACACCCATATCAGACCATGTGATGGAGGCTACCAGGTGCAAAAGAATGTTAAATGCCAGGTGAAGGCACATTCAATACATATGGAAATCCATTGTTGGCATAATTTGCATCAGTCTTCAACTTCTCAGTTTTATCCACCTGGTTACTATGAGGCACATTTATTAAGACCAGCATTTTAGACACTGGTCCAGTGGCGTAGGGATCGCCATAGCAACCATAGCAGTGGCTATGGGGCCCTACGCCACTGGGGGCCTGCCCGTCCGGACCGCATCATTTTTTATTTATTTTTTATACATCACAGCACTCACAGGCAGCCAGGGCCGACCGCCCGCCCAGTGTAGTGGGCGGGGCGCGGGCGGTCCAACATGAGGTAGGCCGGCGGATGCGGTGGAGGGGGCCGGAACGGGGGCGTAGCGGAGGCGGAGCCAGGCTGGCACCAGCGCCGCCCGCAGACCGCAGTGCAGGAAAGGAATGAATTTCCCCGCCCCCTCCACCACCTGAGTCCGCCTCCTGAGTCCTCCCACCCAGTCCCTCTAGTTAGTAGGAGGTGGACTCAGGCGGTGGAGGGGGCGGGGCCAGGCCGGGGGGGGGGGTTGTTACCTGTCCTGCTGTGGGGAGGAGGGACTGGGAGACTATGGAGGGAGACTGGTCCCGCCTAAAACCTACTACTGCTGTCACTGGATGGCACAGAGGGGTGATGGCACCTACTTCTCCAGGCTGCCTGTGAGGACCAGACATCAGCTGTCTACAGGAAAGGTAAGTGTAGGTAAGTGTGTAGTGAGTGCCTGTATTAGAGCGTCCATGTATGTGGTGAGTGTATGAGTGCCTCCATGTATGTGGTGAGTGCCTGTATACGTGCGTCCATGTATGTAGTGAGTTCCTGTATGAGTGCGTCCATTTATGTGGTGAGTGCGTGTATGAGTGCGTCCATGTATGTGGTGAGTGTATGAGTGCATCCATGTATGTGGTGAGTGCCTGTATGAGTGAGTCCATGTATGTTGTGAGTGCCTTTATGAGTGCGTCCATGTATGTGGTGAGTGCCTGTATGAGTGCGTCCATGTATGTGGTGAATGCGTGTATGAGTACGTCCATGTATATGGTGAGTGCCTGTATGAGTGCGTCCATGTATATGGTGAATGCGTGTATGAGTGCGTCCATGTATGTAGTGAGTGCATGTATGAGTGCGTCCATGTATATGGTGAGTGCCTGTATGAGTGCGTCCATGTAAATGGTGAGTGCCTGTATGAGTGCGTCCATGTATATGGTGAGTGCCTGTATGAGTGCGTCCATGTATATGGTGAGTACGTGTATGAGTGCATCCATGTATGTGGTGAATGTGTGTATGAGTGCGTCCATGTATGTGGTGAGTGCGTCCATGTATGTGGTGAATGCGTGTATGAGTGCGTCCATGTATGTGGTGAGTGCGTCCATGTATGTGGCGAGTGTGTGTATGAGTGCGTCCATTAAGTTTGGGAGGGGCCCAGTACAAAAATTTGCTGTGGGGCCCAGTCAGTTCTAGCTACGCCCCTGCACTGGTCTCAATAAGTCCCTGCACTGGTAGTGGATCGCCAAAGTTATGTAAAGGTGCCGGCCTTCACATAACTTTGGTGGATCCACCGTGATTCTAAATGTAAGACAGCTTCCTTGCTGTCTTACATTTAGACCATTTTCTACATCTAAACCAGTCATAGAAAATGATGAAAGAGACTTTCCTGCCGGCCCGTCCCCTTCCCCGCCCATGCCACGCACACTTTTTAAGACCTGGCGTAGGCGGGAAAGAAGTCACAGATTCTGTCGCAACATGGTGTGCGACAGAACCTGCACCAGGTATACTCCACAAAAGTAGTATATATCTGTTCATAAATGACCCCCTATGTTCTTGGGGACATCCTATTTAGTGATGGAGGAACATCTGCCGGGACAGTTCACGAACGCGATCGCGCGAATGCGATCAAATGTCCGCGAACCACAAGTTCGCCGTGGGTCCCATTCATTTTAATGGCAGACGAACCTGAAAAACCTTCAGCTCATATTTGCAGCCAATAAATAATTACTAGAAGTGCACAAAGAGACCCACAACATGGACAGTGACATACCAGATGTATTATTCAAATTTGTGATCTCCATTCATTATTTTTTTAATTGCAAAATATCGGCAATATAATTTTTGCGTACGCGCATGCACAAATGCACTATAAAGAAAGTATATTGGTATATAACATCCCGCTTCAGTTTTTTTGGGGGGACGACTGGTATATCACACCAGTAGAAATGATTTGTTCCAATTACACTTGTCCCTCTATATACAGACGTGGACAAAATTGTTGGTACCCTTTGGTCAATGAAAGAAAAAGTCACAATGGTCACAGAAATAACTTTAATCTGACAAAAGTAATAATAAATTAAAATTCTATAAATGTTAACCAATGAAAGTCAGACATTGTTTTTCAACCATGCTTCAACAGAATTATGTAAAAAAATAAACTCATGAAACAGGCATGGACAAAAATGATGGTACCCCTAGAAAACACAGAACATAATGTGACCAAAGGGACATGTTAATTCAAGGTGTGTCCACTAATTAGCATCACAGGTGTCTACAACCTTGTAATCAGCCATTGGGCCTATATATATGGCTCCAGGTAATCACTGTGTTGTTTGGTGATATGGTGTGTACCACACTCGACATGGACCAGAGGAAGCAAAGGAAAGAGCTGTCTCAAGAGATCAGAAAGAAAATTATAGACAAGCATGTTAAAGGTAAAGGCTATAAGACCATCTCCAAGCAACTAGATGTTCCTGTGAGTACAGTTGCACATATTATTCATAAGTTTAAGATCCATGGGACTGTAGCCAACCTCCCTGGACGTGGCCGCAGGAGGAAAATTGATGACAAATCTAAGAGACGGATAATCCGAATGGTAACAAAAGAGCCTAGAAAGACTTCTAAAGAGATTCAAGGTGAACTTCATGCTCAAGGAACATCAGTGTCAGATCGCACCATCCGTCGTTGTTTGAGCCAAAGTGGACTACATGGGAGACGACCAAGGAGGACACCATTGTTGAAAACGAATCATAAAAAAGCAAGACTGGAATATGCCAAACTACATGTTGACAAGCCACAAAGCTTCTGGGAGAATGTCCTGTGGACAGATGAGACAAAAATCGAAGTTTTTGCCAAGGCACATCAGCTGTATGTTCACAGACGAAAAAATGAAGCATATCAAGAAAAGAACACTGTCCCTACTGTGAAACATGGAGGAGGCTCTGTTATGTTCTGGGGCTGCTTTGCTGCGTCTGGCACAGGGTGTCTTGAATCTGTGCAGGGTACAATGAAATCTCAAGACTATCAAGGAATTCTAGAGAGAAATGTACTAGCCAGTGTCAGAAAGCTTGGTCTCAGTCGCAGGTCATGGGTCTTGCAACAGGACAATGACCCAAAACACACCGCTAAAAACACCCAAGAATGGCTAAGAGGAAAAAATTGGACTATTCTAAAGTGGCCTTCTATGAGCCCTGACCTCAATCCTATTGAGCATCTTTGGAAGGAGTTGAAACATGCAGTCTGGAAAAGGCACCCTTCAAACCGGACACAACTGGAGCAGTTTGCTCATGAGGAGTGGGCCAAAATACCTGCTGAGAGGTGCAGATGTCTCATTGACAGTTACAGGAAGCGTTTGATTGCAGTGATTGCCTCAAAAGGTTGCGCAACAAAATATTAAGTTAGGGGTACCATCATTTTTGTCCATGCCTGTTTCATGAGTTTATTTTTTTACATAATTCTGTTGAAGCATGGTTGAAAAACAATGTCTGACTTTCATTGGTTAACATTTATAGAATTTTAATTTATTATTACTTTTGTCAGATTAAAGTTATTTCTGTGACCATTGTGACTTTTTCTTTCATTGACCAAAGGGTACCAACAATTTTGTCCACGTCTGTACCTGCAGTATCGCAGCAGAACCGCACACAACTGCCGCACAATACAAATGCACTATAATATACTTTCTAACATAAAAAATATATTATAACATAGTACATGGAAGGGAATCCATTAGAATATACATAAAGATAAAACGTAACTATTAATAATGTTACTATGAGGGTCCATTCACACGTCCGTAAGTGTTTTGCGGATCCGCAAAACACAGACACCAGCAATGTGCCTTCCGCAATTTGCGGACCGCACATCGCCGGCACTATAATAGAAAATGCCTAATCTTGTCTGCAATTGCGGAAGCACGGATGCGGAAGTGCGGATCCGCAAATGCGGATGTGGATCTGCAAATGCGTACAGCACATTCCGGCCCCATTGAAAATGAATTGGTCTGCACCGGTTTTGCAAAATTACGGATCGGATGTGGACCCATTTTGCGGACGTGTGAATGGAAAAGATAGCCCTCAAAATGAAAATAAATTAAATTATTAAAGTTAAGCAAAAAGCATAGATGTGGTAGGCAATAACAAGTGCTCGGCGGCACTAAATCAGGTGCTCGGCGGCACTAAATCAGGTGCTCGGCGGCACCAAATCAGAAACCATATGTCCTACCACAATCCGGAGGGTTCCAGTGCACATCGATGAATCCCGGAGGGAAAGCAAACACCATCTATCCCTGGGCTAGATGATGATTTGGTATTAAAGGACAGGGTGGGCAAAGAACTGTCCCTGATATTGGCCTACAGGGGGGTGCTATTCTGGCCCTGATAGCCTAACCACAGACCACCCGCCCTGATGAGAGCGACCCCGTCCGGAACCTTACCCTATATAAAAATGCCCCTAGCCCCTAGGCCCCTGACTTCCATGTGATCACTAAATAGATCTATGTGTTTTTGACTTATTATAAAATTATATTATAAGTATATCACACCCCTCTGTGTATCACACCTATAGATAGCACACCTATACCAGTCCTTAAAAGGACTTTTGTGGCCCTATTAGCTAGCGTTTGGTGTCCCTAACAGTCTGTCCCTGCTCCACAAAGCAACCTCTCCCTATACTGGCTGAATGTAAAATGGCGGCCAGATCGGGTTTAGGTAGGGGGTATGTCCATGTGCTGAAATGTCTCAATTGGCTGTCCTGTACCACCTGATGGATGTGTCATGGGTAGGGATGAGCGAACCCGAACTGTATATTTCGGGTTCGTACCGAATTTTGGGGTGTCCGTGACACGGACCCGAACCCGGACATTTTCGTAAAAGTCCGGGTTCAGGTTCGGTGTTCGTCGCTTTCTTGACGCTTTTTAAAAGGCTGCAAAGCAGCCAATCAACAAGCGTCATACTACTTGCCCCAAGAGGCCATCACAGCCATGCCTACTATTGGCATGGCTGTGATTGGCCAGAGCACCATGTGACCCAGCCTCTATTTAAGCTGGAGTCACATAGCGCCTCCCGTCACTCTGCTCTGATTAGCGTAGGGAGAGGTTGCGGCTGCGACAGTAGGGCGAGATTAGGCAGATTAACTCCTCCAAAAGACTCCATCCAGTGATCGATCTGCAGCTGTGGATCATTGAGCTGCTGATACTCAATTGCTCACTGTTTTTAGGCTGCCCAGACCGTTTGTCAGTCACTTTTTTCTGGGGTGATCGGCGGCCATTTTGTGTCTTGTGGTGCGCCAGCACAAGCTGCGACCAAGTGCATTTAACCCTCAATGGTGTGGTTGTTTTTTGGCTAAAGCCTACATCAGGGTGAAGCTGTCACACCAAGTGCATTTAACCAGCAATAGTCTGTTTATTTTTTTGGCCATATACTACATCAGGGGCAAGCTGCGCCTGTCACCAAGTGCATTTAACCCTCAGTAGTGTGGTTGGTCAAGCTGTCACACCAAGTGCATTTAACCAGCAATAGTCTGTTTATTTTTTGGCCATATACTACATCAGGGGCAAGCTGCGCCTGTCACCAAGTAGTGTGGTTGGTCAAGCTGTCACATCAAATGCATTTAACCAGCAATAGTCTGTTTATTTTTTGGCCATATACTACATCAGGGGCAAGCTGCGCCTGTCACCAAGTGCATTTAACCCTCAGTAGTGTGGTTGGTCAAGCTGTCACACCAAGTGCATTTAACCATCAATAGTGCGGTTATTTTTTGGCCATATCCCAGTCTAATTCTGTCAGTAAACGTATACCTGTCACCCAGCGCCTAAATACTAGGCCTCAAGTTTATATCCAGCTAAATCTGTCGTTACTGCTGTACTGTTGTGGCTGGGCAAGATATTTTGTGTCCGTCAAAGCACAGTTTTTGTTCTGGGTTTAAATACAATTCCCAATTTAGCAATTTCCTAATTTAGTGGTTTCTGCTGTATCAGAGCTATTTGAAATCTATCCCTAAAAGGGTATATAATATTCAAGGTGCACATAGGGTCATTCAGAATAACTTCACACACACGCTACTGTGCATTTCCAAGTCTAATTCTGTCAGTAAACCCATACCTGTCACCCAGCGCCTAAATACTAGGCCTCAAATTTATATTCAGCTGAATTTGAATACAATACATTGGGCCAAATAATATTTTTGTTGTTGTGGTGAACGATAATAATGAGGAAAACATCTAGTAAGGGACGCGGACGTGGACATGGTCGTGGTGGTGTTAGTGGACCCTCTGGTGCTGGGAGAGTGTACCAACTACCTCAGGTCCCAGTAGCCGCCAGAATTTACAGCGATATATGGTGGGGCCCAATGCCGTTCTAAGGATGGTAAGGCCTGAGCAGGTACAGGCATTAGTCAATTGGGTGGCCGACAGTGGATCCAGCACGTTCACATTATCTCCCACCCAGTCTTCTGCAGAAAGCGCACAGATGGCGCCTGAAAACCAACCCCATCAGTCTGTCACATCACCCCCATGCATACCAGGGAAACTGTCTCAGCCTCAAGTTATGCAGCAGTCTCTTATGCTGTTTGAAGACTCCGCTGGCAGGGTTTCCAAAGGGCATCCACCTAGCCCTTCCCCAGCGGTGAAAGACATAGAATGCACTGACGCACAACCACTTATGTTTCCTGATGATGAGGACATGGGAATACCACCTCAGCATGTCTCTGATGATGACGAAACACAGGTGCCAACTGCTGCGTCTTTCTGCAGTGTGCAGACTGAACAGGAGGTCAGGGATCAAGACTGGGTGGAAGACAATGCAGGGGACGATGAGGTCCTAGACCCCACATGGAATGAAGGTCGTGCCACTGACTTTCACAGTTCGGAGGAAGAGGCAGTGGTGAGACCGAGCCAACAGCGTAGCAAAAGAGGGAGCAGTGGGCAAAAGCAGAACACCCGCCGCCAAGAGACTCCGCCTGCTACTGACCGCCGCCATCTTGGACCGAGCACCCCAAAGGCAGCTTCAAGGAGTTCCCTGGCATGGCACTTCTTCAAACAATGTGCTGACGACAAGACCCGAGTGGTTTGCACGCTGTGCCATCAGAGCCTGAAGCGAGGCATTAACGTTCTGAACCTTAGCACAACCTGCATGACCAGGCACTTGCATGCAAAGCATGTACTGCAGTGGAGTAAACACCTTAAAAACAAGGAAGTCGCTCAGGCTCCCCCTGCTACCTCTTCTGCTGCTGCCGCCTCGGCCTCTTCTGCTGCTGCCGCCTCGGCCTCTTCCTCCGCCTCTGGAGGAACGTTGGCACCTGCCGCCCAGCAAACAGGGGATGTACCACCAACACCACCACCACCTCCGTCACCAAGCGTCTCAACCATGTCACACGGCAGCGTTCAGCTCTCCATCTCACAAACATTTGAGAGAAAGCGTAAATTCCCACCTAGCCACCCTCGATCCCTGGCCCTGAATGCCAGCATTTCTAAACTACTGGCCTATGAAATGCTGTCATTTAGGCTGGTGGACACAGACAGCTTCAAACAGCTCATGTCGCTTGCTGTCCCACAGTATGTTGTTCCCAGCCGTCACTACTTCTCCAAGAGAGCCGTGCCTTCCCTGCACAACCAAGTATCCGATAAAATCAAGTGTGCACTGCGCAACGCCATCTGTAGCAAGGTCCACCTAACCACAGATACGTGGACCAGTAAGCACGGCCAGGGACGCTATATCTCCCTAACTGCACACTGGGTAAATGTAGTGGCAGCTGGGCCCCAGGCGGAGAGCTGTTTGGCGCACGTCCTTCCGCCGCCAAAGATCGCAGGGCAACATTCTTTGCCTCCTGTTGCCACCTCCTCCTTCTCGGCTTCCTCCTCCTCTTCTTCCACCTGCTCATCCAGTCAGCCACACACCTTCACCACCAACTTCAGCACAGCCCGGGGTAAACGTCAGCAGGCCATTCTGAAACTCATATGTTTGGGGGACAGGCCCCACACCGCACAGGAGTTGTGGCGGGGTATAGAACAACAGACCGACGAGTGGTTGCTGCCGGTGAGCCTCAAGCCTGACCTGGTGGTGTGCGATAATGGGCGAAATCTCATTGCAGCTCTGGGACTAGCCGGTTTGACGCACATCCCTTGCCTGGCGCATGTGCTGAATTTGGTGGTGCAGAAGTTCATTCACAACTACCCCGACATGTCAGAGCTGCTGCATAAAGTGCGGGCCGTCTGTTCGCGCTTCCGGCGTTCACATCCTGCTGCTGCTCGCCTGTCTGCGCTACAGCGTAACTTCGGCCTTCCCGCTCACCGCCTCATATGCGATGTGCCCACCAGGTGGAACTCCACCTTGCACATGCTGGACAGACTGTGCGAGCAGCAGCAGGCCATAGTGGAGTTTCAGCTGCAGCACGCACGGGTCAGTCGCACTGCGGAACAGCACCACTTCACCACCAATGACTGGGCCTCCATGCGAGACCTGTGTGCCCTGTTGCGCTGTTTCGAGTACTCCACCAACATGGCCAGTGGCGATGACGCCGTTATCAGCGTTACAATACCACTTCTATGTCTCCTTGAGAAAACACTTAGGGCGATGATGGAAGAGGAGGTGGCCCAAGAGGAGGAGGAGGAGGAGGAAGAGGGGTCATTTTTAGCACTTTCAGGCCAGTCTCTTCGAAGTGACTCAGAGGGAGGTTTTTTGCAACAGCAGAGGCCAGGTACAAATGTGGCCAGCCAGGGCCCACTACTGGAGGACGAGGAGGACGAGGATGAGGAGGAGGTGGAGGAGGATGAGGATGAAGCATGGTCACAGCGGGGTGGCACCCAACGCAGCTCGGGCCCATCACTGGTGCGTGGCTGGAGGGAAAGGCAGGACGATGACGATACGCCTCCCACAGAGGACAGCTTGTCCTTACCCCTGGGCAGCCTGGCACACATGAGCGACTACATGCTGCAGTGCCTGCGCAACGACAGCAGAGTTGCCCACATTTTAACCTGTGCGGACTACTGGGTTGCCACCCTGCTGGATCCACGCTACAAAGACAATGTGCCCACCTTACTTCCTGCACTGGAGCGTGATAGGAAGATGCGCGAGTACAAGCGCACGTTGGTAGACGCGCTACTTAGAGCATTCCCAAATGTCACAGGGGAACAAGTGGAAGCCCAAGGCCAAGGCAGAGGAGGAGCAAGAGGTCGCCAAGGCAGCTGTGTCACGGCCAGCTCCTCTGAGGGCAGGGTTAGCATGGCAGAGATGTGGAAAAGTTTTGTCAACACGCCACAGCTAACTGCACCACCACCTGATACGCAACGTGTGAGCAGGAGGCAACATTTCACTAACATGGTGGAACAGTACGTGTGCACACCCCTCAACGTACTGACTGATGGTTCGGCCCCATTCAACTTCTGGGTCTCTAAATTGTCCACGTGGCCAGATCTAGCCTTTTATGCCTTGGAGGTGCTGGCCTGCCCGGCGGCCAGCGTTTTGTCTGAACTTGTATTCAACACGGCAGGGGGCGTCATTACAGACAAACGCAGCCGCCTGTCTACAGCCAATGTGGACAAGCTGACGTTCATAAAAATGAACCAGGCATGGATCCCACAGGACCTGTCCATCCCTTGTCCAGATTAGACATTAACTACCTCCCCTTAACCATATAATATTGTACTCCAGGGCACTTCCTCATTCAATCCTATTTTTATTTTCATTTTACCATTATATTGCGAGGCTACCCAAAATTGAATGAACCTCTCCTTTGTCTGGGTGCCGGGGCCTAAATATATGCCAATGGACTGTTCCAATGTTGGGTGACGTGAAGCCTGATTCTCTGCTATGACATGCAGACTAATTCTCTGCTGACATGAAGCCAGATTCTCTGTTACGGGACCTCTCTCCTCTGCCTGGGTGCTGGGCCTAAATATCTGACAAAGGACTGTTGCAGTGGTGGCTGACGTGAAGCCTGATTTTCTGCTATGACATGCAGACTGATTCTCTGCTAACATGAAGCCAGATCCTCTGTTACGGGACCTCTCTCCTCTGCCTGGGTGCTGGGCCTAAATATATGCCAATGGACTGTTGCACTGGTGGCTGACGTGAAGCCTGATTCTCTGCTATGACATGCAGACTAATTCTCTGCTGACATGAAGACAGATTCTCTGTTACAGGACCTCTCTCCTCTGCCTGGGTGCTGGGCCTAAATATGTGCCAATGGACTGTTGCACTGGTGGCTGACGTGAAGCTTGATTCTCTGCTATGACATGCAGACTAATTCTTTGCTGACATGAAGCCAGATTCTCTGTTATGGGACCTCTCTTCTCTGCCTGCGTGCTGGGCCTAAATATATGCCAATGGACTGTTGCAGTGGTGGCTGACGTGAAGCCTAATTCTCTGCTATGACATGCAGACTGATTCTCTGCTGACATGAAGCCAGATCCTCTGTTACGGGACCTCTCTCCTCTGCCTGGGTGCTGGGCCTAAATATCTGACAATGGACTGTTGCATTGGTGGCTGACGTGAAGCCTGATTCTCTGCTATGATATGAAGACTGATTCTCTGCTGACATGAAGACAGATTCTCTGTTACGGGACCTCTCTCCTCTGCCTGGGTGCTGGGCCTAAATTTATGAAAATGGACTGTTGCAGTGGTGGGTGACGTGAAGCCTGATTCTCTGCTATGATATGAAGACTGATTCTCTGCTGACATGAAGCCAGATTGTCTGTTACGGGACCTCTCTCCTCTGCCTGGGTGCTGGGCCTAAATATCTGACAATGGACTGTTGCATTGGTGGCTGACGTGAAGCCTGATTCTCTGCTATGATATGAAGACTGATTCTCTGCTGACATGAAGCCAGATTGTCTGTTACGGGACCTCTCTCCTCTGCCTGGGTGCTGGGCCTAAATATCTGACAATGGACTGTTGCAGTGGTGGCTGACGTGAAGCCTGATTCTCTGCTATGACATGCAGACTAATTCTCTGCCGACATGAAGCCAGATTGTCTGTTACGGGACCTCTCTCCTCTGCCTGGGTGCTGGGCCTAAATTTATGAAAATGGACTGTTGCAGTGGTGGGTGACGTGAAGCCTGATTCTCTGCTATGATATGAAGACTGATTCTCTGCTGACATGAAGCCAGATTGTCTGTTACGGGACCTCTCTCCTCTGCCTGGGTGCTGGGCCTAAATATCTGACAATGGACTGTTGCATTGGTGGCTGACGCGAAGCCTGATTCTCTGCTATGATATGAAGACTGATTCTCTGCTGACATGAAGCCAGATTGTCTGTTATGGGACCTCTCTCCTCTGCCTTGGTGCTGGGCCTAAATTTATGAAAATGGACTGTTACAGTGGTGGGTGACATGAAGCCTGATTCTCTGCTATGACATGAAGACTGATTCTCTGCTGACATGAAGCCAGATTGTCTGTTACGGGACGTCTCTCCTCTGCCTGGGTGCTGGGCCTAAATTTATGAAAATGGACTGTTACAGTGGTGGGTGACGTGAAGCCTGATTCTCTGCTATGACATGAAGACTGATTCTCTGCTGACATGAAGCCAGATTGTCTGTTACGGGACCTCTCTCCTCTGCCTGGGTGCTGGGCCTAAATTTATGAAAATGGACTGTTACAGTGGTGGGTGACATGAAGCCTGATTCTCTGCTATGACATGAAGACTGATTCTCTGCTGACATGAAGCCAGATTCTGTGTTACGGAACCTTTCTCCTCTGCCTGGGTGCTTGGCCTAAATTTATGAAAATGGACTGTTGCAGTGGTGGCTGACGTGAAGCCTGATTCTCTGCTATGACATGCAGACTGATTCTCTGCTGACATGAAGACAGATTCTCTGTTACGGGACCTCTCTCCTCTGCCTGGGTGCCGGGGCCTAAATATCTGAGAATGGACTGTTCCAGTGGTGGGTGACGTGAAGCCAGATTCTCTGCTATGGGACCTCTCTCCAATTGATTTTGGTTAATTTTTATTTATTTAATTTTTATTTTAATTCATTTCCCTATCCACATTTGTTTGCAGGAGATTTACCTACATGTTGCTGCCTTTTGCAGCCCTCTAGCCCTTTCCTGGGCTGTTTTACAGCCTTTTTAGTGCCGAAAAGTTCGGGGCTCCATTGACTTCAATGGGGTTCGGGTTCGGGACGAAGTTCGGATCGGGTTCGGATCCCGAACCCGAACATTTTCGGGAAGTTCGGCCGAACTTCTCGAACCCGAACATCCAGGTGTCCGCTCAACTCTAGTCATGGGTCAAAGTTCTTCACAATGTAAAAGAATATGGCGGGCGCAAATATCTCCATGTTTGCATGTTCGGTGAATCGCGAACACGCAAAGTTCGCCGCAAAATGACTGCCGGGCCAACCGCAAGGCCATCTCTAATCCTATTATAAATGCATAGGCGTTAATATGGAGTTGGTCTCCCCTTTGCAGCTAAACATCTTCCACTCTTCTGGAAAGTCTTTCTACAAGATTTTGGAGTGTGTCTGTGGGAATCTTTACATTTCTGAGGTCAGACACTGATTTTGGATGAGAGGACCTGGTTGGCAATCTCCGAGCACTCTGTGATAACTTTACATGGCTTTGTGGCTGAGTTGCTATGGTTCTTAAGCGCTTCCACTTTGCAGGAATGTTACTCACAGATGAGTGCAGAACATCTAGGAGATATGGAATTTCACAAATGGACTTTTCTGCAATGGAGGCTTCCTATGACAGTATCATGCTTGAATCCAGTGAGCTCTTTAGAACAAATGTTTGTAAAAGAAGACTGCATGGCTAGAGGCTGGATTTTATACACGTGTGGCAATGGGAATGAATGAAACACATGATTGTAATGATTAAAGCAGTTATCCGGCAAATCATATTGATAGTCATATATCTGGAGAGGTCATCAATATCACATCGGCGGGGGTCCTTGAGCACCGCAGCCTCTTCCTAGGCCAGTGACGTCACTGTACATCGGTCACATGGCCTAGTTGCAGCTCAGCCCCATATAAGTGAATGGGGCTGAGCTGCAATACAAAACACAGCCACTATACAATGTACAGAGCTGTACTTGGTGAGCTGCTGGGTGTCCGCAGCTCTCACCAGAGCTCCGGTAAGCACAGTGGCTCCCTAAAGCAGCTGATCTGCGGGGGTGCCCAGACTGGGACCCCTACCATAATGGCTCAGTGGTTAGCACGAGTGCCTTGCTGGGGTCCTGGGTTAAAATCCAACCAAGGACAACATCTGCATGGAGTTTGTATGGTCTTCCTGTTTTTGTGTGGGTTTCCTCCGGGTACTCCGGTCTCTTCCCACACTCCAAAGACATCCTGATAGGGACCTTAGATGGTGAACCCCATCTGGACAGCCCGATGCTAATGTCTGTATAGTGCTGTGAAATATAGTAGCGCTATATAAGTGCCTAAATAAAAAATAAATCATTATCATTTTCTGGATAACCCCTTTAAGAGATTCTAAATACTTTTCTCTGATTGGTGTACATTGAATACATATTACCTGGCGTTTTAATGTACTTGTCCATATATCTCTGAAATCAAAATGGAATTTAAAGGTTTTTTAGGCACTGAAAATAAAGCTAAATCGGTTTTAATGGTCAAGAAATGAAAGTGGACAATAACCCCAGCCTTCAGCATTCACCACAGCTCGTTGTAGTGATGATCTGGTGGCATTACTGTGGATGGCACATCGCTACCTAATGTAGAACCGCAAGTATTGCTTGTCGCTGTTAGAAGACCATGGACAAATTTAATCATATTAAACCTTGTTTTGAACTTAAAAAAGTTAAGAAATGGCAGTTTTTTTCCAAAAACACACCGCACTTGTGGACAGTCATGGTGCTGCATTTTGTATGAACGCAGCCATGCTTTTCTATTCCTAGACAACCACTCCAGGCGGTATATCTCATGA
Source organism: Bufo gargarizans (assembly GCF_014858855.1). NCBI lineage: Eukaryota > Metazoa > Chordata > Amphibia > Anura > Bufonidae > Bufo > Bufo gargarizans. Next base: position 91,662,020 of record NC_058085.1, read on the forward strand.
ATGTGGGACATTATAGTGAGGATACAAGGGTGGCAGAACGTCTAGTCCTGGATTTTCTTAAATGTACTGCAAAAAAAAAATCTTAATACACACATAACATTATACTTAAACCCATGTGTATTAGGGACATTTTAATGAAACAATAAAATGAAAAGTATTGCAATTCAGATTACATGCATAAAATGGATAAAAGACCTGCATAAAAAAGGGGAAAAAAAGCGCAAGCGGCGGTGTAAAAGGCAAAATTGTAATAATAACAGATCGGATAATTCAGAAATGATTCTCCAGTTGAATCAGTTTGTAGGTTTAATGACTTGGGAATGGGACAATTCTGTCACTGTTTCTCTTTTCTTGGTTTGTTACTCTAAACTTCATCACAAAAGCGTTTTTTATTTGGGGTGGAGAGGTGTTCGATCCTGGTACCTGAGGGGACCTAAAGACCTACTGTCAAAAAGTAATATAAATGGTACATAGATGGGGGCTCTGTTGCAGATATTACAGAAATAGTATTGTTATTTCCAACTACTTCCCTAAATAAACGCTTTAGACTGCAAAGTATGATCCGTGTCAGAATCGTACATTAAAGAGCACGTGTCAGCAGGAGCAACCCCATTAAACCAGATGCCCGAGTGTTAGGGTCGAACCTGCTGACTAAAATAAAACCCATCTTGTAAAACTCAGCTGTGGCATTCCCAAGAAAAAATTATTGTATTCTTTATGAAAATGAGGGCATAGAGGGGAGGGACCTACCCTCCATGTGCACCTCAGCTCCCGAGTGTTCCAGTGCTGGCAATTAGAGATGTCGCAAACATAACATTTTCTGTCCGTGAACGGCGAACGCGAATTTCCGCAAATGTTCGCGAACGGGCGAACCGCCATAGACTTCAATTGGCAGGCGACTTTTAAAACCCACAGGGACTCTTTCTGGCCACAATAGTGATGGAAAAGTTGTTTCAAGGGGACTAACACCTGGACTGTGGCATGCCGGAGGGGGATCCATGGCAAAACTCCCATGGAAAATTACGTAGTTGACGCAGAGTCAGGTTTTAATCCATAAAGGGCATAAATCACCTAACATTCCTAAATTGTTTGGAATAAGGTGCTTTAAAACATCCAGTGTGTGTATACGATCAGGTATGATGTTGTATCGATCAAGTAGTGTAAGGGTTATGCCCGCTTCACAGTGACAGACTAAACTCTGACAGACCAAACTCCCTGTTTAACGCACCGCAAACAACCGCAAACAGTCCATTTGCAAAACCGCAAACTCACCATTTGCACAAGGTTGGATACCAAGCTAGCCATGTCCCGTTCCTTGTCCTCACTGACGTCATTGAAGGTCTCTTCCTCCACCCAGCCACGTACAACACCAAGGGTCCCAGAAAGGTGACAACAAACCCCCTGGGACGCCTGCTGTGGTTGGTCTTCCACCTCCTCAAAGCCATCTTCCTCTTCTGACTCCTCTTCTTCAGACTCCTCTCTCTGCGTTGCCGCAGGTCCAGCAATCGACAACGACAAGGCTGCTTCTGGTGGTGATGGTAACCTTCGCAGGGCACGCTCCAGAAAAAACGCATATGGGATGAGGTCGATGATGTTGCCTTGGGTTTGACTGACCAGGTTTGTCACCTCCGCAAAAGGACGCATGAGCCTACAGCCATTGTGCATGAGCGTTCAGTAACGCGGCCAAAAAATACACAGCTCCGCAGAGGCTGTCCTCTTTTTTTTAAATGAAAAAAAAATCTGTTCTTACCAGTTTAATCTCTGTTTTGTCCCCTATCGGGGGCCTGTGTATGGAATAGATTTTAGGAACCAGGAGATGGAAAAAGATGGTTGGTTGGTCCTCTTACTTTCAATTTGGGGCACTGCGCGTGCGCCGTGCAATGTACTGTGCCACCCTATATGAGTGGTGTGTTAAGTAGTACTATTCCTATCAGTTTAATCCCTGTTACGTCCCCTGTCAGAGGACGTGTATCGAATAGATTTTAGACAACCGCAAAGAGTTGTCAATAGTTGACACACTCATGACATAAATTTTATTCCTCTATGAGTCAATCTTGGTGTAGTGATGACTGTGCTTGTGCGCACGTTTGGGAGATTGCAGGCGATGGCGGTTTTTCAAAGCCTATGGTCGTGCTGAGGTAGTTCAGTGACAGTTAAGTGACCCAGAAAACAATGATTCTGCAGTGTGGGCCCATTGTTGGCCTAGTAGGCTTTAATGATCATCTTAGATGATCACAAAGAAAATTAATGTTTTTTTCTATGAAAAATTATCCAGCCGATCGCTTTTGGTCTGTTCATAATGAAGCAACGACCTTATCATCTGGGGTGTGCCAACATTGCCAACACACTCATAGAGGTGATCGCTTTATTGTGATATGCATGCCCCTTCACCACAACAAGGTAACAATCACGAAGGGGAATTGACACATGTATGTGCCTTTTTTTTTGTTTTGTTTTTGCAGCCACAGTGCAGCACCAGAGGCCAGAAAAATTAGGTATGTACACTAGCCTGAAAAATTTGGTATTATTGCAGCCATTGCTGTAGCAGCGGCCGGAAAAATTGATGTTTTCTAGGCAGAAAGTGCACTAAAACATTGCGGCTTGAACCCTAGTTGGTGGCGGAGAAGTCACACAAGTAATTCGGCATACAGAGATTAAATACAGCTGCATGTGGACCATTTTTAGCCCAAGGCATCTCATCAGGCCTTTTTTGGTCAAATGCATCCCTTACTGTCAGTCCCTTCGGGATCCATGACTCATTCATCTTAATAAAGGTGAGGTAATCTAGACTTTTTTGACCTAGGCGACTTCTCTTCTCAGTGACAATACCTCCTGCTGCGCTGAAGGTCCTTTCTGACAGGACACTTGAAGCGGGGCAGGCCAGAAGTTCTATCGCAAATTCGGATAGCTCAGGCCACATGTCAAGCCTGCACACCCAGTAGTCAAGGGGTTCATCGCTCCTCAGAGTGTTGATATCTTAAGTTAAGGCGAGGTAGTCTGCTACCTGACGGTCGAGTCATTCTATGAGGGTGGACCCTGAAGGGCTTTGGCGTACTGGGTACTTATGCACAAAGCGTTGTACGATCAGATTCAACACATGTGCCATGCCATGTGTCAACTTGCCCAAATTCAATGCCGCCAACAAATTGCTTCCATTGTCACACACCACTTTGCCAATCTCCAGTTGGTGCGGGGTCAGCCAATGATCCACCTGTGCGTTCAGGGCGGACAGGAGTGCTGGTCCGGTGTGACTCTCTGCTTTCAGGCAAGTCAACCCCGATACGGCGTGACACTGTCGTATCCTGGATGGGGAATAGCCCCTGGGGAGCTGGGGATGTGCAGTTGATGTGGAGCAAAACGCAGTAGCAGAAGAGGACTCAGCCGAGGAGGTTAGCGAAGAGGATTGAGTAGGAGGAGTAGAGGAGGTGGCAGCAGGCCTGCCTGCAAGTCGTGGCGGTGTCACTAACTCCTCTGCAGAGCCACGCATTCCATGCTTGGCTGCCGTCAGCAGGTTTACCCAATGCGTAGTGTACGTTATATACCTGCCCTGACCGTGCTTTGCAGACCAGGTATCAGTGGTCAGATGGACCCTTGCCCCAACACTGTGTGCCAGACATGCCATGACTTCCTTTTCCACAATAGAGTACAGGCTGGGGATTGCCTTTTGTGAAAATAAAAATTCGTCCGGGTACCTTGCACTGCGGTGTCCCAATAGCTACAAATTTTTTAAAGGCCTCAGACTCCACCAGCTTGTATGGTAAAAGCTGGCAGGCTAAGAGTTCCGACAAGCCAGCTGTCAGACACCAGGCAAGGGGGTGACTCTGTGACATTGGCTTCTTACACTCAAACATTTCCTTGACAGACACCCGACTGTGGGCAGATGAGCAGGACCTGCTGAAGTTGAGAGGCAGAGGGGGCAAGGAGGACAGCAGTGGTTGACGTGGCTGAAGATGCTGGACCAGGAGGAGGATTTTAGCTTTTAGTTTGTTTGCTGCTTGTACTCATCATGTGTTGATCCCATAGGCAGTTGTGATGTGAGATCATGTGCCTTCGCAAAGCAGTTGTACCTAGGTGGGTGTTGGACTTCCCACGACTCAGTTTCTTTCAGCACAGGTTGCAAATGGCATCGCTGTTATCAGAGCTTTGTTGCTGAGCTTTGCAATGACGGCATTCTGGTGGTGGCAACAGCATGCGTTGATTGGCGAGCTGTCTGGCTGACCCCGGGTGCCGATACATGCTGTCTGACTGTGCCACTAGCTCCTTGAGACGACCCCCCCCCTGCTTCCAACTTGTCTACTCCTCCTCTCTGTCTCCCCATCTGAACTTTCCCCCTGTTCTTCTTCTCTTCGAGCGGGCACCCACGTGACATCCACGGACACATCGTCATCATCAACCGCTTTACTTGTATCTGACAACTCAGCAAAGGAAGCAGCAGCGGGTACAACATCATCATCATCACACCGTACGTCCATGTGTGTAATGCTGCCTGACTGAGACATATCCCTGTTATCTACATCCTCTGGCAATAATGGTTGCGCATCACTCATTTCTTCCAACTGATGTGTAAATAACTCTTCTGACAGAGCAAGTGAAGCGGCTGTGGTGGTAGTGGTGGTGGTGGTGGCGGCGGGCGGGCGAGTGGTAACTTGAGAGGTGCCCGAAGCGGAGCTGGAGGAGGATGGTGCGTCAAGGTTCCGAGCGGAAGCTGTAGAAGATTGGGTGTCCTGTGTAAGCCAGTCAACTATGAGTCGGCTACGAGTTTAGGGTACGTGGCCTCTGAACACTGAGCATTATTCTAGGGCCAAAGGAAATCATAGCACCACGACCAAGACGGCCCCTGCGGGGTGGTCTGCCTCTACCTGTCATATTTTTTTTAGATTAGTGGTACTATGCGTGCAAGGTACTGTGCCACCCTATATGAGTGGTGGGCAGTGGGTACAGTACAGTCTGTGGGCCTGACACACACTGGCAGGCAACTGCAATTATATTACAGAGGATACATTACATGGATTTTTTATCTGCAAGGTGCTGTGCCACCCTATATGAGTGGTGGGCAGTGTGCACAGTACAGTCTGTGGACCTGACACTCACTGGCAGGCAACTGCAATTATATTAAAGGGTAAAAATTAAATGAACTTTTTATCTGCAAGGTGCTGTGCCACCCGATATGAGTGGTGGGCACTGGCGGTGGGTACTGTCAGTGGGCACCGTACAGTCTGTGGGCCTGACACTCACTGGCAGGCAACTGCAATTATATTACAGAGGAAAAATGAAATGAACTTTTTATCTGCAAGGTGCTGTGCCACCCTATGAGTGGTGGGCAGTGGGCACAGTACAGTCTGTGGGCCTGACACTCACTGGCAGGCAACTGCAATTATATTAAAGGGTAAAAATTAAATGACTTTTTTATCTGCAAGGTACTGTGTCACCCTATATGAGTGGTGGGCACTGGCAGTGGGCACAGTACAGTCTGTGGGCTTGACACACACTGGCAGGCAACTGCAATTATATTAAAGGGTAAAAATTAAATGACTTTTTATCTGCAAGATACTGTGCCACCCTATATGAGTGGTGTGCACACAGTACAGTCTGTGGGCCTGTGGCCTCTCACACACGGGCAGGCAACTGCAATATATATATATATATATATATATATATAAAAAAAGCAGACTGATGTACCCGCCCTAAAAAGGGTTTTTTGGGGTGCTGTCAGGACGCTGTCCTTACAGCAGATGAGTCTTTGAGGACTGTAGTGGACACAGAACACTGGCCTAGCTAACGATTTACCTATTAAATCAGCAGCAGCTGCACTCTCCCTGCTGTAACTAACACTGCAGCTTCAGAATGAATCTAAGAGGGCTGCCGTCCTTGCTTTTTGATAGGAGGTGGGAGGGTCTGGGAGGGAGGGTATGCTGATTGGCTGGAATGTGTCTGCTGACGTATAGGGAGCGGACCGAACATCGCATATGTTCGCCCGCCGCAGCGAACGCGAACAAGCGATGTTCGCCGGGAACTGTTCGCCGGCGAATAGTTCGGGACATCTCTATTGGCAATGCCCCTCAGTGCACTGAAGCCATGTATTGCACAAAGGATAAAAATCATTTTTTCTTAGGAACTCCACGACCGATTTTCACAAGACAAGTACTACTTTAATTAGCAGGATCATCCTACCAGGCAGTTTGCCCAGCTTAATAGGGTTGGTCTTGCTGACAGGTGCTCTTTAAGCCCAGCAGAAGAAATTATGCTGAAGGCCCACCCAATGTCCATACAGAATTGTGCATACCCACTTTTATTGCAAACTTTTGTGTTATCCCTGTTCATGCATTACAAGAAATATACCCTAGTAGTAAGTGATTGGGCTTTAAAGTCAGCCCCACATCAGGTTGTCTTCTGCTTGAACCTTGTGGCCTAGTGTTGTGGTAGAGCCTTGGACCATTGGAGGATACTTTGATACTTTGGTGGTCCTATCTGATCCTGGTTATTATTTGCTTTAAAACCTATTAGTTAAAGGTGCTTACCCAAAATACAAATGCATCCTCTATCCTTTGGATCTTCTGAATAGGAATGATGTAGTCCAAAATTGATAGAGTTGAAATATACCAATGGTCCATTATTTACAGTCCCACATAGATAATGTGGTTTGGGGTATAACATCTTTATCAAGTCAATGACTTGGTAAAGGGGTACGCAGGGAGAGTCAAAGGTCTCAGGATAGCTTTTTATTTCAGAAATTAAAGGGAAAATGAAATATCTGAATACCCCAGCAAGAAATGTGTAAGGGGGGCCTATCTTTTAGGCTATGTCCAGAACCTGGCCGCCATCTTGAAAGCCGCCATATCAAGGGCAAATTTTTCCAATGGGTTTTCTCAGAAATTGATTGACACAATTAGATTTGCAATACCTTCTGTGGTTTAAAAGTTATCTGTGTTCAGCACCAGGGACAACACAGTGAACACGTCAAATAGCTGTGCATCACAGGGAACATTCCCGGTTGTTGTTGCAAATTTCTGTGTTGATAGCTTTTGAACCACAAGAAATATTGCAAATCTGATTGTGGCAATCAATTTCAGAAACAAATTCTATTCTGCTTTGATATGCTACATGACCCCCTTCCTATTGGAAAAATTTGCCCTTGATCCAATATGGCGGCTTTCAAGATGGCGGCCATGTTTCGAACATAGCCTAAAAAATAGGCCCTCTCCTGCTGGGGTTCAGATATTTCATTTTCCCTTTTGTTTCTGAAATAAAAGGGTGTCCTGAGACCTTTGAATCACCCAGTAGTTCAACCCTATGAACATTGGACTACATCATTCCTATTCACAACTGGCAGTGCCACGCAAGATGCCATTCCTTTTTCTTTTTTATTTGTGCTGACACTACCAGTCGTCAAACTCAGGAGAAACTGATTCAGCATATCCAGCTTGCAATCATTTCACCTCTTATCCCTGGGTGTGGGTTATGTGTGCATATTTCTTCATTTTTAGGTGAGCAGCCATTTTGCAGGGAACAAGTGCATATTCCACTGTGCAATACATTACATGGGCGGTGTCCTCTTTGTCAGTTTTTTGTCTCTTCTAAATCCATAGCATGGAAAACAAACTAAAAACCTTTAATTCTTGCCACCTGCAGCTGCCACTAGGGGGAGCTTACTGCATTCTGTGTTTTAGCTCATTGTATAAAGAGTATGCACTAAGTTCAACCTAGTTGTGACTGCATGTGGCAAGAGCCTTATAATTTAACCTGACTGGGGTACTTTATTAAGATAGTTTTTTCCTGCTTGAGTGTTAGGGCTCATTCAGATGGCTGTATTCTATCCGCAAAAATGCGGATCTGTTTTTTTGCAGTTCAGCATGTCCACCAAAAAATGGATTGCATTCTGCATTTTTGCAGACCCATAGACTTCAATGGGGCCATATCCAAATTTTTACTGAAAAGTATAAGACATGTTTTATTGGTTTTGGGGAGCCCTAGAACAGAAGAAAAGAGCCCATAGAAGTGAATAGGTCTGCATCTAAGGCCTCCTGCACAAGAACGTAATGCAACAGGCTGCAGTGCACGAACACCCTCAGTGAGGCAGTCGCAGCGGATCGCGGACCCATTCACTTTAATGGGTCCGCGATCCGGCAGTTTTGCAAAAAGATAGGACATGTTCTATCTTTTTGCGGAACGGAAGTACGGGATGAAACCCCGCGGAAGCACTCCGTAGTGCTTCCGTAGGGTTACGTTTATCCGTTCCGCACCATTCCGCATGTCGGGATTTGCGGACCCATTGAAGTGAATGGGTCTGCATCCGTGATGCGGAATGCACATGGAACGGTGCCCGTGTATTGCAGGTCCGCAATACGGCAACGGGACACCTACGGTCGTGTGCAGGAGGCCTAATCCTCAAAAAAAAAAAATAACGGATCCAGATTTTTGTGAACAGCATACGGCCGTCTGAAAGAACCCTTAGGGCTCATGCACACAACAGTATTTTGCGTTCAGTATACTGGCCGTTTTTTTAGTTCAGTATGCGGTACATATACTGAACCATTCATTTCAATGGTTCAGCAAAAAAAAAACTGAAGTGTCTCCCTGTGCATTCCGTTTCAGCATTTCCGTACCGTGAAGAGATAGAACATGTCCTATTCTTGTCCGCAAATCACGGTGCTTGTCCTCCATTCAAGTCAATGGGTCCACAAAAAAAACGGAACACATACGGAAATGCATCCATATGTCTTCCGTATCCATTCTGTTTTTGCTGAACCATCTATTGAAAATGTTATGCCCAGCCCAATTTTTTCTATGTAATTACTGTATACTGTATATGGCATACGGAAAAATGGAACGGAAAAACGGAAAGGAAACTGAAACCCAACGGAAACAGAAAATGGAACAACGGATCCGTAAAAAACGGACCGCAGATCACTGAAAAATCCATACTGTCGTGTGCATGAGCCCTTAATCAGAGGTCTGCCGGAGTAATATGGCACCATAGGCAAAATTTCCACCTTGTAAATTTTCAGGTGATTCAGAACTCTAAATATCAGAAATGGAGGGTGGGAGAAATGATAATACAGACCAATATAAGGTGTACCGTATTAAGAATTTAATCTGCTCAGAAATTTTGAACTTTTTTAGATAAAAAAAACGAGGGTGGACATTCACTTTTTCATAGCAGAGATTTTCTTTTCATCAAGTTTGTTGAAGTTACCGTATTTAACACAGATAAAGCTTCTCCGTTCAGAGCTGGTGTTTAGCTTTTTGCCCCGTTAAATAATCTGCAGTTGTAAAGATAAGTGAAGGGTAGATTTTTTTTTTGCCTGAAGTCACAGAGATTCATCTTCCAGAACAAGGGGCCGAGAACTTCAGGTACAGTCATGTACGGGATAAATGGCCATATTGCTGCAAATTCTCCCTATAAATAAAAGTTGGTAACGATCATCAGTCAGGGAGACAAATAACCCCAGATGTCTCTCCGCAGAACACGATGTGCAGCAGAGTATTTAATTTCACTTGATGTATGAAAGTCACTGTACTCCAGCTCTGGCTGAATCTGCCTTTGGGTCTTCATAAGAGTGCACAGATTTCCTTGATGCTAATGTGGCTGGAAGATTCTGTCTGCAGATGTCGTATACAAGACATCAGATATTCTGTTAGAGCAAAAAAGAGGATAATCTTGAAGTGAATTCATCATTTGGGAATGGGAGAGATCCAGCTGCTCCCTCTCGAATAGAAAACTTTTTTCTGAATGTCTGAAGAGCTCTTATTACATTGATCCGCACATTGACCTGTAAAAAGACATTTCAAATGATGGCAAAGCATTGCCTTCTACCTCTGTGTAGCTGAGCTCAGTGTAGCAGTATATCGGTACCTTGGCAGTTAGGAAGGGTAAATCGTTGTACCCAATTTCCTCTCGAGTTTTAGTTATTTTAGCTCCCAAATCAATAAAATATTGTACCTCGGTACAGAAGTAGATAGGTCACCACCAGGGGGGCACCTAGCATTTCTGCTGCCTGAGGCGAAAATTAAAACGGCACCCCAACCCCCAATGCCAATTTCTTAATCTAACCCCATCCATCCAGCCCTACTGTTAAAGACATACTTGGAAAACATTAGGTACAGCGCTACAAGACATACAGGGTAATACAGCGCCACATACTGTGCCCACTGGGCTTCCCAATACTATGCTAAAGAAACAGATAATCCCCCTTCTACTGCCCCCCTCTTGCCCCTAGCTGGTGCTGCCTGAGGTAATCGCCTCACCTCGCCTCATTGGTGGTGCACCACTGGTCACCACCTAAACATACATTTAAGGCTACTTTCACACTGGCGTTGTGGCTTTCCGTTTCTGAGATCCGTTCAGGGCTCTCAGGCGCTGTCCAAAACGGATCAGTTTTGCCCTAATGCATTCTGAATGGTAAAGGATCCGCTCAGAATGCATCAGTTTGGCTCCGTTCCGTCTCTATTCCGCTTTGGAGGCAGACAACAAAACGCTGCCTGCAGCGTTTTTGTGTCCGTCTGACGAAACTGAGCAAAATGTTTTTCTAGAGTTTTTCTATGACACAATCTGGCACAATAGAAAAAAACTGATCCATTTCAATGGTGTTGAAGACGGATCCGTCTTGGCTATGTTAAAGATAACACAAACGGATCCGTTCTGAACGGAAGCAAACGGTTGTATTATCTGAACTGATCCGTCTGTGCAGATCCATGACAAATCCGCACCAAACGCGAGTGTGAAAGTAGCCTAAGTAAAACATAAAGTCACAATTTCAGTTATCACTTATGGATGTTACTGAACCTTCCCCCGACATCAGAGCACTTTTTCATTGATCTTCTACATCGTTTTTGTGAAGCAGATAATCCATAGGTAATGTATAGCACTACATTGAATGGGGATAAGTCACAATACTTTTAGGAATTTACCCTTCCACTATCCAACCTTGGATGCTTCTCCGCCCTCAGGTCAGTCCAGTGGTGCTGAATGTGAACAGCTGTTCTAGGAGGGTTCCACTAAAGACGTTGATGACAAATGACTAGAATTTTCCATCAACGTCTGATCCTTCATGTCCAACTACTTTGAACCAACCAATCAAGAGAACAAAGTAGTAGTGGTTCTAGGAGAGAGTCTTTTAGCTTATATTGGCTCTGCTCAACACAACCATCCCATTGTAGTCAGTGGTTGACCATGCAGCCAAACAAACCATTAAGACTTTGACTTAGATATTTAACATCCATGTTTAGTTACTAAGCATTTGTGTTTTCTGATTGTATATCAACATTTAATACAATACATATGTAGTGCCCCCAGTGCAAGAGGGTATCTGCAATTTGGTTTGTAATGTTTGTGATGCTAATGCAATACACTGTACACCTAATATGTGTAAGCGTGAGACAGGCATGGCCAGAGTTAACCATCCTGGCTCAGCCTTGTCTGAATCTCAGGGTGTGGGCTGGCCCCACCCCCTAGTTCCAGAGTTTACTAATCGGTCCAATGCCAACCCAACAATATGGGAATCAAAAGTCATATATAGCTGGTGGACATCCAATACTCAATACAATATCACCTATTAATATGACCACACAACATCCAATTATAATTAAAATCGTCAAAGTTTATTTCACATGTCCTAAAAAGTATACAATGTATTAAAAAGGCAGCAATTCACACGAAAAAGGAGGAAACCATATGTGTACAGATCATCATAGGAGATATTATATGTCAATATACTGTATATGGCAGCAATGTAGAAATGGTTTAAGTGGTTATTCTGATTACTGACTCTCCTAACACCACACACTGGCCGTTGCACCGTTTCAAGCCCTGCCTTGCACCCACATGGACATTTAACATCAAAGGCACCCCCAAACAACCATGATGCCCACAGCTACATGAAGGGCCCCATATTCACTCCACCGACGCTTGGGAGTGAAGGCCTGAGAGCAGTGGTGTAGCTAGAAATGACTGGGCCCCACAGCAAATTTTTGAATGGGGCCCCCCTCTCCCAGTAATATTTTCTCAACCCCTTCCTTTCATGCCGCCCCCATTCCTGTGGCTAGTAAAGATCGCTCTCTCAGACCAGGGCCAGCAGCTGTTCTATCCGTTTCCTACACTGTCTATACGGTCAGTGTATATCATTTCATTGTGTAATACTGTTGAGGGGGCCCTGACAAAATGTTTTAGTCCTCCTCCTCCTGGATGGCCCCTTCTGGGTCAGGGCCCCAAAGCAGATGCTTCGCCTGCTTCCCCTATAGCTACGCCCCTGCCTGAGAGGGTAAACTGTGATACATCATCATCAGGATCACTACCACTCCCATCTTCTGCTACGGCTCCTCAGAAGGTTGCTGCACATGGTAAAATACCTAAATTTAAAGTTGTGCAGTTCCTCCTGTCAAAACCCACAATGATCTATGAACTATCTATAGTTCACCTGTGTCCCTACAGATCCAAAAGCACACACCCTACTCAGTATGTACAGTACAGACCAAAAGTTTGGACACACCTTCTCATTCAAAGAGTTTTCTTTATTTTCATGACTATGAAAATTGTAGATTCACACTGAAGGCATCAAAACTATGAATTAACACATGTGGAATTATATACATAACAAAAAAGTGTGAAACAACTGAAAATATGTCATATTCTATGTTCTTCAAAGTAGCCACCTTTTGCTTTGACTACTGCTTTGCACACTCTTGGCCTTCTCTTGATGAGCTTCAAGAGGTAGTCACCTGAAATGGTTTTCACTTCACAGGTGTGCCCTGTCAGGTTTAATAATAGGGATTTCTTGCCTTATAAATGGGGTTCGGGACCATCAGTTGCATTGTGGAGAAGTCAGGTGGATACATAGCTGATAGTCCTACTGAATAGACTGCTAGAATTTGTATTATGGCAAGAAAAAAGCAGCTAAGTAAAAAAAAACGAGTGGCCATCATTACTTTAAGAAATGAAGGTCAGTCAGTCCGAAAAATTGGGAAAACTTTGAAAGTGTCCCCAAGTGCAGTCACAAAAACCATCAAGCGCTACAAAGAAACTGGCTCACATGCGGACCGACCCAGGAAAGGAAGACCCAGAGTCACCTCTCCTGCGGAGGATAAGTTCATCCGAGTCACCAGCCTCAGAAATCGCAGGTTAACAGCAGCTCAGATTAGAGACCAGGTCAATGCCTCACAGAGTTCTAGCAGCAGACACATCTCTAGAACAACTGTTAAGAGGAGACTGTGTGAATCAGGCCTTCATGGTAGACTATCTGCTAGGAAACCACTGCTAAGGACAGGCAACAAGCAGAAGAGACTTGTTTGGGCTAAAGAACACAAGGAATGGACATAAGACCAGTGGAAATCTGTGCTTTGGTCTGATGAGTCCAAATTTGAGATCTTTGGTTCCAACCACCGTGTCTTTGTGCGACGCAGAAAAGGTGAACGGATGGACTCTACATGCTTGGTTCCCACCGTGAAGCATGGAGGAGGAGGTGTGATGGTGTGGGGGTGCCTCGCTGGCGACACTGTTGGGGATTTATTCAAAATTGAAGGCATACTGAACCAGCATGGCTACCACAGCATCTTGCAGCAGCATGCTATTCCATCTGATTTGCGTTTAGTTGGACCATCATGTATTTTTCAACAGGACAATGACCCCAAACTCACCTCTAGGCTGTGTAAGGGCTATTTGACCATGAAGGAGAGTGATGGGGTGCTGCGCCAGATGACATGGCCTCCACAGTCACCGGACCTGAACCCAATCGAGATGGTTTGGGGTGAGCTGGGCCGCAGAGTGAAGGCAAAAGGGCCAACAAGTGCTAAGCATCTCTAGGAACTCCTTCAAGACTGTTGGAAGACCATTTCAGGTGACTACCTTTTGAAGCTCATCAAGAGAATGCCAAGAGTGTGCAAAGCAGTAATCAAAGCAAAAGGTGGCTACTTTGAAGAACCTAGAATATGACATATTTTCAGTTGTTTCACACTTTTTTGTTATGTATATAATTCCACATGTGTTAATTCATAGTTTTGATGCCTTCAGTGTGAATCTACAATTTTCATAGTCATGAAAATAAAGAAAACTCTTTGAATGAGAAGGTGTGTCCAAACTTTTGGTCTGTACTGTAGATTAATATGAGTCTATATGATTATTCAGAATGCATTCATTTGCCTTTTACACCTGAAAAGATTTGATTAGCCTTTTATTGCACCTTCCTGGCACGGAGTTCTGCTGTTGAGATGACTTAATGCTGGAATTCTGACAGTTCCTTTTATCACTGATTTCCCAGTTGTGTATTTAAGGATTTTTGTAAAGGAATGAAATGACCAGGGCCAGTGCTCAGTTCATTGGCTCTCAAATACTTTTTAGCCTATTCAGACTTTACTCCGTTCTTAATGATCTCTGCAGCCAAATTTAACAAGGCTATATAATTGTAGTATGTGCTATAGCCTTAAAAGTATCAACAGGAAATATGCTGAGGCTAGACTACGGTAATGAAATCATGCGCCTTGACTATTACTAATCTCTGGGGTAGTTAATTGTGGTCATTACTAGTGGGATTTACTTTACAACTGCTTTAGATGAAGAAGTGCATTTTATATACACTGACACTCATTGTAAGGTTGTATTCAGGCTGCCAAAATACAGCTGTGAGGAACATTCATATACTTTGCATGTTTTGTGGCATTTATTGGAACAATTTCCAAAGGTTTTGTTTGTGAACAATGTCCTTGATTTCCCCCGACAGGGTCTGATCAAATATATTTTTGATGGTAAATTTGGACCACTTAGGTCTCACCAAAAACCTGGCTTGGAACTCCCACTTTTGGGTGGAATTACATATGTCCCAACCATTTTCAGGCCAGGAAAAAAAACTAATTTGCTGGGGTTGTCTCTGAAAATTCAGGCAAATTCCGAAATGAGAAAATCTATAGCTCACTTTTGGAGCATTTTTACAACTGTGTAAATAGTCTTAGATGCATACCTGGATTCTCTGAAAATTACTGCCTATTAAAGATACCAGTATGGGTGGGTTCACATCGCCGCTATAGATTCCATTTTTGTTTTCCGTTATAACATGGTTATAACGGAAAATAACGGAATTCATAAGACGGAAGTCAAAACGGAAGCCTTTAAGAGGCATTCCGTTTTGATCCTTCATAATACAAGTCTATGGGCAGCATAATAGATCCATCTGGTTCTTTTTATGCAGAACGGAAAAAAAGTCTTGTCGACGGGACTTTGTTCTCCGTCTTGAATAATGCGAACCAGACGGATCCGTTATGATTTTCATAGACTTCTATTATGACGGATCAAAACAGAATGCCTCTTAAAGGCTTCCATTTTGACTTCCGTCTTATCGACTCTGTTATTTTCCTTTATAACCATGTAATAACAGAAAACAAAAATGGAATCCATAACGGTGATGTGAACCAACCCTAACATAATTTCATTCAGTTGTTCATTATTCTAAGGCCGAATGCACACGGCCGTTTTTCACGGCCGTGAGCAGTCCGTGAAACCACGGGCTGGATTCCTGCTGAGAGCAGGAGCGCACGGCGTCATTGGTTGCTGTGACGCCGTGCGCTCCCTGCTGCCGCCGCAAAATACACTGGTATGATCTATACCAGTGTACTACTGTACTGTGGCGGCAGCAGGGAGCGCACGGCGTCATAGCAACCAAAAAAGCCGTGCGCTCTTGCTCTCAGCAGGAATCCAGCCCGTGGTTCCACGGACTGCTCACGGACGTAAAAAATGGCCGTGTGCATTCGGCCTAAGCAAGTGTATTTTTGAAAGTGATAATAGGAGCACTAGCAGGCAGAAGAGTAATGAACATGATGCTGAAAATAAACTCTATGTTCCATAAAGGCCAACTTTAATATAAAAATTGAAGAACCACTAGCATGAACATCAAGAACTATGAAAATGGAGCTGCTAATGTCTTATCACATACCAGTAAGCTTAGTTCTTTCACTTTGGTGTTTGAAATGCAAGTTTTCAAGATGCTCCATAAAGAAGGTTTCCAGGATCCTGATATTGATGACCTATACTCAGGATAGGTCAAACATATCCGATTAGTGGGGGTCTGCCACACTGCAACCACGCCGATTAGCTGCTCCTTGCAGCCTCTGGTGCCAAGACTAGCATTTTGAACAGAGCCAGAAGTACAGCACCTTTCAAAGTGTAGTGGCCATGCCGGGTTACTGCAGCTCAGATCCCATTCAATTCAGAGGGAGCTAAGTGCAGTAATCCAGCATGCCAGCGCACTTTGAAGAGAGCTACATTTCCGCGTTCGTTCAAAGTGCTAATTCTGGTGCTGGAGGCGTCAGGAAGCAGCTGATTGGTGGGGGTGTGGGATGCACATCAGGATAGGTCATCAATATCAGGAGCCTGGAAAACCCCTTTAATATTACAGTAAATAGCAGCATGTTACTGGGTTGTACAGGAGAAGTTGACAAAATGACCCCCTCTTCTCTGTACCTCAGACTTCTTGTTTTGCCCACCCCCTACATTCACTTTATGCATAATAGTGTTAAGGTTTCTTGTGGTATCTGGTACAAATTAGTAGAAGATCATTAAAGTCCTGTAGTTTCTGAGGTGGGACTCCATGGATCTGACTAGCTTTTCCAGCACACCCCACATATGCTCACTCACATTGAGACTTGGATATCAACACCTTGAACTCTTTTCTCAAACCATTCCTGAACAGTTTTTGCAATGGTACAGGGTGCATTATAGAGGAAAAACACTGCCAGAAAGGGATGCATTTTGTCTACAACAACGTTTAGGTAGGTGGTAGGTGTCAAAATAACATCCACATGAATGTCAGCACCCAGAGTTTTCCAGCAGAACATTGCTCGGAGCATCACACTGCCGCTGTTAGCTTGCTTTTACCATAGTGCATTGTGGTGCCATCACTTCCTCATGTAAGTCGCACATCTAACGTGATTTATCAGACAAGGTCACCTTCTTTCATTACTTGTCCAATCCTGATGATCATGTTCCCACTGTAGGTACTTATGGCAGTGGAAAAAGGTCAACATGGGCAGTCTGTGAGATTCTGGACATTTAGAAGGGATCCTCATGGGATTATTATCATCCCTGTTACAGGTTTTTTTTTTTTGTAGGAATTTTTCACATCTTTTGGGGTTTCTTCATCACTGGGCAGATTTTATCTGGGTAGTGATATGGCCCAATTGGTTAGCTAAGGAGCCTATAGTGATGTTTGTTTTCAGGAAGACTTGGTCTTGCCATGTAACAATGGGTTATTGATGGTTAGGTGTTTGCGTGTGACGGGCTTCAAGGCTATTTTAGAGTGGCTCCGCCACTGGTTGCACCTTTTGTTCGACTAGCTTGTGGAGTTACTGGATTTGCGCCCATCCTCCCAGTTATTACAATTGTTATGCTTCACGATTTAGCTTGAGTTTCGGTAAAAGTCATTCTAGGTTTGTATGGGCTTAATATTGTTTTATTGACATTGAAGTGTGAGTTCATGACAGGGCGTTTGATATGTGTTAAAATTTTATAGTCAATAAAGTAGGCGGTGACCGCTTTAACCTCCGCATCTCCAATATTTATTATTCTTATTCATTTTTGCTTACAGGTATGATACCATGACCATTCTGCAGCTACACAACCTCATACACAGCAAGTTGTGATGTACTGTGTGATCTGACATCTTTCTAGCATAGCTAGCATTAACGTTATCAGCAATTTGTGTTGCAGTGCCTCATCTGTAGGATCAAATCAGACAGGCCAGCCTTTGCTCTTCACACACGTATAAATGAGCCTTGACTGTATCACTGATTCACCTGTTCTTCCTGAGCATTTTTGATACTAGCAACTGCATACCAGGAACATCGCAAAAGACCTGATGTTTTGGAGATGCTATAACCCATTCCTCCAGTCATGACAATTTGGTCCTTGTCAAAGTCTCTCAAAATCTCACCATCAACTTCAAAAACAGATTGCTCACTTACTGCTGAATATATCTCAACCTCGACAAGTGCCATTGTAACAGTATAACCAATCTTACTCAGTCCAACTGTCACTTGTTTGAATGTTATGGATGGTTGTTGAATATTCCCTTATCCCATTTCAATTTCCTTTCCAAAGATATCACCAAAGGTGTCATACTTACTGCAGAGGTCTCTTACTGTGCTTTTATGGTATGCTCATTGTGTTACTGCCTCTTAGATATCTTGTTGCAGACTGTCCGCAGATCTAAGAATGTGGTAATGTAACTATTGCTTTGAATATTTCACTACTACATTCTTTTCTTAATTCACTGAAATCACATTTTAATCCATTTCTAACCAGTAGATAACAACCTTCACAATCCCCTCTAAGTGCCGATTCAGATAATTTCAATCAATGTCACAACAATCCATCTCTCTTTGTTTGTCCTCCTGAGGGCAATCAAAGCTTATTTAATCAATTCCCAGTCAATACATCCGGATGGAGCAATAGAAGTTATGGACACCATGTGAAGAGCAGCGGGGAGTCTATATGTTACAGTACAGAAATTATTATAGAAAGAGGTTTTTAAAGAGCAGTATATGTAGCACTATATCACATGGCTGGAACCATCTCTTAAGGCAGAACACTTCATTATATGAGCGACCTCAGGACTATTACATGTAGACTGAAAGGAAAGCCAAAGCAATTGAGGTTAGAATGATGTTATTATATTTTGTTCGAGACAAGTGGCCTTCTAGAAGAGAATGAAAGCACCAATACCATATGTATTCAAATGCTAAGCCAAGTAAGTCCTCATTTACATGGTGGCATTGTAGATCTATATTATAGTGCACTCAGATTGCTATGGGCCCATACTGTTCCTCCTTTTGGTTCCAATTTTTTTTCTCATAGTTTCATGCAAAATCTGGGAAAAAAATAATGGAGGTATTCTTCCCTAGAAGCATTACATCTAGAGGAAAATATGGTGTGGCACTATATGGCAGTGCATAGAGTGCGTATAACACAGAACTGTAGGGACTCATTGACTCATTGAGGAAACCAATCAAGCATATGTGAATCTCAATTTGTTTTTCCTAGTCATTTTTAGGGAAGAGCAAAGTTTTGAAAAATTTGATTCGACAACTTTAACGCAGCTAAGAATTTCGATTATAGTCCTTCTTCATTGTTAATGGCCGCGTGGCACCTTTAAGCAGGGGTTGTTGCTGGTATGGGGTTTGGCTGGTTAGGTGGGTGGACAATATGCATATTATTGCTGTTCTTGCCTACAATCTCCTACAGGTTATTTGACAGCAAACACTGAATATTAATCAGCTCTGGCATACCCACTTCTCCAACCCTAGCGCTCTCCTGCCCTACAGGTGGGAGCCCTTCTTCTGCCATATGCTTTTCCTCATTTTCCACATCATCTAATATCGATAAGAATATGTCATCAGGAACATCCAGCTCCTCTTCTCTCTGCATCTTGCTGACTTTTCTAAGGACATTAAGACTTTGATGGATTATTTAGAAGTAAAGGCAACAAAACATGAGGATGGTCATCATTAAGACCTGGTCCCAGACTGGATGGTATTGGTTGGCACACTGGCACTGGAATAGTAAAGGCTTCCATCTTATTGGTATTGAATTACATTTACAGCTCATGTAGGAATAAGTAAATGTATGAATAAATAAAAATGACACAGAATAAGTCTCCCTGCACTCCCCCTGCAGTCTTCCTACACTCTGCACTTGCCACGTCTCTCCCTATGCTCAGCTCACAAGACAATGGTGGAGACCACGCGGAATGAGGGTTTTATAGGGCTGTGATATCACAGGGGATGGCTATCTGCAGATTGGCCATGTTGGACTGTGGTGTCGAGGGCCCACCAATGGAATAGATAGTAGTGAGTCTGAGGACCTAACCTACATGGTACTGAAGAAGGGCAGAATTTAAAGTGGTTCTGCAGTTCTTTTAAACTGATGATCTATCCTCAAGACCCTTGCCGATCAGCTGTTTGAGAAGGCAGCGGCGCTCCAGGAGCTCTGCGGCCTTCTCTCGGTTTCACTCAGGTGCAGTGATGTCACGACTAGTATCATTGGCCTGGGTGTGGCTAAGCTCTGTTCACTTAAATGGAGCTTAGACGCTCCCAGGCCAGTGATTCTAGTCGTGACATCACTGGGCCTGCGGTAAACAGCGAAAAAGCCGCGGCCATACTGCCAGCGCCGTTGCCTTCTCAAACAGCTGATTGGCGGGGGTCCCGGGTGTCGGACCCCGACGATCAGATGCTGATGATCTATCCCCCCATAGGCAGGAAGCAGGACCATAGCACTTTTGCGAAGAGAGAAAGAAGAGGATAGTTAGCCCTGTTCCTTGCCACCCTTTGCCATCCATTCTTTGCAGGGAACTACGGCCAGGAGCAAACAATAAAATACATAATGCACACAATATAAACAATATACAATTTGTTCTACCCTCAGGTCTGGGGTATTATATATGTGTTTAAATGTAGTGGCTGTAGGTGAATAAAGATCTAAATCCACTATAAATGGTTAAATATTTAGATATCTCATATACTGTATGTATATCTATATATATATATTTTTTTTTTGTACAGTGTATATATATATATATATGTGTGTGTGTGTGTGTGTGTGTGTGTGTGTGTGTGTGTATATTCACAGAACATACTACAGTCGTGGCCAAAAGTTTTGAGAATGACACAAATATTAGTTTTCACAAAGTTTGCTGCTAAACTGCTTTTAGATCTTTGTTTCAGTTGTTTCTGTGACGTAGTGAAATATAATTACACGCACTTCATACGTTTCAAAGGCTTTTATCGACAATTACATGACATTTATGCAAAGAGTCAGTATTTGCAGTGTTGGCCCTTTTTCAGGACCTCTGCAATTCGACTGGGCATGCTCTCAATCAACTTCTGGGCCAATTCCTGACCGATAGCAACCCATTTTCTTTTATAATCACTTCTTGGAGTTTGTCAGAATTAGGGGGTTTTTGTTTGTCCACCCGCCTCTTGAGGATTGACCACAAGTTCTCAATGGGATTAAGATCTGGGGAGTTTCAAGGCCATGGATCCAAAATGTCAACGTTTTGGTCCCCGAGCCACTTAGTTATCACTTTCGCCTTATGGCACGGTGCTCCATCGTGCTGGAAAATGCATTGTTCTTCACCAAACTGTTGTTGGATTGTTGGAAGAAGTTGCTGTTGGAGGGTGTTTTGGTACAATTCTTCATTCATGGCTGTGTTTTGGGGCAAAATTGTGAGTATCCCACTCCCTTGGATGAGAAGCAACCCCACACATGAATGGTCTCAGGATGCTTTACTGTTGGCATGACACAGGACTGATGGTAGCGCTCACCTTTTATTCTCCGGACAAGCCTTTTTCCTGATGCCCCAAACAATCGGAAAGAGGCTTCATCGGAGAATATGACTTTGCCCCAGTCCTCAGCAGTCCATTCACCATATTTTCTGCAGAAGATCAATCTGTCCCTGATGTTTTTTTTGGAGAGAAGTGGCTTCTTTCCTGCCCTTCTTGACACCAGGCCATCTTCCAAAAGTCTTCGACTCACTGTGTGTGTAAATGCGCTCACACCTGCCTGGTGCCATTCCTGAGCAAGCTCTGCACTGGTGGCACTCCGATCCCGCAGCTGAATCCTCTTTAGGAGACGATTCTGGCGCTTGCTGGACTTTCTTGGACGCCCTGAAGCCTTCTTAACAAGAATTGAACCTCTTTCCTTGACGTTCTTGATGATCCTATAAATTGTTGATTGAGGTGCAATCTTAGTAGCCACAATATCCTTGCCTGTGAAGCCATTTTTATGCAACGCAATGATGGCTGCACGCGTTTCTTTGCAGGTCACCATGGTTAACAATGGAAGAACAATGATTTCAAGCATCACCCTCCTTTTAACAGGTCAAGTCTGCCATTTTAACCCAATCAGCCTGACATAATGATCTCCAGCCTTGTGCTTGTCAACATTCTCACCTGAGTTAACAAGAGGATTACTGAAATGATCTCAGCAGGTCCTTTAATGACAGCAATGAAATGCAGTGGAAAGGTTTTTTTGGGATTAAGTTAATTTTCATGGCAAAGAAAGACTATGCAATTCATCTGATCACTCTTCATAACATTCTGAAGTATATGCAAATTGCTATTATAAAAACTTAAGAAGCAACTTTTCCAATTTCCAATATTTATGTAATTCTAAAAACTTTTGGCCACGACTGCATATACAAAAGTTATGATTAGGCATAGACATACATTTTGCATATGATTTGCGATGCTCAAAATTTATAAAGGTCTATGCATCAGAATAGTAAATTTATCTAATATTACGACTGTGATTTGTATTCTTAAACAGTGTAAAGTGCAACTCTATTAGTAAATCTGCAATGAGCAGGACACTAGTACAATGCAGTGGGTCAGAATATATGTGTATAAGTTTATAGTTTGTTCGTGACGCCAATTGCAGCTTGCGCAGGTACTGTAGCAGGGCCCTTTAAGATGTTATAACTCACGTATCAAGTGAGGAATGCCAGAGGGGGATAATGTCTCTATGTAGTGTCAACGGTGCCTCCTACCTTGGTACGGCTGGACTCCTGGATCCTGGCTCACTTGCAAAAAAAAGAGTGTTGTTAATAGGAGTAATTGAGGAACTTTGATAGCAGTAAATGAGATCCAAACAGGTAATATGATCCAACTTGTCTTTACTGAATGGCAGCTTTAAATCCATATAAGTTACAGCAATAGTCTTGGGTCCCAGCAGGTATTGGCAATATGTGGCAGGAATCTATATGTATTCTGCTTCTGATCATATGCCTAGAGGATCTGGCAGGTATTAGTCTTCTGCTCTGTCTGTCTTCTGCTTGGTATGGGCCTGACTAGCTGAGGAGGAATTTGGCTTCTCCTGGACTCTGGATTTGTACTCACAGGACTGCAAGCAGGGTATGGTTTCCTTCCTGGGGATCTGTAGTTCTGGAGGGTGTTGCTTGCCTGTCAACCAGCTGAGGTATTGACTCAGGCTGGGAAGATGGATCCTTGCCTCAGCCGAGGCGGGATCCAGGGTTGGGATCCCTGGTTCTGGGAGCTCCTACTAACACAACCTACCCCCAGCAGGGGTGTCTGGTACACTGACTACACTTCCTTCTCCTCCTCATGAGACAGGACATGGGAACGTCCCACTTCTGCTCACACAGGGGAGCCTAGACTGGAATGGACTATTCCAAACTAGATATACTAACTAACCTATAGTCTGCTTACATATTGCTGCCACCTGCTGGCGGACAGGGAAATTACAGCAAATACATAATACAAGCCTGGAAAATACATATACAGGAAATTGCAAAGTTAGATTAGTAGCAGGGAGACAGAGTTTTTAGTGACATACTCTGGGAGGTTACAAATCTGCCTCAGTTTTTTTTTTTTTTTTTTGTGTTACCGACCAAGGACAACATCTGCATGGATTTTAGATTGTGAGCTCCTCTGGGAACAGCACATGATTAAAAATGCCTATAAAGCGATGCAAAATATGTCAGCGCTATATAAGTAAGGAAAATAAATAGTAAAAAATAATCCAAATTGGTAAATAAAAGATCCAGATTGGTCAGGAAGTGAGCAAAGAATACTGCTCCAATGTGTGCAGAGATCTGGTGTGTGGCTCAGAAAACGCCTGAGACCGGATACCATAACAGCCAGAGTGCAAAAGGAGACCTCATGGACACATTACAGAGTGTAAGCAGCAGACTATTAGAACCAGCTTGATTCTGGAGCAGCCGCTGAAGGAGAACAAAGAAAAGTTGTATCCCCAGAACAGACATCTCCAGAAAAGGGCACCTAGTGTATGCAGAGGCTAAGTACCATATTGTTCTGAAGTTGTCCTGTCACAGTGTAGTTCACTGTGTCACAGGTTGCCATACGTACTTGCTTTAGTAGCTCTCTGGTGTACTGGCCGCAGTGGATTCCGTGTAGGTTGGTTGCTATTACCTACGTGTAATTGCAGCTTTCCGTGTGTGAACTGTGGCTTTTATTGGTCTGCCTGTGCCTTCACTGTTCAGTTCCCTATTGTCAAAGTTTATTGTTGTGTAGGCTGGCTACTCGTACCGGCTATTCCGTATATGCGGATTGTTTGCTTGGGTGTGCTGGCCTGTGTGAGAACTGTTCCCAGGGCCGGCGCTTCCATATAGGCAAGGGGGGCAATTGTCCTTAGGGGCCCCCCAAGCCCACCACCCGACACTGGCGTCAGCCCGCAACTAACGGCAGGTCACAGGGAGATGAACGCTTAGATTGTGGAAGCTTTCATCTCCCTAGTCATCTTTATCGCCATACTCAGGACAGAGATACAGATGGCTGAGCTGTGGGGCAGGGGAGGGAGAGGCGTCTCCCTTCCCTGTTCCTCTGATAGGCTGCTGGCCTTGTGCCGGACTCATGTATGTGCATGCTGCGCTTTTTGCTCCGCCCAAAAATCCTGAAGACTTGCCGCAAGGCCGGATCCGGAATTAATGCCCATTGAAAGGCATTGATCCGGATCCGGCCTTAAGCTAAACGTCGTTTCGACGCATTGCCGGATCCGACGCTTAGCTTTTTCTGAATGGTTACCATGGCTGCCGGGTTGCTAAAGTCCTGGCAGCCATGGTAAAGTGTAGTGGGGAGCGGGGGAGCAGCATACTTACAGTCCGTGCGGCTCCCGGGGCGCTTCAGAGTGACGTCAGGGCGCCCCACGCGCATGGATGACGTGATCAGGGGCTCTGACGTCACTCTGGAGCGCCCCGGGAGCCACACAGACTGTAAGTATACTGCTCCCCCGCTCCCCATTACTACTATGGCAACCAGGACTTTAAAAGCGTCCTGGCTGCCATAGTAACACTGAACGCATTTTGAAGACGGATACGTCTTCAAATGCTTTCAGTTCACTTGCGTTTTTCCGGATCCGGCGTGTAATTCCGGCAAGTGGAGTACACGCCGGATCCAGACAACGCAAGTGTGAAAGAGGCCTTAACCTGCTATTTGATCCTGTGAGCTGTGGGTTTGGTGTTAGTCTGTCTTCAGCTTTGCTGGGTGCAGGAGCTGTGCACGTGACCTAGGGTTATTCCAACTGTGGTCACCTCATGAGACATCAAGGTCACTTTATCCAGCTCTGTGTCTTGTAGCGTAGCTGTCTGTTCGCCCATGGACTAACTCCTCATAGGGAACAGGCTTCTGCTAGTCCGAGTCTCTGCCTTATGTGAGAGGGCTCCTGGGTGCTCCCGAGGGAGGACATCTAGTCTATGTGTGCAGCTCTGTCTGTGACTGCCATGTGTCGTTCCGCATGGGGTCCAGACATCTGTTTGTCTGCCTGTTTTTGCGGCTCTGCTTGTGATCACCATGCATCTATTCTGCATGTGGTCAAGGCATCTGCTTGTCTGCCTGTTTGTGCAGCTCTGTCTGTGACTGCCATGTGTCATTCCACATAGGGTCCAGACATCTGCCTGTGTGTGCAGCTTTGCCTATGACCGCAATGTGTCATTCTGCATGGGGTCCAGGCATCTGCTTGTCTGTCTGTTTGTGCAGCTTTGTCTGTGACTGCCATGTGTAGTTCCTCATGGGGTCCAGACATTTGCCTGTTTGATCAACTCTGTCTGTGACCGCCATGTGGTGTTCCACATGGGGTCCAGACATCTGCTTGTCTGCCTGTTTGTGCAGCTCTGCATGTGACTGTCATACATCCCTTCTGCATGGGGTCCCTTATCTGCTGGTCCAGTTTCCTGCCATGTCTAGATTTCTGTAAATAGAGAATTTGTGTTGGTCTTTGCCTTTTCTGATTGCTTGCCTTGTGTTTGTTTGCCTGAGATATCTTCTAGAGGTCAATAGGACCCTCGCTAGAACATTACATGTCCTCTGCTCATTCAAGAGTAAATGCTGAGCCACAGAGACTGTTTAAGCATTTAAGTGCTACTGTGGGCCATATGAAGACTAATAGATAGCTATATTTCTTACATCTAGTCTGTTGTAGTTTACACAGTTGAAACCTGCTTCCTCTACGGTAAAGAAAGGGTTAATTGTAACCCAGTCTGTCTGTCACCCATGTTACTGCACTTTACAAGAGAAACATGTGTGGATGTGTCCTTCTTTGCTTTTCTTCTTCGCTGGACCCGTCTTGATATGTGTGTCAGAAGATGAACAGCTATTCTTAAAACATGATTTTGCGATATTGTGGATATTTGTCACCAGGTGGCTTTAATATATGGGTCTATTTGTGGCCACCGAGCAATTGTGGTGTGAATTTAAGCGTGCCAAGGGTTTTGAGATATTGTGTTGAATAAGTTTATTGAGAAACTGGAATCCTTAACCAAATAAGAGCTAAGGTAATGGTGGGCACATCTGTGTATGAAGCGTTGTTAGAAAATTACCAGATACTGAATGCTACAGGTATTGTCACCATATTTCTGTATAGTTAATAAAATAGGTCTTCTTGGGTAATAAATACATCAGATGTTCTGTTCATACTATACACCTGATGAGCCCACAGTAAAGGATGTTGCTCAGCAGAGACTGAGAAGCAATGAATGAATTAGTGATTTTCCAGTGGTGAGCTTGCGCTGTTTCAGCAGGTGCCTTCTCTACAGGCCGCAACATAAGGGCTCGTTCACACGAAAGTTTTTTGCGCTCCGTATACGGAACCATTCATCTCAATGGTTTCGCAAAAAAAAACCTGAATGTACTCCATATGCATTCCGTTTCTGATTTTTCCGTTCCATTCAAAGATAGAACATGTCCTATTATTGCCTGCAAATCACATTCCGTGGCTCCATTCAAGTCAATGAGTCCGCAAAAAAAACAGAACGCAAACGGAATGTACTCCGTATGTCTTCCGAATCCGTTCCATTTTTGCGGAATCCATTGAAAATATTATGCCCAGCCCAATTTTTTCTATGTAATTACTGTATACTGTATATGCCAAACGGAAAAATGGAACGGAACCGGAAACACTACTGAAACAAAAAAAACTGATCCTTTAAAAACGGCCCGCAAAACACTGAAAAAGCCATACGGTCGTGTGAACGAGCCCTAATTCATACAAAAGACGATAAAAGTATTGGTAAAAAGTCAAAGAATTCTGAAAATTCTATGAACAAATGAGGTTTATCATATTTCATTATCTATTTGAATTGTTTCAAGATTTTTTTCAAGCAAAATTTGTTTGTAAATCACTGGAATGTTAAACCTACTTTAAAACTTAACTTTTATATAGGATATTCAATAAAATAAATCCCACAAAACAAAATATATGTTTCAGATGACTGCAGATGATTATTTAGCGGCGTGTTTATTTAGGGTATAGAGCACCTTAGAACATATAATAATGTTTGTTATTAAACCAAATTGCTTACAACCACTCATGGGTTTGATGTGCAATGTTTTCAGATGTGTCACGGATGGTGTAACAGAAAACAAGAAGTTACAAATAAGGATCCGACTGGCTTGATCCGAAACTAAGGAACAAAAGGGTGACCCCTATTTAAGCCCTGAAACTCTCCCTGTCTTCTCAGCCTATGCAAAGATCTCTATGATAGAAAATTGCATGCCCTCGTGCCTCAACTGTATGACACCTCAACACCCTATAATAGTGAGGGGACACGGCCACCTGCTCCCCACACTTAATACGGAGGGAGTCAGGGTCACCTAGGATCAAGCAAACAGGAAAAACACAAATCCATGAACAGACTTATCTGTAGAAGGATCAGTTGTAGCATCCAGCATGTACACACTCCAGGAAGTTGTATAAACCGCAAAGTGATGCAGTATGGGAAGGGATTTAGAGGGATGCAATCAGTGCAACTACATGACAGCTGAGAGAGGCTAATGAGATGACAAAACGAAAGCAAAACAAAAGAACCTCAAGCAGGAGGTGTCATGGAACCATGAACCAGACGTACAACAAGAGATAAGTGGAAATAAGAAGGCTTTATTGAAAATCAAGCTGTAAGCAAAAGTCCAAACGGATGGCTAAACCGAAGCAGGGTCTTGCGTGGCCAGAGGTCAGGAACCAGAAGGGTAGTCAGACGAAGCCTGGATCAGGAACCAGCAGGGTAGTCAGACGAAGCCAGGATCAGGAACCAGCGGGGTAGTCAGACGAGGCCAGGATCAGGAACCAGAAGCAGCAGCAGTCTTAGAAGCATGTGAACACAGGAGGACCAAGCAAGGAACTGAAGCCACAGACCTCCTATATATATGAGCTAGGCATCCAGCTCCTCCCAGTGGGAAGGAGAAGCCGCAGGGTGGGAGGCTACAAGAAACCCAGAAACCAAGATGGCCGCCAGCACATGTCAAACGAAGGAGAACAGCAAGAAGGTAAGACCATGACAGTACCTCCCCCTCAAGGGCCCCTCCTCCACGGAGTAAGGAACGGTTTCTGAGGGAAGCGTGCGTGGAAGGCTCGGAGCAAAGCAGGAGCATGGACATCTGCGGAGGGAACCCAGGAACGCTCCTCTGGACCATAACCACGCCAATGGACCAAAAACTGCAACCGACCGCGGACCAGGCGTGAGTCCAGGATATTGCTCATCTCATATTCCTCACGATTGCCCACTTGGACCGGACGGGGCCGAGGAACCGAGGAAGTGAAACGATTACACACCAATGGCTTCAACAGGGAGACATGAAACACGTTGGAGATCCGCATGCCAGGAGGAAGCGCAAGGGCATAGGCTACCGGGTTTACCCTGCGAAGCACTCGGAAGGGACCAACAAAGCGAGGCGCCAGTTTGGGAGTGGGCACTCGAAGGTTGAGGTTGCGGGTGGACAACCATACACGGTCTCCGACCTGGTAGGAAGGAGCGGGCGCTCGTCTGCGATCAGCCTGGAGTCTCTGGCGCTGCGCAGAGACCTCAAGGGACCTCTGGATCTGTACCCAAGAAGCACGTAGGACGGAAAGGTGATCCTCCACAGCCGGAATATCCTGGGGAGAGAATACCTCCGGTAACACGGCAGGTTGGAACCCATAATTGGCCATGAAGGGAGACGTCCCAGAGGAAGAGTTCACCGCCATGTTCCTGGCAAACTCAGCCCAAGGCAGGAGGTCAACCCAATTGTCTTGGTGATCGGAGACATAGCAACGAAGGAATTGCTCCAAGGCCTGATTGGATCGTTCTGCGGCCCCATTGGACTGAGGGTGGTAGGCCGAGGAGAAAGAGAGATGAATCCCCAACTGGGAGCAAAAGGCGCGCCAGAACCTGGACACAAACTGACTCCCCCGATCCGACACAATCTCCTTGGGCAAACCGTGCAACCGGAAGACCTCCCTGGCGAAAATCGTGGCCAACTCTTGTGCAGAGGGTAACTTCTTGAGAGGAACACAGTGGCACATTTTGGAAAACCGATCCACAATCATGAGAATGACCGTATGGCCTCGGGATGCAGGGAGGTCCACAATGAAATCCATCCCCAGGTGTGACCATGGGCGCTCCCCAGTGGCTATGGGTTGCAACAGGCCCAACGGAAGGTGCCGAGGGGACTTACTCTGGGCACAAACGGAGCATGCCGCTACATATGCGGCGATGTCAGAACGTAGAGAAGGCCACCAGAACAGACGTGAAACAGCCCAGGACAGCTGATTCTTTCCAGGATGCCCCGCGGCCTTGGAGTTATGGTAGGTTCGCAACAACCGAGTGCGCAACTCCTCAGGCACAAAACATCTGCCGTTGGGTCTCCCAGAGGGAGCACCAGATTGAGCTGCCAAAATCTGCTCACCCAGGGGAGAGGTCAGGCTGGTGCGAATGGCGGCCAGGATCTGATTCGGAGGTATGGTCGGTCGGACTCGCCTCCTCCCCGGACAGCTCGGAGTACTGCCGTGATAAGGCATCCGCTCTGATGTTCTTGGAACCGGGTAGGTAGGAGACCACGTAATTAAAACGTGACAAGAACAGAGCCCATCTGGCCTGACGTGGTGTCAATCTCTTGGCCTCAGAAAGGTAGGTCAGATTCTTGTGGTCCGTCAGGATGAGAACCGGAACCACCGAACCCTCGAGCAAGTGCCTCCATTCTTTAAGGGCCTGCACGATGGCCAATAACTCCCTGTCACCAATCTGATAGTTGCACTCCGCGGAAGACAGTTTCTGGGAGTAAAACCCACAAGGAAGCAGAGGGCCCTCTGGTGTTCTACGCTGAGACAGAAGGGCGCCTACTCCCGTCTCAGACGCGTCCACCTCGAGGACAAAGGGCAACCCAGGGTTGGGATGCGACAGAATCGGAGCCGACACAAAGGCGGACTTTAGAGCCTCAAACGCTCGGATGGCCTCGAGCGGCCAGACCTGGAAATTACTGCCCTTCCTGGTCAGATCCGTGAGAGGCTTGGCTAGCATAGAAAAGTCCCTGATGAACTTCCGATAATAATTGGCGAAGCCCAAAAAGCGCTGCAGGGCACGGAGACCACTGGGCTGGGGCCACTGTAAGACAGCCGAAACCTCAGGATCCATGGAGAACCCCTCAGCGGAAATGATGTAACCTAAGAAGGTTACCTGGGATCGGTGAAATTCGCATTTCTCAAGCTTACCGAACAGCCTGTTCTCTCGTAACCGTTGCAACACTCGTCTGACATCCATAATGTGGGCCTCCATGGATTCAGAATATACCAAGATGTCATCCAAATAGACCACCACACACTGCTGCAACAGGTCACGGAAAACATCGTTGATGAATTCCTGGAAGACTGCGGGCGCATTGCACAACCCAAAGGGCATAACCAAGGATTCATAATGACCGGTCCTGGTGTTAAACGCGGTCTTCCACTCATCGCCCGCCTTGATCCTTACCAGGTTATATGCCGCCCTCAGGTCGAGTTTGGTAAAGACCGTGGCCCCTTTGAGGCGATCGAACAGCTCGGAAATCAAGGGTATCGTGTAAGCGTTCTTGATCGTGATGCGATTGAGACCCCTGTAATCGATGCAAGGCCTCAACTCACCGCCCTTCTTTTTCACAAAGAAAAATCCAGCCCCTGCCGGGGACGAGGATTTGCGAATGTGTCCGCGTGAAAGCGCCTCCCTCACGTACTCCTCCATGGCCTCATTCTCCGCTACTGACAGTGGATAGACTTTGCCACGAGGAGGAACGGCACCAGATTGTAACTCTATGGCACAATCGTATGGGCGGTGCGGAGGTAGGGCAACCGCGCGCACCTTATCGAATACATCCCGGTACTCTTCGTATTCAGGAGGCAACAGAGAGTCCGAGGAAGTACACAGCAACTTGACAGGCCCATGGATGCAACTAGCCCCACACTGCGGTGACCACGAGAGGATCTCGGCCGATCTCCAATCGAAAGTCGGATTATGCTTCTGGAGCCAGGGGTACCCCAAGACCACCGAGTAGTGTGGAGACGAAATCACCTGGAGACAGACCGACTCTCTGTGAACGGCACCAATGGCTATCCCCACTGGAAGGGTCTCATGAGTCACGTGTGGCGGCAGAAGGGGTCTGCCGTCTATCGCCTCAAGAGCCAGTGGGGAACCTCGAGGCTGCAGAGGAATGGAATTGGCGGCAGCGAACACACTATCAATGAACAAACCACCAGCACCAGAGTCCACCAACGCCTGGGTCGTCACCAAACCCCCGACCCAGGAGAGGACAACAGTGATCAGTGGTTTGTCAACACGGGAAACCGGGGACGAGGAGACTCCACCCAAGATCTGCCCCCGACAGGATCTCAGGTGCGAGCGTTTCCCGGACGGTTCGGACATGCCAACCGAAAATGCCCACCGAGACCACAGTACATGCATCGGCCCTCGCGTCTCCGGAGTACCCTCTCCCCCTCGGACAGGCGAGCAAACCCCAGCTGCATGGGTTCACCCCCAGACAAGTCATCCCCAGGAGGCGTGGGAGGAGAGGGAGGCACGGGTGGGACAGCAAACGTAGGCGCCAATCTGTTAGAAGACCTCCGCAGGCTCTCCTTAAAGGAAGGTCTCTCCCTGAGTCTGGTGTCAATCAAAATCAGGAAAGAAATAAGAGACTCGAGCTCCACTGGTAGGTCCTTAGCTGCAACCTCATCCTTCAAGGCATCCGAGAGACCATGAGAGAAAGCAGCGACCAGAGCCTCATTATTCCAGCCCACCTCTGCTGCCAGGGTACGAAACTCAATGGCGTATTCAGCTACGGATCGTGAACCCTGTCTGATGGACATAAGGAGCTTCGCAGCAGAGGCAGCACGAGCCGGCACATCGAATACCTTCCGAAGAGAAGCAACAAAACCGGAAAACTCGGCAACCACCGGATTGTTGTTCTCCCATAAAGGGCTGGCCCAGGCCAAGGCCTTGTCCGAGAGCAGCGAGATCAAGAAGCCCACCTTTGATCTCTCAGTAGGAAAGGCATGTGGCAGCAACTCGAAATAAATGCCCACCTGGTTAAGGAAACCTCGGCACTGAGTTGGCTCTCCCCCAAAGCGCTGTGGAAGGGGGGCAGAACCGGTCATACCCCGAGACACCGCAGGCGCAGCAACAGGTGTCGGGGTAGACTCTGGCGCAACAACCGGAGCGGCAGTAGGAGCGGGCCCAGGAGCGACAACCGACCCATTGGCAACGGAAGCGAAATGAGCCGTGCGTTCAAGCAGGGTTTGCAACGCCACAGCGAACCGACCCAACAGGTGATCCTGCTGATCAAGTCTGGCAACCAGCGTAGGTAGCGAGGATGGCCCTGTACCGTCAGAATTCATGGCTTGGTCCTAATGTCATGGAACCATGAACCAGACGTACAACAAGAGATAAGTGGAAATAAGAAGGCTTTATTGAAAATCAAGCTGTAAGCAAAAGTCCAAATGGATGGCTAAACCGAAGCAGGGTCTTGCGTGGCCAGAGGTCAGGAACCAGAAGGGTAGTCAGACGAAGCCTGGATCAGGAACCAGCAGGGTAGTCAGACGAAGCCAGGATCAGGAACCAGCGGGGTAGTCAGACGAGGCCAGGATCAGGAACCAGAAGCAGCAGCAGTCTTAGAAGCATGTGAACACAGGAGGACCAAGCAAGGAAATGAAGCCACAGACCTCCTATATATATGAGCTAGGCATCCAGCTCCTCCCAGTGGGAAGGAGAAGCCGCAGGGTGGGAGGCTACAAGAAACCCAGAAACCAAGATGGCCGCCAGCACATGTCAAACGAAGGAGAACAGCAAGAAGGTAAGACCATGACAGGAGGTTCTGAAGAACGTCTGTCAGAGCTTCTCAGATGTCTGACGGTGACAAGATGTCTGTGCTGGATCAACGGTCTCGGATTCCAAGGCTGCTGGTTCCTTTATCAGGCTATAGGCATGGCCCTTCCACTGTAGAGAATATTCCCCAAAAAATCAGGATGGAAAAAAGGGGGAGATAATAACCCTACAGTGCTATAATGTCCCTGTCTAAAAGTGGAGAAATCCCTCGGCTAACTGCAGGAGAATCACCCCCTAATAGAGCGACCCTACTTATCGGTGGCTGACCCTAGATACCTGACCCTAAAAAAAAACTTCTTTCTCCCAAACAAACAATTCCCGACGCGTTTCCTCTGTCACACGTGTTGTGACAGAATCATCAGGGGATAAACAGATGAAAAAATGGCCTAATAGCCACTAGCTAGATAGCCTATGCTGGTCCTCCCAGATGTAAATGTGCAGTCCAGATCGATGTCCGGCACTGCTGTTTTAAATACCCCAAACTATTAGGCTAAACCCCAAACCGGTGTGTCAAATTGGCGTGCGTTCCAAGAAGAAGCTGAACCTGAGGCCATCCTCCGCCGGATGTCGGGCCGTGGAGCGCATTAACGTCATCAGACCGCGTCCCGGAAGTGCGTCCAGTCAGTATCCAGGTGTCCATCTTGTCTCTGGAACGCATCTGGTGCGCACGTCCGGAAGTAGACACACACCAAGGCGCACGTGGAATGCATCTGGAATGCACACCGGATGCCAGAGCCGGCCTATTTTAGATTATACAGGCCCGGCACTAATCCTTAGTTACCATGCCCATTAAAAGATAAAAAGGCCGTAGTGGATATTAATTCATAGTTAGTACATTATTCCAGTAAACAATTCTCTATTTATATAATGTTATTCCGGATTTATCACCATAGAGTATTAAAAAACATTATCTAAATACATATAAATGGGGAATGGTGTTTTAACAGGAAAGGGGGATTAATTACTCAATTTCATCAATCCATTAATTGATAGCCTTATTCACCACAAATCAGATCATATTTATTAGACCTTTTACGGTCAGATATTAGTCATTATTCTGACAGATCCATTCATATTATATACACAGGGGTCTCTTAGTGTGCTCCACAAAAATATTAATGCACTGAGGGATGAGATAAAGCATCCAAAGGAAAGCATCTCGTTGAGGCCCAGTGGGCTCACAGTTTTTAGTCTGTGAGTCCACTCTGCCTCTTTTTGCAAAATCCTCTTATTTAGATCCCCACCTCTAGGTGAGGGACGCACAACCTCCACCACACAAAAATGTATTGCCTTTTCATTTTCATCATGGAAGAATTGAATATGTCTAACAATTGCTGTATCTCTTTTATTTATTATATCTCCCAAATGATCCCCAATCCTTCTATTAGTTTGTAGTACGCCTCTTCAGCAATGACCATACACGTCCAAGTCAATGAAAGCTGTAATCAACACCAAAGGAATTGATGCTAGTGAATAAACCTGTAGCCATTCCATTTATTATGAACTTTTTCTAGGCAAAGATAATTATCTTATCCAAGACTACATTTGGGTTGAGCTACTGCACAGTACCTTTTTTGCCCACATATAGCTAAATGATGCCCAGAGAGTGTCATATCAGGCAAAATGGAGCCTTAATTTGATTATTTGAACTTTCAGGACCTTTGGAACCTTGGTGTGTTAACTCCATAAATACCTCCCTTGTGTATAGCCTACGGTCATAATACAGCAAAACAGCCATGTGCCATAGTGCCTGAACATAAAATATCACCACGTCTTGTCCTATTGCCTTCAGGAGGATCCCAGTGCTTCTCTCATCTCCTTTCTGTCATCGGGGGATTGCAGAGCAAGCTTAGATTGAAAAGATTATTTGTGTTCCCAGATGGCTCTTGTGTCTTACTATGGCTGATTGATGACAAATGGCAGAGTCTTGTTTTCTAACTACTTAATTGGGCTATTTACATGCGCTCTGTGATCCTGCTCATTTACTGTCTGAAAACTGCTGGGTTTATCATTATTACAATTGGTTTAATAATGGCGAGCTGGAGTATCCACTACTGTGTGAAGCAGCTTGTCAATAGAATGAACTCTCGGGAAAAGAAAGCAATATAGAAATGTAAAATAACTTCACAAAGCAGACATACACTATGGAACATTGATATTGATCATAAACACTTAAGTAGGATTCATCAAAAAACTCATTACTTCGTAGACCAGCTATATACCGTAGGTAGGAAGTACAAAGTAGACCTTTCTTTGAACATCTCAGGAGTCTATAGGCATGAAATGCTCTGCAATTATATTCAGATCTGATATTATAAATTTAGCAAAGGTAGCACCAGTCCTTTATGTATAGCCAACTATTGGCACTAACAAAACATTTGTACAGGAAGATTCACTTTATCAGGAAAAAGTAGTATTGATTTACTAGGGTGTAGAAACATATGTAAACTCCCCTTTGCATTGGCCGAGCATTAGCCAGATAATCGATAACAAGCGCAGTCCCGTAAATCGTCGTTTGCCACCAACAGATCGTATGGGGATGAGCAATGACATTAGTGATCCATTCTCCTCATACTGGTGAGGAGATCACTGCGTGTAAATGCAGTTGTCGTCTTTACAGATGAGTAGGCACTTGCCGGGAAGGAACGCTTCCTTCCTGACAATTAACTGCTATATCTAGTGGTCTAAAGGGGCTTTTACTAATCAAAGATAACAGTCAGTGGAAGAATAAAGTTGCATATAAAAAAAAAAATGTTAAGTGAACCTGGCAAATTTGGCAGGACTGGCCAACTATTTTATGTGTACAAAGGTCTGTTGACTGCCCTCTGAGAGATGATGACAGTTGAAAGATGGGTTGAGCATGTTGAAACTTAGCATCCCATCCTTCTGGAGGTCATTTGTTGAAAGAGGAGTCTGCCATCAGATTACTCCCCTTTCCTCATTGAGAACACATGCATTCTCAGCTGAGCATGAATATGTATGAGGGCATAAGGAAGCACAGCTGTCGGCTGAATGAATGTACAGAGTACTGGTCCACAGGGGTAGAACACGTGAGGTGCACGGTGGACCGGAAAGTACATACAGTTCATCGGTTACTCACGGTTTAGTAGACGCCTGCCTGGGCCAGCAGTGCAGTGAAGGCGAGAACAGCACTGGATTCTCCAGGGCACACTTGGTTACAGAGGACACCGGCCGGGTGGTGATTGAGGAGCCCTTGATGGTGAATGGGTGCTGAGTACTTGTGCGGCTGGGCCCCTGACTTAGGTAGTGTCGTGACGCCAGCACCTTGATGGTGCAAAATGTTGAGAATGGTAGTGGTATGGAGTTAGAAGAATGAGGCAGGTTTAAATCCAACTGGGAACATTACTATAACCAGGTTCTTGATAACAGTTTACATCCAGTTATTAAACAGTCTCTGATACACATGCAAGTTGGATGTGATGAATCCCAGTAACAGGTTGTGCTGTTGGCAATGTGTCAGGCTAGTGTAGTTAGTTATGTTTTCACTGATGTTCAGCTCTTTGCCTTGCTTCGGTCTCAGTTGAGGTAGTTAAAGTCTTTATCTTCTACACACAAGTGATGCAACAGAAATCTTATCTGTCCTTAGAATAACGGTGAGGCTGCCGGAAGCTAATAAGTCCTTCACCTAGATACAAAGGCGCTTAGAACCCGGAATAATGGCTTTGTCCTTCCTTTGTCTTTATCCAACAATAAACTTGACCAAAATTCACTTGCTACTCCTGAAAATTAAATGGTAGAATATAGACTTTCCCTCTGCCTATCTTCCTGGCTTGATACTAAGACCCAATGATGGCTCCTCTGGGCCGTGGAGCCCAAGAGAGAGAACTTGAGAGGAGAGGAGACCTCTCCTACCGCCTCCAAGCTTCTGTACTCAACCACTACATCTTCCCAACTCAACTTCCTTAGCTAGGCCTGAACTGTCCTATATATACTGTGATGCTACCCCATCTAGTGGTGGATGTATGTAATGCACCTGACAGCCTGGTAACAAGGGATTTCACACAGTAGTACAATACAGCATGATATTGCAGATGACAACAAAAAGCTGTTGCAGTTCCTACATAAGCTAGTGGGACACTGCAAATGTTCATCTGAAAGTTATTGAATGTGTTTAGGCACCTTAATAAAATACAGAGGGCAACCTGTCTTGCTATAAGAATGAAGCTATGCACAACATAGCTGTTAGTCGAACACTCATTTCTCTAATTTTGTTTTTCTACCTCTAGGCACCATATATCTCTGCTTGTGTAATCGGTAGCCCACAATTAAACACTTCAGTAACACAGTGTGCAACATTAAAACAGGCTTAGAACACAAGTCTATCTTAGGTATGCATCAGGGTGCCCAGGTGCATGGTTCCTAAAATAGTCAGTTCTGATATCCTAGTGCATTATACCTTTGATGAACCAGGTGCCTCCTGCTTTTTGCAGAACTCCTCTGCAGACATGTGTCACTGAAAGTTTTGCTACTTTCCCACAAACCAGCCGGCTGCCTGTATTTATAGTGGGGTCTGAGGGTCATGTGACGTGGCCAGCGTCACATGACCGACAGACAGACAAGTCGAGCACAGAGTGATCAGCTTGGCGCTCAAGGCAGACCTAGGAGCAGGAAGCCTCCCAGCTAGCAAAGCCGCCCTGGGAACGAGGCCAAACACAGATCCTCGCTCCCGAAGCTAAGCAGCAGGTCTGCGGCTGATGGGAGACCGAGTGCTCCTTTGGCGCCCCGTGACACATTCTCTGTAGTTTCTAGCTCTCTGTTCTGCTTTACCTGATCTGGCGGTGATGCAACCCACACACAAGCTCCACGGTTCGGGCATACACTATGCTGTCCTCTCAACTGTCCCACACGAATTCCGCTCTCACTCTCAGTTTTTTCTAATTCTCCAGGTTATTTTCAGTGCTCTGTACCACACTCTCTTCTGCTCTGCTCTCTGCTTGACACACACATTGCGGACAGGATCATGGCATATATAAGACTTTGCCCATTTCCACTGCTTCACAACTCTCTACCTCGAGGAGCCAGTCTCTGTAACGTATTGTTCTCTTGCACAGGCTGCTCCCACACAAAGGATTAGGCATCTTGTACCATACAAAAAATATTTTTATTATCTTGGATTCAATGCACTACACCGTCAGTATTACCCCAAAGACAGTACATTATGACAGACAGAACAAAACTTACAAAACCAAATCTAGCTACAGTCCATACAAAAAAAAACAAAAAAAAACAGTTCTCATATTGAGGATTGTAATTTCAAGATTCTGGTAAGTAAGACTTTTTGGGGTTGGAAGGTAGAGGACCTGTTCTCTTTAT
Organism: Bufo gargarizans; assembly: GCF_014858855.1. Taxonomy (NCBI): domain Eukaryota; kingdom Metazoa; phylum Chordata; class Amphibia; order Anura; family Bufonidae; genus Bufo; species Bufo gargarizans. The sequence goes on from NC_058085.1 coordinate 91,700,458, forward strand.
CGCTTTTGCAAGGAAAAATTGATTATAAGATTTAAACAGACAAGACAATCTTAAGATCACATCTAGTACTTTATGGATCTAGAATGTGAACCTAGATAGCTATTCAAAAGCAGTTGAAATTACATAGAAATTCTCTATATCCTGCCTTTCACTGCTTAATGTGACTACTGCTTCTTTTATACTGTATCTCTTATCTGGAATGGCATTCCCATCTTCAGTAAATTAGAAAGCGGAGCTACTTACAGCACCTGACTGGAAAAATTGAGGACCATTTCTTGGTTTAATTCTCTCGCCGAGATGTTAACTTTTTCTCATTTTCAGAAACATTGGCTAGAATATTCCATATGTGAGTATTGATAAATGTATGCTTCATTTTAATGGGCAAACTGAGGTCTTAAAATTTATTTTAATCAATAACAGTTTTCTGCGGTTAGATTGCAAATGCAGTGTGGCCCTCCAAGATTGACATGTTCATTCACATTTAAAGTTATCCCATTTAGACATTTATGACATATTCTGTGGATATGCAATAATTGTCTAATATGTGAGGCTGTAGAATGGGGGGCTATATCCAGAAGGAGACTGAATGGCAAAGTGTTCATGTACTATGAAATCTCTCCAACTCTTTGGCCCCTTTCACACGGGCGAGTTTTCCGTGCGGGTGCGATGCGTGCGGTGAACGTATTGCACCCGCACTGAATCCTGACCCATTATTTCTATGGGGCTGTGCACATGAGCGGTGATTTTCACGCATCACTTGTGCGTTGAGTGAAAATCGCAGCATGCTCTATATTGTCAGATTTTCACGCGATGCAGGCCCCATAGAAGTGAATGGGAAGCGTGAAAAATCGCATAGCATCCGCAAGCAAGTACGGATGCGGTGCGATTTTCACGCACGGTTGCTAGGAGACGATCGGGATGGAGACCCGATCATTATTATTTTCCTATATAACATGGTTATAAGGGAAAATAATAGCATTCTGAATACAGAATGCATAGTAAAACAGCGCTAGAGGGGTTAAAAAAAAAATTAACTCACCTTAGTCCACTTGATCGCGAAGCCGGCATCTCCTTGTGTCTCCTCTGCGCTGAACAGGACCTGGGGTGAGCTGCTGCATTAAATACCGGTTAAGGACCTTTGATGACGTCACTCCGGTCATCACATGGTCTTTTACCATGGCGAATCACCATGGTAAAAGATCATGTGACGTACCATGTGATGACCGGAGTGACGTCATCAAAGGTCCTTAACCGGTATTTAATGCAGCAGCTCACCCCAGGTCCTGTTCATGCGCGATTTTTCTCACGCGAGTGCAACGCATTACAATGTTTTGCACTCGCGCGGAAAAATCGCGCATTTTCCCGCAACGCACCCGGCTCTTTTCCGGGGCAAAAAAACTGATGCCCGTGTGAAAGAGGCCTTTGAGAAAACCACCACTGCTCAAGGCTAGGTTTTTCTTCAATTTTTTATATCCTGAAGGAATATTTGACATCCTTTTGAGAACCCGTCCGAAAGAAAAACACATTTTAGGTGGTTGTCTAAGAGTTTTGCTGTATTCACGTTCTGGCCGGAAGTTTCAACTTCATCTCCATTTGGTAATTTTTCCTTCGAATTAAGAAAAATGTACATTTCACAAATATTTTTTTACGTTAACAAGAGAAGGTACTTTAACAGTCTCCTGCTTCCTATGACCTCCTAAGCTGGACTTGAAATTGTCAGCTCTGCAAACGGTTAACGAAAGCATATTTCTCACAGACACAATCTAATTTACACAAAAGATGCTGACAAGTCTTCCAGGAAAAAAAAATCTAACGTAGCAGAAGACACAGAGATTTACGAGCCCCTCTTTCTAAATCCGAGCCTTATCCGGCTCATGCACTGTTGGCGTGGAGAATCTGCTGCATTACAAATGTGGATTTCTGAGCTCTGCTCTAGGGATCCCGCAAAGTTTTGAGTACATTTGTCCCATCCTGCTGGCAGAAAGGAATGATCTTCAATCAGTGCCATTTAGGCTCTTGTCACGCTGCAAACATTAAAGCATCGACCTTCCGCACACATAAAGCAGAATTTGAAAAGTCTATCTTCACTGTGCATTCAGATTTGGAAGCATACGGATAATTAATGGAATGGAGAATGTCTCCATCACATCTCCTGCAAACTTTGTCATGAAAGTGACACATTCTGAAAGTTCTAGTGAAAGTTTTAGGGGTTGTTCCTATAAGCAAGAGCAATAACAAGAAAGCCTCTCTCGAGTTCTTAAGAGTGCAGTAAAAAATCCACTGAGGATTTATACCATGGGGTATCATCAGTACAGAGCAAATACTGAAATCCAAACCTAGTTATTTGTGATTCAAAGTTGAATCGTAGAAAGAAAAGTAAAACCAGAGAACATGCATGAAGTAACAATTGCAAATATGGATAAAGCTAGCATGGATGGGCATTGTGTCGGCAGCCCTACAGAAGCTGAGGATGTAGTGATCACAGCATGCCAGGCTTCAGTACTATTAAATATTATTAATGCATTTAACTGTAAAGTAATTTTACCAATTTAGGGGGTCATTTATCAAACTGGTGTAAAGTAGAATTGGTTATGTTGCCCATAGCAACCAATTAGATGCCTCCTTTCATGATAGATTATCACTTTATGATTATATAACTCTTTTATAACGGAACCTATAATGGAATTCCATATGCGAACCCGCCGTAAGAAAGATGGGAGTTGAGCTGTTTGAGCATAGACTGAAATATGGCTGGCAATGATCGTTGCTAGAGATGAGTGATTCGAATCCCACAAAGTGGAATTTGATCCGAATTTCAGGATAAATTTGATTCGCCTCAAAGCCGAATTTCCTCGTGCCTCGATTTAACCTAAAATACTGTAAAAAAAAATAAAAATAAAAATCATACTTACCTCCTCAATTTACTCGCGACGGGCCTGCCAGCCTCCATCTTGATTGAAGATCTCGGCTGCAATCCCGTGCATGGTGAGGTATGATGTCACTACACCGGCTGGCGTGATGACCTAATCTCGCGCCGCGCGAGATTTCACTCCAGATCTTCAAGCGAGATGGCGGTGGCAGGCCCGTCACGAGCAAATCGAGGCGGCAAGTTTGATTAAATATTTTTTTTTAAATGTTCATTTCACACTGTTTTTATACTCAGATGCCGCGATCATGTATAAACGGGGCATCTGAGGGGTACAATGACGGGGGGGGGCGGCGCTATCGCGTGTCATTGCACCTGCTACTTACAAAAAATGCACTTTGTGACAAAGTTATTCATCACAAAGGAAATTTTTGTGTAAGATTCGGCAAATCGTCCGAATCAAACTTTTCATAAATTCACTCATCTCTAATCGTTGCTGTCACTATTATGGGAGAATATTTATGAGGACCCAGGGACGCTCATGTGTTTTCTGCATAATATCTGTTCCTATTAGAGTGTTCAGGTTTTTGCGCACAGGATGGCAAAGTAGAATTTTTTAATTTTTTACAAATTGTCATATCCTAAGGGAATAATGTGTCCTCAGGTAAAAGGGCCCTTTAATCCGGGCAGATGATTCAGTCCTTTGGTGGGAACAAATGTTTGTACAAACATTTAATTTCTAATAATTGGCTCTTGTAAATGTACAGACAATCAGCCAACAAACAAGCTCAGTTTTCAACTATTCAGATAACTTGTGTGACCCTGAAAATGCTTGCTGGTTGACGGCACATCTCCGCATGTAAACAGGGAATGTACCGAGAACATAATGCATGGGGGATGAACAATCAGAATGATTATAAAGAGGAAGGCACTCTTATATCTGGTGTTCTATCAAGAAAAACATCAATTTATTTAAATGAAAAGATAGTATTAGAATAGAATGTAAAAAGCAAAAAATTGGAAAACTATTTTTTCCGGATGTATCTGTCTCTATCCCTGTACCTAATCTGCAAGAATCTGTGGAACCAGGCTGTAGACAGTATGCATAACTATTGCATATACAAACATAGAGTATCCTGCTGAGTACAGGAAATAAATGCTATGTACATAGGAATAAAAATATGAACATGATATTATAGGATCAGAATGTTCCGCTTACTGTAAATTGCTTTGCAGGAGAAAAATATAAATAAAAGGGTTTTTCTATATATTAATGGCTGAGTCCATCAGATTGTTGCTGTATACACAATGAATACATACAATCTTTGTGGAATATAAAAACAATCTATGCTGAGTGTAGAAGCTCAGACTGAATACATGTAGCTGTCCGCTGAATACAGGAGTATAAAAGTTCACGCTGAATACATATAACTGCCCGTGCAGCGTCCCACTACGTGTGTGTGGGCACTGCTTAAAAGCACTTTTTATAATATTATAAGCACTAGGTTGTCATGTATAGTTTTGCATTTGTGTAACTGCAAACATAGGCGTGCGCAGCCTATTGCATTATATATACACACACGCGCGCGCGCATGTGGGGGCATGATCATCTGTGTGGAATCTGACACAGATGCGGGGGAGGGGGGGGGATCTGTGGATGACACTGTTATGGGGGGCCGGGGGGGGGGGGATCTGTGGATGACACACATATATAGCAGCGCCAGCATCTTGTGCTATATGTGTCATGATCATCCACAGATATCTACCCCCCCCCATAACAGTGTCCCTGAGAGTGACTGACCCCCCAACAGGGGGTGGAGGCCGGCAACTATTGTAAGACGGAGCCCGCGTTCCTTATGTAAGTGAGCTTAAAGGGAACCTGTCACCAAATAAATTGCTTATTAAGCTGTTAATAGTACCTTATAGTGCTGCTTAGTAGTGTCCTAATGCACTTTTCTTCGTTTAGCCGCATTTAGCCTCCTTGAGAAATCGATGTTTTATTCAGTCGCTGCCCCTTGCTTCAAGTCAGGTTTGAAGTCAAGGGGGCAGCGGCCTAGGCGTCTCCAATCCTGCTCTCCCCGCCTCCCGCCGCCTTTATTGACACGCCGGATCTCAGTGCCGGGACCGCGCTCACAGCCCGCATGCGCAGTAAAGGGCTGCTGTAGCCTGTAGCGCGATCCCGGCTCCGGCTCGTACACTCAGCCGGCTTCAGTTTCGCTACTGCGCATGCGCAATTACAGAAGATGTGCATGCGCAGTAGCGAAACTGAAGCCGGCTGAGTGTACGAGCCGGAGCCGGGATCGCGCTACAGCAGCCCTTTATTGCGCATGCGGGCTGGGAGCGCGGTCCCGGCACTGAGATCCGGCGTGTCAATAAAGGCGGCGGGAGGCGGGGAGAGCAGGATTGGAGACGCCTAGGCCGCTGCCCCCTTGACTTCAAACCTGACATGAAGCACGGGGCAGTGGCTAAATAAAACATCGATTGCTCAAGGAGGCTAAATGCAGCTAAACGAAGAAAAGGTGCATTAGGAAACTACTATGCAGCACTATAAGGTACTACATACTAGTACATACTTTGCACAAGTTTATTATTTACAACTTAAAGGGAACCGGTTACCCAAAAAAATCGCTTATTAAGCTGTTAATAGTATTAACAACTTAATAAGCGATTTTTTTTTGGTGACAGGTTCCCTTTAAGTTGTAAATAATAAACTTGTGCAAAGTATGTACTAGTATGTATACTACTATCTAATAATCCTTATCTATCACTTGACACTTCACTAACTTACTGGGGAGTCGGGGACAGTCAGGACTCCTCTCCACTCCAGACTTTTTATTTTTACTGTGGCAGACTGCTGGCAGTGCACAAAAGAAGATCAGAATCCATTCACTACTGGCCTACTGGGCATAGGCAGTTAGGCACACTGGGCGCGGGCAGGCAAGCTCCCGCTCTTTACATTCAAAATAGGCAGCCGGCGGCAGCGTAACGTGACGTCACTCACTCCGTCACGCCGCACGCGCATGCTCCTCCCACTTTAGAAGCAGGCGGAGCAGGCGCGTGACATTGGAGTGAGTGACGTTACGCCGCCGGCCGCCGGGAGACTGAGACAAGGTGGCGGAGCACAGCACAGCGGAGCAGTGGGGGTGGAGTCTGGACTGGATGGATTACACTACAGATGAGACCAGCATCCAGCAGTATGTAGTATGTCACACTCTCTGACATGATGAAGCAGCTGTGCGGTCGGACACTAGTGCGGGGCGGCTGGCAGTGCAGGAGGCGGAGCACAGGGGTGTGATTAGCGTGTGCCCAGGCACACCCGGCACACCTCGTGCGCACGCCTATGACTGCAAAATCCCTGTTAACAGGCCTATTAGGTGTAATTTATACATCCCACCACTAGATGGGGAAGCTTAGGTCTTATATATACCTAGGTCAGGCCTAGTTAGTCACATGAGTTGAGACCAGGAGGGAGTTGAGAGGAGTTGAAACCAGGATGTAGTTCAGAAGTGAGCAGATCTGAGATAGTCAGATCAAGTTAGTAGGAGGAAAGATAGAGTGAAGACTTTGCAACACAGATTAGTGAGTGGAGCCAACTTCGCTAGGAGGTGTTTACTCAGATGTGAGGCGCAGAAGAGCGTTTTCCTTCTGTAGCTGGACTATAGACTTACATTCCTGACCAGTAGGAGAAGAGTTTGCCTCCCTGGAAAAGAAACAAGCTTTCCTAAGGAATTCATCGGTGATAAGAGCCATTATTGAGGGCCACAGACACCTTTGCATGGTGGAGTTTTATTAGCTTCTGACAGCCACACCAACCTTCTGAGGGACAGTTGAGTTTTCCTGTCTACAAATATTTAGCTTGTAGGGAAAGTCAATGAAAAGGATCCAACACATCCAAAGGAACCAGGTACACCTAACCCACTTCTCCAAAATCAACCAAAAACCTGACAAGTAGGGATGAGCGAACCCGAACTGTATAGTTCAGGTTCGTACCGAATTTTGGGGTGTCCGTGACACGGACCCGAACCCGGACATTTTCGTAAAAGTCCAGGTTCGGGTTCGGTGTTCGTTGCTTTCTTGGCGCTTTTTGAAAGGCTACAAAGCAGCCAATCAACAAGCGTCATACTACTTGCCCCAAGAGGCCGTCACAGCCATGCCTACTATTGGCATGGCTGTGATTGGCCGGAGCACCATGTGACCCAGCCTCTATTTAAGCTGGAGTCACATAGCGCCGCCCGTCACTCTGCTCTGATTAGCGTAGGGAGAGGTTGCGGCTGCGACAGTAGGGCAAGATTAGGCAGATTAACTCCTCCAAAGGACTTGATTAATTGATCGATCTGCAGCTGTGGATCATTGAGCTGCTGATACTCAATTGCTCACTGTTTTTAGGCTGCCCAGACCGTTTGTCAGTCACTTTTTTCTGGGGTGATCGGCGGCCATTTTGTGTCTTGTGGTGTGCCAGCACAAGCTGCGACCAAGTGCATTTAACCCTTAATGGTGTGGTTGCTTTTTGGATAATTCCTACATCAGTGTGAAGCTGTCACACCAAGTGCATTTAACCAACAATAGTCTGGTTATTTTTTGGCCATATACTACATCAGGGGCAAGCTGCGCCTGTCACCAAGTGCATTTAACCCTCAGTAGTGTGGTTGGTCAAGCTGTCACACCAAGTGCATTTAACCATCAATAGTGTGGTTATTTTTTGGCCATATCCCAGTGTAATTCTGTCAGTAAACATATACCTGTCACCCAGCGCCTAAATACTAGGCCTCAAATTTATATCCTGCTAAATCTGTCGTTACTGCTGTGGCTGGTCAAGCTATTTAGTGTCCGTCAAAGCACATTTTTTGTTCTGGGTTGAAATACAATTCCCAATTTAGCAATTTACTAATTTAGTGGTTTCTGCTGTATCAGGCCTACTTTAAATTTATCCCTAAAAGGGTATATAATATTCAAGGTGCACATAGGGTCATTCTGAATAACTTCACACACACGCTACTGTGCATTTCCAAGTCTAATTCTGTCAGTAAACCTATACCTGTCACCCAGCGCCTAAATACTAGGCCTCAAATTTATATCCTGCTAAATCTGTCGTTACTGCTGTATTGTTGTGGCTGGGCAAGTTATTTAGTGTCTGTCAAAGCACATTTTTTGTTCTGGGTTGAAATACAATTCCCAATTTAGCAATTTCCTAACTTAGTGGTTTCTTCTGTATCAGGCCTACTTTAAATACATCCCTAAAAGGGTATATCAGAATCAAGGTGCTGATAGGGTCAGTCTCAATAAATTCACACACACACGCTACTGTGCATATCCCAGTCTAATTCTGTCCGTAAAACGTATACCTGTCACCCAGCGCCTAAATACTAGGCCTCAAATTCATAGTCAGCTAAATCGGTGGTTACTGCTGTGCCTGTATTAGTGTAATACGGTACCTAAATAGATAGCCAGATAGTGTTAGGTGTCTGTAAAAAAAAGGCCTGAATTTGAATTCAAATTGGGCCAAATAATATTTTTGTTGTTGTGGTGAACGATAATGAGGAAAACATCTAGTAAAGGACGCGGACGCGGACATGGTCGTGGTGGTGTTAGTGGACCCTCTGGTGCTGGGAGAGGACGTGGCCGTTCTGCCACAGCCACACGTCCTAGTGTACCAACTACCTCAGGTCCCAGTAGCCGCCATAATTTACAGCGATATTTGGTGGGGCCCAATGCCGCTCTAAGGATGGTAAGGCCTGAGCAGGTACAGGCATTAGTCGATTGGGTGGCCGACAGTGGATCCAGCACGTTCACATTATCTCCCACCCAGTCTTCTGCAGAAAGCGCGCAGATGGCGCCTGAAAACCAAGCCCATCAGTCTGTCACATAACCCCCATGCATACCAGGGAAACTGTCTGAGCCTCAAGTTATGCAGCAGTCTCTTATGCTGTTTGAAGACTCCGCTGGCAGGGTTTCCCAAGGGCATCCACCCAGCCCTTCCCCAGCGGTGGAAGACATAGAATGCACTGACGCACAACCACTTATGTTTCCTGATGATGAGGACATGGGAATACCACCTCCGCATGTCTCTGATGATGACGAAACACAGGTGCCAACTGCTGCGTCTTTTTGCAGTGTGCAGACTGAACAGGAGGTCAGGGATCAAGACTGGGTGGAAGACAATGCAGGGGACGATGAGGTCCTAGACCCCAGATGGAATGAAGGTCGTGCCACTGACTTTCACAGTTCGGAAGAAGAGGCAGTGGTGAGACCGAGCCAACAGCGTAGCAAAAGAGGGAGCAGTGGGCAAAAGCAGAACACCCGCCGCCAAGAGACTCCGCCTGCTACTGACCGCCGCCATCTGGGACCGAGCACCCCAAAGGCAGCTTCAAGGAGTTCCCTGGCATGGCACTTCTTCAAACAATGTGCTGACGACAAGACCCGGGTGGTTTGCACGCTATGCCATCAGAGCCTGAAGCGAGGCATTAACGTTCTGAACCTTAGCACAACCTGCATAACCAGGCACCTGCATGCAAAGCATGAACTGCAGTGGAGTAAACACCTTAAAACCAAGGAAGTCGCTCAGGCTCCCCCTGCTACCTCTTCTGCTGCTGCCGCCTTGGCCTCTTCTGCTGCTGCCGCCTCGGCCTCTTCTGCTGCTGCCGCCTCGGCCTCTTCCTCCGCCTCTGGAGGAACGTTGGCACCTGCCACCCAGCAAACAGGGGGATGTACCACCAACACCACCACCACCTCCGTCACCAAGCATCTCAACCATGTCACACGGCAGCGTTCAGCTCTCCATCTCACAAACATTTGAGAGAAAGTGTAAATTCCCACCTAGCCATTTCTAAACTACTGGCCTATGAAATGCTGTCATTTAGGCTGGTGGACACAGGCAGCTTCAAACAGCTCGTGTCGCTTGCTGTCCCACAGTATGTTGTTCCCAGCCGGCACTACTTCTCCAAGAGAGCCGTGCCTTCCCTGCACAACCAAGTATCCGATAAAATCAAGTGTGCACTGCGCAACACCATCTGTGGCAAGGTCCACCTAACCACAGATACGTGGACCAGTAAGCACGGCCAGGGACGCTATATACCTTACTTCCTGCACTGGAGCGTGATAGGAAGATGCGCGAGTACAAGCGCACGTTGGTAGACGCGCTACTGAGAGCATTCCCAAATGTCGCAGGGAAACAAGTGGAAGCCCAAGGCCAAGGCAGAGGAGGAGCAAGAGGTCGCCAAGGCAGCTGTGTCACGGCCAGCTCCTCTGAGGGCAGGGTTAGCATGGCAGAGATGTGGAAAAGTTTTGTCAACACGCCACAGCTAACTGCACCACCACCTGATACGCAACGTGTTAGCAGGAGGCAACATTTCACTAACATGGTGGAACAGTACGTGTGCACACCCCTCCACGTACTGACTGATGGTTCGGCCCCATTCAACTTCTGGGTCTCCAAATTGTCCACGTGGCCAGAGCTAGCCTTTTATGCCTTGGAGGTGCTGGCCTGCCCGGCGGCCAGCATTTTGTCTGAATGTGTATTCAGCACGGCAGGGGGCGTCATTACAGACAAACGCAGCCGTCTGTCTACAGCCAATGTGGACAAGCTGACGTTCATTAAAATGAACCAGGCATGGATCCCACAGGACCTGTCCATCCCTTGTGCAGATTAGACATTAACTACCTCCCCTTAACCATATATTATTGTACTCCAGGGCACTTCCTCATTCAATCCTATTTTTATTTTCATTTTACCATTATATTGCGAGGCTACCCAAAGTTGAATGAACCTCTCCTCTGTCTGGGTGCTGGGTCCTAAATATATGCCAATGGACTGTTCCAATGTTGGGTGACGTGAAGCCTGATTCTCTGCTATGACATGCAGACTAATTCTCTGCTGACATGAAGCCAGATTGTCTGTTACGGGACCTCTCTCCTCTGCCTGGGTGCTGGGCCTACATATCTGACAATGGACTGTTCCAATGTTGGGTGACGTGAAGCCTGATTCTCTGCTATGATATGAAGACTGATTCTCTGCTGACATGAAGCCAGATTGTCTGTTACGGGACCTCTCTCCTCTGCCTGGGTGCTGGGCCTAAATATATGCCAATGGACTGTTGCAGTGGTGGCTGACGTGAAGCCTGATTCTCTGCTATGACATGCAGACTGATTCTCTGCTGACATGAAGCCAGATTCTCTGTTACGGGACCTCTCTCCTCTGCCTGGGTGCCGGGGCCTAAATATCTGACAATGGACTGTTACAGTGGTGGCTGACGTGAAGCCTGATTCTCTGCTATGACATGCAGACTGATTCTCTGCTGACATGAAGACAGATTCTCTGTTACGGGACCTCTCTCCTCTGCCTGGGTGCCGGGGCCTAAATATCTGAGAATGGACTGTTCCAGTGGTGGGTGACTTGAAGCCAGATTCTCTGCTATGGGACCTCTCTCCAATTGATATTGGTTAATTTTTATTTATTTTATTTTTATTTTTATTCATTTCCCTATCCACATTGGATTTACCTACATGTTGCTGCCTTTTGCAGCCCTCTAGCCCTTTCCTGGGCTGTTTTACAGCCTTTTTAGTGCCGAAAAGTTCGGGTCCCCATTAACTTCAATGGGGTTCGGGTTCGGGACGAAGTTCAGATCGGGTTCGGATCCCCAACATTGCCGGGAAGTTCGGCCGAACTTCTCGAACCCGAACATCCAGGTGTCCACTCAACTCTACTGACAAGCCTTAAACAGTGGATTTGCAGAATTATCTCTGTATCATCTAAAGACTGCATTATTGTACTACTGCAACTGAAAGACCGCTAAAGTAAAAGTTGTGAGTTGCATCTTACCACTGTCTACCTCATTATTACTACCTATGGTTGTACCACCATTAACGGTACTGGTGTCACGACAAAAACCATCAAAGGACTCAGCCGCAACAAGCACCCTAAGCACCCCTAACATCAAGGGCACCTCAACCACCAACCTGGTTGATGCTTCCTACCACAGAGCGGGCACCGGAGGATTTCGTGCTGTCCACCTCAACACTGTACCGCCAGCCCAGGGTTGCTTTCTGCTAACCGTGAGTAAACTGATGAACTGTGTGTTATACCATTTGACCCCTCATCGGTCCACCGCGAACCTCACCTGTTCCCCCTGCGACTGGCTGGCTGCACCCGATAGATACGTCAATATAAAAAAGTTCAATCTTTGCTGAATATAAAAGTTCATGCTGGATACATACAGCTGCCCGCTGTGTACATCAATATAGAAGTGCACGCTGAATACATATGGCTGTCTGCTGAATACATGGAATATAGAGGGGAGTTTGTATCCACCTATATTCTAATGGTTAGATGTTATCAGCCAGCTGTATTACAATTTACAACCACTGTTTCAGATATTCTTTATGCATAGGTAGCGTTCAGCAGTATCATCTGGTATGATACATATAGGAAATTCTGTATTCTGCCCGTATGGTGTTAATGGCCGCAACACACTCTTATATGTACAGTGTTCCTTTCACTTTAGTAAGACAGTTCTCGACCAGCAATATGGCATAGATTGAGGAGGGGTAAAGGGGGTCAGTGATAACATTACCGCAACTTGTTCCAGATAGAGGTAGACCGCGGTCTCTTTCGTATGCTTTCTCTCCTTACTGGTCTCGGCGTCCCATGTGTGCTTAGATTGCTGGCCCGCACTCCTCTTTGCTGACTTATTCTTTCAGAGTTACGGAGCGCTCCTATTTGTTGCAGGTAGACATCCTGTGCAATGGATCCAACATGTAGTCTGGTTATGCGTGCATGTATTAACTGTTTAAAACCCAGACGCGTTTCGGAACCTCCTGCTCCTTCATCAGTGGGAGATAATACTATGCACTATTGTGGATCCTTTCAAACTCTGATTAGGAGGAGGCGCTTGTCATTCTGATAAAGTCCAGCTCAATATATGAAATGGATAAGGACATAGTATGGACCTTTACACAATTTGTGGAACTTCTCAAAAGAATACAATGAATAAATGAAAAAGTAAAAGGATATTAAAAAAGGAATATTGGAAAAAAATAACCAAACGCCAGAGTACCGATATAAAAGTTTTTAAAAAAAGATATAAAAAATATAAAAAACGCACCTGCATTTTCTTAGCGTTTCTGGTACATATTTGGGTTTACAGGTTTATATACACTACCCTAGGTATAAATTTAATGTTTTAAAAAGTGTAAAATGTATCCATTTATATTGTGGATATTCATATATACTGCAGTATTAAAATATGTTGTGGTGTACTTATGTATCTTTTTATATATGCGTTCCTAACTTTTAATCAGTGTCTTCCATGAATTCTTGATCACTATATTAAATTAAGGAAATGTCCCAAACTTGAGGAGCATATGGGGGTAGAGGCCGGCCGGGGAGGGGAGATCGAGGCGCTGGTAGACAGCCGGACCTCGATGTCCCGTCCCCAACCGACACCCACCCCGTATTACAGGAAAACAAACAGCTCCATCTCAGCATTTAGGCCGGCGGGGATCATTGTATCAAATGCAAAGATTTTTTCGTGACTCAGCTCTAGACATATTAGCAACATGGTTGCCACCCCTCCAAGGCCTCTTGATTCTTTTCCAAAGCTACAAAAGTGAGTTTAGATGGGTCCTTATTATGGTACATCTTAAAGTGCTGTGAGACAGAATGATTCTCAAATCCTTTTTTGATATTTGCAATATGTTCTGATACTCTTTGTTTTAAAGTGCTTTTAGTCCTTCCTACATATTGTTTTTGACATTCTAAGATGTATATTACATTTGTCGTATCACAACATAAACTGTCTTTGATGGTATAACAGAACGTGTTTTAGGTGGATGGTACTTGTGTTGTTTTTTTAGGGAAATTGGTGATTTTGCAATTGCTGCATCTCCCACATTGGTGGAACCCTTTTGAAAATAGCCAGTTGTTCTTTTTTGTGATGTTTCTTTTCACTGTCGGAGCAACTCTTATGCCCAAACTGGGTGCTTTTGTGTATGTGATTAAAGGGGTGTCCGGTAATTGGGGCCCCAATATCTTATCACATTGTATGTGATACCAGTGTTTCTTTATAATTTTTTCCACTATGCGGTATTGTGAATGAATTGGAAATATTATGCGAAAATTCTCATCTTGTTTAGTCTATTTTTTTATCTGACATAGAAAGAAATTCTGAGTTCATATTTTTTACTTTATCCAATAATTTCTCTATTGATTTCTCTGGGTATTGTTTATCTAAAAATTGTTGCTTTAATTGACTGGCCTCATTTTCAAATTGTTTATTTGATGTACAGTTGCGTTTAAGACGTCTAAATTGGCTTGTGGGGATATTTAATAACCACCTAGGTAGATGACAGCTTGAAAATAAAATATAACTATTTTTCATTACAGGTTTACTGACCCCCTTATACCCCTCCTCAATCTATGCCATATTGCTGGTCGAGAACTGTCTTACTAAAGTGAAAGGAACACTGTACTGGTATAAAAACTCCCTTCTGTATTCCATGTATTCAGCAGGCCATTTTTATATACGGTAAGGTTCCGGACGGGGTCGCTCTCATCAGGGCGGGTGGTCTGTGTGTTAGGCTATCAGGACCAGAATAGCACCCCCCTGTAGGGCAATATCAAGGACAGTTCTTTGCCCACCCTGTCCTTCAATACCACATCATCATCTAGCCCAGGGATGGATGTTTTTTAGGGATGAGCGAACTCGAACTGTATAGTTCGGGTTCGTACCGAATTTTGGAGTGTCCGTGACACGGACCCGAACCCGGACATTTTCGTAAAAGTCCGGGTTCATGTTCGGTGTTCGTCGCTTTCTTGGCGCTTTTTGACGCTTTCTTGGCGCTTTTTGAAAGGCTGCAAAGCAGCCAATCAACAAGCGTCATACTACTTGCCCCAAGAGGCCGTCACAGCCATGCATACTATTGGCATGGCTGTGATTGGCCAGAGCACCATGTGACCCAGCCTCTATTTAAGCTGGAGTCACATAGCGCCGCCCGTCACTCTGCTCTGATTAGCGTAGGGAGAGGTTGCGGCTGCGACAGTAGGGCGAGATTAGGCAGATTAACTCCTCCAAAGGACTTGATTATTGATCGATCTGCAGCTGTGGGTCATTGAGCTGCTGATACTCAATTGCTCACTGTTTTTAGGCTGCCCAGACCGTTTGTCAGTCACTTTTTTTCTGGGGTGATCGGCGGCCATTTTGTGTCTTGTGGTGCGCCAGCACAAGCTGCGACCAAGTGCATTTAACCCTCAATGGTGTGGTTGTTTTTTGGCTAAAGCCTACATCAGGGTGAAGCTGTCACACCAAGTGCATTTAACCAGCAATAGTCAGTTTATTTTTTGGCCATATACTACATCAGGGGCAAGCTGCGCCTGTCACCAAGTGCATTTAACCCTCAATGGTGTGGTTGTTCTTTGGCTAAAGCCTACATCAGGGTGAAGCTGTCACACCAAGTGCATTTAACCAGCAATAGTCTGTTTATTTTTTGGCCATATACTACATCAGGGGCAAGCTGCGCCCGTCACCAAGTGCATTTAACCCTCAGTAGTGTGGTTGGTCAAGCTATCACACCAAGTGCATTTAACCAGCAATAGTCTGTTCATTTTTTGGCCATATACTAAATCAGGGGCAAGCTGCGCATGTCACCAAGTGCATTTAACCCTCAATGGTGTTGTTGTTTTTTGGCTAAAGCCTACATCAGAGTGAAGCTGTCACACCAAGTGCATTTAACCAGCAATAGTCTGTTTATTTTTTGGCCATATACTACATCAGGGGCAAGCTGCGCCTGTCACCAAGTGCATTTAACCCTCAATGGTGTGGTTGTTTTTTGGCTAAAGCCTACATCAGGGTGAAGCTGTCACACCAAGTGCATTTAACCAGCAATAGTCTGTTTATTTTTTGGCCATATACTACATCAGGGGCAAGCTGCGCCTGTCACCAAGTGCATTTAACCCTCAGTAGTGTGGTTGGTCAAGCTGTCACACCAAGTGCATTTAACCAGCAATAGTCTGTTCATTTTTTGGCCATATACTAAATCAGGGGCAAGCTGCGCCTCTCACCAAGTGCATTTAACCCTCAGTAGTAAGGTTGGTCAAGCTGTCACACCAAGTGCATTTAACCAGCAATAGTGTGGTTATTTTTTGGCCATATCCCAGTCTAATTCTGTCAGTAAATCCATACCGGTCACCCAGCGCCTAAATACTAGGCCTCAAATTTATATCCCGCTAAATCTGTCGTTACCGCTGTACTGTTCTGGCTGGGCAAGTTATTTAGTGTCCGTCAAAGCACATTTTTTGTTCTGGGTTGAAATACAATTCCCAATTTAGCAATTTCATAATTTAGTGGTTTCTGCTGTATCAGAGCTATTTGAAATCTATCCCTAAAAGGGTTTATAATATTCAAGGTGCACATAGGGTCATTCAGAATAACTTCACACACACGCTACTGTGCATTTCCAAGTCTAATTCTGTCAGTAAATCCATACCGGTCACCCAGCGCCTAAATACTAGGCCTCAAATTTATATCCCGCTAAATCTGTCGTTACCGCTGTACTGTTGTGGCTGGGCAAGTTATTTAGTGTCCGTCAAAGCACATTTTTTGTTCTGGGTTGAAATACAATTCCCAATTTAGCAATTTCATAATGGTTTCTGCTGTATCAGAGCTATTTGAAATCTATCCCTAAAAGGGTATATAATATTCAAGGTGCACATAGGGTCATTCAGAATAACTTCACACACACACGCTACTGTGCATTTCCAAGTCTAATTCTGTCAGTAAATCTATACCGGTCACCCAGCGCCTAAATACTAGGCCTCAAATTTATATTCAGCTGAATTTGAATACAATACATTGGGCCAAATAATATTTTTGTTGTTGTGGTGAACGATAACAATGAGGAAAACATCTAGTAAGGGACGCGGACGTGGACATGGTCGTGGTGGTGTTAGTGGACCCTCTGGTGCTGGGAGAGAACGTGGCCGTTCTGCCACATCCACACGTCCTAGTGTACCAACTACCTCAGGTCCCAGTAGCCGCCAGAATTTACAGCGATATATGGTGGGGCCCAATGCCGTTCTAAGGATGGTAAGGCCTGAGCAGGTACAGGCATTAGTCAATTGGGTGGCCGACAGTGGATCCAGCACGTTCACATTATCTCCCACCCAGTCTTCTGCAGAAAGCGCACAGATGGAGCCTGAAAACCAACCCCATCAGTCTGTCACATCACCCCCATGCATACCAGGGAAACTGTCTGAGCCTCAAGTTATGCAGCAGTCTCTTATGCTGTTTGAAGACTCTGCTGGCAGGGTTTCCCAAGGGCATCCACCTAGCCCTTCCCCAGCGGTGAAAGACATAGAATGCACTGACGCACAACCACTTATGTTTCCTGATGATGAGGACATGGGAATACCACCTCAGCATGTCTCTGATGATGACGAAACACAGGTGCCAACTGCTGCGTCTTTCTGCAGTGTGCAGACTGAACAGGAGGTCAGGGATCAAGACTGGGTGGAAGACGATGCAGGGGACGATGAGGTCCTAGACCCCACATGGAATGAAGGTCGTGCCACTGACTTTCACAGTTCGGAGGAAGAGGCAGTGGTGAGACCGAGCCAACAGCGTAGCAAAAGAGGGAGCAGTGGGCAAAAGCAGAACACCCGCCGCCAAGAGACTCCGCCTGCTACTGACCGCCGCCATCTGGGACCGAGCACCCCAAAGGCAGCTTCAAGGAGTTCCCTGGCATGGCACTTCTTCAAACAATGTGCTGACGACAAGACCCGAGTGGTTTGCACGCTGTGCCATCAGAGCCTGAAGCGAGGCATTAACGTTCTGAACCTGAGCACAACCTGCATGACCAGGCACCTGCATGCAAAGCATAAACTGCAGTGGAGTAAACACCTTAAAACCAAGGAAGTCACTCAGGCTCCCCCTGCTACCTCTTCTGCTGTTGCCGCCTCGGCCTCTTCTGCTGCTGCCGCCTCGGCCTCTTCCTCCGCCTCTGGAGGAACGTTGGCACCTGCTGCCCAGCAAACAGGGGATGTACCACCAACACCACCACCACCTCCGTCACCAAGCGTCTCAACCATGTCACACGGCAGCGTTCAGCTCTCCATCTCACAAACATTTGAGAGAAAGCGTAAATTCCCACCTAGCCACCCTCGATCCCTGGCCCTGAATGCCAGCATTTCTAAACTACTGGCCTATGAAATGCTGTCATTTAGGCTCGTGGACAGAGACAGCTTCAAACAGCTCATGTCGCTTGCTGTCCCACAGTATGTTGTTCCCAGCCGGCACTACTTCTCCAAGAGAGCCGTGCCTTCCCTGCACAACCAAGTATCCGATAAAATCAAGTGTGCACTGCACAACGCCATCTGTGGCAAGGTCCACCTAACCACAGATACGTGGACCAGTAAGCACGGCCAGGGACGCCATATCTCCCTAACTGCACACTGGGTAAATGTAGTGGCAGCTGGGCCCCAGGCGGAGAGCTGTTTGGCGCACGTCCTTCCGCCGCCAAGGATCACAGGGCAACATTCTTTGCCTCCTGTTGCCACCTCCTCCTACTCGACTTCCTCCTCCTCTTCTTCCACCTGCTCATCTAGTCAGCCACACACCTTCACCACCAACTTCAGCACAGCCCAGGGTAAACGTCAGCAGGCCATTCTGAAACTCATATGTTTGGGGGACAGGCCCCACACCGCACAGAAGTTGTGGCAGGGTATAGAACAACAGACCGACGAGTGGTTGCTGCCGGTGAGCCTCAAGCCCGGCCTGGTGGTGTGTGATAATGGGCGAAATCTCGTTGCAGCTCTGGGACTAGCCAGTTTGACGCACATCCCTTGCTTGGCGCATGTGCTGAATTTGGTGGTGCAGAAGTTCATTCACAACTACCCCGACATGTCAGAGCTGCTGCATAAAGTGCGGGCCGTCTGTTCGCGCTTCCGGCGTTCACATCCTGCTGCTGCTCGCCTGTCTGCGCTACAGCGTAACTTCGGCCTTCCCGCTCACCGCCTCATATGCGACGTGCCCACCAGGTGGAACTCCACCTTGCACTTGCTGGACAGACTGTGCAAGCAGCAGCAGGCCATAGTGGAGTTTCAGCTGCAGCACGCACGGGTCAGTCGCACTACAGAACAGCACCACTTCACCACCAATGACTGGGCCTCCATGCAAGACCTGTGTGCCCTGTTGCGCTGTTTTGAGTACTCCACCAACATGGCCAGTGGCGATGACGCCGTTATCAGCGTTACAATACCACTTCTATGTCTCCTTGAGAAAACATTTAGGGCGATGATGGAAGAGGAGGTGGCCCAGGAGGAGGAGGAGGAGGAGGAGGAGGAGGAAGAGGGGTCATTTTTAGCACTTTCAGGCCAGTCTCTTCAAAGTGACTCAGAGGGAGGTTTTTGGCAACAGCAGAGGCCAGGTACAAATGTGGCCAGCCAGGGCCCACTACTGGAGGACGAGGAGGACGAGGATGAGGAGGAGGTGGAGGAGGATGAGGATGAAGCATGGTCACAGCGGGGTGGCACCCAACGCAGCTCGGGTCCATCACTGGTGCGTGGCTGGGGGGAAAGGCAGGACGATGACGATACGCCTCCCACAGAGGACAGCTTGTCCTTACCCCTGGGCAGCCTGGCACACATGAGCGACTACATGCTGCAGTGCCTGCGCAACGACAGCAGAGTTGCCCACATTTTAACCTGTGCGGACTACTGGGTTGCCACCCTGCTGGATCCACGCTACAAAGACAATGTGCCCACCTTACTTCCTGCACTGGAGCGTGATAGGAAGATGCGCGAGTACAAGCGCACGTTGGTAGACGCGCTACTGAGAAAATTCCCAAATGTCACAGGGGAACAAGTGGAAGCCCAAGGCCAAGGCAGAGGAGGAGCAAGAGGTCGCCAAGGCAGCTGTGTCACGGCCAGCTCCTCTGAGGGCAGGGTTAGCATGGCAGAGATGTGGAAAAGTTTTGTCAACACGCCACAGCTAACTGCACCACCACCTGATACGCAACGTGTTAGCAGGAGGCAACATTTCACTAACATGGTGGAACAGTACGTGTGCACACCCCTCCACGTACTGACTGATGGTTCGGCCCCATTCAACTACTGGGTCTCTAAATTGTCCACGTGGCCAGAGCTAGCCTTTTATGCCTTGGAGGTGCTGGCCTGCCCGGCGGCCAGCGTTTTGTCTGAACGTGTATTCAGCACGGCAGGGGGTGTCATTACAGACAAACGCAGCCGCCTGTCTACAGCCAATGTGGCCAAGCTGACGTTCATAAAAATGAACCAGGCATGGATCCCACAGGACCTGTCCGTCCCTTGTCCAGATTAGACATTAACTACCTCCCCTTAACCATATATTATTGGACTCCAGGGCACTTCCTCATTCAATCCTATTTTTATTTTCATTTTACCATTATATTGCGAGGCTACCCAAATTTGAATGAACCTCTCCTCTGTCTGGGTGCCGGGGCCTAAATATATGCCAATGGACTGTTCCAATGTTGGGTGACGTGAAGCCTGATTCTCTGCTATGACATGCAGACTAATTCTCTGCTGACATGAAGCCAGATTCTCTGTTACGGGACCTCTCTCCTCTGCCTGGGTGCTGGGCCTAAATATATGCCAATGGACTGTTGCACTGGTGGCTGACGTGAAGCCTGATTGTCTGTTACGGGACCTCTCTCCTCTGCCTGGGTGCTGGGCCTAAATATCTGACAATGGACTGTTGCATTGGTGGCTGACGTGAAGCCTGATTCTCTGCTATGATATGAAGACTGATTCTCTGCTGACATGAAGCCAGATTGTCTGTTACGGGACCTCTCTCCTCTGCCTGGGTGCTTGGCCTAAATTTATGAAAATGGACTGTTGCAGTGGTGGCTGACGTGAAGCCTGATTCTCTGCTATGACATGCAGACTGATTCTCTGCTGACATGAAGCCAGATTCTCTGTTACGGGACCTCTCTCCTCTGCCTGGGTGCTGGGCCTAAATTTATGAAAATGGACTGTTACAGTGGTGGGTGACGTGAAGCCTGATTCTCTGCTATGACATGCAGACTGATTCTCTGCTGACATGAAGCCAGATCCTCTGTTACGGGACCTCTCTCCTCTGCCTGGGTGCTGGGCCTAAATATATGCCAATGGACTGTTGCACTGGTGGCTGACGTGAAGCCTGATTGTCTGTTACGGGACCTCTCTCCTCTGCCTGGGTGCTGGGCCTAAATATCTGACAATGGACTGTTGCATTGGTGGCTGACGTGAAGCCTGATTCTCTGCTATGATATGAAGACTGATTCTCTGCTGACATGAAGCCAGATTGTCTGTTACGGGACCTCTCTCCTCTGCCTGGGTGCTGGGCCTAAATTTATGAAAATGGACTGTTGCAGTGGTGGCTGACGTGAAGCCAGATTCTCTGCTATGGGACCTCTCTCCAATTGATTTTGGTTAATTTTTATTTATTTAATTTTTATTTTAATTAATTTCCCTATCCACATTTGTTTGCAGGGGATTTACCTACATGTTGCTGCCTTTTGCAGCCCTCTAGCCCTTTCCTGGGCTGTTTTACAGCCTTTTTAGTGCCGAAAAGTTTGGGTCCCCATTGACTTCAATGGGGTTCGGGTTCGGGACGAAGTTCGGATCGGGTTCGGATCCCGAACCCGAACATTTCCGGGAAGTTCGGCCGAACTTCTCGAACCCGAACATCCAGGTGTTCGCTCAACTCTAATGTTTTTTGCTTTCCCTCCGGGATTCATGGATGTGCACTGGAACCCCCCGGATTGTGGTAGGACATATGGTTTCTGAATTGGTGCCGCCGAGGACCTGATTTAGTGCCGCCGTGCACTTGTTATTGCCTACCACATCTATGCTTTTTGCTTAACTTTAATAATTTAATTTATTTTCATTTTGAGGGATATCTATTCTATTCACACGGCCGCAAAATGGGTCCGCATCCGTTCCACAATTTTGCGGAACGGGTGCAGACCCATTCATTTTCAATTGGGCCGGAATGTGCTGTCTGTGCAACACGCCAGACCTGCAGGGTATAGCGAAGTGAGGTCACGGTTATGGGCAATCGAGGGTTGCTCACTGTAATGGAGAACCCTGGGCAGGCATGTGGCAGTGAAGGAGAGGTAGACACGGTTCCTCTGGGGCACACTCTGTATGTAGGGACCAGGCCTGATGGTAGATGAGGTGCCCCGGATGTTACGGGTATTTTGAGTGCCTGGGGCAAGGTCCCTTTAAGGTTCGTGACGCCAGTGCCTGTGACGGTGGCACACCGGTTGATAGTTGGAATAAGTGAGGTACACAGATGGTATAGTGAACCAAAGTTGCTTTACTTAACAGTCCAGCTTTATATATACAGATGGTAACACAGTCCTTTAGATCACAAGCAGGCTTATTTCACAAGATGGCAGGTATTGATTATGCAAGATACTCAGAGGGTAAATCCACAATGCACTCAGAATCAGGTTGTACCTTTCCTCAGAAATAGCGTACACTGTTCTTCCTAGAACTCCTGACTGGTTTCAATCCCAAGGCCCGGATGCCTAAATGGTGGCTTAAATCCTTGGTAATATATATATCTTCCTCTCGTATTAAATCCTTGCTTTGCTTTCTAATGCCTCTGCCTATCAGTGTTACTTATCTTTGTTGGAAATATCCTTACTTAAATGGTGAAGGACTGTGGGTTTCTCCCAGGAGGTTCTGTCCTACTGGGGTGACTCAACTGAGCTAATCCTTAGCCTCAGGAGCTTCAGGCTGACGAGGTAACTCCTCTAGTCCCCTGGAATGAACTCGGTCTCCAAGCAGGCTGTACTTCATCTAGCCCCTTGGTGCAGCTAGAAACCAGGACTGTCCAGCTGCATGTCAGGAGGAGGCCCTCAGCATATCCTGGGCTGGTGCCTTCTCACTTCTGTCTCCACAGACTCCTGACTATGACCTAACCACTCCCTGTCTGGGCCTGGACATTTATGCTAGGGGCTCCCTATCTCCCTCTAGTGTCTGGGAGGCTAAATTACACCCAACTAGGCCTGGTAAACATATGACAGGGGAACTATTGCATGTAAAAACACACAGCAATTTACATTAAATGCATGGATAAATACAATATCACTGTCCCTTGTGAGTAGAAGTACACGCTACCCAATTAACCCTTGTGTAGTGCCCACTCCTACCTAGTGGGACACTACATCTGCAGATCCACAGCCGCATTTGCGGATCCGCACTTCCGCTTCCGCAAAAAAATAGAACATGTCCTATTCTTGTCAGCAATTGCAGACAAGATTAGGCATTTTCTATTATAGTGCTGGCGATGTGCGGTCCACAAATTGCGGAAGGCACATTGCCGGTGTCCGTGTTTTGCGGATTCGCAAACTTACGGACGTGTGAATGGACCCTCATAGTAAAATTATTAAATGTTACGTTTTATCTTTATGTATATTCTAATGGATTGCCTTCCTTGTACAATGTTCTAATATACTTTCTATGTTAGAAAATATATTATAGTGCATTTGTATTGTGCGGCAGTTGTGTGCGGTTCTGCTGCGATACTGCAGGTATATAGAGTGACAAGCGTTATTGGAACAAATAATTTCTACTGGTGTGATATACCAGTCGTCCCCCAAGAAAACTGATTGAAGTGGGGTGTTATATACCAATATACTTTCTTTATAGTGCATTTGGGTACTGTATATAGTGCATTTGTGCTTGCGCGTATGCGAAAATTATATTGCCGATATTTCGCATTGAAAAAAATTATTAATGGAGATCGCAAATTCGAATAATACATCTGGTATGTCACTGTCCATGTTGTGGGACTATTTGTGCACTTCTAGTAATTATTTCTTGGCTGCAAATATGAGCTGAAGGTTTTTCAGGTTCGCCTGCCATTAAAATGAATGGGACCCGCCTCAACCTTGCGGTTTGCAAACATTTGATCGCGTTTGCGAACCGTCCTGGCAGAGGTTCGTCCATCACTACTCAGCATAGATTGTTTTTATATTCCGCAAAGATTGGATGTATTCAGTGTGTACTTGTGTATACAGCAACAATCTGATGTACTCAGTTTTTCTCCTGCAAAGTAATTTACAATTAGCGGAACATTCTGATCCTATAATATCATGTTCATATTTTTATTCCTATGTACATAGCATTTATTTCATGTACCCAGCAGGATACTCCATGTTTGTATATGCAATAGTTATGCTTGTGGTCGGGGTTAATGATGGCGAGAAGGAACTGACCCCATCTCCGGCCCCCTCAACTCTAAAGCGGCTAGAATTATGCCGTAACCGCGGCAATGTAGGGACGCCTGAATAGAGGGCAAAAACAGCAAACTTAAAAGGCAGGATTTTCCTTTATTACAACACAAAATTACAGAACCAGATTCTGAAAAGCAAGCGACATTTCGACCTTAGGATGAGGAATATACCTGCTAAAACACGATGACCGCCAGCGACCTAACTTTTGGATGACGTGCGTCGGCACCTGATTTTTTGAAGCTGCGGATGCAGCCCCGATGCGGAATGAATGACCCGACACCGAAGCTGGATCCACACCTAAGCTGGCCAACAGAGGGCGTATATGGGACACAAATTGGTGGGTTGTGAGAGGCGATTGGCCGAAAGGCAATAATGGACTACTCGGCCCAAGGCCATCTAATGCTGCCAGTAACTGATTGGGTACACGGACGGGGCACCGATGGTGTTCTGTGGGGAAGAATGACACCTGAGCCGGAGGACCCACCTGTGACGTTTCGACGCTGGCAACAGAAAAGAGAAACCCTCACTCGGAACCAGTTGGCTAATCGCTACGAACTTACTGCTGTTGGAGGAGCTCGTGAACTCACCAGGTCTCAAACACATAAAAGGCTAAATAAATAGCAGCTTTGAGCACTAGGCTAAGGAGGAAACCATAAGGACCTTTGTCTAAGGCGTCAGAGAGATCACGGAAAACCTGACCTGAAATAGCCTGTCTACGGACCCGTCCTTTCACGCTACATTTACCCAGACCCCTCAAAGCGGCCTTAACAGCGTGGACAGAGAATAAGGAACCCCGATCCGGGTAGCTCACAGCCAGAAAGTGATGAACCCCTGCTAGGTAGGACCTAACCGTATTATGGGATAACTTCAACTCGGAGTGACAAAACCCTATGAAAGCAAGAACGTATTCTACAAAGCTGGACTGCCCCTGAGGGAACCGCTCCTGGAACCTACAATATGTGTTCCACCCTGTGTGGTAAGCTCTGGCCGTATTAGGTAAGAGAGATTTAGCAAGCAACATGTGAGCAGTAGCTAGGTGTTCGTTTAGACCAGGACTAGTGACTCGTGCGGAGGAATCATGGCACCTGTGATGTCCGCTTCTGGCATGATCTGAAAGAAAAGGGAGGTATTAGCTTGTGACAAGGCATCCGCTGCCATGTTTTGCATACCAGGCAAGTGTGCACAACTGAAATGGAAATGATGCATTAATGAAAGTTGTACTAGACGCCTTAGGGGACTCATAATATGTAAGGACTTAGACAAACCGCTGGTTAAATATCGATAACAGCTGCGTTATCTGTTACAAACAAAACTGAACAATTAGACCAATTGCTACCCCAAACACGGGTGGCCGCGACAATGGGAAACAACTCAAATAGTGCTGAGGTCCGCAAGAAACCCGGGATTCGTCTGACTTCAACTGGCCACTCGCCTGCCAACCAATGGGTGCCAAAAATGGCTGCAAACCCTGAACTTGCAGCTGCGTCAGAAAAAATTACAGGAGAACTACTACATATTGCGGGAATGAAAAAGGGAAATTCCATTCCACTGGTGGAGAAAGTGATCCCACATGTGAAGATCCGCTAGAGCAGGGATGCTCAACCCGCGGCCCTCCAGCCGCCGCAAAACCACAACTCCCACGATGCCCCTCTGTAGGATGATAGCTGTAGGCTGTCAGGGAATGATGGGAGCTGCAGTTCCGCAACAGCCGGAGGGCCGCAGGCCGAGCACGCCCGCGCCAGAGCCAGAATGTCTAAGTGCACCGGGCTGTCCTGACAAGGTGCTGAGGGGAGGAGTGTCAACAGACGAGAAATGAATGACCTGCCTTGTGGGATTATACGCATGGCAAAGTTCAGCATGCCCAACAGTGATTGTAACTCGTACACAGTAGGAGTAGTAACCGTGAACCTGTGTATCACTTCCCTGATCCTGTTCAGTTTAGCTGTGGGTAACTTCGCTAGCATGTTTTGCGAGTCTAAAACAATGCCCAGGAAAGTGATGACAGTGGACGGACCCTCAACCTTCTTAGGGGACACTGGGACGTCTAACCAAGAGAAACAATTCAGAAGCTTCTTGAGACCTACTGGGGCAACTCCTGGCCTCTCTATCAGCAAGAAGTCGTCTAAATAATGGATGACATGCTCACACTGTACCTTGTTCTCTAACACCCAGTGGAGGGCCTGTGCCAACTGATCGAATAGCCACGGGCTGCTTTTAGAACCAAACGTGAGCTTCGAAGAGAAGTAATACTGGTCTCTCCACTTAATGCCATGCCACTGCCAGAGGGCCGGCATGATCGGGAGAAGCTTAAAGGCGTCGTATATATCCGCCTTAGACAACGCTGCTCCAGGACCTAAGTGCATCATGATAGCTATGGCTTGGTCAATGGAGGAATACTTCATGCTAACCTCCTCCGATGGGATGAGGGAGTCGAGACTAGCTACATGGGACCCATGCGGGGCTGACAAATCAAGGATTTATTTATTTATTTACATATATATATATATAAAAAAAAAATTTAAAAAAAACTCTGGCGATACTCAAGAAAAGGGAAGCACGGACTTAGAAAATAAACATCAAATCATGAAACACCAGTGTACAAGTGTAAACAGGAATTAAAACGAAACAATAGTAATGCGGAAACCAAAAGTAACTACGGTAAACTGAGTGGAACAAATGCGCTGCATGTACGACTGAGCCTAGTGCAAAGAATCATACGGCGTAAGACCGTGCTGTGTAGCAGTACTATAATATAGTACCAAACTGAGAATAAATCCTGATTAACCTACACAAACAGCCTCAGTTTTTTTTTTCTTTTTTTTTTTTTTTTTTTAATATGACACAAAGTGCTGCAACTTAAAGAGAAGCCTGCTGAGAAACTACAAAAGGGGTGCTTAACAATATTGCCTAAACCACATATGACCCCCCCCCCCCTTATATATACTAAATATTTTATTTTAACTCCTTAGTGACCATTAATACGCCTTTTACTGACTTAAACAACGGAGGGTTTAGCTAAAACAGCTTGCTTTAATCAATCAGTACATGTACTTGAAATGGTGCATTAAAAACTATAACTTGTCCTGCAAAAAACTAGACCCCATACAAGTACATTGATGAAAAAACACTTGGTCACTAAGAGGTTAATCTTCACCAGCAAGCAGGGTTCTGACCTGTGCACTGAGCTGGAGCAGGCAGACCTGACTAATAGACCACCGAGCCTGCTGCAGCTCAGGCTCCCTACCTTCCTATCTAACTGCACGGCGGCCCGTGCAAGACTTTACGACTGCGCCGAAGTTGGGAACACGCTGTCCCCTGAAACCCTACGATGAATGGCTGCGTGGGGAGCCGCACGTAGCTCCCTTGCCGATCGTTCCGGTGCGGTGGTGCTCCCCCTCACCTTGGGGAGCCGAAACACCGCCGGCCGGACTACGTGGACATGGCTGCTGGATGAGGCAGCATACTCACCTTTGACCGCAGACTCGTGAGCCCAGGAACCCTGCCGACACCTGCCTGCATGTGTGGTAGGTAGAAACAAGACGAGACGTTCATTGAGGGAGGGGCGTATGCCGGATATAAAGGCAGCTACACCCCTCCCACAAATGCAGGCCAATAAATCGGCCTTTACACATACTGTCTACAGCCTTGTTCCACAGATTCTTGCAGATTAGGTACAGGAATAGAGACAGATACATCCGGAAAAAAATGTTTCCCAATTTTTGCTTTTTTTTCATTTTATTCAAATACTACCTTTTTATTTAAATAAATTGATTTTTTTACTTGATAGAACACCAGATATAAGAGTGCCTTCCTCTTTATAATAACCCCTTTTTTTGTAACCGCTATTGGTGAGGGTATCACCATTTGGATAGTGCACCTGGTTCCTTGATTGTTTGTTAGTGGAGCGGCTTGTATCAGATATATCATAATGATTGTTAGTCCCCCATCCACTTTATATCAACCAGCGTAAAGACCTTTTGAATGGGCACCAATCTGTTGTTCTTATCACCTTGTTATGCCCTGGAATCAGGTCATCTAAAAGGAACCTAATGAAGATCGTTACATGGTCCCTATGACCTCTTTGATGTGATTCCTCTAGTTGTGCTTTCTGAGATATTAATATATAGCTCTATACTTCTACACAAGATCTCCATGCACTTCTGCATGTCAGAATTATGGCTGCCACTATGATAAATTTATATCGAACATAGACTAAACATGGTCCAGAAGATAAACCTTTCATCTTTTTAGTTCAGATGTTTGCAAGAAGGTAGTAATGATCATTGGAGTAAAAACTTGATATCTAATTGAAGAGCGAGTGATCTTGTAAGCAAATTGTAATGGATTTCATGTAGTTTCAAAAGAAAATGGCATACCTTAATTTGTCCCAATTTTCAAACTAATGTATGCTTGACTGTCTTTTATCTAGAAAATGAGCACTAGAGAGTAGATAATGACGAGCTATGGCCCATGGCAGGTTATATGGAGGAGAACAAGCCTATATGGAGGCAAACTTCCTTTTTCCTCTCTAAGGCCTCATGCACATGACCGTTCCATTTTTTTGCAGTCTGCAAATTGCGGATCTGAAAAACACGGAAGACGCCCGTGTGCCTTCCGCAATTTGTGGAACGGAACAGGCGGCCCATTGTAGAAATGCCTATTCTTGTCCGCAAAACGGACAAGAATAGGA
Source organism: Bufo gargarizans (assembly GCF_014858855.1). Classification (NCBI taxonomy): domain Eukaryota; kingdom Metazoa; phylum Chordata; class Amphibia; order Anura; family Bufonidae; genus Bufo; species Bufo gargarizans. The sequence goes on from NC_058085.1 coordinate 91,729,266, forward strand.
CATGCTATATTTTTTTTGCGGGGCCACGGAACGGAGCAACGGATGCGGACAGCAAACGGAGTTCTGTCCGCATCTTTTGCGGCCCCATTAAAGTGAATGGGTCCGCACCCGAACCGCAAAAACTGTGGCTCGGATGCGGACCAGAACAACGGTCATGTGCATGAGGCCTAAGAAAGATACTGTAGGAGTTATGACCTCACTGACCATAGACTGAAATCTGGTAGGCGATGATCATTGCTGTCACTATTCTGGGATCTGAAAAATGAAGACCCAGGTAAGTGCAGATGCTTTTTCTGCATAACATCTATCAGTTTCTAGTAAAGTGTTCACATTTTGGGATTGCAAAGTTGCATTTTTTTTTTCACTTTTTTTTACATATTGGCTTGTCCAAAGGGTGCAATATATCAAATTCACTCAAAAAACAAGTCATTTATTGGGGCAGATAATTGGGTCCTTTATTGGGAACGAACATTCAAATCAATTCTCATTACTAATAATTGGCTCATGTTAATGTGCTGCCAATCAGCGACATTGACTACTAAAGGGTAGGTAATGATGAGGTATGATCCATGACAGGTTATCTGGAGGAGAACAAGCCTATATGGAAGCGATAACAATATTAAAATGGTTAGCTATGTAATATACATCTACTGTACTGCACACTCAACTATTGTGGTAAGCACACGTAAATATAATGTTGAAAGGCCCACAAGCAATACTAGGGTTAGTCTGCAGGTGAAAGTGAAAAGTGTCCTATCTGTTGAAGGAGTATTTCCAGTGTAGACCCCTATGAAATATCCACAGGATATGCCATAGATGTCTGATTGGAGTTTGGGTGGGACCTGCACCTATCAGAAATCATATCCACAGGATATGCCATAATCTTTTACAGGAATATCCTCTTAGGCTAGGTCTACACGACGACATTTGTTGCGCGACAGATAGGGCGCAACAGTTGTTGCGCGACATTTTGTTGCACTAATGTCGCGCAACCATTTTTATAATGGCAGTCTATGGTGTCGCACTGCAACATGCGACATGCTGCGACTGCGACGCGACAGTCGCAGAAAAATCCATCTTGAATGGATTTTCTGCGACTGTCGCGTCGCAGTCGCAGCATGTCGCATGTTGCAGTGCGACACCATAGACTGCCATTATAAAAATTGTCGCGTGACATTGGTGCAACAAAATGTCGCGCGACAAATGTCGTTGTGTAGACCTAGCCTTAATGCTAACACCCTCTCATCCAGTCGAAAGTAAGGCTACTTTCACATTAGCGGTTTCAATTTCCCTATTGAGATCCGTCATAGGATCTCAATAGCGGAATAAAATGCTTCAGTTTTGTCCCCATTCATTGTCAATAGGGACAAAACTGAACGAAACGGAATGCACCAGAATGCATTCCGTTCCGTTTGGTTGCATCCCTATCGCTGCAAGCAGCGTTTTTCTGTCCGCAATGTGGTGCGGAGCAAGACAGATCCACCCTGACAAACAATGTAAGTCAATGCTAATGTGAAGGTAGCCTAACAAGATGCACCATGAGGCAGAGTTTCTCTGTTGCTTAGACTTCTTACAATTATTATCGCAGTTGTTCTCCACTTTCTGGTTTTGCACACAGGACATATCAGGAGACTCATGCTCAGCTGCACCAGTGACTGGATTTAGGCAATGATTAGCTGAACAGCTGTAACACACCAAGAGGGAAGCATGTGGAGGAATATGGGAGCAGTAGTGGTGTCGGTGGTACTTGTGGGCCTCACAATGGCTGATTCCCTCTCCATCACTCTGAGAGCCATTGCAGTGAAGAGGGGGAACACCTGGTTGTTTTCTTTCTCTAGGGCCCACCTTGGCAGAGTGTCCTGCCTCATAGAAGGTGGGGTGCCCTTGGTGTTGCAGTGGTGTGGTGCAAGGACAAGGGACAGAGAGGGTGAGGTTGCAGTTTAACAATAAACACAAAGGGAGAGATTTATCACAAGTAGTGTAAAGGAAAACTGGCTTAATTGCCCCTTTCAACCAATCAGATTCCATCTTTCATTTTTCAGAGCTCCTTTGGAAAATGAAAGATGGAATCTAATTGGTGGCTATGGGAAATCAAGCAAGCGTTGCTTTATACCAGTTTTTATAAATGCCCCCTCCCCAAAGTCTTTAATGGGATGCAAATATTCATGCAATTTTCCACAAACATTATAAGCATCACATAACAAACCAAACTTTAAAGATCCCCTCAGGTGTGGGGTACTGTAGATGCTAGGCCACTGCTAATGAATGGACTTGGTATATTTTATGTGATGTAACAATCTTAATGGTTTATAATGTGTTATACTATGTCAATTGCATGTACTTTACTTCAGGCTGAATCCGAGGGTTAAAATAAATGCTTTCCCTTGGCTACTCTCTCCAGGGAAGGGCAGATTGGGATGTGAAGTATTGTTAGCTCATCTCTTCAGGGAGCTCCTGGAGATAACCCATTGATACAGCCCCAGAACCTGCCGCAATTTTGTTGGAACTGTTTAAGATATATTAATCTAATGTACTGCATAGTGATGGATGTACATCGCCCGGGACGATTTGCGGACGCGCGTTTGCAGCGGGCCCCATTCACTTTAATGGCAGGTGAACCTGAAAAACCTTCAGGTCATATTTGCAGCCAGCAAACACTTACTAGAAGTGCACAAATAGTCCCACAACATGGACATTGATGTACCAGAGGGGGATCATTGGCAAAAATTCCCACCAAAAATATGTATTTTAATCAGGGGCCATTTTTATGCATCTTAAAGGGAAATTCTCAAAAATGTGCCCTGCTGGAGCCTAGAAATTTTTTATTTCCTATTGGTTTGATGTATACAAATGTGCAGCACTCCACGCTTTTTTATCCTGCAGAGTCCATAAAAAATACGCATATGTTAACGTAAAAAAATTTCTACCATGGAACTGTATGGTGAACGGACGCCACTGTACGGCATCAGTCTGAGGCATCTGTTAACGCATACATTTTTAGTATACATTAAATGGATGGCAAATATAGGATGTGAACCCAGCCCTAGTGTCAGAATAAGCACCAGTACACAGCGGAGCAGCGTGGCGGAGAGGAGAGGCCGCCATGTACTGACAGAGCGCTACCTGGTTCTGGTGGTCAGGGATGAGGATAATTTTCTACTGGGAAATACAGGGCACAGTATAATACACTAGAATCTTTATAATATATAGTTATTAGCCCTACCCCCAAATAATAATACAATTAGATGGTCATTTATTATATAGAAAGACGTCTATGTTAGGCGTATTTCTGACAGATTGTTGCGCAAAGGTCCTTAGCACCGCAATCTGCATATTTTTCCTACTCATGCCAAGTCTCAAAAAGGATGGCGTGGGCAGGGAAAGGGATACAGTTATGGACATCCAGTTATTGTATACCACCGCCATACATTGACCGGATAACACCTCTATACAGTGACCGGATAACACCGCCACCTAAAGGAACACAAGGTATCCCTCCTTCACTGCACTTTTCCCAGGGCGCTACAGTGTCAGGAAGCACACTGTGACACATGGGGGTCATTACCACTCCCATCTTCTGCTCTGGCTTCTCAGGAGTTCGCTGAACATCTACAGGCATTTACTGCACCTCAAGCTGGAGCCAGCAAGAGGAAACCAGCAAGGATCCCATAAACAATGGAACGGCAGTGGCATAGATCGATAAGGCAGATGCCCCTTTTGCAATAAAATGTATCGCAAAGGATTGGGAAAGTATTGAGTGGGCTCACAAGCTGAATCTGCTACATATGCGGCAGGTGCTGCCTGTGCAATTCAGCTGATAAGCAGCTGCCATGACTGCAATAGAAGATAACTCAGATTCAGTCATTTTCCCTCTCAGATGCCATGGCCAATAGTGACCACAGCAGGGGCCTTCCTCTGTCCTGTGATCAGACCCTATGCAGCAGAGGGTTAAGATCAGTTGCTGTATCAGCTTGGGTCTTCTTAAGGCTCTTGGGCTTGCTATAGCAAATTGCCTGCTAATAAGAAGCCATTTAAAATCCAATATGCTATAATAGGATATTATTGCAGTCTATGGTGCAAGTGGACAAATGATCACACGCATGTTCATGTACCCTAAAGAAGCTAAAAAGATTTATATATATATATATATATATATATATATATACAGACGTGGACAAAATTGTTGGTACCCTTTGGTCAATGAAAGAAAAAGTCACAATGGTCACAGAAATAACTTTAATCTGACAAAAGTAATAATAAATTAAAATTCTATAAATGTTAACCAATGAAAGTCAGACATTGTTTTTCAACCATGCTTCAACAGAATTATGTAAAAAAATAAACTCATGAAACAGGCATGGACAAAAATGATGGTACCCCTAGAAAACACAGAACATAATGTGACCAAAGGGACATGTTAATTCAAGGTGTGTCCACTAATTAGCATCACAGGTGTCTACAACCTTGTAATCAGCCATTGGGCCTATATATATGGCTCCAGGTAATCACTGTGTTGTTTGGTGATATGGTGTGTACCACACTCGACATGGACCAGAGGAAGCAAAGGAAAGAGCTGTCTCAAGAGATCAGAAAGAAAATTATAGACAAGCATGTTAAAGGTAAAGGCTATAAGACCATCTCCAAGCAACTAGATGTTCCTGTGAGTACAGTTGCACATATTATTCATAAGTTTAAGATCCATGGGACTGTAGCCAACCTCCCTGGACGTGGCCGCAGGAGGAAAATTGATGACAAATCTAAGAGACGGATAATCCGAATGGTAACAAAAGAGCCTAGAAAGACTTCTAAAGAGATTCAAGGTGAACTTCATGCTCAAGGAACATCAGTGTCAGATCGCACCATCCGTCGTTGTTTGAGCCAAAGTGGACTACATGGGAGACGACCAAGGAGGACACCATTGTTGAAAACGAATCATAAAAAAGCAAGACTGGAATATGCCAAACTACATGTTGACAAGCCACAAAGCTTCTGGGAGAATGTCCTGTGGACAGATGAGACAAAAATCGAAGTTTTTGCCAAGGCACATCAGCTGTATGTTCACAGACGAAAAAATGAAGCATATCAAGAAAAGAACACTGTCCCTACTGTGAAACATGGAGGAGGCTCTGTTATGTTCTGGGGCTGCTTTGCTGCGTCTGGCACAGGGTGTCTTGAATCTGTGCAGGGTACAATGAAATCTCAAGACTATCAAGGAATTCTAGAGAGAAATGTACTAGCCAGTGTCAGAAAGCTTGGTCTCAGTCGCAGGTCATGGGTCTTGCAACAGGACAATGACCCAAAACACACCGCTAAAAACACCCAAGAATGGCTAAGAGGAAAAAATTGGACTATTCTAAAGTGGCCTTCTATGAGCCCTGACCTCAATCCTATTGAGCATCTTTGGAAGGAGCTGAAACATGCAGTCTGGAAAAGGCACCCTTCAAACCGGACACAACTGGAGCAGTTTGCTCATGAGGAGTGGGCCAAAATACCTGCTGAGAGGTGCAGATGTCTCATTGACAGTTACAGGAAGCGTTTGATTGCAGTGATTGCCTCAAAAGGTTGCGCAACAAAATATTAAGTTAGGGGTACCATCATTTTTGTCCATGCCTGTTTCATGAGTTTATTTTTTTACATAATTCTGTTGAAGCATGGTTGAAAAACAATGTCTGACTTTCATTGGTTAACATTTATAGAATTTTAATTTATTATTACTTTTGTCAGATTAAAGTTATTTCTGTGACCATTGTGACTTTTTCTTTCATTGACCAAAGGGTACCAACAATTTTGTCCACGTCTGTATATATATATATATATATAAAAACTAAAATAATAAAATGTCAAATGACCTACTTTCTCAATTTTACATCTAAAAATAAACAGTGGTTATCATTTCGTCCAAAATAATAAAAGTGTCTGATTCGTCACATTGATATAATTAAACTGACTTGGTAAGGTCGTTGTGTCATTGTCAGTGAATGCCCTATAAACAAAACAAAAAAAGCGGAATTGCTTTTTTTCCCCCTCAATTTCACAACAAAAAAAAGAAGATATGGCACCATTAAAAAATAAAATGTGTCAAAAAAAAAGCCCACATACTGCTATGTGAATGGAAAAGTTAAAAACGTACGAGTCTTCGAAAGTAGAAATGAAGAAATGAAAAGACAAAAATTAAACTGGCTCATCCCTCAAATAACGACATGTCACCGCTGAAGCCAGTGATTAGCTGCAGCGGACTAGGTGACCATGCCTATGTCCAGCCTGAGCTAAAAAAAAAAAAAAAAAAGCTGGAAGATAGACATACAGATGTCCATACAGGACCAGAACGTTGAGGAGCAGGTATTATGAATCCTTCAATAGCAGATATCCCTTAAAAGTTAGTTATTCCTGGAAAACCCCTTTAAAGTTCCTTGAAGTTGTTTCTGAAGTTAAAGTCAATCACACATTTTCCATACTTTATTAATTATATGGAATATCCCTTTGTATGGTTGACTATGTAATACATGGAACAATAGTCACTATTGCTACCGTAGTTGCTGTGGCTTATAGAAGGGGGTCCCAGACAGCTAAAAATGCCCCCAACCATTTAATCCAAAGTACTGTGACTGCACTCTGACAGACCTGCGTCTAATATCTTTTATTTTAGAATAATTAAGAGGATTTTGCACACAATGCTCTTACCTTTTGCTGAAAATTTATTGTAGGTAGAAATTGATGTAACAGAGAAACCAATGTAATCAACACTAACTCTCTTTAAAGATTAAGTATCCACTATGGCGTTCCCCCAGGAAATCCCTGACCCATAATAAGTGGTGACATTCTGCTGAAAATGCTGTTAGATCTGAGATGTATACATCAGAGACAGCAACTGAATAATCAATGAATTAGCAGAATACATAAATCATTTCTCCTCCATATGGCCAGTGCGGTATTGTAATTTATTAGGTGTTTTTAACATATTTTTGAAGGACACAGTGCTTCATCTAGAAGCATAAATTATTCTGATTGACCCATTGTACTAAGTTTCTCAATCCTTTAAATATCTATGGTTGATTATATGTAAATACCTTTAAATAATACCCATCTCTTCCGTCTTCATTTCATTTGCATAGTCAGAATTAAACAAGCAACGAAGAGAGGACAACAGAAGTCCTTTCCAAGGTCAAAAGCCTCTACCTAGTATGGCAACAGAAATCTACTTCATGATAGATTGAACTCATACTCAGCAGGTTCTTAGTTGAGGCTCGTAGTATTCATGTGCAATTAAAAGGGTATTCCAGCCATAAGCATGTACCACCTTTCCAATGAATAATCAATAAATGCTAGATTGGTGTAGGTCCGAATGCTGGGACTACCGCCGTTGGCAAGTAGATTGTGGCTAGAAGGAGTTTGAATGGCATGGATGTCAAGCATGTGCCTTGCCGGATGTCAAGTCTTTTAAAGATGGCACCTTTTCAGGAACTGAGAAGGCGCCATAGTAGACACTTGCAAGCAAAGTCTGTGATCAGAGACAACTCTGATCATGGACTTTTAACCCCTCATATGCTATGGTCAATTGTAACAACGTCATCTGAGAGGTAGTTTACCAGAAGCAGGCTGCTTCCGGTGACTGAAATACCCCATCCCCCCGCAGTGAAATCATAGGAGCTGTTTAGTTTAAATGGCAGCCTAGGGCTTTGTGAAGGCTCCAAGGGCAGCTATAGTTAAGTTCCTATGGCAGAGCTTAATAGAAACACAGTGCAGATTTTAAAATCCATAGCTTGTGCGATTCCATACCTTCTGTATAGTGGTTTCCCCTATAGACTTCAATGGGACTGTTAACATAAACAGAAAATCTGAACCAAAATCATAAAAAATGGAAGAAAATCACAATAAATAGTGTGGATTTATGTGCTTTTTTGTGTGTTTTTTTGTGTGTGGATTTCATGTGGATTTTCTACACACTAATTCACACCTTATGCAGGCACCCTAAGGTCTGGATTACATGTGGATTTTGCCACAAATTAATACATGTGGAATAACCACAACTTAATACAGTTACCAGCAAAGTGTATGAGATTAAACAAATCTCACATACACTTTTTCTTAGGTGTGGAAATCTGCAGAATGTCAATTGTTTTTACAGTTTTTATTTGTGCGGTTTTAACCTTCTCAATGAAGGAGCAAGATCTGTGGCAAAACCACATAAAATCTACACAACAAACCACATAAAAACCCACAAAAAAAACACCAAAGTCGTGATAAATAGTGCAGTTTTGGTGCATATTTTCTGCACACAAATCTGCACCATGAGCCGCCCTAAGGGTCAGAGTGTAATTGCTAAAGCAAAGTCAGGATGTGCAAGCAAGAGTCGTCTTTTATCTATCAGGAATCATATGATATTACTTAAACCAGTGAAGCATATGGCCCGGGAGAGGGGGAACCCCGCACAGAACTTGTTCTCGCTTCCCTGCATGTAAACACTGCATTTTTACACAGCTTCCATTAGGTGAAGCCCAAAGCAAAGAGATTATTACAGTTTCCATTGTAGTTGTATTAATTTCTATTCACTGAGCTCCCCCTAGTGGTGGCTGCAGGCAGTTAGTTACTATAGCTTTGTAATAGAAGAAAAGCAGGAGATTTATCAATGTATTTTAGTATTTTTTTTCCTGGTGTAAATCTATTGAAAAATATGATGTTCAGAATGAGCACCAGATATTTGAAGCACTTGTTTCACTTTTTCCGACAGAAAAGGCGACTATTTTATTAAATGAGAAAATAGCGGCAGCTCCTATAGGACGAATGGATGAGGGTGCTCACCACACGGTCCACCCCAACCGTCAAAGAGAAAAGTGCAAATGGAAAAAAGAGATGAGGGGCACTCCAAATTCAGGAACAATAGACAGCACTTGGCGAGATGATGTCTAAAAACAACTTTATGATTACAATCAAATCAGCAATAAAACAGCAGCAATAAAACTATAAAATGATGAGAGCCCCAGTATAGCCTCTATAACAGCTGATGACCGCAAATGCCTGCAGGATAAATGATGATGCGTGAGTCACGGTCCTAATTGAGTGACCAAGCAATACGCTCCGGTATAGCAGGAGGAACCGACAGGCAGATCTTGCCTCTTGCCCGCAACACCACGTAGATGTGATAGTGTCTCAACCTCGGTAGATGTACAGATCTGTTCCAGCAGGATAAACAAATAATACTGACAGTGGTAGGTATACTTTACCACACTTCATCACACGCTGGGCCGTCTGCTCGCTACCTATCGCGGTGTCCCACGTGGTATGGAGTCTCCAATGTGACGTCTCACGTGACTCCTCGGCTTACCAGCGATGCAGTGTCGAACGCTCTACGTACCCCAGAGCATCCGATTAGAGGCAGTACACAGTGAATCCTGAAAATAATTCGGATCGTCCATAAAGGTGCAATTAATAGCAGGAATGGGTAGATTCTGTAGATAAGTCCTTTACCACTGTCAGTATTATTTGTTTATCCTGCTGGGACACATCTGTACATCTACGGAGGATGGGACACATCTATGTGGTGTTGCCGGCAAGAGGCAAGATCTGCCTGTCGGTTCCTCCTGCTATACCGGAGCGTATTGCTTGGTCACTCATTTAGGACCGTGACTCACGCATCATCATTTGTCCTGCAGGCATTTGCGGTCATCAGCTGTTATAGAGGCTATACTGGGACTCTCATCAGGTGTCGCAAATGTTCTGCATTACTTGGAAGTGATTGAGGCACCTACACTAGGAAACTAGGTGCAGGGGGGGCCATACTAACTTTTGCTATGGGGCCCTATGAGATCTGTGTACGCCCCTGACTTCACTTTACAGCTCCAACTTAATCCAAAATGTTCGCTGCCCTTCATTTGTCTTTTTGCCTTGCTTCTCATACTTCTCAAATTGTTCCCCTAAAGAAAAACTAAACCTAAAGTCTATTTTATCTGCATGTTATTGTTAAATGCAAACCATCGCTTACTGTAAGCAATGCCTGTCCTCATAATGAGTACTTTATATCACATATCCCCAGCTCTGAGCACCTCTGCTGATATATACATAGGTATAAGTGATATCAGCTGCTCTGCTTAGAAGCTTAAGGCTGAGTTTTTCATATTCGGTTTTATGATGTTGTTTTGGACCCAAAGCCAGAAAGAGATCATAAAGGGAGGACATGTATACAGGAAAGGCTGTGTCTTCTCTTTTCCAGTCCTAGCTTTGGCTTCAAAAACGGCATCTAAAAACATAAAAGGGCTCTCCGGGCTACAGATATTGATGACTTATTCTCTGGATAGGTCATCAATGTCAGATTGGAGGCAGATAGCTTTATGTACTGTGTAGTGTCAGTGAATGGGAGTTGAGTAATATGGAGCCTTCTGCAGCATGGCAGCCTCATTGCTGATTAGTTGTGCATCGGACTCCAACCTATCTCATATTGATGACCTATCCAGATGATAGTAGACAAGTGTTTGTAGAGCAGCACCCACAGACATAGATGGCCACACCGGTAATGCAACAGCCGAGCCACGACCGCAGATCCTCAGCAGTCGACCGTATAGCAAATGAAGAGAGGTAGCGGCAGCATCTCCAGTAAATCCTTTATTGGGTGGACTTTACAGAAAGTGTGCCATAAAATCAAGCAGCAACTTTCGGCTGTATCCCAACCTTTGTCAAGTCTACGGACTTTACAGAAAGTGTGCCATAAAATCAAGCAGCAACCTTTCGGCTGTATCCCAGCCTTTGTCAAGCCTAGACTTGACAAAGTCTGGGATACAGCCGAAACGTTGCTGCTTGATTTTATGGCACACTTTCTGTAAAGTCCGCCAAATAAAGGATTCACTGGAGATGCTGCCACTACCTCTCTTCATTTGCTATCCAGATGATAGGGCATCAATATTTGTAGCCTTGAGAACCCTGTTCTGAAAACCTAAAGCTGGGTTTCTACAGAAGTTGCATATTTTATGTTTAGGCTAGTTTGACACTAGAACAGCCTGCCAAATCTCACTGGATCCGGGAAAAAAAAACATGATTGCCGTTCAGCCCCATTAACTATAATGGGGACAGGGGGAGATCTGGCCACAACCCGGCAAATATGACGAGAATTAGTCTTCCCTGCTGAATCTCACGGACGCTAGTGGGAACTAGCCTAAGTGCTCCTTTAACTCCTTCGAAAAGTATCCCTAGTTGGTTTCAATGTCACATTTTTGCTATGCTTTCACCATTAGGATAACTTAATAGTACCATTTCATATTGAATCGGTAGTTGGCTATATTGTTCTGCATAGCATTTCCTAACATTGATGTACATTTTATATTGTTCCCCATATGCCTATCCTTTATTTTGCATACCATTTCGGTGGACATGTTCCTGTTTTGCATATTCTAACCTCATTCCGTACACCAATCGCTGTGCATATTATGCCGTCATTACATTGCTATGCACAGTTGCTGCTCTATTCTTTATGCCATCCCCTCGCCCTATAGTAGACTGCAGTGCACAATTATATCTCTCTGTACGTCAATACATCCCTCTGCATTTCATTACAATGCTCAGCACATTATTGCATTCCTGCCGAAGCTGTGAGACTGTTACGCACATTATCGCATTGCTTTGCATGCCATGTATCCCCAGTACTGAGGCATCGTGTTACATGTCTTGACATCTCCCTTTACGTGCTTACACAACTCTGCATGACATTACATTTCACAATGTGTCATAATACCTCTCTGCAGATTATTACATCCAGCTTTGTGTCGTTTGTCATTATCACATCTTGTTACATGTCATGACTCCGCTCTGAGCACCGGCACATGCAGCGTAACGCAATTCACTTCCCACTATATTCTCGCACTTCTCCAGCCTGAGTTTGCAGTTAATAAATCCTAATACAGAGTGATTTTGCACCTTCCTAGCCCGGTGTTCTCTGATTGTGAAGGAAACAGATTATATACAACCTGGAAAACAAATAACCGCCAGATAATGTGTGGCTATAAAGCTGTCATAGGCAGCACGTCCCCTGTAGGTGCAGGACAACACAGGTGAAGCAGACTTTATTACAGTAGCTTGTAATTTATTGCTCAGCCAGAGGCAGGCCGAACCCATACACTCAGTAAGACTAGGGCTACAGAACTTTCTAGTACTTTCTATCCATCTAACTTTCTAGATATGTGACCCTGTAATCACAGCCATAGCAATTTTTGATGCACTGCTCCGTTGTGGATTCAGGAAAGCACCAATAAAGAGAATTGGGGAATAGTGGAAATGGTCGGATTTGGCCGTAAAGTTGAACTGTGATTTGTTGACTGTTTATAGCACATACTTTACAGTAGGTATGATCTATTTGAGCTTTGCATGGTAGTTTCTTGTTTATAGGTTGCCAAATTCAGGAATTACTCACAGAGATGGATATAATATATGCATTTTGCACTGATTTTTTTCTCCCTGGGGATAGTATATGAGAATGATCTGGTTACTACAGGTCATTCTCACACGGTGGAAAGATTGCAGCTCAAAAAGTCATCTCTGTCTTTTTCATACCTAAAACGAATCATTGTGCAGTGTGGAAATTAACCTTTTCCTCTGCTGTACGAATGTCATGGTCATACTGGTGTCAAAAAATTCCCAAATAAAACTGGTTATAGGACATTTTTAAAAGCATTTACCAAGGTTAGGAATTACTTTTTCAGTTATGGGAACCTCTCTGTGATCTATTCCGTTATAGAGCTTATAGACCGGTGATGTCATGGTCAGACAATCCTTTTAAAGGCACACTACCATCACTACCGGGTATTGGCACATCAACTGCTGCTGCTCCAGTAGTGGAAGCAGAGCTTCTGCGCTTGTGCTGCTACTCAAAGAAGCAGCACAGGCTTGAGATTGTCCATCAAAGAGGCAGGTGGATGCTTCTTCACCTGTGGGGACAACCCCTTACAGAATTCTGTACACTCTTTTCTTTGGCATTTTAGCAAAGCAATCAGCCTCATTCTTATTCACTGCAAAGGGGGGTGAGTGACACAATTATACTACGCATTATACGAATAAGTAAAGTTCTATTTTGGCATCTTCATGTAGGTCTATCAAGAGAAGAATACAGCTGTCATACTGTTATCCCAATTCTACAATACGCTTTTATGCAAACAGATAACATCTTCCTGTCACAGCAGGAGTAAACTGACAATGGGTTCCCTATCATCTGCATAGGCGTTTTATCTCTTTGTTCTGACTACTTCAGAAGGACAATATGGTGTATTTAATTTTCATTGGTATAGTACTGCCAAAATGAAAATTAAATTTATTTATATTTTTTTTTTTATGAATTGGGGGAATCTATTAAGATCAGCATCTTCATCTATCCCCACAGGCATCAAATGCACCATAATTATTCAGTGCATGCTTCTCAGGGTACATTCACACGACTGTGCCTTGTTTTGCGGTCTGCAAATTGCAGATCCGCAAAACATGGATACTGGCTGTGTGTGTTCCGTATTTTGCAGAACGCACGTGGCTGGCGCTCCATAGAAAATGTCTGTTTGTGTCCCCGTGTGCAGACAAGAATAGGACATGCTCTATATTTTTTGCCGGTCTGCGGAAGGGAACTACAGATGTGAACAGCACACTGTGTGCTACCCACATCTTTTGCGGCCCCATTGAAATGAAATTTGTGGAACAGATGCGGACCCATTCATACGGTCGTGGGAATGAGCCCCTAGAAATTGTGCCACATCTGGGCAGATCCTGTAGCCAAAACAAAAACTTTTACTAGCAAGGGGGGCTACTGTAGATTCTCTATAATCTATTCCTGTTTCTTGGCATATATTATAATAAATAGGTAAAGCCCGTCCCTGCACGGCCGAGTCCCTGCTCCACTCCACTCACTTTTTGAAAGAGTGGGGAGCATGGCTCTAAACCCCTAAAATGTCCCCAAAAAATTGCACAACCATGGCACTCATAAAATTTGGGAGACTTTTATGACACCAATTTTCTGGCACACAGATAATGATAAATGACCTACAGTACATTGAGTTTAAAAAAATAATCCTTTCTGGCGGAAGTTTCACGTTAAGGAAAATCCTTTGTTGAGCGAGTGTGCTTAATGTTAGTCTCTATGTAGACTGCATCCGAGCCTGTGGTCACAACTACACATCAGGAAGGTTTCCCTTCTCATACCTCTGATGGAAGTCTCCAATGTATGCTATTCTACAGACAAAGGGGGAGATTTATCAGAACTGGTGTATAGGAAATACTGTATCAGTTGTGCCCTGCCATTTGTTTTTGGACACAACTGATATATGTGTACTGCACTTCAGTGCACAGTTCGGGCTTCCACACACTGATAGTGCCAGACTGGAAAATGTAGCATGAAGGGTTTTTCTGTCTAGCACTATTTAACCTCCAGATGCACAGGATTTAGAAAACTATGGGATCAGTTCTGGCTTCAGTTTCCCTCTAGCGTTTTAAGTACCACCCCAAAGGGGAACTGATCCAGATGGCAGGATAGATGTGAAATGGGCCTTGGTTGACTATGGCAACCATTCAGATTGATCAAGGAGCTCTGAAAAATCTAAGGTGGAATCTGATTGGCGGTTACAGGCAACTAAGCCAGTTGTCCTTTGCACCAGTTTTGATAAATCGCCCCAACAGTATCATATATTGCCAATTAAGTCTAAGTGTATAAATATATACATTGCCCTTTGTATAGGAAGGCCTAGATTTCAACGCTATGGGGACCATGAGGACACTATTATGGTCTCTGTCAGCTGAATGGAGCTGTATGTACATAATTGATGTATGAGATGTATATAGGTTATGCTTTCTAAAACTGTAGTGCAATTATTCTTAATATTATAATGTGGTCTTGACCTTCATATTCTAAGGGACAGCTGTAACACTAATCATAGATATAGGATCACTGTCGAGTGAAGGATTGTTATTATACTCAATTCCTTTATGAACATTTTAATTAAAGGGGTATTCCCATCACATACAATGGGGGCATGTCGCTAAGATATGCCCCCATTGTCTGATAGGTGCGGGTCCCAGAGGTGGTACAAGGAGAACAGAGCGGTGAGAGCTGTGGCTTGAGTCCGCGCGATAGACGGGATCGCGCTGCTACTGAGGCCAACGGCGCATGCGCCGCCTGTACAAGCGCGGTCCCGGCGTCTGAGCCGGGTGTCAATTAGACTGCATAGAGGTGGGGTTAGGGCAGGGGAGTTACAGCCTGGAGTGAGGGAAGGGCTACCCCCTTGACTTCTATCGTGACTTGTGGAGCAAGAAAAGATTACTTTATAAGGCGATTTTTTCATGCATATACATGGCAAAGAAGCGGGACAAGACTGTATAATAACACACTGAAGATGAGCTATAAGGTACTTTTGATAGTTTATTAAGTGAAATGCAGGTAAAAGGTTCGCTTTAAGTCCCTACAACAATAAACCTCTCATTGAGACAGCAATAAGTATTCAATATATGTGTGTGGCCTTGTTTTTGGTATGTACAGTCAAAATAGATATGTATGTATGCATAGGCAGTATGTATAGTCAGTAATAGATAAGCATCGTGTGATCCATACCTAAAGAAGCAGAACTGTACAAGTATCTCAGTAAGTACTGTATACGATAAAAGGGTGTATGAATACACAGTCATATCCTGAAGTACAGAATTTCAGACCTCAATTTCTTTAGTTAGAGAGGTTACTCCTAGAAGGATGGCTACCACTGAAATCATATCTTTGAAGGTGTCTTGAAGGCAATATCATCACGTCATCCAAGGGCCCCATACCATATGTTATTACATTTTCCTTCTGCTTTTCATTTTATATATACCCATTCCCTAGCCTTAATAATGTCAATCTTTCTTACAACCTATTCCATGAAACTGGAGTAGCTTGCTGACACCAATGCAGAGCAATCAATTTCCTGGCCTGGTACAGCATTCTAGGAATACAGTGGAAACCCCTCCAAAAATTTAGGGTCATATATATTTACACTCCCAAAAAGGTGAGAGACCCAAACATTTCTAGAGAATATGCATGTGCCTCCTCCATCTCATACCTAGGACATTAGAAGTCCTCCCTCAAGGCTAATTTTGTATTAACAAGGGTGTCCTATACACCTCATGGAACGTAAATAGCTGGGATAATCTGTAGGCTTTACTTCATAATCATATGTAGGAATGCACTCCCTGACAAAAAGATAACAATGCACCAAGAAGTTGTGCAATTGAATGTAACTTTCCATGTGTGAATGTAATGATGATAAATGTAAGGGATTACAATATTAGAGTGAAAGGATCATCTTATTGGAAAAAAATGTACAATTGGCAAGAGGCTCTAATTAGAGATGAGCGAATCGAAGCTGACAAAGTGGAATTCGCTTAGAATTTTAGATAAAATTCTATTCGCAACGAATGCGAATTTCCTCGCGCTTTGTGGTAACTAATTGAATTTTTCCTAAAATGGTGGCTACACATGTTAGGACTGAGGACATGGGGCAAGAAACTCTGGGAAGGTGGGATCACCCAGATTGACATGCCTGCAGGCAGCCAATCCGCAGCCAGCCCTGTGATGTCACAGACCTATAAATACGGCAACCATTTTAGATTCTGCTGTTTTCCAAGCGTTCAGAGTGCAGGGACAGATGTGTGAAGGCGCTAGGGACAGCAATTGGAAAAACTGTCCCAGTTTATGAGCAATCCAGTGTGGTGTCATATGTCTGCTATCAGGCTCATACTGGGTTCTAGGAAACTTTCCACATTTTGCAAGAAAAGTAACATCTGCATAGAGTGTAACATGTTCTTCCAATAAGCCATATAAAAGCCTACCATATACAGGTCCTTTTAAAAAAATTAGCATATTGTGATAAAGTTAATTATTTTCTGTAATGTACTGATAAACATTAGACTTTCATATATTTTAGATTCATTACACACCAACTGAAGTAGTTCAAGCCTTTTATTGTTTTAATATTGATGATTTTGGCATACAGCTCATGAAAACCCAAAATTCCTATCTCAAAAAATTAGCATATCATGAAAAGGTTCTCTAAACGAGCTATTAACCTAATCATCTGAATCAACTAATTAACTCTAAACACCTGCAAAAGATTCCTGAGGCTTTTAAAAACTCCCAGCCTGGATTATTACTCAAAACCGCAATCATGGGTAAGACTGCTGACCTGACTGCTGTCCAGAAGACCATCATTGACCCCCTCAAGCAAGAGGGTAAGACACAGAAAGAAATTTCTGAACGAATAGGCTGTTCCCAGAGTGCTGTAGCAAGGCACCTCAGTGGGAAGTCTGTGGGAAGGAAAAAGTGTGGCAGAAAACGCTGCACAACGAGAAGAGGTGGCCGGACCCTGAGGAAGATTGTGGAGAAGGACCGATTCCAGACCTTGGGGGACCTGCGGAAGCAGTGGACTGAGTCTGGAGTAGAAACATCCAGAGCCACCGTGTACAGGCGTGTGCAGGAAATGGGCTACAGGTGCCGCATTCACCAGGTCAAGCCACTTTTGAACCAGAAACAGCGGCAGAAGCGCCTGACCTGGGCTACAGAGAAGCAGCACTGGACTGTTGCTCAGTGGTCCAAAGTACTTTTTTCGGATGAAAGCTAATTTTGCATGTCATTAGGAAATCAAGGTGCCAGAGTCTGGAGGAAGACTGGGGAGAGGGAAATGCCAAAATGCCTGAAGTCCAGTGTCAAGTACCCACAGTCAGTGATGGTCTGGGGTGCCATGTCAGCTGCTGGTGTTGGTCCACTGTGTTTTATCAAGGGCAGGGTCAATGCAGCTAGCTATCAGGAGATTTTGGAGCACTTCATGCTTCCATCTGCTGAAAAGCTTTATGGAGATAAAGATTTCATTTTTCAGCACGACCTGGCACCTGCTCACAGTGCCAAAACCACTGGTAAATGGTTTACTGACCATGGTATTACTGTGCTCAATTGGCCTGCCAACTCTCCTGACCTGAACCCCATAGAGAATCTGTGGGATATTGGGAAGAGAAAGTTGAGAGACGCAAGACCCAACACTCTGGATGAGCTTAAGGCCGCTATCGAGGCATCCTGGGCCTCCATAACACCTCAGCAGTGCCACAGGCTGATTGCCTCCATGCCACGCCGCATTGAAGCAGTCATTTCTGCAAAAGGATTCCCGACCAAGTATTGAGTGCATAACTGAACATAATTATTTGAAGGTTGACTTTTTTTGTATTAAAAACACTTTTCTTTTATTGGTCGGATGAAATATGCTAATTTTTTGAGATAGGAAATTTGGGTTTTCATGAGCTGTATGCCAAAATCATCAATATTAAAACAATAAAAGGCTTGAACTACTTCAGTTGGTGTGTAATGAATCTAAAATATATGAAAGTCTAATGTTTATCAGTACATTACAGAAAATAATTAACTTTATCACAATATGCTAATTTTTTGAGAAGGACCTGTAGAGGAGTGCAGCAAGCAAGCCAAAGATTCTATGGTTATTGCAATAAGCAAGGGACCAACCTTTTGGGTGCACAGCTCACAAGTAGCAGAAAACACGCCATTTGAATCAATTCTCGTCCTTGGCACGGTATACAATAAACATACCTTCAGGCCAACGTCTACCTTTTCCATAATTGCCCACAGTTATTTCTACACAAAGCTATCAAAAGCCTTGGCTCTGTCCTGGTTATTTTCCATCTAACTATGTTACTTGATGCTAGTCTATTATTATGTATCAAACACACACACAAAAAACTGTTTTATACTATTTCCCTCCTGAAAATCAATTGTATATATCTGTGATGCAGAGCTTGTGAAATTATGATTTGAACAGCAGACATAAGATTATTATGAATATAAAAGAAGGCCAAAGATGAAATGGCCGTGTGATTTAACAGCAGGTAAGAACAGAGGGCAGACAGATCTAAAAGGAAAAACCTTTGCCTGAACAAAGAAATCTACTGAACTGAATTTGCTGTACATGATATTATCAGGGAAAATGGACAGGGCTCCACTAACTAAACTGCGCTCTTGTATTATCTCAGCAACTAAAGTATAAATGAGATAAGACACTTGACAAGGTGACATGAACCATCAGCAATGGTACTTCTACATTAAATGGTGGTGGCACTCTGTTTCCGGGAGATGTGGATGGCAGTTCCACAACATATTGGGATCATTTAGAAGCCAGTCTTAATAGCCCCTATAGCTGGCCATGGATCTGCCGAAATTATGTAGCGGCGCGAGCTTCTACAGAACTTAGGTGTATCCTACGTCAGTCTGAATGTAAGAAAGCGTCTTTGCTGTCTTACATTTAGACCATTTTGTACGCCTAAATCAAGCATAGAAAATTATGAATTAGCTGGCGCTATTGGCCCGTCTCCTTCCCCGCCCACCCCTACTTTTTAGAGATAGCGTGAGCGGGAAAAAGTTGCAGACTGCGGCGTAAATAACCTTTTCTCTGCAATCTGCACCAGAAATATGCCAAATATAGATGTATTTCTGTATATCACATGTGAGAGTGAGTCTAGATCACACATTCTCAATGCTGTGCTTTTGATATGACAACTGTTTTTCAACATAATAAAACATGGCTTCTCAGCACAATTATTAATAAATATAACCCTATGGTATGCACTAAAAGGAGGCATTGGTATACAGTTTGATCAAAGAGCATAGGCCCACTTACCACGACAAGGTTGCCTCTTCAAGTGGGGACCTACTTTAACTTTGGCGCGGCACTGCGCGGCAACCCAGTAGCCACACAGCGCCCCCCAATGTGCAGCAAAGCCATCCTGGACCTGGGCCCCATCACTCCACCAGCACAGCACAAAAGCAGCAATGGCCACCGCTCAGCACCGCATAATGTGGTGCAAAAAGCTTACCAGGCTCTCAGGGACACCAACTGAGAGGTGGTAGGAATTTATAGACCCTTTGCAGACTGCCGATTAAAAACACCTGGTCCAAATGGGGAGGAGTGCTGATCCAGAGGGGGGGGGGGGGGCACAGAAAAGACCATACAAAGTATATAACATGTGAGAGTGACTCTAGATCATAGATGTATTTCTCAATAGTAAATTACCCCCATTGTACTTTTCTTAATTATAGAATTTTATAAGTCTGTGTTTCCATGGAGTTCTGGCTGGTGTCCTGATGACCTATATGTGGAACACTAAACTTTAGTTACAGATCTATAAGTGTGCTCCTCATTAAGAAAAAAAAATAATGTCTTTCTCTTCTACTTATGAATAAGATTAAAATAATGCAGCCCCAAATTGCCTCCCCCCACCAAAAACATGAGTCCCTGTTTCCTGTAATGTATAAATTTGAATTTTATATTTTTTTTGTGGGTGCAGTGCAACATTTTTTTACCTTGCCCTGAGCCCAGTGACACAGAAAAATAACTTTTATCCGTAGGTTAGTTAGGTGGGCGTCGGCGGGCATTTTGTGCAAGTTCAGTGCACTAGCACAGCATATGTGCATTTGTGACAGTCAAATACAAACTTTAAATAATACAGTTATATTCTGGGTTTAAAAAAACACCCATTTTTTGCAAGACCCTACATCTTGGGCCTTTGCTATATTTGTCACAGTGAAATACAAGCTTTAAATACTGCAATTATATTCTGGGTTTAAAAAAACACCCATTTTTTGCAAGACCCTACATCTGGGGCCTTTGCTGAATTTGTCACAGTGAAATACAAGCTGTAAATGCTGAAATTATATTCTGGCTTTCAAAAAACACCCATTTTTTGCAAGATAATATATTTTGGGCATTTGCTGCATTTGTCACAGTGAAATACAAGCTTTAAATACTGCAACTATATTCTGGGTTTAAAAAAAACTAACTTTTTTTGCAAGATAATACATTTTGGGCCTTTGCTGCATTTGTCACAGTGAAATACAAGCTTTAAATGCTGCAATTATATTCAGGGTTAAAAAAAAAACACCCATTTTTGCAAGACACTAGATCTGGGACCTTTGCTGCATTTGTCACAGTGAAATACAAGCTGTAAATGCTGCAATTATATTCTGGGTTTAAAAAAACACCCATTTTTGCAAGATAATATATTTTGGGCATTTGCTGCATTTGTCACAGTGAAATACAAGCTTTAAATACTGCAATTATATTCTGGGTTTAAAAAAGCACCCATTTTTTGCAAGACCCTACATCTGTGGCCTTTGCTGCATTTGTCACAGTGAAATGCAAGCTTTAAATACTGCAATTATATTCTGGGTTAAAAAAAAAATATATTTTTTGCAAGACCCTACATCTGGGGCCTTTGCCGCATTTCTGACAGTCCAATACAAGCGTTAGATACTGCTGTTATATTCTGGTTTTTTAAAAAAACACCCATTTTGGGCAAGATCATACATTTGCGGCATTTGCTGCATTTGTCACAGTCAAATACAACCAGTCAATACTGCTGTTACATTGTTGGTTGACAATTTTTTTTGTGACCGTGAAGTAATTGTATAAAATTCGCCTGTTACACTGTTGTGTGACCTCAATAAATTTTTCCTTTTTATGACACCGGCACTGCCTTACAGTGAACTTAATTGTTGACTATTGGCGGTTACATTGTTGCCTAACATAAACCATCTGTTAGTTTGGTGGGTGAACGCAAAGAATGAGGAGAGCGTCAAATAAGGGACATGGCCGCGGTCGTGGTGCTGCTGGTGGAGCTCCTGTTGCAGAAAAGGACGTGGTTGATCTGTGCCAGCTACACGCACAAGTGAAATGCCTTCCTCGGGTGCGAGTAGGCGACAGAACATTCAGCGTTATTTGGTAGGGCCGAATGCGGCTATATGAATGGTGAGGCCAGAACAAGTACAGGCGATAGTAGATTGAGTGGCTGACAGTTCCTCCCGTTCCTTCATATTGTCTCCCACCCAGTCTCCTGCTGAAAGATCAGAGTTGGCACCTGCAGGCCATGGCCATCAGTCTTTCACCTCACCCCCTTGCAAATCAGCCAAGCAGTCTGAGCCCCAAGTCATGGAGCAGTCTCTTCTGCTTTTTGATGACTCTGCTAGCTAGGTCTCCCAGGGCCATCCACATAGCCCTGCCCCAGAAGTGAAAAAGATTGAGTGCACCGATGCCCAACCAATTATGTTTCAGGATGAGTACATGGGAGGACCACAGCAGCACGTCTCGGATGATGGCAAAACATAGGTGTCAACTGCTGTGGCTCTATGCAGTGTGCAGACCGACAAGGAGGGCAGGGGCGAAGACTGGGTGGAAGATGATGTGGAGGACGATGAGGTCCTTGACCCCACATGGAATCAAGGTCATGTTCTCAACCTGAGCACAACCTGCATGACCAGGCATCTAAGTGCAAAGCACGAGCTGCAGTGGAGTAGACACCTAAAAAACAAAGAAAAGTCTCTGGCTCCTCCTGCTTCCTCTTCTGCTGCAGTCTCGGCCTCTTTATCCCCCTCTGGAGTGACAGTGGCACCTGCCACCCCGCAAACAGAGAATCTGCCAGCAACGCCACCACCTGGGTCACCAAGCATCTCCATAATGTCCCATGGAAGTATAGGAAGTACCCCCCTACCCACCCACAATCTCTGGCCCTGAATGCCAGCATTTCAAAATTACTGGCCTTTGAAATACTGTCATTCCGTCTGGTGGAGACGGAGAGTTTTAAAAGCCTTATGGCGGTGGCTGTCCCACAGTACGTCATGCCCAGCTGCCACTACTTTTCCAGGCGAGTCATCTCTTCCCTGCGCAACCAAGTGGGGGACAAAATCAGGTGTGCAGTGTGCAACGCCATCTGTGGCAAGGTCCACCTAACTACGGATACGTGGACCAGTAAGCACGGTCAGGGACGTTATATCTCCATAACAGCACACTGGATAAATGCAGGGCGCTTCAGTTTGCCTCCTGTTACTTCCTCCTCCTACTCCGCTTCCTCATCCTCTACCGCTTCCTCATCTGGTCAGCATAACACCTTCACCACCAACTTCAGCACAGCCAGGGGTAAACAACAGCAGGCAGTTTTAAAACTTATCTGTTTGGGGGACAAACCCCACACTGCGCAGGAGCTGTGGACGGGCATGGAACAACAGACCGATGAGTGTTTGGTGCCAGTGAGCCTCAAGCCCGGCCTGGTGGTGTGCGATAATCAGTAAAATCTCGTAGCAGCTCTGGGCCTATTCGGTTGGACACACATCCCTTGCCTGGTGCATGTGCTGAATTTGGTGGTGCAAAGATTCCTTAAAAATTACCCTGATATGTCAGAAGACACAAACAATACACCTCCCACAGAGGGCAGCTTGTCATTGCCTCTGGGCAGCCTGGCACACATGAGCGATTACATGCTGCAGTGTCTCCGCAACGACCGAGAGTTGGCCACATTCTAACCTGTGCTGATCACTGGGTGGCCATGCTGCTGGATCCCCGTTACAAGGACAACGTAATATCTTTAATTACGTCACTGGAACATGATCGTAAGATGCGCGAGTACAAGAGCACGCTGGTAGATGGGCTGCTGGTGGCATTCCCACCTGACAGTGGAAGCACGAGGCGAAGGCAGCAGAGGAGGAAGAGGTCGTCAACGCAGCTGGGGCACTGCCAGAACATCATAAGGCAGAGTTAGCATGGAAAAGCTTTGTCAGCACGCCACAACAACCAGCGCCACTAGCTGATATAGAACGTCTTAGCAGGAGGCAGCATTTCAGTAACATGGTGGAGCAGTATATGTGCACACGCCTACACGTACTGAATGATGGGTCTGCCCCCTTCAACTTCTGCGTCTCCAAATCGGGCACATGGCCTTAGCTTGCCCTTTGCTCCTTGGAGGTGCTGGCCTGCCCTGCAGCCGGTGTATTGTCTGAACGTGTGTTTAGCACGGCATAGGGCGTTATCACAGACAAGCACAGCCGTCTGTCCACAGCCAATGTGGACAAGCTCATGTTCATTAAAATGAACCAGGCATGGATCCCACAGGATGTGTCTGTACCTTGTGCAAAATAGACATGTATAACAGCCTTACCCAGCCATTGTTATACTCCAGCGCAATTGCTCATTGTTGCATTTTTTATATTTCCAGCTTTTTGGGGGTTTACCCTAATAAAAAAATTTAAACCAAAAACCAGTGTTATTTTAAGTAATTTCACTAATTTGTCTGATAAATTGTTGGGTTACATATCCCCAATTTTTGGCTGTGATATACCCCTGCTCTACCTAGTAGACAGGGAAATAAATTTCACTAATTTGTCTGTCACATTGTCGGGTGAAATTCCTAGTGGACAGGAAAAAACATTTCACTGATTTGTCTGTTACATAGTTGGGTGACATTCACCAATTTTTGGCTGTGATATAACCCTGCTCTACCTAGTGGACAAGGAAATACATTTCACTAATTCGTCTGTTACATTGTTTGGTGACAAATGCTCATCTTTTGCGCTAGAAAGTACATTTGCGGCCTACACTGCATTTAGGACAGTACGAATGGTGAGGCGAGAACAAGTACAGACTATTGTAGTTTGGGGGAATGACAGTGCCTACAGTTCCTTCGCATTGTCTCTCACCCAGTCCCCTGCTGAAAGATCAGAATTGGCACCTACAGCCCATGGCCATCTGTCTTTCAACTCACCCCCTTGCAAATCAGGCGATCAGTCTGAGCCACAAGTCATGCAGCAGTTTGTTATGCTTTTTGGTGACACTGCTGGCAGGGTTTCCGTGGGCCATCCATATAGCCCTGCACCAGAAGTGGAAGACATTGAGTGCACTGATGCCCAACCACTTATGTTTCAGGATGAGGATATTGGAAGACCACTGCAGCACGTCTCTGATGATGACAAAACATAGGTGCCAACTGCTACGGCTTTCTTCAGTCTGCAGACCAACAAGGAGGGCAGGGGTAAAGAGTGGGTGGAAGATGATGTGGCGGATGATGAGATACTATACCTCACATGAAATCAAGGTCATGCGATTTACCCATCTAGTTCGGAGGAAGAGGCGATGGTCGCACCAGCACAGCAAAAGAGGGAGCAGGGTACAAAAGCGTCTATCTGATTATAGATACAAATGAGCATCCTGCAGCACTGGTGGAACAAGGGAACCATCGGTTCCCTGCCCACCGATATCGGGTGCTTCTCTGTGGCATGGGCAGTGCAATGACATCATCAAGCCACCTACAGCGTTCCACCAGAGAAGAACCTCCAGAAGAGGTCTGTCTGCATCACTGCTTGTTCATTGTGGGACTGCACCGGGACAGGTGAGTAGAGGGTGCCATTGTCTTTTATGTTTATGTGCCCTAACACTGACCCCTGATCCTAATACTGGCCCCTAATACTGACCCATAATAATAATACTGGCCACTAACACTGAGACACAGTCCCCACCACGAGCCAGACGGGAAACAGCAGAGCGCTCTGGCGGTCACTGTTTCAGTAGCTCCAATTTACAGCATAACACAGAAAACTATGATGTTCCTCTAACTCTTAGAATTATGGCTTCCTGTGCTACTCTGTTTCTATGCACCACAATGGGAGCTACTTAAACAGTAAGTGCCAGAGAACTCTATTGTTTCCAAGCCTGGAGATGGTTGGGACTGTGTCTCATCTCGCCTTAGATGAGACAACCCCTTTAACTACAACCCCAATACATCATGTACCTCACATAGTGATCATAATATATGATTGTCCACATATATCTGTACCCACTGCATCTGTTATCCCTGACACATAGTATACACACAGTGTACTGGTAAGTCGGGTACAAGGTATAAAAGATGCAGTGGTTACAGATATATATACCATATAAAGCAGTGTATTGATACATCAGGTACTAATTATAAAAGATATAGTGAGTACAGATATATCAGTACACTGATGGATATACTATATATCTGTACTCACTGCATCTGTTATACCTGACACATAGTACACATGTAAGCCGTATACAGGGGTGGGTTCTCCAGGATACAGTGAGCTCACGAATGAGGAAAGCAACTCCAACACCAGCTTTTGCCAAAACAGAATTTTACTTGAATATGGCAATAAACACAACCACAAATGCTAAGAACATACAATCAATTTACATACACCCAGCCCGAAGGCTGACACCCTTGTGCTGCACAGCACAGAGCCCTCCGATGGATTCAGGAGGAAAGTGAAGTAATTTACCTGCTGGCGGGTACAACTAAACTGCCACACCTTACCTGTTATTACCCGAAAAACAAGAACCACTGTATGGGTGTGTGTTACGGGCTATTCTGCAGTGCAGCACAACAGCTTACAATCTTAACAAGTTCTACAGTATTTCCCCTCCCATAACTGGTCCTGTAGCACGTGCCTGAGTATTCCTCCTGAGCAAAACGCCAGCCTGGCTTGAGTTTGTGGGAATTTTATCAGCTCCCCAATGTGAAATGTCGCTTTAACTTATGAAGTCCTTGAAACGGAAACCCTAACTTACTAACTACAGGTCTGGTCTCAGTCTCTTGGCGCCAACACTGTGATGAGGTGCATGCACGATCTTACCGACCCGGGTCTGCTTTTCATCCGCTGGTGACTCTGAACAGAACAAATGTCTCTCCAACAAGCATGCAGTACTGCAGTGTATGTTGCTGTGTTCCTCTGCTCTCATCAGCGTTCCTGGCTGCAATATTCCTTCCTCTGGACAGGATCAGAGTCTTGGACACGATCAGCTTCACTTAGATGCAGCTCTGGTATCTGAGGGATGCTCTCACACCTGGATGCTGTCAGATTCTCTGCTCACACAGTTTATTAGTTTCACCTCCCTCTAAGATGGCTGCTCTGTCTTTCTCTTCCTCTCCAGACTTCGTGTATACCTCCACCTTTAATGAATATGGAGATATATGTGCAGTCTGTAGCTGTGTTTAGTAAACAGCGGCATCTTGTGGCCAAACAGCAAAATGTCAGTCCAGAACATTTAATTTAATCTACACAAACAGTTTTCAGACAATGAGAGCTGTTTCCCCCTCTCGCACTCACACAGTGTACTGCTTTGTGAGGTACAAGGTATAATAGATGTAGTGTACAGTACAGATATATAGTATATACAGAAGTGTACTGATATATCTGTACTCACTATATCTTTTATACCTCGTATCTGAAATGTCAATGCACTGCATTATATACACTATATATCTGTACCCACTACATTTTGTATACCTCTTACCTGATGTATCAATACATTGCTGTACTGTATATGCTTTATGTCAGGTATAAGGTATAGCAGTGGATTCAGATATACAGTGAATACAGCAGTGTACTGCTGAGAGGTACTAGGTATAATTTATACTTTGTACTGTATGAGGCACTATACATAACGGGGGGCACATATATGAGGCGCTATACATAAAGGGAGCACATAAATAAAGGGGGCACATATAAGGGACACTATACATAAAGGGAACACATACATATATAAGAGGCACTATGTATAATGGGAGCACATATACGAGACACAATACATAAAGGGGCACATATACAGTCATGTGAAAAAATTAGGACACCCTTTGAAAGCATGTGGTTTTTTGTAACATTTTTAATAAAAGGTTATTTCATCTCCGTTTCAACAATACAGAGAGATTAAAGTAATCCAACTAAACAAAGAAAACTGAAGAAAAGTCTTTTCAAGATCTTCTGTAAATGTCATTCTACAAAAATGCCTATTCTAACTGAGGAAAAAGATAGGACACCCTTGCCCCTAATAGCGAGTGTTACCTCCTTTGGCTGAAATAACTGCAGTGAGACGGTTCTTGTAGCCATCTACCAGTCTTCGACATCGGTCTGAGGAAATTTTACCCCACTCCTCAATGCAGAACTTTTTCAGCTGTGAGATGTTTGAGGGGTTTCTTGCACGTACAGCCCTTTTCAAGTCACCCCACAGCATCTCAATGGGATTCAAATCTGGACTTTGACTTGGCCATTCCAGGACTCTCCATTTCTTCTTTTTCAGCCAATCTTTGGTTGATTTACTAGTATGTTTTGGGTCATTGTCATGTTGCATGGTCCAGTTCCGCTTCAGCTTTAATTTTCTAACTGATGGTCTCACATGTTCTTCAAGCACCTTCTGATACACAGTAGAATTCATCGTGGATTCTATGATGGTGAGCTGACCAGGTCCTGCTGCAGCAAAGCAGCCCCAAACCATGACACTTCCACCTCCATGCTTCACAGTTGGTATGAGGTTCTTTTCTTGGAATGCTGTGTTTGGTTTACGCCAAACATGTCCTCTGCTGTTGTGTCCAAATAATTCAATTTTGGACTCATCTGTCCAAAGAACATTATTCCAGAAGTCCTGGTCTTTGTCAACTTTATCTCTGGCAAATGTCAGTCTGGCCTCGATGTTTCTCTTGGAAAGCAAAGGTTTCCTCCTTGCACACCTCCCATGCAAGTTAAACTTGTACAGTCTCTTTCTGATTGTAGAGGCATGTACTTCTACATCAACAGTAGCCAGAGCCTGCTGTAGTTCTCGAGATGACACTTTAGGGTTTTTGGAGACCTCTTTTAGCATCTTGCGGTCTGCTCTTGGGGTGAACTTGCTAGGGCGACCAGTCCTGGGCATGTTGGCAGTTGTTTTGAAAGCCCTCCACTTGTAGACTATCTTCCGGACAGTGGAATGGCTGATTTCAAAATCTTTTGAGATCTTTTTAAATCCCTTCCCAGACTCATAGGCTGCTACAATCTTTTTTCTGAAGTCCTCTGACAGCTCTTTTGCTCTCACCATGGTGCTCACTCTCACTTCAACAGTCAGGAGCACACCAAACTAAATGTCTGAGGTTTAAATAGGGCAAGCCTCATTCAACATGCAGAGTAACGATCTACTAATTATGTGCACCTGGTGTGATATACCTGTGTGAGATCTGAGCCAATTTAAGAGGGAATACATGTGAGGGTGTCCTATCTTTTTCCTCAGTTAGAATAGGCATTTTTGTAGAATGACATTTACAGAAGATCTTGAAAAGACTTTTCTTCAGTTTTCTTTGTTTAGTTGGATTACTTTAATCTCTCTGTATTGTTGAAACGGAGATGAAATAACCTTTTATTAAAAATGTTACAAAAAACCACATGCTTTCAAAGGGTGTCCTAATTTTTTCACATGACTGTACGAGGCACAATACATAAAGGGGCACATACGGTATAAGAGACACTATGGATACAGGCAGCAAATATAGGAGGTGCTATACATAAAGTGGGCACATATAGGAGAAACTATACATAAACAGGGCACATATAAGAGGCACTATACATAAAGGGGCACATGCAGCTCTGTATAAGAGGCGCTATACATAAAGGAGGCACATATAAGAGGTACTATAAATAATAGGGGCTCATAGAAGAGGCATTATACATAAAAAGTGCACATATAAGAGACACTATACATAAAGGGGCACATAAAAGAGGCACTATACATTAAGGGGGCACATACTGTATGAGTCACTATACATAAAGGGAGCGCATATTGTATAGCGGCACAATACATAATGTGGGCACATTTGAGGCTCTGTACACAAAGGAGCACATGTAAGAGGCTACATATATATACATATACATATATATATATATATATATATATATATATACACATACTCAGGCTACAGAGCATGAGGCACTATATATGGGTTTCACAGACTGTGGCACTATAAGGAGTACCAAGCATGTAGCACTATATACAGGTGGGGCACAGGGCATGTGGAGCTATCATTAGGAGCACTGTGTCTGGAACTATATACAGAGGGCAAAAATTGTGGGATTCTATATACAGAGGGCACAGAGCATGTGGCACTATATACAGGGGGTACAGAGCATGTACAAGTTGCAGGACGTGCAAGGCAGTTGGGAGTAGTTCAGTGCAGTAAAGTAAAGTATAGTCAGGGGAAGTTTAGTCTGCAGCCAACGGAAGCTAATCCAAAGTCAGACACAAAAGTCAGATACCTCAGCCAGACAAGGGTGACGGCTAACCAAAGCCAAGGCTGAACTCACCAAAAGCTTCAGAAGCCAAGTAAGCTAACAAGTATCTACCCTTCTGAAACCAAGGGTAGGCCTCACGAGTAGAGTTGAGCGAACACCTGGATGTTCGGGTTCGAGAAGTTCGGCCGAACATCCCGGAAATGTTCGGGTTCGGGATCCGAACCCGATCCGAACTTCGTCCCGAACCCGAACCCCATTGAAGTCAATGGGGACCCGAACTTTTCGGCACTAAAACGGCTGTAAAACAGCCCAGGAAAGGGCTAGAGGGCTGCAAAAGGCAGCAACATGTAGGTAAATCCCCTGCAAACAAATGTGGATAGGGAAATTAATTAAAATAAAAATTAAATAAATAAAAATTAACCAAAATCAATTGGAGAGAGGTTCCATAGCAGAGAATCTGGCTTCCCGTCACCCACCACTGGAACAGTCCATTCTCAGATATTTAGGCCCCGGCACCCAGGCAGAGGAGAGAGGTCCCGTAACAGACAATCTGGCTTCATGTCAGCAGAGAATCAGTCTTCATGTCATAGCAGAGAATCAGGCTTCACGTCACCCACCACTGTAAGAGTCCATTTTCATAAATTTAGGCCCAGCACCCAGGCAGAGGAGAGAGGTCCCGTAACAGACAATCTGGCTTCATGTCAGCAGAGAATCAGTCTTCATATCATAGCAGAGAATCTGGCTTCCCGTTACCCACCACTGGAACAGTCCATTCTCAGATATTTAGGCCCCGGCACCCAGGCAGAGGAGAGAGGTCCCGTAACAGACAATCTGGCTTCATGTCAGCAGAGAATCAGTCTTCATATCATAGCAGAGAATCAGGCTTCACGTCAGCCACCACTGCAACAGTCCATTGTCATAAATTCAGGCCCAGCACCCAGGCAGAGGAGAGAGGTCCCGTAACAGACAATCTGGCTTCATGTCAGCAGAGAATCAGTCTGCATGTCATAGCAGAGAATGAGGCTTCACGTCACCCACCACTGCAACAGTCCATTTTCATAAATTTAGGCCCAGCACCCAGGCAGAGGAGAGAGGTCCCGTAACAGAGGATCTGGCTTCATGTCACCAGAGAATCAGTCTGCATGTCATAGCAGAGAATCAGGCTTCACGTCACCCACCACTGCAACAGTCCATTTTCATAAATTTAGGCCCAGCACCCAGGCAGAGGAGAGAGGTCCCGTAACAGAGGATCTGGCTTCATGTCACCAGAGAATCAGTCTGCATGTCATAGCAGAGAATCAGGCTTCACGTCAGCCACCACTGCAACAATCCATTGGCATATATTTAGGCCTAGCACACAGGCAGAGGAGAGAGGTCCCGTAACAGACAATCTGGCTTCATGTCAGCAGAGAATCAGTCTTCATATCATAGCAGAGAATCAGGCTTCACGTCAGCCACCAATGCAACAGTCCATTGTCAGATATTTAGGCCCAGCACCCAGGCAGAGGAGAGAGGTCCCGTAACAGAGGATCTGGCTTCATGTCAGCAGAGAATCAGTCTTCATGTCATAGCAGAGAATCAGGCTTCACGTCACCCACCACTGTAAGAGTCCATTTTCATAAATTTAGGCCCAGCACCCAGGCAGAGGAGAGAGGTCCCGTAACAGACGATCTGGCTTCATGTCAGCAGAGAATCAGTCTGCATGTCATAGCAGAGAATGAGGCTTCACGTCACCCACCACTGCAACAGTCCATTTTCATAAATTTAGTCCCAGCACCCAGGCAGAGGAGAGAGGTCCCGCAACAGAGGATCTGGCTTCATGTCAGCAGAGAATCAGTCTGCATGTCATAGCAGAGAATCAGGCTTCACGTCAGCCACCACTGCAACAGTCCATTGTCATAAATTCAGGCCCAGCACCCAGGCAGAGGAGAGAGGTCCCGTAACAGACAATCTGGCTTCATGTCACCAGAGAATCAGTCTGCATGTCATAGCAGAGAATGAGGCTTCACGTCAGCCACCACTGCAACAATCCATTGGCATATATTTAGGCCTAGCACACAGGCAGAGGAGAGGTTCATTCAACTTTGGGTAGCCTTGCAATATAATGGTAAAATGAAAATAAAAATAGGATTGAATGAGGAAGTGCCCTGGAGTCCAATAATATATGGTTATGGGGAGGTAGTTAATGTCTAATCTGGACAAGGGACGGACAGGTCCTGTGGGATCCATGCCTGGTTCATTTTTATGAACGTCAGCTTGTCCACATTGGCTGTAGACAGGCGGCTGCGTTTGTCTGTAATGACGCCCCCTGCCGTGCTGAATACACGTTCAGACAAAACGCTGGCTGCCGGGCAGGCCAGCACCTCCAAGGCATAAAAGGCTAGCTCTGGCCACGTGGACAATTTAGAGACCCAGAAGTTGAATGGGGCCGAACCATCAGTCAGTACGTGGAGGGGTGTGCACACGTACTGTTCCACCATGTTAGTGAAATGTTGCCTCCTGCTAACACGTTGCGTATCAGGTGGTGGTGCAGTTAGCTGTGGCGTGTTGACAAAAGTTTTCCACATCTCTGCCATGCTAACCCTGCCCTCAGAGGAGCTGGCCGTGACACAGCTGCCTTGGCGACCTCTTGCTCCTCCTCTGCCTTGGCCTTGGGCTTCCACTTGTTCCCCTGTGACATTTGGGAATGCTCTCAGTAGCGCGTCTACCAACGTGCGCTTGTACTCGCGCATCTTCCTATCACGCTCCAGTGCAGGAAGTAAGGTGGGCACATTGTCTTTGTAGCGTGGATCCAGCAGGGTGGCAACCCAGTAGTCCGCACAGGTTAAAATGTGGGCAACTCTGCTGTCGTTGCGCAGGCACTGCAGCATGTAGTCGCTCATGTGTGCCAAGCTGCCCAGGGGTAAGGACAAGCTGTCCTCTGTGGGAGGCGTATCGTCATCGTCCTGCCTTTCCCCCCAGCCACGCACCAGTGATGGACCCGAGCTGCGTTGGGTGCCACCCCGCTGTGACCATGCTTCATCCTCATCCTCCTCCACCTCCTCCTCATCCTCGTCCTCCTCGTCCTCCAGTAGTGGGCCCTGGCTGGCCACATTTGTACCTGGCCTCTGCTGTTGCCAAAAACCTCCCTCTGAGTCACTTCGAAGAGACTGGCCTGAAAGTGCTAAAAATGACCCCTCTTCCTCCTCCTCCTCCTCCTCCTCCTGGGCCACCTCCTCTTCCATCATCGCCCTAAGTGTTTTCTCAAGGAGACATAGAAGTGGTATTGTAACGCTGATAACGGTGTCATCGCCACTGGCCATGTTGGTGGAGTACTCGAAACAGCGCAACAGGGCACACAGGTCTCGCATGGAGGCCCAGTCATTGGTGGTGAAGTGGTGCTGTTCTGTAGTGCGACTGACCCGTGCGTGCTGCAGCTGAAACTCCACTATGGCCTGCTGCTGCTCGCACAGTCTGTCCAGCATGTGCAAGGTGGAGTTCCACCTGGTGGGCACGTCGCATATGAGGCGGTGAGCGGGAAGGCCGAAGTTACGCTGTAGCGCAGACAGGCGAGCAGCGGCAGGATGTGAACGCCGGAAGCGCGAACAGACGGCCCGCACTTTATGCAGCAGCTCTGACATGTCGGGGTAGTTGTGAATGAACTTCTGCACCACCAAATTCAGCACATGCGCCAAGCAAGGGATGTGCGTCAAATTGGCTAGTCCCAGAGCTGCAACGAGATTTCGCCCATTATCACACACCACCAGGCCGGGCTTGAGGCTCACCGGCAGCAACCACTCGTCGGTCTGTTGTTCAATACCCCGCCACAACTCCTGTGCGGTGTGGGGCCTGTCCCCCAAACATATGAGTTTCAGAATGGCCTGCTGACGTTTACCCCGGGCTGTGCTGAAGTTGGTGGTGAAGGTGTGTGGCTGACTGGATGAGCAGGTGGAAGAAGAGGAGGAGGAAGCCGAGAAGGAGGAGGTGGCAACAGGAGGCAAAGAATGTTGCCCTGCGATCCTTGGCGGCGGAAGGACGTGCGCCAAACAGCTCTCCGCCTGGGGCCCAGCTGCCACTACATTTACCCAGTGTGCAGTTAGGGAGATATAGCGTCCCTGGCCGTGCTTACTGGTCCACGTATCTGTGGTTAGGTGGACCTTGCTACAGATGGCGTTGCGCAGTGCACACTTGATTTTATCGGATACTTGGTTGTGCAGGGAAGGCACGGCTCTCTTGGAGAAGTAGTGCCGGCTGGGAACAACATACTGTGGGACAGCAAGCGACATGAGCTGTTTGAAGCTGTCTGTGTCCACCAGCCTAAATGACAGCATTTCATAGGCCAGTAGTTTAGAAATGCTGGCATTCAGGGCCAGGGATCGAGGGTGGCTAGGTGGGAATTTACGCTTTCTATCAAATGTTTGTGAGATGGAGAGCTGAACGCTGGCGTGTGACATGGTTGAGACGCTTGGTGACGGAGGTGGTGGTGGTGGTGTTGGTGGTACATCCCCTGTTTGCTGGGCGGCAGGTGCCAACGTTCCTCCAGAGGCGGAGGAAGAGGCCGAGGCGGCAGCAGCAGAATAGGCCGAGGCGGCAGCAGCAGAAGAGGTAGCAGGGGGAGCCTGAGTGACTTCCTTGGTTTTAAGGTGTTTACTCCACTGCAGTTCATGCTTTGCATGCAGGTGCCTGGTCATGCAGGTTGTGCTCAGGTTCAGAACGTTAATGCCTCGCTTCAGGCTCTGATGGCACAGCGTGCAAACCACTCGGGTCTTGTCGTCAGCACATTGTTTGAAGAAGTGCCATGCCAGGGAACTCCTTGAAGCTGCCTTTGGGGTGCTCGGTCCCAGATGGCGGCGGTCAGTAGCAGGCGGAGTCTCTTGGCGGCGGGTGTTCTGCTTTTGCCCACTGCTCCCTCTTTTGCTACGCTGTTGGCTCGGTCTCACCACTGCCTCTTCCTCCGAACTGTGAAAGTCAGTGGCACGACCTTCATTCCATGTGGGGTCTAGGACCTCATCGTCCCCTGCATCGTCTTCCACCCAGTCTTGATCCCTGACCTCCTGTTCAGTCTGCACACTGCAGAAAGACGCAGCAGTTGGCACCTGTGTTTCGTCATCATCAGAGACATGCTGAGGTGGTATTCCCATGTCCTCATCATCAGGAAACATAAGTGGTTGTGCGTCAGTGCATTCTATGTCTTTCACCGCTGGGGAAGGGCTAGGTGGATGCCCTTGGGAAACCCTGCCAGCGGAGTCTTCAAACAGCATAAGAGACTGCTGCATAACTTGAGGCTGAGACAGTTTCCCTGGTATGCATGGGGGTGATGTGACAGACTGATGGGGTTGGTTTTCAGGCGCCATCTGTGCGCTTTCTGCAGAAGACTGGGTGGGAGATAATGTGAACGTGCTGGATCCACTGTCGGCCACCCAATTGACTAATGCCTGTACCTGCTCAGGCCTTACCATCCTTAGAACGGCATTGGGCCCCACCATATATCGCTGTAAATTCTGGCGGCTACTGGGACCTGAGGTAGTTGGTACACTAGGACGTGTGGATGTGGCAGAACGGCCACGTCCTCTCCCAGCACCAGAGGGTCCACTAACACCACCACGACCATGTCCACGTCCGCGTCCCTTACTAGATGTTTTTCTCATTGTTATGGTTCACCACAACAACAAATATATTATTTGGCCCAATGTATTGTATTCAAATTCAGCGGGATATAAATTTGAGGCCTAGTATTTAGGCGCTGGGTGACCGGTATGGATTTAGTGACAGAATTAGACTTGGAAATGCACAGAAGCGTGTGTGTGAAGTTATTCTGAATGACCCTATGTGCACCTTGAATATTATATACCCTTTTTGGGATAGATTTCAAATAGCTCTGATATAGCAGGAACCACTAAATTATGAAATTGCTAAATTGGGAATTGTACTTCAACCCAGAACAAAAAATGTGCTTTGACGGACACTAAATAACTTTCCCAGCTACAACAGGACAGCGGTAACGAGAGATTTAGCGGGATATAAATTTGAGGCCTAGTATTTAGGCGCTGGGTGACAGGTATGGGTTTAGTGACAGAATTAGACTTGGAAATACACAGTAGCGGGTGTGTGTGAAGTTATTCTGAATGACCCAATGTGCACCTTGAATATTATATACCCTTTTAGGGATAGATTTCAAATAGCTCTGATATAGCAGAAACCACTAAATTATGAAATTGCTAAATTGGGAATTGTATTTCAACCCAGAACAAAAAATGTGCTTTGACGGACACTAAATAACTTTCCCAGCTACAACAGGACAGCGGTAACGAGAGATTTAGCAGGATATAAATTTGAGGCCTAGTATTTAGGCGCTGGGTGACAGGTATGGGTTTAGTGACAGAATTAGACTTGAAAATACACAGTAGCGGGTGTGTGTGAAGTTATTCTGAATGACCCAATGTGCACCTTGAATATTATATACCCTTTTAGGGATAGATTTCAAATAGCTCTGATATAGCAGAAACCACTAAATTATGAAATTGCTAAATTGGGAATTGTACTTCAACCCAGAACAAAAAATGTGCTTTGACGGACACTAAATAACTTTCCCAGCTACAACAGGACAGCGGTAACGAGAGATTTAGCAGGATATAAATTTGAGGCCTAGTATTTAGGCGCTGGGTGACAGGTATGGGTTTAGTGACAGAATTAGACTTGAAAATACACAGTAGCGGGTGTGTGTGAAGTTATTCTGAATGACCCAATGTGCACCTTGAATATTATATACCCTTTTAGGGATAGATTTCAAATAGCTCTGATATAGCAGAAACCACTAAATTATGAAATTGCTAAATTGGGAATTGTACTTCAACCCAGAACAAAAAATGTGCTTTGACGGACACTAAATAACTTTCCCAGCTACAACAGGACAGCGGTAACGAGAGATTTAGCGGGATATAAATTTGAGGCCTAGTATTTAGGCGCTGGGTGACAGGTATGGGTTTAGTGACAGAATTAGACTTGGAAATACACAGTAGCGGGTGTGTGTGAAGTTATTCTGAATGACCCTATGTGCACCTTCAATATGATCTACCCTTTTAGGGATAGATTTCAAATAGCTCTGATATAGCAGAAACCACTAAATTATGAAATTGCTAAATTGGGAATTGTATTTCAACCCAGAACAAAAAATGTGCTTTGACGGACACTAAATAACTTTCCCAGCTACAACAGGACAGCGGTAACGAGAGATTTAGCAGGATATAAATTTGAGGCCTAGTATTTAGGCGCTGGGTGACAGGTATGGGTTTAGTGACAGAATTAGACTTGAAAATACACAGTAGCGGGTGTGTGTGAAGTTATTCTGAATGACCCAATGTGCACCTTGAATATTATATACCCTTTTAGGGATAGATTTCAAATAGCTCTGATATAGCAGAAACCACTAAATTATGAAATTGCTAAATTGGGAATTGTACTTCAACCCAGAACAAAAAATGTGCTTTGACGGACACTAAATAACTTTCCCAGCTACAACAGGACAGCGGTAACGAGAGATTTAGCAGGATATAAATTTGAGGCCTAGTATTTAGGCGCTGGGTGACAGGTATGGGTTTAGTGACAGAATTAGACTTGAAAATACACAGTAGCGGGTGTGTGTGAAGTTATTCTGAATGACCCAATGTGCACCTTGAATATTATATACCCTTTTAGGGATAGATTTCAAATAGCTCTGATATAGCAGAAACCACTAAATTATGAAATTGCTAAATTGGGAATTGTACTTCAACCCAGAACAAAAAATGTGCTTTGACGGACACTAAATAACTTTCCCAGCTACAACAGGACAGCGGTAACGAGAGATTTAGCGGGATATAAATTTGAGGCCTAGTATTTAGGCGCTGGGTGACCGGTATGGATTTAGTGACAGAATTAGACTGGGATATGGCCAAAAAATAACCACACTATTGCTGGTTAAATGCACTTGGTGACGGGCGCAGCTTGCCCCTGATGTAGTATATGGCCAAAAAATGAACAGACTATTGCTGGTTAAATGCACTTGGTGTCACAGCTTGACCAACCACACTACTGAGGGTTAAATGCACTTGGTGACGGGCGCAGCTTGCCCCTGATGTAGTATATGGCCAAAAAATAAACAGACTATTGCTGGTTAAATGCACTTGGTGTGACAGCTTCACCCTGATGTAGGCTTTAGCCAGAAAACAACCACACCATTGAGGGTTAAATGCACTTGGTGACAGGCGCAGCTTGCCCCTGATTTTGTATATGGCCAAAAAATGAACAGACTATTGCTGGTTAAATGCACTTGGTGTGACAGCTTCACCCTGATGTAGGCTTTAGCCAAAAAACAACCACACCATTGAGGGTTAAATGCACTTGGTGACAGGCGCAGCTTGCCCCTGATTTTGTATATGGCCAAAAAATGAACAGACTATTGCTGGTTAAATGCACTTGGTGTGACAGCTTCACCCTGATGTAGGCTTTAGCCAAAAAACAACCACACCATTGAGGGTTAAATGCACTTGGTGACAGGCGCAGCTTGCCCCTGATTTTGTATATGGCCAAAAAATGAACAGACTATTGCTGGTTAAATGCACTTGGTGTGACAGCTTCACCCTGATGTAGGCTTTAGCCAAAAAACAACCACACCATTGAGGATTAAATGCACTTGGTGACAGGCGCAGCTTGCCCCTGATTTTGTATATGGCCAAAAAATGAACAGACTATTGCTGGTTAAATGCACTTGGTGTGACAGCTTCACCCTGATGTAGGCTTTAGCCAAAAAACAACCACACCATTGAGGGTTAAATGCACTTGGTCGCAGCTTGTGCTGGCGCACCACAAGACACAAAATGGCCGCCGATCACCCCAGAAAAATGTGACTGACAAACGGTCTGGGCAGCCTAAAAACAGTGAGCAATTGAGGATCAGCAGCTCAATGATCCACAGCTGCAGATCGATCAGTTAATCAAGTCCTTTGGAGGAGTTAATCTGCCTAATCTCGCCCTACTGTCGCAGCCGCAACCTCTCCCTACGCTAATCAGAGCAGAGTGACGGGCGGCGCTATGTGACTCCAGCTTAAATAGAGGCTGGGTCACATGGTGCTCTGGCCAATCACAGCCATGCCAATAGTAGGCATGGCTGTGATGGCCTCTTGGGGCAAGTAGTATGACGCTTGTTGATTGGCTGCTTTGCAGCCTTTCAAAAAGCGCCAAGAAAGCGTCACAAAAGCGCGAAGAAAGCGACGAACACCGAACCCGAACCCGGACTTTTACGAAAATGTCCGGGTTCGGGTCCGTGTCACGGACACCCCAAAATTCGGTACGAACCCGAACTATACAGTTCGAGTTCGCTCATCCCTACTCACGAGGGGAATAAACAGAAACCCTGAGGAGTTGAGGAGTATAAGGGGAGACTAGTGGAGATGCAAGTGTTACCTCAGCTTATAGACTCCATTAGCACCCAATATAAGACAGAAGTTAGCCTATGGTGCCTGTTCACAGTCTACAGTGAAGTACAAGCTTTGAACAGAGCCACATTCCTCTATGGATAGTGTGGATGTATTATTGGAAATTGTGAGTAAGCTAATGAAGATATATGTACCAGCCATGTGAAAGAGGGAAGTTTATTGATGTATACCCCACACCTGGAAGATAGACAGTCAGCCAGAAGTTACAATAGCCTGAGAACCAATAGAGTCAATACCTCAACCAGAGCTTGTTATTAGGATTATAGATACAACTAACTTGTGATGTCCTTTGAATGGATTACAACTACCGCTTTGCATTGCAATAATCTGTACATCTACCTCAAGGCAAGTGGTTCTCAGTAAATTTTCCATTTAGTTATTCACCATTTATTTTACCACCACATTTGCACCCAAGCGTGCTGGCGTCACAACACCAGGAACCCTGCCTTCAATGCACCTTAAACCCTATATCATCAAGGGCACCTCAACCAATATCTGGCAGGAGATCCCTCAACACTAGAGTGTGCCCGGACAGAATCCGATGCCTTCCTTCTCATCACTGCACGCAGGCCCAGGGAGCTCTGCTTAAGCGTGAGTACCAACTACTACACCCATCAGGCCACCACACTTACGCACGCCCCTGAGGCCCAGTCGTTGCAACAACTCCCAGCACGCCTTTACGTCTGTTCAAGCCATACTGGGAGCTGTAATTTCTCACTGTATAAGCTTATATGACAAGGGCTGACCTGACTACTCAAATGATATCTGTATTGAACGTTTTAAATCTGGTGATGTATATATGTACTTCGCCAGGTTCTGGTTGCTGCATTTTTGTAGTGAACCTGGTTCTGATGCTGTATTTATGCAGTGAACTTAGTTCTGGTGATCGCTATGCCATCGCTCCTCACCATACTGACTAGTTGTTTGCCGGCAGCAGATCATGATTAGACACCACAATCTGCCGCCAATAAATAATGATTTTTAAGTATGTATAAAAATCTGGATTGCCCGATAAATGAGCGTTTGCTTGTTCATCGGGTATTCAGCGGCAGTAGTACACTGCCAGATCATTGCTAACAAGCATTCATAGGAACACTCGTAAGCGATGATCTGGCTGACTATTGGCTAGTCTAATACAGGCTTAAGAGTAAAACCTGTATGTAGGGGGTATAAGAATAGTGCTGTGCACTCTGTACATCTCTCCCCTTCTCTCAGTGCATAGTGAGTGCGCCGTTTATGCATATGTAGTATAAAGAGGTATACAATTAAGATATGCATGTAGGAAGTGTTTGTGAGTAGGCATGTATGGAGAAGTCATTATATCTATAGTACAAACTTCTAAACTCTCTTGGAACATCCAGGAGTCTTCCAAAAAAGAGGAGACCCCTTGAACTCCCAGGGGGGTTGATAAATACCCTGCACAGACCATGGAGGACACATTGGAGTCTCAGGAAAAGGGACATGTTCAAACCTGAAAATAATTATGCTTTTCCCCAGTGTCGTACTGGGGTGCCTTGGGCCCACCAGCGGAATTGAGTCTGGGGGCCCATCGTACAGCTACCATAAATGCAGTGGCGTAGCATGGGTTGCCAGCACCCGGGGAAAGCCAAGTATTCCCCCCCCCAACCTGTGACCACGCCCCTTTTTACCGATTATGTAGTAGATATTACTTGCAGTCCTATGTAACACCAAAGATAACACAGTAATAACTCTACAGAGTACAGATAATGTAGTAAATGTGTGTGAGCACCCAGATTTCAGAACACGCACAGTGTGACCTGAAGTCTGAAGCCAGGGTGGGGCAAATTCTATATCCACTCTCCCATCACTACAGAGCATACAGGGTAATACAGCGCCCCATACCTCTTACATCCAGTGACATCTCCTTTGATGTAGATGTTCTCTTTCATTATCGTCTCCTTTCAGACCATTTTTCAGGCATTTCTCGTCTCTGCAGTTTGCCCCCAAAAAATCTTAGTTTACTACTTTTCCTCCCATCTTCTGGACAAATAATCCTACCACCCCCAATACTGTGCCACTGTGCTCCCCAATATTATACTGCAGAAACAGATAAATCCCCTGATAATGCCCCCTTCAATAATTCATGGTACACATTGCCCTAAATTTACTACGCCCAGCAAATAGTGCTCCTGACACTAATAGTGTAAACATAACGTCCCCAAAAATAATTGTGGTAAGCTGATACTGTGCCAAGGTGCACCCACAGCAATAGTGCTCCTAAAAGTCCCACCAGTAGGTATAATTCTCTGCTAGAGCACACATGGTAGTAAAAGTGCTCCTACAGTGCCCCCAACATGTCCCCACTGTGCCCCAGAATTAATAATGCTCCCATAGTGCCCATACTAGTAATGATGCTCCCCATAGACCCCCAGTAGTATTAAAGCCCACCATAAGCCCCTATAATTCTCCTTATAATATGACAGTACAAAATGCCTCCTTATAATGTGTACCAGTGCAGAAAATACTCCTTTTAATGCTCCCAGTTGAGCTAATGTCCCCATAGTGCCTCCTTAATGTGCCAGTATAAAATACCCCTATATAGTGTCCCGAGTAAATGCCCCCATAGTGCTCCTCTCCCCCCTTCCTCCTGGTGCCCCCCATAATGTACCAGTATAAAATGC
Organism: Bufo gargarizans; assembly: GCF_014858855.1. Taxonomy (NCBI): domain Eukaryota; kingdom Metazoa; phylum Chordata; class Amphibia; order Anura; family Bufonidae; genus Bufo; species Bufo gargarizans. The sequence goes on from NC_058085.1 coordinate 91,771,216, forward strand.
CCCATATATAGTGCCCCAGTAGATGCCCTCAGTGCCCTCCATAATTTGCAAGTATAAAATACCCCTTCTTAGTGCCCTCCATAGATGACCCCATAGTACTCCTCTCCCCACTTCCCCATAGTACCCACCATAATGTGTCCCAGTATCAAATTCCCCTATACAGAGCCCCCTCATATAAAATACCCCTTCTTTGTGGCCTCAGTAGAAGCCCCCATAGTGTTTTTCTCCCCTCTTCCTCCATAGTGCCCCCCATATAAAATACCCCTTCTTTGTGGCCTCAGTAGATGCCCCCATAGTGCCCCCAATAATGTGCCAGGAAGAAGTGCCCCCCAATAATGTGCCAGTAAAAAGTGCCCCCATAGTTCCCCCCCAATAATGTGCCAGTAAGGAATTCCCCCATAGATGCCCCCACAGTGCCCCCCAATAATGTGCCAGTAAGAAATTCCCCCATAGATGTCCCCACAGTGCCCCCCAATAATGTGCCAGTAAGATGTGCCCTATAGTGCCCCCAATAATGTGCCAGTAAAAAATGCCCCATAGTGTCCTCCAATAATGTGCCAATAAGAAGTGCCCCCAAAGATGCCCCCACAGTGCCCCCTAATAATGTGCCAGTAAGAAGTGCCCAATAGATGCCCCCAATAATGTGCCAATAAGATGTCCCGCCATAGATGCCCCCCAATAATGTGCCAGAAAGAAGTGCCCCCCATAGATGCCCCCTAATTATGTGCCAGTAAGAAGTGCCCCCAATAATGTGCCAGTAAGAAGTCCCCCCATAGATGCCCCCTAAATAATGTGCCAGTAAGAAGTGCCCCCCCATAGATACCCCCCAATCATGTGCCAGTAAGAAGTGCCCCATAGATGCCCCCAATCATATGCCAGTAAGAAGTGCCCCATAGATGCCCCCAATCATATGCCAGTAAGAAGTGCCCCTCAATCATGCACCAGTAAGAAGTGCCCCACATAGTTGCCCCCCCCAATCATGCGCCAGTAAAAAGTGCCCCCCACAGTGCTCCTCTCCTGTATTGTGCCATATAAAAAAAATAAACACAGATATGTCACGGTCCCTCAGGTGATTGATGTCAGGAGATCGACTGAGCGCGGAAGAATCTAACAGCCTCTTGATTTCTCTTGATTCAGTGTTGATAGGGTTGATTACCACTTCCTTGTCTCAGCTGTTGCTTAGTGGTCATCACTTCTAACCTTTATAGTCTGACCCCATCCTTCTGACTATGCGGTAGATTGCTTCATTTGGTTTTGGAAAGACCTGGAGTGTGGTTCTCCCTGAGTCCATACTCATCCTTCTACAACAGAAGCTAAGTGTCTCGCTTGTTTGCATTTTGTCTTTTCCTCTTGATTTTATGGTAGTTATTAGGCCTCAGGGAGACTCTTATTCCTTCATCTTGAAAGGAACGGGTTGTCTCAGCCCTGACAAATTCTTTAGGGCTCCTCAGGGTCTCCATGGCTTCCAGGTGCCTGTGTATGGGCATTTCCACCGTCAAGGGGTGCCCATACGGTTAGGAGTCAGGGCCAGGAGTAGGGTTCTTTAGATGGTGACCCTTTCTCTTCCCTAGCATTGAGGCCAAGTGGCTTTTCCCTTCCCCCCTGGTTGTCTGTGTGGTGTTTACTCCTTTACCTCATCCGTGACACTATACTCACCTCTATCATGCTGACAGCGATGCAGGCCTCTTCCGGCCTGTGTCCCGCGCTGTGCGGCTCAGGCGGCATGATGACGTCATCGTGCCACCTCCACTGGTGCCTTCAGCCTATAAGAGGAACAGGGAAGGGAGACGCCTCTCCCCTGCCCCGCAGCATCCACCTGTATCGCTGTCCTGAGGACAGTGATACAGATGACTATAGAGATGAGCGCTTCCACAATGTAAGTGCTCATCTCCCTGTGCCCTGCCTCTACGCCACTGCTTGCTGGTTCGAGGGCCCACTGAGGATTTCCCAGGCTCCCCGGTGGGCCAGTCTGAGCCTGTTTTCCCTATCCTACAAAACAACTTGTTAACATTTGCAAGTATGCTAATGTACAGTGCATACTGCACTGAAAATACAGATGTAATTGATCTAAAATTGACTCTGATACCTATGATAACACATGTCACAGTCATATGAAACAGTAGTGCAGCAGATCTTTACTGAAAAATTCTAATGCAAACAGATCACAACATTTCTTACCTTGCCATGGACCAGCAGTTAAAACACAGAATGCACTGATGTTACAAGTTTCACAGCTGCACAAGTAACAAAAGGTGTCTTTTTAAGCTAGTCTTTCTCAATCTGGACATCACTAGCTGACTCTGACATAAACATTCCGACATGGAGTGTATGTTTTAGATAATACAATGCAACAGGGTGCTGTACTTACAATAAATACAGCTATCAATAAATCCATTTTAGGATGTAGAGTCTCACAAGTTATCAAGCTGCTTAAATGTGTTTCTAGGCACTAGAAGCTTCTCCTGGACACATGTGCCTGTAAGGGTACTTTCACACTTGCGGCAGAGGATTCCTGCAGGCAGTCCCGTCGCCGGAACTGTCTGCCGGATCCAGCAATCCAGGACGCAAACAGATGGCATTTGTCAGACGGATCCGGATGCGGATCCATCTGACAAATGCATTGAAATACCAGATCCGCCTATCCGCCTATGCCGGATCCAGCATTCTGGCAAGTGTTCAGGATTTTTGACTGGAGAGAAAACTGCAGCATGCTGCGGTATTTTCTCCGGCCAAATAACGTAAGAGGGACTGAACTGATGCATCCTGAACGGATTGCTCTCCATTCAGAATGCATTAGGATAAAACTGATCTGTTTTTTTCCGGTATTGAGCCCCTAGGATGGACCTCAATGCCGGAAAATAAAAACGCTAGTGTGATAGTAGCCTTAGTCCTTTTATCTTGAATGGACTTCCTCTCCACCTCTCCTTTCATATGCTCTGCTTTTTGTAGTAGTTCTAGTCCTGTGTAGCACTGGGTCCAGGATGAGCGTGAGTGTCAGCAACATGCATTAGCTTCCTTCTCCTAGCCCTAGCTAGGCTAGACTGTACTGTACTCCAAACTAGTTCAGCCTGTCCTCCATTTATATAGAGGGTGACACCAGCCCCATCTAGTGGTGGCTGTAAATATGGCCTGTTGTGCACATACAGTACATACACATGTAGGTTTTACATATTAAAGCATATGCATTTTAATAACCCTCTGCAGTTTGTCAAGCTTGAAAATGGTTCAGTTGAGGTACTGAAATGTTTCTTGAAAATGGTTCCATTGAGGGACTGAGCCATGTATTGGGTGAATAAATGTTCGCTTCACTCAAGTATTTGGAGTGCCGATTCTTCTACTTAGAATTATACTACGATTCCTCTAGTGGGTGGACCAAATGCCTGTCAAAGAAGATATCTGAATATTATACAGTTTCAAGCAAAAGTAAGTGGACCCTTTGTAATTGTTTGGATTTCTACATTGATTACTATTAAAATGTGGTCTGGTTATAGACAATTATAGACAAACACAAAGTAACTAAACTAAGAAGTTGTACCGTTCATGCCTTTTAATGAAAACATAGAGTAAACCACCACAAAATGAAGAAAAACAAATGGACCCTTCCCCAAATGTTTCCTGTAGCTGCAAAAAGGGGTTTACACAAAGTTGAGGAGGAATTTTGGACCATTCCTTCCTGTAAATGTGCTTCAGTTCAATATCTATCTGGCGCCTTTTTTGAGAGTCCTCCCCAGGTCATGTTAGAGCATCTCAATAGAGTTAAGGTCCGGTCTCTGGCCTGGCCATTTCAAAAAAGAAATCTGCTTTTTAACCACTCTTTAGTAGATTTACTTGTGTGCTTTGGGTCATTGTCTTTTTACCTCATGTTGCAATCTGAAGAGATGCTAGGTGGACAACTGCCCTTGCTTTCTTCTGTAAAATATTTTCATACACCTTAGAATTAATTTGTTCTCTCAATAGTCACAAAGCATCCATGATGCTCCTCCCACCATCCTTTATATTTTTACATTAGTGTGCAGGGTCTGAAGTTTACCCAAGACCACCTGGATGTTCTGCAAGGCTTCTGGGAAAATGTTCTATGCCCAAACAAAAGTGGAACTTCTCATCACAAGTGCATATTATGTTTTGCTAAATGTTTAACTTTTTTTTTTTTTTTTTTTTTTACTGTAGTGGAATAAATAACAAAGCAAAATTTCAAAACTGTTTTGTAAGTGAAGATAAAATACAACTGATTATAATTATAGAGAGCGGTGCAGATAGCCTCAATGCAGATGGCTGACCCGGGAATTAAAATCTTCTTTGTTAGTGGCATCATTTTTTCCAGTTAGAATATTTGAATACACATTGAACTTTGTAAAATTGTGTACATGGTTATTTAATATATACTTCATTACACGCCTTTACAAGTTTATAGCCGTGACCAGCTATTCAGTAGGATAAAGTATTTAAAATGAATATTTGACTAGACCTCTTTGGATGGGATCTGGATCTGGTCTTGTATTGTTTTACTGGATTGTTTCTAGATCCATTAAAGAAGTATCCAGGATTAGAAAGTGCTTTACTTTATTTTATTTTTTCGCACTAACTCTGAAGAGGTTTTTTAAAATTAGAAAAAAAGGACCAGATTTGTTACGGAAGCTGCACCATTCTTGTCCATGGGCTTTATCTGGTATTGCAGCTTTGCCCTATTTAATACGGTGGAGATGAGCTGTAATATTCGAAACATCCTATGGGGAAAAGAAAAAGCATATCACTGTACTGTGCAACCATACTTCTAGTATGATGGTAGCCTCAATTATATTACATTTTATGCTTTACTTTATATTTATTTTAAAATTATACTATATTTAATGCCTTTTAGCGTTCAGACCTGTTTCCAAAATTGATCAACTTCAATTAGCCTTTCAACGATTGAAATACAGGGAGTGCAGAATTATTAGGCAAATGAGTATTTTGACCACATCATCCTCTTTATGCATGTTGTCTTACTCCAAGCTGTATAGGCTCGAAAGCCTACTACCAATTAAGCATATTAGGTGATGTGCATCTCTGTAATGAGAAGGGGTGTGATCTAATGACATCAACACCCTATATCAGGTGTGCATAATTATTAGGCAACTTCCTTTCCTTTGGAAAAATGGGTCAAAAGAAGGACTTGACAGGCTCAGAAAAGTCAAAAATAGTGAGATATCTTGCAGAGGGATGCAGCACTCTTAAAATTGCAAAGCTTCTGAAGAGTGATCATCGAACAATCAAGCGTTTCATTCAAAATAGTCAACAGGGTCGCAAGAAGCGTGTGGAAAAACCAAGGCGCAAAATAACTGCCCATGAACTGAGAAAAGTCAAGCGTGCAGCTCCCAAGATGCCACTTGCCACCAGTTTGGCCATATTTCAGAGCTGCAACATCACTGGAGTGCCCAAAAGCACAAGGTGTGCAATACTCAGAGACATGGCCAAGGTAAGAAAGGCTGAAAGACGACCACCACTGAACAAGACACACAAGCTGAAACGTCAAGACTGGGCCAAGAAATATCTCAAGACTGATTTTTCTAAGGTTTTATGGACTGATGAAATGAGAGTGAGTCTTGATGGGCCAGATAAATGGGCCCGTGGCTTAATTGGTAAAGGGCAGAGAGCTCCAGTCCGACTCAGACGCCAGCAAGGTGGAGGTGGAGTACTGGTTTGGGCTGGTATAATCAAAGATGAGCTTGTGGGGCCTTTTCGGGTTGAGGATGGAGTCAAGCTCAACTCCCAGTCCTACTGCCAGTTTCTGGAAGACACCTTCTTCAAGCAGTGGTACAGGAAGAAGTCTGCATCCTTCAAGAAAAACATGATTTTCATGCAGGACAATGCTCCATCACACGCGTCCAAGTACTCCACAGCGTGGCTGGCAAGAAAGGGTATAAAAGAAGAAAATCTAATGACATGGCCTCCTTGTTCACCTGATCTGAACCCCATTGAGAACCTGTGGTCCATCATCAAATGTGAGATTTACAAGGAGGGAAAACAGTACACCTCTCTGAATAGTGTCTGGGAGGCTGTGGTTGCTGCTGCACGCAATGTTGATGGTGAACAGATCAAAACACTGACAGAATCCATGGATGGCAGGCTTTTGAGTGTCCTTGCAAAGAAAGGTGGCTATATTGGTCACTGATTTGTTTTTGTTTTGTTTTTGAATGTCAGAAATGTATATTTGTGAATGTTGAGATGTTCTATTGGTTTCACTGGTAAAAATAAATAATTGAAATGGGTATATATTAGTTTTTTGTTAAGTTGCCTAATAATTATGCACAGTAATAGTCACCTGCACACACAGATATCCCCCTAAAATAGCTAAAACTAAAAACAAACTAAAAACTACTTCCAAAAATATTCAGCTTTGATATTAATGAGTTTTTTGGGTTCATTGAGAACATGGTTGTTGTTCAATAATAAAATTAATCCTCAAAAATACAACTTGCCTAATAATTCTGCACTCCCTGTATAAGCATTGCTCATATTTATATTGAAACACAATCTTTAACTTTATTTTCTGACTGTATATTTTTTTTTTCTATTTTCTGTACATGGGCAGCCATTTATCTGAGCTTCAAACTGACCAGTAGGGATGAGCGAACTCGAACTGTATAGTTCGGGTTCGTACCGAATTTTGGGGTGTCCGTGACACGGACCCGAACCCGGACATTTTCGTAAAAGTCCGGGTTCGGGTTCGGTGTTCGTCGCTTTCTTGGCGCTTTTGTGACGCTTTCTTGGCGCTTTTTGAAAGGCTGCAAAGCAGCCAATCAACAAGCGTCATACTACTTGCCCCAAGAGGCCATCACAGCCATGCCTACTATTGGCATGGCTGTGATTGGCCAGAGCACCATGTGACCCAGCCTCTATTTAAGCTGGAGTCACATAGCGCCGCCCGTCACTCTGCTCTGATTAGCGTAGGGAGAGGTTGCGGCTGCGACAGTAGGGCGAGATTAGGCAGATTAACTCCTCCAAAGGACTTGATTATTGATCGATCTGCAGCTGTGGGTCATTGAGCTGCTGATACTCAATTGCTCACTGTTTTTAGGCTGCCAAGACCGTTTGTCAGTCACTTTTTTCTGGGGTGATCGGCGGCCATTTTGTGTCTTGTGGTGCGCCAGCACAAGCTGCGACCAAGTGCATTTAACCCTCAATGGTGTGGTTGTTTTTTGGCTAAAGCCTACATCAGGGTGAAGCTGTCACACCAAGTGCATTTAACCAGCAATAGTCTGTTTATTTTTTGGCCATATACTACATCAGGGGCAAGCTGCGCCTGTCACCAAGTGCATTTAACCCTCAATGGTGTGGTTGTTTTTTGGCTAAAGCCTACATCAGGGTGAAGCTGTCACACCAAGTGCATTTAACCAGCAATAGTCTGGTTATTTTTTGGCCATATACTACATCAGGGGCAAGCTGCGCCTGTCACCAAGTGCATTTAACCCTCAGTAGTGTGGTTGGTCAAGCTGTCACACCAAGTGCATTTAACCAGCAATAGTGTGGTTATTTTTTGGCCATATCCCAGTCTAATTCTGTCAGTAAATCTATACCTGTCACCCAGCGCCTAAATACTAGGCCTCAAATTTATATCCCGCTAAATCTGTCGTTACCGCTGTACTGTTCTGGCTGGGCAAGTTATTTAGTGTCCGTCAAAGCACATTTTTTGTTCTGGGTTGAAATACAATTCCCAATTTAGAAATTTCCTAATTTAGTGGTTTCTGCTGTATCAGAGCTATTTGAAATCTATCCCTAAAAGGGTATATAATATTCAAGGTGCACATAGGGTCATTCAGAATAACTTCACACACACGCTACTGTTCATTTCCAAGTCTAATTCCGTCAGTAAATCTATACCTGTCACCCAGCGCCTAAATACTAGGCCTCAAATTTATATCCCGCTAAATCTGTCGTTACTGGTGTACTGTTCTGGCTGGGCAAGTTATTTAGTGTCCGTCAAAGCACATTTTTTGTTCTGGGTTGAAATACAATTCCCAATTTAGCAATTTCCTAATTTAGTGGTTTCTGCTGTATCAGGCCTACTTTAAATACATCCCTAAAAGGGTATATAATATTCAAGGTGCACATAGGGTCATTCAGAATAACTTCACACACACGCTACTGTGCATTTCCAAGTCTAAGTCTGTCAGTAAATCTATACCTGTCACCCAGCGCCTAAATACTAGGCCTCAAATTTATATTCAGCTGAATTTGAATACAATACATTGGGCCAAATAATATTTTTGTTGTTTTGGTGAACGATAACAATGAGGAAAACATCTAGTAAGGGACGCGGACGTGGACATGGTCGTGGTGGTGTTAGTGGATCCTCTGGTGCTGGGAGAGGACGTGGCCGTTCTGCCACATCCACACGTCCTAGTGTACCAACTACCTCAGGTCCCAGTAGCCGCCAGAATTTACAGCGATATATGGTGGGGCCCAATGCCGTTCTAAGGATGGTAAGGCCTGAGCAGGTACAGGCATTAGTCAATTGGGTGGCCGACAGTGGATCCAGCACGTTCACATTATCTCCCACCCAGTCTTCTGCAGAAAGCGCACAGATGGCGCCTGAAAACCAACCCCATCAGTCTGTCACATCATCCCCATGCATATCAGGGAAACTGTCTGAGCCTCAAGTTATGCAGCAGTCTCTTATGCTGTTTGAAGACTCTGCTGGCAGGGTTTCCCAAGGGCATCCACCTAGCCCTTCCCCAGCGGTGGAAGACATAGACTGCACTGACGCACAACCACTCATGTTTCCTGATGATGAGGACATGGGAATACCACCTCAGCATGTCTCTGATGATGACGAAACACAGGTGCCAACTGCTGCGTCTTTCTGCAGTGTGCAGACTGAACAGGAGGTCAGGGATCAAGACTGGGTGGAAGACGATGCAGGGGACGATGAGGTCCTAGACCCCACATGGAATGAAGGTCGTGCCACTGACTTTCACAGTTCGGAGGAAGAGGCAGTGGTGAGACCGAGCCAACAGCGTAGCAAAAGAGGGAGCAGTGGGCAAAAGCAGAACACCCGCCGCCAAGAGACTCCGCCTGCTACTGACCGCCGCCATCTTGGACCGAGCACCCCAAAGGCAGCTTCAAGGAGTTCCCTGGCATGGCACTTCTTCAAACAATGTGCTGACGACAAGACCCGAGTGGTTTGCACGCTGTGCCATCAGAGCCTGAAGCGAGGCATTAACGTTCTGAACCTTAGCACAACCTGCATGACCAGGCACCTGCATGCAAAGCATGAACTGCAGAGGAGTAAACACCTTAAAAACAAGGAAGTCGCTCAGGCTCCCCCTGCTACCTCTTCTGCTGCTGCCGCCTCGGCCTCTTCTGCTGCTGCCGCCTCGGCCTCTTCCTCCGCCTCTGGAGCAACGTTGGCACCTGCCGCCCAGCAAACAGGGGATGTACCACCACCACCACCACCACCTCCGTCACCAAGCGTCTCAACCATGTCACACGGCAGCGTTCAGCTCTCCATCTCACAAACATTTGAGAGAAAGCGTAAATTCCCACCTAGCCACCCTCGATCCCTGGCCCTGAATTCCAGCATTTCTAAACTACTAGCCTATGAAATGCTGTCATTTAGGCTGGTGGACACAGACAGCTTCAAACAGCTCATGTCGCTTGCTGTCCCACAGTATGTTGTTCCCAGCCGCCACTACTTCTCCAAGAGAGCCGTGCCTTCCCTGCACAACCAAGTATCCGATAAAATCAAGTGTGCACTGCGCAACGCCATCTGTAGCAAGGTCCACCTAACCACAGATACGTGGACTAGTAAGCACGGCCAGGGACGCTATATCTCCCTAACTGCACACTGGGTAAATGTAGTGGCAGCTGGGCCCCAGGCGGAGAGCTGTTGGGCGCACGTCCTTCCGCCGCCAAGGATCGCAGGGCAACATTCTTTGCCTCCTGTTGCCACCTCCTCCTTCTCGGCTTCCTCCTCCTCTTCTTCCACCTGCTCATCCAGTCAGCCACAAACCTTCACCACCAACTTCAGCACAGCCCGGGGTAAACGTCAGCAGGCCATTCTGAAACTCATATGTTTGGGGGACAGGCCTCACTCCGCACAGGAGTTGTGGCGGGGTATAGAACAACAGACCGACGAGTGGTTGCTGCCGGTGAGCCTCAAGCCCGGCCTGGTGGTGTGCGATAATGGGCGAAATCTCGTTGCAGCTCTGGGACTAGCCGGTTTGACGCACATCCCTTGCCTGGCGCATGTGCTGAATTTGGTGGTGCAGAAGTTCATTCACAACTACCCCGACATGTCAGAGCTGCTGCATAAAGTGCATGCCATCTGTTCGCGCTTCCGGCGTTCACATCCTGCCGCTGCTCGCCTGTCTGCGCTACAGCGTAACTTCGGCCTTCCCGCTCACCGCCTCATATGCGACGTGCCCACCAGGTGGAACTCCACCTTGCACATGCTGGACAGACTGTGCGAGCAGCAGCAGGCCATAGTGGAGTTTCAGCTGCAGCACGCACGGGTCAGTCGCACTGCGGAACAGCACCACTTCACCACCAATGACTGGGCCTCCATGCGAGACCTGTGTGCCCTGTTGCGCTGTTTCGAGTACTCCACCAACATGGCCAGTGGCGATGACGCCGTTATCAGCGTTACAATACCACTTCTATGTCTCCTTGAGAAAACACTTAGGGCGATGATGGAAGAGGAGGTGGCCCAGGAGGAGGAGGAGGAAGAGGGGTCATTTTAGCACTTTCAGGCCAGTCTCTTCGAAGTGACTCAGAGGGAGGTTTTTTGCAACAGCAGAGGCCAGGTACAAATGTGGCCAGCCAGGGCCCACTACTGGAGGACGAGGATGAGGAGGAGGTGGAGGAGGATGAGGATGAAGCATGGTCACAGCGGGGTGGCACCCAACGCAGCTCGGGCCCATCACTGGTGCGTGGCTGGGGGGAAAGGCAGGACGATGACGATACGCCTCCCACAGAGGACAGCTTGTCCTTACCCCTGGGCAGCCTGGCACACATGAGCGACTACATGCTGCAGTGCCTGCGCAACGACAGCAGAGTTGCCCACATTTTAACGTGTGCGGACTACTGGGTTGCCACCCTGCTGGATCCACGCTACTAAGACAATGTGCCCACCTTACTTCCTGCACTGGAGCGTGATAGGAAGATGCGCGAGTACAAGCGCACATTGGTAGACACGCTACTTAGAGCATTCCCAAATGTCACAGGGGAACAAGTGGAAGCCCAAGGCCAAGGCAGAGGAGGAGCAAGAGGTCGCCAAGGCAGCTGTGTCACGGCCAGCTCCTCTGAGGGCAGGGTTAGCATGGCAGAGATGTGGAAAACTTTTGTCAACATGCCACAGCTAACTGCACCACCACCTGATACGCAACGTGTTAGCAGGAGGCAACATTTCACTAACATGGTGGAACAGTACGTGTGCACACCCCTCCACGTACTGACTGATGGTTCGGCCCCATTCAACTTCTGGGTCTCTAAATTGTCCACGTGGCCAGAGCTAGCCTTTTATGCCTTGGAGGTGCTGGCCTGCCCGGCGGCCAGCGTTTTGTCTGAACGTGTATTCAGCGCGGCAGGGGGCGTCATTACAGACAAACGCAGCCGCCTGTCTACAGCCAATGTGGACAAGCTGACGTTCATAAAAATGAACCAGGCATGGATCCCACAGGACCTGTCCGTCCCTTGTCCAGATTAGACATTAACTACCTCCCCTTAACCATATATTATTGTACTCCAGGGCACTTTCTCATTCAATCCTATTTTTATTTTCATTTTACCATTATATTGCGAGGCTACCCAAAGTTGAATGAACCTCTCCTCTGTCTGGGTGCCGGGGCCTAAATATATGCCAATGGACTGTTCCAATGTTGGGTGACGTGAAGCCTGATTCTCTGCTATGACATGCAGACTAATTCTCTGCTGACATGAAGCCAGATCCTCTGTTATGGGACCTCTCTCCTCTGCCTGGCTGCTGGGCCTAAATTTATGAAAATGGACTGTTGCATTGGTGGCTGACGTGAAGCCTGATTCCCTGCTATGATATGAAGACTGATTCTCTGCTGACATGAAGCCAGATTGTCTGTTACGGGACCTCTCTCCTCTGCCTGGGTGCTGGGCCTAAATTTATGAAAATGGACTGTTACAGTGGTGGGTGACGTGAAGCCTGATTCTCTGCTATAATATGAAGACTGATTCTCTGCTGACATGAAGCCAGATTGTCTGTTACGGGACCTCTCTCCTCTGCCTGGGTTCTGGGCCTAAATTTATGAAAATGGACTGTTGCTGTGGTGGGTGACGTGAAGCCTGATTCTCTGCTATGATATGAAGACTGATTCTCTGCTGACATGAAGCCAGATTGTCTGTTACGGGACCTCTCTCCTCTGCCTGGGTGCTGGGCCTAAATTTATGAAAATGGACTGTTGCAGTGGTGGGTGACGTGAAGCCTGATTCTCTGCTATGATATGAAGACTGATTCTCTGCTGACATGAAGCCAGATTGTCTGTTACGGGACCTCTCTCCTCTGCCTGGGTGCTGGGCCTAAATATCTGACAATGGACTGTTGCATTGGTGGCTGACGTGAAGCCTGATTCTCTGCTATGATATGAAGACTGATTCTCTGCTGACATGAAGCCAGATTGTCTGTTACGGGACCTCTCTCCTCTGCCTGGGTGCTGGGCCTAAATATCTGACAATGGACTGTTGCATTGGTGGCTGACGTGAAGCCTGATTCTCTGCTATGACATGAAGACTGATTCTCTGCTGACATGAAGCCAGATTGTCTGTTACGGGACCTCTCTCCTCTGCCTGGGTGCTGGGCCTAAATTTATGAAAATGGACTGTTGCAGTGGTGGGTGACGTGAAGCCTGATTCTCTGCTATAATATGAAGACTGATTCTCTGCTGACATGAAGCCAGATTGTCTGTTACGGGACCTCTCTCCTCTGCCTGGGTGCTGGGCCTAAATTTATGAAAATGGACTGTTGCAGTGGTGGGTGACGTGGAGCCTGATTCTCTGCTATGACATGAAGCCAGATCCTCTGTTACGGGACCACTCTCCTCTGCCTGGGTGCTGGGCCTAAATATCTGACAATGGACTGTTGCAGTGGTGGCTGACGTGAAGCCTGATTTTCTGCTATGACATGCAGGCTAATTCTCTGCTGACATGAAGCCAGATCCTCTGTTACGGGACCTCTCTCCTCTGCCTGGGTGCTGGGCCTAAATTTATGAAAATGGACTGTTGCATTGGTGGCTGACGTGAAGCCTGATTCTCTGCTATGATATGAAGACTGATTCTCAGCTGAAATGAAGCCAGATTGTCTGTTACGGGACCTCTCTCCTCTGCCTGGGTGCTGGGCCTAAATATCTGACAATGGACTGTTGCATTGGTGGCTGACGTGAAGCCTGAATCTCTGCTATGACATGAAGACTGATTCTCTGCTAACATGAAGCCAGATCCTCTGTTACGGGACCTCTCTCCTCTGCCTGGGTGCTGGGCCTAAATTTATGAAAATGGACTGTTGCATTGGTGGCTGACGTGAAGCCTGATTCTCTGCTATGATATGAAGACTGATTCTCTGCTGACATGAAGCCAGATTGTCTGTTACGGGACCTCTCTCCTCTGCCTGGGTGCTGGGCCTAAATTTATGAAAATGGACTGTTGCAGTGGTGGGTGACGTGAAGCCTGATTCTCTGCTATGACATGAAGCCAGATCCTCTGTTACGGGACCTCTCTCCTCTGTCTGGGTGCTGGGCCTAAATATCTGACAATGGACTGTTGCAGTGGTGGCTGACGTGAAGCCTGATTTTCTGCTATGACATGCAGACTAATTCTCTGCTGACATGAAGCCAGATCCTCTGTTACGAGACCTCTCTCCTCTGCCTGGGTGCTTGGCCTAAATTTATGAAAGTGGACTGTTGCATTGGTGGCTGACGTGAAGCCTGATTTTCTGCTATGACATGCAGACTAATTCTCTGCTGACATGAAGCCAGATCCTCTGTTACGAGACCTCTCTCCTCTGCCTGGGTGCTGGGCCTAAATTTATGAAAGTGGACTGTTGCATTGGTGGCTGACGTGAAGCCTGATTCTCTGCTATGATATGAAGACTGATTCTCTGCTGACATGAAGCCAGATTGTCTGTTACGGGACCTCTCTCCTCTGCCTGGGTGCTGGGCCTAAATTTATGAAAATGGACTGTTGCAGTGGTGGGTGACGTGAAGCCTGATTCTCTGCTATGATATGAAGACTGATTCTCTGCTGACATGAAGCCAGATTGTCTGTTACGGGACCTCTCTCCTCTGCCTGGGTGCTGGGCCTAAATATCTGACAATGGACTGTTGCATTGGTGGCTGACGTGAAGCCTGATTCTCTGCTATGACATGAAGACTGATTCTCTGCTGACATGAAGCCAGATTGTCTGTTACGGGACCTCTCTCCTCTGCCTGGGTGCTGGGCCTAAATTTATGAAAATGTGTCATTGATCACCCCCCTGTAAGTCTCCATTCAGACATCCGCATGTGTTTTGCGGATCAGATCCATGTATCCATGGATCCGTAAAAATCATACGGACGTCTGAATGGAGCCTTACAGGGGGGTGATCAATGACAGGGGGGTGATCACCCATATACACTCCCTGATCACCCCCTGTCATTGATCACCCCCCTGTAAGGCTCCATTCAGACGTCCGCATGTGTTTTGCGGATCCGATCCATGTATCCATGGATCCGTAAAAATCATACGGACGTCTGAATGGAGCCTTACCAGGGGGGTGATCAATGACAGGGGGGTGATCAGGGAGTCTATATGGGTGATCACCCCCCTGTCATTGATCACCCCCCTGGTAAGGCTCCATTCAGACGTCCGTATGATTTTTACGGATCCATGGATACATGGATCGGATCCGCAAAACACATGCGGACGTCTGAATGGAGCCTTTCAGGGGGGTGTTAAATGATGGAGGTGATCAGGGAGTCTATATGGGTGATCACCCCCCTGTCATTGATCACCCCCCTGTAAGGCTCCATTCAGACATTTTTTTGGCCCAAGTTAGCGGAAATATATATTTTTTTGTTTGTTTTATAATAAACTAATGCTAATTTTTTTAGATTGGAATTTGGGGTTTTCATGAGCTGTATGCCAAAATCATCAATATTAAAACAATAAAAGGCTTGAACTACTTCAGTTGGTGTGTAATATAGACAAAAGGTAACGCTGATTACTAAAGAGGGTCTAACCATCTATAGACCCCTGCGTCTAGCGGACTGTTCCTAACCTTAAAAGCTTCTTTACTCACCTTAGAGCAAATCGGCGGTAAGACTTTTTGTGCCGCAACACGTGGGACGCCACGCTAGGCACGAAAACCTGGAAATACTATTGCCTCAAACAGTGAGTAATTTAGCTTGAATTAACTTTGGTGTAGTAGCAGATGATTATGATATAGCTACGAATATACATCTAACAAATTGAGAGGAAATCATCCTCATTTGTAAAGTATCAGTTATATCGGAGCTTTTTACACCGACAAGTCGCTGCAAAGAAAACGCCGACATAAAGGGGAACCACGCACATCATAAGTGCATTAAAACCGGAGATCTAACAAAATAACATATTGGCCACGGTCCAGCAGCAACCTATAAGACTGTTGGTAGCCATATCCAACTACAGCATCATAATTGTGCACATATTCTATTTCCTAGATAGGTTAATAACTTCTAAAATGGATGCAACCAATGTATACAGTGTTCTATTATTGTCATTATATTTTTTTAGAGGTACCGTCAACTTGATTTTTATGGTTATATGCAACAATAAATAATTTAGCAGTATCATTAGCTAGTGCTCTGTGTTTTTTCCAGAAGAAAGTGTGCCCCTCTAACTAATTCTTCCATTTTATATATTATTTCATTATTTGATGCAATTAAAAATTTTGTATTCAGATAATTTATGCTCTATTGTGCAATAAGAAAACTATTAAAGTATATAAATACAAAGGAAAAATTGACTTTAATGCAAAGTGTCCCTCTTTGACTGTCCAAAAAGTTGGGAGGTATGATGTTGGCCTATTGTGATGGTCAGTGACCAGTGCAAAAAGATTTCAGGATTGCCATTTTTTTTTTTTAAACAGATGACATGGGTTGCTCAGGAGAGTATTCCATAGCAGTCTTTTGGTGCCCAAATACTAGCTTTATCAACTGGATGGAATTTCCAACAGGGGGCAGCATTTCCCTATTATCCCAAAATGAACCGCTCCTTAAATAAACAATTATGTGAACCTTAGTTCTGATCTATCCGCTGAAGAGTTTTTATGGAAGTGTGGGTGGTTAGAAAAGTTGATGGTACAATGGTTCTTAAATCTATATCTGGCTGAAGTGATAATGTGTTTCTATTCTGTGTTCTCCGCTATGGAGCGTTGCTTGACATGTACGGCTCAGACAATAAAATAAAAAATCTGAAGGTTATCAGTAGTTTAATGTTGTGAAACAGATACCTAACAAAGGAAACAACTGGCCTCCGGCTCTCACAGACAGGTAGAATACAAATTAGACTGACCACACTGCTCACAGGAAGAAAAATGTTCTTGTCTATTTCTTCTACTCTTAGTGTTCAGAATAGAATGTATAAAAGGGAATGTGTCACCAGATAGTGACACATATTCTGTTCTCTAAACTGTTTTTTATTTTATTTCTTAAACGTGATTTGGATTGTCTTCCTAGTACCTTTTAGCCTGACTCTGACCCTTACCAACATTCCCGACTATGCTCTCATTTTTTACTTTGGCCTGTGGTATCCTGACTGCTATCCAGGTAACCCTTGGCTATGTTGGTGGCTATGTAATAAATCTGTCAGCACTTAACTTTTCATGAATTTTGTTATGGACTTCAATTTCTCCTTGACAGGCTTCAATTCTCCTAACAATTACTGGATGGTCACACATAGTCAATTATCGCATATACTGGACAACGTATCGTGAATAGCCAGTCTCTACCGATACAAAATCACAAAACTATTTCTGCTTCAGATTTAAGTTCACATTAAAAATGACTTAAAAAAAATAAAAAATCACTTGTACTTTTTTCAAAGCTGGTTGTGCTTCACACATATGTGTGTAGGGATATATGTCTATGAAATGGAAAGGTAAGGAAGGACATATCTGTACATCAACATTACTATCCACAATTCATGATTCTTCTGGGGATCTTTCTGCAGTGAAGATTAAGAGTGAAAACCTTTAGTCGTCAGTTTTCCCAGTGTCAAATGGATTGTGGCTTTGAAAACCCACACTTCTGGTACAACAAGAATTGGATTGTGTTCTTAATATAAAAGGTCCCCAAGACAATCTACTACGGGTACTTTCTACTTGTGAGTTGATTTAGAAATCATGTACTTTGTTAGACCTTAAGGATGAAAAAATATGGAGTTAAACGTGTATGTGCACAAGCTTTGTGTAGATGGAGAGCAGACCATCAGAATCCTTTCCTCTTGTGAGTACAAGGACTGACATAGTAATTTTTGAAGGACAAAAACCGTTCTACACAGACCTACCGTAGCTCAAAATGATCACTAAGTCCATCATTCCATTGCCATGTCAAGTCTTTTGGGTATTTTCTTTTAAATTCGAGCACAGAACTACCATTGTATGACAAATGTTCTGTGCATTGTAAGAGACCAAATACAGCAAATGGAACAAAGGACATGAGTAAGGTCAAGTGAATTTATTGTAGGTTAACAATATTAGTCACCCTAGATCTCCTTAGAGCCTCTGCACATGACTATAACACCTGTAGGACAATATAGTGAAATGAACGGGGTCAGTGTCTGGGGGATCCCTTGCCCCTTAGGACGTTTCTACGAAATATATGTCTCTCTTATAGAACAAGTAAAAGTGACGCCAGTTGCAGTTAAGCAACAAGGACATGGAGTCCCCTTTGTAGATGGTAGTGTTGGTACCTAAGGTAGGATTGCTAGAGTGGTGCAGGGATGGCCTACGGTCTCTGTAGATGTTATATACACATGTCATGGTGTTCCTACCTGGATATCTGTGGATCCCAGACGTGGTGCTACACTATTGCATGTAACTATTGCATGTGGTGCTACACTGGTCCCAGAGAAAACCGAAGCCTCGCTCCGCAGAGAAGGACAGTACCCGTCTGCGAATATGCTCGGGTGGTGGCGCCGGACGTCCGGCTTCCTTGGTATTCTGCTGTGCCATCTTGTCTTCACTGGTGCAGGCAGAAAATGAAGGAGGGGCTTTAGGGGCGAAGCCTCCCTTCTCCCTCATCACTTAACAGTCTTGCTCTCTGTAGGCTGGGTTAAGTTTTCACGCTACAGCAAGAGGTGTTCCTTCAGTTTAGCGCCTCTGTTGAGCGTGAAGAAACTGCGCCATAGACTGTAAAAATTACAATTTAACTCTTTGGGCGCTGGCGTGCTGCGTTTTGCACGGGTCGCTTAGCAACAAAGTCATTAAAGTCACTTTTAAAGCAGTTTTTGTAACTCCAATAGGCGAATAAAGTTGGTAGGCACACAATTTTGTTATTTGACTCTGGTTCTTTAGTATAGCGGTATGCAGCACACAGTATGGTAGTGTCAGAATCCTGTTTGTGACACCACTTTGATGCAATGGACGGGGTCAGCGTCTGGGGGATCCCTTGCCCCTTAGGAAGTATCTACAAAATAAGTCCCTCTTATAGAGAAAGTAAACATGACGCCAGTTGCAGTTAAGCAACGAGGACATGGAGTCCCCTTTGTAGATGGTAGTGTTGGTACCCAGGGTAGGATTGCCAGAGTGGTGCAGGGATGGCCTACGGTCTCTGTAGATGTTATATACATGTGTCACAGTGTTCCTACCTGGATATCTGTGGATCCCAGACGTGGTGTAGTCCGAAGCAGTGCAAAAGGAATAGTTGAACTTGGATGATGAATAAGTAGATTAAATGGAGTCCAGACTTGTAATAACGTTGAACACAGCTTTACTTGGCATAAACGGTAATCCAAACAGTTTCCAAAAGGTATCTTGGTCATCAGCAGGTATTGGTATAATCAGGCAAATACTTCTCTGCAACAATCTCAGCTCTGCTATGCTAGCTGGAACTTAGTTTAGGTGTCTGTAGTCTGTCTCTTTCTTTAATCCTAGGAGCTTCTTGTCCTGGCTTTGGAGTACCTCAAGCTCACTTATGCTTGAGTGTGCGCAACCTCCAGTGATAAGGCTGGCATAGGACTAACAGAACCTGTCCAGATAGGACTAGGCCTGCTACCTTCCCCTAGCAGGGGTTAAGTCAGACGAAATCCTCACACAACCTTTCCCAACGAGGGGGTAGGATAGACTGACCTACTCACTATCACTAACTAAACTCCCTCTCCAAAGAGGGCTGGAAGGAAGTAGAAGGTTCCTCTCCAGAGAAACTAACCTTGCCAATGTTGCCGCCATCTGCTGGTAGACCAGGCAATACCATGAAGATAACCAGTTACATGAATAAATATGCACATTATTAGGAAATGACAAGAGGTACATTAGGTAATATAAATTAGCACATAGGAGAAAGTAGCAAGGTGCCAAAAAGAAGTGGGAAGTAGTAATGGCACTATTAACATTAGACAGTGTCATGACTTATACAGTATGATGACTTTCTGAAAACAAAGCATGAGACACCAAAACACAGATCTCTGTTTCAGCCTTTCTTTTCCTATATAAAAGAAAAACCTATGTGTAATATGGAATTGCCCATCGGCAAAACACATTTTCACAGATTCCTTCATATCTAATTTCTACCCCTTGCACAGATAACATTTACATATTTCTCTTCAAGCATGGTTTTCCCTAGGTTTAGACTTGTCATTATCTGAAGAGGAAAGAAACGATTTATTTTAGGTTCACATTAAAAATTACTTTAAAAAAAATGACATATGCATTAGGTTTGTTTCCTATAATGCCTTCTACTGGTCAGTCAGAATTGATCGCTTACTACTCAACAGTTTATGTAATCATAATTTGCCCTGTTTGAGGTTGGCCCGAAATATGAGAGGGGCAGTCCAAACTACAAAATTATGTGAGAGCAATAAAATAAAAAAGTTACAAGAAGGTGTTCTAGACTAAAGAGACTGCTACAGTGCCTTGAAAATGTATTCATACCCCTTGAACTTTTTCAAATTTTTTATGTTACACTCACAAACTTAAATGTATTTTATTGGGATTTTGTGTGATAGACCAACACAAAGTAGCAGGTATGTGTGAAGTGAAAAGAAAATGACACATGGCTTTCAAAAGTTTTAATAAAAAAATATCTGGAAAGTGTGGTGTGCATTTATATTCAGCCCCTGTAAGTTAGTACTTTACAGGACCATCTTTTGTGGCAATTACAGCTGCAAGTCTTTTGGGGTATGTCTCTACCAGCTTTACACATCTAGAGGCTGAAATGTTTGCCCATTCTTCTTTACATAATAGCTCAAGCTCAATCAGATTGGATGGAGAGCATCTGTGAACAGCAATTTTTAAATCTTGCCACAGATTCTCAATAGGATTTAGGTCTAGACTTTGACTGGGCCATTAAATATATGCTTTGATCTAAACCATTCCATTGTAGCTTTGGCTGTATGTTTAGGGTTGTGGTCCTGCTGGAAGGTGAACCACCGCCACAGTCAAGTCTTTTGCAGCCTCTACCAGGCTTTACTCCAGGATTACCCTGTATTTAACTCCATCTATCTTCCCATCAACTCTGACCAGCTTCCCTGTCCTTGCTGAAGAAAAGCATCCCCACAGCATGATGCTGCCATCATCATTTTTGATGGTGGGGATGGTGTGTTCAGGGTGATGTGCAGAGTTAATTCTCCACCATACATAACGTTTTGCATTTAGGCTAAAAAGTTTAACTTTGGTCTCTTCTGACCAGAGTACTTTCTTCCACATGTTTGCTGTGTCCCCTCATGGCAAACTGCAAAAGGGCCTTACCATTCACAATAGGTGATATCACAGCTTAGGCCCCATTTATGTTTGGAGTCAAGTAGCCTTATCCGGTTGAGGATCAAGCTACCGGAGCTCAGTGTATCCGGCATCACCATGTGCTGCCAGATTCCTATTGACTATAGTAAGATCCAGTGCAGATCCAGCCACTCCATGGCAAATATGCCGGGATTAAGCCGGACAAAAAAAATGCACCAGTTTTTGTCTGGCTGATACCCGACATACATCCCAGAAAGTGGACTGATCTCCACTGCATCCTATTATAGTCAAAGGGTATCCAACGGTACATAGACATGTTTGCCAATGACGGACATGGTGAGCTCCTGTAGCCTAATTCCAGGTGCAACTGTGAACAGGGCCTATTCTACTCCCTCCTGACCTCTGCACAGGTCACAGAGCATGCCTAGAAAACTCTCCCATATAAGTCAGTAGACGTCCTCTCAAGTCTCTTGTATCAATGGTCTCTGTTGCTGCTGTAAATCAGGTCTCTAAATGCTGTTAACAACAGCTCAGGCAAGATGGCCTCCCCCGATAATCATGTTCAGGAAACAGAATAAAAATCTGTTTTTAACTGAAAAAATGATAGGTGACACATTTCCTACAAATGTCCTTACACTTTTACCATGGACCACAATTGTGTTGCAGGTGAGGTTGTAGTGTGATGCTTACATCTGTGCAGAACATATGCATGTCCATTCTCAATTGCACTCTAAACATTGTTTTTACCATAGAGTATATCACCAATGAGATCTTATAGTTTTTTTGTGAATCAACTCATCCACAGTTCCTAGGAGCAAGTGATTGGCTCCAAGGTCAGCTCCATTTAGGGATGTGTTGTGCTAGCCATTTGATGCCTATTATCTTTCAGACCTTGGACACTGTATTTTTTGCTGTCCCGTGCAAGGCAGTTGTGGAACTGTTGCACTACCTTTTCCATTCACTTCTCACTGGCTCTTAAGTTACACAGCTTAAAAAGTTTATTAGTTTTGCATTATCTGATTCCACTGATGTTACTTCTGGTTTGGAATAGATCAACAACTATCAACCTATCCGTGGCCTTAGACATTTTATCATCCTAAAAACATCTGTAGTAATTCAGCAATGTAACAATATGTGCAACTTGGTGCATCTCATTACATCTTTGTTCTGAATCAAGTTGCATGACTTTTAATCAGTTTCAACTTAGAACTGGCAAAAATTGTAAATCATGCAGCCCTTTGCATCAAAATCTGCACCTAAAATACACCAAAAAGTGGTGTATTTTTCATCATAAATGACCCCCATGGTTTTTAAAGTTTCACAACTTTTGCACAGTAACACCCGATGTTTCTGCATCACCACATCCCAAGACCCATAATATTTTTTATTTTCCTCTCTACAGAGCTGTGCAAGGGCTTGATTTTTGTGGGATGACTTGTAGTTGTCATTGGTGCTATTTTGGGGTACATAACATTTTAAGTTTGCTTTTTTTTTTACAAACGTTTACCATGTGTGATAATTATATAGTGAGGGTTGTCACTGGCACGTTACTTGGAGATTATTTTAATAAATATATGCATATACACAGTCCTGATCAAAAGTTTAAGACCACTTGAAAAATGGGAAAAAAATCATATTTAGCATGGCTGGATCTTAACAAAGTTCCAAATAGAGCTTCAACATGCAACAAGAAGAAATGGGAGTGAGACAAAACTTTTTTTGAGCATTCAATTTAATGAAAACAACGATTAAACTGAAACAGGCTGTTTTTCAGCTGATCAAAAGTTTAGGACCACACCTCCAAAATAAAAACGAACCCCCCCCCCCCCCCCCCCAAAACAGAAATCCAACTTCCAAACATGAACTCAGTAATGAGTAGCTCCGCCGTTATTGTTTATCACTTCAAAAATTTGTTTCGGCATGCTTGATGCAAGCGTTTCCATGAGGTGAGTGGGAACATTTCTCTAAGTGGTGAAGACGGCCGCACGAAGGCCATCTACTGTCTGGAACTGTTGTCCATTTTTGTAAACTTCCCTTGCCATCCATCCCCAAAGGTTCTCAATTGGATTTAGATCAGGGGAACACGCAGGATGGGCCAAAAGAGTGATGTTATTCTCCTGGAAGAAGTCCTTTGTCCTGTGGGCATTGTGTACTGTAGCGTTGTCCTGTTGAAAAACCCGTTCATTACCACACAGACGAGGGCCCTCAGTCATGAGGAATGCTCTCTGCAACATCTGGACATAGCCAGTGGCTGTTCGACGCCCCTGCACTTCCTGAAGCTCCATTGTTCCACTGAAGGAAAAAGCACCCCAGACCATTATGGCGCCTCCTCCACTGTGGTGTGTAAAAAACATCTCAGGTGGGATCTGCTTGTCATACCAGTAACGTTGGAAACCATCAGGACCATCAAAGTTACATTATTTCTCATCAGAGAATAAAACTTTCTTCCATCTTTGAATGTCCCATGTTTGGTGCTCTCTTGCAATTCTGTGGCGTTCAAGGAGACGAGGTCTTTGAAGATGTTTTTTGTTTTTGAAGCCCTTCAGTCTCAGATGCCATCTGATGGTTATGGGGCTGCAGTCAGCACCAGTAAGGGCCTTAATTTGGGTCGAAGATCGTCCAGTGTCTTGACGGACAGCCAATTGGATCCTCCGGCTCACTGCTGATTAAATTTTTTTGGGTCTTCCACTTGACTTTTTTTGTTCCATAACCCTCAGGATCATTTAAGAAATTCCAAATGACTGTCTTACTGTGTCCCACCTCAGCAGCGATGGCGCGCTGTGAGAGACCCTGCTTATGCAGTTCAACAACCCGACCACGTTAAAAAAGGGAGAGTTTTTTTTGCCTTTGCCATCACAACGTGTGACTACCTGACAGAAAATGACAATGAATCCACATCCTTGCACAGATTTGGCTTTTTAAAGGCATGTGGTCCTAAAATTTTGATCAGCTGAAAAACAGCCTGTTTCAGTTTAATCGTTATTTTCAATCAATTGAATTCTCAAAAAATGTTTTGTCTCACTGCCATTTCTTCTTGTTGCATGTTGAAGCTCTACTTGGAACCTTGTTAAGATCCAACAATGTAAAATATTTTTTTTTGCCATTTTTCAAGTGGTCTTAAACTTTTGATCAGGACTGAATATATATATATACAGACGTGGACAAAATTGTTGGTACCCTTTGGTCAATGAAAGAAAAAGTCACAATGGTCACAGAAATAACTTTAATCTGACAAAAGTAATAATAAATTAAAATTCTATAAATGTTAACCAATGAAAGTCAGACATTGTTTTTCAACCATGCTTCAACAGAATTATGTAAAAAAATAAACTCATGAAACAGGCATGGACAAAAATGATGGTACCCCTAACTTAATATTTTGTTGCGCAACCTTTTGAGGCAATCACTGCAATCAAACGCTTCCTGTAACTGTCAATGAGACATCTGCACCTCTCAGCAGGTATTTTGGCCCACTCCTCATGAGCAAACTGCTCCAGTTGTGTCCGGTTTGAAGGGTGCCTTTTCCAGACTGCATGTTTCAGCTCCTTCCAAAGATGCTCAATAGGATTGAGGTCAGGGCTCATAGAAGGCCACTTTAGAATAGTCCAATTTTTTCCTCTTAGCCATTCTTGGGTGTTTTTAGCGGTGTGTTTTGGGTCATTGTCCTGTTGCAAGACCCATGACCTGCGACTGAGACCAAGCTTTCTGACACTGGCTAGTACATTTCTCTCTAGAATTCCTTGATAGTCTTGAGATTTCATTGTACCCTGCACAGATTCAAGACACCCTGTGCCAGACGCAGCAAAGCAGCCCCAGAACATAACAGAGCCTCCTCCATGTTTCACAGTAGGGACAGTGTTCTTTTCTTGATATGCTTCATTTTTTCGTCTGTGAACATACAGCTGATGTGCCTTGGCAAAAACTTCGATTTTTGTCTCATCTGTCCACAGGACATTCTCCCAGAAGCTTTGTGGCTTGTCAACATGTAGTTTGGCATATTCCAGTCTTGCTTTTTTATGATTCGTTTTCAACAATGGTGTCCTCCTTGGTCGTCTCCCATGTAGTCCACTTTGGCTCAAACAACGACGGATGGTGCGATCTGACACTGATGTTCCTTGAGCATGAAGTTCACCTTGAATCTCTTTAGAAGTCTTTCTAGGCTCTTTTGTTACCATTCGGATTATCCGTCTCTTAGATTTGTCATCAATTTTCCTCCTGCGGCCACGTCCAGGGAGGTTGGCTACAGTCCCATGGATCTTAAACTTATGAATAATATGTGCAACTGTACTCACAGGAACATCTAGTTGCTTGGAGATGGTCTTATAGCCTTTACCTTTAACATGCTTGTCTATAATTTTCTTTCTGATCTCTTGAGACAGCTCTTTCCTTTGCTTCCTCTGGTCCATGTCGAGTGTGGTACACACCATATCACCAAACAACACAGTGATTACCTGGAGCCATATATATAGGCCCAATGGCTGATTACAAGGTTGTAGACACCTGTGATGCTAATTAGTGGACACACCTTGAATTAACATGTCCCTTTGGTCACATTATGTTCTGTGTTTTCTAGGGGTACCATCATTTTTGTCCATGCCTGTTTCATGAGTTTATTTTTTTACATAATTCTGTTGAAGCATGGTTGAAAAACAATGTCTGACTTTCATTGGTTAACATTTATAGAATTTTAATTTATTATTACTTTTGTCAGATTAAAGTTATTTCTGTGACCATTGTGACTTTTTCTTTCATTGACCAAAGGGTACCAACAATTTTGTCCACGTCTGTATATATACACACACACTCACCTAAAGAATTATTAGGAACACCTGTTCTATTTCTCATTAATGCGATTATCTAGTCAACCAATCACATGGCAGTTGCTTTAATGCATGTAGGGTTGTGGTCCTGGTCAAGACAATCTCCTGAACTCCAAACTGAATGTCAGAATGGGAAAGAAAGGTGATTTAAGCAATTTTGAGCATGGCATGGTTGTTGGTGCCAGACGGGCCGGTCTGAGTATTTCACAATCTGCTCAGTTACTGAGATTTTCACGCACAACCATTTCTAGGGTTTACAAAGAATGGTGTGAAAAGGGAAAAACATCCAGTATGCGGCAGTCCTGTGGGCGAAAATGCCTTGTTGATGCTAGAGGTCAGAGGAGAATGGGCCGACTGATTTAAGCTGATAGAAACAACGTTGACTGAAATAACCACTCGTTACAACCGAGGTATGCAGCAAAGCATTTGTGAAGCCACAACATGCACAACCTTGAGGTGGATAGGCTACAACAGCAGAAGACCCCACCGGGTACCACTCATCTCCACTACAAATAGGAAAAAGAGGCTACAATTTGCACAAGCTCACCAAAATTGGACTGTTGAAGACTGGAAAAATGTTGCCTGGTCTGATGAGTCTTGATTTCTGTTGAGACATTCAAATGGTAGAGTCCGAATTTGGCGTAAACAGAATGAGAACATGTATCCATCATGCCTTGTTACCACTGTGCAGGCTGGTGGTGGTGGTGTAATGGTGTGGGGGATGTTTTCTGGGCACACTTTAGGCCCCTTAGTGCCAATTGGCCATCGTTTAAATGCCACGGGCTACCTAAGCATTGTTTCTGACCATGTCCATCCCTTCATGACCACCATGTACCCATCCTCTGATGGCTACTTCCAGCAGGATAATGCACCATGTCACAAAGCTCGAATCATTTCAAATTGGTTTCCTGAACATGACAATGAGTTCACTGTACTAAAATAGCCCCACAGTCGCCAGATCTCAACCCAATAGAGCATCTTTGGGATGTGGTGGAACGGGAGCTTCGTGTCCTGGATGTGTATCCCTCAAATTTCCATCAACTGCAAGATGCTATCCTATCAATATGGGCCAACATTTCTAAAGAATGCTATCAGTGCCTTGTTGAATTAATGCCACGTAGAATTAAGGCAGTTCTGAAGGCAAAAGGGGGTCCAATACCGTATTAGTATGGTGTTCCTAATAATTCTTTAGGTGAGTGTATATATATGTCCATCACACACAGACAATCATATATCTAATTTCATGACACATAGTAATTGTTTAGAGAAGTGATCTCGCTCCTCACCTGGATGTTGGTTATTCTCTGAGATTTTATTTATTGCTGGCTCCCTTGCTGTTCTTGTCACCCTGCTTTCCGTCAGATCCTGATAGATTTAATGAATTTGCTGTGTGACTTATTCCCAGAGGGAGTCCGCTGTGTACTCCTGTGTGATACACATCTCATAGACTGCAGGACCTATAGAAAACAAGCGGAAAGATGTTGATTTCTTTTGTTCTTTTTGCGTTCCAATATCATTTCGGTACAAATCTATCCATTATGACTAGAAAATGATGTGTTAGAAAATGTAAAAAAAAAAAAAAACCTGTTTCTGTGTAACTAGAACAACTGAAGGCTTGAAAAGGAAAAAAATGCAGTCCAATGCATTAAGTGTGACCTTTTTTTTTTACCCCCACTACTTTCCATTCTGGGAAAATAGAAAGCATTAAAAATATAAACGTTCTTTTATCCATTTTGAAAAGGGAAGCTTTAAATACAGATAAATTGCATTTTAAAAATGTCAGTGCTGTTTATTAACATTTAAAGTGATTCACCAAGGTCCCCACATTTACGGAGGCTCATTTTCCTCATCATAGGGTTAGGGCTACACACATTTTTGTAGATAAGAGTTTTTTCCACAAGGTCATCAACATATTAGCAAGCTGTTTTCAGTAGTTTGAGCAATTTTTATACTAGTTTTTGATGAAGAAAATAACAACTGCTTTTTAAATTAACCAAGAAAGTTAATAATTTTTATTTTTTTTGTGTGTGTGTGTGTGATCGAGAGTTTTAGAGTAACTCAGTGCATTTCTTAGGACAGAGGAATAACATTGGGGGTGCAGGGACAGCAGACGGACCCAGGCCTGTTTTAGATTTTGGCTGTAAAACCCAGAAACGTTAAAGAGGTTGTCCAGTCCCAAAATCAAAATTCTTTTTATGCCCTCACCATGAATACATATGCCTCAAATTCCTGTTTTTCATGTCTGTGCTTTTCCCTTCCCCTGTCTGGCCATTAGACTATCCTGGCAGATCTATTTACTTTCCTGCATTGTTGAATAGGTAACTTTATTGATAAAGCCTGGCTGCACTGCACAGTGATAAGTCACAGGCTGGCCCCACCCCCCACTGTTTAGTTCCCACGACATGTGGCCATGTTACTACAGCCACACATGAATCCTGCTAGTCTATTTCTCACTCAGTGTCTAAGGCTTCTTTCACACTGGTGTTAGAATTGCCTGCCAGATCAGCACTAACATTTGCACACGTGTGCTGCCGGAAGCCCGGTCGAGCCCCATTCACTATAACAGAGAGGAGT
The DNA here is from genome assembly GCF_014858855.1 of Bufo gargarizans. Lineage (NCBI taxonomy): Eukaryota > Metazoa > Chordata > Amphibia > Anura > Bufonidae > Bufo > Bufo gargarizans. Next base: position 91,799,530 of record NC_058085.1, read on the forward strand.
CGGAGATGAGGCCGCAGCACGGCAAACATGCCGAGAGGCGGACGGTCAAGAACTGCATGCGCAGTAGTGTGCAGGCGTCAAGACCAAGGAAGGCTGGTAGGAGGCGGTGACGCCAGTGATGACGCACCGTCTCCTGCTGCAGAGAGGAAGAGAAGAAGACAGTACTGGAGCAGAAGCCCTGAAAGCCCGACAGTGATCGTGCTGAGGATCCTCTGAACACTGCTGCTGCTGGAGGTGAGTATGTCTCTTCCAATCTTCTCTCCATAGGTTAAATTTTGCCCTCATTTGTTAGGACAGGCCGGAGAACCTCTTTAAGTTATATCCTGGGCTATGGAAAGCAATTTCTAACCTTTTTTGTGAGTGACAAACCATCTAAGTGTCTTAGTGTGCTTGTTTCCTGCCAATCTTTTTCTCCTATTTTGCGCATGGAAATCTAGCTTTCCATGCAGTGACCTAACATGAGTTTGTGGTGACTGCTGACAGAGATGCAGAGAGCTAATACCAAGATAGAGTGACTGATTAATACCATCATGCTGTGACTAAATAATACTGCCATATAGAAACTGAATAATACTCCTATACCATTATTAAATAACACCTTTATACAATGATTAAATAATACTGCCATATAGAGACTGAATCATAGCCCTATACCACTGATGGCGAACCTTTTGTTGACCGAGTGCCCAAACCACAACCCAAAAATCCACATATTTATTGCAAAGTGCCTAAAAAGCTATTTAACCTCAATAATGAATGGGAGGGACACTGGGAGGGGTCTTTTATCTTAGGGGGGGGGGCATTATAATGTATGGGGGCACTGGCGGTCATTATAATGTATGGGGGCATTGGGGGGCATTATACTGTATGGGGGGGGCCACTTGGGGTCATTATACTGTGTAAGGGACCGCACAGTATAATGATCCCCTCCCATTGGCCCCCTCACACAGTATAATGACCTTCCCCCCCAGTGGCCCGCTAACATACCTATCATTGCTAAAGCGCACGGGGCCACATACCTCCCAGCTTTTGAAAAACACAAAGAGCGACAACACATGTGAGAGAATTGTAGTTTCCCAACAGCTGGAGTGTCGAAGGTTGCTGATCCCTGCTTTACAGTATCTAACATCCACCAGTGGAAGAGGACTCTAGTGACAACCTGTAAAGCTCTAGTGAGCTCCATGCCCAAGAGAGTTAAGGCAGTGCTGGGAAATACTGGTGACCACACAAAATATTGATACTTTGGGCACAATTTGTCCATTCTCACTTAGGGCTGTACTCACTTTGCCAGCGGTTTAGGCATTAATGGCTGTATGTTGAGTTACTTTGAGGGCACACCAAATGTACACTGTTATACAAGCTGTACACTGACATTGTATCAACGTATCATATCTTCAGTGTTGTCCCAGGAAAAGATATAATAAAATATTTTACAAAAAAGTGAGGGGTGGATTCACTTTTGTGAGATACTGTAGGGCTGACTTATTCTGCAGCACTTTACAAATATTATCATTATTTGCTGTATCCAGTGGAGCTCACGATCCAAAAGTTCCCTATCAGTATGTCTTTGGAGTGTGGGAGGAAGCTGTAGCACCCGGAGGAAACTGTAGCACCTGGAGGATGCATAGGTAGAACATACAAACTCCATGCAGATGTTGTCTCTCTAGTTGCTTAAAGGGATTGTCTTACCTCATCATGTCCTCTTTATTATGTGTATAAGTGTATGTTAAGTGATTTACTAATGGGACTTCCATTATGCCTCTGTGACCCATTAGTTGACATTTTCAAACCTTTTAGACCCTGCTCATTTCTAGGGGTTACGGGCACTGCTGTAATGCAGCAGCATGGGCCACGCTTGTGTACTGTCAGCGAAACAGCCGGCTCCCTGGGAATCACGGGAGGGAGCTCACATAGAGGCCAACGCATGCGCATTACCTTCCGGCCACAGCCACCTCATTTCTCTATTTGCCTATGCTTTGTATCCAGTCTCAACTCGTTCCTCCCATAGAATCTCTCCAGCCATGGAGCTGTTCTATGCAACTATTGCAACAGAATCTGCTGAAGGTTGACTAGCAGCCTCGGGACATTGGGAGCACGCATACCCTGCTTGCCTGTGCCATCACTCAAAGGAAGTGGCCCCGCCCCCGTCAGCTAGGAAAAGGTGCTCACAGACTTGCAGGGAAGCAAGCAAAGCAGGAGGTGAGACAACCCCTTTACGGGAAACCAGCTTTCCATATAGTGATCTTAGTTTATAGTGACTGCTAAGCGGGCAGCAGAGACACAATAATACCAAAAACAGTATTGCCATATAGAGACTGAATAATGGCCCTATACAGATGATAAATGATACTATCATACAGCAGGGGCGTACATAGAAATCACTGTGCCCCATAGTAATAATCTAAATTGGGCCCCCATGCACATGTATCCACCTCCTCCTCCATGGACGCGCTGCCATCCTTAGCAGCAGCAGGGCACAGCATCTCTCCCACTCCCCCTTAATCCTATCCTCTCTGTCTTCACGCATTGCCATGCAGTGTTGCAGCTAATCAGCCTGGGAGAGAGTAGCCACACCAGCGAGCAGTTGCTAAAGAACATACATGAAGCAGCAAACATCCTGCTGACTCCAACCGGCAAGGTGGTCAGCTGCATTGGCCGCAATATCTTGGCCGCCCTGAACCCGAGGGAAGTAACACATGCTCCCTGCATTGTCTTTTAAAAAAACAGGGGACTGTCCTTCTATCCAGCCATTCTAACGTGTGAGGAACGCTCTCCTGGAATTTGAGGTCAGAATGGTCTGCAGCTTCAGTGCTTCATCTGCGATGTTCCAACTAGCTGGAATTCAACATTGCACATGCTAGAGCGTCTGTATGAGCATCCTGCTGTCCACCCTATAGATGTTGGGGACCCACAATGAGAAACTTCCATGGGGGAGGAGGCGCTGCCACTGGAGGATGAAGCAGAGTCGGAGTTGGAGGATCTAGAGAATGATGATGACAGTGACATAGGCCACGACACCCATTGGGGTAGAGTTGGAAATAAATGGCTGCTCGGGCACGCCTGCCAAAATGGCGACCTATAGACTCACTTGCTTATGACAGGTGTATTGTTGACATTAAGCAGTCTGATGATTACTAAAGTACACTATGAAAGCGAAATGTGGGAAAGGGAGGATAAATTACATAATTACCAGGAAACCCTGTACACAGGTTGTCACAGCTTTTGGGGAGCAGAATGGCCGCCAGCTTGTCTGAAAGGGAGGCCCTTCTCTGCCCCCCATAGAAACAACCCCCTCGAGCCACCAGAAGCAACAGAAGCTGCAGCAGCAGTAGCCAGTTCAGTCTTCTCAACATGATGGAGCAGTTTTTCCACAAGCTCTCACCTCCACTCCTAGGTTCAGACCTACCTACACTGTGACCAGTCTCTGGCGCATACCCTGTTCCCTGACCCCATAGATTTCTGGGCAGGCAGACTGGAACAGTAGCCCAAACTACCACAGCCCACTCTCTTTGTTCTTTCTCGCCCAGTGTTGAGGAAGGGTTGAGACGTATGCGTGTATATCCATGCATGCCTGCAAACACGTGCGGGCATGTATGGTATATATATGCATATATTAACCACCGCATCATGGGGTGATGTGCGCAGATGTGCCCAGCATCTGCGCACGTCTGCCCATGGTGATCCCCAGGGGCTCATGGTGGCCCCTGTGGGAAATATGTGGTCCCTGGAAGCTGTGCCCCCTTATAATCCCCCTTATATTAGTATATATGTGTCCCCTTATAGTTAGTATATATTTCCTGTATGACCGTGTATATATTGGCCCTGTATGGCAAGTGGGGACATATGCATGTCCCCTGTATGTGATGCCCCAGATATATGCGAGGGTGTGTGTATATATAGATATGTGTGTATGTATTTGCACACGTGTCTATGTATATACACTTATGTCAGTATGGCAGTATGTATGTGGGCTTATTGCTGCCCATTCATACCCCCGGTTCAATTCCAACTGTTATCAACAGAGTTGTTTAGAGTAAAACTTGTGCTGATAGCCTGTAGGATAACAGCTGATTAGCATCTAGTCCCCTTTTGTTCAGGCCTAAAGCAATCAGACACTTTGGCACCATTTGTGAGGGGACCTTCTAACCAGAGACATCAAAAACCACACTATGATGTCACATGCCTGAGGAAGGAGGAGGGGGCTGTTTTGGGGCTATAATAACCCAAACCGAACAGAGGCCTCTCTTGCAACCAGACTAGAAGCAGAGACACATGAGGACTGCTGCCTGAAGGAAGAGAGGCCCATTTGGCCCTGGAGATGGCTGAGTATACGCTGGCATGGCATTGTACCTCCCTTGCAGTGCCAACCATATTCACCCCATTATTTCCCTACCACTATCCCACCAACGATTTAACCCTTTGTATCCAAGACCCCATGCTGCCCCTTGTTACCCCTGATTAACCCTACTGTTTAACCTCTTCCCTGCCACCCCAGCTCTCCTGCTGGTCTCATACCCCTGAGTGTTTAACCCCTTCCCTGCCAGGACCCTGGAGGCCCTGATTCTGTGCCCCTGATGTCCCTAATCCATTAACCCCTTCCCTGCCAGACCATTAACCCCTTCCCTGCCAGAACCCCAGCTCTCCTGCTGGTATTAACCTCAGCACTCACTGGCAAATAACCCTTGCAGTGCTGAATCTCTACCCTCTTGTAACCCTGTAGGGACAGTGAGTAGATAGACGGGTGGGATAATATTACTTGTATGTGTGAATTGTCTAGTTAGTTTATGGGTGGAATTGGGAACGTGTAGCGTAGTTTGAGTATTGTATATGTGTAGTGCTGTGTATTGCTAGTGTATTGCGTGCTTAGTGTGTTAAATAAATACCGTTATATTTGTACCCTTTGTGTAGCGTGTACTTGTTAGCGGTAGCGAGTTAGTAAGGCGCATGCAGCTAGCATTAGTGATTAGTGTAAAGCATAGCGAAAATATTGTGTTATTTTTATATAAAGGCATAAATAGGCGGAGTCATCACTAGACGGCTCTTCCTATTTAGGAATATTAATTATCGATATTCGCATAATATTGGTGATTAATATTCCCCCCTTTACATTGGCGAGTCAGGCCCACTGCTTAGATTTTGAAATCTGTGTTTGGTTTTGAGGTTAGAGTTCGGCCATCCTGTGAATTATCAGGCAAGAGAGACGTGGTCAGCGGTCTGAGCGTCTAGGAGAGACGTGGTCAGCAGTCTGAGCGTCTAGGACCTGATAATTCGGACAGGTAACGCGACTCTTCCTCACAGCACCAAGCGCAGATCAAAATCTTTAGCAGAGAATCTATAATTGTTCTGTGAATTAATATTTAGCTATTTGCTTTGCACGGTCACTGCATCGCTCAAGTGATTGCGAGGGAGAAGAGGACACATAACTGAAGGAGATCCATCTTCATTGGAGCAGCGTACAAGTCCAGCGGGAAACGGGAAGAAGCGATCCGGGAAAATGGACTTCTTCCAAGCAGCTGCTAGGACGAAGAGGTACGGCCCCAAGGAGAAGATGGACTTCCCCACACTGCAACACTTGAGCAGACACAGCACATTCAATCCCATCCTCCCCACCACATACAAGTCAGCAGAAATGCTGTGGTCCGATTTGTTTGCACAGGCTTGTAGTTATGACAAGCTTTGTGTTAACAAACGGACGGTGTTGAATAAGGCCACTAAACGGCTTTGGATGCTAGCCAAACTCGTTCATACGTTTGAGGCTAGCATCTGTAAGCCAAAGGAAGTGGCGCTGGTGTCTCAGTCAACAGAGACAATTCCTCCGGCTGTTCACTGCCAGTGCTGTGCCAATGATTCCGACCAGGTTTCGGCATTACGGGCACAGCTGGCAGAGAATGTGCAGTCTACTGTTGACCGAGATGCGCAGGTGGCTAGGATACAGTCACAGTTAGTAAAGCTGCAGAAGCAGAAGGAGGAAATTGAGGCTAAGTTGACCCAGTCTTATACTGAGGTCAAGGCCTTCAAGGAGCGGACTGCCTCTACTAATGTGACGGTAGCCAAATTGAAGGCTCAGGTTGCGGTAAGCTCCCAGATAATGACTGGCATGCAACAGGTCATCACCAAGTTGGTGCCGGCCCTTTCTTTTCCCATAAAGTCAGGGTCGGAATATCCCAAAATTTTGCCCTATGCAGGGCAAATAGGGGGGAGAGTAGTCTGTGACAGGCCAAATCACCAGACCAAGCATGTCCAGACTAACAGAGATTTTTCCCTGACTTTGGGGAAAAGAAACATTGTGAAAAGTGCCTCCCTGAAGATGGAACAATTCAGGGAGCGCGGTTGCAGTGTGGACGGACATAGGCCACACCGGGCAAACATCAAATGCTTTGCTTGTGGTGGCTTGGGTCATATAGCGAAGCACTGCAAAACACACAGGACACAGGACAGAAAGCCCAATCAGGTGCTTCAGGTGTGGGAACAAAGGACACATTGCAAGGAATTGCCCTTGTGCAAGTAATTGCAATGTGTCCAGTGATGGGATTCAGGTAGCAAATCGTGCAGCGGGGTCTAGTCAGCTTGGCCATAAAGGGGTAACCTCTTGGCAGCATCATCAGCTGCTGAGGAGCCAGAGTGGCCAAGCTAGGCTAGGCAACATTTGACACCCCTGTACTATTTGTTACACCGTTTGTTCCCTGTACATGTCCATGTTGTGTGTTTTTGTTGTCTGTTGTAACGTTCTCTTTGATGTTGATGGTGGTCCTTGTCTATGAGTGTGTTCCACCAGGCTGATTTATGTAGTGTTGTAATGTCCCGTCTGCTGTCTTGTTTCATTCTGTGTCCCCTTGGAGTGGAGCAGTGTTATACTGTGGATCGAGAACGTATAGGGTCGCGAGCAGATAATATCACACGGGAAATCCTGCTGGTCGGGAGAAGGCATAAGGACCTTCTTCATGCAGCACACAAAGGATGATGTGATATTATTCTGGGCAACCAGGGTCTCAGATCGATACGGATAACACTGTTGTGCTCAAGGTTTTCGGTAGGGCTGTGTTGCGCTGGGGACTGGGGCGGACAGACAACATTGGTGTAATGTTGTGCTGCGCACTTAATTCTAGTCCGAGCAGGTAGCACAGCTCTGATAGGGATTGGACGCAGAGTGTTTGGTAGCAGAGTGTGGACTGTGTTCTTGTGTTGTGGGGTCCTGAGGAGCCGGGGCATGCCTATGCCGTTGGTTCTGCGGGCCTCCACAAGATGGGATCACAGGGGGAAGTCAGCCTGGGTACACATGAGTGGACAGGGATGCGGTGCCATCAAGATGGTGCTTTGTCCACAGAACTCCAGTTATCCTAACCTAGTAGGGAGGCCATCCTTATCTGTTGGTGCAGAGGGATGTGTAGCAGAGGACACGCTCCTCTGAAGGTAGGGTGTTCAGACACCAGTGTTGGGATAATGAGGAGTCCTGTGAGACAAAGGGCAGCCCAATACCTTTCTCTACCCATGGGTCAAAGGTATTGGTGCTGGGAATTTTTATACATTTAACTGCACCGTTAGGGGAGAAATTCCCCTGGGAGCGCCTGGTATTTTCTTCTGCCATAGGTTTTATATGGAGCGGAAGAAAAACCCAGGAGAGGCCACGGAAGAGGCCAGCTATTCCCCCTGACGCGCTTGGGAGGCTCCAGAGGATCCCACTGGATTTTGGCAACCAAGCAGCGACCTCTGCCTAGAGGTGTTCTAGAGATGGAAAACTGTGCCACAATCCAGCGGGAGCATTATTTAAGGCTCTGGAGGAAGATTCGGAGACGTTCGGGTGGAAGAGCACTTGTTTCACCCAGTGAAACTTGTTCTGGTGATCGTCATCTACAGTAGACTGTGTATCAGAGGGTCAAGGGACTTACTGACCAAAATTCACCAGAACCAGACAGAACTGTACAGAACTATCCGGAGGAGGAGGCTCAGGAATAACCAAACATTGTTCCTGTAGCCAAATATTATTGTATGGACACACATTGTTTTCTATGAGGGTTCGGGACGTATAACCTGTACTACCCTGAAACCCCATAGCACATTGTATTTATTGATTTTGTTTGTCGGTTGATTGTGTACCCATAGACACTCTAGGTACAAATGTGTGACAGCCCAAAACTCGCCCAACGCACTGCGGTGAGCTATATTTTGACTGTACACATTTGTATCCTATAGTCGTTTCCCATTGACACAGGGGTCAACGACCTACCTGTGTCTTTGGAGGTAGAGAGGAATGCCAGGTTGCATGAGTCTCTATGGGTGCACACATGTAATGGAATTTGGTGGTGTTGGGAGGGATGTGACATGTATTTTGTGTGAATGGGGATAAGGTTAGGTCACGATAGGGACGGGCATCATTCATTTGCCACCTTGAACCCTGGAACAGTGAAGTTCTTAAGGGAAGGGCTGGATGTGTAGAATTTAGGTACTATGACATCACCGCTTAAGAGTCTGACCTGCCTTGTAAAGACCTATTAATCTGTCCACGGGAGAACCGCACCCGTCAAGATGGAAACAGACGTTGGAAAGTTGTGATAGAAGAAAGTTGGGACTGAGACTGTGAGGGTGAACCCGCTCCAGATTCCTTGGAGGCGGGCCATACCGGAAGATCGGCATAACTACCGAGAGACTGTGGGGGTGTGGTCACTCCAAAGTGGGGGTGGCTGACACCAAGAGACGGATAAAAGAAAGGCCAGTTAAAGACTGTAAGGGTGAACCCGCTCCAGAATTGGGGGGGACGAAGATACCTGAAGATCGGCAGAATTACCGAGAGACTGTGGGGGTGTGGTCACTCCAAAGTGGGGGTGGCCGACACTAAAAGACTGTTAAAGAGATTGTGGGTGTGTGGTATCCTAAAGATGTCAAGAAGAAGACTGTGTATCCTGTGGACGGAGTAGTAGGTTACGGTGAAGGGCAGGTCGGAGGAAAATGGATTAGGGATGTCTAAGTACCTAAAGAACAGTGTACACTACAGTTCTTCCTGAACTTCCACCTAGGATGGGGTTGAGGGGGGGGCAAATATATCTCAACCCGTTCCCCCAATATATTGTCGTATTATATAGTCCGACAACAGGGGGATTGTTGAGGAAGGGTTGAGACGTATGCGTGTATATCCATGCATGCCTGCAAACACGTGCGGGCATGTATGGTATATATATGCATATATTAACCACCGCATCATGGGGTGATGTGCGCAGATGTGCCCAGCATCTGCGCACGTCTGCCCATGGTGATCCCCAGGGGCACATGGTGGCCCCTGTGGGAAATATGTGGTCCCTGGAAGCTGTGCCCCCTTATAATCCCCCTTATATTAGTATATATGTGTCCCCTTATAGTTAGTATATATTTCCTGTATGACCGTGTATATATTGGCCCTGTATGGCAAGTGGGGACATATGCATGTCCCCTGTATGTGATGCCCCAGATATATGCGAGGGTGTGTGTATATAGATATGTGTGTATGTATTTGCACACGTGTCTATGTATATACACTTATGTCAGTATGGCAGTATGTATGTGGGCTTATTGCTGCCCATTCATACCCCCGGTTCAATTCCAACTGTTATCAACAGAGTTGTTTAGAGTAAAACTTGTGCTGATAGCCTGTAGGATAACAGCTGATTAGCATCTAGTCCCCTTTTGTTCAGGCCTAAAGCAATCAGACACTTTGGCACCATTTGTGAGGGGACCTTCTAACCAGAGACATCAAAAACCACACTATGATGTCACATGCCTGAGGAAGGAGGAGGGGGCTGTTTTGGGGCTATAATAACCCAAACCGAACAGAGGCCTCTCTTGCAACCAGACTAGAAGCAGAGACACATGAGGACTGCTGCCTGAAGGAAGAGAGGCCCATTTGGCCCTGGAGATGGCTGAGTATACGCTGGCATGGCATTGTACCTCCCTTGCAGTGCCAACCATATTCACCCCATTATTTCCCTACCACTATCCCACCAACGATTTAACCCTTTGTATCCCAGACCCCATGCTGCCCCTTGTTACCCCTGATTAACCCTACTGTTTAACCTCTTCCCTGCCACCCCAGCTCTCCTGCTGGTCTCATACCCCTGAGTGTTTAACCCCTTCCCTGCCAGGACCCTGGAGGCCCTGATTCTGTGCCCCTGATGTCCCTAATCCATTAACCCCTTCCCTGCCAGACCATTAACCCCTTCCCTGCCAGAACCCCAGCTCTCCTGCTGGTATTAACCTCAGCACTCACTGGCAAATAACCCTTGCAGTGCTGAATCTCTACCCTCTTGTAACCCCGTAGGGACAGTGAGTAGATAGACGGGTGGGATAATATTACTTGTATGTGTGAATTGTCTAGTTAGTTTATGGGTGGAATTGGGAACGTGTAGCGTAGTTTGAGTATTGTATATGTGTAGTGCTGTGTATTGTTAGTGTATTGCGTGCTTAGTGTGTTAAATAAATACCGTTATATTTGTACGCTTTGTGTAGCGTGTACTTGTTAGCGGTAGCGAGTTAGTAAGGCGCATGCAGCTAGCATTAGTGATTAGTGTAAAGCATAGCGAAAGTATTGTGTTATTTTTATATAAAGGCATAAATAGGCGGAGTCATCACTAGACGGCTCTTCCTATTTAGGAATATTAATTATGGATATTCGCATAATATTGGTGATTAATATTCCCCCCTTACACCCAGCCTCCACCCAAACGGACCAAATTGTCCTCCGGCTGAGGCCGATGAATAGATCTGGCCTTGCTGAGAATGCCCCATCTTTCCACCGTTGCGGTCTGCCTGCTTGCCATCCTACCACTGCCGCCATCATGCCACTGCAGTGGCCTGCCTACCATCCTGTTCTGTACAGCTGCTGTCTGTATCATGTCACCGCTGCCTTCATACCAATGCTGCTGCCTGCCTACCGTTATCTTTCGTAAGGCTCCTGCTGCTTCGATCATGCTGCTGCCTGCCAATATGTGCCATATGGCTGCTGCTACCGCTGCCTCCTCTGCTCCTTGCTGATAATCCCCTACTGCCACCTCTATCAACGCAAAGCATCTGCACCTTTGTAACAGAACAGCTCATTATTTTTAATAAGGGCCAATTAAAAAAACATGCAATCATAAAAAAAAGATTGCCTCTGAAGGTGTATGTAGACTTTAAATAATACCTTCATACAGTGATTTAATAATACTCCCATATAGAGACTGAATAATAGCCTTGTACAGTTATTAAATAAAACCAAATTAAAGAAAAATTATGTTGTCCCACAAAAAAAAGGCAAACATATGGCTACATCGATGGAAAAATGAAAGATTTTTTAGCATGCTAGATGAGCTATTGTCATGCAAAAGAAGTAAAAGACAATGGGTGTAAAGATGTACATAGCCTTTACTTATTAAATGATCATTTTTAGTTTAAATCTTAACTGGTATGTCCACTTTTGCAACCAATTTTTTTTTTTAAAGAAAGCAACTTTAAAAATCAACTTGATTAAAATATCCTTGTGTCTTCCACCCATATGTTTAAAGGGAACTTGTCATATCAAAAATGCATCTACACCCGCCAGCAGTACCTCATAGTAGCCCGCAGCCTGTTAATAATCGTATGTTTCATCCTGTTGTCCGATGCTGCATAAGTTAAAAAAAACACAGTTTTATTCTCCATCAGCGCTATATTGCCAGTCAGCTTGAAGTCAAGAGGGCAGCGGCCTCCCTGCTTTAAGTCAAGGTAACCGCGCCCCCTAACTGTCCCCTCTTGCCTGAAAGTGACAGCCTGCAGTGCAGCCGCGATTCCCCAAGTTTCGCGCTGGCGCGGTGCACTCTTTAGTAATGTGCGATCCCATCTCCTGCTGCTACTGTTAGATGGGTTTCAGAGACGCAATGCGCATGCGCGAGACTTGGGGAATCGCTTCTGCACTGCAGGCTGTCACTCTCAGGTTAGGGTGAGTGGTTAGGGTGAGTGGTTACTTTGACTTGAAGCAAGCAGGCCGTTGTCCCCTTGACTTTAAGCTGGTCGGCACTATAGCGCTGATAGAGAATAAAACTGCATTTTTTGAACTAATGCAGCATCAGACAACAGGATGAAGCATATTATTATTAACAGGCTGCGGGCTACTACGAGGTTCTGCTGGTGGGTGTAGATGCATTTTGGAGGTGACAGATTCCCTTTAATCTACCAGATGCATGTCAGCAAGAATTAGGGGATATGGAAGGGATTGTGATTGCAGAATCAGACCACTTAGGGTTTGTTTGTAGTCTCTAATAGGGATGAGCGAACCCGAACTGTATAGTTCGGGTTCGTACCGAATTTTGGGGTGTCCGTGACACGGACCCGAACATTTTCGTAAAAGTCCGGGTTCGGGTTCGGTGTTCGTCGCTTTCTTGGCGCTTTTTGAAAGGCTGCAAAGCAGCTAATCAACAAGCGTCATACTACTTGCCCCAAGAGGCCGTCACAGCCATGCCTACTATTGGCATGGCTGTGATTGGCCAGAGCACCATGTGACCCAGCCTCTATTTAAGCTGGAGTCACATAGCGCCGCCCGTCACTCTGCTCTGATCAGTATAGGGAGAGGTTGCAGCTGCGACAGTAGGGCGAGTTTGGCTGATTAACTCCTCCAAAAGACTCCATCCATTGATCGATCTGCAGCTGTGGATGATTGAACTGCTGCTATTGAATTACTCACTGTTTTTAGGCTGCCCGGAGCGTTTTTCAGTCACTTTTTTCTGGGGTGATCGGCGGCCATTTTGTGTCTTGTGTTGCGCCAGCACAAGCTGCCACCAAGTGCATTTAACCCGCAATGGTGTGGTTGTTTTTTGGCTAAAGCCTACATCAGGGTCAAGCTGTCACACCAAGTGCATTTAACCAGCAATAGTCTGTTTATTTTTTGGCCATATACTACATCAGGGGCAAGCTGTCACCAAGTGCATTTAACCCTCAATGGTGTGATTGTTTTTTGGCTAAATCCTACATCAGGGTGAAGCTGTCACACCAAGTGCATTTAACCAGCAATAGTCTGTTTTTTCTTTGGGCCATATACTACATCAGGGGCAAGCTGCGCCTGTCACCAAGTGCATTTAACCCTCAGTAGTGTGGTTGGTCAAGCTGTCACACCAAGTGCATTTAGCCATCAATAGTGTGGTTATTTTTTGGCCATATCCCAGTCTAATTCTGTCAGTAAACGTATACCTGTCACCCAGCGCCTAAATACTAGGCCTCAAGTTTATATCCAGCTAAATCTGTCGTTACTGGTGTGGCTGGTCAAGTTATTTAGTGTCCGTCAAAGCACAGTTTTTGTTCTGGGTTGAAATACAATTCCCAATTTAGCAATTTCCTAATTTAGTGGTTTCTGCTGTATCAGAGCTATTTTAAATCTATCCCTAAAAGGGTATATAATATTCAAGGTGCACATAGGGTCATTCTGAATAACTTCACACACACGCTACTGTGCATTTCCAAGTCTAATTCTGTCAGTAAATCTATACCTGTCACCCAGCACCTAAATACTAGGCCTCAAATTTATATTCAGCTAAATCTGTCGTTACTGCTGTACTGTTGTGGCTGAGCAAGTTATTTAGTGTCCGTCAAAGCACATTTTTTGTTCTGGGTTGAAATACAATTCCCAATTTAGCAATTTCCTAATTTAGTGGTTTCTGCTGTATCAGGCCTACTTTAAATTTATCCCTAAAAGGGTATATCAGATTCAAGGTGCACATAGGGTCATTCTGAATAACTTCACACACACGCTACTGTGCATTTCCAAGTCTAATTCTGTCAGTAAATCTATACCTGTCACCCAGCGCCTAAATACTAGGCCTCAAATTTATATCCAGCTAAATCTGTCGTTACTGCTGTACTGTTGTGGCTGGGCAAGTTATTTAGTGTCCGTCAAAGCACAGTTTTTGTTCTGGGTTGAAATACAATTCCCAATTTAGCAATTTCCTAATTTAGTGGTTTCTGCTGTATCAGGCCTACTTTAAATACATCCCTAAAAGGGTATATCAGATTCGAGGTGCACATAGGGTCATTCTGAATAACTTCACACACACGCTACTGTGCATTTCCAAGTCTAATTCTGTCAGTAAATCTATACCTGTCACCCAGCGCCTAAATACTAGGCCTCAAATTTATATCCAGCTAAATATGTCGTTACTGCTGTACTGTTGTGGCTGGGCAAGTTATTTAGTGTCCGTCAAAGCACATTTTTTGTTCTGGGTTGAAATACAATTCCCAATTTAGCAATTTCCTAATTTAGTGGTTTCTGCTGTATCAGGCCTACTTTAAATACATCCCTAAAAGGGTATATCAGATTCAAGGTGCACATAGGGTCATTCTGAATAACTTCACACACACGCTACTGTGCATTTCCAAGTCTAATTCTGTCAGTAAATCTATACCTGTCACCCAGCGCCTAAATACTAGGCCTCAAATTTATATCCAGCTAAATCTGTCGTTACTGCTGTACTGTTGTGGCTGGGCAAGTTATTTAGTGTCCGTCAAAGCACATTTTTTGTTCTGGGTTGAAATACAATTCCCAATTTAGCAATTTCCTAATTTAGTGGTTTCTGCTGTATCAGGCCTACTTTAAATACATCCCTAAAAGGGTATATCAGATTCGAGGTGCACATAGGGTCATTCTGAATAACTTCACACACACGCTACTGTGCATTTCCAAGTCTAATTCTGTCAGTAAATCTATACCTGTCACCCAGCGCCTAAATACTAGGCCTCAAATTTATATCCAGCTAAATCTGTCGTTACTGCTGTACTGTTGTGGCTGGGCAAGTTATTTAGTGTCCGTCAAAGCACATTTTTTGTTCTGGGTTGAAATACAATTCCCAATTTAGCAATTTCCTAATTTAGTGGTTTCTGCTGTATCAGGCCTACTTTAAATACATCCCTAAAAGGGTATATCAGAATCAAGGTGCTGATAGGGTCATTCTCAATAACTTCACACACACGCTACTGTGCATATCCCAGTCTAATTCTGTCCGTAAAACGTATACCTGTCACCCAGTGCCTAAATACTAGGCCTCAAATTCATAGTCAGCCAAATCTGTGGTTACTGCTGTGCCTGTATTAGTGTAATACGGTACCTAAATAGATAGCCAGATAGTGTTAGGTGTCTGTAAAAAAAGGCTTGAATTTGAATTCAATACATTGGGCCAAATAATATTTTTGTTGTTGTGGTGAACGATAACAATGAGGAAAACATCTAGTAAGGGACGCGGACGTGGACATGGTCGCGGTGGTGTTAGTGTCTGGTGCTGGGAGATGACGTGGCCGTTCTGCCACATCCACACATCCCAGTGTACCAACTACCTCAGGTCCCAGTAGCCGCCAGAATTTACAGCGATATATGGTGGGGCCCAATGCCGTTCTAAGGATGGTAAGGCCTGAGCAGGTACAGGCATTAGTCAATTGGGTGGCCGACAGTGGATCCAGCACGTTCACATTATCTCCCACCCAGTCTTCTGCAGAAAGCGCACAGATGGCGCCTGAAAACCAACCCCATCAGTCTGTCACATCACCCCCATGCATACCAGGGAAACTGTCTCAGCCTCAAGTTATGCAGCAGTCTCTTATGCTGTTTGAAGACTCCGCTGGCAGGGTTTCCCAAGGGCATCCACCTAGCCCTTCCCCAGCGGTGGAAGACATAGAATGCACTGACGCACAACCACTTATGTTTCCTGATGATGAGGACATGTGAATACCACCTCAGCAAGTCTCTGATGATGACGAAACACAGGTGCCAACTGCTGCGTCTTTCTGCAGTGTGCAGACTGAACAGGAGGTCAGGGATCAAGACTGGGTGGAAGACGATGCAGGGGACGATGAGGTCCTAGACCCTACATGGAATGAAGGTCGTGCCACTGACTTTCACAGTTCGGAGGAAGAGGCAGTGGTGAGACCGAGCCAACAGCGTAGCAAAAGAGGGAGCAGTGGGCAAAAGCAGAACACCCGCCGCCAAGAGACTCCGCCTGCTACTGACCGCCGCCATCTGGGACCGAGCACCCCAAAGGCAGCTTCAAGGAGTTCCCTGGCATGGCACTTCTTCAAACAATGTGCTGATGACAAGACCCGAGTGGTTTGCACGCTGTGCCATCAGAGCCTGAAGTGAGGCATTAACGTTCTGAACCTTAGCACAACCTGCATGACCAGGCACCTGCATGCAAAGCATGAACTGCAGTGGATTAAACACCTTAAAAACAAGGAAGTCACTCAGGATCCCCCTGCTACCTCTTCTGTTTCTGCCGCCTCGGCCTCTTCTGCTGCTGCCGCCTCGGCCTCTTCTGCTGCTGCCGCCTCGGCCTCTTCTGCTGCTGCCGCCTCGGCCTCTTCTGCTGCTGCCGCCTCTGGAGGAACGTTGGCACCTGCCGCCCAGCAAACATGGGATGTACCACCAAGACCACCACCACCTCCGTCACCAAGCATCTCAACCATGTCACACGGCAGTGTTCAGCTCTCCATCTCACAAACATTTGAGAGAAAGCGTAAATTCCCACCTAGCCACCCTCGATCCCTGGCCCTGAATGCCAGCATTTCTAAACTACTGGCCTATGAAATGCTGTCATTTAGGCTGGTGGACACAGACAGCTTCAAACAGCTCATGTCGCTTGCTGTCCCACAGTATGTTGTTCCCAGCCGCCACTACTTCTCCAAGAGAGCCGTGCCTTCCCTGCACAACCAAGTATCCGATAAAATCAAGTGTGCACTGCGCAACGCCATCTGTAGCAAGGTCCACCTAACCACAGATACGTGGACCAGTAAGCACGGCCAGGGACGCTATATCTCCCTAACTGCACACTTGGTAAATGTAGTGGCAGCTGGGCCCCAGGCGGAGAGCTGTTTGGCGCACGTCCTTCCGCCGCCAAGGATCGCAGGGCAACATTCTTTGCCTCCTGTTGCCACCTCCTCCTTCTCGGCTTCCTCCTCCTCTTCTTCCACCTGCTCATCCAGTCAGCCACACACCTTCACCACCAACTTCAGCACAGCCCGGGGTAAGCGTCAGCAGGCCATTCTGAAACTCATATGTTTGGGGGACAGGCCCCACACCGCACAGGAGTTGTGGCGTGGTATAGAACAACAGACCGACGAGTGGTTGCTGCCGGTGAGCCTCAAGCCCGGCCTGGTGGTGTGCGATAATGGGCGAAATCTCGTTGCAGCTCTGGGACTAGCTGTTTTGACGCACATCCCTTGCCTGGTGCATGTGCTGAATTTGGTGGTGCAGAAGCTCATTCAAAACTACCCCGACATGTCAGAGCTGCTGCATAAAGTGCGGGCCGTCTGTTCGCGCTTCCGGCGTTCACATCCTGGCGCTGCTCGCCTGTCTGCGCTACAGCGTAACTTCGGCCTTCACGCTCACCGCCTCATATGCGACGTGCCCACCAGGTGGAACTCCACCTTGCACATGCTGGACAGACTGTGCGAGCAGCAGCAGGCCATAGTGGAGTTTCAGCTGCAGCACGCACGGGTCAGTCGCACTGCGGAACAGCACCACTTCACAACCAATGACTGGGCCTCCATGCGAGACCTGTGTGCCCTGTTGCTCTGTTTTGAGTACTCCACCAACATGGCCAGTGGCGATGACGCCGTTATCAGCGTTACAATACCACTTCTATGTCTCCTTGAGAAAACACTTAGGGCGAAGATGGAAGAGGAGGTGGCCCAGGAGGAGGAGGAGGAGGAGGAGGAGGAGGAGGAGGAGGAGGAAGAGGGGTCATTTTGTAGCACTTTCAGGCCAGTCTCTTCGAAGTGACTCAGAGGGAGGTTTTTTGCAACAGCAGAGGCCAGGTACAAATGTGGCCAGCCAGGGCCCACTACTGGAGGACGAGGAGGACGAGGATGAGGAGGAGGTGGAGGAGGATGAGGATGAAGCATGGTCACAGCGGGGTGACACCCAACGCAGCTCGGGCTCATCACTGGTGCGTGGCTGGGGGGAAAGGCAGGACGATGACGATACGCCTCCCACAGAGGCCAGCTTGTCCTTACCCCTGGGCAGCCTGGCACACATGAGCGACTACATGCTGCAATGCCTGCGCAACGATAGCAGAGTTGCCCACATTTTAACCTGTGCGGACTACTGGGTTGCCACCCTGCTGGATCCACGCTACAAAGACAATGTGCCCACCTTACTTCCTGCACTGGAGCGTGATAGGAAGATGCGCGAGTACAAGCGCACGTTGGTAGACGCGCTACTTAGAGCATTCCCAAATGTCACAGGGGAACAAGTGGAAGCCCAAGGCCAAGGCAGAGGAGGAGCAAGAGGTCGCCATGGCAGCTGTGTCACGGCCAGCTCCTCTGAGGGCAGGGTTAGCATGGCAGAGATGTGGAAAAGTTTTGTCAACACGCCACAGCTAACTGCACCACCACCTGATACGCAACGTGTTAGCAGGAGGCAACATTTCACTAACATGGTGGAACAGTACGTGTGCACACCCCTCCACGTACTGACTGATGGTTCGGCCCCATTCAACTTCTGGGTCTCTAAATTGTCCACGTGGCCAGAGCTAGCCTTTTATGCCTTGGAGGTGCTGGCCAGCGTTTTGTCTGAACGTGTATTCAGCATGGCAGGGGGCGTCATTACAGACAAACGCAGCCGCCTGTCTACAGCCAATGTGGACAAGCTGACGTTCATAAAAATGAACCAGGCATGGATCCCACAGGACCTGTCCATCCCTTGTGCAGATTAGACATTAACTACCTCCCCTTAACCATATAATATTGTACTCCAGGGCACTTCCTCATTCAATCCTATTTTTATTTTACCATTATATTGTGAGGCTACCCAAAGTTGAATGAACCTCTCCTCTGTCTGGGTGCCGGGGCCTAAATATATGCCAATGGACTGTTCCAATGTTGGGTGACGTGAAGCCTGATTCTCTGCTATGACATGCAGACTGATTCTCTGCTGACATGAAGCCAGATCCTCTGTTACGGGACCTCTCTCCTCTGCCTGGGTGCTGGGCCTAAATATCTGACAATGGACTGTTGCAGTGGTGGCTGACGTGAAGCCTGATTCTCTGCTATGATATGAAGACTGATTCTCTGCTGACATGAAGCCAGATCCTCTGTTACGGGACCTCTCTCCTCTGCCTGGGTGCTGGGCCTAAATATCTGACAATTGACTGTTGCAGTGGTGGCTGACGTGAAGCCTGATTCTCTGCTATGACATGCAGACTGATTCTCTGCTGACATGAAGCCAGATCCTCTGTTATGGGACCTCTCTCCTCTGCCTGGGTGCTGGGCCTAAATATATGACAATGGACTGTTGCACTGGTGGCTGACGTGAAGCCTGATTCTCTGCTATGACATGCAGACTGATTCTCTGCTGACATGAAGACAGATTCTCTGTTACGGGACCTCTCTCCTCTGCCTGGGTGCTGGGCCTAAATATCTGACAATTGACTGTTGCAGTGGTGGCTGACGTGAAGCCTGATTCTCTGCTATGATATGAAGACTGATTCTCTGCTGACATGAAGCCAGATCCTCTGTTACGGGACCTCTCTCCTCTGCCTGGGTGCTGGGCCTAAATATCTGACAATTGACTGTTGCAGTGGTGGCTGACGTGAAGCCTGATTCTCTGCTATGACATGCAGACTGATTCTCTGCTGACATGAAGCCAGATCCTCTGTTATGGGACCTCTCTCCTCTGCCTGGGTGCTGGGCCTAAATATATGCCAATGGACTGTTGCAGTGGTGGCTGACGTGAAGCCTGATTCTCTGCTATGACATGCAGACTGATTCTCTGCTGACATGAAGCCAGATCCTCTGTTACGGGACCTCTCTCCTCTGCCTGGGTGCTGGGCCTAAATATATTCCAATGGACTGTTGCAATGTTGGGTGACGTGAAGCCTGATTCTCTGCTATGACATGCAGACTGATTCTCTGCTGACATGAAGACAGATTCTCTGTTACGGGACCTCTCACCTCTGCCTGGGTGCCGGGGCCTAAATATCTGAGAATGGACTGTTCCAGTGGTGGGTGACGTGAAGCCAGATTCTCTGCTATGGGACCTCTCTCCAATTGATATTGGTTAATTTTATTTTGATTTTGATTTTTTTAAATTCATTTCCCTATCCACATTTGTTTGCATGGGATTTACCTACATGTTGCTGCCTTTTGCAGCCCTCTAGCTCTTTCCTGGGCTGTTTTACAGCCTTTTTAGTGCCGAAAAGTTCGGGTCCCCATTGACTTCAATGGGGTTCGGGTTCGGGACGAAGTTTGGATCGGGTTCGGATTCCGAACCCGAACATTTCCGGGAAGTTCGGCCGAACTTCTCGAACCCGAACATCCAGGTGTCCGCTCAACTCTAGTCTCTAACCATGGAAACACTGCTGTATACAGAAGAAGGTGCACATTTGTTCGGATAGTTTATTATTATTTTTTTTTTATTACAAATAAACATGACTTTTCTACTCTTTAGAGTCTGTTCCCTGTATTCCCTTATACATGTATATGCAGTCACTGACACACAATGCCATGGGATGTGTTACCTCCATTGTCATCTGTGACTGGTATTTGGTATATATTGGTTTTACTGCAGTGATATTACGGACAATCAAGTAAAATGTAATTTTACTGACAGAAATCACAGAAACAAATAAATTATATTATTTTTTTGTTTCCTAAAAAGAACAGAACATAATATTTATGATTAAATAACAGCCACGGGCCACAATTTACAATGCGGAGAAATAACATATTGTATAGGCTGAATAGTCTCATTTCTCACTGGGCGTTTTAATGGTGAATCTGCTGGCCGCTTTTTCCCATTTCTGCATATTTTATGTGCTATGAATTTAACATAGCATATAAATTGGACAGAAATGGATATTGTCATTTTTCCACCCTTTTTATAGCATTTGTATTCTGAAAGTCCAAATTTCAGATTCTCTTTCCTAAAGCCACAGTCATGTCACATGTCTTCTCAAAGTCTGCATTAACATTTTCCTGCATGTTATAATTTCCTGGTGTGGCTATAAGGGCACGGGAATAGCAGTCACACCTGACTCTGGTGCCTAAGGAAACAAATATTGTAGATGGCAGCTGTAATGCCAGCATCTCTGCTTTCCCGGCAAGCATGGATGCCAGAGTACTCACCCCTCCTGCTTCTCCATGCTACAGGCTGTTTGTGGCCATCCCTGCCTCCTTTCTGCTCTGGTTGGTGCGCATGCCCATGAGGCACAGAAGCTAATCTGTCCCCAGCCTATGGCAGCAATGGGAAGGAGTCTGAGAAAAAAGTTCCTAGCTTGTCTAGTCCTGCAAAGGTGTGCTATCCTATGTTCTGTCCTCCTGTACCTGACCTATTTCAATTTTCCGTATTAAACCTGTGCCGTCTGTCCTGACTGTTGCCTGATCTCTGTATTGACCCTGTGCTGCCTGTCATACATACTGTATTGCCTGTGTACAGCATTGCATGAGCTATGCCTGTCCTGACCTCAGCTTATGTTCGGACCAAGTTTATGTCTGCCTCTTTGGTGCCACACACAGATGTCTCTTAACCTGCCTAAGTCAGCAGCCTCTGAAGGAAGACTGCTCTTAGAGGTGGTGGCCTAATGGCCCTTTCAGCAAAGTCAAGATTCCTGTAGTGAATATCACAGGGCCACGTTTGCACTGAACGGGCTACAACGGCATGTGACTGGGGCTAATGTTGTGGATGTGGACTGAGGAATAGTCTTCACTCATGGTTAGCAGCTCCCTGGGTCGGCATGCAGTGAGTGGACGGATAGCACCGGATTCCTTTGGGCCACTCTCAGGGTTACAGGGGTTCTCCTGCCAGATGGCAGTCAGTATGCCCTTGATTTTCTGGGTTTAAGGTGCAGTGAAGGCAGGGTCCCTGATATCTTCACGACGCCAGCACCTTTGGGTGCAAGTAGGTGGTGAATTCGCACAATAAACGAGACCAGTTCTCTTAACAAATTCCCAGTACTTTACTGAAGCTGATCCAAAGGTCATCAATGGGCACAAAAGTCACTAGGTTCTACAATAGGGTACTTCCAAAAAGCTGCATAAGGGTTTGTTTTCCTCTGTTGCAGTCAATCTTCCTCGCTGTTTCTCCAGGCTGGAGGGATGTACTATTTCTACTGTATAGTCATATACTTAGGTTCACAATAGCTCTGGTATCCTCTCTAGGAACACTATCTCCTGACTGGTGGCCTTCCTGTCTTTGGTTATGGTGAGCAGCTGGTAGCTTGGAATCTGTTCACCAAATGCAGAGGAGGCTAAAGCCTGATAAAAGACCATTACCTTTCTATTCTCACTCCCTCTCTGGGTTGCCTGGAACTTCTGTAATCTTTACCTTCTATGGGTGGGTATGTGGAACTATCTCTGGAGTTTAGATAACTCTCCACAATGGCTGCTGAGGTGTTGCTTCTTCCTCAGCAACACACACTGGCCTGTACTGACTTCCTTCCTCTTAGATAGAGAAGAAGCCCTGGGAGGTTTGGTAGAACCTCCTCATCCCTATGTAACTTTGTGGGAAATCAGGCACAAGCACATTTTTATGAAACATAATTACAGTGTCTAGCAGTGTGTTTCAGGACACTGCACCTTGAATGTCTTCAATAGTAGACCCATCTGTTGATTGGTACAGTGGGTTATGGCAGCCACGTCATTGGATGAAATATGCTTTTATTTTTTATTTTTTTAGTATTTTTTTATGTTGTTTAGTCTTGTCTCTTATGTTTCGATGAAAGTCATACTCCTGTCGATCAGGTTATGTGCACTGCCAGACTACCATCAGCGCAAACCAGGATCATGCATGATGGACTTCAATGTACCTGATCCTTTGTCCATCCTAGAAGATAAGTGTCCAAAATGTCTGTCAGCAGCTTATCCCAATTTAAATAAAGATGTTAGGAAATTTGCACATCTCTAAGCATGAATCCATTTTATATGACATAAATCTATTTTTACTATACATTAGTTACCCATTAAGAGCCAAAGATTTTCTAGGGAAGGAGCCGCAGACTGTATGTCGTTTTCATTAACCTACTATAATGAACTGTGGGCCTTTAAATAAAGCCCTAGCCGTCTCAGTCAAAACTGAATAAAGCCGCAGCAGTCGAGAAAATCCATTATTCTAATAACCCACAGCAATTAAGAGTAATTGATTTGTTAAAAGCCAGTTAGCATGAACTGCAAAATTATGGGGGATTATGCCCTGCAGTTGATAAGCATTTAAAAGGCCTGGTTTAGTCTAAGGGATGGTGACCGTCTAGTATAGCATTCCTGCCTTCAAACATTTTACACAGCAAGTAATTCTCAACACACTGGATGTGGTGCATATTTTCAGGTTTTTCCTTTGGTAAGATTTCATTAGGTGCATAATGGGGTTGTAGGAAATGATATACTGTATTTCATACATCTTCCATGCACCAATTTAACTGCATTAATGTTAGAATGGTTGTCAAGTCAGCCATTTCAAGCGATACATCTATAGATGGATGACATGCTGCTATCACTTAGCAAATCACAGACCTATTGAGTGTACATAGGACCTCGGGGTAAAATAATGACATTTCATGTAATTTCTATAGAAGCCAAGAAATAAACTATTCTTCATTCCTCCAACAGAAGAAAGTAAAGCCTAGTGGCGTGATTGTTAACCATTTTATTTCCTGGGTTAGTTAAAGAGGTTGTGTCACAAAACATTCTACATTATTCAAACCAGTACCTGGATCTGAATACTTTTGTAATTGCATGTAATTAAATTTAAACATTTAGTACAGCCAGTGAGCTATTGTCACCCTCATGTGTGGGAGGAAAAATACCACACTGAACATAGGAGGGAAAGGATATACCGGAATAAGGCCTGGAATATAGGGAAGGAAGATGGACACCTCCTAGAGAAAACCCTAACTCCAGTCCTGACAGACTACCAGTATGAACAGGCCCCAAAGGTAGGAAAGTTCATACCTAGGATCCTATCTCACCCAATGGAACTAATGTCAGGACTGAGTCTACCTGTTCCTCCAAAGGGAAGGACGAACAGGAGTCTCCCTCAGGCCTAATGACAAACAGGGATAGGCAACACACATATATCAAAACAAAATACAAAAGGGAACAGAAACACTTATCTTCAATTAATCTTTGGTAACGCCAGGAACTCAGCCGAGAACCAAACACAAGCTTACCACAAGTCCAACAGAAACTATAAACGGAATAGCGGGATTAACAACAATAAATAGAGAAGGTTAAATGACCCCAATAGCCACACCTGGGGAAAGAATATGTTTGTCACACCTGTGACAGGTGTTAGAAGGTCTAAAAGACTTACTGCACATGAGTGATCTGACAGCCTCTTTTGGTTTCACTTTGTCTGTGTGCTGCTGGTATGTTTACACCTCCTGGTCAGGTGTGGATCATGTGACCTTTACCTCTCCCTATTTAGTCTGACTGTCCTTAGCTTAAATCTTCAACTGCCACCTGCCATATGTTCTATTAGTAGTTGTGGCAGTTACAGGGAGAGAGCTGAAGCAGAAAGCACATGCACCCTGAGCTGCCAGGCTGAAGATAATCTAGCAAAGCAATTGGACCAGTGAATATGAACATCTCTGGGCCCATGTGAGGTACAGGGCTGGTGCTAACTGTATTAGAAAGAGATTGTCATGTACTATATGATGTCCGATTTTCATTTGTTACATTAATCATGGCATAATCCCTTTAAGAGAGGATTTGAAAGAAGTAGATTCAGTATTATGTGCATCTCCCTCAACCAGTACTGTATGTCCATCCAGGCATCAGTTCTGAGACCCACACAGTAACTTTGTCAGGGTCACTTCCCCCAACGTACAGGGGCCACATACATTGAACTCTATAGAGGAGATTTATCATGAGGGAAATTTAAAAGTAATTCTTGCTCGAGTCTGCATTGCCCAAATTTGGGTCAAATTTATAAAAAACTTGTGCATTGTTGATAAATTTGATGTATCTATAAAAAAAACTGTTTTGTCTAGAGCTCATACTCCAGTTTTTTCACATTTCTCCTAGCATAGTGAAATTGTACCATGTTGTTGTGGCTTTTCAACAAGTCACATTTGAAAAGTCTGGTAAACAACTACTTGCCTAGCTTAAAAGGGTTGTCTGGATTCACATCTGATCTCAGACATAAGCTCCCCTTTACACATTTAGCCTGTATCAGTAGAGCATAAGAGCATTTCTTGCTCCGATGCTCCCGCTTGCCATGCATTGCATAGTGCAGGGCAAGGGCACTTTGTTTACTGCCGGTGACGTATCCATCTTTTTTTAGTATGCTATGCGGAGGTTCTGCCTAGCAGTGATCCCAGTGACGTCACCGGCACTAATGGATATACTTTAGCACTGCCCTAGCCTGCTAGCAGTAGGCAGTTCGGTCGCTGCAGGTCCAGGAGAGTGTTCCTCGCCATGTAAGAGTGTCTAAAGTGCTTGAACAGTCTCCTGGACTTTGCTAGCACCTTGTGCAAGCCAATGTACTTATTTAGAAATCACTGCACCACTAGTTTGATGATGTGCGCAATGCAGGGAGCATGTCTTATTTCACACAGGTTAAGGGTGGCCACGATGTTGCTCTCATTGTCGCTGACCACCTTGCCCAGTTGGAGTTTGCAGAGTGACAGCCAGTGGGATCTTTGCTGCTTGATGTTCTTGAGCAACTGCTCGCCAGTGTGGCTACTCTCTCCCAGGCCAATCAGCTCCAACACAGCATTGCAACACTTGACTTGTCACATGTGATAGGAAGGAGGGGTAGTGCAAGCAACGTGTGTGCAGATGCTGTTGGGGACAGGAGCATGTCCATGTTGGAAAAGGAGGCGGATACATGCCTGGTGTTGGAGCCAGGCAGACACAATTGGGGATGGGGGGGTCAAAATGACCTTGCCTCGTTGCTGGGTTGCTGCTGTAAAAAACATTGACCCAGTGGGCCTTGAAAGACATGTACTGTCCATGCCTGTAAAAGCTGCTCCAGGTGTCCACTGTGGCATGAACCTTGCCACACAGGGAGCATCAGAGAGAGTTGTTCGTCATGTGAGGGTACTAGGCAGGGGTGGCTTTTTGGGAGAAAAAATGCCAGCTAGGAATCTTCCAGCGAGACTGAGCGCATGCCATTAGCACCCTACAGGTAGCAGACTCGACTAAATGGTACGGCAGCAACTGTACCACCAGCAACTTGGTCATGCATTCCCTTATCGATGGCTGACAATGGAGTGGCGGAAGAGGAGTCTGAGTGGAAGAAGCAGAAAAGGATTATTACAATGTGAAAGACACCATACTGCTCGTGGAATCGGCCTGGCTGCGGCAAGCTGGCCTGGCAGGAGGAAGGACCACCTCTGTTTACCCATGGGATGGGGTGATGCCGCTTCATGTGGTTTAATAGAGCTGTGGTACCTATGTTTGTGTTTGCCTGCCCACATTTTATTTTGCTCTTGCACAGCTTGCACAAGGCAATACTTTTGTCTCCTGGCAGTATGGAGAAAAACTGCCAGACGGGTGATACTCGCTCCGAGGTAGAGGCAGTGGAGCTGGGCTTAGCTCTTGCAGATTTTGGGCCTAACCCAAACTCTACATCAGCGGCATCACCAAACCGGACTCTGGCTCTTTGGGAGGTACGTGACTTCTGTTATTTATTTCTGCCACCATCACCCTCTCATGATGTGTCCTCCTCAGCACCCTGATACAGCTCTGTGGGATATCATGGTGGATTCTTTAGCCCCCTCCCCCGCTCTTCCCTGACTGCCACTATCACTGCCCCCAATGTCAAAACCCCAGCTATGGGAGCCACTACTACTGCTACAACCAACACAGCTATGCCTGTGGTCTACAACCTCTTCCTCATGGCAGTATAAATAATGACTGCTCTCACAAAAGACTCTCTTGACATTCTCCCTGTGGGGCAGTAATAATCAAGAATTATTAATTATGGTCCTAAAAATAATTAACCATAAAAAAAAAAATATGAATTTGTCATAAATTCTTAAAATAATGACCTGGTGAATTGTAGACAACCTAATTGATACAATTTACATCTGAGTCCGACTATTTCCTCAGATAAATAAGTTCTTTTTGACGTGAGATGACGTTAATGATAAACATGTAGTTCTGCATTATACAATAATACACAGGTTTATTGGTTACAAGTAGGGATGAGCGAACCCGAACTGTATAGTTCGAGTTCGTACCGAATTTTGGGGTGTCCGTGACACGGACCCGAACCTTTTCGTAAAAGTCCGGGTTCGGTGTTCGTCGCTTTCTTTGCGCTTTTTGAAAGGCTGCAAAGCAGCCAATCAACAAGCGTCATACTACTTGCCCCAAGAGGCCATCACAGCCATGCCTATTATTCCTGTGTTTGGCACGCAGTGTGTGTCTTGTGAGCATGCGCACCCTGCCATTTCCGGTAATTGGAACGCAGGACGCGCAGGCTCGGCGGCGCACACTGGCGTGCGTTATTTCTGGCTACTGCCCATGTCGGAACTTACATGGGCAGCAATAAGCGCACATCTAAAGCGCATATTCAATATACCTAGCTCCGTTTCCTCCCCTCATCCCTCCCACTGACCAGCTGAGTGGAAGGTTGCCGCCCCCACGCCCCACTCTGCCGCCTCGACACAGGTTAAATCGATTGTCATTAACGATTACTATGTGTATATATGAACCTATGTGTTATTCAGGAAAAGGCACCCCTGAGGAAGCCAGCAGAGCCTGGCGATACGCGTTGGGCTTGTTTTCTGACCACCACGCATACCCCCACCATGCTATTCTAAATGATAAGTATTATAGCTTTCCATTTTTTTCATTGTTGATGGATTACATGTATTTTTAGCTGCTGTTTATTTGCACATGTGGGGAATGTTCATGCTTTTGTGGTGAGTCAGGGGGACATATGTGTCCATATTCAGTTCACATGACCCAGACTCATTGTATACAATGTTTTTAATTCATTCTTTGTTGTGTCTGTTGCTTTAAATAAATTTGATATTTTTTTATAGATGTGCGGCTACTATCTCGGTATTCTTTTCTTTTTTGTGTACTATTGGCATGGCTGTGATTGGCCAGTGCAGCATGTGACCCAGCCTCTATTTAAGCTGGAGTCACGTAGCCCTGCACGTCACTCTGCTCTAATCAGTGTAGGGAGAGGTTGCAGCTGCGACTGTTAAGGCGAGATTAGGCAGTGATTAACTCTTAAAAAACACTTAATTCAGTGATCGATCTACAGCTGTGGATCATTGAACTGCTGCTATTTAATTGCTCACTGTTTTTAGGCTGCCCAGAGCGTTTTTCAGTCACTTTTTTCTGGGGTGATCGGCGGCTATTTTGTGTCTTGTGGTGCACCAGCACAAGCTGCCACCAAGTCCATTTAACCATCAATAGTGTGGTTATTTTTTTTGCTATATCCTACATCAGGGGCTTAGCTGTGCTTGCTATTTTATTGAGGGGTGAAATACAATTGCCAAAATAGCAGTACCCTAAATCTGGTGTTTCAGCTGTGGCTAGCCAATTGTAATACTGTCTGCTGTCTGGCAAAGGATATATTTTTGTTCTGGGTTGAAATACAATTCCCAACTTAGCAATTCCCTAAATCTGTGGTTTCTGCTGTATCAGGCCAAGTTTAAATCTATCCATAAAAGGGTATATTAGATTGAAGGTGCGTATAGGGTCATTCTCAATAACTTCACACGCTACCGTGCATTTCCAAGTCTAATTCTGTCCGTAAACGTATACCTGTCATCCAGCGCCTAAATACTAGGCCTAAAATTTATATTCAGCTAAATCTGTGGTTATTGCTGTAGCTGGTCAAGTTATTTTGTGTACGTCAAAGCACAGTTTTTGTTCTGCGTTGAAATACAATTCCCAACTTAGCAATTCCCTAAATCAGTGGTTTCTGCTGTATCAGGCCTACTTTAAATCTATCCATAAAAGGGTATATTATATTGAAGGTGCTGATAGGGTCATCCACAATAACTTCACATGCTACCGTGCATTTCCAAGTTTAATTCTGTCCGTAAACGTATACCTGTCATCCAGCGCCTAAATACTAGGCCTACAATTTATATTCAGCTAAATCTGTCGCTACTGCTGTGCCTGTATTAGTGTAATACAGTACCTAAATAGATAGCCAGATAGTGTTAGGTGTCTGTAAAAAAAAGACCTGAATTTGAATTCAATACATTGGGCCAAATAATTTTTTTCTTATTGTGGTGAACGGTAACAATGAGGAAAACATCTAGTAAGGGACGCGGACATGGTCGTGGGGGTGTTAGTGGACCCTCTGGTGCTGGGAGAGGACGTGGCCGTTCTGCCACAGCCACACGTCCTAGTGTACCAACTACCTCAGGTCCCAGTAGCCGCCAGAATTTACAGCGATATTTGTTGGGGCCCAATGCCATTCTAAGGATGGTAAGGCCTGAGCAGGTACAGGCATTAGTCAATTGGGTGGCCGACAGTGGATCCAACACGTTCACATTATCTCCCACCCAGTCTTCTGCAGAACGTGCACAGATGGCGCCTAAAAACCAAGCCTGCTGCTTCTTTCTGCAGTGTGCAGACTGAACAGGAGGTCAGGGAGGAAGACTGGGTGGAAGACGATGCAGGGGACGATGAGGTCCTAGACCCCACATGGAATGAAGGTCGTGCCACTGACTTTCACAGTTCCGAGGAAGAGGCAGTGGTGAGACCGAGCCAACAGCAAAGCAAAAGAGGGAGCAGTGGGCAAAAGCAGAACACCCGCCGCCAAGAGACTCCGCCTGCTACTGACCGCCGCCATCTGGGACAGAGCACCCCAAAGGCAGCTTCAAGGAGTTCCCTGGCATGGCACTTCTTCAAACAATGTGCTGACGACAAGACCCGAGTGGTTTGCACGCTGTGCCATCAGAGCCTGAAGCGAGGCATTAACGTTCTGAACCTGAGCACAACCTGCATGACCAGGCACCTGCATGCAAAGCATGAACTGCAGTGGAGTAAACACCTTAAAAACAAGGAAGTCACTCAGGCTCCCCCTGCTACCTCTTCTGCTGCTGCCACCCCGGCCTCTTCCTCCGCCTCTGGAGGAACGTTGGCACCTGCCGTCCAGCAAACAGGGGATGTACCACCAACACCACCACCTCCGTCACCAAGCATCTCAACCATGTCACACGGCAGCGTTCAGCTCTCCATCTCACAAACATTTGAGAGAAAGCGTAAATTCCCACCTAGCCACCCTCGATCCCTGGCCCTGAATTCCAGCATTTCTAAATTACTGGCCTATGAAATGCTGTCATTTAGGCTGGTGGACACAGACAGCTTCAAACAGCTCATGTCGCTTGCTGTCCCACAGTATGTTGTTCCCAGCCGCCACTACTTCTCCAAGAGAGCCGTGCCTTCCCTGCACAACCAAGTATCCGATAAAATCAAGTGTGCACTGCGCAACGCCATCTGTGGCAAGGTCCACCTAACCACAGATACGTGGACCAGTAAGCACGGCCAGGGACGCTATATCGCCCTAACTGCACACTTGGTAAATGTAGTGGCGACTGGGCCCCAGGCGGAGAGCTGTTTGGTGCACGTCCTTCCGCCGCCAAGGATCGCAGGGCAACATTCTTTGCCTCCTGTTGCCTCCTCCTCCTACTCGGCTTCCTCCTCCTCTTCTTCCACCTGCTCATCCAGTCAGCCACACACCTTCACCACCAACTTCAGCACAGCCCGGGGTAAACGTCAGCAGGCCATTCTGAAACTCATATGTTTGGGGGACAGGCCCCACACCGCACAGGAGTTGTGGCGGGGTATAGAACAACAGACCGACGAGTGGTTGCTGCCGGTAAGCCTCAAGCCCGGCCTGGTGGTGTGCGATAATGGGCAAAATCTCGTTGCAGCTCTGGGACTAGCCGGTTTGACGCACATCCCTTGCCTGCCGCATGTGCTGAATTTGGTGGTGCAGAAGTTCATTCACAACTACCCCGACATGTCAGAGCTGCTGCATAAAGTGCGGGCCGTCTGTTCGCGCTTCCGGCGTTCACATCCTGCCGTTGCTCGCCTGTCTGCGCTACAGCGTAACTTTGGCCTTCCCGCTCACTGCCTCATATGCGACGTGCCCACGAGGTGGATCTCCACCTTGCACATGCTGGACAGACTGTGCGAGCAGCAGCAGGCCATAGTGGAGTTTCAGCTGCAGCCCGCACGGGTCAGTCGCACTAGGGCAATGATGGAAGAGGAGGTGGCCCAGGAGGAGGAGGAGGAGGAGGAGGAAGAGGGGTCATTTTTAGCACTTTCAGGCCAGTCTCTTCGAAGTGACTCAGAGGGAGTTTTTTTGCAACAGCAGAGGCCAGGTACAAATGTGGCCAGCCAGGGCCCACTACTAGAGGACGAGTATGAGGAGTAGGTGGAGGAGGATGAAGATGAAGCATGTTCACAGCGGGGTGGCACTCAACGCAGCTCGGGCCCATCACTGGTGCGTGGCTGGGGGGAAACGCAGGACGATGACGATACGCCTCTCACAGAGGACAGCTTGTCCTTACATTTTAACGTGTGCGGACTACTGGGTTGCCACCCTGCTGGATCCCCGGTACAAAGACAATGTGCCCACCTTACTTCCTGCACTGGAGCATGATAGGAAGATGCGCGAGTACAAGCTGGTAGACGCGCTACTGAGAGCATTCCCAAATGTCACAGGGGAACAAGTGGAAGCCCAAGGCGAAGGCAGAGGAGGAGCAAGAGGTCGCCAATGCAGCTGTGTCACGGCCAGCTCCTCTGCGGGCAGGGTTAGCATGGCAGAGATGTGGAAAAGTTTTGTCAACACGCCACAGCTAACTGCACCACCACCTGATACGCAACGTGTTAGCAGGAGGCAACATTTCACTAACATGGTGGAACAGTACGTGTGCAACCCCTCCACGTACTGACTGATGGTTCGGCCCCATTCAACTTCTGGGTCTCTAAATTGTCCACGTGGCCAGAGCTAGCCTTTTATGCCTTGGAGGTGCTGGCCTGCCCGGCGGCCAGCGTTTTGTCTGAACGTGTATTCGGCACTGCTGGGGGCGTCATTACAGACAAACGCAGCCGCCTGTCTACAGCCAATGTGGACAAGCTGACGTTCATAAAAATGAACCAGGCATGGATCCCACAGGACCTGTCAATCCCTTGTGCAGATTAGATATTAACTACCTCCCCTTAACCATATATTATTGTACTCCAGGGCACTTCCTCATTCAATCCTATTTTTATTTTAATTTTACCATTATATTGCGGGGCAACCCAAAGTTGAATGAACCTCCCCTCTGTCTGGGTGCCGGGGCCAAAATATCTGACAATGGACTGTTCCAGTTTTGGGTGACGTGAAGCATGATTCTCTGCTATGACATTAAGACTGATTCTCTGCTGACATGAAGCCTGAATCTCTGTTATGGGACCTCTCTCCTCTGCCTGTGTGCCGGGGCCTAAATATTTGACAATGGACTGTTCCAGTGTTGGGTGACATGAAGCCTGATTCTGTGCTATGACATGAAGACTGATTCTCTGCTGACATGAAGCCTGAATCTCTGTTATGGGACCTCTCTCCTCTGCCTGGGTGCCAGGGCCTAAATATCTGACAATGGACTGTTCCAGTGTTGGGTGACGTGAAGCATGATTCTCTGCTATGACATGAAGACTGATTCTCTGCTGACATGATGCCTGAATCTCTGTTATGGGACCTCTCTCCTCTGTCTGGGTGCCGGGGTCTAAATATCTGACAGTGGCCTGTTCCAGTGGTGGGTGACATGAAGTCTGATTCTTTGCTATGGGACCTCTCTCCAATTGATATTGGTTAATTTTTATTTATTTTATTTTTATTTGTATTCATTTCCCTATCCACATTTGTTTGCAGGGGATTTAACTACATTTTGCTGCCTTTTGCAGCCCTCTAGCCCTTTCCTGGGCTGTTTTACAGCCTTTTTAGTGCCGAAAAGTTCGGGTCCCCATTGACTTCAATGGGGTTCCGGACGAAGTTCGGGTCGGGTTCGGATCCCCAACTCGAACATTTCCGGGAAGTTCGGCCGAACTTCTCGAACCCGAACATCCAGGTGTTCACTCAACTCTAGTTACAAGGTTATAAACATATATAAGTAAATAAACACAATGATAAATGCAAATGAATATATATATAGCGTTAATATAAAGCATTACAAGCTTAACAATACATGTGAGTGGAAATAACTTGTCACATTATAACCAAGCTATTATTAGGTTAGGATTTAAAAGTAGGACATAATTTATATACATTACTCCTGTTCAGAGAAAACCTCATGATATCAGGATGGGCATGTCTAATCCTAGACATTAATATGAAAAGCTAAATACATTTTGCCCCCTTCTAACCAACTACACATCACATGACTTCAGGCATGGGCAAATCCATTCAAGGATATAACTTAGAAGAGATAACTGTATCCTTCCGCCCCATCCTGGACTATTTTCACACATTTAACTTTGGTAAGACTATTAAGACAAATAATGGGGATCTAGGATGTTGCTAGACCATATCTTAAATGGGAAAGGCTTGAAATAAGTCTTTCCTGTAGGAACCCATCTTTTAGCTTGGCGAAGAATGTTCTATCAATATATACACTCACCTAAAGAATTATTAGAAACACCATACTAATACGGTGTTGGACTCCCTTTTGCCTTCAGAACTGCCTTAATTCTACGTGGCATTGATTCAACAAGGTGCTGATAGCATTCTTTAGAAATGTTGGCCCATATTGATAGGAAAGCATCTTGCAGTTGATGGAGATTTGAGGGATGCACATCCAGGGCACGAAGCTCCCGTTCCACCACATCCCAAAGATGCTCTATTGGGTTGAGATCTGGTGACTGTGGAGGCAATTTTAGTACAGTGAACTCATTGTCATGTTCTAGAAACCAATTTGAAATGATTTGAGCTTTGTGACATGGTGCATTATCCTGCTGGAAATAGCCATCAGAGGATGGATACATGTTCTCATTCTGTTTACGCCAAATTCGGACTCTACCATTTGAATGTCTCAACAGAAATCGAGACTCATCAGACCAGGCAACATTTTTCCAGTCTTCAACAGTCCAATTTTGGTGAGCTCGTGCAAATTGTAGCCTCTTTTTCCTATTTGTAGTGGAGATGAGTGGTACCCGGTGGGGTCTTCTGCTGTTGTAGTCCATCCGCCTCAAGGTTGTGCGTGTTGTGACTTCGCAAATGCTTTGCTGCATACCTCGGTTGTAACGAGTGGTTATTTCAGTCAACGTTGCTCTTCTATCAGCTTGAATCAGTCGGCCCATTCTCCTCTGACCTCTAGCATCCACAAGGCATTTTTGCCCACAGGACTGCCGCATACTGGATGTTTTTCCCTTTTCACACCATTCTTTGTAAACCCTAGAAATGGTTGTGCGTGAAAATCCCAGTAACTGAGCAGATTGTGAAATACTCAATCACCCTTCTTTCCCATTCTGACATTCATTTTGGAGTTCAGGAGATTGCCTTGACCAGGACCATCCCCCAAAATGCATTGAAGCAACTGCCATGTGATTGGTTGACTAGATAATTGCATTAATGAGAACAGGTGTTCCTAATAATTCTTTAGGTGAGTGTGTGTATATATATATATATATATATATATATATATAAGCAATCATTTAATGCTTTGCTATATTATGAGTCATGATTCTTCTGCAGGTAGAATGAAGTCTTACAATATCCTAAGACTACATCTCAATATGGAAACGGTCAATTAATTAATTAATTTATTTGCCAATCTAGATGGTATAATTTAAACCACACTATCAAATTAGTCTTAATAAAATGAAATATCATTTTCTGTGTCTCTTACCAAGTCCTAGTAGGAATCTCACTTCTGCTCCTAGGAAAGCTGGGTGGTCCATCATAGCGCATCTCATCATGGCTTTCATCTTGATAGACCCCTCTAGAGAGCTCAACATCTCTTCTCTCTCTCTGTCCTTTTTTTTTCTACTCCCTCTTTGTGTGGTTTATGACCACAAACTTATCAGTTAGACACATCTTCCTAGTTTGGAACTTTCCAATCATTGTCGGATGGGTGTGACTATTGATAAGAAATATGACATCATAACCTTACCCAGAATGCACTTTTGCTACTGTGGTAATTTCACCTACTCATACCTAGGTGGCACTGCTGTGTAAGCTATTTGCATCATAGTATAAAGGGTTAGTTATGTAAGTTTGAATAAAACGTATTTTATACATTTGACCGTAGAAGCTTTAATTCAAAGCTATAGGGATTAATTTTGACACTTGTAGCAATTAGAGACAGACCTCTAAGCGTCTCTCTGAATGTTTCTCACACTGTTGATTTATGGACCATAATTATATGAATGGCCTTGTTTTCTCACAGAGATATCAGTACCTCCTGTCATACCAAAGATGTGATTCATTGTTACAAAACACACATCTTTACAGACACTCTTTTAGAGACGAATATTCTCCTAAAGAGAAATATATATAATATACTGGATACATGTTGTCTTCATAACTTATAACATTATAATATAAAGTTTTATATATATATATATATATATATATATATATATATATATGTCCTACTGATTGTCTTATGCTAAGGCTCATTAAATGAATACATGAATATTATAGATTTTGCTTTATTAATAAATACCTAATTGTATAGGTAATTATAATTTATCACCAGCTGCATAGAGCTTATTTTTATCTCCCGTCATAAATTTATAAGTAGACAAGGAGGCCTCTTCTCAGACCGGTACATTAATGAGAAGAATAACACTGAAAAGTAGAAACTTTTTTACACAGAAACCTTTGTGCGACCTTACTTTGGCCTACTTAAGACATACAAAATGGCAAATATAGTCGAGCATGGCTCTTAAAGGCAATGAATATCCATCTTGACTAGAATAAATTGGATATCAATGTATTTACCTGTCATAAGGCACAACATCCCGTAGGACGTGGTGAAATTTTCTGGCCACTTCTTAGGAAAAAGGAAAGCACCCCTCTAGGAAGGGGCCTAGAATTCACCCTCATGTCATCCTGCTGCGACTGAGAGGAGTGAGCTATCCATTCCACAATCTCATCCTCATTCCCCTCAACTATAATTTTCCACCTATCCGAAGCCAGCACGGAAAATAGTGGCTTACTACTACTAGTACCACCACTACTTCTGGCCAGATAGATGGTGCTGCTACTACCCACATTCTGGCGCTGGGTCTTTCGTTTGGAACCCTTCCATAGCCCAGACATTTTTGGGCACTACCTTGTGTCTTTGTATATGCTGCTAGTTTGAAAATAATAAACAACCTACCCCTGAAAAAAAATAAAGATTAAAAGCGTGTGAAATAGCGAAACGGATTTGGGCTTAAATTCGTTATCACTCCCAGATACTTTTGTGTGCTACCCTATCTATTGGTGTAGTAATCACGTATATATGCTGCTAGTTTGAATTAAATTAGTACCCATTTGAACACAGAAATAAAAAGAAACTGATTTATCCTAAATTTGTTATCCCTCACAAAAACTTTTGTGTGCTGACCTGTATAATATGTTGATCAACTATATGTTAGTTTAATTAAATTGAACAAGTCCCAAAAAACATTTAAATTCCAACCGTGTGGAAATGGAATTCACAGAAATGGACAATTGAGGCCTGACGCTCAATTTCTCGTTATGGATCAAAAGGTAGATTGCTGCTATAGCTTGTGTCTTGTAGTAATCACATATACGGTATATGCTGGTTTAATTAAATTTAACAATCCCCCTCAAAAAATGTTATTCCAACAGTATGAAAACTGAAAATATGTGAAAGGACAATTGAGGCTTGATGCTTAATTTCAATTTAACACACACACACAGGTAGATTACTGCCACACCGTTGGTATTGCTGCAATAATCCTGTATATATGCTGCTTAATTGAATTGATAGAACTCCTCTAAAAAATAAAATTACACTGAGACCGTGTGGAACCTGAAAATACTTAAACAGACTATTGTAAATTTCAACTTAACAATTTCAACTTAGTTACAAACATTTCAACTTAACACACGCAGGTAGATTGCTGCCACTCTGTGGGTATTGCTGCAGTAATTAATTAAATTGAAAGCACCCGCCCCAAAAAGTATATTAAATTATGACTTAGTGGAAACTGAAAATGCGTAAATGGACAACTGAGGCTTTCCCCAGAATTTTAACTTAATACACATAGGTAAATTGCTGGGTATTGCTGCAGTAATCATGTAGATATATACTGCAGGATATGACTGGCTAACACCACCATACAGTGACTGGATAACACCTCCATACAGTTACTGGATAATGCCGCCATACAGTGACTGGATAACAGGGTATAAGAGGGAACAGTATAGAGTATAAGGGGCACAGTACATGGTATGACTAGGGGCACTGTACAGAGTATTGGTAAGAGGGTACAATGCAGGGTATAAGAGGGAACAGTACAGGTTAGGGGGGTACAGTCACATGACCATGTGAGGTTAGAAGGTCCTTATGGTTCATGCGTTTTAGACAAGTGACCAGGGCCCTGTATAGACAGGAGGGGGGCACACAGCAAGTAGGAGGAATGGCCTCTGAGGGGGGATTCATATAAGACGTAGATGGCAGGAGGCCTGTACAGGGCAGCAATACGATATAGGAGAGTAGAAAAGAGGGAGAAATAAAGTTGACAGGATCTCTGGATAAATGAAAGGAAACAGCAGGGGTCTGTGAGAATGAGTGAGATTAGAGAAGGAAAGGGGCAGGGGGCAGAGTATGTGTCAGGGAGTCTGTGGAGGCCTGCTTAATGAGGCAGTAAAAACAACTACATAAGCATTGAAGCTGCTGGCCATACAGCATCCAGAAGCAGCTTCAAGAGCTCCATGACCTCCCCCATCCCACAGAGAAGAGACAGTCACAGTGACTCAATTACAGGCTGTCTGCCTCTCTTCAGGCAGCTACTCCTGCCACTGCAGTCTCACTCTCCTCCTCAGGCGCTATGCGCCGTTTTAGTGGATTCATCCAAAGTGAACCTGGAAAGGTTCGAAAAATAGCAAAGTTGGGTCAGAACTTGGTTTGGTCCGAACTGGTTTGATCATCCTTTATTGAATCATGACCAAAAAAAATAATTGTTAAAATGTAGTAGTCAATATATATTACTAGTGCTACCCAAGCAAAGTTCAAATGAATAGAATCATATTAGTAAGCAATATGTTTTTAATTTTTTTATGCAAACCAAACAATAAGAGGATATTAAGTTCCCTCGAATAGTATTATAGATGTGTCATCTGTCATAGGGATGCAGATAAACCTACTGAGTTATCTCAAGTGAACATTATCATGATGTACACATCCAAAACATTTAAATTACAAATGTGTATTATTTTCTAAGCTGATTGCCCAGTGGTATAGACTATGCCCAGTGCCCACTACTTACACATATAATATATTAGCAATGACTGTGCCCAGTCTTTGGTACCCGAACATGCATTTTGCTGACAGTCTTGAGTGATCAAATGCCATATTTTCTGAAATGTAACATGTCCCTACATGGCCCCGAGGGTATGTACTTATTACAATGTTTGTAGCCTGCCTCTATATTAGTGAAACAGCATTCACCTAAGGGCTCTTTCACACTTGCAGTCTTCTGATCAGGATTATCCCCATGCATTCTGAATGGAGAGAAATCCGTTGAGGATGCATCAGGATGTCTTCAGTTCCGGACCGGAACGTTTTTTGTCCGGAGAAAATACCGCAGCATGCTGCGCTTTTTGCTCCGGCCAAAAATCCTGAACACTTGCCGCAAGGCCGGATCCGGAATTAATTCCCATTGAAAGGCATTGATCCGGATATGGCCTTAAGCTAAACGTTGTTTCGGCGCATTACCGGATCCGACGTTTGGCTTTTTCTGAATGGTTACCATGGCTGCCAGGTCGCTAAAGTCCTGTTTGCCATGGTAATCGGGGCAGCAGTATACTTACCGTCCGTGTGGCTCCCGGGCGTTCCAGAGTGACGTCAGGGCACCCCACGCGCATGGATGACGTGATCGCATGGACACGTCATCCATGCGCATGGGGCGCTCTGACGTCATTCTGGAGCGCCCCGGGAGCCGCACGGACGGTAAGTATATTGCTCCCCCGCTCCCCACTACTACTATGGCAACCAGGACTGGCGTCCTGGCTGCCATAGTAACACTGAACGCATTTTGAAGACTGATCAGTCTTCAAATGCTTTCAGTTCACTTGCGTTTTTCCGGATCCGGCGTGTAATTCCCTCAAATGGAGTACACGACGGATCCGGACAACGCAAGTGTGAAAGAGCCCTAAGTCCTTTAGCATTGCGATTTGCTGAAAACAGAGATTGGTGATGACTGTCTCCCACTGTACTGCCAAATCAACTCAACTGTCAGAGAGAGCAGGGCTTATCCCACAGTCTGTATTTTATCACAATGTTTGTAACTAATGTACATAATTATTTGCTAATTGATTTTTTAGTACACCTTTATAGTGGGTCAGACCAATACAAATCTTCTGCCATAAAAAATAGCATTCAAAATAAATTTGTGGCTGCCTGCAATTGCCACTAGAGGAAGCTTAATGTATACAGTTTATACATTGTATTCAATAATAAAACCATAAATGATATGCCATTGCACTCCCCCTAGCGTTGGCCGCAAGCAGACAGAATTTTTTGCATTTTGCTGTGGTTTTTCTCTCGATCGATGAATCAATCGGTGCACTTTAAATGAATTTTTTAGGTGTCCAAAATTGTGCACTGTATGATAAGGTACCTTTAATTGAAATTAGAAATGAGTGAAGCTATCAAAATTTTGATTTGGCTGATTCCACAAAGTTCTCAAAGAAATTGTTACAAATTACTTATCGCATTCCATTGTATGTAGTGGGTGCAATGACGGGGAACAGCGATCGTGCCGCCCTCGTCATTGAACCCCTCAGATGCTGCATTCAACGCTGATCGTGGCATCTGTCAGTCACATTAAGCCTTTCAGGGGTTAATCAGGGGTTAAAAATAAAAAATAAAATACTCGGAGAGGCCATTGCGGCCAGCTTGAATGAAGAAAACACGTCACATCATCACGCTGACTTGGCACGGTGACGTCATCATCGATGATGTCACCACATCTGGCCAGCGTGATGACCTGGTGACATTACGTGCGTGAGATTTGGCACATTCGTTTCAATCTAGATGGCTGTGACCGCTTCTCCACAAGCAAATGGATAAGCTGAGTATGTATTTTTTAGTTTTTTTACCTTCATTTCTGGAAAAATCAATTTGTTACTATGAAGCGCGAGGAAGTTCGGCTTCATGATTAATCAAATTTATCGAAGTCCACTTAAGATACTTCTATTTAGTGATGAACGAACATCTGCCGGGGCGGTTCGTGAACCGCAAGTTCGCGGCGGGTCCCATTCATTTTAATGGCAGGCGAACCTGAAAAACCTTCAGCTCATATTTGCAGCCAAGAAATAATTACTAGAAGTGCACAAATAGTCCCACAACATGGACAGTGACATACCACATTTATTATTCAAATTTGCGATCTCCATTCATTTTTGTTTTCAATGCAAAATATCGGCAATATAATTTTTGCGTACACGCATGCGCAAATGCACTATACAGAACCCAAATGCACTATAAAGAAAGTATATTGGTATATAACACCCCGCTTCAATCCGTTTTTTGGGGGGACGAATGGTATATCACACCAGTAGAAATTATTTGTTCCAATAACGCTTGTCACTCTATATACCTGCGGTATCGCAGCAAAACCGCACACAACTGCCGCACAATACAAATGTACTATAATATACTTTCTAACATTGTACAAGGAAGGCAATCTATTAGAATATACATGAAGATAAAACTTAACCTTTAATAATTTTACTATGAGGGTCCATTCACAAGTCCGTAAGTGTTTTGCGGATCCGCAAAACACGGACACCGGCAATGTGCATTCCGCAATTTGTGGACCGCACATCGCCAGCACAATAATAGAAAATGCCTAATCTTGTCTGCAATTGCGGACAAGAATAGGACATGTTCTATTTTTTTGCGGAAACAGAAGCACAGATGCGGAAGTGCGGATTCGCAGATGCGGACAGCACATTTTGGCCCCATTGAAAATGAATGGGTCTGCACCGGTTCTGCAAAAATTGCGGAACGGGTGCGGACCCATTTTGCGGACGTGTGAATGGAAAAGATATCCCTCAAAATGAAAATAAATGAAATTATTTAAGTTAACCAAAAAGCATAGATGTGGTAGGCAATAACAAGTGCTTGGCGGCACTAAATCAGGTGCTCGGCGGCACCAAATCAGAAGCCATATGTCCTACCACAATCTGGGGGGTTCCAGTGCACATCGATGAATCCCGGAGGGAAAGCAAAAAACATCCATCCCTGGGCTAGATGATGATGTGGTATTGAAGGACAGGTTGGGCAAAGAACTGTCCCTGATATTGCCCTACAGGGGGTGCTATTCTGGCCCTGATAGCCTAACCACAGACCACCCGCCCTGATAAGAGCGAACCCCGTCCAGAACCTTACCCTATATAAAAATGGCCCTAGTAAGCCCCTAGGCCCCTGACTTCCAGGTGATCACTATATACATCTATGTGTTTTTGACTCATTATAAAAGTATATTATAAGTATATCGCACGCCTCTGTGTATCACACCTATCGATAGCACACCTATAAAAGGACTTTTGTGGCCCTATTAGCTAGCGTCTGGTGTCCCTAACAGTCTGTCCCTGCACCACACAGCAACCTCTCCCTACACTGGCAAAAGACTGAATGTAAAATGGCGGCCAGATCAGGTTTATTTATAAGGTAGGGGGTATGTCCATGTGCTGAAAGTCTCAATTGGCTGTCCTGTACCACCTGATGGATGTGTCATGGGTCAAAGTTCTTCACAATGTAAAAGAATATGGCGGGCGCGAATTTCTCCATATGTGCGCATGTTCGGCGAATCGCGAACACGCAAAGTTCGCCGTGAAACGACCAACGGGCAAACCGCAAGGCCATCACTATTTCACTTAACACTAATTTTCATCTGTACTGCTGCAGGGACTAATGCTTGAGTAAAGTCTTTCACATCAGATTGGGGCTATATCAATAAGGAAAAAAGTTGTAAAAATGCTCCTCATTAAAATTGGATGATATTAAAATTTTTATATTTTGTCTGTGAGAGTAGAACTTTTCTTACGTATTTCTGAAATCCTGACCAAAGCATTAATTCCTCTCGGAGAAGGACAGTTTTATTAATAATTACTATAATTTAACATCTGTTAAATAATCATTTTCAGCCCTGCCATAATTACAAGAGTGCTGCAGAGAGCATGTATAATGGGTGACCTTGGTGTGGGAAGGGAACAGACAACCATGCACTTTGTGAGTCTCCTCGTACAGGGAACATAAGCAGGTCTCTAGCTTGCCATAGATTTTCTCATATCTGGTTTAAGAATCACATCAAGTGTCTCTGAAGAAGATGGGAATGAGCGGGACAGAAAATCCAATTACTGCCAGCTTTCAGGGCCTGTTTGTTATGAAGCACAGTGAGGCCATAATGGTTTCAACATGACATTTTCATTTGACAAAGATGTCTCTTTCGTGTGAAGACTCCATACTGGATGTTATGGGCTCTAGTTTACCCCACATTGCGCAACAGTGTTCATGTTAAACCTCATGAATCACAAAGTTTTGCCTCATCCCTTCAACTGTTTCCCTTTTGGCCCCAAACAAACCACAAATCATGTCAACTAAGGGGCAGTTGGCAACTCTGATGGTTCTCCTAGCAGCTGAC
The DNA here is from genome assembly GCF_014858855.1 of Bufo gargarizans. Lineage (NCBI taxonomy): Eukaryota > Metazoa > Chordata > Amphibia > Anura > Bufonidae > Bufo > Bufo gargarizans. The sequence continues at coordinate 91,842,268 of NC_058085.1, forward strand.
TTATCATTTGCAGGAACAGGAGACTTCTTAGTCAATCTGACAGTAGCTCACATTACAGACAGGTAATACCTTAAGCTAATTTCACACTTGCAGCAGAGTGATCCGGCAAGCAGTTCCGTCGCGGCAAAACGTATGCCAACTGGTGGCATTTGTAAGACTGATCAATCTTAAAAATGATTGATCAGTCAAAAAAATGCATTGAAATGCTGAATCTGTCCTTCCGGTGTCATCCGGCAAAACGGATCCAGCATTTATTTTTTTCACCTTTTTTTCAGTCTGCGCATGCAGTATTTTAAATGCTGCGGTTTTCTCTTTTGCCTGATCAATCAAAATGACTGAATGGAAGACATCCTGATGCATCCTGAACGGATTACTCTCCATTCAGAAGGCATGGGGGATGATCAGTTCTTTCCTGGCATTGAGCCCTTTTGACGGAACTCGGTGTTGGAAAAGAAAAACGCTAGTGTGAAAGTACTCTTACATTGTATAGTGCATTTAAAGATTAGGGTGTACTCATAGGATATACACTGTAGATGAATGCCAAGGGATCAAGGTAGACGACAAAATACAATATTAGGCCTCATGCACACGACAGTATTTTTTTGCGGTCTGCAAAGCGGGGTTCCGTTGTTCCATGATCCGTTTCCATTTTTGTTTCCGTGTGTCTTCCTTTATTTTTGGAGGATCACCAGACATGAAGGAAAGTAAAAAAAAATCTAAGTCAAGTTTGCCATGCAAATGACAGGAAAAAAACTGACACAGACACGCGGACGTGGATAACAATCTTGTGTGCCTCCGTGTTTTTTCATGGACCCATTGACTTGAATTCTAGAGTAACAGGGACAGTGAAGGGAAAGAATATAAAAAACAAATAGTTATGTAGAATACTAGGGACTTTGATCAGGGAAAGCAGCTTGTGGGGGGCCTACAAAACCTAACTGCAAGAAAAACATATTCTTTTTTTCTCATTTGAACAGAGAGACAGCAGTTTTTCCCCCTAAAACCTCAAGGTTGTACGTACTATTTTTGCCAGCACAGCACCCCAATAGCATTCTGCTGCTGAACAATTGCCCTTTTTTCAGTGCACTATATCATTCCTGTGTAATTAAACATGCTGCATTATAGCAAAAGCATTTAGTGGCAATAAGGCCATTCTTATACAAGTGAAATTAAATGCAAATTGCACTTTTAAATATTACTGCCTATCCCAGGCTGTGAGCTCTGCAATGCGATTGGCCAGCGCTACAGCAGAACAAGGGCAGACTCCGCCTACCATAACTTAGTGACTGAAATCTCTGCCTACTATAACTTAGTGAGCAAAGATACCGGAGGGCATAGTGGGAGAACAGAACGGCGCCCAGGGATAATAGTAAGTGCAGTGAGATCCCCGGGCGGCGCTCTCCATGTCTGTATACTTAGTTCACATTGTAATAATCGGTGAAAGGTCCTCTTTAAACGCAAATAACAGTAGTGAAATCTTACACCAGCCTTTCCTACATTGTTAGTGTGTGGGTGTGTTGGTGGGGTATGGGGAATGATCGCATTAGCAGTTTGCAACATTTTACAGTAGAGAAAGGTCTTTGTGAATTTTTAAATGCAAAAAACACAGTAGGGAGGATATTTCTACATAAATACTACATTATTCCCAGAGTAAATTGTCAGTAGCAGTATTCACTGTGTTTGTAAAAGGTGAAGGGTATTTAATTCTGTCTCTGTTTTTAAATTACAAAAACTTTGTTTGCAATTTTGCTATAACCGTTCCATAATTTGTTTGACTGTGAACCAAACCATTACTTTTCATTTAGGAAAATTGTGAGTTTAAATCAGGCCTCATAATAAAGTTTCTGGATTATGAAAAGGGTTAAAAATGAAAAACCCAGGACTTGTCCTTCCAAAGCCAGAATGTGGGTAGCAGCAGCACTAGCTATCCGGCCAGAAGTTGTTTTAGTAGGCCACATTTCTCCCCGGCTTCAGAAAGACGCAACGTTATACGTGAGAAGAATTTTGTGGATTGGATGGTTCATTCCTTCTTTTAGTCACAGCAGAATGACGTGGAGGAAACGTCTGAGTCTGACATCATGCCTTGGGACTGACTCTTGGCCAGACAAGCAAGATTACCTCTCCTATATAGAAAATTTAACTTAATGCCAAAATAGGCCCCTGAAGTTCCTAGGTGTATTTAGTGCTTTTCACTGTTGCACATCGGATGTTCAACATCAGATACAATGGATTACAGAATTCTGCAGGAATAGGTGCCACAGTCAGCTCATTAATGGCAGGAGACCCCTCCACTCAGCTAGAAGCTCTGTATAGCACATTGGTGCAGAAGACCCTACATTGATGTGCTATGCCAGGCTTTAGCGGAGCGGAACAAGCACAGACAGGGGCTCTGTAGAGCACATCACTGCTTCTGTCTGTGTCCGTTCCATACACCACATACATGGCAATAGTATGCAGATGCACAACACTGAAAAGCACTAATGATAGCCAGGGAATTTAGATGCCTATTTTGGCATTAAGACAGTAAAATCATTTAATAAAATACATTATAAACATTCATTTTAGGGTATTTAGAATAGTTTAAAAGAAAGTTATATGAAAGTTTAGTTACACATTAAGGCTCTGTTTACATTGTTGGTTGGCACTTCCATCCCTTTGGCTGTCAAATGGAAATCTTGACAGAGGGAGTACCTGAATATAATTCAGTGAATCTATCATTGTAAAACAAAACACGCAATGCAACAGCTCTCTGCAAACCAAATAAAGTACAAAAGTGCATAATAATTGCTAGTGCTATACTTTAGAGATGCTTGGCAAATCAGTTTGTACAAAATTATTTAAGCCCGTCCGCTGCACGTCAACGCGATCTCTGTAAGACGGGTTCCTAACACTAAATTCTACCTGGTATGTGCCATGATGGCTACCATACAATTCAGTGAGTGTAGGTTCCACATGCATGCCGGGCCTGCTTTAATTTGTCATTTTTGGTGCCAAAATGTCCTCCATTATATCCAAGGAATGCAGGTACCAACATGCATGCTGGGCCCACTCCACACCACTCCTGGTGCCAAATGGCCACCAGAGAATGCAATGAGAGTCGACAACTGTATCTCTCCTGGTGCCAAATGGCTTCCAGTGAGTGAGGGAGAGCAGGCCAAGCTATATACTTACACTAATTAAAATCAGCCTATGGGGCAGACGAGCTGGTCAGGAATGCACGACTGAGGTGTCAGCCACACGTTTAGTACAAACTGCAAAGAAAAAGGGGGTCAGTCAGCACATCCCAATGCGCAGGGGCACGTTGCTATGGCCGAGAACAACACTGTAAAACAAGAAATATAATGCAACAGCTCTCTGCAAACCAAATAAAGTACAAAAATGCATAATAATTGCTAGTGCTATAAATTAGAGAGGTTTGGCAAATCATTTTGTACAAAATTATTTGAGCCCGTCTGCCGCACGTCAAGGCGATCTCTGTAAGTGCTGTTGCATTGCATGTTTTGTTTTACAGTGTTGTTCTCAGCCATAGCAACGTGGGATGTGCTGACTGACCCCTTTTTATTTGCAGTTTGTACTGGTGGTGTGGCTGACACCCGAGTCGTGCACTCCTGACCAGCTCGTCTGCCCCATAGGCTGATTTTAATTTAGTGTGAGTATATAGCTTGGCCTGCGCTCCCTCACTCACTGGAAGCCATTTGGCACCAGGAGAGATATAGAGTGGACTCTCATTGCATTCTTTGGTGGCCATTTGGCACCAGGAGTGGTGTAGAGTGGGCCCGGAGTGCATGTTGGTACCTGCATTCCTTGGATATAATGGAGATCATTTTGGCACAAAAAATGACAGAAATTAAGGCAGGCCCGGCATGCATGTGGAACCTACACTCCTTGAATTGTATGGTAGCCGTCATGGCACATAACAGGTAGAATTTAGTGTTAGGAACCCATCTTACAGAGATCGCTTTGACGTGCGGCAGACGGGGTCAAATAATTTTGTACAAAACGATTTGCTGAACATCTCTAATTTATAAGTATAGCACTAGCAATTATTATGCATTTTTGTACTTTATTTGGTTTGCAGAGAGCTGTTGCATTGCATGTTTTGTTCTCAGTGATAGCAACGTGCTCCTGCGCATTGGGATGTGCTGACTGACCCCCTTTTTCTTTGCAGTGAATCCATCACGCACCGTTTGGATTGATCACATGATTAATTTGGCAGCCATCGCACAAATGTGAATATAGACTAAGAATTATGAAACACAGTGGGCAGCACAGTGGCTCAGTGCTTAGCACCAGTGCCTTGGTTCAGATCCAGCCATGGATGACATCTGCATAAAGATTGTATGTTCTTCCCATGTTTGTGTGGGTTTCCTCCGAGTACTTTGGTTTCCTCCCATATTCCAAAGACATATTGATAGGGGACTTAGATTGTGAGCCCCCTGGGGACAGTAAGTGATGATAATGTCTGAAAAGCTCTGCGGAATAGGTCAGTGCTGTATAATTAAAACAAATAAGTAAAATAAGTCACATGGGCCTGATGGGATACACCCAAAGCTATTAAAAGAGCTTAGTGGTGAACTAGCAAAAACATTAACAGATTTATTTAACCAATCCCTGGTAACTAGAGTTGAGCGAACACCTGGATGTTCGGGTTCGAGAAGTTCGGCCGAACATCCCGGAAATGTTCGGGTTCGGGATCCGAACCCGATCCGAACTTCGTCCCGAACCCGAACCCCATTGAAGTCAATGGGGACCCGAACTTTTCGGCACTAAAACGGCTGTAAAACAGCCCAGGAAAGGGCTAGAGGGCTGCAAAAGGCAGCAACATGTAGGTAAATCCCCTGCAAACAAATGTGGATAGGGAAATTAATTAAAATAAAAATTAAATAAATAAAAATTAACCAAAATCAATTGGAGAGAGGTTCCATAGCAGAGAATCTGGCTTCCCGTCACCCACCACTGGAACAGTCCATTCTCAGATATTTAGGCCCCGGCACCCAGGCAGAGGAGAGAGGTCCCGTAACAGAGAATCTGTCTTCATGTCAGCAGAGAATTAGTCTGCATGTCATAGCAGAGAATGAGGCTTCACGTCAGCCACCACTGCAACAGTCCATTGGCATATATTTAGGCCTAGCACACAGGCAGAGGAGAGAGGTCCCGTAACAGAGAATCTGGCTTCATGTCAGCAGAGAATCAGTCTGCATGTCATAGCAGAGAATGAGGCTTCACGTCAGCCACCACTGCAACAGTCCATTGGCATATATTTAGGCCCAGCACACACACAGGCAGAGGAGAGAGGTCCCGTAACAGAGAATCTGTCTTCATGTCAGCAGAGAATTAGTCTGCATGTCATAGCAGAGAATGAGGCTTCACGTCACCCACCACTGCAACAGTCCATTGGCATATATTTAGGCCTAGCACACAGGCAGAGCAGAGAGGTCCCGTAACAGACAATCTGGCTTCATGACAGCAGAGAATCAGTCTGCATGTCATAGCAGAGAATGAGGCTTCACGTCACCCACCACTGCAACAGTCCATTGGCATATATTTAGGCCTAGCACACAGGCAGAGCAGAGAGGTCCCGTAACAGACAATCTGGCTTCATGTCAGCAGAGAATCAGTCTGCATGTCATAGCAGAGAATGAGGCTTCACGTCACCCACCACTGCAACAGTCCATTGGCATATATTTAGGCCTAGCACACAGGCAGAGCAGAGAGGTCCCGTAACAGACAATCTGGCTTCATGACAGCAGAGAATCAGTCTGCATGTCATAGCAGAGAATGAGGCTTCACGTCACCCACCACTGCAACAGTCCATTGGCATATATTTAGGCCTAGCACACAGGCAGAGCAGAGAGGTCCCGTAACAGACAATCTGGCTTCATGTCAGCAGAGAATCAGTCTGCATGTCATAGCAGAGAATGAGGCTTCACGTCACCCACCACTGCAACAGTCCATTGGCATATATTTAGGCCTAGCACACAGGCAGAGCAGAGAGGTCCCGTAACAGACGATCTGGCTTCATGTCAGCAGAGAATCAGTCTGCATGTCATAGCAGAGAATCAGGCTTCACGTCAGCCACCACTGCAACAGTCCATTGTCATAAATTTAGGCCCAGCACCCAGGCAGAGGAGAGAGGTCCCGTAACAGACAATCTGGCTTCATGTCAGCAGAGAATTAGTCTGCATGTCATAGCAGAGAATCAGGCTTCATGTCAGCCACCACTGCAACAGTCCATTGGCATATATTTAGGCCTAGCACACAGGCAGAGGAGAGGTTCATTCAACTTTGGGTAGCATCGCAATATAATGGTAAAATGAAAATAAAAATAGGATTGAATGAGGAAGTGCCCTGGAGTCCAATAATATATGGTTATGGGGAGGTAGTTAATGTCTAATCTGGACAAGGGACGGACAGGTCCTGTGGGATCCATGCCTGGTTCATTTTTATGAACGTCAGCTTGTCCACATTGGCTGTAGACAGGCGGCTGCGTTTGTCTGTAATGACGCCCCCTGCCGTGCTGAATACACGTTCAGACAAAACGCTGGCTGCCGGGCAGGCCAGCACCTCCAAGGCATAAAAGGCTAGCTCTGGCCACGTGGACAATTTAGAGACCCAGAAGTTGAATGGGGCCGAACCATCAGTCAGTACGTGGAGGGGTGTGCACACGTACTGTTCCACCATGTTAGTGAAATGTTGCCTCCTGCTAACACGTTGCGTATCAGGTGGTGGTGCAGTTAGCTGTGGCGTGTTGACAAAAGTTTTCCACATCTCTGCCATGCTAACCCTGCCCTCAGAGGAGCTGGCCGTGACACAGCTGCCTTGGCGACCTCTTGCTCCTCCTCTGCCTTGGCCTTGGGCTTCCACTTGTTCCCCTGTGACATTTGGGAATGCTCTCAGTAGCGCGTCTACCAACGTGCGCTTGTACTCGCGCATCTTCCTATCACGCTCCAGTGCAGGAAGTAAGGTGGGCACATTGTCTTTGTAGCGTGGATCCAGCAGGGTGGCAACCCAGTAGTCCGCACAGGTTAAAATGTGGGCAACTCTGCTGTCGTTGCGCAGGCACTGCAGCATGTAGTCGCTCATGTGTGCCAGGCTGCCCAGGGGTAAGGACAAGCTGTCCTCTGTGGGAGGCGTATCGTCATCGTCCTGCCTTTCCCCCCAGCCACGCACCAGTGATGGACCCGAGCTGCGTTGGGTGCCACCCCGCTGTGACCATGCTTCATCCTCATCCTCCTCCACCTCCTCCTCATCCTCGTCCTCCTCGTCCTCCAGTAGTGGGCCCTGGCTGGCCACATTTGTACCTGGCCTCTGCTGTTGCAAAAAACCTCCCTCTGAGTCACTTCGAAGAGACTGGCCTGAAAGTGCTAAAAATGACCCCTCTTCCTCATCCTCCTCCTCCTCCTCCTGGGCCACCTCCTGTTCCATCATCGCCCTAAGTGTTTTCTCAAGGAGACATAGAAGTGGTATTGTAACGCTGATAACGGTGTCATCGCCACTGGCCATGTTGGTGGAGTACTCGAAACAGCGCAACAGGGCACACAGGTCTCGCATGGAGGCCCAGTCATTGGTGGTGAAGTGGTGCTGTTCTGTAGTGCGACTGACCCGTGCGTGCTGCAGCTGAAACTCCACTATGGCCTGCTGCTGCTCGCACAGTCTGTCCAGCATGTGCAAGGTGGAGTTCCACCTGGTGGGCACGTCGCATATGAGGCGGTGAGCGGGAAGGCCGAAGTTACGCTGTAGCGCAGACAGGCGAGCAGCGGCAGGATGTGAACGCCGGAAGCGCGAACAGACGGCCCGCACTTTATGCAGCAGCTCTGACATGTCGGGGTAGTTGTGAATGAACTTCTGCACCACCAAATTCAGCACATGCGCCAAGCAAGGGATGTGCGTCAAATTGGCTAGTCCCAGAGCTGCAACGAGATTTCGCCCATTATCACACACCACCAGGCCGGGCTTGAGGCTCACCGGCAGCAACCACTCGTCGGTCTGTTGTTCAATACCCCGCCACAACTCCTGTGCGGTGTGGGGCCTGTCCCCCAAACATATGAGTTTCAGAATGGCCTGCTGACGTTTACCCCGGGCTGTGCTGAAGTTGGTGGTGAAGGTGTGTGGCTGACTGGATGAGCAGGTGGAAGAAGAGGAGGAGGAAGCCGAGAAGGAGGAGGTGGCAACAGGAGGCAAAGAATGTTGCCCTGCGATCCTTGGCGGCGGCAGGACGTGCGCCAAACAGCTCTCCGCCTGGGGCCCAGCTGCCACTACATTTACCCAGTGTGCAGTTAGGGAGATATAGCGTCCCTGGCCGTGCTTACTGGTCCACGTATCTGTGGTTAGGTGGACCTTGCTACAGATGGCGTTGCGCAGTGCACACTTGATTTTATCGGATACTTGGTTGTGCAGGGAAGGCACGGCTCTCTTGGAGAAGTAGTGCCGGCTGGGAACAACATACTGTGGGACAGCAAGCGACATGAGCTGTTTGAAGCTGTCTGTGTCCACCAGCCTAAATGACAGCATTTCATAGGCCAGTAGTTTAGAAATGCTGGCATTCAGGGCCAGGGATCGAGGGTGGCTAGGTGGGAATTTACGCTTTCTATCAAATGTTTGTGAGATGGAGAGCTGAACGCTGGCGTGTGACATGGTTGAGACGCTTGGTGACGGAGGTGGTGGTGGTGGTGTTGGTGGTACATCCCCTGTTTGCTGGGCGGCAGGTGCCAACGTTCCTCCAGAGGCGGAGGAAGAGGCCGAGGCGGCAGCAGCAGAATAGGCCGAGGCGGCAGCAGCAGAAGAGGTAGCAGGGGGAGCCTGAGTGACTTCCTTGGTTTTAAGGTGTTTACTCCACTGCAGTTCATGCTTTGCATGCAGGTGCCTGGTCATGCAGGTTGTGCTCAGGTTCAGAACGTTAATGCCTCGCTTCAGGCTCTGATGGCACAGCGTGCAAACCACTCGGGTCTTGTCGTCAGCACATTGTTTGAAGAAGTGCCATGCCAGGGAACTCCTTGAAGCTGCCTTTGGGGTGCTCGGTCCCAGATGGCGGCGGTCAGTAGCAGGCGGAGTCTCTTGGCGGCGGGTGTTCTGCTTTTGCCCACTGCTCCCTCTTTTGCTACGCTGTTGGCTCGGTCTCACCACTGCCTCTTCCTCCGAACTGTGAAAGTCAGTGGCACGACCTTCATTCCATGTGGGGTCTAGGACCTCATCGTCCCCTGCATCGTCTTCCACCCAGTCTTGATCCCTGACCTCCTGTTCAGTCTGCACACTGCAGAAAGACGCAGCAGTTGGCACCTGTGTTTCGTCATCATCAGAGACATGCTGAGGTGGTATTCCCATGTCCTCATCATCAGGAAACATAAGTGGTTGTGCGTCAGTGCATTCTATGTCTTTCACCGCTGGGGAAGGGCTAGGTGGATGCCCTTGGGAAACCCTGCCAGCGGAGTCTTCAAACAGCATAAGAGACTGCTGCATAACTTGAGGCTGAGACAGTTTCCCTGGTATGCATGGGGGTGATGTGACAGACTGATGGGGTTGGTTTTCAGGCGCCATCTGTGCGCTTTCTGCAGAAGACTGGGTGGGAGATAATGTGAACGTGCTGGATCCACTGTCGGCCACCCAATTGACTAATGCCTGTACCTGCTCAGGCCTTACCATCCTTAGAACGGCATTGGGCCCCACCATATATCGCTGTAAATTCTGGCGGCTACTGGGACCTGAGGTAGTTGGTACACTAGGACGTGTGGATGTGGCAGAACGGCCACGTCCTCTCCCAGCACCAGAGGGTCCACTAACACCACCACGACCATGTCCACGTCCGCGTCCCTTACTAGATGTTTTTCTCATTGTTATGGTTCACCACAACAACAAATATATTATTTGGCCCAATGTATTGTATTCAAATTCAGCGGGATATAAATTTGAGGCCTAGTATTTAGGCGCTGGGTGACCGGTATGGATTTAGTGACAGAATTAGACTTGGAAATGCACAGAAGCGTGTGTGTGAAGTTATTCTGAATGACCCAATGTGCACCTTCAATATTATATACCCTTTTTGGGATAGATTTCAAATAGCTCTGATATAGCAGGAACCACTAAATTATGAAATTGCTAAATTGGGAATTGTACTTCAACCCAGAACAAAAAATGTGCTTTGACGGACACTAAATATCTTGCCCAGCAACAACAGTACAGCGGTGGGTAACGAGAGATTTAGAGGGATTTAAATTTGAGGCCTAGTATTTAGGCGCTGGGTGACAGGTATGGGTTTAGTGACAGAATTAGACTTGGAAATACACAGTAGCGGGTGTGTGTGAAGTTATTCTGAATGACCCAATGTGCACCTTCAATATTATATACCCTTTTTGGGATAGATTTCAAATAGCTCTGATATAGCAGGAACCACTAAATTATGAAATTGCTAAATTGGGAATTGTACTTCAACCCAGAACAAAAAATGTGCTTTGACGGACACTAAATATCTTGCCCAGCAACAACAGTACAGCGGTGGGTAACGAGAGATTTAGAGGGATTTAAATTTGAGGCCTAGTATTTAGGCGCTGGGTCACCGGTATGGATTTAGTGACAGAATTAGACTTGGAAATGCACAGAAGCGTGTGTGTGAAGTTATTCTGAATGACCCTATGTGCACCTTCAATATTATATACCCTTTTAGGGATAGATTTCAAATAGCTCTGATATAGCAGAAACCACTAAATTATGAAATTGCTAAATTGGGAATTGTACTTCAACCCAGAACAAAAAATGTGCTTTGACGGACACTAAATATCTTGCCCAGCAACAACAGTACAGCGGTGGGTAACGAGAGATTTAGAGGGATTTAAATTTGAGGCCTAGTATTTAGGCGCTGGGTGACAGGTATGGGTTTAGTGACAGAATTAGACTTGGAAATGCACAGAAGCGTGTGTGTGAAGTTATTCTGAATGACCCTATGTGCACCTTCAATATTATATACCCTTTTAGGGATAGATTTCAAATAGCTCTGATATAGCAGAAACCACTAAATTATGAAATTGCTAAATTGGGAATTGTACTTCAACCCAGAACAAAAAATGTGCTTTGACGGACACTAAATATCTTGCCCAGCAACAACAGTACAGCGGTGGGTAACGAGAGATTTAGAGGGATTTAAATTTGAGGCCTAGTATTTAGGCGCTGGGTCACCGGTATGGATTTAGTGACAGAATTAGACTTGGAAATGCACAGAAGCGTGTGTGTGAAGTTATTCTGAATGACCCTATGTGCACCTTCAATATTATATACCCTTTTAGGGATAGATTTCAAATAGCTCTGATATAGCAGAAACCACTAAATTATGAAATTGCTAAATTGGGAATTGTACTTCAACCCAGAACAAAAAATGTGCTTTGACGGACACTAAATATCTTGCCCAGCAACAACAGTACAGTGGTGGGTAACGAGAGATTTAGAGGGATTTAAATTTGAGGCCTAGTATTTAGGCGCTGGGTCACCGGTATGGATTTAGTGACAGAATTAGACTTGGAAATGCACAGAAGCGTGTGTGTGAAGTTATTCTGAATGACCCTATGTGCACCTTCAATATTATATACCCTTTTAGGGATAGATTTCAAATAGCTCTGATATAGCAGAAACCACTAAATTATGAAATTGCTAAATTGGGAATTGTACTTCAACCCAGAACAAAAAATGTGCTTTGACGGACACTAAATATCTTGCCCAGCAACAACAGTACAGCGGTGGGTAACGAGAGATTTAGAGGGATTTAAATTTGAGGCCTAGTATTTAGGCGCTGGGTGACAGGTATGGGTTTAGTGACAGAATTAGACTTGGAAATACACAGTAGCGGGTGTGTGTGAAGTTATTCTGAATGACCCAATGTGCACCTTCAATATTATATACCCTTTTTGGGATAGATTTCAAATAGCTCTGATATAGCAGGAACCACTAAATTATGAAATTGCTAAATTGGGAATTGTATTTCAACCCAGAACAAGAAATGTGCTTGAACGGACACTAAATAACTCGCCCAGCTACAGCACTAGGGACAGATTTAGCTGGATATAAATTTGAGGCCTAGTATTTAGGCGCTGGGTGACCGGTATGGATTTAGTGACAGAATTAGACTGGGATATGGCCAAAAAATGAACAGACTATTGCTGGTTAAATGCACTTGGTGTGACAGCTTCACCCTGATGTAGGCTTTAGCCAAAAAACAACCACACCATTGAGGGTTAAATGCACTTGGTGACAGGCGCAGCTTGCCCCTGATTTTGTATATGGCCAAAAAATGAACAGACTATTGCTGGTTAAATGCACTTGGTGTGACAGCTTCACCCTGATGTAGGCTTTAGCCAAAAAACAACCACACCATTGAGGGTTAAATGCACTTGGTCGCAGCTTGTGCTGGCGCACCACAAGACACAAAATGGCCGCCGATCACCCCAGAAAAATGAGACTGACAAACGGTCTGTGCAGCCTAAAAACAGTGAGCAATTGAGGATCAGCAGCTCAATGATCCACAGCTGCAGATCGATCAGTTAATCAAGTCCTTTGGAGGAGTTAATCTGCCTAATCTCGCCCTACTGTCGCAGCCGCAACCTCTCCCTACGCTAATCAGAGCAGAGTGACGGGCGGCGCTATGTGACTCCAGCTTAAATAGAGGCTGGGTCACATGGTGCTCTGGCCAATCACAGCCATGCCAATAGTAGGCATGGCTGTGATGGCCTCTTGGGGCAAGTAGTATGACGCTTGTTGATTGGCTGCTTTGCAGCCTTTCAAAAAGCGCCAAGAAAGCGTCACAAAAGCGCGAAGAAAGCGACGAACACCGAACCCGAACCCGGACTTTTACGAAAATGTCCGGGTTCGGGTCCGTGTCACGGACACCCCAAAATTCGGTACGAACCCGAACTATACAGTTCGAGTTCGCTCATCCCTACTGGTAACATGAGTCGTCCCAGAAGATTGAAAATTAGCAAATGTTGTGCCCATTCACAAGAAAGGTAGTAGGGAGGAATCGGGCAGCTATAGGCCAGTAAGCCTGACATCAATAGTCGGGAAATTAAAGGAAACCATACTTAAGGAGAGGATTATAGAACATCTAAAATCCCATGGATTGAAAGATGAAAAACAGCATGGGTTTACTTCAGGGAGATCATGTCAAACTAATCTTATTGATTTTTTTGATTGGGTGACTAAAATAATAGATGGCGGAGATGCAGTAGACATCGCTTATCTAGACTTTAGTAAGGCTTTTGATACTGTCCCACATAGAAGGCTTATCAATAAATTGCAGTCTTTGGGCTTGGACTCCCATATTGTTGAATGGATTAGGCAGTGGCTGAGGGACAGACAACAGAGGGTTGTAGTCAATGGAGTATATTCAGACCATGGTCTTGTTACCAGTGGGGTACCTCAGGGATCTGTTCTGGGATTGTTTAATATCTTTATCAGCGAAATTGCAGAAGGCCTTAATGGTAAGGTGTGTCTTTTTGCTGATGACACAAAGATTTGTAACAGGGTTGATGTTCCTAGAGGGTTACACCAAATGAAAAAGGATTTAGGAAAACTAGTCAATGGTCAAAAATCTGGCAACAAAAATGTAATGTTGATAAGTGCAAGATAATTCCCCTGGGGCGTAAAAACCCAAGAGCAGAATATAAAATCAGTGATACAGTCCTAACCTCAGTATCTGAGGAAAGGGATTTAGGGGTCATTATTTCAGAAGACTTAAAGGTAGGCAGACAATATTATAGAGCAGCAGGAAATGCTAGCAGAATGCTTGGGTGTATAGGGAGAGGCATTACCAGTAGAAAGAGGGAGGTGCTCATGCCGCTCTACAGAGCACTAGTGAGACCTCATTAGTAGTAAGATGCGGGATGTTTCGTCAAAGTGACAGGTACCACGCCCCTTTTACACGCCCCCTTTTTATATAGCTTGATATCAATTTGATATCAAACTATAGACATTGAAACTGCTGATCACAAATTTTTTCAAAATAGGTTGATATCAAGTTTATTTTGCTTCAAAATGCTGATCACAAATGTTTGCAAGACACATTGTCCAATTCATGAGTGCCCCAGACACTGTCATAGACACGCCCGCTTGCAAAGCACATTTTCAATCGATACGGGCCTAAATGGCTTATCTACAAGCACATTGCTCAATTCAAGATTGCCCCCAGAACCTGTCATCGTGTTGTTCTACAAGGCCATAGCCCCCTGTCAGGGACATCAAAAACACATTATAGCATTTTATACATTTTATAACTTTCATTTTAAATAAAAGCAAAAAGGCTAAACACAAGTCCTTTTATAGCACTCCCAGAAGCTATTGATATAAAATTAAGATTAATGCATAAAAAGACCTATAATAAACATATAAATTCTTATAAAACATAATTTAACTACTATAATTTAATTAGGTATTATAAATAATATTTTTTGTAATTTTATAACATTGATATAAAGGCTAAACACATTGATATCTCTTTATATCCTTTTATATAGCTTGATTTTTATTTATTTATTTATTTTTTTATTTTATTTTTTGCAACTCTGCAATATGCTAATCGCTACCACCTGACAAGTGTTACAACACGGACCGCCTATATAAACAGGGGTCCAGTCTCTGCATGGCTATCACAGAGAGACTTGGACACATAGACGCAGTACTAGTAAGATGCGGGATGTTTCGTCAAAGTGACAGGTACCACGCCCCTTTTACACGCCCCCTTTTTATATAGCCTGATATCAATTTGATATTAAAATATTAAAATTTATAGGGGCTCGCTATTAAAATTTATAGGGTTCGCTATTATTTATAGGGCTAGCAATTAAAATATTAAAATTTATAGGACTCGCTATTAAAATTTATAGGGCTCGCTATTATTTATAGGTCTAGCTATTAAAATATTAAAATTTATAGGGCTCGCTATTAAAATTCGCTATTAAAATTTATAGGACTCGCTATTAAAATTTATAGGGCTCGCTATTATTTATAGGTCTAGCTATTAAAATATTAAAATTTATAGGGCTCGCTATTAAAATTCGCTATTAAAATTTATAGGGATCGCTATTAAAATTTATAGGGCTCGCTATTATTTATAGGTCAAGCCATTAAAATATTAAAAATTATAGGCCTCGCTATTAAAATTTATAGGTCTCGCTATCGCTATTAAAATTTATAGGACTCGCTATTAAAATTTATCGTGTTTGATATTAAAATGTATAATGCATGATATTTTAATATAATAGTATTAAAAATCAAAACGATGACAAATATAATTTGGTTAAAAAGCTTTATTCATTTTCCTTATTTACAACAGCCCCGTAGGGACAGACACGTTTGACTGTAATTATAGCATCGTATACATAACCGTTTCATGCGTTTTGCTACAAATGATCGCACAATACGGTCATTTTTTCTAAAATCGTTAGTGAACATTTTTAACACATTTTCAAAAGAGCTCCCTTTAGCGAGGCATTGCAAGATATAGATACAGTAATGGCCGCAGACCGTACTAACGGCGTCTTGTATTTGTCTGTTTTGGTACCTTATAGTCTTAGAATTTTTATATAAAAACTGCATAAACTCGCCCGGAAATATTTCATTTTCGGGGGATAAACCATAACTATCAAAAAAAATTGATATATCATTCGGGTATAATATAATTAAAATCCAATGCTTCCCCCGCTGATACGAATTATCCGTATTTACAATGTAGGCCGCTGGCCTGTCGATGATCTTACCCCCCGGTAATAAATCACACGGGAATACACCTTTAAATATGCGCCTGCCGTTAATATCAGCTTTAATAACACATGCAATTTCATAATTATTCATGTCTATTTAAAAATCATATAATACCTCACGACGATTATTTATTTCAATAATATTTTCATGAACTGAATATACAATCATATTAATTGTGTTCGCAATCGGCTCGGCAAATCTAATTTCAGCTCTCAGATTGCCAGTTTTTACTAGAGAGAAATGACCGCCGGGCTCCTGATCCGGCGATAAATCAAAAGCGAACAAAGTGTAACCGTTCAAAAACTCGTGTCGATCGACTGATAAAGCGTTGTCGGACTTGTGTTTCCCCGAAATATGTACTAGTGACATATATTCACGAACAGCTGACTCGTCTTGGAAGTTAGGTTGAAAAGGTTTTGCAGGTATCTGTTGACCATCCAAATATAAGGCTGCATAATTCACATTATAGTGGTTGAAGCACAAAGGGTTTCTTTGGTAACTCCCAGAAAATGATTCGTTATCCACAAACGCTAGTATTACTGTTTTTGGTAGGTTGCCGAGGAAAAGATTCTCGTGGTTACATATGCGAGTACCGGCGGGGACGCTATACACTTTAAGCGACGCCCGATCGATCGAGTACTTTGCGTTAGCGGTTAACAGAGCACGACTGTGACCGATTCTTACAGCGGGCGATACTTGTACTCTTTTGACAAACAGGGAAGCGTGCTGTATCTGTACTTTAAAATGTGCCGCCTCGGCAGACATAAGGCAGAAAGTATCTTTGTTTCTTGTCAATTTTATCTTTAGATCTAAACCGTTCAGTATTAACTTTGGTTGATTAAATATATCGGCGTAAATGGGGCCCATTAATTCAACACTCCTAGAGCGGGCTGAATACTTTGCTCTCTTGCTGAAGCCGTCATTACGCCCGTCGAGAACCCGGTCATCATGATGTCCCGCTGTGTCTTTATAGAATAAACCGGCTGTAAACTGGGACGCTAAAGTTTGTGAATTATAATTTATTAGGGACTCTATATACGCTCTATACGTATAAAGGTTGTCGCTTCTTGAAATCAACGTGTCGCCGAGCGTTATATCCAGCTGATTAAAAAGACTCGCTATAGGGTAGTTAATAAGTGCAACGCGGGATCCTTCCGGTATGGGGGTGTTGTCAGGACTAACGATTTTGCAAACGACGTGTAACAATGTGTTATTAAGGTCGTAATAATATTCACCGCTGCCCGTGATGTAGAATTCCAAAGGTGCATTGTCAGTTATTGCAGCGATTGGCTGCACCTCTACATAAAGCGATTTTTCAATGCTTGTTTGGGTAGGTGGTATTTGAAAGATATCCAACTCTGATTTGGCGTACTCGGCGGAGGCGTCATGCACGAAAGCCATAGCGTCTAACTAGAAGATGTCACTCGGTGAGCGACTTCTTGTTTTCTGGCGGCGACGTCTCTTAGGTTGTGCTACTTTATTCATAAAAGATGGTAAGACAAAGGCCGCTCGTGCACGTTTTCTTTTACGCGTTTTTTTACGTATTTGAACGACACCAGAGCCCTCCTGGTTCTGCGCCGACCTATTTACACGATCCATAAAGGCGGTCGAAGCCGTAGTAACAACGTCTTTAGCGATGTTACGGGCGGCTGTTTTCACATGTGGTTTTGCAAGCTCCAAACCTCTCTTAAATAGGGGAACGACACGGCGGAACAGACCCCGAAATAACCCGGCGAGTCCAGAACCATGCATGAATTCAGTACCGTGGAAGCCGTCCAAGCCATGACCAGCTTGCGTTATGTAATAATGCGTATAAGCGTCCGGGTCACCGTACACTCTCTGGGACAACATTTTAGTGCGTCGTCACCGCGCGCGGTCTAAAGTGTAATCGCACAATAGTCTTACCGTATTTGAATTTAACAGGTTTAGCCTGATCCGTCAGTATCGATATTGTAACCGTGTCAAAATGATGTTTACAAACAGGTATATAGTCCGGCCGGTGATACTTTTGCGTGACGATATCACCATTCTTGCCGCCTAACTCGACAGTTCTTAAAAGTTGTACGTAACTATCCCCAACAAGTTGATGTTGGACGATATCGGTACATACAAACAATGTATAAAAACCGGCTTTAATATCGGCATTAATTTTTTTCTCTTTTGATGAAACTAGAGCAAGCCCCTTTATACCACCAACATGATGTTCTAAAACAGGTAATCCGGGTCCTTTGTATCGGAGAGTGATGTGCTCGGTGTCGACATTCTTGAGCGGCGGAGCTTTCGAATACCCCGTAAGCCCCAAAATATTCCCCAACTTCACACAAGGCATGAACTTGTATGCTGGTGAATTCAGTACATAAACGGTTCTGTCAATATCATCGTATCTTAGACGCAATTGATCGGGAGGTATTTTTATAGATTCAAGCTTGCTATTAATGGCTTTGATGAGATCTTGCATATTGGCGTAATAACCCGATTTAACAAAAAGTTCGCTGATCGTCGCGTCGCGCTGGTCGACGTAGAATACACCATCTCCGGGGCCAAAGGTTTCCCACGTATGTGGATACTGTATCTCCACTAAAGCTACTTCGTAAGGGCCGCGAAGATGCACCGCTTTTGCTAACTTAGTGGTGTACTCGGCGATGCTGTTTTCGGGATAAAGTTTGGCGGAGGCGTTGCAAGGCAGCGTGATAAAAAACGATCCGTCCTCCATAGTTTACAGGCGCATCAACTGTTTTTCAGGCACCCAAGAGTTAAACTTGTCAGGGTAACCTATCCACTTTACAAAACACAACGTTTTACCCCGAACTTTCTTCTTTTTCAGTATTTTTTCTATCCTGTAAACGCGTCGCTTGTCGAGAGTTACTTTTTGGACTTCTTCCGGGTAGAACGAGCCTTCAATGAGCTCATCGGACAGGTCTTTCAGCTTATAAAGGGGTCTGAGGCCCCTAGTGTTTACAGCATGAATTTTAAATATCTCGTCCGTATAGGTTTGTTCATACCCCTTTGTAAAAACACCCTTATAACGAACAATTCTGACATGGTCACCTATTTTTAATACCTGTTTAACTTTTTTAATAGTATCGTAACACCCGTAGATATTTTTCCAAACGGTTAAAGAGTTCTCTTTTGACACATCGACGGGGCGCCGCCTTATAGTTCTGTGGTATGTGTGGTTATAACTATACACCAAGTCTTGCAACTTGTCGATGTACCTGTACGTGTTTTGTTCTCTAAGATAGCGCCACATTTTAGTTTTCAGCGTTCTATTAAAACGCTCGACCAACGCTGCCTTAACAGCGTTTGTAGTTAAAAAATGATGTATTTTATAGGTTTCACAAAGATGCCGCATAGGTTTGTTTATAAACTCACGGCCCCGATCAGTCTGTAGCTTTTGGGGGGTTCGGCCGCTTAACTTAAATATCTGCTCAAAAGCGGTAGCCACGGTCGCCCCGGACTTATTTGAAAGGCCCGACACCCAGGCATATTTAGATAGAATATCAACGACCGTCAGCAGGTATTTTACACCATTATTTTCTTTAGAAAAATCCATCATCGACACAAGATCTGCCTGCCATTGCGCATCTATGTCAGACACCATAACCTTGTTTCTTGTAAAGGTTTTTTTAACAGGTTTGTATAATGTGTAAGTATCCTCGTTACACAACCAGTTTTTGACAGAGTCTTTTCTTATTCCAAATTTCTGTACTTCTCTGAATAAGGCGTCAACGCCCCCATAAGAGCCGACAGCTTTTGGCGTGTAGTACTGTTTTCGCAATATTTTGCTTTTTGCAGGCATTTTAGCGGTGTTTTAAACAGCGTCTACTCAACAACACGTCCTAACTGTTTAAAATAAAAATGTCTTCAGTTTTTCTTTTTACAATAAATATAATAGCTTGATTATTTAAAATTGTATAAACAGTTAGGACGTGTTGTTGAGTAGACGCTGTTTAAAACACCGCTAAAATGCCTGCAAAAAGCAAAATATTGCGAAAACAGTACTACACGCCAAAAGCTGTCGGCTCTTATGGGGGCGTTGACGCCTTATTCAGAGAAGTACAGAAATTTGGAATAAGAAAAGACTCTGTCAAAAACTGGTTGTGTAACGAGGATACTTACACATTATACAAACCTGTTAAAAAAACCTTTACAAGAAACAAGGTTATGGTGTCTGACATAGATGCGCAATGGCAGGCAGATCTTGTGTCGATGATGGATTTTTCTAAAGAAAATAATGGTGTAAAATACCTGCTGACGGTCGTTGATATTCTATCTAAATATGCCTGGGTGTCGGGCCTTTCAAATAAGTCCGGGGCGACCGTGGCTACCGCTTTTGAGCAGATATTTAAGTTAAGCGGCCGAACCCCCCAAAAGCTACAGACTGATCGGGGCCGTGAGTTTATAAACAAACCTATGCGGCATCTTTGTGAAACCTATAAAATACATCATTTTTTAACTACAAACGCTGTTAAGGCAGCGTTGGTCGAGCGTTTTAATAGAACGCTGAAAACTAAAATGTGGCGCTATCTTAGAGAACAAAACACGTACAGGTACATCGACAAGTTGCAAGACTTGGTGTATAGTTATAACCACACATACCACAGAACTATAAGGCGGCGCCCCGTCGATGTGTCAAAAGAGAACTCTTTAACCGTTTGGAAAAATATCTACGGGTGTTACGATACTATTAAAAAAGTTAAACAGGTATTAAAAATAGGTGACCATGTCAGAATTGTTCGTTATAAGGGTGTTTTTACAAAGGGGTATGAACAAACCTATACGGACGAGATATTTAAAATTCATGCTGTAAACACTAGGGGCCTCAGACCCCTTTATAAGCTGAAAGACCTGTCCGATGAGCTCATTGAAGGCTCGTTCTACCCGGAAGAAGTCCAAAAAGTAACTCTCGACAAGCGACGCGTTTACAGGATAGAAAAAATACTGAAAAAGAAGAAAGTTCGGGGTAAAACGTTGTGTTTTGTAAAGTGGATAGGTTACCCTGACAAGTTTAACTCTTGGGTGCCTGAAAAACAGTTGATGCGCCTGTAAACTATGGAGGACGGATCGTTTTTTATCACGCTGCCTTGCAACGCCTCCGCCAAACTTTATCCCGAAAACAGCATCGCCGAGTACACCACTAAGTTAGCAAAAGCGGTGCATCTTCGCGGCCCTTACGAAGTAGCTTTAGTGGAGATACAGTATCCACATACGTGGGAAACCTTTGGCCCCGGAGATGGTGTATTCTACGTCGACCAGCGCGACGCGACGATCAGCGAACTTTTTGTTAAATCGGGTTATTACGCCAATATGCAAGATCTCATCAAAGCCATTAATAGCAAGCTTGAATCTATAAAAATACCTCCCGATCAATTGCGTCTAAGATACGATGATATTGACAGAACCGTTTATGTACTGAATTCACCAGCATACAAGTTCATGCCTTGTGTGAAGTTGGGGAATATTTTGGGGCTTACGGGGTATTCGAAAGCTCCGCCGCTCAAGAATGTCGACACCGAGCACATCACTCTCCGATACAAAGGACCCGGATTACCTGTTTTAGAACATCATGTTGGTGGTATAAAGGGGCTTGCTCTAGTTTCATCAAAAGAGAAAAAAATTAATGCCGATATTAAAGCCGGTTTTTATACATTGTTTGTATGTACCGATATCGTCCAACATCAACTTGTTGGGGATAGTTACGTACAACTTTTAAGAACTGTCGAGTTAGGCGGCAAGAATGGTGATATCGTCACGCAAAAGTATCACCGGCCGGACTATATACCTGTTTGTAAACATCATTTTGACACGGTTACAATATCGATACTGACGGATCAGGCTAAACCTGTTAAATTCAAATACGGTAAGACTATTGTGCGATTACACTTTAGACCGCGCGCGGTGACGACGCACTAAAATGTTGTCCCAGAGAGTGTACGGTGACCCGGACGCTTATACGCATTATTACATAACGCAAGCTGGTCATGGCTTGGACGGCTTCCACGGTACTGAATTCATGCATGGTTCTGGACTCGCCGGGTTATTTCGGGGTCTGTTCCGCCGTGTCGTTCCCCTATTTAAGAGAGGTTTGGAGCTTGCAAAACCACATGTGAAAACAGCCGCCCGTAACATCGCTAAAGACGTTGTTACTACGGCTTCGACCGCCTTTATGGATCGTGTAAATAGGTCGGCGCAGAACCAGGAGGGCTCTGGTGTCGTTCAAATACGTAAAAAAACGCGTAAAAGAAAACGTGCACGAGCGGCCTTTGTCTTACCATCTTTTATGAATAAAGTAGCACAACCTAAGAGACGTCGCCGCCAGAAAACAAGAAGTCGCTCACCGAGTGACATCTTCTAGTTAGACGCTATGGCTTTCGTGCATGACGCCTCCGCCGAGTACGCCAAATCAGAGTTGGATATCTTTCAAATACCACCTACCCAAACAAGCATTGAAAAATCGCTTTATGTAGAGGTGCAGCCAATCGCTGCAATAACTGACAATGCACCTTTGGAATTCTACATCACGGGCAGCGGTGAATATTATTACGACCTTAATAACACATTGTTACACGTCGTTTGCAAAATCGTTAGTCCTGACAACACCCCCATACCGGAAGGATCCCGCGTTGCACTTATTAACTACCCTATAGCGAGTCTTTTTAATCAGCTGGATATAACGCTCGGCGACACGTTGATTTCAAGAAGCGACAACCTTTATACGTATAGAGCGTATATAGAGTCCCTAATAAATTATAATTCACAAACTTTAGCGTCCCAGTTTACAGCCGGTTTATTCTATAAAGACACAGCGGGACATCATGATGACCGGGTTCTCGACGGGCGTAATGACGGCTTCAGCAAGAGAGCAAAGTATTCAGCCCGCTCTAGGAGTGTTGAATTAATGGGCCCCATTTACGCCGATATATTTAATCAACCAAAGTTAATACTGAACGGTTTAGATCTAAAGATAAAATTGACAAGAAACAAAGATACTTTCTGCCTTATGTCTGCCGAGGCGGCACATTTTAAAGTACAGATACAGCACGCTTCCCTGTTTGTCAAAAGAGTACAAGTATCGCCCGCTGTAAGAATCGGTCACAGTCGTGCTCTGTTAACCGCTAACGCAAAGTACTCGATCGATCGGGCGTCGCTTAAAGTGTATAGCGTCCCCGCCGGTACTCGCATATGTAACCACGAGAATCTTTTCCTCGGCAACCTACCAAAAACAGTAATACTAGCGTTTGTGGATAACGAATCATTTTCCGGGAGTTACCAAAGAAACCCTTTGTGCTTCAACCACTATAATGTGAATTATGCAGCCTTATATTTGGATGGTCAACAGATACCTGCAAAACCTTTTCAACCTAACTTCCAAGACGAGTCAGCTGTTCGTGAATATATGTCACTAGTACATATTTCGGGGAAACACAAGTCCGACAACGCTTTATCAGTCGATCGACACGAGTTTTTGAACGGTTACACTTTGTTCGCTTTTGATTTATCGCCGGATCAGGAGCCCGGCGGTCATTTCTCTCTAGTAAAAACTGGCAATCTGAGAGCTGAAATTAGATTTGCCGAGCCGATTGCGAACACAATTAATATGATTGTATATTCAGTTCATGAAAATATTATTGAAATAAATAATCGTCGTGAGGTATTATATGATTTTTAAATAGACATGAATAATTATGAAATTGCATGTGTTATTAAAGCTGATATTAACGGCAGGCGCATATTTAAAGGTGTATTCCCGTGTGATTTATTACCGGGGGGTAAGATCATCGACAGGCCAGCGGCCTACATTGTAAATACGGATAATTCGTATCAGCGGGGGAAGCATTGGATTTTAATTATATTATACCCGAATGATATATCAATTTTTTTTGATAGTTATGGTTTATCCCCCGAAAATGAAATATTTCCGGGCGAGTTTATGCAGTTTTTATATAAAAATTCTAAGACTATAAGGTACCAAAACAGACAAATACAAGACGCCGTTAGTACGGTCTGCGGCCATTACTGTATCTATATCTTGCAATGCCTCGCTAAAGGGAGCTCTTTTGAAAATGTGTTAAAAATGTTCACTAACGATTTTAGAAAAAATGACCGTATTGTGCGATCATTTGTAGCAAAACGCATGAAACGGTTATGTATACGATGCTATAATTACAGTCAAACGTGTCTGTCCCTACGGGGCTGTTGTAAATAAGGAAAATGAATAAAGCTTTTTAACCAAATTATATTTGTCATCGTTTTGATTTTTAATACTATTATATTAAAATATCATGCATTATACATTTTAATATCAAACACGATAAATTTTAATAGCGAGTCCTATAAATTTTAATAGCGATAGCGAGACCTATAAATTTTAATAGCGAGGCCTATAATTTTTAATATTTTAATGGCTTGACCTATAAATAATAGCGAGCCCTATAAATTTTAATAGCGATCCCTATAAATTTTAATAGCGAATTTTAATAGCGAGCCCTATAAATTTTAATATTTTAATAGCTAGACCTATAAATAATAGCGAGCCCTATAAATTTTAATAGCGAGTC
Organism: Bufo gargarizans; assembly: GCF_014858855.1. Taxonomy (NCBI): domain Eukaryota; kingdom Metazoa; phylum Chordata; class Amphibia; order Anura; family Bufonidae; genus Bufo; species Bufo gargarizans. Next base: position 91,866,561 of record NC_058085.1, read on the forward strand.
CTATAAATTTTAATAGCGAATTTTAATAGCGAGCCCTATAAATTTTAATATTTTAATAGCTAGACCTATAAATAATAGCGAGCCCTATAAATTTTAATAGCGAGTCCTATAAATTTTAATATTTTAATTGCTAGCCCTATAAATAATAGCGAACCCTATAAATTTTAATAGCGAGCCCCTATAAATTTTAATATTTTAATATCAAATTGATATCAGGCTATATAAAAAGGGGGCGTGTAAAAGGGGCGTGGTACCTGTCACTTTGACGAAACATCCCGCATCTTACTACTCTCATTTGGAGTATTGTGCGCAGTACTGGAGACCATATCTCCAGAAGGATATTGATACTTTAGAGAGAGTTCAGAGAAGAGCTACTAAACTGGTACATGGATTGCAGGATAAAACTTACCAGGAAAGATTAAAGGAGCTTAACATGTATAGCTTGGAAGAAAGACGAGACAGAGGGGATATGATAGAAACTTTACTTAATACATAAAGGGAATCAACAAGGTAAAAGAGGAGAGAATATTTAAAAGAAGAAAAACTGCTACAAGAAGACATAGGTTTTAAATTAGAGGGGCAAAGGTTTAAAACTAATATCAGGAAGTATTACTTTACTGAGAGAGTAGTGGATGCATGGAATAGCCTTCCTGCAGAAGTGGTAGCTGCAAATACAGTGAAGAAGTTTAAGCATGCATGGGATAGGCATACGGCCATCCTTCATATAAGATAGGGCCAGGGGCTATCCATAGTATTCAGTATATTGGGCAGACTAGATGGGCCAAATGGTTCTTATCTGCCGACACATTCTATGTTTCTATGTTAAAAATGAATAAGGGTGGGTTCACATCACGTTTTTCCTGTCCGCTTAACGTATACAAAAAAACTTATATGTTAAACAGATGTCTCTGACTGATGCTATACAGTGGTATCTGTTCCCCATAGAGTTTCATTTTTATACGTTTTTTTTACCGGACTGTGCAGGATACAAGAACGTTTTGCTTTTTTGTATTCTTTTTTTCTAATGTGTATGTCAAACGGAGGCATAAAACATGATGTGAACCTACCCTTAGTAAAACACATCTGTGAAAACTTTCCATTCCCATGTCTGTAAGTATTTCCATATAATATCACAATCTAATGTCAGAACCTGATATGTCCAGTGTAGGGATTTGCTCTTATAGGCAGGGTAAGTGGACGATGTACAGAGGCAAAAACATGGTAATAAAGCAAAATTTCTGCGTTTATTCACACAAAAAGCCAGAAAGCAAAAATAACACTGTGCATAGTCCTGGTGTTAATTCACACCACATAAAGTCCACAGCACAAACGTGTCACCTGGCAGACTTTTGTGCAGGGCAATCCACAGCCATCCACCACAATTCTTTAGGGCACCTGATTTTTAGCGTGCGGTTCTCCAGCACGCTACCAACTGGTTGGAACGCAAACACCTCAGTGCTTCACAGATCCACTATGAAATTGCAGGGTAATCCACACACAGCTGAGCTGCTGGCTGGGTTTTTATTCGCAGCCCAAAACCTGGCCTGGACGTGGGGAACAGCCACCCACCCTGCTCTTTGGCTGCTCCCAATAAGAACCGACCCAGATTGGCTTTACAGCCACACTAAGTAAAACAGTGTCAGCGAGCACTAGCCGCCACTGACACACAAAATTACCGGTTCTTATCTCACCAAGGCCAGGAACCTTGGTGACACGTACCTTCCATCAATGACAGATCCTTGCGCCTTCCTACACCAGTCTGTCACAGATCGCTTCTGGTCCAACCAGCGATTGACCTACAAAAGTAGTTTTTTCTAAGTCACAGTATGCATTATACGATACTACAGGAACATCCTACATACTTTAGCGGCTACTTCAGCTGCTGCAGATTTTATTTTTAAAAAGAGCAAGAAATATCCTAGGAAAAATATGTTGGACCAATTTGGAGTTGTTTCCAAGTTGTAGAGAAAATCATAAATTTTCCCTGAGAGACGCAGAGGTGGTGGTAAATACAGTCAACATCTGAACAAAGATAAAAATTAAGTTATCACTTTTATTACCCAATATAGTGAACAGTATAATGAAATATGCAATATAATAAAGAAATATCTACCTCTTATGAAGTATGATGATCAATGGTCGGGGGGCATAAAATGTGCGGCACGTAAAGCCCTGACCCTCGGACAAATCCTCAGTCCCAATCTGTACAGTGATACCATTACAAGCAAACCTACTTAGTTGTAAGGGCAATTATAAGTGTAGCCATGGCAGGTGATATAAATCCACTGTTAATGAAAAAGTATTTGAGATTAAAACCTATCTCAACTGTAACACCAAAAATGCTGTGTACCTGATCACATGTATGGATTGCCATATTCAATATGTGGGATGTACATCCAACCAAATAAAAACAAGAGTCCGCAAACACATCTCTGATGTGCCCCACCATGAAAGCTGCAATGTGTCTGCGGCCAGCTTACACTTTGCGGTTCATCATGGTGGGGATACGTCAGGTTTAGAGGGCATTGAGTAAAGTAGAGGGCATTGAGAGAATAATGGTCCCAAAACGAGGAGGTGATAACAGGAGGAAATTGTTAAATCGTGAGGCGTACTAGATGTTCCAATTAGCCACACGTTATCCTGAAGGGTTAAATAAAATGCATGACCTTATATTACAATATTAAGGCGTAGGGTGCCCTCCTCATGACGGGAACCATTAACCTGCCAGCCCAAACTCATGTTTATAATTTGTGAATAGGAATTCTATATAGTCATCTGCTTCTTTTGCGATGTGTGAATTTATGAACAATATGGAGCATTGTAACTATTCACTATATATATATTTTTTTATCAATATGTAAGTTTGAAAGACACTACAAGTGTGTTTTTAATTGCAGCTTGAATACCCGGACCACGTGATTTCCTGATTTTAGTCAGGTGTGGGGAGGGTGTTTAAGGTGTATCCATTTGAGTTTTATTTTTATGTCATGATGAAGGACCTGGATGTATAATGGTCTGAAACGCGTAACATTATTGTGTGTACCGCAAGTCACTAATAGCTGCTGGAATAAAAGATATTTCTTGAACACCTGAGCAGGACGCGACAAACTTTTTTCGTAGATCTACTCTGGGTCAAAAGTAAATGTCTCTTGAAAAGATTTCCTTTGAGTCATGGTTCAGATGCCTATAGGAATACATAAGCATCCAGCAGCTAAAGCCTTTGAGATACTCCAAGTAGACAAAGCTTTTTCTACTTGAAGGACATTAGTTGTGTAGCATGATCAAACCGTCACATTTTAAATTTTGTTTAATTGCAGCCTCACTATCAAGCCTATCAAGGGGCTTATGTATAATTGTACATCTTACTGAGATACGGTATGCCCAGACTTGCATTTCTCTCCAAGAGCCTGACTGGTTTCCTGGCCTATAACAATATTGGTTTTGTGTTTATTGCATTCCCCATCTAGGCCAGTAATTCCAGCTCAAGCAAAGGTGTTATTAACCTCATATTGCAGCTGGGAACGCGCAGCGCCACTGTCAATAACTGTGAAGGAGTGATATTGATAACCGAGTTGGACTGCACTGGCCGCTCAGGCATGAAATAAAGCAGGTGACTGTCCCGGAGTTTCTGATTCTGCCCATATTCAATTTGATTTTTATTTCCCCTAGCATAATAAAATTTAGCATTTTGTGTCCAAATAGAAGCATTCTGTACGGGTATCTGTATATATATTGGTATATATAAATAATTTCCAACAAAACGGCTATTCCCCTTCATGTCAGAGTTACCGGGGAGTGAATATAAACTGTTCTCTCGTATTTCATGCGTTTTAACTCCCTCTGTAGAAAATGTTTTAAATTTGTTGATGTAGCATAAATGTTTTATTCATCCCAAGTCTCAGGCTATTCTATGGGGGAGGATGGCAGAAGTGTCACATTTATTTGAGCAGCTAAAATGGTATTTCAGTGTAATCTGCAAACTAATGTGGATGGGACTTCTTCTTCAAAATATCAAAATCTGTACAAAAGTATAGTGATGGAAAGGATGGCCCAAAAAATTACAGACATTGGAGAATTGCTGTTATAAAAGTCTCTCTGATAGCAGAGGGGTATACGGTACTGTAGGGTTCAAAGAGTTTGGGTAGGACTTTGTATACAGTAAGCAAGTACAGTAGCTGTGCCAAACTGCCAAAATAGCAACACAGAACAGACCATGAAGAAAGTTCAAGATGACCTGCCAAGGTCTAAAGTCAGCCATACGTGGTGTGGACAAGTTGGCAAAGGTATTGAATGGCTACAACCTTAGTGAAACTCCTAAACCCTGTTACCATATTTTGATACATTTGATAGTTTACTAGTGTTGTAAGTAATGGAGAAGTTCTTCTAGATCAGTACTCTTCAACCTGGGGCTCTCGATAGGGGTTGAATATAAAACAGCCTGCGTGTACTGGTGAGAGCTTCTGGCAGCCTGATTTATGTATGCTCAAAGGGAAGAAAATGGAAGGCTCAACACCTGGACGGATAGATAGCGATGGGTGCACTGTTCACTGGGTCCCCTACCCAGTAAAGTGGGTCATAAAGAAAAAGAGAGAATGGACAGGCACAACCACCTCCTGGAGTGTATACCAACAGTTTAATTCAACAATGATAAAAACAATAATAAAATCAGTGATAAAATCTCATTTGCGTGGTAAAATAAACACAACAATCTGCAGCAGTAGGATCAGTGTAAGGTGGCAACAGTGATATTAGCAGCAAAAAAAATATACAGCAAGAAAACAATAGCAGCGAATATAATAGCAGCATTCACAATGAGTGAATAAATATCCAGTATACCTCAATCCATATAGATATGAATGAGGGTAAATGAACGGTCTTTTTGACTGAATTGTAGGAAGTCAGACTTTTAAATCGATTGTAAAAAGTCCCACTTTTAGATGTGTATAGTTATAATATAGCGATCCTCATCAGAGATCTGGTAGAGAGCCCAATAGGTGTAAGTGATATTTAATCACATAAAAGTACTTACCGCTTACTTTCCTCTGGCGTGTTTGGTGAAGGATCACGGCAGAAAACTGCCTACTCACATGTACATTCGAAAACGATCCAAGAGGCACGGGATGTCAATAATCTGCAGGGACCTGTGGATCATCTGACCAGACACCTGACCTGGTCGTCAGGATCACCTGACATTCAAAGACACGCCCATCAAGCTACGCAGTGGAACGCTTCCGACCTCGTGAATTCAGCGTCCCTGCAGATTATTGACATCCCGCGCCTCTTGGATCTGTGTTCGAATGTACATGTGAGTAGGCAGTTTTCTGCCGTGATCCTTCACCAAACACGCCAGAGGAAAGTAAGCGGTAAGTACTTTTATGTGATTAAATATCACTTACACCTATTGGGCTCTCTACCAGATCTCTGATGAGGATCGCTATATTATAACTATACACATCTAAAAGTGGGACTTTTTACAATCGATTTAAAAGTCTGACTTCCTACAATTCAGTCAAAAAGACCGTTCATTTACCCTCATCCATATCTATACAGGGAGTGCAGAATTATTAGGCAAGTTGTATTTTTGAGGATTAATTTTATTATTGAACAACAACCATGTTCTCAATGAACCCAAAAAACTCATTAATATCAAAGCTGAATATTTTTGGAAGTAGTTTTTAGTTTGTTTTTAGTTTTAGCTATTTTAGGGGGATATCTGTGTGTGCAGGTGACTATTACTGTGCATAATTATTAGGCAACTTAACAAAAAACTAATATATACCCATTTCAATTATTTATTTTTACCAGTGAAACCAATATAACATCTCAATATTCACAAATATACATTTCTGACATTCAAAAACAAAACAAAAACAAATCAGTGACCAATATAGCCACCTTTCTTTGCAAGGACACTCAAAAGCCTGCCATCCATGGATTCTGTCAGTGTTTTGATCTGTTCACCATCAACATTGCGTGCAGCAGCAACCACAGCCTCCCAGACACTGTTCAGAGAGGTGTACTGTTTTCCCTCCTTGTAAATCTCACATTTGATGATGGACCACAGGTTCTCAATGGGGTTCAGATCAGGTGAACAAGGAGGCCATGTCATTAGATTTTCTTCTTTTATACCCTTTCTTGCAAGCCACGCTGTGGAGTACTTGGACGCGTGTGATGGAGCATTGTCCTGCATGAAAATCATGTTTTTCTTGAAGGATGCAGACTTCTTCCTGTACCACTGCTTGAAGAAGGTGTCTTCCAGAAACTGGCAGTAGGACTGGGAGTTGAGCTTGACTCCATCCTCAACCCGAAAAGGCCCCACAAGCTCATCTTTGATGATACCAGCCCAAACCAGTACTCCACCTCCACCTTGCTGGCGTCTGAGTCGGACTGGAGCTCTCTGCCCTTTACCAATCCAGCCACGGGCCTATCCATCTGGCCCATCAAGACTCACTCTCATTTCATCAGTCCATAAAACCTTTGAAAAATCAGTCTTGAGATATTTCTTGGCCCAGTCTTGACGTTTCAGCTTGTGTGTCTTGTTCAGTGGTGGTCGTCTTTCAGCCTTTCTTACCTTGGCCATGTCTCTGAGTATTGCACACCTTGTGCTTTTGGGCACTCCAGTGATGTTGCAGCTCTGAAATATGGCCAAACTGGTGGCAAGTGGCATCTTGGCAGCTGCACGCTTGACTTTTCTCAGTTCATGGGCAGTTATTTTGCGCCTTGGTTTTTCCACATGCTTCTTGCGACCCTGTTGACTATTTTGAATGAAACGCTTGATTGTTCGATGATCACGCTTCAGAAGCTTTGCAATTTTAAGAGTGCTGCATCCCTCTGCAAGATATCTCACTATTTTTGACTTTTCTGAGCCTGTCAAGTCCTTCTTTTGACCCATTTTGCCAAAGGAAAGGAAGTTGCCTAATAATTATGCACACCTGATATAGGGTGTTGATGTCATTAGACCACACCCCTTCTCATTGCAGAGATGCACATCACCTAATATGCTTAATTGGTAGTAGGCTTTCGAGCCTATACAGCTTGGAGTAAGACAACATGCATAAAGAGGATGATGTGGTCAAAATACTCATTTGCCTAATAATTCTGCACTCCCTGTATGGATTGAGGTATACTGGATATTTATTCTCTCATTGTGTATGCTGCTATTATATTCGCTGCTATTGTTTTCTTGCTGTATATTTTTTTGCTGCTAATATCACTGTTGCCACCTTACACTGATCCTACTGCTGCAGATTGTTGTGTTTATTTTACCACGCAAATGAGATTTTATCACTGATTTTATTATTGGTTTTATCATTGTTGAATTAAACTGTTGGTATACACTCCAGGAGGTGGTTGTGCCTGTCCATTCTCTCTTTTTCTGATTTATGTATGGTCAACACTACCTACCATTTTAAAGAGCTGAAATGAATAGCACTTGAACATATCGGTTTGGGAGAAATTGGATCTTGTGTCCCTTGGTTCCATGAAATCACTAAGATCCTTCCAGATTATCTTACCTACATACGGTACAAATAGTATGCAGCAGGGCCGGATTAAGAGCATGATAGGCCTGGTGCTGAAGATTTTAATGGGCCTTTTTTATAGAAAATGAAAACAACTCACGGTCTTCCACTTTATTATAGGGCCCAGGACCCAGGGGAGAAGTCTCACCTGTCACTGTCCTGGTGAGTTCTGTAAAGGGCCAGCCTGGGAGATTACTTCTTGCGGCGCCGACCCTGTCATCATCTGACAGTCGGCCCGGTCCTTCTAACTGGGTAGCGGGGCGGCCGCCAGGCGACTTCACGAAGGCCGAACCAGTGTCGGATCCAGAGCATGATCTCGGGAGGGGCACTTCCAGATTATTTTCTGTCCACCGCCACAAAACAATGGTGCTTATAGAACAGACTACACAGTGTAGAGAGGTATACTGTATATTGTGAGGCACAGTGTATGCTATATGTGTATAACAAACATATTTCACATGAAAACTTACAATTACTTGGCTTGGCCCTTGGGGATCTCGGACACCACGGTAATGATGAGAAAGATTTCATAATAAAGGATTTGGAGAAGGGGCAGAGGGATAGCAGAGCAGGGAGAGGCTGATGCTGCTACTAGGGGTTCATACCATGGGGGAGTAATAAAGCCCACCATTATGCCCCCCAGTAGAAATAATTATCCTTATAATGTGACAGTGCAAAAAATTCCCCTTGTAATGCCCCCAGTTGAGCTAATGTCCCCATAATGTGCCAGTGTAAAATACCCCTATATAGTGCCCTCATAGTGCTCCTCTCCCCCTTCCTCCTAGTGCCACCCATAATTTACCAGTATAAAATGCCCCAGTAGATGCCCTAAGTGTCCCCCATAATTTGCAAGTATAAAATACCCCTTCTTAGTGCCCCGTAGATGACTCCATAGTACTCCTCTTCCCAACAGTACCCACTAGAATGTGCCCCAGTATAAAATGCTACTAATAATGTGGCCTCAGTAGATGCACCTATAGTGCCCACCAAGAATGTGCCAGTAAAAAGTGCCCCAATAATGTGCCAGTAAAAAGTGCCCCAATAATGTGCCAGTAATAAGTGCCCCATAGATGCCCCCCCATCATGTGCCAGTAACAAGAGGGACCCCCATCATGTGCAAGTACTATGAGCCCCCCATGCTCCATCATGTGACAGTAACAGGAGGGCCCCCCAATCATGTGCAAGTAACAAGAGCCCCCCCCCCATGCCCCATCATGTGCCAGTAACAAGAAGCCCCCCTATGCCAGTAACAGGAGGGCCCCCCATCATGTGCCAGTAACAAGAGGGCCCCCCCATCATGTGCCAGTAACAACAGTCTCCCCTATGCCCCATCATGTACCAGTAACAACAGCCTCCCCTATGCCCCATCATGTGCCAGTAACAAGAGGCCCCCCCATGCCCCATCATGTGCCAGTAACAAGAGGGCCCCCCTATGCCCCATCATGTGCCAGTAACAAGAGGCCCTCCATGCCCCATCTTGTGCCAGTAACAGGAGGGCCCCCGTTCTCCATCATGTGCCAGTAACAAGAGGCCCCCCCCATGCCCCATCATGTGCCAGTAATAGGATGGCCCCCCCATCATGTGACAGTAACAAGAGGCCCTCCATGACCCATCTTGTGCCAGTAACAGGAGGGCCCCGGTTCTCCATCATGTGCCAGTAACAAGAGGCCCCCCCTATGCCCCATCATGTGCCAGTAACAAGAGGCCCCCCCATGCCCCATCATGTGCCAGTAATAGGATGGCCCCCGCATCATGTGACAGTAACAAGAGGGTCCCCCCTGTGCCCCATCATGTGCCAGTAACAAGAGGTCCCCCATGCCCCAGTCTGTGCCAGTAACATGAGGGCCCCCGCCCTCCATCATGTGCCAGTAACAAGAGGCCCCCCCATGCCCCATCATGTGCCAGTAAAAGTATTATACATCGGAAAAACAAAACAAAAAAAAAACTTATATTTACCTCCATGTCAGCGATGCGATGCAGGCTTCTCCCGGCCTGTGTCCCGCGCTGTATAGCTCAGGCAGCACAATGTCGTCATTGCGCTGCCTGCGCCAACCTCTGATAGGCTGCCGGCCTAGTGCCTGCAGCCTATCAGAGACACAGGGGAGGGACACGCCTCTCCCCTGCCCTGCCGCGATACAGATGGAGATGAGTGCTTCCACAATGGAAGCGCTCATTTCCCTGTGCCGGCACCCGCGCGCCTAAGTTTTCAGCAGGGACAGGGCCGGGCCGGCTGCGCCGCCAGCTCGGGAAGGGGGGCAATTGCGGGCTGCCTGATGTGCTGGGCGGCCTGGGCCTATTTTTTATGCAGGGGCCTGGGGCTGCAGCTCCATCTGCCCCTATGTTAATACGGCCCTGGTATGCAGTAGAGATATACAGATGTTCTATGCAGAGCTTTTAGCAGAGAAGAGCAAAATCAGGCAGGAGCTCTGCATAGCACATTGCTGCTTCCGTTTGCACCTGTTCTGCTGAAGCCTAACATAGCATGTTGGATGTGCTATGCCAGGCTTTAGCAGACTTGAGCTGGCACAGACTGGAGCAGCAATGTGTGCTCCTTCCTGTGCAGTACCCCAGAACTGGGTACTTACAAACCGTTCTTAAGTACTGAACCCCTGCCGGACGTTAGGTGTGGGCTTAGGTCCGCCCCTGACTCATTATAGAGTTAGCCGAGGAAGTATGAGAAGTTACATGTGCTCACTCCTCAGGGTACGAGGCCTAAATTCCAGAGAATCATCACCTCTAAGGATATGTGCATCAAGCAAGCCAGCATTACTTTTAGAGTACTCCAGGAAAAACAGAGAAGGAACCAAGAAAGGCCAGAATCTCCATGGCTGAGCATTAGAGTGTCAGTAAGGTATTTTCTGAATAAGACTGATAAAGACTTTACTGCAGTGAGAAGGACATTTTTAAGACACCCTTCACACTTGTACACAGTATGGACCACCATATCTTAATCCTGTGCAACAGTGAATTACAGTCAAGCTTGCAAGAGCGTTATTGTCAGCCTTAGATTCTGCAGAGAGAGACTTTGGAGAGACAGAGGGAAGGAGTACTTTAATACCCATTATGGCAGATATCTATACATTTCTATCTGGAAAGATTTGAACTGTAAATTACTTGGAACTGTGTTGTAATATTGTTGGATCTACTACAACTCCCATTCCGCACTTTAGTAAAGAGACATTTATTTTCTACAACTGGCCTGGTTACTGAAACCAGCATCCTACACCGGCCACTGCACCTACGTCTATTGTCTTGCACCCGCACCAAACCTACAACACCAAGGGCACCCCAACTACCATCAGGCAGAAGCCCCAACATCAGGATGTGCTCCGAGGGAAGAAAGGGTGCCCCCTCCTATCACTGCCCTGGCCCTAACGAGCATCAGTGTGAGAAATGCCTCTGTGAAAAATGATTGCAGCCAGAGCCACTACCACTCCCATCCTCTGCTCTGCTCCTCCAGTGGTACCTTTACATCTCTTGCTGCAGCTTCACAGTGGAATCCATACACCTGTACACCACTGATATGTCACTGATATGAGTGTATGAATACCAAAGCGCTATAGGTACCTGAAGGAAAAGCCTTTTTTGAAGGAAAATGTAAAAAAATGGAGACAGATGTCTGCTCGTATTAATACGCACATGGTAGTATCAGAAGAAGCAATGGCTTGTTCTGAACTTCAATATTATTATTGCAATGCTCACTTGCAATAGGTTTTTTTGGGGGAAAAAAAACAAAGGTATAATTGGACATCCCTGGGTATGAATAAAAAATACACTGCTGTTGGCGCAATAAAATTTGCTTACTTGCATACTTATAAATAGTATAAAAATGGTAACAGGCTTTTGGGAAACAGCAGAAGGTGCAACTGAATGTCCCCAGAGTGTGACCAAACTATACACTGCTATTGACGCACTAAAATGTACTTATTTGTGCACTTATAAACAGTAGAAAAATTGCAACACGTTTTTGGGAAACAGCAAAAGGCCTAATTTGATGTCCCCTAGGTGCGACAAAAAAATACACTACTAGGCCTCATGCACACGACAGTTGTTTTATTCCGTGTCTGTTGCGCTGTTTTTCGTGATTTTCTGCAGACCCATTGATTATCAATGGGTCCGTTGAAAACTCGGCTAATGCACCGTTTGCTATCCACGTCCATGATCCATGGTTCCAGTCCGTCAAAAAAATATAACATGTCCTATAATTTTCGCAGAAAACGGTTTGCGGACCCATTCAAGTTAATGGGACCGCTAAAAATCGCGGAGGCACACAAAGATTGTCAACCGCGTCCGTTTTTTTTTCTATCATTTGCATGGCAAACCTGTCTTAGACTTTTTTTTTACTTTCCTTTAGGTCTGGTGGTCCTCCAAAAATAAAGGAAGACACCCTGAAACAAAAATGGAAACGAATCACGGAACAACGGAATCCCATTTTGAGGAACGGAACCCAACAACGGTCGTGTGCATGAGGCCTTACACTGCTGTTGATGTACTAAAATATACTTATTTCGCATATACAGTATATATAAAAAAAAATTGTGTATTGTCTCTTTAGGGATCTCTGTGTGCCAGTGCAGCAATCAGGATACTTGTTGTCTTTGAATCGCTCCAGCAGCCCTGACTGTAAACGCACAACACTTAACTCACCTATCACTAAGGATAAAACCTGACTTTCTACCTAGGCATTCAATCTCCATAAATAAATATATTACTACTGTCCCTGCAGTCCCTAAGATGGCTGGCTTACGTGCCGAAGTGTTGTCTGTCAGAGACATAGCAGACATGTCCTATCACATCAGTGGCTGAGCTCACAATGGCGTCTCTGCTGCAGGGCTAACATACAGCCTAACAGACCAGCCAATGTCCTTCTTTCTGATTGGCAGTCAGCCTGGTGGGCAGGTCAGCCGACAGGGGCTCTGTCCGGGGTCGCGTAATCTTCCGTTTTCATCTTCCATGCACTGTTTTCCTGCCTGTCTAGTGCAGTGAATTAAAAATGTAAAATGGCAGGTGCAGTTTTGAGCGATTCGGCCAACGCAAATTGCTAAGTTTGAAAGAATTTGCAGTAACCCGCTCTGTCCACTGCACAATGGACAGGGCCGTGTCGTATCAGCCGCTATTTCCAGTAGTTTGGACTGCTGTGCAAACATAATAGAGAGGACAGCAGTCCTGACAATATATTTCACCGCAGCTTTATACGGCTACACCGGGGGAAGCGGGGTAGTAGGAAAATAAAATCTGGATTCATCTGCTGTACTTTTCATGTATAACTGCAGATAATAGTTTAAGATCGTGCTGACAGATTCCCTTCAAAGTGACCATAGTAGTTGATGTGAAAAATTGTGTTTTGGGATTGTTAAATGCAACAGGTGGCTATAAGAGGGAAGCCCTCTCTAAAATATGATTTATGGCTAGGACGCTAAAACGCTAAACTGGAAAAATTCCCATTCTCCGACAATTTCAGTTTGGGTTGGCGACACTAATCAATTAGCCCTGATTGAAAAAGGTTATATACAAAGATATGAAAGTGGACTTGTTTTTTTAGTTTTTTTTTACATGATATGGGAAGCTTGGCTCAAGTGGTCTAAAGTTGCCAATCTACGGTATAGTAATTGGGTATGATTTGCTTTCTTACTCATATTTTCTCTCCCTCACCCCCGCCCCCTGAAAAAAAAATATATATATTATTTTTTTTTCTCTTTTCTCCTTTTTTCCTTCTCAGTCATCCAATCCTGAATTCTGGAGTTGGGGTGGGATGTTAATGTATTATGTGTTTTGGAAAATTAAAATGTTAAAAAAAATACTCAATTCTTTTTTTTTATTTCAAACATATATTTCTAAAGATTTTAGTTTAAATTTTTCCACATCACAAATTTTTTAAGTGCTAAAATCCTGCAATTTTTGCACTGACCACTAAGCCTAACACTTCCTGTTCACTGGAGATCACTTCTCAGCAGTCATCTCATTACCATCACAGGCAGGATTACAATGACAGATTATATCTATCTGTCTATCAGGATCCAACATTCACAATAGGCGATTGTCGTAAATCCCTGCACAAACAGCATGCTCATAACACTGTCCCATAGAAGACAATAGGTCATCTCCGGTGGGTACAGGTTTTTACAGTCCATATGGCTGCTGTAATGCATATCTATGAATGTTGTAAACAGCAGTTCAAGCAAGATGGCTGCCTTCATAATCCTGTACAGAAGACAATCTACCAGGAAAAAAGAATATTTAGCACTTTGCAGTCTTAATTAGGCTACTTTCACACTAGCGTTCTGCTGTCCGCTCGTGAGCTCCGTTTGAAGGGGCTCACGAGCGGACCCGAACGCAGCCGTCCAGCCCTGATGCAGTCTGAATGGATGCGGATCCGCTCAGACTGCATCAGTCTGGCGGCGTTCAGCCTCCGCTCCGCTCGCCTCCGCACGGACAGGCGGACAGCTGAACGCTGCTTGCAGCGTTCGGGTGTCCGCCTGGCCGTGCGGAGGCGTGCGGATCCGTCCAGACTTACAATGTAAGTCAATGGGGACGGATCCGTTTGAAGATGCCACAATATGGCTCAATCTTCAAGCGGATCCGTCCCCCATTGACTTTACATTGAAAGTCTGGACGGATCCGTACAAGGCTATTTTCACACTTAGCTTTTATATGCTAATATAATGCAGACGGATCCGTTCTGAACGGAGCCTCCATCTGCATTATTATGGGCGGATCCGTTCAGAACGGATCCGATCGAACGCTAGTGTGAAAGTAGCCTTAGCGAGCTAAGAGACTTTTAAGCTGCGAGACTTTCACAGATGTATAGTAACAGACATCCTTGTATTCCAGTTTATTTTCCTACAATGCAGCATTACTCACTACAAGAAATCAAACCTTGAACATGGCGTAAAGCAAACCTTGACCGCGCCGCTGTTCTTTTTATGAAGCGACCATATTACCTAATTGCATTGATTTATTTGTAACAATAGTTGCCACATTGTAACTATAAAATAAAAAGCGCTATATTAAAAATGTAAGCTAATAATTCTTTTAATTGCTTTCTGTTGCATCGATTCTCGGTTTAGGAAACGATTGTGTCCCAGATCTCAAGAGTGGCATTGTAGCACGTGAGGTGCCATATAAACTGATGGATAGTTTCAGTGTTTATTAGATGCACCATAAAAGATTAAAGACTAACACTGCTTCAAGATGGTTTATAACTCAGATGTATCATTAATAGGCTTGAGCAATCGAGCTTCGGATCCGCTGAAGCCGCTTGAGACTTTGGTGAATGAATTCATTATTCATTTCTGCATCTTTAAAAACATTTAAGATTCAGAATCCGAAGTCGGGTTTAGTACCAGCTGGTACCTCACTACCAAACCCGACTTCGGATTGCAACTTTAAATGTACAGCATTAAAACGACTTTAAATCTATGACTTGAAACTTGATTCGCTCAACACTAATCGTTAACCATTTAACTGCCCAGTGCAGCTGTTTTGCTTTGACCACCACCCCACAGCCAAATATAATTTCAGTTTTTTTATAGGATCACAATGCTTTGCTGTTCAAAACATGGAAGCCATTTTGAAAAGTTTGGCTGAGGCTTCAAATCAACATTTAGTCACAGGCAAATGACCATCTGTGTGGTCCCAGGATGTGTGTCTCAGCCATCCGCCACCACTTTGAATGTCATAGAAACAGTACTCAGAGGTTCCAGCCGTTAAACTGTCATGCCACTCAGCTGTCCAAATTATTCAGAGGTCCAGGTGATTGGTCAGTCAGGAGGCTTGATCAGAACACCAAGGGGAAGGTTAGGGCAGTTGCAGAAAGTCCCTGAGGAGCCAGTGCAGAGGATGGGAGAGGTAGTGGGCCTGATGAGATGCTGTGTCATTGTGTACGCTCTCACCCCGTTGCTCACTGGAGATCAGTGCAGTGGAAAAGTGGTTTGAAGAAGCAGGCCAGAAGTAATAGAACTATAAAAGTATTTTTTGGATTAGTGCAAAGTATAATCTGGGGTATATCTAGCAATAGTGTGTACAAAGTGCTGCTTCGGTCACCAGACAATGAGTTATGGTGGTTAAATGGCACTTGCAGGCACTGGTGGATATAGGTGTCCACTGTATGATACAGGCCTGGTATTTGACTGCCCTGGAAGAGGTGTAGGTGATGGGTGTCAGAACCATAGTCCCTCACTTGCAGCAGGGTCTGTAAAACTGTGATTTTGCTAATCCCTCTGCTGTCTAGGCACACTGAAGCTTTTTAGAGCAGTCTTCTTGACTCTATTTTCAATGTTTAACAGGAGAACTGGTTATTAGTATTGAGTGAGCATGCTCGGCCGAACACTATAAAGCACCCGATGACACGTGGTTCGGCTCCATCTTAGTCAGGGAGAGCTGTGTTGTAGAAGGGACAGATAGTGTAGGGAACTGAATTTTATTTTTTTGTTAGGCAGGGTTGGTGTTAGAGACCCCAGTCCTTTTAAGGACTATTGTGTCTGGCAGCAATATATATTTTTAGCGCAACCTGCGCTAAATTGCGTGCAATTGTAGAGACCCAAAAAAGTCCTTTTAAGGACAATTATTGTATTTGGCAGCAATATATATTTTTAGCGCAACCTGCGCTAAATTGCGTGCAATTGTAGAGACCCAAAAAAGTCCTTTTAAGGACTATTATTGTATTTGGCAGCAATATATATTTTTAGCGCAACCTGCCCTAAATAGCTTGCAATTGTTTGGCCGCTGAAGACAGCAACATTATCTGCACTACATCTCATGTGTAATGTGTGCTCAGCCTAAAAATATCAGTGACATCCAGTGTACTTTTTCTGTAGACAGTGTCCGCTGCGGACAGTTACATTACCTGTGCTACATCTCCTGTATAACTTTTGTGCATCCTAAAAATATCTGTGACATCCAGTGTACTTTTTCCGTAGACGCTGCGGACAGCGACATTATCTGCGCTACATCTCCTGTTTAACGTGTGTGCATACTAAAAATATCTGACATCCAGTGTACTTTTTCTGTAGACGGTGTTCACTGCAGACAGTTACATTACCTGCACTACATCTCCTGTATAACATTTGCGCATCCTAAAAATATCTGACATCCAGTGTACTTTTTCCATAGACGCTGCGGACAGTGACATTACTTGCGCTGTTGACAGCAGCGCCATTACCTGTGGTACCTCTCCTGTATAATGTTTCCCCATCCCAAATATCTGTAATATTGACTGTAATTTTTTCTTAGCCGCTGGTGACAGCAGCGCCATTACATGTGGTACATCTCCTGTGTAACGTTTCCACATCCCAAATATCTGTGACCTTGACAGTAATTTATTTGCACATACACAAAAAAAAACTGAGCTACTGTATGTGCGACATACTTGCAAGCATATAAACAATTTAAGATGATGAAGGCGAGCAATAAGGGACGGGGAAGTGGTTGTGCTGCTGATTGAGCACTCAGAGGCCGTGGCCCTGGGCGAGGTGAAACTGTGCCTGCTGGCAGAGCACAAGAAACACACTCATCCACGATACCTAGCTTCATGTCCCAGTTTGCAGGGCAGCGCAGGACACCACTCTCAAAGTCAGACCAGTGGGAGCAGGTGATCGGTTGGATTGCAGCAGATAATGCTTCCAGTCGGTTAAGCACCACCCTGTCTTCCACAAAGTCCAGACTCAGTAGCTAAGAGTCTGGTTAACAGAATCCTCACTCTGATCCTCCTTCCTCCCACCATGGAGAGTCTTTGCAAACAAGTGATCCCACACTCTGATATTCTGAGGAGCTCTTTTCAGCACCAATCCTTAATGTGGGCCTCTTGACAAGCCCGCTTGAAGAGGGACATGAGGAGATCTTGTGCCATGATTCCCAAACTATTGAACATCCACAGTCAGAAGATGATGGCGGTGGCGAACGACAATTAGTGTTTGACGAGGTGGATGATGATGAGGAGACACAGTTGCCAATAAGTCAACGGCAATTAGTGTTTCAAGATGTTGATGATGAGGATGACACACAGTTGTCAATAAGTGAGGTTGTTGTTAGGTCAACAAGTCAGGAGGATGACCAGAGTGAGGAAGTGGAAGAGGAGGTGGTGGACGATGAAATCACTGACCCAACCTGGAAAGGTGACAAGCCGAGCGAGGACAGCAGTACAGAGGGGGAGAAATCCTCAGCACCACAACAGTCTGGAAGAGGGAGTGGGGTAGCAAAAAGGAGAAGGCGGGCCACATCAAACAGGCCCGCAACTGTTCCCGAAAGCACCCTCTTGCGAGAATCTTTTTTGCCAAGGTGTAGGTGTTCTGCAGTCTGGCTCTTTTTTGATGAATGTGCACACGATAAAAGAATTGTCATTTGCAACCTATGCCGTACCAAAATGAGCCGGGGCGTGAACACTAGCAACCTCACCACTACTAGCATGGTCCGCCACATGGCATCAAAGCACCCTAAAAGGTGGGCCGAACACCTGGGTCCACAATCAGTGTCTGCAGGTCACACCACTGCTTCCTCTTCCCCTGTGTTACATGCTGGCCAATCCCCTGTTCAAGACGCAGGCCCGGATGCCTCCCGCCCTGCACCTGAACTTTGGCAAGCACCATCAGCTAGCACATCCACTTCTGTGTCCCAGCGCAGTGTACAGATGTCCATACCTCAGGCCTTTGAACGAAAGCGCAAATACCCAGCCACCCACACACAGGCCATAGTACTAAATGCGCACCTTTCCAAATTGCTTGCCCTGGAAATTTTGCCATTAAGCCTTGTGGACACTGAGGCTTTCCACAGCGTGATGGCGATGGCCGTCCCTCGTTACTCAGTCCTCAGCCGCCCCTGCATTACACCAGCATGTGTCCCGTAACATCACCCGTGCCCTGACCAACGCAGTTATTGGGAAGGTCCACTTAACGACTGACACATTGACTTGTGCTTGTGGCCCGGGACGCTACATTTCCCTGACGGCACAATGGGTGAACGTTGTAGAGACCGGGATCGAGTCGTACCCTGGGATAGCACAGGTGCTATCGACGCCAAGGATTGTTGGCCCTACTTCCATCAAGATTTCCGCCACAACCTACATTAGTGGCTGCAACTTCCCCTTCTCCTCCTCCACCGCTTCCACCTCTGAATGCTCATCTTGCAGCACCAATCAGCCATCAGTCAGTAGCTGGAAGCCGAGTAGCACTGCAGTGGGGAAGCAGCAACAGGCCCTGCTGAAACGAATTTGCTTAGGTGACAAATAGCACACCGCCGCAGAGCTATGACAGGGTCTAAGGGACCAGACTGAGCTGTGTCTCTTGCCACTCAACCTACAACCAGGCATGGTTGTGTCTGATAATGGCGGTAACTTGGGGGCGGCTTTGGAGCTTGGCAAGCTCACACACATACCATGCCTAGCCCACGTGTTCAATTTAGGGGTTCAGCTGTTTCTCAACTCCAACTCCAATTTGCCTGAGCTACTGGTTAAGGTGCGCCGCATGTGTGCCCATTTCCGAAAGTCATCTAAAGCTGCCATCAGTATGCAATTACCAGCTCATCGACTGTTGTGCGATGTGAGCACGCGCTGTAACTCCACATTCCACAGGTTAGCCAGGCTTTGTGAGCAGCAGAGGGCAGTAGTGGAATACCAGCTGCAACATGGTTGTTACCTTTCCATTCAGCTTTTGCTCTTCACAAGCGACTAGTGGGCATGGATGTCTGAACTCTGTGAGGTTTTACGCAACTTTGAGGAATCAACACAGATGGTGAGCAGCGATGCTGCCATTATCAGTGTAACCATCCCACTTCTGTGTCTACTGAAACACTCGCTGCTCACAATGAAGGCGGATTCTTTACAGTACACAGGGTGATAGCCAGACCACTCTCATTTCTTCTTCTTAGCGCAAATTGGATGATGATGATGAGGAGGAGCAGGAGACGGTTTCCTCCACTACATAGGGTAGTACCCATAGCAGGTTTATTGCATCTGTTCAGCTTGGATGGGAAGAAGAGGAGAAAGAGGATGAGGAGATTGAGAGCCATCCTCCTGATGAGGACAGCGAAGTCTTGTCTGTTGGGACTCTGGCACACATGGCTGACTTTATGTTAGGCTGCCTTTCCCGTGATCTTCGCGTTGTACGCATTTTGGCCAACACCGATTACTGGTTGTTCACACTTCTCGACCCCCACTACAAAGAGTACTTCTCATCTCTCCTTCCTGTGGTGGAGAGGACTAGCAAAATGGTGCAATACCAGAAGATCCTTGTGGAAAAATTGCTCCAAAAACATCCAGCTGACAACGAGTGTGTCGTTTCTTGGGCAACCGAGGAGGGGAGATGAGGGGAACACACAGCAGTTCCAACAGAAGCAGGGCAACACTCTCCAAGGCCTAGGACAGTTTCATGACACCCTGCCAGCACCCTGATGCACGGCCTACTGTCACAAGGAGGGAAACATTTTGGAAGATGGTGAAGGAGTATGTAGCAGACCATGTCTGCGTCCTCAGTGATCCCTCTGTGCCTTACAACTATTGGGTGTCCAAGCTGGACACGTGGCACGAACTGACGCTCTACGCCTTGGAGGTGCTGGCCTCCCCTGCTGCCAGCGTTTTGTCAGAGGGGGTATTTAGTGCTGCTGGGGGCATAATACCTAATAAGCGCATCCGCCTGTCAACTGAAAATGCTGACCGTTTGACTCTTATTAAAATGAACAAGGACTGGATTGCCCCTGACTTCTCTACTCCACCAGAGGAAAGCAGCTGAGCATAAAGACACTTTAAATGTGGCTTTTATGGTGTATTGAATACACTGTTTTCCCATGCACCACTTCCACCACAAAAATGGGTATATGGTTCAATCTTCCTTTTCTCGTTCTCCTCCTCCATTATATTAACAAGCTTATTAGGCTACCCTGGCTCCTAATGTTTTAGAGGGTCAGCTCACCAGCAGACCCTCAACCATAACTTTTTCAGTGATCAGCTCAGCAGCAGGCCCTGAACCATAATTTTTTCGATGGTTAGATCAGCAGCAGGCACCCGCCCCTAATGTTTTAGAGAGTCATCTCAGCAGCAGATCCTCACCCCTAATGTTTTAGATGGTCAGTTCAGCAGCCGACTCTCACCCCTAATGTTTTAGAGAGTCATCTCAGCAGCAGACCCTCACCCTTAATGTTTTAGAAGGTCAGCTCAGCAGCAGGCCCTTGCCCATAATGTTTTAGATGGTCATCTCGGAAGCAGGCCCTCGCCCATAATGTTTTAGATGGTCAGCTCGGAAGCAGACCCTCGCCCATAATGTTTTAGATGGTCAGCTCAGCAGCAGGCCCTCGCCCATAATGTTTTAGATAGTCAGCTTAGGAGCAGGCCCTCACCCATCATTTTTTCCATGGTCAGATCATAGAAACATAGAATGTGTTGGCAGATAAGAACCATTTGGCCCATAATTTGGCCCATACTATGGATAGCCCCGGCCCTATCTTATATGAGAGATGGCCTTATGCCTATCCCATGCATGCTTAAACTCCTTCACTGTATTTGCAGCTACCACTTCTGCAGGAAGGCTATTCCGTGCAACCACTACTCTCTCAGTAAAGTAATACTTCCTGATATTAGTTTTAAATTAGAGGGGCAAAGGTTTAAAAGTATGTCCTCTTGTAGCAGTTTTTCTTCTTTTAAATAGTCTCTCCTCTTTTACCTTGTTGATTCCCTTTATGTATTTAAAAGTTTCTATCATATCCCCTCTGTCTCGTCTTTCTTCCAAGCTATACATATTAAGGTCCTTTAATCTTTCCTGGTAAGTTTTATCCTGCAATCCATGTACCAGTTTAGTAGCTCTTCTCTGAACTCTCTCCAAAGTATCAATATACTTCTGGAGATATGGTCACCAGTACTGCACATCATACTCCAAATGAGGTCTCACTAGTGCTCTGTAGAGTGGCATGAGAACCTCCCTCTTTCTACTGGTTATTCCTCTCCCTATACACCCAAGGATTCTGCTAGCATTTCCTGCTGCTCTATGACATTGTCTGCCTAAATAATGACCCCTAAATCCCTTTCCTCGGATACTGAGGTTAGGACTGTATAATTGATTTTATATTCTGCTGTTGGGTTTTTATGCCCCAGGTGCATTATCTTGCACTTTTCAACATTAAATTTTAGTTGCCAGATTTTTGACCATTCCTCTAGTTTTCCTAAGTCCTTTTCCATTTGGTGTATCCCTCCAGGAACATCAACCCTGTTACAAATCTTTGTGTCATTAGCAAAAAGACACACCTTACCATTGAGGCCTTCTGCAATTTCACTGATAAAGATATTAAACAATATGGGTCCCAGAACAGATCCCTGAGGTACCCCACTGGTAACAAGACCTTGGTCTGAATATACTCCATTGACTACAACCCTCTGTTGCCCGTCCCTCAGCCACTGCCTAATCCATTCAACAATATAGGAGTCCAAGCCCAAAGACTGCAATTTATTGATAAGCCTTCTATGTGGGACAGTATCAAAAGCCTTACTAAAGTCTAGTTAAGCGATGTCTACTGCACCTCCTCAATTTTTTTATTTTAGTCACCCAATCAAAAAAAATCAATAAGATTAGTTTTACATGATCTCCCTAAAGTAAACCCATGCTGTTTTTCATCTTTCAATTCATGGGATTTTAGATGTTCCACAATCCTCTCCTTAAGTATGGTTTCCATTAATTTCCCCACTATTGATGTCAAGCTTACTGGCCTATAGTTGCCCAATTCCTCCCTACTACCTTTCTTGTGAATGGGCACAACATTTGCTAATTTCCAATTTTTGGGGACGATTCCTGTTGCCAGTGATTGGTTAAATAAATCTGTTAATGGTTTTGCTAGTTCACCGCTGAGCTCTTTTAATAGCTTTGGGTGTATCCCATCAGGCCCCTGTGACTTATTTGTATTAATTTTAGACAGCTGATTTAGAACCTCTTCCTCTGTAAAGACACATGCATCAAAAGATTCATTAGTCTTCTTTCCTAACTGAGGTCCCTTTCCTTCATTTTCCTTTGTAAAAACTGAACAGAAGTATTCATTGAGGCAGTCAGCTAGTTCTTTATCTTCTTCCATATACCTCCCTTCTTTTGTTTTTAATTTGGTAATTCCTTGTTTTAGTTTCCTTTTTTCATTTATGTATCTGAAGAATGCCTTATCGCCTTTTTTCCCTGACTAAGCTCATTTCTCTTCTGCCTGTGCTTTAGAAGCTCTTATAACTAGCTGCTAGGTAACCCAAACTGACTCTAAATTGTTCTCGCTAACTCATATAAAATTAGATTTTATGCTATCTTTCACATACAGGGCCACCCCTCCCCCCTTCTTGCCTTCTCTGTCTTTCCTGTATAGAGAGAACCCTGGTATTGTTATATCCCAGTCATTACTCCCATTGAACCACGTCTCAGTAACAACCACTACATCTATATTCCCAGATGCCATTATAGCCTCAAGTTAATTGATCTTATTCCCTAAACTGCAAGCATTTGTAGACAAGAATCTGAGCTTGTCATTTCTTAACCTTTGTGCTACTGGCGTCTTCTGGCATTGATCCGGGGGGCAGTTGGACTGCAGGATTATCACTCTTTTGCCCCCCTTTCCTAGTTTAAATGCTCCTTAGCAAATACTTGGAACTGTTCACCGACGACATTCGTTCCCTTTGAGAGAAAGATGCAAACCATCTTTCTTGTACAGTTCTTTTCCATTCCAACAAGAGCTAACATGAGACACAAAGCCAAACCCTTGGTTCAGACACCAATCACCAAGCCATACATTGAATTCCTTAATGCGCATCTTCCTGTCGTGCTGAAGGTTATGCACAGGCAAAACTGCAGAGTATGAAACAGTTGATGCAACCTCCCGTATATCCTTTTCAAGTGTGTAAAAAGCTTCTTTTACCTTTGAAACCTCATTGCAAGCCAGATAGTTTGTCCCAAGATGGACAATAACATCCACTTCCCTTTCCTGCTTTGCTTGCCTAACAATATTAAGGATCCGTCGTCTATTCCTGCTAGCGGTAGCACCAGGGAGACATCTCACAACACCATTTTCCTCAAACTTCACACCTCTTATGATGGAACCGCCCACCAAGAGCTGCTTACTATCAATCCTCACCTTCTCCTTTTTGTCATTGGCTGCAGTCTTGCATACTTTAGGCATGGGAGATGATTGTTTCTCACCCACTGTGCTTGAGCCATCCTCCATGTTGCTCTTGCACTCTGAAAGAGCTGCAAATGAATTATGGAGAGCCACAGACTGTGGGACATGTCTTCTATCCACAACTCTCAGTCTACCAGAACCTACAGTAACCCATCTTCCATTTCTAGGGGGCCTCTGTGGCAGTGGCATTGCAATGTTCCCAGCCTGAGTTTGTTTAATGGTTAGTTTACAAATCTCATATTTCAAAAAAGGTAATTTCCTGCTGCATTATGGAGAGCTGTCTACAGATCAGACAGTATCCAAACCTCTGAAGAGTGGAAGCTGAAATAAAAGCACAACAATTCCTGCACAGAACCAGGTCTGCCATTTTAAAGAGGGGAAAGATTTTAAACAAACAAATCTTACTTTTTTAGATTGTATCCACCTCCAGATTACCTCCTGAGTATCTCCTGAATATCTCCAATGCACTTGTAAATCAGCACTTGGTATAGCAGCCTTGGAAAAGCAGCAAGCTATAATTGATCAGCAGCAGGCCCTTGCCCCTAATGTTTTACATGGTCAGCTCGGCAGCAGGCCCTCCCCCCTAATGTTTTAGACAGTCAGATTAGCAGCAGGCACTCGCCCCTAATGTTTTAGAGAGTCAGCTCAGCCACGCCAAAAAGGCTTTAGAACATATAACTGCACTGCTGAATGGCAAATAATATATATATTTTTTAAACTAATACACGCCAAAAAGGGCTTTAGAACATATACTGTAACTGCACCGCTGAACGGCAAATAATACGGATGTAGCAGGGTTAACACACATGCTTTATGAGACATGTTATCTAAACTAAATGCAACTAAATGCGTTAAGCAATTGCTTTTTGATGGCTTTTGTTTCAAGAAATTTGAACATCAAATAATACCGTATTGTTTGCCCCATACGACGCACTTTTCCCCCACAAAAGTGAGGGGAGAATGGCAGTGCGTCTTATGGGGCAAATGCTGCCATTTTTACTCTGCTAATACTGATGCATCGCGGGCCGCGATGCTGCACAGCGCGGCCTGTGATGTATCAGCGGGGAGGAAGGAGGAGCTGGAGGCGGGCAACTGCTGCTGGAGTTCTGGCGGGGCCCGTTGCAGTCACTGTACTCTATTACATCGGGCCCTGCACACAGTAGTATTCATATGTAAAGTGTAGGCAATCCATATGTAAAGTACAGGCAATCCATATGTAAAGTATAGCAATCCTCTGTGGTAGTGCAATCCACGTAGTACTCACTATGAAACTCCACAAATTAGCAGGCAGGCTGGCCGGTCACTCACTTTGTCACGCGCAGGCTCCGCCTGCTTCATTAATAAAGTCGCAAAAAAATATTTCCTTGTAATAAACCCTGTTAATGGCTGTATCGAACAGCACTTGCACCCCAATAACAAGAACGGTTTGCTGGGTTTACAAAGCTGTATAATGGCAATTTGGATCCGCAGTCAGTGAAGCAAGGTGTAATAGGATTGTTCCTATTACCCAGGCTGTAACCTCGCCTACTGAATCCTGTTCTGCTTCAATACTGTGGGATGATTCCTCCCTATCCTTTCCCTGAACTTCTATACAGCAAAATAAAAGTTCTCCCTGCACTAAGTACACTGGAAAATGGCTGTATCCAAGATGGCTGAGGCTATATATAGGCCTGTGACATCACAGGGACTGGCTGGCTGCTGATTGGCTGCATGAATGGCATTGTGGGTGAACCCTCATTCCCAGAGTTCCTTTCTCCATGTCCTAACACATGCAGCAGCCATTTTAGGATTCGTTACCACGAAGCGTGAGAGAATTCAGATTCGGTGCAAATCAAATTTTTTCTTAAATTCGGTTCGAATTCCACTTCATCAACTTAAATTCGCTCATCTCTACATAGAATGGTCACACCACGTCATCACACTGGTACCACACTAGTTTATTTGCCAGTAACGCTACGTCATTACGCTGATACAGGGTGACGTCAGTCATTCCATTTTTCCTCCCTGGCCCATAGGTATATATGCTCTACCCGACCCTCTTTACCATTATGTACATCAATACTGTTGACCTGGACACAGGTCTTAGAGGATGATCTCTGTATTGCCTACACAGTAAGCATTAAAGGGAACCTGTCATGTGGATATTTGATTATAATCTAACTAATTATATACAATCATGAACTACTAAAAAGTACCTTAGGCCTCTTTCACACTTGCGTTGTCCAGATCCGTCGTGTACTCCATTTGCAGGAATTACACGCCGGATCCGGAAAAACGCAAGTGAACTGAAAGCTTTTGAAGACGGATCAGTCTTCAAAATGCGTTCAGTGTTACTATGGCAGCCAGGACGCTATTAAAGTCCTGGTTGCCATAGTAGTAGTGGGGAGCGGGAGAGCAGTATACTTACCGTCCGTGCGGCTCCCGGGGCGCTCCAGAATGACGTCAGAGCGCCCCATGCGCATGGATGACGTGTCCATGCGATCACGTCATCCATGCACGTGGGGCGCCCTGACGTCACTCTGAAGCGCCCCGGGAGCCGCACAGACGGTAAGTATACTGCTCCCCCGCTCCTCACTACACTTTACCATGGCAAACAGGACTTTAGCGTCCTGGCAGCCATGGTAACCATTTCGAAAAAGCTAAATGTCGGATCCGGTAATGCACCGAAACAACGTTTAGCTTAAGGCCGGATCTGGATTAATGCCTTTCAATGGGCATTAATTCCGGATCCAGCCTTGCGGCAAGCGTTCGGGATTTTTGGCCGGAGCAAAAAGCGCAGCATGCTGCAGTATTTTCTCCGGCCAAAAAACTTTCCGATCCGGAACTGAAGACATCCTGATGCATCCTGAATGGATTTCTCTCCATTCAGAATGCATGGGGATAATCCTGATCAGGATTCTTCTGGCATAGAGCCCCGACGACGGAACTCTATGCCGGAACAGAACAACGCAAGTCTGAAAGAGCCCTTAGATGTTTTCACTTACTGGTGAATATACACACAAAGATGCCACATGCCACATGCTAATGAGCTGATTTGAGTCCAGCGTGATGTCATTGAGTCCAGCATTTTTTTAATTCAGAGATATAGCCACTCCCCCACCCACCTGCTGCTGGTTCATTTGGAAAATAACTGTCAATCAGCAGCAGGTGGGCGGGGAGAGTCAGGAACTCATGAATATTCAGGACTCAGCATTATCAACTGGAGCTTTTCAATACAAGATGTCAGTGGCGTCTCTAGCTTTCAAAATTTGGGGGGGCACACTGGGGGCCAGGACAAAAGTAGGGGGGGCAGCTATAACAACGATACATTTACACAAGTACGCTTCGAAATGCTGCGATACCTAAAACTGCAACAGGGAAGAAAAGTCCAGCTGTCTGTGGATGACACTTTTATAGAGAGGGGGATCTGTGGATGACACTGCTATGGGGGGGGATCTGTGGATGCCACATACCGGGTATAGCATCTTATGCTATATGTGTCATCCACAGATCCACCCCATGACAGTGTCATCCCCATTTCCCCCTCCATAACAGTGTCATCCACAGATCTCCCTCCCCGCCTCTCACAGGAGTGTACATTTGACATTTCTAAACCGTAATCCATATCCTGCAGTAACTTTAACTTTAAATCAGGATTCAGCAGCCACTCATCTCTACTAGTACCTTAACCTTACACCACTCGGCTAGCTTTGGTAACAGGGCCAGGCTACAGCCTACAGGTACTGCCTGTTAGTTGTTATCGAGCGAGCGCTGATTTCTGCAGGTCAGAGGATACGGATTACAGTTTAGAAGAAATGTACACTCCTGTGAGTGGTCCAGACCAGTGGCGGATCCAGAGCCTGGTCTCGGGAGAGGCACTTCCAGATTATTTTCTGTCCGCCGCCACAGAACAAGGGTGCTTATAGAACAGACTCCACAGTGTAGCGGTATACTGTATACTGTGTGGCACAGTGTAGCGGTATACTGTATATCGTGGGGCACAGTGTAGAGGTATACTGCATATCGTGAGGCACAGTGTAGAGGTATACTGTATATCGTGGGGCACAGTGTAGAGGTATACTGTATATCGTGGGGCACAGTGTAGAGGTATACTGTATATTGTGGAGCACAGTGTAGGCTATATGTGTATAACATAAACATATTTCACATGAACACTTACAGTTACTTGGCTTGGCCCTTGGGGATCTCGGACGCCACTTCCACACTTTGGCCGGGGGCTCGGCGGAGCTGATGATGTGTTTTATCCTAATGAGAAAGATTTCATAATAAGGATTTGGAGAAGGGGCAGAGGGATAGCAGAGCAGGGAGAGGCTGGTGCTGCTACTAGGGGGTCATACCATGGGGGAGTAATAAAGCCCACCATTATGCCCCCCAGTAGTAATAATTCTCCTTATAATGTGACAATGCAAAAAATACCCCCTTATGCCCCCAGTTGAGCTAATGTCCCCCATAATGTGCCAGTATAAAATACCCCTATATAGTGCCCCCAGTAAATGCCCCCATAGTGCTCCTCTCCCCCTTCCTCCTAGTGCCCCCCATAATGTACCAGTATAAAATGCCCCAGTAGATGCCCTCAGTGTCCCCCATAATTTTGCAAGTATAAATTACCCCTTCTTAGTGCCCCCGTAGATGACTCCATAGTACTCCTCTCCCCCCTTCCCCATAGTACCCAACATAATGTGTCCCAGTATAAAATGCTACTGTACAGAGCCCCCCATATAAAACACCCCTTCTTTGTGTTGCCTCAGTAGATGCCCCTATAGTGCCCACCAATAATGTGCCAGTTATAAGCCCCCAATTACGTGCCAGTAATAAGCCCCCCATTACGTGTCAGTAATAAGCCCCCCATTACGTGCCAGTAATCATGTGCCATTATTAAGTCCCCCCCATCATGTGCCATTATTAAGTCCCCCCCCAATCATGTGCCATTATTAAGTCCCCCCATCATGTGCCATTATTAAGTCCCCCCCCATCATGTGCCATTATTAAGTCCCCCCCATCATGTGCCATTATTAAGTCCCCCCCCGTCATGTGCCATTATTAAGTCCCCCCTCCGTCATGTGCCATTATTAAGTCCCCCCATCATGTGCCATTATTAAGTCCCCCCCATCATGTGCCATTATTAAGTCCCCCCCATCATGTGCCATTATTAAGTCCCCCACCCCTTCAGTATCACTATTGTATGAAAAAAAAAAAAGAACACTTATACTTACCTCAGTGTCAGCGATGCGATGCAGGCCTCTTCTGGTCTGTGTCCCACGCTGTATGGCTCAGGCAGCGCAATGACGTCATCGCGCCGCCTGCACCGGCTTCTGATAGGCTGCCGGCCTAGTGCCGGCAGCCTATCAGAGCAAGGGGAAGGGACACTCCTCTCCCTCCCCTGCACCGCCGCTGGCACAGGTAGTAGTAAGGAGATGAGCGCAATGGAAGCGCTCATCTCCCTGTGCCCGGCGGTGGTGGCGGCGGCTCACTTTGGGGGGGGGGGCGCATTTTAGTTGGGGGGCACATGGGGGGGCCGAGCATGATGTAGGGGGGGCCGTGGCCCCCTCTGCCCCCCCCCCCCCCTGGCGACGCCACTGCAAGATGTTGGCAGATTGGCTGGGTAAATTAAAGAAAGTGGCCCAACATTTTGCTAAGAGAATCAGTCACTTATTTATGTTGCCCTTAGTTAGGACACCATAAGACTGGTGACAGGTTACCTTTAAGCTCATATGCATCAATTATGATGACTCTCCTGCAAGTCATTACGTATGGAGAAATACCACTCCTCTAAGGCCTATTATATTTGATTCCCTTACCTAGGCCTTCCATGTCCATTCGCTAATCCTTTTGTTACTGCAATAAACTCACCTGAAAAGACGTCCCATCGCTGTTTGATTTTAGTTCTTTATATTTATCTGACTTACTGAGCAAAGTATATGGTTTATTTCCATTCTATATGATGTACCAGTTTGAATATTATTTTTCTTTATAATTTTGCTCCTAATTATTGTAACTGGGTGTATAAATAAACATATATAGCAACATCGTTTGTAAGGCTGAAAAAAAGACATCTGTCCATCCAGTTCAACCTGTTATCATGCAAGTTGATCCACGGGAAGGCAAAAAAAAAAAAAAAACTGAGGTAGAAGCCAATTTTCCTCATTTTAGGGGGAAAATTCCTTCCCGACTCCCTGGATCAACGACCCCTCTTTAGTAGCTATAGCCTGTAATATTATTACGCTCCAGAAATACATCCAGGCCCCTCTTGAACTCTTTTAGTGAACTCACCATCACCACCTCCTCAGGCAGAGAGTTCCATAGTCTCACTGCTCTTACCGTAAAGAATCCTCTTCTATGTTTGTGTACAAACCTTATTTCCTCTAGACCAGTGAAAGGCAAACTGCGGCTCTCCAGCTGTTGCAGAACTACAACTCCCAGCATGCAAAGACTGCCTACAGCTTTCAGCCTACAGCAGGGCATGGTGGGAGTTGTAGTTTTGCAACAGCTGGAGAGCTGCAGTTTGCCTTTCACTGCTCTAGACACACAGGATGTCCCCTGGTTACAATCACAGTCCTGGGGATAAATAGATGATGGGATAGATCTCTGTAATGACCCCTGATATATTTATATATATTAATTAGATCTCCCCTCAGTCTTTTTTCTAAAGTAAATAACCCTAATTTTGATAATCGTTCTGGGTACTTTAGTCCACCTATCCAGGTATTAGTTTAGTTGCCCTCCTCTGAACCCTCTCCAGCTCTGCTATGTCTGCCTTGTTCACAGGAGCCCAGAACTGTACACAGCAGTGGCGTAGGGATCGCCATAGCAACCATAGCAGTGGCTATGGGGCCCTACGCCACTGGGGGCCCGCCCGCCCGGACCGCATCATTTTTTTTTTTTTATACATCACAGCACTCACAGGCAGCCAGGGGGCCGACCGCCCACCCAGTGTAGTGGGCGGGGCGCGGGCGGTCCAACATGAGGTAGGCCGGCGGATGCGGTGGAGGGGGCCGAACGGGGGCGTAGCGGAGGCGGAGCCAGCCAGGCTACGCCCCCGTTCCGGCCCCCTCCACCGCATCCGCCGGCCTCACTCATGTTGGACCGCCCGCGCCCCGCCCACTACACTGGGCGCTTAGTGGCCCCCACTCCTCAGCAATGCCATGATCTCACCTAGTAATGACACAGTGTGAGCCCTACAGCTGTCCTCCGCCCGTCCCCGGCATTGTCATCACCGTGCACACCCCATTTCCCGCCTACTAACTTGAATTGTAAAGCTCCTATCACAAAGCAGCTCGACTTCCGGCAGACGTCACATGACAGGAATGACGTAACGTGAAACTGCTCTATTAGATTCCTATGGTTCACACTCCTGCTGAGATATGAGGTGTGTATGTACAAGCAGGACTGTGCAGACTGCAGTGATCAGCATGCATGATTCCATCTATCTATCTATCTATCTAATATCTAATCTACAACCCCCTCCGCTCATATTTAGTATTTTGTTTAAAACAATTTTTTCATGTTTTTCATGTTTTATTAAATTGGGGGGGGGGGGGGGGGGCGGGTTGTTACCTGTCCTGCTGTGGGGAGGAGGGACTGGGAGACTATGGAGGGAGACTGGTCCCGCCTAAAACCTACTACTGCTGTCACTGGATGGCACAGAGGGGTGATGGCACCTACTTCTCCAGGCTGCCTGTGAGGACCAGACATCAGCTGTCTACAGGAAAGGTAAGTGTCTGTCTGTAGAAATAGTGTCTGTCTGTAGAAATAGGTGTATAACTACTTGTAAGTTCATGTGTATGTAATGTGTGTGTGTATATATATATATATATATATATATATATATATATATATACACACATACACACACACAGTATATACAGTCATGTGAAAAAATTAGGACACCCTTTGAAAGCATGTGGTTTTTTGTAACATTTTTAATAAAAGGTTATTTCATCTCCGTTTCAACAATACAGAGAGATTAAAGTAATCCAACTAAACAAAGAAAACTGAAGAAAAGTCTTTTCAAGATCTTCTGTAAATGTCATTCTACAAAAATGCCTATTCTAACTGAGGAAAAAGATAGGACACCCTTGCCCCTAATAGCGAGTGTTACCTCCTTTGGCTGAAATAACTGCAGTGAGACGGTTCTTGTAGCCATCTACCAGTCTTCGACATCGGTCTGAGGAAATTTTACCCCACTCCTCAATGCAGAACTTTTTCAGCTGTGAGATGTTTGAGGGGTTTCTTGCACGTACAGCCCTTTTCAAGTCACCCCACAGCATCTCAATGGGATTCAAATCTGGACTTTGACTTGGCCATTCCAGGACTCTCCATTTCTTCTTTTTCAGCCAATCTTTGGTTGATTTACTAGTATGTTTTGGGTCATTGTCATGTTGCATGGTCCAGTTCCGCTTCAGCTTTAATTTTCTAACTGATGGTCTCACATGTTCTTCAAGCACCTTCTGATACACAGTAGAATTCATCGTGGATTCTATGATGGTGAGCTGACCAGGTCCTGCTGCAGCAAAGCAGCCCCAAACCATGACACTTCCACCTCCATGCTTCACAGTTGGTATGAGGTTCTTTTCTTGGAATGCTGTGTTTGGTTTACGCCAAACATGTCCTCTGCTGTTGTGTCCAAATAATTCAATTTTGGACTCATCTGTCCAAAGAACATTATTCCAGAAGTCCTGGTCTTTGTCAACTTTATCTCTGGCAAATGTCAGTCTGGCCTCGATGTTTCTCTTGGAAAGCAAAGGTTTCCTCCTTGCACACCTCCCATGCAAGTTAAACTTGTACAGTCTCTTTCTGATTGTAGAGGCATGTACTTCTACATCAACAGTAGCCAGAGCCTGCTGTAGTTCTCGAGATGACACTTTAGGGTTTTTGGAGACCTCTTTTAGCATCTTGCGGTCTGCTCTTGGGGTGAACTTGCTGGGGCGACCAGTCCTGGGCATGTTGGCAGTTGTTTTGAAAGCCCTCCACTTGTAGACTATCTTCCGGACAGTGGAATGGCTGATTTCAAAATCTTTTGAGATCTTTTTAAATCCCTTCCCAGACTCATAGGCTGCTACAATCTTTTTTCTGAAGTCCTCTGACAGCTCTTTTGCTCTCACCATGGTGCTCACTCTCACTTCAACAGTCAGGAGCACACCAAACTAAATGTCTGAGGTTTAAATAGGGCAAGCCTCATTCAACATGCAGAGTAACGATCTACTAATTATGTGCACCTGGTGTGATATACCTGTGTGAGATCTGAGCCAATTTAAGAGGGAATACATGTGAGGGTGTCCTATCTTTTTCCTCAGTTAGAATAGGCATTTTTGTAGAATGACATTTACAGAAGATCTTGAAAAGACTTTTCTTCAGTTTTCTTTGTTTAGTTGGATTATTTTAATCTCTGTATTGTTGAAACGGAGATGAAATAGCCTTTTATTAAAAATGTTACAAAAAACCACATGCTTTCAAAGGGTGTCCTAATTTTTTCACATGACTGTATGTCCACATATGTGGTGAGTGCGTATGTGAGTCTGTCCATGTATGTGGTGAGTGCCTGTATTAGAGCGTCCATGTATGTGGTGAGTGTATGAGTGCATCCATGTATGTGGTGAGTGCCTGTATGAGTGCGTCCATGTATGTGGTGAATGCGTGTATGAGTGCGTCCATGTATATGGTGAGTACGTGTATGAGTGCGTCCATGTATGTGGTGAGTGCCTGTATGAGTGAGTCCATGTATGTGGTGAGTGCCTGTATGAGTGCGTCCATGTATGTGGTGAATGCGTGTATGAGTGCGTCCATGTATGTGGTGAGTGCCTGTATGAGTGCGTCCATGTATGTGGTGAGTGCCTGTATGAGTGCGTCCATGTATGTGGTGAGTGCCTGTATGAGTGAGTCCATGTATGTTGTGAGTGCCTGTATGAGTGCGTCCATGTATGTGGTGAGTGCCTGTATGAGTGCGTCCATGTATGTGGTGAGTGCCTGTATGAGTGTGTCCATGTATGTGGTGAATGCCTGTATGAGTGCGTCCATGTATATGGTGAGTACGTGTATGAGTGCGTCCATGTATGTGGTGAGTGCCTGTATGAGTGCGTCCATGTATGTGGTGAGTGCCTGTATGAGTGAGTCCATGTATGTTGTGAGTGCCTGTATGAGTGCGTCCATGTATGTTGTGAATGCGTGTATGAGTGCGTCCATGTATATGGTGAGTACGTGTATGAGTGCATCCATGTATGTGGTGAATGCGTGTATGAGTGCGTCCATGTATGTGGCGAGTGTGTGTATATGAGTGCGTCCATTAAGTTTGGGAGGGGCCCAGTACAAAAATTTGCTGTGGGGCCCAGTCAGTTCTAGCTACGCCCCTGGTACACAGTACTCCATGTGTGGCCTGACTAGTGATTTGTAAGGTAGCAGGACTATGTTCTCATCACGGCATCTATGCCCCTTTTGATGCAACCCATTACCTTATTGGCCTTGGCAGCAGCTGCCTGACACTTTTTTTTACATTTTGGTTTGCTGTCCACTAAAATTCCTTTTCCATGTCAGTGTTACCCAGTGTTTTACCATTTAATATGTACGGGTGACTTGCATTATTCCTACCCATGTGCATAACCTTACATTTGTCAGTGTTAAACCTCATCTGCCACTTATCTGCCCAACCTTCTTCCGTTTTAATTACTTTACACAGTTTAGTGTCATCTGCAAAATATTGATATTTGATACTTTACTGTGCAAGCCTTCTACAAGATCATTAATAAATATATTGGAGAATATGCCCAAATACTGACCCCTGAGGTACCCCACTAGTGACAGTGACCCAATCTGAGTGTGTACCGTTAATAACCACCCTCTGTTTTCTATTACTGAGCCAGTTACTTACCCACATACAGACATTTTCCCCAAGTTCAAGCATTCTCATTTTATATACTAACATTTGATGTGGTATAGTATCAATGCTCTGGAGAAGTCAAGATATACAACATCCATTGATTCGCCGCAGTCGAGTCTAGAACTTACCAGCTACACTTCTTCCTGGGTCAGATAGGTAACTTTTAATGGGGAATTTACTTTTACACTCTGCATTTAAAAAGTCTAATAATTCTATATAATAAGTCTAATAATATTAAGTGCCATGGTATTCTCTACACGTCATTGAGTCAATCACTCTACCACTGAGCACCATAACACATAATTAGTGGAGTGCCAACCATTCTCTCTTCTGCGATCCTACGGATAGGTTATAAATATTTAATTCCTAGAAAACTATTTTAAGATATATACAGTAACTTAGAAGTACAGTATGTCTTTTTATAGAGTAAAAAATGCCTGTTTTAATAAATGACCCCCTTAGTTCGTGTGTAGGTGGAGAATTTTATGCACTCTAAGTTACAGATGTATACCCTATTTATTTAGTAACATTGATCATATTTTATCAGTTTTTGCTACATTTTTCCGTTTTGCTGACAAAGACCACACATCAGACTGCACTTGGTTTTGGAGGCACAGAGCTATTAAGTCAGCGTTGGTAATTGAACATGCTGCTGCTTTTAATTTATTCTACTATCCATCCTGTATCTACTGATCTGTGCCTGCGCTCTCTTATTTTACACATGTAGACTCCTCCTGAGAAAGACTTGAGTTGATCTCCCAGGTATAGAATATAAATATTAAAAGTGATATTGACTTAGACAAGGAGCTCATGGTAGGAATCATTTGCATTGTACCACATATGAGAACTGAAATGTGAATGCTGTATGTATCCAGCTTGACATTTAAAGTGTACATTCAGAGACTGCACATTTATCTATGTACAGTATATATATTCTTGTACCTTTTTTAGGTTAAATTCACATATCTTGTTCTTAAAGGGGTTAAAAGAAGCTTTATATTAGTTAAAATAAGAAAAATAATGATTTCACCCTTCAAATTCCCCTCTTTTGATGGTGGGGGGGGGGGGGGCACAGAACTGGTCGTTGTTCACAGAGTGGCAGGAGTTATATCAGTAATGGTGACACATCATCGTTGCATTGCCACGTGGCTGACACACTTTTGAACAAGTTGTTGGCATAAAGACACAATCAGACTGGTCAGGAGGGTTCACCTCACCACTTGGGATTTATGTAGTTCTGCTCTGTTATAGAAGTGCCAGATCCAGCACTAGGGATGAGCGAACTCGAACTGTATAGTTCGGGTTCGTACCGAATTTTGGGGTGTCCGTGACACGGACCCGAACCCGGACATTTTCGTAAAAGTCCGGGTTCGGGTTCGGTGTTCGTCGCTTTCTTGGCGCTTTTGTGACGCTTTCTTGGCGCTTTTTGAAAGGCTGCAAAGCAGCCAATCAACAAGCGTCATACTACTTGCCCCAAGAGGCCATCACAGCCATGCCTACTATTGGCATGGCTGTGATTGGCCAGAGCACCATGTGACCCAGCCTCTATTTAAGCTGGAGTCACATAGCGCCGCCCGTCACTCTGCTCTGATTAGCGTAGGGAGAGGTTGCGGCTGCGACAGTAGGGCGAGATTAGGCAGATTAACTCCTCCAAAGGACTTGATTAACTGATCGATCTGCAGCTGTGGATCATTGAGCTGCTGATCCTCAATTGCTCACTGTTTTTAGGCTGCACAGACCGTTTGTCAGTCTCATTTTTCTGGGGTGATCGGCGGCCATTTTGTGTCTTGTGGTGCGCCAGCACAAGCTGCGACCAAGTGCATTTAACCCTCAATGGTGTGGTTGTTTTTTGGCTAAAGCCTACATCAGGGTGAAGCTGTCACACCAAGTGCATTTAACCAGCAATAGTCTGTTCATTTTTTGGCCATATACAAAATCAGGGGCAAGCTGCGCCTGTCACCAAGTGCATTTAACCCTCAATGGTGTGGTTGTTTTTTGGCTAAAGCCTACATCAGGGTGAAGCTGTGACACCAAGTGCATTTAACCAGCAATAGTCTGTTCATTTTTTGGCCATATACAAAATCAGGGGCAAGCTGCGCCTGTCACCAAGTGCATTTAACCCTCAATGGTGTGGTTGTTTTTTGGCTAAAGCCTACATCAGGGTGAAGCTGTCACACCAAGTGCATTTAACCAGCAATAGTCTGTTCATTTTTTGGCCATATACAAAATCAGGGGCAAGCTGCGCCTGTCACCAAGTGCATTTAACCCTCAATGGTGTGGTTGTTTTTTGGCTAAAGCCTACATCAGGGTGAAGCTGTCACACCAAGTGCATTTAACCAGCAATAGTCTGTTTATTTTTTGGCCATATCCCAGTCTAATTCTGTCACTAAATCCATACCGGTCACCCAGCGCCTAAATACTAGGCCTCAAATTTATATCCAGCTAAATCTGTCCCTAGTGCTGTAGCTGGGCGAGTTATTTAGTGTCCGTTCAAGCACATTTCTTGTTCTGGGTTGAAATACAATTCCCAATTTAGCAATTTCATAATTTAGTGGTTCCTGCTATATCAGAGCTATTTGAAATCTATCCCAAAAAGGGTATATAATATTGAAGGTGCACATTGGGTCATTCAGAATAACTTCACACACACCCGCTACTGTGTATTTCCAAGTCTAATTCTGTCACTAAACCCATACCTGTCACCCAGCGCCTAAATACTAGGCCTCAAATTTAAATCCCTCTAAATCTCTCGTTACCGCTGTACTGTTGTTGCTGGGCAAGATATTTAGTGTCCGTCAAAGCACATTTTTTGTTCTGGGTTGAAGTACAATTCCCAATTTAGCAATTTCATAATTTAGTGGTTTCTGCTATATCAGAGCTATTTGAAATCTATCCCTAAAAGGGTATATAATATTGAAGGTGCACATTGGGTCATTCAGAATAACTTCACACACACGCTTCTGTGCATTTCCAAGTCTAATTCTGTCACTAAATCCATACCGGTGACCCAGCGCCTAAATACTAGGCCTCAAATTTAAATCCCTCTAAATCTCTCGTTACCCACCGCTGTACTGTTGTTGCTGGGCAAGATATTTAGTGTCCGTCAAAGCACATTTTTTGTTCTGGGTTGAAGTACAATTCCCAATTTAGCAATTTCATAATTTAGTGGTTTCTGCTATATCAGAGCTATTTGAAATCTATCCCTAAAAGGGTATATAATATTGAAGGTGCACATAGGGTCATTCAGAATAACTTCACACACACCCGCTACTGTGTATTTCCAAGTCTAATTCTGTCACTAAACCCATACCTGTCACCCAGCGCCTAAATACTAGGCCTCAAATTTAAATCCCTCTAAATCTCTCGTTACCCGCTGTACTGTTGTTGCTGGGCAAGATATTTAGTGTCCGTCAAAGCACATTTTTTGTTCTGGGTTGAAGTACAATTCCCAATTTAGCAATTTCATAATTTAGTGGTTTCTGCTATATCAGAGCTATTTGAAATCTATCCCTAAAAGGGTATATAATATTGAAGGTGCACATTGGGTCATTCAGAATAACTTCACACACACGCTTCTGTGCATTTCCAAGTCTAATTCTGTCACTAAATCCATACCGGTGACCCAGCGCCTAAATACTAGGCCTCAAATTTAAATCCCTCTAAATCTCTCGTTACCCACCGCTGTACTGTTGTTGCTGGGCAAGATATTTAGTGTCCGTCAAAGCACATTTTTTGTTCTGGGTTGAAGTACAATTCCCAATTTAGCAATTTCATAATTTAGTGGTTTCTGCTATATCAGAGCTATTTGAAATCTATCCCTAAAAGGGTATATAATATTGAAGGTGCACATAGGGTCATTCAGAATAACTTCACACACACGCTTCTGTGCATTTCCAAGTCTAATTCTGTCACTAAATCCATACCGGTGACCCAGCGCCTAAATACTAGGCCTCAAATTTAAATCCCTCTAAATCTCTCGTTACCCACCGCTGTACTGTTGTTGCTGGGCAAGATATTTAGTGTCCGTCAAAGCACATTTTTTGTTCTGGGTTGAAGTACAATTCCCAATTTAGCAATTTCATAATTTAGTGGTTTCTGCTATATCAGAGCTATTTGAAATCTATCCCTAAAAGGGTATATAATATTGAAGGTGCACATAGGGTCATTCAGAATAACTTCACACACACGCTTCTGTGCATTTCCAAGTC
Organism: Bufo gargarizans; assembly: GCF_014858855.1. Lineage (NCBI taxonomy): Eukaryota > Metazoa > Chordata > Amphibia > Anura > Bufonidae > Bufo > Bufo gargarizans. The sequence continues at coordinate 91,905,281 of NC_058085.1, forward strand.
TAATTCTGTCACTAAATCCATACCGGTGACCCAGCGCCTAAATACTAGGCCTCAAATTTAAATCCCTCTAAATCTCTCGTTACCCACCGCTGTACTGTTGTTGCTGGGCAAGATATTTAGTGTCCGTCAAAGCACATTTTTTGTTCTGGGTTGAAGTACAATTCCCAATTTAGCAATTTCATAATTTAGTGGTTTCTGCTATATCAGAGCTATTTGAAATCTATCCCTAAAAGGGTATATAATATTGAAGGTGCACATAGGGTCATTCAGAATAACTTCACACACACGCTTCTGTGCATTTCCAAGTCTAATTCTGTCACTAAATCCATACCGGTGACCCAGCGCCTAAATACTAGGCCTCAAATTTAAATCCCTCTAAATCTCTCGTTACCCACCGCTGTACTGTTGTTGCTGGGCAAGATATTTAGTGTCCGTCAAAGCACATTTTTTGTTCTGGGTTGAAGTACAATTCCCAATTTAGCAATTTCATAATTTAGTGGTTTCTGCTATATCAGAGCTATTTGAAATCTATCCCTAAAAGGGTATATAATATTGAAGGTGCACATAGGGTCATTCAGAATAACTTCACACACACGCTTCTGTGCATTTCCAAGTCTAATTCTGTCACTAAATCCATACCGGTGACCCAGCGCCTAAATACTAGGCCTCAAATTTAAATCCCTCTAAATCTCTCGTTACCCACCGCTGTACTGTTGTTGCTGGGCAAGATATTTAGTGTCCGTCAAAGCACATTTTTTGTTCTGGGTTGAAGTACAATTCCCAATTTAGCAATTTCATAATTTAGTGGTTTCTGCTATATCAGAGCTATTTGAAATCTATCCCTAAAAGGGTATATAATATTGAAGGTGCACATAGGGTCATTCAGAATAACTTCACACACACGCTTCTGTGCATTTCCAAGTCTAATTCTGTCACTAAATCCATACCGGTGACCCAGCGCCTAAATACTAGGCCTCAAATTTAAATCCCTCTAAATCTCTCGTTACCCACCGCTGTACTGTTGTTGCTGGGCAAGATATTTAGTGTCCGTCAAAGCACATTTTTTGTTCTGGGTTGAAGTACAATTCCCAATTTAGCAATTTCATAATTTAGTGGTTTCTGCTATATCAGAGCTATTTGAAATCTATCCCTAAAAGGGTATATAATATTGAAGGTGCACATAGGGTCATTCAGAATAACTTCACACACACGCTTCTGTGCATTTCCAAGTCTAATTCTGTCACTAAATCCATACCGGTGACCCAGCGCCTAAATACTAGGCCTCAAATTTATATCCCGCTAAATCTCTCGTTACCGCTGTACTGTTGTTGCTGGGCAAGATATTTAGTGTCCGTCAAAGCACATTTTTTGTTCTGGGTTGAAGTACAATTCCCAATTTAGCAATTTCATAATTTAGTGGTTCCTGCTATATCAGAGCTATTTGAAATCTATCCCAAAAAGGGTATATAATATTGAAGGTGCACATTGGGTCATTCAGAATAACTTCACACACACCCGCTACTGTGTATTTCCAAGTCTAATTCTGTCACTAAACCCATACCTGTCACCCAGCGCCTAAATACTAGGCCTCAAATTTAAATCCCTCTAAATCTCTCGTTACCGCTGTCCTGTTGTAGCTGGGAAAGTTATTTAGTGCCCGTCAAAGCACATTTTTTGTTCTGGGTTGAAGTACAATTCCCAATTTAGCAATTTCATAATTTAGTGGTTCCTGCTATATCAGAGCTATTTGAAATCTATCCCAAAAAGGGTATATAATATTCAAGGTGCACATTGGGTCATTCAGAATAACTTCACACACACGCTTCTGTGCATTTCCAAGTCTAATTCTGTCACTAAATCCATACCGGTCACCCAGCGCCTAAATACTAGGCCTCAAATTTATATCCCGCTGAATTTGAATACAATACATTGGGCCAAATAATATATTTGTTGTTGTGGTGAACCATAACAATGAGAAAAACATCTAGTAAGGGACGCGGACGTGGACATGGTCGTGGTGGTGTTAGTGGACCCTCTGGTGCTGGGAGAGGACGTGGCCGTTCTGCCACATCCACACGTCCTAGTGTACCAACTACCTCAGGTCCCAGTAGCCGCCAGAATTTACAGCGATATATGGTGGGGCCCAATGCCGTTCTAAGGATGGTAAGGCCTGAGCAGGTACAGGCATTAGTCAATTGGGTGGCCGACAGTGGATCCAGCACGTTCACATTATCTCCCACCCAGTCTTCTGCAGAAAGCGCACAGATGGCGCCTGAAAACCAACCCCATCAGTCTGTCACATCACCCCCATGCATACCAGGGAAACTGTCTCAGCCTCAAGTTATGCAGCAGTCTCTTATGCTGTTTGAAGACTCCGCTGGCAGGGTTTCCCAAGGGCATCCACCTAGCCCTTCCCCAGCGGTGAAAGACATAGAATGCACTGACGCACAACCACTTATGTTTCCTGATGATGAGGACATGGGAATACCACCTCAGTATGTCTCTGATGATGACGAAACACAGGTGCCAACTGCTGCGTCTTTCTGCAGTGTGCAGACTGAACAGGAGGTCAGGGATCAAGACTGGGTGGAAGACGATGCAGGGGACGATGAGGTCCTAGACCCCACATGGAATGAAGGTCGTGCCACTGACTTTCACAGTTCGGAGGAAGAGGCAGTGGTGAGACCGAGCCAACAGCGTAGCAAAAGAGGGAGCAGTGGGCAAAAGCAGAACACCCGCCGCCAAGAGACTCCGCCTGCTACTGACCGCCGCCATCTGGGACCGAGCACCCCAAAGGCAGCTTCAAGGAGTTCCCTGGCATGGCACTTCTTCAAACAATGTGCTGACGACAAGACCCGAGTGGTTTGCACGCTGTGCCATCAGAGCCTGAAGCGAGGCATTAACGTTCTGAACCTGAGCACAACCTGCATGACCAGGCACCTGCATGCAAAGCATGAACTGCAGTGGAGTAAACACCTTAAAACCAAGGAAGTCACTCAGGCTCCCCCTGCTACCTCTTCTGCTGCTGCCGCCTCGGCCTATTCTGCTGCTGCCGCCTCGGCCTCTTCCTCCGCCTCTGGAGGAACGTTGGCACCTGCCGCCCAGCAAACAGGGGATGTACCACCAACACCACCACCACCACCTCCGTCACCAAGCGTCTCAACCATGTCACACGCCAGCGTTCAGCTCTCCATCTCACAAACATTTGATAGAAAGCGTAAATTCCCACCTAGCCACCCTCGATCCCTGGCCCTGAATGCCAGCATTTCTAAACTACTGGCCTATGAAATGCTGTCATTTAGGCTGGTGGACACAGACAGCTTCAAACAGCTCATGTCGCTTGCTGTCCCACAGTATGTTGTTCCCAGCCGGCACTACTTCTCCAAGAGAGCCGTGCCTTCCCTGCACAACCAAGTATCCGATAAAATCAAGTGTGCACTGCGCAACGCCATCTGTAGCAAGGTCCACCTAACCACAGATACGTGGACCAGTAAGCACGGCCAGGGACGCTATATCTCCCTAACTGCACACTGGGTAAATGTAGTGGCAGCTGGGCCCCAGGCGGAGAGCTGTTTGGCGCACGTCCTGCCGCCGCCAAGGATCGCAGGGCAACATTCTTTGCCTCCTGTTGCCACCTCCTCCTTCTCGGCTTCCTCCTCCTCTTCTTCCACCTGCTCATCCAGTCAGCCACACACCTTCACCACCAACTTCAGCACAGCCCGGGGTAAACGTCAGCAGGCCATTCTGAAACTCATATGTTTGGGGGACAGGCCCCACACCGCACAGGAGTTGTGGCGGGGTATTGAACAACAGACCGACGAGTGGTTGCTGCCGGTGAGCCTCAAGCCCGGCCTGGTGGTGTGTGATAATGGGCGAAATCTCGTTGCAGCTCTGGGACTAGCCAATTTGACGCACATCCCTTGCTTGGCGCATGTGCTGAATTTGGTGGTGCAGAAGTTCATTCACAACTACCCCGACATGTCAGAGCTGCTGCATAAAGTGCGGGCCGTCTGTTCGCGCTTCCGGCGTTCACATCCTGCCGCTGCTCGCCTGTCTGCGCTACAGCGTAACTTCGGCCTTCCCGCTCACCGCCTCATATGCGACGTGCCCACCAGGTGGAACTCCACCTTGCACATGCTGGACAGACTGTGCGAGCAGCAGCAGGCCATAGTGGAGTTTCAGCTGCAGCACGCACGGGTCAGTCGCACTACAGAACAGCACCACTTCACCACCAATGACTGGGCCTCCATGCGAGACCTGTGTGCCCTGTTGCGCTGTTTCGAGTACTCCACCAACATGGCCAGTGGCGATGACACCGTTATCAGCGTTACAATACCACTTCTATGTCTCCTTGAGAAAACACTTAGGGCGATGATGGAACAGGAGGTGGCCCAGGAGGAGGAGGAGGAGGAGGATGAGGAAGAGGGGTCATTTTTAGCACTTTCAGGCCAGTCTCTTCGAAGTGACTCAGAGGGAGGTTTTTTGCAACAGCAGAGGCCAGGTACAAATGTGGCCAGCCAGGGCCCACTACTGGAGGACGAGGAGGACGAGGATGAGGAGGAGGTGGAGGAGGATGAGGATGAAGCATGGTCACAGCGGGGTGGCACCCAACGCAGCTCGGGTCCATCACTGGTGCGTGGCTGGGGGGAAAGGCAGGACGATGACGATACGCCTCCCACAGAGGACAGCTTGTCCTTACCCCTGGGCAGCCTGGCACACATGAGCGACTACATGCTGCAGTGCCTGCGCAACGACAGCAGAGTTGCCCACATTTTAACCTGTGCGGACTACTGGGTTGCCACCCTGCTGGATCCACGCTACAAAGACAATGTGCCCACCTTACTTCCTGCACTGGAGCGTGATAGGAAGATGCGCGAGTACAAGCGCACGTTGGTAGACGCGCTACTGAGAGCATTCCCAAATGTCACAGAGGAACAAGTGGAAGCCCAAGGCCAAGGCAGAGGAGGAGCAAGAGGTCGCCAAGGCAGCTGTGTCACGGCCAGCTCCTCTGAGGGCAGGGTTAGCATGGCAGAGATGTGGAAAACTTTTGTCAACACGCCACAGCTAACTGCACCACCACCTGATACGCAACGTGTTAGCAGGAGGCAACATTTCACTAACATGGTGGAACAGTACGTGTGCACACCCCTCCACGTACTGACTGATGGTTCGGCCCCATTCAACTTCTGGGTCTCTAAATTGTCCACGTGGCCAGAGCTAGCCTTTTATGCCTTGGAGGTGCTGGCCTGCCCGGCAGCCAGCGTTTTGTCTGAACGTGTATTCAGCACGGCAGGGGGCGTCATTACAGACAAACGCAGCCGCCTGTCTACAGCCAATGTGGACAAGCTGACGTTCATAAAAATGAACCAGGCATGGATCCCACAGGACCTGTCCGTCCCTTGTCCAGATTAGACATTAACTACCTCCCCATAACCATATATTATTGGACTCCAGGGCACTTCCTCATTCAATCCTATTTTTATTTTCATTTTACCATTATATTGCGATGCTACCCAAAGTTGAATGAACCTCTCCTCTGCCTGTGTGCTAGGCCTAAATATATGCCAATGGACTGTTGCAGTGGTGGCTGACATGAAGCCTGATTCTCTGCTATGACATGCAGACTAATTCTCTGCTGACATGAAGCCAGATTGTCTGTTACGGGACCTCTCTCCTCTGCCTGGGTGCTGGGCCTAAATTTATGACAATGGACTGTTGCAGTGGTGGCTGACGTGAAGCCTGATTCTCTGCTATGACATGCAGACTGATTCTCTGCTGTCATGAAGCCAGATTGTCTGTTACGGGACCTTTCTCCTCTACCTGGGTTCTGGGCCTAAATTTATGAAAATTGACTCTTACAGTGGTGGGTGACGTGAAGCCTGATTCTCTGCTATGATATGAAGACTGATTCTCTGCTGACATGAAGCCAGATTGTCTGTTACGGGACCTTTCTCCTCTGCCTGGGTTCTGGGCCTAAATTTATGAAAATTGACTCTTACAGTGGTGGGTGACGTGAAGCCTGATTCTCTGCTATGATATGAAGACTGATTCTCTGCTGACATGAAGCCAGATTGTCTGTTACGGGACCTTTCTCCTCTGCCTGGGTTCTGGGCCTAAATTTATGAAAATTGACTCTTACAGTGGTGGGTGACGTGAAGCCTGATTCTCTGCTATGATATGAAGACTGATTCTCTGCTGACATGAAGCCAGATTGTCTGTTACGGGACCTTTCTCCTCTGCCTGGGTTCTGGGCCTAAATTTATGAAAATTGACTCTTACAGTGGTGGGTGACGTGAAGCCTGATTCTCTGCTATGATATGAAGACTGATTCTCTGCTGACATGAAGCCAGATTGTCTGTTACGGGACCTTTCTCCTCTGCCTGGGTTCTGGGCCTAAATTTATGAAAATTGACTCTTACAGTGGTGGGTGACGTGAAGCCTGATTCTCTGCTATGATATGAAGACTGATTCTCTGCTGACATGAAGCCAGATTGTCTGTTACGGGACCTTTCTCCTCTGCCTGGGTTCTGGGCCTAAATTTATGAAAATTGACTCTTACAGTGGTGGGTGACGTGAAGCCTGATTCTCTGCTATGATATGAAGACTGATTCTCTGCTGACATGAAGCCAGATTGTCTGTTACGGGACCTTTCTCCTCTGCCTGGGTTCTGGGCCTAAATTTATGAAAATTGACTCTTACAGTGGTGGGTGACGTGAAGCCTGATTCTCTGCTATGATATGAAGACTGATTCTCTGCTGACATGAAGCCAGATTCTCTGTTACGGGACCTCTCTCCTCTGCCTGGGTGCTGGGCCTAAATTTATGACAATGGACTGTTGCAGTGGTGGCTGACGTGAAGCCTGATTCTCTGCTATGACATGCAGACTGATTCTCTGCTGACATGAAGCCAGATTCTCTGTTACGGGACCTCTCTCCTCTGCCTGTGTGTGTGCTGGGCCTAAATATATGCCAATGGACTGTTGCAGTGGTGGCTGACGTGAAGCCTCATTCTCTGCTATGACATGCAGACTAATTCTCTGCTGACATGAAGACAGATTCTCTGTTACGGGACCTCTCTCCTCTGCCTGGGTGCCGGGGCCTAAATATCTGAGAATGGACTGTTCCAGTGGTGGGTGACGGGAAGCCAGATTCTCTGCTATGGAACCTCTCTCCAATTGATTTTGGTTAATTTTTATTTATTTAATTTTTATTTTAATTCATTTCCCTATCCACATTTGTTTGCAGGGGATTTACCTACATGTTGCTGCCTTTTGCAGCCCTCTAGCTCTTTCCTGGGCTGTTTTACAGCCTTTTTAGTGCCGAAAAGTTCGGGTCCCCATTGACTTCAATGGGGTTCGGGTTCGGGACGAAGTTCGGATCGGGTTCGGATCCCGAACCCGAACATTTCCGGGATGTTCGGCCGAACTTCTCGAACCCGAACATCCAGGTGTTCGCTCAACTCTATCCAGCACATATCTGAGATGAATGGAGCTGGATGGAATCCACTAACTATAATGTGGTTGGATCAGGTTTTCGTGTGGGAGTCCATCATTTTACTGGACAAAAATAATCCTTCATCTTTGATGGAGACCCGCAGATGCGAGCATAGCCTTACATAATTCCTAGCTGATCACTTTACAAGCAATCACATGGATCCTTTTCTGAAACGTTTGCAGCCTTGTAGAGACTAGGATTGTTTTACAATAACCACAATCATTTTTAAAAGGAGTTCTCCGGAAATTAAGAAACTAAAATTACCAAAAATACTTAAATATTACTTTATTATAAATATATTCCCAAATACCTTTCATTAGTTACAGTATAATGGCTCGTTTTGTCTAGGGAGCAATCATTAGAAGAAACATCCAAAGTGGAATTCAATCTGCAGTTTAGGAAAAACTTTATTCACAACAAATCTGAATTTTTCAACGATTCATAGCAATGGATAGTTTTTTCTCTAAAATTTCCACGTATTACAAAGTGAAAGTAAGAAGCCCCGGAATGCGAGATCACCCATAATGCCATTCAGACAGGCAATCAGCAGCTAGCCAGCCTCTGTGATGTTCCAGCCCTTTAAAAAGCCTCATCCCGTGCGATGTCAGCCATTTTGCTGTGAGTTCAGCATAGGGAGAGATGTGACAAGCACTAGGGACAGTGTTTAAGAAGCCTTTGATTGTGGAATATTGGATAGGGAGAGTGCAAGGGCAGTGTAGGGACAGTGCATGATCTGTAATCTGAAGGAATCAATAGGAGACAGCCTACTTTACACCAATCGTTATGTAGGGCACAGAGCTATCTAACTGAACAGTGTCTACTTTATTTAATAGTTAAGCACTTCCATTAGGCCTTGATTCTTAAATTGGTGTGAATAAGCTGTCTAATTTAACTGTTATTGGGTTGACCACCTTGTTAAATAGATAAGCAATTCTATTGCGCCTTGATTCTCAAATTGGAGTGAATAAGCTGTCTAGTACTACTGTTATTGGGGTGTCCACCTTGATAAACAATTCCATTAGGCCTTGATTCTGAAATTGGGGTTTCTATTGCTAGTGGAGTTTCCACATTGTTTAGTAGATAAAAATTAATTTTAGGCCCTGATTAGAGTTGAGCAGACACCTGGAGGTTCGGGTTCGACCGAACTTCCCAAAAAAGTTCGAGTTCGGGACCCGAACCCTATTTTAGTCAATGGGGACCCGAACTTTGGAGCACTAAAATGGCTCTAAAAAAGTCATGGAAAGGGCTAGAGGGCTGCAAATGGCAGCAAAATGTGGTTACGAGCATGGCAAGTGCTCTGCAAACAAATGTGGATAGGGAAAGGACTTCAAATAACAAAAAACACGTAAAAATTAAAAATAATAATCTTGATCTAGGAGGAGGAGGAGGTCTATATGGAGTAGAAGGTTGAGGAGGCAGTGGATGTGGCGGTGTAGGTGGAAGCGGCGGTGGATGAGGAGGAGGTAGCCAAACACTGGTTTTTGTTTTATTTTATTTTTTGTTCAAATTTAGGTAGACCCCAAAACATTGGGAAATTGTAACGGTCATGAACACACACACACAGGGGGGGGGGGGGGGAGGGAGTGACCACTGCGCTCCACCCTTGCCCCTGACCCTGCCTACTTGCCTCGCAAGTCCTAATGAAAAGGGACAACTAGACGCCACTCCCTAACTTGGTGTAAGTGCAGGGAGGACGAACAGACAACAAACAGAACGAATATGGACAGAGTCAAAACCATGAAGGCAGCGCAGTACAAATGAACAAGCAGAGAATGTTCAGGAGAAAGCAGATGTCCTTTACCAGGAGAAGCTAGAAGTACCAAAAGGAGTAACCAGGGATCGTCTGGAGCAGGCTGGGGTCAGGAACCAGGAAAGCAGTACAGCACAACAGGAACAGACAGGGAGACGTCCGATAAACAGGAGGTAATTACACCAGGTGGAATCTGAATAACAGGAAATCTGTGGCCAGCAGATTACCTGTTTAAATAGGGATCCAGAGGGGTCATGTGACGTGGCCAGCATCACATGACTCCACACAGACTACACAGCCAAGCACCGAGTGATCAGCTCAGCGCTCAGCCCTAAAAACATTCGCACGAATGCGCATAGACGCGTGGGGGGTGCGCATAGTATTATCAGGAGCGCGGGCGACGCTGGACGTGCCCGCCTCCTTTATAAATAAAACAAAGAGAAAGTGCGCTGGAGTACAACAATGGCTCTGTGGCTCTGCAGCCTTTCAAAAAACGCCATTAACTCGCCGAACACCGAACCCAAACTTTTACTGAAAAGTTTAGATTCGGGTCTGGGGTCCAAAAATCCTAAAGTTCGGTACGAACTTCGCTCAACCCTAGACCTGATTCGCAAATTGGGGTGATACACCTCATAGTATTGTTTGTGGTGTATCCACATTGATTAATAGATAAGCAATTCTATTAGGCCCTGATTCAAAAATTGGGTTGATACACCGGTCTCATTCTCTTGCTGGTGGCGTGTCCACTTTGATATTTAACTGCTTCTGTTAGCCAAACAGTTACTGTAATTTAGTGTTACAGAGCAGCCTTATTTAACACCCTATGGGCAGTGCAAATAAATAGATTTTTCACACAGCAAAATTGCCCATGAGTTGATTGTCATTTCTTGTTGGAAAAATTAATTCTTTTATCTAAAAAGTTATTCTTGTAGCGAATAAATTTTACGAAATAAATTAGTCTTTTAAAAATACAATAGGCTGCACCACTATTAGAATCACTGATCCCTAAGATGAACGACGTTGAGGGAGAAACCCACACCTGTCAGCAAAGAGTAGACACGTGGTGATTAGAGATGTCCTTTTAAAGGACTGGTATACGTAGGTGTGCTATCGATAGTTGTGACATACTAAGGGGGTGTGATATAATATACCTTCTAACATAGAAAGTATATTATAGTGCATTTGTATTGTTCAGCAGTTGTGTGAGGTTCTGCTGCAATACGGCAGGTATATAGAAGGACAAACGCTATTGGAGCAAATAATTGCAACTGATGTGATATACCAGTTGCCCCCCCCCCCCCCCCCCCGAAAAAAATAACTGATTGAGGAAGGGGTGTCATATACCTATGATATACTTTCTATTTAGCGCATTTGTATTGTGCAGCATTTGTGTGTGGTTCTGCTGAGATATCACAGCTATACAGAAGGACAAACAACATTGGAAAAACTTTCACACAAATCTGCCAACACCCAGAACAAATAATGGTCCCTGTCGTGTGTAAATACAGCGGCATAAAAGGCATTTTATGTCCTGTGAATGCCTAATGTTTGTTACCTCGGAGGAATTCAACATCTGTGACAACCACGTGTTAACGAATTTCACCTATTATCATTTGGGGTTTATTCAAGGGGGGGGGAGGGGTTCGTTAGCCATGTTTTTAATCAAATTTTATATTTTTTGTTCTTTTAAACATATGTATTTGACCTTTATTTGTACTGGCCTGCAGTAAAATTGTTATCCAATGACCGTCTGATATACCTCCAACCACATAATCACTTGATGTTTTCTGTCCAGTCAATGCCTAATGTTTGGGGCCTGTACTCCCGGGTCCTAATATAAAAATGTTCTAGGGTCCAGCAGGCCATATTTTTGATAGTTTCCCTTTAAGACGCATAAAAATGGCCCCTGATTAAAATACATATTTTCTGTGTGAATTTTTACCATTGATCACCCTCCGGTATGTAATTGTCCGTGTTGTGGGACAATTTGCGCACATTTAGTAAGTATTTGGTGGCTGCAATAATGACCTGAAAGTTTTTCAGGTTCACCTGCCATTAAAGTGAATGGGCCCGCTACAAACTTGCGGTTCACTAACATTTGATCACGTTTGTGTGATCACGTTTGCGAATCGTCCCGGCCGATGTTCGTCCATCACTAATGGTGATCCCTTCAGTCCAGCGCATGTGCAGCCCCAGACATGTAAGAGAATCGCAGAACAGTTAGCGCTGAACAACACTTGGCCCTCAAGGAGGTTGGACATGGCACCTCTGGGGTCAAATAACTAATTGTGTTATTGTTAAAACCAGATGGGCTGAACTTGCTGGATGGATCAAAAATGGCAGATGGAATATTACTATACAGGAGGTTTGCCATTAATTAGTGGAATGAACCACAGAAATCGCTCCACCCACTCAACCCAATTTCATTGTAGCTAATATGTTCGTTTAGCAAAAAAAGTAGTCTGCATCTTAATTGCAATATTTTGTGGTCAGAACTACAACGGTATTACCAGACAAATTGCTCCACCAACTGTACCCAAAGTCATCATTCCCAGCTACCACATTGTGTTATGTAAAATTTTATTCAACGTCACTCTTACAGGTCACGACAAATTTTAAACAATTTCTACATCACTATACAGGTAAATGAAATTTTAGCCCATGTGGATCCCTCCATACTATGAAGTTAATGGTATTTTGCTTTCAGCATTCATTGGAATTAAAATCAGATGGGCTGAACTTGCTGGATGGGTCAAACTAGTGATGAGCGAGCACCAAAGGGTTTGTGTGTTTGGTCCGAACACATTGCGATTTTCGTGCGCTCGGCCGAGCACCCGAGTATAATGAAAGTCAATGGGAGGCTACCAGGCACCCCCCTGCTCGGATGAGGGGAGGGTGCCTGGTTCATAGGAAAAGGTCTGAAAGTGATGGAAACACCTCTGAAATCGATCAGGAACAGCAGGGGGACCATGTCTGGATGCATCTTGGACACCAATGTCGCTGCTGGGAACCATGTTGTCCAAGTTGTACGCCACTTTTACAGACTGACAAAAAAAAACAACCACACGACATTTTTACCCCTGTGCCACTATATAAAAACCAGAATCCTATAAAAATAAAAAATAAACACATGCGTGAAAGATTCACCACTGAAGGAAACCAAATTATGTTTCCTGCCAAGTCTGAAACATATAAAATATACCATGTCAACTGACCCCCTCCAAAAAAATTGTAGGTGAGGGCCTACAGCTGAGTAGACCATATGAAACCTTGTAATGAGGGCATATATACTGTATAGAAGAAGAGGAAGAGGAAACAAGATTCAAACATATACCCTTTTTTGGAGGTGAAAAGGGTGCATCTGAATTTTGTGGATTGAGTACATTGTAAAGCACACAATAAAATTGTGTGTTTGTTCCTAATTAGCTCAGCGTTCCTCTGGTGGAGTGGAGAAGTCAGGGGAAATCCAGGCCTTGTTCATTTTTATCAACCTGTCAGCATTGCCAGTGGACAAGCGGATACGCTTATATGTTATGATGCCTCCAGCAGCACTAAATACACGCTCAGACAAGACACTGGCGGCAGGGCAGGCCAACACCTCCATGGCGTAGAGCGCAAGTTCGTGCCACGTGCCCAGCTTGGACACCCAGTAGTTGTAAAGCACTGAGGTATCATTTAGGACGCCGACATGGTCTGCTATGTATTCCTTCACCATTTTCCAAAACTTTTCCCTCCTTGTACCACTAGGCCGTGCTTCAGGGTGAGGTTGCTGGCAGGGTGTTATGAAAGTGTCCCATGCCTTGGAGAGTGTTGCACTGCCTTTGTTGGAACTGCTGTGTGTTCTCATTGTCTCCCTTCCCCGGGTGCCTAAGGAAGTACAGACTCTGCCGCCAGCGTTGTCCGAGAAAAAATTCCAGAGCAATCTCTCAACAAGTACCTTCTGGTATTGCACCATTTTACTCATCCTCTCCACCATAGGAATGAGAGATGAGAAGTTTTCTTTATAGCGGGGGTCAAGAAGAGTGAACACCCAGTAATTGGTGTTATCTAAAATGTGTATAACGCGAGGGTCACGGGAAAGGGGCAGCCTAACATGAATTCAGCCATGTGTGCCAGAGTACCAACAGGCAAGATGTCAACATCAGGATGACACTCCATCTCCTCTTGGGCCCATCCACGCTGAACAGATGGAATTAAAGTTCCATGGGTACTAGCCTCAGTAGCAGAGGCAACAGTCTCCATCTCCTCTTCCTCCTTCTCTTCACGGTCTAATTTGTGCTGAGAAGAAGAACTGTGGGTGGTCTGGGTATCACCCTGTGAGATGTCCTCCCCCAGTTCCTCGTCTGCCACATTCAGAGCATCGGCCTTAATTGTGAGCAGCGATCGTTTGAGTAGACACAGCAGTAGGATGGTTACGCTGATAATAGAGTTATCGCCATTAACCATCTGTGTGGGTTCAAAGTTTTTTAAAACTTCACACAGGTCTGACATCAATGCCCACTCTTCGCTTGTGAAGAGTGGCAGTTGACTTGAAAGGCGATGACCATGTTGCAGCTGGTATTTCACAACTGCCCTCTGCTGCTCACAAAGGCTGGCCAACATATAGAACGTACAGTTCCAGCACGTGCTCACGTCACACAGCAGTCGGTGAGCTGGAAGCCGCAAGCGCTGCTGCAGCATTGACGGGCCGGCTGAAGCTGTGGATGACTTGCGGAAATGGGCACACACGCGGCGCGCCTTCACTAGTAGCTCTGGCAAATTGGGGTATATTTTGATAAACCGCTGAACCACTAAATTTAAGACGTGGGCTAGGCATGGGATGTGTGTCAGGTTGCCGAGCTCCAAAGCCGCCACCAAGTTACGGCCATTGTCAAACACAACCATGCCTGGTTGTAGGTTGAGTGGAGAGAGCCACAGCTTGGTCTGGTCCCCTATACCCTGCCAAAGTTCTGCAGCAGTGTGCTGTTTGTCCCCTAAACAGATCAACTTCAGCACAGCCTGTTGACGCTTACCACAGCAGTGCTACACTGCTTCCAGCTAGCAACTGATGGCTTCTGGAGGTGGAAGTGGAGGAGGATGAGGCAGAAGAGAAGGAGAAGTGGGGGTTGGAGCCAGTAACATAGCTGCTTGCGGAGACCCTGATGGACGTAGGGCCCGCAATCCTGGGCGTGGGTAGCACATGTGCCATCCCAGGGTACGACTCACTCCCGGCCTCCACCACATTCACCCAGTGTGCGGTCAGGGAAAACTAGCGTCCCAGAACACCAGCACTTGTCCATGTGTCCGTGGTTTAGTGGACCTTCCCAGTAACTGCGTTGGTCAGGGCGATGCTCTGGGACACATGCTGGCGTAAGGCAGGCACGGCACACCGTGAAAAATAGTGGCGGCTGGGGACTGCGTACCGAGGAACAGCGGCCGACATCAGGCTGCGAAAGGCCTCAGTGTCCACAAGCCTATATGGCAACCTTTCAAGGGCCAGTAATTTTGAAAGTTGCCAATTAAGTGCTATGGAATGTGGGTGGGTATTTGCGCTTGCATTCAAATGACTGTGGTATGGACATTTGGACGCTGCACTGGGACAGGGAAGTGGATGTTGTTGCTGCTGGTTCATTCAAAGGTCCAGGTGCAGGGCGAGAGGCATCTGGGCCTGCGTCTTGAACAGTGGATTGGACAGCACATAACACAGGGGAAGAGGAGGCAGTGGTGTGACCGGCAGACCCAGATTGTGGACCCAGGCGTTCAGCCCACTTAATAGGGTGCTTGGATGCCATGTAGTGGATCATGCTAGTGGTGGTGAGGTTGTTAGTGTTCATGCCTTGGCTCATTTTGGTGCCGCAAGGTTGCAAATTACCACTCTTGTCCTCCAAAAAAAGAGCCATACTGCGGAACACCTACCCCTTGCTAAGGTTGATTTACGCATGGGGGTGATCGGTGTAACGGTTACGGGTCTGTTTGGTGTGGGCCGACTTCTCCCTTTTGCAACCCACTGCCTCTTCCTGCCTGTTGGGGTGCTGCGGATCCCTCCCCCTCTGTACTGCTGTCCTTGCTCGGCTTTTTACCTTTCCATGTTGGGTCAATGATCTCATTGTCCAACACCTCCTCTTCCACTTCCTCACTCTGATCATCCTCCTGTCTTGACCTAACCACAACATCAGTGATTGACAACTGTGTCTCATCCACCTCGTGAACCGATGATTGACGTTCACCACTGTCATCTTCTTGAGACTGAAGGCTCAAGAGGTTGGGAATCAGGGCACAATATCTAAGGTCCCTCTTCAAGCATGCTGGCCGGGAGGGCCAAATCTAATAGTAGAGCTGAAATAAGCTCCTGGGAATATCCGAGTGTGGGATCACTCGTTTGGCAGGCCTCTCCAGGGTGGGAGGAAGGATGATCTGAGCGAGGAGTTGGCTGACCAGACTCTTGGCTAAAGAGACTGGACTTGGTGGAAGAGAGGGTGGAAGCATTATCGTCAGCAAGCCAACCGACCAACTGTTCGCACTGGTCGGACTTGGACAGTGTTGTCGTGCGCCGCATACCTAAGTTGGACATGGTTGTATAGTTTTACAACTTTTTTTGCTGCAGGCACAGTTTTGCGCCCAGTGCCATGACCTCTGCCTGAACCATCAGCATAACGCCCACTTGCCCGTCCCTTAGTTCTGGCCTTCTTCATATTTATGGATTTTATACTGGTTGTGACGCTGTTTTTCTTTTGTTTGTTTTTTAGTGTCCACAAAAGTTTTCAGATACAGGGCAGTATATGACACAGAAAAGCACAGATTTTGGACAGTATTTTAGCCACAGATTATTGTAATCTGCAGTACAGACACTGTTTTATGATGTTTATATTTATGACTATTATTCCCAATATATGGGATTGAACACTCAGATGGTATAGAAATGCAATGCGCTGCGATAAACGGTTTCTGCCGCAGACAAAAAAAAAAAAAAAAAAAAAGCACGTGCAAATCTGCACTTTAAATTGCTGCCTACACACACAGTAGTCCCTAAAAGGACTTTTGGGTCCTTGAAACTTCTTGAGAAAGAAAGTAATTTGCGATCCCAATCTCCCTGCACTTTAAATTGCT
Source organism: Bufo gargarizans (assembly GCF_014858855.1). NCBI lineage: Eukaryota > Metazoa > Chordata > Amphibia > Anura > Bufonidae > Bufo > Bufo gargarizans. The sequence continues at coordinate 91,921,610 of NC_058085.1, forward strand.
GCCACCATTTCCACTCTGTCATGGGGTCAGCACTTGAATCTTGGGGCACTGCACAGTTAATCCCACGGTGATAAATTAGACCTGACAACAGTGGCGTACTAAGGATGACGGGGGTGGGTGCTCCCCCCGGGTTTTGGCTCTCAGTGGGTTGCCAGAAGCAATGAGCACTCACTTCAATCAATACAGATGGAAGCGCTCATTGCTGGAGCGCAGGGAGCTGGGTCCTGTCACTCACTGCTCAGCTCCCCACGCTCCTCCTCTCCTTCAGGCCGGCGGCGCTCTGAATGGTAAAGCAGGAAGACTTCTCCCCGCTCCACCATTTAGCCTGCAGACACAGATTGCGCTGCCAGCCTGTGTGAGGGCGGAGCCTCCAGCCCAGAAATCTGAATAAGCTCCGCCCACACCGTGCTGCAGAGTGATCTGTGCCTGAAGGGAGCAGAGGTATGTGAGCCTCAGGAACGGGACAAGGTGAGTAGTTACTATGTATTTTTTTTTTTTTTTTTTTTTATACAGAGGGGGCACAAAGGGCTTTATTACTATGGAGGGGGCACAGAGGGCATTCCTACTATGGAGGGGACACAGAGCCAAAGGGCATTACTACAATGAAGGGGGCACAGAAGGCATTATTACTGTGAAGGGGCAAAGTGGGCATTATTACTGTGAAGGGGCACAATGGGGATTTCTACTATGGAGGGGGTACAGAGGGCATTACTACTATTAAGGGAACACAATGGGCATTATTACTGTGAAGGGTACAGTGGGCATTATTACTATGAAGGGGCACAGTGGGCATTATTACTATGAAGGGACACAGTGGGGATTATGTAGTGTCCCACTAGGTAGGGGTGGGCACTACACAAGGGTCAATTGGGTCACTTGTTACTCCTGCTCACAAGGGACAGTGATATTATATTTATCTATGCATTTAATGTATTTTTCTGTGTGTTTTACATTTGTATGTTTCCCCTGTTACATGCATAGCAGGCCTATTTGGGTATAGTTAGGCATCCTAGACACTACAGGGAGATAGGAAGCCCCTAGTATAAGTGTCCAGGCCCAGACAGGGAGGGGTTAGGTCATAGTCAGGAGTCTGTGGAGACAGAAGTGAGAAGGCACCAGCCAGAGATACGCTGAGGGCCTCCTCCTGACATGCAGCTAGACAGTCCTGGTTTCTAGTTGCCACCAGGAGGTTAGTGGAGAAATACAGCCTGCCTGGAAAACCCAAATCCAGCTAGCACAGAAGAAGTAACCCCAGTAGTAGGAATGTGCCTCCTGGGAGAAACCTGCAGCCACCTTCAAACCCAGCAGTGCCAGGAAAACCAGCTCAGATAAGTAAGCTGATGGGCAGAGGTACTACAAAATAAGAGCAAGGGTCAATACGGGAGGAAGATTAAGTACCAAGGATTAAAGCCAGCATTTAGGCACCCGGGCATTGGGATACAGCCAGCCAGAATAGCTGTGGAGATAATGCTTCACAGACCAGGCTGCACTAACTGTTTACCCTCCAAGTATCTTGCAAGATTATTACCTGCCAGTATTGAGATAAGCCTGCTTGTGGAGCATTGTTATAAAGGGACTGCATCATTATTATCAATTGTCTGTACAAAGTTTGGACTGTTCCCAAGTACTCAAAATACCTGCAACATCCAGGGCACCTCATCCACCATCAGGCCTGGTCCCTACATACAGAGTGTGCCCCAGAGGAACTTTGTTCCAGCCTCTCCTTCACTGCCGCATGCCTGCCCAGGGTTCTCCTACAAACAGTGAGTAACCCTCGATTGCCCATAACTGTGACCTCACTTTGCAATACCCTGCAGGTCTGGCATGCTGCAATTATTACTGTGAAGGGGCAAAAAGAGGGCATTACAACTGTGAAAGGGGTACAGAGAGGGCATAACTACTGTGAGGGGGCACACATCTGTACAAAACTACTGTGAAATTTTTACAATAAAGGCAATACTACTATAAGTAGTATTAGGGAAGGTGCCAGAGAAAGGACCCGTCCCGGGTGCCTAACACCCTAGGCACGCCACTGCCTAAAGCTTTGAATGAGATGTAATACTGGAGCACAGTAATTCCACAGCTAACAGAAGGAAGTAGCTATGAATCTTGGTGCCCTGCACAGTGACGAAGACATAGAAACATAGAAACATAGAATGTGTCGGCAGATAAGAACCATTTGGCCCATCTAGTCTGCCCAATATATCTGAATCCTATGAATAGTCCCTGGCCCTATCTTATATGAAGGATAGCCTTATGCCTATCCCATGCATGCTTAAACTCCTTCACTGTATTTGCAGCTACCACTTCTGCAGGAAGGCTATTCCATGCATCCACTACTCTCTCAGTAAAGACGGCAATAATTCACAACCGCCTATAATACTGATGGCACAGGATCTACAGAATGGATTAACTATGAATGTGGGTGCACTAGAATGTAATGCACATGACAATACCCTCTCCCTGAGGTTTAACACTGACAAATGTAAGGTTATGCACTTGGGAAGGAATAATGCAAGTCACCCATACATACTAAAGGGTAAAACACTGGGAATTGTTGTAAGCTGTAGAAACCAGTGTCAGGCAGCTGCTACTAAGGCCAATAAGATAATGGGTTGCATCAAAAGGGACATAGATGCCTGATGAGAACATAGTCCTGCCACTTTACAAATCACTAGTCAGACCACACATGGAGTACTGTCAGGGCCGGTTTTAGACAAAATGTGGCCCTGGGCAAAATCAAAAGAGGGGGCCCACATCTTGTAATAATGTGCTAAAAACATAGTCCGACACACCTGTCGATCAGCTGTTTGAGAAGATGGCGCGTGCTGTTCACTGCTGCTGTCCCATAGACATACAGCAGCAGAGCAGGGATAGAGAAGGGATACGGCACGCCGTCTCCTCAACCAGCTGATCGTTGGGAGTGCCGGGTGTCAGACCCCGCCAATCTAATATTGATTACCTATCCTAAGAATAGGTCATCAATATGAAAAAAAAAAAAACAGAGAACCTCTTGAATCTACCCCGAATACTGTGCCTGTTATGCTCCCC